>NC_132988.1:16842500-19342500 GCF_048564905.1 Vicugna pacos
TCATATTCTTTTTCATTAAAGGTTATTACAAGATATTGAATATAGTTCCCTGTGCTGTACAGAAGAAATTTTTTTTAAATCTATTTTTTAATATATAATGGCTAACACTTGCAAATCTCAAACTCCCAAATTGATCTCTTAACCATCTATATCATAAGGGTCATGTCCATCCAGCTTATCTCACAGGTTGGTTGATTGGACAAGGGATCAAATACCAAAATGAAATGGAAATGCTCTTTGAAAACTTAAAAAATGCTATGAAAATGTGACACAGCACCATATTATTACTGCTCCCAACCCCTATTTCAATTATTTTCAGTACAGTTACCACTTAGAGCATAACCAGGCTCCATCGTGCTGCAAACGCAAAAATCCAACATTTAAAAATACTGTTATCCACAAATCTATTCCAATTAGTTATCTCCACCGCAGGCATGAGAAGTACAATGGCTTAATATGTTTCACATCTGGAGTGCTTGAAACATTTATGCCTGGACAATGTTAGACAAAAGTTTCTCAATACAATTTCCTGTTAAATTTTAATAAGAGATAATAGCTACCATTTGTAGAACATGTTAGATTTATAAAGTGTGTGTATCACATTAACTCCTTTGATTCTCATAATAATACTGATTCATATATTATTATGCCCAATTTACAGATAGGGAGCGGAAGCTCAGAAAACCCAGCACAATAGTTGAGAAGAGTTGCTGATGAAGAATGATGCTTGTGTACGGTAGTGATACAGGGCAGATGTCCAGGCTCACGTTAACTTTTGTGTGGTTGAGCATCCTTAGATACTTCTCTATGGAGACTGAGAACTCACCTGCAGTCTTGGCTTCACTCTTTGAATTCATATATATCAACATTTTTTTAAAAGTATTACCTGTGAGTTGGGTTCTATTGGTCACTGTCCATGCATTAGGTAATCCCCTTGATATATTATTATATACTACATTTTATTTAAAATGTTTAAGACTCAAAATTGAATTAGTATTTGTACAGAAAGGTGCAGGTCTTATTACATACACTTTGTGAAGAACTAGAAGCTCAGAGTGGTTAAGTAATTTGCACAACGTCACAGAGCCAGCAAGTATAAGCGTCACAGCTTATCTGTTCTGTTTGTTGCCCGGGCGAGACCAACAGCCTCCTGTTGACACGTTCCAATTTCTTCTAGAACTTTGGGCCCTCCAAAATGTGACTTCTTATGCAGTCCTGTTTCCTATCATGAGTCTTACCTTAGGTGTTGCTCTAATAAGGTCCACTTCTTTTTCCCACTCCCCAAATGTGTGGTGTCCATGCCACGTTCTAGCCAGACTCTTGTCCTCCCACCTGAAGTGCCCTCCATCCTCTTCTTCCTCCCCGTAGAACCCATTTATCCTCCATGAACAGTTCAGTGCCCCTCATCCATGAACAGTTTCTCCATGACTTTATCTCAGATCCCCCTTGGCTTTCTATAGCACAGGCCACTTTTACCTCACCCTGTGATTCTGTCTTCCAGTTGTTTCATGTTTGTGTTATTTCCACAATGGCACTGCAAAGCCTGCCAGGGGAGAGAGTCACATGCTTCTTTTTTTGTCCTGACACCGTTCCAAATCCAGTTCAACATACTACTAAACACAAACGCACATATTCAATAGACTTTTGGCAAAATAAATGAATCGTTCCTTTCTATCGGGGCCCTGCCCCCAGGGCCACCTGTTTCACAGGTAGGATCTCTGCTTCACAAAAGAAACTCCAAATACTCTAACTATAAAGAAAACAAGACATATAAACAAGACAGTGTTTTTCTTCTTAGGAAATCAGGCTACATCTGTGAAATAGAGTATTTGTACGCCTTGTGCTGTCAAGGACAAACCAGTGTTGGCCAGGTTGTCGTGACCCTTATTGGGTTTACCTGTTTCAGATGTTCACTGAGGGCAATTCTCAGGCTGCCGTTCCTCCTGTTTAGCATCTCACAAGTCATGAGGGTGTAGAAGATTGCAGTGCACACCAGGGGCATGCAGAAGTAGAACCCGAAGAGCCACCAATCTTTTACATCTTGGTAGAACTGTAAAGAGAAGAGAAGGGAGAAAAGGAGGGCAATATACCGAATATTAGCTGTGCAGAGCTGCTGGTGGCTGCAGCATCTTCGTGCTTGCAGATACATTTGTATATTCATGCTCTTTGGTTGTGGTAATGGGCTGGGGAGGGGGGTGCTCAAAACTCAACTAAAGCTCAGTGGTAGAGTGCCTGCTTAGCATGCACAAGGTCCTGGGTTCAATCCCCAGTACCTCCGTTAAACAAACAAACAAACCTAACTACCTCCCCCCATAAAAATAAAATAAAAGGAAAATCTAGCTTTGTTTTGTTTTATTTAAAAAAACCCTCAACTAAATTGGAAACTCCAGACATTATCCTGGCTTTATGATAGCACACAAAGAAATCACTTTAGAAAATTTATGGTAACAAAGATACTTTAAAAATTTTTTTAATTATTTATTTTATTTATTTTTTAAAATGGAACTATAGTCAGTTACAATGTGTCAGTTTCTGGTGTATAGTACAATGTCCCAGTCATGCATGTACATACATACATTCATTTTCATATTCTTTTTCATCAAAGGTTATTACAAGACTTTTAATAAATTGAAGTTGGCCTTAGTTACAGAATGGAAGAGCTCTAACTAATAAAATGCATTCCCTTCCAAAGCTCCTAAGACATGATTTTGAGACATATGGAATCTATATTTATCTCTACTGGCAAGCGTCAACATTTTGTTAGTGCCTGGTTTCCTTCTGACTGTGGGGGTTAAAGTGTACTTACTGTGCCTATCTTGTTTGGAAAAAGTGAAGGTTATGAATGGTTTATCTGTGAGCTTTGGTTAACTGGGAGTTAACCCTTTGCCTGGTATGCCTGCTATGTGACCTCCCAGCCAGTTGCTCAGAGCCATCAATAACCATCCCTTTCTTGTTGGCTTTTAATACTTCCCAC
Source organism: Vicugna pacos (assembly GCF_048564905.1). Taxonomy (NCBI): domain Eukaryota; kingdom Metazoa; phylum Chordata; class Mammalia; order Artiodactyla; family Camelidae; genus Vicugna; species Vicugna pacos. The sequence continues at coordinate 16,845,475 of NC_132988.1, forward strand.
CTGGAACCTATGGAAGCCCAGTACCTTATCTGAAAGCATAGTGAGCATTATCTCCCTGTGGACAGAATTTGTTAAGCACCAGGATTACTCAGTGTTATGTCTTTTTAAAGCAGAAAATTTCATACCCAGTAAAAATGGAAATTAGAAAATCATATCTAAATTCTTCCACTGAAGTAATCACCAACTTGGGAAGAAATGCGTTTCCTTTCCTTATTCTGTTTCCCCAGATTGTTTATTTACTAAGGATAATGCAGCCTCCTGTAATTTCTCAGTTCCCACAGTAAAAAAAAAAAAAAAAAAAAAAGTCATGCTGCTCTGTGAAAAACTGGAGAGTTTCTGAATATAGAAAAGAGGCCCAGTGGACTACATTTATAACATGTCTATTAAAATATGCTATAAATGGTTCCTGAGGCAAAAAAGTTCTAGGCAGGGGTTCTTAACTATTTTTATGCCCCAGCCCCCTTTGACTTTCTGGTAAAGACTATAATCCTTTCTGAGAATCATGTTTTATGTGCATGAAATAAACTGTGTAAGATTATAATGGAAACCCAGTACTTCACAGCACAGCTAGCAGAGTAGGAAAAATAAAATTCTGATGTAATAATATATGTGTTCATTTACAAATTAAATGACAAATCTAATGGTGGTTCTAATAACTATCAGGATGTAGAAGCAATGATGAGTGTAAATGATATTTCAAGATTATCCAGCCAAGATAGTGGTAGGAAAATGCCTTATTTCTATTCGTGAAAAAACTCATGGTACTGTTAAATACTACTGTGGTTTGTTGTCTACATTCGTATTAGAAGGAGATGATAAATTTCAGTTAGAAGTTAGTGAATATAAACATGCAATTTCTTTTCCATTCAAATTCACAGACCCCTGAATTCTATCCTCAGGTTAAGTGCAGACCTCCCAATGAAGCTGGTTTATTCAAACCTGTCCTATTCCCATCACACTGGAGAACGATTTTAGTACTGCACTGAAAAAAACAAACAAACAAAAATCAGAAGGACTCTCTCTTTGTTTAAGACACTCCTGTGAGCACCCTCTTCCTTGCACCCCCTTCTTCTGGGCGCACTTGTGGCTGGCTGAGACTGCCCAGAAGCAGCTGCGGAGGGCCTGGAAGCTGGCCCCCAGGGGACCGGATGGAGTCCCCTGCCCCCTCCAAGGCAGAAGCCTGGAGAGAACAGGGTCACACATTTCTTTTGAGCTGATGTCATCCATGAGGGGATGGAGGGACCTCCCTCCAGTCTAGGTTAGCACAAAGTTGAGGAGGAAAGGGCAGACAAAGGGGGAATCAGAAAAAGAGAATAGGAGGGGAAAGAGAATCCTAAAGCTTTAGACTTAGAATGAAATTTTAAAAATCATCAGTGCAAACTCATACCTTTTACTGCAATGCTCTAGGTGCCCCCTGCCTGAAGGGTGGCCACTCTGAGCTTCACTGCTAGAAAGGAGACACAGTCCTGATGAAGAAACCCATTTCATTTTGTCCAGCTGGAAGGGTTAGTAAGATCCTTCTTACATCAAGCCTCTTCTCTCTAACGGCTTAGACAGGGTACCTAGACTGCTCATTCACACTGCCCAAATTCTGATAGCCTCCTACTGTCTACTTTGTTTTTCACTGTGGCTTATCTAAAATAGTCAGCAGATAAGCAGAAGACCTTAATTTTAAGGTTGGCAGTTTGGCAGTGTTCATGATTATTTTTAATTTTCAAAGAATTTCCAAGCTGGATAACTGGTGAACTGTAAAACCACTAATTTTGTGAATTTTCCAAGGTAGGAAAACATACCTTGAGATGTCTGTAAATGAGTAAGTGTGAATCTGAGCTGTGCGAAACTTGCATCAAAGCACTAAGTAATGCTGATTTAAAAGAAATAGCTACCCTTTTGGTTTTTATCCCCGGGCGACATGTGACTAGTTTTACAAAGGGAATATGCATTTCAAACATGTTTCCTGATACTCTCAGTCATGTGATTAAGCTTTTCAGAAAAGTTAATGTGGTCGGGTGTATTAAACAACAACTGAATTTGTTACACTAAAATAAACACTTTTTAGAAAAGTTCTGCAAATTTCTATTATTTGCATATTTGAATCTATACTAATATAAGCACAATGGGAGAATGACTTTCTACTTTGAATTAGTAAATCTATCTTCAAAAAAATGTGTGAGCAACATGGATTACCCCAAATAATATAAAATAAGTATCAGCGTGTCTGTCAGATGGAAATTGTTGTGCTGCATTCCTTATTATCAAAACAAACAGCACTACATACATACACATCAATCTTTCTTTCTTAGTAAAGTTGTTCCAGAATTCTGAGGTGTTGGTGCAGAGCAACAGTTGTGTCTACAGTTGTGCTACAATGTAAGAGTGAAGACAAAATAGTTGTCCTATTCAAGAAGCTAAGCCCTGCTTTAACATCTACTTTGCATGCAACTGAAGGATGTTTGAACTAGCAGTGTAAACCACACTTGGCATTGTACAGATAACAAGTCTTGGTGATGGTAAAGTATAAATGAAGACCCCCCCACCACACACACAATTAATTCCCTTTATACTGTTCATACCTCCATGAATTTTGATGTGGCATTGAGCATACAGGTTTTGTGCTGTTCACCCTTGTACTCAAAGGGCACCATGACGAAGCCGATTGCTTCAGGGATGGCCAGGATAAAAGAAAGGATCCAGATGGAGACAATCTCGATGGCTGTGACCAAGGGAATCCCAATGCCCTGAACACGACTCCAGGAGGCAACTGCTCTGTACCTGGGGAGAAAAAGGGGGGTGATGGAATCCGGTTGTTAGGAAATTTTAAGTTTATTTCAACGAAATAAAAATTGTAAATGTTGGAAAGCTCCTTCCACTGGCCAGCAACCAACCATTGACTTTTTAGGAACACTCTGTGAGCCCTGGTGTGAAAAACAAGTGGGGCCATTAAAAGTTCCACCCATTTGGAGATCAGTTACAAGGCAGGCCTGAGTCTGAGAGCCTCCCTTGGGGTCTAGCAAAATCTTGTTAGGGTTTAGAACGTGGTGGCATCAGATAGGTGTGCCTATATTTTTTAAGCAGGAACATTTTTTTAAGGAAAAGATTGGATGATGGAAGCTGTACTGTAAGCTGCTGGTACTGGTTATGGTAATATCTTAATTCTTTTTATGTATTAAAAAACTTGACATATTATCTATGAAGTGGATCTAGACACCCTTAAGTGAAGAGTTGCCGTAGATTTACTTTGTTTTCTCTCTCTTCTACCCTCAAAATATGATCACATTGGACTTGTACCAGGTGGCCGTCTTAGTAAATAAATAATATACCTAATAATAATATTTTAAAATGTCAAAGAATGACTGTATCTCTCCCATATGGCCCTGTGCTGGACTATATAAAACCGAGCTAGAGATACCTGGGTTCCTAATCTTTAGGGTTTATAGTCTAACAGAAAAGAATGGTTCATACAGAAGCATAGGATATAAATGTAACTGAATAATTATGCCGATCAAAAACCAATGGGCATTAAGAAATAGCGTTTGCCTTATTTTTGACCTAAATATTCTTATGATAATCACATTTAAATATGAAGTCTAAAGAAAGTCTGGTTTCGGAAACTCTGTGCTCTTTGACCTGATGTGATGGTCTGGTGCTAAGTGCTTTCAGACTTACTATTAAGAAGGGACCTGGGATGTGGTACGGTATTTTTGTGGCTTCATTCTTCAAATTTTTGTTGCTGTTGTAATGGAAAGGAAACATTCTCTTTTTATAGCTTTCAGGAGATAATGCCAGAAGAAGGCCATAAAACAGACCAAGGCATTGGAGACAGGTGCACACAGCTTTGCAGGCCAGGCAATTTCATGGGGAATAAGTCAGTAAAGCCAAGGCCAGTTACAAACTACCCTTCACCACCAAAATGAGCTGCATCACTTCCACGTAGCGTTCTGTCTCAGCACATCTCATCACCTGCAAAAACTCAGCTCCTAGGAATTACGTGACTCTGTTCTTCCCTGTAGATGAGGACCTATAGTTTTGGCATGCACGATGGTGCCACGTGGCATACAGACAGCACAATTTGCTGGAGACGTGTTTCGCAAATTTTTAGGATAAATAAGATTGGTGTGCAATAGGAACCTCTGACAAAGCCCAGATGAGTTCAGAATGGAATAAAATACAGCTATGCATACAGACCAGGAAAATCCTTTTACGCATAGCCAACATTGCATTTTAAAATTTATGGTTATTACTAGTGGAATAAAGAGTGCTACATATGCTCTCTCCTTCTGTTTATTTCTCTTTGCTGCCTTGTTCAATGGGCAGCCTGATGTCCAGTAAAAGCTAAAAGGAACAGAGACGGGATGTCTCTATCCTGAGGCTGTCAATGAGTTTTATCTGTTTTCTTCTCCCCTCCTCTTAGATCGGTTATCAGGAAAGGTGATGTGAATAAAAAACTTTATCTCTTAAGACAGTAAAAAAGCCAGATTTCTTAGGCAGGATTGGAAATAGAATGTGGCTTAAGTAAGAAAATGTGGTCTATGTGTTCTTATGATGAATATAGTCACAGACCAGCTTCATTTTATAATGTGCCTCGGAGTTCCCAGAATATTACATGTCTAAAACACAATGTAAATTCAACATTTAAAAATAAATGGAAGTAATTTTTAGTGTCTAGTTGAGCAAATGATTCATAATCAGCCTGTGCTTTAATTAACCCATGTGACTGAGAATTAGAATATTTTCCATTTGTGATCACACTGATCTTGATAACATCTCCATGAGATGAGAAAACAACCATAAAAGCAGTTAGAAACAATCATTTGTGATGATGGACATGGGGAAAGGGGTGGAAAATAGGAAATACTGGATGTTCCAAAAAATGATTTCTGTTTGGGGGATAATGACACAGCACGCACATGCACGTGCGTGCGTGCACACACACACACACAATATTGTGTGCTTGGTGGGTGTTATCATAAATAGCCTTCAATCAAGTCAGTGCATATATATGACATCCTCACTCCATAGAAAATTTGCAAGTGTAGAGACGACCACCAACAACTGATATTCTAGAGATAATCCTTCCTCTTTGAAATGCTTTCTGCACTTGGTTTTGACCACATTCTCCTGGTTTTCATCCTGCTTATGAGGCTGGCCAGTCCATCTCATCTCCTTGGCTAGATCATGCCCACACCTCAAGCTCTTACCATTGGATTTCTCCTTAGTCCTCGGACCGCTTTTCTTTTCTATCTAAACACTCTCTCTTAGTGATCTCATCTAGTCTCATGGCATTAGAACTCTCTACATGCTGATAGTTAATTCTCAAATTTATAACTGTAGCCTAGAACCTCACCTCTACCTCTAGATTTGTATGTCCACCTGCCTACTTGAGATAGCCATTCAGATATCTCGTAGGCATTGAGACTCACCCAAACCAGACTCTGGGTCTTCTTCCTTGCCCTCTTCCTTGCCCTCTCCAGTCTACCATCTCAGGTCTCAAACCCTGAAGTTAGCCTTCACTCCTCTTTCTCTTTTCCACCATACATTCAATTCTTTAACAAACCTTGCAACCTCTTCCTTCAAAACGCATCCAGGTGCAACCACGTCTCTCGGTCTCATCTGTTACCATCCACCCGGATTACTGCAGTAGCTTCCTAACTGGTCTCCCTGTGTCCACCTAGCCCTCCTGCAGTCTGCCCCCAACACAGTGACTGCGGTGAACCTGTTAAAGTGTCAGCCAGTCATGTCACCTCTCCGCTCAAATCCCCCAGTGGGTTCCCACCTCAGCGGGAATGCCTGCAGGTGTCCTCAGAGCCGCCTCGTCACTTCTTTCAGGCCTTTACGCAGCAGTGTCTTTTCAGCGAGGCCTTCCCTGGATGCGCTATTTAAAGTTGCCAGCTTCCCCGCCCCACTCACTCTGATTATTTTTCTCCGTAGCACTTACAACCATGAGACCAACCAATTCTTCTACTCATTTATTTTTTGTCTATGTCTACCTCTCCCTTTAGAATATAAGCTCCACCCCCAAAACAAAAATAAACAATATATAAATAAATAAAAAGACCATAAGCTCCATAGGACAGATACTTTGTATGTTGGTCACAAGACCAACATACCATAGGTGCCAGATAAATATCTGTTGAATTAAGCGTCTTTGTTTCCTTCCTTACCATGCATTTATCTGTATTGGCCAAAGCCAGTGTACACTCCGAACATTTTCTTACTTTTCAAGCCAGCCCTGACTTAGGCAACAGATAAAGAGCTAATACTTTTAGAATCCTAGAATCAAATAATATAAAACCAAGAAGGACTTTTGGGCTGATCTTTCTCCCCTCATGTTCTGGTTGGGAAACTGAGGACTGGTGTGTTACCACGTCCTCTGCCTGGGTCAGGGTTCTGGTCTGCAAAGTCCCAGGGCAGTCTTTTCCCATGACACCACCTTGTCCCCTGACATGCCAAAATGTCATGTGGCATGCCAGAATAAAAGAATAAATTACATGTTTTATTTATGTAAAGATGTTTGTTACTGTATATGTCTATAAATAGATTTTTACTTGTTTTCAAGGCTAGAGGCATTTAACGCATGTTTCTGAATCTTTAAGGTATGATCTTGGAAACTCATTAAGTTAAAAGTAAATATTATTGAATTTACTTTAAAACAGTGTAAAAGGAACTTAAATTCAAAAGATATCACTTCAGCATAATCTATTTTCATTTCTTCTCATTCTTTGCCCATTTCTATTTTCATAAGCAGTTTGGATATATATTATAACCTTATCAGTTACAATTTTATTTCTTGGCTTTATTCACTTTTCATTACAAAGCATACTCATGTTTCTACACAGGCATAGCATTTATTAATTTCATGGCTACACGGTATAACAACATATTGTACAATTTACCTAAATCTTTCTCCTATAATCATATCATAGTTTCTGGCGTTTCAAGGTTGTGAATAACATGAGTATAAATACATTTGCACATACAGATTTTTTTCTCTTTTTGAATGATTTTCCTGGGTTAACTATTTTGAGTGCAAATAGTGAATCAAGGGAAAGAAAAAGTAGCTTAAGTACCTTTAAAAAATGTGTCTACTAAGTGCCTGTCAATGCTTGCCTTCATTAGAATTTATTTTTCTTCAGTTTTGCCACTTCCATAAGGTGAAGTGGCACTTATATCTTTACGTCTGCACATTGAGAGCAAATGTGACCATTTATAATGTTTGTTTATGATTTATGTCTCTTATGTGATAGGCAACGCAACTGCCATACAGAGGTTTGGAGGTTGAATACTATCAGGAAGAATTTTAAAGGGAAGCCAGGTGAGGTGGCTTAAAAGATAGCTGCGGAAGGACGAAATACTGGCATTTGCAGCAACATGGATAGACCTAGAGATGATCATATTAAGTGAAGTAAGTCAGACAGAGAAAGACAAATATGTGGTATCACTTATATGGGGAATCTAAAATATGATGTAAATGAACATATTCCCAAAACAGAAACAGACTCACAGACATAGAAAACAAACTTACAGTTACCAAAAGGAAAAGGGCGGAAGGGATAAATTAAGAGTTTAGAATTAGCAGACACACTACTATATATAAAATAGATGAACAAGGACCTACTGTATAGAACAGGGAACTACATTTAATACCTTGAAATAACCTATAATTGAAAATCATCTGAAAAAGAATATACATTTACAAATGTATAAATGAATCACCTCACTGTGCACCAGAAACTAAACTGTAAGTCAACTAGCTTACAATTACAACGTACAAATACAACCTAAATGTAAGTCAACTAACTTAACTGTAAGTCAACTATACTTCAAATAAAAAAAGAAAAAATATACTTCAATAAAAATATATATTAAAGAAAAAAGAAAAAGAAAGAAATTTTTTAAAAAGTAGCTGCAGATATTTGGACATTTCTTCAGTTGAGTCATTCCACTGGACTGGCCTGTGGCTGCCTTGACCAGTTGAGCTCAGCTGGAAGGATGCTTTACCAGTTTCATGCCTGGCCCCTGAGGGGTGCAGCGGGTTCTAGCCTGGAGCCCTGGGCCTGCTGGAGAGGGTGAGATGCCCCGGGCTGCATGGAGAGGGAGATGGGCTCTGCTGAGCTCAGATGTTCCTGCCAAGGGGCCAGTCATGTGTGTCTTGGACCCATGAAGCAAGCTCAGCTGAAATTCACCATGAGACCCCAGTCCAAGTGACCAGGAGCAGAAGAACTGCTCAGATTCCTGCCCTACAACATGGTCAGATCATAAGAAAATGATGGTTGCTTTAAACCACTGTTTGGGGGTTGTTTGTTATCAAAGAAAAATGAGGTGGCAAAATGAACCAGTCACCTGATCTTGACCACAGCGTTAAGGATAAAAGAATGAGTAACTATGTGTGACAGGGAACAGATCCCAAGATGAGACCCCGAGTTGCCCTACACCCAGCGTGAAAGGAAAATCCTAACACCAGGAGAATTAGGAGAAACCAAGCCCACGTCTACATAAAACTGAAGTCTTTCAGAAAAATCACTTCCATGCTTCTTGAATTAGGATACACCTTTGAGAATATCACAGAGGCCGCTGACCAATTACTTGAAACAAGGGATAAAGGACTGACATGGCTTTGAGTTTGGGGCAAATCAAACAAAGTTGCCCTATTAATGGCTCTTTGCAGATATCTAGTTACATGCCATCTGGAGTAGTTGTTAAAAGTGTTTTATCTTTTTACAGTCTCCTTCCCCAGGCAACTTTTAACTACAATTTTGAGCTGTACCCAGACCTTTTTACTGGTCTGACTCACATCATTTTCCACTTTAAATATGACTGTTAAACTTACAAAGAATAGCATTGAATCCCTCTTTCCAGTCCCTGCCCCCCTTTTTTCCTCCTGAAACAAACTCAAAGTGCCATTAAAGCTTGTCCCTTATGGGATATTTGAATTATTGGTAATGGCTAGTTATTCATATTTTGCTGGGAAAAATTCATTCATGTTAGAAGTATACTGCTTCAGCATTAAACAAAATTATTTCACTGATGAAGCTTGGATAGCAGTGAAAATCTTTTTCCAAATTTCCCCAGTCTTTTTCTGAAATTCCTGTTTATCTTATTCTTAAGGGACTAGCAATGTGAATTAACAATAAATGAAAGTTAGAACTGAGGAGGAATTAGTGAAAAGGTTCAACTGAGACAAGTCCATAGCTGAAATGAGCAATGAAAGGTCATCCGTTCCGGTACAAGTGATGTGCTTTCTCTGCCGTGTTTTCTTTATTCAGATTAAAAGCCTAAAGAGGAAACTAGACCTTTTCTTTGATGCCACAGTATTCGTATTCACTGAGCAATCAATGAGGTAATAAACTGTACAGAACTTGGATGTACAGATACTTTTTATTTTCCCTCAAATACAACAACTCTGAAATAAGCGATAAGTATCACATTTGAAAGAAAATACAAAAAAATCCTGGGAGCTCTTCCTGACCCATAATTTGATTCAGCCCATAAAATGAAAGCAGGGATTCCCAAGTTGGAAATTGTTTTGTAACAGGTTCCAATTTCCCTCTTTTTACTCCTTGCTTAATTTTTTTAAAAAAGGGATTCTCTTATTTTTAGTAGAATACAGTGCAACTGAATCAAGACTCAAAGCAAATGGTATCTAGAAACTTCAGGAATTAAGTGTGAATGATTCATTCTCTAGTGTGAAAGCTTTTGAAATAGGAATGTTAAAATAGATTCCCTCATTAAAGGTCCCAAAGTTGGGAGTCAGTACCCAATGAAACGCAAAATTAATAAAGGCCCCAGGCAATGACAATGAATTTACTACCAAGAAAAAACCTCCTGGATTAAGGCAGATTTTTGTGAAAGTGGAATATTAAAATGGTTCATCTCCTTGATCTAAAACTGGGAGCAAATCTTAATGAAAAGATGCTTGGCATTCTTTTTTTTTTCTTTTTTTTCCCAAACCAAGAATATTTCATTAGATACATAACTGATCATTTGTGATCGAACATTTAGTTAGTTTTTCTCCATGCCTGAGAGAGGGGAGGACATCGTATGGGTGAGGTCAATCTACTCCAGAGATTGGAATTTATGACCTAATGCCCCCACTTCCAGTCCGATTGTCTCCTCCCTGCCCACTACCGCTCTCCCCTGCTCACAGGGGTGGCTTATACTGGGGAGACTGAAGTTCAGCAAGACAGTCCTCTGAGATTAACCCAAGGAGGATAGTGGGGTGGAACATGTGAGCTAGTGAAGGAATGGAGGGTTTTGATGATGTAGGTGGTTTGGGAAATCCACCCCCTGAACACCTCTACAATACATTTCATTCTCCCTCATTCCCAGGTCAATGTCTTCACAACCATGGAGACTCCTACAGGAAAACAACCGAGACTTATTTTTCATGTCTGTCCATCATACCATTCCCAACAAGTCTCTCTGTTGAATTAAATTATGAATTATGCTTTCCAATTCAGGGATAATTCATGATATAGTGCCCTATAGTATTTTTCATCAAGAAAAAATGTATTGGGGGTCAGAGGTATAGCTCAGGGGTAGACTGCACTGCATGCTTGGCATGCACAAAGTCCTGAGGTCAATCCCCAGTGCCTCCGTTAAGAGGAGAAAAAAAGAAAAAATGTATTGAATAGATTCATATGAACTACAAAAGGGACCACTGTCCCAGGCCATGTCACACGATGTAGAGCAGCTACTCTAGATTTTGAACATGTACTGCAGGGAAGAAAAGTTGCAAGTACTGCTTATCAAACCAAGCAAATCCTTTCCTCCTTTTCATCAATGGCTCTCTTCTCAGGGGACTATACCTGGCTGCCTTAAAATACATTTTACTATTTATAGGAGCCAAGCAACTGCAGTGTCTTTATCCTTCTGTTCCTCACTCTTGTTTTTCTGCCTGGGTTCTTGTCTGGGTTCAGTTAGATGTTTCCCCAGAGGCGCAGTTCTTTTAGAATGCTGAGTGACTCTTTTCTAAAACTCATTATCATCCTAGTTTTTACGTAATCTTTGGGATCGAGTTTAATTGTTTAATAACATGATATTTCCCCAAATTTGATGGCACTCTTGTAAAGGCAAAAGTAGGTAGGCATGGAAGTAACTCTGAGCTAGGCACATACATGTATTTTTCTCCCCGGACACAGGCCTTTGTATTCACGTCAATGTGCTGTATGTGCTTGTGTTTGAGAACTGACCAGACATAGAAAATTAGTGCTAATATAAAATAAAGGTCATAGGAATGAGCTGGGAAAATGAGAAAAATAAAATGTACAGAATGGCATAAAGTAAATAAGGAAAATGGGTACTGGATAATAGAAGTAAACAAACTTGCAGAAATTTTTTTCTGCTCGTAGAAGGTTACAAAAACCCATCACTCCATCCCTTGACAAAACTACTGATAATACTTAACAATTTCTTTCAAGGAATTTTAAATTCATATACCCATACATACAAATTATATTTAACATCCTTATCCATTTCCCTAATTAATACAAGGTTGCTTTCAACGTTTTCTGTAAATGAACTTGTAGAACATCTTTGCACAAGAATTCTTTGTTCAAATTTTGGATTGTTTCCTTAGAATTGATCCTAAAAACTGTAATTACTGGGTCAGAAGGCAAACACATATGTAGAACTTTACTTTCTGGAAGGGCTGTTCCAATCTCTACCACCACCAGATATTGAAAAACATGCTTTTTAATATGAATTTCTTTGATTATATGAACATTATTCATATGTTAATTAGTCATTTTGATTTCTTCTTTGGTGATTTTTATATTCATGTCTCCCTCTTTTTAATGGAGGTAGTGGGGATAGAACCCAGGACCTTGTGCGTGTAAGCATGCGATCTACCATTGAGCTATAACCCCCTTCATGCCCTTTTTATAAGGAAGTCTTAAGATTTAATTACTATTTGTGTGACCTCTTTAAATACCATGAATATTAACAGGTTGTAGTTTTGCTGCAAATATTTTCCCCAATCTCTTGCTTTGTTTTCTAATTTTATGAATGTTTGATCTTAATGTTTTAAAATTCCATGTCCCAAAATACATGTATAGTTTCATTCAGAATTTCTACCATCCTTTTTAAGTTCAAAAAGTCTTCTTTTTTCTAGAAATCAAAAAGATAGTAGTCTATTTTCTTCTATTGCTTTACAGTTTGAGTTTTTGCATGCTTGAGCATAGCGGGTAGGAACACAGGCAACTTTTATTTGATTACTGGCTCCAGAACTTAGAAGCTGAGTAGCCTTGATTAACTTCTTTCAACCTCAGCTTCTTCGTCTGTAAAAAGGGAACAATTATGCACCAATTATCACAGGTGTTGCTATAACGATAAAATAATGCCTGGAAAGTATGTTTAATGGGGTCTGGTACATACTAATGCACAATAAATGGTAACAATTATAAACATTATTATTTTTGATATATAGTACAAGATAAGAGTTTAACACGTTTTTCCCTCCACATGGTAAATAGCACTATTTATTGATGAATCTTTCCCTTCCTCATTACAATGAAAGTGATTTCAGCCTATACTCTGTTCCTGTACACTCTAACACCTGTTTGTCTTTCCCATTGACATGGCAGTGTATTTATGTGCGTGGACCACACTGTTTTAAAACTGTAGCTTTATAACATTTAAAAATATCATAGGAAGACCATGCATATAGGAAACAGAATTCTTTTTAAAATTGTCATGATTATTTTCTTTTTTGTTTTTTTTTTGGGAGGGGTAATTAGGTTTACTTATTTATTTTTAAATTAATTAATTAATTAATTATTATTTTTTTTTGGTGGAGGTAGTGGGGATTGAACCCAGGACCTTGTGCATGGTAAGCCTGCACTCTACCACTGAGCTACACCCTACCCCTGTCATAATTATTTTATTTCTTCTCCTCACATGGATTTTAAAGGTATATTATAATTAAAAATTTTAATTGGATATTGTAATGAGAATACATAGTTACATCTCTAAATATACAATTTGATAAATGCAGGAAAACATTTTTACATGTGTTAGTAATGTAATAGATGTAATTTAATGGCTTTGATTTTTAGATAATACAATACTTTGGCTACAAGAAGAAATGACGCTATTGGGGTGCTAGGGTGAGAAAAGCAGTGTGAAGTTGTTAATGAATAAAATCCAGATTATAAAAGATTTCCTTTTTTTTTTTTTTTTTAGGGCATGGCCACAAGTAACATAGTTTATTATCTGTCAAGTGGAAGTGATTCATGGCCACCTACGATATGTAAATGTTTTTATGCAACAGCCCTGAACATCTGATTTGATGCAAAAGAAACCTATGTAGACGTCAGGTTTTCCTGGGAATCACTGAGAATCCTTACTAATAGGTGATGAAATTATTTCTTTGTGTTTACCACTGCGGTGGTGGCATTTCTGTCAACAGCATCACTACAGTTTAAACTGCTAATGGAATTATTTTTGTTTTAATTTCAGCAATAAATATATCTTTAATAACACTACTAACCATTTTGCTGTTTCACAATCATTAGAATCACACATTTACAACAAGGATACCATTATAATTTTCTACTACCCAAGGGATGAGTGTTTTTATGTTTTAACTATAACAGTTTTGGTCCTGAAAATTAATTGTAAGTGATAAATAACAGAATGTCTGTAAAGACTTAAATTTTCTTTAATAAAATGGGTCTTTATATCTATAATTATGGGACTCAAGTGCTCTAATAAAGTGATTGTCAGAGTGTGAAAGGAAAAGTGAACACCTCTTCTAAACTGTAGGTAAACCGTTAAATAGGACATTAAACAGTATTTGCAAAGGATTATATTCAATATAAAAGAGCACTACAAAATGCGTTAGAGTTCCTAGCTTCATTTTTTATCATTCCTGCTACAAAAATTAGGAGGTATACAAAGAACCATCTAGAAGCTCATGGAATTCAGAAGGACTTATTTAGAGAAGTCTTGACATCCACTTGTGAGGAGAATTCTGGAAAGACTTAGAGACACTTGATGGGTTTTTCAGAGCTGGATCAAGGGGTACTTGTGTTGTCCACTTTTTAAAAATTAGGAAGCATTTCACATATTCAAAAAAGCATAGAGAACATTACAATACTGAGCTCTCACCACTCAGTTTAAGTAGTCAGCGTTATAAATATGATTGAATAGTTTTCTTCTTTTTTTTAAAATGAGAAATCTACCATTGAAAATACAGGATATGGATGTCCTAGAATTTCCTTTTTCAAAGTTCACTCCATCTAACATGTTCATTTTTCCTTTGTTGCCACAGAGATGCCGGATGGATATAGTTGGCGAAATGCTCTAGACACAAATTGCCTGAACCAAAGATGGCTAGTAACCAGCAACTGCATAAAGCAAATCTAAACAGTAGAGCAAGATTGTTCATATTTTAATTACTTGGAACTAATGAGCAACTGTCCTCGGCACCAAATCTCAAGGCTCCTTGACTTCATTCTGAGAAAAATGCTTTTCTAAACCCAACAAAACAATGGAGGGCAAGAACCAGGTTACCTGTCAACGCTGAGCGCACAGAGGTTGAGGACGGTGATCCCCACTGAGGACTTCTGCAAAAAGGGGAACAACTTGCAGAGAAATACGCCAAAGTCATTGTGATCAAAAGGCCAGCGGCCAGCCAGCAGCTGAAAAAGGAGACAGCGAGTAAGAAATGGCAAGCACAGGATACACCGACGTTTACACTTCTAATCAGGCTTCTGAACATCTACGTTTTATCATTCATCATCCTTTTCAGTTAGTGTGGTAGCAGTAGAGTATTATCACCATTAATTTTTTTTTCATATTTTAAATTCTCAGCAATTTTTTAATCCTGAAAGATGTGGAGCATTGAGATAGGAAAGAAGAGGGTAGGGCACAATCATTAAAAGAATGACACAGCAATCAGCACCAAGATGCAGAAGATGCAACTCCCAGTAGACCTTAAGCTTCAATATACGCTCATTAAAATATAATAGCATGTTAAATGGTACTTCTCCAGGTGCCATGCCAGTCACAACAGTTTCAAGGCTGACCACAAAAGGCCAAAAAGTAGGCGACGGCCCAATTCCTGGGAATCCGAGCCCCTTCCCCAAAGTAGTTGGAATAGTCCTCCCACTTGTTAGCATATGAAGTTAGAGCCCATAAAAACTAACAACCCCACCTCTCTCTGTCTCTCTCTGTCTCTCTCTCTCTCTCTCTTCCTTCCTCTTTCCCTCTCCCTCCCTCTCCCATGCCCCATGGGCTCTCCGGCAAAGAGGAGCAACAGTTGGGGGTTTGGATGACAGCTTAACCAAGAAGCAGGCAGTCATTTCTGATCAATTCTTAGGAAACCATGAGTAACGTGAGTCATTTTCAACTCGTGCCATTGGGAGATTCTATTAACTCCTGACAAAGAGCCAAATCTCCGAACAAGGTGTTAGGGAGAACACCAGGAAAACGTGGTTTAGGAGGTACTGACTTTGCCAGGTGGTTATCACCTAAAGCCACTTGGAACTTACTTTTCCTCCATGCTTAACGGGCTGCCACTGCTTCTGCAGGTGTGATACCAGTAACCTATCTTGATTTGGGCTCAGAATTCCCTTATCGTAGAGGAAAATGTGGTTACTGTGATCTGTTTGTAGCATTTGCAGGAACATCAATTCTTCCATGTTGACAATTTAAATTTGTTTTTCCAAGGAGAGGGTGAGTACCCTCCAGTGGCTGTGGTAAGTAGCAAGAACGTTAATCTTCTGTGAGTTGCTGATTATTTACCTAATTAGGTATTGCACTAGAATCATGGACTTAAATAATAACTCAGTTACCTAAAAGATCGAAGGAAGTCCCTGCTGAATATATGATGCCTTTTCAAGAGTACAATGGTATTGATTTCCTTTCTCATTTTTGCTCAGTGACTTAGAATTTAAACTTACTCTACTTAATAGGAAATAATACTGTACTAACTTGACAAATTTCTCTGGCTGTCTTTTTTTGCAAAGTGCCTATTGCCATAGTAACTCTAAGTTGACCTTCCAATTTCATTCTGCCGTGTCTAAAGGTTGCATGAGGTTTATTTCCATAGTCGACGTGCTCATTAACGTGAGTCCATGGAAAAAGGATGAGAAAATCAGTACCCCAGAAACAGAAAATCAGAATCTATACATTTTGAGAATTTAGTAACACAGGACTCTCTAGAATTGTATTTTTATGGCTAAGACCCTTTATGACTTAATTTCAGATGTTCTCTCTTTTTGCCTTTCAAACATATTTCCTTTTCTTTTGAGTAATTCTTCTAAAAGACCTTTTTCTTCAATCCAATTCTGCCTCTTTTTTCTCTCACTCTAACCAGTCATGGTTGGTGTCTTCTCAGAATTTCCACATAAACTTTTGTCCAAGGACAACCAGTGGGCTCTTCACAAAAACGCTGCCCTAAACTCTGACAGTTTTCATGAAACTAAAAAATAGTTATACCACTGCTGATTGCTAGTTATTAATGTTTGATGCAAGTAAAGACATAAAACATTATTTCTGGGATGAATCACCCTCTATAAAGAAAAGAAAACTTGAAAAATTACTTTTTATAAAATGAGAGTTTAGTATTTTGTTCCAGAACTGTAATTCTCCACTAAAGACTAGAAAGATGTAATTAAAATGTGTTGGGATTGTTGCAGGATGTTCTTTGCAACAGTTGAACAACCAGTTATGGTTCATTTCCGGAGACAGAGGATCCTGAAATCCACATGGATGGATTTCCCAATTCACTCATCCAATAGTGAGAGAAAAGAAAAGGGTGTTTCTGGCTTAACAAGGGAGACTCTGAAATCCTGTGAAGGTCTAAGTAACAAGTGCTAAGAAAAATGATCTAGAAAACCCACAACTAAATATGTGTTGTTTCAGGTCTTTGCAATCTCAATTGAAATTTTTTTTTCCTTTTTCATGTTTGCTTAAACTTTTAATTAGGAGTAGGTGTAATGGAAGGACTCTGGGGAAGTTATTATGAAATTGGTGATCATAGAATTGTCTTTCTTTGACACAAATAGGTGTTTGGTTATTTTTATTGTTCTTTTTCTTCTTCTTTGCCAGCATTGATTCTTCTTGGGAATTATACACAAAGGAGAATGAAAGAAATCATTGGGGGCAATTTTTAGGTACAATCACGGTGTAGACCTCCCTGACCTATGTCCGCTTCATTCTGAAGGGATGTGTGGACAGTAACTGTTCTCATGCTGCCAGCAGGAAATTAGGTCCCTGCCTGCAGGCAACTTCGCCTCTTTCTGATTAAAGCCGGCTTTCTCAAAGAGGCCCTGCTTAACTACCCAATCTTAAGCAGGACTTGCTTGTTAACCTCTTTCATGGAAACAATGTTGGAGTAATCAGATTCAAAGACTCTTTTCAGCTCACTCTGTCTTAACAAGAAAACATATACAATAGGAAGGCATCAAAGAGGCATAGAGTAGAGCTCATTTGTTTTTCTCTTATTTGGAAGAGGCATTTTGGAGCTAATGAAAGATTACTGGAAATGCATCCTTTCTGTTATTTATTAGTGTTTAAAAATGGGAAATACAATATATAAAATAATAAAGATTAGGCTGTATAAAAACTTATATAATGAAAAGCAAGTCTGCCTTCCATTCAAAGCCCCTTAATTCCCTGCCCCAGGGCAACCACTGTTAATTGTAAATTGTGTTTTCTTTTAGAAAACCTCTTGTGTACATAAAAGCAGATCCTTTTTTTTTTTTTTGAACAACTGAGAATATATGGAAATAATACCTTTTAACCATCTTTTATGATCTTTTTTCCTAGAGCAGGTTTCTGGGAAGCAGATTTCTTTTCTATTGCCTAAAGAAAAGGTTTTGATTTTTAAAAGCATGTGGAGGAAACAATTTAGAGTGGAATAGGAAAAGATAAAGAACTGTTTAGCATAACCAGACCATGGCAGAAGAACTTAGTTGATTTCACTAATGTTAACAAGCTATTATCAATTCAGTGGAAGAAAAACCAAGCTAGTCTGATAAACTAACAAGTCAGATTAGTTTAAGGGTAATCTGGCACCTTGGAGCAGTAACAGCTTATTATTGCCATGAAAGGGTCTGTGCTATTATGTAACCCTCATATTTATAACTTCCAAGGGCATTACAGAGTCCCTAGTACATAGTAAGTGCTGAATGAATTAATGAGTTCAGCTCATTAATATTGGGAAATATTTTCACACTTTGAAATTAGACTAAGACAAATTTTTCCCCAGAAAACACATTCATCTTATAATTTACTTTCTATTTTAAAGTCATTTAACAATATCCGAAAGTAGTGTTTCTACTCTTATGTTGAAACAAACAATGCACCTGCCAACTAGTTATTGGAGGAGGTGGGAGACTACAGTTCTATCAAGAATCTGCGAGAAAAGGGGCTGCCAAACTCTGCCTGGAGACTCCTCATTTGGTGCAGTGATGAGACTGTCCAGCTTGCTAAGAGCTACAGAGCAGGCACCTGGAGGTGACGCCCCTCCTGTGGTTCAGTCAAGCTCTCAAGTGGATGCTAGAGGGACACACAAAGCAACCGAGGCAGCACAGGGCAACCTGCTGAGGGTGGAGTTTGCTCTAGGACACTTGCCATGATCCTAGCCTAGGGGACTTTTCTTCAGTTGAAACTAAAGTTCCTGATCTCCACCTGAAAACTCAAGTATAATAAATGGCACAAATTAAGGATGAAATTCTGTATTTGTGTGGCTGATTTGGATTCTGTCAAAATCAGCATCATGAAGTTGACAGGCTGTATATATTTTTTAATCAAAATAGATTTACATAAGGACTTGTCTCACACGATACACTGACAAGCATCCTGTTTTCAGAATGACTCGATCCCAAAGCAGGATGTCTGGCCACCACTATATTTAGTACAAAGCAGTGTCTACTTGGTTGGGACCTTTTAGATCTGTGCGATGTACCTATTGGTGTCAGTTTTCCAAGACACATCTGACAACCAGAAAGTAAGCAAAAACGTAAGGTGTCAAATGGTTGATGTGAAATTTATACCCTAAATCTCGCATGCTTTACTCATGGGCAAGCTGCCTGAGCCTTCCCTACAGGTTGAGTTGTTTCCACTTTACACCCAGTTTTATTGTTCTTTTTCAGTTGTTCTGTTTTTTGTCCCTTGTACATCCAAAGCTGATCGTTAGTAGGAACCCTCCAGTGTAACAGTTCTCAGACTTGGCTGTACATTAGAATGACTGAGGGAGCGTTTGAAAATCCCAGTGTCCAGGCCATTCCCTGAGACAAGAGCTCTTCATCGGGGGTGATTCTGTCCGCCAGGGACATTTGGCAACATCTGGAGACATTTTTGGTTATTACGACTTGTTGGGAGGCTCTAGTGGGTAAGAAGAGGCCAGGGATGTTGGTAAACATCTTGCAATGCACAGGCCAGGCCCTCTGATGAACAATTATCCAGCCCCAAATATCAATAGTGCTGAGACTGAAAACCCCATCCTGGGCCAATTAAATCAGAATCTCTGGACTTGGGACACAAGCCCAGTAGTTTTTAAAGCTCCCAGGTGATTCCAATGTACAGCCAAGGTTGTGAATCACTCTTTTAGCAGTGCTGGAACCATCTGGAGGGCTTCTTAAACCACATCACTGGACCCCACCCCCAGAGTTTCTGATTCAGTAGGTCAGAGATGGGGCCTGAGAATCTGCATTTCTAATGAGTCCCAGGTGATGAGGATGGCCAACCAACCACACTTCAAGAACCACTGCTCTAGGGATACCATGATCAGCCAAAAAACAGAGATAGATAGATAGCTAACAGCCAGATGGTTCAGCAAGAGCAGAAAATAGTTTTAATACAGACACAAGAAATACACATCAGAATGGTTTGGGGCCATGCAGCCTGCATCCCTTTCACCCCAATATCCCCTAAAGGCATCCATGCAGAAAGGTGCAGTCCAAGAGCAGGTGACGACCTAACTGGGATGCTTGACCCTCATGTTGTAGCCTCATGTCCTAGGCCTCACCAGCTTGGTGCTATGAACTAAGGAGGTTCTTTCCCTAAACCCAAGTTAGACTGTCAATTCATAAAAGTTCAAGTACAAGATTTACCTGTCACTAACTGTGACTGTGGATAAGTCACTTACCCACTGTAGATCTCATTCCTGTATTTGCTATGTGGGGTGGTCCTCAGACCTGCCACAGTGGTACAGTGTCCATCTGGGGATGCTCACGTGGGACAGTGCTTACGAAATAATTCATACACTAAACACACACTGCATAAATGTTAGTTATTTTGAATGCTGTAATTTCTAATCATAAACTGAACTGTACCAATTCTTCATGACAATGAAAGAAAGGATAATATGAATTTACCCCTTTTTATGCCTTCCAGATGTGGATGCCATAACTTGGACATTATCTTTGTTACTGTCATGGAGTCTTAATAATGGGATAAATAAAACCAGTGGTGCGTTTTTCTTCGTGCTAAGTTTCCTTCCAGCCCATCCGGTGGGGATGAAGGCTTCTCCACTTCCCCTTCATGTCACCCCACCCATCCGAGGAAGGCATGGGCCATTTATGAGTACAGTCGGTAACAACTGAAAACCTCAAAGTAAATAAAATGTTCTCTTCCCCTCAGTGAGGATTATTGAAGGGTCACTTGAAATTGGACATGATGGACCAGGTACCAGTCTTCAGAAAGTCAGGTTCTGAAGTTTTCTTTCTTTCTGGGGGAGGGGCTGGGATGTAGAAGTTGGTACACAGTCGAATCTGTAGTACAGATGCTCTACATCTTCTGACAGTAGACTGAGATGGGAATAAAACCTGTAATGGCCAGCACAGTCTTTCCATGGGAACATGTTTTCTGGCTGCAAATCTCCAATTGGTTACAATAAACCCAATAAATCACTTTGTGCGACTGAAATGAGTTTCGCTCTTTCCTTAGCTTTAATGGCTTCAGAAGTGAGGCAGAGCTTTCGTAGAAGTCAAATCAAATAAAGAAAACCCGCAGCTTCGACCCTGTCCATCCACTTCTTCCTCTGACCGGCTCCTCACGACCCCCGACCAGCACAAGGATTTGGAGAGCGCGGCAGACGCGGGGCAGAGCAGGAAATCCACAGATGTTCTTGACTCCGGCGCCGGCTGCCCTCAGCGACCCCGGGGGACGGAGAAGCACTCCTTTTACTGAAAGCAAGCGGCTTGGCGGAGTCAAGGGTGTGGCCCCGAAGCTCGGCTTCCTGGGTTGGACCGAATCCCAGCTCTGCTGTGTTCCAGAGTGTTCCAGAGCACGTGGCCTTGGCACATTGGTTAACCTCGTGGCTTCTCAGTTTCCTCCTCTAGAAAATGGAAACGGTGATGGCAGCGACTTCAGTGGGTCACTGTGGACAACAGAAGAGTCCATCCCTAGAAAGCGCTTCTCAGAATTAAGTATCGGGACATGTGAGCTCTTTGCATGGCCGGTGGTTATCAGTCTCTGCTTTTTGTTTGTTTTCCGGTGAGACTGTGAAGGAGGGTCACCCAGGTCACCAGGTGCAGGGTGGTGGCAGACCCCACAGGCACAAAGGACCCCATTCTCGCGGAAATGAGTGCCCAGAAGAACAGATGTGATGGTTTCTAAAGAAGCTGTAAGCAACCTTCCGTGGGAACGGAACAGAAGGCGGCGGCGAGGCACAGCGGGGAAGAGCGCGCTCTGGAACCGGCTGCCCGGTGCCCTGCGTGACTCGCGCGCGTGCCCTGTGCCTGAGCGACAGCTGCCGAGGGACGACAACCCACGCCACACGGCTGATGCGAGTCTGAAATGAATTATTCCAGGCAAAGCACCCAGAACCGGGCCTGACCCTTCGCGGGTCCTCAGTGTTAGTTTCTGTTAAGAGACAGGTTTTGAGAAACAGCTCCAGCTCCTCTGCACTTAGGTTGGAAACCTTGAGATGCTACCACCTGCTACCCATATATTTCACTACTGAATGGTCAGTGTTTCTGTTTTTGCTAAGGTTGTAACTTTTTAGAAACTGAAATACACAGATGTTAATACCAACCAGGTGAAGGAGAGATCACCAGAAAAAAAAAAAAGAAAGAAAGAAAGAAAATAAAAGAAAAATCGTTTAAAAACCAAGTTCCAAATCCAGGATATGGGCTTATTATCTCCAATAGGGTCAGTCACCTGAAGGTTGGGAATGAAAAGAAACGTCTCTCTCTGATAACTTTGCTAAGGATGCTGATCTAGAATCATGGGACTGTAGGCTTCTACTTTTTTTGTATGCCTAAAACCAAAGCATCATTCGATGGAGAAGAATAAAACTTATTTACAAAAGAACAGTTAGAAGCACTCAATATCAAAACTGCACAGAATAGTGCCAGATGAATGTGTCGGTCCTTTAAGATTGAATTCATAAATGGAGAGAAGATTTACGTTGGAAAGAATGAACCCTGGCTTTTCCTGAATGGAGAAAAGACAGCTAATTAGAGAAGGCACGTTCTCTCACCTGGACACACCATTAAGAGACAAGACCCATTGAAAAAACGTTATAGTTTTTTTCAATCAGCAATCTATGGTAGTACATGCTAGGACTTACTTAAAAGAAACATGCAGGCGAAAACAAAGCAGAACAAAACAAAATAAACTGGCAGAGATTTCCACATACAGATTTAGGTAGTAGCCCCAAAAAACTTATCAGGAAGGGGATGAAAGCAGGAAAAAGCAAAAGCCAATGGCATATTTGAAAGCATGCAACTTATTTACTGATTTAATGTTTAAAATTAAGAACTTGGGTTAGGAAGGGAGGGTATAGCTCAGTGGTAGAGGGCATATTTAACATAGGGTTCAATCCCCGGTACCTCCATGGGAAAAAAAAAAAAAAGAACTGGGGTTAATTCTTCATTGTAAAGTGTGTCATGTGGTCACAATTATCCTTTGTGTAGACGGAAATGATGACCCAAATGGGTAAGGTATGCCGCATGAAGACAATAATACCATATGTGTCTTCTGGGGAAAAAAAGAATAGAATTGATGCTGAAGCTCATGTGTTACAGTAAACAATAAGGGTGAGACGATTTTGAATAATTTAATAACAGAAATTCATTAGGAAATCAATCTTCACAATTCCCGATAGCGGAGGCATAAAGTAAATGAGGAGGACGTGCTGAAGATGTCTGAGTCACCAGCCAGATGGTGATCCTTCATGTAAGAATGAAGTGCATTTTAACAACTGACCCACTAAAGTTTCAGAAGAGGGAAGGGTGGACCATACTGAAGGGGAAGTAAGAAACTCTGGCTTCCAGCTCTAGCCCTGTTGAGAATCTTTGGGCCTGGGCTCTCCCTTCTCTGCCAAATCGTCTAGTTCTGGTTCAATATTTCTCATCTCTAACTTCTCTGCCAGCTCGTAAATTGCATGATTTGTTTTCATATCAGAGCTCCAGTCTGTAACTGGTTCTCTGAAACTATTATCAGCTTCATTATCCCTTACTTTGCCTACCCTCAAACCCTCCGTTCTTTTTATTTTATTTTTCAAAATGCTGATTCTTTTTTAAAAATTGTTCAGTTTATTATTTATTTATTTATTGGAGGGGGGAGGTAATTAGGTTTATTTCTTTATCTTTAGAGGAGGTACTGGAGATTGAACCTAGGACCTTGTGCATGCTAAGCATGTGCTCTACCACCTGAGCTATATCCTCCCCTCACTTTATTTTATATGATTAATTTTGTTTTCCCAATTTCTGTTTTACTCTTCCCCACAATGAGTATTTTAGTCCTTTTTGCCTTCCTCTTTCTACCCAAAAGGATTAAGGATGTCAGAACGTGTTGAGTCCCATAGATGAAGTCTTGAAACTATTTATTCACCTTGACTGTATGAACAGTATTTTCTTCCTCTCCAGGAAGAAGCTAAAATATACAGAAAATTTAGCCAGTGAACTATAAGCACCGTACTGTAAGTCAAATGAAGGAAAAAATAGTAGGTAAGTGGCTTCTTTAAGCTTCCAGTCAAAGGTCTGTTGTAAATTACAGTGTAAAATTAATGATTTTTTTTAAAATTTGAAAATTAGTTTTCTATTACTTTGTCTTATTTACAGTTTTTTGGAAATGAAATAAAACTAAATTGTACTAGTCAAGAATAATAGATTTTAATCTAGTTTTACTTCTAGTCTTGATATTCAACACATGCTGTATCTCCACTGTAAGCATTTTGTTTATTTTAGTGCTACCTAGAACAGAAAACACAAATCTGAGGTCCAGTGTAATTGGCCTACAGCACTGCTGGGCTTCCTTTCCTAGACACCTGAATATTGAGAGAGACTTGTACCATTTCCTTGAGATTAGGGCCAATGTTCTATTTCCTTTACATTTCTCTCAAAAGACTTCATACAATGTTCCACATGCAACAATTGCCTAAGGAATATCGGCTTCCATGAAAATTAGCCACTTAAGCAGATGTTATTAAGACAAGTTAGGTAAACGACAATTATCTTAGATCTAAAAAATGATAGCATTTCAGACTTGGACTGGTACCTAGAGATCATCTAGATCAGTGGTTCTCTAAGTGTTGTCTGAGGACCCTTGGGGATCCCCGAGACCTTCATGGGGTCTGCAGGATCAAGATAATACTGAAATTACTGCCTTTTCTGCTGGTGGACGCTTGCATGGTTGGTGCAAAAGCAACAGTGGGTAAAACTGCTGGTGCCTTAGCATGAATCAAGGCAGTGGCACCAAATTGTTCTGGGTCATTGTATTCTTTGCCATCAAACACTGGCAGTAAAAAATAAGCTGATGCTATAAGAATAATGGTGAGGATTTCATCAAGGTCACAGGATATAAGAGCAATATAGAGACATCAGTTGCATTTCTATATACTAGAAATGAAAAATGCAAAAATGAAATTAAGAGGCAATGCCTTTCAAAAGAGCATCAAAAAAGAATAAAATACTAAGGAATAAATTTAACTAAAGAAATGTAAGACATGTATACTGAAAGCTACAAAATACTGGAGAAATCAAAGATATAAATAAGTGTTTATGGATTGGAAGAATCAATATTGTTAAGATGGCAGTTTTCTCTAAATTCATCCAAAGTGTCAAATATAATCCCTTTCTAAATTCAAGGAAATAAGCAAGTTGATCTTAAAATTTATATAGAAGTGTAAAGGACCTAAAAAAGCTGAAACTTTTTTGAAAAACAAAAACAAAGTAGGACTTACAGTACCTGTTTAAAACCTTACTATAACACACAGACACAGAGAACAAACTTATGGTTACCAGGGGTTAGAGAAGGTGGGAAGAGATAAGTTGGGAATTCAAAAATTGCACCTCTTGGGGAGTGTTGGAAATATTAGCTATATTGATTGTGGTGGTGGATTCATGGGTATATACATCTATAAAAATTCATCAAATTGTACATCTGAAATATGTGTAGTTTACTGTATAGGAACCTTACCACAGTAAAGGTGTTTCAAAAACAACACATAATAAAAGCTATGTATGACAAACCTACAGCCAGCATAGTTCTCAATGGTGAAAAACTCAAAAGCTTCCCACTAAAATCTGGGACAAGACAAGGCTGCCCACTATCACCACTCCCATTCAACATAGTCTTGGAAGTCCTAGCCACAGTATTAGGCAGGAGAGAGAAATAAAAGGGATCCAAATTGGAAAAGAATAGATAAAAGTGTCACTATATGCTGACAACATGTTTCTATATATAGAAAACCCTAAAAGGTCCACACAAAAACTACTAGAGCTGATCGAAGAATTCAGCAAGGTAGCAGGTTACAAGATTAATGTTCAAAAATCAGTTGCATTTCTTTACACTAACGATGAATCAACAGAAAAAGAAAGTAAAGAAACAATCCTCTTTAAAATAGCAGCCAAAGTAATAAAATACCTTGGAATAAATCTAACCAAGGAGGTGAAAGAATTATACACAGAAAACTATAAACCATTGATGAAGGAAATTAAAGAAGACTTTAAAAAATGGAAAGATATTCCATGCTCTTGGATTGGAAGAATCAATATTGTTAAAATGGTCACACTGCCCAAGGCAATCTACAGATTTAATGCAATCCCTATCAAATTACCGAACTAGACATATTTCACAGAACTAGAACAAATCATAATAAAATTTATATGGAACCACAAAAGATCTAGAATTGCCAAAGCATTACTGAAGAGAAAGAAAGAGGCTGGAGGAATAACTCTCCCAGACTTCAGACAATACTATAGAGCTACAGTCATCAAGACAGCATGGTATTGGTACCAAAACAGACATATAGACCAATGGAACAGAATAGAGAGCCCAGAAATGAACCCACAAACTTTTGGTCAACTCATCTTCAACAAAGGAGGCAAGAATATACAATGGAATAAAGACAGTCTCTTCAGCAAATGGTGCTGGGAAAACTGGACAGCAGCATGTAAAGCAATGAAGCTAGAACACTCCCTTACACCATACACAAAAATCAACTCAAAATGGATCAAAGACTTAAACATAAGACAAGATACAATAAACCACCTAGAAGAAAATATAGGCAAAACATTATCTGACATACATCTCAAAAATGTTCTCCTAGGGCAGTCTACCCAAGCAATAGAAATAAAAGCAAGAATAAACAAATGGGACCTAATTAAACTTACAAGCTTCTGCACAGCAAAGGAAACCATAAGTAAAACAAAATGACAACCTACGGAATGGGAGAAAATTTTTTCAAATGAAACCAACAAAGGCTTGATCTCCAGAATATATAAACAGCTCATACGACTTAATAAGAAAAAAACAACAAACCCAATCCAAAAATAGGCGGAAGACCTAAACAAGAAATTCTCCAAGGAAGACATACAAATGATCAATAGGCACACGAAAAAATGTTCTATATCACTATCAGAGAAATGCAAATCAAAACTCAATGCGGTATCACCTCACACCAGTAAGAATGGCCATCATTCAAAAATCCACAAATGACAAATGCTGGAGAGGCTGTGAAGAAAAGGGAATCCTCCTACACTGCTGGTGGGAATGCAGTTTAGTACAGCCACTATGGAAAGCAGTATGGAGATTCCTCAAAAGACTAGGAATAGACTTACCATATGACCCAGGAATCCCGCTCCTGGGCATATATCCAGAAGGAACCCTACTTCAAAAAGACACCTGCACCCCAGTGTTCATAGCAGCACATTTACAATAGCCAAGACATGGAAACAGCCTAAATGTCCATCAACAGACGACTGGATAAAGAAGAAGTGGTATATTTATACAATGGAATACTATTCAGCCATAAAAACTGACCACATAATGCCATTTGCAGCAACATGGATTTTCCTGGAGAATGTCATTCTAAGTGAAGTAAGCCAGAAAGAGAAAGAAAAATACCATATAAGATCGCTCATATGTGGAATCTAAAAAAAAACCAAACAAAACATAAATACAAAACAGAAACAGACTCACAGACATAGAATATAAACTTGTGGTTGCCAAGAGGGCGGGGGGTGGGAAGGGACAGACTGGGATTTCAAAATGTAGAATAGATAAACAAGATTATACTGTATAGCACAGGGAAATATATACAAGATCTTATGGTAGCTCACAATGGGAAAAAATGTGACAACGAATATATATATATGTTCATGTATAACTTAAAAATTATGCTCTACACTGGAATTTGACACAACATTGTAAAATGACTATAACTCAATAAAAAATTAAAAAAAAACCACCCCAAACCAAAACATAAACTTACTATAAACTACAGTAGTCAAGACTGGATTGTACTGGCATAACAGTAGGCACACAGGTAATTGGAATAGAAAAGAAAGTCCAGAAATAAACCCTTACATTTATCATCAGTTAAGTATTAACAAAGGTGCCAAGATAATTTGGTGAGGAAAGAATAGTCTTTTCAGTAAATGGTGTTGGCAATATGTACTTACAGCAAATCATTATGTTGTACACTTGACATTAATATAATATGTTAATTCTATCTTAATAAAAATGTTAAAAATTTAAAAAGGTGTTGGAACACTTGGATATGTCTTTGAAAAAAAGGAACTTAGATGCTTACCTCATACAGTACACAAAAATTAACTGTGGTCATAGATCTAAATGTAAGGGCTAAAATTATAAAACTGTTAGAAAAAACATAAGAGCCTTTCTCTGTGATCTTGATTTAGGCAAAGACTTTGTAGTTATGACATTAGAAATATGATCCATAAAAGAAAAATTTGATAAACTGGATTTAATCAAAATTAAAATGTTTTACTCTTCAAAAGACACCATTTAAAAAATGAAAAGAAAAACCACAGAGTGGGAAAAAATATTTGCAAACTATATATCTTATGACTTATTTATTTATTTTTTTGCAAATCATGTATCTGATGAAGGACTTCTGTCCAGAGTATATAAAGAATTCCTACAATTAAACAAATAAAGACAAATAACATAATTAAAAAGAGTGAAAGATTTAAATAGACCTTTCATCAAAGTAGAAACACAAATAGCTAAGTACATGAAAATGAAAAATGCTCAACATCATTCATCATAGGGAAATGCACATTAAAGCCACACTAAGATGTCACTACACATCATTAGAATGGCTATAATGAAAAAGACTGACAATAATAAAAGTGTTGATGAGGATGTGGAGGAACTGGAACCCTCATATAATGCTGGTGGGAATATAAACTGGTACAACCATTTTTTCACATTGATATGATCCAGTGATATTCATATTTCTCCAGTATGACTCATTTGTTTGTATTTATGCAATGTAATCACATGTGTAGGTTTGTGTATCAACCACCAGCCAAGATGGACCAGATCCATCACAAGGATCCCTTAAAATGACCTCTTATAACCACACTACCCTCCTCTCTCCCTTGAAATCCCTAGCTCCTGGCAACCATTAATCTGTCCTCCTTCTCAATAACTCTGTCAGTTCAAGGTTGTTATATGAATGGAATTAAGTAAAATCATATAGTATGTAATATTTTGAGATAGGCTTTTTTGTTTGTTTGTTTTTGCTCAGCATGATTCCCTTGAGATTTATCCAAGTTATTGCGTGTATCAACAGCTTGTTCCTTTTTATCACTGAGTAGTACCCTATGGAATGAATATACCAGTTTGTTTGAAGAACATCTGGGTTGCTTCCAGGTTCAGGCATTACAAATAAAGCGACTATGGACATGCACAAACAGGTGTTTGCATGAATGTAATTTTCATTTCTGTGGGATAAATGTCCAAGAGAGCAATTGCTAGGTCTCATGGTAATTGCATGCTTAGTTTTATAATGAACTTCCAAACTCTTTTCTAGAGTGGTCCTACAATTTCCCATTCTCACCAGCAATCTATGAGTGATTCAGTTTCTCCTCATCTTTGCCAGCATTAGGTGTTGTTACTATTTTTAAATTTTACTCATTCTGATAGGTGTGTAGTGATATCTCACTGTGGTTTCAATTTTGTATTTCCCTAATGGCTAATAATGTGGACCATCTTTTCACCTGTTTAGGGGCCACTTTTATGTCCTCGTCAATAAAATTTCTGTTCATATCTTTTGCCCATTTCCTGTCTGGATTTTTTTGTTGTTGTTGAGTTTTGAGAGTTTTTATTATATCCTAAATATCGCTCCTTTGGTTGGACATGTTGATTGCAAATATTTTCTCCAGTTTGTAGCTCATTTTCTCATCCTCTTAAGAGGTTTCTTTTCAGAGGAAAAGTTTAAAATTTTGATGAGGTCTTATTAATCAGTTTTTTTATTTGTTCTATAGACTGTGATTTTGAGATCTTCCTTTTTATCCCTTGTTGTATACTTTTACATTTTCATTTAAATGCATAGTTTGAAATTAAAATTTTTTTTTGATTGCAGTAGAAATAACATAAAAGTTAGCACCTTAACCATTAGTCATGGATCTTGTGTGTCTTTAGCAGAGAAGAGGTAGTTTGAACAGAATATGGGGATATACTGAGGGTCACAGAACCTAAAAAGTGATTGAATGACAAGTATTAAGCCCTAAGGCACTTGCTTTTCTCCACTCATTCAACTATCCAAAATTTCTGGCTAAGAAATACTACTTTATTAGACATCTTCAATTCGAGTACCAGTTTTTTTCTTCTGAGCCATTTCTACAAACCAAATATTTATCATTTTATGAGAGTTACTAGAGTTATTGCAAACAAGTAAAAAATTTCAAAACTGCAGTAGAGGTGAACTCTGGTCTATCAGCTGAGAGACAGCCTTTATTATATCAGCCTGCAAGCAGGGCCAATCTGTTTTTTGTTTTTGTTTTTTAATTTTTTTGAGGCAGAGGGATTAGGTTTATTTACTTATTTATTCCTTTTTTTAATGGCGGCACTGGGGATGGAATCTAGTGCATGCTAAGTGGGTGCTCTACCACTGAGCTATACCCTCCCCACTTAAGCAGGGCCAATTTGAATTAGTGTCTCTGTAAAATTATAAATAGCTCCAAGTTCTGGTTCACATAGTTGGAACTACAACTGTTGACTCTTCACATTCTGAGATTCTAGGCTGCCTCCCTCCCTCCCTCCCTCCCTCCTTCCTTACCCCACCCTTTCCTGAAGTGTACATGAACTATCTTTGGTGTGCCTGATGAGTTACACAGCGTCTTAAGAGTAGAGTCCCAAGGATGGATCTCCATCACCCAACTCTGACTTCTTTCTCCCATCCCCTGTGGCTCCTCCTTCCTTCCCCAATAATTTAAAAAGGTCTAATGGGGAGAATATAGCTCAGTGGTAGAGCACATGCTTGGCATGTATGAGGTCCTGGGTTCAATCTCCAGTACCTCTGTTAAGTAAATAAATAAATAAACCTAATTACCCCCCAAAATAAAATTAAAATATTAAAAAAATGAAAAGGTCTGATGTATACCCACGATAGCTGTGCTGCAAAATCACATGCATACACAAGTGCATACACACAGCATTTTGGAACATGGAGTATTTCTTGTATTTCCCCCATCTTCCCCTTTGTCTAGAACATGGCCTTTCTATCCATTAACAAATAAATATTCCTTAAATTTTATTTCCCAAAGATAAAAAAATTCATCTATTTTTAGTTATGACCATATAATTTAATTGGCCTATCAAAGAAATATAAGTGGGGAGGGCATAGCTCAGTGGTAGAGTACCTACCTAGCATGCATGAGGTCCTGAGTTCAATCCCCAGTACCTCCATTTAAAAAAATAAATAAATAAACCTAAAATTAAACCTAATTGCATCCCCCATACAAATTAAAAAATAATAATAATTAAAAGAAAGAAATATGAAATGTAGTGATTTTCTGATCAAATAATTTCAAGTATGTAAAGCTTTTATCTTTAAGATCTCTGGAGAGTACTTCTAATTTTTTTGTTTTGTTTTGTATGACATTTCCCTAGAATAAAAGCAAACATCTTCTTTACTTCATTCTTTTTCTTTTTTAACTGAAACATAAGTGGCTGTCCAAAGATCTGGCCTCCTGGTTTAGTGCTGTTCTTAATTACTTGAAAGACATTGGAACGAACATCTCTAAGCGCATGACAAAGCGTTTAAAACTTCAGTTTTGATCAGAAAATGCATGATTTTGTCCAGCAGTTTTCAAGGATACCCAGTTGTTAAGACTCTCGAGGAGGCCAGAGTTCTGATGTTTGCTAACACAAATGGGGAGGAAGAAGGAAGGGGAAGAACCCTGGGCGGATCGTCTCACCGATGTCATCAGTCACCGCAGGAACAGGCCTACTATGTGTCACTGTGAATGGCATTCCGTGCGATGGGCATTTTTTATTTTTTCATACAAAAGTAATGACTTGAGAGATCAAGCGATTTATTCAAGATCAATCGCAAACCATTTTAAAAAAGGAAACATACTTGGATCTTTTGGGATTATGCCCATTTACTGTTTGGGGAAGGGGGTTGTAGATATAAGCCAATTAAGAATATATAAGGTTATGAAGACTTAGTCATATTTTCGAAGCTCAGATCTTGAGCTCTGACCTCCTCTGGGACAAAATGGAGGAGGATGAGAAGCAAGGATGAAAGGCAGGGGCAGGGCAGTTGGTGAGATGCCCTAGGGGTTGATAAACTTTTTCTGGAAACGGCCAGATAGTAAATATTTTACGCTTTGTAGACCATCTGGTATCTGTTGAAACTATTTCTGTAAGCAATGGGTATGGCTGTGTTCCAATAAAAACTTCATTAACAGAAATAGGCTTTGGGCCAGATTGGGCTCATCGTGGCTGTGGCTTGCCCACCCCTGGGTCAGAGAATCAGACGGGAGAAAGGCCATGCGGTGAGTCCTCAGTGCTTGCAAGTTCAGCCCTGGAACATCACCTCAGTGCTTACGACTTCCCTGCGGATTTACTTCCCCTCCTTTATGGTGACCCAGGAGCTGGAGGCAATTTTGAGGTCACTCCCTAAAACCAATAAAAATATTACTGTGAGGCTAACTATTTCCTCCAAACAAAAAGCAGGGAAAGTTTCAACAAATTATCTAAGTGTAAAGGCATAATCGTAAGATTGCAAAAGCCAATGCTCACACTTTTCCCATAGCCCTGAATACCTTCTTGAGAGTATGTATTAAGCGCATTGTAAGACCACGGTAAGTTCCGTTTGCAATCTAGTCAGTGGCTGTATGCCTTATGCATAGGACTATGTTACTTGCTGTGGAAGGCAGCATGGTTCCTGCCTCAGGAACTTACGCTCTTGTGGAGAAAAGCAAGATACCATTAGTAGACCACGGTGCAGGATAACACTCAGGATACTAGCTAATAAAAGAGGCAAGAAACACGCGATGAGGAGGAGACATTTAGCCAGTGTTACCTAAGACAGGTAGAGATGGTGGTGGCGAGAAAACCAGAGACAAGAAAGCCAGGTGAGTGGCTATTAGACTGGTGCAGAGGAGAGTGAGGACTAGCTGGCCCGTTTCCTTGAACACCAATCAAGCATATTAACTGGCGCTTCCCCACAGTATAAAATATTTAGAAACAGCTTTACATGACCTAAAGAGTGAAAAACAAATATGACTAAATGCAACGCAGTATCTGGGGTGAATCCTGGAAACAGAAACCGTGCAATCCTATTGGTGGTTATCAAGGGCTCGGAGAGGGAGGTATTGGAGAGTGGCTGCTTTGTGGGTACGGGGTTTCCTTTCGGGGTGATTAAAATGTTCCAGAACTAGATAGTGGTGCTGTTTGTACAACATTGTGAATGTACTGAGTGTCACTAAGGATACATTTTATGTTACACACATTTTATCGCAATTTTTAAAAGACCATAAAAAGGCACATACTTTTAAAAATTGTGAAATCTGATATTATTTTTAGTTTTAACAAACATACCTTGATGATGTAAGATATTAACATTCGGGGAAGCTGGGCGAAGGGTATGTGGGAATTCTCTGTACTATCTTTGCAACTTCTGTACATCTAAAGTTATTCCAAAATTAAAATTTTATTTTAAAAAATTAAAGAAAATCTAGTCAGAAGTTTTGATAAATTAAATTTCTTTTTTATGGATGTTGCAATGCAAATTTTGTTATTGATATTAGGAAAGACTTTCTTTTAGATCTGTCTTCATATGCTACACTTTGGTAAATTTCTCTAACAACCCTCCCTTACTAATCTTGTCTTAGAATAATATAGTAACCAGATTACAGCTAAACCTCCAAGTTTTACCTAGAAACTGTCATACCCAAAATATGTCATTTAACAAAAATAACCTCAGTGAGATTGTGTGGAAAATTTCACCAGTCCGACTTAAACTCTCATAACATTTACTGTCTGTAATCAGTGCTTTTTAATCCGTTTCATATTTTTTAAAGTTTTAAAATAAATGACCACTTCCTATAGCAGTAATGGAACATGCTGAAACCTAATTTTATATCTGTGTATGTTGAGGTTAACTTGATGACGTTTGGTTTAGCTGTGTATGTTACTTTAGGAGAAGGAGAGATGACAGCTTTTCTGTTTTTAAAGAAAATGCTAGTAGGTGTCTGACATTCAAAATGTTATGTTCCTTTTCCGCAAAGTTGTGTTCCGTGGTCTCAAAAAATTCACAAAACACTGAGTATAAACTTTCCCTGGCACTTGGGCTAACTCGATTGAGTATATGTTTGTATCCTCACATAGAACGTGGGCCGCTCAAAGGCATGGCGGTGCGGTCCTAGATTTCTTTGTGTTTTCTGTAGACACTTAGTAAATGTGTGAGTTGGGGCTTTATCTGACATAAAACCCAGGTGGGATAGGGTTTTATTTGGCAAAGAGACGTGTGTCCATTACCTTCTACACTTTGAAAGGAATGATTTTGGATGTTTTGAACATGCTCAGAGTTGTTTGCTTTACTGGTTGCTTTTAAAATTAGCAAAGTTAATAAAGTTCCTTATTCAAAAATCTTCAGATTTAATGAAACCATTTAATTCAATTTCACATGAAATTTTTTAAAATTGAGGATTTCTAGCTTTTTAAAATTTTATTGAAGTACAGCTGATTTACAATATTATATTAATTTCAAGTGTGTAACAGTGATTCAGTATTTTTATAGATTATGCTCCATTAAAAGTTGTTACAAAATAATGGCTATAATTCCCAGTGCTATACAATATATCCTTGTTGTTTATCTATTTTACAAGTAGTAGTTTATATCTCTTAGTCCAATACCCCTACGTCCCCTACAATGGTAAGCACTAGTTTGTTTTCTATATCTGTGAGCCTGCTTCTGTTTTGCTATATACATTCTTTTTTTTTTTTAAGATTCCACAAGTGATATCGTACAGTATTTGCCTTTTTCTGCCTGACTTACTTCACAAAGCATAATATTTTCTAGGTCCATCCACATTGCTGTAAAAGAAAGACTTTCATTCTTTTTTTCTGGTTGAGTAGTGTTCCACTGCATATATACACCACATCTTCTTTATCCATTTATCTGCTTCCATATTTGGCTATTGTAAATAATGCTACTATGAACATTGGGGTGTATGTATCTTTTCCAATTCGTATTTTCATTTTTTCCAGATATATACCTAGGAGCAGATCATATGTTAGTTCTGTTTTTAGTTTTTTGAGGAACCTCCATACTGTATTCCATGCTGTTTCTAGTGGTTGCACCAATTCACATTTCCATCAACAGTGTACAAGGGTTCCCTTTTCTCCACATCCTTGCCAACAATTGTTATTTGTAGACTTTTTGATGATAGCCATCATGACAGATGCGAGGTGATATCTCATTGTTGTTTTGATTTGCATTTCTCTACTAATTAGCAATGTTAAGTATCTTTTCATGCGCCTGTTAGCCAGCTGTATGTTTTCTTTGGAATAATGTCTATTCAGATGTTCTGCCTATTTTTTGATTGAGTTTTTTTTTTTATTTGAGTTGTACGAATATTTTGGATATTAACCCCTTCTTGGTCATATCATTTGCAACAATTTTCTCCCATTCAACAGGTTGCCTTTTTGTTTTGTCAATGGTTTCCTTTGCTGTGCAAAGGCTTTTAAGTTTAATTAGGTCTCATTTATTTCATTTTGCTTTTATTTCTTTTGTCTTAGGAAACAGATCCAAAAACATATTGCTATGATTTATGTTAACAATTGTTCTACCTATGTTCTCTTCTAGGAGTTTTGTGGTTTCAGTTCTTACATTTAGGTCTTTAATTCATTTTGAGTTTATTTTTGTATATGGTGTGAGGAAATGTTCTAACCTCATTGTTTTACATGTAATTGTTCAGTTTTCCCAGCTCAGCTTATTGAAGAGATTGTCTTTTCTCCATTGTATAGTTTTGCCTCCATTGTTGAAGATTAATTGACAATAAGTGTGTGGGTTTATTTCTGGGCTCTCTGTTCTGTTCCATTGATCTATGTGTCTGTTTTTTTATGCTGGTTTCATACTGTTTTAATTACTGTAGCTTTGTGGTATTGTCTGTAGTCAGGGACAGTGATACCTCCAGCTTTGTTCTTTTTTTCAAGATAGCTTTGGCAATTTGGGGTCTTTTGTGGTCCCATATAAATTTTAGAATTATTCATTCTAGTTCTGTGAAAAATGTCGTAGGTATTATGATAGGGATCACATTAAATCTGTAGATTGCTTTGGGTAGTATGGCCATTATAACAATATTAATTCTTCCAATTTAAGATAATGGGCTATCTTTCCATTTCTTTGCCTTATCTTCAATTTCCTTCATCAATGTTTTATAGTTTTCAGAGTATAGGTCTTTCACCTCCTTGGTTAAGTTTATTCCTAGGTATTTTATTTCTAGCTTCTTTCTAAATATCATTTGCGACATATTCTCAAATATCACTCATTACACTTTCACATTCTCCTTTTAAGTCCTGTGCATCTGGTAAACTCCTAGGGAGGAACATCTAGAAATGCAATATTTCGTTTGATCAATAAAATCAGATGTTTGTACTGCAACTGAAACTGTATGCTAGCCACAGACACTCATTTTTCTATCTCATACCCACAAATTGCCTAGCCTTTCCAGTGATAACTGAATGAGGCAAAAAGTGTCCTTCCAACCAGATGAGCAGATGTATGTGGCTAGGCAATCAGTCCATCAAAGAACTTAATATTATTTTTTCAGTTGATTTTTTTTTCTGGCTCCCTTCTGTCAGTTGAATTCACCAACATGACAAAGAGTATAGAATACAAAAATCTGTTTACCAGATGTTCCAATGCAATCGGCAAGACTTAACAACATAAATGTTATTCTGGAGACCAGTCTATTTTGTACACACTTTCCTTTATAGTGTGTTACTTCTGTCTTACATAAGCAACTAAAGAAGTATTGCATTTAATGCAGGAGAGGAAAAGGGATGACTTTATCTTTGAACGCAGTCTTTGAAAATATATTTCTGCACTAGGGATGACATCTGGACTATCAAGTTTGCCTTACGAGCATATGGAAGAGAAGCTGTGTGGCAGCTTAGCTAATGGCATAGCCTTTGGGATCAAGCTGGATCCAAATCCTGGCTCTGCTACTTGCTAGCTGTGTAACCTCGAGGACCTTCCTTAAACACTGTGCCTCAGTTTCTTCCTTTTCAGGGAACAGTTGTGCATGATAATTTACTGTGCTGATCAAATGCGTTAGCTTAGCACAGAGTGAACACTAATTAAGCATTAGGAGGTAGTGTTCTCAGGCTATAAGTTGGTAGGCATAACATATTTTAAGACTGCATATTTTTCTTTCATTGATTCAAGAAATCCTTCTCAACACAGTAGCCAGAGTGTCCTTGTTAAAATGTAAACCAGATCATGTAGTGCATCTGCTCATAACCTTCTAAAGTCTTCCGATCTCACTCAGAGAAAAAGGCTAATGGCTTTAAAAAGGTGTATAGGTAGAGTGACTATGTTTCCTATTTTTTTCTAGGGCAGTCTTGGCTTATGCCTGTTGTCCAAATGCAATTATTGATAGTGTTTCCTTTCACTTGTAAAGCATCCTGATTTGGACAATAAATAGATTATATATATTGTTACCCCCTGTGTTATCTGCTTCCCGCTCCATTGCCTGGCCTACCCCAGTATCCATGTGACCTCATCTGTTACTTCTCTCTCCCTTTCACTGAACCACCATGGCCTCCTTACTGTTCCTTTAACATCTCCCCCTGCCCCAGGCACATTCCTGCCCCAGGGCCTTTGCACTTGCCTCTGGCTGGATGCCCTTACTTCAGACAGTAGCATGGTGTGCTCTTTTCATGTTTTAGTTTTTACTCAGCATCACCTTGTATTAAGGTCTTCTTCAGCCACTCACTCTAAAATGAATATCCTCTCCCCATTCTTTTATTCCTCTCCCCTCATTTACTTTTCTCCTTAGCAGTTATCTCACTTACTACATATTTACTTATGAACTTGCTTATTATTATCTTGTTCTCCTAGAAGGTAAACTCCATTAGGGCAAGGGTGATTGTTTTTGTTCACTGCTGTTTCCCCAATGACTGGTATATAGTCAGAGGTCAATAAATATTTACTGAATGAATAAATGAAGAACATTTAGAGATGAGAGACCTGATCTAACTGAGTAACGAAACGGTTAATCAGTTGCCCATCCCAATCACCTTCTGGTATAAAATTTGATCTAAAATAAAGGGCTCCCATGTTTAGGATAAGTGTTACAGGAAGCACGAGTTGACTAGCTCCTGTTACTTATACTAGTCTCCAAGTCAGCCGTGATGTCCAACCACGTCAATGAAACTCTAGAGAAGTTTAAATTCTAAAAAGCGACCCCTAAATTTGCACATCCACAAAAATAGTATCAAATCTTTCTGAGGGCACACTTGATTTTTGCTTCTTGAGTCCAGGAACACTGGACTCTTCAAACATTACAAATTTAAATAAACATTTTAGAGCACGTGGTTTTGTAAAAGTTTTGATGTTCAAATTTAAAGATAAGGCTACCAAAAATTACACTGAATGATACTTACATTCTGCTCTATTACTGAACCTAATTTCTACTATTAACTTTATAGTGTTGGAAAGTTTTTCCAAGAAAAATTAGACCTGGTTAAAAATAAAATCGTAGCTATAGAAAGCAGTTATTCTCGCTCCCAAGAGATTATGGTAGATCCAGAAAGCAGTTGTAGAATTTCTGGCTGTATATCAATTTTGTTTTGACAGAATTTCTTAGAACATTCCTTATTTAACCACTCTAGTCTTAGAATCAGCTTCAGAGATAGTAAACTTCATGCCCCATCCTCTTTCATTTTAGTTCACACACTCTTTATACTAACTGTATAAACTTCGCATGATAATAAAGAAAGAACACTCACATGCTGGCAGCTCATAAGATAAAGACACTATAGAAACATTTCAGAACAAAATAGCCAGAACATCTGCTTTTACTGCTCAGAAGGCTGGAATTAGGGCAACATTACCCAGACACACAGTGTATATGTGAAAATCCTTTTCTCAAAAGTAAAACGTTTATGCCTCACTGTTTAAGTTTAGGACACAGCACCCTCTTCTGTGATCTGAACTGTCTGATGGAGGAGTATCACCAACCACGACATTTCACACACTCAGTGCCTCCCAGATGGGGGCAGGACTGAAACCATTGCTCCTTCCTCAACCATGGGAACCATCTTTGCAGTTAGGGATGGTTTCCACCCTCCATCACTGAAATGAGAATAACTGTGCTGTGAGCCAAACGCTGACGGTTAGCCCAGTCACCGCACATGAGAATAATTACTTAACATGATGGCCATGAGAGAAAGCAGCGAGGTTCCCAGACACAGGAAACGAAAAGCCAGAAGGGGAGGTAGTTGGAGAGGGTTCTGAGGCCTTTCCAGACGGCAACTTCCTTATAACAAACAGCAAATTGGGTAATAAATTTATCACTCTGTCACTTCATAGGTACATATATCCTTAAGTGAGCTGGTGAGCATAATGAACTTTTGCAATGTGCCTGTGTCTCAGCAATGCCAGAAAAATTAACCTATTTCCTGTTCTCTAAAGAGCAAATAAAATCTTTTGCGATATGAACGTTCATTTTGATATTCCCAATCATTTGCAGGTTTAATATTTCAATCGAAGCCACAATTACAACTACACTCAAAGAATGCATATTGCGCAGAAATCTTGAAAAGAGACTTCAATCAGCTCTGTGTATCAGGGAGAGAAGAAATTAGGCAATACAATACAGGCACCACAGAAAAAGAACTCTTGACCTCTAAAGACAAAGGGAAGAGGGGAAAACAATCCTGTTGTGATGTGTCACTATATTGCATACATTTTCTCTCAGATTTATGGACCCTGAGACATCCCTGATTTGCAGAAAAAAGGAGACATTCAATAAAGTCAAAAAGCAAGTCTTGGGTGTTAATGGACACATCTTATTATATATATAAAGTAGATAAACAACAAGGACCTACTGTATGGCACAGGAACTATATTCAGTTTCTTGTAATGACCTATCATGGAAAAGAACCTGAAAAGGAAAGAAATCTATGTATGAATATGTATAACTGAGTCACTATGCTGTACACCTGGAACTAATACTGTAAATCAACTCTACTTCAATAAAAAATTTTTTTTTAAAAAGAGCAAGTCTGCCTTTAGATCTGGGATTGCATGAGAAAGAAACATTCTTACAGAGGCAAATACAGTACCTTTTCTTATTTTACTCATTCATCAAATATTTTTAAAGCTGGGCACAGGGCTGGATACGGAGATACCATAATAAATGAGAAGGATGGCAGCGTGCCTCAAGGGCCTTGCAGCCTAGAGAGGCAGACAGGCAAGCGAACTTGCAGATATGATACAGCATGTATTGGATGCTCGTACAGGGCTGATAGAGGGGGTCATGGGAGCACATGAGAAAGGCGCCGACCCAGTCGAGATCAGGGATACTTGCCAGACAAAGAGATGCTTAAGCTGGGATCTGAAGAATAAAGTGGAATATGCTAGGGGAGGCATGAGGGAAAATATTCCAGGTAGAAGGATCATCTTGGTACTCTTGGTTAGCTGGAGTACGGAGAGGTAGAGGAAAAGCATGAAGAGAGAGTGTCCAGGTGAGGAGGTGGGGTTAGAGCTACCTAATGGGGACCGATTAGTGGGGGGCGATGCACCCACAAGGGACAGAGAGCTTGATGAAGGGACACACCTTCTCTCTTAAAATTTAGGGAATACAGTATCTATACCTAATTTTCCGTTGATAGCACTATTACTGGAATACATGAGAAGGGCTTGTTTTAATTTGCTTGATGATGAGTAAAAGGGAAACACCATGATCACGTGTGCAACGGTGGGTCATCTGATCAACTTGGGGGAACAGTGTGTGCAGACCAGAGGTAAGACCCTGTGCCTTGTCCATACACGAAGAAGCCCTCTGACAAGTCATTGTCACCTTCATCACTGTCAGTATCTCAACTGGAAGGACTCAGAAAAATCTGATTAGAAGTTTGTATTGAATCATATCAAAGAGCATTTATCCCACTGTTGGTGGGAATGCAATTTGGTGCAGCCACTATGGAAAACAGCAAGGAGATTCCTTAAAAAGCTGAAAATAAGCTCACACAGCACCTCTCGTCTATGTGGCCCACTATTGTCTATGGCAGTGTACCCCTAATAAACTCCTTTACTGGTCTCAAAAAACCCCCAAAACACTTACCCTATGATCCAGCAATCCCACTCCTGGTCATATATCCAGAGAAAATGCTAATTTGAAAAGATACCTGCACCCCAATCCTCACAGCACTACTATTTACAATAGCCAAGACATGGAAGCAACCTAAATGTCCATCGACAGATGACTGGATAAAGAAGTTGTGGTATATACATACAGTGGGATACTACTCAGCCATGAAAAAAGAAAGAATAAAATAATGCCATTTGCAGCAACATGGATGGACCTGGAGATCATCACACTAAGTGAAGTAAGCCAGAAAGAAGAAGAAATATACCATATAATATCACTTATATGTGGAATCATAAAAAAAAGAATACAAATGAATTTGTTTACAAAACAGAGACAAACTCACAGACACAGAAAACAAACATGGTTCTGGGGTGAAGAAGGGTGTAGGGACAGACAAACTGGGAGTTCAGGACTTGCAGATACTACTATATATAAAATAAAAACAAAAAGGTCCTACTGTGTAGCACAGGAAACTATATCCAGTATCTTGTAATGGCCTATAGTGAAGAAGA
Source organism: Vicugna pacos (assembly GCF_048564905.1). Lineage (NCBI taxonomy): Eukaryota > Metazoa > Chordata > Mammalia > Artiodactyla > Camelidae > Vicugna > Vicugna pacos. The sequence continues at coordinate 16,887,029 of NC_132988.1, forward strand.
ATAAGAAAAGAAATATATATATATGTTCATATATGTATGAATTACTATGCTGTACACCGGAAATTAACACAACACTGTTAATCAACTACACTTCAACAAAAAAAAATTTATGGAACAATTACTAAGTTTGAGGCATACCATCTATATAAGTTGTGCCAATTTATTTTTGGACAGAAATTGCCTTGGTGATCTGATGTGTCAAAAAACAACTTTTGTATCGCTGCCCCAACAGGATGGAGCCCAGTTGCATAAGATGTCAAAGGCTGTGTTAATATGGAGACAAATTGGCTCTGTGTGAATGTCTCTGGTTTCCACATTGCTCAGATCCTCTGCCAAGGCAACATATTGGGAGTCTTGGCTTTTCATTGCAAAATATCCCTGATAATTTCATGCAGAAATTGTATTTGTTTATTTTTCATTGTTGTCCTCAGGAAGAAGTGGTTGCTTAAAGGGGACTGAATTCGTAGCCAACAGTCAGTTACTGGATGTATCACTGGCTGCTTAGCTTGTTCTCACTGATCTGCTTTATCCCACATGCTAAGTGGAGACATTATTCACCTACAGTGTCTTATATGGCATCACTGGTTCCAACTCCCTGCTGTGCCAAGATTTCTATGCCAAGCCATTGGATGCAACTTCTTCCCTCTTTCCATGGCCACCATTTCTAATCCTCTCCATTCTACTTCTCTCCTACATGTATTTCCCCACACTCCTGTTTCTACTTCAGAAGCTGAGGTGCAGTGGTTTATGAGCATATCTCTATGCACATCTGGGTGACTGTCATCCTGAAAGCACATGACACCACGCTTTGGCCCACCCTTGCACAAACATCACTTTTAGGGGTTTCCTTCTATTCAAAAGCCCATCTCCCTATGGATGACACTCTAAGGCATAAATAAATCATTAAAGAATATAATTATTAAATTCTGTACTTCTAATCTATATAGGCATTTAGTAATTGGGGATTTTTTGGATGCTAAATGCTAAACACAGATACAGTCCTTTAATTGTTTTGGCATTGTTATGAATGCAAATATTTTATATACAGATTAATCTACTTGGCCAAGTTTTGCATTCCTTGAAAATTCAGGATATCAGATAATGTAATTTTTTCACAAATTGAATCCGTTATCAGTTTAGGTTATAAGTGTGAATATTTGAAAGGGTCTCCTAATTCTTTCCCCTTCCTCTCCCCTGTTTTTGTCAGTCTTCTCCTGAAATTAATGATATTATGTCTGTTGCATAATTAAAAATCAGATAGAGTAGTTGCTTGATAAACTTAATAATAGTGTTTCTTTAACATTGCCATTTGCAAGGCCCTTGTATGCTTGAAAAGCATGAAGGTAACTGGTGTTTATCTGCATCCTCTGGTTCCTTCTGCTTTACATTTTATTGTCTGAGACTGTCTGATTCCATCACGAGGTGTATACGTGTGTATACGTCTGTGTGCGTGCACAAGTGTAAACAATGGCTAGAAGAATTTCCACTTTTTGGTTTATTTCCTCTTTATGCAACGGGTATAACTCTAGGCCTAACTCATTTTTAAATTTAGGATCTGTAAATGCTTTAGCAGCAGCAATTTGGCAACTACAATCAGCTTCTCTGAGAAGGTTATTTAGGGCAAAGAATGTTACTTAGGGGTAGGGATGGCATTCGGACAAGAGCTGCACATGCATGTTGGGAACTAACAAGAAGTATGAGCTCCTGGGTGTTTCTGAGAGGATTGGCGCTCAGTAAGTACGAGAAAAGTCCAGTACAGGCTGGAGGAAGAAATCCTGAAGTTACAGAGATAAGCTAGGAAGCATGGAAATTCAGATGTGTAGTGAACCCCTCTTCCATGCCGTCAGCCCAGCCATCTGACACTTGCTGCATTGCTTTTCAGTTGTGTTTTACATCATGCTGATACATGAAACAGTTTCAGTACAACCTCTTTCAAAGTGAGAGAAAGAGAATAAAATGTGAATAGAAAGAACCCTTTATCAGGCACTCTCCTTGTTCTTGTAACATTGCTACAGTCTAATCAGTAAGTTTGGCTTGCCCCAAAATGCAGCCCTCACACAGTCTACTTTCACTTACTCTAACATGACTCAATGCAACAGTCTCTGTCTGGAGACACCTTAGAACTGAGTATAACAGCAATCGATAGAATTGTTAAACACAATGACCTGTGTGGTTTGAAAACTCATGTTTCTTTAATGATCACAGTAGATCCTTTCAACCCAACTCTTCCAACAGTCAGAGAGACAAAGAGGCTTCATGCATCCCTTTAATAGCAGGGGAGGTAAAGAAGCGTCACGTATTCTTTTAATAGAATGCTCTCCAAGTCTATGCATTTTTCATAGGTACCTAAACATAATGGTAAAGTGAGATGGATGGCTACACATTTGCCCTGCAATACAGAGATAGCTTGACATGGTCAGAGGAACTCGCGGTCTGATATGCGAGACTCCAAAGCAGCAGACTCTCACAGCAGGAGGCAGCTGTGGAGAAAAGGCAGGAGGGCCTGGAGCTCATATTGCTTGGAAGTATTTCTCTTGACTCTCTCGGGCAAAAGTCAGAGAAACAAACAGAAACACCTCATGGTCTCCTATCCTGGAGAAGAGCACTGATAGGAGAAAGCAGAAATAATCCCTGAATATTATGAGGCTTTTTTGTTCACTCCAATGCTTTTCTCTTTTCCTCTGGAAGAAGACTGAAATGACTAGAGTATTTTTTTTTTAACTCCAAAGGTTTACTTTCTAAAATTAATGTTGGTTAAATGACTCATTACATGAGTGTGAGAAAAACAGGAATTATACAAATGTATTCCTGCAATGTAAAAACACATCAAACTGTCCACGTTGTTTAGAACTACAATAAGGTATATAAAGTACTGGATTCCTGAGAGGGAAGAAGAATCATAAGGGCAAATAAGGATGTCTTAATTTTTGTCCATTGCTATAGGAATGTAAAAGAAAGTTTTATTTGAATTTTCACCAAGTTTGGAGATATTCCAGGTGGTCTGACTTAAAATGTGGCTACGGAATAGAAATGAAGTTTAGTCTGGTGAATGTCAGGTAACACCTCAAAGAGATAAGCAAGTCTCCTTCCCAGCAGGTATTGATGTGCCAAGAAGCTGTTTTGCACATGGTCAGATGGGAATTATTAATTCAGAGACAGTTTATATTATTCTCCTGAGCCATGATGGATTGGTTAGCTAGTTGTATAAGTATGAACAATCAGTGTTTAATACCTGACACTGTGACTGTGAATGGGTCATGTTAGCATTTTCAAATCTCTTATTAAAGAGAGATGTCCTAACAAATGGCCAATAGGCACATGAAAAAATGTTCAATATCACTAATTATCAGAGAAATGCAAATCAAAACTACAATGAGGTATCACCTCATACCAGTCAGAATGGCCATCGCTAAAAAGTCCACAAACAATGGGGAAAATGATGGAGTCCTACACTGCTGGTGGGACTGTAACTTGGTGCAGCCGTTATGGAAAACAGTATGGAGGTTCCTTAAAAAACTGAAAATAGAGTTACCACATGATCCAGCAATCCCACTCCCAGGCATATATCCGGAGGGAACTCTTAATTCGAAGATACATGCACCCCAATGTTCATCACAGCACTATATACAATAGCCAAGATATCAAAACAACCTAAATCGACAGATGATTTGATAACAATGTGGTATATATCTACAATGGAATACTACTCAGCCACAAAAAAGAATGAAATAATGCAGCAACATGGATGGACCCAGAGATTATCATTCTAAATGAAGCAAGCCAAAAAGAGAAATAAAAATATCATGTAATATCACTTATATGTGGACTCAAAAAAAAAAAAACAACCAGACACAAATGAAGTTATTTATGAAAAAGAAACAGACTCACAGACATAGAAAACAGACTTATGGTTCCCCGGGGGAAAAGAGGGTAGGAAGGGATAGCTTAGGAGCTCGAAATTGCAAATGCTAACTACTATATATATAAAACAAACAACAAGGTTCTACTGTATAGCACAGGGAACTATATTCAATATCCTATAGTGACCTATAGTGAAAAAATATGAAAAGGAATATATGTATGAATATGTATGGCTGAAACATTAGCTGTACAACAGAAATTGACACAATATTGTAAACTGACTATACTTCAATAAAAAAATTTTAAAAAGAGAGAGATACTGAGGAAGCCAAATGCTGAGTTCATGTAGTATTTCATAAAGAGAAAATCAAAAACTTTTGAAAAGGAAAAAAATTAAAGATCTATAGCTTATGCTAAACATTTTAAATTAATTACACATTTTCAATTTTTGCCTCATAACTGGGTTCTGAAATCCTGCTTTAAGTTCAAATAGAAAACACATGTATGTATTCATGCTATTCTGTGGAAAGAGACGGTATGTGATTTTTAAATTTTTATTTGTGGTCTAATTTCCCCAATTTTGCAAACAGCATCCTGGAGTCATTTTGAGATGAGTTTTCCTTGTAATGCTCAAAATCCTAATGACTGTTCTCGTCTTTATTGTTAGACCACTGATGTTCCTGGTAGGCTAGTATAATTTCACCATAGTTTGAGTGTATTTACTGGAAACTGAGGTTATTGTTTCTCTTAAACCTAATCATGTCTTCATCTGACAAAACTTTCCATTTAAAGTCAGATTTCAGAATATTATTGCCAAGAATAGTTTTGTTTCTATGGACAACACATAGAAGAAAAATAATAAAAAAAAAAAAGGCTAAGGAAAGTGCTTTCCCTGGGCTAGGAATAAAGACATTCCAAAACATCTGGCACGGATCATGTAACTTCATTTGAATTTTAGTTCATTTGGATTCTTGCAGCAATTTCCCCCTCACAACCACTAGACCAAATATGGAATGTCTGATTCCCTTCGGCTTTAGTTGTTTTGGTACCAAACAGTCCCCAGAGCAAGGTGATCACCCTAACAGTAGGTGGGATCTTCCTCCCCCACTCAGGCTCTAACTTTGCCTGATTGTCTTTGGGTCCTTATTGCCTGGCTTTGTGGCGGACACACAGCGGGCACTCCATAAATGTAAACTGAAGCAGTGAAGGAAGCAACAGTGAAACAGGAGGCCTGTCCTAAACAGTTTTAGTAACAGTGCTCAACGAGGTCACCCCTGGCCGGCTAGCACGTGCACCCCGTTATCTTGAAGTTGCTCAGATAACTGCGGGGAGCCAGCACGTCATCCAGACAGTCAAAATTAAATTGGCCCTCCCCGTTTCAAGCCATACTGTGGCTATCTGACTTCTGAACAGCATCACATTGAAAAGGTAACTGAAACTGAAGATATAATTTATCTTAAGTACTTTTTGGGCTCTGTAGGTCTCACCCTGGAAACTAACTCAGGAAAATCTACTGATCTTTTCCCAGATCGCCCATCCACTCTGCAAGCTCAGGGCTCGCAGGAGAATCTGATTCATGAAAGACCATGACTTTGAAGAATCATCCCTGAAATACTATTTTGGTAACAATTAAGTTAGAAAATAAGTGCAACATTTAACAAATAAAATTGTACAATGTTACCGAGTTTTAAGGTAGCAGTAACTGGTCTCAGGAAAAACAAAGACTAAAATTCCAAAGGTCAGAAAAGTCTGCAGTAACTCTCCTAACTGTGGAATCAGAGCATACATTCAAACCTGCAAATGCATCTGTGGTTACTTCTTACCTTAAATACATTGATAGGGAGATCAATGACCACATAGATAAGGTCTCCAAGGGCAAGGCTGGCTATCAGCGCGTTGGGGCCATTCCTCATACACTTGTTCTGGTAAATGATCCTGAGCAGGGTCGCATTCCCCACCATTCCCACGATGAAAATAGTACATGATATCACAGTGTTAATGTATTTGAAAGCGGAAGTAATCTTAGTCTGCTGTGGGCAATAGTTGTGCATGGAACTGTTGCTAGGGAGGGCCAGATTTGTGGGTCGATGAGTGGTGACCACGAAGCTGAGTTCTGTCCCACGAAAAGTGGTGAAATCGTCCACGTGCGTACTGAGATTGGTGCTGTAGCTCTCAGGATTATCACCGATTACACATCCAACCAGCGCCACCCAAAAGGACAGCCTGAGGCAAAAGGTTTCCATCTTGATGCACATTTGAGGAAATGTCTCTTACTATGTTGCTCTTACACCCTCCTTTTTTTTTTTGTTTTACCACCTGGGAAAAGAAAGGAGGAAAAATCATTTTGGTTATTAAAATCCAGCTGCCAGTAAGATTGTAGTCAATGATAATTACTGCTTCAATTAAAAGGCAGGATGTATTTGGTAATTAGATAAGATATATCTGTGTCAGGTTACCCCATGGCAGAACAAAACCAGGCAAGATCAAAGCTCTATTAGGGCAAGTTATAGCTCTATTTCGATTTCTGTCTCTGTCTATCTCATCACTATACTTACATCTAGATTATAATATGGATAAGGATGTGTCAGCTTTTCCTTCAAGTAGTAGATAAAAAGTTACTTTTTTCTCGATGTTACACTTAGGCTGATAACCTGAATTACAGAAACGCTTCAAGAGTTGAGACACAATATTTTATTTATTAATGGAAGAGAAAAGACATTATATGCTGAGTGAAAGTTATATAGTATTAAGACATAAAATCACCAAATTCTGTAATTAACAGTTCAGTATTGCAACACATGTACTGTCTTGCACATGGTAATTAAGGAGCATGGGAATAAAATGCAGCACAGGTAGCCATTTAAAAGTGTTATAAAATGTGAATTTAAAATCAGAACTCTGGTTAAAATTTGGGGGTGTTGGAAGGCTACATTGGGAGTTCAGGATTTGCAGATACTAACTACTATACATAAAATAGATAAACAACAAGAACCAGGGAACTATATCCAGTACCTTGTAACAGCCTATAATGAAAAAGAATATGTATATGTATAGCTGAATCACTAGGCAGTACACCAGAAACTAACACAGCATTGTAAACCAACTATACTGCAATAACAAAAAAAAATTTTTTTAAATTAAATAACTTGGAAAATAAAAGAAAAAAAATCATAACTTTAACATCATTAACATTTAACAGTCTTAGTCAATTAAAAATGATATGATTGGTAAAGACAAAATATTTATTTTTTGAAAATCTGGATGATTAATGTGCACGAGCTACATCTTCTGATAGTTTCCAATAGGAGTTTTTTGCTTTTCCATTTGTCAGAAATTATTGTCAGGATATTTGCCAATGAGTGAAACTAGGAGTAGTGGACTTTCCCAGGCCAGGCGTACTATTTGGTTTTTCTAAGGACTATCGATCCCATGCTCTCTTTTAAGCATCTTTTATAGCTACGTTGATTATGACTAGTGACTGTGCTGAGCACTTCACATGCATGATGCCATCTAATCCATACAATGACCCTGTGAAGCAGATACTTGGCTCCATTATAAACACAGAGAAACAGGTTCAGGAAGGTCAGGTAGCTTGTTGAGGCCGCAGGTGGTGGTGGCCCTGCTGTGATTTGAGGAAGGCAGGTTAGCCTGACTCTGAACCCGAGCTCTTAACCACTAGACCATACTCGCTTTCTTGCACCTGAAGTGTTTTAACAATATCTACAGATTTCTGAAGAAGCAATAGACTTGGGAGGGTGGTTAGACATTTTCAAAAGATCGTTTGGTTTTTTTGACTTGTTTTGTTTTGTTTTAGTCACTTGCAGAGAGCAAGTGGTCCTTCTTGTCCAGAAAGTCTAGGTTTCTATTTTAATCCTTAAATAAAAGCTGCTGGGAAAATGAGGGAGGTTGGCAGTAACACAATAATCAAAGGTAAATAAAAATGGTTCTTCTCATTTTAATACTTTATATATTTTCTTTTCTGTGAGTTTTTGTGAACCTTTCAATGAAGGTCATCAGCTCATTTATGATATAGTGTGTGTGTATGATGAATACACCCAGGTCATAATTCAAGTTTTAAGAATTATGTCCTTTTTAGTCTATTCACGATTGATAATCACTTTTCAGAATTTTGATAATTATCTTGGTTATCAGTAAAACTTCGGGCTTAGTCCATATATGGATGAAAGATGATTTATTCAAGTTGTATAGAAAGTCTAAAGTAAATATAAGGTGCAAATACTGCAGACTTTTGCTTTCCCCAGAGATTTTCCCCAGGAACCTGAATTAATAATAACATTTTACATATAGTAGTAACTTATTATATATGTATTTGTTATCTGACCTGAGATTTACAACTTTAGGTAGTCAGGGGGCAATATCCCCATTCACTCATGAGGAAACTGAAGCTTGAAGAAGTTAAGTCATGTTTTTGTGGCCAAGAAGTGGCAGGACAGGTATAATGCCTCACTTTACTTGGCTCATGGGACTCGATTCAGTCTGATTAAATGATTAAAATCTCAGTTTTTCTAAGTTCAGGGCATCCTGGGTATACACTTCTGCCTAGACTTACTTATAAGTAGTTTTTTCCCACTTTTTACAGTTTGGAGTATCTGACCAAATATTAGTAGACCTACGAAATGACACTATTTCCATTCTGCAGTGGAGACCAGGGCTCTAAGAACAAAGCATACTCTAATTCTTCTGTTGAGGTCAGAGATGGAAAAAAGGAAATCTTTCAATATCTTGGGCTGTTTAATGACTGAAGCTTCCTAGTTTCCGCTGAGAATGAACCTTCAGAAGTAGTTTTTTTTTTCATAAGAAATAAGAGAGAGATGGCCTTTTCCAGAAATGAGATGGCTCTTTGCCCATTACAGTCTGCTAGGTGGATATTTAGTGAACTGACCTAGCTATCTTGAGTGTACACTACTCCCAACAGTACCACTTGTGTTTGAACATCAGCATGTTGGTTTGTTTGGTCAGCTGATTACTGCAGAGCTGAGGAGTCCAAAGCTATGGGTTCTTATCAAAGTGTGAGCCAGCTACCATGAAAAGCACCTCCTCCAACAATGACGCCACCCCAGAAATCATTTCTGATGACATCTGTCTCAGCTCTCCACGCATATGAAGCTGAAGACCTAAGGGATACTTGGCAAAGGCACATGGCTGCCCTACCATCATTGACTGAGAAATACAAAACTAAAGCAAAGAACCCTCTCAAACGCAAGTTCCTCCAAGGATGAGTCTGTAGCTCATTTCCATGGATCTAAGCCACGCGGTGCTTCAGATCATGAGTCATAATCGGTCATAACTCTAGTGAAGCATCTCAGGTTCAGACCTGAAGGACATGGTTTATATATCGAGCATTCTTCATATTTGGGGTCTAAGGATTTGCTGGAGTTCAAAAGCTATTATTAAGCAAAAGGACTGAATCCTTCCACTTTAACCATTTAACATCTTTGACTCAGGATCAGAGTTCACTTGTAATTAGTAATTTGGAAATTCCAACCTGACCAAGATGGCACGAGTTTAGAGGAGCTAATTTACACAAAATGATTGCCAAGCTGTTTCTCAACTAGTTAACCAAAACAGAAGGAGTTGGGGGGGTCATTAATATCTACAAATAAACTAGCAGCTTTTAAATAAGTTTTCGTTGGTTTGGTTTTGTTTGGTGGCCTTTGCTTGCTGGGTGAGAAATTAGTACCTCTCCTTACAGATGTCTGACTTTACTACGCCTCCCAGCCCACCCACTCCGCCGCCAAGTCTATCCCGGAACGCCATTAGGATGGGGTAAACAGAGACTGATTATCTGGAAATAGCCCTTGTTTTCTGCAAGTGAAAAGGCAACAAGTGTCCTTTAAAGGAGAGCACTGAACAAAACGCCCAGACCTCTACGGGCCGGTTTCCAAACTAGCTGCACTGGGGGTTTTCCCAAACACAGGAGTCCCTTACACCCAGTGCGCCTGGCTACCCTCGGCATGCCCCGGGTGTGCGGGGAGGAGAAGCAGGCGGGTCAGAAAAGGCTGCGGGGCAAAGCCCACAAGTGGGCTTCGGAGCCAGCGACAAGGGCGTGATGCTCCACAAAGTTCTCGTACGCCCGAGGAGGGAGACCCAGGGAGAACTGTGGGTTTTCCTTTGACTGCAGATCCGACGCCCGCCTCGGGAGACTGAGGGACTTTCAGTCAGATCCCCAAACCCCAAACGTTCCCAGAGGGCGCCCCGCCGAGGAAGGCGCCCTCGCCTCCACGCGCCCTTGGGCAGGTGGTGCCAGCCCTGGTGGAGGAGGTGCCGGGCGCCACGGAGCTCGCGTCTCCTCCCGACCCAGGGGCCCGCCGGCGTCTCCCCCACCCCGCTTGGGTCCCCGGAAAGAAAGAGTCGCACCGACCGTGGAGCCCGGCGGGCGCAGACGGCTGCTCGGTGGTCCGCGCGCGGCGCCCGGGCGAGAGGAAGCCGAGCTGGCGGGGGTGGGTGGCGAGGGTCCCGGCTCCGGCGCGGCGGCGGCCCCCGGCTGCACCGCTGCCTCCGCTTCGGAAAACTTCCTGGGCACGGCAGCTCTGAGGAGGTCCTCCCGGAGCCGCCAGCCTCCGGGCACCGGGTGGGATGGAGCCTCTCCACCTCCGGTCCGCAATCGCCAGACCAAAGGGAGGACTGCGCGCCCGCACGCGCGAGTGCTCGCAAGAAAAAGAAAACTCCAGAGGAGCACGCCTCCCGTCTGTCCTCCCCGTCTCCTCCAAAAGCTCAGACCTACTCCACTCTAGGGCGGCAAGAATGTTCCAACCTTCCAGCCCTTCTGGGCTGCAGCCACTATAAAGTACCAGGCTGCCGCCCCCTCCCCGGCCCTGAAGGGCTGGAGTCTTTTTAACTGTTTCCTTCCTGAAGCGAAGGTGGTGGTGAGAGGGCGGTAATGGAGGGATGTGGGTGATTTAACCGAGGAAACTCAGAACTTAGGGAGGCCTTGGAGAGGAACCCTTTCCTTCTCAGTAAGTGAGGGCAAATTCGATCTGGACGGAGCGACTGCAGACAGAGCCAGGGGCCAATCTTGGTTTCTCTGCGTTCCCTGCCTCTTTGCTTGGCTTCTGCGCTCCCTCTTAACCTTACAGCAAGTTAAAGAGCCAAGGTGGACAGCAGTTTACTGAATTAAGGACGTTTTGCTTCTATCTTGTCCCTTGAAGCCAGCACCCCAAGGCTACATACTACTGGCCCGGGGCAAAGCAGGAGCCCCTGGAGATTCTGTGGAAGGGTCCAGCGTGTGGCTTCTAGAAACGTTATGATTCCTCAAGAAATCCAAACAGGGAGAGTGCAGATGCTGCAGAAGATGGGCCTCAAGGCCTTTATATGATAGAGATTTCTATCCTAAATGGGGCCATGAGAGAGGAGATGAGGGATAAAGGCCATTGCCTGTGATATTTGAGAAAAAAAATCGGGGGCTCCTTGAAAAGGAAATCCTAGTACACTGTTGGTGGGAAAACAAGTTGGTGTGGCCACTGTGGAAAACAGTATGGAGTTTCTTTTAAAACATCACCAATAGAACTACCCTACGTTCCAGCAATTTCATTCTTAGATATATATCCGAAGAAAATGAAATTTGAAAGGATACATACACCCCAGTATTCATAGCAGCATTATTTATAATAGTCAAGACGTGGAAGCAACCTAAATGTCCATAAACAGATGAATGAATATATATAAATGGTATACTACTCAGCCATGAAAAAAGAATGAAATTTTGCCATTTGCAACATGGATGGACTTGGAGGGTATTACACTGAGTTAAATAAGTCATATAAAGAAAGACAAGTACTGTGTGTTATCACTTACATGTGGAATCTAAAAAATAAAACAGACTAGTGAATATAACCAAAGAGAAACAGACTCACAGATATAAAGAACAAACTAGTGGTTACCAGTGGGGTGAGGGAAGGAGGGAGGGCCAAGATAGCGGTAGGAGATTAAGATATACAAACTACTATGTATAAAATAAATAAGCTACAAGGATGTATTATACCACACAGGTAATATAGCCAATATTTTATAATAACTATAAGTGGAGTATAATCTTTAAAAATTGTGAATCACTATGTTGTACACTTATATAATATTATAAATCAACTATATGTACCTCGATAAAAATTACAACATGAGAGAATATTTAATAATCTGAGTAAATGGTCAATATCAAGTAAAGAATCAAAATAAAACATTCTATAGAAAAAAGAGAACTCAGGGGCTCCACAGAGCAGGCCTGCCTGGGAGTCCTTCGGAGCACTGCTGATATGAGGCACATTGTGAAAATGTGAGTTTGGAGCAGTGGTCATGTTCTATTACAAACTGTTCTGATTATCAACTGCAGCTAAAGAAAATCACCCTAAAATGGTAGTGGTTTAATACAACCACATTCATGTACCTTACTCATCAATCTGCAATTTGGGCGGGGCTTGGCTGGGACAGCTCATCTTTGCTGGGGCTGAGGCTTCACTTCTGAGATAGTTCGCTTTCTTGCTAATGAGTGTTGGTTGTTCTCCATGTGTGTTTCCCTGCAAAGTGGCTTATGTTTCCTCACAGCATGGTGGCTGGGTTCCAAGGAGGAGTGTCCCAAGAGACAGGAAGGGGTAGCTGCCAGTTTCTTAAAGTCTGGGCCTAAGAACTGATACAGTCTCACTTCTGCAGAATTAGTAAAGCAGTCACAGATTCTGGGTTCAAGGTGAGGGAATATAGACTTTGCCCATCAGTGCAAGGCATGTCGAAGGACTTGAGGGGCATGCTGTAACACCATCAAAGAGATACAGAATACGGCCATTGAAAGGGACATTAATAGTCATCTAGTTCAACGGGACTAGGTATTACCCTGTGCATTCATCTGTTCCATCTACAGTTACCCCATGATGAAGAGTCAGTTAGCCAGAATAATTAATAGCTTTTATAAGTGCCTTAGTTTGCATTTTAAAAAGGTGCCCTTTCAGGCACATGGCTTGGCAAGCTGACATTGTTCTCAGGGAAGAAAAAGTTCTCCACCAAGTTTCAAACCTTGGCATGGGAAACATGGCTGGATTTTAGCCCATATTCACCCTGTGACCAGACACAGTTGGACAGTATACAACCTGCACAACTGAACATGTCAGTCTATTCAGTCTTTGGTAGAATACATCCATCAGCCACTACGTGCTGGGACAGCTCATCCTACTCATACTGTGGTGCAGGTCTAATTATTCAGAGTTCTTTCTTTACATTCATTAGGATGGCTATTATCAAAAAGCAGAAAGCAACATATGTTGGCAAAGATCTGGAGAAACTGGAACCCATGTGCATTGCTAGTGAGAATGTAAAATAGTGCAGCAGCTGTGGAAGAGTATGATAGTTCTTCAAAAAATTAAACTTAATATTCCTGTATGATCCAGTAATTCTGCTTCTGGGTATACAGCCCAAATAATTGAAAACAGGGACTTAAACAGATATTCATCCACCCATATTCACAGCAGCATTATTTACAGTAGCCAAAAGATGGAAACAACTCAAAAGTCCATGTATGGATAAATGGATGAATAAAATGTGGTGTATATACATGAAATGAAATAGTATTCAGCTGTAAAAAATGAAATTCTGGTACATGCTACAACATAGATCAAACTTGAAGATGTTAGGCTAAGTGATATGTGTGATGCAAAAGGACAGATAGTGTATGAGTCCACTTAGATGAAGTAGTTAGAATAGTAGTATCATAGAAACAGGAAGTAGAATTGTGGTTATCAGGGACTCAGGGGATGGAGGAATGAGGATTTATTGTTTAATGTGTTTCAGATTTTCAATTTGGGGTGATGAAATGTTCTAGAGATGGATGTTGGTGATGGTTGCACAACATAAATGTGCTTAATATCACAACCATATACTTAAAAATGGTTAAAATGATCAATTTATTTTATGTATATTTTACCATAATAAAAAAATTCTTCCTGACATTAAGATGAAATCTGCCTCCTTATATGATTACCTGCTGATCTGTCCTATAAATTCATAAAATACGTTTACCGTCTCTTCTGAGAAAGACCTTCAGATATACATAAATATGTTTATGTGGATCACCAGCATAAATCTGACTTTGTAAGACATTGGGATTGCCTCATTCTAGGTGAGAGCAACACGAACTTTCCTTAGTTGTCACAGATTTATTTCCTCATCTTCTCCACTTTACTTTGGGGAAAATGACTTGAAAGGATTTAAACCAGTTATCACTGAAATTAACTGCCTCCCCATAAATACTCCTCTCCCCAAAGCCAAGACTTAAAATACTTGACCCACTTCTATATTCCCTGCTTTGTACTTTTAATGAACATATATAATTCATATATTTGACTATGTTTTTCAACTCAACTTCCAAAGGATATTTCTTTTCCCTAGAAGTTAGGTTGGATGCAATCTGCAGATCTTCTGGGTTTCAGGGAGACTTTCTCACTCACACTTGACTTCTAGTTCAAGCAGCTCATTAAGTCAAGCATTACTGTGATGGCAGTTACAACGAATTTTCTCAGTGTCATATTATCATTATTGACGTACTGACCAATAATTGCTGAAGATTAAGAAATACTCAAGATAGCACTTAAAAGCCAACTTCCCGTGTGTCCTTGGGGTAAATATTCTTACGAATTTAGGTTTCTTGATTCATATTTGCAAATCCATTTCACAACTGCTAATTCCTTAGCTCCTCAAACCCGGAACCCAATAAAGGATCTGAGTCTCATAGTATTTGCTAGGAATGTTGTGTTCACTTTAGGGCTCCCTGGGGGCAATAAAACACGATAGCTTCAGAGAAGAACCACAAAGATAAAGAGAGGCTGGACAGCTGGTTGTGAGAGGAGAAATATACACCAGATCCTGAACCTGTCACTGCAGTACTGGGCAGATCGTGGCTGAGACTCGCTATTGGCAGCAGACATCACTGACCTGGAGGAGAAAAAACAAGCCCTGTGAGTTGAAGGTCCATTTTTAATTAAAATTCACTATAGGCAGTTTGTTTTCAAAAGGAAATATTACAAAATGTTAGTTTGTTGATCGGTTGCTGAGGATTCTGAAGTGTTTTCTTACTGCAACAACGTTGCACCTGGCGGTCAAGACTGCAGGGTGTCATCACAGTGTGCGTAAGGCATAATGTAGCCCAGTGTTTTGTAACCTGCTGGTGGCCTCACTGGAGGCCAGTCCGTCTTAGCATCACTAATGATTGGGCGAGCAGATATTAGTGTCCTCTGATGACATAATCTACCTGTCCAAAAATGTTTAACTTGAATCAAGACTTCAGCTATTCTTGTTACCAGGAAAGATAGGAGACAGACACACAAGTTAAACAAGTACCATGAGGAAGCAACAGACAAATCTGGGAAGTATGACATTTTACAGGACAACTAGCCCTGTCGCTTCAACAAGTCAGTCAATAACAAAGGGATGTTTTTCTAGATTAAATGAGACTTGAAGGAGCACGACAGTCAATGACACTGGCCTGGATTGGATCCTGATTTGGATAAACCAACTGTGAAGTCCCCTTTTTTATTTTAGAATTGGGAAAATTTAGATTTTGGCTTAGGTATTAGATGTTATGAAGAAATTATTAATTTTATTAAATGTAAAATTAATTTTATTAAATGTTATTATTTGGGGACATATAGAAGAATAGTCTTATCTTTTAGAGATTCTTTTAGGGGAGATATAATTTACTGTTTAAAAAATTGAAGTATGGTCAGTTTACAATGTTGTGTCAGTTTCTGGTATACAGCATAATAGTTCAGTCATATTAATTTACTTTTAAGTACCGAAGCAGAAACAAAATGACATGAGTTAAAGAAAAAGAGTAAAAAGTACCCAAATCTTGACACATAATAGGAGTTCAATAAATGATAGCTCTTCACTTTCATTTATTCCTTCCTTGTTTGTCTGGTAGAGCAGAATAAACACCATCACATGACAACATGGGTGATTTCCGGAAAGTGTCAGAGCAGTAGGACGAAGCTGCCAGGGTGACCAGTGGCATCCAAGGAGCTACAGTGTGAAAGCTAGAAGGGGATCTGGTGCCTTAAGATGTCCAGGAGAACAGTCATCCCCAGGAGAGTTTATTCAACCCTGTTACAAGGATCCCTTTAACAATGTGGGAGGGGCCTGAGGGTTCCAGAGTTTGTTAGTGAGAACGAGAGGCCAAGATGGGAGCCGTCGTGACACCATTGTGACTCTGACTCTTGCATGTTCCTTAGGCAGATATTGGGCTTGGGAACTGTGGGTTGCACTTGTAATAGAAGAAGACAAACAAACGAACAAAAAGCCTGATCTTGAATGAAGGAGACTGAATGAAAAGAGGTGTGCTGTGCTGCAGCCCACAGGCTTTCAAGCTCTGTACTTGCCTAACCTTGAGAACGAAGAAAGAGCCTGGAGTTGGTGACAGAGACATCAGTGGTTTAATAGATGGGAGATCTGAAGCAAAAGGGTCCTGGAGTGACACCCCACCGGTGGACAGCAGACCTCGGGCAGAACAGGGCAGCAGCAGTCTTTGCTCTTGGGGGAGCAGACAGTCTAGCAGTTATAGGGGGAACTGATAACAGATTGGCTCATTGGTTACCAGGGAAACCAGCAGAGGGGCAGGGCATTCTTACCCCTTGGGCTAAGTACCTTCATAGGGGACAGAGGTCTTCCCTTTGATCATATTTGCTATTATCCTATTGGCCAAAGCAAGTAACATGGTCAAGCCCACAGCCAGCATTGGAGGAGGCTAGCCAAGGGCAGGAAAGAGAGAGGAGGAGTTATTGCAGACATTTGGACAAACACTCTAATGCAACTCAGAATTTTTTTTTGGGGGGGTGGTGCAGATTGAATCTAGGGGATAAAGTGGGAAGAGTCTAAAAATGACTAAAATTTCCTGGAGAGACTTCAGAACTCCTCATCAATATTTATTGAGTAGCAAACTGTGTCTCAGGTTCTGTGCTGGGAACAGAGATTTTAAAAAGGAACAAGAGGAAAAAAAAAAAAAAAGAAACATGACCCTATCTTAAAGAATCCTCCAGTCTAATGGGGGAAAATATATGCAAGCTGCTTAAAGTGGTTAGGATAGAGCTATCTGCTAGATATGGGGTTGGGAAACATTTTCTGTTAGAGTCTCTAGTAAATATTTTTGGTTCTGTGAATCCTACAGCCTTGTCACAACCACTGAACTCTGCTGTGATCACAGGAAAGGGGCCAGAGACAGTATGTAAGCAAAGTGACCAGGTAAGGAAGATGGACAGTGAATCCATTAGGGTGTCTGGAAAGGGAAGCTAGGTTTGGGGGCGGGGGAAGAGGAGCTTATAGGGAAGAAGAGGAATTCAGCTTTTAAGTAGCTTGACTCTCAGGGCAGATGAGGACTTCAGGCTTGAAATAAAAGAGTGTAGTAATCAGTAAAGGAAGCCAAGAATTGGGTGCATTTCATTTGGAGGCAGAACATGAAAAAGAAAAGGGCAAGCAGGATGAGCCTTGTACAAAGCATTCAGTTGGGCTAAGCATCAGCTAGAAGGTTGTCAGAGAGAGAGAAGCATCCGAGAAAGCAGCGGAGAAGAAGGGCAGTGTCTGTGACACAAAGACAGAAGGGAGTTTCGGGAATGAATGGGTGGTCAAGGGAGGTCAGGGGGAGGGAAGAGTGGGACCGGGTCACGGAGATGGGCAATAAGGGGGATATTGTTCTAAGGCTGTCAAGCTGAGCCTTTAGGCAAACTTTTCTGCTTTACACACATTCAAAATAGCTTGGTAATTAGAAACAGCACAAAAAAACATGCAGAAACATTGCTAAGTAGTGAGTATAAATCTTTTTGCTAAATTTATTTTTGTAATATGTGGAAGAAAAATCAACACCATCTACAATTAGCATGGACTACATTAGGCTTTTTTCCGTAACTTTTGGAAAAGGAATTTTATTGGGAATCAATTGTATTTATATTTTTATATAGAGGTGAACAAATGACGAGGAGGCTTGCATGGAAGGTAAAACTGGAAGCAAAGCCTCTTACTAATTCCTAATTCACATTTTTAAAATGTGAAGATGTTTTCCTCCACCTTAACTGAATGCTGAGTTAAAGAAATAATTGAGACATCTGGCTTTTCATGTGTATTAAATTTCATGTGTATTTCATTGATTAAATCTGAGTAATGTTTAATGCAGAATATGTTCTGTAACACATTTTTTTTCTGAATTTTTTCACCTTAATTTTTCAACCAAGGCTTTAGGATTACTGTTCAGAAATGGATGTCCAAAACTGGTTGATGGGTTTTGTGCTGTAAAGAATTTAGAATTCAGATTTCAGAATTCTCTCAATGAGCCATTGCCAACAGCTCAGTCGTCTCCCATGGATGAAGCCTTCATTCCAGGTGCCCCCTTTTAACCCCTCAACTGGAAGACTAACGGGTGGCTTTGCCTAAAGGAGGATGGATGGATTAGACAGCATCTCAAGGGCATTTGTTTACAGCTTTCTGATTTGAATATATTCGGGTGGACATCTGAATTCGTTTGCTGGGGCTGCCATAACAAAATAGCACAGACAGGATGGCTGAAACAACAGAAATTTAGTTCTCACGCTCCTGGGAGCTAGAGAGCAGGTCTGCAGTCAAGGTGTCAGCAGGTTTGGTTTCCCCTGAGGCCTCTCTCCTTGCCTTGCAGATGGCAGCCTGCTTGCCGTGTCTTCACATGGCCCTTCCTTGTGTGAGTAGGTGTCTGTCCTAATCCTCTCTTCTTACGAGGACCCTGGTCCCATTGGATTAGGGTCCACCATATGAGCTCATTTTGTCTTAATTACCTCTTTAAAGGCCCTATTTCCAAACACAGTTACATTCTGAGCTGTTGGGGGTTAAGAGTTCAGCATATGAATTTTAGGGGGGACACATCAGCTCATAACAACATCTAATACTTGCACATTTAATACCTGTATCTAATTTTAAGGGGGACACAATTCAGCCCATAACAACAACTAATATTTGCACATCGAATACTTGGGTCTTGAAAATGGCAGCATGGTTTTGCAGACACGGAGCACCTACACTCCAGACTCTGTAGCTCTATTCCAGCTTGCTGTTTCATGTACCATCCTTTGGGTCTGAGTGGTTGAAATGTTCTCAGTTTTCTTTACGTGCTTTGCAAAGGTCTATATTTCTGTGGAAGTATTTTAAAGTGCAATTATAGACCTCATAACATTCACTTCTAAATCTTTGATTATCTCTAAAATATAAAAGCTTTTACCTACTGAATCTATTTGTGATTTTATTAAATGTTGATTTATTCTCAAACATATGAAGTTCAGTTTTCTTTAACATTTTTTATTGATTTATAATCATTTTACAATGTTGTGTCAAATTCCAGTGTTCAGCACAATGAAGTTCAGTTTTGATATGTTCCTGAAGGACTTGTTTTCTGCTCTCCCCTTTTGGTCAAGCATACATAATATCTTCTAGGTGGGTGTTTCATCAACTTTTTACAATTCACAAAGCTTTCTGCGGTTAAGCAACATGAGGAAACGCTGGCATAGGTGAGGCTCGAGGATGTGGTGATGTGTCATCAGTCACTATTTCAGTAAAACCATGTTGTTGTGTGTCACTACAGGTAAGGCTTAGTCATGCTAAAGTTTTGTGATTTCTGTCCATGCGAGACTAAAAAAAAAAAAAGGATCTCAAGGATATTAAACGTTAGCCGTTGCTTTTTTACGACATTTTAATCTCCTCTGCTTTGAGCACTTGCCTGCTTTACTGCTTGGAGATGCTCTTTTTTTTTTTTTTTTTCCTGGGAGCTGATAATATTTCCTTAGAACATTTAAAAAGTTGTGGGGGTTTTTTTGTTTGTTTGTTTTGTTTTTTTGTTTTCTGTTTGGTTTTTTTTTTTTGATAAGGGACTGTTGGGAACTAACTTAAGAGGTCATGTGAACGGCTCTGCCCATCGCCTCTTCCTGCCTTTATTCAGAGCCAGCTCTACATTCATAGAACCGCCCATCTACTCTCCCATCCCAGAACCCTGCAAGGATGTTCCCTGTCTTCTACCTTGAACTACGGGAAACCAAGACGCCTGCATCAGTATTGTAAAGCGAAATCCTGCTAGTCTGTATTTATCATTTGTTATAGGTCCGGTCCTATTTTTGGGCCTATGTGTTCTCTGACTTTAGTCAGGCACATCTATTTGACGACTCTCAGGCAAGTGCTACACAGTTCTGCCCTCTCCTGACATCTTGCCTTTGCATTTGCCACTCACTCTGCCCAGAGTGCCCTCCCAGGTCCTTTTCAGAAACACACTCATTCTTGCATCACAGCCTCTGACTCACCCTACCTGCGAGCTCTTTCCAGACAGCCAGCTGAGTGCACTTAAACTCATCACTCCAGAAGTTAGAATGTGTCCGTTTTCTGTATTCTAGGTTCCTCAGATGCTTGTTTAATTGTATTCTTTTTTTTGGTTTTCTTTATTGAGGCTTTATAATGGAAAAGAATATAATATATACAGTCCTTGGTCCTACAAATTTTAAAATTTTAAAGGGTGAACATGTATAGTGATCATGCTGCCGAGGGTGGACTATTTCCAGGCTAGGGAATTGGGATTTTTTTTGGGGGGGAGGTAATAATTTGCATTTAATTCACTTAATTTTTTCAAGTTGCATTTATAGTCAACATTTTTTTAAGCCTCGTAACATTCCTGTAAGAAAGATAGGGCAGGTATAGGCAAATCTTATTTCCTTACCAGAGTTTTTCTGGAAAATTCATCATAAGGTGAATCATTCTAAGAAGATCCTATTTCCTCCCCCGAAGAAAATGTTAATTTTTAAGGTTGCATCCCTTACTAAAGACTCCCATTTATCTTAGAGCTATTTGTAAAACAGTATAGTAGGTGCTCAATAAAACCTGGCAAAATGCTGTCTTTTTAAAAATATTTCTTCTTTTTAAAAAAATCTTTTAAAAAACATTTTTCTCCTTTCTTTCTTCTTTTTTTTTCTTCCCTCCCTTTTTTTTTTGTGGGGGAGAGGTAATTTATTTAGTTAGTTAGTTTTAACGGAGGTACTGGGGATTGAACCCAGGACCTTGCATGTGCTAAGCATATGCCCTACCACTGAGCTATACCCTCCCCTTGTCCCCAAATTTCAATAGTGTCAGCTGAAAAGCCTTGGTTCACATGTTCATAGTGCAAGTATTTTCTTTTCTTTCTTTTTTTATAGTGCAAGTATTTTCTTTGATACTGGGTTATATAATTCATGTGTTTCCGAAGAAGCCAACTGTGACCCATGGTTAAAAATAACTAAGATGCTCACCCTTAATAAGTTCCTACTATTATATTTATATGTAAGATCACTTACTCGTTCCTGGCATTTCATCTTTATGGATATCCCACAATGCATTTAAAGTGTCTGTAAACCACACAGTCTCCTAGTCTTTTAGCTTCTAGGATTCCTCTGACTGATCCTGATGCACTGAGGGTACAAAGCTCCGTAGGACACACTGATGTCCTCGTTTCATATATTTCCTTCATCATAGTGGATACCGGTATATCCTGGAGACTCCTGTGTGTGTATCTATGTCTGTATCTATATCTACGTATCTGTCTATGTATATTTTTAATGTGAATTCTCTGCTTTAATTAATATGGCTTTATAGTTTTTTTTTCATATTTGCTAGGGAAAAATCTCTCATAGTGATTCTTTTTCAATTTTTAAGTTGTTTTTCTTTCCCTGGTCACATTCACTATTACAAATAAACTTTAAAATCAGCTTTTCAATTTCCATTGAAAATAGTATGGATTTTTGTCAGAATCACATTGAATTTGTAGCTATCAATTTGGCAAAAATCAATACATTTACCAATGAAATCTCCCTATGTATAAAATAATAATGTATTTTGGTGTTTATTCAGATTTTTGAAAAGGTTTTTCAGAAGTATTTTATAATTTTCTTATACCTTTTTGGTTTGGTTATTCTTAAATATATGAATATTTAAATTTAAAATTGTTATTATAAATATATTTTTATTTCATTTGATGGTATTGTTGATTTATAGTAATGTAATTATTTTAGTGTACCTATCTTGTATCTTGATCCCTCAGGAAACTCTCTCATTAGTTCCAATAGTTTTCAATGGATTATCTTGACCTATAATTATTCAAAGCCTTGTCTATTTTTTCCCTAATATTTATACTTTATTTCCTTTCTTGTCTTATTGCATTATCAAAGAACTTCAAAATCAGTTTGGATAATTGTGATAATTTGTCTTTTTCTTAATTCTTATCTTTTATCCTTAAGAATGTCGGTTGCTCTATGTTTCAGATACATTCTCTTTATCAAATTAATAGTTTCCAAATAGTTTCTCTTTATTGTCAGCTTACCAAGAGTTACAAAAGAATTGGGAATGGATATAAAATTTTCAAGTTTGTGTATGTGTGTGTTTGTCCACTTATCGAATGGTTCTTTAATATGTTAACATGGTGAATTCTGTGAATTAATTTTCTAATGATAAGCCAGTCCTTATGTAAGCTCTATTTAGTTATAATGCTTTCGTCTTTTACTCTATGCTACATTTGACTTGCTAATATTTTAGCAAAAATTTTAAAATTTACATTCATAAGTGAAATTGCTGTATGGTAAGAATTGTAAACTTATTGCCTAGAGGAGACAAATTTGTTTTAAAAAATTAAGTAGAGTAGATAAGGATCACAAATAGAAGTGGAGACTGCAGGAATAGGAGAATGGATATTGGGTCTCATAACATGTATGTTCAGCATTGACAAATGCTCTCTAAACAGGATTATTGGCAAGACAGGTACGTCCTGCAGCATCCAGCTAGTAGCATTTATTATTTGTGTGTGTGTTTGTGCTATCCTCATAGAATGAGTTAGGAGGCTCCTTTTTAAAAATATCTAGAGACACTATAAATAAAATAAAGACTATTGGTTTTATTGAGGCAAATTCACCCATAAAACAGTCTGGACCCAGTGCTCTTTTGGGGGCACCCCTCCCCCCACCATATATTTAATTTGTTGTAAGATTATTATCCAATTTGGGTTTACAACTTCTGCTGGAAGTTTGGATACTTACGTTTTCTAGGAACATGGCATTTCTCGTTGAATTTTAAAATTTCTGTGCCAGCAGACATGCCTTCTTTTAGACTGTGTTAGCTGGGAGCAGCTGTGCCAGCTGAGACAACCCAGGATTGCCAGTGCAAGGAATGGGTGTGGAAGTTGCTCCTTTCCTGGGGGTGTGTGTGTGTATGTGTGTCCATTGTGGGTGTCTGGAACTCCCTTGGCCTCAGTGGTGCTTCCATTTCTTGCCCTGTGTTAGGAGCCCTGCTCAATGAGATCTTCTGGAAGCAAATATCCGAGCCAGAAGATTTCCATAGATGGGGAGAAGCAGGGACACAGCTGGCTCAGCTGTTTTATAGGTATTTCTTTAATTGTCTATCCTGATAATCTCCTCCTCATCCACTCTGCCCCTCACATTTGTGGATTCAGAGCTCACAGTTTCTTTCTGATGAGTCCTTAGAGATGAATGTCTCTTTCACGGCTGTCTTTCCTACACCTATTGTGTGTTGCAGTTTTTTCTGGTTTGGATTTTCCAACAGTCTGATCTCATCTGCTTTTTATTTCCTCCAAGTTTCTGGTCTGCTGATTATATTTTTTCTTGTTTCCACTGCTGTTAGAAATTTATTCTTTAAAAATATATTTTGTATTTTAAATGGGTTTTGGGAAGGAATGAACATAAGTATTTCTTGTCACCATGAACTGAAGGCTTTCTGGGCTCTGAATAGCAATTGCTTGTTACTTTTTTAGACCCTTGTTCAGTCTCTTGTCTAATGAACATACACTTTTCCCCTCCTCTAATTGTTGAGCAGTTAATATTAGATAAAGTTTTTTAAAAATTGTTTAACATTGTGGTAGGAATGCAGCATTGGCTGGAAATATTCTTTTAATCGCTTTGAAATCTTTAGACACCTTATTACATTTGAACCATGAACTTATCTGAGCATTAAAAGTTTTGTGGTTTATAATTTTTCTTAAAAAAATTATAAATGCTATGGTCTTTGGAATAGTCCGTTCAGTAAGACCAGTATGGAATTCAATCACTAAATCAGCTGAGAAAGGATTGATGTATAACCCACTGGAAACAGGATGGTACTGGTGAGTCGCTGTCTTCTGCTTAGATACCCAAATGGAACATAAGTGATGTAATGAAAGGCTGTTGGATTGGAGTTTGAAGTCATATAATTGGATTTTGCCTTTAGCATTCCTAGCTTTGGGAACTTGAGCAAGTCCCTTAAATTTCTGAACCTCAGTTTCCGCATCTGCAAAATGGCAATAATACTACCTGCCCATCCCTATCTTACAGGTTTGGGGAAAATGAATATAATGCTCCCTTAAACCAAAATTAAGTAAATGTCAGTCAGTATTAAGTGTTCTCATACCTTACCAATGACTGTTTTCAAAGATTAGTTTTTAAAATCAATAGAATTCTTGACTTCCTTGGAGACAAAGACAATTTGAATTCAAAGATTTATTATTTTTTATTGTGAAAATGAGACCTTTTTGTAGGAGACAAAGACATATGCAGAATAATCAGTTCCTTGTTTAATAAAGTAGCACAGTTCATTAGATCTGATGAGAAATAGAGGTTTGTTTTCATCAGTGGTTCAAAATTATGCTTTCCAAAAGGAACCAATTTGGAGATGTTTTCATAGACACATCTGGATGGTGGGTTAGCAATGTTTAGAATGTGCCTTGTCTAAGTATACTTAATTTATTTTGGCTGGCTAAGCCTTTTCTCTAGAATAGACATTTAGATCTCACCTTTCCTTGGTTAGTTCCTTACAATGACAGTGTCAGCTGAAGAGACTCATTCTTTTAATTAGAAGGCCCAATCTGGCAGTCTGTGTGAGTTAGTCTTCAATTTGAGAATTTTGCCATGCAGGGAACGGTAAAAGAAAAAATTTGAAGTCAAGCCATGAAAACTCAGGATTCATTTGTGCCCAGCTAATTCACCAGGGAAAATAACCTTGGGGTATATTTACTGCAGAAGAAAATTAAGCATTCTAATGGATCAGGATTAAGCCTTTGGAGAAAGAGAGGGATTCATTAACAAAAGTCCTTCTCTCCTATCCAACCTTCCTGTGACCTGAAGTTATGGAAACAAAATGCTCCAAAGAACAAATGCTGTTGAAAGTTTGTTTGTGGTGGTTGAAGGGGAATGGCATTCCACAGAAATGGAACAGAATAACAGATGCCTTATGGAAAGCCCAAGACTGTCCTCTTCCTCAGTGGCGAAAATGTTAAAACTTCAAAAACTGATTTTCTTGGTCTAAATAAACTTTTTAATTTTCCAAACTCTTTGGGATAATAAATAGATTGCATATGTGTCCATTCAAACCTAGACAATAATAGATGAAGAATGTGAATTAACTTGGAACACCTTAATGTGTTTTTGAGCATCACAAGCTCTGTCTTTTTCCTTGTGATACTTTTTAATGTATTGGGGGAATATTTTTTTTTAAAGGAAAAAAGGAGGATTACTCTATTGACTGACTACTCAAAGAATGCAATCATCCTTGATTTTACTCCCCACACCCCCCCAACCCCCACCAATCATGATCCTAAGTCTCTGTTCCATTTACAAAATATCTTGAAAGAATTGTCTGTACTCACTATCTCCAATTTCTCTTTCCCTGTTCTCTCTTAAATCCACTAATGTGAACTAGCCCAGACTAACTGGTCATGTATGACTATCCGATTCTTTTTGGTAGATAGTGGCAGCCACCAAGAGAGGCAAGAAGAGGTTTGCCCTTCCTTCACCACCTCCCTACCAGGTTACAACGAAAGCAAGTTTCAGAACAAATTCTAACACATGTGCAACATTTGTTAGCAAGCAGGCACAAAGACGGTACACAAATCTCAAATCGTTGTCCACTTTAGGGTGTTCTGATCACTGTTTGGAAATTAAAGCAAACATGACAACATTTGAGAGGCACCGTTCAGACAATTTGAATTCCCCAAATTCAAAACTGGACACAGGACCAACTGGAGATCTTGGTGAGGGTGCTATCCTGAAGCGTACAGGCTACAAGGCATGCCAGACTTGTGTCCCACCTTCCTGCAAAGTGAAGGAAAATACTGTAGGCACCCCACATTATCGTGGCTATCCCTAATGTCACCTATGGAAGCCTCCCAAACCTTTGTAATGTTCATAAGCAGGATCTCTGGTGTTAATGGTAGATAAAAATAAATGAACTGATTTTAGTAGCTTCCTCTGTAGTGTGGGCTTTGTAGTTGTGGCTGCATGAGAATCACCTGGAGGATCTGCTGAAACACAGCTTGCTAGGCCCCCCACCCTAAGTTTCTGATGGGTGGTGCCTGAGAATATGCATTTCTAACCAGTTCCCAAGTGATGTTATTTCTGGTCTGGGGTTCTCAGTGTAATATTATGTAATAATATGCTCAGGTAGACTCGATATTATGATTGCAGTATTTCCTCTCAAGTTCATTTGATAAACTTAGAAAATGGTGTGTTTCATCTATGTTTGGAAACCTAATTCATTAATTTTCAATCCCAATCTTTCCTAACATACATATTTAAGATGATAATTGCCCCCTTACGTATCACTTTATCTGCATTGTGCAAGTTTTGTGTGCAATATTTTTGTCAACATTCAGTTCTAAGTATTTTATAATTTCCAGTATCATTTGGATTTCTCCAATGAATTATTTAGAAGTCTGGCTTTTAGTTTCTAATTGTATTTTTTACAGACCTTTAAGTATTGATTTCTAACTTTGTTGCATTGCCGTCAGAGAATACTGTCTATAAAATATCAATTCTCTAGTATTAGATGAAACTTGCCTTGTAGTATAGGGCATGGGTAATTAAGGTTTCCCTGAGATCCTGGAAACATTTAAGGTCTCCAGACCTCTTCTCTGCTTAGGTCTGTCTGTCCTATGAGATTCTTGGCTAGTGAATCTCAAATTTTCTTGTGTGTCACCACCACCTGGGTGATTCGTTAAAACATACATTGCTGAGCCCCACTGCCAGAGTTTTAGATTCAGTAGGTCAAATGTGGCTGAGAAATTGTGCATTTCTAAGTTTCCAAGTGATGCTGAAGTTGCTGGCCTGGGGACCACACTTACAGAACTATTAGTCCAAACCACAATGCCTCCTCTGTTTCTCATTGCTTTGTTGTCCAATACCCCTGACGTCCAGCTGACAACCCATTTTTGGTCTCTGCTATCCTGACAGCTCTACACGTTTGTTCCTGTTGTTTCATCCAGGAACTGAGCTCTGTTCTCCAACCTGACTCTGACTTCTGGTTGTTCCATTTCCTTTTTCCAGACCTTGAGCTGTAGCTCTGATGATGAATCTCACCATGGGTTAGTAATTTCCAACCCTCATTTCACAAGAGAAAGACTTCCAGTGATATATGTTCAGACACTCTCCTAGAGATTCTGGGGTATGCGCTGGCCACGTGAGAATATTAAACATTTCATAGTTGATTCTAATGTGGAGCACGGATCAAGACTTATTGACCATATGGTTTGGTGGTAAAGGCTTGCATTTTTGGCTTTGCTGCCTGCCGTCCACTTTGCTTATCTGAGAACACGTTAATATGAGATGTCTCAAGTCTCCAAGTAGAAGCCTTAGCACACTAGAGATACTGAACTCAGGAGACAGGCTAAGGCTGGAAATAGATATAGAACTAAGGAATAAAGAACATACAACTTAGTACTGAAGCTATGAGAATGGGTGTGCTGTCTGCAGGGTAAAGGATGGGAAAGAAGACAAGAGGGTCAATGGAAAATAGAAACATGGAGTGTCAGAGACAGAAGTAACACAATGAAGAAATGATTTGTGTAGAAGAACCAGTGACTTCAGAGAAATGATCAATTTAACGCATCATTGTCTTTGTAAAATCAACTAACTCTCCAGTTTCTGTCAATAGTGACACTATATTCCTATTTGTCCAGGTTGAGTTCAGAGCCATCTTTGGTTCTTCATTTTTTCCTGACCCCTCAGGCTCATTCAGTGACTGAGATCTGACGCTTCTTTTTGTAATGTTTCTCCTTCATTTCTTCCTTCTCATTACTTCTTGTCCAAGTCTTGATATCTGTAAATCTGACTTACAATGGTCTGCCAATTAGTCCTGAAGCTGCTTGAATCCATCTTGCACATTATTGTCAGAGTTATCTTCCCAAAATGTCATTTTGATTTTCACATTTCTGGCTTAAAAGTCTCAGTGGTTTTGTTGTTACTGTTACCAATAGCTAATCTTTCCAATCTTGTCTTTCTCCACTCCAGGCAGACTGTGACTTTTCTCACCTTTTTGCTTTTGCTCATACCTTCCCCCACCAATCTCCTCTCCATTTAGTGAAATCTTACCAGTCCTTCAAGACCCAGATCAAACCTTACTTCCTTTGGGCCTCCTTTGGGTTTATACTCTGAAGCCAGAACGTGGATTCAAATCTCAGCTCTGGTACTTAGTAATTGTGTGATCTCGGACAAGCCACTTAACCGTTCTGAGCTTCAATTTCCTCATGTGTAAATGAGGGTAATATCACCTGTCTCACAAGTTGTTGTAAAAATTAAATGAGTTAATGTATATAAAATACTTAAATAGCCAGTGGCATGTGATAAGCACTTAATACATGCTGGATACATGGTGGGGATGGCGATTTTGATGATGATAATGATGATGACACCATGACAAAGTAGGTCTTCTTTGATCATCTGACATGCCTCCTCTTAACTCAGTGTTTATTGACTAAATTACTCATTTATTAATTATTCATTTAGTAAGTGGCAGAATGATTTCTTGTGTTGGTAGTTATCTTTTAAACTAAGTATTATCTCCTCTTTTAGATGCTAACTTTTTCAGGAAAATGGGGGAATCTACCTGCCACTTCTATGTGAAGGCTACAAAGGGCCTAAAAACATAGCTAGTGTCTGAGGACTGAGAGGTGATGGATAGTGATCACCAAGTGAAAAGTCAAGAAATCTGGTTGAAGAGTAGAACAAAGTACTTCTGCTACTTACCTAAGATGAGGTCAATCTGGATAGATGTTGGGGCATAAGCTGATGTCAAACATACACATAAACCAAAATCCCCTTCCAAATGTTTTTAAGTAATTTGGACTTTGAAACAATGAAAGAAAGAACTGAAACATATTCTTATATTCCCTACAAATATTTAACAATAGGCTTCATTGGCTGGAACGTCTAATTTATTTTTTTAGAGAAAAGTTTTTGTTTTCCTTTGAGAAATACTCTTTCTGGCTACAATTTTTAAAATAACAACCAGGGCTATAGGGCACTGAAAAGGATCTCTGTTACTATATCTACTAAGATTTGGCTAGAATAAGGGAAAAGTTATCAAGAACCACTGGCTGCCAAGAAGTAATGATTCTGCTATTAATTGGCATGTCTGGGCTGAACTGTCTTCAGAGACAGTGGTTAAAGTAACAAAGAGGTAATAATTATTTACTCCAAAGAGCAACATGCTCAGTCTTGGCAGTCTTACAATGAATAAAATGTTCAATAAATAGTTTCCATTTAAATAGAATCTTCAACACTCTTCATTAAATTTAGGAGAAAATCTTCTAGTGACTAGGCCAAAAGGAGGTAAAAAATTTCAGGTAATAAATTTTGGAAAGTTAGGTCAGCCAGAGCTATGCTCAACCTCTGTTTATGGTCATAAATAATCACCTAGCTTTGCCTGCCATTAATTTTCTTTTCTAAAATGACCGTAATAGTTTTTTGGGTTTTTTTTTTCCCTACAAAGAAGAAATCTATTGCAAACTGGCCGTGTGACCTTAACTTAGTACCACTTTGGGCCTCAGTTTAACTATCTATAAAATTGGAGTAGAATTCAAGAATCTCTGAGGGGCATTGCTACTCTAAGACACCAGCGCGGTGCACCAGCATGGGCTTTCTCCTCTATTTTATTTGACTGTCTGTATTTCTTTGCAGGTACCCTAAGTAGAGATTTATCTCTTTCTCTCTTTCCTTCTGCAACTCTCCTTCTTCCTTCCTTCTTTTTTCTTCTCTTTCTTTTCGTCCTCTTTCCCTCCCTCCTACTTCCTTCCCTCCCTTCTCTCTCTCCCCCATCCTTCTTTCCTTTTTTCCCTCTCTCCCTCTGTGTCCCCTCCTCCAGTCCCTATAAATGTATCAGTGATCTTTGTAGAAGGCACTGTGAAAGGGATTTTGTGTATTATTCCACTTAACCTCTCCTCATAAATTCTCCTTATTTTACGAATGAAGAACCTGAGGTTCAGGGAAGCTTTGTAACTCGTCCCATATCACAGAACCAGTGAGTGGTAAAAGTGGGGTTCACATCCAGGTGCATCCAACTCCAAATCCAAGCTCTTTCTACCTGCTTTTCTCTTCATATTGTCTTTCTCTCCTCTTTCCTTAGTTCTGGACAGAATCACCTATCATGTCTATCCCTTTTCTTTCCTCTTTGGCTGTGGTAGCAATGGTCACAAGGCTTTAAATCCTCATGTGGGTGTAATTATTTCTGTTCTTATGTAACACACACTCAATATAGTATACATTCTACAATTATTCCTGCTAAACTCTAAGTAACCCCTTGGATCTCCAGAATGTAGTCTGTGCAAGTTGTTTTTTCCCCTTTAGTTCTTGAATTCTGCTTTTAAAGCAGGATTTTCAGCAAAACTTCTAAAATTCACCTTTTCCTTGAAAATCCACCTGCATTATGTTTCGTGTCCTTCATAGGTGACACCCTTTCCCTTGATATCTGTCCTCTCTTGTTTTGTCTCTTGCTATAAGCCTGTATCTTTCACTTCTTAATCTTTCCTATAATGCCTTTGCATGTGCCAGTGTTCCACTTTTGTAGAGACACTTTTCTCCATCTTTCCAAGGAAAGAGAAAACCATTCCCCTATTTCTGACATTAAAATGGAAACAAATCCACTATATGCCAAAAATTTTTGGACTATAGTAAAATATGTAAGCTATTTTAAAATCCCATTGGCACTATCATTCTTTGGGGAATGCTCACTTATTTATGGAGCTGGAGATAGTTCCTTGTATCCCTTAGTAGATATGAAGATGAAAAGCAGTTCTACGGGGTGCCACCATGGGCTGGCATCTGCCTTTGATTAAAATGATAAAGTCTGCTTATGAGACACTGAGAGAAAGAAAGACTTTGACGTATCGTCCACGTTCTTCTACATTTTCCACAATAATACAATTGTAGCATCAGTCGCAGACATATTATTAACCTCTCAGAAGTAAGAGATGAGTAATACGTTTATGCCAAGATAAAAAATAGCACTCTTTAAGAAATACAAATTCAAGCTCCTTCCACGAGATCCCAACTGTTATCAATTATTGTCTAATCCAGTGATGAATGCTTTGGGGAAAATTTATTACCAGAAACAAAGGTTTTCTCCCTTGAAGCATTTGTGTGCTTTCTTTCATTGGCATGCTATAACCCCCTGTGTTTTCCTCTTGGTCTTGACTGCCAGGAAGCTTGCGGCCAGGCGTGGAGCTCAGTCACAGTAACTATATTATCCTTCGTGGTTAGGATACTTGGTTCTTTCTCCTTTTCTGGTTTTAATTTCTATTTCAACAATATTTATGCCTGGTGTTAATAAAAAGCTGTATCAACACCCCCCCCACCTTCTTTTAACTAGGCAAGAAGTAATAATAAGTAAAAATGGATTAACTTCTTCAGATAAAACACAATTCATTTAATATTTTTTTCCCTCAGCGTCAAGACTGCATCTAGGTTCTCCTTGTCTGACAGTAATTTAGAACTTGGTTTAACTTTGCATTATAGCACACATGTGCGCACAGTCTATGGCAGCCCTGCAACCAAGTCTTACATTTCTTCCTCTTGATCAGGAGAGGAGGAAGTGGTTGCTCCATTTGACTCTTTGAATTAGCCATGGCCTGTAGCCTTCCGAAGACCTTGCTTCTGAATTGAAGGTGCGGCTCTTTCCTGTTTCACTTCTTAATGGCTGACATCTCGGGGTGGTGGGTGAAGGGGTGGGAGAGGATGAAGTCACACTTTCAATCTTTCCTTCTATCTTTCTGGACCAGCCAGGAGAAAATTTTCCAATCAGCGTAGCCATTTATTCTTCTCAACACTTTGTTTCTTTAGCTAAATTATTATTCTATTTAACCTAATGAACCCAAAGTTCACAATCTGCTTCAGCTCTCTGTGCCTATATTCTTAAAATGTAAATATGTATGTGAATATATATATATATATATACACTTTTATATTTTTACTGTATAATACACAAAAATGTATATAATATAGATGTATATATATATATATATCACACATACTTATTACACATACATATTCACACTTACTTTTTCCAGTATTAGAATTATCAAAACTTAAAAATTGTTCCCAGTCCCACCATCTTAGTAGATTATATTGTATTTTAATATTTCTATCTAGCAAGCCAAACTCTTTTACGTATATTTTAAACCTACCAAGCAAGATGGAATTAGATTTATGAGCTTTATGAGATTGTAGTACTCTTACAACCTGTGTTAAAAAGGAAAGTCTCTTTCTGATGCACAGAGCTTCACATTTATAGAGCCTTGCTTTTTTTTCTGTCTGTTTTCACTTATCTCTTTCTGCTGTCTTGGTTTTCCTTTTTCCTCTCTTGTTATCAAATGTATCATTTATATCTGTTACATGTTGACTTAATTGTACATATTAATGTTGGCTTCATCCCAAATGTGAGAGTCAAGAAGTCTTTAGAACAACTTTGCCTTGCATTTTGGAACATCCTTCCTGTTCAGCCTGTCATTAGCGTATAGCCACGGTATTGGGGTAGTTCCCATAAAATGTTACAACAGTGAATTCGGCATATTTCTCAGCAACTCACAAGGCACAGGAGAATGGAATGTGGAAGTGTGTATGGAAGAGCTTTAAACAGGATTTACTCTTTCATGACAGTCTGTGAAGGGGGGACAGTCAGAGGTGACCACGGCACTTGACTGGGGAAGATTCAGTGGCAGAGTCAGCAGAGTCTTCTTGCAAGAGTAAGGAGTTTGAGGCAATTCTGGGATAGTGACTTCACCTCGATTCTTGCTAAAGTATCCCCTTCTCTGGACCCTCCTGTCCTTTTTCCTTTTTGACCCTATGTCATTTCTCTAAGGACATCTTCTCCCCTGTCTTCAGGGTCTGAAGACACTGTGCTACATCACAGAACCCTTGGGCCTTCAGAAAAACTGTTTTAGCAACTGAACCTGGACCTGTGAAACTGTCCTTCTTTGGAACTGCTTCTATTTCTTTCCATGCTATTCCACTTTAATACTTATTTGGGCATGTGATGTGTTAGGTGCTGGAAAAATTTCACAGAGTAAATTTTTGAGTCAGAGCTCACAAATAATGAGAAAGATACACGAGGAATCCCATCCTGTGATGAAGGCTCTAATTTGGGTAAAGATGATGTGTTCTGAAAGCACAGAGGAGAGATTCAGTTCTCAGCGATCAGAGGCATGATGGAAAGTAAACTGAGGAGACTTGTGGACAATACGGATTTTTGATGGGTCTATACCCGGGAGTGTGTTGGATTGATTCAAAGGGAGGGATGAATTTGAGAAGATGGGATGCAAGACAGGGTAGGTGAGGGTAGCAGAAGATAAGTCTAGAATGTTGAAAAGTGGGTAGGAGGCCAAGTTGTAGAAGGGGCATATTTTCACTCTATATTTTTACCTCATATGAATTAACTCACCAGTTTGACTTCCTGAATTTACATTGACTATTGGAAGCTAAATCATTTTAATCATATACTATTCTTATTCTTCCTATGAAATCCATTTAGGATGGAATTTGGTCCACGGAATCTTTCAAAGTCTGCATCAAGTGAGGAAATAAACCAATGCTTTTATAGATTTAAATAACTGTGCTTTTGCTTAACTTTTCTCATCAATAGCTGAGAGTAACTGGTAACCAGATTTTAGTGGTATCTTGTGGAATAAGATGTAGAGAATGTGGCTTGTAATGTTACAAGTGGGACTCTGTCTCTGACCAGATACTTAGAAAAACAAAGCCCTAAAGATTATGCCAAAGCAAAGGCAAAAATCTGCAGTTGGATTGTAAGTTGGATATTAGTACCTGAGATTCACTAAGTTCATGGTCAGACTTTGAAATAAGTGATAAGGGAAATCAGTCCAGAAACCTGCTCCCTGAATATTTAATATCATTGTGAGAAGGGAGGATTTCTATAGATTTATAACTTAATTTCTTCTCGGATAACACCACTGCAGGCTATATATTCATCAGCTCTGAATATAAAATTAGGAATAGTTAAATGCAGAAGGAACTTTCTGGTGGAAGTAAAAACATACTGTTCATAGACCATGAAGGTCATAGTCTGAAACAATTTTTTTTTTCCCCAAAAGATGAGCAAATTCCCTTCTCTGCCATCTACTAAAGCGAGGGGAGAACTCAAGTTGGGTTTAGAAGGCCGGAAAGGCTCTTTTAATGAGAACCCTTTTCTTCTTTCTGCTTGTTTTTCTGGAGATGCTCAGGGTAAGTTGACAAATAACTCATTTATTTTCCAGATTTCCTGAGTGACCATATCATCAGCAAAATGTAATTCCAATTCTCAGTGTCTTGGGTGGGTTTTGACGAGGGAGTGTATAGGGAAAACGGAGTCAATCAGTCTCCCTCGCAGGTCGACGGCGGCCCAGTGATCCAGCAGTATCATCCCGCATGCGCGGTACCCATGTGTTGTTATGAAACGACTTGGTTGCGCAGGCGCAGTAGTTAGCCCATGTAGTTCACGTAGTTGGCTGGATGCCAGCTTTGTGTGCCTTGCTGTGTGAGGCCCGCGGGACTTTCTGCCAGGGCTGCAGCCGCTGCAGCCCGTGGACGCCTCTCTGCAAAAAAAGTCAAGCCAGAGATACGGCTCGGCCAGTGCCCTTCAGTCTGCCGGAGTCGTGAACCTGCCAGGCCTGGAACGCCTGCAGTAGAACTGGCGCGGTCAGCCGGGTTCGCGCGGACAGGTATGGAGCCCTCTGCACCGCCGGGGGTGGATTTGAGGGGTGGCCCCCGACTCTGTGTGGTACTCGGTGGTGAGCCTTCTTTCCGCTTGGGGCCGGCCTCAGGACGGGCGGAAGGTGGGTGGGCCCCCTGCCCAAGCGGAAAAGGCCCCGCAGAAGGCGAGGGAGGCCCTAGGGAAGCGGCGTGCGCGCAGGGCGGCCGGCCGCGCTGCGGCGGGTGTTCCTCACAGCCCTGCGGCGGAACCCCGAACCTCGCTGGGACGCGCGGCCACGGTTCAGGAGTCACAGGGGAACGGAGAGGCTGCGGAAGCCCGCCTGCGAGCCCTGGAGGAAGGCTTGCGGACCCCGGAGAGCCAACCGTGGCCCCCACCATTGGTGGTAAACTCCTCCGAAGGAGAAGAGCCACAACTACGGGCCTGAGCAGTGGTGACGCGGAGGATGAAGCAGCAGCAGCAGCTGCCGCCGGTGGCCCCGGGAGGACAGGCCGCTGCCCCCGGAGATGGTTGAGTCCACAGCGTACCGCCCGTCTACTCAGAACTGATAGAGCTGAGCAAGCAATTCCACAGCCCAAAGCCTGGGGAGCTGTTGGCGGCCTGGCTGTTACGCACGCGGGTTAATACTGCTGAATCACTGGGCACAGACGTCTGGCGAGGAAGCCTGACTGACTCCATTTTCCCCAGTTTGTGGAAGAGAAAGGCCATGGCTTTCCACTATCCCGTTGTCCTCGAGCAATCCCAGTGCTGATGCTCGGTATCCCAGTCTGAAAGCTCGCGGCGGCTTTGTGATTGACAACAAGCTGAAGTGGGACAGGTGACAGGTGGCCCCCACAGTTGAGTCTACCTTTATTACAGCACCACTCTCATTCCGCTCTCCGCTGGTCTAGCTGTTGAGTTGAAGGCAAGTAGTCAGAAAGGGAGCTGGTAGGGAGGCCCCAAATACTAGGCACCTGGAGCTAAAGCTTTTATAGCCCCTTTCCCCCTGTGATGGGTAATTTTCTGTGTCAACATGGCTAGGCTAGGGTACCCAGTTATTTGGTCAAACAGTCTAGATATTTCTGTGAATGTATTTTTCAGATCTGACATTTAAACCAGTAGCCTTTGAGTAAAGTCGATTTCTCTGCAATGTGAGTGGGTCTCATCCAATCAGTTGAAGATCTTAAGAGCCTGAGGTCCCCCCGAAGAAGGAGGAATTTTGACTCCAGATTGCCTGCAGACTCAAAACTCTAGTGTCAGCTCTCCCTGGGGTTCCAGCCTGCTGGCCTGGCTTGTGGATTCATTCACGCTAGCCCTCACAGTCACATAAGCAAATTCCTCAAAAGAAATCCTCTCTCTCCCTCTGATAACTGATAATTAATTGATTAATATATTATAAAAACGTAAATTTTATATATAATTCTCCCTTCCTTCCTCCCTCTCTCCTCTCCTTCCTTCCTTCCATCTGTATTTATATATATATTGCCTATTGGTTCTGTTTCTCTGGAGAATCCTGACTAATACCTTTTTCTTTATTTTGGGTTGTTGCTTGTATTACGTAGTCAAGAGTCGAGTATTCCAGAGAGCAGTGAACATAAAATCATGCTCCAGATCACCTCTACTTTTTTTTTTTTCTCACTGGTATTAGTCTCCTCATCAGGTCACAAGATGAACTGATAAAAGTGAAGGGTAATGAGTGGCTCTGGAACGAAGCATGCAGAGTGCGGGTCTGTTCTGTTTAGCTTCAGCTGCTCTCTGTTACCCATCTTCCCCTTTTAGCTCATTAATGTCATGTTCCATTGAGGTTGAGCTGTGCTGCGCTTTGCTGGGAAGAAGGAATGTAAGCTGCTTGTTTTAATGGGTATCACGTTGTCCTGACCTTTCCAATTTTTTTTTTTTGAGCAAAGATGGTTGAACTTTTAAAGATGACAGTTCAAGATTTCACTGTTTGATTTGTTTTCGAATGGAGTGAACTTT
Source organism: Vicugna pacos (assembly GCF_048564905.1). Classification (NCBI taxonomy): domain Eukaryota; kingdom Metazoa; phylum Chordata; class Mammalia; order Artiodactyla; family Camelidae; genus Vicugna; species Vicugna pacos. The sequence continues at coordinate 16,923,818 of NC_132988.1, forward strand.
ATTCTACTCTTTAAATTTTTGTTTGGTAACCAAATCATCTCTAGTGCAGCACTGTACAATAGAACTTTCTATGATAATGGAAATTTCTTTCGTCCAGTAGGGTATCCACTAGCCATTGGTGGCTGTTGAGCACTTCAAATGTGGTTAATGTGGCTAACGTGGCTGAGGAACTAAATTTTAAATTTTATTTCATTTAAAGTCATTTAAATTTGAAATAGCCACATGTGGCTCGAAGTGACCATATTGCACAACACAGATCCAACTGAGTCTCCAGACAGAAGTTTCCAGTTTGTTTTCACTCAAGTATATTAGTCAGGGTTCTCCAGAGAAACACAACCAGTAGGAGGATAAATAGACAGACAGACAGACAGACAGACAGATAGATAGATATAAGAGGAGATTATCATAGGAATTGTTCCATGTGGTTCTGGAGGGTCAGTCTCATAATCTGCTGTCTGCAAGCTGGAGAACTAGGAAAGCCAGTGCTGTAATTCTGTCTGAGTCCTAAGGCCTGGGGATCAGGAGGCTGAGGTCCAAATGTAGGAGAAAATGGATGCTTAAGCAAAATAAGAGAATTTGTCTTTCTTCCACCTTTCTGTTCTGTTCAAACCCTCAGTGGATCAGATGATGCCTGCCTACAGGGGTGAGGGTGAGCTGCTTCACTCAGTTCTACTGATTCAAATGATAATTGATTCTGGAAAAATTCCCAGGAACACACCCAGAGATGATGTTTTCCTAGCTCTCTGGACATCCCTTCGTCCAGTCAAGTTGACACATAAAAGTAACCACCATACCAGGTAAAAGCAAGTCTCTTTTTGTATATCAACTTAATGATACAAAATAGAATAGATAGCCTTACTGCCCGTAACTGAAGTCCTCAGACCAGGAGCATCAGCATCGTCTATGAGTCTCCTACAGGGGTAGACGCTGAAGCCACACCCCAGATCTTCTGGCTCAGAATCTGCATTTTAACAAAATCCTCCATTTATAGCTCACTCACGTTTAAGAATTACTGATACAAACCGACCACGTAGTCTTAGGTCTCTACATGCCTTCCAACCTCAGTTCTGGAGTTCAGGCACCTCCAACCCTGGCTCCAGTACGACCTTATATTATAAGGGGAATTATTAGAATCTCTATATGTAGGTTTTTGATTTTCCAAGATGCTACACCTGCTCACAAACTTCTTTTTTTCCCAGCTTTTTTGGAGTGGAGGGTATCTTAGGACTTTCTTAAAGTGAAAAATCATTGCTTCTGAGTAAGTACCTTCTTGTGCTATGTGATATCTCATGCAGTGTAGTTCTTTGATAAAATAACTCTCCAAAGTACAAGTCAACATCCACATTGGTGTTCTATTTGTTTTCATTCAGATCAATTATATCTTATTAACAGCATTAAATGCAATAAATATTGATTTCTTTATGTTCGTGACTACCATATACCTGACACTGTTCTGTCATTATATGGGTGAGTAAAAATTGCAGCAGATAATAGAGACAGGAGGTAGTGAATTTAACTTTTACTTGGTTTTAAATTAAATCTTTATGCTCTGTAGACATTGGTAACCACAACCAGTATAATAGAAAAGTCAGATAACTGCTGTTATGTGTCTCTTAAGGTCTTTGGGCCCACAATCCATGTTCACATATTCATTAGGTTCTAAAAACACTTCTGAACTACTAGACTTTTCTGACACTATGATAAGTGTCATGGAAAACAACTTACAGCAAAGCTGTCCTGTCTTTTAAGGACATAACTAGGTACTAGGTAGTAAATCATGTTGACGTCGAGTTTTAGTGGCAAAACTTGAAAATATAACTGTATAAAAGAACGAACACCAAGTGCACAGAGGGATGTTGCGCTATGTGATTTTGTATTAATCTCAATCCTGCATCTTTTTTTGTCCTACTATGTTCACTTTTTAATCTCACCTCTAATTTATATTATTTTGCTACACTTTTATGCAGCTTTGTAAGCTACTTTTTGATAACAATATAGGGCTGTAAATTAACAAATAATAGTTTGGATTAAAAGTCAAGATTTAGTTAATTTGGAGTAAAATTAGGAATTGCCCTCAGACCCGTGGATTCATATATTCTGTTCCTTAATTAAGCACATACTGTATGCAAATATCAGCCCAATGCTTTCCTTCCTTAATCTTAACAGGAAGCAGATGGGAGGAGACAATTCTTCGCATTCATAGGTTTCAGGTTAAAATTTAGCTTGGGCTTTGCAGTCTGATGAGTTTGAATCCTGGCTTGTTCATTTATTTGTACAGATGAGATAACAACACTGACTCAGTGGTAGCTCTGACTTTCTCAGAAAGGGTCTGGGGCCTCCTATGCTCCTCCTAGGAGATGGCTTTGGCAGGTTAGATTCCAGTTTCTGAAGCAACGTCCAAGGTGTGATGTTACAACTTTGGGGCCATCTAGCCCTAAATATTTCATATAAACACATAATGGTGACAGGTACTGTGAGTGATATCCTTTGGTAGGTCCAGTTTCAAAAAGACTTACATGCTGCAGGAGCTTACAAAGGCTCTCCGGTGCTCTGACTGGGGACCCAGTGTGTATCTGACTCCCTTGAAGTACCTGCAGCTTTGTGAGTTCCTTTTCTTGAGGATTTCAGCAATATAGGTTCTTTAACTGTGCTGTGGTTCTACTTAAACTCAGCCAAACCTCTCCCAGCCTTGGCACCTGTGGTGGCCTTCATTGTGCCACGATTCAAGTGTGCAGTGGCTGCCCAGAGCAAGAACCGGTCCAGAGAGCCTGACCTTGAATGTTACTGACCTCTCTGCCTCTTAGTATTTACTGATTTCAACCTGGACCTGTTCTAGGCTTTTGAAAACAATGCAGCAGAAAACTGCAGTTATCTAAAATGCCGCTACTCAGAGATGATGGTTTAAATTTTTGTGTATTTAATTCGAAGTGTTTTGGAGGGGGCATTCACACATACATACATACGTACATATTCACTTGCATGTGAATTATATTGGTGTTTACCAAAATTTTACTCTTTGAATAATATGATATAGCATAATGAATGTTATTAAATAGTTTCTGAAAACAGGATTTTTAATGGTCATATTCTTTCCTATTAGATGGATGCTGCATTACCTGTTGATGCATTTCTTATTTTGGGGCTTTGGGTTTTTTTCAGTTTGTTGTTGCATTATAAATAGTACTTCATTGCCACTGTTCTGCTTGACACAAATTCTTTCTTGATACATATTGCTAAATTTAATCCCTGAAAGGTTATTTCAATAATGTTCCCAGTGGCAGTAACTGAAAATAACATTCCAAGACCCTAGCAAGCCCTGAGAGTTAACATTTAAAAGATGTCCATTTGATGAAAAAGATTAACTAACTGTTTTAACTGATATATTACTTTAATTGAAGGTTTTAGTTTGTACTTTTTTTAAATTGAGGTTTAATTGACATGTAACCTTATATTAGTTTCAGGTGTACAGCCTAATGATTCAATATTTGTACGTACTGCAAAATGTTTACCACAAGTCTAGTTAACATCCTTCACCAGACATAGTTACCAAATAATTTGTGCTTCTTTATATGGTCATGTGGGACTTTATCGTTACTCTGTCAATTTGTAAGTCTACTTTATCATTTTTTAATATTGGGGTGTTGTGTTGAAGCTTTTGTTTAAAAAGAGTTGTATATTTCCCACAATAAATTTTCATCACAGAAAATCAGCTAATGCAGAAAACTGGATAGAAAAAAACCCCAAGTCATTCGTGATCTATTTGCTCAGAAGTAACTGCAGCTGACATTGACATGTAGAAGTCCCTTCATATTCTTTTCTGTGCCAGCATAAATCCAGGCCACAACCACCCACACTTTCTCTTCTGTTACCAAAATGGAAACACATACTGTTTTTGTCATCTGATCTTTCTCACATAGAACTATCTTGTGAGAGAAGCAGCATGATGTAGTCAGGAACTTGGCCTTGGAAGGCCAGCTCCCTAGGTTGGCATCTCAGCTTTACCAGTTAGTAGCTACGTGAGCTTGAGCAGGTTGTTTAATTACTCTGCATCCATTTCCTTATGGAAATGGGCCCTGGGAGTAATTGAGAATAATTATAAATGAGAATAATTTATAATCTGTTCACAGAGTTGTGAACAGCCAATGAAATAGAGCATGTGAAAAACACCAAGAACAGTGCCCGACACATAGTAACACCCAGCAAAAGTGAACTTTTGTTATCTTCTCATCACAACAATAGATTTATGTGGCTAGCAGGGTAATCATTAGTGGTATTTTATTGTATCATCTGTTGTATCTGGCTATCATAATTTCCTGAAACAATCTCCTTTTGAAGAACTTTTCAGTTGTTTGTAATTTCTCACTTTTAAACTTCACTAAGATGGATGGTAAACGGAGCAGCACAGAGCTGAAGAATGCTGGCTCTTAAAATTACTCACATGTCCCTGTGAATCCTGGCTCTGCCACTTACTAGACAAACTACTTAACCAAGTCTTAGATTCCTTATGTACAAATTAAATATAACAAAACTCTCATAAGGTCATTAGTTACCGATCCCTGCAAAACAAACGAGCACATAACTCATTGGTTTAAAACCACTGTTTCATTTGCTCATGAGTCTGTGGGTCAGCATTCTGGGCTGGGCTCAGCTTGCTGGGTCTCTGATTCTCTTGCTCAGGTTCCCCTATGTGGCTCAAATCGAACGAGAGCTCAGCTGTGGCTGGCTGGTCGAAACTGGCCTCCCTCCATGTCTGGTTTTTGGTGCTGGCTGTTGACAGAACTAGAATCTTCAGCAGCCGAGGGTTTCTTAACATTGTGGCAAGACTTGGAAAGCAGAGAGAAGGAAATCCTCTGTTTGTGATGTGAGCTTGTATCTCACTGGTCAAAGAAGTAACATGGCCAAACCCAGAGTCCCTGTGGGAGGGGGCCATGCCATGGCAGAGACATGGGGAGGCATGGTTCACTGGAGCAGGCCATTACTTTACTGTAATGAATAATCTCGTTGTTGTAAGGATTATAATTTTGCTTGCTCATCCTTAAAATGTAGATGATGATAATAGTGTCTACCTAAAAAAATTGTCAAAATCAAATGATCCGATGCATAGGTACGATTTTTCACAGTGCCGGAACATTCTACATGTCCAATAAATGCTAGTTTTTATCCGGAGTACTTGCTTATTTCCTTGGGAAATGAATTGAGGTATGTACTCGATGAAGACATTAGATACTATTGGCAATACTATATTTTCATACTTTTCCAAAACCTTTGGGTCTTAATCGCTTTTGAAATTCATCACTCAGACAAGTGGAAAATAACTCATGGTATTCATTTACACTTCTTCAATTAGTTATATTTCTTTGTACATAATTTCCATAGGTTCTTGATGCTCTGCATTTCTTTAGTGATTTGCCTGTTTATTCTCCTTGTGTATTTTGAAATAATTTTAGACAAACAGAAAAGTTGCAAAGAGAGTGCAGAAAGTTCCTGAATGTCCCTTACAGCATTTTGCCTTACCACGGTCCATGTGTCACAACTAAGAAACCAACATTAGTACATGTCTGTGAATTAAGCTTCAGGCTTTATTTTGATTTCACTAGTTTTTCCACAAATGTCCTTTTTCAGTTCTAGGATCCAGTCCAGGGTGTCACATGGCATTTAATCTTCATGTTTCTGTAGTCGCCTGTGATATGTGACAGTTTTTCATGACCTTCACAGTTCTGAGAGTACGGGTCAGATCTCTCACTTTGGGTTTGTCTGATGTTTTCTCATGATTCGACTGGGATGATGGGTGTTTGGAAAGAACACTGCAGAGGCGAGATGCCTTTCCCATCACATCCTAATCCTGTGGGGGGCACTTGCTGTCAACATGACTTAGCACTGGTGAGATTAACCTTGATCACTTCATACTGGTGGTGTTTGCCAGGTCTCTTCACTGTGAAATTATTATTTTTCACTTTCTATACTCTTTTTAAAACCTTTTCATTGTAAATTGAGGTATAGTTGATTCACAGTGTTGTATTAGTTTCTAGTGTACAGCACAGTGACTCGGTTGTACACATATACACATTCTTTTTCATTACAGGTTATTACACTGTAGTTCCCTGTGCTATACAGTAGGACCTTGTTATTTATCTGTTCTGTACGTAGTAGTTTGTATCTCCAGTCCCAAACTCCCAATTAATTTCTCCCTCCCCTCTTTATATATTCTTATTTACTTTCTATACTGTTCTTCTTTGGAAGCAAGTCACTAAATTCAGCCCACTCTCAAAGTGGGAGATAGGGGTTGGGGTGCCACGTCTGGAAAGGGAGGTGTATTCGCTTGCTAGGGCCGCTGTAACAGAACGCCAGGAATGAGGTGGTGTAAATAACAGAAACTTACTTCTCACAGTTTGGGAGACCAGCAGTCCAAGGTGTCAGCAGGTTGGGTTTCCTCTGAGGCCTCTCCCCTTACCTTGCAGGTGTTACCGTGTCTTCTCATGGTCTTGTGTGAGTAGGTGTATGTCCTAATCTTCTGTTCTCACAGGGACACTGGTCCTGTTGGATTAGGAGCCACCATATGAGCTCATTTGGTCTTAATGAACTCTTTAAAGGCCCTATCTCCAGATCTCCAAATACAGTTACATTCTGAGTTATTGGAGGTTATGCCTTCAGCGTACGGATTTTGGGGAGACAATTCAGCCTGAAACAGGGAGGGTAACCGTATGTATTATTTGAAACTTTTCTGTAAAGAAATGTCTTTTTCCCTCCATTTATTTATATATTCAACCATTTATTTATATCAGCATGGGATCCTGTTATACTTATTTTATACTTTGGATTGTAATTGAATACCATGCTAATAGTTTTATTGCTCAGATTCTTCTACCTTTGCCACCAGAGACTCAGGTTGGCTCCTGTGTCCCTATACTCTTGTTCTTTGAACAGCCTCTCTTTCTAGTCCTACATGATGCTCCAGGGTCATTTTGTATTCTTTTGTGCTCCAGTTTCTCCAAGGTGTTCCAGTTCCCTTTATCAGGGAATGATACTTAAACACCTATATCTGGGCATTGGGTGTCCCCATTTTTTTCCTAGGGGAATGAAATAATATTCTTATTGATGGGAACATCTCTCTGTATTAGTAATACTGACTTTTTGCCTGTGTTACATGTTACAAAATTTTCTTCTTTTATTAATCAACAAATATTTAGCATGGGCTTACTTTGTATTTGGCATTGGTCAAGATGATGGAGATACTGCAGTAAATAAAAGTAAGTCCCTGACTTCATGGCTCTTATATTCTAGAGAAGGCAATCAGTCAGTGAACAAGTAGGAAAGGAAAAAAATAAGACCTATGAAGGAAAATAAAGCAGAGTAAAGGCCAGAAAGCAAATGAGGGGATAAGTATCTTAGAAAGGCCAGCTAGGGATGGCTTCTTGGTTGAGGTGAGATCTGAACAAAGACCTGAATGAAGAGATGAAACAAGCCATGGCAATAGCTGAGGGGTAGAACATTCTAGGCAGAAAAAATAGGAAGTGCAAAGGCACTGAGGTGAGTGCATGCTCGCTGTATTGTAGGGATAGTGAAAGAGGCCAATGCAGCTGGGGCAGAATGAGTGAGGGAAGCAGTAATAAAGGATGATACAGCTTGGGTTGCAAGGGTCCAGATCATACAGGTCATGATAAACACTTTGGCCTTTCTTCTGAGTGTAACAGGATACCATGGGAGGGTTCTGAGCAGAGGTAGGACATGATCAGATTTCTATTTTAAAAGCTGTGCCTCTGGCTATTTTGTGAACAGTCGACTAGAAGGGACTGAGAGCAGAAGCAGGAATCCCAGTGGAGAGACTGTGGCAGTGACCCCAGGAGAGGCGGTGTGGGTTGGGCCAGGGTCATGGTGGTGGAGATGGAGAGAAGCAGTTGGAAACAGGATATATTTTGCAGCAGAACTAACAGCTTTTGTTGATTGACTAGAGGTGAGGTGAAAGGAGGAAAGGAGTCAAGAATAACTTCTAAGTTTTGCACCTTAGCCATTGGATGAACAAAAGACTTTTTCTTGAAAAGGCAAACTGACGAGGAGCAGGTTCTGAAGAGGGAATCCAGAGCTGTCTTTTGGACATTGGTTGCCTAGTGACATTAGAGGGGAGATAGATGTCCAGTTGGCAGATGGATAAATGACTCTGAAATTCAGGGGTGAGGTGTTGGAAGTCATTGGTTTGTACACATACATACACACACCCAGAGTTTTAGAGATTAAATGTGGTTTTAATATGCACATTTAATTTTTACATAATATTACTCACTATTTCTGATGCTAACAGTATCTGGGCTTCTTTAGCTTGTTATTTTAACTTATCAAACATACTATGACAGTTTTTCTAAACCTCCAATTCCATTTAGCACTGCTAGTCCATGAAAAGTAATGATTATGCCTATTTTTTCAGAGAAAAGGTATTGTTTTGTACTTTTCTACTGTCTCAACAATTAAAAACAGAATAAAAGCACTAAAAGGGAAACTTTGGTTTCAATGACATTGTGAAGTGCACTGTATTGGTTAGGACTATATACATGGCAAGTGACTGAAAATCCCACACAAACGAAATATGGAAGGGGATATTTTGGTTTCCTTAACTGGGAACTTCAAGTGGTAGGTCTGGTTTCACACATCGTTGGGTCCAGGCGTTCAGACAGTCTCATCAGCCCTCTGTCTGTTTGTCGATCTTTGTCTCTCAGCATCGCTTATCACCACTGTTTTCTTCTTAGGCTCTCTCTATGGCAACATATCCCTAGTGGCCACAAGCATTCTTACAGCTTGGGATCAAAGTGCAAAAGAGACATCCATGTCAATTCCTCAGAGAGGACTTGGATGAACCCTCCCTGGGCTGTTGTATGAGGAAGATGACTGATTCTGGTTGGTCAGCCTGGGTGGTGTGTCCGCTGTCCATGGCAGAAGGTGTGGAGCTGCTGGATGGATGGACTCATGGAATCCCATGAAGAGCCCGAGGACATTTCCCCGAAGAGACCCATGCCCCACGGGCAGCCTGCCCATAGGTATGAAAGTGATTCCACCAGAGAGATGGGGTGGTATTTGTAGTATAGATGGTAAGGGTTCAGCAGTGAGGTGACTTTTAGGTCCCCAGAGTGACTCTGTCAACTCCCAGGATTTTTCATTATTCAGTGTGGTTTAGTAATACTTACATACATGCCCAGATAAAAATTTTTGTCTTGAAATATTTCCATGAAGTAAACATGAACACAACATGTGCACACATGTGAAACATTGGATATGAAACTCCGTGACGAGTTAAAGCCTCTGGGACTGTGAAAACTCCTTCAGGAGTGAAGACTCAGTACCCAAGCAAGCTGTGCACTTGGGGAGGCAGGAGGGAGCGGGAGGGGACCAGAGCTAGTTTCTAAGCGCTTTGCTCCCTTAAAAACATCACAGAAAGGTTATGTCGGTACGGAAATTGAAGTGACGGGGAACTCCTGAGTTGATCAAATTACTAAGTTCAGTGCAGTGTAGAGGTTAAGCTGGTAGGCTCTGGGGCAGGGAAGCTTTGTTCATTTCCTACATTCACCAGCCCTGGGATCACTGGCAAATTAAACTCACAAAGCTTTAGTTCGTTTACCATTCAAATGGCTGACAGTAATCAGATTGACCTCAGAAGATTGTGGAGAGGATTACAAGAGATAACATACATCATATGCTTAATACAGTGCCTGGAACATAGTTGATACTCAATAATTGTGGTCTATAATGTTGCTACAAGCAGTGAATTAGCAAATACTGGAGCATTGCTCATAGAGGAAATACAAGGTTAGGTTCCTGTGAGCCTCTGGTGACAACATTTTTGTCAACTGATCAATATATAATCTTGTTTTTTATGTGTTTCTGTTGAAAGAGACCTTATTTAACATATATTATTGATTCATTAACTTTGAACTCACAGCCAACAGCACTGTTATTCATGTCTGAATGAAACTTACTTAATACATGTGTTTTTCCCTCAAGGTACATTGCAGCCCTCGTGCACTTAGAAATGTGAGACAGCACTTTGGTGCTACGCTAGGTGGCCATTTTAAACAGTGCAATCCTAACAAAAAAGTACAAAAATGTGAAAAATATGGCATTAAATAGACAATGAAAAGGACACTTGTTCACAGTCTGAGAGCTACTAAAACAGGAAAGAAGGCAGAGCATTGTTTGTCCCACCTTGGTTGGGAATGTGTGGTTGCACCTCAAAATGCTCCCTGCTCCGAGCGTATTCACAGATGACCGTGAAAGCACTGGGAGTATTGATTTGAGATTCCAAAGGAATTTTAGCAGGTAGGCAAGTGTATTCCATGCATGATAAGAATCCACTGATTTCTTTATCTACACTGTGTGAAGTAAGCATTATCTTTATTTCACAAATTAAAAAATCTCTGAGGTTTAAAATTTTGAATCACTTCCGTAAGGCTAGGCAGCTAGTTAGCAGAAGGTAAACGTTGCTCATCTAATTCCAGAGGCAATGCTTCCATCTTTACACTATGTATCTCACACATTTGAGAAAGCTAAACTATCTCTTGACAAATTCTGAAGTCAGCCAGGTGCTGTTCTCTTCCCTACGTTAGATTGTAACAAGTGAGACATCTCTCCTCCTGTGTTTATCCCTGGACTGCTCAAACAGGATTTAGTCTGTTTAATCAAATGCTTCTTCTTCTGAAACATATATTCTATTTCAGATAGTCTCACTGAATGGATCTTTCTTAGATGTAACTTTTATAATGTTCTTATGATGGTCTGTAACACGTAACTTCTTATTGGAGTTACAAGTTCTCGGAGGGTAGTTACCTGTTGATCTCTCTCTCTCTCTTCTCAGAGGCTTTTCCCTAAGAAGTTTATTTCCCCTCATTAGGAAGGTAATCCATGTTATTTCAGTGAATTTTGAAAACATAGAAAAGCCCAAAGAATAAAATACAAGTCATCCATCTTTCTTACACAAAGAAAGAATCTTTATTAACATCGAATATGACTTCTTTCCATTTTCCCTCTCTTGTTTTCTATATGTATGTATGTCTATTCAAATTCACATGCAGGTATTAAGAACTGGGGCCTTATCCTATTTATTATTTTTAACTTTTTCATTTAAGAATGTATTTTGGAGATTTTAAACTGTCATTATATGGGTATGCCATGGTTTATCAAACAATTTAGATTGCTTTAAATTTTTAGCTATTTCAAACACATTTTTAATTGAGCGTTGCTTAAGATGAATATTAGTAAATGTTCCAATTGTCATGTGGAAAGAGAATTTTTGCATTGGAATATGTTGGCATCGTAAAGGCTTTTTGATAATTATTGGTAAATTGGTTTCAAGAAGGTTATATCAATTTAATTTTCCCACTAGCCTGTGGGCATTTCCACATGCCTGTGTCCTTGCCTTCTTGGAAAGAGGACATGATCTAAAGGCTTTACCTTAAGTTGCTTTATTTGAGGCAAGTAAATGCCTTTATTAAGAAAGGAAGGTATAAGTTTTAGAATGCTCTCCAACTGAAATGCATGATTCAGATTCCATTTCTCCTAGTAGTAGGCCATATGTGCCATGCAGTTATTTGTACTGTAATAATGAGTAAAGGGAGTGGGCATCCCCGGGAACACCACAATATGAGTGAGGAGACAGGGAAAGATGCACCCAAGAAGGAGACAGAGACTGAGAAGCAGAAAGATGCCAAGAGAACCTGGGGAGCAGGATGTCACTAGGACCAGAATGAGGCAGTTTCCAGAAAGCTGTAAAGTTTCCATTACACAACAGTGTAAATGCTTCGGAAAGTATTCAAAAAGCCAAGTAAGACAAGAGCTAAAAGTTGTCCATTTAATTGAGCAAAAAGGGAGGACAAAATCTGGCTGACTGTGGGCCGAGGTGCATGCGTCAGTGACCTGTTTTTTGCATGTGCCTGTTTCTTTTTAGTTCCTGTTAGTTTTATTATTTTTTTTGAGTGTGTGTGGGGAGTGAATGTACAAACATGGATTATTCTGGAAGCAGCTGGCACCGTTTGCTTCAGGCCACCTGCTTTGGGGGATCAGCAATTCCATAAATGCAGAGGCAAATAATTGCAGATACTATCTGCCTGCTTTTGAATCACCATAAAAGGCCAATTTCAATTTTGTTCTAAAAATGGGCCAAGGTTTTCCACGGACTCGTCTGGATGAGACATTCTAAAGAAGACTTCCCATCCGTTCAGTAGCTGGGTGAACTCTTAGCAGGACGGAGTCGGTTATTCCAGCAATGAGCTGTTGGTGTTTCATTTTAGTGCCACCCCTGACCTTTGACAACAATTGAAATGTCACTTTTTGTTGCTGTGAGTGGCCCAAGTTTACATTTGAGTTTAAATCCTGTCTTCACAAACCCATTTAGAAAGAACTATAAGGATTTGTGTTTTGGCAACGATGGAGCAGGCATTACTAAGGTTAAGAGCAATGCATCAGATTCTCCATTTAGATGCTTCCTGGTGGTGGGGACATCCAGGTGAGAGGAACACCTTACACTCAGAAGTCTCTTGGGAGTAACTGGGAAGGGCTGAGTTCTTCCCATTCGGAGCTTTCTCTGCTTAAGAAGAGAATGGGAGATATTGGAACAATAATAGTGATAGCACTGCTGTTAACAGCTAATACTCACTGAGCCATTACTCTGATCCAGGCTACGTGCAAAGCCCTTGACAGTGTTATGAAATGCAATCCTCACTGTCATCTTTATGATTCATGAACCAGTAGATTTTACGGATGAGCAAACTGAGATGCAGAGTGGTTACATTTCTTGCCTGGAGTCGTTCAGGTGATGAGAGGTGAAGGTGAGCATCACACCTTGGTCTCCTTGACTCCTGGGCCCTCCTCTCATCCGTTACTACTTCTTGTGTCTGTAAAGTGCCTGGCACATAGTAGGTGCTCGCTGGATGTTCATTCTTTTCTCTTCCGGGTAGTGACAGACCGGGTAGAATGGCAGGCTTGCTCTCTCTTGTCAGATGGGATGGCCACACACCACGAACACCGCCCGGACACTGGTCGATCAGGCTGGAATGACAAGCATGAGGAGGGCAGAGGTTGCAGGGCTCTCTGGACCCTCTGGGGGATTTGAGAACATTATATAACTTTCTGAGTCATTCATTCTCTGTCATAGTGTGGTATTGCCTGATCACATCCTTAGCAGCGGGTCATGATTTTTGTTACTAAGTAACTCTTAAAAATTTTTTTTTAAACTCATTTTTCTTTACTAGCTGAAGACTGATGTGATTTGGGGGGAATGAGGAGGTTTTGAAAGGAATGTTCTGCTCTGAGGTCAAGGAGAGAAGTTTCTTCCTATCTATCTGGAGCTGATTCAGGAACTCTGATGAGGAGCTGAGTTTCAAGTTCCAAAGGTACAGGAGAAACTGGATTTTTTTTCTTTACACAGAAACATGAAATGTCCTTGCTGTTTCCAGTGCTTAAAGGCCTGAGAGGGTTCAAAGAGGAAGGCTAAAGTTTACGTTTCCTTACTACCCTGCTCAGATTTTGCCTCCGCTCATGGGGGAGGCTGGTGGAGACATTCATGGTGTCAAAGCCAAACCCTTGTTGCATGGTGTAGGTCTTGGAGGGAGCGCCATCACAGGTCGCAGGCTTCCCCAGGCCTGACTAGTGAGCCCTTCCATTACCCGCCCAGCTCGGATGAAGGATGCTTGACCCTTACTAAGAGTGGAAGTACATTCAGGGGCACATATAACAACAGTCTTTTTAAAGCAAAGAGCTAAAATCCTAGTCACACATTTATGGTTAAAATATAGCATGAGTGCCTGATTTCAAACTCTATTGTATGTAATAAGTTGCATTAACCAGCTTTGCATCTATCTATAAGGCCTCTGGGTTTCAACTACTTTGGGATACATACTGGAAACAAAAGGGAAAAATGAACTTGAGTGGGATTTGAACGATAGCTTCAGGATTTACTGGTTGTAGAGCTTGGACAAGACACTTGAGCTCTTTAGTGGTCTGTTTCCTCGTTGGTAAGCTGGAGGGAACAATACCTCATGGAGTTGTTGTGAGGGTTGAGTCTTAATAATAATAATAATAATAATACATGTAAAGCAACCAGCACTATGTAAGGGTCAGCTGGTCTCATTTTTGTTATTGTCGTTGTTATGTTAGAAAATGGCATATGCCTAGGGGTGGGGAGATGCCTTACAAGACAACAGCAAAAATTGTTAAGAAAATTAGTTGGTGGAGTTCTCTGTGTTCAAGCTGTATGTAAAAACAATGGAAAGTTCACAGTGAGATGCCACCTCACACCCACTTAGATAGCTATAATTAAAACCAAAAACCAAAAAAAGAAAAGAAGAAACCAAAATGGAAAACAACAAGCGTTGGCAAGGATGTGGAGACATTGGAACCCTCTTACATTGCTGGTGGGGATGCAAAATGGCTCAGCTGCTGTGGAAAATAGCTTGGCAGTTTCTCAAAAAGTTAAACATAGAGTAACTGTGTATGTAACCCAGCAGTTCCACTCCTAGTTTTATATCCAAAAGAAATAAAAACAGTTACTCAAGTATTTATACGTGAATGTTCACAGAAACACTATTGACAATAGTCAAAAGATGAAAACCATCCAGATACTCATCAGTGCGTGAATAGGTAAACAAACTTATATACAAACAAGGGAATAGTATTTGGCCATAATTTATTGAGAAATTAAGTACTGATCTGTGCTACAATATGGACAAACTTTGAAAACATTATGCTAAGTGAAGGAAGATGGACACCAAAGGTCACATGTTGTATGATTCCAGTTTATGAAATATCTGGAGTAGGTAAATCTGTAGAGACAGAAAGCAGACTGATAGATGCTGGGGAATGGGGGAAGAGGGAATAGGGAGTGACTGCTTAATGGGTACTGGGTTTTATTTTGGGGTGATGATAACTTTTTGGCAATTTTTTGCAATTTTGAGGTAATACCTTATTGTAGTTTTGACTTGCATTTCTCTAACAAATAGTGATGTTGAGCATCCTTTCATGTGCCTGTTGGCCAACTGTATGTCTTTGGAGAAATGTCTGTGTAGGTCTTCTGCTTGTGCAGTACAATTTTAAAGCAACAAAAACCAGCCACGTGCATTTGAGTTTAGGTTGAGAGGGTCAGTTTGCCTGCAAAAAATTAAGGATAGTGGAAGATCAATTTGAGTCATCGAATTACCTCACTTACTGAATATTAGCTTAGAGGCAGGTTAAGAATTTAGCCTATAAATGGGGGCATAAGGCACATTGAAGCTGGAGAAACCCATTCTGTAGAGGAAAATGCTGGTTAATGAAAATGTCCACACTTTGCCCATCATACAATGCTTTTTTAATCCATATACTGGCTGACGTTTTTCCTGGAGGCAATTTGTCAAATTTCCCTAAATGTAAAGACATTTACATCAGTAGAAACTATTTCCATTTCGTTTATTTTATCACTGTTATTACTATTTGTTAAATGTTGGTCATTAAATCTTTAATGTTTTAAACTCCAAATAAAAGGAAATTTTAATTTTTAGCTGATTGTTTTTAATGTTTTTTTGAAAATGTATTTGAATAGGCACTTTAGATAAATGTTAAATATTTAAATTTTCATCTTCATAAAGAGGTAAAATGTATTCTATATATGAATACAATGATTTGAATGGTACTGATTTTCAACAAGAATGACAAATAGCTTTAAATAGAATGGCATATGTTTTAGATTATTATATTTCTATATGTAGTATTAAGTGAAACAAAATATTTTTGCCTCCATAAATTTAAAAAGTCAGGCAGCCATTATGCGTGGCTTTTCTTTAGTAAAAGAGAGATCTTTCTAGTTCAAACATTTTGTGACATAACATCCTTGTTTTCTTTGTCCTTCTGACTGTGGCCATGATTCAAGATATGCCCATTCTGTGGCCCTCAAATCCTTATCTGTATTTTAAAGTGAGGCATGTACTGCCAGAGGTGGGGGAGGAGAAAGAGGGAGGGAGAACATGAAGTGGAAATTTTCAGAAATTAATTAAGATGAAGTAGATCCAAAGAATGTAAGCTGCATGCATTAAATCTTATGCCTGGTGAACTGCAGAAACAGTCTTTGGAATACGTTAAGTTGAGAAAACCAAGAATTGCTTGCTTCTATTGAAATCCTTTTAATTATGAAGGAAGAAGGTATTTTGTTACTATATGATGGATTTTTATTTGTTGACTTTTATTCAGGACTATCATCTTTAGGCACAAAGAGAAAAACCTAGACATGGCAATAAAAAGAAGGATTTTCTCACTTTTTCATTGGTTGAAGTTTGGCTAAACCATAAGAATGAGTATCAAGGATGGAACCTTGTTCCCAGAGTTATTTGCCTCTTCTGTAGCAGACTGCGGATTTACCGTAACTCCTGGCTGTGTTTAGAGGGTATGAGGGACTTTACTGCAACTTTCATAGAAATCAATCATTCCTTCATGAATATAGTTATTTATTTGTTAATTCATTCATGCAGCAAATATTTATTGAGAACTCTGCATCAGGCGCAAGTTCAGTTCTCTGGAGATGTGCTGGTGGACAAGACAGACAAGGTCCTTGCTCTTGAGGTGCTTGTATTAGATGGGGGACACAGACAGAAAACAACCAAACACAAATGAACAGGATATTTCAGAGATGGGACAGTGCTATGAAGTAAACACAGCCGCAAAGAGAGGGATTCACAGCTGCTATTAGGGAGAGTGACCTGGGAAAACAAGAGGAGGTGACATGTCAGCTGAGTCATGAATGACAAGTAGAAGGAAATTGTACATCTAACCTGGGAGCAGAGTGTTCTGGGCAGAGGGAGCAGCGAGGTGCCGTGGTCTCAGCAGGAGCAAGCTCGGTTTATCTGAGGAACAGAGAGAAGGTTGGTGTGGTTGGAGAGGAACCATCGTATAGAGGAGTGTTAGGAGGAAAGGGCAGAGGAGGGGGGGCCCCATCCCACGGTGTCTTGGAGGCTGTGCTCTATTTGATTTAGGACACACAATGCCTCCTTTGTGTTTTGCCAATATCACAACAACATACGCAGTTGTAGAGTGAAAAATCTCCTCCCTTCCTGGCTTCCTTCATTCAAGGAGAAATAATCAGTTTATTTTTCTCTCATTGAATTGATTAAAAATAAAACCCAATTATTTATGGTTCATGTTGGTGAAGCCTGAAGAGAATTAGAAAAAAACTAAAGAGTATGTGTTTTAAAATGCAAGGTATCACCACGAGGAAACTATAAGGCTACAAGGCGGTCCTTCTTTAGCTCCACTGATTTTGAGGTGCGCCTTCAGCCAAGTCTACATGGGCCAAATGTAACATAAGACTTAGCCCATCTTGCTCAAGAATGTTGGAGAATCTATCACTTCATTGTATGTGATTCATTCATGTTCTCGTGATGGAATTACGATTAAACTTTGAGGCTGGTGAAACAGGGACAGGAGCCCAACAAAGTTCAAGTGTGGGCATGTCCCAGGAAGGCAGGTTCTCACTAGTCATGCAGAAAGAGGTTCAGCGGAGAAGCTGAGGTCAGCCCCTCAGCCATGTGTTCAGTTAGCAGGAAAGTCCAGGACAGCTCGGGGACCACCTTTTGGGGATAATAAAAGTGCCTCCATTTTATAGAGAATCTTTTTGACCCCAAAGTTGGGAGACTTGTTTACAAGAGTGATGTTTGATCTTCATTTTCCTCAAAGTAACTGAACACTCAATTCTTTTCTTTTTTGTTGACTATTCCTGAAAAATATAAGGAGTCTGCACGGTTTCGTAAAAGGATGTATTTCCAATTTTGAAACAGTGAAAAACAGTCTTCTCCAAATACCCCTTTACTTGCTTCATTTAATTTTCCAATCGCTTGATCAACAGGTATTTATTTTTAGTGACAAGCTCTGTGGCAAAATCAAGGTCATCTCCTTCATGAAGCACTGCTTTGTAACTAGTGGGGCAAAGGGCTCTCTGAATTCCAGCCCAACCCAGCACACTGTTTGGTGGCGGTGTTCCTTGGGAGATGTTTTGGTGGATTCCGTGTGGGAAGACAGCGTGGGATGGTGGCAAATACACAGGCCTAGGTCGCCGTGTGAGCTCAGACAAGTTCTTTATACTTGCTGAGGAACCTCTGTTTTGACATTGATAAAATGGCAGTAATACCAACCTGAGGGGTTTTGTGAGCTTAAACTAGGTTCCGTGTGCATAGTGCCTGGTAAATAGAAACACTAAAAAAGAACAGCTCATACTCTTCTTTGTATAAACTTAATTAATTGCCAACATTATTGACTAAAATCTTGAGGCCTTTGGTGGGGAAAGATAGCTCTTCTCTCTCTAATCTCTTTTTCTCTTTCCAAGGTAATACTTCTCTGTTTCTGTCTTCTTTAAAAAATAATTTCACGTTTTAAATGGTGGGCCTCAGGCACCTCTAACTCCTCACGAGAGCAGGTTTTCCAATCTAGCATTAATCGGTCAAGACATGTCTTAAAAATTGATCATGTGATTGACTAGTAATCAATTTTATGGCTTCTAAATTTGGTACCTTAAATGTAGAAATGATAGTTAATTACACATAGTTTTCAGAAGAATCACGTAAGCTATTAAAAAAAAATCCTGTCTCACAGCTAGAAGTGATGTAGAGGATCTGGAAACATTTTTCTTTCTGTGCTTGGGGTTAATTTTCAGAGTCAGCTGTGTGAATATCTTCCTTCATTTGGAGAGATTCTAGTTGTTTGGTATGTGAACCTTGTCTGATAAGCAATCAGCTAAATCTGTGGTCCTGGAAAAAATGAGTTAGAGCGAGAGGGGCCATATGGTTTGTTAAGTTACATAGACAATATTGTAGGTATTTTTCCGTCTGTCTCACAAAGCCTTCACTTGTGCAAAGAACACTGGTGAGTGTGTCTGGCAGGGGCAGAATATTTTTAATACTTTTTTTGGGGGGGGTGAGTAATTAGGTTTATTTATTTATTTTAATGGAGGTATTGGGGATTGAACCCAGGACCTCACGCATGCTAAGCTCACACTCTACCACTGAGCTATACCCTCCCCACCAGACATTTTCACTTAGTGAGGCTAAGATTGTTATGGATTGAATGTTTGTATTCCATCCCTCCCCCTGCCCCAGTTCCTTTGTTGTGATCCATCCTAATGTGATGCTGTTAGGAAGTGGAGTCTTTGGGAGATAATTAGGTTGTGAGGGTGGAGCCCTTGTGAATGAGATTAAGCGCCCTTATAAAAGAGACCGAAGAGAGCTCCTTCACCCCTTCTGCTTTGTGACAATACAGAGAGAAGACAGCTGCCTATGAACCAAGAAGCAGGCCCTCCCCAGATACTGAATCTATCAATGACTTGATCTTGGACTTGCAGCCTCCAGAACTGTGAGAAGTATTTGTTAAGTTACCCAATCTATGGTATTTTTGTTAGAGCAACTCTAATGGATGAAGATCATGATGTGTACCTATAATTGTTTTAGGATATGTGGGAGCCTTATGTAAATTTTACAACAGATAGCAAAAAGATCTGTACTTAGGAATAATATCAAGAATCCTACTTCTGTGAGTAGCACCATCATGCATCCAGTGTCCTAAGCCAAAAGTCCTGTCATTCTTACTTCCATCTCCCTCACCTTTCATATCCAAAGTATCATGAAAATCCTGTCATTTTAATGCCTGTATATCTCTTCTGTCCTCCACCACCTCTACCCTAGTCTGGAATACCATTGCCTCTTGTTCAAACTGCTCATTAGCTTCCAGAATTTTCTATCTTATCTGTCACTCTTGCTTCATAATATTCCAGTCAGATCTCCACATTGTAACCCCGTGAGCTTTACAAAAGGCAATATGAACATAATATTCAACACACTGTTACCATGACTTAAAACTCTGTGATTGAGTCCCAGGGCTCCTGGAGTAAAGTGAGAATCCCCTTAAAATAGCCTGAATGGCTGTGGACCCTACCTCCTTCCCAACTTCATCTCGCTCTGTGATCCCTCTTGTTGTTCAGTCCACTCACAGTGGCTTCCTTTTCTTTTATAAAATAGACTGGCTCCCTCCCTCTGCCTCTGGAGAGTGTCTGCTCTTTGCCCTTCAAATGGCTTTTCTTTTCATCATCATTCAGAATTGAGCTCACATGATCAGTCTGTGAGGTGAAAGTCCTGTAATAGCAGAGGGCACCTCTTCCCTTCCTGGCACCTTCCCCATTTCAGTTTGACACTTACTTGTGTGGCTGGTATGTTTTGTGTTTGTCACTTCTCCCCTACGTTCTAAGCACCTAGACAGCAAGAACTTGCTCACCATTTATCCCCAGTGCTCACCTCAGTGCCTGATACATATAAATCACTCAATAAATATGTATTTTGAGACTCTAAGCTCCATGAGGGCGGAGGCAGTGCTCATATTGTTCACATGTGTATGTGTGATGCAATAACCATTTCTTGGATCCGTCAATAAATTTTCAAAACACTTTCCATTTATTATCTTATTTGAGCTTCCTAACCACTCCTTGAGATAAGGATATATAGCAGACAACCTAAGTTTGCACTTCTCCTAATTTGGTGGAAGTTGATCCTGAACACAATACTTCTCTAAACTCATTTTTTATTAATTACCTTGCTCTCCATCAAAGACATTAAATTGTTTTCCTGATTTTCAATTCATTCTGATATTTTACTATTATTCCTGAGTCCAGGGCTTTTGGTTATGCATTGTAAAATGTAGATAAGGACCCCACATCTCAAAAGTAGTTGTAGGTAAGCATCATTCATTCTTACTAAGAGTGTTCCCACCAGATAAACTCAGCAGAGTGTTCCCTTGCATGGATGAGAGCTTTGTAACACACCTGACAGAACATCTGCAATATTGTCTGTATAACTCCCCAAACCACATGGCCTCTCTAACTGATTTTTCTCAAGACCATAGTTTTAGTTGGTTGCTCACCAGGCAAGGTTGACATATAGAACTGCTGTAATCTTTCAAAGTGAAGGAAGATCTTCCCACATCTGACTGTGAAAATTAACTCCAAGGCCAGAAGGAAAAATGTTTCCAGATTCTTCTGCATCCTTTTAGATGTGAGAGAAGAAATGTTAAGCCTCGGTGGTCTTCAGTTACCAAATGAGGATATGAATGTCCGTCCCATAGGGTTACTGTGAGGATTACGATAACTAAAATCAAATGGAGTATATGAGGATACTTTACAAATAGTAGTTTATAAATATAAACCATTATTTCATAGGTATGTATGGAAATGAGCTAAAGTTTAGTTATTAGGCAGATCATTATCCAGTTGAGGATCATTTCAAACTATTTCCAAATTTTTTCTTTTCTCTCTCTCCCTTCTTTTCTCCATTCTTCTTGTCGTCCCTCCTTCGTGGCCAAGTCAATAGCTTTATAAACCTACCTACTGAAATCTCTCTCCTCTTATCTCTAATCTCTTATCCCTACGTCCTATTTCTAAGATACTCTCTCTTAAACTTTTTATGCTCTTTCCTGCTGTAAACCTTCTTTAACACCAGTGCCCTGAGCTTGTCGTCATCATCTTCTTTTTTTGGTGCATCTATCCCTAATTTCTGGAATAAAGTAGGTGTTAAAAAATGTTTTAGTTTGTTTCAAACAGCAAAATCTGAAAGCTGAGAGCACAGATTTGGACCCACCATCCCAGGAAGTGCTTAAGACCATCCACTGGGATGTGGAAAGAAACTATTATGACTTTTTTCCTAATTAGTTTTCCACTCATACCTTTCAAATTTGTAATTTGTGTTTATATTTTGTATGTATTTGTGTTTGCATAGTAATGCATGTATATACACCCCAAAAATATACATGTATTGGGAATGCCCAAGCCCCCTTGTCAGCAAAGGTAGGATCGAATATTCTTGCCTAGAAGGAGAGAAGATACTAAATAGTTGCTGAACAGTAATCCAATTTACAACACTTATAAAAAGCATGCAATAAAAGATGTGTGTGCATTGGCCTTGTCCTAGAAGGTGAGGTCCAAATGTCATGTGGTGGCCCTCCCAGACCCAAGTCTGCCTTTCTAGTCTCATCTCCCATTGCTGCCTTTCACACACACTGTGATCTTGGGTGTCTAGACCAGTTGGCTGCTATCCCCAAATGTGCAATGAAAGTTTCCACCTCTGCCTTTCATGGACAATAACTCTAACTATGAAGTAGGTTGCTGCTGGTGGGAATGAGGGATTTCAGGTCACCACATCCAAGGGTTACAGCGAAAAGTAGTCTGGGTTGGGTCAGAGTGAGGATCCTGGAGGTCAGTTTGACCTGAGAGCAGCAAGAAGGCATACTTCAGAAGGGGCAACTCTCAGTTTCAGTAGGGTTTGAGTTATCGGTCAAGGAAGTACAAAGTATTCATGCAAGGGATTCAGACCCAGCTCTTGAGCTGGGTACAGTTCTTGGCATCTGGGGAGGCACTCAGAAAATGTTAAAAGAGATTTCTGTGTTCCTCTACGACCACCTCAGACCATCTCCACTATCACTCTGGTCTGAGCCACTACCATCTCCAATCCAGAGTTCTGAGACAGTTGCCCCTACTTGTTTTCCTTTCCTGCGGAGAGAGAGCCCTCACAGTGCTCTCCGAGGTCCTACATCATCTAGCCCCTCATTTTCTTTCTCCCCACATCTCCTACAGCTGGACTTCCTCTCCACTCCAGCCCCACTGGCCTTCACACTGTTCCCTGGATGTGTAATTCCTCCGTCTCACCAGTCACACTCTGGCACAGACAATTCCCTCAAAACAAATGATATTAACAAGAATCACATGACTTACTCCCAGGCCTCCTTCAGGGCTTCTCTGAAACATGGCCTTCCTGTGGAGGCCTCCTGTATACCCTGTCTAAAACCGCATGTCTCCAACACAACTCCAGTCCTCTGCCATTACTGTTCTCCAGAGCTCTCTGCACTGTGTGAGATGTTTTAATTTTTACTTGTTTATTGTCCGATTCCTTCCATGGATTGTAAGCTCTGGGAGGGTGATTATTTTTGCTGTTTTTTTTTTTTTTTGCTTTAACACTAAGAATAGTTCCTGCCCATCATAGGTCCTCAATCAATATTTGATCAATCAATTAATGAAAATTTCATGATCTTTTATAGTGATTTCTTTCTCCTTTATCTCCCCAAAGCACTTCTCTGTACCCATTTCATAGTATATGTCATATTCTAGCAGTATAGAATTAATCTGTATGTTGGTTCTCTCTCCCACTAGGATGGATATCCAGTGCTAAATTCTGCATGCTTAATACGTTTTTAAAAATGAATTGTAGTTATGCTTTTAGAGACATTATCATTTTAGTTTCTTCTGCTGAACCACTATTGTCTGTCTCATGTTTAAAATTGATCTCTTCTTAAACACTAGTAGCTGTATTCTAGCTGTTTATGTGGATGGCCCATCCAAATACAGAGTTACTACATTTCCTCAATTTTCCATATTTTTAAAAGTTACTCTTTCTTTGGGTTTGGATGACTGTTTTGTTGAGAGGCACAAAATGCTTGATATTACTTAGAACAATCTCAACTTTCAATAAGGATTCAAGTTAAATGAAGAAAGTTTGGGACAGAGGATGGGAATGGGAAAGAGAAAAAAAATAAAAGATAGATACAGATTAGGTACCACATGCCATTCACTCAACAAATACTTGTTAAACTACTCCTAGGATAGGCACTGGATGGGAGTACTTCCACATTCCCTCTTATAGATAGCTGCTGTTTACATTGTTCAGGTTGTGTACTGCACAAGGGTGCCATAGCAAACAGGATTGATTCCATAGGTATACATGCTTATTATATTGAAATTTTAAAACTATTTTATTTATCCTAAGTGTTAGATCCAGAGAGGAATTGCCTGAATATTAATTACAGCACATTTCTGGCTTCTGACAGTAAGGAATTTTCCTCTATTGAAACCAGCATAATGTGACAAATTTCCAATGGAAGGTTGCATAGGGGCTTAATACAGCAGAAAAAATTTGTATTATTCTGCTTTACATTACAAAATAGGAATAGATTTAATACTTCAAAAAAACCAACATTTTGATCAAATAACTGGGCCTCTAAAGAAGAAAATTCTTATTAAATATCTCGGTGAATATCTTTTAAAAAATCCCCTATTGGTTTTAGTACACTGGCTTAATTGGGTATCATATGCTACAGTTTATGCCATCTGCCATTTGTTTCCTAGACCAGAATTGTATTGCTAAGTTACCAGTTAATTTACAAGTACTTATATTATGACACAAATTACTAAGTAATGATTCAATTCCCGTTAATAATCTACGAAGTATATTTTACATAGATACAAATTAGATTACCATGTAACAATTTATTAATTATATTATAGTATTGAGTATTTTTTTACTATGGAAATGTTGATGCAAAAATTAACTATTTAAAATTTAGAGACATGTTATATAATATTTTAAATGTTATAAATTTTTGAAAAAAGGTGTTATTTTCCCTTGGATGTTGAAAAGAAAATTTAAATAAATTATTGGTATCAGAAGAGATGTAATTGGGAAGTTGTTAGAAACAAAGATCAAGAGAAACTTTGGCTAGTTAAATAAAATTTCTGGAGAAACAGAAGACCAAAAAAGAAAAGAATTTTGAAACTAGAATATTCAGCAGAATGCAGCGTAGATATGTCATTAATGGAGATGTATGTAAATTTCCCTTCCACCTCAACGTCAACTCTAAATGAACAATTTCAAGAACAATTTGAAGGGGGAAAACACAAAAGAATCTTTTAAACTGAACATTCTATTAGGCATCCAGATTTATGGCCATCTAATTTGAATATGAAACACAAGGATATGCCACTCCTGTTGAAAATGATCCAATTCTTGTAAGACAGTATTATATTACAAAATAAACTGTAGGTAAGAACATATGATTATACACGAATTCTCCCAAATGTTGAAAATGATTAGATTATAGTTATTTTACCTCAAAAGATTCTTTTGTTCATATTATAAATACTTTGGGGATAGAATAAACTCCACTAATGAATGAGGAAGTAGTCAAGGACTGTCAGCTTTTATTATGTATTCTTACTAAGAATGGAAAAAAGTGTAATGCACATCAATAGTAATATAAGTGCTCAAAACTGAAATGCTGTATAGAAAAGTTTCATAACTATCAGTGCTACCAGAGGTTATTCAGAAAAGAGAAAAATATTGTCATAGTGTGATGGCCTCTTAAGATGCGTGATTCAGTTTTTGGCAAAGCTATGTGTTAGCATTGAGAGGATTATTCAAGAAATTTTATGAGTGAGATAATGGCAGTTTGCTATATTTTGCAGACACTAGCAGAATTGTATATTATGGAAGACATTTGCACAAAATAGAAACATTGGCAACATAATATACTTCCTGAAGGATGGAATAAAAAACCAAAATTGTGAAATTATAACAGAATAGTTTCGATAAAAAGAAATGTAAAACATAACTGAATGATTTTAGATAAAATCCCTAATGTATGCCAAGTTAAGAGCAATTATTGTTAGGTTTGTAGATTATAGAAATGCATACATTTCCATATGTGAACTCTTGGATTGGAATTTTCCATGTAAATTAAGTAACTAAAGAAGAACTGTGTACATTTCTTCGGGACTAAATCACTTAAGAAAACAATAATAAAGGTAAAAATAGGTTGAGGGGCCAGGGATATAAGTGTATATATAGAAAACATAACAGGTTGCACAAAAGCCTTTATTTTTTGCCCTGTCCGTTCTTTACACTTGATCATTAACGATGCAGTTAAAAATATTTTTTGACATCACTAAATTTTCCATCTTCCAAAAACTAACCGATGACTTTTTGACTTCAATCAAACATTGAGTTGTATTTAAAACACGTTTACGAAGGATAAAAAACTTAAAAACCTTTGTCAAAAGCATAACGAAGTCAACTGATAACATTCTGTCACTGAAAACTAAATTAAAAGTGTGTTGTGCACTTTTAGAAATTGCTGATGATGTAATGAAAGATACCTAAATACATAGATGTATTAACAATACAGACTTATAAAGAATAATAACATGCAATATAAGTACAGTAAATCTAGATCATAATAATACATAATAACAATATATAATAATGATGTCATTATATAACCATTACTGCTGGTACATAATAAGACATATGCTTCTCATTTTAAAAAGTTTTCAATACCAAAAGACTATCACAAACAATATTATACTGTATATTACAGGGAAATATATATAAGATCTTGTGGTAGCTCACAGCAAAAAAAAAATGTGACAAATATATGTATGTTCATGTATCACTGAAAAATTGTGCTCTACACTGGAATTTGACACAACATTGTAAAATGACAATCAAAGAACGTTTGAAAAAAATAGACTGTCACAGCCTTCTCAGAGTTCTAGATCAGGGGTTTGCAAAAGGGCTAGGTAGTAAATATTTTAGGCTTTGTGGGCCATTTGGTCTCTACTCAACTTTGTGTTGTAGTGTAAAAGCAGCCATAGACAATATGTAAGCAAATGAGCAGGACTGTGTTCCAATAAAACTTTATTGGTGAATGCCAAAATTTTAATTTTATAAAGTTTTCATGTATCATGCAATACTATTAATGTTTTTCCTCCTAATCATTTAAAAATGCAAAAGCTATTCCTAGCTTATGGCGGTACAAAAACAGATGGTAGATCAGACTTAGCCTTTGAGCCGTTGTTAGCTGGCCTCTGTTCTAGATGACATAGATACTTTGAAAAACTGTAGAAATGAATTACTACAAGTACGTAAAAATTTACAGCTGAAGTTGACTGATGAACATACTAATGAGTGGCACTGATAGCGCGTCATCATGCAGCCTTAATTTACTGCATACAGCTCAAGATACTTCTCTGGCTCTCAGTTTACATTCAACTCTCAGTATCAGTGCCAGTGGAGACTTTATTCTCACATTAAATATTTAATAAACGTGATTTAAGATCTACACTATTACAAAAAGTACAGGCTAACCCAGGGGCCATTTCTATAGAATGAGACAGCTACAAATAATTATTGGAATTGCTGTAATAAATTCATTCACCATGGAAGAATGATGTGTAATTATTTTAAACAAATTACTATATTGTAATTAGTTGGCATTCTTTATTACCCTGATTACAATTTTTAATTTTGTCCTTTATGTTCAAGAGTTGGATTTGTGAATTTTATAAAGAGTGACTTTACACCTGTTGCAGTTGTTGTAGCTGAGAAATAAACACTATGCTGACTTAAAAAAATTTCTGCAGGAAGAAGAGATGTGTTTTTCTAATTTGTATTGAGGCCCTGTGTAGACCAGTGGAAGCCAGTCCTTGGTAGGGGTGGAGAGCCACATCCAAGACAGTCCTAAGGGAGAAAGATTACAAAGATGAGTAAGACACGGCTCCTGGTCTTAGGGTGCTTCTGTGAAGCTGGACGTTTTGCAGTACTAACATCTCTTTTAAACCGTTCCTGTTGCTGCTTCCTTCTATAGTTGTGTTACAGTGCAGTCCAGAGTTTCACTTTATTTATTAAATTTTTTAATTGAATTATATTCAGTTTACAATGTTTTGTTAATTTCTGGTGTACAGAATAGTGATATTCTTTTTCATATTCTTTCTCATTATAGGCTATCATAAGGTATGGAATATAATTCCCTGTGCTGTACAGTAGGACCTTGTTGTTTATCTGGCTTTGTGAAGATTGCTTTGTAGTTCCAATTGTACAAATCTTCTGCCAAAGTTCAGTAGGTATCCTGTGAGAATTGTTGGACGTGTAAATGTCTTTTTGATGTATTCATGGGAGAAGGTGAGCTCCACGTCCTTCTATTCCACTATCTTCAAGCCCCTCCTCCAGGGCTTTACTTTAAAAAAAAATAACAGCTAAAATCTACTTTACCTAACAGCAATAAAGCAAAAAATGATGAAAAAAATAGAAGTCGCTCATAATGTCAGTATGTTAATAAGCTATGATGTGTAAAATCTTACATTGTGTGAGGTTTTGATGCTTTAGTCTACCTTCTATCTTTAACAGCACATGCTAGAGTCTAGAAGCTTCACAGGCCTGCAGGGATTAGCCTCATGTCTTAAGGACAAAGATTAGTCAGGTTGACAACTTGTTATTTTTGATGGGACCTGTCATCTCTATGATAAGCAAAAATGTAAACTGAAGATGTGTTCAGGTACAAAAAGAAACTCGTCAAAGCCAAAGCTCATTGACTTTTAGACAGAAATACAAAATCCCCTAGAATTGTGTAGTCAAACAAAACTGTTTTTTTATAAACAAACTTTGAAACTCGTGGAGGCTGTTTGAAGATAAAAGAAGAGTTGTTTATGAACCAATGTTGAAAGTGTGTAAAGGGCCACAGATATTTTGCAACAGACATCTGGAGGCTCATTAGAATTTGAAAGCACCTTGAGGAAAAGAAGTTCTTTAAAGTGAGAAAGGTTGAGTGAGGTGAACCACACCTGGAAGCTAAGATCTGAGAGAAGTTCTTGCCCTGGTGGTAGACTGATAGGAGTCAGTCCTGAACGTTCATCGAGTTATTGGTTCTTGTTACAAACCTTTTGAAAGCATGACTATACACAAGGCCAAGGACCCAATGCAACCATGGCTTTTAAATCTTTTACATGTTCCTGGCATTTCCTTGTGTATTTGAAAGCTCTTTTTTTCTTTTCTGTTCCAGAATTTGAACAATAAATAGGTCAGTGATATAACAGCCAGTCTGACAATTTTTTTTAACATTTTTTATTTATTTATAGCCATTTTACAATGTTGTGTCAAATTCCAGTGTAGAGCACAATTTTTAAGTTATACATGAACATATATATATTTATTGTCACATTTTTTTCTCTGTGAGCTACCATAAGATCTTGTATATATTTCCCTGTGCTATACAGTATAATCTTGTTTATCTGTTCTACAATTTTGAAATCCCAGTCTATCCCTTCCCACCCCCTGCCCCCTGGGCAACCACAAGCTTGTATTCTATGTCTATGAGTCTATTTCTGTTTTGTATTTATGCTTTGTTTGTTTGTTTGTTTGTTTGTTTGTTTTTAGATTCTACATATGAGTGATCTCATATGGTATTTTTCTTTCGCTTTCTGGCTTACTACACTTAGAATGACATTCTCCAGGAATATCCATGTTGCTGCAAATGGCGTTATGTTACCGGTTTTTATGGCTGAATAGTATTCCATTGTATAAGTATACCACTTCTTCTTTATCCAGTCATCTGTTGATGGACATTTAGGCTGTTTCCATGTCTTGTCTATTGTAAATAGTGCTGCTATGAACATTGGAGTGCAGGTGTCATTTTGAAGTAGGGTTCCTTCTGGATATATGCCCAGGAGCGGGATTCCTGGGTCATGTGGTAAGTCTATTCCTAGTCTTTTGAGGAATCTCCATACTGTTTTCCACAGTGGATGCACCAAACTGCATTCCCACCAGCAGTATAGGAGGGTTCCCTTTTCTCCACAACCTCTCCAGCATTTGTCATTTGTGGATTTTTGAATGATGGCCATTCTTACTGGTGTGAGGTGATACCGCATTGAGTTTTGATTTGCATTTCTCTGATAATTAGTGATATAGAGCATTTTTTCGTGTGCCTATTGATCATTTGTATGTCTTCCTTGGAGAATTGCTTGTTTAGGTCTTTTGCCCATTTTTGGATTGGGTTGTTTGACTTTTTTCCTTATTAAGTCGTATGAGCTGCTTATATATTCTGGAGATCAAGCCTTTGTCAGTTTCATTTGCAAATATTTTCTCCCATTCCGTAGGTTGTCTTTCTGTTTTATTTATGGTTTCCTTTGCTGTGCAGAAGCTTGTAAGTTTAATTAGGTCCCATTTGTTTATTCTTGCTTTTATTTCTATTGCTTGGGTAGACTGTCCTAGGAGAACATTTTTGAGATGTATGTCAGATAATGTTTTGCCTATATTTTCTTCTAGGTGGTTTATTGTATCTTGTCTTATGTTTAAGTCTTTGATCCATTTTGAGTTTATTTTTGTGTATGGTGTAAGGGAGTGTTCTAGCTTCATTGCTTTACATGCTGCTGTCCAGTTTTCCCAGCACCATTTGCTAAAGAGACTGTCTTTATTCCATTGTATATTCTTGCTTCGTTTGTCAAAGATGAGTTGACCAAAAGTTTGTGGGTTCATTTCTGGCCTCTGTGTTCTGTTCCATTGGTCTATATGTCTGTTTTTGTACCAATACCATGCTGTCTTGATGACTGTAGCTCTATAGTATTGTCTGAAGTCTGGGAGAGTTATTCCTCCAGCCTCTTTCTTTCTCTTCAGTAATGCTTTGGCAATTCTAAGTCTTTGATGGTTCCATACAAATTTTATTATGATTTGTTCTAGTTCTGTGAAATATGTCCTGGGTAATTTGATAGGGATTGCATTAAATCTGTAGATTGCCTTGGGCAGTGTGACCATTTTAACAATATTGATTCTTCCAATCTAAGAGAATGGGATATCCTTCCATTTTTTAAAGTCTTCTTTAATTTCCTTCATCAATGGTTTATAGTTTTCTGTGTATAATTCTTTCACCTCCTTGGTTAGATTAATTCCTAGGTATTTTGTTACTTTGGGTGCTATTTTAAAGGGGATTGTTTCTTTACTTTCTTTTTCTGTTGATTCATTGTGACAGTTGTTTATTCATGTGTAGGTATCTTTTTCTCCTCCCTGAGTAAATTCATTTTCACATAATATGATGAACTTGTCGACCCTTACAGGAAAAAAGGCGAACCATACAGAGCATATTAGATGCTGTTTGGCTTTCTTCTCATAGAAATGGCATAGGCTATCCTTAAAATATGATCTATAAAGCACCATGTAATTGCAAAAGGAGATGCTGAAATAAAACTAAGGGCTTGAAATCAATAAAATAAAAAATTAATAAAACAACATTTAAGATCAAAGTCAGTTCTTCAAAAAAAATTGAGTAAACTATGCACATGATTTATTTAAAAGACTTGTTCTAATTGCTAAGAAAAGAGTAAATAATTAGTTAAAATCAGAATGCAAAAGATCATTGAGAGCATGTTTTAAATAATTTCTATACTATTATTCCCAGTTTATATTAATACATTTGATGATCAAATTAAATGATTACTTATAAAAATGACAAAACTGAAATAAGCACAAGAAAGAGTATAAATTGACTATTAAGAGAGGAAGAAATAGAAAAGGTTACTATATGATTTGAAAATTGATATTTGTTCCCCAATGTTATGAAACTGTAAAATTCCAAATTTCCAAAATTTCCAAAGATGTGTTCTTAGGAAGATACACTTTTCTAAAATATGTTACCTCATTTATTTAATAGAGCAGATATAGTTTTGAATTTGAATATAAGAATGCTATCAGATTATAAAAGAAAAAATAAGCAGGCAAGTATTAAAGGTAAACTATAGGAAACTTGGCAACCAAAATATAGTTGTATGGCAAATGAATAATATATTGTAGTCAAATAGAGGTATTGCAACAAGGTGAGGCGTCTGTGTCACAAAGATACCACTTACTGGATAAATGACAAAAAACAAAAGGCAACAGTGTGAGTTCAATTGATTTCAGGAAGGTATTCAGTAAAAGAGATTTGCCGCCTTGTCTTGATTAAGTTGCATAATAGGTAACTAAATTATTAAAATTTTAAATTTTATTTATTTGAAATGTATTTAAAATAATTAAAGTGGTTTTTAATAGTATGCATTTAGAATGAATAAATATTACATCTACTCCCGACATACTGAAGCCGTTTCCTGGAACCAGGAGTAAGATGTATATGCCCTTGTCACTGATGCAATTTACCATAACGCTTGAAATGCTGGCAATAACTCTTTGAGAGAAAAACAAAACCAGACATAAAATAAAGAGGAAACTATTTCAGGAGTAATTTTCTTGTGAAGATACACATATATAAATTAGAAAAGTCAAAGAAGTTATGGAAATAACTGAATAGAAGTCAACAAATGAATTTACCAAATTTTCAGAATATAAGAAAGCTCCTTAAGTATTGCACACCAATTACTATTTAGCTATTACTTATTTTTGTGTATGAAAATATATATACTCCATGACAAGGGAAAGATTTACTAGAGCCTTATCCCACCTGGGGGAAAGGCATTTCTCCTTCTCCCCTGCAGACCCCTTTCTCTGCTTCTTATGTTGATATAAATAAATAATTGAATAAATACATAAATGAGGCTAAAGAAGCAAATATCTCATGTGGAAGAATTCCAGATCATTTATATAGATACTTTACCTTCAAAGAGGTGAAATCTAACTCCTCCCTCCTTAAGTGTGCGCTGTGCCTAAAGATTTCCCCCCTAAAAGTACAGTATGCAAAGGGAGAAAAAATGATAACTTTACTATGGAGAAACCTGACAAACACTGCCTCATCCAGGTAATCAAGGTCAATATCACCACTGATGTCATGTTGATAGTATATACACTTTTTAAAAAAAAAAAAACCTTTATTTACATTGAAGCATAGTCGATTTACAGTGTTAATTTCAGGTGTGTAGCCAAGTGATACATGTATATTATACATATTCTTTTTCATAACCTTTTTCCATCGTAGGCTATTATAAGATATTGAATATAGTTCCCTGTGCTATACAGTAGGTACTTGCTGTTCATCTGTCTTTTATATAGTTGTGTGTATCTGTTAATCCCAAACTCCGAATTTATCCTCCCTTCCACCTGTTCCCCTTTGGTACCCACTAATTTGTTTTCTATGTCTGTGAGATAGTATGTACTCTTGATATGATGTAGTGAAAATGGCACTTTACTTCTGTGGTCTTGTTCCCCCAAACCCCAAATACCAGTGTAATATGAGAAAAAAATCAGACAAATCCCAATGGAGAGATATATTAGTCAACTTGGGCTGCCATAACAAAATGACATCGACTGGGTGGCTGGAACACGGAAATTTATTTTCTTACAGTTCTGGAGGTTGGAAGTCTGAGATCAGGGTGCCAGCGTGGTCAGGTTTTGGGAGGGCTCTCTTCCCGGTTTGCAGATGGCACATTATTGCTTTGTCCTCACACAGTGGAGAGAGAGCTCTGGAGTCTCTTCCTCTTTACATAAGATTGTTAGCCCAATTGGATTAGGACTCTACCCTTAGGACCTCATTTAGCTTTTGTCACCCCTTGCAGATCCTATCTCCAAATACAGTCACAATTGAGGGTTAGAGCTTCAACACATGAATTTTGGGAAGATATAAGTCAGTCCATAGCAAGGAAGTATTCTTCAAAATACCTGACCAATATTTCTTAAAAGTATTAAGGTTTCCAAAAACAAGGTAAGCCTGAAAAATTGTTACAAAGAGGAGCTTAAGGAGACCTGATGACTAAATGTAACCTGGTACCCTGGGTGGGATCTTGGAACAGTTAAAAGGAACATGGCATAAAACTTAGCTCTAAACAAAGTATGGACTTTGGTTGATAATAATGAATTGTTTTGGGTTTATTAATTGTAGTAAATGTAGCCTACTGATGTACTGTATTAGTAACAGGGGAATACATAGTGGGAATTCTATACCATCTTTGTAATTTTCTGTACATCTAAAACTGCTCTAAGTATAAAGCTTATTATAAAAACAACTTTATGTGATTGGATTAAAAAGGGAAAACATAATTACATTGACATTTCAGAAGAATTCACAAACTAAGAGAATGGAAGATGGCAGATCAGAGACACTAGAACAATAGAGAATGGAATCACTAATCACTATATATAGCAGGACAACTGGTAACTGGGATAAAGAAGAGCTGAATTATTGACAAATGCACCACAGATTACATAAGAAACACCAGATTTACCAACAAGTAAGGCACGGACAAGCAGAAAGGACACCAGATACTTACCCTAACTTCTTTTAGTTGTTTTTTTTTTGTTGTTGTTTTTAAACCTGATCTTTGCATTCTGTCTCCCCTTGGCCTAATTTCCTGGTTCTGTTTCTTAAAAAAAAATTTTTTTAATTGAAGTACAGTCAGCTACATGTCAGTTTCTGGTGTACAGTACAATGTCCTAGTCATGCATATACATACATATATTTGTTTTCATATTCTTTTTCATTAAAGGTTATTACAAGATGTTGAGTATAGTTCCTTGTGCTATACAGAAGAAACTTTTTAAAATCCATTTTTATATAAAGTGGCTAACATTTGCAAATCTTAAACTTCCAAATTTATCCCTTCCCACCCTCTTTGTCCTGTAACCATGGGATTGTTTCCTATGTCTAAGAGTCTGTTTCTGTTTTGTAGATGAGTTTATAGTGTCCTTTTTTTGTTTTTTTTTAGATTCCACATAATAAGTGATGTCATATGGTATTTTTCTTTCTCTTTCTGGCTTACTTCACTTAGAATGATGATCTCTACTTCCATCCATGTTGCTGCAAATGGCATTATGTTATTTTTTATTGCTGAGTGGTGTTCCATTGTATAAATATACCACAACTTCTTTATCTAGTCATCTGTTGATGGGCATTTAGTTTGCTTCCATATCTTGATTATTGTAAATAGTGCTGCTATGAGCATTGATGTGCATGTATCTTTTTGAACTAGAGTTCCGTCTGGCTACATACACGGAAGTGGGATTGCTGGATCATATGGTAAGTCTATTTTTAGTTTTTTGAGGAATCTCCGTACTGTTTTCCATAATGGCTGCAACAAAGTACATTCCCACCAGCAGTGTAGGAGGGTTCTCTTTTCTCCACGCCCTCTCCAACATTTATTGTTAGTGGACTTTTGAATGATGGTCATTCTGACTGATGTGAGGTGATACCTCATTGTAGTTTTAATTTGCATTTCTCTGATAATTAGTGATATTGAGCATTTTTCATGTGCCTATTGCCTATTTGTATATCATCATTGGTGAATTGCTTGTTTAGGACTTCTGCCCATTTTTGGATTGGGTTTTTTTTTATTATTACATTGTGTGAGCTGTTTATTTATTCTGGAAAGTAAGCCTTTGTCAGCTACATCATTTGCAAACATTTTCTCCCATTCTGTAGGTTGTCTTTTTGTTTTATTTAGAATTCCTTTGCTGTGCAAAAGCTGGTAAGTTTAATTAGGTCCCATTTGTTTATGTTTGCTCTTATTTCTATTGCCTAGGTAGACTGCCCTATGAGAACATTGCTAAGATTTATGTCAGAGAATGTTTTGCCTATGTTTTTCTGTTTCTTTTTTGACATTATTTTATTGTATGTATTCCTGTGTAAGCTTTTCCTACTACCTTTTGGAACAAGATAGGAAATTTATAATTGGAAAATAAATTCCTAGCTATTGAAGAAACAAGGCTATCATCATAGATAAGATGGAAGGTCTTGATATGGTTCTGCCTTTTTTCTGACTTATTACAAGCTTTGTTTTTCCTGGCAAACCACACATCCACTCACACAGAATTAAGAACTAGTGACAGTGCAGTTCATTTCAAACTGGCCCAGACTGCTCTCAGTTGGGTCCACGTCTGAATCCTCCATAGCTCTCTGACTTCAGTTGATCCAGCCTGTCCAGTGTGCACCCTGACTGGCCACTTCAGTTGTCTTCCTAGACTCTCTCATCTTGGGTGTGTGTGTGGCTGGCTGCCTGCTCTCTTTTGCTGTTGCCCCAGGAGCCTGAATGAGAACTGCCCCATGAGCAACCCTGTTGGCTGTGGTGACCTCTCCCAGCCTCTGCTTTCATCTCTGAGGCTGGACCTCAGAAAAGGGGATTTAAATACATAAAGCTAAAAAATTTCTAATAAAAATAATAGGACAAAATTTCAAAGAAAACAACAGAATAACAAAATAATAGATAAATTTTGTAACAAAAAATATATGCTATGTATAAGAAAAATATACAAAATGAAAGTTGTAAAGGTGCTACATGAATTTACATAAATGTGTCACACCAGTACTAAAGGCCAATTCAATACAGAGTTGAGAAGAGAGTGTGTGTACTCACAAGAAAGGTAGAAAATCAGCATGTATGTGAGAAGATGTTTTGCTCGAAATTGAGAGTATGGGACGGTGTTTAGGTATCATTGTATACCTATTTAAAGATCTTATGTCAATAATTATAGCAAAAAACCAATGGCGGTTGATAGCTTTTGGGGAAGGCACAGTTATAAAGAGCTGGCAGCATTGTAAATTGCTCTAGTCCTTTTGGATAGTAGTCTGGCATAATTAAAAAAAAAAAGCTTTAACACTGTTCCTTCATTTTGCTGTGGTGGTTCTACTTATGGGACTCAACTCATGGCAGTGACGTTCAGACCAGGCGCTAGGGAGAAAAGTGGGTGGGGAGGGTTAGGGTTTAGGGATTTTCCTTTGCTACTTACTGCTCATGTGTTGTATGTGTATATGTGTGTGTGTGTGTGTGTGTTTTAAATTAAAATTTGGGTAAACAAAGGGTTTAGATAAAGCTAAAGTTTAGTTGACAGTAGTGTTCTATGGAGGTATCCCTAAAGAGAAAAATGTAGATTACATGACAATATTAAAAATAGCTCAGTTTAAAATAGGACGCAAAGCCAAAAGCCAAAAGCCAAACGCCAAAAGCCAAAAAAAGAAAAAAAAGATTAACAGCAATAGTATGATAAAGGAGCACCACATAATTATTTTATGACACAAAAAAGGCAAGTATGGGGTCTATTTAGATACAAAGGAATATTAAACAAAGTGAAGAAAAAGCAGAATACAAAGCAATGCATGCATGATACAATGACATAAAAATGTACTTATGAATGCACAATGACGAAAATTGAAAGAAAACTAGAGAAATATAAATAGAGCTTAATGTTCTTTGGTTCTCTTCTTCTATAAAAATAATTAAGTGCAAATTTAAAAAAATTCTTCACATGTATAGGAGAGTATGGGTTATTTGGACCAAAATTTCTTAGATCCAATTAAAATGATGTAATTTATTTCAGTACAAGGGCAATATACCTGTTCTTGTAAATTTCTCTAAAATTAATTGAAGGCCTCTGATCACATTGGTTGAATTAGCTTGGCATTGTAAACCAGGTTCTCCAGGAATTCGTGAGCATATGTTTGTGTACTTAGATGCATAAACAACAAAATGATGGATCTTTTCCACGTGGGATTGTTTCAGCATTTCAAAGTCAACATGCAAAGAAATACACAGATGTATAAGCAGCTGGAGAACAGTCCTGTTTTTCTTTCTCATTCCCGTAAGGACATTTAAATTCTCAGTTTTTGTCTGGATTGGGTGGTTGGGTTCCAGCATGGTCTTAATGAACCATGATGTTAAGGTCTTTCAGAAGGGTACACATGGTGACAAATTAATCTGACATTTGAAAATGATGAAATGCAGTGGAAAAAAAAACCCACTCAAGATAAAATAGTGAAAGTTGTGATAAGATAACAGAGTAATGGGTGGTAAGAGGGTAAGGTTAAGTCAGAGCCTTTTTTTAAACTAAGAGTCTGCAAGCTGCAGAGGACAAGATGCTTTGGCAAGTGCCCAGGTTAGGAGACAAATTGAAGTTTCTTCATGGAAAGAAACTGAGGTGTAGTCTGAGGACTTCATTTCCAGATTCAGGAGAGCATCCTGATGGAAAAGGGAGGAGTCGAGTGAAAGCTGCTGGCAGAGACTGTGGACTCTTGGTGGAGAAGGAAAAGTGTTGTTCACTCATTAATTTCTTTCTAGCTCTATGATCCATGGCAAATTACCTAACTGCTCTGTGCCTTGGTTTCTTCATTTGTAAATGGACAAAATAATTGTACCCACCTCACTGAGTTGCTATGAAGATTAAATGAGGTTGCACATGCCAGGCACAAGGGATGTTCTCAATAAATGTTAGCTATTGTTATTATTGGCAGAAATGGGGATTGCAGGACTTTGCTTAAGACTGCAAAATTCCACTATCAAATTGAGAGCTCTCCAGATAAGCGGGGTTATAGACAATCTCAGGGCCTGCTGAGTGGGTGCTACATTTCTACTTATTAGGGTATTCAAGAGATCAGTGGAACACAACAGAACTGTTTAATCAAATTGCAGAAGTTATGTTTACCGACATGTCAAAGGCTGGCTACAGGTGTATTTCACTGTGTGTAGCAAAAAGATTCTTTGTTATGATTTATGGGGGTCCTGGTTTGGTCTTGGTTTTGACCCCAGTGACTTGCAATAAAAATGAACACAAAGCACAAGGCTGGTCATTTGATTTGCTGATAGTGTTGTTTTCCTAAAGCTGGGGAAGGAGAGATGCAGGAGATGAGGGAAAGGATTGCTAACATTTCTTCCTTGACTTTGGAAAGAAAGCAAAGCAACAGAGAAATAAATGTCTAAAGATTTTAAAATATCTTAAAAGAAAAAATAAATAGGAAACAATTTTTTTTGGCTGGTAATTTTCATGTAAGCCCAAAGTTCCTGCCCATATTCGTGTCTTGGGACAGTAAATCTGACAATTGGGAAACTCACAGCCAGACCAGTGTTCAATGTCTTGGCTTAGTGTGTTAGAACCCTTCCCTGACAATAGGATTCTCATCAGTGTTTCTTTCTTTTCTTCTTATGATCATCTTTATCCAGAGTCCTTTACCTGGCAATGTTATAATTCTCCTTAATAAGATATTCTTCACCCTATTACTCATATTTCCATTATTCCACTTCCCATGCTCTATGCTCCAGTGACTCTTCAAAAATTATTGTTCCTCTTACATACATTGAAATGTTCTACCTAGCTTCCTTAATTTTTTTCATTTCCAGCCCTTCTGTCCCATCCTGAAACATCCAAACAGAAACAGTCCCACGGATGTCACCTCCTCCAGGGAGCCTTTCAGACACCACCTCCTGACCTCCTCGAGCTGAAAGGAATAGCTGCTGTCCTGGAACTCCCTAGAGCAATTAACTTCCACTAGTTTTCTGGCATTGACCTCCTTCTTATGTGAGTTTAAATTCTTTTATGTTCACCTACTCACTCTCACTACACTGGTAAGCATGCCAAGGGTATAGTCCATGACTTATTTATCATTATTTGATGAATGAATAAATCTTTACCTAAAGCAACACCTGAATTATATTTACTGTATAAGGTACAGTGCACAGTAAAAGAAATGGACATGGTGTCATGTGTACAATTGATACTGCCCCTTGGTGTAAATCCCAGATCCATTAATTGCATACAAATGTCAAGACTTATGGAATAACAGAGATTTTATGATTAAGAAGGAACCCAACTTTTACAGATTTTTATTAATCTACGTAAGGACAAAACAACACTGTATTTCCATTTAGATTTTCCATTTGTAGTTTCTCTTTATTCAGAAAAAGACTGGGAGCTATAGCTATAGCTTCATACTTCTGCTATTAACTTATTTGCGTCATCTTGGGTAAATGATAATAATGAAAGTTACTCAGTAGAGAGAATCCAATCACTTCCCTCCAGCTTTGCTAGTCTGAGCCACCACTGTCTCTTTCTGGAACTTGGCAGGCACCTCCAACTGGTTTCCCGCTTCCAGTGAAGAGCCCACCAGGCTTTCTCTATTCCTAACAGAGGAGCTAGAGTCATTCTTTTACAGGATGAATCAGATCCTTTCACCCTGCTTGAGTCCCTGCAATGGGTCCCCGTTTCACTCTAAGAAAAGCCACGGTCTTGCTCCTGCCTTCAGTGCTCTCCACAATCACTCTGGTCCCTTTGACCTCATCTCCGGCTACTCTTCCCTCACTGGCCCATCCACATGGGTGCTCTTGCTCTTCCCCTGACTGGCCATGCACTTGCCCACCGCAGAGCTGACTCTTCCTCTGCCCTCAAGTGCTTTTCCCCCAATATATGAATAGTTAGCTCCCCCACTCCTTCAAGTCTTTGCTCAAAAGTCACCTTCTCATGAGATCATTCTTGACCAACTTACTGAAAATTGCAAGCACCTCCCCACTTTCCAGTGGATGTCCCTTCCCCTGCTCTATTTTATTCCATAGCACATGTCACTTGGTCACTTTTTAATGCACTGTATCATTTATTACTATTTTATTGTTTGTTTATCTCTCCCACTAATTCTAGTAAGCTCCGTGAGGGTAGAGATCTTTTACACTCACTGACTACAGTCCCAAAGGTCTACAGCTGGGCTAGTTGCCTTACCCAGCAGCCATTCTAAATATGTGCTCATGATAAACAGAGCCTCATAATGTGTCAGGCACTGCTAATCACTTAGACTTCACAGCAACACTCTGATGTAAATATTTTTATAAGCTGCATTTTAATTTGAGGGAACTGAGGTTTATACGGGTTAAAATGCCCATGGTCACACCATTAGTCAGGGGCAGAACCAGGATGCAAATCAAGGTGATCTAATGTCAGAAGCTGTTCTGTCTCTTTCCTTAGCTGGGCAGGGCCTCAACATCTTCCACGTTTATTTTAATCAACATTATAATCACTCATAATTTTTAAGAATCAAAAAGGCCTACAAAATTAGTAATGAAAAACAGTTTCCTTGGTGGAGAGCATAGCTCAGTGGTACAGTGCATGCTTAGCATGCGTGAGATGCTGGGTTCAATCCCCAGTACCTCCGTTAAGAAATGAATAAATAAACCTAATTACCTCCCCGACAAAATATAATAAAGTAAAGAAAAATAAAGGTTATTACAAAAAAGATTGGTTAAGAAAAAAAAGAAAAATGATTTCCTTGTTCCCTCACCCTCCACTTCCCCCTTTCCAGAAGCAAACACTGATAACCCATAGCTGATTCTTGGTTTTGACATTTCCTGCCATATTTCTGAATAATATGCGACTAGTTCTACTCCTTGATTTTTTTCTCTCCAGTTTTAGACATAATCTGTTGATTTTTCACGTTAGAAGTTGAGGATTTTAGCTCTCGTTCCTTTCCTCCCCTTCCTTCTCTCTCTCTCTCTCTCTCTCTCACACACACACACACACACACACACACACAGGACTCACATATCTTCTTCCTGACCCGCTGACCTCCCAATACAGTTATTTTATACTTTTGTTTAGGTTAATAGAAAGGTTTATGCTGTTATTACCTCTATACTTCATTCATAGATGAACTATGTGCGTGCACTAGCTTTTTCCCTTCTTTGCATAACTTTCTGTATTCCCTGGAGTTGTCTTGTTTGAAATTTGCTCATCTATAATTAATTGTACTCATCACTGTTTGAACCCTAGGGCCTTCACCACTTTTAAAAACATTTTTGAGTCTTTGAATATCTTTAAATATTTGTATTCTGTCCTGACACTTGAATGATGGCTTGGCTGCTAATAGAAGTTTAGGCTGGAAAGAATTTTCCTTCAGAATTTTGAAGGCATTGCTCCATTAATTTCTAGCTTTCATTTGCTTCTATGTCATTTGAGGCTATTTTACTTTGATTCCTTCATATTTGGCTTTTTTTTCTTTCTCTGGAACTGTGTTTGCCCTTCTCTTTACACCGAGGGTTCTAAAGCTTCTCAGTGATATACCAGATGTGGCTCCATTTTCACCCGTCATACTGGGCACTCAGACATCCCTCCATGTGCTTCAGTTCTAGGAAGTTCTCTTGAATTTTTCAATTGATGATTTCCTACCCCCCACCTTTTTTTTGGTCCTCTTTTTCAGGAAACTTGGTATTCAGATACTAGATTTTTAGAACCAATGCTCCACTTTTCTTATCTTTTCCCCTTGTATTGTCTTATTGTCTTTCTTTCATTTAGCTCCACTTTCTAGAGAGTTCTTCAGCCTTATCATCCAATTATTAA
The DNA here is from genome assembly GCF_048564905.1 of Vicugna pacos. Classification (NCBI taxonomy): domain Eukaryota; kingdom Metazoa; phylum Chordata; class Mammalia; order Artiodactyla; family Camelidae; genus Vicugna; species Vicugna pacos. The sequence continues at coordinate 16,965,451 of NC_132988.1, forward strand.
ATGATTGAATTTTTAATTTCCACTGAGGCCAGAGCCTATGTTCTCCCACTTACCTGGAAAGGAAGTTTAGAGTATTTTCCTGGAGGAAGTGGACTGTCGGCCACCTGAGGGGAGTGTTGGACTCCTGCGTCTAGCTCTTGGGTGGATGCACAGTAGGTCCACAATAAAACACAAGGAGGGAGTTGTCCATAAGAGCAAGGTGAAGGTACGTTAATATGACTGGAATGACAAGCCAGGGCAGGTCTAGAAATGAGATTACCTAGCAGGCATGTCTACTTGAGATGCTCAGCTGGATCTCCTTCAGTTTCTTTTGATTAGTGGTTCTATTGAATCCAGATTCTGGGAAAGGGTTCAGCCTGAAAATGGGTTAAGAAGCCTCAATTTTGAGTAAGGAAAGTAGCAGGAGCTGGGAATTGTTAATTTCTCTGACATTGACTTGCTATTTCAGAGTGCCCCTTCCTACTCCCCCTGGTTTTAGAAGCATTGGTGGGATTACTACTCAAAACCTGCAATATATTTTCCCCAGTTACTTCAAGTTATGCCTCTCCCCCACCTCCCCATATTTCTAGTAAAATATTGTGAGTGGCTGGCTAAAATGATGGAGCTCCCTGCCAGTAAGATGAAACAGGTTTGTAGACCCGAAGGAAGTAGCTAGGTAAATATTTACACACACAACTGAATTTTCTAAGTGTCATGTATCCTTGATCTTTGTGGAATGCTGCAACGTTTTGCTCACAGTTTAGCATGTTGTGGAGCTGTGAAGGCAGGCAGATGTTTAGTTCCGAAGAAGGAACCTTGCTGCTGGGCTTCCTGCCAGTTAAGCCTGATGGGTTATGTCTTAGCCACTAAATTTCAGTCCCATGTCTCACTCATATTTTTCTTCATTCTGAAAGCCCTAGAGATTTGGATTGCTTTATTCCTTGGTTCTTTTTCTCCCAGGACTGGCTGCTGAGCAAGATGCTATCTCCTCATCTCCCTCTTTACTTGTTGTCACCAAAAATAAGCACTGGGGCTCTTTTTATTTAAAAATTTTACAACGGATCCCTTCTTGTCTTGGGGATCCACCTACCCAGCTGATCAGTAATAAATTCAGTGGCTCATTTCTAGTTAGAAGATTAATAAGCACCATGTGGATTCAGAATGTATGCTAAGTGAATGGAAGCATTTGTAAAATTTTTTTAAAAATTTTTTAATTTTTGGGGGGGGAGGTAATTAGATTTGTTTGTTTGTTTGTTTTTAGTGGAAGTACTGGGGATTGAACCCACGACCTCATGCATACTAAGTATACGCTCTACCATAGAGCTATACCCCCGCTCCCGACTGCTGCATTTGTAAAATTTGTCCTGTGATCTCTAAAGGTTTTCCCCAGAACCTTCCCATCAGTTGTCTCTTCCATCTTTCCTTAAAATCTCTTTTACTCGAGCCCCTGAAAATCATTGTTTCCCTGGTTTGTGTTTTCCTGGGGTTTTTTTTTTTTTTCAGGTTTGCTGGTAACACTTTCCCTAGACCAGTGCTTTTCAAATTTGAGAGAGCAAAAGAATCACCTGGAGAGCTGGCAGAATCACAGATTCCTGGAGCTACCCACAGAGATCCAGATTTAGAAGGTCTGAGAAGAAACTGAAACTGTTGGGACTACGGTCCACACTTTGAACTGCACTGGTCTAGACCATTAGGAATTGTGGTTCTGATGTTGGCTAAACAGGCTCCCTCACCAATTTCCTGAGCTGCTGTTTGGGCCCAAGCTTCCCTTGTGGCCCCAGTGGAGCTGATTGGTGGTGCAGCTTTTCCTTCTAGCAGTACAGCCAGACTTCCACTCCCTTAGCTAAGAAAAGGGAAGAGAACTGTTTGTTACAGAATGTCGGCGTAACCCGCATGAGCTCTGGGCTAGGTACAATCGTGTATTTCCTTCGCTGACTGTTCACAAGAACCCAGTGGCATCAGTACAGCTGGCCTCATTTCCTAGAGAAGTTTAGCAACTTACCCACGTCACCAAGCTAGTAATCAGGGAACCAAAATGTAACTCAAGGGCTGTACTAATCACCGGAAGGCATTGTCTTTATAATATGAAACCATCTGCCTTGTGCTGAACCTGCCTAAAAGGTTCTCTTTCAATTCAGAGGAACACCTCCAAGGAGACCAATAACTGTTCAGACAAAGAGATCTGCTTTCCTCCTAAGAGTCTCTGTGATTCACTCAGCTGCCCTCTGCCCCTGCGAAAGTGCTCGGCAGAATAACAGATCAGCAATGCCAGGAATAGCTCATTTCCAAAACACAGCTATAGACAATTTCTACCCAGAGAAGAAAGTGATTTTCTAATAGGCCTGCAAGAGAAATTAGGTTAGATTGAAGGAAACTCAGGAGGTAACTCTAATGAAAAGTAGTGTGTTTTACTTCTTCCTTGCAATTCTTTCTTTATTTCCTTTCTATCAGATGATCCTTTGAGGATGAATTTGCATTTATCTATAAAGGTGCATATAATTGCAGTTATTGTTTTGGTATAAGAGAGTAATAGTCAGAGATAAGACATGACTGCAACTGTTTAAGGCTGGCATGTGTTTGACTTGTTTTGAGCTTGTCTGTGTCCTGATGTGGTAGGCTGCGGGCTTGCTGTGTCCAGGAATTGCATGTTGGGCAGTGTTTTCAGCTTCTTTAGCTGCCAGGTGGTCTTTGCTATTTTTAATTCAGGGAGACAGGTAACAGTCTTCCTAATATTCTCTGTTCTAATCATTGCATGGAGTCAGAAAAAAAAGATGCTGTTTGATCCTCTCATTCTTCTCCATCCCTTCCAAATTCTCTACTGGCACCCAACCCCTCAACCTGAGTTTTTGAGTCAAGTGTAAATTTCATACAGCGCTCATCATCATCAATTAGTGCCTGATCATGGAATAAAAGAAAGTCCAGTTTCAAGAGCCTAGGATTTGTTTTTTCTCCCCAGCCCTCATTTTGTCATATATTTAACTTTAGGAACTTGGACAAGTCATTTCTCTTCACTGGGTCTTAACTTTTGTTATCTGCAGGTGACAGAGTTGTACTAAATTATCTTGTTTTTTTTTTTACTAAATTATTTCTAAGATTTCAAGTTACATGAAACTGAAATTGCTTTGGAGAAATTTCTGTTTCACTTTGAGTGCACCATTCATTCAGATTGTGACAACTTTCCAGGTAGCTGCTTCAAAGAATTTTTCTTAGGCTGTAGGGAGCTCATCAACTTCAAAATCAACTTTAAGAATACAAACAGGAAAAAAACACACTTCCAGGTTGTTAATCAAAGTATTCTGGTCTATCCTTAATTATTAAGCGTTTGGGCAGAATAATGGAATAATGGACAAATTGATTCTTATATTTCTCACTTACGAAAGCATTGTTATCAGGACGTGAAAACTTTGCCATTTGCCAGTGGTGAGAGGAGGGATATTAGTGCTTTCAAACAATTTCTTCAAATCAAAATCTAAAGCTTCACGGAATCAGACCACAGGACAACTCAGTGATTCAGCTGTGCCCTTAGGCACCACTTCTTGAAGAGAATCTGCAGAGGAAGTCAAAGAGCTCTCACTATGGGGCAGGGGAAATTGGGAAAAGCTGAACAACTCAAGGAAACCATATGTCTGATTTCTATCTTTCCATGAGACCAGATAAGCTCTTTCAGATAGGACTTTCCCTCTTTCTTTGAATGCAAAGCATGGACATTAAGTAAATGATGATTATTTGAAGAGGTGCTTCCGGGGCTCACTTAAATGTGATGACTGGGGGGGGGCATCTTTATGCTGGGGGCCAGATAGAATTGCTGTGAATTTCCCAGCATTCTGTTCTGTAACCTGCATCCTGAGTAGGGACAGGATGGTCCAGTCCAAATGGAAAACCCACTAATATCCAGGTCAGTTGAATGGATAAAAAGAAGTTGGGTGCTCTCCAACGTGAGAGCACGTTGTATATTTTATAACATTTCGCTTAGATCTACGTGACTGCCATAGCTCTAGCAAAGCCTTCTTGAGGCGCCTGGCCTGGCGTGGATCAGAACCCCTATTTTGGTTCTAACTTAACATCTCTGAGAGAAGACTGAGGTTGGGATTTGAAAACAGTGCAAACTTGGCAGAGTCTAGGAGTTCTGGTCGAGAATGGCAGCATGGGCTCAGGTGTCAGACTTCCCATGAGATCCAGAAGGCAGGGTTTCCATCAGTGGACATTCTACAAAGAGCACTTGATGTTATTCTCAGGAGGGGCAGAAATTGAAAGCCAGGTTAGTGAACAGATGGCGAAGTACAACTCCAAGTCAGTGGGATGGAATCAGAGAAGGAAACGGAGATTAGTCCAATATCACTGACAAAGAAAGAGGAGGAAAGGGTGAGGGAAAGGAGATTCACCCAAAGGTTTGCTGTTCCCGGTTGGATTTTATTGACCCACCCTTGTGCTGGGCAGCTCTGGGAAACCACCTCTGAGAGGGTATTTTGAAAAAATGTTTTTTGGATATATAGCATGCCATACATTTTGCTGATTTAAAGTGTACATTTCAGTGATTTTTAAATTATATTCACAGTTGTGCAGCCATCACCACAATCCAAGTTTATATTATTATCATCAGCCCCCCCAAATCCCATATCCATTAGCAGTCACTTCCCCCACCCTTCCCATCCCCCATTCCCCAGCCCTAGACAACCACTAATCTGCTTTTTGTTTCTGTGGATTTGCCTGTTCTGGACTTTCCATATACATACAGCCTTTTGTGACTAGCTTCTTTGACTGATAGGGTCATTGAAATTCCATCTTCTCCACAGAATTTACTTTCCTGATAAAAACTATTTTGCATATGTGTGTGTTTATTACTGAATTTAGAGTACTTTTCCCACTTAGAAAGGTGTATATACATGAAAGTGTCCTCATTAAGAAAATGTTATAGTTAATTGAGAGCTGTATTGATCTCCAGTTTAAAAATTTTTCAAATAAAGTATGTACACATAGTATTAAAATGAATTTGTTCTTCCTTTGATGGTTCCTGTCATGAAGAGCCTTAGTATAATTATGGTTGAACATAAATGCTATTATTATCATAAGGGGCTAAGATGTAGGTGATTAGTCTGAGATCCTATGACCTACTCTAAGTAGAAAAACAACAGCATAATAACAAACCTCCAAGTCTCTGATATCCATTATTTGTTTAGTCTTTTTTATACAAAGCTAAAATATAGAAGAAAAGTTCCAGTTATCTGAACTTTTTGGTTGTTTGAATTCTGGAAGGAGGCATTGTAGTAAGTTAGGAGAAAGGCATCTGACAATGATTCGTCAAAGAAGAGATAAAAATACTGGCTTTTCTATCATTTGGATCTTTGGGTGTGGACTTTTGATGTGGATGAATCCAATTTCCTGTTTCCTGCATGCATCTGCTTCCTCAAGCAGAAATTAGATCACATTTGACCTTTTTCGGGGGGGTGGTTTGGACAGGCATGGAAAGGCAAGCCTGAGAATTGTGCTTCAGAAAAATTACTCAGTCTGTTTAGAAATATGGCTTCACCTATGTAAATTAATATATGCCTAAGAAAACAAATATACAATCAAACAAAATAAATCTTGCTCTGGCCAAAATCATGTTTGCTTTGCAAATGAAGGCAATTTAATTAATGAATTGCTAGCTACAGAAAGCACTAGCCTGAAAAAAGTAAAATATCAGGATAGTGATGAGGCATTTAACACGAGAACAATCCTGAGATATGGCTTGATACCAGAACATACAGAGGAGAGGATATAAATGTTGGGAAAGTCATTGTCCCAAGGGATCAATCCCATCTGCTTAAGCCATAACTTTCTCGGTTATGTCTTTCATTCCTTTACATCCTTGAGAGATAAATCATGCCTTTGTTGTTAACAAGAGCAGCTGGACGCCTGTGATTGAGGGGTCAGCCTGCAGGACACGTTGTTGATATTGGACTATCATTTCCTGCAGAGAGAAGAGTGGCTTATGTAGTGAATCTTCTCTATGTCCATTCGCTTTACATCCAGTGCCTGTTTGTGCATTTTGCAAAGAATTCTGATGAGAATTTTTTAATGTGGCATTTTGGGTTTTTCTGCAGATTCTGGCTACAAACCTTTGCATGTGCTCATATCCTACTGATGAATGCCAAGAGTGAGCTGCTGGCCACAGAGGGGAAATAAGAACAAGTTGAGTGGGTCAAGAATGACCACACAATCTGGTCTATATCGTTCTTTCATCTCATTAGCTGCATTTCCTAAAAGAGCGTTTAGTTCTTTTGTGAACGGTGCTTATAATCCAGCCGCCATTGTGCAGGATGGAGTCTTTTGTTTTTTGTTTTTTTAGTTGAAGATTCAGCTGTTAGCATCTCTCCCCATTTCAGGGATGTTACAACAGAAAGTGCCTGTCTCAAACCCTCTCAAATTCTCAATCCACTTTTCTGTATCTGCCTGGGTCACATTACCATTATGCAGCCCGCTGCCAGGTGCTGACTTGCCCAGGGTCCTGGGAACATCCCCCCCACCCCCCGGTATTGATCTCTATTAACTGTTTGTACAATTTCCTTTCAAACTCAAGTTTAATGAACCTTTCCCTTTCCTGGCTTTATGATCTCCTTTCTTCTACCCTCCTCCCTCTCCCACTCTTCTTGTCCTTTACCCAGACTGCTTATCTAGCTGGAATTTATTTGACTTCTCTTTCCCTTCCCCTTGTTCTATGGGAAAGCTCAAGTCCAGGCTCCCTTAAACATTTATGAACTTAGTTCACCCTCTTGAGTCCCTTTGGATACTTCAGTCTTGACCCCCTCACATATCTTTTAAACAAGTCTTGCTTTGAACGCTTTTATATTAAGCATGTAAGATACTCCAGATTGTAGGGCCACGTGTTACGCTCAAGATGCAGAACAAAGGCTGACGGATAGACCATACTTTTTGTGCTCAAAGTCTAAGGAGAGAAAGAAATGGGATAGTTTAGGTGAAAACCATATCCCGCCTTCTACAGTGTATGTGCTTTGCGTATAATCCACATCATCATTACTATTCTTACCGCTCCTCACCCTTCAATCCTGAGACGAATAGGAGGGAAGGAAAAAGTGAAAGAAAAAGAAAAGCAAGGGAAAACAGCTCATGGTGTTTCCTCTTAAAATACCATAAGAACTCTGGTTTGGGGTTTAATCAATAACTCCTAAGATGTCATCTGCTTTTTATGCTGCACAACTGATTCTGTACCCCTAGGTATACGCTATATTTATTTGGTTATGCACCTTGGTTTTCTCTAAAACTGCTGATACTTACTCTCTTGGAATATGTCCCTGCTTTTGGTGATTGATCACAGTATATCTTGGCAGTGGTAGGAAACTCTTTGTTATGGACTCATTTTTTTTCCTTTTTTCTTTTTAACTGTTCAAGCAATGAAGAATGAGTCTCTACTGCTGCAAAGTATTTTAGGGGGTAGGCTGGGGAGTGAGGAAGAGAGTTAATAAAAGGTCAGCTAGCTTGAGACTTGAAGAGTGCAGAGGCAAGGAAGGGGGAAAGAAAGTTTCCTATTTCATAGAGAAATTTTGGACAGGGTTTGAACAGGGAATAAGCGAAAATACCCAGATGTAATTTCATAGCCAACTTCCCATGTCTTCATGTCTGCAGGATGACTTAAAAATCTTTTCATTATACTTCCCTTGCAACTCAGTTTGCTGATGTTCCAAGAGAAATAGGAGGAGGGGTGGGAAAATTCCTTTTTATGGTTGGAATACATACGGTTTATTACGCCTGTTAAAACTGCACTGCATTTATACACTAGTGATAGCTGTTATGATGATATCATTCAATGACCCTATCTGGGTACATGAAACATGAAGATCACAAGAATTTCTAAACTGTATGTACGTGATAAACTGTCTGGGCGTGTATGTGATGGTGCAGCCAGCAAACACTTCTGTTCACAGGAGATCACCAGATGGGTTCATTCCTATGCAATAAACTCCCTGAGTTAGGCTTGCCTTCCCTGCCACTTTACTGCCCTAAGAGAGAAAGCAAGATAACAGGAGGTAGAGAGAATGAAAGTTCAAGTGTTCTGTCTATTAGAAGTGAGTGGATGAGGACAAATCTAAAAGTTGGCAGAATGGTGCCTTCTCACCCCAAGCCACCTGCACACCACCCTTTTCTGCTTCCCCTACATTCTGGCTCCTCTTCTTCTCCCAAATAGGGTTGGAATGAACTCAGGATGCCCTCTGGCATGTTTTCCCTTTCACCCCATGATAATGCTCCCAGGCCTGCCCTAACTCCACAGTTTTCACATTGATAGTGACCAAGTTTTGCTAAGGACAAATCAAGACATGAAACTATGACAGATAAAATTGTGCTCATTGGCAATCAAAGAAGCGACTGAGGCTGGATGGAGACAGGATTAAATGACAGTCTACATTTTGACCATCAGACTCCCCTGACTTCATTCCCTGCTCTGTACCTAGGACACTGGTGGGAGCGTTGGGGAAGGAGTCAGACACACTGTAAGACCTATGTATCTGCCTGGCATCCTACTGTGGAGCCCATCACTGGACAAACCACACACACGGAGCTTCCAGTAAGGATTTGGTAGCCGACCTTTAAGTATAAAGAGCTAACCAAGAGGAAAGGTAATTTTAAGACAGGAACCAGAACAAAAAAATAGGAAAAAAAGTGAGGGGACAGAATTCATGGTGGGGCTCACAAAATAAATGTGAAAAAAAGAGATTAATATCCTAGGAAAGATAATATAATTTATATGTATTAAACAAAATAAGAGCCTCTTAAAAGTATTTATTAGGGAACTGACTCTCATGGAAAATAAAAATGAGGCAGTAGAAACAATTCAATAGAATATTTAGAGGATAAATTTGAGGACTTTTAGAAGGTAGAACAAAAGCCAGGAGTGAAAATTGGGAGAGAAAGATAAGACAATATGAGGGTAATGGAAACCTAACATTTAAATAATAGGCATTCCAGAAAGAGGGAACAAGAAAATGGAGGGAAATATTATCAAAGGTTTATACAGAAAATTTCAGAGTCAAAGGACATGAGTTTTTTGATGCAAAAGACCATTGAATACCAAATATGATTGGAAAAAAGAACTACTCAAGGGCATATGATCATGAAATTTTAGAAATATGGATATAAAGTTCATGTGATATTTAAATATATGTATTTTTAAAATTTTAAGTTAATTATTTAAAATTTATTCCTTTTTTTTTTCACTTTTTGACCCCCTTCATCCATATCTCCCACCTTCCAACCTCCTCTGGCAACCACCAATCAGTTATTCTCTGTATTTAAGAGCTTGAGGTTTGTGTGTGTGTGTATGTGTGTGTGTGTGTGTGTGTGTTTGTGTTTGGAGATTGCACATATAAGAGATCATACAGTATTTGTATTTCTCTGTCTGACTTATTTCACTTAGCATAATGCCCTTGAGGTCCAACCATGTTGTTGCAAATGGCAAGATTTTGTTATTTTTCATGGCTGAATAATACTCTGTTGTATATATACCACAATTTCTTTATCCGTGATTGAACACTTCGATTGTTTCTGCATCTTAGTGCTGCAATAAACATGGGGATACATATATCTTTTTGAGTTAATGTTTTTGTTTCCTTTGGATAAACACCCTGAAGTTCAATTGGTGGATCATATAATAGTTCTATGTTTAATTTTTTGAGGAATCTGCATACTGGTTTCCATAGTGGCTGCATCAATTTATATTCCTACCAAAAGTGCATAAATGTTCCCTTTTCTCAATGTCCTCTCCAATATGTTTCTTGTCTTTTTGATAATAGATATTCTAGTATGCATGAGAAGATACCTCATTTGGTTTTGATTTGCATTTCTCTGATGGTTAATGATACTGAACATCTTTTTATGTAAATGTTGGCCATCTGTATGTCTTTGGAAAAATGTCTATTCAGGTCCTCTGCCCATTTTTTAATTGGGTTGTTTGTTTTTTGATGTTGAGTTGTATGAGTTTTTTATATAATTGGGATATTGACCTCTTACCAGATGTATAATTTACAAATATTTTACCCCACTCAGTAGGTTGCTTTTCATTTTATTTATGGTTTTCTTTGCTATGCAGAAGCTTTTTAGAATGATGTAGTGGCACATTTATTTTTGCTTTTGTTGCTTTTTCTTTTGTTGTCAGATTTTTAAAACTATCACCAAGACCTATATCAAGAAGTTTACTACCTATGTTTTTCTTTCTAGGAGTTTCAAGGGTTTCAGATCTTATGTTTCAAGTCTTTAATCCATTTTGAGTTAATTTTTGTGTATGGTGTAAGACAGTGGTTTAGTTTCATTCTTTTACATGTGGCTGTGTTGCTGTCTAGTTTTCCCAACACCATTTATTGAAGAGACTATCCTTTCTCCTTTGTCTTTTTTGCCTCCTTTGTTGTAAATTAATACTCTGTATATGCATGGGTTTATTTCTGAGTTCCCTATTCTGTTCCATTGATCTATGTGTTGGTTTTTATGCCAATACCATACTGTTTCAATTAATACAGTTTTGTAATTTAGTTTGAAATCAAGGAGCATGATGCCTCTAGGTTTGTTGTTCTTTCCCAAGAATGATTTGACTTTTTTTTTTTTTGTGGTTCCACACAAATTTTGGGATTATTTGTTCTATTTCTTTGAAAAATGCCATTGGAATCTTGATAGAGATTGCATTGAATCTGGAGATTGCTTTAAGTAGTATGGACATTTTAACAATTTGATTCTTCCAATCCATGAGCATGGAATATGTTTCCATATATTTATGTCTTCTTTGATTTCTTTCATTGAAGTCTTATAGTTTTCAATATACAGGTCTTTAACCTCCATGATTAAATTTATTCCTAGGTATTTTATTATTTTTGATGCAATTGTATATGAGATTGTTTTCATAATTTCTCTTTCTGATAGTTTGTTGTTAGTGTGTAGAAATGCAACAGACTTTTGTGTATTGAATTTGTATCCTGCCATTTTACTGAAGTTATTTTTTAGTTCTAATGATGAAGTCTTTTAGAGTCTTCTATATTTAATATGTCATCTGCAAATAGTGACAGTTTTATTTCTTCCTTTCCAGTTTGGGTGCCTTTTCTTTCTTTTTCTTGCCTAATTGCTCTAGCTAGGATACTGTGTTGAATAAAAGAGGTGGCAGTGGGCATTGTAAAAGCTTCCAGAGAGAAAATCAAAACAGAAGCAGGCCACATACGAGGATCTGAACTAAGAATGGCATCCAGCTTCTCAACTGCAAGATGGAACTCTATTAGTCAGTGGTGTAATGCTTCAAATTTCTGAGAGGAATGATTTCCAGTCTAGAAATCTGTACCTCATCAAGTGACCAATCCAGTGTGAAATTAACATAAAGATATTTTCAAATAAATGAGGTCCTTTTTTTTTTTTAACTATTTTAAAATCTCCTCCACATTTTCTCAGAAAGCTATAGAGGGATGTATTCCTATAAAACAAGGGGTTACATCAAAAAAGAGGGAGATCCACGATCCAGGACATAAGGGATCCAGCTTGGGAAAGAGGAGAAGGAAAAATCCTGACGACCTGGGGCATCTTGAACAGGATTATGAAGGGCTTGGGAGAGGGTGTTTCCAGAAAGAAAATGGAACTGATAGATACATATTCCAGTTTTGACGAAATAGAAAGTTGAATGGAGAGTTACTGAAGAGTACGGGAAGATTTAGTGAGATCCTCAAAAAAGAAAGGTAAGTGAAAAAGAAGCAATTTAGTCCGAGAATAGTGTACAATTATTCAAGCAAGGGAAATACAATCATAATATACTACTTGACTGATGAATAATAGTTGTAGAGTCAGGATAAAAATATGAAATATTGATTTATCCAAAAGTAATAAAACTATTCTGAAAATTAGGAGAGAGAATATCTGTGTGAGGTGTGGTGTAAGGAGCTAAATTCACATTACTTACAGAGGAAAAAAAATAGATATTATCTAAAATAGAGAAAAAAGTACAGTATTATGTTATTTAGAACATGAAGGCAAATACCATATGATATAGCTAAAATAGTAAAACGTGTTTGTTTCAAGGAGTGGAAAGGGCACTGGAGAGAGACAGGGCAGGAGACCGATGACTTTTTTGTCCTTCATTCTCAATATTTTTCCAAACCTTAACCAATCACCCTGGTCTAAATCCTTTTCATTAACCCAGTTGTGCATAACAAAGGCCTTGAAACTCAGCTGACAGAGTCAGAGCAGGCAGGAAAGAGAGAGATGCTGTGACACTTACAGCAGTGCTTCTCACATTTCAGCATGCATCAGCATCTCCTAAAGAGATTATTAACATGCAAAGTCCTGGGCTCAGCCACCCAGACGGTCTAGGGTGGGGCCTGAGAGTTTGCATTTCTAACAAGCTCTCAGATGGATGCTGATCTTCAGTCAATATATAGACAATTTCGTATACATCTTAGTGTGGCCTTTCAGTTAAAAACTGATTTGGAGGAGGGGAGGGTATAGCTCAGTGGTAGAGCACATGCTTAGCATGCATGAGGTCCTGGGTTCAATCCCCAGTACCTCCATTAAAAGTAAATCTAATTACCTTCCCCCTCAAAAAAATTAAATATCAAACTTGCCCATCAGCTCTGGATGCCATCCTCTTGTAAGGACTTTTCTCCTTTGTTTATTTTTCTTCTCTCCTGCATTATCAATAGTTCCATCTCTACTGCCTCATACCCAGAAGCAAACAAACTGTGTATCTCAACCTAAAATACAAAACAAACAAAAAGCCCCAAGCTTCCTCTGGAGTCTTCAATCTCTCCTAGTTACCATTTCATTTCTCTGGCCCCCTTTACAAGCCATTTATAAAGTTATTTCTATGGGGTACCTCTAGCTCTTCACCTTCTGTTTCTTCTACAACCCCTTCCAGATTGGTTGCAATCCAGCAAACTTCACTGACAACGCTTTTGTCAAAATCATCAATAGCCTCGATGTTGCCAAATCTAATGAGATTAATATGTTCTTGTTTTATTTGATCTTTCAACTGTGTACAGCCAGTCGTCTGTCTGGATTTTCTTATTCCTTGCATCTTGTGGTGTCTGTGATGGTGCACTCTGGTTTTCCTCTACATCTTTCTTAGTTGCCTTCATAGGCTCTTCTCGCTTCCTGACTTCTACATGCAGGGGCTCCCTAGTGCTCAGGTCTTGGTCCTCTTTCCTTCCCCATCCACAGTCTCTGCTTAGGAACTCTCATCATTCCATGGTTTTAAGTATCACCCATTTGCAGACAATTCTCAAACTCAGATTCTCCTATTAAATTTTTTTTTCATCCATACTCTGAACCCATCTATCCAACTGTATACACTTTTGATGTGTGTACTTGGATGTGCTGTTGTTTCCTTTTTTTTTTCCACAATTATGTCTTTAGTCCTGTCATTTCTACTCCCAAAACAAATTTTGAATTCATCCTTTTCCCCAGCCTCTACTGCCAATACTCTAATCCATCGTCATCTGATTTGGACCATTAGAATAGACAGTGTTTTTGGTTTCTCTATTTATACTCCTGGCACACTGCAGATGCCTTTGATAGCAGTGATGGCTTTGCTTAATGGCCATGCTTTTAAATCTGTGTGCATTAAAAGAATAATATGCTTTTGTTATGCTGTCTGGTGAGAACACAGGATGGGTTTTGGAAATGTCTCAACAAAATGTCTAACTTGCCAATTATGGTATCCAAAGTATCCAAAGTATATGGACATAGTATTCGTATTGTTCCAACCTCAGATCAGAAGACTTGCCCTAGTAACACATAGTTTGATGAGAAAACTTGAACTCAGGACTATCCTGGGAGATGTAGGCCAGTACATTTCCTGCCATCATAAGCAGGAACTATGTGTACACTGGGCCGCTACCAGGAATTCTCTACTTGAACTAGGACCACGCTCCTTCTTAAAGTCAGATTAAGAGCACTTATTTTAGAGAAAGAAACTTTAAAGCCTGTTCTACCCAAGAAGTGAAAATGGACCTGTTCTGTGTCAAGGCTCCATCTCCCTTTCTCAGAATTCCTGAGAGGACTTTGGGAAATGCAGGGTGAACAACCATAATTCCCTTGATCTTTCCATTTTGTTCTGGTGTTAGATGAGAAAATTATATACCTTGAATCTTATATCAGCTTTTGCTGTATAACAAGCCACCTCAAAGCTCACTGCAAATGGTGGCTTAAAACCACCATTTATTAACCTCATGATCCCGGTGGTTACCAATTTTGGTTGCTCACATTTGGGCAGTTGTTCTGGCCTCTCCTGCAGTCACTCAAGCAGCTGTGGTTATCTTCTGTCTTGACTAGAGCAGGATGATCTAAATTGCCTGGCTGTTAGTGCTGACCCTTGAGAAGACCAGCGTGTGCTTCTGCACGTGCTGGCAGTGCTATAAATAGAACATGAGTGCAGAAGCTGCAAGGCTTCTGGAAGCCCAGGTGAGGGAGTCACACACATCACTTCTGTTGGTCTCAGCTGGTCACAGGGCCAGCTCATATTCAACGGAGGGAGAAATTTACTCCACTTTTTGATGAGGGAGTGACAAAGTCACACTGCTGAGTGCTAGCTTACAGGGATGGGACGAACTGTTGTGGCTGTCAGTACCTGTAATCTACACAGCCCCATTGCTTTACTTCCTTAGAGAAGCACTTTCTCTGAGCTACTTCATGTGTATCTGTACATATATATGTATGTCTTACTGAATTGGGGCTGCTGTAACAAAAGGCTATAAACTGGGTGGCTTGTAGACACAGAAATTTATTTCCCATAATTCTGGAGGGTGGACGTCTGAGATCGGGGTGCCAGCATGGTTAGGTTCTGGTGAAGGCCCTCTTCTGGTTTACAGATTACTGACTTCTTGCATCCTCACATGGTGGAAAGAGGGCAAGAGAACTCTCTGGGGTCTCTTTTATAAGGGCAGTAATCTCATTCATGAGGGCACCACCCTCATGACCTAATCACCTCCCAAAGGCCCCACCTCCTAATACCGTCACGGTGGGGGTTGGGATTTCAACATATGAATTTTGGGGGGACAGAAACATTTAGCCCATTGCAATGTGTGTAAGTATATATGTAGATATATGGGCTATAACTAGGAAATGAACATGTATGTGTATATAACTTAGAATACATACAGATGCAATTTACTGACATGTTTGTGCGTATTAGCAAACATGTAAACATCTATTCAGGAGTTGTCTGTGGATTGTCTATTATGTTGTCCAAAGTCATTTGTAAAAGGATCTCTGCGATAATAGTTCTTAGAAGATGTGTAACTCCTAAATAAATCATATATTTCTTTTGTTCAGACAAGAAATGCATAATTTATCACTGACCTTTGTTTACTGTGGCTTCTAGGAAGTTCAGAGTTGAACCTAATGTCATCACTCATTTTTGCTATTAGCTTAGATGTAATTGATTTCTATTCAGAATTAGTCCCCCTTTTTTCTTTTTTAACTTCCTTATTGTGTGCTTGATTTCTTATAAATTACTGCAGTCATTTTTGAAATGAGATGAGGTGCAATCTAAACACTTAAAAATACATGAATGTGCTTTTTATAGTTTACTTGAGAGATGTTAATGGACTCTAGAAAGACAGGAGAACCACATGTTGGGATTATTTCACATTGGTGCTATTCGTAAGGTTAGCTTATGCAATAAAATAGTTCAGAGAGTGGAGGTGAGTTCCCCAGAGAGTTACTGGGCTCAAATGCCTATGGTTTAATGCATTCTTTTTCTCACTCTTCACAATCAGTCATCTATAAGAGCTCATGGTGAGTCATCCTCAAAAAACAGTCATAGACTTCATATCTCCATTTTTTATCTGCTCTCCAGCTCACCTCTTCCTCCTTTCTAACTCAGAAAGGAGTCTTCATTCATGGAGGAACAAATCATTAATTTGGTTATTGACCACTATTAGATTATTATCTCACATATAAAAAGTTTCCTTAAGCAGAGTTTTTTTTTTTTTTTTCCACTTTTGATCCTTGCCATTACTTTCAGGAATGTTTTCTGAATTATTAACTCCTGATTCACACTTTTGGTACTTTTGGTACATAATATTTTTCTTTGACTTTCTTTTCCTCTTCAAAAGAATCAATCTGGATATATTTCTCCATGTAATATTTGCATTTGTATTGAACTTGCATTTCTCTTGCCCCTTTTAGAATGGAAGTGCAATAATTCAAATGGGCATGGGGATGGGGGCAATATTGTGATTTATAATGAGAAATACAGTGCTGCTATGAACATTAGGGTGCATGTATCTTTTCAAATTAGAGTTTTTATCTTTTTTATTATATGCTCAGTAGTGGAATCACTGGACCATATGGTAGCTTTATTTTTAGTTTTTTAAGGAAACTCCATGGTGTTTTCAAAGTGTCCATTGGAGGATGAATGGATAAAGAAGATGTGGAATGGAATGGAATATTACTCAGCCACACAATGAAATATTACTCAGCCATAAAAAAGAATGAAATATTGCCATTTGCAACAACATGGATGGACCTAGACATTATCATATTAAGAGAAGTAAGTCAAACAGAGAAAGACAAATATTATATATCACTTATATGTAGAATCTAAATAATAATACAGATGAATTTATTTACAAAACAGAAACAGAATCACAGACATAGAAAACAAACTTACAGTTGCCAAAGGGGAAAGGGATAGGATGGGAGGGATAAATCTGGAGTTTGGGATTAATAGATATACCACTATATATAAAATAGGTAAGCAACAAAGATTTACTGTATAGCAGAGGGAACTATATTCAATATCTTATAATAACCTACAATGAAAAATAAAATGAAAAAATATATAACTTTTCTGTACACCTGAAGCCAACACAACATTGTAAATCAATTATACTTCAATAGAAAAATAAGAAATGTATATCTATGTATATATCTGTCTATATCTATGTCTATACACATTTAGTTTTCTTGACACACAGCTTCTAAAACTGTTGTAATTTTCTGAATGATAAGAGCATGGGAGCATTTTCTGTTTAATATTGAGTCTTTTGTCTTTGGGTCCTGAGATAGTTCCAGAGAGATGAAGATGGAA
Source organism: Vicugna pacos (assembly GCF_048564905.1). NCBI lineage: Eukaryota > Metazoa > Chordata > Mammalia > Artiodactyla > Camelidae > Vicugna > Vicugna pacos. The sequence continues at coordinate 16,982,480 of NC_132988.1, forward strand.
GGAATGTCTTTTGTTTTTCATAACAAGCCTTTTCAACCACACGGTAGGTTATGTTACTGTGGTGACTTTTGGAAAGCCCCTAGATTACCGTAGGATGGGGCTAGTTGCCAGGGGAACCAACTTTGTGATTAGAGAGTTGGAACTTTCAGCCACCCCCTTACCTCCCCTTCTGGAGAGGATAGAGAGGCTGGAGGTTGAACTAATCATCAGTGACCAATGATTTAATCAGTCATGCTGATCTGATGAAGCCTCCATACAATTCCCTATAGTACCGGGTTCAGAGAGCTTCCGGGTTGATGAACATGTGGAGCTGCTGGGAGGGCGGGGAACCTGGGGACGGCATGGAAGCTCTGGCCTCCTTCCCTCATACCTTGCCCTATACTTCTTCCATCTGACTGTTTCTGAGTTGCATTCTTTATAACAAACAACTAATCTAGTAGGTTGTGTGAATGAAAAATCCTGCAAGCCCTGTCAATAAACAAAGAATGCTGTGGCCATCAAGTCATCAGCCAACTCATGATGCAGACAAGCAGGGAGCCTGGCCTCTGCAGCCACCCTGAGGGGACTCAGAATATGAAAGGACTGGATACTGGCCCTAGATAGCTAGGTGCTTATCAAAGGAATGAATTCAATGAGCCCAGATGTTTGCTCTTTCCCATACATGGAAAAGTGCGAAACTCTTTAACTTGAGATGTCTGGTTTTCTTTTTAATGTTCTGACTACCTGGTCTTTGTTGTAAAACTCCTGTATGTCCTGGCTCCTCCCTTACCTCTTTGGAGCAGTCCCTCAGATCGACGTGGGAGTCTGTTATCCAGGGCTCGAAGGGGTTCGAGTCCGCAGAAATGTCCACCTGATAAAACATAGCTCTCAGCATTTAGGCTGTGTGATTTTAACTCAGTTGACAGTTGCCAAACTACATGGAAAGGTAAACTGAGGTAAACTTGAATTACTTGAAACTGAGTTTTCGGGAATAGCAGAGGAATTGGAATTCGGGAAACGCCTGCTGTAGCAAGCTACACAAAAAGCGTCCCTTGACGATTCAAGGCCGGCCGTTGCTTATAAGCAAGGAGTCGAGGAGGATTCCAGCCTGAATCCAAGCAGTAAGCTCATTGTCTTGAGGATGGGGAGAGATTCTTGGTGGATGTTCATTGGTCAGGAGGAAAGTCTTGGTTTTAAAGCATTTACAGCATGTCAGTCTTGGTTCTTTAAGTTTGGTTTTTGGAGGGTGCATGCGTAAGATTCTCCGTTTTACATCCTCCAGTTCCATTTTAGATTGAAATCCTTTCACAAGGTAAACTGTTTTCCGGAGTGAGTCATTCTAGCAAATTATTTAACCCGAGGAGGGGATGGTGGCCATCTCCCATTTCGAGCTGGTCATTCACAGGTAACAACCTGGACATTTGTTTGGCATCGGAGGGTGAGGGTGGGCAGTGCCTGTAGGACAGAGCCCTTAACCTGAGGGATCTGACGTGGTCTCTGGGTAGGTGGTGCCAGAGCTGATGTAAATTGTAGGACACCCAGCTGGTGTCTGTAGGGAATTGGAGAACTGCTTGGTGGGGAAAAACACTCACTCCTTTGGTGGCCAGAAGCATTGAGAGTAGAGTGTTTGAGAGGAGATTTTTTTCATGGAGCTACAGCAGTTTAGCCATTTAATAATCAAGCACACTTCGCATATTCAGGAATAGCTTACCTGGCAAACTCTCCTGTCCGGAGCAAAGTCACTAATCTGTAAGTAAGCAGATTGTCTCGAGTGCCAAACACAGAAGCCATTCCGCTCACTGGATTATCTCACAGGCAGTCTTGTCTGCTGTTTCTTTGCGCACATCTCGCCAGGATCATTGTGTAATTTCCCAGCCCACAAACAGATTAAAGTAGCAGAGCAGAACAAGGTTGTGAGTGGCTTAAGGAAGGTTCACTGAGAAGTTAAAAAAGTTGGTTTGTAGGGGAGGGTATAGCTCAGTGGTAGAGCATGTGCTTAGCATTCACGAGGTCCTGGTTTTAATCCTCAATATCTCCACTTAGCAAAAAAAGAGTTGGTTCAATGGCCTGATGATGACAGAAGCAGAAAATCCAAGGAAAGTAGGCATAAAATGCAAAATGTATAGTGGCTTCAGGCAATGAGCGTAATCACAATAACCCTGTAGTAGCAATAATCTCCAGGGAAAGCACTCTATCCTATAAGGCATGAAATTTACTGTTCATTACTGTGTCCCTGAATTGCCAGAAAAATGTTATACTATTTTCAAGTAGTCAGTTTCAAAAGTCACGGAAATATTTCCACCAAATTATTATTGTTTATTATTTTTGTTGTTATTCTCTGTGCTTTGAAGTCTCAAGTTCCATTAATGGGATGAGTCAATTAATGTTGTATGACTCAATTATCATCCTTTGCTCACATTTTAATGGTGCATCTCCTGTATGCCAGGCACTGAACTGGAAGCTGGACATACTGGTAGACAAAACACATGTCACTGCTGTCCTGGTGGAGCTGGCAGGATTGCACTGGAGACAGTTATTAAACAGGCAAAAGACCAAAACCAACAACACATAATTTAACTTGCGTAAAAGGCTGCAGGAGAAAAGAAGATGGGGTTTAATAGAGAGCTCCAAGGGTGGGGATGAGGAGATACAGAACATGATGATTTATTTAGAGTCCCCAGGGAGAGCCAGAGAATCCCCCAAACAGGGGGAAGACAGAAATGTGAAAAGCAGGGAGGAAGCAGAAACAACGGGCAAGGATTTGAGATGGAAAGAGGAGCTGCAGGAGGATGGTGTGGCTGGAGGTCACATGGAAGGTCAGACGGGGAATGGGATGACTTGGATTTGAAGAAGCAGCTGGATCAGGGAGGGCTTTGCAAACCACAGTGGGGAGTTAGGGTTTTATTCAAAGTATCATGGGAAGCGTTTGAAGGACTTCAAGCACAGCCACTGGGTAACCGGCTCTCTGGGTTTTAAATTACTTTCGTTGTTTTTGTTTCTCTCTGCTTTTGCTTATACTTGTAGAAATGATGCAGGGGTACTTCTGCGGATGTGCAGTGCAGAAATGAATGCAAAATTTACAGGCCCCAAAACTTAAGCCATTTTTTAAGAAACAGGACTCAGAATTACAAATAGAAAATTAGGAAGAGAGTTGTCCTTGGAAGGTCCCCATGCCAGTGAGGGGCTCTGGAACTCAAGCTGCATTGTGTCATGACAGATCCACTCACTTCTGGTGCCGTGGAAAGGGTTTTATAGCTATTCCTGGCTTTAGATGTTAACCAAAGTTGATTATCAAGTTTGAGAATTACTTAAAGCACCATTCTTCAGAAGCCCCGCCCTATTTTCCCTCTTCTGTTTTCCTCTTGTACCCCATCGTCCAGTGCCCTTGGACTCAGACAGCTCAGGTTAAAAACTCTTGTTTCTTTGATTGTCTTATAATTGGTTTGGAGCTTTTCTGTTGAAGCTATCTCATCCTTCCACACATGTGCACACATCCTTTGTAACAGGATACCTCTGAGGGACTGTGTGAGTGTGTCTGAAGTGGTATGGAGCTGGGAGATGGAACGGAAAAAAGATGATGGGGTTCATGTATGTTAACAGTCACGTTTTAGAAATTCCATTTTCTGTGGAAAAAAAAATACTGGGAAAACTGGAAATATTCCAAGAGCCTGTTACAGTGATGTTCCAAAGCTTCACTTTTGAAGATCAAAGACCCTGGACAGTTCGAGGTGCTTTATTGGATCAGAGCCCCTGCCTCTTTTTGTTGCACATTCTTCTCTCCTTTGAAATCTTATTCAACACATGCGTATCTCTTACCCTATTTGTCAAGCAATTTTACTGTAAGAAATGGTGTCTATTCCATGAAATGCTCTCTCTATAGAAATAGTACTCTTGTTTTTTTTTTCCGAAATAGAGGGAAAGATGAGCTGGCTAATTTATTCCATTCCAAATGCTTTGTAACAAAAGTTGAAATGAATGAAAATGATTGAATTTGTAGGCCTGGTCTGCAGATATGAAAAACGGCTGGAGACCATTGAGTATGGAATGGCTTTAATTTTCTCTGTGGATCTCAGCCCATGATATGCCTGCTTTCTGTTAACTTTTATAGAAGGGAAAGAAATACAGCAAGCAAGAGCTTTCAGAAAGGCTGTACTTGAAAAGAACCAGTGCCTGAAGCCCTAAGATGGTTATAACAATGGGGTATTGTTCTGGAGGAGTGGGAGGGGAGGGGGACAGAACAGTGGGGAGTTTGGAGAATTAGACGGACAGACTCATTAATGTGAACTCGCTGGATCATGCCCTATCAGATGGCTTCCTCCGTGGGCAGGAGGGCCAGGAGATGCTGCGGGACCACCGGAGCTAGGACTTGGTGTGATGAATAAGAGGTGATGAGAATACCGTTTCAGAATACCGTCCCTAGATTTTTGCTCTGTGGTTTAAATAACAATGTGTTTGATATTGATGGGACTAAAGAATGGTAGATGTTACTCATTCTTTTAGCTTTTTATTCCAATGCTGATGGTTCATTAAATGAATACAACAGGGTCCCCTGGTGATACCCATGGATACAGGAGGAGACCATCCAGTAGTACACCGATTCTTCACCGAAAACACGGCAGATCTTCAGTTTTCACATTTTGCTGTAATTGCGCAGCACCCCACTGCTAAGAACGGTAACCCCAGCTTCCCCGCCGAGTACTTGAGTCGGGCATCCTGGGTGATGTACAGCAACATTTAGTCACTAGGACTTTGGTTTTCACATCCTGTAAACACGAAGTGGAAGAAAGCAGTCCCTACCCCCATCCTGCAGAGAGGATGGATTTGTTATTCACGGCTCATGATCATACCCTTAATCTTCCTTTTTAATTTTTTTTAAGGTAGTATTGAAACCATCCGAGCTGCTTTGAAGTCCGTTTATTTTACTAAATTAGCTTTCTCGGACTGTGCCCTTTTCTTTACACGCTGCCATGTAACGTGATTAATTCTGGCACACATGCACCTGTGTTTATAAATCTGACAATTTAGTCTGTAGATGAAGGAACTTGGAGTCAGAAATTTGTGCCAAATGAAGTCTATTGGTGGGCTCCAGGTTTTTTTCTTCTTGATACTCTATATTAACATTTCCCTGTATGGATAAATATGTTCATCTTTAAGTATCAGGTTATTTAAAGAGAAAGTATAGTGATAAAAAAAAAACAGAGAACTTAGAGCCAGAGGAGAACCAGGTTCAAATATTAAGTTCACAACTTACTGCATGACCTTAAGAAAGTAACTTTACCTCTCTGGGCCCCAGGAGCCTCAGTTGTAAAATGGTGATTGTGGTAGCTGGTTTCTAAGATGGTCCTAGCAATCCCTGCCTTCTGATATTCATGAAGACCTGGATGTAGTCTCCTCCCATGCTGAGTCGGGTTGACTTGTGTAACCAAGAGGAAATTGTGGAAATGGTGGTGTGTGACTTCTGGGGCTAGGTAATAAAAGACACCATGGCTTCTCCCTTGCCCCTTCTCTTGGATTCAGCCTGGGGGAAACCAGGGGCCGTGTTGTAAGGACAGTCAAATAGTCCAAGGAAAGGCCTGCTTGGCAGGAGCTGAAGTTTTCTGCCAACAATCAGCACCATATGGGTATCTTGGAAGCACATCCCTCAGCCCCAGTGAAGCCTTCACTTGTCTGCAACCCTGACTGACATATTGATGGCAACCTCATGAGAGATCTTAAGCTAGAAACAACCCAGTTAAGCTGCTCCCAAATTCCTGACCCACAGGAACTGAGTGAGATGATAGATGTTGATTGTTGAGCTGCTGAGTTTGGGATGCTCTGGGGTACAGCCATGGATAACTGATACAGTTACAAGGATAGTACCTCCTTGTAAGATTGTCTGGAGGAGTACATGTAACAATATAAGGGCTTTGCACAGAGCCTGGCGCTTAGTGTTATTCAGAAAAAAGCATTATTTATGGATGGAACTTGACACTAGATAATGAATTGTCCTCCCCAGCACCTGTACTCCAAATGCTTTATGTGTTTTTGTGTTTTGTTGACGGGTAATTCCAGACTTATAGTAGGATCCTGAGTGAACTATAAATGGAGTGGCATATCTGATTCTTATGTCCCACCTTGCAAACTCTTATCCTACTTGTGAATTTCAGCTTTGCTGTTGCAACCAGCTGCAGGGCAGTGTTAGCCTGATGACAGCTGCCCCAGCTTCACAGGTGCCTCTTGCTCAATGGCGGGGCTGCCTCGTGACACACCCGCAGGGGCCCTTTCAGCCATTTGGATGCATGTGTGAACCTGGACCCTCAGGGAATGGGAGGTGGTGGGTAAATACTCCCCTTTCCAATCCTTTGGCTGGATAATTCTTAGGCACCTTCTATGTGGCGCCTAGGAGTTGTCCCCTGCTGGGTGGAGACCTCCTGCTTGCAGTGGAGATCTGTGGAGTAGTATACCTTTGGATTGACTTTCATTCCTTTGTCTCACTCCTCTCACTCCCCCACTTCTGATCCTTGGGCTCATTGCCTGAAATAAACTAGGAGCTTGCCAGCCCTGAATGTCTCTGGCTCTGCTCCTTGGAGGTAACCTTAGGGTGAGACAGATGGCTCTAATAAGAGTTGGCTGAGTGTTGTTTTCTTGATGTGTGTTCATGAAACCATTACCATGATACCTCCCTCCTTTACTCCCTGCCATAGTTTTCCACTGTTCTGGGGACGAGGTCTCAAATATCTCACGTAGTGGCAGGGACCTCCACAAACTGAGTCCTGCCTACGTTTTCAGCTTCCTCTCCCAGCTGGCTGCCCCATCTCTTCTCTACCTTGGCCTTACTGGACTTGATTCAATTCCTTTTCCATGACAGTCTCTCTTTGTCCCTGAACCAAGAGCATGCTGTTTCTTCTTACTTTGCTTGGCCAATTGTCACTTGTTGCTCAGGTCTCAGTCTAAATACCACAGCCCCAGGAAGGCCTTAAAGACGTCACTTTAAACATTCTCATATCAATCTGAACTTCTCTTTTCTTAACACCTGTTGTGCTTGTAAGTATTTTCTTAATGTTTGTATTTCCCTTTTGAATGTAGTCTCTGTGAGGGCAGAAGCTGTGACTGTCTTGTTCTCTGTTGCTTAATGTCTGGCTTAGAGAAAATTTCAGCAAATTGAATGAAAGAATTTACCTGGGCAAAAGCCACTTGGCTGGTGATTTTTCTGTGCTGTTTTTTAAAAAATGCCTTGGAGGGGAGGGTACAGCTCAGTAGTAGAGCACGTGCTTAGCATGCATGAGGTCCCGGGTTCAATCCCCAGTACCTCCATTAAAAACAAACAAACAAACCAAATTACTTCCCCCACAAGCAAAAAATAAAAGAATTTTTTAAAAATCCTCAAAAAATGCCTTATTCTATCTTTTTAAAATATGAATCATTTGCAAAAGGGCCTCCTTGAGCTGCTGAAACAAGGCATTACTTTAATAACACAAATGACGAATTTGTTGGTAGTAAAAGGATTTACTTTTACATTTTTTGGTCACTTTGCAAAAGGCAGTATCATAGGCTCACACCAGCAGATGAGCTAGCTGCCTCGGTACTTTTAGATTATAATTCAGTTTCCAAAATGTAATGGACAGACAACTTTTAGAGACAGTCTCTTGTGTAGAATCTACTCCTTCTTAAGTAAAACTTATAGTTTCTACTCATGTAATCTAAGCTCTATTTAAATTTTAAAAAACGCTAATGTTTTTAATATATGTAGAAAGAGCACTCTGTTGATGAGTCACTAGGAAACAGGGTGTGCCCATCCTAGGAAATCTAGCCATTTCAGACACAGCAACTCCGTTCAGATAGCAGAGGGTTACATCAGAATTCTGGAATATTTAAGAATAGAGAGTCTTTTATGAATGAGATCATGCTTCAAAATATATTTGGATAAAGTCTAGGACCATCTTGTATAAGCTGGCATCAAATGGTCTAAGTTTGCCAACTGATACTGAAAATCTGGAATTGTATCAGAATTATATTATGATATAGGTAAGAAACCTCTGAATAGTGCTGCATTTAACACAAGTTTTATGTATTTTTTAATTGAAGTCTAGTTGATTTACAGTGTTGTGTTAGTGTCTGGTATACAGCATGGTGATTCAGTCACACATATACATATGCTTTTTTCTAAAACAACTTTTTTCTTTTTGATGACTATGTTTGCAAAAATGGAAGTCAACTCTGTGGTAGATCAATGAGGCACAAAGGGAGCTCCCTTGATATTTTACAAAGGGCTGGATACTAAGTTCATGATGTCCTTCACAGTTTTCAAGACCACATACTTTATGTGACAAGAAACCATTCATTCAACAGATATTTATTGAAGGCTTACTCTTCACAGGTACTTCTCCAAGCAAATGAAACAGAGCAAGAACAAAATATATCTCAGCACGTTCTCTTCAAGAACAAATTTTGCATGGCCAAGGGCTTTGCAAAACCTCATGGAAAGGAAATGGTTGACATCATTGGGAATTAATGTTGGTCAGCCTACAGGAAATTGTCAACAGATTTCCCACGGTGTTTTCTGAAGAATTAGGATCTTCCAAAGAGGAAGCAGTGTTGTGTATTTCATCTAGATCCAGCTGCTTTAGCGGCTTATTTGAAGGCTAGAAATGTTCACTTTCTCTAAAGAAATTGAGATAGCATTGAAGTAAGCTAGTTGAACTAACACAAGTTCCCTCTGCTGGGGCTGACCCCTCTTTCTCTCCCTGGATCAGGGGAGACTCAGCCACACGTAGTGAGTTGTTGCTAAAGACCAGAGAAGAATCATGTACAGAGAAGACAAAGGCTATTGGCAGTCCTAGAAATTAAGAACCATATTTTGATTAAAACTTAAAAATGAATTCCTAGGACAAAATGGAAGAGATCATGAATGTGGAATCTAGAGCAGTGGTTCTAAAGCTTGAGTGGGCATCAAATCACCTGTGAGACTTCAGCTTAACCACAGCAATTCTGATACGTATTGAAGTTTGAGAACCACTCACCCAAATGTGAAAATCCATTTGGTGACAAACTCCCTGCTGGTACTTTCTCAAATATTTCCAGACTCACTAGGTGAGAAGGCAACCTTCTATGGAGCCTGAAGTAGAAAACTTTGTATAACAAATAAAAAAGGCATTAAAAAAACATTGGAAATTCTTGTTTCTTAGTAGATTATGTTAATTAAGAAGGTTGTTTATGACTGAGGGTGCTGGGATTCAATTTTAAATCAAGTGTTCCTTTGATTCATTAGTCAGCACTGTAAAATACTTTCATTTGTTGTTATCCAAACACTGCTAACAGGGCATGAGTTTGGACCCTCGCACCATTGACTATGGAACTAGGGATCTTTATACCTTAAAAGAGTTTTTATTTTAAGTATACCAAGGGTATATGGAATCCCATAGGTCAGTGGGAAGATGTGAATTGCATTAATGGGATTGCTGCTGCTCTTGGGTAAAGCCAGTGGTTTGCATGGTTTAAATCCGAAGACAGTCTTACGGGTTTTGTTTTCTTTCCTTGACTGTTGCTCAATTTAATGTATTTCTAAACTGAAAAAACAAATACTTTTAAAAAATACTAGATTATAGAAATCCTTGGTTAGACACATCTGCAAAGATTTCTTTCTGAAAGATGGTGGGAACAGTGTTTCCTTTGTTGCTTTCTCTCAACATTCTGAACTTGGTGTATAAATTGTATGCTTTTAGCACATCATTCTTTTCTTAAAATTCTTTCAGTGTTTCTTTACAAAAAGCAGTGGAAATTTACCAGAGTAAGTCATAAGTCTTTGCTGCAGTTGACTCCAACAAACTTGAACTGTACAACAAAATGAACATACAATTAAAAAAATTGGCAGATCTAGCTATTAAGTATAGTTTGGCCCCAAGGAAAAATGAAAAATAAGTTATGAGTTGAGTTGTATCTGGTGTAATAGAGCCAGGCTTTGAAGTATGAACAGAATTTAGAAACTCTCACAATCCTTGTCTAAAGCAAAAATCTTCTCTTTTTTTTTTTTGCAGTGTGTTCTTGAATTAGAAACCTATGTTTCCCAGCTGTTAAAAATCACTTTTTCCTTTATTATAGTATTGGACACTGTGATACCTTAAAGTGGGTGTTGCTTATCTTGGACGTGGTGTGAACACTGAATGAATACGGGAGGAAATTATAGCTATTTAACAACTGTTTGCAAAGATTCCAAGGTTCTTGGGAGGGAGCAGGAAGTATTAATTTAAAAATAGTTCCCAAAGCCAAAAAGAAGAGAGAAGAAAAAAGCATCTTATTTCTTAATCTGTTTGGATTACCTCTAAGGAGATGAGTAATGAATGTAAGTCAGGATTAATACACAGGAAGGGCTCCTAAGAGACCGTCTAGACTCTGGGCTATCTTTCTCTTTCACCGAACTCCTCCTATTTTTTTAGAGAGAAAATTTGCTGCCGTATTCTTAAGTACTTTGAAGGAAAGAGAATTAAGAAACTCTGAATAATCAATCCAACATCTAATGAAACCTTCATCATCAAAAACCAAAAAAAATTTTTTAAACTTCTTTAATTGCAGTTGTGTTTTCTTAGGACCTATAGATCCAATCACTTCACATCTTCCATTTGTATAGTTTGTTTTTCTGCCTATTTAATAAAATTTGGTCAAAATCATATTTAATTCTAACACATTGGAAAATCACTACCCTTTGCCTTAAAATTTCAAGTTGTATGTTAATTTAACTATGGTGTTTTTCTAAGTCATCAACAGAGATATCTTTATTATCACTGACACATTTTAAACTACTATTGGGAAAAACTTCCTAGTAAAATTGTTTAATGTCTTATATATATCTTTTATATATTTATGAAAAGTTCAAACATAGAAACTAAGATGAAGAGTTCATACATTCAGCTAAGATGACCCTGTAAAGAAAGGATAAATCCTCTATTTTTCTCCCCAACTCCAGTGGTACATAAAGAAAGGAAAATAGTTTTAAAAAAGAAATTTGTGTATGCAACTCCTATAAGTAATATAAATGAGTGCATGCTTAGCATGCATGAGGTCCTGGGTTCAATCCCTGGCACCTCCTCTGAAAATAAATAAGAGAATCTAATTACCTACCCCTGCCCCAAAAAAAAGAAGAAATATTTTATATATATTTATATATATATATATATATATACATGAATGAAAATATTACAGACCCTGGTTAGCAATTAAAAAACTCCTTATACTTCAATACTGGGATTGAAAACCAGCTACATTTCCTTTTTCTTACAACACCCACACTACAGAGGTTGGCTGCTCACCTCACTGCATTTCAGCACTTTGGGGACAGTGGAATTTGTCACCGCTGCTTGGTTCTTTGCATCACGCTGTTTTGGAAGCCATTTTCTGCTGTTGTAGGAAGTCACATTTCTCTTGAGGGATATTTTTGCATGGCTGTGGAATGGGTGGGACCTCCTTACCAAAAGGCCCACTTTTTTCCTTGACTGCCATGTCTCCACTGAGGCAGAGCATGCAGCCTTTCCCTGGGACTCTTATTTGGGTCTCTTCCAAATATTTGGAATTTTAAAAAAAGTCTAGTTGTGTTAGTTTCTGGTGTACAACATAGTGATTCAGTTATATGTATGTATATGTATATATATATATTCTTTTTCATTATAAGTTATTACAAGAAATTGAATATAGTTCCCTGTGGTATACATACAGTAGGTCCTTGTTGTTTATCTATTTTGTACATAGTAGTTTGTATCTGCTAATCCCAAACTCATTTATCCCTCCCCCACCTGTCCCTTTGGTAACCATAAGTTTGTCTTCTATGTCTGTGAGTCTGTTTCTGTTTTATAAATAAATTTATTTGTGTCCTTTTTTTTTTTTTTAGATTCCACGTATAAGTAATGTATTTGTCTTTCTCTGTCTGACTTACTTCACTTAGAATGACAATCTCCAGGTCCATCCAAGTTGCTGCAAATGGCATTATTTCATCCTTTTTTATGGCTCAGTAGTGTTCTAGTACACACACGCACACGCACACACCCACCCCATCTTCTTTATCTGATCATCTGTCCATGGACATTTAGGTTGTTTCCATGACTTGGCCTTTGTTACTAGTGCTACTGTGAACACTGGGAGCATGTTGAATAGGTCTGGAATTTATCTGCTGCTCCTCTTCCCCCCTGTTCCATCTCTGTGCGTTGCAGTTTCTCCCCTTGATGAAAGCTTTATGTACCTGACACACAAATATTAAAATTGTTTGACAACTTACTAATTAAAATGCTCATCTATCTGGAAATGGCTCTGTAAATTTTGGTATACATTTGTTGAAGAGTATGCAACCAATAAAATATAGAGTTTTCAGTGACTTGGAAAAAATGCTTATTTTAACTTGCCTATTCAGTGAGAAAAGCAAGATGTCACATTGTATATACACTATTACCAGCACTAAGTAAAAAACAAACAAACAAACAAACAAACTCTGCTTCTTTCTTTAGAAAATTTATGCGTAGAAAAAGTCTGAAAGAAAGTTACTAAGCCATGGCTGATAAACAGAGGTAAAACTGTTGGCGATTTCTTTTTTTTTTCCACTTTAACTGTTTTCAAATCAAAAGTTAGAAATCACAAATTTCTAACCTCTGTCAAATACCCATTTGCTTTTCCATAACTTGAAAGAACAGTTCCTCATTCTATAAGTGATGTTGGCCATTGGGAGAAATAGAGAAGAAAAAAAGGTATATAAATAAAAGTAATATTTAATTCACCTAATTTTATTAGAAGTGTACGGACTCATACGTATTTAATGAATAACAAAATGACTGAAAAAGTTCAGTAGAAATCTTACTTTAATTTCACTTTCTAATTCTGTCTCTTAACAACAGGAAATACAGTTTTAAATAAAGCCCTTTAAGGTAAATATTTAAAAAAAAGTTGTTGAAGACTTTTAATCTGATATGGTTTACTAGTGATCATCAAACCTTAATCCAGGATAAATTCTTCAGTTCAGAGATGTAGCAGTTGAGACTCAGAAAGCTGAGTGATTTGTGGCGTGGAGCAACAGCACTGAGTCTAGAATATCCATCTCCAGCCTGCCATTAGAGCTCCCCTCCACCATGACTGTGCCTTCCAGGAGCCAAATTAAATTCCAAGTCTTCTTTGGTCTGGAACAGTTTTAGTTTTGCGTTGCTGTTTCATCTGACATGCAAAGTATAAAACCCAAAGAATATGAGAACAACTTTCCATGTGTCTGCTCTGCCAAAACTAATACGCATTGGCAGATGGAACCACCAGAGCAATTTAGGAGTCTTCAGTCGTGGGGCAAGGCCCTCTTTCCAACATGAATCACTTGAACAGCATGCTTGCGGACAGTGACCCAAGGAATACGGCATGACTTGGGAAGGGGTATTTCCCAAAATGCAAATATCCACACACGGCTGATAGAGACCTTGTGGGACATTGCTCCGCATCTAGCTTTTGCACTGCTTTCCTCCTTCGGCGCTAAGGAAGGGGGTGGGCATGTATTCCTGCTTCCATCTTTGTTTGTGTTCTTCACACCGTTTAGAGGGCAGCTCTGTTTATTACTACTTCAAATTTTTTTCTTCTTCCCGCAGGACCATTATGTTGGCTAGTTGAAAAAAAACTGCATTTTCTGTCTCTTTAGGAAATGGAGAGTAAGAGGAGTATTTATTGAGGGAAACAGGACGTTGCTTTGGGTCTGGCAGTTTTTGGGGAGACTGCTCAGCCTTGGGACTTGAGCCATTGATGCTAAGGCTATGCCAGTGGTTCTAAGGGTGTATATTTCCATGTTACTGTCTTAAACAATGCTCTCTGCCTTTCTGCCCTCATGGAGGCTTTGTAAATGAAAATAAAGTGGAGTATGTATTTCTGTATCACCTTTAAGAACATTTGAAAACTTAATAAACTTAGAAAAGTGCTTTGCAGATCTGTTGTATTACATATTTCTCATAACACCCCATTGGGAGTATGTATCATTTTTTATTTTAAAGATTAGACAAAAACTAGATTGCAGCTAAAAAATTGGCAGTACAGCATGGTCTTCTCATGGCCTGTGATCTCAAATTCCATGTCCTTTTCCTGTACCCTCTGTGATTTCAGGCCCCTCTGCACCATTCCATTTACAGGGTAAAAATTCTCTGTAACTGTTGCACTTTGTGTAACAAGGCTCTTCTGTAATTATACTTCATTGCTTGTGTGAGTCTCGCTAATCTGCATCTTTCTCAGGGAGGGAAGGGGTCATGGGCAATAATAACTTTAGAATTTTCTCTTGAGATAGTGTTTTTTTGGTAGATTCGGTTCATTATGCTATGTTGAAAGCCTGGAAATAATTTTAAAATGGTGGTTGAATTCAAATAGTGGTTTTTATTGGCTATATCTGTCCTGATTCGACTCAGTTTTTTAAAACGTGCATGCGTGAGCACACACTTAGTAATACAGAATAGTGGCGTTTTAAACTCAGGTTTTCTATTTGCCTGCTTAGGTGATTCTTCGGCCATCAGGAAGGAGGGTACGAGCACTGAAGGAAAGTTCTGTGCTGGTTCATTAGCAGTGTTCACAGGACCCTCTGGTTGCTGTTGTTGATAGTGTTCTTTAGACTGTGACGTGAATCAGTAATTGCTGGATGTTTCATCGTGATACTGTTTTTTAACTGAGATATAGTTGATGTATAATATTACATGTTATAGGTGAACAGTATGGTGATTCACGTTTTCAAAGGTTACACTCCATTTATAGTTATTATAAAACATTGGCCGTATTTCCTGTGTTGTACAGTATATCCTTAGAGCTTATTTACTTTGCATGTGATACTTTGTAACTCCTAATCCCTGTCTTGCCCCTGTCCCTTTTCCTCTCCCCACTAGTAAGCGCTAGTTTGTTCTCTATATCTGTATCCTGTGTTTTTTTTTTTAAACCTAACTCTGTGAAATTGGCACAAATCAAAAAGAATGGGGCTGTTTGTCCATCTTCTACTATACTATTCTTCAACACCATTAAAAAAATGCCTTTGCTCATTCAAAAAATATTTTTGGAGAACCTAGTATAAAACCTGGGCACAGAAGGGTGAGTGACTTGCCCAAGATCTCAGTAAGTGCTATGATCAGGGCTTAAATGGAATCTGTTTAGTTACAAAGCCAAGCACTTAACTGCTAAGCCAATGTAGTATGTGCTCTGTGTGTGTGTGTGTGTATGAGTGAGAGAGGGGGAGGGAGGAAGAAAGAAAGATTAAAAGAACACGTAAGACACAGACTTCCTGTCCCATTCCTTTCTAAGGACGGCGTGTTGGAAGTCCTGCTGTCATCTGTACGAGCTCTGTGCTACCTAGACACGTATCTTCATTATTCCCTAATGCCAAGAAAATATGGCTTGGTAGCATTTCAATGGGAGAACATAGATGTATAAGTGAGAATAATCACTTTTTTTTGAAAAACAGACATTTTCTTAGTGACTTTTATTTTCTGACATTTGATGGATATTTTAATCTTCAAATTTTTAGAAAAGTTGAAGGTTACGGGATTAAAAATAACTTCTTTTATACTTGAAAAATATTGGAAATGCACTTCAACAACACGGAGCAATCTTTCTCCTCTGCAGAGACCTTAGTGCTAGTGCTATGGGAAGGAGGGATATCACAGGTGAACATACTCAGTTACTGCCCTAAATCTGCTTGATTCAGAACAAAAGGAAGAAGATTGGCCCTAAGCCAGTGGGACCCTTAGTGTGATCCGCAGACTGGTACTGCCAGCCAGACTGCTGGTGAGAAGTTTGTGACCAGACATAATAACTGAGAGTGTTCAACTTTTTGCACAACTGAAAAAAAACTTGGCAGTGTAATTTTATGTCTGTTTAATTAAATGATAAAAACAATGGCATTTGTATTTTCTCTGTCTTTTGTTTTTCTTTTTTATTTCTTCCCTTATTGAGTTATAATTGACAAATGAAACTGTATCTATTTAATGTGTACAGTGATGATTTGACATACGTATACATTTTGAAGGTTACCATAATCAGGTTAAGTAACATACCCATTACCTCATATAGTTTTTTTTTTTTGATATCGAGAACACTTAAGATCTACTCTCTTAGCAAATTTCAGGTATACAAGATAATATTAACTATAGTCACAATGCTGTACATTAGATTCCCCAGAACTTACTCATCTTATAACTGAAGCCTTGTGCCGTTTGATGAGTATCTCCCTGTCTCCTTCACCCCTGAGTGCCTGGTAACCACCATTCTACTCTGTGAGTCTGACTTTTTAAAATTTTTAAGATTCCACACATAAGTGAGATCATACAGTATTAGTCTTTTCTCTGGCTTCTTTCTCTCAGCATAATGTCTTCTAGGTTCATCCATGGTATTGCAGATGGCAGGATTTCTCTTTTCTCATGGCTGAATAATACTTTGTTGTTGTATGTTATCTTTCCATCATCTGTCTATCTTACATCTTTCTTATCCATCCAGTGGATACTTAGGTTGTTTTCATATCTTGGCTATTGTGGCAAATAAACATAGGTGTTTTTATTTATTTTTCTGGTAATTCATCTCCATTTTATTTTTCAAAAATGTCTGCCTATTTTGGATTGAAAATTAAAAAAAAAAAACTGGTCTTGCACCACAGATAGTTTTAGAACACTGTACTAAATCACAGTCGTGTCAGGTTTGTTACTGAACTGAAAAAGATGTTTTTAAAAAGCACATTGAGTATGAAATACCGGATTGCAGTATGTAAATTACAGCATTAGATACTTTTCAACCTTTGGTCAACTAGGTGAATAGAATTTAAAGGATTCTGGAGATTTGCAATCACATGGGGGCCATTTTTGCTTAACTTCAAGTGAGAAATTTTGCCAAAAATCTGGGAGAGGTCAAGTCCTACTAACTAGCCTAATAGTCGAATATCTTAACAAGGATATCATGAGGGTATCTTTCCTCAGTCTCTCATACAAGGAATTACTGTATAACTGTTCATTCAATGACTGTTGAGCACCCAGAGTCATTCCCTGCATATACGAAATATTTCAAGAATACTAGCAGGGGTTGTCTGTATATGTACAGACATTCTTAGAGATGATTTAAATCCAAGCACTTTGAGTTCCTTGAGTAACCCTTGAGGAACTCTGGCCTACTGAGTACATTTGCAGAATGTTCTAAGCTGACCGGACTTCAGCTGTGCTTTATCTGTTTTCCTGACCTCCTTATCTTTCACCCCAACTTCCCCTGCTCCTACTTTTGGAATGGACCCAGAAGATAGCAAGTGGGACAGGACAGTGGGAATCACAGGAGAGCACAGAAGCCAACCCCAGGACACAGCCGCAGAGGTGGCCTCCACCGCAGACGTCATTGGCTTTGGTGAGTAGGCACGTAGACATGGTGGGTGTGAGACCCCTGAGGACACAGAGGCCTGCGTGAACACCAGTGTCATTTTAGCATGAAGTTAACAACATATGTGTAACATTGAAATCCAGTAATCCAGACCTTCATCCTCAATCAGCCAGTTTGATTCTCTGGAAGGAGAGAGCAAGAGCACAACTGAAATTCCTGCTAGAATGGTATTTGGTGAACATAACCTCCGACATTCTGCATGATCTGCATGATCTTTTAGGAGTTCTAAAGTCATAGAGTGCCTTTATTAAATAACACAGTCTTTTCTTTTTGTTTTGACTTCTTTTCATTTTCTTTATCTTGATTTATCACTAATAGGTTTGTTGTTGTCATAAAAGAGAAAGTTTCCATCATAGATGTCATTTGTGATGCCAGGTTGTAAAACAGTCTGCTTTCCTGATGGATGTCCAGATAGCACTGGAGGAGGGAAGCTGAATCATTCGATTTCTGTCAGCAATTAGGCTGGACCCATAAACAAGAACACATGTTGAGACCGAGGACCTGACTCGAACAGCTAGGCACTTCTTTGCCAGGGTTTACTGAGTCCCGATTTTCCTCCCCGTGGTGTGCATGGGAGAAGTTGGGGAGGTCAGGAGACCATAAGCACGAGTCAGAGGGAGATGTGTAAAATAAACAGCAACATCTGGCAAATGGCTTCCTCCCATGTACAGGGGAAGGACTCTTACTCAGGGCGGTGAATGTGAAATGTTTTTCTTGGCAGCATGTTAGCTTAGTGTTCATCAGATCTGGGAATGGGGTTCGCTTAGGTTTCTATTTCTCTTGCCGATGGTGTGGCCCTTAAGATCTGATGTTCACAACAGCAACCATCCATTTGGCCATTCTTCAAAATAATTAGATTTAACTTTGAAGTGTTTTCAAAAGAGATTTAAACATTAAAGACCTTATAATTCTTCATTATCTAAGCTTTTGTTTATCTTCTTAGTGAACTCTGTTATTTACATTGGAGAGGTCTAGCACTGCATTTTTCTTTGCTCAATAGCAGAAAGAACATCACATTCTAACAATTCAGTATATCTCTTCAAACATACCAATATGGCAGAAGCCTCTGTAATCTATTAATGCATAGCTATTCACATTAAATGATTAATAAGAAATTTAGCCTTTAATAACTTAACATGTACTGTTCTCTAACTCATCACTGACTTTCAGGCCTTTTCTTACCAAAATAGACATAATTTTATTGTTTTCAGAGACTAGAAAAAGAAAAACATGCATATTATATATCAATAAAATAAAACAAAAGTTTGTAAAGTAGAAAACTTTGGAGTTTTTTTTTTTTTACCCAGACCACATCAGGTGACAATTTCATGATGATGTAACTCAGAAACAAAGTATTAAACAATTACTATTTTCATATGACAATCATTATTTTAAAATTAATATAAAGATAGCAAAACTTTACAATTCAATTTACTATTGCAGGAGTTCTGAAATCTATTGCCTCTCAGTGCAGTAGGCTGAGAAGTGTTTTCTCTGTTGTGGGGAAGAGAGTGGGAGGATTGTGCATTTCTCTGAGGGGACAGCAGATAGATGTCCAATTAATTCCCCATCTTGCTGCTCTTTCCTGCCCCCATTTCTCAATCACTGACATTTATGAAAAGCAGATGGAAGCCAAGTGATTCACACATGGACTAATTCTACTTTATGTTATGGGAAACGTGGATGCCCTGGCTTCAGGATTTTTATGACGAAGTTTTTTAGGTGCAGTCCAGTCACATTGTGAAACCATCTGTTTTTCTGAAGCCGCTTGTGCTTCTTGACCCAGGACTCTCAAAGAGGCTCAGAGACTTCAGGTGGGGATCAGTGTCCGTGACCTACAGGGAGAAGGGAAAAATTCTGGGGGTCCCCACCTGGGAGAGATGGCTCAGCAATTCCCTATGAGTGCAAAAACCTGTCACAGACTCAGACCCTTAAATTTGCCACCTCTACCCCATGTTTTAGGGAAAAAAGCAGTGTAAAGACTATACAATATACGTTTTTCAAGTGGTTATAGTGGAATTTAGAGAGGAGAGAGGCTATCTCTACTTGGTGACGTTTGATGCAAGAAGTAACATTTGAGTTAGCTATGAGGTTGGTGGTAAGCCTATGAAGAGGAAATCATGTTCAGCAGTCATTAACTTTTCAAAATGATGAGGTGTCCTGTGCTCTTGACTCTGTGGCTCTTTCTGGAGCCCTGGACCCACATGACCACTGGCCACTCCATGTCCCTCCTTAGGTGTAGCACAAATGTGGCCCTTTAGAACAGAAAGTAACTCAAGGAAGTTTATTACAGAGATCAAGGACTCTAATTAGCCCCAGAGGGAGAAATGCAACCATAAGAAGGCAAGGGAGCAGAGGTTTGGTTCGCAGTCTGGGACTTTGTGCCTTGTCTCTGCTGCTCGTTTGCACTAGTGGATGCAGTGTCTCTGTGACCAAACTCTGGTTTGGCTGTTCGTCACTTGAAAGCAAATAATTCAAGAGGCAAGTGTTGGTAGAAAGGCAAAGGGCTTTAACCAGAAAAGCTGGTAATATGGGGAGATGGTGGACTTCTGTCCAGAGACCAACTCTGCAGATTCTTCTCAGCCATGATCATTTTTAAAAGGAAAAATGAGGGTAAGAATCTCAGTGAATCATCGAGGCAGTAGGTTGGATTCTGCATCCTTCTCCATTGCGGGACAGTCTGGCTGACTCTCTTCAGAAGTTCCCTTGCCCGTGTGACTTGCCTGCAGGATTGCGAAGGAGGCTTCTGAGGGTAGAAAGCTAATAAAAAAATCAACAGATTAAATGAGGTGGGGTGTGCATTCAGGAGAGCATAAGTCAGGAGTTAGTTTCAATTGCTTAGTGATCTCATTCCTATAATGAGGTTCTTTTAAGGTTAGAGGGGGACAGAATGGGTGAACAGGAAAGGGACAAAAGAGACATTTTCATCTCTGCACTGCAGTGAATGTGGAAGTCCATGGCACCCCCATTGCTCACATAAATACTTAATTTTTATTTATGCGTTTAATGTAAGTCATTCTTCCCCCTCATTGAGACTGTCAGGTTTCAGATCTTTGTGTTCTTCCAGGTAGGGACTTACCTCCTTATGGAGAATATGTACTTTTCTCTTGCCTCTGAGAAATGTCCTTTTTTTCCCCCTTGGATCTTGCATCCCTGTTCAAGAATCCAGTTCTGCACACATGAGTCCTTTCCTGAATAGCCGGTAGACACTAACGTTGCATTTCTAATGCCAGTCTTGTGGACTCTTGCCCAAGATTTGCATTATATTTTTTACCTGCCTGCCCCTTTCTACTCTCTCTACCACTGACTCCACCTGCCTGAACACATTGTCTTTTAGAGCCTGACTTAGGAAACACCCTCCTTCCCATGTGTTGCTCTTACTTTCAGAGTACTGCCAACACTCTGATGCTAGATGTGGGTGGGCGGTTCCGATGGCAAGCAATTCTCTGGGATTCCAGCTGAGTATCCTACAATTTAACTCAGTTCTGACACTATCTACACAAAGATAGCATCAGATCCCACAGGTCCAGGGCAACCTTGAGAGTGCCCCCCTGCTTCAGATGCCAATAACAAGTAGTCAGTCCCCAGGTTACCCAGTTCTGTTCAGCTGGGCTGCAGATGGGAGGTTTCCATGACCTTTGCCCCCTTGGATTCGATTATTTGCTTGAACAGCTCAGGGAGCTCAGGGAAACATGCTGAGCATTTTATGATACAATAAATGATATAGATGAACAGCCAGATGAAGAGATGCACAGGGCAAGATACATGGGAAGGGGGGCGGAACTTCCATGCCCTCTCTGGGTGCACTGCTTCCCCAGTACCTCCACACGTTCAGCAGCCCAGAAGCTCTCCAAATCTTGCACTTGTGGGATTTTTTTTGGAGGCTTCATCCCATAGCCATGGTCCATCACCAACTCCACTTCTAGCCCCCCGTGCCTTCTCTGGAGAATGGGAGGTGGGGCTGAAAATTCAAGGCAGCTGTTGATGGCTTGGTCTTTCTGGTGACTAGCCCCCATCCAGGAGCTATCAAAGAGCCCACTCGGCGTGACCTCATAAGAACAAGACAGTCCTGTCATGCAGGAAGTTCCAAGGGATTTAGGAATTTTGTGGCAGGAACCAAGATCAAAGACAAATTTCAGGCAGAAAAAAGATGCTCCTAGTACTCTTATCATTTAGAAAATTACAAGGATCTTAGGAGCTCTGTGCAGGAACTGGAGGCAGAGGCTGACACGTGTATTTTGTATTTCACAGACCCCTTACTGAATTATCCCCAAGCCACAAGTTTTCTAGACACGCCTACAGTCCTTGATCTGATGCTTCCTGCCACCTGTATTTTTCTTTTAATGGTCTTTAAATACATTCTCCTATACTGTTGATATTTGGGTCTGTGCCTCATCTCTGCTACAATATTATTTTTGAGAATAAAATATTTTGTTTCCTTTAGAATATTTATCAAGAGTAGTTTAAAATTCAGTCTGTTACAATATTTAATGTAATATTTAGGGCCACTATGTGAGAAAAACCCTGTTATCTCCATTTTACAAGTGATAAAATAGAAGCTTTCACAAAGGATATCATGCCTGATGCCAGTGACCCATTGGTGGTAGAAGAATGATTCAAACCTAGGTCTTCTTTCCTCTGTGTCACAGAGGAGAACAGAGAGGCCCCATGGGCCAGACATTGACCTTATCACTGAGGACATGCAGTTTGTCTAGAAGCCTTTCTTGCAATGTGGAAAATTCTCATAATTGATGGATACTTAAGAGCTGCTTTGACAATTATGTTCAGCGTCTCAAAGTAATGGATTTCATTGTGTTACTAAGATGAACACATAATTCTAGTTACCAAGGGAGTCTCCACTCTTTATTTCTGTTCTTTCCTTTTATCTATTCAAAGGGAGATAAACTACCTAAATTTCAAATTGTCCCTGGGAGAATCTTTGTTACAAAAATATCCTGGGAAATGGTCATTATGACTTAGAGAACCCACACTTGGTGGGGAGGGGAGCGCATTTAGAGCTAATTTTCTAAGGAATCATTGTTTCTTATTGAAAGGTAAGTTCAAAAGTATCTCTTTATTGTTATTTTTCATTTAATCTCATCCCAAATGGCCAATATTCAGTTCCCCACCATCTGCAGTTATCACAATGAGCCATTTTAACTGAAGATGGAGCATATATAACTAGTATATATGAATGAAAGGGTACTCAGATAATGCATGTTGGTCTCTTTATAGCATCATCGTGGCTTTATATGCATTTTGGAAATTCATTTTTATTGTTCAATCTGTGACTGACCAACAATGTGCTCAAAACACAAAATTGCAAACTTATACTACAAGATGGTAAAAGAGGCATGCTAACTTTGGGTTTCTCAAAGCATGCTAACTTTAGGTTTCTCAAAGGGAATTAAATTTGGATTTGTCAAGGGGGAAATTTACAGATTTGATAAGTCATGCAGAAGATTGTCATACAATAAGAATTGAAAATGATTCTAATAAGGCAACCCAAAGGATATTAATTTAGGTACACAGCTACTATTGAAACAAATATGAATATAGAAGATAAGGTTGTATATTTGCAATTTCTTTCAGCTCTAAAAATGTCAATAACAGATACTTGTGCAAAAGAGAGGGAGAAGGAAGAGCCAGGGAGACAGCAGGAAAGTCAGAAGAGTGAGCATCATTAGAGCCAAAGGAAAAGGGTGTTTTAAGGGAAAGAGACTGACTGACAGTCTTGCAGATAACGCAGCAAGGAAGACAAAGTCAAAAATCGTTAGAACTGTAAGACATCAGAGCTCTTAGTGAGTAGTTGCACTGGAGTGTCAGAGGTCATAGAGTGAAATGGACAGAGGAAATGTGTAAGTGGTAAGTAAATGGAATTAAGGAGTAAAAAAATCTTTTGAGACTATTTTTGCAGAGGAGAAAAGATGTCCTAAAAGGAGATGAAAAAGAGATATATATTAAGAAAAGTTTTGATTACTTTTTAATGGAAAAAAACTTGAGCATGCTTAAAAGCCAATGACAAGGATTCATTTGATGGGGAGAATTGAATATTAAAGAGGAAAAAAAGGTAATCAGTAGCTCCTAAAGTTCCTGAGAAAGCGAAGAACATAGCATTTAAGGCAAAGTGGAAGAGTTGGTCTTATACAATGTCAAAGTCCTTCACTGTTGCAGGAAGGAAGGATGAGAATACTTGTAGGGAGATTTGTAGATTGGTCATGCGTAGCTGGGAAATTAGCAAGAATGTTACTGGAATATCATGGACCCCAGCATCTATTAGATGAGGAGGGAGGTTAGAAAATTGTGGAAGAATGGTCACAGCAAGAAAACTAGAAGAAAAGAGGTTCTGACCAGAGAGTCGGGTGCTTAATCTAGTGCTTTTGGGACTGGAGCAATTCCAGATGATGACAGGGTTCCAGGTGGAACCCAGAAATATGTGCTGATGTGAAGCATTGGAGAATGTGATTTTAAACAAGTGGTTAAGAAGCTGAGAGGCCAGCTTCGTTCGACTGTCCCCATGGTTGTTGTAGTCCTCCTAAGAGATGACAATGCCTTGGAAAGAAGAAGTGGCAAAGGCTGGTGGATGAAAGAGAGTTGATGAAAGATTTGAAGCCTAGAGGGGTAAGAAGTAGGAGAAAGTCATAGCGTTGGATGATGTGGCCCCAGCAGAACAGGGTGTTTTACTCAAAAAGGAGGACAGCAGCTGGGAAGAAGGAAGATGGCAACTTCATCTCCTGACTCTGATGTCCTTGGAGTGTGTAAGAAAAAGCAGTCATCTCTGCAGAAGTTTGCAGAGAAATTTGTGTCTTTAGGGGAAAGCTGGGGTTTAGATATGGTAAGGAGATGGGGGAACATTTAGAGAAGGTTAATAGAGATTTTGTTGATTTTGGAGCAGTAATTCTAGAGGGCAGAGTGGGAAAGTCTATGGGAGGGCAGCTCTGTGGAAGGAAGTAGAGCTACTAGGGGCAAATGGTGTGTCAGAGCAGAGCTTCTCAAATTATAATGTGTATCCCAATGGCCCTGCTCAAGTGCAGATTGTTACTCAGTAAATCTGGGGTGAGGACTGAGATTCTGCATTTCTAACAAGCTCCTAGGTGATGTCAGTGTTGTTGCTCCCAGACAACTACTTTCTCAAAGTATCAGAGAACACATTTGTTCTATCTGGATAAAGGGTGTGCAGTTACTTTCGGTGGTGACTGAAGGAAGTAGGGATACTATTAATTAACATTTATTAGACTTAATATATGCCAGAGACTCTTTTCATATGGGTTACATATATCAACTTACATAATCCTTCTAACAACCCTTTGAGGTAGATCCAATTATTACTCCCTTTTACAGATGAGTAAACTGAGGCACACACTAAAGGGTGAACATCTGGTTATGATAGAGCCAGGATTTGAAGCTAGGCAAGGTTGACCAGAGCTGACATGCTTTGCTGTTTATGAGAGGCATAGAGGTTTAGTTTCAAGGGTCTATATGAGAAGAATGAGCCCTGGGACTAGTGACCAGAGGTCTTATCTCTCTTAGCAGGTGCTTCAGACATTTAAATCTAAAGACATAAATACTCCTTTGTTACAAAAATTCTATCACACAGGGTATCATCTGTTAGATAATTTGAAATTTACAATTTGGGAATTTGCAATGATTTGAAACTTCTATTTTCATAGACACGTGAACATAGCTCTAAATTTAAATGAGCAGCTGTAAGATGAGTTACAACTACTCATGTACTAGTTAGATGCAATCATTTGCTTATTGATTCTCTCAGATCTTGCTCGTGTGTTAGAAATAAGATGGTGGCCAACCATCCCAGTTCTCCTATGTCCCACCATATTACACTTGGATAAAGATTCTTCTCTATTATTTGGCCATCTGTTAGTGACCGTGCGTGGGGGCACTACTTGTAAAATCTTCCATACTTTGGTACTTGTAAAATCTTCCATAGCCTTCTCGAAGAGGTTGGAGGCACTCAGAAGGACTCTGGAAATGAAAATCCTACTATGACAACTGGAAGGTGAAATCTCCATCTCCATCAAGTTGGCAAGTCAGTCAGATTCTTTTGGCAAACTGGTAACATTCTTTCCAGTTCATCTTTCACTGGATTTCTTCCTAAGAGAATCTACAAAGAGAGTAAGGAATAGAAAGATCCTTTATCTTAATGAAAAAAAAAATTCAAGTTGTTTTTTCTTTGTCAAGACATTCACTCCTCTAGAAAGGTGATATTGCTTTAAGGCAAGGGATTCAAGTGGGGATTCAAACTCAGTGAAAGAGATCATCCTTTCTTTAATTCATACAATATTTAGCTAGAATTTTCTTATTGTAGGTCTTAAACCTAAAGGTAAAGGACTTGAAAGGATTTCAGAGCTCATATGTCATTATTAAATAATCTGGTGTCACGTCTCTGCTAGAAAACAATTCATAGATTAAAAGAGTAGTGGCAGACATAGAAAACAAACTTATGGTTACCAGAGAGGGAAGGAGAGAGGAGGGATAAATTAGAAGTTTGGAATTTTCAAATCCTAACCATTATATACAAAATGGAAAGACAATAAGGTCCTACTATTTAGCACAGGGAGCTATATTCAATGCCTTGTAATAGCCTATTATGATAAAGAATGTGAAAAAGAATCTATCTATCATCTATCTATCTATCTGAATCACTATGCTGTACACTAGAAAGTAACACAACATTGTAAATCAACTGTACTTCAAAAAAAAAAAAAGAGAGAGAGCAGTGGCTCAAGAATTGTTAAATTCTTAAATTGTGCCTGTATTAAGTTTTAGATCCGTCACATTCCCAAAATCAAACTCTGGAAACAGTAAGTGGAGTGAAAGATGAAAGTTAGGCAGAAAATTCTCCTTTGGAATGTAACTTCTTTCCCTAAGTTGGTAACACTATCTGGAGCAGAATATCAAACACCCCTGTAAGTTGTCTCCATGAATGGCAACTTCAGCCTTTAGAAATGCTTAATGCAATAACTATGTTTTTTTTTAGAGATATTTTATTTATTTATTATTGTATTAGTTGATTATTTTATTTTGGTGGGGGAATTGGGGGAGGTAATTCAATTTTATTCATTTTTAGAGAAGGTACTGGGGATTGAACCCAGGTCCTTGTGCGTGCTAAGCATGCGCTCTACCACTTGAGCTATACTCTCCCAGAATAACTATGTTTTAAGGGAAATAAAATAAATACTTTTGATGACCAGTGATAATATGTAAAGAGCATGCAATTGTGTTAGTATCAATAGTCAAACTAATGCTTGGTTTACTTAAAGGATAGCATGTTGTCTTTATTGAGCACAATTATCTTCTACTTTGGAACAATCCAATAGCTTATTTACTCATTTCCCATTTCCCATTATACTCCCCTACAGTCCATGCTCCATACAGCAGCCACAGAACTTTAAAAAAGCAAACAAGAAGGATATCAGATTCCATTGTTGCTTGTCCTAAAACTTTACAATGTTTCCTCTGTGCAATTAGAAAAAAATCCAAGCTCCTTATGTGGTGTGACCCTTTATTAATTCCCTGCCTTTTCTCACACAACTGTCCCTTTGGTTGCATCGTGGCAGCCCTGACAACGGGCTTGGGCTAGCTCCCCTCTTGGGGTCACTGCATTTGCCCCCTTCCTGCTACCTGGAATGCTCCTCAGATCTTCATGTGTCTTTCAGAATTCTCAGATTGCTAGATTTTTGACAGTGCTTCAGTTTAGTGTAAACTAAGAGCCATGATCATTTAGTTTTCATTTTGCTGACATAATAATTCACTTTACAACAATGTTTAGTATTTTCAAGAAATCATAAAAAGTCCTAAAACTTTAATATTTTTATTTCTTATAATAAGAATATATGCTTAAAATAATATCTATTATGCATTTCTATACCTTAGAAAATAGGATTTATAATGACAAATGAACCATTTCTTGGTGACTCAGGGTCATGAGCATATGTAATTATTATTGTGGTCTGATACAAAAATGTTCTCTGAGACTACTGAGGATCTTTGCCCTTTCACTAAATTATCCCATGCTGCATTTTGAGTTCTAAGATCTGTTATTTTTTTAAATAGTTCTATTTTAAAAAAATCTATGCCTCTCTGTTAAGCTATGTCAGCTAATATATTTTATTGCTTTCAGTAATTCTCCCTAGCTCTATGCCCTTTTCTAGTTTTTTGCTTTTATTATGTTGTGTCTTAGAGAAATGGATTACTGAGCCAAATAAAATTGTGCCCAAAATAAGAGAAAGTGGCTCTGAGTCACTTTTAAGTGCATTTTTACAGATGCAGTGCATACAGATCAGTGCAAGAAGTTACTAATACGTAGTTTGGCTTTTTAGAAGTTTTTTCAGAAGTGTTCTCCAGTTTGATTTCTGGTTTTTGATTATTGGCTATTTCATGGCTATATAAGAGCTGGATAAGATCCATGTAACTATCACTGTTTTCATATTTATTTATTTATTTATTTATTTATTTATTTATTTATTTATTTATTTATTTATTTATTTTAAGTTTCTTGCAGTTTTTGGCCCTGTAAGCATCTTGTGATTCTGATCAAGATCGGCTTGTAAATTTTTAAACTTTGTTTATTTTCCAGCTTTATTGAGGTATAATTGACGTATAACATTGTGTAAATTTAAGTACAATGTGATGCTTTGATACACATAAAATTGTGAAATGTTTACCACAGTAAGGAAGGTTAACACATCCTTCACCCCACATAATTACCATGTTGTTACGGTAGAATATGAAAGCTTTACTCTCATAACAACTTCCAAGTATACAGTACAGTATTGTTGACTGTAGTCACCATGCTATGTGTTAGATTCCTGGGAATTACTCATCTTGTAACAGAAAGTTTATATCCTTTGACCAACATCTCTCATTTCCCCACTCCTCAGCCTCTGCCATATTTTTTATCCATCATCTTTATCCATTCCGCTGTTGATGAACACTTAGGTTGTTTCCATATCTTGGTTATTGTGAATAATGCTACATGTTCATCATTGTGAACACGGGGGTGCAGATATCCCTTTAAAATCCTGATTTTATTTTCTTTGGATATGTACCCAGAAGTGGGATTGCTGGATCACACAGTAGTTTTATTTTTAATTTTTTGAGAAGCTTCCTTACTCTTTGCCGTAATGACTGTACCATTTTACATTTCTACCATCAGTGCAGGAGGGTTCCCTTTTCTTCACATCCTTGCCCACATTTATCTCTCTCTCTTTTTTAATAATACGATTCTATCTCACTGTGATTTTGATCTAAATTTCCCTGATGATTAGTGAGGTCAAGCATCTTTTCATGTACTTGTTGGCCATTTGTATCTCTTTGGAAAAGTGTCTGTTGAGGTCCTCTGCCCATTTTTCTAATCAGACTTTTTTTTATTTTATTTATTTCTTTTGTTTTTGAGTTGTAAGAGTTCAAAGATATTTTATTTTATTATTTATTTATTTAGGAGAGAAAATAATTCGGTTTTTTAAAATTTTTTTGAAATTTTATTTTAATGGAGGTACTAGGGGTTGAACCCAGGACCTCATGCATGCTAAGTACACGCTCTACCACAGACCTATATCCTCCCCACCAAATATATTTTAGATATTAACATCTTACCAGATACATAATTTGCAATATTTTCTGTGATTCTGTAGGTTGTCTTTTCCACCTTGTTGATGGTTTCTTTTGTTGTGTGGAAGCTTTTTAGTTTGGTGAAGTCTCAATTGTTGATTTTTGCTTTTGTTGCTTGTGCTTTTGGTGTCATATCCAAAATATCATCTCCAAGACTGATGTCAAGGAGCTTTCCCCTATGTTTTCTTGTAAGAGCTTTACAGTTTCAGATCTTATATTTAAGGCCTTAATCCATTTTTGGTGATTGGTTTAAGATAGGGGTCAATTTCATTCTTTTGCATGTGGATACCCATTTTTTCCAACACTGTTTATTGAAGACTATTCTTTCCCTATTGAGTATTCTTAGCTCCCTTGTCAAATATTAGTTGACTATGTGGGTGTGGGCTTATTTCTGGGATCTAGATTGTTTCATTGGTCTGTATGTCTGTTCTTCTGCCAGGACCATACTGTTTTAATTACTACAGCTTTGCAATATAGTTTGAAATCAGGAAATGTGACTTCTGGTTTTCTTCTTTCTTAAGATTACTTTGCCTATTTGTGATTCCAAACAGAATTTAGGATTGTTTATTCTATTTCTTTGAAAAATGCTATTGGAATTTTGATAGGGATTACATTAAATTTGTAGGTAGCTTTCAGTGGTATGGACATTTTAACGATATTAACTCCTCTGATCCATGGACACAAAATATCTTTCTGTTTATTTGTGTCTTCTTCAGTTTCTTTCATCAGTGTCTTATAGTTTTCAGTGTAGATCTTTCATTTCCTTGGTTAAATTTATTTCTAAGTATTTTGTTCCTTTTGATCCTATTGTAAATGGGATTATTTTCTTTAATTATTTTTCAGATGGTTTATTTTTAGTGTATAGAAATGCAGCTAACTTTGAATTCGATCATATAGTACAGGTTTCAATAGTACAGGTTTGACCACAATAATTAGTCATTCTTGGAAGAATTTCTATTAAAAAAAAGTGTCAGTAAACTCTTTGGAATTTCAGATGGAAGTGGTTTATCAATTAATTGAAGTATTTGTGAAGTGTGCATCTGGTCACCAACTACTGCTCAACATCATATTCTGCCATGGGGTAAAATCTAAACACTGTCTTAGTACATAGGCTGCAGACTATATTTTAAGCTTCTTTTTTTAAACCGAAAACATGCTTTACTTATCTTAATTTACCTGTAATACACTAAGGGGTAAATCTGGTTATACACTTGATGTAATAGAAAGTAATGTGGACTAAATATCAAATGGTAGAAAAGCACTACAAACATTTTGTGGATATAATGAAAAAAAATTAAAAAGTTAATTTTAAATTCTCTTAACTATGAAGCAGTAGGTTTATATGTTCACTTCTTGGTTTAAATTCGTTATTAGGGTTGTAGTTAGACACAGTTGATGGCAGTACCTCAGTGCTTACTTCAGATTTCCTGAAAGATCATTCCTTCCAAAAAAATTTGCTGACAGGCTATAAACACAAAACAGCAGTCTTTGGAGGTTAAAGTTAGTTAAAAGAAACAGAAGAAATAAAGAATAAAGAAATGCAGCTTAAAAGTTTATTGGTTTGTTTAGTCATGTATGTTAAGAAGTTTCTTTATCAGCTCTCCTAAGTAGTCTCTGAAGCCTTGTGAGTCAATCAAATGAACATCTAATTCTTTACTTTTAGCCAACATAAAATTATTTTTGGAAACTTTCCTGAAGAGTGTTTTTTTTTTGTTTTTTAAAGACATACTCTTATTTCTTTCCTTCTGCATTTATTTAAGGAAGGGAGAGTGGTGGGTGAGGAGGAGAGAGATCAAGAGTTCGATGAGGTTCAGCTTAACCTTGTTATGCATTAGGTGGAGGGGCCATTCTCCATTGCACTTCCTGCTCTCAGTGACCTGGAGGCATTTCTCTGTCTAGCTATCATCCTATAACGACTCCTTTGCCAGGTCATTAAGATCCTCTGCAAGCCTCTGTGACGAGCTCTGCCTCTCAGGAACTCAAGATGAATAGTTGAGGGAGAGGTTGGGAATTCCTAGTTATCAAATTGATCTATGAGAATTTTTCTTAATCTGCTGGTGTCGGGAATGCAGGGTAGGTGTAGAGTAATTCAAACTAACATAAACACATGCACGTATACACATTTAAAATCCATTCTTTCCAGTTTTTCTCTTTCCTATCATATTTACCGAAGTGGTTAAATATCTCTATGAGATTTGTTTGTGTTAAAGAAAAATAAATTCAACTCAGTGTTAGACTCAGGCTGATCCTGTGGTTTGGAGTAATATTTCAGTTTGATTTGGATTGAGCTGATGTTACCCTAGCCTAAGGTGATTTTTCTATCAGATCTCTAGAAATCTTCCTAATTGACTGGAGTTGTCTTTAAATCAAGGACTTTCCTTTTCCACACCTAGACTTTATTAGTGGAGAGTCATGAATGGGTAGACATGATCTTTGAGGAAGTCACTGCATCTTTCTGGGCTTTGGTTACTCTCTCCTAAGGTAAAAGCCAGGATTTGGTGATTGCTAAGGCCCCAGCTGTCTGGGTTTCATAAATGGCCGTTGAAGATGCACTGTAAGCATCACACGTTCATTATTAGGGTTTTCAACATGATGTATATGTTGCTTGTGTCTGTTAGCCTTTATCAGTCACAACACGTTAGAATAAATAAGGATGATCTCTGAGACATATTTGCTTGGTAGAGGTCAGACACGGTTTAATAACTGCAAGAGTGTCTCTGAAATCTCTGTCTTCTACTTAACACTGATACTGATATTTAAGATGAAAAAGAGAGGATATAGGGTATAGCTCAGTGGTAGAGGGTATGCTTAGTATGCATGAGGTCCTGGGTTCAATCCCCAGTATCTCCATTAAAATAATAATAATAACAAATAAATAAACCTAATTACCTACCCCCTCCAAAAAAGAGGGAGCAGGATGGCTATCAAGGGGATAATTGTTCGAAGTCAAGTGACACTGTTAGGTTAAAATCATAATGATTTTTATGATAATCATTATCACGTTCTAAGTGCCTCTCTTGTTCTCCTTGAAAAAAAAAAAGATAGGCAGTAGAGGCCAGAATCTAGGTGACTCGGCTAGCATCCTGGTGGTTTCTATGCTAAGCTGTGTGAGGTTTGGTTCAGTGAAGGGAGCACGAAGCTGGCTGTGTCAGCCAGAACACAAAAGGCATTGGAGAGGGGCTGAGGAGGGAGAGGAAGAGTTTAAAAAGTACGGCAACAAAAGAGAACAGACTTATCCTGTGCACTATGAAAAATACCTTGATGATAAGATAGGAAGTAGTACCCATTATAAGCTGTCATAGGTAATCATTCTTGGTTTGGGGCTGATCCTACCAATGAGTCAAGAGCAAATATTCAAATAGAAGGTAATTATTCCAACAGGACTTTCAGATCCCTTATGTTCTATTAAGTAATCAAGAGGAAGCACATGGGGCCCAATAGACCAGTAAGGAGGGTACAGTTATTCTACTTTAATAGTAATGGACAAGAGCCTAGTGTGGGGAGAGTGGGGGGGTGGTGGAGGGTAAATTAGCCATTTTTGGGGGATGGATTAACTCCTCTAGGTCCCTAGGGTGCCATCCAGTACATACGTTTTTGTGCTAATTAACACCCCTGGGTACAAGTATTAATGCAGGCCAAGAGGGGAATGGTTTGCTCCCCAGGCATCAGGAACATAAGGCCCATTATTATAATTTATAATAAAACACTGTGCTTGCCCATATCTTTGATCAAAGACTTTTTCTTCCTTTTCTTTCCAAAGCACCCTCATTAATCCTTGCACCATCACGGTATCATTCTCTCTACTTTTGAGAGGACGGGACTAGCCCAGGGAGACAGCAACTTGCTCAGGCCATGGTGAGTCAGGGGTGGAAAAGGGACAAAAAAAAATCAGAATTCCTGGTTTTCCTTCTTGAGCTAAAAATATCTTAGCTGATGAGAAGATGTCAGGAACTGACTTCAGAATTCAGCAAATGCTTCTCTGTCTTTCACTCATCTCATTCTTGCCCAAAGTACTTTCACTTGATAGAGATGTCCCAGGGAGTTTCTCCTTTCCTTGAAATGATTGAAGAGGGTCATTGGTCCACTGTGCACTAGCGTTTTGTTTTGTTTTGGTGAAGTATTGCAAGCCTAGTCCTCTCGTGATATTTAAAAACTTTAAAAAAGTGATCTGACAATACATGGTACAGGAAAATCCACTTGTGAAATAGCCTTAAAAAGGAATCTATTGTCTTAAGTATTTACTAAGACAGGGGTCCGTTTCAGCACTGGGGATAACTGAGTATCATGGTCACTGAGCACACAGACATGGGAGCACCCAAGACCCTGGGCTCCCACTGAGTAGGTAAACGACCTCTAATACATGTCCTTTGATGCCTTTTTCTCCCTATCGATCTTCAAGTTTTCCTCTCCAGTTTCCAAGCAGTCTTCAGTTCTTCAAATTATGAGATTTGTCTGAGAGCTGACATGTAGTTTAAAAATAGAAGACTATACCTTCCATGACAAATTGGTCCATAGCAGACTCCCAGGGGAGGTGGAATTCACTGAGACAAATTTAGGTTTCCTGTCCTTACAGAAGCATTGAAACTTCAGGGAAGAGAGACTCATTCATCAGAGTTGGGTAATCAGGTATGATTGATAGGAGAATTATTTTTTGGACAGAAATACACTTCTCTTTTTCTTTTTCCTGTGTATGTTACTCCTGGGCTTTCATTTAACCCTGTGATATTATCAAATGGATTAAGAACATAGGCTTTGCAGTTCCTAAAACCTTATGTACCTTGGACATTTAGCTGCACTAAATCTCAGTTTTCTCTTCTGTAAAATGGGCTAATAATTCTACTTACCACATAGCAATAGAGAGAGAATGCATTTAAAGTGCTTCACATATAGCCTGACACATGGTAAGAAGTCAGGCAATATTGGATATTTTATTATTAACTATCAGTACTCTTGACTTACAGATAAAATAATGAAGGTTTAAAAACACATTGAATAATGTTTGAGAGTGGCCACAAATTTTCAATGTTTTACCCAATTCCTTTGCCAACTTTGAAGTAACAAGAAGGTCCTAGCAGACCTGTGAAATCCCTCTTTCTCTGGTTTATCTTCAGGGATTGTCAAGTCTACAACTTTACTGCTCAGATCTTTCTTTCTTTCTTTATTTTTTTAGATATTTTTAATCAAATTAGGAAAGTTCTCTTCTTTTTTTTTTACTTTTTTTATCGAGTAATGGTCACTTTACAATGTAGTGTCAATTTCTAGTGTAGAGCACAATTTTTCAGTTATACATGAACATACATATATTCATTGTCACATTTTTTTTCACTATGAGCTACCACAAGATCTTGTGTATATTTCCCTGTGCTATACAGTATAATCTTGTTTATCTGTTCTGCATTTTAAAATCCCAGTCTGTCCCTTCCCACCCCCCTCCCCCTTGGCAACCACAAGTTTGTATTCTATGTCTATGAGTCTGTTTCTGTTTTATATTTATGTTTTGTTTGTTTTTTTTAGATTCCTCATATGAGTGATCTCATATGGTATTTTTCTTTCTCTTTGTGGCTTACTTCACTTAGAATGACATTCTCCAGGAAAATCCATGTTGCTGCAAATGGCGTTATGTTGTCGGTTTTTGTGGCTGAATAGTATTTCATTGTATAAATACACCACATCTTCTTTATTCAGTCATCTGTTGTTGGACATTTAGGCTGTTTCCATGTCTTGGCTATTGTAAATAGTGCCGCTATGAACACTGGGGTGCAGGTGTCTTTTTGAAGTAGGGTTCCTTCTGGACAAATGCCCAGGAGCAGAATTCCTGGGTCATATGGTAAGTCTATTTCTAGGCTTTTGAGGAATCTCCATACTGCTTTCCACAGTGGCTTTCCTTGCTTTCCTCTCCCACTCTTAATGATTTAGAGGTATTCTTTTACAATTTTGTGTTTATTCTTTTTGTAATTCATGGCAGTTATCTCCTTTCCAGTTAGGAGTTTCTCATTTTTGTAGCTTCCTGCTTCTTTTCTATTTAGAATAGACCTGTCAATATTTCTTTTAGCATGGGTTTAGTGTTGCTAAACTCTTTTAGTTTTTGCTTGTCTGTGAAGTTCTTTATCTCTCCTTCTATTCTATAGGATAGCCTTGCTGAATAGAGTATCCTAGGCTGCATCTTTTTTTCTTTCAGGACTTTGAATGTATCTTGCCACTCCCTCTGGCCTGTAGTGTTTGTGTAGAGAAATCAGCTGAGAGACTTATGGGGGTTCCCTTGTAACTCAGCCTTTGTTTTTCTCATGCTGTCTTTAGGATCATTTCTTTATCCTTGACTCTGGCCATCTTGATTATGATATGTCTTGGTATGGGTCTGTTTGGGTTCTTCCTGTTTGGGACCCTCTGAGCCTCCTGTACTTGGATATCTGATTCCTTTAGGTTTGGGAAGTTTTCAGTCATGATTTTTTCCAATACCTTTTCAATCCCCTTTGTTCTTTCTTCCCCTTCTGGAACCCCTATTATGCGTAGATTGGCACGCTTTATATTATCCCATAGGTCCCTTATATTGTTTTCATTGTTTTTTATTTGTTTTTCTCTCAGCTGTTCTGATTGGGTGCTTTCTGTTGTCCTGTCTTCTAGGTCACTTATTCATTCCTCTGCATTATCTAGCCTGCTTTGTACAGCCTTTAGGTCAGCTCTCATACCAGCAAATGAGTTTACTAATTCTGCTTGGTTCTTCTTTATAGTTTCTATTTCACTTTTGACATATTTTATATCTCTAAACACTATTTCTTTTAGTTCCTTCAGTATTTTGATCACTCCTTTTTTTTGAAATCTTGATCTAGTAGGCCATCAATATCTGTTTCCTTGATCATGCTTTCAGGGGATTCTCTTGATCTTTTAATTGGGAGTGGTTCCTCTGCTTCTTCATATTGCTCATATCTCTCTGGCATTGTGGCCCCACCCTCAGAGATTCTGTATTCAGTAGGTCTAGGTTAAGGCCCGAGGATTTTCATCTTGGACAAGAACCCCTTCATATCCTCTTGCCCTTGGTTGTGCTGACTGAATAGACTTGGGACCACACATTGGGAAACGTTGGTGTTGACCAGCAGTCTGTTTAGAGTGACCCCATTTTAAATTCGAAAGGTTCTCACCCAGAGTAAAAGCCTCATCAACACGCACGATTTGGTTTCTCCCAAGATGCCATATAAGGAACTTCAGCTTGCTTTCAAATGTGCTGTAAAATTTTAAATTAGCACCTCATTTTTGGTCTGGAATTTTTGTGAACCACTGTGAAGCTGCCTTAATTCACAGACAAGAGGTGAGGGGCTGCTGCTGACTTGTGGACATGGTCCTGGGAAGGTTTCCAGAGACTGTGTCTATTCACATGGCTGGATTTGTCCCCTGGGCTTCAGCCCTTTGTTTTAGCTAATTTTATTAAACTTTAAAAATAAACTTTTACCCTAATTATCTTTTAGGTTTTTAATCATCTACTGAGATTTCTGTAAGTTTACCAGGGTTTCATTAAACGAAAATTTTCCTGATGAGCCTCACGTGAGACTGTTACATTTAAGGTCAAACTTCCTGTTTGCTTTGTAATAAAATACAACTAAAATGTGCACATGTTTAATTTTTCTCAAGTCCTCTTTCAGCTTCTTGGGTTTGACATTCCTTGGAGACCCACCATGCATTTCCCTTCCTGTGAAATCTGAGCTGTGAGCATATTCTGTGTTTAACCCCTGCAGTCAACTCCAGTATAAATTATTCCTGGGAAAGGCCAACGGGGAATGACTTTTATAAATCTTTTTTTAATTTCATTGAATTTCAAGCCAAGTATACTAAGCAAGTATCACATACACACACACACACACACACACACACACACACATACACACACACACACACACAAAAGAAAGAAAGAAAAGAAAAAAAAAAACTATACTGTTAGAGCCCATAGGTTTTTAGGGCAAAATGTTGATGTGCACTAAACAGTACCAAATATACAGTAATGTAAATTGCTTTTTAAAAGAGTTAGGGTATTCCCTAATTAACATGGCAATGTGATGTTATCATGGGCCCTTCTGAAGCAGTCAATCTTGTAATTTATGGCCTGTGGACTGAGGTTTTGTAATCTGAAAATGATAAGGCAGATTGAGAATAGCCATTTCAGCATTTTATCCTTGATTATGTGACTAGTTGACTTTAAGCACTGGTGATGTAAGCAACTGTTCTCATCTCTACCATTCATAGGATGAGAACTGTGAACAGTATCCTTGTCCCGGACATCACTCTCAGTGCCTGGGCAGAGGTGTCCTGGTAAGAACCAGCTTCCAGCCCAGGGGTAGTGTGTAACTTAGGAGTAAAAATCTTCCTGTTGGGCCCACGACCAAGAAAAAGATATCCCACTGAACTGAGGTGGGTCTTAGCCACTACAAGAAAAACCCAACTTGGCCCAGAAAAATCACATTATCAAATAACTGTACAGTGAAGGAACTTAGGTGGAGGGAGTTTACCTTCTAATGCATCCATTCATTCAACAAACATTTTAGATCACCTACTGTATGCCAGCTATTGTTTGGGTATTGAGGATACAGTGGTGAACAGAAATCTTTATCTTCATGTAGGTTGCATTCTAGTGGGAGGAGGTGACAAAAAGTAAAAAAAAAAAAAGGTGAACTCTGTGGTATGTATGTAGTAGTAAGTGCAATAGAGAAAAATAAAGCAGGCGATAAAGCAGGAAAAACAAAGAAGAGGAAGGATGGAGGGGGTGGGTAGGTGTTCTTGCAATTAAAAAAAAAGAAGAAATAAAGGAAGGTCTTACTGAGTAAGGTCTTGAGAGAGAAGACAGTGTTATGTGGATATTTGGAAAGAGAAGTCCAGGCAAAGAGAAGAATATGTGCTAAGATCCTGAGGTAGAAAGTGCCTAGCCAGTCTGAGGCAAGGGATCTGGATCTTTAGGGTTAGGTGGAATACACTTGATTGGAGTTAACCAAGTGGACCTAATTAGCCACTAATTAAAAATGCCAATTGACTAAGCTTGGATATGGAGGCCCCTCCCAACTCCCCACTTCTCATCTTCCTCTGCTATCCCCTCCTCACGTCTCTTTCTCGTCTCTCCCAGACTTGTTCATGGAGTTATCCTATTTAAAGATTCAGAATGAAATGGCCACGGCCTTGTCCCCCAAGGTAATATTCCAAAAGATGGCCCTGACACCTTATATCCTTATATGAAGATACTTCTAGCCACATGAAAACCACATGCAAAAGATAATTGAATTTGGCAACCCAACTGCATAGTGAAAATTCAAAACGCCAATTTGCAATAGAAGATTGGCTTGTATTCGGGGCTGGTGAGAAAGGGATTAACCTGGTTTGGACACATTTAGGAGGTTCCATGATGGTGCAGGAAGCAATACACGGGCCTTGGCGTCAGACAGATGTGGAGTTTAAACCCTAGCAGTGAAATTGCCTGCACCATAGTTTTTTCTGTCGTCATTACGAGTTTCTGTGAGAGTTAAATATATGGCAAAAACCTCATTCATAATTGGAGGTCAGTCAGTTGTAGGAGTACCAATATAAATGTTCAGGCATAAACAGAGAAAGAAGGAAACAGGGAGGCGGATTTGTAGGGTGAAGGCAAGAAGCCAGTAGGATGAAAAAGGTGAAAGATCATGCCCTGCACTTTCGCACATTCCTGCAGGGGAGGCTGTGGATAGGACACTGTTGGCATCACTTCCCCGTAAAGCTGCCTCTGTGCCTGATGGCTGGAGAGGCCGTCATGAATAGATGTGGATGGAGTGACAGGGGCCACTGGGATTTTGGCAGTCTATGTTTCTCAATAATTACCCTCTGGGTGTGGAGTCAGTTGCTGATAACAACCGTGGGTTTGACTAATGTGATTTATGGCCTGTGAACATGATCTTTCTTGAGAAAGAATTAGTGCAAGTCACCTTTGGTGAAGAGGTGACTTTCAGTTTGGCCCCTTTGAATCTTGATGACTATGGAAAGATGTCCCCAAATCTCATACAAAGAAATGAAAGCATGAATAGAACTCACATGCATAATGTCTGACACGAAGGAGACGTTCAACCAATGGCTGTTGGCTACTCAGTAACACAGCATATGTCTACATTTAAAATATTCTTGAGTTTATTCTAAATGTGGTATAATATTAATGCATTTAAGAGTCAAGTAGGATTACATGAGGGTAAACTTATTACACTAGAAAGAGCAAAGCAGAAAGTAATAATTCATCTCAATAGTTTTAGGTCTAGGAGAGAAGAACGTGTACAAAACCAAAACACACAGATGAAGTTTTGCTCGGATGAAAGGAAGAGACTGGTATCAAAAGCAACTTGGGGCTTCCTTTGATTCTAGCTTCTCAAAATAAAAATGTAACTCTTTGATTTATCCTCTGGTGTCTTTTAAAAAAATGGAAACTGGTTTAAACTGTAGTTGATCATCATTCATGAAGTGAAGTGCTGCTGCCTCTTATAACAGATGAAATTCCATAATCATGTACATGTGGGAATGGAAATGAAATCCAGAAGGAGGAATCCAGCTTACTGTACTTGAGAACTGATGTGTTGCTGAAAATCCAGTCAGGACATGCTGACTACCCTCTCCTTGGTCAGAAGATCATGCTACTTATGGGAAAAAAAAACTGGAATTTTGAGAAGATGATCTAGGCTTTTCCTTCTATGCTCTAAACCCCATGCATTTGTATGCAAAAAACTTCTGTATTATTTTATCACTTCTTACTATGTCCAAGGTGCTTCAGTATATTTTCCACTTTGAATGCCCTCAACAATCCCATGAGAAAAGCATCATTATCCCCATTTGCAGATGAGAAAAGGGTTTTGAATATATTCCTTGCGCCAGGGAGCACCATGCATGGCACCAGAGATGAGATTTGAGCATGAAGCTATGTCCATGTGCTTAAGATGTTTTCTCTTCCTACTTGGTTTCTACCCCTCTGTCTCTTCTTTTCCACTGATATACTCTACCTTCCTGTCTACACTAGCCCATGTCTGCCGTCTACTGCCACAGTACCTCTTCTATAAAGATGTCTAGGGGTCAGGGCAATTGTTGACAAAGGACGCTGTCATGCAGAAAGTTCCTCTAGGGTAATACAGAATGTGATCGTTGGACCAGTATTATGGGCATTATCTGGGAGCGTCTTAGAGAGACCTTCAAGTTTAGGAGCTAAACTTGGCAATAAAAGTTAGTTACAATTATTAATGGCTAAATATTTCAGTTTCACAGGAAGCACTAATGGGACCCTATGAAATGAAAATAGTAAGTTTTAAGGAGCTGCATCAGGTCTTAGCCCTTTTCTGTTTGCTCCCCTAAACATTCCTGTCTCATATTCATGAATTTGATGTTTTTCAGTAGTTTGTTTTGTAAAGGGGATGTATGTTTTTCCTCCATGGGTCATTCATATCACTCTAGGATGCTCCTCAGAACTCAGAACTCTTTTCCAAGTAGATTGTCGTGATGAGAAGTTAGATATTTATCTGTGGGCAATGTGAATCTTCTTGCTAATAGTAAACAGTTATTTTCCAACGAATATCTTTGGAAGTGTTTTTATAGCTTACTGGTCATAGAAAGCGGTCCTCTGCAAATCACTGACTGGGCTCATCACTGTCTAATACTACAAGAAGGGGGAGTTGTTAATAGCAGCC
The DNA here is from genome assembly GCF_048564905.1 of Vicugna pacos. Taxonomy (NCBI): domain Eukaryota; kingdom Metazoa; phylum Chordata; class Mammalia; order Artiodactyla; family Camelidae; genus Vicugna; species Vicugna pacos. The sequence goes on from NC_132988.1 coordinate 17,023,126, forward strand.
ACTGCTTTTTTTTTTTTTTAACTTTTTTCTTTTTTAAGTGGAGGTTCTAGGTACTGAACCCAGAGTCTCATGCATGCTAAGCCTATGTCCTACCATGGAGCTATTACCAACACCCCCTGTACCTCTAGCCATTGCTTCTTGCGTGGGGAGGGTTGAGGAAGGCTGGCTATGGACAGTGCTGTTGTATACTTGAGAGGTGGTGATTAACTGAGAAGTCACATTAGCTGCCTGATTGATTCTCATTTGCAGATGGTTGGAAGGCAAATTTCCACACCTCTGAGGGTTAGAATTTATTACGAATGCCTCTGGTTCTGTCTCAGTTCAAGCAGACAATATAGAGACGTACTCGAGGAAAGCACACACCCTTTCATTTTGAAGTTATTTATAACAGCTGAAAATCCACAACTTGAAAAGACTTGAAAGTATATATTCTCCTTTGAGAGAACATAAACATTTGACTTTTCTTTCTGGAAGAAATAAAAGATGAAAAAGCCTTATTTCAGTCTTCACCCTGGGTTTAATTACTTTGGAGCCTCCTCCCTTGCTTTTGGCCTATTTGGCAATCTGCATTTATGAATCATCAGAAAAACAAGTGGGTGGGCAATTATAAATGATTTTGAAAAACAAAGATACGACTGTGAAGCATTTGTTCTCCATGTATTTTGATTTCAGCTGTGTGAAATTTCTTGATCTGGAGCAGTGTCATATGTAAAAGTGACATAGGGGCTATAAAATGTTTTGCTTTGAATAATTAAAGTTAATTCTTTGTGTTTCTCAGTCTGTAAACATTCTGGGTGGAATACTAAACATGATGGAGAGCTGTTTTATGCTCTGGAGGAACACCATTTGAAAAATTTCTTTGTGTTTTTTTCTGTCTACCCTATGAAAATGTCATCACAGCAATAAAGCTGTGTGTAAAAAGTATAGTGTACAAAATGGTACATTAAGTGTATATCCTCAAATTTTAATGCACACTTAATGTAATCTATTCCAAAGAATAGAAGTATTTATACAACGGGCTGGTTCTCACCTTTCTTGAATGCTAAAAGAAAAATTCATTTAGCAGATTAGAAAAGGACTCAAAGTACGAATATAAAAATCCAGACTGGTGAATCAATGGATGGGTCAAACCACAAATATCCAAGCAATGTACATAGATTTTTCTGTTGCTGCAAATGTTTCTACTGATTAAGAAAGATTGCATTTCAGGTCTTCTGCTTGAAACTTGGTTGCCTCTTTCTTTTCAGTTTTATAGTCCTCAGAGATCTAAGCTTTGCAACTTTGTCATTCTAAAACTTTCCACAACAGTTTTCTCTTTAATATATAACAAATTCTAGCTAACTGTAAAGAAGATCTAACACATTCTGGATTAATAGTCACTATGTATGGCAAGAGAAATTCAAGGAAGTGTTCTTAAATATTCCATATACACACAGGATGGAAATGAGTGAAAGCCAGGTAACTAATGGCTGGGTTTTTTTGTTCTTGTTGTTTGTTGTGTACATGGAATTACATTTTATGGTGGATACTATATCAGGCAGTCAAAAAATAATAATCTACTTTAAATGAGTAAATAAGGTTACTTATTAAATTCCTATTGAATTTTACTCTCTCTAAATCTCCTTCTGTAAATGGTGTATAGCTATAAATAGTGTGCAAGCTATGTACAGAAATGACTCCAAATATACTGTAAATGTTGCAATAGAATGGAGATGGTTAAGGATTCCTGTGAGCCAGCTGGTTAATAGACTGATGATAAAGGACTCAAGGACAAGAATTTTTGGTGAAAATAGAAATAGAAATTTTCTAAGAGTATTTTGAAGGAAAAACTAAGGGAAGTGTGAATTAGTCTGGACCATTGCTGGATAATGATGCTAGAATTTGCATGCTTACTATGTACCAGAAATTGTTCTAAACACATTAGATGCATTGAAAAACAGCTTTGTGCAGTAGGTAGTATCACCTGCCTTTTACAGGTGCAGAAATTTTAAATCATCTGCTGACAAAACTAGTGGAATAGAGTGGAGACTTGGGCCGTCTAGTAATCGCTGTGCTATGCTGCTTGCAAATGACAGTGTGGGGAGTTTGGGGGGTAAATTGTATCAAGAGAGCTAGCTTTTCCCCACTACAACTTCTGTCCTCTTCTTAGAGTTTGAAGCTTTGGTCTTCAAAATCCGAAGACTCCTCGATCTGCGTCACACACCTTCTCCTTGGGGTCTCATCATTGGGATGTGGTTAAAGGTGACTGATTGGCTATAAATGTTGATTGTTTCTTCCTCCTGAGATCTAGTCACGTGATAGTAAAGAAGTAAACATTGTATAGACTCAAGCAGACAGAAAGCCATAGCATGTGAAGGGGAATGCAAATGAGAAAAGGGTTGATGTTCCTGGCAGAGCCTTTGCCAGAGAAGATTCTGGAAAAGGGCAGGGCTGAAAGTAGAATCATTGCTTGAAAGTCAGTACTGAGACCAGAATGCAGACACCCAGTTCTCTACCATTCAAACTGAAGACCAAAGTGTTCTTTTGTGAAGAGTTGAACTTCAGAGGTGGAGGATTCAGAGACCCCAGCTTCCCTCTGCACCTCCCTTCTGTGGAACACCTGTAGTTGGAGTCTACTCACAGGACAAGAGAACAGAAATCACTTTTTTGAAGATGCTAAATGACCTCAGAAGGCAATGGCAAAAAACAAGTTTGCGCTTCCAACGGGTGTGTGTGTGTGTGTGTCTGTGTGTGTGTGTGTGTGAGAGAGAGAGAGAGAGATCCACACATGTGGGGGTATATATATATATATATATATATAAAATCTCCTGACCATTCTCCCATGGAGATAACAAAATGTACGGTCTCTGCACCCTCCCCATGAATCTGGGAATGGGCTTGTGATGACAGCTCCAACCAATATGGCTGAAGTGATGCTTTGCACCTTCCAGGGCTAGATAATAAAAAGGATACAGCTATATAGCTTTTACCTGGAGATCTCTCCCTCTGTCTCTCTCAGTTCACTGCCTTGTGAGCCCTGAGCCAACATGTAAATAATGTGACTTCCCTGAAATTGCCAGGCTGGAGAGATCACATGGAGAGACTGCACAGAGATAGGGACAGATGTCCGAGGAGCCATAAGTATTGTAGCCCGCAGCCCTTGAGCTGCTCTAGATAATGCTAAGCAGAGTGGAGACCAGATGTCCCTGAGAGCCCTGCCCCAATTCCAGATTCATAAGCAAACCCAGTATTGCATTTGTTATAAGCCACTGCATTGTTATGCAGCATTAGCTAACCTGCATACCCACCCGCTAAGACTGGGGGCTCTAGAGTGGCCTAAAGGGAATTTTTACCCCAGAATCTTCTCAATCAGTAATCCTCATTTATAATCAGAGTTGCCATTTTCTTGGTGCCTTAGTGTCTTACTGTTAAATATGTATGGACAATCACCGACCACTATCCACTTGAAGAAATTTTCCCTCTAGAAACAGAAAGACAAAATGTAAAACAGATGTAATGAACCCAGAAAACAAAGATAATTCAGGAAACAGAAGAATCATTCCACTTTGCATATTCAGAGATACGATTACTATACTCTTAAAATGATAAGAAGATGCTGTGAAAAAGGAGGAATTAGCAAAAGAGACAGAAATTTTGCAAGTTTGATTTGTAATTGCTGAAGTAAAGAATTGAGTAAAATGGTTAGAAGGTAGTCAGAGAAACCTCCCAGAGGTGGAAGGAGAAAGAGATTGATAATTTTAAAAACATAATGGAAAAATAGTTAATTTATGGTGTCTGAAGTTTGAATGAAAAGAGTCCGAGAAATAAAAAACTAGTCACAGAAGTTGGAAAATCATCACAAAATAATAGAATAATACTTCCTGAACAGATGGATATGGGTCCAGTGAGTAGCCAGTAGTGAGACTGAAAAAGATCCACTGCAAACCACTTGATTATGGACCAAGGATACAGAGGAAGATTCTAAAGGTTTCTAGAGAGGAAGATAAAATCAAGTCGCCCATTAAGGCATAAGCGTCAGAATAGCATCTGATTTCTCGCTATACTGGGTACTAGAAGGTGGCGAAGTGCTTCACAGTTTTGAGTGATAATGGTTTCCTACTTACAGCTCCATATCTGATCATATTATCAGTATAGTGTTAGCTAAAAATGAAGACATTCTCACACGTGTGAGGATTCAGGCACTCATGCATTCTTCCAGAGTGTCTAGTGAATGTCCTTCATCCCAATGAAGAAATAAATAGAAAAAGGAAGACATAGTTTCCAAGAAACAGTGAATATAAGTCAAAAGAGCAGTAAAATGCTCAAGATGACACCTGGCCAGCAGCTGTTAGTTAAGACTGGAGCAGGAAGTTTGGGGGCTCCAGGAAGGAGATGACCTGGAAATGAAGGGGACTTGATAGAACATACGACATAATAGTGCATGGGGTGGGGGTGGGGAGAACATATAGATGGAAGCCATGATGGAGCATTTGGGAAGAATAAATACATATGTGTTGAAAATTATGTAAATCAAGAAACAAGTCAACTATTAAATTCAGGAAAAGAGGTATAAAGAGAAGAGAGAAAATGTAATCTTTTAATGAAACCATTTTATATCACTTGGCTCTGGAGTGAATAGTATTTATGTAGTCAATTTTGTAAACATTAATTATTAATTTAACCCAAAATAATGACATAATTATATTAGGATTACAGGGGAGTGGAGGTCAGTGGTACAAGAGCATTCACTACTATTCCATCATAATAGGAAGTCAATAAAGTCTAGCATCGATTAATCAGGAACCAGTCAGAAAAAAGAGTTAAATTGCCAATCTGATGACCCATAAAACCTGAACTATTTTAGTGTATATTTCCTTCAAACAAGGACGTTACCCCATATGACCACAATTCAGTCATGTTCAGATGGGATTTTAACATCAATTCACTTCTATCAACTGTTACTTGGACCCTAGTCGAAGTTTGTTAATCTTTTTTTATTTTTAATTCAAAGAGGACTATATTGTAAAGAAGAAACTTACATTTGAGGTATCAGGAAAAAATAAACAATCTTGACAAGTTGTGGACTTAAATAAATGGTTTATATGAACATTTCTTATGGCCACTTTCACTAATTTGTGTGTTGGATGTTACACTAAATCTTAACTCAGTGAAGACAGTATTTTTTGAGCACCCAAGATAATATAGTCCAAGGATTTTGATTCATGATGTCTTTTTTAAAAAATAAATTAAGATTTTCTCATCGTGCTAGCATCCTCTTTTTTGACTTTGTTTTCTTTAATTTTTTTTTCATTGAAGTATAGTCAGTTTACCATGTTGTGTTAATTTCTGGTGTACAGCATAGTGGTTCAGTTATACATATATATGTTCCTTTTCATAGTTTTTCATTATAAGCCATTGCAAGGTATTGAATATAGTTCCCTGTGCTACACAGTAGGACCTTGTTGTTTAAGTTAATTTTGTGTCGACATTTAATTTGATATCATCCTTTGTACCCAAAGTCCATTTAGAAAAAAGTACTGCATTTACTTGTCATGTCTCAGTTTGAAATAATAATTCCTCAATCTTTCCTTGATTTTTATGAGCTTGACCATTTAAAAAAATTACAGACCAATGTTTTTTTATTTGATGGCTTCTCGTGATTATATTTAGTTGTGAATTTTGGCAGGACTATCACAGAAATGATGCCTGTGCCTTTCATTGCATTCTATCTTGTGGTATCATTTACCTTCTGTCCCACTATGATAATGTTACATTTGTTCACTTGATTAAAGTGGTATCCTCTGAATTTAAAAAAAGTGGAGACAACTTCCAGGAGAAATAGCTAAAAGAGCTTACAGTGATGGATGGTGGAGAGTGAGGTCAGGTGTTGGAGGAGGTCAGGAACTGCTGTTTTGCATTGTAAGTGGAGTAAATTTATGTATTTGTTTACCTGCAACAGCTCTGGTTTATACTTTGTGTCCTATGTCCTGTTTGGGTTAATATTTGTGCCAGACAAAAATGTCCCAGTTTGCATAATAAATTATATGGTCACTTTAATCATAAACATTTTGGTTTAACTTGATATTTTAAAAGGATGTGTTTATTCGTGTTATAAATTTAGAAAAGGAAGACTTACAAATAGAAAAAATGCATATTGGTTTGTGATGTTGTCTTTGCATAAAGAGGTAATGAAAGCTGAGAAGCACGTATACTATTAGTTGAAATGGTCGAGGAGTGGGAGGGGCAATGCTGACACGGCGCTTACATCACCCTCCCTGCTATCCTCGTGTAACAGTTGCACAAATACATCATAAAAAGCTTCTCATCCGATGACTGACAGGAACAGACTATTAGCAGTATTTCAGGAAGTCAGGCAATAGTTGGAAACCATGCAGAATTGTCAACTTTGGGAATATCAAAATAAATGCTGGCCCAAGAAAGTAAATGCTTTGTTGACAGGAGGAAAACCTTCTCTACGTGTGACTTTAAACCCTGCTTGGAATGAGTAGGCAGAAACTTAATATTTAACCAGGATTATAGCATGTGCTGAGAAGACCGAGGGGTAGAATGAGGATAAAACCTGTGTTTCCTCTCTTCTTCACACACAGGTGCCTGAAGACTACTACAACCAGCGTGTTAATCATTGGAAATATTGGAAATATGTGTCCCAAATCCCAACACACAAAACTAGTTTTCCTTGTGGTGGGGGAGGTGAAGTGGAGATGGATTTAAGTTTTGATGGAGTCAAATTTACTGGTCTGTTTTTCTCTTACTGTTTGTGCTTCTTGTGTTATACTTAAGAAACCTTTGCCAAACTCAAGGGCACTAAAATCTTTCCTTGTTTTTTGGAGTAGTTGTATAGTTTTAGCTTTTACAGTCATTATTCAATCTCTTTTGAGTAAACGGTGTGAAATGAGTCAAGGTTATTATTTTTTTTTTTGCATAAGGCTCTCCAATAATTTCAGCACTATTTGTTGAAATAATTTTTCCTTCCTCAGTGAATTGTCCTAGTACCTTGGTTCAAAATGAATTGACCATGATGTGTGGAGATATTTCTGAATTTTATTCTGTTCCGTTGATTTATTTGTCTCTATAATCTGTCTTGATTACTATTATCATCTTGAAACAAGTAGTAGTTTGGAAATATTCGAAATTTATATCTTTTTAGCCAAAGTTTTTTGCCAATTTTAGGTTCTTTGGTTTCCCATATAAATATAATAATAAGCTTGTCAATTTCTATAGAAAAGGACACTTGGATTTTGATTGAGATTATATTGAAGCTATACATCAATTTGGTGAGAATTGATGTTTTAGAATAGAGTCTTCTAATCCTTACATGTGATGTATTTCTCCATTTACTTAATTAAAAAATTATTTCAGTACTTTATTGTAGTTGTCAGTGTATAAGTCACACATCTATTTTCAGATTTATCCCTCTGTGTTTCATATTTTGATATTCCTGTAAATTATATGTATTTTATATCAGTTATGACTGTTGGTATTACTTAGATACACAGCTTATTTTTGTATATTGGCCTCATATCCTACAACATTGCTAAATTCACTTACTAGTTCTAATAGTTTTTTTGTAGCTTCTGTAGGATTTTCTACATTAATAGTTATGTTTATAAATGAAAGTTTCATTTTTCCCTCCGAATTACTTAATTTTTTTGTTTCTTTTTCTTGCCTTATTGCACTGACTGGAGCCTCCAATATACTGAACAGAAGTAAATGAGAGTAGACAATTGGTTTTATCAAATGCTTTTTCTTTATCTATTGAGGTGATCATATGATTTTTCTTTTTAGTTTACTAAGGCAGTGATTTAGGTTGACTGGTTTTGGCTGTTAAACTAACCTTGCATTCCTGAAATAAACACCACTTAATCATAATGTATTATCCCTTTTATGTTTTGATGGAGTTAATTTTCAAAAATTAAAAAAATTTTTTTTGCATCTATGTCCATGAAGAATATTAGTTTGTAGTTATCTTATATTGTAATATCTTTGTCTGGTTTTAGTACATGATTAAGCCTGGCCTCATCAACTGAGTATTACATTTTACTTATTTGTTATTTTCTGAAAAAGTTTCTGTAGTTTGTGTTCCTTTTTCCTGAAATGTTTGGAGAATTAAGCAATGAGCCCATCTGGGCCAGGGGTTTTCATTGTTAGAGTGTTTATAACTACAAACTTAATACATATTCAGATGATCTATTATTTCTTGAATAAGCATTGTCCATTTCATCAAAGTTTTAACTTTAATGGAAAAATATGTTAAAAGTATTCTCTATAATCATTTTAATATTTGTGTCACTTTTATAGTTGTGTCACCCCTCTCATTCCTGATGATAATAATTTGTATCTTCTCTCATTTATTTCCTGATCCATATGATCTTCTTGCAGATACAGTGTTTGTTTCTTAAAATCTTCTCTATTGTTTTTCAGTTTTGTTGATTTCTGCTCCTCTCTTTTTTCCATGTTTATTTTAGATTTAACTTGCTTTCCTCCCCAGTTTCTTAAGGTAGAAACTGAGCATAGTGATTTGAGATCTTTCTTCTTTTCTAGTACTGGCATTTAGTGCTAAAAATTTCCCTCTAACTGCTAACTTAGCTGGATGCCACAAATTTTGCTATGTTGTGTTTTCATCATAATTCAGTTCCAAAGTGATCATCATTTTGAAAACATTTCTGTAACTAATTAGGTTTGTATCTCCTACTCAGAGAACAAGTAAGGACATTTTGTTTTAACAACAGTGGAAACTTAAATTATCGTACAGGAGCTATATATGATGTGAGATGATTGAGCACTGTGAGGGGGTGGGATATATCAGATATGTTTTATGTATCTCAGATCATTTGGTCTCACCTCTTTCTAGAGTCTTTGGACATTTCTTGCACTGAGCTATTGCAGCCACTGACTTAACAAGGGAAAATATGGCAGTGCTTTGCTTTATGCTTGTGCTGTGTGCCTTTCATCTCTTATCCTGTGGTGTCCTTGTTGCTGCTGAAGTGTGAGACTGCAGGAACCACTTGGTCCAATGTGCAGCCCAGAGGTACAGGGGAGTCAATGTCAGTGGGGAGAAGCTTCATTCAGTAAGAGATGCTAACCGGGGGACAAACTTTTCCTATTTCTTCCCTTGGATGGATTGTTCTGAGATAGTAATTTATACACCTATTCGGAGGTAGTTACAGAAGACAGAACAATCCAAGAACCTTATAAACTACTTGCATTTGCTTTCCCTCCTCTTTGACTTTTCACCTTTGCTTCACTCCTTTTTTAGGCTTGTACTTCCCAATAAAGGAGTGGAGTAATAGGCTTTTTCCTTCAATTCTGCTTTCTGGGAGACTGAGACTAAGGGAGAAGGCAATCAACAAATTAGAAATGAGCACTTATTATTTTCTTTTTTTTTTAACATTTTTTATTGATTCATAATCATTTTACAGTGTTGTGTCAAATTCCAGTGTTCAGCACAATTTTTCAGTCATTCATGGACATATACACACTCATTGTCACATTTTTTTCTCTGTGATTTATCATAACATTTTGTGTATATTTCCCTGTGCTATATAGTGTAATCTTGTTTATCTATTCTACAATTTTGAAATCCCAGTCTATTATTTTCAATTAATTTTTATTAAAGTTATTTTATTTTCATCAAGGTCTACTATGACTGAGAAAATCAAGAAAAAAGCATACAAAGTTATGACTAATTTTAACTTAGCCACTGTTGGAGGAGGTCATGGAGAAGACGTGACCACTGGTTGACCCCCAAGCTGGACTTGGGTGAATGGAGCCTCCTCGCCCTCTCCCCGTCTTTGGAATGTTTGTTCCACCCACCATTCCCATAGTAGGAACTGTTTCAAAGACATAGCCTTGAGAGAGTAAGGTGTTGTTGAGACCATCTGGACTAAATATGTGACTGAACCGAGTTAAGGCTTCTATATAAACTTTTAACATTCTGGCAGACAGGTAGGGAGATTTGCTCATCTTGTGGCCACCCAAGCCAAGCCGTGAATGTAAGTTCCCTTGGTTATTAAACCTGCAGCCCTCTAATCAGGAAAGGTCTGCCTCTTTCTTTGGGGGCTTACTCTTTGCTTCTGGGGGCCAGTTTGTGAACCAATAGCCAGTGTTATTCTTTTGAAACTGACCCATTATTAGAATTTTTTTCTCAACTCAGTATTGATTCAACTATTGCTTTCTTCTGATGATTTTATTTCCTTCTCATGTACAGTGTTTTGCATTTTGAGTTTGGGTGTCTGGCATCAGGGAGCAGGTGTTGGGACTTTCCAAACTCTTTTTTAGGGTTAGAGCCCTTACAGTTTTCTACATGAATTGCACTGTCTGAAAGGTGAGTACTCACTGAGGCTGAGTCTATGGTAACCTCTGTTTTTTAAAAAAACCACCTTTCTCTTTAATCACTTTCATGTCAGTCTCCTTCTCTTTGCCCTGAGCTGCTTATATTGATATTGGAGAAAGTTAAGAGGAACTATTTACATTATGGACAATCTCTGTGGAAGATCATAAATTGTCACTTGTAAACGAGTGTCTGCGTGACTGGATTTCTTTTGTGGTTGCTACAGTTCTTTCTGGGTTTGGTTTTTTGCTCTTTTCTCCTTGTCCTATGACTAATACTGGTGTAAACCTCTGTCTACTGGCAAACTTCTGTTGACAGTGGGAGCCAAGATTTCTTAAAGTGGAACTACAGCTAATCTGATATTTGAGAAGAATAAAGCATAGGGGAAGGGGTGGTGGATAAATATGTGTTTAAAAAATTTGGGGGGTGGTTGGGGGAGGTAATTAGGTTCACTTATTTATCTTAATGGAGGTACTGGGGATTGAACCAAGGACCTTGTACATGCTAAACACAGTGCTCTACCACTGAGCTATGCCCTTCCCACCCCTTAAATATGTCTTATGTTATCTCTTCATTACAAAATTAATAAATGCTCACTAGGAAAAATATGAAAAATTTGAAAAATAGAAGACAGTATCACTAATAGCTCAACAGAAGGGAATCACTGTTGGCATTTTAATCATTTTGCTGAGTATGTTATTTTTTATGACTATTATCACACAAAATGTAATACATCAATGTTTTCAAAAACATATTTTTTGACTTAAAAAGTACACATGCTTGGTGTAGCAAATTTGGAAAATAAGACATTTTTGATAAAAAAAGAAAATTAAAATCATTGTGAATTATATCATCTGAGATAATGACTTTCAATATTTAACTTATTTCTTGAGAATGTTTTACATGCAAAACACTATTCAAAAATAAGAATTTCTTAAAAATTTTAGTAATACTCTAGATAAAAAATATCAACAACTTTACATGATAGCTTTCATTAAATCTGAATTATCTAAACCTTAACAAAAGTGAACTTCATTTGTTTTATCCCTACTTATAAAGATTAATTTGTAAGGGCAAATAATTACAATCAGGCTATTTGAAAAAATATGCCTAATAACTTTTTAATATCAGCAATATAAAGGAGGAGGTCAGAACACTTAGTATTTCTCAGAAAGAAAATATATTATTTTAAAGTTTTCAGAGGAAACTTGAGGAGTCAGTGTTAGAATCCACAAGAATAAAAGGCTGAATTAATAATAATGCCATCAATCTGGTTGATGTAGAACTAGGAAAAGGAACACAGTTATACCATAAGACAGACAGATGGACACTTAATGACAGATAGATACACATACACATTCCTGTAAAGACTGAAGACAAAACTGGCTTAAAGTGACTACCTGGAAAAATCTATTGAGGCAGTTCAGGTCTTAGGTACACTCACATGCATAGGCTAGTCTTTAGCAAGCTGTCCTAATTTTATTGCTGTTGTTAGTTTCTTAAAAGACAACTGTATTAGACTTTATACTAGTATGCAGCCTTTGTTTATCTTGCATTTCCTAGTAGGGATCCAGGCTAGAGCAATACTCTTCATTATTTGGGATGTTCTAAATCTTTAGGAATCATGTGGTTCCTTTCTCCTAGAGGGGAGTCTTAATGCTCCAACTTTGCATTTTTGTTAAAGCTTTCCAGCTAACGTGATTGTAAGAGCAAAATATTAGTTAAGTGTTCAGTACAAATGTCTTTGCACATTTCGCATTTGGTTACAAAGACAAGTTTATGAAGATGTAATTTTTTAAAGTAAACTTTTCTATTTTAATGGAATTGCAGATTCACATGAAGTTGTAGAAACACTACAGAGAGATCCGATTACCTAATACATTCTACCTAGATTTCCCCAATGGTTATGTCTTACAATGTACAGTATCACAAGATATTGATATTGATAAAATGCACCAATTTTATTCATAGTTCCTTAGTTTTATTTGTACTCATATATACCCACTCTACACAACAGTCAAGATGAAAATCAGTTAGGTCACCACAAGGATCCCTCATTTTGCCTTTCTCTAACCATGTTCATTTCCATCCCACACCCTCTCCTGGTACTAATCCCTGGTAACCTTTAATTGTTTATTTCTAAAATTTTGTCATTTCAAGAATATTATGTATGATAGTTAAAGAATCACAGGAAGTTGCAAAGATAGTATGAAGCAGCCATGAGTACATTTTACTTAAATATCTAGCAAACCCACAAAACTGATGTTTTACAATACATGTTGAGTTCTGTGCCATTTTATTACATGTGTAGATTTGTGCAGTCACTGTTACTGATTATTGGTGAGTTTTGTTAAAAAATAAATACATAAAATTTGAAGGAGTGTGAAATATTCATGGAGAAAATCCCAATAAACCTTTAAAAATATTGTGACGGTTGTAGATGTGTCCACAAATTCTTTAATACGCCTCCCTTCCCATCCCATCTTACTGAGTGTGGGCTCTACTTAGTGACTAACTTCCATCAAAAAAAATAAAGTGGTAATAACAGAATGCAACTTTAGAAGCTAGGTCATAGGGGGCTCCATGCTCTGTCTTGGAATACTCACTTGGTGGATGTTAGCTGCCATTTTGTGAGCAGCCATATGGAGATGCCCTTGTGTTGAACAACTGAGGCTTCCTGCAAAATTGCCGTGTGAGTACACCATCTTGGAAGCGAATCCTCCAGCCTCAGTAAAGCTTCCTAACATGGCTTTGATTGACAACTTGACTATAGCCTCATGAGAGAATCAGAGCCACAGTTGTTCAGCTACGTGGCTCCCAGGTTCCTGAACCCAGAAATGATGTGAGATAATAAATATTTGTTGTCTTAAGCCAGTAAATTTTGCAGATTTCTTCTGTAGCAATATACAACTAATCCAGACATCAATATGTAGGAAGACATATGAAATATGTTAGAAAATCAAAAGAATATTTTGAACACCATTGAAAAGTCCTACAGACCACCTTTGCTCTTATAGTTACAACAGTATTTATTATAGGCATAAAACAATTAATGTCAGGCCAAGAGACAACTCACTGGTTGCCTAAATTATGAAAGATGTTTGTTTTTGCTGTTTCCAATTGGGGTAGAGGAGAACCTAGGTCATGGGATCTTCTAAGTTCCTCCAGCTTTCCCTCCCACATACTCTTTTGCCTTTTGTTTCCTCTGAAGCTGCTGGCTGTGTGGTACCTTTTGTGAGGTTTGTTTGCAATGTTTGATCTTGATCATGGATGGAAGCAACCCAAAAAACTTTGTGCTAGGTTAAGTCACAAAATAATTATCCACTGGCCAGTGTCTGGTATGATTTACTGTTAGAATTTGAGGCCAAAAGTAGCTTGTCTTTTGAATATATTATTTGCTCTGTGCTCCAATTTATAGAAAAGAAACAGAGAAAAGAGGCTATGATTTATAGTATGAAAAGAAGCTAGAACTAATCACTAATTGTCAACTACCTTGTTGGTTTCTGTACTATTTGTATGCAACCACCCTCTCCTTATTTTTAACAATTATTGTCTGATTATAAATATACTGTCTTTGAATATGATACCATCAGCCTATGTAATAGCTACGGCAACACTAAAGAAATCATTGGCAGCTTCAGACTTTTTTTATGAAGGTGCTTGTTGGAAGAGTGTAGCAATCTAGTAGGAATTGGGAGATGGGCCATTTGTCTTGAAGCTACATTGGTTAAGTGACAGGAGATTACGGGGGTGGTGGTGGTGGTGACTAAACTTCCCTCCCTTCAAGCCACTTTGTTGGCACTGACACGGAAAACAGTTCTACTGTGGAAACTTTTTTTCTCCATCTCTTTCATTGGCAGCTCTTCCTCTACCAGTCCCTTGACTGTTAACTCCCTAAAGCAATGGCTCTCAAACTTCAGTGTGCATCAGAATCACCCGGCAGATGTGATAAAACAGATTCCAGAGTTTCTGAGGCTGTAGGTCTGGAATAGGGTCTGAGAATTAAGTTCCTAGGTGATGTTGATGCCACCGTTCTGGTGACCACTGTCAAGAACCATGGCCCTAGAGTGCTGTGCTGTGTAGTGAGATCCCGAGGACATGGTGAAGATCGGAGCCAGTGCAGTAAAGGTGATGACCAAATTGCTTTGCATGAGGCAATATAAGGAATGTGTTTTTGCTCTTGAGTGAGAAAATGAGGAGAAGGGAGAAGGAGGAAGTGAGGTCGCATGTATGAGACAGCTTGGGGCTGAGCGATCAGGTACAGATCAAGTCAGCTATAGAAATATACTTGGTACAGAGGTCCTTGGAGATCTTTAAAAGTTTCTCCCCAATATCTGGAAAACTCTTAAAATATACCAGAGTCACTTATTTCTTAGCAAGGGGTGTGTGTGTGTGTGTGTGTGTGTGTGTGTGAAAGAGAGAGAGAGAAAGGGAGTCACATACGCACAGAGAATGTGCATGTAAGTAGGTGAAGAAATTAAGACTAGTGCTGATGCTGCACTTTGATGCAGTTCAGAAGAGAGACAGCACCTTTGAGAAGGCAAAGTGATCAGCAAACTAAGGAAGCAGTGGTTTGTAGCTGGAGGTCATTGAAACATATTGGTCCCTCCCCTCACCCAAATTTACAGTTATCTTGGGGAAGGATTTGGGTTTGCACAGCACATGAAAATGGGGGGTTGACTCAATCATATCCAGTTCTCTAGGGGCCAGGGAGGCCTCAGCTGGCATCTGGGTTACTTTCTCTTGCAGTTCTCATCTACTTTGTGTTTATTCTTAAATCTTTCCTTCAGGTAAGCAGAGTCCAAAGGAATCTTCAAATCACTATCTCTAGGGACTCCTGTTTGTCATTCTCCTCTTGAATTTACTGGATTTATAGAGAGATAACAGCTACACACTGCGGGTTGTTTTTATTCTGACCTCTGGATGAAAGTTGGGTATTCTCAAGCTTCTGGGAAGGGAGAAGATACCTCATCTCCTTTTGGGGGAGACCAGGAGGACAGGAACTGTAAAAACAGACCCATCCTAGCTGAAGGGAACAAGACGTGCCCTGTGAGCATCTTAAAGCCAAGAAGATGCCTACAACTTCCCATCGCTTTCTTTATTCTGAGGAAATTCCGATATTTAGGAGTTTACATCCTCCTTCCTACAATTCATCTTCAAATCCTCTTCATCCATAAAACTCTGTGAGCGCGTGAAGGAAGGAAAGGAAGAAGCAGCTACCTAAGGATTTGGGGCAAACAAACCTGCTTCTTGCCCCGTCTTCCTTAGTTATGTGGTCTTCATGCTTGGGCATTCGTCTATGAATTTATTTGTTGGTTTCAGCCCTGACTTGTTCAAAATGTTTTGAAATCTCAGAATAAACAGCCAGTTAAAGGATTTCATTGAGGAGTGAACAGTAGACCTGAATGTGGTGCTCATTAAAGGAGGGATAATGTTGTTTCTCAACATCTTGCTCACCTAAATGATGCTACGTTGTGAAAAGTTGAAGAGATTAAATACTGAAAACTTTTATGGTAGTAATGGTGGTTGTGGTGGTGAGTCAGACCATTTCTGCTTGTAGAAATCCTGCACACAGTCTAGTGATCACTCATAGGACAGTTCAGTTATAATTTTTCTTTTTTTTACTTTATTGAGGTATAATTGACAACTAAAAATGGTACATTTAAGGTGTATAAGTTGATGTTTTGACATCCATATACATTATGAGATAATCACTACAAACAAGCTAATTAACATATCCATTACTTCACATAGTTATTACCACTCTAATTTCAATTACTGATGCAGCTTCATACTGAGTTCTTGGTCCGGGTAAAAAGTCTTTTCCAAGCACCCAAACTTACATCAATGACAGAGTGCTGGCATAGTCCACAAAGTGGAGAGTGCCTCATTTGAACTGCTGGAGCAGGAATTATTTTTCCTGCTCCTGACGTCCCTACCCTTCTCCTTACCTGTTGATTTCCGTATTGCTTCCTCCACTCTCCTGGAGTCCCTTTCCAGCATGTTAATACTGTTCGCTACCCACAGAAGGGAAGGTGCGTGAGAGCTGAGCTCCGCCGTGACTGTCAGTTCTAGGCATTGTGCCAACACCAACAGAATCCCTGTCTGGGCTCTTCCCAGAGGGTACACGATCTTCACTCAACAGACAATAAACAATAGGGAACAAGAATGCCGGCTATTGGTGTTGCATAAGTGGTGCCTGTTTTCATTATTTCTACTCTTTGTCACTTGTTTATGGATCCTTTATTCAGAGATGATAGAACAAAACCAAAACAAGATTCATGGAGGAAATGGTTGTTGAATGCAAACTTTGGGAAGGAATATCTGCAGCTTACATGATTGGTGGAAGAACTATACAACTCAGCCTGGGGAGGGACGGGTGGTAGAGGCTTTGTCTTCAGTTAGGTTTTTAAATTCCTGGGTGAAAGAATTTGAATCAGACAGAGAATGTTATCTCTACATTGATTCCAGTCATCCATGTTACCAGAAGGTAGGACAAGGAGCTCAGCTCCTGTGACTGGGAGAATCCTGGTGAGCTGGGCAACCCCGCTCTCCTGTATGTATGTACCATACACACACACACACACACACACACACACACACACACACACGTATACATACATATATGTAATATAAATAATATGTATAAGAAAATAATTCTAGCTGTCTAGCATCTTTATCATCATCATCATCTATGAAGACTTTATTTTTTAGAGAATTTTTAGGTTTGCAGCAAAATTGAGAAGATACAGAGCTTTCTAGGTTTTGTAGCTCTTTCATCTACAGAATTTCAGCAGTTTTTGACAGTGGTATAAAAATTTTCCCCTTCACTATCTCTCGAGCCTTGCTACTTAGAGTCTGATCCTTGCACCAGCAACAATGGGATCACCTGGTAGCTTGTCAGAAATGCAGAATCTTGGGCTTACCCCATACTAACTTAATAAGATCATATCTAGTGTTTTTTAGTCTCTGGCTATTTGGTGACCAATATTGCAAGCTTTTGAGAATCTGGTCCAATCAGCAGTTTGCCATTAGTGCCACTCAGATCGAATTACATTCGCTTGACATATTTGACTTAATGGGAGTGGGGAGAGACTAAGTGGCCTTAAGAACCTTCGTAAGTGAGGGTTCTTTTAGACCATGTTCACCACCAGTATTTTCATGTCCAGTTTTACTGCTTTCCTTATCAGATGACTGTTCTTCTTTGAGTTTTTGCTTTGAAAAGGTTGCAGATGGTTTCATTTCACATAATGGATTCAAAAACATTTAAGAGGCCCTCTCCCACACCAAAACTTCTGAGAGGTTGTTTGGTCAACAGAAATGTGTAAAAAAACCTCATTATAACTGAAACTAAAAGAAAAACTAAGACTTATCTGCAGAGTCATTTCTATTAGAATTCTTTGAAGAGGCCAAATAAGCAGCAGAATAAAGTTAGACCAGAAAACATAATTTATTTAATCTTTGAAAAATACTCATAAGCTTTAGTAAGAAAAATTAATTCATCGTTGACTCTGGGGTTCCTCCTCCCCATAAAGTCTTTGTTTCCTGTCAAGAAATAAAAGGCAGAGATATACAGTATTTTTCTGAAGAAGGGAATATTGATGGTGTAATATCCCAGAAATTACTTCTTCCATCTATCTATATTAATGTTTTTCTAAATAATCTGCATAGTCAGTTATGCACAGTTAAATGGCAAGTGATGAATACAATAATAACATATGGGAAGCTAATGACTATTTCTAGTTTGAATTTAAGGTGTGGTTGCATCTTTGTTGGATTTCAAATATGAGCGTCTGATCTCTTAGCTTACAGGCTTAGAACCTTGGTTATCTTTTTTCTTGACAGGCTTTCCAGAAAAATGACTGCCTTAACTTGGAAGAGGATTAAAGATAAGAGAGTGTGGTTTTTATAAAGACTGTCTTCCTCCTTATAAGAATCTATAGATGTTTCTTGTAGGAAACAGAACCTATTAAAAGATTTGTAGGAAACAGACTATATGAAAATATTCTAATTAAAAATATAATACTCTTCATCCGCCTCCCAGCATTGTTAACATTTTGGGTTTCAGTCTTTTGCTGTCTGTGTATACAGTTAAATTTTACTAACCTTAAATGAAAATCTTTGTATATTTAAGTGTTTTCTGGCTTAATATATAAACTAAAATTATTTTAGTAGGTTTTTTGTAATTACCCTTCATAAAGTGGTAACAATTTGCATTCTTTTCAGTTGGGTATGAGAGTGCCTATTTTCCTACATTTTCATCAACATAAGAGATGTCACCCAGGTGCCCTTGGCGTTGGCCTTTCTCTCATGGACCTGTTGCTGAGGTGCTTGGTCCCACCTGCCTGTTGGGCCTATGATACCGTCTTCTCCCATTGATCATCAGTTGTCCTTGACTCTGCTTTGAAGGGCTGAATCTCAGAAATCTCTATTTGCTAAGATTCCAGGTCTCTTTTTTGGCACCAGTCTTCCCCCTGGGATAGGCGTATTAGAAAACATCTGGGTTTTCTTCATCCCACATAAAACGTGGGAGAAATTTTTCTTACACTTTGCTCTGATAGTGAAGCACTGCTACTATTGCACCATATTGGGTGTGGCCCCAGCCTGAAGGCAAGGCTTCTGAGTTTGCTGCTTCCCTTGACAACACCTGGAAGAGGGGGACGCTAGCTTTGATGTTCTGCTATTCTTTGATATTTATTTGAGTGTCTCTGCAGTTCATTCCCCATATCCCACGGAGGTTTGGAATTTGACCTCCTTGCTCTGTCCCTTTCATAACTTCCTCTTTCCTTCAGACATGGAAGTGTTTTCTTTTTCTTTCATTTCCTTTCTAGTCTGGCTGGGAGTCTGTCTACATACGTTATTTTTCAGGATGTTATGATGAGAAGCATGCAGAGAATAATGATGATTTATTTTATGTCTTTAACTAGTGCCTTTATAGCACTTAATTGATGCAAGGCACAATTTTAAACACTTCGCAAATATTGATTCATTTAGCCCTCATTATAATCCCACAGAATAGATACTGTCATTATCCCCACTTTTACTACTGAATTGAGGTTCAGAGAAGTTGTATAACTAGTCCATGTTTACATAGTTTATAAGTGGTAGAGACAGGATTTGAACTGAGACACTCACAGCCTATACACTTTTCACTACACTACACTGCCTCATATTTGAAGAAGTCTCATTTTAAACTGCCTCATGTATAAAGCTTCAAAAGAGAAATGAAAATACATTATTTTAATACTTTCAAGATTTTCCCCCCTTATACACACATAAACACAGAAAAAAAGACTGGGAGAGTATAAACTAAAAATGTTTAATGGCACTTATTGAATGTTGGGATTATTGTGCAGGTGATTTTAATTTTACTTCTAGGGGCTAATATAAATTTGCTATGGTATGGATGATTACCATTATGTTCAGTCAAACCACACATCTATTAATAAAAAAGATTATTTGTAAACATAGACTTATACTGAAAAGACTAGGTTCATAAAAGGACTATTTTTTCTTTCATTAATTCATTCAATACTGATTGAAGGAATGTACCTTGCATTACACTATGACTAAGGATATGGAGATGAACAAAACTGCTCCTTCCCTGAGCAGTTTAAGAGAAAGTCAGCTAAAACAGAAGATTTAATAATATACAGTCTCATAACATAATAGAAAAATGTCTAGGTTCTTAATTCATAGTCACTCATCATACCAAGAAGCAGGAAGTTCTCAAACTGAATGAGAAAGACAATCAATAGATGCCAATAACAAGATGACAAAGATGTTAGATTGGCAAAGATTTTAAAGCAGCTGTGATTAAAAAAATGATCAAAAAGGAAGTTATAAACATGCTTGAAACAAATGGAAAAGTTGAAAGTCTCAACAAAGAAATATAAGATATAAGAAGAATCAAATGAAAAAAATTAAACTGAAAAATACAATAACCAAAACACAGAGTTCAGTGGATGGACTCAGCAGCAGAATGGATGTGACAGAGGAAAGAATCAGTGAACTTGAAGATAGAAAAATAGAAACCAGCAGATCTAGCCTATAATGGAAGTTCTCTAAACAGAAACAATATGATGAAAGAAAGAACCACAGAAAAATCAGGAAGGAAGGAAGAACAAAGTAAATTAAAACATGGGTAACTAAAATAGGCTTTCCTTCTACTCATAAGTTTTCTAAATTATGTTTGAAGAGCTGTGATATATAGTAAATATATATAATTAATATAATATCTAGATAATGTCTCTGGATAATTACATCATCTAGATAGATAATGTAACATCTATAGCAACTACTGAAAAAGTTAGGTACTAAAAAAAATATAGATAATTCAAAATGGGTTCTAAAAATGTTCATGTAATCCACTGAAGACAGACAAAAGGAAATAGAGAGAAAAAAACAAACCCAAAGAGAATAAACAGAAATGAAAATTTAAATGACAGTACAAGTCCTAGCAATAATTATGTTACATATAAATGGTCTAAATATGCCAATTAAAAGACAAAGATGGGCAGATTGAATAAAATGACCCAACTATGTTTTGTCTATTAAAAATTCATTTCAATCATAACCACTGAGGCAGATTGAAAGTAAAAAGGCAGAAAACATCATTCACACATTAATCAAAGAAAAGCTCAGTTTGCTATATTAATATCAGATTAAGTTCACTTTAGAACAAAGAAAACCACCAGAGACAGAAAAGATTATTATATAATGGTAAATAGGTCAACTGACCAAGAATACATAGCAATCCTAAATGTATATGCATTTATTAACAAAGCTGAAAAATATATGAAACCAAAACTGATGCAAATGAAAGGAGAAATAGACAAATCACAATTATATTTAGAGACTTTAAAAATCCTCTCTTAACAATTAATAGGAAAACTGGACAGAAAATCAGCAAGAATACGTAAGAGCTCAACAACACCCTTGACCAATAGTATCTGATTGGTATTTGTCTAAAATTACACCCCAAAACAGCAAAATGAATATTCTGGGCCATAAAATAAACTTCAACACACTTGAAAGAATTGAAATTATACAGAGTGTGCTCTTGTAGCTACAGTGAAATCAAACTAGAAATCAATAACAGAAAGAATGGGGAAATCTCCAAACATTTGGAAATTATACGACATACCTTTAAATTATCCTTAGATCAAGGAAGAGTTCTCAAGGGAAATAAAAAATGATGTTTAACTGAATGAAAATGAAAATAGTGGGAAAGAGCTGAAACAATACTGAGAGAAGAATTTATATCTTTGAATATGTACATAAGAAAAGGGGACGTCTCATATTAATAATCTGAGCTCCCACCACAATCAATTGGAAGAATAATGGCAATATAAACTCAAAGCAAGCAGAAAGAATGAAATATAAAGAGCAGAAATAAATAAAAATTGAAAACAAAAAACAGAAAAAAATGAGTGTAATGAAGAGTTGATGTTTTGCAAAGAGAAATAAAATTAAAATACTACCAGTAACAATACTACAGGCACTGAAACAGGACTACTATCACTACAGATCCTACAGATATTAAAAGGATAATAAGGGAATGCCACAATAAACTCCACCTGCATACATGTGACAACTCAGGTGAAATGAGCTAATTCCTTCAAAAATATACAAACTACTACAACTCACGCAGTTTGAAACAGCTAATTTGAATAGGCTTTTAACTATTAAGGAAATAAAATTTTAATTAAAAGTCTCCCCAAAAAGGAAATCTCTAGGCCATTGGAGGATTCAACCAAAAGTTCAAAGAAAAATTAACACCAATTCTAGGCAGGCTTTTCCAAAAAATAGAACAGAAGGGAATAATTCCCGATTCACAATATGAAGCTACTATTATCTTAATACTAAAAGCAGATGAAAACAGTGCAGAAAAGAAAAAATAAAGACCAATATCTCTCATGAATATATAGCATTACAGATATGGATGGTACGTGTCCATTCACTAGTATTTTGGGGTTTGTAAGGTACCTTGTCGTCTAGTTTTGTTTTAGCTGCTGCCTATTTAGCTTTGCTGTCTAGTGAACTCTTCTCTTTTTATGCCTGGGTTTTGGTGAGGATAAAAACATGCTTTTCCTGCCACTGCTACCTTGCCAGAATCCTCTCAAAATGGAATTCCTGATTATTCACCCCAAACAAGCCTTTACTAAATCTTCTCCATATCAATAAATGGCATCACTAATCAGCCATTAATGCAAACTCAGAACTAAGGTGTCATCAATTAAGACCTTTCCTTTCATCTTTCACAGCTAATCCATCAACAAATCCTGTTTATTGTATCTCCAAGATACATGCTGCATTTATTAATTCCTCTTCATCTTCACTATCATCACTCAAGTCCAACATGCTATCATTTCCTACCCAGATTTCTATATTATCCTCTTTATTGGACCCCTTGTTTACACTCTTCTCCTTCTATAAGAGCCAGAATGATCTTTTAAAATTATAATTAAGATTGTCACCTTTATGTTTAAGTGGGTGTTAATAAAATTTCCATAGAATAAAATCTTTCCATAGCATAAAATCCCAACAGCTTTGCAGGTCCAGAAAGTCCCTGTGTAACTGCATCCGTTCCTGATTTTCCAAACCTCATCTCTTACCTCTCTTTTACTTTCTCAGTATTTTCTATCCACAGTAGTATAGTTTTAGGTTAAGTAAGTAATTAATAGAAAAGGAGAAAATATAGAAAAAGTCTAATGACCTCATTGAAGTAGAAGAACAAGTAAAATGAGAGTACAGAGTAAGAGAAAATGAAAATCAGGAGATTGTGGTCAGGAGGAGAGATGCTTGTGATTAATAGTTTTGTCATGGGGCAGTTTTAGGTGGAAGAAAGTTATCGGGTGTTGCCCGTGTGTGGATGGTGGCACATGAGGAATGCTAATGAAAATTATTGGAGTTGCGACAGTTAAAGAAATCAGCTTTCAAAAATAAAGTGAATAAATATCTGGACTATTTCATGCAGTCCTGGTTTCTATATGTTAAGAAATGATAATGGCAGTAGAGAAATGCATATAATATAAGATTAAAGTTTAGACAAATTTGTCTTTTAGACAAACTAAAAGACAAAGGCTGCAGAAAAGAAAATTTAGCTTTGATTAATAAATTTACAGAAGTTGTTTTCTCAAAGGCTAATAAGGGTGAAATCTATCATATTAAAATTTTCCTGTCTTGTGCTCTCATTTTTTTTTCAGGAAAACTGAACAGAGAAGTAGAAATTAATTAAAATTTTTAAAAAGATTCTATCCTGAATGTACATACAGCAAAATTTAGATTTAGCAGGATTTAACCTGGTTTAAATCCTTGTCCCTGATGCCATAACAGATTTAGAAATTATACTTTGATAGATTGTTGCATTCCGAGGAACCATGATTTGACCAAGAGTACGACCAAATATCTGTTTAAAAACGTATTTGTCCATTAGCAGGCTAGAATTTTATGGGCTTCATATTGAACAAAAATTAGAAATTATTTTATTGCTAATTGAAGGGAGACGTTAAAGCCGAGGTCCAATACTGTAACAAGCCTGAGGCCCCTGCTAGGATCTGACTGTCATCACAAATCACGGGAAACTGTGATGTTCTAAGTCTGACTCTAAAAGCTCTAAATTGATTTTAGTGGTTGAAAATGAATTTTGGCCTTCTTATTTAATTTTGGCCAGTTGATTTTTGTGTATTTTCTATTATTGTATGTATGTATGCATGCATTTTGAGGGAAAAAAATCTGGAGAGATTTTATCAGTTTTTATTTTTTGTCACAAGCAATTAGGACCTTCAACTTAAAATTCTGAAATAAATTATTCTAAAATAAATTAACGTCAGCATAAAAGATGAAAATATAGTTGGGCACATGGACTTAGTTAAATTACATTATGCCTAGGGTACATTTGGTTGAAATTATCCATTAAAAAGTAAAACATAAAGCAGACTACATTGTGCATGGTGCCTTCTACTCGGACGGAGAGGGCACCATTCCGGGGAAGATATACTGGTAGCATCAGCAAGGTTGGTGGCAGTGAGGACGTGAAGTGGGTGGATAAAAGAATTTTAAGAAGATGAAAAACCAACAAGTATAACCCCTTTTTGAAACCCCACTTAGTCTTAACGTGGAGGTCTTTATACTCAAACTAGCACAAAAGTGCTTTCACTTGGCCTATACAGTATTTTAAAAAACTGAATTAGTTGTCAACCTTTAAATGTAGGGAGTTTCTTCGCATAAAAATACCGATTTTTAGTTTTCCTTGAAAATGTGGGTTCTCGACCAGATGGACTTTCTTGGCACAAAGGAGCCCGTTGGGGCTGATGAGCTGCCTGAAGACCACGTGCTTTCCAGGCTCCTACAGTCGCCCACCTGACAGTTTCACTCATTTTCAGGACACCTTTCTGCTCCCCCTGGAGACACTTAAGTTTGCAACTTCTACCCAAATTGTAAATAAAATCCCTTCATAGGTAGTTTATAAGAAGTGAGAATAGTACTTGTTAGTTTGGGTCACGAGTGTTCAAACAGCACTTTCTATCACTAATGTTTGTTCTATAAAGATGGTGAAGCTGTAACATGTTAATTTGATGTCTCTTGGCCACTTGAAGTTGGGATGCCCAGAAACAGGAGTCAGGAGAAGGGGAGGACAAGGAAAGAAGGAAGAGAATTGGTAATTGAAGAATACATACAAGCTTTTGGAGGCATGGGGAACTCAGAACAGACCTGAGTGGCATTTAAAAGACATCTTGCAGGCTAGAGATTAGGAAGCTTGGCAGAAGTTGTTGATTAGAAGCTTTGGGTTCATAAAATAGAGAGGCTGGTAGAGAGAAATTTCTGTAACTGGATGAATGTTTCCTGGTTGGAGATTTTTATTACTAAGGATAAAGCCATTTCACCTTTACTTGAGGGTATAGTTGGGGCCCAGGAAGAAAAAAAGGCACCAGGAGAAAAAAATTCTAATTTGTGTTTCTGGAATAGAAAAGATCCTTCCTTCCCCCTCCCTCCTTCCCTCCTTCCTTCCTTCTTTTCCTTTCTTTCAAACAATGTACTGAGCACATGCTGTCTTTGTGATGTACTTGTGTGTTGCTGACAGTCATCCAAGGCAATGTGTGTTTACTGCTGTTATAGGGGCTCAGAGTACAAGAGGAGAGGGCCCAAGCTCAACTGGGGAAGGTGGTGTGATGTGAAAAGAGGAACGAGCTTGGGGTCAGATACATCTGGGTAACATTTAGATTCTACAACTTCCGATCTATATAGCCTTTAATGAGTTATCTCCAAATCCTACTTTCCTTATCTGTTAACGTGGAGTATTCCATCAGTATTTACTGAGCACTTACTATACACTGAGTACATGATGTGTATTATTTCAGTTGATCCTCACAAGAGCACCATGAGAAAGATTATTATCCTCTTTTTACTGATGAAGAAATGGAGGCAGAAGCTCTGTCCCTTTTCCAAGGTCACACAGCTGTTTTATTACAGGTTTTATTATTATTAAGATAGGGTAAGGCCAATAGATCAGAACAGGATTGCTACTGATAAGATTGTTATATTCACAGATACCAAGAGGAAGGGGCACACCATGCCAGGAGTGGAAGGGAGTGAGGTGGTGGGGGCACATGGGGAGGCACTGGAGTCAGGAGACAGAGGGAGAAAGGGAAACTGTGGGCAAGAGCCTTTACTGTGACTTCCCAGGGAAGGGGGCATAGAGGCAGGGAAGCGAGTGTAGGATTGGCTAGTTTGCATAACTCCAGTGGGCTCTGGAGTATGTGTGTTGTCCCTGGTTGCCTTGGTACCCGGTCTGGGGGAAAGTAGGGCAGGCAGATTGTGGTCTGGAGTGTGAGAGCCCTATCTAGGAGGTGGTTAGGGGTGTGGGCTCTGGATGCTTGGTTTGCATTTGGAAAACAGGAAGTGTTTAACTGCCTCTAGGAACTTGAGAGGGGCAATATACCTCCATGGTCTGCAAGGCTCCAGATGTCAAAGCATCAGAATACAAACAAAAGACAGAGATAATACAAAGGCTTGTAAATAAGTGGTGAAGCTGCAGTTTGGATACTGGTTTCTTGACTGGAATCCAAGTCCTTAACATTCTGTGGCTGGAGGCATGGAAGAGCCTAGGTGAGGGATCTGAGGACATGACCAGTGCACCTAAAACTGGAAGCCAGTTCATTAATTGGTATAATTTAGTTGAGCTGGTTTATTGAATGAGAACATGGTTCTGCCTCCTTGTATATACACGAGACTTCCCATACCTGAAATATAGACTGTTCTCCCTGACAGACTGACAGTGCATAGAAGATGCTGCAGTAAGATAAGAAGATGAGATAACAGACATAAGAGGAGGATGGCCATGATCATTATGACCTGGCTTGGTGGAGACAATGCCTCGCTCTCTTTCACAAGGATTTCCAAAGTCACTAGTTCCAGTAAAGGCTCATGACTCTGACGGCTGTTTTGGATCCACTTTGTCAAAATTCCTTGAAGTGAAGGGAAGTTTCTTGCCCTAACTGCTTCCTCTGAGGTCACCTCAGGTAGTGTGGGTAGACTTAGTCTGAAAAGGGAAGGCAGCCGCAGGGAAGAGGGCGCCATGTTGGCTGTGCCCTGCATCACACCACTGTTCCACCCAGGCCCTTCACTCTTTCCCTGGACACAGCAGCTGCACAGCCCAGGTTCACTGACGGAGCATCTGCCCCCTGGCCAGATGTTAGCAGTTTTACGGGAAGCAGGATTTAAGGAGCGGGACCCCATGCTCAACAAAACCATGCGTACTTCTTTGAATTTGGGAGAGATCACGCCAGAGTTAGTTTGTAAAGAAAAATAACTGTAGCAGAACCTGTTTTTCATTTACTCAACAAATTAATTGCCTCTTTACACATGTAGTCCTGAATTGTTTACCAGTACATGACATTCCTGAAATTTCACAAGCTCCCTTTAATAGTACATTTTATTTTCAGGCACAGTTGAAGAACTCAGTGAAAATCAATTTTTGCCTATGAAAGTAGATTCTGTATCATTTATTTGCTGCAGCTCAATGATTTGCTGTATGAAAGGAGAATGTAAATACAGGTTTAGCTGAAGAGGACTTTGTTGTCAATATGAACCATAGTAGACAGTGACAACTAGCTTTATTTCATGGAATAGGAAGTTAATACCATTTTTTATGAATATGGAAATAAGTCACTTTTAAAAATACAGACTACTTGGTTTCTCTAAAGTCATCGTTCACTGGAAAATTTGGAATCTTTAGAATGAAAGCTGTAGGAAAAGGAATATATTTCCATTTAATATGATGAAAGGTGGCTTTAGAATGGAAGTAGCAGATTTCCTTTAAATGAATTCTGGCCAGAAGATGGGGAAAATTTGCCAAAATGACAATGATTAAGTACAGATATCAGAGTCAATACAACATACTCTTGGAATGAAGTTCTCAGGGCAGCAGAAACATTTGATGATAAAGCCAAGGACTAGCAACCATTGTAGTATGGTTTTTTTTTTTTGAAGTTTAAATGTCTGATTTCAATCAAGAGTCCCTATTGTTTAGAACAAATTCTATTTTGTTAGGATTGCTCCCTTAGCATTTAATCAAAGAAGGACTGGAAGGAAATTTGGTTTTGTGAAATATTCTGATGCAGGAGTCACTTTAAAAGTGGCTCAGTAAACATCCTGTCTTATAGACAATTCATTAGGTGGGTGATAGGATGAAAAAAAGAATTCTATTGCTGGACTAAAGAATGACTGTTCCCTATTAAATATATTTGAATGATAGTCCCCTCTGAGAATATACTTGGGGTGTAACTGAATTTGGGGTTGGGAAATATCTGTTAGGAAATTACCCTTTTTGGAAAGACTGCAATTAAGAGCCAATCCTACATCCACAGGACTGCTTCAAACATTTGCTTCAATTTTAAGCCCAATTTGAGTCTTTTGTAAGATTTGGGTGGTTGGGTTGAGTCTGGTTAATCTTCCACACATGTATGGTTTTGCTGATGGCTTAGTGTGTCCAGAACATGTATGTATTTCCATTTGGAAAGAGAACATTAGCCTTCAGTTAGAGGATCAGGCAGACTGAGAGTGGGGAGGGAAAAAGAGAGATTCAGACAGACAGATGCTGGTGCAGAGGGGGATGCTTGCTTTTCCTTGCTCATCGCCTGAACCCCAGGACTGAGCTGTTCTATTGTTTTCTGTTTTAGACCGCGATGGTCTTCATAAATTTAAGACACATGTAGCGATTCTTTGTTGTCGTTCAGAAATACCCAGTTAAAAGTTTTTAATAACACCCAGAAGTTTTAGAAAAGTTCTTGTGTAGTTTTCACATTATGTAGGTCAGTTAACAGGGCATTTCAAATTGGAGCATTTCTGCTGATGGTGAGGGGCCCTGAAGCCAGTCGATATGTTTTGTTTATCATTTGACTGCCTTTGACTCAATAAGATGACCCATGTCTATGCTCTGGGTGAGAAAATCACATCTTTGAAATCCAGTCAAAAGTACTGGATCTTTGGAGGTCCTGCAGGGTCCTTGTTCACTGCAGTTACACATCTGTGGTGAATCCATCTGTAAAAAGGGACTGAAATGTCACCTCATGCAATAGCAGTGGTGACCACCTAGATAGTGAGAGAAATAATGTAAATCCTTCTGGGGAGACTGAGTAGAGACAATAGCAGCTCTACCCTAACTTCTCCCTGGGCAGGGAGTAGGGGTGGGGGTGTCCTGGGAACCAGAGAATAATTTGAGGGATACTTCAAATTAGGAACCCCACCCGTGGAAAGCTCACCTACTCTTCCAGGTTGGCTGCACTGATGTGACCTTGAGTCTCTGCCCTTCCCTTCTTTTTATTGCTTTCTCTTTGGTTATCCTCTCCAAATTATCTCTCCTGTAAAATAATATCCTACAGTCTTGACATCCACTAATTCTTTGGTGCTTTTTGACACACAGAAGCCTCACTCTAGGGACCTTAGTGTCTGCTATCACCCTGACAAAAGCCTGCTTTCACTCCTTTAAATCTCACCTTCTGTAGGTTGATTAAGTGCATCCTATGTGTACAATGCGATAAGTGCAGAATTTGCTAATACCGCTACCTTGTTAGATGTCTTAAGTAATTCAGAAGAGTGCAGATAATAGGATTTTAAAACTCAGAAGGCTAATGATGCAATAAATCCAAATTGCATGTCCTTGTGCTTCTTTAGATAGAAATAAGTGGATATGTGTGGGCAGTGATAATATTTTTCTGCCTTGTGTGTGCAGGCATTTGTCCCCACTATGAACATGTGCACTCTCTTTGAGTGTGTGAAAAGGCATAAATAATTTCTAGACAGATAGAATGCTGTTTCAGCTTTTATTATGCCTTTTTCGATAGCTAGCCTATTGTTTTAAGACAGAGGAGACTAGCAGGACTATTTTGAAAGACACTTTCACAAGCATTGTTCTTGAGAGTGTAAATTGGTACAAAATTTATGGAGGGCCATTCAATTCAACAATATATTTTAAAAGCCTTAAAAAGCTCATACTTTTTGAACTCAGTAATTTTACTGTTTTAAATTTACTATAAAGAGCGAAAATCGCAAATATGCAAAAAGATTTATATTCCAGGATTTTTCATGTCAGAGTTAATAATAGTGAAACTTTAGATACCCCCTATGTGTCCAACAATTTAGAAAGATTAAATAAATTATGGCACATTCATCTAATGAAATACATGTATGCATTTAAAATCCTATTTATATATAAAAGGCTCAAAAGAACAACCAACTCCTAGTAGTAGTTATTTCTTGGTAGTATGCTGGAAAATTTTATTTCTTTCATTATATTTTTATTTATTTTATAACTGCTTCTGCCTGGAGTATTTCTTGATTTTAAATGAGGAATACAGGATAAAAAATAAAATAAGAGAAGGTCCATTAATTATGTTAACCATTAACTATATTACTAACTTGAACCATTAACTGTATTATTAACTTGAATTTTTCAGGGATTAGCTGTTTACCTTTTTGATTATCTAAGAACCTTATTTCTTGGCCTTTTTTCATCCCTGAAGCGCAGCTTCTGTGATTTCCCTGTTTATTAGCCCCATGGCTCAAAGTGGATGATTAGGGAGAAGAGAAAGCAGATTTGTAGGACCTTCTTATAGGCTGGATTTAAATATACTTTTTGTTAATAAGAGGTAAGGTAAAGTCTTTTCTTTAGTAATACATTTTTTTTCCAGTAAATTGTTTTTGTAGAGGTTGTTTAAACGTTGAGATTATATGAGAACCAGCAGCAAAACTTCCCAAAGGCTGCTGGCTCTTTGTCTTTCCTAAATGAGAATGTAGGAGCAGAAGGCATGTGGACAGAGTATCAAAATGGTGGCCCCCTGGGCAAGCGTCTCACCAGAGGAGGGCGCTGGGAGAAGAGCTGTTGACCTGACACAAAGGGTTCCGATTATTTATTTTCTTTAGTTTCCTTTTCTCCTTTTCTTCTAAGCTACTCTCTTCTAAAAGTTTCTCAGTCACATCCTTGATATGTTGAATATTTAAAACATTTCAACTATAGAGTACTGAGCAAGAATTAGCTTCAACAGTAACTGCTTCATACAATGATGACAATGGGCCTGACAATTAAATCCATGTGTTTGGTAAAAAGAATTATGGTCTTCTAACATATGTTACACTTGGTAGGCATCTGGACATTTCTGTTTCTTTCATATAACATAGTCCATAGCATGGGCCTTTTCATGTTTGGTTATTGGCCCAGAACAATGGAAATGCAACATAAGAGATTACACAAGGGCACATGCAACCTGATCTTGGCTTTTTTTTTTTTTTATCTTTTTAAATGTCTGATGGTTAAAAACTTTTATTGACCTTTATGAAGGCTAAGCTAAGTTGATTTGTGTCTAGTTGATTAGAGCAAGAGAAGTCATGATTAATTGTTGCAGAGCTCAAAGCCCAAATTGTTTTATTAAAGTTGGAGAGCTCGAATTTAAAATCTTGTAACTGCCAGCTCCTCCCTCACCACTTTATTTGGCCATGATTACATCCAGTCTATGCTGGATGAACAAATGTCTAGGTATTTACAGGTAAGTGAAATTATTCTGCAGGAAATGCACTCTGGTCCATCAAGATCCATTCAGGTACGACACCTTAAAAATGCGTTGGCCACCATGTCAGATTTTCTTATGCATCCACTCATGAACTTTAATATATATATATATTTTTTTTTCTAATTATAAAAGTAAGTAATGCTCATTGTAGAGAATTTAGAAAATTCATACCGGTTTTAAAAAAGAAAAGTAGAAGTGCCTGTAATTCCTAAGCATAGAGGTAAATATTGTTAGCATTCTGTTGTATTTTTCCTAGTCCTTTATCCTCTGCATGTTTATATATTTAGCATAGTTAAAATCCTTAAGTACTGTATTTCACTTTTCTCATGAAAGGTATTTCATCATTTCTCTTAGCATTAAAAATCATTCAGAAATATATTTTGAATTTATAATATTTGATCAAAGAATCTCAAGTATAGCCTCCGTTTTTGTACATTCAGATTGTTTGTAGCTGTTAATTGTTATAAATAATGATGTGTTGAACATCTTGTACATACATTTTTGCTTATACACTTAACTAATTCTTTAGGACAGGTTCTTAGAAGTGGAATTGTCGAGTCAAATGGTACATTTAAAAAGTTTTAAATGCATATTGTTTCAGGTACGTTTAAAATCAGATTTATAGAAAATCAGATTTATTTACTGAGAAATGATAAGGCTGAAAGTGGGAAGATTGTGAAAGCTATAACAGAAGAATTTAGACTTTGTTCTGAGCTCCTGATTAGCCCTGTGGTGTAGACTGTTGACAGCCTTGCTTTGACTCTCTGTGCCTTAATTTCCTCATTTTGTGGAAATTTTGTGACATAATATTGTTAAATATTACTAAATATATTGTTAAACGATACCACTCTTTTTCTTGTTGCCTTTTCGGAAAATTTTAAAGCAGGCTGATTGCCAAGAGTTTTTAAAGTCTTTTGAAAATTTAGAAAGTTCTGCGGAAGCACAAATAATGACAAGCTGGTTGTTTACTCTGCATCCGTGAACCAAAATCAGATGTTTGGACCTCCAGTTGTTAGAGGTTTGGCTGGTAAAGCGGGAGACAATGAGACTGGCCAAAGCAGCATTTACTGTTCAGTATAATTTCAAAGGTATGCTAAGAGAAAGAAAGCTCAGCCAAGAATTTATGACTCGGTCAGAGGCAAAGTTGAGAGCTATCACCTGCTTCAAGGAGGACAGCTTTGGATGAGTTCATATATATGCATGGCACCCTGCTGCAGTCTAACTTTATGACTTTTAATGACTCCGACCACCTAATCACTTGTGAAAGGATGTGCTGGAGTTTGCCTTCACTCAGTTTGACAAGGTGATGGGAGGCATATATCTTCCTTACATGAAAACACTTGTCAGTTGCATCATATTTGGTAAGACAAGCACCAGTGTCACCTTGGGGGGAAAGAAAAGTAACTCAGCTGACATCCAATGCATATGAGTTTCCAGTGTGCTGCAACATAGCCTAATTTCAAGTGAAATATGCAAATCTACCCTATTTTGTCTGTAGTTTTTATTTTCCTGATGCTTTCTCTAAGTGCCACATCTTCTGCTGATGGAAACGTTGTGTAACTTCTTCTGAGCTGATGCATATTTAAATATGCAAGGCGAAGAATTTTCAGCCTTTGAGTAGAAGCAACATGGCAAACCAAATGCAAATCTCTCAGTCGACCTGTTCTTGTTTGGTTTGTTTTTATTTTATTTTTGGGCTTGCGATGCACTTATATAACCAGGTCACTGTAGTTCAAACTGCTGAATTTTAGACTTTTTATGGGTAATAGGTCAGTCAAGTGAAGTTGGCTAATTAAGGGGTTAGTACTAATCTACGTGGGCAGCAGAGGGATGACTGAGTGTGTTGTGATAGTGAGGAACAGATAAAGGAATTAGGTCACAAATTCGTGTCTCTTTCCTACTGCTTTCATTAAATTTCAAGAATAATATTAAAGTAGGCGTATTTTATAATCCCCATGGTGGATTGTAAATTTAATTGGTTTTGATTTCTAAATGACTTCTGCATTGGGCCAGCATAATCAAAGAGGTCTGGTATAAATACATCCAAGAAACAAACTTTACAGATCAGGTGAATATCCTGGATCAGAACAATGGGTCTGATGACATTCCGAGTGGTAGAGTCCTGTTTCCTAAGGAAAGGAAAAGATTGAGTTGAAAATGGGACTGCTGTTGAAAAGGCTTCAGCAAGCTTTGTCCATAGCTAAAGAAAGCCATTAAGATACTTTAGGGTGACTGAATTGTTGATAGCTAGAATAATGTCCCGTAGACAACAAAAAAGCTTTTTGCAGACTAGCAGACTTTCCCTAAAAAGAAAGTCCTTGTTTTTTTAAAAAGATGGGTTGTCTCTTTTAGAAGACCCCATTTGCAACAGAATTGAATTTGAATTTTCTAGGTTATTGGGAAATAACATAAATCCAAGTTCCCATAGTGTGCTTTTTTTTTTTTTTTTGGCTGGAACTATGCATACATTTATTACAGCTGGGATTTTCTTATAATAAGTCACTCAGCTGTTGCAAATGCAGTGTCAAGGGTTCCATTTTATTTCACACATTGGTTTCCTTCAGTTGCTTCTAGTCACATGTATTTGGTCACCTCTGAGGGGCTAGAGTGGACCCTTTCTGCAACTGAATTGTGTAGTAGGATTCTGCCTATTTTGGAAGCAAAAACTGCAAATGGTTTGCTCATGTGTAGAGCGAACAAAGGTTTTGCTTCCAATTTGATATAACTTTATTTACATTTTGCTGTTTTGAATCATAGAGGAACGAGGCCAGGGGATGTACTGAGCCAGATTGCTTCCCCACCCAGGAAACAAGAATCTCATCATGGAAATCCAATTCTTCATCTGCTAAGTCTATCTACTGCGAATGAATACAGTTGATGGTTACTTTATATGATTTCTAGAAGACCAAAGAGTAAAGAACCAACTGCCTGTAATTTTCTCCGTAGCAGTCTAAGAGAAACACACAGACAGTGATGTGATGTAGTTCCATTTTTCAGTGCTAGACACTCAGAGAAAGAGAGTTCTTGTACACTCAGGAAAGCAAAAACAAAAAAACAAAAAAACAACAACCACATCTAGAATGGGATGGCCCATGGTGAAACACTGTCCTAGAAAGTAGTAGGTAAATATGACATTTGGTGTTTCATGATAATTCAATAAGGGGCAAAAATATCGAGTTTGTATTTGTGGCCATCCACAGAAATACGTTTTTCTTAAAACCACTAATCAGAACATATGAAAGAAAGCCATAGAGTTCACCACGTTAATTAAAACGTAGCTCTTTGGGTAGGCCATGTCAAAAATTTTCATTTTAAGCTTCAAGCCTTTCTTCCCCAAACTCAACATTCATGATTATGTTACGCTATTTTATTCTTTTTTTTTTTTTTTTACTATTTCTCTTTTAAAGTTGTGTTCCAGTGGTCATCCAATTATGAACTTGATTTTCTCAAAAATTAGAAGTCATTTGAGAATGAAATAAGCAAGTGTCACTATTCATGTGAAATGAAATACATGTTAGGAAACTAACTTTCTCTTATCATACAATTGTCTGTTACAAGACAGCTAGGAAAAACGATCTTATTTTAGCGTGTTTTATTGTATAGCTCCTTCCACAACTGGTCGATTGGTCATAGGTTTCCTGCTCTTGCTATTGTTCAGCGATGGGTGAAGAGGCAAACAAAGGAGCGGCACTGAGTTGTCACATGACTATCTGGGATAGTCATGAGCAACATTTTCCTCTTGTATGAAACAATAACATTTAAATTTTTGTGGTTATGTATCACGAATGTCTGACAGCAGAAACCATTGTGATTGGCAGGCAGTAGATTAAATTTATGGGTTTTAGGCTTTTTTTTTTTCCTTAATAAGGATACCTTGAGAAAGTCCAAGGGAAATGAAAGTCAGTTTTGTCATCTCACACAGATTTCAAAGGCAGGGGGCTACACCAGGGCTTGAAAGGTCTATATTACACTGCTGCTGTCTAGCCATACTTGACAATGAGACATACTGTATTTGCTCACGGTGCTGGAGTTTATCATGCAAGAAGAGTAATTATATTTGAATTGTGTCAGCCAGCCACCCTAAAATGAAGGAACGTCAACGAATGTTGCTCCAAGGAGAAGGAGATGATTAGTTATAATTATACTCAGTGTCCAAGAAAAACGCTTCATTCCCTCATTCTGTTGCAAAGAGGAGAGGGGGAAAAAAAAACCAACAAAATTTTTTTTTAGTACTTCTCAGTATTAAAAAAGAAAAACTTTTAAGGTGGCCATTTATTGCAGAAATTTCAGATAAGCGCTCTGGTGTGACTATTTAACTATCTGAGGACTTGCTTTGTCTGTGCACAGTTTTATAGTCTTAAAAAATAGTGTGTGATACATCTTCTAGATTTTTACTTCTTCATCATTTGTAGAGAATCTCCTAGCATGGGAAATGTTAGATGATAGAAAGCAAATTTCCTAATTCATCTAGCTGTGGTTTCATCTACATAGTGCCAAGGCATAAAATATGGCTTTATAGCCACTTACGCATATGGTGATTTGATTTTTAATTCTTGCCAAACAAACGATTTGTTTGAGATGATCAGGTGAATATCCTGGAGTGTTACTACTTTTCTGTGTGTTTTTGTCAGTCAGTGGTTACTGGAACTTAGCTTTCATCTCCTAAAAATACACATTTTGAAGTTTATGTGTCTTTGAGACTTTTTAGATGGTGCTTTTTGCTACATATATTCTTTTTTACTGTATAGCTTCCCATATCTAGCTTAGTGTAATACTTTTGGGGGTTATTAGTCTATTGGTCAATTCTCACAGTGGTTTCTGTGACTTCCTATCTGTAACTTTTTTGGGGGTAAAATTCTCACTTCAGCAATTTTTTTGTAATGTTGAGATGATAATATGGTTGGTGGGCTTGGATTATCCCTCAAGTATGGTAAGTATTATTATAAGAAAGAGCTTCATTTATAATTATTGACATTTGTGTGGTTTCAGTAACTTCCCAAGACATTCTCATGAAACCAATGCTACAAGTAACGGTAAGATGCGAAGAGATAATGGATTTAAAAAGGGACAATGTTCCCAAGAGGTAATTGCTGAAAAATCAAATGAGTACCAGCTATTTTTATATATTATTTATTTATTAAGATTCTTTTTTTATTTTTTGGGGGGCGGGAGGAGGTAATTAGATTTATTTCTTTATTCTTTAATGGAGGTACTGGGGATTGAAGCCAGGACCTTGTGCATACTGAGCACAAACTCTACCACTGAGCTATACCCTCCCCTCTATTATTTAATTCAGCTTTCTTAGCAGTGAAGACATAAGTGATCAAAACATTTTAAATATTGCTTCTGTTATCTAAGTAATATAGTCTATTAGTTTTGATTATATCTAACTGTATATAACTATAAATATATAGTTGATATGTACATACTTTTTTTGGAAATTAAAATATTAAAGTATCTTTAAAGATACTAGAATGACGAAAGTCCAAGAGATGCTCTCTCTAGTTTCCACATTTGTATATGGTTGGATAACTATTATGGATCACTCAGAATGGCTTTGATTAGTTGTCTTTAACACAGTGGTTTACCTTTCATAGAACTTGGCAGACATTTATCAGACAATGTTCAGTGTAACCATGTCTGATCCATATGAAGTGAATTTGGACATGACATTGTCTTCATGCAGAGCAAAACCCACTGTTTCACCTCAAAGAGCTAGATCATTGAGACAGAATTTCATATATATATATATGGAATATATATATATACACACACACACACAATACGCACATACACATATATAAACATTGCTTCTCTTCTCAGCTTCTCAGTTCATGCACACAACATGGAGCAAAGCAGTAAAACTGTTGCCTGATGTGACTGCCTGTTCCAGGGGGTGGTGGTGATGTCTGTGATAACCCTGATTCCTTAAGTCAGATCCAGATGTGTCCTGTGAGCACCGTTGTTGCATTAAACTATTCCGATGGTTTCTCCTTACTGTGATTTTCTTTTTTTCATCTGTTTAAATGTAATTAGATTCATAAATAGATTTGCCAAATAAAAAATTTCAGTGTGAGATTTTTTTAAGATTTCCAAATTGTACTTAACTATAAGTCAAACTATTCTTATAGCTTAAGGATACCACCAATCTATAAGTTTTTGCTATGTCTTTTATAATATCATTTTCTTACCCTGCATGTGAATTTTATTTATAGATATGACTGGTTGTTTAGATATGCCAGTTTATCCCAATATCCAATGTCAGTAACTGTGGTTTGAAAGTCCTTTGTGCTTATTTATTTATTG
This sequence comes from Vicugna pacos, assembly GCF_048564905.1. Lineage (NCBI taxonomy): Eukaryota > Metazoa > Chordata > Mammalia > Artiodactyla > Camelidae > Vicugna > Vicugna pacos. The sequence goes on from NC_132988.1 coordinate 17,060,830, forward strand.
TTTTGTCAAGTACACAGAACTGAGTCAATTATGGACCTCATTTACAGCACATGCTATTGTAGATTGGCTGCCACAAGCCTTTCTTTTGTTTCATTTTATTTTACCCTGTGGTGTCCAATCTCCACTGCCATTCTTTTTCCTGATAGACATGCGCTCTAATGTACTTAATGTTATGTTCTTGCGATTCTTGTCATATATATGTGTGTGTCTAGATACACCTGTAAGTACTATATATAATATATAAAGTTATTATATATATACACACAGATTTAAGTATACCATTGAAGATATATAGTATTGTACTGAGTATGTCTTAAAAATATATAAATGGTATTCTGCTATAAATCTCATTCCATTTCTTGCTTAGAAAAATTAAGCATTATGTTTTTGAGCTATTTCTATGTTGCTCAGTGTAAGATTGGCTCATGAGTTCTGCCTCTGAGTTTGTACTCATTGGGGGAAAATTTGATATTTTAACATTCTCAGGAATAGAAATCCTGTTTCTTCCTCTGTTTGCAACCATAAACAATGCTTCTGTGAACGTCCCTATACATATTCCTTTGTGGGCCTGTGAAGGTGTATATATTTAGAAGGATTGCTGGATTGGTGGGCATGTGCCCTTTTCCTTTCAGCAAAGCCTTTTCCACTTAAATTTTGACTGAAGACTGAACGAATGCTGGTTTGCATTTTAGGATCACCTAGAATTCTGCGCCCCACCCCACCCCTGTCCCTCTTGCTTGAGCTTCAAAGTCAGGTTAACTGATGTCTTGGGAGGAAAACCTTGGCCCTATTTTATCCTGTTACACCAGCTAACCAGCAACAGTATAAATATGCTTCGATATGTTGTCACTTTTTAAAAACTTAGGAATAAAACTGATGGGGCTTTATATTTAATTGTGTAAACTATTTATTCTAGCTTTGCAATCAGGAAGTCCAGTTTTATATGTAGAATGTTTAATTTTTGATGATTCTACATTTATTTAGATGACTAATAAAATACCTTCAATTACATAGTGGCCATTTGAATACATTTCTGTATTATACTGCCCCTAAATACAGTAAACAATGAACAAAAGAATGTTCCAAGTGCACAGCGATGCCGTGTGTGTGTGTGTGTGTGTGTGTGTGTGACTATCTGCCTGAGCCCTTCAGTTTCTGATTAACTTCTCTTTATCAGAATTTCTTCCTTACTTTACATATATATTCTGTCACCCAAATTGAAACAGCAGTCCCAAACAATAGCTTCAGAAAGGAAGCGAAAATGATGTTTGATGAATAATATGATTTGCTGAAAACTTTCCTCAAGCCCCATTGCCCAAAGAGTCCCCATTTCAGTGAGTTCTAGGCTGCATTGCAGAGCATCTTTTGTTTACTGGAAACATAGACCTTGTACAAGTTACCTTTCCCTCCAGGTAGAGGGGTCTTTTTATGCAGGATAAGCCATGACTAGAGAGCTAAAGTGAGAATCTCTCCTCAGTGTCTTATGGGGAATTGTATACATTCATGAAATTATGTACTGGTTTATTTCATGTTTTATTTTCCTGTCATTCCTAGTATATCTGTGTTCTAAATATCAGGAACTGCAAGAAACAGGATTATAAAGGAAAATATGCTATTTAACTTGGTCACATGAAAGCTATTCTTTTTTAAAAAATATATTTTTACTGAAGTATAGTCAGTTTACAATGTTGTGTCAATTTCTGTTGTACAGCACAGTGCTTCAGTCTAAAGGAACATACATATGTTCGTTTTCACATTCTTTTTCACCATAGGTTGCTATAAGATATTGAATATAGTTCCCTGGATATTGAATATAGTTCCCTGACCACTTCTTAATTTAGGAGATTTGATTATAATTTCAAACAGCAGCATTTTTTTTTCTCCTAGGCATTCTGTATAGCACATCTGTATTGTTAGCCCTCCACCCTAACTTTATGTATTGGATAGAAACAGTGATTTCTTTTTATATTTCCATTAAAATTTTTATTTTCAATAAAAAAATTCCAACTTTTCTTAGTGTATTTTAAAAAATTAGCTGGCATGAACACTGATTGATGTAACAGTTTTTGATCCTTTCTTTTTAAAACCTAAATATTCTAACAGCTTTTACAGCAATAACAATAATAAAACCCCAGTTCTTTAACTCTCAGTGCACATCTTTTAAGGATTCCAAACACTCTTTATTTGGAATTGAACCGTCCTTCCTGGCTGGCGTTGAGACTGGGCATGGTTATTAATTCATTAGGGGATGGTGGAGCCACTCTTAGACTCTTCTGCCTTCCTTTGGTCCTGGGAGCCAAGGAGAGGGAGGAGGAGGGGTGGGTGCGGGGGGGAAGACAGTGAAGGGAAAAGGGAGACAGGGAGACAAAGCCTGAGAGGGAGATGATGACATTAGAGGTGACACATATCTATCCTGAGTTCCCTCAGTCTGAGGGGAGAATAATGAAGGGTTTTCCCTGCCTTCTACAGCCCGAGGACAACCCTATGGCCACAGCACCTTTTCTAATCCCATTTTCTATGTGCTGCATGTCATAATCTGTAAGGCACTGGTTCCAAGTGAAAACACTGAATCCAAACAGTGACTGGGTCTTGTATTTATTTGCACTTTAAAACCACAGTGTGTGGGAAAACTTACTCCTAAAAAGAAAAAAAAGAGAGAGAGAGAGAGGTGTGTGTAGGGGGGTAGGTAGCAGCAAAACAGCACTGGGAGTGTGTTGACATTAAAGTGGAGTCACCGGACCCAGCAAGCCTTCGGATTTCAGTGCTCTGATTTACAGTAGCGTTTTACCAGTGACAGAAAAGTGTGTATCTCTTTAAAACTTTTCATAGCAATCTCCCCTCTTTGGATTATCTTTATTTATTGCAGTTTAGGGCCCCCTGTAACAATAAGCAGTTGCCCTACAGTCTTGCTGACCCTACGCACCCACGGTCTACAGAACCCTGGAAGGCTACAGCAATGAGATTCTGAGTCGGAAGGCGGCAGGGTGGTTTCCCTCGGTGCAGGGCCCTGGGAAGAAGTATGTCAAAAGCAGCAGGGTTATGTAGAGCATGTTGTTTTGTACATGAAGAGCAATGGTCATAACCAGTAAGAAGAACCTGTACCCAGGGCACATTGAAATAGCCACTTTTACCATCTTTCCTCTACCAACCTGGTGAGTAGAACAGTCATTAGATTAAATGGTTGTCATTCCATAAGGAGAGAGTTGAAGGTATAAACGTGTGGGAAGTCTCTGTGTGTCTTTTGAAGGTATGAATAGTATTTGTAAACTTCCTGCGAATTAGAGGCAAAGAGGGCCAGATAGCAACTAGAATGAGGAGATGATTCATTAGCCCGCCAGGAGGGAGGGAGGGGACCGAGCAGGGAAACTGGAAAACAGGCCGATTTCTGGGGACAGTATTCGTGTCTGCCTGCTAGGAGAGTCCTAGCCAGAACTTAAGAAAGAGCCCAATCTAGCCATCTTACAAATGCTGATTAATCATTATAGCAGCAAGTATCTTACTGATAGAGAAACTTTTGTGATTATGATTTAAAAAAATCATTATTTGGACCTGTAGTCATTGTAATCCCATAGGCAATATGTTCAATATTTTACTTTCAAAACCTGGCTATTTGAGATGCATTTAAAAAAGTGTAGCATCACTTTATTATGAAATTGCACTTACTTTTTGCAAATGTAAAGCAAAAATAACTCATTTTGAGCTAGTTTACCCTATTAGAAATAGATTGTGACTATTAATCATTAACATTCACTATATCTTAATAAAATATGTTAAATAGTTTAAAAAATTGCTGGAGGAGAGGTATTTAAATAGGTATTAATTTAATTTTTAAAATTCTCCTTCTTCCATTGACATTCTTTAATTTGCTTGTGGACAGTTTGGGTCATTTCTTTGTTTACTTTCTGGGGTTACACATTTATTCTCTATGTGACAATGCCAAAAGAATATACTTAGCTCACTTTTGGTTTGATAGAATTTCTTGGCTGAAGATTAGAGAGTTAGATTAAAATCCACAAATGCATACTAAACATTTTACAGTAATTATGCCTATTGGAGCAGTAATAGGAGGACTCCACTCTTTAAAAATATTTTTTTAAACTTTTAATCCCTAAAATAATTAAAGATATGAAGAAAAAAATCTGCTGATCCAACCAGGGACATCTAATAACTTGGTCAAAAGGCTGATTGTTAGAATCCTTAAGTGTATTGTCTGGTTTTTGGAATTTAGTTATTACCAGATCTGGCCTATCAACTCAGAGGAAGAATGCTGAAGCCATCCTTACCCAAAAGAAAACCTTTTTTTAATCAGCATTTTTTTTTCACTCAGGTTATAATTCAGCTTTCATATCTAATAGAATTTGCTTCTTCCCATTCAAATATCATTATTTTTACCTTTTGCTATCTAGTAGTTACTTATGTAAAAAATAGCATTACAAAGAGATCATTTCATGTCATTTATCATTGTTTTTAATGGAATTTTGGCTCATCTAGTACATTCTCATTTCAGAAGAATTAATGGATACCCTAATGGGTGTATAAGCAGGATCACTTGTATGTTTTACGAAGCTGATATCCTATTTTTTAAGTGATAATATTCTGGTAAGATCTCTAGTCATTTCATCTCAGAATAATGTGAATACTGTAATAGGTCTAATCTTATAAGTTCTAGTAAATTATGGATGCAGACTTTGGTTTCATTCCAACCTTGTTACTAACTCGCTGTATGATCTTGGACAATGCACTTAATATTGTCAGACTTCAGATTTCTTATTCTAAAATGATGACAGAGGAAGGGATCCTCCAAGATCCTTTCTTTTTTAATTTCAAAGTTTTATGATATAGAACTTGCATGAATGTAATTGAGTGCTGTGTAGGAAACCACAGTCATTGTGATAGTGTGATTGAATTAAATTGAACACTGGTTTTCTTTTTAGGCTCTCAGAAGTATTGCTGAAAAGAAAATTGAGCTATCCCTAATGGTTCTGGCCATTTCATTTGGTTTTGCTTCATATTATCTGATGGTTGACTAAAAGTAAAAAGAGATACTACACAGTAGCTGGGACTGACTTAGAAAATAATAGCACACTTTGATTAGTTAGGAATCTGTTGGTTCCAAGTGGCAGAACTCCAACTCAAGTTACCTTTTTTTTTTTTTTTAAATTGTGTAATGCACCCAGAGCCAAATCTTGAGAGATTTATGAATGTTTGGGAATTAATTGTTATATATTTTAAACCCCATCTTAACATTTGCAAATAATATCAGGATCCAATTTTTGAAGATAAATAAATGTCTTAAGGTAAGTAGATATCAGCTTCTCAGCAGAGAAAAAATTCTGCATGCTGTTTGGATTGGTTCTATTTTAAATGGTCCAATTAATCATTTCTTCTTCATGATATTAGAGTAATAATATTAATGGATTACATAGTACTTAATGTGTACCGGGTTTCTTAATAACCTCTATTAACTCAAAAAAATTCCTATGAGATGGGTTTACAGATGAGGACAGTGAGTCATAGGTAATATAACGTGCTCAAAGTCACACAACTCTAAGTGGCAAAGCCAAGATATGATTCTAGGTAGACTGGATGCAGAGTGGCATTAAAGCTCTAATCACACCTTAAGCAAAATAAGGGGGATATTTTAGACTCTGTCGTCATCCAGTGAAGGATGGTTCTACTTAAGGTACAGGTAGATTCAGGGTTTCAGTAGTGTCGTTAGAGCTTTGTTTCTCTATTTCTTTGCCCTGTTTTCCTATTGGTTTATTGCTCAGGCAGTCAGGTTCTCAATATGAGAGGAATGGAAGCCCCAAGGATATCCTTTTTAATTTTGATTAAAAGGAAGAGAGACTCACTTACAACAGGATTATATCAAATCTCAAATCTGACTAGCTTTCATTAGGTTGTATACTCATCCAATCATTGTGGTTGGGATAGGGATGGAGTATTCTGATTGGCCAGCTGTGAGTCATAGGATCACCATGTGGCCACGGGCAGGTTCATCGCACCTGAATCACGAGAAATGGACTTTCCAAAAGGTAGTAGGCTTCCATTATCAGAAGTGTGATAGATGTGCTAAAAAGACATAACAAAGTCACAAATTTAACACAAGGTCTTAGATTGAATACTTCTTTGGCAGTTGAAAAATTTAAGCCAAATGGATAACTTGTGAACATGCTTGGAAAACAACAGTGATATCCACCAGTAGTTGAATGCTTCAAATTATTCTTTAAACCATTCAATCAGGCAGGTGTCAAGACCCTTCCTGAACTAATTTAAAATTGATCTGCCCAAGGATTCAGAACTTTGCCTTATTCATGCATTTATTTCATTCTTTTAATAATTTATAGTGGTGAAGCTTTGTATTCTCCAAGGTATTCAAGATGGGCACCTTGATTTTCTTACTTCTTAACACATGCTTCTAATATTGCTGCTCCATTCCTACTCTATACAATAGAGAGTAGAATTTGAAATGATTTTTGGTATATTTAGGATCTTCTTCAAAAGCAGAGGACAAGATGTCATCTTTTCAGACTTCTGCCTACTTGTAGTTTAAACTTTCCATTTGGAAAATTTCCTTGTGATTTAAACTTTCCATTTGGTACCATTCAGTATTGATTGAATTCTATTCTGAATCACAGGAACATCTTAAGTCATATGTTGGGTAGAAGCTCAGGCAGCGTTTACTTTTGTCACTTATCATCAAAACGCAGAGACAGGGGGACACATGCCACTCAATGATTACTAGTTATTAATAATTAGAACTAGAGATCTTTTAATTGGCAAAAGGTTTCATTTAACAATCCATATAATTAGGCTAAAAAAATTTACTGGTGCTGTGTCTTTAGGTCATGTTCAAGCCAGCACACTGAAGAATAGAAATATCCTCTGGCAACACATAGAGTTGGTTCCAAACCCAGCTCCTCCAATTACTGGTTCTGAGGCCCTAAGCAAGTGACTTACTTTCCAGGGCCCCATCCGTATTTGTGAAATGGGAGAGTCCTAATCCTTCTTCACAAGGTGCATATGAGTGCAAAAATGAGGCATCTGGGTGCCAATTCCTAGCATAATGCTAAAAACTTAATAAATATTATTTAGTTATTTTTCTTCCTTACTTTTCCCCCTTCCTTTCTTCTCTTTTTCTCCTTTCCTTTAAAAAAAAATCTAGCCTCACCACCATAGATCCATTCTTTGTCACCTGTTTTAATTAAAGGATGAGCAGACTCAATTGAAGAAATAATTGATTAAATGTCAATTTACTTAAGAGAAAAAACCCCATCCCCAATAGTAAATAATATGTAGATGTTTCCTTATGATAAATTAGGAATGACTTGGTTTAAATCATACACTGTTAAGTGACTTCTTACTTTTCCCTGGAGGAAAGTAGTCAAACAATTATGTTACTGCTAAATATTTACAAACTAATGAATAAGTATATGTTCACAGTCTAGTTTTGCCAAAGGAAGGGAAAGAAAGAGTCTAGTAACCTAGTAAAATGCTGGAAGTCTTAAATAAATATATTTTAGCCTTGCTGTCTTTGACTTCTTTTTGTACAGTTTGACACTTGAAAAAGCTACAAGCGATGAGAGAACAGAATGAATATGTATATCTTGGCATTGGAAATGGAAATAATCCTTACATAGTGCATGTTCTGCTAACAGAATCAACCCTGGTGCATAGCAAGTACCAAGAGTATATTTAGTCCATACTACACAGTTCAGAGTTTTAAAAAAAAAATCCTTTTTGTATGTTTTTATTATTAAAGGAGGTAATGAGTTTGTCCTGAACCTTTTTTAATATGAATAAAAGAGCAGCCCTTTGTTCTTTTCCTGAAAGACATTTTTTAAAAAATGAGATTTCAAATGATGGTGCTGTATTTTTTCAGATTATAAAAAGTTATTGAATTTTAAGCAATTAAACAGAACAAAGGCAAATTCAAGGGAGTCGTCTTCTGGGAAACAGTTTTCTAGACAATAGCATCAAAAGTCAGGCTTCCCTTAAGGGGACTGAAGCTCAACAGTCACTCCACTGCTGGGCAATGGGCAGGAACTGGACATTGGGGGTTTAATTGCTGTTTTGCTGTAGGTCATGCCTTGCTGTTTCAATTAAATCTCCAGTGTAAAAAATCCCTTTTCCCCTTCTTCTTGCTTTTGATCACCTAATGGAAAGGAGCCCCTGTTCCTCAGGGAAATAACTCCAGGCAGTGTGACTCAATCTCTCTGTCTCTCAGTTTAATCTAATTTTAGTGTTATTATAGCAAATCAAATGTAAAGAAGGAGTAGAAGTGATGTTCATGTCTCTGCTCCTCATTATTGCTTTCAGTGCAGTTTTTAACCAGCAAGGGGAAAAGAGTTGATTTTAATCTTACGAGTTTTACATTTATATAGAAGGAGAAGAAGCCGGGTGGAAATGTAAGTCTGGAAAGCAACAGGATATATTTGGCCTCAGCCTCTGCAGTTGAGTAAAAATTGTAATTTTGAAAAAGTCTTGGGTTTTCAAATTAGCAACCTATTCATCCTAATCATTATTTTAATGATGGAGACTCTCAGTGGGCAGAAGTACTAGCCTCAGGACAGCTGCAGTCTAGCACAGCAGGTGAAAAGTGTACATAAATCACTTGAATGTTTAAGGTAGAGTGCTAAATTATTATAAAAAAGAGTTATATTGATAAGCTTTCAGAGTTCACAGAAAGGAGAGATGATTTCTGTTGGACTGTGAAGCAGGGGACAGTGAGGATTAGAAAGGCAAACTGAAGGACATCCAAGAAGCTGATGATCTTTGAGTAAAAACTTGAAGATTAGTAAAGATTTTTTTACCACTTTAATTTTTTGAGGGGAAGGTAATTAGGCTTATTTTATTTTATTTTATTATTATTTTTAATGGAGGTACTGAGGATGGAACCCAGGACCTCATGCATGCTAGGCACGCCCTCTACCATTGAGCTATACCCTCCTCCCAATAAAGATTTTTTTTAAGTGGAATTTCAGATGTAATGTTATATTTCAGAGATACTGCAGTGTGAGAAAAGACCACCCATCTTAACACAACTATTATGAATCTAGTTGAATTAATTTAATGACTTCCAACCATTTTTTAATAGAGGGTATATATGTTTTTATTGAGTAAAGCTAAAGCTTTCTATGCGTGTGCATTTGTGTGGTTGGCTATGGATTTTAGAAGCCAGTATATGGGTGTGATTATCAGTCTATTCCAGTTTTTATCTTCATGAGGAATTTTAATCTCTGCCTATTCCAATGCTTTGCCAACGTAAACTACAGCCATGATAGTCTCCTACTCTTTGAGGTTAAACAAGTTGATGTTATGAAACTGGGGTCCCTAGGAAGGTGTAGACATGGAAATATTTTTACCATGTGGTACATAAATGACTAATTTATTTAAGCTGATATCATTGAAATACTATTTGTAAGTTATTTCATATCCAGAAAAAAATTGGCATCAAGTATTATAAATCCGTAGCACACAGTTCTCCTTTCTCCGTTTCAACCCCAAGAAATCATATTTTTGCCCTAATAATCTTTTGTGAGTCCTAAAAGGCTGGAGTTTGGTTTAAAACTTGTTACTTAGGGATTATACAAAAATCTTGTCAACTGAAATAAAATACACAACCTATAAGTTGAGAGTTACGTTTTTTCAGCAGACTTTCTGAGAACTCAAGTCTAGGGGGCAGCCTCTCAGATCCCACTAAGAGACTGTTCCAAAGAGGCAGGGGAGGAGCCAGGATATACAGGAGATTTGCCACAAAGACCAGGTAGTCGGAACATTAAAAAATTAGCTAATTAAAGAAAAGCAGATGTCTCAAGTTAGGGAACTTGGTGCTTTTCTATGTATGGGAAGGTACAAAGGTCTGGGCTTATTGAAATCATTCCTTTGATATACACCTGGCTGTCTAGGGCAAGGATCCTGTTCTTTCCCATCCTGAGTTCCCTTAGTGGGCAACCTTAGGGGTGGTGGCAGAGGACCCACTGCCTGCTTATCTCCATCCTGAGTTCCTTCTGCTCACTGTTGAGGGTGGTGGTAGCAGCCGATGACTTGATGGCCACAGCATCCTTTGTTTACCGATATGGCAGGCAATATTTTTCATTTACAATCTCAAAAGACCTAAGCAAATAGATGAATCACATCTTCGTGGAGGTCCCCCCCAAAAATTAAAAAAAAAAAAAAGAATACCTCATAGTCCAGGAATAGTATCAAGTGTAACTTAATTAACTGGCTGCTTTTCAAAGAACAAGTAAGGTTCAGATTTGTGGTTGGGAACAAAAAGTGGTGTAGTTGAGTTTAATTAACTAGAGTTTAATTCATTATTTATACCCTTGGGATTTCATTTGAACAATGGGATAATGAGCAGGTCATTCTACAAAAGAATGATGAGTGAAAATGCACTGGTTTTTAGCCCTCTAGCTTTAAGCTAGCATGATGTAGGTGGCTTTGAGGTAACTACGTTCAGAGAGATGTAGGTTTCAATCATGCCCACATTTCCCATTGAGGCTATGGATGTGTTACTTTTTTGGATCCTCACTTTCCTTATAGGTTGAATGAGAAGAATAGTATTTAATCTGGAGGATTATTTAAAGATAAGTGAAGGAGTGTATGTGAAGCACCAGACATATAATTGACACTCTGTAATTCACAGGTTTTATTATTGCTGCTGTGTATTAATTTCACAAGGAATTTTGAGGCCCTATTGGATCCTTAAGAATACTTGTTGATGTTAAATAAAAAGAGGGAAAAATTCAGAGAAGTCTGTGTTACCAAGAGTGTTGCGAAACAAAATCTCACTCATTTCTGGTGACAGTGCCGATTGGAGCATCTCTTTTGGAAAAAGTCTTAGCCGTTTGATTATCTACTGTAACACTTTAGTGGTGCAAGAATGCACCATTTAAAAAGTGTGGATTAGGAGAACTGAGTGGGCAGAAAAGGCTTGTGATGATTCAGTGGGATAAAGGGAGCCCATTGGAATCAGGAAATGTCTTTCTGGTAAACACTGGAAAAAGCTAGAGAGAAGAAAAAAGTTGTCAACCTCCATTGAATTAAAATCTTTCCTCCCACTCTTGGCCTATGTTGACATCATGACCGAACTATTTGCAGAAGGCAGAGGCTGTAGCAGATGGTGGTGTAACCACCTGGATATTAGCAGTCAGAAACTGGGAGAGACTAATCCTGTGGTCAAGATTTTTCAGCCCAAGTCTGGGATTCAGGGGCCTGTGTGCCAAGCCAAGGAGTGAAAACACACCCTGATGAAAGCCCTTCCAGAGTCAGCACATTCAGGGAGTTCCACTGAGGCCAGGACCTGTAAATAACACCAACCTCAGGGACTCACATGAGGGGTGTGACTGTGTTTTCCAGGCTGGTGCCACCCCGTCTTCCAGCTTGTGCACAATCCACACATCTGTGTGTGACGTATGTCACACAGCCTTTTCTGTTACTTCTATTTCTTATCATCATTTCTTGGTGTGAGAGCTTGTCTTTTGTTTTAAACATTCCCAAGCTTATTGGGCAAAGCTAGTGTGAGGCACATATTAACTACTACCATTCCCCAGAACTAATTATCTGTGAGCCTGCAGAAAAACTTACCTCGGTAGAGGTAGCCCAGTAGGAGATCCAGAAGATATTTACATATTTTTGCTGCAGTAGTTCTAGGATCCCACTCCCACATCTGAAAAGTATCTGGAAAATACATAAAGAAGTTCAAAGTTAAACATTTTGAGGTAATATATCTACCCCAAATAAGTAGTAGAATGTTATGCTTCTAACAATAATTTTACATGTGAAAAATACCCATATCATGTAATGTTATATGGGAAAGAGAAGGTACAATATTTGATATATATATATGATAATTACAATAATATAAAAACCAGGCATTTATAAAAAGTGAAAGTGATATACAAAAATGGTAATACTTCTATTGGGCAGTATGTTTATGGGATATTATTTGTATGTTTATTTATGCATTTTTTCTTTTAAGATATACTATTATATCTATATCTTTTGAGACCTGTAAAGAGCAAGAGAGGAGTATTAAGTATTAAGTATTAAGTATTTACTGTGAACATAATACTCTTGAGCTCAACTTCCCAAAAGTGGGATTTATTTGGAAGTGGATTATAATTAAATAAAGAAGTAGACATATTCCTGATTTTAAGATTAAAAATAGAAAAATATCTTCAAAACATCTGAAAGTTAAGGATCTTATGGTCACACTGACTAGATGTTTTTATTTATTGCCACAGTGTAAATGCAAATTGTAGATATTGGAAATGCAGGGTATACCTTATCTAAATTTTGGGGGAATTTTTGCATCTTTGCCCTCATCCATGTTTCCAAAATATGAAGTCTTTTCCTGGCATTACTTTGCTGTGTTGGTTTTCTTCCCCATTTATTGAAACAAAAACTGGTAGAGAAAATGTCAAAAGACTGTTTCCTAAGGAATATCTATCAGCTCTTAAGGAAAGTATATTTTCTAAGTCAAAAGTCACAAATAATTGAACAAAATCTGTTGGTTGATACTTGATTCCCCCAAATGTCATGGATGTGCAAGAGAACATTTTATCCTTCTGACCAGATTTATCATACCCCTTTTTACTTAGAATATATATATATATGAAAAGTACTCCTTTTTCAAAATGATCCTTCTCTTTCCAATTAAACTTTAAGGGCATTTTTTCTTTTTCTTCCTCTTCTTCTTCTTTTAAAGAGTAGACCAGCGATCTTTTCCTCTTATCCTGTTGAAGGCACATTTCTAAGAAGTTTAAATATTTAGACACTGCTTAAATTAGGCCTTGCAAAAAATCATAATATCCCTCCACTTCTTTCACTCTTATTTTCCGTATATTTGCCTCGTTTCTAACAGGTTATAAACCCTGTTATAGTTTACAAGGTACTTAGTGTCAGAAATTTCTTTTAATTTGAAGCAATAATCTGAAACCAAAAGACAGTTGAAATTAGATTTAGAATTAGAAATCTGCTGCATAGCATGGAGCCTATAGTTAATAAGCTGTATTGTATACTTGAATATTTGCTGAGAGGGTAGATCTTACGTTGTGTTTTTATCACACAAAATAATAATATTAATAAATAAAGAGGATGGGAAGAAACTTTTGGGGGTGATGGAAATATTTATGGCATAGAGTGTGGCGATCGTTCATAGGTGTATGCTTAACTCCAAATTCATTAAATTATATGTTAAATATGTACAGGAAATAAATAGCAAATATTAGAGTGGAAATATAAATGAAATATAGGCTAAGAAGACAATAGAGAAGATCAATGAAACTAAGAGTTGGTTCTTTGAAAAATAAACAAAATTAACAAGACTCACAGGAAAAAAGAGAGAGGAATCAAATAAATAAAATCAGAAGTGAAAGAGACGTTACAACTTATACCACAGAAATACAAAGGATCGTAAGAGACTGCTATGAACAATTATACACCAACAAATTGGACAATCTAGAAGAAATGGATACATTTCTAGAAACATACAACCTATCAAAACTGAATCCTGAGGAATTGAAAATCTGAATAGATTGATTACTAGTTAAGAGATTGAACCAGTAATCAAAAATCTTCTAACAAACAAAGTCCAAGACCAGAGAGCTTCACTAGTGAATTCTACCAGACATTCAAAGAATAATTAATACCAATCCTTCTCAATCTCTTCCAGAGTACAAAATGGAGGGAAATCTTCCAAACTCATTTTATGAGACCAACATTACACTGACAAGGACCCTACAAATAAATAAATAAATAAATAAATAAATAAATAAATAAATAAATAAATAAAATTACAAGCCAATATCACCAATGAGAATAGATGCAAAACCCTCAACAAAATATTAGCAAAACAAATTCAACAATATATTGATCATACAAATTATTAAGTGGGATTTATTCCAGGATTGCAAGAGTAGTTCAACATTCTCAGATCAATCTGATACACCACATTAACAAAATGAAGACTAAAATTCTTTTGATCTTCTCAATAGATGCATAAAAAAGCATTTGACAAAATTCAACATCTATTTATGATAAAAACTCTCAATTGTGGGCAGAGAGGGTATGTACCTCAACATGATAAAGGCCAGCTATGACAAGCCCACAGCTAACATTGTACTCAGTGGTGAAAAGCTGAAGCTTCTCCTCTTAAGGTCAGGAACAAAACAAGTGTATCCATTATTGCCACTTTTATTCAGCAATAATGAAAGTCCTAGCCAGAGTAATTAGGCAAGAAAAAGAAATAAAAAAAGAAGTAAAGCTATCACTACTTGAAGATAATATTGTATTATATATAGAACACCCTAAAGACATCATCAAAAAAACTGTTAGAACTAATAAATGAATTCAGTAAAGTTTCAGAATACAAAATCAATATATGAAAATCTATTGCATGTCTGTACACTAATAACAAACTATCAGAAAGAGAATTTAAGAAGCAATCCCATTTGTAATTGCATCAGAAGACTATAATACCTGGAAATAAATTTAACCAAGGAGGTGAAAGACCTGTATATTGAAAACTGTGAGACAGTAATGAAAGGAACTGAAGACACAAGTAAATGAAAAGATAGTCCATGCTTATTCATTGGAAGAATTGATATTATTAAAATGTCTATAATACCCAAAGCAATCTACAGATTCAATACAATCCGTATCAAATTTCCAATGGCACTTTTCAAAGAAGTTGGAAAAATAATCCTAAAATTTGTATGAAATCACACTATTAGAATGGCTATTATCAAAAAGACAAGAAATAACAAGTGTTGGCAAGGATGTGAAGAAAAAGGAAGGCCTGGGTACTGTTGATGGGAATGTAAATTGGCGTAAGTGCTTACAGAAAACAGTATGGAGGCTCTTCAAAAAATTAAAAAAAAAATAGAAGTTCCTCTTATGAATATTTATCTAAAAAAATCCCAAAACACTAACTTGAAGAGATATATGCACCCCAGTGTTCATTGCAGCATTATTTATGATAACCAAGATATGGAAGCAACCTAAATGCACATTGATTGATGAATGGATAAAGAAATTGTGGTATAAACAGACATACCCCAGAGATAGTGCAGGTTTTGTTTCAGACCACTGCAATAAAACAAATAGCACAATAAAGCAAGTCATATGAATTTTTTGTTTCACAGTGCATATGAAATTATATTTATACTATACTGTAGTCTATTAAGTGTGCAATAGCATTGTCTAAAATAAAGTACATACCTTAATTTAAAAAATACTGCATTGCTAAAAAATGCCCAAACAATTATAAAAGTAATATCAAAGATTACTGGTCAGAGGTCACCATAACAAATATAATAATAATTAAAAAGTTCAAAACTATTGTGAAAATTACCCCCAAATGACACAGAGACATGAGGTGAGCAAATGCTGTTGGAAAAGTGACACTGATAGACTTGCTTGACACAGGGTTCCTACAAACCTTTACTTTGTGAAAAACTCAATATCTGAGAAGTGCAATAAAAGAAGATGTGCCTAGATACACGATGGAATATTATTCAGCTATGAAAAATAATGAAATCTTGACACTTACGACAGCAGAGACCTTGATGGAATTAGGCTGAAATAAGTCAAAAGAGAAAGACAGTACTGTATGATCTCTCTTAAATGTGGAATCTAAAAAAAAAAAAAAAGAAAGAAAGAAAAAAAAGAAAAAAGGAAAAAAAAGCTCATAGATACAGAGAACAGATTGGTCATTGCCAGAGGCAGAAGATGGGGCAGGGGTTGGTGGGAGAAATGGGTCAAAGAGGTGAAAAGGTAAAAAGAAAAAAAAATGTGAGTGGTGAAGATTTTCTTAGAGAGGTTTGTTGGTGGGTTATGCACTTCCTTTGCCTCCTCCAGATTGGTCATTGCCAGAGGCAGAAGATGGGGCAGGGGTTGGTGGGAGAAGTGGGTCAAAGAGGTGAAAAAGTAAAAAGAAAAAAAAAATGTGAGTGGTGAAGATTTTCTTAGAGAGGTTTGTTGGTGGGTTATGCACTTCCTTTGCCTCCTCCCCTCTTTCCACTCTGCTGTTGTGTAGAGAAAGAAAGTGATTCTGTTCCTTCCCACCCTCCCCAAAACCCCCAAATCAAACGTAGGTCAGTCTAACTCCAAAGCCTGAATTAGAATTCATTCTATAGTCTACAACCTCTTAAAATAATCATTAAAATTCCTGCTATCTGGACACAATACATCTTTTTAAAATAGCCTTATTGAGATTTAACTCACATGCCATACAATTCATCTAGTTAAAGCGTACAGTTCAATGGTGATATATTCACAGGGTTGTGCCCCCATCACCATAATCTAATTTTAGAATATTTCACCTCCAAAGAAGCCCCATATTCATTAGCAATTTTTTTTCTTGGTTGGGGGGGAGTGTCTAGGTTTGTTTGTTTGTTTATTTAATGGAGGTACTTGGGATTGAACCCAGCACTTCATGCATGCTAGACATGCACTTTACATGCACTTTACCACTGAGCTATACCCACCCCCATCATTAGCAATTTTAAGTATCTCTTAATCCTATTCTGTGACAAATCATTGGCCCAGAATCGACTCTGAAAAGAAATGTATAGTATTTATGGTGGATGTTGGGAAGAATAATATTGGGATGACTATTTTCTATACCATTAACACTCTACTCTCACCTGCCCTGGGCATGCATCATAGGTCTCTTATTACTCTCCCAGAGAAAGAATATTAGTGGGACAGTTAAGTCGATATTATAACACTTTCTTAAACAACTCTTAGTGTAACACATACTGTGGTGCCAGCAAGGTTAATCGAGGGTAATATGTCAGAGAAAGAGTGAGAAATAATAAACACATGAATGAATGAATGAGTAAAGTACAGTCAATCATACCTCAATAAAATGATTTAAAAATAGCATAAGAATTAGAATTTTAGGTTCATTCCTTTTTTTAAAAAAACAAAAACTGAGATTTGAATATGTTCACTGCACTGAAAATGTTTCTTTCAGTTTTTCATTCCTGTCTCCTGACTTAATGTGGAAGTTCACTCATAAATATTTAGAGATAGATGCACACAAACTTTTAAAATGTTAACTTATAAATAAATGTATCCGAACTTATAAGAGCATGCATACTTCATGGAAGACTGTGTTAAGGCTATTTTCAATAATTCAGCTACTTCAAGGCAGCCATCTGACAGAACTCAGGTCAAAATTTTTTATTTTAAAATGGAAAATATGTTTATAGATTTCACTGTTGGTTTCACCCATGAAATTAAGTGGTACCCAGAGCAATTCATCCAGTGGGTCTTATGAAAAAATGTAATACACTTTTCCCTACATTTTAGTATCAATATTTATTTTCTCTTTTGGAATCTGTGTTCTAGGGGTGACTGTTTGGGTTATGTCTACTGCTAGCAAAGGCTTACATTTTCTGTCTATTGGTGAGAAACAATAGGCAGAGACAGTGGCAATGCTAATGGGAGCTGAGTCAGTATTTTATTAATCAATTGGATTAATTAACATTTATGAATATATAATAATTTTTGAAAACCATTTACAAGCTAAACTAGTAAGAAAGAATGAATAGATTTTATTCAATGGAAACAAACTACCAAGCCTATCCCGAGACTATTCCTTGGACCGTCTTCGAAGCACCTGACATTTGGCTGAAAGAAAGAGAAAAACAGTTGACTCCACTGAAACTTAAGTAAGGGTGAGGAGATAGAATGACGACTACTGAGAGCAGAGTTTCTGCAGACTGATTAATGTCCTAAATTCTGTGGTAAATACAGATGATACAGTCATAGATTTAGAGGTGTCGATTCTATTGTATGAAAAAGATTAGTGTCCTATTCCCAGACTCTGCAACATCTAAGACTTTCTTTTCATTCAGACCTATTCCAGATAAGGGAAGTCTTAATATTTTGAGTTTTGGGAAGATCCCAGTAATCTAAATTAGTCTATCATATTCATGGTGTGTAAAATTTGAAACCCAGCAAGTAAAGCCTCTAAAATCCCTGGCTTAGAGTAGGTTCTTCACTGGGAAGCACATCTTTTCCATCTGTTGCCTCTTTATGCACAAAGTATGAGACTCATAAATAAAATGAGTTTTCCTCGAAGTTGTCTGAACTTATTTTCCTAGAATCAGGAATGAGATAATAGAGGTTTTCTCATTTGCTCTGTTGTTTTTTTCTGGACATGGAAGGCCGACAGAGCCTTTCGTAATTTGGGGGTTCAGATCAGTTCAAACAGATTTGTCAAAAGGCTCCTCTTTTCTACTGTATGTACAAGGTACTCTGCCAGGCATTCCTAATGCTTGCAGTCATAGGCAGAAACTCTTGGCCAAGATTCAAGATCTCCACAGCAGCCTTCTGAATTGAGTTGAAATTTTTTGTTAAATTTCAGCAGACATGCAAAATATTTATTCAGGAGGTTTCTCTCGTGTAGTTTTATTTTCTCATAGTTGTAATATCATATGCTCTTGTTTTGGAATAACATGCCTTCAGTTCATGAGCTGAAGTTTTCTTCTGCACATACAATATTCATTCTTCTCTCTTAATGATCACAAGGCTTTGGTTGTCTTCAGAATTTCTTGATTTGTATTTCTAGTTGCCATAATTGGGTTATTTTTCATTGTTACACTGGAATCAGAGGAAAATCCACATGCTGAGTGAGCCAAAGTATCCCAAACTGGGATACTTTATTTTACTTTTTAAAACTGAAGACTCCTCTCCTCTTTGGTTTTTGGTGCTCAATTGTTGTTCTGGGTTTTTTTTTTAATTTTTAAAAAAATTTATTTTTATACAATTTTGAAAGGTTACTTTCCATTTATAATTTTGATTGTTGATTATTATGACTGAGTTGTAAGGTCAGCCTGTAAGGTATGGCTACAGAGCTAAATTCTATGCTTAAACATTCTGCAAAGTGCTTTGGGGATAGTAATTGAATCTACCCCATCATTGATGCATGTAAATCTCTAAGAAGAGAACTCAGTGAATAATAAATACCTAATACATATTAATCATTATTATTATAGAACCTCTTTCACTCTGTGGTTGATTATGGCCCTTGTAGGCATTTTCCTTATCATAGAATGTAGACACCATCAAATGTAGGCATCTTGCTTTTTTAACTAATGTATCTCAGACATTTTGCAAAATGCTTCAAAGGAAGTAAGTGGTCAATAATTTGTTAAATTAAAGAATACTAGACTGGTTTCAACCAGATTGCTGGTCTAACACCTAGCTTTTGACATCAACTTGACCCCACTAGGTTTGCAAATATGCTGGTGTGATCAAACATGCTCCAGGAAGATGCTGTAAACTCTCTTCTGTGTTCTGAGGAGCCATGATGACAGAAGGTGCCCATCTCCTTGACTAAAAATCATGGTCAGGAGAGTTCCTGGACCCTTGCTTTTTGTGCAAAAAGCATGAAAACTCTACAGCTGATAGGATTTTTTAGTGAAGCTTTCCATGTTGGCTTCTGTAGGCTACATTTTGTGCTCTTTGCTTCTGGGAACTTTGCATTATAGATATTGTCTTGGAAGGGAAGTTATAAACAAAAGGGAACACATATTTTAATTCATTTTTAAAATTTATCATTTTTATAACAGATGGTAAAAACATAGAGATAACGACAAAATATTACAGAACTTAATATACCTGGAATCTATTCCAAGGCAGTGGTGAGAGCCTTTATCTTTCTAATTATGGCAAATGAACAGAAATTAAAGTCATTTCAGGGCAGATTTGTTTTGCAATTTTAAGGTGAAAACACTTTTCTGGTTCATATACTGTATCCTTTCTTGTAGCCCCTCGGGAATTAGCTTGCTGAATATTGAGAGACTATCACAGCTCATTTGGCTTGGCTCATAAAAGTACAAATCTCCTATTTCCTTTGTGGTGCTTCACAGTAGAACATACTTCAGTTAGACGATGTTTTTTCAATTCTAGTTTTTTCAAAAGTTTCCAAATTCTTGTCACTCTTGAGATTTATGCTGCCTTTTAAGTCTAAGGATTTTTGGATTTGTTTAGTGTTCTAAATAAATCCTGGATTTATTTCATTTGACTTCTTATAATCCCCTATGATTGTTTCTACTGTTGTATATTTACCAATTATTGTCCCTGTTTTAAAGTGAAGTTTTCATTTGTGACTCAGTAGGCTAAGTAACATTATTAATTTGCTTCATTTATATTGTGTTGTGCACCTTGGCATATACTGTCCACTCCTTAAGTAATTTAATTCATGTTACTCACTAATTTTAATGTTCTTTGATCAGAATCATTAGGATTGGTAGTTTTCCCATTATAATCCATATTATTTCCTTTTATTATCTCATGTTTCTATTCTATTTTCTTATTGACTATGCCCCCATATTAGCAGTAATCACATTGTATTATCTTAATATATGTCTCACAGAGATTGTAAATTTCTTAAAATTATGTATCATGCCTTTTCAACTTTGTATCTCTAGCATATGGCTTATAGTAGGCACTTGGTATGTTTTTGTTGAATAAATAAACTAAAACACAGCAAGGTGCTATTTGTTATATAAGCCATAGGATCAACAGAGAAGTGTAGAGAAGAATAGCTACTACAAAAATATATGAACAGTGTGATGTTTTTAAATCTGAGAAGTATACACGTATGAAACTTATACCTCAGTGGACCCTTGAAAACAAACTGGTCACTCCTGCTTTCAAGAAGGACAAACATAAATCTGATTTGAAATAGTGCTATTGTGAACCCTGAGGTTTCGTATTACTAAACTACCTTATTGATGAGACTAACTTAAACTGAGGTTCTTATAAAATTATATTATATATACTCTCTTCATTTTGGTTCGAGGTTAAGGCTTAGTTGTGGTTAAGAATATTGTATCTGTTGTATATTAACTCTGATTATGGTAAGGTCCTTGTATAGTTCCTTTCAATGAAGCTATTCTGTATTCTTTCTTAATAAGCATTCTGATCATTAAGAAATACTATTTTTTAAAGAAAGGCTTATCAGGAAAATAAGCCCTGGATTATGAGGATCTGGACTTGTTCTTGTTGTGACAAGAATTACTTTTTCTGTGTAATGATGTAGGACACCTAAAATACCTCTTAAATGCATTTACAAAGTTATCTATAGTTTTTCAGGCCCTAAAGACTAAACAAGTGCCAGTTATTACAAATAAAAGTGAGTCAGCAGTTCCCACTTTCACCTGGGGAAGGAATTTGTAAACTTGAAAATAAATCAAGAAAAATACAGAAATTATTCAAACTGAATAATAGAAATTACCCAAACTGAAATAGAAAGTGGAAAAAAAAGAATATTAAAAAAATAACATCCAAGAGTTGTGGGACAATAGTAAATGGTGTAATGTGTGTATGTTGGAGTCTGAGAAGAAGATAAAGAGAAAATGAGGCAAAAGAAGTATTTGAAGTAATGAAGGTTGAGAATGGTCCCAAAACAATGGAAGATACCAAACCACAAATCCAAGAAACCCAGAGAACTTCAAGAAAGATAAATACTAAAAACAAAAACAACAACATCATCAACAAAATCCCAGATAAACAGAAAATTTGAAACATCACTATAATCAAAGATAAAGAGGTAATGGTGAAGATAATCAAAGAAAAAGATGTTTTACAACTTTCAATAATTAAAAAAAAATTGTAGTAGGCTTCTTGTTAGAAACCATGAAAGCCAGAAGACAATAAAGTGACACCTTTAAAGAACTGAAAGAAAAAAATCCGTCAACTCAGAATTTGATGTACAGTGAAAATATCTTTTAAATACATTTGCATATAAAAGTTTCCAACAAAAAAAAGAGAGAGAATTCATTGCCAGTAGAGCTACCCTATAAGAAATCTTAAAGAAAGTTCTTCATGCAGGAGTAGGATACGTGGAGGAAACTTAGATTTAGCAAAAAAAATGAAGAGCACTAATGATACTAAAAATAGAGACAAACAGGATAAATTCTAAACTTATTTATAATCACTGTAAAATATATTGACAATTTAAAGCAAATATAATGAAAATGTTTTGTTGAGTTTATAATTTATGCAAAAATAAAATGTAAGACAACAAAAGTGTAAATTAAAGGAGGGAGAAACTGGAAATACATGTTGTTCTTATACAATGTGTGAAGTAACTGTTATTTTAGACAGACTATGATAAATTAAAGATGTATGGTGTCAAGTTGAGGGCAACCATTAAAAATTAAGAAGATAATATAACAAATAAGCTAACTGTAGAGAAAAATTTAATAATAAAAAATGCTCAATTAATCTAAATAATTACAAAAAAGGGGAAAAGGACATCTGGGAAATAGAAAATAACTAGAAAGGTGGTAGATTTAAATTCATCATATCAATAATTACCTTGAAATTTATCTAAATATGCTAATTAAAAGGCAGAGATTGTCAGGTGATGATAATACAAGAATTAATTATATACTGTCTATAAGAAACTACTTTAATATAAATACATGGATCTGTTAAAAGCAAAATGATGGAAAAAGATAAACCATACTAACACAAATGAAAAGAAAGTGAAGTGACCACATTAAAATCAGAGAAAGTGGACTTCACCCAAGAGATATTATCCAGGATTAGGAGGAATATTACTTATTGATAAAGATATCAATTCATAAAGAAGACACAACAATTTTAAATATGCATTTGAAGCACAGCAGGACTTCAAAATACACAAAGCTGACAGAAATAGAAAAATCCATAATTACAGTTGGAAATGTCAACACCACTTCTCTCTTATTAATAAATGAAACAGGTAGAGAGAGAATAACTAAGAATGTAGATGATGTAAGCAATGCTAGCAACCAATATGACCTAACTGATATTTGACATTCATCAAAGTAGAACATAGTCTGGGCCATAAAACAAATTTCAATAAATTTTAAAGAATTGAAATCTTGCAAAGAATGTTCTCTGGCCACTCAAAAATTAAACTAGAAATCAATAACAGAAAGATGCCTGGAAAATTACAAAATATGTGATTAAACAACATACTTCTACGTAATCCATGAATCAAAGAGGAAGTCACAGCAGAAATTAGAAAATACCTGGAATGGAATGAATGAAAACATAACATATTAAAAATTAAGAATGCACCTAAATGCATAAACTAATGAAAGAAAGTGAATGAAAGGAAATTTATAGCATTAACTTTTTATATTAAAAACAAATTTTGCATCAATATTCAAAATTTTCATCTTCAGAAACTGGAAAAACAGCAAATTCAACCTAAAGCATGCAAATGAAACCTAGTCAGACGAAAAAAGGAAAAGAAAAACAGGGAATGTGAGTAATAGGTAAGTTGATCTGAAGTCCAAAGAGATAACAATAAAAATCCCAACTCAGTTGTTAATTTTTTTGGAGGGAGAGGGAGAGAAGAAAGCCTGGTAAATTGACACTAAAATCTATATGGAAATTTATATGGAAAGGGCCTAGAATAGGCAAGACACCCTTAAAGAACAACAGTCTAGAAGAACTGTCTCTGCTGGATATCAAGACATTACAAAAGCTGTGTTAACTGAGTCAGTGTGAAATTGGTGCAAGAACTGAGAAATAGGCCAATAGAATAGAATTGTCAGACTAATGGCAATATGAGTGTATGATGCGGTACCTTGATTTATGAAACAGCTCCACTGTAACAAGGAAAAGACAGATATCCATAGTGCTAGGAAAAATTACACATTCATGCAAAAAAAAAGAAAATACACTGGACTCCCACTTCATACCATACACCTAACTAATTTTAGATCTACATGTGAAAGGCAAAGCAATAAAGCTTTTAGAAGCTAACATCTGAGATTTCTTCTCTGGATAAGGAAGCAGCACTGAAAACCATTTCCTTGAGTTCTGTTAAGGGAGATACCACTTTGGTCTAGGTAACTTAAAAAAGCTTTTAGAAGAAGATGCAAATTGAACTATGCCTTGAAGAATGAGTAGGATTTGAACAGGTAGAAATTACAGGGGAGGACATTCTAGGCACAAATGAAAAAACAGTTCTTGGAGAACAATGATTAGCCTGGTTTAGCTGGAAAGGAATGTCTTCTATATTGAGAGGATGGGGAAGTTGCTACGGACCAAACAGTGAACTTCAAATACTAGATACAGGATGTTAGTATTTATCCCTTGAAGCAATGGAAGTGAAAATACGATGTGATAGAGGTGATAATGTGTTGGCAGTACCCAATACAGATTGGAGTGAGGAAGTAAGAAGGATGCAAGCGGTATATCTAGCCCTGAAGTGGTAAGTGCAGAAGCCTTCCTTAGAAAGATGGAGATAAATGTGCCCAATATTGTGAAGAGATCATTAAATGTGGAGGTGAATGAGGTGAGTCAAAGGTAACTAAGATTGTTAACTTGGAGTAACTGGAGGAATGATGTGAAGGATGGTGGGAGATCTTTAGTAGCAAGAGGAACACAAGGGAGAAATTTTGGAGAAAACAGTAACTTTGGAGCAACTTAGTCCAAGTAGAAATGTTCAAGCAGCCATTAGACATGGAGAGTTGGAGCTCCTCAGGAGAGGAGATGTTTGTGTCTATGAATGAATCTAGTGATGCTTGAGGCTGAATTTTTAGATGAGATTTTAGGATAAGAACTTAGAAGACTAGCGGGCTGAGGACTGAGTCTCTGGGAAGACCCACATTTAGGAGGTGGAAGGGAAAAAGGAGGCAGCAGAAGAATCTGGGACAAGGTGATTAGAAACATGTGAAGAACCAGAAGAGGCTGGCTTTCAAGAAGAGGTGTTGTTAACAGATTGAGTTGCTATAAATTGGTTAAGAATGAAGGCAAGGCAGTTGCCTTTTGAGTTTGCGGTCAAGAGATCATGGATCTCCACCAGGAGCACAGTCTCAGTGGAGTCGGGGAGGAAGCCAAATCCGTAGAGCCCCAGCACAGTGTGTGTTCATTTCTGAACACTTTGAAGGCAGGAGAAAATGGATTATAGAGAGAGGAAACAAAATATCATTGATCAGGTGATTAATGTAAATTTACTTCAAAGATGGAAGGGACTCAGAAATTACTTAGTTCAGAGATAGTTATTTGACAACTGCCTGGGAACAAAAAAATTAAGTTAGGTGTGACTATTTAAAAATGGAAAGTTTTTTTCCATAAAAATCTCCGATTTCTAGCTTCTCTTGAAAAAATTTGAAATTTTGCAACATTGGGCCTGCATTCCTACGTATCATTAATTATCTGGAGTTGTGTAGCCACTTTCCCTTTGGAAGGGCAGGCAGTCTTCACTTAGCCATTGTCCCCATTATGTATGGGTCTCCCCATTAGATGACCTGCTATATCCTCGTAGGTGTTTCAGTTGGCAATCCATAATTAAGCCCAACTTCCTTGTTCTATAGAAGAGAAGGAAGTCCAGCATGGAGGCATGACTTGTCCTAAAGTCACATATCTGGTCAGTGGGAGAGTCTGTTTTAGAGCCTGTATCTCTTGATTCTTATTTCAGTAAGACTCCTACTCTGTTAACACATTAAGTTTTTCTCTGGTTAGGTAGTCTCTTGAAGACTGGCCCATGGCAATTTCCACCCCCTTCCTAGCTTTTAGTATTGCCAGATGGTACCTACATGATACATTTGGCTCTGCCCCAACCAGGTTCTCAGTGCTTTTCATATGGTCCAGATGGTGACCAAAGCTATTCCTCCTCGGATAAGAAGGAAACTCCATTGGTCACCAAGTCCAAGCTCACTCTTTCAGAACTTTGGCATAATATGAAGCACATAAATTCCCCATAAGGTTTCTTTTATGGAGATTTCTGAAGCCTCAGTGGAATGATGTTAAACAATGACTATCACGCGTTGCTTCCCAAAGTAGAAAATTAAACTCAGCTTGCTGAAATGAATACCAGATCACACTTGTCAAGTTTTTCCACCCTAGATCTATAGTTGGTCTTTTAAAAGATTTCAGAGATTTTGTTTGGATTTATATTTTTTCTGCCTTAAGAAGACACTGTAAGATAATGGTCTTTCTTACCTTCCTTCCTGATATAAAAATTCATTAACCATTCAAAAGAGGCCAAATGCTATTTAAAAAAATACTGCATTGTTAATAAGAGCATAAACAGACTTTAACCCACTCAGAAAGGACCTTCTGAAAGCCTGGGATACGGCTGCATTAATTTTTTTCTTTGTCCACACCTCCAGCCTTTGCCCCTCCACCACCCAATATGAATAGACCTGGCTTAAAAATAGAGCAGCTTAATGATGTTTGGCTCATGGATTTAAGGTAGACAGTGTTAATCCTTAATGTTAAAGATACAGTGGCCCTGTGGAAATTTGGAAATACTACTGTTTCAGTGAAGTATGACTCCTGAGATACGAATCATATTTTAAAGTGTTCCTGACCAGCCAATTCTTTCCTGAACTCATCCCTTTCATGTAATGCCTTGCCAAATTCAGCCTGTATTAACCAGCACACAGCAGTGGTGTAACTGTTTTCCATCTTCTTCCTCTAGAGCTTCTGACTTAGGAGACTGCAGTACATCTATCACCGATAACAGTTTTACAGCCTTTATTCCCACTGCACAAGTTAGATGACCATATTTCCAGCCAGTGGTAGCAGCTTCTTTGCTGCCTGATGCCCTGCCACATCTTTAAAATTTTGTGATGGTGCCCCCACTGCCAGGACCACTTTCTCAGTCAATTGGGCTAAGGTATGTTGCAGTAGTAAACAAGTTCTCAAATCTCAGAGCTTAGTGGCTACACAGATAAAAGTTTGTTTCTTTCTCAAATCACTGTCCAGTGCAGCTGCAGTTGCTTTCTTTCATCTTGTGATGTTGTCATCTGCAGTGCATCATCTCCATGGTTGCCTTTATAAATGGTCATGCATTGGATTTTAGGAAACAGGCATGGGAGTGCTATATTGCTTCTTCTACATGTCATTGGCCAAAACCCAGTCACTTGAACCTAACCCAACTATAGGGAACACTGGGAGTTTAACTCTTCCTTTTTTTTCTGATAAAAAGAAAACAGAATTGGTGAATAGCTACCCAGTCTTGCCGTAACATGGACCTAAATATATCATCGCTCTAAACTATGAATAGCTCTTTTGTTTTTTTAAACAAGTGCCTCTGGTCTCCTGACGTAGACTTTGGAGCTCTGTAGTTGAACAGTATGATTTGACCAAGGACAGTAGATCACTTAAGGAAAAATTTATGTTCTTAGGAATCAGCCTCAAACATTATCTGTTTGTGCTAAGCATCATTAAACAGGAAGACAAAACTATTTAAGTGTGTATATTAACTTGTTGGAAATCTGAGTGTTTGTTACAACAAGAATCAATGTGTATGACTGTGTCTGAATATATCAGTGTGATTACTAACAAGTTATAATCTTTATCTTAGCCACATGTCTAATTTTCCAGTAGATTTCTACACAAAATGAAGAAGTTTTTTGAGTCACTCATGAATAAATAATTTGGCTACAGTATTAGGTATATTCAAATGATGGCTGACTAAAGTCAATGCCGTATTGTTCTGTTCACTTGAGAGTTCAATTATTATTGTGGATATTTTATTAGAATTAAGAATTTACATTTGGTGGGTTAATGGTCTGGATTAGTGACACAGGGAAGTGGTGCAATATAATTATAGAATAATGGTCAATGAAGCAGATAAGAAAATGCACGATCTTGGCCTTGGGGATTGAGATCAAGATGGTGGAGCTGGAAGATCCTGGGCTTACTGTCTTCCATGGGCACACCAGAATTTCAGCTATAGGTGACTTTGACAATAGGGGTTTGAACTGCATGGGTCTACTTATATTGTGGATATTTTTCAATAGTAAATACTACAGTTCTACACAGTCCATAGTGGGTTGAATCTGCGGATGCAGAGGAACTGAATATGAAGGACTGACTGTAAGTTATATGCGGATTAACCCCTGCTTATTCAAAGATCAACTCTACTTACAGAGCAACTATCTCTGAGAATCACCTGAAGACTAGCAGAAAAGATTTTCCAGAAATAAAGATATAAAGAGAGAGCCACAGTGAGATAGGTAGGAGGGGAGGAGATTCAGTCTGCTCAGTACCCACATCCCCAGTGTGGTGACCCCCAAACAGGAGAGACACCACAATTGCAGAGGTCCCCTTTGAGGAGTGAAAGGTTGCAGCCTCTCAGGTTCCTGAGCCCAGGGGTCCTGTACTGGGAAGACTAGGCCCCAAAACATTTGGCTTTGAAAACCAGTGGGCCTTGTATTTAAGAGAGCCAGAGGGCTGTAGGAAACCTAGACTATGCTTTCTCTTTAAAGGCACACACAAAAATCTCACATGTCCTGAGTCCCAGTGCAGAGTCAGCAATTTGAAAGGTGTCTGAGTCAGACCTAGTTGCTGATCTTGGAGAGCCTCCCAGAGAGGCAGGAGGCAGTTGGGACTCCTCCTGGGACTGCAATGCTGGCAACAGACATTTTTGTGATCTTGTTCTACTGTGCCAACACTGGTGCTGACAGCTGCCAGTTTGGAATCCCCCCTCTAGCCCATTAGCACCAGGGTCCTGCCTCACCCACCAGTGTGCCTACGGCAACCACTTGAGGCAGGGCCTCACACGCAACTGGGCTGTCTAGCCCACCAGTGTGCCTGCAGTATTTGGCCCGAGCACAACAGAGAGGTGCATGCCATCTACATAGGGGAAACCACTGGAGCATCTAGCTCTGGTGGCTGGAGTGGAGTGTACTGCTGGACCCCATTGGACATCTTTTACATAAGGCCACTTCTCCAAGATTGAGAGATGTAATGAATAATACAATAACTGAAAAGAAAAATAGACTAGAGGGAATCAGTGCTACCGAAGAATGAATCCGTGATCGGGAAGAAAGAGTAGTCAAAATCATTCAAGATGAATAGGAAGAGAGAAAAAGAATTTTTAAAAATGAGGGTAGATCAAGAGGCCCCTGAAACAACATCAAGTGTACTAATATTCCCATTACAGGAGTCCCTGAAGGAGAAGGGAGAGAAAAGGGCAGAGAAATTATTTGAAAAAAATAACAGCTGAAAAATTCTCCAACGTGGGGAATGAAGCAGACATTCCAGGTCCAGAAAGCACAGAGTCCCAGAGAAGATGAACTCAAAGAAGTTCACACGAGAACACATTATAATCAAAATGTCAGACTAAAGATAAAGAGGGAATCTTAAGCACAGCAAGAGAAGAGCAACCAGTTGTGCACAAGAGGACTCCCATAAGACCATCCGCTGATTCTTCAGCAGAAACTTTGCAGGCCAGGAAGGAGTGGCATGCTATATGCAGAGTGCTGAAAAGAAAAAAACTGCAACCAAGAATACTCAGCTTGGAAAGGTTATCATTCAGGACTGAAGGAGAGAGAAAGAAATTTACAGATTAGCAAAAGCTAAAAGAATTCAGCACCACCAGCTTTACAAGAAATAATGAAGGGACTTTACTACGTGGAAAAGAAAAGGCCACAAGTAGAAATAAGAAAATTATGAAAGGAGAAATTCTCAGTGATAAGGGCAAAGATACAGTAAAAGTAGTGGACTGACCACCTAAAAAGTTAATAGGAAGATTAAGCAAAAGTAGTAAAATCACCTATATCTACAGTAAGTAGTTAAGGGATAAACAAAATAAAAAGATGTAAAATATGATATCAGAAACGTAAAACATTGTGGGTAGAATGAAAAGGTAGGCGTTTTGAATGCATTTAAACTTGAGAGATCATCAACTTAAAATAGACACCTATCTACATAGGTTGTTATATATAAATCTCATGGTAACCACAAACCAAAAACTTACAATAGATATGCAAATGATGAAGAGAAGCAGAATCCAAACAAAACTCTAAAAATAGTCATCAAATCACAAGGGAAAATTGCAAGAGAGCAAGAAAGGAACAGAGAAGAAGTACAAAGGCAACCAGAAAACAGTTAACAAAATGGCAATAAGTACATACGTATCAGTAATAACTTCAGAGTAAATGGACTAAATACTCCAGTCAGAAGACAGGGTGGCTGAATGGATAAAAGAACAAGACCCATATGGGTATGGAATTGCTAGATCATATGGTAGTTCTACATTTAATTTTTTGAAGAACCACCATGCTGTTGTCCATAATGGCATCAACCTACTTTCCCACCAGCAGAGCGCGAGGGTTTCTAGCCTCACCAGCACCCATTCTTATTTGTCCTTTGGATGAAAGTCATTCTGACAGAAGTGAGGAGATAACTCATTATGGTTTTGATTTTCACTTCCTTGATAATTAGTAATGTTGAGCATCTTGTCACATTTCTGTTGGTCATCTATATGAGTATTAGCCCCTTACTGAATGTATCTTTTGCAAATACTTTAGTAGATTGCCTTTTCATTTTGATGATGATTCTTTTCATGCAGGGCCGCCATGCTGCCCCTCTCCTGGGGGCAGCTTTCACATTAATTCGATGTGAATGGTTTCCCCTGTCATTGTGCAACTAAGCCATCCTGCCCCCATCCAAGAGTATTCGTCTTAGTAAAACAATACTCTGCGGAATTATATTAAATCCTTTAAAAATGTGTCAATTTCTCGTGTACAGCACAATGTCCCAGTCATGCATATACATACATATACTCATTTTCATATTCTTTTTCATTAAAGGTTATTACAAGATACTGAATATAGTTCCCTGTGCTATACAGAAGAAACGTGTTCTTTTTTAAATTTATTTTTATATATAGTGGCTAACATTTGCAAATCTCAAACTCCCAAATTTATCCCTTCCCAACCCCTTTCCCCAATAACCATAAGATTGTTTACTGTATCTGTGAGTCTGTTTCTGTTCTGTGGATGAGTTCATAGTGTCCTTTAAATCTTATTACTGTAAAGTTTAAATTAATCAGAAATTTCTATTAATAGGGATTTTGGAGACAGATTAATATAGACACTAAGATAGAGATATTAATATCATTTTATGATTACTTTTTGCTTCTAAAATGACAATAAATCCACCTGATCCCGTTTTTTTTTCTTAGCAAGAGAATAAAATCTGAGGCTTTGGCAGTATTATGCTTCTTGACTTATGGGTCCCATTACTACGATTTCTTTATACATCTCTTAGGCAAATTTACTGAAAGTTTATCAATAGAGTTGGTGTTTAAAACAAAAGAACAGGCCCAAAATGGAATCACTTATGCTAAGTTCCACATCACAAAACTGAGACTTAATTTAATTATAGCTTCAGCTCTCCCAGAAATGGAATCTTAAATCAGCCAATCAGGAATATCCTGATCAACACTTGTTAGGTAATCTGCCTGAGAGACCCCTGCCATCCCCTAAAGGAAAGTAACTTTGCAATAACCAAGCTGCTTTTTTGCCTAGGGTTAGGTCCTTGTCCCTTCTCCCTTCTGCCTATAAAATTTTCCATTTTGTAGAGCCCCTTGGAGCTTCTTTTTATCTGATAGATTGGATGCTGCCTGATTCAAACTGCTATTTGATCAAATAAACTCTTAAATTTTTAAATACGCCTCAGTTTATCCTTTAACATTGGATACCCTACCCCTTCAGAATCCCTTTCCCCACATGGCTCTATGTCTAGAACCCTATGAGTGATTGCAACACAAAGAATAACAACAGTAATTATTAATTTAAAAGCTACAAGCAGCGCCTGTGGACAAAGCTGTTATTGAGATGACTGTGAAAATGACTCATATGCTCTCCAACTTCTATGCTTGCTTTATATCAGTGGCAGTTGCAGATGGTTCGTGTTACTGCCTTTCCAACCATGTTGACATTTTTGTTTAGAAGCTTACCAAGACGGTATGATGCCTGCTCTTTTCAGCTAAGTTCATAGTAGCTGTACCGCTAGAGCAAGCATTTCAGAAAGCGGTGGGAGATGTGTCCCAGCCTGCAAACTCTTTGTTGCATCTGTGTTGCCTTTTCCTGGCATGTCAAGTGGTGTAAAGGTTGAGAGCTACTGAATCATCCAGTCCTGGAGATTTTATTGGTGTGCTGATTCTTGCTGTCTCCACCACACTGTTAAAGTCAGTTTCTTTTTAATTCTTTCTTTGTTTTTTTTTTTTTTTTGGTGATTAGACTAGGAGAAGTACATTCAGTACTTTTCCTGTATCACAGATGATAATGAAAAAAATTATAAAAGAAAGAGTTTGTAAATATCTACTATCTTTCTTTCAAGTTTATTTTAGGTTTAACTCAATGGTTTCTTAGGTCTAGAGCAATAGCTTTGTGTATAGTTTGTGAATTCATAGCACAGCTCAAATTTGCATCCTCAAGTACTTGTGTTGGTGAATATTTGAAACATTAATGCAATAAACAAATATTACTTGAGTACCTAATATGTAGGTCCTTTTCTTTTAACAAGACTCACTATTTGCATGGACAGTTCCTACTGATGCATCTGTTTTGGCTTTTCCTGGCATATAAAGTGATGAAAAGTTGAGAACTACTGATATAAAAAGTATTGATGGAAATTGAGAGGTAAAACAGTACAGGGCTTGAACCCAGTGATTGCCTGATAAAGATGATTTATTTTCTTTTATTTTTTACTATTACTTGAAATGATTTGGGTAATGCCTTGTAAGAGCTGGGAGCTGCATTGAATTAAATGACCCTATTTCCTGTTTGTTCCCATCCATGCCCCCTTTCCTCCCTCCTTGCCCCAGTTTTGAGAGAGAAGAAAGTAAGAGCCCAATAAGAAGGGAGGCAGCAGACAATGTAGAAATAGAAAACTAGGCAAGGAGGCAGAGAGGCAGGTGGCAGAGGGCAGAGGATGGAGGACAACAGAATGAAGGAGAAAGGAGTAAAGTAAGACAGCAGATACGGGAATTTAACTGCTTATAATAACAACTCCCTTCCATGGAGAGGAAGTGAGCTAATATTTAATACATATCTATTTCTCTGTGCTACCAGCTTTTCAAACTTATTTTAAAATCATAGTTACCTTTTGAAGTCGGTATTGTTGTCCCATTGAATCTGGGAAAACCGAGGCTCAGAGAGGATGTGAGGTCTGTCCTTGGCCCTACGTGGGCACAATCAACATTTGCAAGGAGGACTTTTTACTTGAAAGCCTGTGCTTTCCACTACATTCATGCCAACCCCTTAGAGAATTAAAAGATGAAATTAAGGCTGTAACTGAATGTTTTGTTTATGAAATGTTTTCATAGCAGCCAAAATTATTTAAACAATGGAAGCATAATTAGCAATGTAGAAGTATTACCTTTTGATAAATAATAATGATGGTAGCCTCCAGTTTCATTACATAAAGGCTACTGATACCACAAGGACCTCAGAATCTTATTTATACATCCCAGGGACCACTTGAAACATCCATACTCTTTAAGGCAGTATCTCCCTGGCAGATGCTGTGCTGGATTCTTGGACCACTGATCTATGTAGTCCAGGACGATGGGGCATAAGGTAGGGTCTCTGAACTCCTCACTTCCACTTTCCTCTCCTCACCCCGCTAGTTACTTCTGGACAGACGCTGCCTTATCTGCTTACTGCAGAGTAGGGATACTATCCCTTTCTCTAAGTGCTGTGATGTGGGAAACGTTGGGAAACACTGCTTTTAAATATTAACACCACCAGACCTAACTTTCTCCAGTGAGATAAACATGAAATTCTGTAGGCTGTTGGTATATCTCAAATCTGGTAAAGACCCCAGGATGGGCTGAGAGTATGAAGGCAGGTTCCCAGGTAGCCCCGCTAGCTGCAAATTCAGGAAATACTGCACTTCATTTAAGCATGGCTGATGATGTGTAGCCCTGAGAAGGGTGCATGTGGAAATAATAGAAGCCCTGTGCTTCTCCCTCAATAAAACATTTTTAGGACTTCTTTCCTAACATTGAGGTGGGTGGAAACATAAGCAAAAGGCATGTGGCTGGATGGAGCCTAATAACGCTATTATCTACCCTATTTTCTCTGAGTCCCTTCTTAAAGGCAATGCTCTTAAAATGTAATTTTTTTCCCCTAAAACTCATGCTACCTCAAGATTGTCTCCAATGTCACCATATAACGATCCTCTGATGGACCATAAAACTTACCACCCATGTAGTGTTTTCCCCTAGAGATGTTCTGTGATCACTTGCTCTCAGATGGCCAGGTTAAACCATTCAGTTTGGTGGGAAGCCATTGGGTCCATCAGTCTGTGTCCACGGTCTTCGGAAGTTGTAACTCTCTAGGCACAAATGGCTGCAGAGCTGCTCAGTGCTCTCCCCGTCATCTCACGACTGTCAGTCTCATGCAGTGAGAGCTGTAAAGGGGCGTCTTTCCAGTGAAAGGACACCACCCTCCTTTCATGCATATCCTCCTTCAAGACATGATTTGTCCCTTCTCCTTTCATGACCCATTGCTTCTCTGGTAAGAGGTTATTGGGCAGGGTTGTTAGAATCTTCTGGCACAACATACCTGGTGAAATTGGGGCTTGGGAAAAAGCCAAGAAATGAATAAGTTCGGGGTCTCACATTTACATATTCTCATGTGATGGCCAGCAGTGGTTCAGATCTGATTGATAACACTTTTGAGAGCATAATTTCCTGTGTTTTTGTGCTCAGGGGAAATTGTTACCTGCTTAAGAAATTGTTGTGTATTTCAGGTTCTAGGTAATGAACGTTTTGTACCATAGTATTCCAAACCAAACCCAACCAAATCAACCAATATTCACAGATTGTTATTACAGCCACGTTTTTTGGGAGAATCAACTGGTAGATGGAGCTTCAGAATCGCCAGTCACAAAAACCAAGAGGATGGCTTAATCGTGAGAAGACAGATCTATCAGCTGCCCTTACCCAGTATCTTTAGGACTGAATATTTACCTTTTAATTCTAAAGTGACAAATTCAAGGGCCTTCTGGACTGAAACAACACAGTTCACTGTTTTGTATTTTTCTTTGATTAAATCCAGGAGGTTGACATCCCTATTTAAAAAAATGTGCAATTTTAGCATTAAATAAGCAATTAATTCTATTAAGGCTGGATTCTATCAAGCTATTGCTTCAGGTGCAATTGTCTAAAAAAGAGGTCTTTCCAAGGAGTGCAGAACAGCACAGCCTGGAGACACTCCTACCACCCTGAAAGTGACAAGATCTTCCCTTGTATGGAGGTATATTCTGAACAACGTCTTACAGCACAGAGAATTAAGTGCTTACTTCCTTACAGAGGATTATTTTTAACTGTGATTTGTTTTTTGGCCTTTATATCCTGTGTGTATATTTCTGATGTGGAGTGCTTTGGCTGTGTGTTTAAATTATTTGGTGCTTAAAGGAATGTCATAGAGAATGTGAGAGCATTTCTGGAATTCTTTGCCTGGCTCTGGCTATTTGCAAGAACGTATTCCTGCTTCCAGCTTGACTGTTCTGGTGGCTGACAGGTACTGACTTTCCCGAAGTTAATCGTCAGTATAACAAAGAGATGGGCAATTCACCACTCTCTTTATTGTTAGAAAAAACCTGGGTATGTTGGCCTCAATTGATAATAAGAGATAACATCTGCTCAACATTACTTTCCAGTACGCACAATTGGTCTAATCCTCATGACAAGTTTTGGATCTAAGTGCTAATATGATCATTTCACAGATGAGGAATCTGAGGCTTAGGGAATTACACAGTTGTCCTGGGTGACACAGCTAACAAGTGTTGAAGGATTCAGTGCTCCAGCCTCTCTGAGCTTGCGCTGGCAAATTTTCTAGCTTTATAAACATTTGGTATCATAGGGGATGCCACGAATAAACTTATCTTTTATTAATTCTTCTGAGAAGCTAGTGATTCTTCTTATAGTGGCTTGTTTTCTTTTGTTCCTTTGCTGTCTGTGTGCCAGCACAGCGTATCTGACTGTGTTCTTGAGAATGACTTAGCTGCTCTGCTTACAGAAGTTCACCTGTGACTTTCCTCCCGGGGTTGCCCTCTCCCTCCTCTCCAGGTGTCCTTCCTCCATTCTTTCAGTGTCAGTTCAGCTACTGTTACTGAAGACAAGTTTGTGTCCCTGACATACCGTGAGGCCAAACTGAAACGTTGGAGTTTGGAGCAGAGACAGGTTTATTGCAGGGCCCAGCAAGGAGGACGGGGTGGCTCATGCCCAAGAAAACTCCTAACTCCCTGAAGGGTTTCAGCAAAGCATAGTTAAAGGCCAGGTGAGGGAGGGGGGTCACAGAGTATGTGATCAGCTGGTGCACAATTCTCTGACTGTGTGATGTTGAGGTAACAGGGCAGTCACCACTATCAACCCCTGGGCACCAGAAAGTCTGGGGGCCACGGGCTCTCGATTATCAAGTAGTTAATTTCTTCCCGCTGGTGGTGGTTTTTGC
Organism: Vicugna pacos; assembly: GCF_048564905.1. Taxonomy (NCBI): domain Eukaryota; kingdom Metazoa; phylum Chordata; class Mammalia; order Artiodactyla; family Camelidae; genus Vicugna; species Vicugna pacos. The sequence goes on from NC_132988.1 coordinate 17,097,063, forward strand.
ATCTGTAAAAATAAGGAAATATACATGAGATACTATTATCTGAGTACTTCAGAGAGGAGGTACAGCCGAGGATATGGGATTGGGGGTGGTCCACCCGAGAAGGCCCCACAGGGTCCTATTTGGTTACACTATTACCTTTTATTGTGATCCTTTTCCTGAATTTCCAACATGTAATCAGTCTCTCTCCGTTCTGCACTCTGCTCTTAACTCCTTCAGAGTAGTTATCAAGTTATTGCATAATTATTACTGTTACCGAGCTCAAACTTGTTCTGCTCGCTGTACCACAGGCCAATAAATTGGGAGATGAGGTGTTGGGGCAAGGAAAAATGACTTTATTTGGAAAGCCAACAGACCAAGAAGATGGGGGAACTAATGACTGGAGAACCATCTTACCCAAGTCAGAATTCAGGCTCCTTTTATACTAAAAAGGGGAGGGGATGTGGTTGGTTGTTGCAAACTTCTTGGTGTGGAAATCCTTTGTTCTCACAGCTGTCCACATGGGTCAAGTCATGATGTTCCTGTAAACCTCCAACACAATGAATGTCACTCTCTGTTCTGCAACTGTTTATCTCTATATGGATAGAAAAGTATTATACCCTTAAAGGTCAGAGCCTGGAGAATGGGCTCTCCTGTGTATTTCAGGCTCTAGGCAACATTCTTTTACAAAAGGTGCAGAACCAGCATGGCTCAGCACAGGAAACAGAGCACAGGGTTAGAGCTTCAGGAACAGATGTAATACAGAGTCAGATTTGTTCGTTGCTATTACGTTAGTGTTCACGTTTTCTTCCTCAGTAGGCTCAAATCTACCTGAGGCAAAGATACTATATATTTATCCTATATCCTCAGCATGTAGCACTGTTGTGAGTACACTCAGAGACAGGGAAATAGTAGGGGGCCAGGAAGATGGAAGAAATGAGGGGAGTTACCGTCATTTAACGAGATCTGAATAATAATACCTCATTTTTATTATCCAGCAAAGCACTTGAGTTAATAGTCTATATTCCTAAGACAGAAGAGCTAGTGTATAATTAATAGGATGCAAGTTTGGACGGGCCTGAAGCTTCCACAATTTGAGGACATCTTCCTTAAAATCTATTTACAGAATTAAAAACACAAGCATCTTTAAAAAGTAAATATTTATGACAAATAAAAAATCATGAGAAGCTGTAAGTGAACAAAATCTGGGAAATATGATATTACCATAAATCCAGAAAAAATAGCATAATGTTTTTATTAATATGCTGCCCTGCACACTTCCACATTACTGTTTTCCCCTGTATTTTTTGACTACAATTTTTTTAATCACTTCTGCCTAAGAGAGTAATTTTGTAATATTTTTCATAGAGAAAATGCAATTCAGTCTTCTCTCTGGATGATTGAAATTTATTTTTTATTATGAACAATGCCAAAAAAATATGTTCAGCTTTATAACTTGTTCCTGGTAATGTCATGTCAATTGTTAAGATTGCTGTCAAATTTGGGAAGACCTCTATCAAATTTCATTCATATATGAACTATGTAGTATGGAAGAATTTGAGTGAGCAAAGTAGGAGGTTGAAATATACACCTTTAAAATTGAAAAAAGACAATTGGACAAATTGATTCATATTATCTGACTTTGAGTAGGAATCCTCTTCGTTGAAACTCTTCCCTAGGTTGCCTTGAAAATGTCGCATGCAGTCTGGAGGGTCAGAAGAATGAGGAAGGTGACGTGGCCACTGTATTTCCCAACAGGGAGGTCTTGGTGGAATTACAAGCAGCCATTTCATCATAGAATTGGAGAGTGAGAGTCTGGATTTCAAGGTAAAGAAGGAACGAGGTGTTGAGGGATAACATGGAGACAATGGTATAGAATATACATTTGAGATGTTTAGAAAGTTAAGAAAGTAAGATGGTAAGAGAAGGACCAGAAGGATTAACTAACAAACGGGAGGAAAAAGGCTGTTGGCATTTTTAAGAGAGAGTTGCTTGAAGTCAGATTTGGAAATTTGTCTCACCGGCTCTATGTTGTCTCTGACGCAGCATGCCAAGGCATGGTTTGTGGGAGAGTGTTAACCTGGTATCAGTCACCAACATGAAGAAATGCCCCCTCTAGTCACTCATTGCGTGTATGTCAATCATAAATTTAGATAAGTTAATGTTTTAATTTATTCAGCTTGTACCATCTTTTAGGGGAATATTAATGATAACTGCTATTAATGTAACAGTTCCTTTTTTGAGGTATTTTCACATCCATTATCTGATTAGAGGACCATACTTGTTAACTTATTTATAAATAAGTAAATTATTTACAACTTATAAGGGAGAGGTGAGATCTTAAAGATCTTATCTTAAAGATGGCCAGGTGAAAATTCAGAAATTTTCAGTTATCAGAAAATTCAGTTATCAATTCTGGGAACTGAAAGAAGGAAGTGGCATTGAAGGTGCCTTTCCCCACTTGACAGGGTGGAGCTACAGGATCAAAGGGGATATTTATGGGGGAATTTTAAAATCGTTTCTGCTGCACTATGCGATGTGTTTCCTCTCCCTCCTCTGTGTCCCCTTCAAAATGTTCAGAAAAGCAAGATTTATTATTCTGATATTTTAATTTATTTTCTCTTGCAGTTTTACTGAGATCTAATTGAGATTTAGCGCTGCATAAGTTTAATGTGTACAGCATGACTTGACTTACAGACAACATGAAATGATGACCGTTTAGGTTTAGTGAACATCCATTGTCTCATATAGGTACAAAAATTAAAGAAAAGAAAAAAAATCAATTTTCCTTGTGATGAGAATTCTTAGAATTTACTCTTTTAAGAACTTTCATACATAACATACAACAGTGTTAAGTATGTTAATTATGTTGTACATTATATCCCTAGTACTTATTTATCTTATAAATTTGTACCTTTTGACCGCCTTCATCAGCGTTCAGAGATGGTTCCAATGTTTTTATAACAAAGGCTTCTTTAGGGGAATAATGATCACACTTTAGTGTGAATGAAAGTCATTTGGGTAGTGAGTTCAAATGCAGATTTAATTCAGTAGAAGCTTCTTGGGGATGGGGAACTGGTTGCTGTGCTGAGCTCTGTATTCAGGTGGGCATGGGATGGGGGTTGGAACAGGAAGATGAAGACAGAGCTAGTGTCTGAACTTTAGGACATCTATTCTACTAGGAACCTGAGTCAGAGAAATTAAATGCCCTTTGGTCTCTTATAGAAGTAGCTAATAGAAGGTGGCCCTGGGACATGAACCTTAGTCTTCAGGACTTTGGTCCTACCCTGTCTCTATCACTGTACCCTGAGAGATGGTGTACCCATGTGGCTAAGAGCATGGAGGTTTAGAGCTGGGTTTCCTGGTTCTGAAGCTTAGCTCTTCCACTGATTAGCTGTATTATCTTGGGCAAAATCGTTCATCTCTGCATGCCTCAGTTTCCCCATTGGAAGATGGGTATAATTTGTCATAGGAGTAAATGAGTTGCTATTGGGAAAGGCTGTAGTAAGCGCCAGGCAATTAAGAAATCCCTCCCTCATGGCCTCATGCATTGTCCTGTGGCCTCCTTCCAGCTGCAGCCTTAACCATGGTGTACACACGTCCGCTGTCCCCCCCAGTGCTGACTTTGTGGGCTCCAGGAGAGGGTAGAGCTGCCCAATTACATGCATGCAGTAGCTCCCTTCAATGCAAAGCCAGCCACATGAGGAAGAGGTATTCTGCCTCATTCTGTTGCACTGCCCCTGCTTACATCCATGGAGATGCCCAGGTTATAATGTTTTTAAATCTTCTCGTGGGAAACCATTGAAATTATTACTCAAGCACAAGAGATAGTTGGGTTTTATTTATTTGTTTGTTTTTTGTCCTTTGGGCCTTCTAATATTCCAGTCTAACTGGCCAAGAAATTTGTAGCAGATTTTGGAAATCTGTAATGATTCTCTTTCCTCTCTCTCTTTTTAACCCCTAGTATTTTCAGAGGAAAAATTATTCTTAGTGGCCAAACATGGCCAGTCCTTTTTTTTTTTTCCTGTCCTATTTGTTAAGCCAAAATAGATAACGCATTTAAAAACGAGAACTTTTCTCTCTAGTAGTGTCTCTCAGTTGCCTTGTTCTTTTTGGATGGTGTTTTCCTTTGATAGTCTGGGACGTCACATTAGACATGGGCGTTGCCAGCAGCTGTTAGCCAGAGGTGGAGCAAGAAGTCCTCCCCGCAGCTAGGTGTGTCTCCTGTCTTTTCCTCACGTCACAGGAGTAGCACTGATGAGAGTGTTTTCATAGAAAACACTCTGTGGGAAGCCATGACCACCCAGGCAAGCCATGGCTCACTCAGCCATAAAGGGCAATGGGGCAAGCTCGCTGATCCCCCCTGCTGGAAGTGCAAATTAGTGCACTGGTTCTGTAGATAAATATGGCAATATTTATGTATACGTATTACAAATACCTGCAGAATATTCTAAATACAAAGTATATATTAAGAACCCTTAAAATGTGCAGTATCTGATTCAGAAGTTTCATTTCTAGGAATTTTTTATGTCTAAGGAAATACTTAGACAAATGTGCCAAGGTATGTAAACCAAGGATGTTTATAAAAACATTGTAACAGTAAGAAAATTGTAAACAACTCAACTCTTCAAGAACAGTGGATTGACTAGTAGCTTATAGTGCATTAACATATGGACTGTCAGGCAACTATTAAAAACCATGGTTTGCAAAATAATTATTCTATGTATTATATATGGAAATATGTGTTGCTATGGGAAGAAGGACTACAGTATGATACATTAAAATTGTGTATATTTACTTCTGTATGAATTTTGATTTGCTTAGAAAAAGAAAATATAAACAACAAGGTATGGCCAAAAATCATCTCAGATTGTGGGATTATGATTTTAATTTTATTTTAATTAATTCATTTTGTAAATTTTTCACGCTAGTAATATGTTACTTGCATAAGAAAAAATGATTATGTGGAATGGCTTGTGTCTGACACAGAGAGTTACAAACTGTTCTACCACATATCCCTATTTAGAAATGTTTATACATCTGAACATGTGTTAATAACATTTCATTATGTCAAGTGGAGAAGAGAGAAAGATGGCTTCTTTCAAAGCCAAAATCCCCTCACAGAACTGAAATCCCTTTAGGTCTGTTGTTTTGTTGACTTTGACAGAAATGCAGCTCCATAAACTTAGACCTGTGTTGAGTTAGCTTGTGGATGCTGTGTTATCACACTCTCCAATCTCTGCTACAAAATCCAGAGGGGTTGACTATCTTCGATGCATTTAGAATACACATACAGAAGCCAAAAGAAATAAAAAAAAAACTAAAACCCAATATATATATACTTGATCTCTATTTTCCTTGGAAAATATTCTAAAGAAACATCATTAGTGCCCAAGATTCCCAAAACCCAAGTGGTATCGGGTTTGCTTCTTTGTGCTCTATGCCATTTACATTTTTGTACCTTCTTATCTGCAACTTTGTGGCCACATTGCAAGCAATCTTTTGGATGTCAAGAGTCTTTATTAAATGCTTTCTCAGGTGGGGTTTTAATGTTGCTTCTATAATAAGAAAGAGCCTGTGTCATCATGATAAGGTAGGCAACCAGATCTTAAGCCTGCTTCTGTAATTGATGGCTGTGTGGTCTGGCATGATGATGATGATCATGATGTGACAGAAGCAGGAGTCATACTAGTAGCGGCAGCAGTAGTAGTAACTACTTGGTAGTGGTAGTAGTAATAGTAGATATTAGTAGTAACTACTAGGCAGTTGTAGTCTTACTACTAACAATAAATCTAGTGGTAATCCCATCTATAGATCCCTTACTGTAGGCAAGGAACTCTTCTAAATACTTTACATCCATTGTCTTATTTAATCCTGAAATCTCCGTGATAAATAGAGATTATTATCCCCATTTCACAGATGAGGGAATTGAGCTATAGAGAGACTGAGTAATCTGCACAAGTGACACAGTTAACAGGTGGCAGAGATAGGGATTAAACCCAGGTTGTTTGTCTCTAACCCTATGTTCTTTCTGATTTACACACTGTCTTCCCAAGTCTTTCATAATATCTGGGCCTATGGTTTACCATTAATAATATGAGGAGTTTAGGCTAACTAAATAGTTGCTATGGTTTCCTGTAACTGTAACATTCTTGCAGTCTATATGCAATACCGTAGAGAATTGAGGTGATTAAATGGATAAAGCCAAGTTGCCTGGGTTTGTGTCTTGGCTTTACAACTTGCTAGTCTTGTGGTCTTACCTAGTTACCTACTTTTCTGTGCTTCTGTTTCCTCATCTGGAAAATGAAACCTGCAATAACTGCTTCATAAGATAGTTGTGAGGACTGAGAAAGATTATATATGGGCAATGCCTGACACAGAGGAGGCGCTTTATTCATGAATTCTGGTATTTACATATTTTTCTCAAAATACAGGAAAGAAAATCTAATTTCCTTTCCTTCTTGGTACAATTCTTTCACATCTCGAATCTTTGATTCAGCATAGCTCCAAACAATTTCAAATTCTAGGGTGGCCAATTCATTTAGTATGTCTAGACCTTTTCCAATTTGAGCCCTGAAAGTCCCATCCCAGAAACCCCTCAGTCTTGGGAAACTGAGAGAGTTGGTCACTCTACGTTTAACAACCTAGCATGACTCTCTGAGGTCCCAGCCTGTATGACTCATCTGTCTTTTTGTTCATCTTTACATTTCCAGTAGCCTTGTCTCACTCCCATCCTGGAGGAATATGGGAACACTTGAGAAATCCACTCATTCATAAATGTCTTTCCTGCTACCCATCTTCATGTGTTTTGGGGGTCCTCAAGTCAAAGCACTGTAGAACATTTTAGCTGAAAGTTCCCTTAGAAAATGTCTTATGTTATTTTGAGGCATGGCTAGACATGACCCAGGTAACTGTAACAGTGTAATGAAGGAGAAAAACTCAACCTTTGCATTAGAGTTATGGTGTTCTGGGGGCACAAAGCCAAGTGAAAAGAAAAGCTGGGCCAGATTATGATATCTGAAGCCTCTGGTGATAGGCAACAAGTAGTTGTCTCGATTTGGGGGAAGCAGCAAAAACACCAGGCGCTGATGATTCTGACAGGTGAGTGGCAGATAGCAAAGGAAAACACAGGGGCAGTGATTCTGTATTTCAGGAGGGCAGTCATCAGAGAGGCAGACTTCAGCCACAGAACAATTCAGGAACAGATTTCCAATCATGGGGCCACAGAACTGATCTTCTGAAGTGGGCTAGTTTTAGGCAGGTTGTAGGCAGGGAATCATGGAGGTATAAGACCAAAATCCCAATTATTTGAACTAAGACACAAGATGGAGACTGTATCGCCATTATAGTTGCCTGTAGTGTACAGGCAACACCCACTGATCAGACGTGGGTGAGAAAACCGAGAAGGGGGACTTGATGCTGAGTCCCAGAATCTCAGACTTTGTCCCCTTAGTTGTAATTCCTGCCTGCCGTTAGAATTGGCACCAAAGTAGTGGTTCTCATTCTTTCCTGTGATTAGGAATCAACCGGAGTATTCATAAAAGGTCAAGATTCTGAGGCTCCATTCCATTCTGCTCCATTTGCTTTGTGGTTGGTTTGAGGTCTCTGCGTTATTGACATGGCCACACCCTACTGTGTATTTGACAGGGTTGGCGATGGGAGAGTCAGTGCATTAGATGATCCAGGGTTCCAACTGCAGAGGCAGGAACTGAGGCACAGCCTGGCAGCCCCTCCCATCTGTCCATGAGTAGTTGAGGCCCAGAGCCAGGACCTGATCCCAAGGCCCCTGGTATTGACTTGGCTGCCCTTTTGATTGTCTGTGGGATTCCACATCACACTCAAACAATATCTTCATTTCTGACACATTGTCTTAAATATCTGCTAAGGCAATATGCCTCTTTGTGAGGCCTTTTCTCCATCTCTGTGAAGCCCTTTCTCCATCTCTGTGAATCTTGGGATTTTGATTTGTTCCTAATAAGGAAGTTTCCTCATAACTCTGACTTTGGGGCACAATAAATGACACAGACATATTGTTCAACAAATTTTTCTTGACAAGCAGCTGGAAATCTCCCAGTCATCTGACAGCCTAAACTCAAGCCAGATCCTTTCTAGAAATATGGGCTGGACTCTTCATAAGCTTGGTTTGGGACAGAGGGAGATTGATTCAGCTGTACCAAAGTCAGGACGACTTGGCAAATATATGTAGGGCTCACTTTTTCCCTTCATCATTCTAAATGTGGGTTCTGAAGGCAAAGATTCTCTATTTGAAACTTGGAGGTAAAGAATAAAAAGAACCAAATGTAGTTTTAATGAATGGCATTAAAAATCCAGGGTGTTGTGCAGATTAAAGTTAAGAAGAGTTCCAGTTTCTGATAGCTAAATCTGACACATGTGTTCTTAATTTGGTTACAAAACTGAGCAATGACTATGAGGTCAGGAACATAGGGAGGAATGCAGTGACAAAGACGATGAAGATGCCAGATTCACATAGTTAGTAATTTAATTTTTAATAATGAAAAGCAACATGATTAAATTGAGTAGGCAATTAGCTTGTACCTTGTGAGGGACATAGAGGGAGACATAGTTCCTGAGGCCTTCCAGCCTTTCTAGAATGCAAAGAATTTTGGAGCAATACAGGAAAGATTCCTAAGCTAAGTATTTCCAGTAAGAGTAAATATTATTCAAGACGTGTGGCTTTGAAAACAACCTATAGGTTCTAAAATTGTCATATGGTTTACACATAGGTTGAAAAACATGATAAGCAATTTTATTGAAACCTACTCTATTCATAGATTCCAAAACTACATGTATAATTTTGCCAGGCACATAATGGAAGTATGGTGTTTTAATTTTTTAATGTGTTTAGGATGTTTTTTTCCACTTTTCTGTTATTCTCTTTTTCTCATTTAGTGGATAATGTTCAGAGATGAGCACGGCTTTGGAATAGGCTGCTAAGTCAATTGAGACTGAGCCTGGGGAAAGCCATAGTCAGTAGTTTAGCTCTCTTTAAAGATGAACAAAGCTACCCACAGCTTTATCTCTTAGATACATAGTGAGACATATGCATTCACAGACATGCACACACACACACACACACATGCATTTTATAGCCTAGGAAATTGAAGTTCTCCTACTGATCAAAAGTGATCTCTAGCTCTTTTCTGGAGGGATACACTTGTGAATATAAATAAATAAGCAATTACGCTTTAATGGCTATTCAATCTGATTACAGTTATAAGTAGTTCCTATAGAAGAGCCTCTTTGTTAGAGAGCAATCAGAAAATTTTGTATTTAATTCTACTCCATAATTTGCTCCATGCCATTTAACTAAAAAACACATCGATGGAGTAGCTGCTAAGGATACAAAGATACAAGAGACTTTTGCCTTAAAGGGGCATAGAATCTAAAAGGGAAAATGGACACACTAAGAACTAAATATTCTCTACTTGCAATATTAATAAAATGCCATGTTCATGCTATGTTCCTGTGTGCCAGGGACTCATTTTGCTGGGAATTCAGCAAAGAAGGAGTAAAATTTCAGTAGATGGATTTACTGACCCATCAGATAAAAGCATGATGTCCAGGCAAATTTTGATAGCTACAGATCTGATACACAGGGTAGAGGTGATAAAAAATCAACTTGGTCCTTTTGGTTGTGGGGGGGGAAGTTTTGCAGATCAAGGTGTCCTGAGTATTGGGATTAGGACAGCTGCATCAATTAAAGGAAAGAACTCTTGGGCACCATAGATGCCCAAGATAGGAGATAGAGTCTTGTGGAGTCGAACTACAGCTCTAGCTGTACCAGCATCCTTTAGTAATCATTATTGTACTCAATTCACTAAACTTTAGTGAGAGCCTATCCTATGCTGGGCTCAGGACTTAGAGTGCAAGTAATTTACAAACAAGGAAGGGAGGCAAACATTAAATAAATGTCTTTCTGTAAGAAAGTGTTAAATTGAGTAGAGGACAAAGTTCATTTGACAGGGAACTCCTGTCAAAAAGAACTCCAAATCCTAGTGGCTTCATACAAAGAAAATTTCTTTCTTTCTTATGTTTTAATCCAATGCAGATGACCTTGAATGAACAGCTCTCCTGGGCTGTCTTTCCACTAAGCAATGACTCAGAGACTGGGGCTGCTTCTACCTTCTGTCTCCAACATCTTGTACTTTAAGGTCACCCTGGGGTCATGCAGCTGGTAGGTGGAGGGCGGAATTCATGGAGGATACACAGATTTCTTCCGGGAAATGATATATGTCACTTATGTCCACATTCCATTGGCTAGAACCAGTGACATGGCTCCGCCTTGACACAAGGCAGCTGGGAAATTGGCAGCTACTTCTAAGAAAATCATTGTAACCCTCACAAGGAAGAGAGCAGCAATCTTTGGTGGCCTCCAGCAGTCTCTGCAACAGTGAAGTGGTGGCCAAAAAGGAGCTCTCTCCACAGAGACAGTGATGTATATGATGAATCTTGATGGGAAAAATAGTTTACTGTCAGATGAAGGGATGTAGGGAGAGCAAAACATTCAAAGCAGCTACATATCTGTAATGATGGAGACATGAAACCTCACAGTAGCGGCAGGATAGTGCCTTACTTCATTGAGGCTGGGGCACGTAGAGTAATGACAGAGGTGATGGGAGGTGTGGGAGGGAGAGTTTTGTAGTTATCATCTCATGAGGAGACTTTGCAGTCTCTGAATTTAAGAGCTTAGAGCTATTAAGACTACCTAATTAAACCTATAATTTCAAAATTTGGCTTCATATTAAAATATTAAGGGAATTTTTCTTAATGCTTAGTCCCAGGCCCCCCTAACTTGCTTAGATCAAAATCAGAAGAAATCTGTCATTTAAAAAGCTGCATAGAGGAATAGAATGTGTCACCTAGATTGAGCATAACTGAACTAAAGTTATTGTTAAAATGCAAAACAAAGATATTTGTTAGACTTTACTCCAGTTGCTACAGAGAGAAGAAACGCTTAAACACTTAAAATGAGTTTAAAATAAAATCCCATTCTAGCACAGGTAACACAATCAATGATGAACATTGTCTGGAAATATAATTTTAATCATTATCAAGAACATTTTTGAGATGTCTATTTTGGGAAAGGCAGTTTGAGAGAACAAATTTTCAACTCAAAATCATCCAGAGATTTGTAATCTTCTAATAAATGAGGGAGGTTGTCTAATGTAATAGAAGGGTAAGGGAATGTGGAATCAGACCTGAATTTGAATTCCTATTTACCATTTTCTAACTAAATTACTTTCTAGGAAACTTACTTCTAAGAAAGTCATCTAACTTTTCTGAGGCTTTGTTTCATTATTTGAAAAATAAGATAGTCATTTGTGCATGAAGTTGCTGGCTGCCTCCCTAATAATTACTCATCTCCCTATTTTGTTGGGTGGCAATGTGCCCAGCTAAAAGGCTTGGTTTCCCAGGCTTCCTTGAAGTGAGCTGTGGCCAAGGGACACATTTCTGATGAATGAGGAGTGAACGAAGGAGAGAGTAGCAGACCTTGAGGTCAGAGGAGTAACGGAGGTTAGGCAGATCCTGTGGGGCCTTGAGGCTGTTTTAAAACTTTGGATTTTACTCTGAGTGAAATGAAAGCCATGAAGAGTCCTGAGAGACATTCAATGACTCTGGATGCTGTGTTGAGAGCAGACAGTAAAAGGAGAAGGATGGAGAGGGGGAGAGCTGGTAGGAAATTGTTGCAGTAGTTTAAGTGAAAAATGATGATGGTTTAGACTGGGAAGGTTAGCTATGGAGATAATATAAGTTGTCAGATTCTGGATACATTTTGAAAGGAGAGTCAACAGGATTTACAAATGGAATGGATGTGGGGTGTTTGATTAAAATTATTAAGAAAGAATCCAAGTTATTATTATTTTTTTTTGGCTTGAAGAACTGTAAGGATAGGATTGTCTTTAACTGAGATGAAGGATGCTATGGATAAAGTGTGTTCGAGGGGAAAGACTGGACATTGAGTTCTGTACATGTTGAATGTGATGCGTCTATTAGAAATCCAAGAGAAGATGTAAAGTAGGCAGCTTTGTGTATGAGAGTAGAGTTGAAGATAGAAATCAGTTCTGGAACACCACCAACCAGCTTTACAACAAATATTAAAGGAACTTCTCTAGTGATCAAATCATAAGAAAAGAGAAAAAAAAAGAGAAAAAAAAAAGAAGACCTACAAAAGATTGCTTTAGCAGTTTGAGGTCTTTTATGGTTTAATATAAATTTTTGAATTGTTTGTTCTAGTTCTGTGAAAAATGTCATGAGTATTTTCACAGGGGTTGCACTGGATATATAGATTGCTTTGGGTAGTATGGCCATTTTGATAATGTTGATTCTTTCAGTCCTAGGGCACAAGATGTCTTTCCATTTCTTTGTATCACCTTCAATTTCTTTCATCAATGTTTTAGTTTTCAGAATATAGGTAACCTCTTTGGTTAAGTTTATTTCTAGGTATTTTGTTGTTTTGAATGAAACGGAAATGCTTATGCCAGTTATAAAATTCTAGTTTTTGAAGTGAAAAAAAAAAGTGAATGAAGGACTGCAAATGGCAAAATATCCTTCTTTCTTATGGGTGAGCTGTATTCCATTACATACATATATTGCATCTTCTTTATCCGTTCACTTATTGGTATGCACTTAGGATGCTTCCACGTCCTGGAAATTGTAAATAATGTTGCTGTTAATAGTGGGTGTTTTGAATTAATTCTTATTTTGTGGCTGGCTTTATTCCTTTGATAACTAAGTTATGAAGTTATAACTACTATAAAGTTATAACCACTTTAACTTTCTTACTTTAATAACTATGTAAGTTTAAAAAGCAAAAGCTATAAATGTTCTTAAAAACAATGAACCATACATATAAGTAAATTTTTTAAAATGTGCAGTAGTATATTATGTATATGTATTTACATGTAATATATTGATTATGTATAGTCAAATTGTAACAGTTCTACATAATAAAACTGAAAAATGAAAAAAAAATCAGTCGTGGAAATATAAGTTGAAGGATTCCAAGAAATGTGTAAATCATGAGATTAGATTAAACCACCCGAGTAAATGTAAATAAAGGAGAGACGTGCGCTGTGGATTAATCCACCATTAAGAAATCGAGGCAGAGAGAATTCTCCCAAAGGGAAACTGACAAGGAGGGTTCAACAAGGCAGGAGGGAAAGCAAGATGGTTACTCTGGGAGCCAAGAGAAAAAGGGAGACAGCTGGTCAAATGCTGCTGCTGTCAGTAAGATGGGGACCGGGAACTTACCATTGCATTTAGCACCATGGTAGTCGCGGGTGTTCTCAGAAGATAGTGCCTGCTACACGTGCCTTGAAAAACATGGAAGGACAGGAATTGGAAACAGCGGTAGAGATGACTCTTTTAAGAAGTTTTAGAGCAAAGATATAAGGTAGTTGCTAGTGGGAAAGTGGAACGAGGGGCAAGAGAAAGCTGGGGTGTGTGTGTGTTTAAAGATTTGACAAGGAACATCATAGAATATGCTGTTGGGAATAATCCGGAGAGAGAGCAGAATAGTTGACGATGTTGGAAAGAGGAGAAATTGCTGAAGTGATAACTTTAAATGGGGTTGAAGGATCCAATCTAAGTCACGTTTAGAGAAGCATGGAAATCTTTACCCATGCCATCTACAGTGTATGGCACCAAGGGAGATAGACAGCACAAAGTCTGTTACCTTGGAGCATGTACAGTCTTTGATGTGCTCATTCTACAAGCTTTTGGGCCTTTCATCACAATCGGTTTGAATGCTGCTGATTCCAGGGACAGAGGGACTTTGCAAGCTGTGTGCTGCTGCTTTTCTGAGACCTTTCTTGTTACCAGAGCTTTGTCCTGAAATTAGGAGCATTTGAAACATCTTTACAGTTTTCAGGCTCTCCTCTATCCATTTCTATGCTAGTTTCTTAAGAGGCCTCTAAATTTGTTTTCTATTGCTGCCAAAAACAAGGAACCACTTTAGTGGTTCAAACCACACAGATGAATCCTCTGACAGTTCTGGAGGTCAGAAGTCTGCCATACCTCGTACTGGGCCGCCATCAGGCACTGGCGGGGCTGCACTCCTTTCTGTAAGACTCTGGGTAGGGGACAGCCCCTCACCTTCTCCAGCCTCTCCAGGCCTCCTGTATCCCTTGGCTTGTGGCCCCTTCCTTCATCTCAGAGCCAGCAAAGATGCATCAAGCCCTTCTCACTCTTCATCACTCTGACCTCCTCTTCTGCCTCCCTCTGCCACTTTGAAGGACCTCTGTGGTTACATTAGAGCCACCTGGACAATCTCACTAAAGATCAGCTGCTTAGCAACCTTAATTCCACCTGCAAGTTGAATTCTCATTTTTCATGTAACATAACATATTCACAGACTCCAGGGATTAGGAGGTGACGTCTTTGGGGGGACAGTCACTCTGCCTACCACAGCCTCCATATCTTCTTCCACTGTACTCTCTTTACATCATCTCTAGTAACACTTCCTTAACATTTCTGACATGATCTTGATACTCTTCCCTATTGTTTATCACTGATGCCACTTTTTTCTCTGTTTTACATTCCATGGGAGAGTTACCTATCTGTTCTCAGGTCACCATTTTTCCTGGAAGTGCAGGTAGTATTTCTAATAGAAGAAATCATATGACTTCCTTAGAGATTTTCCCATGATCACATTTACATAGTGATGATTAAATTTATTGTTATTCAAGTTATATTTTCTCTTTTTCCCTTGTTTCATGCCTTCCTCTTCTTCTTTCAGGAATTTCTCCTGTAGTTCCATTTTCCAAGAATTCCCTTTCTCACTGGCATTTCCAGCATATGATGTGCAATAATAAGTGAAGGAACTAAATTTAGTCAGCTTTGATTCTCATATTTTAAAAAAAATGGATTGGGGAACAGTCCAAGGCCTCTCTTCTCATGATCAAGTGTACTCCAGGCAAATTTATTATATTTCTCCTTTATTGAGCACTCAGATCTATTTATCAAATGCTTTTCATACATGTTTTCCATTAGCCTTGAACTTTGGTAAATATTTGGAAGATATAATGGCTTTTGATGGTCCCTAAAGGGAAATACTGATTTTTTTCTCCAGTATATTTTGCATTCATTTTATGGTGTAAAAACTAAGTCATATTCTACTTTACGTTGTGTTATGTAAATATCAAAAGTTTAAATTTCTGTGAACACATTTTTGAATTTTGTCTCATGAATTAGAATTCTCATGGGCATCTTCTTTTCTTTCAGAGTTTTACATTTTCAAGATTATACAGCACTGCAATATTTAGTTAGTCTCTCGGGATAAGCTCTCCAGAGAAACTGGAGAAGCTTTGTTTTTTGTTCTTATATAAAAAAATCCCTACTTGGCTCATGGAAATACCGCAGATCCCTCCCAGAATGCTTTAGTCCAAATAGCCTAAAGAATAAGCTGCCCAAATAGTATAAAAATAATGTATGTAAATCAATATACGAGTCAGTGTTCCTTTATTACCTAGACTGCAAGATTAATTTCTTTGGTTCCCACAAAACAGCATTTATTCAGATTGGAGTCATTGTAACCTTTTCTTGTATGCACTTCATGACCTAGATTTTTGTTTGGCTCTGCAATCTAAACTCTATTTAGATCTACTAATGGTATAAGCCTTCTGTGCTGACAGAACACCCCACGTGCTAACTTTCAGCTCGGGTTCTCTGATATAAAGTGTGCTGATAAAAATTGCTCAGCACTGTCAGGCTTATCAAGAGACTTCAGTGAAGAGTGTGGCGTTTCAGTGACACCAAGCCAGGGACCAAGCCGTTCAGACATACCATTCATCACCTCCCTTCTCAGGGCCTAAACAAGCATGCCTGCTTTTAATCGGTACATATATGGTCTTGGGAGCAAAATAAAAGGTGTCTGCTGCCCCAAAGTAGGGCAGGCATGATATCTAGTGGTTGTTGGATTGGTTGCATAATAATTGCTTTCACTGAGATATATTGCTCAGGAAATATTAGGAATGAATAGTGGCCAAGAGAGTCATGCATGGGTAAGGCCTTTGCAAAACCTTAGGTTTGGGCTTTCAGAGGCACTAACTGTTTTAGAGGAACTAACTGTTGACGATAGACTCTGCAGGTGTCCACCTTAATATACCAAATAAACATGTAAACTCTGATATTCTATATGGAACATCAGATGGCTGAACTTGTGGAGTTGCCTCCCTCAAAATCTGACTTGGCGTGAGCAGACCTCCCCATCTTCTTAAACCTGCTGGGGTTGAGGGTAGGGAGGATGCAGATGTGACTCTGTCCCTGATTGGCTCAAGGTGGGCTGGTGGTGTCCTGTGGGGCAGTAGCATTACTCCTCCTACTGGTTTTTATAGCTCTCTGAAGACAGTCCCTTAAACACCCAGCATTAGGAATTGATGAAATAAAATATGGTTTGTAATTAGATTATGAGGCAATGATTCAGTACCACATTCTCTAAGAATACCTAACAACACAGTAAAAGATTCATTAATATCAAAGGAGGGGAGGCAGCAGAAAATAAAAATTATTAAAATATAGTAAAACATTATTTCCAGTATTTACCCCAGGTCTTAGTATTATAGTAAATTTAAAATGTTCCTTCTAATGCTGTTTTCTATTTGCTGAATATTCTACAATGACCATATACTCTTACTATAATGGGGAAATGTTATCTTTAACAAAGAAAGAAAAAAAATGCTTAAAGCCCAGTATGAATCTACCAGTTCTAAACTCTGTTGAATAAAATTAGAGTTATAGAGAGACTATTTCATTCTGAGATTTGGATTATATTGGATAGGCAAAATGTTGGTTAAATATGTTTTTAGTAGAAATGAATATCCATTTTATCATTTTAAAGGGCCATCCTAAAGATAAACATGAAAATAACATAATAATTTCCAATATATGTAACTATATAAAAGTTTTCAACTTTATATTTTTCAGTAAGAAAATTAAAAAGTTAAGTTAGTGCAAATAATATTATAGAACAGCCACTTTTCATTTACATAAGGAGTGAATTTCAGTTATACTTGTAGAAGTCTTGTGAATCACAGTTAAATTTTATTTAGAATAAGTGACTATGGAAATGTGGTAATTTTATATACATAGCAACTTTTAGGTATTTTTCAATGAATGGGAGAATGTCTGTTTTCAGTCAATTCTCTGTAGCACCACTATTGTCTAACTATTGTTCATTTGCCCTAAAAATAACTGAAAGTTACTAAAAGAAGAAATGCATAGAAAGCTGAATTTACCAATGTGGGATTTTAAGCTGTGAATATCTGCATGAAGTCATTCTATGCTCCACAATAGCCATGAAAATGTCTTCTCGTGTTTCTTTCTAGGACATACAAAAATTCAAGAGTTAGGCTTTTTGAAATTCAGCTTTTTTTTTTTAATACTCCAGAAGAAGGGGACAAGAGAATCTGGGAATCATACATCATAATTGAATAACAGGAATCTCTTAACCTAGTGAAGGCAAGACAGGACCATGCTATAAAACACTGATTTAGGATCAGATTGTCTTCTCCTTTTGCTTTGTAATTAATTTGTGTCTGTTGTTCACTCTGTGAGCCTCAGTTTTTTCACGTGTAAACTCGAAAGATTGGTCTAAAATTAATGGTTATTGAGTTGCAGACTCAGTTCCAGAATCTGACAGTGTCAGTGGAAGGTGTCGTGAGGGGAGAAGCAGGGCTGCTTCTGAGCCATTTTCACCTTTCTGATCAGATTTTTCTACCTTATTTATCTGTTTTTGTAAACTGTTTAATTTTTTGATAGTTTCCAAAGCAAAACAAACACTGATGTAGACTCATTTAGGAAGGACAGGCATGGAACTGCTTGTTAAAATGGGTAAGGGCTAATCCAAACTTGATTTTCATACATATAATGATGTTTGAGAATAATTTTGAAAGGCTTACTCACTCACCAAGGTTACAATTAGTTTTTGCAATATGCTTTGTCCTGGAGATGTGGTTTTACACTCATATGTTATTACTCCATGTGGTTACTTTAGTGTTTGGATGAAATCAGAGCCATCAAGTTGTAAGTGCTGACTATCCCTCTAATTGAATGGGATCTGGTGGCTGAAAAATGGTCCCTGTTGGGGAGCCAGAAGATGGGGACTCATTGGCTAGACTAGGGGAGCAATATAATAGGATTTTATGCATATTGATTTTCCCGTCAGCAAAATGGAGTTTATACAACTCAACCATTCATCTCCTTTGGGGTTATCCTGGGATTCACCCATAAAGACCTCTCAGATGCTCTCTGAGGGTGACACCTCTTCTCTGTATGTATTTAAGGACTGATGGTCATCTTGAGAAACAGCTTCAGTTAGCATTCTAGTGAATGAACCCAGAAAATGTTTGGATCACTTTTTCTTACTCATAATGGAACTACTAATAACTGATAATTTTTCTCCAAAGGATTATTTCCTTTGTGTACTTGAGTTAGGGAGAAAGAAAGAAAATATGGCCATGTTACATGAAAGGCTTTACCTGAATGTTTTATTTATTTGTTTGCTTATTATTTATTTATTTTTCTTCAAATTTTATTGAGATGTAATTGACAGTACTGTGTAAGTTTCAGATGGACAGCATAATGGCTTGCCTTGTATACATCATGAAATGATGACCACAATCAATCTAGTGAATATCCATCATCTCATACACATGTGAAACAAAAGAAGTAGAAAAAAAAGTTTTTCTTGTGATGAGAACTCTTAGGATCTACACTCTTAACAACTTTCCTATACAACATACAGCAGTGTTAATTGTATTTATCATGCTATACATTATATCCCAGGTACTTGTTCATCTTATAATTGGAAGTTTGTACTTTTCAACTGCCTTCTACCTAAGTGTTTTAAATAGTAAAACATGATGGTTTTGCTTCTAGACTCTGGTGACTCATTCTGAGATCAGGAAAGCTTGTTCAGACGTACATCTCAGACAGTGAGATCGTACCACATTCTGTGTGTCCTTGGCCTCATGGGCGGCCTGAGTTTCCCTTGTGACCACAGGAAGATAATCATTACTGTTTTTCTGCTTAAATATTTGTGTTCTCTTAGATTTCAGGGGGTTTCAGCACTTACAAAATGTAAGGCCAGTATTTTACGAAGACTCAATGGTTTTTTGTTTTTTTGGTTTTGGAGAGTTAAATTTGCAGTGCACAGGAAAGCATCTGCTCTCATCAAATAATCAAAGGCTTTCCAGCCAGTAGAACATAGATGGTAAATAAGTCCTAGTTTTCGGAGAAACCAACTTGATCTAGATTTGCAGTAATAGATTCCCTGATTGCAAAAAAATTTAAAAATGCCCCAAAATTATACCACTGCACCCCATGCCACTGTTAATCTAGTCATTGAGTGAGATGGACTGTGTTTTCTAATGTTCTCAGGAGAATTAATTCCTTTTCATTAATTGTGCAGAAGTTAAAAACATGTATTTGTCTTAAGTTATAAATTGGCTCATAAATAAAATGCTATAGGTAATGAAAGATTGCCTCTAGACAGTGGATGAAAGTGGTTAAATCTTTTGTTGCAAGTGTAGGATTTTCCCTCTCCAAACATGATCAGATCATTTCTTGGCTGTATTTGACTTAAGTTATTTTGAGCGTGTTCATGTTCTTCTATGTAGATTTTCTCATGCAGCTTATTTCTCTCTCTTGAAATCCTGTGTATCATTCCAGGTCTCGCTCAAATCCCACCCCTTACCGGAAAGTTTTCCAGCCAAGAATGGCCCTCAATGTTCTCTCCCTTCCGTGAACTCTGTTACTATATAGTTAAGAATTTATTGATCTTCATTTTTGAGTAGCCATTGTATCTCCTGTTTCTTTGCTAATTCTCACAACATCTAGCTCATTGTATGGTGCCAAGTAACAAGTAAGGGTTCATTAAATGCTTGTTGATAAATATTTTTTAAAAAATGAATGAACAGATCTTTAACTAGGCACATAATTATTTTCACTGGTTTCAGCCATATTTTCCTGAACTTTAATGGAGATGTTCTGAGAGTAATCACAGGGAGTCTAGGACACAGTGGTTATCTTATATGCAAAACTCTAGTCTTTGGTATTATTCTGAAATGGACTTGGTGAGCAGGAAGAAGATATTCGCTTAGAACATAGAAGTTTATCCTGAAAAGTCAGAGGTTAGCAGTTATAAGTGGGTTTGGGAGGAGCTTCTCCAGCTTTGGGACATGGGCACTCAGGTCTCTGTGGCTGGTGTATATTGGCTGTCGACTAGTCTCTATTCATTTCTTTGTGTTTAAGTCTTTATGTTCTAATTTATTTCTTTATCTCACCTACTGAGCAACTTCCTGATTGTAATCTGACATTCTAGGTGTCTTCCCTAAAGAGAGAGAAAGTACTGATTGATGATTCAAGCATTTCCCCTTGATCGGGAAGTATTTTGTTCACTGTTGGTGAAAAAATTGGAATTTTGGTTATCAGTCTCTATGTACTGAGCGTACACTAGGACAGGGTTAATTCTCAGATTTCTAAGCCTGCAAATCTGAGGACCACAGTCTTAATATGGTGTGTGGGAGATCCTTGTCATGGAAACTTCTATATTTCTGGTGCCACATACCATAACGTTAAAAGCACTGAAAGGGCTGCAAAGAGACAAAACCTTTTTGTCAAAAACTTTGAATGATATTTTCAGCATAGAGAGCATGGAAACACACTTTTAAATGCAGAAAACAGCAATTTCCTCTCAAATTTTCATGAACATTTTTGGTAGGGAGTGTAGTTGACCTTGTAGTTGACCTTCTGAATGTGATTTGGAGGGATGTCACTTATTAAAGAGACATATAAAGAGGAAAAGAAAAAAGAAGAAAGTTCAGAAAAAGTCAAAGGGACTAAATGATTCCATCTTTTTTCCCCCAAATGAAGTAACTCTCATAAATGCTGTATGAACAACTTGAATTTAAAAAAATACTTACATCTGACCATGTTGTTTACTTAAAAGTACACCATACATTTATGTAAAAGCAAGAGCCAGAGAAGACAGAAGAGAAGATTATGGTGACATGAAATAGCTAAGATTTAGTACTTTTAAGTTAGTACTTTCATACCCAAGGGATGTAAATCAGTTGGCTACTGCAATCCCAATTTATTTATGAAGTTTCACACTGGGATGGAGGAGTGTTGTGGGAACTTTGGTTCCCCAAAGAAACGTGGGGGCTGTAGGAGGAACCATAGATAAGGAGATTTAAAGCTGTAAGAAAGGGAAGCTGGGGTAGGTTTGGGAAGGATTTTTTGCTCCATGAAATAACCATGACCAGAATGTAAACATATCTGTAATGTTTTGTTTACTTACAAGTGGCAAACTTTGTTCATTCAGAGTTGGGTAAGAGCAGTTGTGGTTTTGAATTTGAAGGGTTTGAGGAGGGTTGAAATGGAAAATACTTTAAAATTCTTTTCAAAATGTTAAGTCATGGCACTTGTGGAAGGCCTGTGCTAGTGTCTCACATTTCTCTATTATCTAACAGAAATTGTCTGTGGAGCTAAAACTTTAAAGTTTATTCTTTATCTAGATATAAGTATTTTTTGTGACTTTGTATGGACAGATTCTTAGTCTTTTGGAGAAATATTTGACTTTGGAAAATAGCATTTAAAGACATTTACTTTGTCCAAAAGAAGAACAAGTAGATGGTAGCTTGCTCCCTGAGTTCAAACTAGACTACAAAGCCACAATAATCAAAACAGTATGGTATTGGCCTAAAATAGACACAGGGATCAATGGAATGGAATAGAGAGCCCAGAAATAAGCCCACACTTGCATGGTCAATCTATGACAAAGGAGGCAAGAATACACAATGGAGAAAAGACATCCTGTTCAATAAATGGTGCTGGGGAAACTGGACAGCTACATTCAAAAGAATGAAACTGAGCCATTATCTTACACTGTATACGAAAATGAACTCGAAATGGGTTGAAGAATTAAACATAAAACCTGAAACCATAAAATTTCTAGAAGAAAGCATAGGCAGTCTATTCTTTGACATTGATTTTAGCAATATTTTTTGGATTTGACTCCTTAGGCAAGGGAAACAGAAGCAAAAATAAACAAATGGGATTACATCAAACTAAAATGCATTTGCGCAGTGAAAGAAATCAATAGAATGAAAAGGCACACTACTGAATGGGAGAAGATATTTGTAAACAGTATATCTGATAAGGGGTTAATATACAGAATGTATGAAGAACCCATATTAATATTAATAGTCAATATTAAATTTATTTTAAAAAACCTCAATATTAAAAAAACCAGACAATCTGATCAAAAAATGGGCAAAGGACCTGAATAGACAATTTCCCAAAGAAGACATACAGATGGCTGACAGTGGAAAAGATGCTCAATATCACTAATCAGGGTAATGCAAATCAAAACTACAATGAGATATTGCCTCATATCTGTTAGAATGGTTATTATCAAAAAGACAAGACAGAATATATTGGCAAGGATATGGAGAAAAGAGAATTCTTGTGCACTTTTGGTAGGAATGTAAATTGGTACAATCCTTGTAGAAAACAGTATGGAGGTTCCTCAAAAAACTAAAAACAGAACTACCATATTATCCAGCAATACCATTCCTGGGTATATATCTGAAAAAAAATAAAAACACTAATTTTAAATGATACATGCACTTCAGTGTTCATAGTAGCATTATTTTTAATAGCCAAGATATGGAAGCAACTCAGTGTCCATCAACGGATGAATAGATAAATAAGATTTTATATGTATGTATATATATACACACACACACACAAAATGAAATATTACTCAGCCTTAAAAAGAATGAAATATTGCCATTTGCAATAACATGGATGGACTTAGAGGTATTATGCTAAGTGAAATAAGTCAGACAGAGAAAGACAAATACTGCGTGATCTCACATGTGAAATCTAAGAAAACAAAACAAAACAGAAGCAGATTAACAGATACAGAGAGCAAACTGTTTGTTGCTAGAGCAGAAGAGGGCAAGGGGATGGAAGATATAGGTAAAGGGGATTAAGAGGTTCAAACTTCCAGTTATAAAATAAATAAGTCATGTAGGTGTAATATACAGCATAAAATATAGTCAATAATACTATAGTAATATTTTATGGGGACACATGGTGACTAGACTTATTGTGATAATTTTGTAATGTATTTAAATATAAAATCACTATGTAGTATACCTAAAACTGACATAATATTGTACATCAACTAGATTGCAATTAAAAAAAAGCAAATGAGTTTAAAATTTTTAAATAAATATTTACTTTCTCTAGATTCTTTAGGATGTTACACACTACAGTGACAATAACCAATATTTTCAAATACTTACTGTGTTGTTAGGGTCTTTGTATGTTGTCTTCCATTCAGTCTTTGTTTTGCACTGACTCTGTGTGAAGTGCACTATTACTGCCCTTACTCAATTAAGGTGCTTAAAATAGGTAAGTGAATTGTCCAAGGATTCATAGTGTACATGGTGAGCCCATGAACTTGAACTCTGGTCTGCCTGATTTCAAAGCTCTTAAACACTACTCCCTGTCACTTTTTGAATGAAGTTATGACACCTCCGGCAAAATATTTGAAAATTTAGGCCCTAAAATTAACACTACACAGCATGTTAGAGAAATTACACACAGCAGTATGTTAGAGAAAGCTTCAAGAATACGATTAGAAACGTTTTGGTGTGTTTTCAAGGAGCAACATGCAAATCATTGGTTCACACATGTAAGAACTATGAGAATTGATGGTCCTGGAAGGCAGAGGGTGTGCTATGGAATTAGAACTTGAGTAATTTTGTGTCTCTTTTCCTTTGTTCTTATCTCAGCATGAAGGGTCCCAAGGCAGATGTTCATGAAATGTTGATTTGACCCCATAATTCCCATCATGTCAGTATCATCTTCAGTGACACCTAAAGGTGTACTCAGTATTCAAATTCCATAGGTTGACTTTTCATTTTGTTGATAGTTTCTTCTATGTAAAGCTTTTTGGTTTGATGTAGTACCATTTATTTATAGTTGCTTTTGTCACTCATGCTTTTGGTGTCATATCCATAAAATCATTGCCAAGACCAATGTCAAGGAGTTTTTCCCTGTGTTTTCCTTTAGGAGTTTTACAGTTTCAGGTCTTATGTTTATCTGTAACCATTTTGAGTCAATTTTTGTGAATTAGTGTTGAGATAGGGTCCAGTTTCATTCTTTTGCATGTGGTTGTCCAGTTTTTTCAACACCATTTATTGAAGTGGTTATCCTTTCCCAGTTGAGTATACTTAGCTCCCTTGTCCAGTATTCATTGCTGATATATGCGTGCATTTAATTCTGGGCCCTTGATTTTGTTCCATTGGCCTATGTGTCTGTATTTTATGCCAGTACCATACTGTTTTGATTATTACAGCTTACAATATAGATTGAAATCAGGAAATATGAAGCCTCCAGCTTTGTTCTTCTTTCTCAGAATTGCTTTGGCTATTGGGGGTTTTGGGGTTTTCATTCAAATTTTGGAATTGATTTTTCAATTTCTGTCAAAAATGCTGTTGGAATTTTGACAGAGATTGCACTGAATTTATAGAATGCTTTAGGTAGTATGGATTTTAATAATACTGGTATCCATGAGTACTGGATATCTTTCCTTTTATTTCAGCATACAGATCTTTACCTCCATGGTTAAATATATTCCTATGCATTTTGTTCTTTTTGATGCTATTATAAATGTGATTATTTTATTTTTCAGATTGTTCATTGTTAGTGTATAGAAACACAGCTGATTTTATATAATGACTTTGTATTCTACAACTTTATTGAATTCATTTATCAGTTCTAATAGATTTTTTCTGGTGGAGTTTTTGGATTTTGCATATTTAAGATCACATTATCTGCAAACAGAGATAGTTTTACTTCTTTTCTGATTTGATGCCTTTTATTTCTTTTTCTTGCCTAAATTGCTCTGGCCAGGACTTCCAGTACTATGTTGAATAAAAATAGCAAGAATGGACACCCTTGTCTTGTTCCTGATCTAGAGGAAAAGCTTTTAACCTTTTACCATGAGTATGATGTTAGCTGTGGGTTTGTCATATATGGCTTTTATTATGTTGAGGTATAGAAGGAACATACCTTCTATACCTCCTTCTATAGCCAATTTGTTGAGAGATTTTTATCATAAAAGGCTGTTGAATTTTGTGAAGTGCTTTTCTGTATCTACTGAGATGATCATATGATTTTTATCTTTCACTCTATTAATGTGATGCGTCCCATTAATTGATTTGCTGTGTTGAACCATTGTTGCATCCCAGGGGTAAATCCCACTTGATCAAGGTGTGTGATTCCTTTAATGTACTGTTAAATTCAGTTTGCTAGTATTTTGTTAAGGATTTTTTGCATCTGCATTCATCAGAGATACTGGCATGTACTACTTTCTAAGCTCAGAGTCTTTATCACTGTTTTGCTCGAGTTATCTGCTTCCTCACATCTCTGAACAAAACCAGCTGCTTACTTTAGTGACCATGTGGGAATGTTTATTGCTGAATTTTCTGCCTCTCTCTGATTGTTGGGCTGTGGCTATATTTCTGGATTTGTACTCTGCCATAATGTGTAAAAGAAAGAGGCATTTTAGACTTTAACTTGTGGGTTCAATGTGGACAGTGTGTGGGAAGATACGAAGAAGAACAGCTGTGGGTATTGTCCAACAGCTGGAGGTTGTGTGGATTAAACAGGCTTCTTATTTCCTAACTGGTAGGTGATTTCTTACAAGAAATGCTCATGTTCAGGAAAGGACCTATCTAAGCATGGGCTAACTTTAAAGGTTGAGTACAGTTTTCTACCTCTTTGACTTTGCTGTCTAAAAAAGGTATTGCTTTGACTTTTAAAAGCTTTTTAGAAAATCAAGTTTTTCAGGCACTGCACTCATTGAGTTGGTCCGGGGTGATTGCAGTGATAGCTTTAAAAACCACAAACAACAGTTCTTAGGAAGATGGAATGAGACAGGAAGAGGAATTCAGAGCAAAAGGGGAGATCTGTTGTATCTTGTGAAGGCCTGCTGTCCTTTGTAAGAATGCTCCTAAGAGAGGGTTAATATGCCCAGTGTGCTGTATCTTTGTGACTTAAGGATGCAGTGGGGTTGGTTGAAAGGCTAAGCAAGTCCGCGCCCTGTTTGCTGTACCAGTTGCTGCTCTGTGGTCCAAAGTGCATTCATGCCCATCTGAATTTCTTACACTGCTCTCTTCTGGGATGTCATTCGGCTGGGGGCACTGTGCAATTCTAAATGACAAGGTTTGTTCACAGGAATTGGCCTTGAAAAAAGCTTGGTTAAACATTTAAAAAATTATAAATCTCCATACACGTTTAGTTTATTAATATTACTACTAACAAAAACAGTAACTATTATGGCTGAATCTTGTGGGTGCTTTGAAGGATGTAGTTGGCAACCTGGACATGGGAAGTAGAAAGGCTGGTGGATGAATCTTGGCTGAGTGCCAACTATGTCAAATAAATTCAGTTTGCTTATGTTCTAAAGTCCCACGAGGAAAAATGTTCACATTGTATCCTTTGGCAATATCTTAAAATTTTTTTCCAGGTTTTACTTTTAAAGTCTGTATATAACCCCTATAAAACTATGCTTTATCAAATACATTATTTTTCTATCAGATTTCTTTATCTTTTTCCATATATGCATGTATTTTACATAGTTTCATTCATGATACAGATATAATTTCCTCAGTTGCTTTATTCGAAAAGAAAAAAGTTGTTTCTAATCTTCATAAATATAATTGTAATGACTAAATCGTATTTACTATTTTATTTGGTTGTTCTACTATTATTAGATAGTTAGGTTGTTTCTACATTCTGCTGTTATAAATAACCCTGCGATTAATATGATATCTTCATGTCAACAGTGCAAAGCTATTGACTCTCCCCCCGCCATTTGAATTCTTTTCTTTGTCCAGACTTTCAAATGTGAGACTGTAGTTGCCAAAGATAGAAATAGTTTTCCAG
Organism: Vicugna pacos; assembly: GCF_048564905.1. Lineage (NCBI taxonomy): Eukaryota > Metazoa > Chordata > Mammalia > Artiodactyla > Camelidae > Vicugna > Vicugna pacos. The sequence goes on from NC_132988.1 coordinate 17,124,024, forward strand.
GCTCCTGATAACTATTAGAAAAATCATCTCTGTCGGGTTCTCTCACCCCTAAGATGAGGTTATAATAACAAGTGTTTAGAACAACGCATTCAATGCATGTTGGGTACTCTTGCAGCCTCCACCGTCATCACCACCTTATCACTACCATTATTACTACTATAACATGCTGTTATTTGTATTATTATTTTGGTGAAGACGGGCTTTACTTTAATGAATGAAAACAGGTATCTTAATACAATTTTGATCATCAGACTGCTCACGTAGATGTTTTTGCTTTCTCCTTGTCTTTTTCAAAATGATTTGTGGGCTATTTGGTTTTCACCCTTCGTCCTCAGTCCAGAGCACTCTCCCTAAAAGAATGCCTTCTTAATTTTCACCTTTTGCTTCTCTTTTTCTCATGAAACTATTTCTACCTGGGGAAGTAAAATATTTATTTCTTATATTTGTATATAAAACCTTCTCATATTTGGTGGTGATAAAGCCAATGTGAAGAAGTTAATGGGGTGCTGGGAAAAGAGACACCATGGTCTCAGACTCCAGTTCAACATCTGTTAGGGATGGATGTAAAAGTCTGACCTCTAGTGGCTGTGAGCTGCAGCTGTAGGTTAGATGTACCAAGTCCGAAATGGGATCACAGACAAAGGTGTCCTCCAGCACTAGCTGTGCTGGTATGGGACTGATTGGCTTTTAAAGCTCTGTTGTATTCATTGTGATGGTTCTTTATGTCAATTAAGACACCTTGCTCTCTTCCTTACAAAAGAATTACCCTAAAACTCTGTTCCTTAGAATATAGGACTTTAAACGTGTTGCGAGAATTATAGTCTCCAAAAAATATTTTCTTAAAACCACCAACCACCATCACCACAACCATGACCTGATGATATATATGTAGAAATTTCAGGGGTGGGGGGGAAATGAATCACTAAGTATTTGAAAAAGGAAACATCAGAGGATTAAAATTCTATTTTTCTTAATCTTCAAAACATTTTTAAATGAAGATCTATCTTATCTTCTAATCAAATATTGTCAAACTTTTTACCTTCCAGGATTTCATTTTTTTTAAAAAGTAAACTAAAAGTCTCAAAAATGATTTTCTGATATCTGGATTTATCGTGTAATTAAAAGAATAGTATGAATGAAGAAAATAAAATTTAGATCTAAGAAGTCACAAAGAGTTTGTGAGAATACACATAGCATAATTTTATGATTTTAATTGTTGTTAAAAATAATGCAAGAATAGTGTCTCTTTGCTTCTGCATGAGAATAAGTGTTTGTTTTAAATTTTAATAATTTTGCTTTTATAAAAATCTTTTTAAGGTGATTGAATTGACAGGGCACAATTAATATTTAATATTTTGGTATTGTGCATTTGTCTGTATTGAAGCACAAAAACTAGTTGGAAAATGAAGAATTTATTTAACCTTAGCTACTTATTTAATTCTCACAAAATTATAGAATTTGAGGCAGTTGACAATGACAGTGATAGGTTCTTCCCTAATTTCTAGATGGATAACACATTCTCCTTTGGTCCCCGCCCTAAGTAGTGGCAGTGTCTATGTTATTGTCTGTAGTCAGGAAGGGGACTCTTAGTAAAGACATGTCGTAGCAAATTTGTTCATCAGCCCTCTCCAACATTTGTACTGTTGACCTTGACTTAAAACAAACAAGATGAATGCTTCTCTGCTAAAACAGGCTCTAAATTTGAGTGTATCTCTCAGTCCCTCTAATACTACGTTTTAAAGGCTGAATTTATTTTCTGAAAGCCTACTGATGATTTCTGTTATTTGAATGTGTTTATTCTAATGATCTATTTTAGTTATAAACCATTTTTATTTTTGTATGCTCATTGCAAGAATGTTCAGAAAATACCAAAATATATAGAGGATAATAATATCCTTATTTTAAAAGTATTTTGACATTAGAGTTGATTTGAAATGGTTTCAATTACCTGTGGTCAACCTAGATCTGAAAATATTAAATGGAAAATTCCAGAAATAAACAACTCATAAGTTTCAAGTTGCATGCTGTTCTGAGCAGCATGGTGACATCTTGTGCTGTTCTTTGTCCCGCCTGGGGTGGGAATCATCCCTCTGGCCATTGTATCCAAGCTATATGTGCTACCCACCATTAGCAACAGAAAGAACATAGTATATAGAGGGTTCTATACTGTCCATGGTTTCAGGCATCCTCTGGGGGCCTCCAAGCACCCCCCTGGATAAGGGGGGAACCACTGTATTATTATTGTTACCCACAATTTTATAGATGAAAAAAACTACAGTAAAGTTGCCCAAGATGACATAGTAAATGGCGGAGTGAGACTTTGAACGCAGGTCACCTGACTATAAAGCTGGTCTCTTAACAACACAACGCAAAGTTATAAGATCAGCATGAGGACCAGTAATCTGCCCATGGGCCATGCCTTAAAACATTCACAGCCCAGACAGGCAGAACAGCTTAGTTTCGATCAGCTGAGATACTTGGAAGATACTCTAAACTCTTAGTGAATTTTACTCGTATATAATTTCTTTAAAACAAATCAGAAATGTACGCATATTTTGGTAACATATGGTCAAATGTCATTTACCCTCTCTCCTGGGTATTTTGGGACACCAGGAATTGATTTAGAGAATGAATTTCTTTGTTATTGAAACCTTATTCTAGTTCCAATCTTCTCAACTGACTGAATTTAAAAAATAAAAAAATCACTATCAGTATTTTTTTTCCTAGAAACTAATTGCACTTCTGGAAACTGGTTTCATTGTCTTCTCCTCCCTGCTTGCCTTCTTCCTAGTGGAATCCACACCCAAACTCCCATCCCCATCCAACCAGCCCTGTGTGAATAAGCAAGAGGAAACAGTAGTCACAGCAGAAACAGGCAGCCTTCCAGGGTGGATGGAGGATGGAGGAGAAGCCTGAGGAGCTGCCTTGCTCCCTCTGTTCTGGGGTAGCATCAGAGACAGGGACGCGTCTATCCCCTGGGGTCTGGAGGCTGTCAGCGAGCCCGGATCGCTCTTTCTGAGTCACAGGCCAGGGAGCCCCGAGATTCCCGCTGACCAGGCCGCGTGCCTGCCCAGAGCGACCAGAAGAGGCCGAGTCCTGGGGCCCGGGGACCACCGCTCGCAGAATCCCTCAGAGAAGCAAAGGGACGTGGGGGTTGGGAAGGGAGAGGACTCGATTTATGGGGCTCAGTGCGTGGTGTTTTCCATGATGGATGAGACAAAGACGTACCAGTAATGCAGCTTCTCCTTTCTGATGTCATAAATCTTGACCAATTCGCAATAGAGCAGAGCAGAGCCCTGTGTCTGTGTGCTAACTAAAACCTGCAGCTCCTGGCCTCAAGTGTGACATCAAGCTGCTCCGTGTGAGCAACGGTAAGCAGTGACTATGGTTATTTCATTGATCCTGCGAAAACTTATTTGATGCTTACTGTGGGGTATATCCTGGTCCAGATACTGGGGATTCGATAATGTTCAGGAACTGTTCTAAATGCTGGGGGCATAATGATTCTTAGGAACTGCTCCAGATACAGGGATGTAAATCTCTCATTGACCTGACAGTTTACAAAACTTGTTCTTTTTCATCTTAGGGGCATGGTACATAGAATAGGTACCCTTGGTTCTGTTCATTGAAATAAATCCAAAAGTGCCAGGGCAGAGAGGAGTCGCAAAGGGTCAGAGGTCAAGTGTTCAACCCGGTGAATCATATCACCTTGCTGTTTCCGGTTTACAAGCTGTGCTGGAATGGACTTTTCTTACACCTCACTACTCTCTCAACCTCCAGTGACTTCTTCTCAGTCAGTGTTTTAGCTGAGCCTCTCTTTTCAGCTGCTTGGAGTTATTTCCAGAACTTGATAGATGCTCCAGTTGCTGGGAGCCGGCTCTGAAAAGTGGAGAGGTCTGTGGTCCAGTGAAGAAGGATTGTTTTTAGAACGCGCTAGGGAAGGAGAGAGTCGGGGCAGATAGATAAAGATGAGCGCAGTAGCTGCAGAAAGTAGCAGGAGACACTGATGATGAGGCCAGGGCTCTTTGCTGTAGTCAGGTGGCTGCACAGTACTCTGTTCAGGGAACATGGACAGAAACAGGATTCCAGAATCTGTCGGAGGAGACATGTGAATGATTTGGGCTGGGCAGGTCCAGTTTCCACACAGATAGCTTCCTTTGGTTGTTTGCCTGTTAAAATATAAACATTCTATCCCTTCAAAAACATCACACTGACAGGCATTTCTGCTGAGGAGTCATTTCTAAGGTAGATCATTGTAGCCCAGGAGATACCTCTGGCTGCCCAGAGCTCCTGGCCCTTTCCCTACCAGGAGGGGGTGGCGACTGCTTCCTGGACATCTTGCCCTTCCAAGAGCAAACCCTTTGGACAAGCTGGAATCGCTACTTCTCCCAGCGCAGTTGTGCAGCTTGGGGGCACTTGGACCGTGCATCAAGCGCATTTTGTGGTGTGGCGGGGTCATAGGAAATTGCCTTGGCTGAAATCATGAAAATGAGAACAGTGGATGTTTCCTTGTTTTTACCAAGGGCAATGTCAGGACTAGGTTCTTACAGACCAAGAGGCTATTTCTGGTAGTCGAAGGTGGGGTCAGGGATGATGAGGATGGTGTCAATACAGCAAAGGAAAGAGAGCTCCTGGAATGGCAGGCCTCCCCTCTCCCTGCCCATGATGTGCTGCTCCAGCCTATGTTCTTCTGTCTGAATGGCCAAGTTCTAGAGAATGCAGGGCCACAAAGATCACATCCAAGTCCTAGGCCTGTGGCCTGGCTGGGCCTTCTGTCAGATGCCAAAAGCAGTTCTGCTTTGAATCTATGGGTCACAGTAAACTCTCAGGCTAGTGAGCTCCTTGCCTATTTTGGTCTTAGTGTTTACTCGGCAGTTGTTACTTCAGAGATGTTGGCTCGATAAACACACTAGGATGACACAAAGCTGGGGCCCATTTTTCTTGGTAAGTGACAGAACCACGGGAGGATATTTAAATGTTGTTGTTACTCTCTCCACTGAATGGTAGGAGGTGCCTCATCCTGGTCCCTGCATGGCCCAGCTGAGGTCTAATGGGGGCTGAAGAGCCACTCCATCACGTTGAGCAGATGACCTCTGCTAGCTGGTGATGCACGATGGTATGTGAGCAGATGAAACAAGCATTCATGACTCAGCATTAAGGTGGAACTTACCAAGCTAGCGGGATAGGGGAGTGTGACTTAAAAAAAAGTCAGATTTATATAGTTTGGTCTGGGAAAAATTAGGAAAGAAGTGTTTTGTTTTTTTATTAATAGACTTTATTTTTTAGAGCAGTTTTGGATTTACAGAAAAATCAGGCAGGAAGTACAGAAGTTTCTTATACTCTGTCTTCCCTTGCACATAATTTCTCCTATTATTTACATCTTGCATTAGTGAGGTACATTTGTATTAACTGATAAACCAATATTGATACCTTATTATTAGCTAAAGGTCATAGTTTGCATTAGGGTTCACTGTGACTGTGTGTTATATGAGTTTCAGATGTACAGCATTGTAATTCGACTTCTGTATACACTATAGAGTGATCACCACCACACGTCTAATTACCATCCATCACCAGACAGTTGACCGCTTTCATTCTTTTCAATCATCCCTGTACCCCCTTCCCCTCTGGTAACCATTAATCTGTTCTCTGTGTCTATGAGGCTTTTGTTTGTTTGTTCATTTGTTTCCTTTTTTTAGATTCTACATGTAAGTGAAATCTTATGGTATTTGTCTTTCTCCTTCTGACTCATTTCACTTAGCATAATACCTTCAAGATCCTTCCATGTTGTTGCAAATGGCAGGATTTCATGGAAATAGGTGACATTTATCTTTTCTCTTCCTGTGTCTTTCACTTGTTTTGCCTACAAAAAGTTCAAGGGTGTGTGCGCATGTCTCTGTGTGAATGCATGCATAAGTCTGTGTGTGGGGCTGCCAGTGGGTCCAGTCCTAGTCTTCCAAAGATGAATCAGCTGTTACCTTCCATGTATCATTGGTTAAGCATTCTAAAGTCACAGACAGTGTCGTTTTGTATAAGAAATGTGTGTCTATGTTTTCACTCACTTACGTTATGTCTTTTTAAAACTTCAACTCTGGTATGCCGTGGTTTTCATTTAGTTAGTCTTCATTCAGAATTTCTCTCCTAAATGGCAGTCAACAGCACTTCTAACCCTTTCTCAAAAGAAAACATGCAAGTAATGCCTCAGGGAAAATATTGACTGGGGTACAAGGTCAAAGGGAAATAACTGTTTATAATTGAGCCCTCAAGAAGATCTTTTGACAGACCAGAGGTGACCATTACATAACTCACAGCCATGGAGGACAAAGGAAAGACAGTCAGAAAAATATTGTGCTTTCTTAACCTGTAAGAGAAGATTAAATTCAGACAAATTATCTAATTTTAAAATATCAATAAAACTCATAAGCAAATTACAGCAATATTTCAAAAACTGCTTTATAATTACCTGTATGTAAGTGTCTACCTCCCCTATCTGTTTCTCTGTGATGAGTATGATGTAAATTAGCACTCCTCAAAGGGTATTCCATCTGCAAGATGCTCAAGGTAAAATAGTTCCACAGTGAATAAGTTTGGGAATCACTATCCACTTTCTACATACCTTTCACTGAGAGCATCAAAGGACTTTCTTAGAGAATCTGAGAAGTTCTGTGGTGGCAAACCTATTAACCTTCAGTCTAACATTTCCCAGACTTAATTGAATCCAACCCCTCCTTCTTCAACAATACCTGCTTTGTTTACTTCTTTTTGATAAATGCAAGAAAATCGGCAAATCTGCTTTAATGGGGAGCTAAATTTTACTAAAATTTGACATTTATAAAAAGAAATTTTAAGCATCAGTTTTTAAAAGAAGTCTTAACAGATCAATAATTATGAAAAGAAAATTGTCACTTATCAAAAAATTTCTTATGGGTTCCTAGGTTATATATTTTTGTGATTAATTTATAGGCATCTTTAAAGAACTCGTATGTCTTATACTATGTATATTAAAACAATAAGTCATTTTGGAGCATATAAAATGATAGACAATATCCTTGCTATGAATACCTGGAAAAGATTTTCTTCCTCTACCCCTCCCTTCTCAGCCAACGAAAATCTCAGACAATTGTCAGAAATGTATATATGAAAAATCTTAAATTAAATGATAGTAAATCATATTCCTTTGTATATTTGGGGAAAAAAATCAACACAATCAACTCATATTAGCCAGGAATGTAAGGGTGGTTTATTTATTAGGATATCTATTAATGTAATTAATATAGTTATTTCAAAAGCTTAATAATGATAAACCATATGATTATTGAGAAAGATTTTGAAAGCCTGGGATAAAACGAACCTCTATATAAAGCTGTCTGTGATCTCGGACTTGAAGAAAAATTCCTTAATGAGATAATTAGTCCCCACCTCAGAGCAATTGCCATACTCACCGCTTTTAACATCAAAATGGGATAAGGATATCGTTACCACTAACATTTACATTTTAAACCAATTCAAGATACAAAGCAGAAATAGGAGGTCTATCAATAAAAATGATAATAAAAACACAAAATTCTTGTTATTTTCAGATAGTATAAATTAATCTAGAAAACCAAAGGAAGTCATCTAAAAAAGAATTCCAGTAGTTCAGATCACTGGCTGGTATAGAAAAAATGTAGAAAAAAAATAGAATTTTTTCTAAATACCTAAATATTCTATTAGCTGAGACTAAAGATCTCACTAACAATATTAACAACAGCAATAAAATAAGATAAATTTCATCTAAAGAGAATTTTAAACATCTCCTGAGTAATTTTCCCTTCTGTAAATAGTGACTTAAACAAATGAAGATGAGATCTGCTCTTAAAGAATGGATTTATTCAAATAAACGTATCAGTTCTTCCCTAGTAATTTTGTGTGTTAGTGAATTCTAATAAAACACTCAGTGCTGTTTTAATTTGAAAAAATTCTAATATTAATTCTGAAAACTTAACAGATGAGGAAGAGCTAAACTATTTTGAAGAAGAAAAATAATGGCTAACAATAACCTACCAGAATAGATAAGCAGATGAATGGAAAAATATGTCCAATTTAAAAAATTGTATATTGCAAGACAGTAGTGTTGTTACAGGAAATTATTAGGGTTTAATACAGGAAATTATTAGATCAAATAAATGAAACTATTTAAAATGGATTTTCAAAAACTGTATATAACATTATATAACCTTTATTTTGTTCACATACATTGTCAGTCTCCAAGACCGGAGTTTAATATGCCACATTCTCACAGTCATTTCAACATGAAACTTTTTTTTTTAAACCAGAGCACTGTTGGAACCATTATTTCTTGAAACATCCTTTGCAAAAGGCTGGCAGAAACATTCTAGAAACAGAAAATATTTGCTAAATAAGAAAGCCTTCCTTCCTCCCTGCACATTCTATAAATGTATCTCCTGACTTGGTGCTTCCTGCTAACCTCTGTATGTGTTCCTCTTAGTCTCAAGCAGCAACCTTCCCTGGATCTTACAATTTTTGCCATTATCAGAATGTCCAGCTTCCTCTTTATGCTACTGTTTGGTCCCACTGGGGGAGTCTATGGCGGCATTTACTACTTAGGTCTTGTTTTTGATTATTAGCTGTACTCGTATATGTAAATAGCATTAGAATGTAATTGCACAAGAGATATTCTTAACCCACACACATACATTTACATATACGTATATACAGATTTACACAAATACATATAACATATGAAATTCACAAGCTGGGTCTAAGAAAAAGGTTAATTCATTTTAAATAGGCATAGTTTATTAGGAAAGTCCTGAGAACAGCTGATAAGGCTGTGAATTTGGGGATCCTCTAGCTGTGAGTCCAGGACTAAATACTCCTGGAGATTATAAAATTAATATGAAGATTTGGCCAGAACTATTAGTTTACTAATTTGTTGTTGTTGTTTATTTTAACTTAGATTGTAAAATAATACCAAAGACTGATGAAGTCAATTTTCTCATGTAGTGGTGCAATGGTGGCTCTGCTTAGTGTAAATAAAAAGATCCTCCTTGACCCAATTTCCCATCCACCTTCACCTTATCCTCATATATGTATTTTAACAACTGGTAAATGCCATTTCCTCCTGATACAGCATCTGGGTTCACTGTTGAAATTTAATCCCTTCCTGACTGTTTTCCTCTCTCCCGTTTCCTCCTTTCATCTCAACCCTATGACCAATCTTAACTGGTCGGCTACTTTCTTACATGCACTATTTCTTTGTCCTGTAAGCAGGGCCACTGCTGAGGAGCCCAGCAGTCCCTTGCCCTTTGTCCCTTCCGGGGCTGCCTCAGAGGCACACGTCTTTGGTTTAACATATCTCCAAGCAGAATGCAGCTGGAAGGTACAGTGATCAGAGAAAGTTTCTTGCATACCTATGGATTTAAAAGCCACACCATACAGTGGGGCTTACTGCCTATATGGCAGTCAGACTACCATGTGCAGTAAGTGTCAAGAAACTGACAAAACGGCTCTCATTAGCATAACCCTAACCTTTGCGCATTTGTGCAGAGCCTTACTCTGTCTCTAAAAGATGGACTTCAGCCAGCAGTTCAACCAACTGGACACATGTCTTGTGCAAATTAAAAAAATTAGCTCCAGCTTCTCAATAGATACTTCCTCTGAAAACTTAAAGCAACTTAAAGTAACATGGAGAGGAAAAATCTAATTCATCACCAAATGCCAAGCGCTGCTTTAATCAACAATTTAATTGTAGAGGAGAGACATTTTTCCCCAGGGGAAGTTTATTCATCTGAGTTTAAGGAATAAAGTTTCAGAAGTAGGGGGCTATATAATAGATATTATTTTGGTAACAATAATGTGGTTCATCTGCTTTATACTAATATTACAAAATATTTTCCCAATTTAAAAATAACATGTACTTTAAATTATTCCTTTTCATTAACTAGCACAGGCTACGTAAGCCTTTTATAAGAAAAACTATGTGCATAATTTTATTCCATGATACTTTAGAATGCAAAAATGGACATTCTGCATTGTAAATGAATGGCAGAATTTGAGGGTAATTTGCTGAAAACAAATACATGTTCAAGGATTAGATCGGTAGAAGTATTAAAGCACTCTAACTGAAAAACACACATTTTTAGGAGTTATCCAAAGGAAAATTTCAGTGGGATGAAAAACTATATGGCAAAAATTTTGCATTTCTCCTGATGTGCTAAAAAATAAGACTGCTTATAAGATCTGCTGTTTATTCCTGATCCCCACATGACATGAGATTGTGGCCTCAAAATATGCTTGCAGAAGGAAGAATACTGACAACAGAACTGTGGCATTATTAAATCACAAAGCACACTCAGGGAGGGGCACACATTCACTGTCATTTTGTAATGCAAGCAGAAAAGAAAAAAAAATTCCTGAATCCCACATATTAATAGGAAAAAAAAGTATTTTGTTTCAAGCAAGAAGAAAAACATAGGTAAGAAAAGAAAAAGGATCATGAGAATCTCTAACAACATTGGCAATTGAGCAACATGCATTGCTGGCATCTTTTACACAGTCACATCTCACTGTTTAAAGGTGAACTCATTGTTAGTAACGTTAACAAATTATATAACACCTACAAGCATTGTAGCCTTTATTGAAATCTGTATTGTACATTACATTGCAAAATCTGGTGAATTGTCATTTTTTAAAAATAATGGACTTCTGAAAAATAAACATAAGTAAAATGTACTGCTAAAATTACTGCAGTTTTAGCATTCTCAGAAGAAAGAAAAGCCTGTAAAATGTACATAGGTTAATATTAGAGAAAAATAATGAATTTCTTTCTGTTTACATCCGGGAAGAGAAATTACCCTGTCCCTTCCAGAAGGAAAATGACATTCTAGTTTGGCCACTGTTGAATTCCAAAATAGCTTATTTTAAATTGAACTTCATGCAGGAATAAGGTGAAATGTGCTAGTTTTGATAAATGACTACACATATATTTTCCAGAAGAAAAAAAAACCCACCTTCAATGGAAAAAATTAAATTCAGTAATAGCTGACTCATTTTTTTTAGCTACACAAAATTAAATAATCAGATCAACAGTTTCACTTTTTAACTGGTTATTATTTAAACACATTCATGCTATTGAAATGAAAAAAGTAAAATATAGAAGTTGGTTGCTAAATAGCGAATGTTTTTAAATGACAAGAATAAATTTCCACAAATGTGAAACATTAATAAGGGGTTTAACTTGAAATCTACTAAAACAAAACTATATAGAGAAAATTTGAAAACCAAATGACGATACACACACACACATCAAATTTCTAAACAAAGTCTGACAATAAACACAATGAAAAGAATGAGTTCTTATTTAAAGTTAACATTATGTAAATTGATTTTCTGATCTCATTAAAAATGATCAAAATGCCATCTGTATTCTTATTCTACATCAGCACCTAATAATGGGCATTAAAAATTAAGAGAACTGAAAAAATGAAATTTGTCAGGCAGTAACTGTAGTCCAAAGAGCTGGTTCTATCATCACGACTGAAGCCAGACTTGCCTTAAAACCATAATGATTATGAAGAATTGTTAGAATTTTGCATGATTTGTTATTAATTATGAAGCAATTGCTATAGACCTGCAATCCTCAAAACCTCTTCAAACTATAGTTTTTTTCAAAATGACAAAGACGCTGTGGGGGACTGCTCCATCTGCTCAAGGGAGATGGCTAATCAGATAAAATGAATCTTCCCTCAAAGTTGAAAGACTATTTTTGAAATTGTAAAGGCTTGTTTTGTGTTTTATGAGATACCAATAAATTCCCTAAATTTTATTCATCTCAGATAAATTAGTAACATAACAATGATTATTAATTATCATTAGTATCCTAGCAATGATAATAACTAGACAATTATAATGATTAAGATTAAAAAATGATAACTCACAAGTGTTTAGACATCTTGAAGCCCTTCATTGTCTATGTTAAAAGCACTACAGAGCCCTTCTCTCCCTTCCCTGGAAAATTCAGTCCTAAGTCCATCAATTCGAGCAAAGCAGGCATCCTAGGCATGTGCAGTGAGGGGCAGCAGGGGGCGAGAGTGCAAGCAGGGTGAAGGTGGTCCACACCAGGGCACTGGCGTCAGAGCCCTGGCAGGGCAAGAAGGATATTCCTGCAAAGGGGAGGGGAGCCTCAGGTGGGGAGTCAGAAACCAATCAGAGTAAGGAGGGCATCTATAGAGAGGGAATGAGAAGCTGGCAAAGGGTGTCAGAACTTGATCAGGGTAAGGGGTGAGTCCGTGAAGAGGAGTGGGGTCCCGGAGTGGGGGGTTGGAACCCAAGCGGGAAAAGAAGAGAATCTCCAAGGAGTGCTCGCCTGGCAGGGGTGGCGGAGTACAAGCAGGGAGAGGAGAATGTTCTTGCTGGGAGTGACCTCGGGTGGGGTTTTAGGGACCAAGTAGAGGGGAGAAGGGGGACATAGTGAGGGGTATCAGAGCTCAAGTAAGATGAGGAGGGTTTCCTTGCAAAAGGGAGATACGAGGTGTCAGAAGCCAGGAAAGGTGAGAAGCTGTCCACGTGAAAATGCAGCTTGGAATGTGGAATCAGAGCTGTGGCCGAGAGAAGAGACAGCCACACAGGGAAGACTGTCAGTGGGACTGACCAATTAAGTATATATATATAAACAATTGGAGACAGTTTTCTCACTTTTGAAGAAGGGAGTTAGAAATACAAAAAGGGAGGAAACTAGAATAAACCTTGTTTATTCATTCATTCATATGTTGGACTGGACTTGCTGCAAGTATCTGTGTGAACTCAGGGTCTGCGATAGATAGGTAGATAGACAGACAGACAGATAGGTTTAAAAGTATAATTGAATGGATATGGAAGTGGTTTGTATATATATCTACCTACATGTATTTCCTGGCTCTTTCCAACAAAAGAGGCTTGGAATAGTGACACCCTTAACCTTAAAGGCAAGACATTCCAAACGTCTGCTCTCTAGAGCATTCATATGATTAGGCAGATTCATGCCACTAGAAATGTGTGGCTGGAATCTCAACTAAACATTCAACATCACCCAGAGACTCTTCTCTCTGTACTTTACATCTCTGTGTCATTTTCCAGTGTGGCTATTTCAGATTCCTTACCTTTCTCAAACTCTTTACCTAATTCCTCTCCTGTCACTCTTAGTAGCAAATCTTGCCAGAAGATCTCAGAGAAAACAGAAGCAAGAGAATTTCCCGAATTCCTGCCACCAAATTTAAATTTTGACCTTCAGCCACATCTATCATTTCCTCTTTCCTCCTGTTCCCGTGGAAGACGTGTCTCCTCCAAGGCTTCTTCCTCAGTCTGCACTCTGGATCATATCCCATCTTATGTCCTCAGGGAGCACTTTACTGATTGTCCCTTCCCTTTGTATCTTCAGTCTTCTATATGGACTTGTTAACATGCTCAGTTTTCTCCCTTCCCTTCCTTCCTTGAACTATGACACCATTGCTCTGACCACCTTCAACTTGTATATGGGCCACTTAATCCATGTTTGCCTGAAATCTGTGTTTTACTCTGTAGTCAGTGTTAATGTTCTGACATGGAAATCTATTTTCATGGCTCCCCTGCTTAAAAACTCCCAAAGACTCCCATTGTCCTCAGGATAAAATTCAAAATATATAAAATGGCTGATGAGACCGTTTACAACTCTGTTGCTTACTTCCTTGAAAACTCGAGCACCATCCACATCCTCTACCCCCATCCTACCTCCATTCCCACTCTCCCCACAACACCCACCCACACCCACCAATATACATGGTTACATACTTGTAATTTCTGGAACATGTCTCTCATCTCTGGAATTTTGAAAATATGTCTAGTTCTGATTAGAACATTCTTCCCCCTGGTCTCTACTGGGATAAATTTTTGTCATCCTTTACGTTTCAGTTTGATGTTGTTTCCCCTGTAAAATTATCCTGACACCCAAGACTGTCTGGTTATGTGCCCTCATGGGCCTCCTTGGTCTTAGTCCTCAGCATACTCTTGGAATTCGCTGTTTACTTGCGCTCACCAGGACGTCAACACTTCCGGGCGCGATCAGTTGTGCTTGCTTGTCTGTCTCTTCCTGTTGCCTGGTTCAGTAGCTCGCCCACAGTGGCTGAGGCACCAGTAAACGTTTGTTGAATGAATGAATGGATCCCTGTCAAAGAAAGATTATATAATGCCAGCAAAGAAATTTTAAAGGCTAAAAAAAAAAAGTTCGGGAAACTGCATGATTCAGATGCAACTAAAATGCATCAGAGCTGGTGGGCAGGAGCTTCTTACTTAATGCAATAATAATTATTTTGGGGGGAGACCATCTCGCTTTGGGGGCAGGGATGTTGTACAGATGATGAGGCTGGAGAACTGGGAGAAGATATTGTTTAGATACTATTTTTTTATTGGTTAGTATTTTTTTTTAGATACTATTTTAAAGACCTGGCTAGAAGTTTCTCTCCTTGTCATTAGGGATTAGAACACCTGTTCAGAAAAGGGATAAAATGAGTTCCACTTTAGCAGCAGTCACTGAACTATAATGGAGGGGTAACTGGAAAGAAAAAGAAGTATTTAATCAATCTTCCCAGAAGGAACTTAAGGCCCTGACATGCTTCTTTCTCCTATTTCTCCTGTTTTATCAACCAGTCCTTCCCTTGCCCTGACACTACTGCTGTGATCACTGTCTACTTTATATGGGTTCCTCTAGTCCACATTTTCCTGAAATCTGTTCTCACGAGATGTAACTTACTTATCTTTACGTCCACAGTGCCAGTGCAGTACTTGGGACAAAGTATCGCCCAATAAAATACTTGTTAAATAAAGAAATGAAAGGGAGTAATGGCCTCCTTGATCCAAGTCTATCACTTTACATGTTGTTCTTCAAAAGGAGTTGCAATTCTCCTACTTGTCATGTACTTTGTTGGTGAGATTTTGGGAATATCTAGATGGTTATCATGATTACCACTTTGTATTTTTACCCATTTCTATTGTATGGTCAATGGTAATACAGTATTTTTATGAAGACGCTCTCTGCTGGGCACTAATACTACCACACTCAAGTTTTACTCTGCCTAGGCGGAGGCATCTCAGGAGAACGGTGCCTCCTGTAAACTCTATTTTTATTTATTTATTTATTTATTTATTTATTTATTTATTTATTTATTTATTTTATTGAAGTCTAGTTGATTTACAATGTTGTGTTAGTTTTAAGTGTATAGCAAAGCGCTTCAGTTATACATGTATATTCTTTGTAAGGTTCTTTTCCATTCTACCTAATGACAAAATACTGAATATTGTTCCCTATGCTATAAAGTAGGTCTTCGTTGTTTATCTATTTTGTATACAGTAGTGTGTGTCTGTTAATCCTTTAAACTCTGTTAATTATGAAATTGGGGCCAGTTGATGTCCCTGCTTTCCCCCTTATCAATAAATTTGCCATTATCTATATTCTTCCAGAGGACCGTACCGTGCTCTTTACCTTTCCTCTTATCTTCGCAAACATGTTTTGATATGTTTACTCACCCAGGCTCCTTTCCCATTTTCTTCCTACCCCATCGACTGATCCCGAGAGCAAAATTACGTAAGATTGAAACAAACCCAGCTCCCAGGGCTGCTGACCCAAAGCAGGTCACAGCCCTGGGGACATCTTCTCCGCAGCGCTCAAACCTCACATTCCATGCTGGTCATGCTTTCCCTTGTTAATCCTGGCTCCACATGAAACCCGATTTAGAAGCCAAAGTTTGGTTAAGCACTTTTCCACCGACCAGCTTTGGCTCTGATCTTTGATGGCAGATGTAATTTTCAACCTATGTATGTGAGTCATCTAAGCTGGTCATTTGTTAAGAAGTGAGGACACTGCTGCTTTACTTAAGGGTATTTGTAAATTTCTTACAAAGTTGTCACTATCCAGCAGAAAACCCCCAGTAACTTCCCTTAATACGTTAATTAAAGATTACTTAGTCTCTGCTGAAGGACATGTCTTCTCAGGAGACTGCTTTGCAGAGCAGTAGCATAAACTACACTGAACATGTCAAAGACACAAATAGCTGCCTGGAAAAGTTCATTTCCCCGAAAGTGAGGACAAATATAGCTCTCTCTCTGTTTATGTCAGTAACTGTATTTTCTCTAGCTTAGTTTGTAAAGGCTCATGGCCCACTCAAAGACATCCATCAGGATATCCAGCCTCTGAAACACTCTTACCCCAAAGTACCAACTGACTGGTCTTGTTACATCTCCCCGGGGCTGGACTACAGGAGTTGAGATAAGCACTCACTTTTCAGTTCTTGTCCCGCTCATGTCCTCATTCAGTACGTATTTACTTCATCCTTCCTGTGACCCAAGCACTATTATTGGTGCTGAAGATACAGCAGGGTGAATTCCTCCTCATGACCAGTGGAAGGAATCAGAAGACAGACAGGTGATGAATGGGGAGCTGCAGAAAGTATCAGATAGGGAAAGTGGCACATAGAGTATTAAAAAGGGAGTCTGCAGGTCCATTCATGTTGCTGCAAATGGCATTATTTTGTTCTCTTTTACAGCTGATTAGTATCTATTGTATGTGTATACACACACACACATATATTTACACACATACTATGACTTTATCCAGTCATCTGTCGGTGAACATTTAGATTGCTTCCATGTCTTGGCTGTTGTAGATAGTACTGCTATGAACGTTGGGTTGCATGTATCTTTTCACATTAGAGTTCCCTCCAGATAAATGCCCAGGAGTGGAACTGCTGGATCATACGGTAACTCTATTTTTAGTTTTTAAAGGAATCTCCATACTGTTCTCCATAGTGGCTGCACCAAACTACATTTCCACCAACAGTGTAGGAGGGTTCCCTTTTCTCCACACCTTCTCCAGCATTTATTGTTTGTGGGCTTTTTAATGATGGCCGTTCTGACTGGTATGAGGTGATACCTCATTGTAGTTTTGATTTGCATTTCTTTGATAATTAGTGATGCTGAGCATTTTTTCATGTGTGTATTGGCCATTTGTATGTCTTCATTGGAAAAATGTTTGTCTTTTGCCCATTTTCGAATTGGGTTGTTTTTTGTTGTTGTTGTTGTTGAGTTATATGAGCTGTTTGTATATTATAGAAATTAAGCCCTTGTCAGTCATACTAAGTGAAGTAAGCCAGAAAGAGAAAGAAAAATATCAGATGATATCGCTTATATGTGGAATCTTAAAAAAAAAAAAGACACAAATAAACTTATTTACTAAACAGAGACAGATTCACAGATGTAGAAAACAAATTTATGGTTACCAGTGGAGAGAGGGAGTAGGGATGGATAAATTTGGAGTTTGAGATTTGCAATTACTAACTACTATATGTAAAATAAACAGTAAGGTCCTACCGTATAGCACAGGGAAACTGTAATCAATACTTTGTAATAGTAATCAATACTTTGTAATGGCTTATAATGAAAAAGAATATGAAAAGGAATATATATATAACTGAATCACTATTTTGTACACCAGAAATTAATACAACATTGTAAATCAACTATACTCATTAATTTAAAAAAAGGGAATCTGATTGAGTATAAGTGAGGGTTTGAGGAGGAGGGTTTTTAGACTGTGATTTGGGGAAGGCTGTTCCAGACAGACCACACTTAAACAGAGAACTAATGACTTGGAGGAGCCAGCCATGCAGAGGTGAGGACAGGGCATGCTCTGCCCCAGCCCTAAGGCAAGTATAAACTTGGGGTGTTTTTAGGAAAGAAAGAAGATCCCTGAGTGGCTGAAGTGTAGTGGGAAAGGAGGAGGTGGTTTAAGATGAAGAAAGGTTTAAGAAGGGCCTTATGAAGCAGGATAGGAAGATGATATTTTTATTTTAAGGCTCTGGAGACCAGATGGCCTGGCAGTTCGGGGAGAATGGAGGCAGGAAAAAGAAGGCAGGATGGTTCCAAGGCCATTGTGGGAGTCCAGGCGACGGAGTGGAGGCTGGGACTGGGGTGGTGGTGAGGGGGTGGAGGGAATAAATGAATTTGGGAAACATTTTAGCAGAGATGATGACAACACTTCGTCTCAGATGGAGTGTGGGGGAACTGGGTGAATCAAGGATGATTCCTAGGTTTTCTACTTCCTTCCCCTTCAATATCCGTGTTGTGTGGGCTTGAGAACCTCAGAAGCATCCTTCTCAAGAGTAAACAGGCATCTGGTGTTCCAGGAAATCACCACAGGGAGGCTTTCAAAACGAGGGGGCCAGGGGACAGTATTTTCTATTTTCCTCCAGACTGGGGAGGTTGTGTGATTTATTTTTATTCGTTGATGAAAACCTTAGGAAAGCTTTTTCAACATGGACATTATTACAAGCAATTAATAAGAGCTTCATTTTAAAAAGATATATTGTATGGGAAGCTTTTAGCATTTCATCTTGAAACAGACTAAATTGACTCTTTGTCCTCAGCTCTTTTGGATTAAGGAGAGACGTGTGATGAACATTTGTTTGGGGTTTTTAGCACTACTATGGTTACAGTGTGATGGCTGAAAATGTTCTATCCAGCACATTATTAGTTATTCCATTTCTTGATAAAATAGACATTTAAGAACGAGGCAGAGTCTGGGAGTGCAGTGGGGGTGGGGCAACCCAAACTCTGTGAAATGTTTAACCTTTCCACATAGTTCAGCAAAGTTTAGATTTCTGGCAAAACGCCTAGACTTTGCAAGGCTGTTCGTGGTTGCAAAACCCGACAAGACCCTAGTGCTTAAATTATTCTGGCTCAGAAGTTGAAAGAATGTGAAAAGGAAAGAAAAACACCCCCCCCCCATTGCTACGGTTGGGCCCAGGGCACAGAGTAAGTAATTTGGAAAGGGATCCTGGGGGTGGTGATTACAACCTCTGATGCCTTAGAGGTACATCAGATGCCTCTGCTGAGGGAATAACCTATCCCTAAAGGGAAAGCAAGTTTGCCATTAAAGGTAAAGTCGGACCTTAAGAAAACACAACCATCCGAATACGTCATAAATTAGCAAGAATTGTTTGCCTCACAGAATCACAGCAGTTGTCCTTACACAGAGTAGCTGCAAAGAATAACCAAGGTATCATGTCTCAAGCATTTAGTCTGGAAAGAGTTGGCTCCATCCAGAAATGCACCAGGTAACCCTCCCTGCCAGGATCAGAGGTTGAATCTTACAGCTGAAGAAAATAGAGAATTTGTAACTAGCTAGAAGTAATCCCAAATTTCATTACTACATGCCTTTCTTTGGCATGTGTTGACATATATGTTGATTTGAATTCCCTGGGAGTTTCTCTAAAATTTGTCAAAACATATCTGTCATGTGCAAATAAGAAAATGTAAGCCAATAATTATTTAAATAAAAATATTAATATTAAAATTATGAAAATATTTTGAATGAATGTAGTGTTTCCCACATATGGCCTCCAGAACCCTAATTCTGAGAGATGGACAGTAAATAAAGAGATTGCTTGAAAAATCAATTCAGTGGTCACTAAGATTGGAAAGTTTTTGAATGTCAGTTCAATTTCTCTGTTATATTTATTTTTCTTTTCAAAGCCTGCAGTTGTTTTATGTGTATTGCAAAGTTCTAGCAGAGTAGACCATCCAGTGTTTTCCAAATGCATTCAATCACAAAATTTCCCTATTCTCTGCCCCCATCCTGTATCTTTTTGTGAAATATATCATCAAGCATATGTTCTGAGGCACATATTAGTAAATACTAATTTATATTTATAGTTTATTAATAGAATATATACCATAGATATATCTGCAAAATGGGCACATTTTCACATGTGAGTCTAAGAATAATGGAGAGAGAATCTGATAAAGAGAGGAACAAATGCAGAAATAAACCACAGTAACAGAAGTTGGCAATAAGTGGGTTATAAGAGATAACAATGCTGTTACCTGCAGAAAAATTCAACCACATTGACTTAAATAAATAATAAGAAATTGAAAGTAGACTATTTCTTGTTTTATTTCAGCAACTTAACAATTTTAGATCCAAGATAGCTGCTTATCTTTCGGCTTCCTCATACTTGCAGTATCGTGGCTGTGACTCTGACTCTCACATCTGCATCCTTGTAGGAAAAAGTGGGAGAAAGGGGAAGGGTTTGGGAAAGTCTGTTCTTTAAATTAGGAAGTTAGAACCATTTTCAGGAACACCACATAATAGTGAATATATCTAAGCTTGGAACTGTGTTTCAGAGCAAAGAGCCGTGAGAGAGATTAAATTGGAATTTTATATTGATAGTTGGGAATTTTTTTGGTGTGACGTATGCAGTAACAGAAGTGAGGTAAGAGCAAGAGTTTGGAATTATTTCTATGTACCTGTGTTTTGATCTATAGAAATATGGAGGTAGAATATGTTATTTTAGATACATTCCTTTAGTCAAGTCTTTTGAAGTACCTAATCCTTCCTTTGCTGTCTTGGAAATAGTATACTCTCATAAAGAAAAAATACACATGCACACATATACCTGCACAGCTTTACAGCTCAGTTGGGAGCAGACATACCCTCCATCCCCAGAAACCCTGTCTAGTGGCTTGTCGTCCTGATCAAGGTCAGTCATTTGCCAGAGGACAAAATGTTCTGGGCTTTTCCTCAGATTACTAGTAGACATTGTTGCTTTTACTAGACTGGATCTTCTAGGACCTAAATTCAGCCCATGGCTTCAAACATGAAAGCATTTGGAGACCTCTAAGATAATTACCATATTTTTTGACTCTCTGAGCTCTTAATGGGGATAAACACACACTAGGAAACAAATTGGTTCAGTTTGCTTATGAAGCTTCCTTTGGTAGTGAGAGACAAACGTGTTGCAACAGCACTATTCTCACTGGAATGGACTTTATTGAAAGGAAGGTCCGTGATGAAAGCTGCAGGAGGGCCTATCAACTTCTAGTCTGTGAACCAGTAGCAAAAAGGAACAGTTGTTATAAAATTTCTTCTAAAAAATGGCAATTATGTGGACCTCCCATTCATGTTATAACAAAATCCCACTTACAGTTCTCTGCCATAGAAACTCAAAGCATGTTTCTTATTATTTTTCATTATAAAAGTAATATAAGCTTCATTATCAACCTTTTGAAAAGTAGAGAAAAATACACCTCTGAATCCAGTCATCCTAAACATGACTGTGGAATCTCTTCTTCTCTTTTCCTCTTTTTCTTTACATCTTCTTTCCTTCACTCACTGCAGCGTTATCAGCGTTGTTTTCACGATACAATCTAGCTTCATACTCCTATGTGAACAATTAGGCTGTTTCCATTTTTTCCCCAAAGTGCTTTTGAACCCATATTATCATTCCTCATAGAGTAGTAGTGTTCTTGCTCCTGAATGCAGAAGCATTCAGTTATTCATCAGTGTATTTAATCCTTCAATGGATGTATTGATTACCTGCTTACCATGTGCCAAGACACCATGGGGATACAGACGAGAGACAGTGGCCCCTCATGTCGGGAGTGTGTGGGTAAGTTACACATAGGCGTGTCTAACTGGGATTCACAAAACTAGCCATTTATAGAAGGTAACTATAAAAGATAGCAGATGCTACGGGGATTGAGATGAGTAAGAAAACACTGAGATTGGAAATGAAATCACTGCTCAGCCTGTGTATGACGTGGATTTAGAGAGGTGGGGAAGACGGGGCTGGAGGACGTTCCAGGCACAGGCAGAGAAGGGAGGGAAATTATTGTCTGTGTTTAAAGAGTAGTTACATTTATGCTTGGTCTGCAGAATAGAGTTTATTTTAACCTCAATTTCCTGCATTTCCCGAGGAAAATGGTCTGGAGATTTTCTATGCTGAAAAATGTTCCCAGTTCTCCTCTGTACTTGTGTGTACAAACTCCATCAGAGAATGCATGTTCGACAGTGGATAGACACAGGTCTCCTTTTTCCCTAGTGTGAGCTACTTTTTGCAGACTCATACTCTTTGCTGTCATCCCTTGCAAAATCTAAATGAGGAAAGCCGCAATTCAAAGAGAAGAATCAAAGCTGTTTTTACCTTTGCATCCTTAGCCTTACCAGAATGCTCGTGTTGGTTCATATAATTCAGGTAAAAGCTGGAGTTACTAATGAATCTGAAAATGTCTCTGCATTTTACTTTGTGAGAACAATACTGAAATGTATATGCAAGTTGGGGAAGTGTTAGAATCGAAGTATCTGAGCTGGAGAGGCCTCCGCGCAGATCTGTTACATCACTTAGCCAATGTTTCTCCAGCCTTCTTTATAGATGTCATTTTTCCTTATCAAATGGAAGCCTTACCTTAATACCAAATGCAAATTGTATAAAGCCAGACCCTTAAGCACAGTATCTGAGTCCTTAAAGTTTCTCAGAACACAGATTGAAAAATACTTGTTTCATCTGTCTGCCCATTTTACAAATGGGAAAATTGAGTCCTAGACAATCAAGAAAGCATGAAGTGACTGGGACATCGTGCGGTGCACCAGAAATGGACACATTGTAACTGACTGTACCTAAATTTAAAAAAAAAGAAAGAAAGAAAGAAAAAAAGAAAGAAAAGAAGGCATGGAGGCTCCATTTCCTTGAATTCTATTATGAAAGCAGGTGTATTCAGGACCCAGCATTCTGGCTGACTCCAAGCCTGTAAACCAGAGATGAATGCATAGGGCTGAGCCACAGTGAGAGTCTCTTCTCTTAATTCTTCCATCTCCCTTTTTCCAGAGGAAAGGCAGAAAAAGCTTTCTTTTCTAGGCTGGGATGCAGAGACAATGAGAAGGCATTCCGTGGTGGTCAGCCACACCCTCCACTTCCGGTTCCTCTGGGTCCCAGCATCTGTCCTCCCTCCTCCCACAGCCCCAAGAGAGCGGGGAGGCTCCCAACAGCACATCCGCCCCTTTGACAGGGCACTGTGGTTCAAGGAGCAGCAAGCAAGGCCGGGTCCCAGAGCACGAATTCTCATTCTTAAAGAAATACATGGGGCAGAAAAAAATGATGTTTACAATCCTGCTTGTTCCCAGTTCCAAACCTGGAAATTCTTCTAGTGAGTTGGTTCTATCACACATAAACAATTAGAAGAAAAATATTCAAAATGAAAAGACCTTCTGGTTCAGCATTTCTACATGCCCTGATGCCTCACAGGCATAGCTGGTACTTTTCATTCATACCAAACCTTTTTGATTAAATCTACCCACAGGACAAATGGCCGTGTTTACAACGTAGCTGATCCGTGTTAGATGTATCTTGCACAGACCACAAATTGGTGAGCTATGAACCAAATGTGGCACGCGGATTTGCTTTGTGTGGCATGCAGGATGTTTTGAAATTTTTGAATTAGTTGTCAAAACTGGAAAATTATGAGATTTCACATAAAAATCCACTTTCTCTGTGTCATTTGGGAAAAAAAAAATCGGAAGATTGGGCAAGACCATGTCCAGAGTCTTAAGGATTGCTGACAAGGTAACGTTGAATCTGAGCCGTGGAGCACCTGCCGCCTTTAGATGGGATGTGCCCTCTTCAGTTTTCTATGATTCCCAGTGTGTAGCCTGGTGCTTTCCTTCTGGTGTCCAATATTCCTCTGTATCCACATCTCTATGAAAAGTGAGACAGGAAATATGTGACATAGAGAGCACGTGTTTTTTATGTAGAGCTGGACTAATGTACATGATTTAGTTGCCTCTGTGGGCATTTGAGTCTGCTTCCCCTGGACAGCGTGTGAACAGATAATACTGCGTTCTGCTAATTCTAAGGTGCACATTTTCCCCCATGTTTTACCATCTTTGAAATTGAAAGACATTGGAGAATTACTGTCAGGCAGGCAGTAGTTGTGGTGGCATGGCCACTGCCTGTAAACTGTCATAACTGTTCTTGTTGTTGTTATGTTGGGTGAGATTACTTGCAATTTTGGGAAGGTGCATGTAGAGTGGAGTTATTATTTCAAATGTCTTCTCCAAGAAGCCTCTTATGCAGCCTTGATGTGGAAAGTGACTGTTCAGAAAGACAGCAGCTGGCCATGGATTGGATCCTAGCTGAAGCAAATGTTCTTTGTAGGAGAGATGACTGCAATTCCTCCTTTTCTTGGAAGGAGCAACCAAGTGCTTTAGGGGACTCAGAAGGGAAAATGCTACAGGTCTGGGAGGCTTTGTAACACTTTATTACTAAGATAAGTGCAAAAGGATTCCTGGTACAGGCCAAGCAGTGCAATAGGAGGCAAGAGAAAACACCAAATAATTTGGAAGAGATGAAAGAAATTTCTGGGCAAAGGCTCCTTAGCCCACCTAGGCTTCAAGTAGTACTGTCATTAAGGTGTTGTATCATAGATCGACTGAAAGTATAGATTCTTTTCCGGATTGGTGCATAAAATGGTGAATCTGTCAATCAGTGATGTCTTAGATTCAATAAAATACGGTCAAACAAACCCAGAAAAGAGTGTTGACTGATTAAAAAAAAAATAACCCACCACATGAGAGTTGTGAGTTAAAGTTTACTTGAGGACAAATGAGGACTATAGCCTGGGAGACAGCCTCTCAGATAGCACTGAAGTACTGCTCCGGAGAGGTAGTGGGGAGGTCAGAATATATTCAATTTTGGTGCAGGGGGATACGTGCAATCAAGCACATGTTATGGCAGAGGGTTGTTACTAGTCACGAGGATCTCCATTAATGATTTTAGTGCTTTTCTAGATAAGGGAAGATGCCAGAAATTGGTGTCATAAAATCTCCTGAAAATATCTAACTCTCTGAAGGCCTGTTCTGCCAGTTTTTCCCAGACTGAAGGGTGAGGTGAGCTTGGCCTACAGGCACGAAAACCCGCTGCTCGGGACAATGACACGTCCCTCCCCTGTCATGTGTTATTGCTTACCATACGTGCCATGGGACAAATGTTTGTTATTAGCAGAAGTTTAATAGACAAGTTTTATCATCCGTTTTCTGGTCCACTCCAATTTAACAACAATTTTCTCTTTTGCCTGCAGGCTAGAAACCTAAGTTTTTGCCCAAACCATTTCTATTTTCACTGTCATGGCCTTGAATGAACATTTTGTTTTTAAAAGGAACTGGAACAAAATGGGGGGAGGGTATAGCTCAATGGTAGAGCACATGTCTAGCATGCACAGGGTCCTGGATTGGATCCCCAATCCCTTCATTAAAAATAAAAAAAAATAATAATAATAATAATAAAATAAATAAACCTAGTTACCTCCCCCCCAACAAAAACAAATAAATTTTTAAAAAGGAACTGGAAAAAATACATGCAAGAAGGAGAATGTAATTTATTTTTTGATGTTTTCTAAAATAATTTTAAGTAATTCCAACCAACAAGCTTGATTCAGTTGTCTTTCCAGAAGTTGAGATCCTGGCTTTGGTTTGATTGGAAAAGACTTGTCTTTACTCTGCAAAGGTCCACCTTGTTAGTGCATATATTTGGGGCATTGTCTAGCTTTATTTCTGCTCAAAGAAACCATGAAATGGCCTTGAAAGTTATGCATTCACTTGGGTATTTTGTATTTCTCACGTTTAAAAACTGCGATACCAACCAAATAAAAAGCTCATTGGGAAGGGCCTCATCATATCCTTTTTGGTAAAATCCTTGACTGCCAGGCTTAATTAGCACATCTTTTATTTGTAAAACAAAATGGAAATGGCCTCCCTAAAAGGTAGCCACACATACTCTTCTCTTCAGAAGGAAAACTAGAGCTCAGGTAAAAGATGAGTTTTCTTAGCAAGTTTCTGCTTTCACTTAAATTGCTGAATGATTTTGCCTTTGGGCTGGTATTTTCCATACCTTTTAATATTTCCCAAAAGTGAGATTTTGGTGCTTGAGTTTTGAAAGTGTCACTGCAACCTATTGAAAGGAAGTTGAAAATAGAGGCTATTTGTTGCTGGAAATTTTGCACTTGAATAGAATTAGAGCTGGAAGGTGTTAGAAGCTTAGTTGGGCTGGAACATAGCAGCATAATTTTACTTTAAATGGTGTGTGATTCAGAGTAGGCACTTTAATATATATTTGTTGAATAGACGCTATAGCATATGTGCACAAATGCCTGTATATGAACCATACATACTACCTTTCAATAAAATTTGAAATTAAGACATGTTCTACAAGTAAAATATAAATTTATGACTAGTCAACAGATGAACTCAATAATGATAGCTATAATAATGACAATTTTTATTATAAGTAGGTTATAAATAATATTTATTCTTAATTATTATTATTATTAGCTAGCAAGTTCATCTTTCTTCTCAGTCATCAACTGCAACTCTGATAGTGTCTCCAAAACTTCAGTAATTTGTAGAGAGGTGAGAAGTCTTTAGAGCAATCTCTAGGTGCACACTACGTGAGGTTACAGAGAGTGGCATCTTCATCCTCTGAGAGAGCAAGACCAAGGAGGAGCTTTCACTGGTTATACCTGGTTGGGATGAGAAGAGTAAAAAGACCATTCATTTATCCCCTGATACATCCCATGTATTTATGCAGGAGGGGTGAGTTATATAAAATTTCAGGTGATGGACGAAAGCCTTCTCTACAGGTACCAGAACATCTTATTTCAACTCTATCTAGAAATTCTCAAGAACTTCTCAGTGAATTAACATGAATTTGATTCGGAAGGGACTTGGAAAAGTTTAAGAGTCTAAATCACATTGATCGGGAGAGTCAGCAAACCAGCTACAGTACAAAGGTGGTCAGCGAGGAGAGGCTAACATTGAGATTGCTAAGCTTATTTATTTAGATGTAAATATTTTAGCTTTGTTATAGACTGTAATTTAAATTGCTAAATTACTCATTCTGTATTAAATTCCAAGTCAATCTAGGTATTTTAGAGATGATATTCTAAAGCAGTTAATACTATGAATAATTAAGACCTCCATCACAGATCTGAATTTCAGGAAATGATAAGTTCTGTATCGACACATGGAAAGTCACAATAGTAATAGTAGATTTCCTTTGTAATTCTATGCATTTATCCATTGGTTTCACCATTGAAGAGGTCCATGGCACAAAAGTGATTTTAAAAAATGGAGACCCTGGATTCAGTCTGCTGAAATAACTTTTCAAAATAAAATAAATGAGAAGGAACATGTTCTCCATGCCTTAGCTCGGTAGGACTTTGAACTGATGGTCAGGTCAGCGACTTCTTTCAAGATAGCATTGGAAGGGATAAGTTGATGAGCTAAGAGCAATATGAAACAACAAGTTGGTGTGATGTAAACCTGGATGAGGAGTTTGGGATTTGTTGTCTAAGACTCTCCCAAGTGCAGTTCTGCAATAAACCATAACTGAATTAATTTCCAAGGAAGCTCAGATTTGGACAAAGGGAAATGGCAAAAGTTATTAAATTTGGCTTCTAGGAAATATGTGTCTCAACCATGCCTTGTAGTACAATGCCTTGGGCCCTGTTAATTAATTGGGAGAAAATGGTTTATTTATTTGTTTGGGGAACTAACGATCCAACTGTGACACATATCTGCAGTTAGGTGTGTAAGGAAAGAAAGGAAACAACGTGAGCTCTGTGTTCTGACTTTGTTGGCTGACTGGATGTGGGTTGTTCACATTTGTTGAGCATCTCTAATGCTGAATACATCAGCCAAGCATTGTGCTAGCTTCTGGGGAGTCTATAAATATAAATGAGACAATTAAAAAAATGAGTATATTATTTAGGCACAGAGAAGGATCATTATATCTCTAAAAAAATGATTGTTTTGTTAAATGGCATTGGTATGACTTTAAACAGTTAATTCTCCTTCTACTAAAATGTCTTATCATCAGGAAACAATTAGATTAACTAGTTTTTCTTTCCCCTAGAAATTCCCAGACTGTTAATATTCCCTGTCATACCATGCATCAAATATGAGCCCCCTGAGGAGGACAGCACATGGACAAAGGGCCTGGTTGAGTTGGTGAAGTCATTAGCTATTTACCAGGCCTGGTCTAGGGGACCTGGAAGGCTGTTTTGACCCAGAAGATATCTCCTAGATTGTCTGAGATAGTTCACCTCATTGAGTAGCTCGACATAAGAGAATCATTGGGTTAATAAGCACTAATTAAACCTCCTGATGATTCATTGAGCCTTCCTTCCCTCAGAAACTGGAAGTTATGACAAGGTTGGGGATGGGATGAGTAAGAGACACTATGGGACGTATGGTGGTCCTGGGTTAAAGCAGATGGAGGTGGATATCACCATCTATAGTGTGCAGCATGTAGGCCATAGGGGGACCCACCAGCAACATTAGGAAAATCTGATCTATTCCCAAAAGTGGCCTTAGAAAGAGACCACCGTAGGAGTGAGGCTGAGACAGCTGCCCTCTGATCTTGCCCTGCCCCCTGGAGAGTCCTCTTGTCCTACGACCCCTCTACAACCAAGCTGACCTTTCAGAGTGCAGCCTCCTTGTTGGGACTGGCCTCAAATGAGGACATATAACTTCCAATAAGTCTTCAGAGCACAGCTAAATGCAAGCAGGAACTTTGAATAAAATTTTATCAACAACTTATGGCTATTTAAAAGTAAATAGAAACAAGAACATGAAACTAAGTGATTTGCATTGTAGGAAATAACTCCTGGAGACATCACCAAGATGACAATATAGGAGTCTCTTGAATTCAGGCAAAGGACCTGAATCGGCATTTTTCCAAAGAAGACATACAGGTGGCTAAACAGGTACATGAAAAGGTGCTCAACATCACTAATCACCGGAGAAATGCAAATCAAAACCACAATGAGATAACACTTCATACCTATTAGAATGGCTCTTATCAAAAAGACAAGAAATAAAATTGTTGAGGGGGATGTGGAGAAAAGGGAACCCTTGTGCACTGTTAGTAGGAATGTAAATTGGTGCAGCCACTGTGGAAAAACACAGTATAGAAATTTCTCGAAAAACTAAAAAAAGAACTACCATGTGATACAACATTCCACTTTTCTGGGTATATATCCAAAGGAAATGAAATCATTACCTCAAAGAGACATCTGTACTCCCATGTTAATTGCAGCATATTCACAATAGTCAAAAGATATGGAAACAACGTTAAGTGTCCGTCAACAGATGAAAATGTGAGAGATATATATGAATAAAACTTTCTGGAGGAGTAAATATCTCAGTGGTAGAGCATATGCTTAGCATGCACGAGGTCCAGTACCTCCATTAAAAAAAAAAAACCTTTCCATCATATATATAATATTCCAATATGATGGAATATATGTATAGTCATATTATTCAGCCATGGGAAAAAAGGAAATCCTGTCATTTGCAACAACATGGGTGGACCTTGAGAGTATTACGTTAAGTGAAATAAGCCAGACAGAGAAAAACAAATATTGCATGGTATCACTTACACGTGGAATCTGGAAAAAAAAAGTTGAACTCACAGAAACAGAGAATAGAATGGTGATTGCCAGGAGCTAGTGGGGGCAGGGGAGTAGGGAGAGGTTCATAAAAGGTACAGACTTTCAGTTATAAGGTAAATTAAGATCTGAAGATCTAACGTGTACCATAATAACTGTTGTTGATAATGCTTTATTGTATAATTAAAATTTGCCAAGAGAATAGAACTTAAGGGTACTCCCACCCTCTACCCTCCCAAAAAAGGCAAATGTATGAAGCGTGAGGTGTAAGGGATGTCTTAACTAATTCAGTGAAGGGGACTTTCACAAGGTATACGTATGTTAAACCATCACGTTGTACTCTTTAATGTATCTTACACTTTTATTGGTCAAATATACATCAGTAAAGCTGGGGAAAAAGGAATAGCTCCTTTCTCTTCAGGTTATGGTCCAGCAGCTCCCACCCAGCGGCAGAGGGCATCCTTTCTCCCTCATCTGAGGGTGTCCTCCGGCACCTTCAGGCCCACCAGGCTCATTGAGGTCCCAACCACAAAATGAAGCCCAGAGAGAAGAGACACCACTCCTGTGGACCATAACCTTCCTGACAGCAGAGATCACATCTGTTTTGCTCACATTCCTCCACTGAACAATTGTTCATTGAGCACCCACCCTCTGCCAGATGCTTGGGATATGTCAGGAAACCCAAGAGACAAAAGCAAAACAACACTGTCATTGAACAACAAATAGACAATAACAAAACGTAACAAATAAGTTTGGTTACAATCAAATAAGTACCATGCAAAAAAATAGAATAGGTTAAGGGAGATTGGAAATGCCAGCAGGGAGTTCATGTGTTTGGGGAGGGCTGTCCATAATATAAGATACAGTTGTGTGGGGAGGCCCACTAGAGAAAAGGTAAAATCTGAAAAAGATTTGGAAGAAGCAAGAGAATTAACCATGTGATTATATGCCAGGGTGCAGGGGGATGTATTTTAGGCAGAGGAAAGAACCTACACCTAGAGCTTAAGTTGGTAGCTAGTTAGAGGAAGGGTGCAGAGGCCACTGTGGCTGGAGGAGAGGACATGGGATGATGTCAGAGAGATAATGGGGAGCAAGTGGTCATGGGAGATTTGGAGCCATAGTAAGGACTTTGGCTTTTCCTTTTAAATTTTTTAAATTTAAAAAACTTTTTTACTGAAGTGTAGTTGATTTATAATGTTAGTTTCAGGTGAGTAGCAAAGTGATTCAGTTTTATATATACATACATACATATATTTTCTTTTCAGATTCTTTTCCATTATATATTATTATAAGAAATTGAATATAGTTCCCTGTACTACAGTAGGTCTTTGTTGTTTATCTATTTTATATATAGTAGTGTGTATCTCTAATCCCAAACTCCTAATTTATCCATCTCCCCCTTTCCCCTTTAGTAACCATGTTTGTTTTCTATGTCTGTGAGTCTGTTTCTGTTTTGTAAGTAAGTTCATTTGTATCCTTTCTTCAGATTCCATGTATAAAGGATATCATATTATATTTGGCTTTCTCTGTTTGATTTACTTCACTCAACATGATAATCTCTAGGTCCATCCATGTTGCTGCAAATGGTATTATTTTGTTCTTTTACATGGCTGAGTAATATTCCATTGCATATATATAGACCATATCTTCTTTGGCTTTTCTTTCTTTTCTTTTTCTTATATTTTAAATTTTTTTTACTGAAGTATAGTCAGTTTACAGGGTGTCAATTTCTGGTGTACAGCATAATGTTTCAGTCATACATATATACACATATATCCCTTTTCATGTTCTTTTTCATTATAGGTAACTACAAGATATTGAATAGGGTTCCCTGTGCTATACAGTAGAAACTTGTTGTTTATCTATTTTATATATAATAGTTAATATCTGTAAATCTCAAACTCCTGATTTATCCCTCCCCATCCCCCGTCGGAGCCATAAGTTTGTTTTCTATGAGTCTGTTTTGTTATGTAAATAAGCTCATTTGTGTTATTTTTTTAGATTCCACATATAAATGATATCATATGGTATGTTTCTTTCTGTTTCTGACTTACTTCACTAAGTATGAAGATCTCCAGGTCCAATCTATGTTGCTATAAATGGCATCATTTTATTCTTTTTTATGGCTGAGTAGTATTTCATTGTGTACATGTATGTACCATAACCTCTTTATCCAATCATCTATTGACCTTGGCTTCTCTTGAGTGAAATGCAGAGTCACTAGAGGGTTTTGAGCAGAGATGTGGCATGATTTGAACCTAAATTTTCTCAGAATCATTTGGATTGTTGTGCTGAGAGTAGACTACAGGGAGGCAAGGGGAAGGCTGAGGACCTGATGTGCAAGGTGTTGGGATACTCCAGTTGAAACAATTCCACAACTGTCCATCCTACCAGAGTTTTCATGGTGGAGGTGGTAGAAAGGGGCCACACTCTGGATATATTCTGAAGGTAGAGCCAATGGGATTTCTTGATGGATTAAATATGGAGTGTGAGAAAGGGGAGGAATCAGGTCTTTTGGTTTGAGCAACTGGAAACAAAGAGTAGCCATCAGCTGGCCTGGGGAGTAGAGGGGGAAACACACTGGGGAGTCAGACTGGAGGCTGTTAGTTATGGACACATTGAATTGGAGATGCCTCTTAGATATCCAAGAGGACACGCTGGGTGGGTGTTGGATATATGATCTTGAAGGAGTTCAGAACATGCCACTCCAAAATATGCCTCTGTGGCATCTTGACTATTTTGAGTTAAAAGCACTTGAAAAACAGCAATTACAAGAAAAACACTCTGACCTTCTTTCTTTTTCCTGAAAGCAGAACATGAAATTCCTATACAAAAGATGTCCTCCCCATGCCAGAAGGAAAGTAACATTCTTATCCTCAATGGCGAGCGGCTGAGACGGAGAGAATTCTATACAAGCAGACCTTGTTAAAATAATTCTTATCTTCCTTCAGTCTCCCCACATAGTTTAGCCATTTTTCTACAGTCGCCTTTCTTTGTCCAAGCTGTCTAATGCTAAAAAGCAAATAGGTTTCACCATTTCTTTGGGTCTTCATTCTTATGCAGAATCCCGTGGCACATAAAACTTCTACTAAATAAATTTGTATGGTTTTCTCTTATTGATCTGCCTTATGTCAATTTAATTCTTAGGCCCAGACAAAACACCCCCAGGAGGGTAAAGGTAAAAGTTTGTCTCCCTTACAGTCTCTAGTTTGAACAATGGTTCCGGCTGGTGAACACTGACAGCTGGTTAGTAAGCACTCCATAATCACTGGGTGAATGAATGAATGAATGAATGAATGAATTTAAGGTGCATTTACCAAGGTCCAGTTATCTATCTAAGGACTTTCCTCTTCCCGAGATAATTATCACAGAAATACCAATTCTCTTCGGTGGACACATCAATCTGACATCACAAGACAACATTGTCAAACTATAGCAGAGCAAGTCTAGATGTTCAAAAGTACAAGTTTATATTTATATCTAGATTGTTTGGTTTGGTTGGGCATGTTGGTTGGATGGGTGGCTGCTACAATTTTTGCAAGGTCATTGAACAAATAGAGATTAGGGTAGAGCCAAGGAAACTGACACAGGTAGTCTCAGATACAGAGGACCTATTTCTAAATTTTGCTTAGAGTTGCCTTAAAGGAGATTGAGAGACTTACAAACCAGTATCATGAAATCAAAGACCTCTAGGCAGGCCCATACATGACTGTTTAACCTGAAAATGTTCTCGGTGATTCAGAGAGGGCAGAAGTGAACATCTAGGTTTTAGATTCTGTAGTCTAAACTCCCTTCTCTTCCCATTTGCTTTATTTGTTTTTCTAGAAAACTTGTCCCTGTGGGAGGTAGTTTAGCTACTGGAAGAATTAGTCTCAAATTGCGGTGATTCTGTAGCACATCTTTACTCTTTAAAAATGAGACTTCCCTATCCAGTCAAAGATCATGTAGGTCTTTAAAACACATAATTAAAACAACATGAAAGAACCACCAACTTAGTGGAGAGTCTCTTTAAACAGCCTATCTAGTTTGTTTATAAACGCGGTTTTCTAAAGATATGCTTAGAATTCTTTGCAAATAAATGTTTGCATAATATTTTTTTACAGAGATTAATTTCTCCTGGGGTGGAATGAGTTTTTAGAAATATTCTTGTGCTTAGCCTCACACTGCCTTTCAGTGATATTAGGAATTTATAGAAATATTTCTATTAAATGGAAATTGGTACCTTGAGCATATTATTTTGGTGAACTTAATTTAACATGTGGGCCATATTCAAACTGAGGAGTATGCTCTTTTAAATAGTTCACTACAGAGATAAGGGGAGACAAAAATACATCTGGACAACAGTAGTTTAGCCATTTTAAGAAATCAGTCTCCCTGGTGGCTAAGTTACACTCTTGATGAAATCATAATTCCTAAAGCACAAATATTGAGTTCCACTGCTTACATCGTGAGTGATTGTACACCTGTGGAATATTTTTAAAAAGATAATTCATCTTTTTCTAAAAAGAAACACAGAGTTAGTTTTTGGACAAAGCTGTTTGTATGCAAAGTATTATTTTTTTTCACTTAACCAAAATTGAACATTTTGCATCTGAATCTCCTTGTTTTCCTTCTGCCCTGATCTGTCCTTTTGTTTTCATCATAATTATCATCAATAAATAGTTTTTACTTGATCTGATGCTTTATTGTAATTCCCATTCTATTTGTTTTTACGTCAGCTTTCTTATGAAAGCACTAGAATACGTTGTTTGATCTTGGCAACAAGGATAGGTTTACTACATGGTGAATTGAATGTTACCATGAGGGAGATAAAACTGGAACACGGAGTAGGTATCAGAACTGTGTTTATCAAAGTACAGCAACGGGAACAAGGAATTCAGGTAGTAGGTGGCTTAGATTTGAACATCAACATCATTTCAACTGTTCATGGTCATAGGTTTTACCTACAACAGTTTTAATTCCTAAAACACATGAATTTGTAAACAAGATCTGGCCTCCCAAGTAGGAAGGTGGTATTGCTACACGTAGACGCAAACAGACCCTAGAGTAGGCTCTGGCAGAGTTTAGCTGAATCTGAACAATATTAATGTTGTAAACCTCATCCTGGCTTTAACAAGGAGCTCACGAGAGTGCGTTTTTAAAAGGAAACCAGGTCTAAGGAATGATGTCTCACCACGAATTAAGCCTAATTAAGCTTGGCTTTATCCCTAGAACTTGAGAGGATTCCTTAAAGACATCCTGACTCCCTTTGGGGGCCAGGCTTCTTCCGGCTTATCCTTCATTTCTTTCAGGCCAATTTGGCATCAGGCATCCTTGGTTCCATAGCTCTGGGTTCACGGTAACAGAGTGGGAGTTTTCTGATGACTCCAGTCGCTCGAAGAGCAATTTATCATAATGCATCTTTCCAGATATTTTTTCTTTCAGCTAGAATAAGGAAAACTGCCACAAGGGAGGGAAAGTTTTACCCTTCCACCCCCACTCCCCACCCCACTACTTTGTTTCTCTTTTCCTTTTTTGTTTAAACGTTTGTTAAATGTTTAAGCTCCACGTCCCAGAAGCATGTAGGGCTCAGCTCTGGCTCCCACTTTCTGTCTTATATCACAGCGCTTAAGGTTTTGAATAGTGTGTTTCGTCCGAAAATCTGATGTTTGAAGACCTTTAACAAAGGGGCTTTTGCTTGTTTGTTTGAGGACATTTTAAAAGAAATCAGTTATCCTACACACTTCTGTTGTTCTGGGCATAGGTACCCAAGGATATTTTAGCAGCCAATTGAGTTGGTAGCCTGAGGTCAGTCTAACCGTTGTGTTAGAGCTTGTGGGATTTCCTAGTAGACAGTACCTCTGTATCATTCTTTTTGTTAGTGAAGTTATAATCAATTTCTTTAAGCTTCATGCTTTATGGAGAGCAAAGGTCTGGATTACTGAGCAGGGGTAGGGGCTTTTCTGGCTAGCTGGGTGAGCTTGAGTCAGGAAGAATGGGGAAAGCCAGCTGGAAATGCTAGGCATGGCTCTGTTCTTACCTGATTATGGTCTTTTAAAGGTCAACAGCCCTCAACAAGGATCAATAACCTCTGCAACTTCTGTGGTCCCAGAGCAGAAGTGATGCTGGGAGGGGGGTTTCATGGGATGCAGGGGGCAGGGAGGAGAATTAGTTCAACATCTCAAACTCTTGAGTGGTGGTGAGGGTGCAGGGAGAGGAGACCCAGGGAGCAGGGGAGGCGATTCCCCAGGGATGGTCTTCACCAGCCTCACTTGTCCTGGTCTCATGCTGGGCACTTGGATAAGACACTGAGGCATCAGTGCTGGAGGAACTGGGCGGTGTTACATTCTGGTATGAACTTCCTGGGACTGAACATCTTGGTCCCACCACCACATTCACTGCACCATGAGGTCACAAGTTGCTCTCCAAGAGCAGAGTGTAATTGTTAGATGGTTGAGAGTGAGACAATGAATGATCAGACAGTAAGACAATGGCAATGACGTTGTAATCAGGGGACAGAGAATACTCTCCACCTCGGCTGAGCTTTCCTTCTATGATTCTTCAAAGTACATGTTCTTATTTTCATTAATTCTCTTTACTTAGGCAGAGTTTAGAATTCTTCCTCTGCAGACAATGCCTTTTTGCATAGCTTTGGATAACTTTCACCTTTTAAATCAAAAAACTTTTTTAAATTTTGGGGGGGATAGGTAATTAGGTTTACTTATTTATTTCTAGAGGAGGTACTGGGGAATTGAACCCAGGATCTTGTGTATGCTAAGCAGGTGCTCTACCTCTCACCTCACCTTTTAAATTGTTAATGTAGATTGTGAAAGTGAGAGAATTTTTAAAATACCTTGCCAAAACAAATATTCCATACTTTCCCCTGCTGCCCTAACCCTGGGAGGGCGAATGAGGGCTGCTGCCGGCTTCCTGGAGGTGTGTTCTTCTCCAGATGAACACATTTCCCTAAAATGGGTTTCCTTGGACAAGGTAATTACTCTGATCTTTGTAATGATCAATGGTTAAACTACATTGACAAAGGAAGGAAAATCATGTAAGATACCGATACAAAGATAACTGCATGTCAGATTTTATTTTTTAGAATATCCACTAACTTAAGGTACTTTATTCTAGTTTATTTTCTATTTACCTTGTCTCTCAGGAAACTTATTAGATGAAGTAATGAGAAACCAGGGATGGGAGAGGAAAATCTTCCTAACATAGAAGTAATAAACCTCAAAGCTGGTATCACGTGGTGGCTCCCAGCTTCCGTTTTGCCTTGCATCCCTCCTTCCTCTGCCCATTTTTAGTTATGGGACTTTGGACCAGCTCCTTAAGGAGTCCTGCTCCTAGAAGCAGTGACTGAAGGTGGAGGACATTCCACAAAAGTGAAAATGTGAAATCAGTGCCTGGAACAGAGTGGTCGCCTGGTACATGTGTGCTGGATGGGTGCAGTGAGGCGGGCTAGAGCATCTAAGTCGGGAGGAAGGACAGTGCTCTGCAGAAGTCAGCTAAGTGAAGGTGGGTGATGGTGACAGGGCGGCAGGTGCTTAAGCAAGGCCAGGTGACTTGAAAGCAGAACAAGATGAGAGATGCTCCTATTAACAATTCTGGGCAAAAAGAGGCCGGATGCTTCTCAGCATTTATCCAGATGACCTCGCAGGTGATACGTCACAAGTATGCGAAAACCCTTTCCCACCCTTCCCAATCATCCACGCCGCTCCTCCAACCAACAGCGGAGTTTGTGTGGGCAGCAGAGAGGCCCGTATTTTAAAATACATATTATTTTTAAGATTTTTTTTGTTTTTACTATAAATGATGTCTTTTTTTAAGATAAAAGTTTGAGGTATTTTAATAAAGAAAAGAGAATCGAGTTTCAGCTAGATTGCATCAATTGTATTTATTTCATCTCTGTTTCAGAAATGGTCATTGAGAGAGGAAGCTTGAGTTTTGTGTGTGTTTTCTGAGTGACTCTGATATTCTTATCCAGAAAATGATGTTGAAAGGAGCAGGAGAAGGAGCACTGAGTAGTAGGGGAGAAAAAGAAGACAGAATATTTTTATCCCCCAGATATGTGAGATATGCTGACAAGAAAAACAGTACATTTTCCTTAAAGTGGAGAATGGAAAGGGAAACAGAATTGTGTTTTAGAAATCTGATTCTTTTTTTAAATACGAAATAATTATTTGCCAGACTACACAGGG
Organism: Vicugna pacos; assembly: GCF_048564905.1. Lineage (NCBI taxonomy): Eukaryota > Metazoa > Chordata > Mammalia > Artiodactyla > Camelidae > Vicugna > Vicugna pacos. Next base: position 17,161,493 of record NC_132988.1, read on the forward strand.
TCAGGAGAAAAGTTACCACATTAATCAGGTCTAATAAGAAACCCAAGGGTCTGGAGGCAGGAAGTAGAAAGGAAAGAAGTCATGACGTTTTGACTTTGGGTTAAAAGAGGGAAGAATCCACAATCCAGGTGTGATTCAGGGAGGCGAGGAGTCAGAAGGCCATCGTCTGGAATGCTGGCTTCTTTGTAGAGCAGGAACTTGGCAGGAGCTAATGGTGATGCAGACACACTATCTTATCTCCGCCAGAGAAAGCCTCCAGCTCTGAGCTTAATCGTCTTGGCAAGGAAGAATCAGGAAGCTTAAGAGTTTATAGCTTTGCTGGGCCGTGGCTGTACCTATTGGAAGACAAACAAATAACCTCGAAGCTCCCCACCACTCTTTAGCCTAAATAAGGATTATATTTCTCCAGATGGATGGGGATTCTTAAGCCAAAAATGAGAGCAGAAACACATCTACGATGGAAAGAGATAAGCTTCGGCTTGCTTAGACAGCGGAATATCCGGAAAAACTGAATCCCAGACCAAGATGTCAGCCTGAGGAGTTTGGGAGGAAATCCCTAATCTTTGTGGGTTGAGAGGCTGTAAAGGATGCCCTCGGCAAATGGGATTACCCCGGACGTGGTCTCCAAAGACAAGAGACACAATTGTCTTAGGCTTAATATTTTTATCACCTGTTACTTAGCCAACCAAAGGTTTGGCACCGTATGAAACCGTTTTGAAAGGGATGTGTCCAAAACAAAGGCGGCGTTTCTGTAGCGGGGCAGCCTGGTGCGGCAGAATGAGCATTGCTTTGGGGGCCAAAAATGTGGGATTAAATCCGAAATCTTCACCTTATTTCCTTTGTAATCTTATGCAAGTTACTTACTCTCTCTGATCCCCTGTTATTTTTTTTTTTTCATCTGGGCATGTGGAAACCTATGTACTGTTTCATGGGAGGATTAAATGAGATACTTCTATGAACGTCCAGTTCTCAGAATAGACATGATACATGACACTTCCTAATATCATGTTGTGGGAGGACATAACCTGAATCCTGAAACTCTCAGATGTTCTGAAATTATTTCTTTTTTTCTCTTCTTAGATATAGAATTGGGAGGTGGGGACAAGGACAAAGTAATGGGTCCTATGTCTTTGGCTTTAGATAATTATCTTAAAATGAAAATAAAACATCAAAGTTTAAAAGTAAAGCTTCGAATGTGTTCTCTGTCACCCTCCACTGTTAGCCTTCCCTGCTTCAGTGTATCCATCTCTAAAATGGGAATTTCATTCCTTACAGTTATGAATAATTTGTAACACAGAATGGAAGAAAAATTCGCATTGTTCTTCTCGAAGTCACAAGAGCCACATCTTTAATGTTCTAAACTCCTCTGTCTTTACCTGCATCGCTCAAGAACAGGAGGGGTTTCAAAATATCCCACTAAAATGGCCAGGTTTTCTCCTGCTATGGAAACATGAGATGAGGTATATTCAAGTGGTAAATCAGTGACACCCAGTGGCTGCTGCTTTTATATTTACCGTTTTCATTTTCCATTTAACTTTGTAAGGTTCTGCTCGAGAACAAAGTGAAAAGGTGATGAGAATATGGGAGTCATAGAGGCCTTTGAGAGAGCTTCTCGGCAGTGATTTCGCTTCCCTAGGACCCGGGAACAACCCCAAAACAACACCAAAGAGAGAGAGAGCTGGAAGGTGGGGAAAACAGTTCTGGGAATTTTCTGCCTCATCATTTTGCATTTTATTAAAGTCTGGACTCAAGCTTTCCTGTCACTGTTGGATTTCCCAAAGAAACATTCTCTTCACTGAAGTGACATGTCAACCGCCCAAATTCTCCCTAGATCCTAATCTGTCAGAGACAGCTGGGAATGTCCCCTAGAAATTAGACTTCCTAGATGTAAGTAACACTTAGCTGGAGGTTTAATCCAAAGTCCCCCAAAGCTCTGCTATATGACACAACATGTCATGTTATGACATATTAACCCTTTGGAGGCGTTAAAGATCTGGGAACTCCTGCAAGAGCCTCCGCCCCTCACTGAGTAGTTGGGTAGGCACAGCTGGGCTCAAACCCCAGCTTGCCCGCTCTGTTGTTGGATGCCCTTGGACCACTTATAACCTCTTGGAGCCCTTATTTTTTCATCTGTACAGTAAGGGTAATAACACCTAACTCACAGGTTGTTGCACGGTTTTAATGAAATAATGCTCCTAAAATAATGGGTGGAAAGCAGGGACTCCATAAATAGCAACCGTTCTTGTCCGTATTTGTATCAGCTGAGGTTTTCTGTGGATCTTGGTGAGAAAAACCCTTTTCTGAAATTGGATGAGTAATTTTTATGTGTTCTACAGTCTGACTCCTCTCTCGGGTGACAGCGTGGGTAGAAATACACTTATTGTCATTTTGTATAATTGGGGGTAGGGCTATTTTCCATATTGGACTCAAGTTGCTAAAGTGCTTTCAGTTTCTTGGATGAAAGACTAGAGAACTACTGCCCTGTAAAACTGTTAGCTGGTCACTTACATTGTAAGGCTTAGTATTTTCCCACAAAAAATATTGAGGAAGTTACAATAGCACAGAGATATGTTAAGTCAGGCAATTAGGTAACAGTAAAGGATTCCACAGAGGACTGGTTAAATACAAAACTCTAGATCTTGGTTGCTGCTCCTTTTAATTGCCTGATAAATATTTTTGATGAATGGTTTATTAAACTGCATAAATAGGAATATGATAGTGAAATTTACAAAATATGGCCCCTTCTCTCTCTTTCTTCCTTCCTCCCTCCCTTCCTTCTTTCTTTCTTTACATTAAATACACCGGCTCATTAAGAGGCCAGGCTTTGCAGCCAGGTGAACTTGAATTTGGATCCCAGCTTTTCCACATACTGCTTTCCTTAGATTTTCTAAGCTGCAGTTCCATCTTCTTTGAGTAGGGGTGATAATGCCAACCTCAAAGGATGGTTCAGAAGAGTCAAGGAGAGCAAGTCTGGAAAACACTGAGCACCTGGCACATGCAAGTACTCAATATGGAGAGCGGGAAAGTGGGGATTGCCCAGAGCAGTAGCTCTTGTCCTTGCCTGACTCCAAACCCCTTCATGTAACAATCATTTTTTATTCCTCCTTTATTCTCCTACAATGAAATTTTAGAGCTAACATTAGCTGCCTACTACATTCTTTTAAATATCATGCAATGCTCTAGTTGAAATAGAAAGGAGAGACAGAGGAAATGACTTAAGGTGAAATAATATGCATGTCAGTGTAATGCTGGGTACACCTGCACCGAAGGCGTAAGACTTGTGTCTCTGATCGCCCTGAAGGACAGCCAACCATGCAGACAGGTTCTGTGTGACTCAGAGACAACAAACAGTACTGCTCTTTGTGATTTTTTGAAATAGGGAAAAACTCGGTCATGTTTCAAACAAGGCAGAGGGTCATCTTCCCTCACTTATGCATTAATTGCCTTGCTGGAAATTTGAAACTGGCTTATGTAAACTAAATACATGATTTATATTTAAACCATGCTGAACCAGTTTGTTAGAGTTAGGTTTTAAGCTCAGAAAATGCTTAACAGATCTCTCATCTACATGAACTTTGGAAACGATGATTTTTCATTATGGAACTGCCTCCTTCATTCCAGGATGTTGATTACCCTTGACCCTCGTCTACTAAATGCCAGTAACCTGGAGCTGCCCAATTTTTGTGACAACCAAGATTCACCCCACAACTTTCCAACATGCCCGTAGAACCACTGACCTAGAGAGGCTTGAATCTCAAGGTTGATTTTCTTAACTTTAGAAAGCCAAAGGTTTTGAGCAAGAGTGAGGAATTTCTCATAACCAGGCTTCTTTAAAATTTCAAGAGGCAGGTCTGGCTGGCCAGTTTGTGGAGTTTTCAGAGGGGAATCCTGGCCCAACCCCTCCACAACAAGGATATTGTTAGCAGGAGGGGAAGCGGGAGAGGCTGCGTGAGACACATTGGTCCCCATCTCTCCTCTTTCAGATGAGGTGCTGAAGGAGAAGCAGGATTAGGTTTAAGGCTGAGAATTGTTTGCCCACTTTGGAATTCTGCAAGGCGCTTCCATATGGACCAACAGCATCAACACTGGGGTTGTCAGGATGGCGCCATCTGGGTCGATTCAGTGGCTGAGCAGGGTTGAGCAGGGCGCCAGGCTCATCTTTTCTGGGTCCCAACCTTACTCTGTTCAGGCTGCGGTAACAGAAATACCGTAAACTGGATGTTTTTGTGACAGCATCCTCATTGACGGTCAGGTTGGAGCCTTTTTTCAATAAGGGCACTAACCTCATTCATGAGGGCTCCACCTTCATGGCCTCATGACCTCCCAAAGGCCCCACCACCGAATACCATCACCTTGGAGTTAGGATTTCAACAAGTGAGAGAGAGAGAGAGAGAGTGTGTGTGTGTGTGTGTGTGTGTGTGTGTCTGGAGGCTGGGGACACAAGATTTTCAGTCTGGAGCAGTTCCCTTGGCTCTTCCAGGTGTGAATGGAACTCAGAAAGCCCCACAGGCCTCCAGTGGGAGGTGGCGAGTGGACCACAGGGCTGCTGTGGGACAAGGTGAGGAGATGACAAAAGGGACAGCCTGGCCAAGGGCAGATGGAAGACAAGGCAGAGACTCCATTGGGCCTGCAGCTCTTGGACAAGACAAACTGAAGCCTGGGCCATGAGGGAGCTCCACAGAATCCCAAACGGGAAGCCTGGAAAAGCTGCAGCCTTTCTGCACAGGTGCCAGGAGGAAGCCCAGAGATGAACTGGTCACAACCCAGTGTTTAAATCTGGCCAGAACAAGCCACTGTATCTCAGGGGTCCATGAGGTTCTGGAGGATGCCTGCTGGTTCTGTGGACCACCTGTTCCTTCTGCCTCCCCATGGTTATACAAGCCACACTCCCTGCTAATAAAACCAGAGATGATGTAGGGTGACGTTTGAGGGACTGACCTTGACCTAAAGAGACAGAGCATTACTGAAGGGTTTTTGTGCCAGACTGAGTTGATGAAAAGATTTTTCTCCCATGATCCAACAGGCGGAGGCAGATGAGAAAGACAGACCCAGTTACAGAAGAAAGTGGAAACCTGTATTTTCTTTACATATAATTACAGTGTGAATAAATTCGTGATCCTTCTATGCTATTATGAGCTAGGAGTTTGCCCCCAGGATCTAGACATTACACAGTTGTAGGGCTGTTTGGGACTCACACATCACACCTGCTTGAGTTATAGTATCAAGTCTGGTTTATGTTTGGGCCCAGAATTTACCTTGTTACCAAGCAAAAGTAGCTTAGTAACTTCCACTGGAAAATTAAGAGACCGTGGAATTTTTGTAGGAAAACGTGGCGTCAGGTCTTCAATATAACTGATAGGCAAGTTGAGCTTGAATCTTGTAAAAACACTTTCCCTCCCTCTGGGTATGATCAAGTCATATTTGGTGATTTGATATTACTTAACGTGGGACAATTTTTTAAAAGTCACTCCCTAGCCAATTTCATAATTTCATCCCATTAGTCTTTTCAAGAAAACATCCTGTGCTTTCTCCAGCTCTAATCAGAGTCAGGGGTCAGGCAGCACTAAAAATTAAGGGAGGTGGAAAATTACGGAAAGTTTTATTAAAAATGCCCATTATGAGCATTTCACTGTAACCAAAAAAAAGTCCATGTTCTGTAGTTTTCACGCATCTTCATTTGTCACAGCCGTGAACAGGGACCCATGAAAAGAGGCGATCACAGCCTCGGAGCTCCCTTACCCGTTCCCTCCTCAGGGGACACCTCCACGAGTCTGCCAGTCACAGGGGCCCCAGCTGAGCTCCCACAGTTATAAATAGATTCTTAGTGGTTCTGGGAAGGGTAGGAAGACACCAGGAAATACAGCAGTCCTGGGTCCGGTGGGAGACTGAGGACGGGAGATGGGGGAGGACTACGATGCCAGTTAAATTGATGCCAGAACCTAGAGTTCTATTATTAATAGTGTTTTTTTTCTCAGAAGGGACTGGCCGGGTGGTTCTTTGATTCCAGAGGATTTTTTCCCCACTCTTGCCACATCATTTGACTTCTGCAGGCGTACACCCTCTTTGCCTCTTCCTGGCAAGCCCCAGGGCTGATTTCTAATCGCTTCCTCTGATGGGCCCCCTTTCCAGGGTTATGTACATGATTCTTCAAGTGCCACCTAAAAATTCACATTTCTTAAAAATATATTTACATGGGGAACACTGCAAATTTGCATAAAATGTGATGACTAAAAAATGTTCATTGTAAAACAAAGTTAAAGAAAAGGCAACCCCTCCACCCCCAAACCCTGAATAGACCACATGGTCCAAATTATGTAGCAATATGGGTATAGACTAATGTTTATATTACTATACCAGTGCGTAGATAGACAAAAATGTGGGAGCAACATACCACCTGGGAGGAAATGTAACAGAATGTTTCTAGGATTCTGCCTCTGTTGTGAAATTACAAATTGATTTTGTTTTCCTTCACTTCATAATTTTCCTCACTTTCAAAATTTTTCTATAATAGGCATATGTGTTTTATAATAAGAAAAACTATTTTAAAACCACCAGCTATTTTTTGTTTCCTTTTTCATGTCAGCTAGGATTTACATCATTCTAAAATGACAGCAGATGTGAGTGTGCTGCTGTTGGCAGGTGGAGGATATAATACAGGAAGAGGGAAGTAAGAAAGAACGGTATTTTCACAGGAAATGAACTGATGCTATTGTCTTAGACATAAAGGATTCTACCTGAATTGCCCCAAACTTCTGATTCACAAACAGGAGTTACAAGCTGGAATGAATATTGTCTGGATTTTGACAATGCAGAAGGCATTTTGCTTTCTAATAACAGTTATTTTTTTTCCCCAGAAGTTACCTAGTATTCATCTGTTGTCCAGGTCCCCCACTTCTCTGGACTGGTGGCAGTACATGGACCCCAGTAGCCCGTTCCCCATAGATCTGAATTTTGAGCGGAGGAACAAAGGGACTGAGGAGTTGGTTGGAACCCCAGGAGCTGCTGGCAGCGCCTTGTCACTCCTGCTTCCTTGTCTGGGACCTGCCTTGTTAAACGCCTCTTCTCAAGTGCAGTCCTCTCGCCTTCTTGTGAGATCCATCCCAGTAAATTCTCTTTGGCTTAAGTTGATCAGAAGCCATTTCTTTTGCTTGCAGTCAAAGCACCTGTGTTGTTGGGTTATTTTATACTGGACTAGAGCAGCTCTGTGCTTATTTCCACAGACACTTGGACGTCTGGCTTTGACTCCTGGCCAGTTGAAGGTCAGTGGGCTAACTAACCAACTAACTAACGATTTATGACACACCGTTTTACAGCCTGAAACTCCCCAGCGCCAGATTGATTGTTGAGAGCTTTCACCTGGTGTAACGAGCTAGCCTGGCTTGGTAGAGGCGGCCAGGGGAGTACAAGGCTGTACTGGAAACTTCTGCCTGGAGGTCTTGGGAAACCAAGATTCAACGCACAAGTCTTAGTGGTTTAATCTAGAGACCAAGCACCTCCTTCTAGAAATAAGCAGAATCCTGGAGACTTTGTCTGGAAGTACCTCGGCTTCTCAATACCTGGGTGCACTCTTTCTCTTGGTGCGCCAAAGCTCTTGCCTTATTTTAAGCTTCCGAGAGTGTGCCCTGTGAAGTCTCCCGAGTCCTGTAGCCTGACCAAACCTGAGTGGTCTTTATGGGACCGTAACTGGCACAGAAGTGAGTCGTAGTTACAGTCTGACAGCAGATCCTCCATGGTGGGAAGAACCCAGGGCAGAGAGTAGGCAGAGGCACCTTTTAAGATGGAGAGGGGCTGGGGAGGCTTGAGGTCTTTAATAAGAGCTCCAGAGATGGGAACGTGCAGTCATCTCTTCATGAGTGGGTGAGAAATTAATTTTATATGATACTGTGAATCATAGGGAAGTTGGGAGGGATCTTGACCATCTTCTGAATGTGACGTAAATCCCCCCTGCTACTGGAATGACGTTCTAGCCGTGGCTCGGAGTGAATAAGCAGGTGTTGGTGGCTCTTTTTGGGTGCTTCATCTTGGTCTTGCCTCCTCCACGTAATTCCGTTCTCTGGTTGCATGCTTTCCGCCTCTCTACCATTCTGCAGTTGCTTGGTGAATTCTGAACTAAGACAGAGTGAGTTTTTTGAGAGTCAGTGAATTATGTGTCACCCGAACGCTGTTTATGCATTGCAGCCAAGCTGCGCTAGCTCTGGTCCGCAGAGAACTATAGGATTCACAAGCCCCCAGGGCTCCATGCCTTTCATTTAGAAAGAATCGCTTACCTCATTGTCCTATCGAGGTATTTTTACATCTTTTATCATCTCTGGTACTGGCTATGAGATCTTTTTAAAAATTTTTATTTTAAAATTAAATTTTTTTTTACTTTTCTGGCGGCGTTGTTTGATTAGGCTTATTTATTTGTTTTAATGGAGGTACTGGGGATTGAACCCAGGACCTCGTGCATGCTGTGTACCTTCTTTCCTTAGTGTTCATTTCCTTCAACCTGGCATTTAACAAGACATTCTGAGTCTTTAATGTCTCCAATTGACCACTAGGTGGCAACATTGTTCTTTTATGTTAGCAATGACTATAATAAACATGATGAATTTATTTTTCCAACAACCAAATTTAAAAAATTAGAAAGCAAAGACTAGTAATTTAAATGAATCCTTTTGTATAATAGGACAAAAGTAGAGCATATTAAATTATGAGTTTGCAATTTACTTACCTAGAAAGCATACTTAAACAACATTCTGTTTTTATGCATCTTTTGAAAACAGACATTTGTGCCTGGTGCTTATAGAACATAGCGTGGCCTCAGGTCCTCTGGTCTTCCTGGCTGCAAGAAACTGCCGAGATGTTGGATGATTAAACAAAATCATTTAACATCTCTTGATTTTGCAACATCCTGGAGCAGTGGTTTCCACTCAGAGGCATTACATTTAATAAATAAAAGATTCTAGGGAACTTTCCTCAGAGGTTCTGATTCAGATCTGAAGTGGGGCCTGGGTGGCTGGATTTTTGAAAGCGTCCTCACATGCTTCCAAATGGCAGTAACTTTGGAAGGGGTTCTAGTGTCCTTAACTTCTCCGGTAACAGAATCCTCAAAACAAAATGAATTTTAAAGCCATTTAATTTAAAATTGTCATATACACTTTTTTTTAAGAGAAAAAGTCTTAACAAAAAGTACTCAAGCATCTCAATTATGAAAAAGTTGAACCTGTAAAAATAGGAGAGCTCCAGTAATTGAAATATGTATTCACCTACTGCATCTAAAACAAAGGTTATCAGACAGACCTGCGTGCGGGCTGGAATTGATGTGATGAGAGCGCCAGCTGGAGAATAATGCTGTCTCTCCTGTGTGTTCTTTATGATGGAAGATATGCAAACTGGAGAGTGGTGGATTTCTACAGAAATGATTTCAGATACTCCAGAATGATGTCCCTCTATTGCTACTCTATTGAAGATTAGTATGCATATCTTTAAAACTCATTCAGTATCACTTTTCAAAATGTAAGGGGCCCTTCAGCTGAAAGTGCTGGTTTTCTTTGTCATTATTCATTTCCCCGCTCCTCTCCTCCTCTTTCTCTCCATCTCTCTCTCTGTCTCTCTGTCTCTCTTTCTTCCTGTCATTATTTGCTTTGGGTCCTTATTTACTTTTTGGTTTAATATGATAGCTTCAGACCAACTCATCACTGTTCAAATATTATTTGCCTTGACCCATTTGAATCCACTGACCTCATGAGCTTTTTTTTAAAAAATCTGATTTCTTTTCTGTAATCAAGAATATCATGGCAATTAGCATTAGGAAACAAACACAGCACTTTTCTGGTATTAATTCATGGTTTGAAATAAAGGCCCTCCTAATGACAATTTAAAGAGAATGGTGCTTTCTTGAATGCATTTACAATTAAACTACAGACTCTTTTTAAACATCATAGGACAATTTTATTTTCATTGAAAAAGAACACCAGAATGCCGCAACACAATTCTCCAATTTAAAAGAATCAAATCTGGAGCTCACAAAACTGTACTTATATGACTGTTGCTGGGAAACTCGCTGCTTTGTTAAATTCGTGTGTCTTCTTTTATTTCTTTAGTTCTTTAAGAAATCCTTAAATTTAAGGACAAGAAGATTCCTATATGTTCTCTAGTTCATTAAAGGCAATTCTAATTTTTTTTAAAGACAATTGGAAGGACACCCCTTCAGAATCGACGTGTGCTTTGGCTTCAGAGTCAAACACAAATCAGAGCCACCCTCCCGTGGGGAGCCGCTCATTCTTCTCATAAATGGTGTCCACACGTACCCCCCTCCCTGCATCCGGGTGATGGCCCTTGGCAGTAGGACCAGAGTGAACAGAACATTCCATTTTGGAAGTTTTAGTTTGAAGGCAGAATCACTGAAGGCGCCCTGATGGGAGGTGCTCCCGCCGAGCTGGGCCAGCAGAGGGACCTGGAGTTCCGCACATTTGTCCAGGGCGGCGGGGGAGCCTGTGTGTCCAAATAAACATTTATTTTCTGAGAATTGCATTCCCTGTTTACCTCCTTTAAAAAATGCAAGAGAATTATCTGCTGGAAAACATTCAGATTTAGATCAAAACAGAAAAATGGAGCCACACTCTCTAGTGAGAAAGCTAAACCGTACCTCTTCCCTCCTGAAAAATTGTCAGTGATTTTGATTAGCAGGAAACCACTGACACTACAAATCAACCCTGTTTTAATTTTTAAAAGACACTCGAAGTGTGTTACAGCACCTGGTGCCTGTGCAAACTAAAAAATTAAAATAAATTAAAAAAATATTTTCAACCCCCCAAAAAAGTATGTGTATGGTTGAGTGGGAGGGCCTCTAAATTTAGAAGAAACCAGACCTTCAACACCAGAAAACCCCCTCCTGGCTTCCAAATGTTTACCTTTCTGCAAAGCTGGCCCACCAAGTACCTTCTCTCTTCAAAAGGAAATCTTGGCACCTAGAAGGTTGGGCTGACAGTGAGGATTACGACGACTCATTTAATGAGCAGCGTGATTGAACCATGCAGGGGACACTGAGGAGTTTTCTCGAAAGGACTAGGTTTGTTGTTTGCATTTTGTTGTGTCGTGTGCTTCCACCATCCCTTATTTTGACAAGCTATCCAAAAGTTTGAGATGAACCTGGGCAATTCTTTTGTTCGTTTGTTTTTAAACCTGGTTGCTGAAAAAGAGATGGTGCCTCCCCTTACGTGCCTGTGCCTCTTAAGTGAGCATCTGGCATTAATACAGCACCAGAGCTTCCCAAGGTCTGTGTATACTGATGCACAGGGACCCAGGGAGATGCGCTTATTCTCTTAAAACACTAGGCCACCGTCTGCTAAGTAAAGGCTCTTCCCTAAACGGGAGGCAAGTTGCCAACCCCTAGGGCTGGAAGGAGCTCATCTGCAGAAATCATTGCCTGCACTCCAGGCTTCTCCTTGGAGCTGCAGCTCCACTCCGATGTCTGCCTCCTCCCTCTGAGATGAGCGTCTACTCCAGTCATTTTCCTCTGTGGAACGTGGACATTCAGCCTCTCACAACCCGAAAGATCACTTTCCTTAGAAGTCCAACCTAAATTTCCCTTCACTAATTTACAGGGATGACCTTTTTTTTTCTGATTAGAAAAATACAGAATCTCCCTTGTCTTTGTCAAGACAAACACTCCAAATTCCTTTTGTTTTATGTGTTTATCATTTTGCTTCTGAAGTTTGGACTTACGTCTCAGCTAGTGCAGTTTGTCTTCTGAATCGTTTCGAACTTTTCACCGTTTCCCTTATTTATGGAGCAATTAACTGAAACTAAGATGCTATTAAGTAACTGGTAAATGTTGAATTACAAGAAACACGGGATGAAACACTGAAAGCCATGCATAGTAATAAGGTATAAACCTGCTATTGTGGAATTCTAAATTTCGTGGCTGACTACTAGAAAGAATAAACTTGCGTGTCCTTTTAGTAAGTAGCTTTATTCTCTCCCAATTGATAGAATCAGACTCGGTGACTTACAAAATCCCTAAAAAGCAAACAAGTGGGTTATAAATAGTCTAAAGCTCCTAGCCTTTTCTTTTATCCTAGAATTTTCAGATTTCTGTGTATAATATATTTTTCTTCATGGCAAAAGGGCACCTATTTTGTTCAAAGACTGTACATTATTTACCTACTTCAGAGTCATTTTGTGAGGGTGGTTTAAAGGTTGTGGAATAACTGTAAACATCTGCAAGACAAGAGGTGTATGTTTTTAAAAACAGATGCTCGGGTGCATGGCTTTTGAAGGAAAAAAAAAAACATAGACTGATTTTTTGGAGATGTCACAATATTGTGATTATTAAACAGAACATCTGCTCTTCCTTTGAACAGACTTTAGTATTGATAAGGTCTAAGATTTCCATTCACAGAGTTGTAGACGAGATGGAAATAACCACAGTCAGGAGAGATGCTTCCAAGACTGGGAAGTACAGACCGCGACCAGCAATGATTAGTAAAGGCACATTGTTTCAGAGAAAACTCTACGCTGATTCAGAAAGCAAACGTACAAACCGGGTCCCGAAGTGGATGGTTGCACCTGCCCCAAAAGAAGACGTGTGTGTATGTGCGTGTGTGTGCGTATGTGTGTCTGTGTGTGTGTTATTTTCTGTGGCCAACGGCTTTTTACCTCTGGGGCAGCAGACATAAGCAGGGGGTAGCCAATAGCCAGAATTCCTTGGCTAATTCCTTCTCACTCCTTAATGGTTGAGACTCAAACAAATCCAAACTTTTGGACAGGGAGCAGAGTGTTAACTTCTAAACAAAACCACACAACATGGCACTCAGAGGAGACCAGCCTTGACAACTAGGAAACATCAGAGCAGAAAGGAGCCTTGTGACACTGGAATCTCCAGGTTCCAGAGGAAGAAGCCGTCCCCAGATACGGGTGCCTTTCAGAGAACTCTCCGTGAGGCCGTGCTGGCCAAGGCGGTTTCCCTCACACTCTTCTAGGTCATGGCCCGTCTAGGTCAAGCTGGATCTTTCCCACTAACACTCCTCTTCCTCACTCTTCTCAAGGGGAAGGCAATCTTGAAGTGACAACATGAATATTGGCTGGGCTTGGTTTTGGTAACTTTAATAACCCCTTGATTTGAACCAGATCAGCAGAGAACTGTGTGTTTCACCTGTTGGAGACAGACCTTGGTGAATTCCACTTTCGTGTGGTGCCAGTGGCTTGTATTGTCCCCAGGAAAAGGCTCCATGAAATCTGCTATTCTTCTCACTGCAGGGACTCTCAGGCTGCCATCCACAAAATCAGGCCACTGGGGATGCTCTGACATGACCCAGGGGAAGCTGCAGAATCCAGGAGAAGCCATGATTCTCCTCCAGATTTGGTGTGTGTGTTTTTTCCAATGCTGTGAGTCTTGTCACTGAGTATTTCCTTTTTGATCACTCTGTTAGGAAGCATCATTTGTCACCAGAAAGTAGAATAGAGTGGTGATTAGAGCTTAAACTTGAGAACCAGAAAGGCCCAGGTTGGTGGCTTAGCACCTGCACTTAGCCCCTGGAAGCCTCGGTTTCCTCATCTGTAAGATGCAGGTGATAGTTGTCTTCCTATGGCTTTACTGTGAGAATTGACTATGTTCACAAAGATAATGAAGGTAAAACATTGGGCATCTTGAATGGCCCATGGTAAATGCTTAATAGATGTCAGTGGTTATTATTACTTATTCATGCAACAAACAATAACATAGAGTTAAGCAATAATGTGTCAGGTACTGTGTTAGCTGTTGGGAATAAAATACAGAACGACTTACACCCAGTCCCTATTCTCAGAGAGTGCATTATCAGACAGCACACGTGGGCTATTCAAAATAAATGGTCAAACATTGGTAGATACCATAATGAGGGAGGTTCAGGAGCATCAGAACTGGGGATGAACCCAGAACTGGAGGAAGAGCAGGTGTAAGTTCACCCAGAGGAGAGGCAGAAGAGCCTCGCTGGCAGCTCTGTTCAGGGAAGGGCACACCTGAATTGTTGACCAAGGTTCCATGTGGCCAGAGGGCAGAGTGGCCAGGGGGCTGAGACGGACAGAGATGAGGTTGAGAGCAGTGAGGGTCCGGGTCACAAGAGCCTTGTAAGCGACAGGGAGGAGTTCTGATATTATCCTAAATACTGCAGGAAGCCATCAACGTGCTGCAAGCAGGAATAAGACCTGATCTGATTTGCTTTTTAGAGGTATCACGCAGGCATGGAGAATGTGATCAGTGGGGGCGAGGCTGGAGGCGGGGAGATGAATTGGGCATTGATGGGTTCTGGACCAGGTCGCAGCATCCACAGAGTCAAATATATACCTTCCACCTCCCAGCAACTATACAGGAGTGAATGGTCTGCATTTGTATATTTTGGAATATTTCCTTTGGCTTTTTAAAAACCTTTTTTTCCCTTTGCCTTAATTTCAGCTCTTTATCACATGCTTTTGCATCATGTGTCTTTTGGTTAGTCTTCTCAAGTATATTGCGTGAAATGAAGATGGAGAGAAAGAAAGGAAAGAAAAGTGGAAGAAAGAGAAGAGAGGGTACTTATGAACTAGTACTCTTTTTTCTAAATACATTAATTTCTTTTTTGGGGGGTGTACATTTCTGTTTATTTTGAATTGTAATGCATTGTACAGATCATATAACCATCACATGATTATGATACAGAACAGTTTCATTGCTGCCCCAAACTCCCTTGTGCAATCCTAAATACATTCATTTCCAAAGAGCTGTAAGGTTTCTGTCATGGGTGTGACCTGATTCGGGAGAAAGACCACAGAGCAGGCTCGTGTGAGTGTTTTCACCATCGAGCGCATTATATCCTTGTTGAGGATGTGACCCAGATGGCCTTACCGTTTTAGGACCAGCCCCGACTCTGCTCCTCTGTTAAGCATCTGACTGTAGTTCAGACACCTGGATGTTTAAGCTGGTGCAGTCAGAACAGTTTATAGAGTTTATCTCTTCCTCACCCAGCAAGGGTGTGTGAGGCAGACTCGAGTAGCCAGGTGATACTCAATTGCATAATAGGTTAACCTGAGCGCTTTGAAGTCAAACAAAAGAAGTTCTCAACCTGGTCGGAATTAACCGATGCTGACTTGGACTTTATCTTCCTTAGAGCGAAGGTGGTACCATCGGGCAGGCAGGGAGCCCGGTGGGTGCTAATGGGGGGGGTTTCAAGTTTGTCTTGCTTTTCTTAAACTATTAAGAAAGAACAAAAAACATTATTTAGAATGAAATCAGTTTCCAGGAAGAGGAGGAGGGGAAACCCTGAGAATTTATTATTCAAGAAAGAAATAGAGCCAAGGTGAAAAAAAAGCCCTCCTCGCATCTCCTGGCCAGGTGCTCCGTGCATATAAATGTTTCAAGTTAAGCTTTAAGATCAAGGGAAAGTCTGTGGGGAGCCTTGTTTCCTGGAGATCTGCTTGCTGGAGCTGCTCCTGAATACAGGCTGCCCATTTTTATTTGGTTATTAAGGATTAAAGGGGGCGACGACTCTGGAATGGTAGTTCCTTGGTTTCCATTAACTTTGTACAAGATAGTGAAATGCAAGCTTCCAAGGGAGGGTTTGCATACGTATTTCGGGCTATCAGCTCCCACCCTGCCCTGTTATCTTGTGTGTCTGTTTAACACGAAATTGCCCTTCCTCTCCTGAGCTCAAACTAGAAAGCAGTCTGGCTGCAACAACTGAGATCTCTGTGCCTCTCAGAAATCCTCCTGGTTCGCACAGGAGTGCTGAGGGAAGATGAAAAGAATTTCACATTAGCTGGCCGCTTGCTCCAGATTCCGCGGCTGAGCCATCGCCTTCGAAAGAGACCTGCCCTGGCCCAAGTTTGCTGGGCTTTCGGCGTCTGAATAGTCGAGCAGGGAGGCTACCCATCCCTCCATGTCTGTATTTAAAATTTTGCTTTTTCATTGCTAGTGATCACAGCATGTCCTCAAAACTAAAACACGTCTGAAGGTACGTTTATAAAGTGCCTACGAATGTTTAGTGATAAAATGACATACACCTGAAGAGAATGCCATACCATTGGGGTGGGTCATTTTATTTTACTTTATTCGACTTTATTTTATTATTATTTTTTGTAGTGGGTCATTTTATTACAAAGATCTCAGAGTTCGGAGTCATGAGTGCTTCTTTCAATAATAGTCGTGAAAATAAAAGTACCAGTGAAGAGCTCAGCCGTCAGAAACAACAAAATAACCCAAATAAAAACCAATTCCCGACTTAATCCACCCCTAACAGAATGAGAACTCAGAGTTGATAAAACTTGACTCTCTATCATCTACATTTTTCAACCCCACCACAACTCAGGAAGTTCAATGTATAGACAGGCTGAATCGAAGAGACCAAAGTGACTTGTCCCATGTCACGTGACTAGCAGATCGTCCATTTGGAAGGAAACCTATATATCTGGACTCTGGTTCTTATGAGTTCAGTGCTGCACCTTTTTCTTCAATGATTCCAAGGTTTTGTAGCACTAGAGTCAGCTGCGTGGTATGAACAGTGGCAGATGGGCTAAAGAAATTCATCTCTTCAACAGCAGCTCTTACTGACTGTAGGGTTCTAACTGGAATTTGTGTGTGCTCAGGGCCTGAGTTGTTTTCTATTATAACGCCATGGGTTCATGTTCATGGCTATGCGATAGCATGGTTATTTTTAAAAGTTCTAATCAATTATTATATGTCCATGGTCATTACTACTTGGTAATGAACACAAAGATTATAGACGTGTAGTTTCACTTAGTGGTTATGGCACTTGTCTGTTGCAGCGTGAACTGCTTCTGTTTGAGATGGAATAATAGCCTAGAAATAAAGACGTAAAGGTATTTTAGTGCGATGCGTAGTAATCCTTAGACCTCTGAGAGGTACCTGCTCACCCTCTGCTTTTAAAAGGTTTCTGAATCTTAATATGTGGGTCTTTAAGGCGGAGGGGCCTGCCAGCCTTCCTCACTTACACAGCCAGTGTCCACCCTGTGCCTGGGGAGCTTAGCTGGTCCAGAGCATCCAGAAGTCAGCTAGAAAGAAGACATCACTGACCTCCGAGAGCTTCGAGTCAGCCAGCCGATCCAACAGTCGTGGAAGGAGGCTGGTGGGAAGGGGGCATCCTCGTTAGTAGGTCCAGGGTCGCTCAGGCCCCCGTGGAAGCACTGAGTGGAAACAGAAAGTGAAGAATCAGTATTGTCTCAGCATAACCACCACTGTTAGTCAAACTGATGGGATGGCGATAAACCCATTATTTTCTCCTGCAATCCTTGTTGCCAACGTTCATGATGAAAATTTATGATGTAATTTACCACTGTTTTGCCCTGAATATTTTCCTGAATATTATTTCTTACTGTAAGACAACTCTGTTTAGGGCTGAATTGTTTGGGGATAAGAATGAGAAAATATAAGGAGAATTAAGCTAACAGACAACCCAACAAAATGAAAGTTGCAATTTGGATGATCTTAGTAAACCTAGGGTGCAAGTTCCACCAGGGCCATTAATAGGTTCCCTGTAAGTTGTTATTTATTTATTTTTTTTAGGAACTTCTGTTTTAGATGACGAGAACAGCTAAGATTCCACCGCCCTGGAGGTTTATACAGCTCATTCCCATGTGCTTTCATCTCTAGATCTTTAAACAGCCCCATGACTACGAACTGGTTGTAGTCAAGACCAAGACCAAGAGCAGATGTTACTACCACCATTATTCAGTGAAGGAAACTGAGGCTTAGGGATTCATTAAGCATAACCAGTTAGTAGCAGAGACTGGAATTTGACTCCAAATTCAATCATCTTTCTACTAGTTTCTCCCTTCCTACTATGAATTCTAAATCGGGTCTTCAAAAATTTAAAATATGCTCAGCAGTTGTATCCAGAATTTAAAACACCCAACATGTCTAGGTAAGTAGCTATTCTGGGAGATAAATGATCTTCAGATCACCCACCCTTCCAAGCAACTTCATCTCAGAACTGAGAGTGAGGTCAAGAGTTTTATCCAACTTCAGAATAGAGGATCCTTTGGAAAATAATTTTAAAGGTTGTGGATCACCAGTTAATTTTGACCGGTTATTTTTTCCCAAACCAAACCATCTGGCATTTGTGTCTTATTTCTTCCTGCTGCCAATAGCTGGACCCACACACGTTCAGACCTCACACAAAAATGCCAATGTCTGCACATTTTCGCGACGAACAAGCATTTTCAGTCAAAGCAGAGAGAAATGAGGCTCTGCCTGTCTGTTGCAATAACATTAATATTATCTCTGTACAGCTGCTTTTAGAAGTGCAGAGTTAAATACAGAGCCCTGGAGATGCCTAGGAGCACACATGAGATGAGCACAGCCACTCATGGAAGACCTAAGACACCGTAAATTATCAGGATAAACTTTTCACCTTGACAAAGTAAAGCAATGTCGCCTATTCCAATGTGAGATTGACAGCGGGAAATAATGACAATAAGTTTCGTGTAGGATGTATTTTTGATGCAGAGAGTTGGAAGAGCTATATTTGTGTTCTTGGTCAGAGTAAGTCACAGTATTATTAACTACCCATGTAAATTTGGGCTCAGGAATAAAAAGGCTGAAATCTGAGGGTGGCCAAGTCAGTCTGGCTGTGGATTAGCTAAGGAAGAGTAGATGGGAAATAAACATTCATGACAGGCGTTGTGACAAGAAAGACCATTATATTAGTGGATAGCATTTCAGAATTCAGAGGAGCGGAGGGTCAGCTTTGCACCCAGAGCTGCAACTGCCAACAGAAAGTGCTTAATAAAACTGGCCTGAGGTTGCCCGTGCAAAGGCATTGATGGGGCTGGGCTGGCCTCTGGGGATGGGCAGGAGAACGCTAGTGTCCAGTGGCCTACTGACAGTTTCGCTCTTATCCTTTCAGCTGCTGTTAACTGAGAAAAGAATTTTACACACACACACGCACACCTATATATGTGCTTGCTTATTTATGTCAGACTTAATTTTTTTAGGGCAGTTTTAGGTTCACAGCAAGATTGAAAGGAAAGTATAGAGATTTTCCCTTGTCCCCCTGCCCCCACACATGCGTAGCCTCCCCCATCAGCAAAATCCCCACCAGAGTGGTCCATTTGTTATAATCAATGAACCTACATGACACATCGTAATCACTCAAAGTCTGTAGTTTAATGATGTTTCACTCTTGGTCTTGTACATTCTATGGGCTTGGACAAATGTGTAATGACATGTATCCATCATTACAGTATCAGAGAGAGAAGTTTCACTGCCTGAAAATCGTCTGTGCTCTGCCTATTCATCCTCCCTACTCCCCCACCTCTAATTCTTGGCCCCACTGATCCTTATACTGTCTCCATACTTTTGTCTATTTCCAGAATATTAGAATGTTTCAGTACGTAGCTTTTTCCGATTGGCTTCTTTCACTTAGCAATATGAGTTTAAGTTTCCTCCGTGTCTTGTCATGGCTTGATAGCTTATTTCTTTCTAGCGCTGAGTAATATTCCACTGCCTGGATGTACTACAGTGTATCCTTTCACCTACTGAAGGGCATTTTGGTTGCTTCCAGTTTCTAGCAATTATGAATAAAGCTGCCATAAGTGTTTGTGTGCAGGTTTTTGTGTGGACATAAGTTTTCAACCCCTTTGGGTAAATACCAAAGCATGTGACTGCTGGACTGTATGAAAAGGGTATGTTTAGTTTTGTAAGAAACTGCGAAAGTGTCTTCCAAACATCTTCACCATTTTGCATTTCTACCAGCACTAAACGAGAGTTCCTATTGCTCCCCGTCCTCATCCACATTTGGTATTGTCAGTGTTGGATTTTTGGCCACTTTTAACAGGTATGCACTTGTATCTCCTTGTTTTAATTTGCATTTCCATGATGACATATGATTTGGAGCACTTTTTACATGCTTATTTGCCATCTGTATATCTTCTTCAGTGAGATGTCTGTTCAGGCACTTGGCCCATTTTTTAATCGGGTTGTTTGTTTTCTTATTGTTGAGTTTTGAGTGCTCTTTGTATATTTGGATAACCATCCTTTATCAGATGTGTCTTTTGCAAACATTTTCTCCTAGTCTATGGTTTGTCTTCTCATCCTTATGACTTTTTTCCTTCACAGAGCAGAAATTCTTAATTTTAATAGAGTCCAGCTTGTTAGTTATTTCTTTCATAGACCATACCTTTGGGGTTATATCTAAAAAGTCATACCCAAGGTCATCTAGATGTTCTTTTATGTTAGCTTCTAGAAACTTTATAGTTTTATATGTTACATTTAGGTCTATGCTCCATTTTGAGTTAACTTTTGTGAAGGCTGTAAGGTCTGTGTCTAGATCCATCTTTTTGTAGGTGGATGTCCAGTTGTTCCAGCACAGTTGGTTTAAAAGATTATCTTTGCCCCATTGTGTTACATTCGCTCCTTTGTCAGATGTTAATTGACTTTATTTATGGAGTTCTGTTTCTGGGCTCTTTACTCTATTCCATTGATCTATTTGTCTCTTCTTGCATCAACAGCATACTATTTTGATTACTGTGGTTTTATAGTAAGCCTTGAAGCTGGGTAGTGTCAGTGCTCCAACTTTGTTCTTTTTCAGTATTGTGCTGGCTTTTCTGGATCTTTTATCCCTAATATAAACTTTAGAATCAATTTGTTGATATCCACAAAATAACTTGTTGGGATTTTGATTTTGATTGTATCGATCAAGTTGGGAAAGACTGACATCTTCCTATCCATGAATATAAAATATCTCTTCATTTACTTAGTTCTTCGACTTCATTCATCAGAATTTTATAGTTTTTCTTATATAGATCTTGTTCCTATTTTCTTAGCTTTATACCCAAGTGTCTCCTTTTTCATTGTGATAATGTAGATGGCATTTTGTTTTAAATTTCAAATTCTACTTGTTTACTGCTGATACACAAGAAAGCAATTGACTTTTATATATTAACCTTGTACCCTGAAACCATATTATAATCTCTTGTTAGTTCCAGGAACTTTTTGTTGTTGATTCTTTCAGATTTTCTACAGAGATGATCACGTCATCAGTGCACAAAGATTTTCTTTCTTTCTTTCTAATCTATGTGTCTTTTCTTGTCTTGTCTTATTTCATTAGCTAGAACTTTGGGTGAGGGGAACATCCTTGCTTTGTTCCTGATCTTCATGGGAAAGCTTCTAATTGCCCATCATTATGTATGATGTTAGTGGTAGGTATTTTGTAAATGTTCTTGATCAAGTTGGGGAATTTCTCCCCCATTCCTAATTTACTGAGACTTTTTATCATGATGGGCATTGGATTTTGTCAGTGTGTTTTCTGCTTTATTGACATGATCATGTAATTTTTCATTTTTAGCCTGTTGATGTGATGGGTTACATTAACTGATTTTTGGATGTTGAACCAGCCTTGCTTACCTGGGATATATCCCTTTTGGTTATAGTATATAATTTCTTTCTATATTGTAGGCATGCACATTTATTTAATTTCCTATTTACACTTTAAGTTTATGAGTGAGAAGAGAACATTTCCTAGACATTAAAAAAGATCTAAATGTCTACTACTGTTGGTTCATGTCATGAACTAAATTTGAGTTGTGCATTTTCACGTTGATTTTGATCTCTTTATTGAATTCTGCAGATAATGAGGCTGGAAGTTTTCTCTTTGACAATGATGATAGTTATCAGACTCTCTGCAATCTTGTACTTTCCTAAAATTTGATGTTATGGCCAAGAATCATATTATATTCATCTTATTTTAAAGAGTACAATCTGTGTTGGTAGGAATATAATTTTAGAATTTCAAGTATGTGCACTTAGTCAAGATTTTCCTACCCTATGATTCATGTCTTGCTTTTTATTTTCCATGTAAATAGGACCAACATGTGATTATTTCCAAATTAAGAGTTTTAGAAACTGGCATCTAAAAATTAGGAAAGCTGAGAGTCAGTCTTGATTTTGAACCTTAGCCACTATCTGATTATTGCATTTTACAGTTGGATCATTTCTCCACTGTTGTGAAGTAGAGACAGCAGGATCAGTCACATATTAAGTAATTTATTCAGTATCTATTGATTGCTAACTATATACAAGGAACTATGATAAATACTAGGGATTCAGAGATGAATGAAACAAAGTCTCTATCCTAGAGGAGCTCACAGGTAAATGAAGGAGGTAAGTATGCAGATAAATAATGAGTGCCTTTACTGAGATATGACTAGAGTTTTCTGGAAATGTGGAGAAGAAAGAAACTAACTCTCCCTTGGGGAGTTGCATTTGACTTATGTCTTGAGTACTTTTTGGATATGTTTATCAGTTCTCTCCAGAAAAATGATGCAAGGGTTGCGCTGTCTTTATGTATTTCACAAACCGTCTCCCCAAATAACTAAGATGTGCTTAAAACTGACTATCACTGCAGTAACAATATAATTTCTTTTCTCGGTTTGCAGAGGGTTTTCTCGACAAAATGCCTGCAGCACAGATATGAGTCTCCTCATTTCACCCGTGAGAAAACTGAGCACAGAAAGGTCAGTGACTTGCATGAGGGCCTGTTTACTGGCACGGTCTGGGTTGGAACCTTGCCTCCTTCTAATTCCTCAAATCGAAATCTTTCCTCTTGTTTAACTCTGATGGCATAAATAAGAAAGTCCAACAGGAGCACTTAGTAAACATCCTATTTCAAATGGAACATTTTCATTGATGCTGAGGAGCCGAGCATTCATGTGGCTCAGACACCCATTTGTTAAAATGAATTTAGGGACTGCTCTGCTGGACAAGCCTGGTGTTCCATCCAACTCAGGATTGTGTTGACAACAGAGGCCTCAAGGGTTTTCCAGGAAAGGACCTAGTTTTCCTCCCTGACATTAACCTTAAAGGTCAAGTGTACCCTCAGTAGCCATTTATGGCTCTGACATTCATAAATTTGGTTAAAACCTTTATGAATCCATTTATATTCCTTGCCTGTACCTCTTTGATGGTAATGAGCTCCATGGGTTTATTATTTTCTGATAAAATAATACTTTCTTTTATTTGTCCTTAACTCACCTTACTCAGTTTGAAGGAGCCTTCCTCTTCTAGCAAGGAGTTGAGAATTATGAGAATAATTGCTCTTGTGTTTATTTTGCACATAATCACCAAAATTCTCTGTTTTTTAAATTTTTTCTTGAGCAAGAATAAATAAAATGTTACATTATATTTCTGTGGCAGAGGGACCAATCTTTTGTTTAAAGATCAGGATTCTGTCTTCTGGCATATTCTGTACACTTTTTCTGATGCTAAAACTTGCTCTAGAGTTCCCTTAAAATAATCTGATTTTGGTATTCATAATACATATTTGCCTGTTGAAGGCAGCTCCGATCTAGCCCTAAGGAAGCTTGAGGTAATTTTTGTTCTCATCTACAGCCACTTTTGGAGAGTAAGTATATAGTCTATTATGTTGTATGTATTTCATAGCTGATTATAACTGATGTGTTATAGAACATCTTTACAGAGAAGAACACTGGCCAGGGTGTGAAGAATCTGGTGTTCTAGAACCATCTCTGAACTGTGGTTTCCAAGTTTATAAAATTAGGGGCTGAATTAGGTAAATGTCAACATCTCTTCATACTTGACAATTCTGAGACCCTGATTTCCTTGGCCATTGAGAGATACTTGCTCTCAGTATTGTTGAAGGCTTTGAGATGGAGCAATATATTGTTTACTGTTATCTATATGGACTGTTTCTCACATCAGAGATCTCTAGTAAATGAAACAATTATAATTTCCCCACCCCATCCCCTTACAGAAATGATAACCTTTCCTATAGGTTATTCTTAAGTGATGGCTTATTTTAGGTTCCCCAAGCTCATCCAGTTTGGAGGTAAGCCTTGAAGGCCTCCTCTAGATCCCCTTTCTGTTCTAGGTGGTCACCCTTGTAATTGATCAACATCATCATTTAGGAATTTATATTGGCAAGGGTAAACATTGTCCAAAGGCTCTCCATTTACATCTTTGAGTTTGCTCAGAATCTTAAGGCCAATGGTATCTATCCCAACTACATTTGTTTTTTGACTTGGGTTACAGTTATTTTTTAGTGTTGACTGCTTAGTGGTTTTGCCATGAAGAGTACACATTTGGTAGGAATTATTTCCTTCACTGTTTTTTTTAAATAGCAAATGCAGGGCTGTGAAGTTCTTAGTCATTTGAATACAGCATTACTGTGCGCAGCAAATGAACCCTCATCATCCATCCATTCGTGACCAGGTCTCTCTCTGCCTCCTCTGCCTGGGGGCCCTAGCTCATGATTCATGGGTTGGAGAAAGCACATGAACTCACAGGTCCAGCAATCTCATCTGCAAAATGGAGCCAATGACCCCCATGTCTTGGGATTGCATGTGAGGAATGCATAGCACCCCTCTGATCCGCAGAGAGTATTTTAAATTTGTGGATGTTGCTTCCCCCATATTGCTTTCTAGTTCTTTAACTCAGCCATCCAGCAATGCAAATGGGAATAGACCAGGAACAGAGGGGTATGAAAGCCACAGCACACCGAGTCCCAGAGAAATGTTACTCACAAATAGAGAAATGCTGTGGTCTGTGAGAATATGAGTGGATTTAATGTGACTTATAAAATTGACCAGACTGATGCTCGTTGTTTTTCGAAAAGTTGCTTTTTATGGTCAGATTGGCTCTGGTTGTCTTCAGTTGCTCTGCTCTTCCGACTCTGCTGTGTGGCTCATATTAACTGCGATGATCTGGCTCTTTCTCTTAGATAGCCTCCTTTATTAGGCTATAAAGCATTATCTGTCCAGGTTTGAAATCAGAGCCCCTGCTCCTTAAATGATTTCCTTTGACAGTTGAGCACTTCTCTCAACCTCTTTGTGCTGTCAGAGCATTACTGTCAGGAGAGAGTTGATTTCTGCCACCTGCCCTCGCATAGCCCTTAAAGGACTTTTTTTTTCTCTGTTCGCCATCCAGTACGTGTGTCCTATCTCCATCCCTGAATGGAGAGATGCAGGGACTGGCAAGTGGAAATACAAATCCCAGGGAAATCTTTTGAAAATCCTGATTTTAGGTAGCATCATGTTTTGTAAAATTACTCTCTTCTGGCACCTCTAAAGTTAAAACGAAAATGTAACTATTTAAAAACGTCAATTGGAAAATAACAAAGGAGCTTTGTTGTAGGAAGAATAGACTCTGTGTTTCTTCATAAAGGTCCTCCGCTCATGCCAGAGGATTCATGAGGTTGATTTTTTAAAAACCTCAGACCCCTCTTTGAGGTTCCTAGTGGAAAGCCTGTGGTAGACACTGGAAATTATAAAATGAATAAAACACAGGTCTTGCTTTCATTCCACGTATAGTCTGAGCTGGGAAGCCAGGCATATGCTTATATATCCAACTAAAGTAATATCAAGCAGGGTGACGAGATAAATGCCGACACATGATACAGATGCCACCAGGATGCAGTGGAGAGGGAAATCAACTGAGGGGGGCATCTGGGAGGTGGGGGTGTTAAAACCGGGCCCTACAGAAGGGGTGAGATTTAGGCTGGCAAGCTGGGGAGAGAGCAGTAGCAGAAGAACTAACTGAGCAAGGAATGAGATGAAGGTTCCCTGTGTTTGGGGAAAGGCAAGTAGCCTCGTTTAGAAGGATCAGGGGAGCATGAGTGAAGGGCGTGGCAGAGGATGGCATGGAAAAGGTGCCCCATTCTCCTTTTCACCTTCATCCCAGCTGCTTCCCATGACGGCCATTGTCTCATCTAACAGGCGTCCCACCAATACTTTGGATCTTACACTCTAATTTGGAGAAGGCAAGGTTTTCCCCAGTGCCACTTTGTGGTCTGCTAATCTGCATATGACTTGGATAATAGCAGGATGATAGCTCAGATATTCACTTCTGAACGTTTCTTACTGGAGTATTACAAAAAAAGTTTTTTTTTTTTTTTCTTGGCTAGTAAGAGGAAGCTGAGAGGTTTAGGATGTGCTGGTGGTGATGGTATTTTATTTTGATTTTTTTTTTTAAGAAAATACTGATGTTCTGCAAATGGACTGCTTAAGTTTGAACCCTGGTTTCTAAATTCCATGCCTCAGTTTCCTCAGCTCTGAAGTGGGGATAATATGGGACCCATTTAGCATATGGTAAAAAATGAAGGATCTGTTATTTCATAGAACCAGACTTCCGGAGGGAGGGCAGTTTCAGGGCTAACTCAGCAGTTAGCATGGTCACTGGGGACCCAGCTCCTTGCTTTCTGTTTCTCCGTGATGCTTTGCAAATGATTTGGTGCTCAGCCATCTCACCTAATGGTCCCAAGCTGACCACTGCAGCTCCAGCATGACATGGCCATTCCCTCCTGGTGCCTCTTCTGACCAGTGAGGGAAATCTCCCAGAAATCCCCAGAAGGTTACCTCTCTTTTCTCCTGGTTTACAGCTTCTCGAGGTAGAATATGCCTACTTTGAATCAATAGCTGCCAAAGGGAGTTACTGACAGAGACCAAGCATGACTGCCCCTGGGGCTGGGGGAAGCGCCGACTTCTCTGAGCTCGCGGCAAGGGGGTGGTAAACACAGGAAGAAATCCTAGGGTGACACAGCAAGGAAGAAGGGGAAACACTGGCTTTGAGGCTGGCGGCAGAGTGTCTGCCTCCCTTCCTCTGTATTGTGGGGGGATTCAGTGAAAAGATCTGTACAAATAATTCACCAAGCACCTGACACATGAAGAGCCCAGAAAGAAATTTAGTGCTTATTCTTATTTATCTTAGTTTGTAATATTATTTCATTTAAATGGACACTTTTTCTGACTGATGTGGGCAGAGTCATCTTTCCCTTTATAGCTGGTTTTATCGTACACAGTAGTAACTCTGATATTCTCCCAAAGATGCGAATGGGATTCATCTATTTGCCAAAATATCTAGAATGACAATGTTTTTTTCTTCAAGGCTCCTACTCTTCAGGGTGTGTACTCTGTAGGTTCAGGAAGTCTGGGCCACATAGATCATAACATTCTACTGCTTATTAACTGGGTAACTTTGAATTAGTTACTCTGTGTCTTCATTGCCTCATCTTTAAATGAGTATGAAGTTGGTGCCTACCTCACTGGGTTCTTATGAACATGTTGTGAGTTAATTCATTTACAGCAGCACTAAAAGAGCGCTTAGTATGTAGTAAGAATTTAATAAATGTTTGCTATAAAAAGCCAGGAATCCAGACATCTGAAGACTTACGATGTAGATTTTCATCCTGTCTTCTGGAACCAGCTTGAGCTATAACAGCATTGTTGGCTTAGATTAATGCTTAGTGCCAGGTAGATTGTGGACTAACCACATTGGATCCTGATGGATTTCTGGCGAATAGGGAAAAGAGAAAGGATATAATAAACATTTATTTGCATGGTGACTTGATCAGAGTAGAAACACAGCTATTTTCATGATAAATGCTTTTTGGCAGCAAACAACAGAACAGTTGTCTACAAGATTTAGCAGGACAGGTTTGTTTTTCTCACATAGCAGAATGGTGGTGCTGCCTCCTGGCAGAAGACATACTTTACAGCCTCAGAATGAAGGATGCAGCTCCAGGAACATGTCCACATTCCAACAGGAAGAAGTGGAGAGGGGCAGCATAAGAAACATCCAGTTTTTATGTCAAGAAAGCAGACACTTTCCCAAAATCCGCCAGCAAAATTGTTTTTTCTGTCCTATTGGGCAAAAACATGTGCCAAGCCCATGCGAGCTTCAGGGGAAGCTGGGAAAAAGAATGTTCTGTTTTGCCAGTTTCTAAGTTAGAGGTGGGACAAGGGAGAAGGGCGCTGGGAATGGATATTGAGGGAGCCAACCTATGATGTCCGCCATAATTGTTTAAACATAAGAGCCCCAAAACAATGCTTTGTATTTCCCCAAAGCCCAAGGCAGAGAAAGCAAAAGGAAAACACAGTTGAGTGAAGACAGCACTGCTCTGTTGAAATGGTGTTTTCTGGTCTTCTGATTTGTACAGGTGTTTTAAGTTAAAAAACAAAAAAAAACTCCAGTTGGTATTACCATGCTGAGTTTTGCAGAGCCTCTTTGCTTTTCTGTCATTTACTATGCAAACAGAAGACCACAAGGCCTTCTGGGAGGTGGGAGAAAAGCGCTTAAGCTACCTTTGGTTTTAAATATAAAATAACCTCTTGGAGTCCCACCCTGTGGTGCTGGGAAGTCTGAGCCCTTCCCACACACGCCCAGCTGTACGCACGTAGCTTTCCTAGAAGCGGTCCATTTCCCATCTCACAGTATTTATAACCCTCTCTTAGAGAAGCAAATGGGCTGTACTAGGAAGTCATATTAAGACAGAAAGGAGATTTCGGCTGCCTCAGTAGTAAAAGATAAAGACATAATTTAAATTCATTTGGTTGAAAAGATAAATGCAGATAAAAGCCCAGTAAACAGGAGCCAAATGCCCTGGCACAGGAAGCAGACAGACAGTGGGCCTGGCGGTGAGCCACCAGAGCCTTCACCTTCGCTGGGGATTGCTTCTGAGCAGCTGCAGGTGCCCACTGCAGGGCCCTACTCTGGTGCTATGGAAGGAAGAGAATCAGGGAATGAGGCCACTGGGGAGGTAGGGGTGAACAGGAAGGGCCCCCCCCAAAAAAGAAAGAGGATGAGGAAGCAGACAGGTGGGGAGGGAGCCTGCAAGCTCCCTTAAAGAGCTATACAGTCAAACCTGCTTTTGCTCAATAATGTGTCTTCAATACAAATGGCCAATAGACCCAGGAAAAAATGCTCAGTATCACTAATTATCAGAGAAATGCAAACCAAAGCCACATTGAGGTATCACCTCACACCAGTCAGAATGGCCATCATTAATAAGTCCACAAACTTAATTGATGGAGAGGGTGTGGAGAGAGGGAACCCTCCTACACTGTTGGTGGGAAGGTAGTTTGGTGCAGCCATTATAGACAACATTATGGAGATTTCTCAAAAATACTGAAAATAGACTTACCATATGATTCAGCAATCCCACTCCTGGGCATATATCTGGAGGGAACTCAATTTCAAAAATATACATGCACCCCAATGCTCATAGCAGCACTATTTACAATAGCCAAGACATGGAAACATCCTAAATATCCATCGACAGATGACTGGATAAAAAAGCTGTGATATATTTATACAATGGAATACTACTCAGCCATAAAACAGAATAAAATAATGCCATTTGTAGCAACGTGAACAGATCTGGAGTTCATCATTCTAAGTGAAGTAAGCCAGAAAGAGAAAGAAAAATACCATATATCACTCATACATGGAAAGAAGAAGAAGGAGGAGGAGGAGGAGGAGGAGGAGGAGGAGGAGGAGGAGGACACTAAAGAACTTATCTACAAAACAGAAACAGACTCACAGACATAGTAAACAAACCTATGGTTACCAGGGGCGAGGGGGTGGGAAGGGATAAATTAGGAGTTCGGGAATTGCTAATATTAACTACTATATATAAAATAGATTAAAATAAATTTCTTCTGTATAGCACAGGGGACTATATTCAATATCTTATAGTAACCTATAATGAAACGTAATGAAAATGAATATATGTATGTATATGCATGACTGAAACATAATGCTGTACACCAGAAATTTAAACATTGTAACTGACTACATGTCAATAAATTAAAAAAAGATAAATATATCCCAGATCAAAAAAAAATAATAACGTGTCTTCACATAGAAAACAAACTGTGGTTAACATGGAGAAAAGAGTGTCGGGGACAGATTAGGAGTTTAGGATGAATAGATACACATTACTATATATAAAATAGATAAACAACAAGGACCTACTGAATAGAACAGGGAACTATATTTGATTTCTTGTAATAAGCTATAATGGAAAAGAAACTGAAAGAAGATATATGTATGTATAAGTATAACTGAATCACTTTTCTATACACCTGAAACTAACATCGACTACACTTTAACAAAAAATAAGAATTAAAAGGAAAAAAGAGCTATACAGTCTCCCCACCCCCAAAAAAAGGCCTTGGGCTGTAGTGCTCAGAGAACTTTTTTCTGTATGCCCTTTGCTTTTAGGGAAAAATAAAACCCAGAATGCCTTTGTCCTTAGTAGTGAAACATCATTTTTAACTAGAAAATATCTTTATTTAGGGATAACTGAAAGAATACTATTGACATCATCCGTGCTGCCTGTGGCATCTTGCTGGAGCTGTCATACTTTCTGTGGTTCAGATCAATTCATTAAACACTGGCTGAACATATGTTTGGGCCAGGCACTCTGCTAGTTTTTGAGTTTAATAAGGTGAAAAAGACAAGGCCAGCCCTGGAGTGGCTTATACTATAACTGGGGGACATGTGGCAACATCTGGAGACATTTTTGGTTGTCACAACTTGGAGAGGTGCTACTGGAATTCAGAATACTTCACCCGTGCTGAGATTGGAAAACGCTACACTATTTTGAAGATACATGGGGAAAAAGTAAAAATAAAAAATGGTACAATTGCAGAAACGTGTACATGGTAAAGAAGTGTCTTAAAGACAGGACTCAAAAATTCCATCCATAGGAATCTGTGAAGAATACCAACGTGATACCAGGTTTTCAATGAATTTTGAAGGATGTTTAGGAGTTCACCAGGAGAAGGGGGTGAGAAGGACCTTCTTAAAGGATTACATAAAGAAAAAAGATTGTAGGCAGAAGAAGATCCAAAAGCAGAAAGCCTTCCAATTTTCCATAATGTGAGAGGTCCGAAGTACTCGTAAATGATCCTTGAGGGGTAGACAAGATCAAATTATTACCAGCCCGGGGCGCCAGTCTCCGGAGCTTGAACTCATGTCTATAACTGATGGGGACAGTTGAAGAATTATAAGCAAATGAGTGATTTGACCAAAATTTTAGGTGAGAATAGTAACTATTAAATTCTGAAATAAACTGAACAGGACTAGAGAGGCCCAATTAACATAACCATTAGCATTGTACCAGATCTCTCTTTCTCTCTCTTTGCTTCTCTCTGTCTGTCTCTTTCTGTCTCTGTCTTTGCCCATCTGTTTCATTCTCTTTCTCTCTCTCTCTCTCTCTCTCTCTCACACACACACACACACACACACACACACACACACACGTGCGCCCCTTTGATGATATATCCCCAGAACTGTTTATACTTTTATATTCTACCGAAATTGTTGGCAATCAACAAAGAGGTCTGGTCTAGAAGGAAAGTAAAACTGGAAAGAGTCTAATCACCCGGGAGAATGTGGAGGCATTGAGAGCTTTAAGATCCCTGTGAAGCCAAAAGAAGAAAGTTTAGCAGGAAAGAGACCATGAGGAAAATGATGAAGGACAGGAAGTTGTGGCTAGAAAGTGGAATATGGGAATCTAAGGGTTTGTATGTAGAGCAGGTCCAGGTCAAACAGGTGCCTAAGATGCTTAAGTGTCAGTGAATGAAACAGAGGACAGCTGCCATTAGGCGTGGAGAGAGCAATGAGTCATTGGGCTGAGGAGTTTTGGTAGCTTATTCATGTGACCATCCAAGAAACCTGGGATGATGGCAGAACTTGAGGTAAGGATGAAGAGTTTGAAGCAGGTGTCACATTTATCTATGAATATAATGGAATGGTTGGAAGAGAACAGTGATGAGAGGGAGTAGAAGTTATCCATCAGTTGCACCCACAGAGCAGGGTGAGGGAGTTTGCAGTCAACTCCATAGGCCTCTGAACTGGGAAAAAACCATAGTGCCTGTTATGACACATACTGCTGTGAAGGCTTTCAAGAGGCCTTTCTCCCTAAGCTGAAACCCTTGAGAACAGGTGCTATATCTTATTCCTATACATCTCCCCACTGCCTTTAAGTCTGGCACAAAGTAAGCACTCAATCAACAAATGAACTAATTCTCAGTGGTAATAATAGTCACACTTAGTTAGCAATGAATCCAAGGGAAATATTTGGAACTGAAGGATTTCATTCTTGAAGATTAACTCAGTATGTTTGAGAATGTGGCAGGTATTTCTGAAGGATGCAATCTGTCTGTGTTTTAGACTTTAGCAGAGTCTGTAATTACATTGTTTTCTCTTAGACAGACAGCTTCCAGAAGCATTTTCTACTTGAATGTTTCTGAGATTGCAAACATTTTTATCCAAAAGATGCTTGAAAACAAATATTCTGGAAGGCAAGTTTCTGGGTGTTTTTTGTTTTGTTTTCTTTGTGCTATTGTTGTGTCTGTGTGTTTTGCTGTTGTTGATTTCTTCTGCTCATTTTTGTAAATTTTATAACTCAGTTATGCCTGGTTGCACGAGAAAATTGTTTTGGCCTCATTATCTAAATGGGGGAATTCAAATGCCTATGAGAATGACTCACGGTAGGTAAGGGTGATGTGATTAGTATCATCAAGTTAATCCTACAAGTCATAAACCATTCAACGGAATTTATCCAGGTCATATGAGAAATGGAAAGAAAAAAATGTTCTAGAATGATATTTTCCAGAATGGTAAATGTCAAAATTTTCTAGAAGATTAGAATTATGTATCAGTTAGGACACTCTTCACTGTAAGTAAGCAGCAAATTCAAATTAAAATGACTTAAACTGTCTTACTCTCACACTACATGTGGGAGGTAGGCTGTGCTTGGCTGATGGATCCCACAGCTCAGGGACTCCACAGTGGATCTGGGTCCTTCCTGCTCCGACTTCCACTACAAGTCAAGAAATTCCTTTAGCATCACAGGATGACTCTAGCAGCTGTAGACATAATATTTACTCATTTATTCAGCAGCTATTTATCCAGTGAGTACTATGTGCCAAGGTTCTAGGTACTGGCGATATGATAGGATTAGGCGGACCCAGTGGAATAAGTTGTCTATAAGTTTCCAGATAGATCTCCGGCCATATCGTTAGCTAAGAGATGCCTTTGTCCATATTATCAGGTAAGACTCTCTGTCTTTATCAAATTTACATTCTAATGGGAACTGAAATCAAGGAGAAGTGAGGGCAAGGGAATAAATGTATGATATTTCCAGTAGTTGAAAGTGAAGGGCGATCAAGCTGGCTTGGTACTAGAAGATGGTGGAGGGGCTGTGACTTTCTAAATGCTTGTCTGAGGAGTCTTCTTTGGCTACAAGGAAAGGCCTGAATGAAAGATGGAAGAGAGTATGGGAATTTTAGGGAAGGTCTTCCAGGTCAGCTCAAAGCCCCTAAGGTAGGGGCATGGTGGACATGTTTGCAAAACAGCAGGGAGGCCAGTGTGGCTGGGAAGTAGTGAGGAGGGAGAGGATTTGTAGGGCAAGAGGTCCCCAAGGTAAGGACATAGATCCTAAGGGCCTTATTGGCTGTGGATAGAATCTTGAATTTTATCATAAGGTGGGAAGTTTGGGGAGAGTTTTGAGCAGGTAGGTGGCATGATTTGTTTGTAAAGGATGCGTTCTGCCTGCTTCATGGAGAATGGACTGTGAAGGGGTAAGAGTGGAAATATGGTGTCTGCTTATAGGCTGTTGGACTTAAATAGCCCCAGCGAGAGGCGACTGGGTTACAGTAGTGGGGGGAAGAAGTGGTCAGATTCAGGGTGTACACTGGGAGCCTCCCTTATCAGTATCCTGGGATCAGAACAAAAGGAACATTCCTCTCGTGTCCCTTTGAAGTTTGAGGGAAGGTTTTCCAGAAACTTCTCAGCTTACTTCTTGGTTCTCATTTGTTTGAATGGCACCTTTTTTTTTAAAAAAAAAAAAAACTGAATATAGTTGATTTACAATGTTGTGTTAGTTTCTGGTGTACAGCATAGTGATTCAGTTTTATATATGTATATATTCTGTTTTATTTTCTTTTTCATTATAGGTTATTACAAGATATTGAATATAATTCCCTGTGCTATACAGTTGGACTTTGTTGTTCATCTGTTTTATGTAAAGTAATTAGTATCTCCCAATCCCACACTCTTAATTTATCCTTCCCTCTCCCCTTTCCCCTTGGTAATCATAAATTTATTTTCCATGTCTGTTTCTGTTTTGTAAATATATTGATTTGTGTCAGTTTTTAGATTCCACATACAAGTGATACTTGTCTTTCTCTGTCTGACTTACTTCACTTAGTATGATAATTTCTAGGTCCATCCATGTTGCTGCCAGTGGCATTATTTCATTCATTTTTGACGGAGTAGTATTCCATTGTGCATATAGACCACAACTTGTTTGAATGGCACCTTATAGATCTGTACAGACCTAAATAGATCTACAAGATGCCATTAGAGCTGGTAGATCTAAACTAGCTTCCTGGCAATTGGAGTGAGACTAATGTGTGTGGCTCAGATGGATAAAAGTGTCCTCTAGGCTACAGAGGGGCCCAGACTCTCCAGGAGGACCTGGCCACTTGAAGAAAAGAGAATAAGTTTGGGGATCTATGGAACTCAGTGTGAAATAAAAATATGAGGCCTCTTGTTGAAAACATTGAGAATTTTAAGATGGACAACACGACAACAGAGTGTTAAACCAAGTTCTGGGCCCTTCCAAACTTGGGCCCTGTGAGATCGCCAGTGAAGCCAGCCCTGGCTATTAGCAAAGCAGTGGCTTTGGGTGACAACAAGTGTTTTTGTCTTGCATAAATTGTCTCTGGGAGTAATTTACACAATCATGGAAGCAACATCAAGGTTTTCAGGTCATTGAATTCTTGGTTATTGTCCTGCTAGCCAGGAGGGAAAATTAATGCTTACTTGACTTAATGTCTGACTTATAGTCAAATATTAAATTCCTTCTAATTTTTATCCTCCTTTCACTGCTGCATTGAGGTGAATCCCTTGCCTTTAATCTTATAAACAGTGAACTCATCTTCTACTTCATTTCCTGACCATTCCAATTCCTTTAACTCTGATCACTTGACCCATTTGAGGTCTTGCTTCCGTCCTTAGACCTGATATGTGCTGTAGTTTCTCTTTCCCTCCTCCTTTGAGATTTTTAGCCATGTTTTGACTATTCTTTTTGGGGTCTTATAGGATATTTACCTCTAAGGATATGCCCTGGCCCCTGGCACTGTGATCAGTGTTCTTGTAGGGTTTCCCTTACAGCACCCATTTTTTTCTTGGCCACCCCATTAGTAAGATGCCATTGAAGAGAACACTACCTGCCTTCTCAGAGGAATTCTTGACAGTTGTCACTGAACTTAATTACTTTCCGACATACTTTCATATCTTCACAGCTTCCCAGGATTTTAACTATGTAGTCTTCCCTTATAGAATCTCACCATTGATGAGAACAGAGAGAGGAGGGGGAAAATATAATATTGCTACTTCAGAATGAACAGTTGTTTTCTGGGGGAAAAAATGTCTATAACTACTGGCGAATGTGAAGAACAAAAGAAATCGCACTTTAGATAGGCAAAATTTAACAGAGATTTTTTGAGGGAAAGAATTTCTTGCCTTTTAGGACATGATTTTTTTATATCTCTTGAGGCAGAGAACAATGAACGGCCCTGATGAGTTAGACATTCACCAGTCAGAGTCTTTTGGATGTCACTCTCTGAAATTAGTGGTCTTCAATTTTCCTTCTACCTCGGGTTAGACTTCCAAGCAAAGGCTGTGGGTTCCCAGGGCATTATTCTTTTAGCAAAAGAACAAGCCCAGCAGCTTCCAAGTCAGGGAAACCTAGTTTTTGAGGTTTTCGATTGCTAGTGGAATTCAGTGTTCCATGTGATAGTTCTTGTTCTCGTCGATAAATGAAAATTATCTGAATATGTTGAAAATCGGTTCTTTTCTACTGAATTCTTCTTATTTGCTAATCATAACAAAATATTTATATAATTATATCTATATTTTACTATTTAAATCTTTTTGATGAATTCTTTAAATTTTCTTCATAAAATTGATGATGCCAATCCAACCACTTTTGCTTGGGTAAATTCTTTTCTTGGTGCTGAGTGTAACCCTCTAATCCCAGCTGTCACTTATGACAAATTAGGGCTTCCAGGCCCACAAACACATATCCTGCAGGTCACATGTCCCAGAGATGGAGAATGTGATTTCTCCCAAGGGCCGGCTCTGCAGACCATTATATCATCACACACTCTGAGAGAGTCTCCCCTTTCCAGACTTACTGAGCCCCCTTTGATTGTGCAGCATCTTTACCTCTGACCTCTAAGCAGGGTCATTGTTGTAACAGCCACGAGAAAGCTTTCAGGAATGAATGAGTGCTCAGAGAAATCAGGGAGCATGCTCTGTCCAGCACAGTGATCATTTCTGACAATGCTGATAGAGGAACTTCTTCTGCAGTCCATTGATTTCAGTGTCAGGCAGATGAAAAGTAGCATATTGATGAGCCTTTGTCATTACTTTGCCAACAGTGTCTTGTCAAATAAAAGACCAATAGAGGAAACCAACTTAAGACAGGCCATCACATCAATTTTCTTGGTGCTGAAGGGAAGGGAATGAGCTGTGATATTTAAACTAATCGATGCCTATAAAGACACTTTTAAACTCTTACGATAAACTGGTTTGTTTTGCAAAAAAAAAAAAAAAGAAGAAGAAGAAGAGTAGTCTACAGAAAGGATAAAGGAAAATGGGCCACAGATATTGAAGTCAGAGATTCCCACTCACAGTGATAGTGAACCCTAGCTAACCGTGTTCACTGCTACCCAAATCAACAGCCAACAGAGCTGTTTTCCTTCCATGGGCGGCATCTTGCAAAGCAACTCTTTCCATCCCAAGAACTTGTAACTAAATCCATTTGCACTGCAGGCTTTTGTGCTTTTCCCATATAACTTCATTCTGTCAGCTCATCACCAGCAGTGTAATGAGAAAGGGATGCCAAGATATCATGTTACCAGAATATCATAATTGACATAGCGAATGTCTAGTCTTTCCTGCCTCACTTGGCTCGATGACTCCTGTAGGTGCTCAAAGGTTCTTGGGGATCTGACTTGGTGTATACTCTGGGCAGGGAAAAAAGGGCCCTTTCCAGGTGAGAGCTTTGACAGAGTACAAAAGGGCAAGGATGAAATAGCCTGTTTTTAAAAGAAGAATACTAGCAAAGTCCTATTTAAGTTATTTGGACCACAGCACAAGTCCCAACTTTAGAAAAGACTTCCAACTGAATTTCAGAGAGGAAATATTTTTAAGGGTCAAAAAAAAATGATTAAGTTTAAATAGGTTAGTAACCAGTTCCCACTTTGCTGCCTTTCTTTTTAAAAATTTTTTACTCTTTATGTGAAAATTCTCTGATACTTACCAATGCTTCAGAAAATTCGTCCTCACCAATTCTGTAGCCCAGCTCCCCACTCCTCCCTTGACTCCTTTCCAGGCACTGCTGTGCTCTTGGGCCTGATGCCATTCCTCATGGTCCTGGATAGGTGGCCTCGAACAGTTCATGTAGTTCCCTGAGCCCTACCCTTAGTGGGCTGGCAGTGCGGAGGACTGAACATATGCATTGTGCAATGCTTCAGGGGAAAGTATGTTTACTACCATATGATCCAACAATTCAACTTCTAGGAGTGTATCCAAAAAAACAAAAAAACCCCACTATCTCCAAAAAGATATCTGCACTCCCACATTCATAGCAGTATCATTTACAATCACCAGGCCACAGAAACAATCTAAATGAAGAAATAAGGAAGTTGTGAGTTTATTTATTTATATATATTTCAGCCCTAAAAAGGAGGAAATCCTGCCACTTGTGACAACATGGATGGACCCTGAAGGCATTATACTAAGTGAAGTAAGTCAGATAAAGAAAGACAAATACTGTATGACCTCACTTATACATGGAGTCAAAAACCACCACCAACAACAACAAAAAGAATCCACACCAAACTTGTAGTAAAAGAGATCAGATTGTGGTTACCAGAGGTGGGAGATAGGGAAGGGGAAACTGGAGGAAGGTGGTCAAAAGGTACAATAAGGACTAGAGATGTAATGTACGACATGATGACTACACTTAACACTGCTGTATCGAACATAAGAAAGTTGTTAAAAGAGTAGATCTGAAGAGTTCTCATCACAAGGAGATATTTTCCTTTCTATTAGCTGTATGAGGTGATGAATATTAACTAAATCGATTGTGGTAATCATGTCACAACGTGTGTGAAATCAAACCATTGTCCTGTATACCTTAAACTTAAAACATTTTTTAAATGTGTGTTAAAATTTAATTAATTTAATTCATTTTTCCTGGAAACCTATTTTGTATGATGACATCATGTGACATGTGAGACTCTCACTCCAATATGCCCAGTTTCACCTGCTTGCTGGCCAAATTCCCAGCTGCCTGATAAACATCTTCCCTCCTCTGCAGACATTTCAAAGTTGGCATTTCCAAAACTTAAATAGTCATTATTCCTCATTGCATAAAGCTTGCTCTTTTCTAAAGAAAAAATCCAGATGCTGTATCACAATCACATGTTCTGTGTGCTTAATACACATTTTTGCCCTTAGTAGGGTCACATATTTGTTGAATTAGAGTAAACGCTGAAGTTAAAAGGTTTTCTGCCTAAAACTTGTAAATAATGGCATTCCCCAAAACTGCACAGGGGTGGGAGAGGGTGTTTAGAGTATTGTCAGAGAGGTAAATAACATACTTTCTAGCTAAGGGACGTGAGCGCTCTGCCTTTTCATTTTTTTCCCTCCGATTTGTTCAAACTTACTTGTTTTTGTCACTCATAACTCAGAAACAATTTAATGGAAAAACTTCAAGTGTTATATATATATTAGTCCTTGATGAGAACTAGAATGTAAGAATAATTTTACCAACATGGAATTTAAAGTTTTTTTATTTATTGAAGCTTAATTTTTCTTTCCATGAGAGAGCACCATGAAGTCCCCACGGATAAAATCATGTCCCCCAGGCATCTGGCAGTAGTTTCACTAATCTAAGGTTTCATTTTGAAAAATAAAATGCCCAGTCCTTCCCTTGAAAGGACAAACTCTCTGCCATAAAACGGCTTCCTATGGGTCTAAGTTTGTCATATTTACTTCCGTCAAGTGGCAGGTTATCCCACGAGTTCTATTTCCAGTTGCTCCATTTAGTTCTGCCTCACCTTGGCTTGTAGTTCTTTCTGGCGGAAGTCAACAGAATGCCTCTGTCTGCAGAAATGTGTGTCTACCAAAGGGAAGGACTGGGCCCAGTGAGAGCAAGGATGGCCACCAGCATCCGCTCCCCAGATACCCTCAATCAAAGCAAGGCCAGCCGCTCTTCAGGGAGCAGAAGTATTTTTCCTAAATTCTTCCATTCAGGTTAGATCTCTCCACCTCAGCGATTTAGTGAGCAGGGAGGTTCAGGCTTTCCCCCAGAACTGCATGTCCTCTGAATGAATGTGATCTAATGCTTTTCCATTGCTTTCTCCAAAGAGGCATTGGGTGCAATGGAGACTGTCGAGTCCTGGGCAGTGAGTAGGAAGGAAAATTGAAGTCATAGCTTCTGGGGCAAATGCTTTCTCTTCCCACACATGCCACAGATTGCTTAATGCTCACACAAAGCCAATGGCCATAAAATTCCTTCCAGAAAGTCCCTTCAAGGAAACACAATCAACCACAACCTGCCCATTATGGAAGGTTAGCAGGCGGCCCCATCCTGCAGGGATGAAGGGCTTTTGGCTCCAAAAAGTCTCAATTTTTTTTTTTTCAGCTTGATTTGTAGAACGGCTGATCCATCATCTCTAGGAAGCAGGAGATAATGATAAACAGGTAAAAGAATCGTTAAGGCAAACCTTGCTCATTGATGATGTTTCCTCTACGTTTGTTTTATTAAATGCTTTTAAAGCTTGCCATCAAAGAGGTTACAACGCATTAAAACTCCTGCTGAAAGGATCAGCCTAATATAATATGGAGAAAGATGAAGAGCTATGCAATACTGCAGTGAGCTTATTGGCTTAGATATGGAATAAACATCATCTTTGTGGTTCATGCTGCCATTATAAAGTCTTCTTGTGGCGTGTAGTTCTTACCACAGTCAATGCAGCTAGCAGACAAGATGTGAGCTATTAAGCTACATTGCAAACAAAAGGGTTTATGTCCTTCCCAGGAAAGTATACCTTCTCACACTGTCGTAATGATATGCAGACTTCATCAGCTGGGATATTGCCCTGTTTGGTCGGGACTATCTGTGTGTACATTTCTATTAGCATCAGTTAATCCTTGACCTTCTTCCTGGGCTGCCCTTTGGGCTTCTTCTGGAGGGTGAATTGATGCTACAGAGTTTAGCTGCATTAGCTAGTACATCATGGAACAGGACTCCAAATAGGTTCTGTCATATGTGCTGCTGGTTGGGGTTGTGGATTGGTTGACTGCTTGGTCCTCGCTTTTTTTGCACCCTGAATGTGATCAGGGAGTAGCCAAAAGTTGGTGAAAGAAAAAAAAATGTTGTTGACAGCAGAGCAGTAATAGAGTCTTGAAGCCCCAGTTGGGGAATTAGACTGGTCTGGAAGAACAGCAAGGAGGAATAGGTCAAGGAGCAATGAACCTTAAAACAGCTTTAAAAGGAAACAGATGAAAAGAATGAAGAATTCACCAGGACACACACAGGCCTAAAAGCAGATACAGAAGGATCATAGCAGTACCAACAGAAAGTCTGAACTACTGCCAGATGAAGAGGAAATTCAAGCTGGCTGCAGATACTTGAGAAGGAACATATTTTTTGCCGGCAGTCAGGAGAAGACACAACATTCTACAATATATATTTCAGCTAACGAGGCATGGAACTGGGTAAACAGATGGTCAAAACCTTAACACTATTCAGTTTTGTAAAAATAAGAACAAAAATTGAAAACTTTCATAAGACACAACTCAGATTTCTGACCTACTTCCTGTCACATGCCCTTCTTTGTTGCTCTGAGTGCCCCTAATCAACAGAGATGATTTATTTCTTCTCTTTTTAATTTTTAAAAATACACTGCAGAATTCAATTTGCAGATAAAAATTTTTAAGAATTTTGTGTGTATCTGTAATAGGCTGTGGTTAAACCTACTATGGCCCTAGTGATGCAATAAAAACATAATACATTGACACAAGATTGTGTGATTGTAGTACCCAAGGGAATTGCTTTAAATTGTAGTAAATGGACCCTTGAATGGTGTTACTACCTCCGTCCTTTTCCAGTGCACGAGTGGAAGCAAGCCGGTGACTTGGGCTTGTTTGACGTGATGGGTTTCTCATCCTGCCTTCTCTTCTTTCAAAACAAAACTTAGGAAACACCTCTCTGAGAAAGGGAGTGAGAACTGGGAGGCTGTATCTCTGTTCTTGCTTGTGTCTTCATCTCATATACTTTGTGTTTTATTTGTTCACTGGCTCAACGGGAAAAGGAAATGAAGGTCATCATGAATTAGATTTCAGTTGTCACTCTTGGCAGCCTTTAAACCTAAATCAAACTTTCTGGTCTAGCTTCATTCTATATTAAAAGTGAAACTGGCTTATAATTGGTTTTTATACTGTTCTTTTCTGATTTTAACTCAACTTATATTAATTTTATAAACTACTTGAAATGTCTTTCTCTTCTTTCTTTTTCTTTTCTAGAAGTTTGGTATAAATTGCCAACAGAATTACTTGGCCTTGTCATTTTTATATTGTTCTTTGTGTTTTTGTGGGTTGGAAGGTAGATTTTTATCTACTAATTCAAGTTCTTTAAGGATCATTGGTATTTTTAGGATGGTTCTTCTTAAGTTAGTTTTGGTAAGTTATATCTTCCTAGAAGACCATTTCTTTGCCCAAATTTTCCATTTTTTAAACTTAAATTTATTTACGGACTATTTATTTCTTCTCTCTACTCTCTTGAATGGGAAGGATGCTATATTGGTTGGGATTCTTTGGTCTATAAATAATCAAAACCTACCTTTGTTTTATCGAAGATGGCAGTGTATTGGTTCCCAAGACTGATGTTCAGGTATGAATGGTTTGAGGTACTCAAAAAATGTCATCAGGTATCAGACTTAATTTTTTTTAATCTCTTGATTCTGCTTCTTTCTATAGACTCTATTCTACTGACTTTCCCTTAATGGGAACAAAGTGCCCATCCCTAGATCCAGACTTAATTTTATACACTTAGCTACTCCAGAAAAAAAAAGAGAGATACTCTTTTCCTAACTTTTGCAGTAAAATCTCTCCCACATCAATCACTTTGTTACTGATAAAGTCATCTGTCCATCCCTGAACCGGTTACTATCACCAGCATGCAGTGAAGGTGGAGACATGCATGTCTTTGGTGAGTCCTAGGAAAGTGTGGTATGCTGCTCTCAGACAGAGGAAGAATGGATAGTTATCAGGCTGAAGTAACAGATGTCCACTTCATGTGCTCAGTAGCCAGCACATTTGCTCCATCATCAACTTGCATTGCATTAGTGCTTGACTAAAGTGATGCTTAAAAAATGTAGGGCCTCCTGGAATCCACTTGTTTGCTATAGGAGAGTAGACGGGTAACTGACACTAGACTTTACTCCACTGAATTAACTTCTTCATTAAAGAAATTAGCATTGAGTTTACGCAGTGAAGATTGTGCAAGGTGCAGTGGGAGTTGGAGTAGCTGCTTTGGAAAGTGGGAGAAAAATTTTATGGAAGATGTGTGAAAATTTACAAGC
This sequence comes from Vicugna pacos, assembly GCF_048564905.1. Lineage (NCBI taxonomy): Eukaryota > Metazoa > Chordata > Mammalia > Artiodactyla > Camelidae > Vicugna > Vicugna pacos. Next base: position 17,203,913 of record NC_132988.1, read on the forward strand.
AGTGTTAAGGGTTGAGATAAGACTGGAAATAATACATTCAGAGTCATTTCAACTTAATATGGTTTGTGATTTTTCTCTAGTTCTAAATGAAGAAAAACAATGTTAGAATTGAGTCATATTGGAAATCTTATTATGGCTACCATGGAATGGTGGGGAGTGGGCAAGATAACTGAGGGAGAAAGCCAGAAAGTGGTGAAGAGAGCAGGAAGATACTCACCTAAGGCAGAGTAGCATCTTTTCCATATTACATGGCCACTGAACACAGCAAGTGTACAGTGTAGTGATTCAGGATTTTTACTGATTATACTCTATTAAAATGTACACTTTGAAACTGATATACTGTTGTAAATCGATTATACTTCAATAAATAATCATCCTCATCATCATCCATCAATATTTTATAGTTCTTAGAGTACAGGTCTCCCACCACCTTAGTTGAGTTTATTCCTAGATGTTTTAATATTTTTAATGTGATTTTAAATAGGATTTTTTTTGCTTTCTATTTTTAATTATTCATTATTAGTGTGTAGAAAAGCAGTAGATTTTGGTATATTAATTTTTAATCTGCAACTTTGCTGAATTCATTTATTAATTCTGATAGTTTTTAAGTGGAGACTTTAGTTTTTAAGTGGAGACTTTAGGGTTTTCTATATAAAGTATCATATCATCTGCAAATAGTGACAGTTTTAGTTCTTCCTTTCCAATTTGGATGCTTTTATTTCTTTTCCTCTCTGACCACTGTGGCTAGGACTTCCAATACTATGTTCATAGAAGTGGTGAGAGTGGGCATCTTGTCTTGTTCCTGAATTTAGAGGAGAAACTTTTAGCTTTTTGCTCTTGACTATGATGCTGGTTGTGGGTTTGTCATAAATGGTTATTATTACATTGAGATATGTTCCCTCCATACCCACTTTGATGAGTGTTTTTATCATGAATGGATAGTAAATTTTGTCAAATGCTTTTTCTACATCTATTGATGATCGTGTGATTTTTATCTTTCCTTTTGTTAATGTGATGTATCAGGCTGATTGATTTGTGAATGTTGAACCATCCTTGCATCCCTAGAATAAAGTTAACTTGATCATAGTATATGATCCTTTTTATACATTGTTAGATTTGTTCTACTAATATTTTGTTCAGGGTTTCTACATCAATATTCTTCAAAGATATTGGCTGTATTTTCTTTTTTTTTTGTAATGTCTTTTTTCTGATTTTGGAATCAGTGTAATGGTGGCCTCATAGAATAAATTTGACAGTGTTCTTTCCTCTTCAATTTTTTGAAATAGTTTGAGAAGTATAAGTATTAGCTCTTATTTATAAGTTTGGTAGAAATTCTCTGTGAAGCCATCTGGTCCTGAACTTCTGTTTACTGGGAAGTGTTGTTGTTTTTTTTTTTGTTTTTTTTTTTTTTTTACAAATTCAATTTCATCACTAGTGATCACTCTGTTCAAATTTTTTTCTTCTTGATTGAGTTTCGGAAGGTTGTATATTTCTAGAAATTTGTCTATGTCTTCTAGGTTGTCCAATCTGTTGGCATATAATTTTTCATAGTATTGTCTTAGGATTTTGTTGTATCACTGTGGTATCGGCTATTATTTCTCTTCTTTCATTTCTTATTTTATTTATTTGGGTCCTCTCTTCTTGGTGAGCCTGGCTAAAAGTTATTCAATTTTGTTTATCTCTTCAAAAAACTAGCTCTTGGTTTCATTGATCTTTTCTATTTTTTATCTCTATTTTATTTATTTCCTCTCTGATCCTTTTCATTTCCTTTCTTCTGCTGACTTTGGACTCTGTTTTTTCTCTTTTTAATTTTTTTAGGTTGCAGGCTAGGTTATTTATTTGAGATGCAGGCCCTACATGAGACCTGGTGATACCAAGATGGAAGGGCTCAGATCCTGCTCTCAAATTGTCTACCCACTGCTACTGGACACCCATCTGATAAGATTAGAGATGTGCAAAAGGTCCAGAGGAGGAGAAAATAAGTAGTACTCTTTCTAAGAGAAGCATTTACAAAAGTGGTAGTGATTCAGTTGAGTCTTAAAGCATAATAAAGTGATAATAATCATAATAACACACATTTATGTGGCACTTATTATATGCCAGCCACAGTTATACGTGCTTTACGTACATTAAATCTCATTTAATCCTTAAAGCAAACCTATGATGTAGAATTGTTATCCTCAATTTACAAATGAGGAAACTAAGTCACAGAAAGTTTAAGGAACTTGACCAAGTTCATATGGCTAGTAAGCATTGCCACCTGAGTTCAAACTGAGGCAGTCTGGCTCTAGGTTCATGATTATGACCACTACCTCACATAGGGTAAGTGGTTGTTTCCCTCGGAGACAAATATGGAAAAGCATGAGAGTATGGAATGTTCTAGAAATCACAAACATTTCAGAACTTTTGGAGGTAAAATGTACATAATTGAAAGTGAAGAGGTAATGATTATAGAGGCTGAGAGCTTTGCTACATGTTGGCATCCTACTCTCTCAGTCCTGCTTAAATCTTTCATTTTTAGTAAGTGTGACTCTTCAATAAATGAGTCAATTTGTATAATGTGTATCTTTATTACCAAGGAGGAAAACCCAAATGCTATGTTCTCCCAAGTTCAAGTTGTACACTTCTTATAACTAGCATCTTACTATTATACAAAAGCTTGGAAATTAAAAAAAAAAATTAAATTCAGCTTAGCTGTGCACATGCAGAATATAGCTTAGAACAAGAGTCTTGGAGAGTCACCATTTTTTTATGTGACTAGAGTCATGGTAGGAAAGCAGCTAATTGAAATTCTAGCTCTAGGGAAAGCCGTTAAGGTTAACATATTTCTTGAGGGGGAAAAAAATGTTCTGGAGGCAAAAGAATGCTTCCTGGAAAACCTCATATGGTGTTTTTAAAAGAATCTTGATGTTAGTACTTTTTACCTGGTGGTCTTTAATTTCTCTCCTTGTTTTGTTTTTGAGTGTGATTCCCTTTTACATTCTTTCATTCTGTTTTCCTTAGAAATGTTCCATCAGTATGTATGTTTAAATCAGACAAATGGATGTGTCCCTTCTAAGGAAGCCCTGATGAGAGGATGAACCCCCTACAATGAGCGAAACAAAAGTGTTTACAGGCAAGAACTTCCATAGTTTTCTTTTCTTCACTTGATTTACTTTTCTTCATTAAAGATCCTCTGCTAATGAGATTTTATGAAGTTTCACATTTTTTGTGTATTCCTGTGAGTGGATTTCCCCACCTCCCAAGAATTTTATTTTTTGTGAATGCCTTTGCAATTTTACCACTATTTTACATTTTCACTTTCAAAATACTCTAAGCTGGTACAGCCAACCACCAACCTTCTGAATTCTCAGCATCCTGTATTACTGGTTGCTTTAGGCAGCAGAATTTGTAATCAGATGCTTTTTCAGTTAATCTCACTAATTCAAAGCATCAGTTTTCTCCACCACCCTATACTTCAAGCAAAACCCTCGATTTGTTGTTTTAAAATCAAGTAAAGAAAACATTAGCCTTTGGATTGACTATAAAGGCAACCAAAATCACAGCAAAATTTGGTGTGCTCTTTCCCCAGTCTTCTACGTTTTTTCACGTCTTGTCCCGTTTGGTGTTTTCAGTTGAGCATACCAAAGCTGTAGCAAGTTTTTCCTTTGAATGTAGCTCTTTGTACTCCCTCTAGTGATACCACCATGTATAAACATTATTTTTGTGTGGGGGAGAGAATTTCCCCAGAGGCCCACAAAACATTTAATGAAGCGTGAAGCACAAACATTTCATTACAACATATTGTGTATTTTTGCCTTTAATAACTACATTCTTCATCCAAGAAGTCTCAATAGCTTTCAAAAATGAATTACAGTAGTATTATTTTCCCCAGAATATAGTTTTTCCATGACAGAAACAGCACTTTCCTAAACTATTGTATTTATTAGCAACCTGTTGCCCTTCGACACCAGTGCCATTTTCATCGACCCTGATCGAGTGTGGATCATTTAAACTTCCTTTAAAAATTATTAAAATAGTTTTATGTTATTGGATTCTTTTTTCCTTTGCTGTGCACAACCACCACTGAAAATGATGCATGGAAAGGCTAAAGTGTAAAGTCGCTGAACATTATGTTGAGTGGAGAATAACGTTCTCCATGGCCAAAGTGCAAGCATTTAACTGAGGAGTAGAAGGTAGTGAGGGGTCTTTCCTGTGGCTTAGCACCAAGGAGGCAGACGAGCTCTGAATTCTTGCTGTTTTCTACTCCCCACTTGGGTCCGCTCCAGAGAAATTCTCCATCTTCTGCCTTCACGTCCTTCCTCCATAAGGCAGCCTCCCATTGGCTCTTTTATACACATTTGAGGATTAGGAAGCAACTTGCCCTGTTGACTCTGGTCTTGTGCCTGTTAATAGAAGCTGATCCTAGTCCAACTCTGTAATTGCAAATGGACGATGAAAAACTCTTAGATGTTCACAGCGTGTGTGTGCTGTATCCCAAACACCAGCTTTTCCACAAAATTTAAACACACCGAAACAACAGCAAAAACAGACCACACAAGAACCTGTGGCATGTGAGGAGAATGCGGGTCCTTTATGATAGGTGTATATTCTGAATTTCAAATGACATGGGGTTCCTTAGATGAAGTGGGTTGTGTAATGCTGCTTTATGCTACTGCTCTTAATTTTTTTAGAATCATAGCGGCGTCTCAGACTTCCCTGAATATTGGTTTTTACTAAGTCTGTTCAGAGTTATGGGACAATTAAAAGGAAGAACTTGAAGATGATACAGAGTTTTAGGTGGTTTAGGAAAATGACATGTTTGTACAAGCAGATATGAAGCTAGCTTCCTTTCTTCCAGAATATTTTAACTACATTGAATTACCATAGATAGAGCTTGGGAAAAACAGCTGTCTTCCCTCTACCTTCTCTAACAAAGCAATATTTCACTAAGCAAAAATATATTTTTATTGTTTCTTGAAATGTTACATTTGTGTTATTTAAAATGAGATTGTTTAATCCATCATTATTTCTGTCAGACATGACCCTAGAAGCTGCTTTTAAATCCCTTAATAATCCGGATGTTTGAGGGACGGGCTGTCAGTAAGTCATTAGGGAAGGCAGAGGGGACTAAAGCTTGTTGGTAGCCATGGAGCTGGGGATGGCACTGCTCAATGGCCAATAGTACATGTACATGAAATACTGTGCCTTGGTCTATGATAGCCTTCGTGGTTTTATCGGTGAATTGAGTTATTTAAATGTTGTTTAACATTTTTTAATTTTAATTTACTTTTTAATTATCAGTAGTTTATGTCTAAATTATCATTAATTCAAAACACCCATTATTTTACTTTCTTGAATTTTTTCTTAGATTTTTCTTGGAAGGTAACTTGTTAAGAATGTTGTCAAAATCTGTGTCCCTAACCTGTGAAGGACATTAAATTGGCACTTGATAAGGTTCTGTCATGTAGCTTTTGTACAGACCAAATAAGAAAAAATTCTTTTAGTGATTTAGGAGTCTTTGAAACATACATATACATATATAGATATATAGATATACACACACATATACATGTATATGTATGTCTCCAGTTGTTTAAGTTTTAAAAATTCTTGGTCTGTAGACCCTCTAAAAAAACACATCTTTTTTTTTTTTTTGGAGGCAAATTGAACAAATTGCTATTTTCCTTGCAGTATAAGGACATTCAGGCAATTTTTCATCAGTGTTGAAATAAAGAGGCAGTTGGTAATAAAGACCCTCTTTCTCTGCCATTTGCTTCTTCTCCACAGTTTTTGGTAAACTAAGTAACTTATTTTAAAGAATGGTAGTTTGATGATTTAAATAAAATTCTTAAAATGAAACATCAAGGTTTTTACTAACTCCATTTCTCTGTTCTGAACTCTCCTTTGTGCCTATTTTACATACTGTACATGTAATATACATTCACTCATACATTCATTCATTCGGCACAGTCATTGAGCACTACCTAAGGGCAAATGGGAAGCATGAAGATGGACAGACATGAGTTATGCTCTCAGTATGCCTACAAAACATGGTGGATATTGTAGATTGGATCAATCGTTCTGTCCCTGTTCTATTATGCCTTTGTTTTAGAGGATGAACACCTAGAAATAACATTTCTCAGATTCTCTTGTAGCTAGAATTCTACATGGGCACTAAGTTTCACTAAACAAATGCACCCACTTAAAACTTTGAAAATGGAAGTGAGCAACATGAGCTTGGGCTCACCTGTGGAGAGACTGAAGGTCATAGTGGAAGCATTTGGTTTTCCCAAGACAGCTGAGATTTTAGACTGTATGTTTTGTCCCTTTGTGTTGTAGGTATCATGAACTGAGAGGAGGCAGTGGAAATGGATTTTCTATGCAAACAATTCCTCTGGTGTAGCCAAACAGTTCCTTTGGTTGCATTGTTCCTGGATGTAAATGATCTAAGCTTGATTCCCTGGCCCTCCCAGTAATTCTACAAACTATGTAATAACCTGTAACAAATCCCATTCTGTGTAAGCCAGCTGGAGTGGATTCTGTTGTTTGCATTGAAGTACTCTGGCCTATGCAAACAGCAGATATTGTGGACACAGATTATTTTATTAACAAGTAAACAATAACTAGTGCTATAGAAAGGTGAAAATAAATTTGTTTAAAAGATGGGAGGAAGAGTTTTTATCTCTTGCTTGGATGTTCCGAGAGAAAGCGCTATTGACACTTGAGAAAGCCTTTGAAAGATGGATAAAGCAAACTTCTGGAATGGGGAAAATGGCACACCAAGTGAAGGAAGAGCATAGAATAAGATATAAGAAAAGGAGTGAAATCTTAAAATAACCTATAATGGAAAAGAATCTGAAAAAGAATATAAATATATATATATATGTGTGTGTGTGTGTGTGTGTGTGTATGTATATATATATGTATATATATATATATGTATATATATATAACTGAATCCATTTGCTGTACACCTGAAACATTGTAAATCAACTGTACAAATCAAAACTACAATGAAATATCACATCACACCAGTCAGAATGGCCATCAGCAAAAAGTCTACAAATAATAAATGCTAGAGAGGGTGTGGAGAAAAAGGAACCCTCCTACACTGCTGGTGGGAATGCAGTTTGGTGCAGCCACTGTGGAAAACAGTATGGAGATTCCTCAAAAAACTAAAAATAGAGTTACCATATGATCCAGCAACCCTACTTACTCCTAGGCATATATACAGAGAAAACTCTAATTTGAAGATAAGTGCACCCCAATATTCACAGCAGCACTATTTACAACAGCCAAGACATGGAAGCAACCTAAATGTCCATCAACAGATGACTAGATAAAGAAAATGTGGTATATATGTATACACAATGGAATACTACTCAGCCATAAAAAAGAATGAAACAATGCCCTTTGCAGCAATATGGATGGACCTAGAGATTACTATACTAAGTGAAGTAAGTCAGTCAGAGAAAGACAAGTATTATATGATATCACTTATATGTAGAATCTCAAAAAAACGATACAAATGAACTTATTTACATAACAGAAATAGACTCACAGACATAGAAAACAAACCTGTGGTTACCAAAAGTGAAAGTGGTGTGGGAAGGAATAAATTAGAAGTTTGGGATTAACAGACAAACATCACTATATATAAAATAGGTAAACAACAAAGACCTACTGTATAGCACAGAGAATCATAATCAATATCTTGTAATAACCTATAATGAAAAAGAATCTGATAAAGAATATATATGTATAATTGAATCACATTGTTGTACACCTGAAACTAACACAGCATTGTAAATTAATTATACTTCAATTTAAAAATGGTTAAAAAAATTTTAAAAAGAATAAGAGTAAAGCTGAAACACAGAACCATAATAAGCAATAATGAGATATATAGTTTTAGAAAGATAAAGAGGAAATAACGAGACACTGACATTTTTGTGTAGGATGGAAATGAACCACTGATTGATTTGTTCCTTTAACAAATGTTTCTTGAGACCCTATACTGTGTCAGGCATTGTGCCAGACAGAACTCTGCCTCATTATGATTAATTTATTAGCAAACTAAAGAACAAATTTTAGTTGATAAGAGCACTGAAGACAGGGAGCCAAGAGGCTTTTACCACAGTCTAATGAGAGATAATTAGCAGTGGCAACAGGAATGGAGTTTACTCTAGTTTTTACTATTGGGTGCTTTACTTGCCCATGGTTATTGCATGGCACAATTTTTGACTTTTCTATATTAGTTTTAAAAATTCTGACATATGTATTTATGCACATATGATGAGTTGTAGTTTGCTTATAACTTCATGTATACATGAATTATCATCTCCCATGAGATTGCAAGTTCCCAGTGTATAAATGACTCTGATATTTTTCACATACAGTAGACACTTAATAAAATGCATGATAAAAATCCCCAAGTCTACATAAGATATGTAGAAATTGTCAGAGAACTCATGATCCCATAAAACCATATACAAGCCAGATATTAGCACAGGTCATCCAGGCTTTTGTGATTCAAGAGAACTGGGCTCCCACGTCCATCTCACCAGCAGTGGAAGACCTGGCCTCCCTGAGAACTTGAGTGTCCTCATGGGATGGGCGTGGGGTGGGTGAGGAAAGTTGGGATTATCCAGGTCTCCTCTGGTTCCAAGTCCTGGATCATCTAACTATCCCAGTTGTGTCCTTCTGTTCCATGGCAACAGCACCGTGACTCCTTCACTGACCAAAATACCAGTAGCAGCCTTGGTGTAGACTTACTGATGGGTTTGAGCCATAGAAAGGGTTTATATTAGAGCAGGCAAATGGTTTTCAATTGGTTACTAATAGGTTACTCCTAATAGTCTTTTTGGGCACACGACCCTGTCAGTCTCTCTCTAGTCATTTTTCTGTCAGATCCAGCTTCCCAACATGCTGCTCTCTATTTTGGTTCTCTTTTGTTGTCCTTTTTCTCCATTTTACTCCCATCTCCAATCTTCATTAATTTTGTGAATGAAACAATCCAATTATTGGTTGGTTTGTTACTCTCTCCTCCGGGCCACCCTTTTGTATGAAAACCTACTTCTCACTCAAGGCTACCATCCATCATGGAATTTTCCTAAACAAACAGAAAATCTTGTGTTACCAGATAATAAATATTCATTCTGCTATGGAAATGGTAACAAAGACCATGTATTCCAGCAGATTCTTTTGTTGGAGGAGGACTTGTATTCCTGTCAGGAAAAAGGAGGTAAAATTGGGAGAATAAATTGATGCCAATTTATGAAAAAATCATACAGACAGAACTAAAATGTCAGTTATTGAACTGTGTTGAATTCTTGAGTTCACTTCCCCAATGAAACAAGAAGTGAGATATTGTTAAACTTTTCTATCTCTCTTTTTAATAATTTGTCTAAAACTTTAAGAAGCGAAACAGATTTACTAGTCAATTCCACTATGGCAACACTGAAATACCACTTTTAAAAGGGTTGCTGTGCTCAATAAAATGTACATTTATTTCAGTGCCGTTAGAAGTTTAAATTCCAAATATTTTGCTATGGATCAACCAAACTTTTGAAAAACTTTTGAAAATTCTAAAATCCTTCCGAGACACAAGATTTTAATATGTTAAATGGTTTAAAATAAACAAAAGCCATATTCCCTTGCCCATCTGTGAGCCAGAAATATATTGGCTGCTCTGAAATCACCGATCAATTAGCTAAGGCGTCAGAGGATTCTAAAGCAAGGGAAAGCATTCAATTAAGCCAGAAAAGCTCTTTCCTCTGTCTGATGAGTCTTCTGTGGCTGGTTCCCATTGATCCTCCACAAAACCTGAAAAGAGAGCATCACATAGTGCCAAACGAGCAGTTCTTCTCTGACCTACTCATTGGCTTCCAAATATCTTGCTTTGCCTCATGAACAGACAACCCTCAGGCATCTTTCCTATCTGGGGTTAAATTCAGGCTGTCAGTGGTTGATGGCATGTGACCTCTCTTAATTCACTTCTCTGCACATATACACTACTTTAGCTCAGAATTCTCACTATTTTGGATAACTTAATAGTCATTCCTTTCTGAGCAAATGGTATGAGTGCCTAGGGAGGGAAATGGTCTCAATGAACCATTTCTCTAAGGCAATTTTAAAAAATAGTTTGTTGTATGATTTTTCTGAATATGAAAATGATATATTTTCATTTTGGAAAAATTTGAAAAAGAAAAAAGTAATCATCATACCCAGAAATGATCATTGTTAATATTTTCCTTTCTTTTGCTCTAGTCATACAAATACATTTTAATGTGTATACATTCCATACAAAAGGAATCATACTGTTTTGTATGTCTTTCTTTACATAATACATTGAGGTCTTTCCATGTCATTGGATATTCTCCTAGAGTATTATTTTCATTGGCTCCATAATATGCACATGAACCATAATTTACTTTAATCAAGTCCATACTGTTGCATATTTTGCTTTTTTCTGTTTACAATTTCAAACCGTACTTCAAAAAATGCATGTGCTTGTGTGTATGTATGAAATTGTACCAATTTCATTGTCAAAAAGATCCCAAGAAGCACAATTTCTTCATCAAGAAACATGGTAAAAATTTTTTTTTACTGTTTTTGATAAATAGTGCTAAATTATTCTCAAGAAATGCTATGCTGCCAGTGGTGGAGACTGGCCGTTTTTTAGGTGGTCATTTTGATTGATATTGTTTACTTTAACCTTATTTATCATGTTTATGCTTTTTCTAGACACCAGTTTATATTAGTTTTCTGCTACTACCATGACAAATTTAAGTGGCTTAAAAAACCCTCACTCATCTTAAGTTCTGAAGGTCAGAAGTTTGAAATGATCTCATGGGGCTAAAACCTAAATGAAGGTATCAGCAGAATTCTGGGGGAGAATCAGTTTTCTTGCATTTTCTGGCTTCTAGAGGCTGCTGGCATTCCTTGGCTAGTGGCTGCATTCCATCTTTAAATCCAGCAAGGGCTGTTTGAGCCTTTCTCCCAACATCATCTCTGTGGTTCTGATTCTTCTTCCTCTCTGCTCCCCTTTTATGAACTCTTGGGGTATCATTAACCCACCTGGATAATCCAGAATAATCTCGCCGGTTGATTATCAACCTTAGTTCCATCTGCAACCTTAACTTCCCCTTGTAATGTAACATGACACATTCACAGGTTCTGGGGGTAGGACATGGATAACTTCGGGTGTTTGTTATTCTGCCTACACACACATTTCATTTCTTACAAGAAAAAATACAATATAGCAAAGAATTTTTAATGAATTGGTATATGCAATTTGAATTCTACATTCACATTACTTATGAGCGGATACATGTGTGTATATGTGCCATTTTATGTATACAGATGATCCCCAACTTAGATGGTTCAACTTAATGTTTTTTTTTTGACTTCGTGATGAAGTCACGAAGTACAGTAGAATCTGTACTTCAAATTTTGAATTCTGATCTTTTTCCGGGCTAGTGATATATGGTAGGGTACTCTCTCATGATGCTGGGTTGTGGCAGCCACAGCTCCCTGTCAGCTGTGCAAATCATGGGGGCAAATAACTGATACACCAGCAACCAGCTTGTGTTTCGCTGTCAGCTCAGTATTCAATAAAATACATGAGATGTTCAACACTTTATTGTGAAACAGGCTTTGAGTTAGATGATTTTGCCCAACGGCATGCTAATTAATGTAAGTGTTCTGGGCACTTTAAGGTAAGCTGGGCTAAACTATGATGTTCAGTAGATTAAGCATATTAAATGCATTTTCAACTTACAATATTTTCAACTTATAATAATGGGTTGATCGCCCCATCCTAAGTCGAGGAAGATCTGTATTGTAGTTCTAAATGTATGATTAAAGAAAAAATCCTTAAGCCTACCTCTGTATAATTTCTCCATAAAAAATGAGACTTGATACCAGCTCTATCAGTTTCACTTGGATACCTTTTTATTTTCACTAGCAGCAATGATAGGTGAGCTTTAAAAAGGAAATCTGGAGAAATCATGATCTTGAAAAGAAATTGCCACATTGGTATATTTCAGACTCCAGCACTAAAAAAATGATGTTTTGGTTGTACTTTCCTGGCTTTTCTCTCTGTCTTTGATGCCTTCCAGGATCTCAGAGTACCTTCATTACTTTTGGCATTGCTTTTTGGTAAGGGATGAAACAGGTTACAGACAAACCAGTACATTGAATTTTGCAGTAGTCCCCTCTGATAGAAATGCATTCAGATCCAAAGGTTTAGAAGACGTATTGCTTCTTTTGTGACTGTAAGTAATCCAAAAGTAGCTGTGTCACTTTCTATGCGCAGGATACATGTCACAGACATCAGCCCGACTGTATTCTACTGAAGAATACTGAGACCCAAGTGGGGTACCAACAAGAACCAGCCCAAATTAATTGAGTGTGAGGAGTCACCCTGTAATAAGGTTGAAAGCAATGTGATTAGAAATATTGTTTCCTTTAGAGTACACTTGAAAGGATGAGCAGGAAGGGGGGAAAGGCCAACCACCATGACTTCAGTCCATCAAGAAACACTCCAACGTGCGAGAGAGCAGCCCGGACACTGTTTTAGCACCTCTGGTTGTCAGAACACAGTTGGATGTAATGTCAACATCCAGGAACTGACAGAATAAAGCTAACTGGTATGAAAAAAATCCACCCCACTCCTTCTGAAGAAGCTTCTAAATACCAGTTGTCTAAACCTATTGATAAACACAGATGCATTATTAATGAAGCCCACAGCTTGCCTGGTGCTACTCAGATGGTTCAAGCATTTAGTAGGAAACATTTCTGTGAAGTTCTGCACAAAATAATGACAGTGTCTGTCTTAAATCGAAACAAATGGCTGTTGCAGGCTCTGGGGAGGCTGGGAGGAAGCAGCTGCTTTCCAGAGAAAGGCGGAGGGACACCACCTGCTGAAGACAGGCGGGCAGGCAGTGGTCCACTGAATATTGACTGCTTAATAATGCAGGATAACAGAAACCCCTGGCTCTTCAAACATGGCACTGCCCCTTCATCGCGGGCTTTTCATCACTCTAATGAGCTGCTTGAAGAATCAGATGCTCAAATGTCTTCAAGCAATTCTCCGAGGACTAGGACTCAAAGTGCCACAAAGAAAAGTTCTCTTATGCAGCTAAAGGGTCCATTTTCTTACTTGATCTCTCTCTTCCTTTCTCTTCCTTCTTCCTCCCTCTTGCCCCCTCCTTTCTTCTCATTTGTATTTCTTCCATCCTTCCATTGACATCGTAAGAATGCCAGGTGAAATATTAAGTGCGAGAAAAGCTTTAGAATCACTTTGCTCCATAAACTTCTGATGCATTAAATGAACAAGAAGAGCTAATGGGTGGTCTGATTAGGTTCCTATGAGAATTGTTTGGAGCAGATTGTGTGCTCAAGGGGGCTTTTCTTTCCCTCTGGATGTCCGTAGCTGTCCATAGCCAAGCTGGCAGATGAACCCAACCTTCCTACCATGTCACACAGAAGGAGATGAACTCTTGGGCTCAGCAGAATGACTCCAGCCAACTGGACTGCCTAGGTCGTCTCATACGAAGACTGATTCTCGTGACTCATACAGATCATAACAAGAGGGGATCTAGGGTTTACTTGGTCACACACAAGGAAAATATTGGCAGTGATGTTTTTATTTATTCGTTGAATAATAATTTTCTTGGTGTTTCTTCCCATTTGTTTAACAAGGATTTATTGAACCCTACAATGCATGAGGCATGGGATGAGGTTCTGGGAAAAAAAACAGCAATCAAAGCCAACCTCTTCTCTTACAGGATTTATACTGTCTTTAGGAATATAGTAATAAACTAATAAACAAATATATAAAGGCAGCAATAACCAACTGTATTGAGTGCTTTGGAGGATACATCAGGGTGTCACGGAGAGAATAACAGGGTTGGGGAAGGAGATTACAGGCTATTGTGAGGACCATCTTGTTGAGGAGGTAGCGTTATACCTGAGCCCTGAAAGGAGGCAGCCATGGAAGAAGTCAGATGACGAACTTTCCATGGAGAAGGAAAACAATTGTCAGAATTCTACAGGCCCTCCCAGGAAGCTGTTGTGTTTGGAGCAGAGCAAATGAGCAGGAGAGGGCATGGGATAATGTTGAAAATATGTATCTTCAGGTATATAAGTCATTTCAGCATCATTTCAGTATGCAGCTTTCCCAATGTCCACACTCCCTCCTTCCTTACTAACAAAGTCATGATTTTATTCCAAACGGTAGCATGCCTAGATAAAAGATAACATTTCCTGGCTTCTTTTGGTAAAGGTGGTGAGGCAGAAGGTAGAAGCAGATGGTATTAAGACCTTGGGTAGGATTTCTGGGAAATCTCTTTAAGGAAATTGATTCATCTGGGAAACATGACCTTTTGGCCTTCCTCCCCTTCCTTCTTCCTGGAATTTTCTTCCTGGAATTTGGTTGTTAAGCTGGAGCTCCAGCAGCTATGTTGGGCCTTGTGTTAGTCTTAAGAATAAAAGCCGTGACCAATAATAGCGGGGCACAAACTAGAAGAGGTAGAGTCCCTGTTGACTAGGGCATCTCCATATTAGCCTGAGTGCCTAACCCCTGTTTCCATTAAAAAAATAAAACAACAACAAACAACAAAACAAACACAAAAACCACCACCACAACAAAAAGCCTCTATTTTATTCCAGCCAATTCAATTTACACTGAATTGTTATATGCAGAGGAGCATAATTCTTTCAGAAATACCATACCTGTTGTTATTTTAGATTCTACCTTTTGGATTCAAATACTAGTTATTGAAAGATTGAATATGAAATAGTTTACTAGGAAAGGATACATAGCTAAGATTTTTAGAAAATAGAGGTATTTTGAGAAGAATTTTCTCGGTACTAATAATGTTCTTTGAAAATTATTTTCAGAGATGTTTCATATATATATTCCTTCATCCTTTTAACATTTGAAATGAAAGAACTTAAAAGATCTTACAAGGAGAGAAGTGAAAACCTCAAAAATGTCCAACAAGCCAAGAGGGACTTTGTCAATTATAAATTCTGAATCTTCTGAGTTTAATGTATTATTACTTGTTAGAACTATCCTTTTGAGCAGGAATAAAGTAGGTCATCTCGTCATATTTACCTTTTACCAAAATCATTCCAAAAACTAGCTGTATAAATTTTTTTGAAAATTAATGGGTTTTCTTGTCTGTCTAATATTTTGTTAATATTAATCACCATATTTCCTCTTAGGATTTATAAATCTATGTTGTCATAAATGAGGTATCATCATGTTTCCCTTACTATGATACATCATTCACATTAGCAGTGGCTGTTGACAATCTTTGGTTTCCCATTTTTACTTAGAGAAAAGTAAAAAATGTAAAGGAGGAAACAATTATTCTCCATAAGTTGCCATTATTTGTCAAATGGGCATTTGCCTTACTTTACAATTAATTTGATTATTGTTAAAGTCTAAAACAGCAAAGATTTTAGATATTTTAATGAAAATTCAGATAGAGAAAACCATTGACTTCTTTACCAGATCGGTTTAATAAGTGAAAATGCCCTTTGTCTATTAAGTTATACAATTTATTTGCTAAAAGGATGTGAAGGAAGGTATCAAATAAATGTTGTTTAAAAATCAGAAAACTCATACCCCAAACAATCAGAAGTGTGGTTATAAAGGTGACGGACTTGTATACAACAGACTTGGTTCAAACTGAGATGGAATTAATACTATGAATAAACTGGTGCTGAAACTCAAGGAGAAATTAATTCTGAATATGGGAGTCAAGGAAGGCTCTGAGATGAGATGGCATTTGAGTAGGGTCTTGAAAGACAAGAAAGATTTTGAAAGTCTGCAGATTGTGAGGAAGCGATCCAGGCAGAGAGAAACGTGTTAGCAAAGCCTGATGGGGTGGAAATATTTAGTAAATTTGGGAGAACAAGAAAGGTTAGGTTCTTGGAGGCAAGAGATAGGGGAGTGGATGTGGTTTGGGACTTAGCATGACTCTATTTCTTTAAAGCCACGCCTGAAATACGATGCAGAAACAAAACAAACAAATGCCAAAGCGAGTGAATTAGGGAGGAAAGAATGAAAGGGGAAATAGGGTGCTAGGAGAGAGACAAAGCTGAGCCCTGCTCAGGCAGGCTGCCAGGCACTTTGGGTAGCAGTGAAATAGCAAAGAAGAAGGATTTGTTGCACTTTAAAAACATAATAATTCTTATTGTTTATTAAAGTGTAGTCATTTACATTGTTAGTTTCAGGTGTACAGCAAAGCGATTCAGTTATAAATATACATACATATATATGGATTTTTTTCAGATTCTTTTCCATTACAGGTTATTATAAGATATTGAATATAGTTTTCCTGTGCTATACAGTAGGTCCTTATTGTTCATCTATTATATACTGTAGTATTATATATATATATATAGTGTGTGTATCTATTAATCCCAAACTCCCAGTTTTGCACTTGATTTGGTGAAATGATGATCTGATCAATCCCCAAAAGAGGAGTAAAGGAGCCTTATTGTTTGAGTGCCATGATGTCACCTATGTGGTTGATTTTTGGCTTAAACCTATCTTTAAATAGTTTACATAGTATCAGCTTATGCACTGACAGATTTTTTAAAACATTCAAGAAGATATATATATATACATCACACACACACACACACATATATTTTGTTTTCAAATTTCAAAACAAAAGTTTTCAGAGCTCAAGTGAAGAAGGTCAGTAATATTTTTCTTGACTACTTCTGTTCCACCACATAGAAAGAAGAATTCCTTTTGAAAGATGTATTTTTAAGTGTCTTTCAAAGACGTTTGGATTTGGGCTCCTGGTGGTGCCCAGGAAGTGAAATGAACCATAAATGAGACACATCAAAAGTAACTTACAAAGAACTTTTTTAATATTAAAGTGATGAATCAGAGCTCAAATTAACAAGTAAAGGAGTCCGCCTATAATGAAAATCTTTTTCCAACATAACACTTCATTATAAAGGGAGTTTTTCTATAATAGAAGCAAGTGTAATTACATTTTTATATATAATTAGGACATTATTATCATTTCACCATATCAAAGTTCATTATAAGACATCTCCGATACATTTTTCATAGAGCAAAAATAAAAAGAGAACAGGAGTCCTTCAATTAGACTCATATAAGGACATCCACAGAGACTGAAGGAAGTTGATCAAACAGCTTACTTAGCCCAAAAGGGACCAGGTAGAACCCACGTTGCTTTTTTGACACAGAAGTTGCTTTTTTTTGGGTAGCCTTTATAATTTCTAATTATAGTTTTTCACCCAGTGCGTATTCAACCATGAGAAATTAAAGGTGCAACATTCCCAGCTGGAACCCAACTTTCCCCAACATTTCAAGCTGCTGTATCACAGCTCCCCAGTATTTATTCACGTCTAACGCAAACAACCCTCAAACAGGCGGCAATCTACAAACTGTTCAGTTTGAACGGTTTTATCAAAATGATGAAGTTTCCCTTCTTCCCTTGCCCCCATCGCCTTGTAATACCTTTGGAAGATAATTAAAGTTGCTTCTAAAAATTTTTCAAAGTTACATGTTTTAGAACAGATTATATAACAGAAATATCTAGTTGAGCATGAAAAGTATGTCATGGGCCAGGATTTGTAAGTGTGTGGACAGGTAGATTGTGACTTGTAGAAATTAGCATATTAACACGTTAAAAGTTAATTAAAACCAAATGCATTTTTTATGCGTGGTTTTACAGTGAAAGTTGTTTGTGGTGCAGATGAAATGAAGGTAGCATGATTTGGGGAACTGACTCTTAGGATTCTGACTTTAGAATTTCTTCTTTTCAGCTTATTTAAGACCACTCACTGAGCAATGCCCCCGTGAATTTATCATTTATATTCAGCTTGATTTTAAGATCTTCAGCCCCTGCTCTGCATGCAGGATGTGTGGGATGTGCCAGAGAAAGATTTCTTTCTGACCCTCGTAATTAGAATTTGGAAGGTCAGCAATGGGAGTGGTAAAGACCTTTTGCTATATAGAGACACGGGAACTGAGACACACAAAACGCCATCCTTGCCCTAGAAATGGACTTCCCTGACTCCATGGCCAGGGACCTTTCTGCTCCTCCGCATTCTGATGGCGTTTGTCATGTTTGCCTACAACTGTCAGTTTCAAAACAGATCAAAAAAAAATTAAATTGTGATCTCTACTGCACTAAGTAACATATCTTTATTTTAGATATCTTGTGTGTGTGTGTGTGTGTGTGTGTGTGTGTGTGTGTGTGTGTGTGTAGGATACCATTTCAAACTTCCCACCTGTTTTTTAGATAGCAACTTGGTAAGAATCAATGTATATATACACAAACAAAAGACATTTATGCTATCTCCAAAACTAGTGATTCAGAAGATACTTCCAGAGTTCCAGGCTTATAATTCTAAATACCAGTTATTATTATTATTAAACTATTAACAGAAATACCACAGTTAATTGGATTTTCTGGTTAATAGAATTTAAATAAATAGAAGATTTACATATGACAATTTTACCAGGGCTCTATTGATGGTTTAATTCTTTGGTTTTCATTCTTCTAGGTGAATACTATTTCTTATAATGTCCCCATAGATTGCATGTCAAAATAGTAAAGAAGATTCTAAAAATCAGGTCATTTATGGAAGAAATGGAGTTCAAATAATGCTTTTAATACTTAAATCTAATCACAGCACTTCTCGAAATAAGCAGTAAGTCATAGATGTCACAATTGTAACTCGTTTGATTATTCACTTACATAGCTGTAAGAATAGTTACTCAGTTAGTGTGAATCCTGTTAACAATTAGCTTATCTCTCTAATTTCTTAACCAAATAGAGTGATCAGTAACTTCTTACTGTATTCATATGCCTGCCTGTAATCTCACCACATACACGACTGTATCATCATTGTCTTGCGGGTTAAATCTTTATCAGAAATACCTGCCAGGATTTTGGGACTCAGGCAGGACTTCTGCTGATTCCTTTTGCATGTTTATGAGATTTGGTTATAAATATTAGAATTTTCTATAAGAAATTATTTCTTAGAACCAGGCTCTTCTTTCTCTATCCTACTAAAATGCTAAATGTTTAGATGTTAATAAAATTAAAATGATAGTCTCTGTTAGTAATTTTTAAAAAAATATTTAAGAGATTTTATTCTAATAGCTGTAATTACAGGGCATGTTTGTCGGTCTGTTAGTGATTCTTAATGTGAGAGGGGAAAATCTGTTAAAATGCTTTCAAGATTTGCAGATACTAACTACTATCTATAAAATAGATAAACAACAAGTTTCTACTGTATAGCACAGGGAATGATACTCAATATCTTGTAGTAACATAGAATGAAAAAGAATATGAAAAAGCATATATGTATGTGTATGTGTGACGGAAACATTATGCTGTACACCAGAAATTGACACGACATTGTAAACTGCCTATACTTCAATTTTAGAAAGAAGCTAAAAAAATACTTTTTTATTCCTCGCCTTGTAAATTTAAAACCCCTGCATTAGCATCACGATGCGGCACATTTCCCTCCAATTAACCTAAAAAAAACTCATCTTTCCGGCACATTATTTAAATATTGCAAATTAAAAGCCTGCAAGTGATCTCCTTTTCTTTTTAGCTAAAGAAAAATCCATGGTCTATTGAAAAAAATCAACAAAAGAGTGTGTAAATCAGTTATTGGATTAATTTGATTAAATCTTCATCACATACTCAAACCATGTAACTATACCTTATCTCACAATAAATAAATGCTTTGACAGAAAATGACCAAGTTTGTCCTGTGGGCAGGACTGTCATCCAGCTGTGTTTCTGTGCCTGGCAGTGCAACTTCTGAGGCCATCTCATAGGAAATCAGCCTGCCAGGGAGGGGCCTTTACATAAACTTGTGTGTATTTGCTTGTAATTGGTTCTACTTGCTCTGATTTTTCAAGACTCACATGCATTTGTTTATCGACGTCTTTTGCATTTGACTGTTGGCCTTTTGAGAAAAGGAACTTTATTTGCCATTTTATTTACACGGTAAATAAAATGGTAGCCTGTAAAGACCTCTGCCCACCACAGGTCTTCAGTAAATATTATCGATTCATTTTCCAACTGCTGATCACTATTATATTATGTTTTTTTTGTTTGTTCGTTCCTTTTATTTTAGTTCTATGATACCATCATCTCCCAAATAAACTGAAAGCTTCTCCCTTTTACAAACATAGGAATGCTGGTGGGGAAAACTGGGGCTGAAGGACTAGAGTGTATTATAGTGTTCCCACCGCATTTGGGGTCAATACATTCTAAGATTTCAGATGTCTTACTAAGGAAATGTCAAGTATGTGTTTCTTATTTACAGCAGATGTGTCTTTTCACAAATCAAAGAAAGTACAGGTTTTCCACTTTGCTTTTGGAATACAGGGCTGGGTGAAGCACCCCTGTCAGCCTACCAAAGGACGGATTCCACGTTCAGAGTCTGAAGTTATGTGGATTCATATTTAATTATGTTGGCCAATTATTTTGCTACACTCACAGGAGGGGGAAGATGGTGACACAGAGGAGAATTCCCAGACCACATCAACTATTGCTATTCCTTCCTCCCAGCCATCACTTCCACACTACATATTCCTGTATCTTTTTTTTTTTCCCCAAATGAAACTTTCATCTGTGAAGAGAATAGCACTGACATAAAATGCAACAGGAGGAAGTTGCATTCAGCATTGAGCAATTTGCTGGAAGGGCTTGCAGTTTAGAAATGCTTTTTTTTTTTTTTTTTTTTTTGCCGCTTCAGAAGGAAAAATTCTTGATCTCACTATGTTTGCAGTAAAAAGCTCTAGACATGTTTTTACAGCCTTGACTCAAAATTGGACTGATGTTTTACACTTGGAAATGGAAACTCTGCTCTTTTTAACCCTTAGCTCCTTGAGGTTAATATTAATGAATATTTTTCACACAGAATGTGTGTATTATATTTGTATTTCTTTCTAAGTGTCAGCTCTAACTGAGACAGCATTCAGGTGAGATTAAAAGGGGGCTTTGCAACACTTAATGAGGTGGCCAATTCTCCATTTAATATGCGATTGTCTTGGGCAAGAAAATAGAAATTTTATGAATGATAAATTTGAGTATCTAAATCTATTTCCTTTCCTAATATTTCTCACCCTAGGAAAGAGGCCATGAATAAAAGAAAGAAATGATTTGGTTTTAAGTTTTGTTTGTGGTTTCTTATTTGTTAAGATGGAGTAAATCCTCAAATATTAGCCACTATATATAAAAATAGATTTAAAAAAATACACTGAATTATATAGCCTGTTTGTTTGTGAATTTATCCAAACTTAACTCCAAGGTACTTGAAATGAGACGTTGGATTTTGTTTTTCTATTTGTTTGTTTCGTTTTGTTTTCAGTGTATCTCCAGCATCTCTTAAGTATCCACCATGCTAATAAATGTTAATTATCCAACTTAAAAAAATAGAGTAAATCTTGTTATAATTCTCCAGGTGAACCTCTGACATCATATTCCTACCCCAGAAAATTAGGCAAATGAAAGTGAATTATCACTCACAGGAGTAGACTTTTTTATTTGACTGTACAACCAAGGAAATAGACTTAAAATGCTTTTTCTTCTAATAACCTGTTCTTAAGAAGCTGTCTCCTCAACCCTCCACACCAGGATGTATGAATTAGCAGTCATCAGGCTGCATCCACTCATTCATGCTCGCACGCATGCCTCCATTCAGAGTTGCTTAAGGACTAAGCGCAGTGCTAATAGCTGCTCTCAAGGAGTTCCCAGCCTGGCAGTAAAGTTCACAGGAAGAGCGCAAACATGCGGTTAATGCTTTCCATATTTCAAAAGCTGTGTTTGCTTGCTTTTCCCGCATCCTTCTTCAGGAGAGTTGCTTTGCCCGGGAGACTCACCCCAGGGTTGCAACACCACAGCAGCAGTGAGTCTGGTGGACAGAATCTCTTCTCCAAGAGAAGCTGCAGCCCCAGCTCTGATGCTGTGAGTTGCATCTCTCAAGGGCAGCTTGGACAGCTGGCATGGCCAGCTAATCTCTTGTCTTTTCTGACCTCTTCTGACCTCATTTCATCCATAAGTAATGTCTGAAGTTTCATGCACTGGACGATGCTCTGGTTTCGATAATGTAATGATTAGGGTCCTGCAGTCGACCAGTTGGCCAGATGAGCATGGAGCACATCTCTCCCAGACAGCCTCTGCGCCTGACAGATGGCTGTGTCAATTGTGTTTAAAGACCCTGTGTGCGCCTGTTCCCTTTCAGATCCCTTTAAAGCTGTACCAGCCAAGTTAAGTGTGAGAGAGAAAGTCTAAATATCAGGGCTGATACGAAGTTCAAAAACCACTGAGAAAAAATAAGGGGAAGATAATTTGAAAGGACAGGATGCAGACAGGTAGGTATGTTTGGGGCATTGTCTGTGAAACTGGTACCAGCAGTATACTTTTCCATTAATTCTAGTCCTTTCACTTTAAGTCCAGGATCCCATTCTCCCATCCAGCTCTTAGGTGTGGTTAAGAAGAGCCCCCCTCAAGTTGAACACAACCTCTAGATTTCAGGCACCAGTTGTCCCTCAGCAGGGTGTCTCGGTGCAGTGCCCAGCCTATCCAACTGTCTCTGTTAGCTTGCTTACCTAGTGCTTCTTTAGTAACGTCAGCAGAAGGCAATGGATCTCTTTTCTTAGAGCATCAGAAGCTCACCACCTCTGAAAAGCACAGGCTTGGACAGTCACTCTAAACCAGTTGCTTCTCCTCTCTCAAAAAAAAAAAAATAGATAAAAATAAAAATGAATTTTAAAATCCAGCAACTATTTTAAACATTTTTTACAATCCAGCACTGGGGGGCCATTTTTGTCACTCACTTTGATTCATTCATTCAGGAAAACATCATAAAGTATACGTTCTCTTCAATGCTGTATTTAGATGCCCTGAGAGGTAAGAGTGGATAAAGCACAGCTGCTGTCTGCGCTCCCAAATCTCACGGTGTAAGAAGGAAGACGAATGAGCTTTCTTTTGTGTATCTTATTAGACCCTAATGAACTGAGCACTTTTTACCTGGAAAGGAGCCTGAGCTTCCTGGCAAGTTACCTTGGAACTGTAAGATGACTGTGAGTCCTAGAGGGGCGGGGGAATGAGGGGGTCATGGTCATTGGCAGCAATGTTTAACCGAAGCTCAGTTCTGCTCATCTAAGTCCCCCCACAGTGTCTCTTGAATCCAGCCTCGTTTCTTCAGCTGACTATTGTCATCACAACCTGGAGAACCGCCCGCGTCCTAAATCTTCTCCTTGCACCCGTCTCTTCTAGAAGGGCCAGTGTCCCTTCCTTATAGCTCTCAGAGTTGTCATAAAAAGGACGTCAGATCGTGTCATCTGTCCTTTGCTGCAAGCTTTCTCCATTAGCTTTCTGTTGCCTGTAGGGTAAATTCCAAATGCCTTAGCTTAGCATAGGAGGGCTTGTAGCGTCTACTTCAAACCTACTTCCTAGTCTTATTGTCCATCATTCTGTCCCCTGTCCCCCCCATCCCCCCATACAGCCTAAGCTTCCTCCATGCTGACGTCCTTACCATCCCCAACGCTCTGCTCATCCCTGACTCCAGGCGTCCACACACCCTTCTTAATCACCTTCGTCCAGCTGGTAAACTTCCCCTCACACATTAGAGATGCAGACCTCAGATGCAGTCTTGCCCCATTTGGCCTGGCAGGCAGTGCTAGTCCTTCCTGGGAGAAGCCATGGCACTTCTTTATTTCATGTAAAGATGATATTCTAGGTTTTCTGCTTGCATGTGTCCTCTCCACTAAACTATGAGTTCCTTGAGGGAAGGGGGTGTATCTCACCTGATCTTTTATCCTCGGGACCTAGTGAGTTCCCTGGCATGGAGTGGCATGCTAGCAAATGCTGCTAGAATGAACAGATGTGAAAGAGAAATGGACTGTGCCTACTCCAAGGCCATATGCCATCAACACCCACTTTATTCATTGTTTAAAAGAGCTCAATGACAAAGTCATTCCATGGATGTTTCCAGGGTGAGTATGTGACCACGGCTGGTGCACATCTCATTCAATATTCTGGAAGAAGAAGCAACTCATGCTTTGAATGTAGCTGCAAAAAGCCAAGTTCAGTATACAAGCAGATTACTTCTTAAGCACAGAACCGCTGTCCCTGACTTCCCTCAGCTCCCCCGTTATTAGCAGCTGGGTTAGGCCTCTCTGTACAGAGCTGCTGACAACCTTTATTTTCCCTTATTATTTTCCTCTGGCTGCGAAGAAGTACAGCCGTGCTGTTCGGGTGATTTCTGCTCTGTGATGCCAAGATGTTTCAGAACAATGTTATGATGCCTGGTCACACCTACTACCACTGAGACAAGCCCAGAAGTTAAATTATGAAGCAAACGTAAGCTTTGAAGAAATTTTTATTTAATCTATATTCCCCTGTTTCATCTGCACATCCATCCAGCACAATCTGCATCATTATTAGCCACATCAACTTGCTTAAAAAAAAAAAAAGAGGGAGAGAGAGAGTAAAAAGTAAGACATCTGTGTTATAGCATTAATATATTCAAAGGTTTTTACTTTCATCTTGCAGGCATTAACAGTGTGTAAATGCAGTGTAAGCGCAACTTAACCACAGCATGAAGTTAGCAGAAGGAAAAATGTGCTTGGGAGCCTAGCAAAAGAAAGGAGAGGGCCACAAAAAAAAAAAAAGAAAAAAAAAGGAAAAGAAAAAAAAGAAAGAAAGAAAAAGAAAAAAAAAAAGTAAAGGTATGTTTGTATGGAGGGGACAACCAGGTTAGGAATTATGCAAAGAGCGGAGCTTTCTCTGTAAATAGAGTATTTTGCCTATTGCTCTTACAGAGCCTCCTCTCTAATTGCCATTGCAATTTCTAAGGCACCGAGGCACCCCTCAAGCAGTGTGCTGAAGGTGTGTTTGTGCTGCTATGCCCTCTGGCTTGGCTGCCAGCCTATTCCCTTAGATCAGAGCCAGAAGGCAGACTGTTTTCGAATACCGATCACCTCACCCGGACCTAATCCTTTGAGTTCTCTTTGGCATCTATTCCTTCTGCCAGCTTCCTCTTCTGTTCCTCTCTTTTCTTCTGAAGTTGACAACAAAGACATCCTCAGGGCCCTCCTTGATGTAAGACCACTCTTGATGTTATTACAGTGTGTTTTTTTTTTGTACCCTAAAGTTGTGCTACTTTTATATTCAGCTAGCACAATATTTGCACACCAGAAGATAAAGAAAATGTGAATATGTTATACAGAGTGATAGTTTCTTTTTAATTTGTACCCTCTCAGTGTTTTTTTTTTTTTTTTTTTGATGTAAACCCTTTCCTTTCTCTGTCACTCATCTCCATACCTGACCAAGAACCTGAAGGTCTCCCTTTATAGAAGATGTTACTTCTATACCGTAAATTGGCCTAACCTGCCACTTTTAATTTTAAAAATATGGCTGTACGAGATATGGATGAATATGGAATTTCTATGAAGCACAAAACTTTTGAACGGTTCCTGTCCTCTGTGATAGTGAGTTTTTAAAGGGAAATCTCCAAAGAGCTAATTAGTAGACAAGTAGAGCTCAGCCTGAACAAAGCTGAAAAGATAGCAGATAACTAAAAGGACCTGGCCATAGCTGACAAAAATCAAAGCCCTGACAGAGAGCTGGCAGTAACCTTGGGCTGCTAACTGACAGGGACAATAAAAAAAAAACAAAAAACCCTCTGAACCCGGCGGAGAGTGACAGCCCCACTACAGTCTCTCCCGAAGAGCACGATGTCTCCACCGCGAGGAAGCGGGAGTCTTCCAGCAGGCGAAACGGAGGGCTTTTTGCCGCCCACCTCAACTCCAGGAGATGCAAGCTGGCTCGGTTCCGACTGCCCCTTATGGAGGAGTGAGACAGAGAGAGAGATGGAACCCAGGAGCTTTGCAAAGTTACTCAAAAAGTTCCAGGCTGGCAGTAAACTTGAGAGTGGAGTCGTGGGAAGGGAGAATGTGGAGCAGGCGAGATAGAGAAGGAGCCGGGTGGTGGTTCGTGGTCCAGGGGGGATGCGCAGACCAAGAGCTGAGGGAAAGCGCTGGTTGGAGAAAGCCAACACAGGCAAGGACTTAATGAGCCCCACGAACCAACAAAATATGGTTGGAAATAAAAGGAATGATGCTTGAAAGAAACCTGAGGCATGCCAGGAAAACAAGAAAGTGGGAATCAAGAAAAAGAGTAACCGCAGGGGTGAGAGTTGTTCCTTACGAGAAAACATCATTTGTAAGGAAGGTGTTGGAGCAGAGAGCTGCATTTTCAAACTCGTGGAAGGGAGACAAAACACAAAAATAATGATCTTTTAAAACCCCTCTTTAACTCACTAAGAAGAGAGAGTGCTCTGATAGGTTTATATTAGGTTTGGGCGCTAATGAGCCCAGTCTAAAATTCCGAGGGTACCAAGAGAAAGGATTCTTCCTTCAACTGAGTGATCTTCAGATTTCTCTGTGTGTTTATAAGATTCCATTATACAAATGATACTATTTGGGAAAGAAGCCAAGCGCTAACAAAGTGCTCCAACTATGAGGAGGGAGAAAATTTGAAAGCAAGCACTTAAAAAGCGTTCGGCTTTGAAACCCAAATGCTAATAACATCCATTAGGTAGTTTTCATGATCCCTAAATAAGGTCTTTGTTGCAGACAAGTTCTTCTGGTTCTATATTTATTCCTCCCAAAGATAACTGAACTCTGAATCCTTACAGACTTTGCAGCACTGGAAGACATGACCAGGGTTTGCAGACTCCAGGGACGTCATCTCAGAGGAAAGCAAGCAGAACCAGGCGAAAGCTTTAGAAGGATAAAGCCGAGGGATGTTTTAAAAGAAGGGCATGTAAATATGCTTACATTCAGGGAAAATGTCTCTCAGTTTTCTTGCTCAGACTCCAGTGTCTGCAATCATATACCTCGAAATGTATATCATATTGATATAATTATATTTTTACGATAAGTATTATTATATGTGCCATTCATCTGAAGAGTGTCATTGAATTCTCCCTGCACCACAATCCCATTTCCACGAAGAACACATTTGACAAGTTAAAAAGCTTGGTTTGGCTCAGAATGAGTCTGATCTCATACATCTATCAGAATCCAAGCAGGGATGACAGATAATTGAGAAAGGTCTTCCTAAGCCAAGCAAATATTTGAAGACTTGGACCATGGAATGGCTGCCCTGTGTTAATCTTGGAGTAAAGGGAAAATTTTACTCTTTTGATTGGAGTTTAAGATTTAACATCCGTTTTGAAAAAAATAAATGTACATCAGAACACTGTGTTTTAAAAAATATATCCACTCATATTTAGAGCAGAGGATGTAATCTAAAACAAGCTATTTTTAAAATTAAGTTAAAAAAAAAAGCAAGTAACTTAGAAACAAAGTGCAGCCTAGCAAATTGGGTTTTAAATCACATCTACAGGAAAAACTAAGGGTTCTCAGTCTCGTATTTAATAATGATGCTACTAATTCAGGCATGGTAGAACATGTTGTGAGTTATTTTCTCTAGGAGCAGAAATGGATTTTTGGTGAGCCATTGGTAGGGCTAAGCTAAACGTCTTTATCCCAGAATACTGGCGCATATCTGGGGTGCCTGCAGGTTTCAAAATAGTAATAGAGAGGATCCAGAAAAGTTTTGATCCCTTGCTGTACAAAGGAGATTCCCACGGCTCAGAAAGGTTGAAAAGTTCAAGCCACATGTTACCTGCACGGTGGCTAAGCCAGGAGGAGGGCACAGGAGAGCCTGACTCTCTCCACCAGACCTTTTGACTATTGGGAGACACATGAACCACGCTGGTTTAGCCCTGTCTAGCTTATTGGTCTGCTTTGGTGTAAATCAGTGACGGTGAAGGTAAACTGTCCAAATATAAAGGCCTTGATGGTCATCTCTAGGTAGTACCTCTTATTATTGAAATCCAACCCCGCTTCCTCTCCTGAAAGTACCCGCTCTTGTTTTCTTAGTCTGCTTGGGCTGCTATAACAAAAGGCCAGAGACTGGGTGACAGACCTTTATTTCTCACAGTTCTGGATTCTGGAAGTTCTTGAGCACAGGGTGTCAGTGTGGCCAGATTCTCGGTCAGGGCCCTCTTCCTCGCTGCCATCTTGTCACACAGGGGACAGAGTGTGCAAGCTGTCTCGTCTGTTCTTATAAGGACACTCATCCCCTCATGAGGGTCTTCCCTCACAGCCTCATCTAATCTTAAGTACCTCCCAAAGGCCCCACTTCCAAGTACCATCACAGTGGGGACTAGGGTTTCAGTTACGAATTTTGGGGAGACACATTCAATTCATAACACTTGCCATTATTTGCAGTTCTCTCCTTCATTTACCTTCATAAGACACATCAATTTGAGAAAACCCAAGTCAATTATTGGTTTTTCCCTTCTAGCATGTGCAGTGATGTCTGGCATACAGAAGGTATTCAATAATATTTTTTGAATGAGTGGGTAAACGAGTTTTCAGTTCTTAGTTGAAAAGCAGACAGTGGCTCACCTCATTTTTTGAAAAATAACTATTCATATGAATCTTGAGTAGAACTCATGAACATGACCCTAATAGACTCACTGCTTCTGCTCTCAACTTTCCTGGTGGTTACTCCTTCCTGATCGCCCGTCTATAACTTACTGATTGAAACATCTCCTAAGATGGATTGATTGATGCAGATGCTAAAAGCTCTTCCCCTCTGAACATACGTGTTTGTTTGTGTACTTAAGTGATTTTTTTCCTTTGTGGTTCCCTGGGACAAAACCTTGAAGTGTGTCATAGCAAAATGGAAGAGAGTTGAAAATACATCCCCATGTAGACACAGTTTACATATGTTTCATTTACATAATGTGGGACAGATTTCCTTTTTTCCTGTGAATTTCTTCATTGCAGACTCTTTGATGGATTCTTCAAATTCTTCAGTGACTTTGGATAGATGCTTTCCATTCTTTTTAGGTCATCCAACTCAGCTTTTTAAACAGACTCTGCAGCAGCACCCACATACATCACTACCAACATAAAATTATACAATTACTACATTTTCCCAGTCTCCACACACTACAGTTAACTCATCTCAACATTGACTTCCTTTTTCTTTTCCTTTTAGACTAGAGAACAAAACAATTTCTAAAGGAGAATATAGCTTTTAGTTTAAGGGGGGAAAAAAAAGACAAAGTAGCCTGAATAGTAAAATTGCACTTACCCTATGACAATTACAATATCCTTTAGGAAATGCCTCAAAAGATATCAATGTTAAATGCCAAAACATCTCTAAGAAATGACAGAAAGAACATTGAGTATCATTATGTTAGCATAAAGTGTCAGCCTCCACCCTCAGTAGTCAGTGTGACCTCACTGCATTATTTTCATGGTAGAAGCGTAAATCATTTCTCTCTCTCTCTCTTTCGTTTCTTTTTTTTCTTTCTTCTTTCTTTTTTTTCTCTCTTTCTCCTTCTCTTTCTCCTTCCTTGCTTCCATCCTTCCTTCTGTCTCAATATATCACTGGAAAGTATGAAAAAACTATGTCTGAGAGTCTTTAAAAACATTTGTTAATATGATTTTCTTTTGTTTCTTTTTGAAGATTTACTGAAAGGGTTTTTTTTTTTTAAAGTCCATATACTTCAGTGGAGGCTATCTTATACCCATCATTTATGTGCATTTAGAAACTCCTTGTAAACTAAAATTTCTGATGTCATTTAGATTCAGATGAGGATTCTTGATGGGAAATTTTTCTCTATATATTTTTATATGAAGACTCCTACAATTCTACAAATGAAATAAGTTACAAAGAAATTATCTATAAAGTTGATGCTTATAGAAAGACTAAAACCTATGGTCCTAGACTGACTTTTCTGGGTCATTCTTTAAAAAATGACATAGTAAACAATTTTATGGTTACCAGGGGAAAGGGGATGGAAAGTGATAAATTTGGGAGTTTGAGATTTTCAAAGGTTAACCACTATGTATAAAAATAGATAAAAAACAAATTTCTTCTGTATAGGATAGGGAACTATAGTCAATATCTTGTAATAACCTTTAATGAAAAGAATATGAAAGCAAATCTATGTATATATATGCATGATTGGGACATTGTGCTGTACACCAGAAATTGACACATTGTAACTGACTATACTTCAGTAAAAAAAAGAAAAGAAAAAAATTAGTTTTTTTAAATGATGAATCATGTTTTTTTCCTAGATATAGAGACTAAATGTAGAGAATCCTTTGATTGTTTCTTATTTAATTTTACAAGATTCTGCTTATGAAACAGAGTAAATAAATCAAAGATCTTGAATATAAAGTGAGTCTACATAATCAAATTAACTTGACAAAACTAGTTGAATTAAATCAGCTATGTGCAGAACAAGTAGTTGGATTCAGTCGAACGCTATTTATAAAAGAACTCTGTTTAATGAACTCTGTCTCTTGTGCTTGTGTGTGTGTGTATACATATGCACACATATGTACAATTGTGTATATAGAAGAAGTAGATAATTGCTTAACTCCCAAAATAGTTCTTCAAAGTACATCACTCCTAAACACATAGCTCCAATGTCATAAATGGCATGTAGAATAAATGATAAATCCATGAAATCCAATTTAACTGTTAAATGTGCAGTTAGCGCACACTGGCAGTGAAAATTTGAATACATCCCCTTAGCCAAATTTTACTTTATAATTTGAGAAATGTTAATTGTGCTCATGACACAGCTTTTCTTGCCCTTTATCATCTAAGATATGATTTAAGTTTCTACCTCTTTGTTTAGCTGGGTGGGATTAAGAGTAAAATTTATAAACTGAGGAACTGCCGCAGTATATCCTTATCTAACTCACTGTGATTTTGTAGGTTTCTCCATTCCTCAGTCATCTTATTTGTAAAACAATGATTCCAATTAGAAGTGAGAAATACACACACTCAAAAAATAAAAGGTGGCGGACTAATGCTTGCAGTGATTGCATTTGCTGTCTCCTAAGTGTTCCCACTTTTCAAATATATAAACCATCGCTAACAGAATCTACTACATGGTGTTCAATTAGTAGCAGATACTAATTGTTTTGGTGTTTAAATTTAGAACTGTACTCTGAGGATCACATTTTGCTTATCTGTGGTAACAATTTCCATCTCAAAGTCTTCATGTAAATGCTTGTTGAGGATCCCCCCCCCCAATTTTACAGATGGCAGAAGAAGGGAGTAAGTGTGTTAGGAAAGTTTTAAAGTTAAATTCATGACTTCCTGATTCTTGATTTATCCAGGAGACCCATCCTGGTCAGTTGCCTCTTTGAACAAACTGATGAGACATTCGCTCTCTTCTTTTTCATAAACAGTCACAGAATAATATTTAATATTAAAGTGAATTTTAATTAAAAAATACTTTCCAGGTATAATAGCCTAATGCCTTTTAATATAATTACTTCAGAGTTAATTTTTCTAGGTGAAGATAAAGATACTATGCTTTTCTCCAGATAATTCTTGTCTATGTTTTATCATCAAATCAAATGATGCATATATCACAGAATTGATTAAGTAATGCTCACAGTAAGACCAACAATGGGTGCACTCAGCTCTGGGTTGAAAGCCTTGTAAAAGCCAGCAGCTGTCCTATGTTAGGGCCAAATTATGCATGATGAGTGTCTAATTTAAGGACAGCACAAAGCGCATTTCATCCAAACAGCAAAGAGACTGATGTGACATATTCAATATATCTCTTACAGAGTTTGGACTGACCTTACTGAGATGAGGAATCAGTGAATGCCACTCTCTACTTTTGGCTCAGAAACCAGGGAAGGGGGTAAATTTTCCTTTGGGAATGACTTATGACTTGTTCATGCTGCTGAGTGATTCCAAGTACCTTCCTATTTAAATAGGAATTTCTGGGTTCAGTACTGAGGTGCTGTGCACTATAATTGAAAGCCAGCTGTCCCTTTCCTCAATATACCTACAGAATATAAAGGTGCTCAGTGGTGTAGGCATGCCAGCAAATTCAGAAAATCAACTGCAAACTTTTCCTTTAACAACTCACCTTACATTTATGAAATACTGTGGTTGAAGTATATCAGATAAAATAAATATTTTAAACCTGGCTAAATAGAAAACATTACAGATCCTGCTGCCTTCTTTAAATTTCATAAGTTATTTCAAAGAAGAAGCATCTAATTGTACTTGATTTCTCATATTCCAAAGCAGGCCACGTGGAGCCACACACCACTTCAGAACCCAAAGGCCAATCAGTCCTATGCTGGGCTCTATCGACACACAGCTCCCAGGTTACAGAGAACATTTCCATCATACTCATCATTCTGTCCTGAATGTCTATCCCAGTGCCTGGCACATAGTTGGCAATCAAAACAGTATGTTTTGAGTGAAAAAATGATTGGATGGGAATGGAGCAATTACGGCTATTCAATTGCTTTCAGCTCTAAAGATGTTTTATCTAGGTAACTAGGTGGACAATTTCTTACAATTTCCATTCTTTTCCTAATCATTTTTTTGCTTCCTACAGAGAATGTAGCATAATGTATTACACATGGTGTGGTGAGACCCTTAGAGGGTTGAATCATTCAGGTGATGTACTATCATCAGGTAAATGATAAGACCACTTAGAGGAAAGAACACATACTTTTGAAACAGATAGATTTATGCTTGTATCCCAAGAAAATTAAAATCTCAGCCCCTCTGGTCCCTTGTCTTAAAGTACTCACCTTGAGGAACTGTTTTGTTAGCTGAGAAAATGAATATAAACCATCTAGCATCACACATATATGGTAGATCTGGATTACATATGAGTTCCTCCCCTTTCCTTTATAGCTGTATGTAGGTGATTGTTAGAGACATATGGAGAATTTGAGGGCAAGAATTCTAAAGACTGCATTAAAATATTAACCTTCTGTTTTAACTTCACAGTAACCTGTGAATTATGCATCATTCTGCTGTTTTTACTTAGTTGGATGGCCTGTCATCTGCTTATTATTTGATCTAGTCTCTTTACAAAACACAGAATCTGGCTTTTGCCTTAGATGGACTCATCATCCAAATTAAACATAGACACATAGACACAGACTTTTAGCAAAAGCAGAAACAGTTACTTAAAGGAAATCAACATTAAACTCAACGGGCCATAGTAAACCCATATTAAATCCACGTGTGATGCACTCTACTCTTGACAGGATAATTGTAGGCGTGAGTGAGGTTGGAGGGTGAAGTGATTGCACAGATGGTGGGAGGGTGGAAGACAGGTGTTTGAGTAGACTCAACCTTCCCACTAGTCTGTTCAACTCAATGATTTTCAATATGTTTTTTGCCCCACATCTCCATTTTTATTCATATGGGTTCTACAGATGGCCACTGAGTAAGCAGAGACAAATGACAGTAGAGTATGTTTAAATATTAAACAGGACATTGACAAGGGCTGATCTGCCCATTGGAAAGTTAATTGTAGACATGGTGTCCTTTCATGATGAGAGGCTCTAAGTGTTTAACGCCATCGGTGGGCATGAACTCCGAAAGCTACAAGCAGATTTGGCTCTCAGAAGATAATCACCAAATCCAACAATTTTATCTGATCACTTATGTTGATGTTAACAGTGTATTGTCTGCCCTAGTGCCTGTCATCACCAGAAAGGAACAAGCATGCTCAGCTTATGTCAGTAACTTTATTTTTTACTTTTATATTTTGCTGTTATTATTATTATTATTTTATTGAAGTATAGTTGATTTATGTTTCAGGCATACAGCAAAGTGATTCTTTTTCAGATTCATTTCCATCATAGTTTATTACAAGATATTGAATATGGTTCCCTGTGCTTTACAGTAGGTCCTTGTTGTTTATCTATTTTATATACAGTACTGTGTATCTGCCAGTAACTTTGAAACAATTTTTGGGAACATGGGAAGACAACTGGAAGCTGCATTTGATTACCTTTGGCCCTACTGGAGACTGTCCCAATCCAACGGGCAACCTTTGGTCAAAAGTCCTCATGACAGTCATCCTGGCATGTTAGAAACTGGCCATTACACTAAGCAGCACAGATTTGGGATGCCGTTGTTTCAGAATAAGCACGAGGGATTGGTGACCAGTGTGAAGAAGATGCGTAATTGCTCATCAGGGGAGGACGAGACTTGCTTTGAAGAACACAGTGTCGAGGAAGCAGAGAACCAAAGATAATTACTAGTCTTCTTTATTTCATACAAAATGCTTCTCTTGACTCCAACTACATTCTGCCCTTCAGGCAGATTCCATCTTAACTGTAAAGCACTGCAAGCCCTCTGCTTACAGACGCTGAAAAAGTTGTGAATGCTGAGCATCACGTGGCTTGTGTGGGGCACTGCGGCTGGTACCGCTCTGCACACAGAAGACTCTTGAGCTTGCTACGTACAGCAACGCCTGTACATCTGTGAGCTGGCTTTTCTGCTACTCTGCCTGGTTCTGTCAGTGTCCATTTTTCACAGCTAAATTAAGCCAAAACATTTAAATCATGTCTTATTTCCTGGGAAATAACTGCTCTGCTTTCTGTAAACAGGTATCGCCATACTTAATTTTGTTAAGAACAGTGTTGAGCGCAGCTGGGCACCACCAGGAAGACTCCAGCAACATAAGGTTAATTCACGTCTGGATAATAATGGCTTTTAAGTGAAATAGTATCACTTCTATCCGTTGATAAGGTCCCTCTGTACATAATATGTGAAAATAATTGATTTCACGTAAAAGAATAAAATTATAGCTATAACTTAGTAAAATTAAATGGGACACCTCGATGTATCATAAGTAGCTTAAACCACCAGAATTATAAATGAGCAACATGCTCGTTATTCAGACCGCCAGTCTTTCGTTACCTACGTAACTGACAGTGGCTACCCCACGTCTCAGTGTATTTACATCCTGTCTCCTTCTCTTTGCCCACTTTTCCCTGCTGGGCCGTCTCAGTCGTCTGGTGGAATCCTTTGCATTTCACTACCTTCTTGCTGAGCTCATTCTCCTGCTCTCTGCTTTTCCCTTGTATATCCTCCCCCTTTTCCTCTTTATTTTGCAGCTCTCTTTTTTGCTCTCCCATTTCCCTTCCACCAGCCTTTTCTCTTTGGCAGCTGCACATTCTTTACCAATTTCTTGTCCTCTCCTTCGGTTCTTTGCTCTTTTTTTTTTTTTCCTACCCTCACTTATGATTTCTCTCAGGAAACTTTGCTGCTTTTCAAAGGAGAGAGGGAAGTTAAATTCCTCAACAGGTCAGGAATGAAGCCTGTGTCTCTAATACAGCCAGGAGAAGATGCTCATTGGATGAACCAGAGAGCTCCTGCTTCCGGGAAACAAAAACATGCGATGTGACCGGGATTTCTCAAGACTTTATCAGCACCATTTTTTCCCCCAAGAAGTTAGCCTTGATGCCTGAGTTCTATCACTAAAGCTACTCCTGTGGAAGAAGGCATTCATTACCAGACAGAGGGTAAATATTAGCACATTTTTGATAAACTAATATTACACATACAGCAAACTGAAACACCCACACAGTCACATGAGATCAGGGTTTTTAGAATTTAGAGTTGCAAGGGATGTTAGAAAAATTTAAACAGCATGGTAGGTTGCAAGACTAATTGGGTATCCCCTACCACGGAGGAAGCAATAAAATTAAGGACAGATTCATTTTTTTAATGGGATGGAGAGGAAAGGACAATATGAAGGGAATGAAGAATGACTTGAACACACGCGGTACCCACTTTGTCTCTGGGCAGATGGGGTGCTGGACTAGGTGTGAATAGCTTTGACCTCGGAGACTGCTCACCCACTTGTGAATTTTAGCTACCCAAATCCCAAAAGTCACAGAAAAAGGGGTATGAAGGCTTGAAGTCTTTTATGTATTCATGCAGTCAAATAATTATTATGTTTGTGCTCAGCCCCGTTTTTGACAATGAGAACATAAAACAAAGTCTCTGCTCTTACGGAGCTTACGTTGTAGAGTAGGAGGCAGATAATAGTAAATCCCTAAACCTATGAATGAACCATTACGATTATTACTACTATTGTCATTACTACTACTACTGCTACGCGACTACTAATAATGATAATTAACAGCTAAATAATGCTTACAATTGACCGAGTATTGTTGTGATTCTTTTATATACATTAACTCTGTTAATTTCTCATGACTCTATTCTAAGGTAGGTGCTGTAATAATTCCCATTTGTGCAGATGAAGCACAGATAGGTTAAGTATCTTGCTCATGATCACTTGGCTATAAATGGACGACTAAATCTGCTGTCAGTGATAAATATTATGAATAAAAATAAAAGTCAATGCCTGGCACCTCCACATCTGGCCAATGGAAGTAACAGAATGGAGAGAGAGTTTGAAATCTGAGGTTTGGGTCAGTGTGCTACATGCGAGCTCTGTGACTTTAGGCAAGTAATATTGTCTATTTGGGGCCTCAGATTTCTCATCTGTTAAACGAGGATAATGAAACCTAGCTAGTGGCATAAAAGCATAAAATAAGACTAAATTGTTTGATGATTGTAAAGGACTGAACACAGGCCCAGCATACGATAAATACATAAAAATTAAACCGCAAGCCTCGAAGCTTAGCAACGGCAAAAACAAAGCGAGGAGGAGACAGATTGCTTGTGGTTGAATGTTTCCGGGACAGAAAATAATCGTTTCCTTAAGGATTCACTAACTCAGAAGGCTGGGAAGGAATAGCAGAGTCTTAGACCTTCTGGAGGGAAGTGGACTCTTTCAAGGAATGGTCATTTCTGGCAGAAGTGTGAGGGTAAGGGGCTCCCTGAGGCGCTCGGGCTGGCTGGGACAGAGCATCTGAGCAGGGAGAGACGTCGGGCCCTGGGGGACTGTGGGACTTCATACACCACTGAGGGACCACACAGCCCCTCCTAAAACACAGGCTGAAAGAAAAAAGGGCCGGACCAGCCTGGAGCCTTGTTATTGAAAGACATCTCAACTGGCAATGTAGAGGTGGCTCTTTGTACAGATCTAACAGGAACACTTGGCCTAAAGCAATGACGTCTATTTTCATTACTTTAGACGACCTAATAATCCTCCCTTTTGCTTTTCCCAGTCTTACTCTGTTCGGCAGGAACCTAGATGGTATTTCCCCTTATTGCAAAATGAAAACTTTTAGTTGTCATTACGTGCTCCTCGGTTGTTTTCTCCTTCCTGTAATCATGACCTGTGCTTATCAAACAATTCTGTGTCTTTATTACTGGTCCGAGATCTGGCCAAGTTCATTCAAAGTGTATCGTTGAGAGACGTGTTATTTTTGGTTGGTTAGTTGGTATCCTGAAAAAATGTAGGCCTTGTGATCCCAGAGTGATTTTCTCGGTCAATCAAAAAGATTTCGGGAACCATGACCTCTGCCCAAGGTCAAAATAAAAACTGTTTGTTTAGTTCTGGTGTTAGAATGCACATTAGCATTGCAGACAATACTCATGGTTTGAAAGTGAAGATAAATGTATTTTATCCTGGGTTTTACCAATATTATCTTCTAACATTTTTGGAAATCCATTTAGCCTGTTTATGACATCCTTTTTTCGGTGGTAAAGGGGGATTATAAAGGTTAATAAGATTAGTGTGTTAGATTGTAATGTGGCTTCAACAGGATTTGCCTCTGACTCGTATTGGGACAGTCAATCAAGAGAGAATAACTTACTGCAGTAACTTCATGGGGGCAGGAGGCACAGAGAGTACAATGTAAACTTTATTATATTATAAAACATGAAGTTTAACCCATGTAATATCCTTAATGAGAAATTTATTTAAAAAATAATCTTCCTCTTTCAGACGACTTGATTTTATTTAGCACATTTGAGACGTATATTAAGTGTAAAGTGCTGGGGGAGAGTTCTCACATATTTGTCATTGTCAATATTAACATGCTTCAATTAAAATGACTAAGTACATATATGTGACCCTCTGAACACCTAAAAAATGCTTGCTGGTGGTATATATCAGTGAAATCAACCTTGATCTCGTCTCCTTGGTCTACCAGATACCCTGTGGCCACCTTTGAGTCTTTCTAAGTGAGTCAGAGCTGGAGTTCCCAATTGCTTCTTGGCCTCTACTTTTTAAATTATAAAATAAATTTATTTATTTATATTTATTTATTTCCAGCTTTGGTCTCCATATATTCTCTTTTTTTAATTTTTACTTTATTTTTTTTTTAGTGGAGGTACTGGGGATTGAACATGGGACCTTATGCATGCTAAGCACGCACTCTACCACTGAGCTATACCCATCCCCCTCTATATATTCTCTTGATTCAAATGCCTGACCCTTTTTGGTTAAATTTTCTGAGACAAATTGCCTGGAATGAATAATTGTCACCACTGCAAATTCAAGTTGTATTCATTCATGTTTGTTCTCACCTGTCGGCCTAGGTATGCGTAAGCCTATTAATAGTCATCCTCCAGTGTAAGGGATTAACCTTCACCTCCTTTATTTGAAACTCCCTGTCCTTTGATTGTGAAGCCATGTTGACATATTTGACACTGATGGAGAATCAGCATTTGATAGAGTGTTT
Organism: Vicugna pacos; assembly: GCF_048564905.1. Taxonomy (NCBI): domain Eukaryota; kingdom Metazoa; phylum Chordata; class Mammalia; order Artiodactyla; family Camelidae; genus Vicugna; species Vicugna pacos. The sequence continues at coordinate 17,242,422 of NC_132988.1, forward strand.
TGATTCATTCAGCTCAGTTACAATAAGAGATTCAAAGTGGCAACCACACAAAAAGAACAAGATGAAAAAAAAAAAGGGGGCTTCAGGGAAATCAGCTTATAAACCTGAAAAAGTGCTTTGAGTGAGTTTGGAATAGTCATTTCTTTAGAAATACACACATTAGTAGGTCTAGACTGGATTGATGGACTTGTAGGCAACATCTGAGCAAAAATGACTGCCTTTCCAGTATGTATAAACTCAGTCTCACGTTAACTTCTCAAATTTTTTTTATGCTGAGTATCTAGCAAGTCAAAAACATCATTTTCTATCAAAAAAAAACTTTAAATATTAAGAGGAATATGTCTTCACAGAACAGGATAATAGTTTGTGGATATTTGACAAGCAAGTTTTTCTCCTTGAAACTGTCACATAAGAAACAGTGAGGAAAAAAACAGCAACACTGTGGTTTGGTGGGTTCACCTCAGCCATAAATTACTTTGGCACCTGGGATGGTGGGCTCTGAATACATAATTGTTGAGTTAATGAAAGAAGGTAGTGACCAGGAGGAAAATCCACAAAATGTTTTGAGCTTCTGGGATTTAAAAAACGGCGATACTCAGTTTATTTTTCTTTTTTCCCCAAGTTTATTAGAGCCCACTCTCCATAACATTGATGTTACCTAAGCTGACCGCCTCTCTCCTCACCAAGGCCAAGAGCGGGCAATGGAAGGGATGGTGACGATGCCCCACAGCTCAGTGGACGACCCTAGACTCTACTTCTTGCCCTGTGTTCTGAGTGCTCCTGCTCTGTCCTGGAATACCTGGTTTCTCTTCTGTTGTCTCATGTCCAGCCTCTGCTGTCCACCAGGTTTTAAATTGATGTCTCAGCTTTGACTTTTTCCTCTGATCACCGCAAACTATACGCTGTGGAGTTGCCCTGTCCCACCCCTTTGCCTTATCCAAGCCTGAGGTCTTAGCCCACTGGGTATCCCCTCATGGAAGGGTTGTTTGAACTTCAGTCTCTGAGTCTCTTTCTAACCACTCCCAAGTCTGTGATAGCGCTGCTTCTCTGGGTAGGGTACTATTTGGGAGGCTTAAGATAAAGCCATAAGCAAACTGACTAAGTTCCCTGCTGCCATGGAACTTAAATTCTAGAGTGGAAATAGACAATGCACAAGTAAACCTATACGGTCAAAAAGATAAGAGCAATGCAGAAACATAAAGTGTGGTAAGAGAATGAAGAGTGTTTAGATGGAGTCATCAGAACAGTCTTCCCTTAGAAGGTGACATTTGACCAAAGGTCTGAATGCAGTGAAGAATAAGCCATGCATGTAATTGGTTTCTTTTGTAGAAAAATGCAGGTGCAAAGGCCCTGAGGCCAAAGTGTACCTGGGATGATGATATTACCTATTAAATACAATTGTTGTGAGGTTAAATGAGTTAATTCATTTAAGAACTTTACATAGAACTTGTCTATAAATATTTCTTGATAAATGCTAGTTGTTAGGATTATAAGACTGCTTCCTATATTCTGGCCCAGCTAGTTCAGTTCCCCTGCCTGACCTAGGCCACCCTGATGTTTGGGGACACTGCCACCTACTGCTTCTTGCTGGTAAAACAGATGTGGGTAACACATTGAGAAGCTGGTGCTGTGTCTTAGCCATCCAACTCTAAATCAACTCTGCCTTCTGTTTTATGTGAGATTTCTGTCACCAGTACTGCCTCTGTCACCTGCCAAGCCCCAGCCCTCTCTTCACCACAGCTCCAGGGATCCAGGGCCACTGTTCATCTCGTAAGGAGATGTCTTTGGACACAGAAGACCATTCCCAACACAGGCTTCCCTGGAGCTGGTGTTTTCTGTCAAATGGCTACCTCCCTCTTTCAGCTTAAGAAGTCGCACAGAAAAATTAAGGCATGAAAATTATGGTGGAATTTATTAGGCTACCCACCTGCTCAATGCAGGGTCTGGTGGTCTTATGAAAGAAAAATGAACGAGCTCCCACTGCCTCAGAGCACTCACCATTTGGGGCTTGCACCTGCTCCCACAGACTCATGACCTTCTGCAATAGTTCTGTTGAATGGTTTGTGATTAGTCATTTTTAGAAAATTATACTTCTGGGTGCCTATGGTCTTGTCCATGTTTGGAAAAGTGACAAGTGGAAAATGGCCTTCTAGTCATGTCTTGGTCTGGCTGTGCACACAGTGGTGCCATTTAGGGTCTGGGGATGTAAGAGCCTGGCTACCTACAGCACTTGCTTAAGGAGAACACCTTATGTGACCTTCTGTTCCAAGGCCCTTACAGAATCCCCTAAGTGATATTTCGTCATCAATAACATCAGCTGTAACAGATATTAATCATGAGCCTATTCAGAGCTAGATGTTATGCAAAGACTTTTCATTTGTTATCTCATTTCAACCTCACAAAAGTCCTGTGTAACCCAGGTACTCCATACATCAGCAGATTATAAGATCACACCTCCCAGAAATACCCAGATCACAACAATCCAGGTCTCTATTCCTTGTCACTCTCAGATGTCCAGCATCTTTACCAGTTTCTTTTCCATGAATTTCTTCAAACTCTAGGAACTTCCTCCCATCCCCAAACCTGCCTCTCTCTGCCGTGTTGGTCTGGGTCTGGGCCACTCCTGGGCTTTTTCTGGACTCCTTTTCCTGCCCCAAGACTTGTCTCACTCAGGCAGCAGCTGCTGTCCTCCCTGGCGCAGGGTTGTCTCAAGTGGAGGAGGCTCAGATGGGTCCCCTGTTTCCCTTCTGTGATAGGGGAGGTTGACCTGTAACGTTTTAGCGAGACTCGTGGCCGCTTTGGGGAATAGACTGGAATAGCCCACAGAGGACTTAAAACTGGTTACTAGATATAATTGCTTTCAGAGTCCTTGGACTCGAGCCCCTTTGAGGCCCAAGCCCCACCGTGTACTGATCTTCCAGCCCCTTCTCTCCCACCATGTTGCAGAGGCCAGCCCGTGTTGACAATGAGACTTCCTTGCAGATGTGTCTTGTACTCTGACTCCAAACTTTTTTCTTCTTCAGTTCTAGACAATTATTCTGTATTATCTAAAACCTAATCCTTGGGCTCTTGTTTACCTACCCCCAGGGCCTTTCCCTAAGCACCCCTTGCCACACACACACACACACACACACACACACACGGGCAATGCATAAAAACACAACAGAACAACATCAGGATATTGGCTGATTTCTGAGTGACTTCCTGTTCCTCACATTTGAGATACACACAGAGATGTCCAAATTCAGCCTCAGCCTGTCCAGCACAGCCCCTCACAGACATGAGGCTAAGACATGCTGCGGTACCCTCCCTGACACCAGCCAGTCTCTGCTCCCAGCCTCCACCGTGCATGTTACTCCCCGTGAATTCTCACCAGCGTCTTATGGAATAGGTGTTATTAGTGTGCCTTTTGTCATTTACTAAGCTCAGAAATGGATGAGATTGGAACTATTATGAGGTTCACATAACAGACAAAGAAACTCAGGTTTAGAAACTTTAAATAACTGGCCAAAGGTGGTAGACACCTGTGCACAGAGCACACACTGTCTACTACACATTCCCTCATCCAGGGCTACCCTCTTGGTCAAGGATAACTTACAACCCTTATGAGCTCCTTAGCCATGTCACTAATTACCACTGTGTCTAGTTTGCTTTCTAGCTTAGGGCTGGGCTGTTTAGCTGTGTAAGCGTCAGTCTCCAGGTCTATACCTACAGACCAGTCACCAAATAAAGGCGAAAACCATATTTTCAAAGCCTGCCACTGCTGATTTATCACTCATGGACAACACAGCGCTCACCCCTCAACCTTGGGTTCTCTACAAAGACCTTCCTTGACTGCTCCATCCACGGAGACCATCCTTGTGTGCACTTCCATAAGCACTCCTTTTTATTTTTCTTAAACTACATAACATGGTGTTCTATTATTTATTACAAAAGATTTTTATTAATCACTACATATCATCTTACTTTGTTCCTCTATGCTTTTAAAAACATTATTGTATTATTTAATTATTTTATTTTGGTGAGGGGAGGTAATTAGGTTTATTTTTAGAGGCGGTACTGGGGATTGAACCCAAGACCTCATGCATGCTAAGCATGCACCCTACCACTGAGCTGTACCCTCCCGCTCCCATGTTTTTTGTTTCTATATGTGTTGGACTTGCCTTCCACATAAAATTAGAACTCCCTTGAAGGTAAGGACCATTCCTTAAACTTTTTTTATGTTTTCTCCAAAGAATTTACTCTTCTGCTAAGTTCATGCAAAATGCTAAATGAATATTGGCTTGCTCTATTGTTGACAAGAATTAACCAAAAAAGAACAAACTGGTATACGTAATTTGATGATGTCCCTTAAAATGTATGTTTTGAATTATTTTTCATAGGAACAGAAAATTTATAAGCAGTACAAATTGTCAATAGTAATTCTAGAAGCAAGTAGTAAAGCCTTTTCATCTTTATTTAAAAAATTTTTAAGAGATGACTCTCATAGTTCATAGATAAATGGTGAAAAAGGAAACATACATATATGGTTTTTAATAACTTGAAAAAAGAGTTAAAATAGTTTCTTAGGGCTTCTAAGTAATAATTTTCACACATTCATTGTTAGGTAGTCTCAGTTCAGCATTTTCTAAAGTGTCTCTAGATGTCTTAATCATCCACTTTATGTAAATACATTAAAAACATGAGCCTTGCAATTATATATAAAAAACAAAAAAAGGAGGAGAGTGTTTTGGTTTGATTTTGATGGCAATTGTTTGATGAAAGCAAATGCCAACACCTCCTTTTGAAGCATTTCAGTGGAAAGAAGTTCCTTTTAACAAATATTTAATGAAATCCTGAATAAAATGCTCAACTGTTTTACTACTTGCTTTGTGAACGGCATTTCTCCTTCTGCCTTTTTGGGAAACTGCTGCTTTCTGATGGTAAATGATCTATATTTTGTCTTGCTTTCTAATGCTTCCGGAGTTTAATGTATGGAAAGTTAAACCTACCTGAGGAACATTAACATATAAAGCCAAAGATGATCTTGCCATGGGCCATGGCTATGCCCTCAAATAATATAAATCCGATCAAAATCAGATACTGAAGTAGAAGGCATTCCCTGGAAAGTTTGCATTTCTTTCCTATTTTCTTAAAATCCCCGGGAAGTTATTTACATAAAGCGCCCACCGTCTTCCAAACACATCAGCCTTTCGAAAAGCTTTATTTAAATACCTCTGCCAAATGAAAGGCTCCTTTTCATGCCATTTCAAGCCCTGAAGTACCAAAAGGGTAAATAACTTGAAGTCTCACTTTTGACTGACTTGACTTTGAAAGAGGCACAGGCTGCGTAAACAGCCACTCCGCCGCCAGACGCCTCCCTAAACAGTCGCCTTCGTGATCTGCTAACATCGGTAACGATGATAAACACCTTAATTCACTGGATTAATGAGCTAGAGCCAATAGGAAAGGACAAAAACCCATAACTTTTCCCCAAACTTACTTAAATGTCAAGGTTTTTAAAGGCCTAGTTAGCAAGTATATTAGATGAGATATGTCAGCTTCCCAATTTACGACTCTGACTTGTCTCTTGTGATTCCTTATAGCCTCTAGCCATTCTCCTCTTACCTGAGGCATTCTCTGGCAAAAACCTGATGCTTCCAGTCATTCTGCATTCTTGTGTTTCTTCAAAAATAATTGGACAGGCACCTTTCCATAAACAATCATCATTAGTTATCTACGGAACACAGATAATGGCTACCACACAAATAAGTTTCAATGGAACGTCTTGAGCCAAAGAGGAGTAATTTGGCCTGCGTGTTACAGATGTGATTGACAGAGAGTTAATGCACTTAGCACTTTTCCAGGAGGCTCTGAGTATCAGCTCCTTGATGCTCAGAAAGTCCTGCTCCCAGAAAAGTGACATAGACATTGACCATTGAGTTTGTTGCTATTGGATAACCAGTTCCGTTTCCAGACTCAATGATTAAAGTCATTATAGGAACTGTCAGCAGGGGGGAAGATATGGAAACTGTCACAAGCAGCAACTGTCTGAAATGTTAAAGATTCCCACAATGTTTAACAGTTTTAAAGCAGGAAATTTGGACCTAATGAAGATCAACCTCAATTATAAAGCTGCAAGCTTCAAATATTTTCTGCTAGGTTGATTAACCCCACAGCCCCTTTTTTTTTTTATTTTTAACCTCCTTGGGAAAATTCTGAAAGAAATCAACTCTCATATTTATGGCTATGAAGAAAGTTTACAGCAAAAATGAATTAACATCATTTAAAAATCTGTTATTTGAAGGATGCATATTCTATAGAAAATATTGAGGAAATAAAAGTTTAAACTGAGTGAAATAGGAGCACATAACTTGAAAGATTTGAGTAATTATTTTTATATTCAAGGACCATGATAACTTTAATATTTGATAGAACACAATATTTCCAATCCAACAATGAGCCTAGCCATGTTTATAAGTTGCTAGCAGTTTTTTTCTAGTGCTAAAAATAAAAATTCCTGATTTAAAATTAGAATTTGTTATTGTTTTATAATTTTCTGTCGAGAGCATTGGCCATGATTAAAATGATTTCTAAGTTAAACATATTTTTGGAATTAATTAATTAAAAAAGATTTATATATATACACACGTATATAGAAAGATAGATTTAAAAAACAAACAAGTTTGTTCTGTGTAGTACAGGGAACTATATTCAGTATCTTGTAATAACCTTTAATGAAAAAGAATATGAAAACAAATATATGTATGTACATGCATGACTGGGAATTGTGCTGTATATCAGAAATTGACACATGGTAACTGACTGTGCAATTAAAAAAAGATCTAAGTACATAAGTGTTGATTAACACTATCGGATTATCAATGACTATATTAGCTCATTTTGTACTATGTTTGAAAACAAATGGCAAGTCTGAAAAACTGTTACAGACCCGAGGAACTGTGAAGACATGAAGACTGATTGTAATGATATATACTGAGTAGGATCCCAGAACAGAAAAGAACATTGGGAGAAATTAGTGAAATCTGAACAAAACATAGACCTTAGTTAACCAATATTGGTACCTTAGTTGTGACAAATGTGTAATAGCAATTAGGGTAAGCTAAGGAACATATTATACTAAAAAATGATTTGTTGTTTACCTGAAATTCAAATTTAACTGGCTGTCTTGTACTTTATGAGCTAAATCTGGCAACTCGGATAGTAATATAACATGTTCATGACAGAAGAAACCAGGTGAGGGGTATACAGGGACTTTTGGTAATATCTTTGCAACTTTCCTGTAAATCTAAATTATTCTAAAATAAAAAGAGTACTTACATTTTTTAAAAAGCAGTGAGAATCTTGTAGTGGCTCGCAGCGAAAGAGAATGTGACAATGAATGTATGTATGTTCACGTAGAACTGAAAAGTTGTGCTCTACACTGGAATTTGACACAACATTGTAAAATGACTATAACTCAATAAAAAATGTTTTAAAAAAACAGTGAGAAAACATATGGCAATGAAATGCATTTTGCTTTAATGTTTTAGTCAAAGCAGTTTACACACCTTAGATTAAAATCTGACATCAGCCATAACTTTAATTTTTTTCAATGTATAAACAAATTTGCCCTTGAAAAATGCATGTTTTAACCCCATTTGTCAGTAAAGGAGTGCCTAATACAATAATCCTAACAGTAATATTCTATTTATTTTTCTTTCCTCACCTGCTATGCCCAGGTTTTGACATTAAGAATATTGTGTTTGATATTTTCTGCATTAAAAACCACTTTAGGCTTTGGTTCCATTTTACTCCCAGTCAGAAAGATCAGAAAAAGCTCAAGTCACACAGTGAGAAACTTTATCCACTGAATGAGACATTATCCATTCCACCAGACTGCAAATCAAAGAGTATCTCTTAGGCTGCTTAAAAATTCATTTTAAAATCTGATCCTGATTGTACTTTTATGGTAATTTCATACCATCAATCATCCTTTTACCTTTAGTCTCTGGGTCCACTGCTCTCCCCATAGATCTCATTCACTCTACCTCATTATAATTCTTTAGGTGAGAAAACAGAGGAAGAAACCTTAACAGAAAATGAGGGAAAGATGTAAATTTCTTGAGAAAAGTCAGGTTCGCTAAGAAGCTGAGCTAATGATAACGTTCTGATCTTCCCTCTTTTTTGTAATTAAAAGATGGGAGGAAAAACGGACCCCAAAAAGGCAAAAAACATGTCTCCCATGCAAAGAACATATTTGTAACCCGCATTCGATCTTACTAATATACCTTACAGTTTCAAGCTGTCTGCGCCCTGACTTGTTTCTGCCATTTGACGTGAACAAAAGAAATATTCTTGAAACTCTTGAGAACTTCTCTTTCATTGTGTGATGTTTGCCTGCCCTTCACCGGGGCTGCCTCCTTTCTAATTCTGTTTTTAGTAAACGGAATGATCAGAGTGTAGAGTGAGCAGCAGGCAGCTATGACCCACAGAGAGCGGGTCCCTCCCTAGGTACAGAGGTTCAACTTAGAGTTATGGGAAATCAATAATATAACTTTGGTTATTATTCTGCATTTGGCGATGTATATACGCTTGCTCCAGCTAACAATTAATCACTGGAAGGGAATAGCGCAGGGCTGTGTTATCAGCCAGAAAGCGCTCGTGGCAAGTGCAATGATTTCTAACATCTAGTTTAAATCGAGCATTCATTCAGCCTTTTCAGCATGATTCAATTTTACTAACAATAAGTGCTATATTTTTGCGCCATTGATTTGAATGCTGACTCCGGTGTAAAGCATATTTCTTAGAGCAACAAGAAATGTAGTAGGTAATAAACTCAGCAGTGAGCTCAGCCTCGGTACATTTAGATCGGAATTAAAAAAAAAAAAAAGGCTATTAACCACAAGGGAAGCAACTGATTTCTCTGAAGCCCCAAGTCCAGCTGCACCATCATTTTCTAATGCCTTTAACAAAATGTTGCCATAAACCACAGAATGCCAATAATAGCAATAATCCCTCCAAAATGGGTTGTTACCAGCAGTTAGTGACCAGTTTCTTAGTTAATGGCCTGAGGGGAAAGGCTTTAAGAAAGCTGTATTCACTATTTCCTCTCAGGCAATTTAACTGGATGCATTAAACTGCATTTTCATTGGGATTTCAAAATGTTTGTGCTCTGACAAGGCGCTCATTTTAAGGTCTTTTGATTAAATCTCCATCTCCACAGTCTCAGGAAGAGCAAAGAAGCAACCCATGGAAGTGTGGGAGCGGGGTAACTTTAACAGTCTCTTAATTAATAACGTTAAGTGACAGTCTGAAATACAAAAACGTAGATTGCCGCTATCACGCGGAAGTTCTTTGTTCTGATTTAACGCTCTCCGGTCCGTCATTGATGAGCTATAAGTGAGCCCTCTGTTCATTCATTCCTTCACACAGATGATAATCCCGCTGCTGTCTTTGTGGGGGCGATTGTGAGGATCAAAGGCGATTCTATTTGTGAAAGAGATGGGAAACTACGGGATGGTGCTGAGTACCAGAGGCTGCCCGCCCGCCGCAGCCTCCTTCATCAGTAGTAACCAGGTGTGCTTGGTTTAGCTAACTAGTTAATCCGCACATCTGCCCAGAGGGTTAAATTTTAACTCCTTGTTGCAAGAGCAACAGAGGATGGGAGTAGGGAGGTGACCACGGAAATGAGGTTTCTGTAACTGCTGCTAGAGTTAAGAGTCTAAACCCACTCAAATTTAAATTGAGAAGTCAAGATTTAAGGGATTCAATTTTTATTCTCAAGCTTATGAAACATCAGCCCCACTTCTTTTGAAAATGTAAACTTTTTATCAGATGCCATGAAACATCCGTTTATTATAGGCTAGTTTCTGTTAGAAATAAATTGTGCCTAGCATGCAAATTAAGTCAGGCCCCTGGACCTGGGACTTTGAAGTGATTACAAGGAGTTTTAAAATTCCACAAGTGAAATAATAAGAATGTTGTAGTAATTAATATTGAGACAGACTGTTCTTATTTGGCATCCTAAGGTACATGAACACAGAAGTGTTTTATAATGTGTGGGAAAGGCTGACTTAAATATATTTCAGGTGATAATATAGTATACCATAGCTGAGATGGTCATAAATTAATAATAATGATAATGATAATAATAATAATAATAATAATAATAATAATAATAATAATAATAATAATAATAATAATAATAATAATATAAATGTAGCATTTTTCTCTAAGGAACTCCAAAATAATATTTCAGGTGTCATCTTTTATTCAATGCATTGTTTTTCCTGTTTACATCTAAAATAATTTCTTCTGATTCATATTCTATCTATATAACTAACATATTAGAATGAGACATGGGCACCAGAACATTTTTCTTATTTCAATACATTAATCATAGGGATACGCTTCTAGATTTAAACTAAAATTTATATATCAATCTGACACTATTTATACACCAGTCATAAATCATTCAGAAACATGAATAGGTTACATAGTATGAGTTAATTTGTCTGCTTCCACAAACTATAGGTTTTAAGCAAAACACTTCAATTGTTCATTAATTGCAACCATTAACCTGGCTTCATAAATAAAGGCAAAAATGATGGACATTACGAAGAAAATGGCATGGGTCATGCACAGGTCTGCTCCGACTCATCACATCCAGTGCTGTCTCAGGTTACAAATACTCACTTTTATGTCTGCACTGAGGGGGCAAAGGTAAAGATCATATTATCTATCTGTTTGTCTGTCTATCTATCATTTTTTATTAACTATTATATATATTTTCTTCATTGCGTGAAAAAAAATCAAAGCCATATAAATGAAGCTTTATAGCATAAATTCATCAAATTGAAACTGCATTTCAAGGAAAATGAAATACACATTTAAAATCAGAAGTTTCTGTTTTCCTCATAACCAAAGTTCAAGGCGGGTCCAGCACCACATCCTATTTAAAGGGTGGTTGGAAAATGCTGGAGGGTAGTTTTGTCACGGGAAGTGGATGTGTTACGAATGAATGGGACGCGAAGGAAGACTGCCCCCGGCTCCGAGGTGCTAGTTTACAGTGTGAAAGGCAGGATGGAGACAGCCCTGCGTTAGGCAGATGAATAGAAATCCTTGCCACAGAGACAGGCTTGAGCTTGTGCAGAGGAGGAAGGCACTGAACCTGCTTCCCTCAAATCTGCCCTTTCTCTCCCAGCCCCTAAGTGGCCGTTCTGCACTGTCTGCAATCATTGTGGTGGAGACAAAGCCTGTTATCCTACAGTGCACCTCAGGAGAAGAGGTGATGGTGTGAAAGGTCTGGTTGGACGGGGTGGAGTATGAGGTCACAGACCCTGCAGGGAAGGATGGAGTGATACCAAGTGTGGGCACGAGAACAGCAAGGGGATACTGTGGACACAGGAAATCAACTTTGCGACTCTTCAGAGTTTCTCCTTTGGCCAGCCCTTCTGCCTATAAACGCATCTCTCAGGAAGGCTCTACAGATTATAAAATAGATAAAGGGTGCTGAATTCCTCAGAAGGAAGATAAGTAAGCATTCTGCTATGACCCTGTCTTGGAAGATTATGAAGAAGGCAGCAAGATCTTGCATATAAAACATAACATTAGTTTAGAATTCTATAACTTAATTTTCTTTTATTTGACAAGGGACTAATGTGTCATGCATTTGAAGAGTAAACAAGAATGTGAGAGGAATGGGAACAAATACAAATTCTTTTGGAGGACCCAAGCGCTTTGGGTTCACTCACAAATGTTGCCATTGGTGGGAGAGAGTGATGGGGGTGGGGGTGTCAGAAGAGAAAGGAAACACGTTGATTGTAGCGTTCAGTGTTTTTTCACATATTGTCACTTTTTAGTCCTCAACTATGAGGTAGCTATTATTATCTCCAGTTTACAGCTGGGAAAGCCATAGCAACCTGCCCAAGCTAGTCTTCTGCGCAGCTGGTTTGCTGGCTGAACCCATAAATCCAACACCAAGTCTCCCAGATGCCAACACTCAAGCTCTTTCCTTGGCAGTAATTAAGGGTCTCAGTACATGTGAAATCTGCCCCTTGCCCACAAACCCATCAATAACAATTAATTCGAATGATTAGAATGTATCTGTTATTGCAGTTACATTTAAAAATACCTATTTTGTTTTATTTTTTTATTTCCAACATTCATTACTACAAATATAGCCGTAATAAACATCCTGCTAGATACATCTTTGCCTACTTTTTAAAAATTCTTATTTTTAATTAAAGTGTAGTCAATTTTCAATTTAAAATGCCAATTTTAAAGTCTACACATTTCCAAAATAAATTTTCCACAAATATTTTTGATCCCTGACGTAAGTTTCCACGTCATCTTGGCTGGAAAAGAGAGCCTTTGAAAAGGATGTTTTTACCTCCACTCATGGCCTACTTACTTTGCAAAACTATCAAAAGATTAAAAAACCTTTTCTGAGAGGTTTTCTTAGGATTCTAGTATGTATATTACTTACATTCCCTGCTCCCTAATCTGCTTTTATTTTCAGACTTTAAGAGATTTCCTAGAGACACGCTTTACCAAAGGGTCTGACACCGCCCCTCAGGCTGCTTATGGAAATGAAATTGCAAACACACAGCCTGTGCACCTTGGGCTTAGCAAAATGTGAAACATTTTTCAAATTACAAGGTTATCCTGTAACCTAAGCCATTTAATATGAAATCACAAAATTTCAGGGCTACAAGGGGCCCCTAAGAATGTTAAGTTCAACTCCTCAAATATGTTTGACATCATTAAACTGAAGCACAATGTACTGAGTAAAGCTGATTTCTTCCAAAGCCTTTATCTCAATGTGGAGCCCTCTGCTAAGGACATTTTACTACAAGCAATTCTCAGCATTCTGGCCAGGAATTGAACGTGAACACTGTAAATAAATCTGATTTGTATTTATTATAATATAAACAATATTACAACAGAGCAATGAGTTTCAGACTCTGCTCCTATTCTGCAAGCTAGACCATGGGATTTCACTATTAAAACTTAATGACAGTGATCTGTTTTTGAGCTAGACAGGAAAAAAATTAATTGATAGAATTCTCTCTGCTAAAATTTTTAACCATCCCCCATATTTTTAAAGCCTTCTCTATATGAGACGTTAATGTAAAATATCTCATTCAGAACTAAATTATTTTGAATTTGTTGTATTGTTTCATCATGTTTCACATTATGCCTTTCAGTTGTTCAACTAGCTGAATAGATTTGGGGTTCATGGTAATAGAGGGCTACTTTCCTGATCGAGAAACTAGTGCCACAAAGATACCATTGAACCAACTGTCAGAAATATACTTTTACATCACACAGAATAGAATGTTGTAATCACATTTTTGTAACTGGGACATTATAAATAACATTCTCTAGCATGTTTATCAATCAAATAGGGAAGCGAGAAAAGATCCAATGATACGCATTTATCCAAGAGATCCTCAGAGAAGCCTGAGGAAGGCACTGGGGACTTCTGGGGTGGGACCTGTCGTGGGCAGTTCTGGACTAAGGGGTCAGGTCAGTTGCATCCCAGTCAGGAAGCGCGGTTGGTTCATTGTCTTCGATAAGAGTGGTAAATAAATAATACAGGTATAATCTCCAGGACTTTGCCCTGGAGATTATACATCACAGTAAGTTGAATCACTGTGCATCAAGAATCAATCATATTATAAATGATAAAAGCACAAAATAATAGGAAGGACTCGATTGTTAGACACACGACAAGACAGTCTGATAGGAAAGGTTGAGTTCATAAATAGAAAGGAAGCAGTCGCTGCTAATTCTTCAAAGAACTAACATAGAGATTCGAGACTATTTTTCTACAGATCTGGAAAGGCCTTTAAATTGTGCCTGACCTGGAATTTCTAAAACAAATTCCTAAGGCTAGCACTGCCCTGCTTTGGATGGCAGAACACTGTCATTCTCATTTAGAATGTGCAGGCTCAGTATCAGATTGCAGGATTAGCTCCTCAACTTTTGATTATCAGAACAGAGGTTAGGTGCTGAAAAGAGTCACTTAAGACAATGGGGAAGAGGAGTGGTAGTAACGTTAATTATTGAGACTCAAGCCTACAAAACAAAAGTGTTTGAGTGTCTCATTCAATCTCACCAGCAGAACAAGTCAGGGGAGCTGAGAATTGGGACAATTCTCCTAGAAAGTGCACAGCGAAGCTCTCCTCGTTGGTCCTCTAATCGGCCATGAAGATGGATGAGGGGATACGCATGAGATGAAATCAGCAAATAGAATTCTGTGGAATAAGGAAAGACTGTAAGCAGAAAAATTAAACTAAAGAATAGAATTCTTCTGCCTGTAAGTTTTAATCCCCATGCTTTTCTTATGCCTTCTCTGTGCGAGACTTCAGCATGAAATAGCATCTTGTTCAGAACTGGTTTCTTAGGAGGAAGTGGTTTGATCTTGACGACTGAGCAAAATGATGTGTTGGAAATAGCTGACATTTATCTTCAGTGGGTCCTTACTGCCTTGTTTGGCATCTGACACATAGTTCGTGTGCAATGAACTATCGTTAATGATAAAATAAATGAATGAATATTATGTGTGTGGGATTCTGATGAGGGGAGAGGGAGTGGATTGTAAGGCAGAATAGCAGTACTACCTCAGAAGTGTTGAAATTTCAAAATTTCTTTCCATTTCCACTGCTACCTCCTTAGTCCAAGTGTTATCATCTCTCACATAAACTACTGCAGTAGCCTCTTACTTGGCCTTCCTGCTCTTACTTTCGCCCCTTACATTCTGTTCTCCACAGAAAGGCCAAAGTAATCTTGTAAAAATACGAATCGTATCATGTCACGCTCTTGCTTCAAACCGCTCGAGGGCTTCCTGTAGCATGTAAAGTACAACCTGACCTCCTCGCCTGGCCTGCAAAGGCCCTGCCTCACCTGGCACCTACCTAACTTTCTTACATTTCACCCGTTACTACCTGCCTTTACCACTGTGCTCATTTCACACTTACCTTCTTCCCATGCCAAGCATGTGCCAAACTCATCCCCACCACAGGGCCTTTGCACCAGCTGTTCTCACTACCTGGTAATCCCTGATGCTCACAAAGCATGCTCTTTCTTATCATGAAGGCCTTGGCTTACATCTCCTCTTTAGAGAAGGCTTCTCTAACTACCCATGGAAAAATAGCCCCTGGGAGCTCTCTAGGAAATCAGTCTGATTATTTTCATCATGTAGCACTTATCACCACCTGCTGTTTTCTTGTTTAATTTTTTATTGTTTTTCTCTCCTGCCTTAAAATTTAAGTAGCATGAGAATTTATTCAAACATATATCACCAGACAGCCTGGCATTTAATAAGAGCTCAGTAAAAGATTACTGAAAAAAAATGAGTAAACAAATAAGTCATCTTGACTTGAGAAGGACCCGTGAATGAGAATCTTGACCAAAAAATGGATGTTTTGTGAGTTGATGGGTGCTTCTGTGCATGTCCCGATGCCCAATAACAAATTAACACAGGTGGGGAAATCAGTTCAGCAAAGCAATGGCTTCATGGATGGGGTTCCTTTTTCAGTCTTCTCATCAGATAGAAGCTATTTAAATTTCGTTCGGGGATATTTAAAACTTGAAGTTCTCAACTGGCTAATTTCTTATAACTTCTGACCTGCTTCACAAAATCTACAGTATTTTAGTGTGATTTTTTTCTAGCCAGTGTAGGCAGGATGGTTTTCTGTGTTTCAGGCTTATAAAATTATTGACAAATAAACACGAACTGTGTCGGCAGCTAGCATATTCCTAGGCAGGGTGTTATAATAGGAGTTTGCGACGGGCTGGGGGAAGGCGTGTGGGTGATGAAGGAGGAATCTGTCCACCCACACAGGTTGGAAAACCTACTTTAAAACTCCCACAGCACCAATTGAGCTTAATACGGTTGTTATGGGGAATATGTGCGCTATGATGGCAATGTGTCAGGCCTAATTGGGACCTTCTGAGAGCTAAGAGGACGTGCAATTCTAGCAGGAAAATGTTAATCCAGTCACAAACACTGTATTCACAGGAAAACTTCCCTTCAGCCCTCCCTGCCTTCCTTACTTAGCTATTCAAGGGAAGTGATCGGTGCATGCAAACTTATAAAAATTTAAACTATTTGGGTGCTTTTGGAAATGAGTTACAGAGCTCAACTAAACAACAAAAAATTTCCTCCATGAGAATGAGATACTTAATAGGTATTGCTGACTCCTCTCTCGCGTAAGGGCAGGTCCAGCCAGTTAGAAAACCTCCTGGATATCCAGGAGTGACATTTGTAGGTGATTCAAATTCACACCAAGCCTACCTTGTTTATGTAAGCCCCAAGGAATTCACAGCTCTCTGCATTAACCCTAATTTCCAATTTTAGGTAAGTGTTCACCAAACCATTTCTGAAATAATAACTGGGAAGTGATACAGGAGAGACATCTCTCCTTCTCTGGCTTCGAGGGAAGCTGAGGAGGGGGAAGGCTGTCCCTGTTGATGTAATCAATTCTGGTGTCATTAACACCCATGGAGGGCCACTCCCTCCCTGTAGGGGACTAGTCAAGCTTACGATCTTCATTGGTCTTTGGCTGGAGTGGGAGCGTGGGGTCAAGGGACTTCTTGGAAGCATGCTGTCAAAGTACTTCTCAGATCATGGGATGACCCTAGACACCATGACCTTCATTTCACCTTGCTAGTTAACAAAAAGTGAACGAGAAAAGGCAGAATAGCAGTACTACCTCAGAGGAAGCTGTTTCCACCGCTCACTCGTGTGTCATGCAGTGTGATCCACCGTGAAAACAAGCTTTGACCAATGAACTGGGATGCCTATAAAGGTAGATCTAAAGGGAATAAAGCCAGAGATCTTAGGGAAATGTACTGTACCACACCTCTCCTTTTTATTTGAAAAACAGAACAAACTCTAATGGGTTTCATGGGGTATCCCAATGAGTTAGGGAAGTTTGATGTAATTGTGGAATGTTATCTTGGCCTTGTCTATGCTAACATTTATAAATCCCAAACTAGCAGTCAGATACCACCCACGGGCTTTATGGGCGTGAGCTCATTCAATTCTCACAACTCCAAGAAGCAAGAGTATTGCTATACCCATTTTCACAGACAAGGGAGGTGTGCAAAGTCACAGGGCTTGCAAATGACAGCACTCTAATGAGAATAAAATGCCACCTACTCTATCATTTTCAAAACAGGATTTGATCAAAACTGGAGAAAATGTTTTCACTTGTAAGAATTACAGACTAGACGATTCTTAGGAGAGACCATTGAAGGATGAGCAGGAAGGGAGCAGCGTTTGGGACTTAAATCAGACTTTCAGGCTCTGGGTGTGAGTCCCAATGAATCAGAACCTAGAGTTTACAAGGATCGGGAATCTTGCAGTCATGCCTCTTTTCCTGTTACCTAAAACGAATGAAGCCCTGGTTCATAGTATTTGCCTCCGCTGCACGCCTGTGTCTGGAGAGTTATTTACAAGTGCGTTTGCTTTGTTTTGTATAAACATGTTATCTCAAGGGCTGCAGGGGGAGTGATGTGGTTAAGTCTCCCTAACAAGAGCTCTTCCAGGAGATCATTTGTTTCCCTGCGTCTGTGATGTAACTACCAGTAACTTCCTGATCAGTTACACTTAGGACAAGGTGGGCTGATGTGTCCTGCCAGGTTCCCCAGAAGCAATTCTTTGTTTATCCAGATTTCTTCCAGATCATTTCCAAAGATCTGTCTGCTTGTGTTTTAGTTCACCAATGTTTTATTTACAGCATCTCACTGAGACCAGGCAGTACAGAAAGGGACCCTGTGTTTTGTGATAAGTTTTCCTTTCAAAGCCTCATGCTCAAAGAGAATTGACTACAGAGTGTCAGGTGACCTTGAGCTGAAGCTTAGCAAGCCAGTATCATGCTATGAACAGAAAACAGCTTTATTGGACATCAGGCACCAAACCACAGCATCTTAAGTCTTTCTCAAGGATTCGAAGTTAGAATAATGCCTATTATAAAATACATTTTTAAAAATTCACTTGGAGAATTTGATTTTGTCCCTTATAGTATTTTTTCTTCTCTGATGAAATTTACACGGAAGTAGCAAATCTTACTTTTCATTTCTGCAGTATTTAGCTCGGTAAGAATTGGTGTCAACCAGAGACATTAACTCCTGCCTTGTCGTGCATGCTAAAGCACCCTCATTATCTGCCATGCCAGCTCTAAACTTATTCAAAGAAAAAAAAAAAATCTCAGCATGAAACTCATTCTGACTATAGGGGGCCCCATGAACTGTGTTTAAAAATTCAGCAGAAAATGTTCTCATCTCATATAGGAAGTTCTTTTTTATAAATGCCTAAGGCCTTGAATTTCAGGAGCTGCTTTCATGATTGTTTTTCTGGGGAAATCTATGAAATCAAGAAAAGATGCTACTACAGGTGGCATTTTCTGAAAATATGGCATTCCCTTGGTTAGGAACACCACGCAGACGCTGTTGGTCCTCACTGAATTTCACACAATGTATTCCTTTAAAAAAATTTTTTTTTTCCCATGGCAGGAGGTAATTAGGTTTATTTATTTTTTAAATGGAGGTGCTGAGGATTGACCCCAGGACCTAATGCGTGCGAAGCACACACTCTACCACTGAGCTATAATACCCTTCCCCAACACTACGTATTCTTTTAATATTGTCTGGTAATGCTCATTTCTGAAGCTGATGAACCAGCCAATGGCAAAATGGGGAGCACTGCAAAATAGTTTCAGACACAGAATAAACTGGCCTGGTGAGCACATAGGATGCCCACACACCGCCGTCTACAACTGCACACGATCACGCCCCGCATTTAGGTGGAGGGCCAAATAGTGAGGACCCTGACGTGCAGAGTAACGCATTCCAGGACAGCCCTCAGTGCCACCTGGATGCTCCATCATCAGTAGTAAATGTAGGATTTTCTCTCTTTTGTACTTGCTCTCCCCACTTTATCTCAAGCATTTCTGCTCCAGTTCATATGCGGTAAGTGCATCTGTATCAAAGCCCCTAAAAGACAGGCCAAGGGAGATTTCTCCCTCTCTTTGGGGAGTGGCGTAGGTCCCAGTTCTCCACATAGCTGAATGGACATGATGAGAAACCTAAATTAGGGATGAAACAGGAGAAGCAAAGCTTTAAATTCCAGTGGTCCAAGAGGATTGACTAACGCACCAGGCCCTGATGGTTTTCCATGGTGACCCACTCAGCACCCCTTCTAGACAACAAGGGTGCTTTGTTCTTAACATAATCAAATTTTGATAATCCAGTGTCCTCCCGGGGCCAAAATCATTTACCGAGGATATGCATTGCTCTAAGTCTGTGGCAGTGAAAGGGCCTTGGGGAAGGACTTGGGCGTGGCTAGGACATAGACTCAGTCTGTCTGTGAAATTAACATCTCTAGCATGATGGTTCTCAAACTTTGCTATGCATTTGAGTCACCTGAGGACCTTTAAAAATCCTTGTATCAATTAAATAGAAATCTCTAAGAATGTAACTCAGGCAGCAGGAATTTTAAAACTCCCTAGTTGATTTCAGTGTGCAGCAAAGCTTAAAAACCACCATCACCTTGCCCTTGCGACTGAGAATATGATCTGTGGACAAGTACCTTATTGCTACCGAGTCCAAGCTCATGTGCTCACCGCACGACAGGCCAGTGTATCCGGGGATGAGTTGTTGGGGCAAGGAATAGTGACTTTATTTGGAAAGCCAGCAGACCAAGAAGATGGTGGTCTAGTGTCCCAAAGAACCATCTTGCCTGTGTTAGAATTAATGCTTCTTTTATACTAAAAGGGGAGGGAGTAAAGTCAAACATTTCCTGGTTCCAGTCAGCCTCCGAAGGGGATGTGTTCATTCCTTCCTGCCTGCAGTCGTTCACAGGTGGGTCTGGTCGGGATGTCTCCTGTGAGCTAAACAAAGGTACGTCAGCTTAACACTCATTACTTTGGAGGCAGGGTTCCCAGAGATGGGCCATTATGTATCATTTAAGCATCCCTTTAGTGATTAGCTTGTAGCAATGCGATAGAATGTGAAGGTTACAGTAGAAGAAACAGACCCAACATGGAGTCAGCTCTGTTATTCCCTATTACATTATTGGAATAATTGAAAGAAAGCTACAAAGATGAAACGCACAGAGGCTATTTAAGAAACCGCAAGTTGTCCTGTTTGTCTAGAGAATAAATTAGGTCAGGGTTTTTCAACCTTGGTGCTACTGATAGTTTGGACTGGATTATCCCTTGTTATGGGAAGGGATTATTCTTTGCATTTCAAGATGTTTTTCAGGGTCACTGACCTCTGTGTACTAGATGCCAGTAACAGCTCCCAACTTGTGACAGTTCAAAACACTTGCAGGCATTGCCAGATATCCCCCAGGGGGCAAACTCACTCTTGGTTGAGGACGACTGGGTTAGGAAATTGCTGGAAAGCAGGGGTGTAGAAGGGAGGTAGGATCAAAATTTGAGAGCTCTGCTATGTCAGGATAGGGCATTAACGCTTAATTTGATAGACAAAGGGTGTTTATTAAAAGATTTTTAGGCTAGGGAATTACAGAATGAATGTTGTGATTTAAGGAAATCATTTGGCATTTTGTATAACTTTGTATTTCTGTAAAATATAAGTGTGTATATTATACATATCAAGTAAATAAATTACTTAACATCCTTGTACCTCAGTTTTCTCATATGGAAAATGGGGCTAATCATGGCATTGTACTGAGGATTAAATGAGATGATTCATATGAAGTACTTGAACAGTGCCTGGTACATTTTAAGTGAAAAAATAATTTTTTGTTATTATAGTTAATATTACTTATCGAAAAACAAGGCCCTGTTGTAGCTCAAACAACTTTGAAACACCCACCAATTCAACTATGAATCAGGATCACAAAATTTATTCCAAAACTGAGTCCAAGTATAACCCAAGTCATCACACCCAAAGGGATTGCTATTCCCTTTCCTCCTTGAATTCTGGATTAAAAACTAATCAGATCACACTTAAAAACAAAATGGGAGGAAATGTGGAAAAGAGAGAGAAAACTGATATTTAAAGCTTCTTCTCAAACACATATTGGAGTGCCCTGAAAGCATATAAAGACAGACGGAAGGCCAAGAGCCTCAAACTGCTCCACAGGGGCAACTTTGAATGGGCTGACTTCCACACGTAATTGCTAACAAGCCACAGGTGCCAAGCCACATGAGCTGGCGATAGCCTGATTTTGAGAAGAGAGATGACAGTTCTTTACCCGTCATTCATCCCAAGGTGCGCTTGTCATCTCTCATAGCACATAGCACGTTACCTTTTTATTAGTGGCTTTGGAAATATTTTCGCAAGTGAGCAGCTGCAGCTTCCTTATCTGCAAAACTGCGCGTAAGTGAGACTATGCTGGGTGGAGGCTGTGTGCTCCACCTGCCAGGAGGATGAGAGGTGTGCGTGTGAGCTTTCAGGCAATCGGATTCCTGCCTGTCTCTTGACACTGGCCAAAATGATGGCCAAATGCAGTTCTTTCATCTGCCTTTGCTTTCTTCCCCGTTTCCCTGACCATCTAACCTCACCAGCCTGACATAAAGAAAATACTTTAGAGGTTTAATATACAGAAATCAGGTTAATTGTATTGGTTTGTTAATGATGCAGTCTTACATTTTTAACTTTTCAAAATGCTTTCTCATAGGTCATCTTGCTTGAGCCCTACCAAAGCCTTTAAAATAAATATTGTCTACTCCTTACAGAATGAAACCGGGGTTCAATGAAGTTTAATGCTTTGTGCATGTAAATGATGGAACTGGGGAATAGAAGGTGGGTTTTCTGACTCATGATCCCAACACTGTAACTGTGGACAAGTCTCTCAATCATTCTGTACCACAGTGTCCAACAATATTCACATATCTCTTCCTTTTTCATTTTAGCCAGAGTCGTATTTCTAACTAACAAACTTATAAGAATCATTAGACCCTTCTCATCGATCTTCATAGGCTTCTTGCTTGGTCTTCACGTCTTTACTCATGACCCCCTTAAATCTCTCATCACCCACTGCTGTCAGAGTCAACCTCTCCTTAACACCTTGGCAGGATGCCATCACTTCTCAGCTACTTCCAGCTATTTGTCCAGTACCATTTGTGTATTTAAGATTTGTCCTTGTCGTCTTATCTCTGATCTCAATCGCACCCAAAACTTTTCTTTCTTACTCCTGATGTAGGTGGAGTTTATGACTGTAGGCTCTAACAGGGTGGTGAAAACATGGTTCCAGGTCTCTGCCTACTCTCCCGTCTTCTAGGTTAGTTCCTCTAGTCTGGGGATGGGAAAAGGGAGAAATTAAAGATCTCCTAGCTTTCCTAAGTTGCTAAGATTCCAGAAATCAGAGGGGAAGAAAAACTGTGAAATAGTTCCATACTCTAAAGCTTCCAACAATCGTCATGTTCTTGCTGATCTGCTGATTCACTTCCACAGAAAGATCTGTTTACCATATGACCCAGTAATGCTATTCCTAGGTGTTTTCCCAAGATAAAATATATCTCTATATATCCACACGAGGACTTGTACTCAAATGATCACAACGGTTTTATTTATAATAAATTTAAAAATTAAATATCCATAAGCTCATGAATTGATTAAAAAATTGTAACATACAATTTTCATACAATGGAATATTATCCAACAAGAAAATAGGTGGTGGAAATATTGCATATCAGATATGATAATGGTTTCAAGACTTATGTTTGCCCAAACTCAATGAATTTTACCTTGATAGAGCTTATTAAAATTTTTTTGGTATGATGTGCTACTGTGGAAGGTTTTCTCTAGAACACTAGATATTGCTAGAAATAGAAGTTACGGTTTGATTTTTTATGGGAATTTTTCAGCTGTGCACCTGTGCAAAAGGAACTATCCCAATAAATATACAAAGCCCCTGCACGGAGGTGTGTTCACATTTTGGGCTTCACCGAGGAATAGGTACCTGCACTCAGGCACCTGAATTCTGCCTGAATGCAGTCACTGAGTTTTTGCAATGAGCAAGACACATATTTTGAAGGTTTAGGTACAGATGTGGAGTGATTCTAATGCAAAGAGAGTGTTTGTATCCTTGCTATAAAACATTCTTTCCTTCTCAACCCTGTAATGAGTTAGCATCTATAACTCAGATACATCTGGATGATCCAACCAGGATTCTGATCTCACAGTCCTCTTCTTTTTTCAGTTTGGGGACTTTCAGCCCCACTCCCCAACACAGGGGTATCCCCCGTGAGATCACTCAGTACTGCATCATCTCCAAGCCCTTGAGCTGTTTTCACATCAAAATGATGTTAACATTAAATCAACAAATAATTATTGAACACCCTGTCTGTAGCACTTTATCAGATGTGAAATGTGGAAAAATATGTGACAGTCCCTGTCGTCAAATAATTTTAAAATATAGCTAGAGAAACAAGATGAAAAAGGCATAGAGTTAATAATAATGAAAGATATAAATAAAACTTTATGAAGGAGATGCCGAAAGACAGCATATGATGAATCGTACTGCAAATTGTGTGGAAAATAACTGCTGTCAGTGTTTATTCATGTTACCTCTCTCATTCCACCTGATCCACCAAAGTTACTCTGTGACCCCTAACCATTCATCCCTTAGACATCCTCCCAATTCACTAGGTTTCTTCTCATGGTTTTAACTCTTGGTCCAGACAAAGATCCTTGATAAGCCACTTCAGAGAGCTCTCTTCACTATCATCCAAGAATTCTTTGCCCATCTGCCAAGCCCCACGGTCCATTTACAATCCTGTACCAGTCTGATAAATCCTCCTTTGTTCTGACCACACCTTTTCTTAGCCCTTTCCTTAAATCATCTTAAATCATGGCAAACAATCTGAAATCATCTCATGGGCAAAGCATTCTACACCCAAGCTTTCACTGACTTGCCAGTTGGTTTCTCTGGCCCTGCCTGCATGTCGTGAGTTCCAGGTAATAACAACCTGGATGTTACTCACTAGCCCAGAGTGAACGTGTCTACAAGTCTCTTGTTCTTTCTTCTTCCCCCATCCCAATTCTTAGTCTGTTCCTTTACCTGTCCCTAGCTCAGCTAAGGGCACAAGTATCTACCCAACTATTTCACTATCATTTTTTGTACCTTTCTCTCTTTAAGGTTGATTCATCACCAAGTGATTAATTTTACCTCCTAACTATCTCAAGATTCTAATTCTTCTCTGCTACTGCCTTAGTTCAGGTCTTCAGCATCTGTCTCCTACTTGGACTCTTATAAAAGCATGTGAACTTTTGCTTTTTTTCACTTTCATATAGTGATTCTCAACAAAACCACATCCTTCTGAGGTAGGGATGGGGTTCTCAAGGAAGTAGATGACCCACAACTTGTAGCATTAACCCTGAGGGAGGTCTTCTTTCATTCTTTACTGTTGTTCATCATCATCATCATCATCATCATCATCATCATCATCATCATCATCCAAATGCTTTTAAAAGTGATATTATATGTCATGCTCTGTGTAATCATTTATATATGTTAATTCCCACAAAGAGGCTAAATCACATGCCCAAGGTCACACAGCTCATAAGTGTTGGTGCTGACACCCCCATCAAGGAGTCTATCTCCAGAGACTGTGCCCTTGGCTGTGGTACTAAGCTGCCTTTTGGAACCCCACTGAATTTCTAAATTTTAAATTTACGTCTCAAACGGGATCACATTTTTCCTGTCTCTTCCAGTTGCATCAATCCTTTCTTTTCTTATTTTTCACCCCGCCACCACTTTCGTCCTTTGCCCCTGTTATAACCAGCTACTTTCAGATCCCTATGCTCTTTCCATGCTCTTTCCCCGCTCTGTACTTTTGCCACGCTGTTCTTTCTGCTTTTAATCCTATTGGGCACCTACCACATTTCTTTTCATTCACCTAGGGTCCCCTCAACTGCCTGAGAGAAACCTTCTCTGCGTTTCTCAAACCCATCTTTAAAGCGCCTAGTTCTTGGTGGTTTCCTTGCCATGCCTGTTTCTGAAGGCCACTTGAATCCTCAGCCTGGGAATGGAGATCTGTCTTGGGGATTAGCAGCTATAGCAGTAACTTCGCGATTCGGTAACAGCTCCCTGAATGACTCAATTCCAAAACATGATTTTCAGAGTTGTTTCTTAAAGCTCAGCTTACAGTCTATTTCTTCAGCTTCCTCAATGGTCTATAATCTATTTAATGTTCCAAGATAAATTCATTTCTACTTAAACTGGATAGAGTAGCTTCTGTTTTCTGCAACTGAGTCCTGTCCACAACATCACAGCTAATTGTCACAATTTTAGTATAAGACTATTCTGATAAATCCAGAATTCCAACACAGAGAGAATTCCCCCTTCTGTGAACTTTTACCACATAATTTCTAGAGTAGTGCTCAAATTTTGCTGCACATTAAAATCCCCTAGAAAGCTTAAAAACCCCTAATATCCAGGCTGTACCTCTTACCAATTAAGTTAGAGTCTCTGGAAGTAAGACTCAGGCATTGATGTCGTTCTGAACTACCCAGGAGAGTCCAGTGTGCAGCCAAATTGAAAAGCCAGTTGTCTGAGCTCTTACTAGACATCTGAAATCCAAAGACCAAAGATAAATCCTGGAAGATAAATACTGGAATCTTCCATCCTGGAAGAGCCAGAATTTCACAGGAATAAATACCTAGTCTAGGTTTGAGTTTGCCTTTTCTGTCCAGGGCTTCGTATTACCTATTAAACCACCCAGGGCAGCTGGTCTCATATGATGCTGGAGTAGCCTTATAAAAGTACAACTGAAGCACCTGCTTGATGGAAACACTGTGAAATGTGGGGCACCATCTCCCAGGATGCACTGTATTCAATTGACCAGAGATACTATATGCTGTATCTCCCATGGGAAGGAGACACGGATCTGGTCAACTTTCTCAGCTTTAGGACTTCATCTCCGAATTTCTCAGCTGCACTGCCAGAGAGCTGGCAACATTTGGGTTTGCTCACCTTTCTCAGCTTTCTTCTTTCAGCTCCTTTCTTTGCCTTTCCTTTTCTTCATTAAAACCCACCCCTAGACCACTCCAGGTTAAAGAGACTTTTGTTCAGGACTCAGTTTACTCATTTGGCTAAATTAAATGGTTGAATTGGCAGAATAGAAAGAATAGGTGAAGGATAACTCAATGCCAAGTCAATCGCCTTGACTGATGAGATATATTTTCTCTTGTCATTTATAGTACATGTTGCTTATTTAATAGAAAGCTCACCAGGCAGATGACTTACGTTTCGGCAAGTTTATCGTGGAGTTAATGTTTCATCAGCACTCATTGAAAAAAGTAATCTATATATCTATATATATTTTTTTATTGAAGAATAGTTGATTTACAATGTTTTGTTAGTTTCTGGTGTACAGCATACTGATTCAGTTATATATATGTATATATATCTGTATATGATTCAGATATATATGTATATATAAATCCATTCTTTTTCATATTCTTTTTCATTAGAGGTTATTACAAGATATTGAATATAGTTCCCTGTGCTACACAGTAGGGCCTTGTTTATCTATTATCTACCTACCTATCTATCTATGTATCTATGTATCTATCTATTAGTTTGTATCTGCAAATCCCAAACGCCTAATTTATTCTTCCACATCCCCATTTCTCCTCTGGTAACCATAAGATTGTTTCCTATGTATGTGAATATGTTTCTGTTTTGTAAATAACTTCATTTGTGTCATTTTTTTTGGATTCTAGATATAAGTGATATCATACGGTATTTGTCTTTCTCTGACTTACTTCACTTAGTATGAAAATCTCTAGGTCCATCCAAGTTGCTGCATATGGCATTATTTCATTCTTGGAAAAAAAAGTAATATATTGAAGTGAGCTACTTATTCATAATTGTTCCTAATGCTGTATTACATCCAGACCATACAAGCAATTGTGAATCAGGAAGTAGAGCTTTGTGGCTACCGGTGATGAACTATTATATGAATTTTTTTCCTCTAAAATCAGCGGGGCTAACACTGAGCGTTTATTGCATGCTGAGAGTATACTGAGCACTGTACCAAAAGGAAAAATGACAATCCTTTCTACACTCTATTTGCTATCTATAATTCACTGAGACAAAAAAAAATTCTCAAACCCACAAGAAAACTGCGAACTCACTCCTGTGCTCTGAAGAGGATTTTTCAGCAGCATTTGCAGATAGAGTAAGCAGTTAGCTAGGGCACTGCGGGAGCCCAGATCTGCCCTCTGCTCGGTTCATGTAATCAGAGACCAGAATATTCTTAACCTTTTATGGGTGGATGAACAACAAATTAGGGATTTCTAATTGCCTTCTCTCTGAGGGCTCTCTTCCAACGGAGCAGCAAAGGTGTTAGCAGAAAAGTGTTGTGCGTCCAACGTGATGTTAACTTTTTGTGAAATTAAGAGACCTTTATTTGAAAACAGCTTTCATAGCTAGAGGCATAGACTATAAGAAAGGTACTCCAGGCTGTAATAATTGCTGGCTGCCCTGGGAAATGGCTTCAAGGCCGGAGCTGTCCTGGCTCCGTGCAGACACATCCTCTAATTACTGAAAAACCTGTGTAGCGCCTCCATGTTAATCAGTCTCTCAGAGACTTCAGCTTTATGCGGTTAGTGCGGATTTATGGCATTTTTCTTTCCCTGTTATTAAAACTGATATTTCACAAGGAAGAAACTATCTCCAGACAACTGTTAAAATGCAAAGTTTCAGCCATAAAAGAAAACGGCAAGATTATTCTGAGAAGATTCCGTAGAGATTTCCAAACAAGGGTAAGAAACAACACATCAAAGAAGTGAGGGGAGGGGGGAGGAATTCAAAAATAAAAAGACATGACTTTAAAATATTAACAAAAAGACTCAACAGTTGGCCCATAGAATCAAGAGGTTAGAGTGTAATTAATTTAAGTGCTTGTTACAATTAGGGAAATAAACATTTCATGCATCAATGCAAACTGAATTATACATAATTATGAAAGCACTAAACTAATTGGAGCACTTGGATGAACATCGTGGAAGCCAAATTGCCTTTTTAAACCAATGATACAGTGCTTTGCATGTATCCTTCATGTCTGTGGCAAATATTAGTTAGTAATGGAAAGGAGCATATTTAGAAACATCTATTTCTCTCGAGTTAGCATTTTGTTCCTCTTGTAGCTTATACGTGCATATTTATAGATTAAATGATGTTACTCTTATTGAAGAAGTACAAGGCTAGGGCTGGCCGATTGTGTCCATGTGGCTGATGGACAGAAGAACACTGAGAGCAGAGACGCGTGCTCCAGGACTCAAGTCTTCTTCCTACCTATGTACTCCAAGCTTGATGGGATACGTGAGGATGGGTGGCAGGAGTTGGCAGTCTGAGAAAAGTGAAAGAAAGTTGTGCCTCGTTGAGATAAGGCAAGGAAGATTGTAAGATCGTAAGGTTAGAAAGAGGCCAATGCTGAATATTAATTTAGAATTTTTTTATTTTAGATTTCATTTTTTAATTGAAGTGTAGTTGGTTTACAACGTTAGTTTCAGGTGTACAGCAAAGCGATTCAATTATACATTTACATACATATATATATTCTTTTTAAGATTCTTTTCCATTCTAGGTTATTATAAGAAATTGAATATAGTTCCCTGTGCTATACTGTAGATCCTTGTTGTTTTATCTATTTTATATATAGTGATGTGTATCTGTTAATCCCAAACTCCTAATTTCTCTCTCCCCTGCCCCTTCTCATTTGGTAACCATAGTAGTGTGTTTTCTATGTCTGTGAGTCTATTTTTGGTTTGTAAATAAAATTTGTATCTTTTTAAAAAATTCCATATATAAGTGATATCATATGATATTTGTCTTTCTCTGACTTACTTCACTTAATATGATAATCTTCAGGTCCATCCATGTTGCTGGAAATGGCATTATTTTATTCTTTTTATGGCTGAGTAGTATTCCATTGTATAAATATACCACAGCTTCTTTATCTAGTCATCTGTTGATGGACATTTAGGTTGTTTCCATGTCTTGGCTATTGTAAATCATTTCTCGGTCTTTTGGCTAAGATCGAATGTCATATCTGTTCTTATCAGCTTAACTTAGAATTATTAAACCCTGATATCTCATTGCTAGAAATGACAGAGAAATCATTAATCCACTGGCCCTCCTCTTATAGATGGAGAAGATGACCACTCATGAGGTTAAGCAAGGTATTTCCAGGCTGTAAAAACTATTGAACATACTAGAACCATGGTTGCCTGATTCCCCCAGTTCAATGTTTTCCATTTGGTTTAGAGCCAGTCCTGGTTTCCAGCTAAAAGGTTTATTTTCAAGCCGTTCAGTGTAACATATTTACTCTCAGAGATATTTTTAAGTAACTTAGCTGTCCATTTGGTTGTCAATAAATTACTTAGCCCTCTCTGAACCTCAGTTTCCATATTTGTGACAGGGTGGGACCAGTTTTCTCTAGTACCTTAGTAGGTCCTCCAGAATCTGAGACTGATCCTTGAAAGGGAAGTCATTTTTAAGTCATCAGAAAGGAGCAGAGGTAGCAAGGTTTGCTGTGTGGATACAAACTTTTTGCGCGTGTGTTGGAATCTGAATGAAGCCAAGCCTTAGGTGGTCTATCTCTTCTCCAGTTCCTGATGTACTTATTTCTCATGCCCCCCCTAAGGCTTTTATCACTTGCCTTACATATATTTACAATTACATATATATACATGTTTACATACAGACAGATTTATTTGGAGTCTGTAGAGGGCAGGAACTCTGACTTTCAGCTCTTGAATTCTCAATGCCTTGTATATAAGTGTATAATAACCTTTCACTGGCATGAAGTTAGATGTTTCATTACCCCTTTCTTAGGTAATAAAGACATGTATGGTAAACTAATGGGGTATCTGGCATGGATTTTCTCCCTACAACTAGCTCGTGTTCCCATTGGTATGGGATGCACGTCTTTAGAGTTCCTTCTCATTGCAGGGGGTAAAAATAGGAGCAAGTCATGGATCTAAATACAGACCCAAATACAGATCTAAATACAGAATCCTTAAGCAACCTAAAGGCTTTGCTCTCTCTCTCTCTCTCTCTCTCATTTTTTTAACAAAAGGAAATAAATGTAGCTTTATTTTTATAATATTCACTTTGTTTAGTGAAAATGTACATCGTATGAGTGAGTAAAAATAATTCTAGCCCGACACTAGAAAGTTGCATCGTGAGAACTTTTCTAGGCAGCCTTCCCTTTTCATCTCTTGAAAGGAATAGAGGACTGTGTAATGAGAAGAGTGTGGGTTTATGATAATCAGACAAATTTATGTAACTTAATTTCTCTGAGCCTCAGAATCTCCATCCTAAAATGACAATGATAATGCCTCGTAGGAAATTCTTGTGGTTTAAATGGAATAGTCCAGAACACCTAGTCCTTGATAGGTACTTAATAAATGACCTGTGTGTTTGCAAGAAAAACGGACAAGCCAGCTGTATTACTCGTTCCCTGTCACCCAGCCAGTCACTTTTCTCCTTGAAATACTTGTCACAATACTGACTTTTCTACAAATCTCTGTATTGAAATGGAATTGATCCTTCACAGCTAGGAAGCCACGTATATACAGATACACACATGTACACACACACTACTGCTGTCCCAGTAAGTTAAGAAAATTTTAACATTCATGTGTACATATGGTCTGTAGTTTTATATACATATATGTAAAACTGTATGGACCTATACAGGTAATACAGGTACATACATACCTACATACCTGTGCATATACATGTATATATTGCATAGTCATTTAGAATGTGACTTCAGACAATGAATCTTGTGCTGGTTTAATTCTTTTAGTTCCTAGGTACATGAGAACACTACATAAACGCTACTGTAGTTGCATTTTGTTAGAATAAGAGTTTCGCTCACCAGTGACTCATCCCCTGAGTGTTTCGTATTCTGAGCATATTTCCCCTCCCCAATCCTCGTGCCTCTTCCAGGCCTTTGTCTTTATATTTGCATTGTCTGGTAATTTGGATATTTTTATTTGAGATTATTTGGCCTATGTCAGGTATTCTTCGTGCTGGTCCCCAGGGCCTTGTATCTTGTTTTTAACTTCTTCTCTTGCCTTGCTCTCTTTTTATCAGATGTCATCCATTGTGCCTCACTATTTTACCCTTGGGTGTTTCAATTATGCATGAATGAGATCTGCCTCACAGTTGCACGTTGCCATTTTCAGTCTAAATAACTGCACACAGAAATGAAAGTCTCTGTATTGAACTTGAGTGGCTCTCAGCGGCTGGCGGGTTTCATCTGGGCTCACTCTGGTCCTCTGTCCCAGCAGCAATCTTAGGGTTGTGCTGAGCCAGCGCTCCTCTGTAGCCACCCCTCTGCTAATATCACCCGACGTCTTGCATCCAGCTCTTCCCAGCCTTTCCTCCAAGATTGCAGCTAAACCACTATTTCCACATCGTGTATTTGTGACTCCTGTGGTTGCTTTGAGTTTCCTTTCAAACCAACACCCGATAATTCAGCAACGGGTTCTCTAAGAGTCTTAAATCAATGACTAGTGTTTCAATAGTACCATTAAATCACTGTTCCTCTAGCGAGTCCCAGGGTTTAAATCAGTCAGCATGTCTCAGGATTTCAAACTTCCTGTATTTCTGAGAAGGCAGGAAGGAAAGGAATGGAAAATATCATCTTAGCACTGAAAGCGTGTGTGCCCAAGGCAGGTGTGGAGAAGGGCAAAAAGTGGTTGAAAATTAGGGTTGGTTTCTTTTTGTGAATCATCAGTCTGGCCATGAATAGAAGCCCTTAGCTGCCCCAGCTTGCTTCTGACATAGAACTGACCCCTTTTTATTACTTATTGTGTTGTCTTTTTATGGTGATGTGTCTTCAGCATCCAGCACAATGCCTGACCCATACAAGAAACTTGACAAGGACCAAATAAATGAATAAATGAATCACAAATATGTTCGAATTTTGACAATAAAAAGAATTATTGTCTTATTCATTTTAACTATACAATGTGAATTAATAAAGTAAATCCGAGGTAGTCAGTGTAAACAACTGACCTATAAAATTCATAACTTTGTAGCTAGAAAAATTTTAGGTGGTCTTTTTCTTGAACATTATTCATGTCAGTAATCCTTTGAATCCTATGCACAACATGATTTGAAATATATGTATACCATCTTTAGATAAGAAGGCTTCTTTATTATTAATACAGTCAGAGTAGCATGTGTGATTAGAGAAACACAACCCAAAGTAACTCCTTACTTGAGAGAACAAGGTGAATTATGCCCGCACTTAGAGGAATACCTCAGAGCCTTTGTGGGGTATTTTTTCAGCCGAGTTAATGGTTTAATTCTGCTCACTCTGCATAGCTCCAGACACTGGCCCATGCTGTGTGAACAATCCTTAGAGCTGACCTATAGCACATAGTTTAGGTCTTGCTAGCAGCCTCATTTAGACGGGAAGCAAGGGATGACCCCGGAACATGTGTGTGCCATTTCCTGAGTTGTCCTGGCTCCACACCATTAGAAGAGAGCGTCTTCTTTAACAATCTGGTGTCAACCACACCAGTAGTGCCATCTGGTCCCAGAGAGCAGCGCCCTGCACCACGGAGATGGCAAACAACAGTGTGCACATCATTGCATAGACATACACTCTTGGGATATCAGAGGGGTGACTAGAATTTGGAAATGCTGGCATCAAACATGAGCAAGAAAGCTGTATGTCGGCCAGCACTTCTCAGGTGTTTTCGTAAGACAGTCAATTTCAAAATATTCTTTAAAAGAATGAGCAGAATAAATATAGAGCTGTGAACTTTTTATTGCAAAATGAGGCCGTTAAAAAATACATCGGTACCGGACTATGAACTGTCACCATCATAAATGAAAGGACAGGTAATGTAAAACAAACAAACAAACAAACCAAGCTGAGAAAAGCATAATTTCAGTAGTTCTAGAAGCGGAAGTGTTAGTTTTCTTTTTCACAAATTTCGGCTCCTGTGGTTGGTGGTCCAGCCTTGGCAATAGCCCGGGGAAGCCACCTGCCTCATTCTCTTTAGGAAAAATCTCCAGAGGTCTGTATTGAAGACCTTGCAGCCACTTCTGTTCAGTCCTGAGCAGGCACACTAGTGATGTTTAGATGTTTGCTGTTTCTTTAAGTAGCCAAATAGAAATCTCTGTCTGTACTTAAAGTGAACATTCAAAACCCACTCAGCCAATACCAGAGTGACCCACTTGTCCTGTGGAGATTCACAGAACAGCAGCCCTGAGAAAATCCCTAGGCAATAAAAGCAAATAAAAAACAGTTTTGTTCACTTTCCAGCTACATTTTTTTCTCTTAAGAGTCTTCCCTGTCACTCAATCTGGTCAATAATTACTCTTGAGTATACGTTTTCAAGGATAACTAAACAAAAATGTTCTTCTGTGCTGTGACCAGCAGTACTTCTAATGGGACATGGAAGAGAAGACAAGTAAGTACAAATCAACCAACAAATGACTTTAGAAAAAATAACAGCGTCCCTCTGGTGAATTTTAGAGAAAACAACAAAACAGAACAGAAAGCAATCAACTTGCTTAAAGAAAGGCTGGATATAAGAGACATGATTGTTAGTTAAATCATCATAATGAAATGCACAGACCTATGCACTCTTAGATAGATAATTCATGTGCAATTTTATTATCTCTCAAGGTTTAATTAAATATTTGCCTTTTGGCTAATCAACAGCAATTAATAAGAGAAGCTTATATTCATACAACTTATAAGAAACATGAACATGGCCTGCACTAGAATTTTAGCAGTCGTCTTAATGAAAGCAAGGGAGACAATAACCTTAGAGACACGTCCCTGGCCGGAGCTGAGAACCTGTGTCCTAGTCAGGGTTCTCCAGAGAAACAGCACCCATAGGATGTGTGTGTGTGTGTGTGTGTGTGTGTGTGTGTGTGTGTGTGTGTGTGTGTGTTTAAAGAGAAAGAGACAGAGACAGGGATTTATTTTAAGGAACTGGATCCTGCAAATCATGGGAGCTGGCACGTCCAAATTCTGCAGATCAGGCCAGCAGGCTGAAAACCCAGGGAAGAGCTGGTATTGCAACGCAAGTCCAAGGCAGTCTGGAGGCAGAATTCATTCTTCCTCCAGGGACTTCAGTTTTTCATTTATCTGCGCTACTCAAAGGTTACTGATTTAAATGTTAATCTCATCTAAACATACCTTCACAGCCATATCCAAACTGGTGTTGGACCAAGTGTCAGCCCCTCTTCTCATCCCTTCCCCTCAGGAGCCTTTGGGACAGGTCTGAGACACACAGTGGGTCTTTGACCTTGTGCTCATGTTCCTGAGGGGTCTGAATAAGATATTTCACACAGCACAACATTGCTGCATAAATTAAATCCAGTATCTTTCTCTCTTTCTGCCGATGAAGTTGCTAACAAGTTACTCAGCAGTATCCTAACAGGTTGGTATAGTGAGCTTTGTAACAAAGAAAGTGTCAGCTCATGCGGCAGCAACCAGAAATGGATTGTTTTGGGACATTATAGATTTTTGACTTACATTCTGCTCACACTTTCTAGAATCTGCACCTAAAAGAGCAGGAAGGGGATAGATACTCAGATACAGGAGATGAGCCACCAGAAGAGGCACCGTTGAGGAGATGGGGCTGGTTTTGTTAGATAGTTCACCTTCGGGCCAGACCTTTTCGGAAGTCTTGTCCTTTTTCTCTCTCCCTCTATCCATGACTCTCAGAATTAGAGAAATCCTCTTTGTCCTTGCTAGCAGGGACACAAGCCAGGAGGAAATAACTGAAACTCCCAGTAGAGGCTGGGCCACAGCAGTGGGCAGTTGCTTGGAAGGATGGGAGAAAATGGCTTTAAAGACCAAGGGATGGAGATTATCTGATCTGGGGGCTGAGACAAAAGAGTCTAGGAAGATGAGCTCAGCGGTACCATGGAGGAGGGGAAGTGAGCCCAGGAAAGGCAGTGGGGATAACCTCGGGAAAGCACTCTCCAGGACTTTGGCCCTTTGGTATTTGTATATATTGGTGTGGGTGGAATGACAGCTCTTCAGAAGGGAGCTGGCTGATCACTCGGGCGTGTGCGTGTGTGCATATGTGCGTGGAATCGGGAAAGAACACCTCGCGCTTCCTCTCCCCAGTCTGAAGATCATCTGTTGCCTACACTTGTCCAGTGCAGGAGATGGGAACGCGGATGGAATCATGCAGGGGAACGATCCAGCAGAAGATCGTTTTTTATGTTCAGTTATCACCACACCCTTTGGGATCAGAGGAGCTAGTGCCTGGGTTTCATTTGATAAGTGTCAGTCGGTTCTGGGGGAAGCTGGCAAGTCATTATATTCCAGAGGAATTGTTCTTCCAGGTCCAGATTCATTTGGGTTCTTTGAGATTTGAAAATGTGATGAAGATTTTTGATCTGCACCAAATAAATATGTTGGTGTTAACGCCCTGTCACACTGGGGCTGATTAGTCACTTTGTGAGTTTTCTGTATCCTTTGCTTTCCCTCCTTTTCTGACACTTGGGCGTTTCACTGCTTGTTAACAGCCCTGTGAGAAGTAAAACAGAAAATAAAAGAAGATAAAATGCAAATCAACTATGTTCTATTATTTCTCTCTGATTTACTCTGATTTAGCTTGGGGGAAAGTTTGACATGTTGGCTGAAAGGGCAGTTCAGGGCTTTCTTGTAAATTTCAATAAGCCATCCTGTCCCTGAAGGAGAGATCACATGTCCTTCTTGGAGAGTGTTGGAGAGACGCTTGACCTTGGAAGAGCTGGATGGCCTGTGTTCTGCCTTAACCTTTAGCTGGATGCTCATGTCATCCTTTAGTCCACAATTTCCTCAGTTGTAATTTGGGCTGGATAATCACCATATGCCTAGAAAAGTTCCATTGAGCCACTGGCAGTTATGGAAGTTTATTTGTAACTAAGAATTTTACACCTATCTAACCTCCTTGTGGCCATTAGTCATCATTTTATGAAAAAAATCATCAATTTATGGAAATTTGGTGTAATGTTTTGGTCATAAAGCACAGTAAGAAATCTGGCCTTTCTCTTGTTAGTCCTTTGCTCCGTTGCATGGTCTAACCTACAGACCCTATTGCCATGGCTCACTCTCCTCGTTCTCAGCTACTAATCAGAAGTGGCCTCCTTTTCCATCCTCAGTGCTGGATGTGTGAGTAACTCTCTCATCCTACAGTTCAGCACCCACCCCCACACCTGCTATGAAATCCATCTCCTTAGCATCTCTAGACTTCTGGTTATGCAAACGCTAAGTCTTATTCTAACAGAACTCAAACTATTTCTACCTCTTTTAACACTTTATTTTTTTCTTCCAAATAGTCCTACTGCTATGTGAAGCCTTTAGCCAGAGAGTCCAATCTTGCTCTGTTTTCTTATTCTCTGGATTTTAGCAGGACTGCTGTGTCTAAGTCTTTTGGGACTCACTTTGACTTTATCCTAATTTCATTCATGCTGTGCTTTATGTGTCATCACGCAGAACCAGTGTTCATGACCAACTATGCAAATGAATTGATAAGATAAAAGAAACTTTCAGAGTAAACTACTTCATGTAGTTCATTTAAATTCATTTAAATACCAAATGTTGACTTGTTGTATACCACAAACTAGAATGATATTGTTGAAGTGTAGCTCACATGCAGCATAGCTTAATTTCTTCCATAAAAACATATTCACATTGAATAATTATATTTGTTCCCACCAACTGTTCACCACTTTATAAAATTTGGCTAATTCACAAATTGTTTTTACTTATTTTTTTAACAATTATTACAAAATTTAACATGCCTGTGCTGTTGCTAACCATAACTTGAAGCAGCTTCCTTCTGGTTCTCTAAGGGTAAACTTTCCTTGTCATGCATCAGACCAGATCTTTTTTCTTTGCCACTTTTTCCATTCCGTTCCTTTTGTAAAACCATAAACGCTTTGTTTTCATTCTCTCTCTGAAAAGGTATATTGAACTTTATAAAGCTTTCAGACCCGTATGGCATAACTGTGTCTTGAGAAATAGATGCAATGAAGGAAATTTGATAGCTTTGTAATGATAATTTAATGGCTGTACTACTTGATGTTAGACAATTCCTCAAAGTAAAATAGCCCGAATGAGATTACAATGTGTGCAGTCATTAAGAATATCTGATAGACATGGTATGAATCATATATTAAAATGTGTTCTGAGTTAAATTTAAAGCATTAGCTTAAACAATTCTCTCTAGAATAAATAGCATCTTGACCTAGATTTTGATTATTATCTTTCGTTCAGTCTTGAAGACCTTCAAACTCACTTGCCTGAGGCACTCCTGAGCTCCAGGTTTTTTCATGCTTATGAAAGAAAGATAAGACTCACTCTTGAGAAGTGAGAAATCCTACAGTCAAAACTCTGTGTGGGATTATCTCCGTTTCCTTTAACGACATCACATCTTTGTAGATCTTCAGTTTATTATTATCAATTCATTTGACTCTTTAACCATAATCCATGGGTGTCATGTGTTAGCCTTACTACAACCAAAGAGTAAGAGAGGATATGGTTCAAATGTAGACCA
The DNA here is from genome assembly GCF_048564905.1 of Vicugna pacos. NCBI lineage: Eukaryota > Metazoa > Chordata > Mammalia > Artiodactyla > Camelidae > Vicugna > Vicugna pacos. The sequence continues at coordinate 17,279,931 of NC_132988.1, forward strand.
GTAGATGATTTTATTTTGGAAGTAATCATTTCTAACTTCGAAATGAAAATTGCAGTTTAAACAAGTATGACTAATGGCTGAAAGCCAGGAAACAAAGAGATCACATAAAACCAGTAAAGGGTGAAGGTAGACTAGTGGAGTCGCTTGCTGGGGCTGAGTCAATGGCTCAAATGGAAACAGGGGTGGTGGTGGGTGGGGAATGGGAAGGCCTGTCCAGGGAGAAGCTGGCATAGGGGATGGCTGCACTGGGACTTCAGCTAACTTTGGTTTTTTGTTTTTTGGGTTTTTTTTTTAACATTTTTTATTGATTTATATTCATTTTACAATGTTGTGTGAGCTAACTTTGATTTTACTATATGCACATGACTCCCAGTCTCCAAATCTCAAGCAAATAGTAAGTGCTCATTAGAGAATTATTTTATGAATATTGTTAAACATAGTGATAATAGCCTACTGCTTTAGATGTCAACAAAGCAAAGTTCTCTGTTCAGTGTCAGAAGCAAGTTTCTATATTTATTTAAGTTTTCCTTATTACGTATCATGTTAACACTCCCTCTTCCAATCCCATTTCTGGTTTTAACTAACAGCAGCCCAGGGGTCACAGCAGTCCTTCTATCCTCACATCAATAGATGGAAGCCTCTACTCTGGAGCCTTTGTGGGGGCCTGGGGGCCTTTGGGAGCCTGAGTCTGAGCCGGAGCCGGAGCTGCAGCTGAAGCTGCAGCCTTGGTCTGAGCCTTGTCCTTGTCCTTTGGCCGACAGAGCCTGAGACCCTTGGCGATCCAGGCACGAGCACGTTTCCCGAGCTTGGGGTGAGCAGTGTAGGCAAGTCGACTGAGCTCGCGGATGCTGCCCTCTGGGACCTGGGGCTTGACCTCCTTGGGCTTTCCAAGAGCCTTGCTAGCCTCAGCACATGCACTCATGGCCTTGGCACTGTTGGCCTGCATCTTCTTCAGGCCCTTCTTGGTGTGCTTCTTGGCAAAGCGCATGTTCCTCAGGAACTTGGGGTCCACCCCCTTAAGAGATTTGTATCGTGGTGATCGGGGTTTTTTGATGCCATTTCTGTGCCATTTTCAGGACTGGTTGTGTGTGTTGTGGTTCTTCGACGTGGCCGTGTCTGTCCTGGGGCTGGGAGATCCCGAATCGCCTGGGACAGGAAGAGAAAGAGTACAATCAGTATTCTGATTACTTCCAAATATGTATCACTCATACTGAGTCTCAGACCTGCTTATTCAATAGCTTCCTTGACATCTTACCCCTGAATATGTCACTGATATCTCAAATTTAACAGGTCAAAATAGCACTCTGGATTTGCCCCCTCTATGTTCTACCTGAGAAACCCAACTTTACCTCTCAGATTTCTCCATTTCAGTAAAGAAATCACCATACTCCCAGTTGCTGAATCCAAACGATTTGGTAGACTGCATTCAAATTTTTCCTGACTCTTCGCTCTCTGTCTCTCTTTTTTAAAAACTATACTCCATTTCTACCACCCTAATCCCAGCCACTTCACTCTCTCATCTAGACTAATGAACGTAGCTGCCTTCTGAGATGTCTTCCTGTTCACTCTGGTCACCCCATAGCCCACCCTTCACAAGTAACTAGGAAATGCCTAATCATATCACTCTCTTATTTAAATCTCTCCAGTGACTTTCTAACACACTTAATAGTAAAATCAAATTTTCTTACCATGTCTCAAGGTCCTACGTCGTCATCCTTCAGCCTCATCTCAAATGTAGTCCTGTTCCCTTGGATCATGGCCCTTCAGCCAGAAGTACATTCTGATTAGGGGCCATGGATTGACTTCTATGTTCTGTAACAAATTGCTACAATTTAACAAGGTAGAACAACACATCTATTATCTCATAATTTCTGTGGGTCAGGAGTCCAGGCATGGCTTACCTGGATCCTTTGCTTAGGGTCTCACAGGCTCCAATCAAGGGACTGGTCAAGATGGTGTTCTCATCTGGAGGCCCAGCTAAGGAAGCAGCAGGTTCTCCACTGGTGTGGGTTTCAAAAGCATTCAGTTCCTTTTGGCTGTGGTTTGCTAACAATAGAAAAAGAGTGAGAGACTGGACTGAGTCTGATAGCAAGATAGAGTCTTATATCACGTAAGAGGAGTGACAGCTCATCTTTTGATTGTTTAGAAGCACGTCACAGATAACACATACACATACACTTCTACGGAGGGAATTATCCAAAGATATATACACCAGAATGAGTCAGTCATACGGAGGCACCTGAGCTGTCTGTCTGCCACAGGTCAACATACCCACTCTGCTCCTACCTCTGGAGCTTCGCTTGTTTTACTCCATCTACCTGTGATGTTCTCTCCCCAGATCTGCCCCTGACTTCTCCATTCCCTCCTTCACTCAGGTTTCAGCTTAAATGTCACATTCATATGGAGGCCTTCTCTAAGAACTCAGTCTAAACAAACGTCCTCCAACCCACACACAGACACAGACACAGACACAGACACAGACACACACACAGACACAGACACAGACACACACACAGACACACACACTTACCTCATTACATCACCTTGTTTTATCTTATTCATGGCCCTGAAATCAGCTTGTTTACTTGTTTACTATTAGTCTCTCGGTACCCCCACCAGAATTTAATGTCCAAAAGGCCCATTAGACTGGAGACCTGTGTGTCTTGTTTAGTACTGTATTTTCAGCATTAAGAAGTGGCATGTACTAGCATAAATAATGTTGTTGGGTAAATTTAAAATAATACTGGAATAAATAGCTGATAGTTCATAATTTTACTTAGGATAAAGAACTGAAAGAATTATAAGATTACCATTTGAAAAAAATTTTACATGAATACATTTATCAAAACCCTGTTCTAAAAATTAGTCTGCTAATGTGAGCAGCAAAGTATAAAACAATATTTGGAATACCAAAGTCTGAATTAAAATGTATAATTATTTATACCTTCTTATTTTAAAAGGATTATGAAGGAGAAGGATAAGACTTACGAAATTTTACGTCTGCAGTGATGATAATTCTCTTCCTAAATAAGTAATCACTTGTTTACATGGAGAGTAGCGCATTCATGTATATATGGTAATGCGTCTTTTTGTGAATTTTGCAGACTGTAATCACAAAATTTCATCTCGATTTAGATAACTCCTATGCCTTCCCAAGTTGGAAAAATAGGACAATTGAATGGTTGTGCTCCTTACTGGGGTAAAAGAGATATTTAAGATACTGAAGTAAGCTTCTCTGCAGAATTCCATGGGAAGGCAGGCTTTGGTGAAAACATTAGCTCAGTGTCTAGTTTATAGCCCTGCAGTTTCCAAAAGAAAAATATTTACCAGTTCACTAAGAAGTAATCAGGAAGCAGAAACTGATTTACATTAACCCAGAATTGTAGAAACTAGTTCATACACCAGATTGCCAATGTATGTTCAAATCTGTATTCAACGAGGCCACAGATCCTGACTCTTGACTTAGGACATAACTTCCCATTTCACTGCAGAAAGCAAATCATAGATCACAAGGTCCACTGGTGAGCACTGGTTGAGATGAGAAGGGTGGAAAGGGTGGTGGATGGCTTCACAAGACGTGCCTGCCAGGCTTTGGCCGCCTGTGGAGCTGCATCACCCCTAGGGGTCTTCTGGCTTGGTGACTGGAATTGGCCGTTGGAGTCAGCCCCAGCTTCTCTGAGACTGCTGTAGGGTGCTTGACAAATTCTTCCATCTACTGCTTTCTGTTTTTTTGTCAGTCATGACATTTTCTCTTCTAGGCAACTTATATTTTAGTGGAATCAATTACAGGCACGATTTCCCAAAATTACAACTAGGTCTTTATAACCACAAGTCCTCAGTCTCAGAGGCAGCACTTTTACAAAGCACTTTGTACAGTGGGCCACCTTCACAGGTGCTATGTGTTCCCTTGAGACTTGATTTCCGCAGCTCTCAGTTTCACTTGATAACCTCTTCCTCTCACTGTTCTCAAACTCTCTTGACACATCCTCTTTGGTACCTGTGGCTTCCTATGAATTGACTGTATGCATTGCTCTTTATTAAATAATCATTTGCTTGGATCGTTTTGGTGGCACTAACAGAGAAACACTAAAAAATATTTTCGTTATGAATTTCATCAATATTTTAGAAGAATCAGCTATTGGAAAACATCTGAAATTTTCTATCGCTATTTTCAACTTTTTATCTCTGGGACAGAAGGTGATGAAGAGAAAAGTGGAAACACTGAAATAAGCAATCTGGATGTCAAATTTATTGAAAATATTTTACTCTGCTTTGGATGTGTTGTTGGAGCAGTGAAAGATGACATTGATGTGTTCTTCTGGAATTTATGTGTTTAATGACTTATGGGATGAGCTCTGTCTACTGAGAACGCTTACAATGGTACTTTATTTGATCTTCAACAGCACTGCTGTCTCCATCTCATCTTTCAGTCTGAACATTTTTAAAAAGGAGAGGTGATTTGGAGAATTTTCAAGGCTTATTATGTATTTCAACTGAGACATCCATTTTTTTTTCTATTAGGAAACCAGTAGGAATCATCAACCCAGCAAGATTCTTCTTTTACAAAAATAAGCCTTCTATCTATGAATTTCGTATACAATTAAATACATAAAGTAAGTTCATTTTATTTGTGGGAAGCTCTTGTTCAGTTAAAACAGTAGATAGCCTTCTGCAACATTAAGGGTCTATTCTCTCCACAAAACTACCTATCATTTCAAAACAGTTTTGGGGTCAGAAGAGGGAAAAGTGTAGAGCTGTGAAAAAAGAATGAAAGAATCACTTGATGGAGCACTCAGAAATTCTGGAATGAATTCTGGAGTCACTATCTTTTTGCGATTTAATGAAAGCTTTCTCTAAGTTTTCCTTCTCTAGTTACCTGAGTCAAAGCCATGCATTTCTATATGAAGTGTAAATTGCTGTGTTATTCCAGTTGTTGGGATTGAAAAAGGGCCAAACTGAGCAATGAAGGAAGCACACCAGGAGTTTTGGAAGCAGGAAGAGAAGCAGCAATGATTCCAGTGGTGGAATCCAGGCTGACCAGGGTGCTGAGATCATGCTGTTCCTTCTGGAGAGAGGAAGTTAGTGAAAGGTACACTGATGAAGGACAAGTGCAGAGATACGTGCAGTACATTAGTGAGGTGGAAGGTGTAGGATGGGTGGGGTGGATGCTATTAAGACGTTTCAATAATAAATATGGCGTGCGAATCAAAATGATTGCTATTGTCAACAGGAGGTAGTCAATTGGATGATGTGGAAACTATCTTAATGCTGTGATTTGGGAAGAGAAGAGATCTTACCCTCAGAGGGACCATCCCCAACTGTGAGACATAACTAATCAAAGTCAGTAGAGGAGCAAATACTTTGGAGTCAGAAAATATGAATAAATCCCTAGTCTACCATTTATTAGCTGGGAAAACTGAAGCAAAACAGCAGAATTTAAGGCCTGCTGCACGCCTGTGGGTAGCTTCACAAAGCAGAGGCAGAACTAATCTTGCTCAGGCATAAAACAAGTTCCTCAGATGAATAAAGACTCGATATCTGGCACACTGGTGCTGACCTTGAATGCATTCAAGAGCAATGCAGTCTAGTCCAAGCAGTAAGAACCAAAGTCTCTTGAATTACCCATTCAGGAAAGGTAGAGTATTAATCAAGGTCTTATTTGCAAAGAGCAAAAATCAACTCTGGCTAATAGAAGCAGATACAATTTTATTAAAAGTGTATAAGGAGGTAAAAGACCTGTACTCGGAAAACTATAAGACACTGATGAAAGAAACTGAAGCCAACACAAACAGAGGGAAAGATATACCGTGTTCATGGATTGGAAGAATTAATATGATGCACACGGTCGTTGGCTGGGAGTGACCCATGAAGGGTGAGGAAACACAAATTTCAAAACACAGTAATTGGGACCCTTGATTAATTACACTCCCTGTAGTTAGCAGTCTCTGAGGTACATTCTCACAGCCACTGCAATGGATAATATATCCTTAATTATCTTATTATTCTAGAAAAATTTTAAGATGTTATAGCTAAAACTGTTCATGGAACCACTGAATTTTTTTTCACACTTTGGTTTGTTATATCCAAAGTTCTGCCTTCCTGGCTATGTTATTAATTTTCATCAATCTTGTATTTTTTCCTATGATCCTTTATGGTACTTAAAAAATTTAATTAAGTCACATGGTCTCATTATTATTATAGTAACGAAGAGGGCCATGAGAGATGTATTACCATGAGAGGACAATGGTCACTAAACTGGCCTTCATCAGGTGGCAGTTTCTGGACAGATTACCCTAGTCAAAGACCTGTTCGTCAGTTTGGAGATCCAGAAACGTGACTTTGCAGCATACCCAATGGTCATCAACCTTGGTAAGGGCTTTAACCCCAAATAAACAAACTCACACATGTTGACACACAAACTAAATGCCAGTGCATTAATTTGCAGTGAGAATATAACTTCCAGAGAACATAAATATTCATGGCAGTTAGTCAGAGCATACTTTCCATCCATTTAGGAATCTCTACATAGAGAAGGAAATTATACTTATGAGATTGCTTGGTAAGTATGGGATCAGTGGAAAGAGAGTTAATAAAAAGCATAATTTAAGAGAAAAGCTTTGGAGTCAGCTAGACCAAAGTTCTTTGTAGAATGTTCTTGTAAGTAACCAATTTTACCCATAAAAGATTGATGAATTCTTTATTTTTTTTTCAAATAATTACTTTATTTCAATCTTTTTTCTGAGGGGTATTCATAATTTTTCCCATGTCCTAGATATAACTAATACTATAAAATCAACATCTATTCCAATCATAATCCTGAATTAACAAGATTAAAAAGTATGTTACTGTGTGTTCAGTTTTTCACTGCCTTGGTGGGAGCTCAAAATTTTATACTGCTATATTGTTTTGGAGATGGATTCATCTTCCACGGCTCTCTGCCTCTGTATTCTAGAATTGATTTTATATCCAAAAAGTCAAAGTTTTCTGCCATTCTGTTGCCTTCATAATACCCGACACACCTCTATTTTTTTTTTCAAGCCTCAAAATCACATTTCAAGCACTAGCTCCTCTGTGAGCTCTCTGAGCTCTTTCATGACTGCCAAACATCCGTTCAGTCCTGGGCAGCTGTGTGATCCCTCCTGGAGGCACCAAATGTGATGTCATCTTTCCAGCACTTGTCATGTAGTACTGTGGACATCCCCAGGACGGGATGATCCAGGGAGGAGTATCAGCCTTGATGGTCTGTGCTGTAAAGTTCCATTGGAATAACTGGTTGTGCAAACTGGGCTGCACGCAGGTAACTAACTGGGTGTAAATGCCTGGGATGCCTGAGTTTTCAGTACCAGAGAAGAAAGAGTCCAATCTAAGTGTCAAGTTTAAGACCCTATATGGGAGATGAATTAGGAGCAGAGAGGATTAGGAATAGACTGGGGAGCAGAAGGTAATGGTAGAAGACAAGGACATCAGTCCAGTTCTCTCTGATGCTGGCAAAGATGGGGCACAGAGCTTGAAAGCAAAGAAACAGCTGTCTTTTCTACCTGTCTGTCTTTGTTTCTAAGCTCTGAGTTCACTGAGGACATGACTTACCTTTATATTCTACCCTAGCAGACCACCTGGTTTGTTAACATGATGGATGGATGGATGGATAAAGGGATGGATTTAGACTTTCAAATTTCATGTTTAAGACTGCTACTTTCTGTTTTTTTCTGGTATGTTTAATTCAGTTTTTATTTATACTTTTATTCAATAAGTTATTACCCTGTGAGACTGAACTGGAAGTTATAGTAGAATTTTACTAAATGTGATATTTGTCATCTTGTTTATAACAGTCTTCCAAAAATGTTGTTATATTCTAGATTTTTGTTTGTGAACTTAGAACTCTCCTTGCATATACACAGTTAAGCCTTTGTCCTTGAAGAATGGGGAATTTCATTTCTGAATTGCATTGGAAAAATACTGATATACCTCTTAATATCTTAGAATGGGATTTGTATACATAAGTAGCTGGATGGATGTATATGCATGTATATATTTCTTATTATATACACAGATAATTATGATTTCAAGAGATTTGACAACTACTGAAACATATTATTTTGTGGAACTTTGTTTCCACTTGTGGAAAACATTACCACCATACCTTTATCCAATGTGTGAAAGTGCAAAATAATGAATAAAATGAACAATAAAGCGTATATGTAGTTTCAAGTTCAAATGATAATTTTTTAACTAGCAGATCTAGCAGTCTGAGAAAACAGAATTGCACCAGTCAGAACCAAAAGTGTGAAATTGCTGGAAAAAAAATGAGCAAGTAAGTTTTAACACCAACCGATATTTATAAGACATTATTAAAGAAAGTTGGTTCTTTGTGTACTTTGTATTTTAAAACAGTGTGGTTTGTACACATTAAGAAAAAAACAACTAAAACTAGATTAAAACCAAGGAAACATACATTAGATATTCAAGAAGGTTTTCAAGCTGAAGAACTCCTGAAGACTTCCCAGGCGTCTTAAATGTTGATGGTTTGAAGGAAATCATTTCCCAGACCCTCAGCTTTCACATGTGCTCATTCCTAGCCTTGGGATGCCTGAGTATAACGCCTTCAGTTTGCTGCTTCTCCTGTTCCAGTCTATTTTCATTTTACCAAATCTTGCCAAACAAAAGGACAATTTGAGAACGCATAATTTGAAAACTCTTCACTGATTCTGTCTGATTGAATCTGAAAAGCTATTTTCCTAGATTCTTTTAACTGTAAAACATTTATGACAATTACAAGGGTGTTATATATACTGGTAAAATCTATAAAAAGGCTTTCAACTCTAAATTCAGCATAAAAATTATTACTTGCAAGCATCAATAAGCAAACCGCTCTTTGTTTTTACCCTAGAATATCTAGTGCAGGGCACTGTTTATGTAAGATCGATAAATATTAACTAGATTTCCCCACCTGATTTATTGTACAATTGGAAAACATTTAAACCTCAAAAAGGTTTTATAATATTTTCAGCCAGGTCAAAAACTCATCATCATTTGACAATATAAACAGGATATTGTGGCCTAATTTTATCAAATCTCTATGTAACAATAGAAAAATAAATATAGTAGTATACACACTTTAGTGCAATTTCTTAATGGAATCTTGAGTTTCAGCAATTACTTTAGAAAGCATATAATATTCTCAAGTGTTTAATGTGAATAATTGATATTATCTGTAATTAATACCTACTAATGTGAGATGAAATTTTATTATCTCATTTGTAATACTTCCCTAATTATTATGTTAAGTTAGTATTCTTTAGTTGTAAGGAATAAAAATCAACTCTGGCTAACTTTTGAAAAATTAATTTATTAGAATGATATTAAAGGCCCATAAAACCATTGTGAACCAGACATGGGAAGAACTGATATCGGGGCAGATCCTGGGGCTAGAAAACAAGAATTGTGGTTATTATATAAGTGCAGGATATTGCTGCAGACACGATGAGAGGCCATAATTCTCATCAGACTCCGAAATCCAAAGATAAGCAAATAAACATTTTGGTTGGGTGTGTACATTTTCAGCAAATTATTCTTTCCATTGTAGTATCCATCCATCTAACCCCCCATCGCAAACTTCACCAAGGGGAGAGACTCCTGTATTTTCACAAGATGTACATCATTCATTTTGGCGTGTATTTATAGTGCCAAGGCATGGAGGGTGCCTGATATTTCTTGTTCTCCAGATTGTATCAGATAACCTGTGAGTGCGGTGATCTAGCCTGACAGTCTGTGAGACGGTAAGATAATTAAGGTCCCTGTGAATTAAACTGCAGCAAAGATTCAGAGTTGACAGATTACTGAGTTAAAAAATAAAAGTGCACTGCTGTCCCTGCTAGGTAAAGGCAAATTGCTTCTGTTTGTTGTCTGTTAATCAAAATGTAAGATCAGGGGGTTATGTGCCATATACCAGGTGCCCCAGCAAGAGGGCTCTGGTTAGAACAGCAGTGCAGTGAGAACTACCATTTGATTAACTTTTCATTCTTCAAAACACAAATCTATTTTGTCCAACTAAACCAGTGTATTAAATGGAAATATACGAAGAATTATCACTCTTAAGTTTTTCAAGTCTGAGATTCCATCAGTGATTCAGCACTACTTTTGATTTACAGTTTTGGTAGGGAAGTGTGGGGTTAGCTTGCAGCTTGATCCATGGCAGCTTTTCTTTAACTCCAGGGATACCTAGAGCCATGGTGCTCTCCCTCAGCCAAGATACGAATGAAATGTACTGGCTAGTGACATTGAATGTGCTATTTAAAGTCTGAAAATCCCCTGAAAGCACTCTGGACTAGCTTGTCTACATTGCTTATTAAAAATATGTGGATTGATAATCTGCACCTGTTTTGCCTGGTTACATAGCCTATTTTGGCTATGTGGTGGAGTATATGAGACCCTTGGGTGAAAAGGGAACCCTTGTACATTGTTGATGGGAATGCAAATTGGTACAGTCATTATGGAAAACATATGGAAGTTCTCAAAAAATTAAAAATAGAACTACCATATGACCTAGCAATCTCACTCATGACAGCTGGTTCCCTAAGCTCTAACCCGAAAAGAAACTCAAGGAGACGTGACTTGCCTGCCTCATTCACTATGAAAATTCTCCCTAGGGGAGGAAACTTGGAGAAAAACAGTCCTATTTAGACAACAGATAGAAGAAATTCAGACCAGACATCTAGTTCTTCTTTCTTAAATATGGATTGACATCTGTAGCACTGATGCGTAAAGGAAGGTGCATGGAATTCACAGACCTCAAAGCTGAAAAGGCAAGGAGCACTGGCACAGAATTCACACAGGTCACAGTGGAGTTGTGTTAAGGAGCTGCTGGAAAGTGGGAAATGAGTTCATGAGAACAGAATGGACCTTACTGATGTGAGAGATCACAGAGAGCCCAGTCACAGGTAGTCACAGTGATCAATTGAATATGTAATGTGCCCTTCCTCGGTGGAAATCATTTAGCAATTTATTGCAGCAAATTGGATGTTGGAATGGAAGTGTGGTTATGGTTGTTATGCTTGTACTCTGAACAGAATCGATTTTTGGTTAATAGAATGACTGGCGTGAACAGTATTGCTAGCTCACTCTCCTACAGGCTGTGACAGTAGGCATGAATAAAAGCCCCACTTTCCAGCACATCTATATTTGAGGAGTAATAAGCAGCAAGTCTCACTCTTTTTCCCTCCATCTGTACCAGACAATGAGCAAGGACGCTCACGTCCTTACACTTGCATGTGAGAGAAGGGATGGAATCGTGGGCTGGGATTAACGAGGCTGGCGTTAAGTCGTTGCAAACATAAAATCGAGAGTTTGGGGTAAGAATTTAAATATATATATATATATGGACAGGACGCAGGGAGAGTGTGAAAAAGACCTTGAGTTTTTAGCTCACAACTCAAACTTGGATTATCTCTCTGGAGACAGGATTGGGAAAGGTGTTTACGTGGGGCAGGGAGATGGTTCTGACTGCCACAGAGGCTGAGGAAGATGAGAATGAATGATTTCTCCAGCATGAACAATTGGCTTCGGGTCTTGGGTGTTTTGAATGCCAAGGTGAGCGTTTTTTCATCAATCAGTGGACGACAGGGAAACGTTGCAAAATATTGAGAATATATTGCCACGAAGGAAATGATTCAGGGCGGCAAACTTGAGGCCCTTGGGTTAGGTGAACTAATTTCTGAAAGCAGTCTAACTTCTGACAGCGGTCTGGCGGAAAAAACCTGCTAGATCTGGAGGCTCCGCCCAGCCCCAAGAGGCTCCGCCCAGCCCCAAGAGGCTCCGCCCCCTCAGGGCTCCGCCCCCGCGCCTGGGAGCCTGGAAGCTGCCCCAATCCGGAGCCCCGGTTTAGCCTAACCCCGCCCCTGCCCTCCCGCCCCTCCCCCTCTGTATCCCTGGAGACGCTCTCGCGTCCTCTCAGCGCGGGCTGCGCGGGGTCTGAATCAGCGCGGAAAGACCCGGCAGCGCCGGCGCCCGGGTCGTGCCACCGGTGGGGGACTCACTTCGGCGGAACGGAAAACCAGAGCTGTTCCCCAGGGCCAGTCCATCGAGGTTCGTGACAAAGTCCTGGAAGAGACGGGTTGTTCTTCCAGGCGGTCCCTCTTCGGACCCCACAGACCTTCCTCAGCAGACGGCTAGAGAGTCAAGCTTCCTGAGCCAAGGCCCTCACCTTTTACCTCAAGAAATAAATAGGAGGAGCCGGGAAAGGCTCTCTACCCGCCCGCCGCCCAGTTCACGCTGTGAGGGCAGTGGGAAAAATAAACAGGAGTAGCAATAAATCGATTAGTCCTGTTCAGAACTAAGTAACAGCACAAAAGGAGCTGGGGTGCTCTCGATTTTGGTAGATAACCCCGTTTGAGAGATCAAATGGTCCCTTAGTCACGTTTGTATGAGAATCTGTCACTACATACACATATTTTAGATGTATTGGCCTTTCATTGAATTAGCGATTAGTTTCTCCTATAGGAGCTATACTTTGGGATTTTTTTTTATGGTTTGCTTTTTTAATCATTAACATAATAATTCAGCTATTACAGCTGGGTTTTTTTTTTCTAAATACGTAGTAAGTACCTGGCGTTTGTTTTATGAATAAATCTTATTCTATGATTGGAGCAGGAAGGGGTTATTCTCTTAACCAATTTTTAACTTTTCTCTCCTCTCTTTTGCTACTATTCTTTGCTTCCTGATTTTTAGGCTGAAGTCTGTAAGCCTGGAGAGACCTTCAGCAGTAATCTCCAAATGTAAGTCGAATGAAACGTGGCCTGCCTTCAAACACTTTTTCCAGCTTTAAATTTTGATTTAATCATCCATAAAGTCAGTTAGTAGGAAATGTGTGATTTCTATTTATTTTATTTAACAACCTACCTAATTACCAAATGCTAGAAATGTCCAAAAATTATGATACAAGGGATAAACATTTACTGATTCTATTCACTATTTTATGTGATTTTCTTTTACTCTTTTCAGGAGCAAATTATTGATATTTCTTCTGTAGTTTTCTTTAAACTTTCATAGTAAAAGAGCTTATGATAATATGAAAAGATCTAATTCTTATAAGTGCTTTTGTTGATAGTAAAAACGTATTCATTTTGAACTTTCTTGATGACACATGATACATTTGCTTGCTGTGGTTTATTGGTTTTATTTCTCACATATCAGCTTTTACCCCAAAGTGACTGAATTCTGGAGACAGTGGTCAGCCTCAGACATAGTCACTCCCCAAGTAGCCTCTGTCTATACAACTCTCAGCCTCCCCTTCCTTTGTGTTTCCTGATGAGGGTATCTCTGGGGATCGTGGGCAACGGGGTTACTCTTTGAAGAATTTTACTTAGGGGCCAGAAACTTAAACTCACACCATGGGACACATTCAGCCTTATGCACCCCTCTCAAACCTTTCATCCTGTATTTCTCCATTCTCATTTGTCTTTGCACGTGGGGGCCAAACTTAGAGACTGTAACTGTGATACCGGCGCCAACCAGGAGATCAAAGAATTCCACCCAATCTCTTCTGAATACCAACAGTAGAATGGCTTCAGGCAGCCTTTTGATCTTTGTCTCAGCACCTGTGGTGCCACAAAGTAGCACTGCCCATTTGGTAGCACTAGGGGAGCTGCCTCTGAGTTCCCTAACAGACGGCTTCACCCTAACCTCCTGGGGCTCCATTCATTTTGGTACCAGCCAGAGAAGTGCCTCTCATCATCCTCCCTTACGCACCTGAATCTGAACCGTTCCTCTACCTGCAGCCGCACCCATCTTGTGTGATTTCCTCCGTGGCGTTGAGCTAAGAGAACCCTGATGAAGTGTCACTGTTGAGGATGCTGTGTTCCATTTCTGCTTCAGACCTAGATCAGTCACCCCCAGATCAGTCACCCCCAGCACTAGTCCCATTCATCCTGGCTGGAGCTCACCCAGGAGCTGGGAACACTGGATCAAACCAGGGAAGTGATACAACTCACCTTAACAAACTGCAAAAGGCTTTTTTCACGCAACAGGTATAATTTTAGCCTGAAATGACAGGTGCCTAAGCATACCTGCGTTTTTTTCTCACTCATTTCCCCCGCTAGATGCTAGGATGCAGCTACTTCCCACTTTAAGAAAATTCAGCATAAATGAGACTGAACTTAATAGAACATAAAAGATATGGTGGTTACTTAGATAAGAAAATAAATTGTTACTGTATCCCTTTACGTCTTTGATGATGCATTTCAAATATTATATGTGTCATAAAGCTCAGTTCACACATTACCTATTGTGTAAAACAAAATACTTTCATGTAGCCATGTATTGATTGTGAAAAACAAAACCCCCTTTCCCAGTGGACAAAGGCAGGGAGGATGTAGGGTTCAGAACAGCAAAGCGAGCCTGTCAACTTTCACCCTAACTCTGAGCTTAAACTTCCACCATAGATGAGTTAAGGGCTATTTTTTTCCGCCACACAGTTAATAACTTTTTTTCCACTTTATCATTCAGCTCTGACCGCCCCCTATTCAGAGCTGTGCCTTGAGGCTTGCCAGCAGGGCTTGCAATACTTACATTAAACTAAATTTAAGAGTAAAGGTGCTCCTGCTGCTAATGTTCTCAGATCAGAGGAGAGCAAAATGAAGGAACTGGCAGCTGAAACTTTAATGGTTGGAAACGTTGACTCAGATTTTGAAAAAAAAAATCACAGTTGATCTGCGTAACAAAGGAGATGTGTTCCTCTCCGTGTATCACATTTGCATATGAGTTCATTAGATGCTTTTATTTTCTAGCAAAAAGAGTCTAACCCAAGTGAACATCAATAAGGACTTTTTTTTTTTTTGATGGAGGTACTGGGAATTGAACCCAGGACCTCATGCATACTAAGCATGTGCTCTACCACTGAGCTATTACTCTTGCCTCCATGTCCCCGCCTGGGTAAGGATAAATTTTAAATCACCAGCTGGATCAGTTTGGGGGTGCTAGGTCAGAGTTTTTGGAGTTCGGTCTCCCCTGTGTCTGTGTACAAGTCACTGGGTGGGTCTTCCTAGTATTTGGAAAAATTACTTTTTTCACCTTTTGAAGTTCCTTGGGGAACCTTTCAAAGGTCTCTGCAATTATGCAGAGATCACCCTTGCCTCAGTGCCCTTGTTAAGCAAAGTGGGGATTCTCAGAACAGAGTCTTAATTGGCCAAGGAAGGAACCCCTGGACTGAAGCAAGCACAGGCATTATTTTCTCTCCCTTCCAAAATCCATAGGCACAGACAGGTCTGGGTTAAGAACTGAGATGGCTCAGATTTGCTCCATAACATTAGAAGGCTCTGGAACACAGAGTCTTCACAGCTGTCTGACATAGGCCCATGAGAGGTAGGTCCAGGGAGCCTTTGCTGCCCCCTCAAACCTGTGCATGAGAAGATCTAACCCTATATTAGTTACACCTTCTTACCACATGTTCTGCACAATATTTTGCCATTTAGTAAGTTCTGGTTAAGCAGTTAACTGAACGATTTGATATAATATCTGATCAGAAAAATGATTTTTTAAATACAAAAGAATTAAGTCACTATATTATAAAGTTATGATGAATAAAACATTATGTTTCTAATTATTTTGGAGGAGAGGACTAACATTAGCTGTTTGGACTGGGTACTTTAAAGCTATAACTGTATAAAAATAAGTAGACCTAATGTTTCGTGGATCATATCATGCTCTGATAACCTAGGTAATAATATTCATATTGTATTAAATCTAAAGTATGACCCTGATGTCCATTAGAATTTTCTCTTTAATTATGCAAATAATTATTTCCACGCTGGGGTAATAATCTTTTTTTCAGAAACAGAAGACTACCCCTTTCTACACTGAATTTCAAACGATGTATTTTTAGCTATTGATCCTATCGTAATCTCATCTTGTATGTATATTGCTTATTTGGGTATTGTCTGTTTCCCCACCACATCCATCCTATAATGTAAATTCTGTGAGGCCAGAGATTTTTGTCTTTTTCTTCACTGCTGCATCTTCAGCACCTAGAACAGTAACTGGCACCAAATAGTAGCTTAATAAATATGTGTTGAATTTATTTAAAGCTCAGATTGATGGTGATTTTCCCTAGGTCACAGAGCTAGTAACTACTAGACATAGGTGATTTAAAACCTGAAACAAGCCTTCCAGGTGCTTGTGAGACTAATGGTAGAGGTCAAATCTGGCAGACATGATGCTGGTGGAATCAAGAGGCTCTGGCCTTTTAGATGCCTCTCTAACACGTAGAAGGTGGGTTCTTTTGCATCTGAAAGCCCTTGCAAAGTGTGACAATTTTTCTGTTCTAAGTCCACCAGCATCATGCCCACACCTCTTCCTCTTTGCAGTAAGTTTTCGATAACTTGATTTTATAGACCCACTTTCGTTATTGTTCTTACTTTGTCCACTGTGACACACTGCATTTCCCAAAGATGGCCACAACAATATTTTCCATCCCACATGTTCCTCCTACAGTGTGACTTTGATGTGTTCCCATCAACAGAAGTGTCTATGTTCATTAGCCTTAAATCTGGGCAGGCCTATTTTTACAGTGGAAGAGATGCTATGTGACTTCCAAAGCCAGACCTTATAAGGGAATACAGCTTCCACCTGGCTTTTCTTTGGGCACTTGCCTCTGGAGCCCTGATTTGCACTTAAGAAGTCTGGGGCTTCCAAGGTGTGAGGAAGCCTAAGCCATGTGAGGAGGTCGCATGTACATCCTGGCAGGCAGCCCCGGCTGAGGCCCCAGCTAATAGTTAGCATCAACCTCCAGATACATGAGTGAAGATACTTACAGATGATTCCTGTTTCCCACCATTCAGTTACCTCCAAGCTTCTGAGTCTTCCCAGCAGAGGCCCCAGTCTTCGTGGAGTAGAGAAAAGCCATCCCCGTGTGTCTTCTAATTCCCGACCCGCGTAAAATGTGAAAGATAATGTAATGATTCCTTTTTAAACAATCTTTTTTAAACCACTGCATTTTTAGTGATTTATACATTATTAGAGTCATGTGCTCCCTCAGGGCCTCTGTCTCTTTGTTGAGATAATTCTTAGCGTTTATCACTTCGAAGCCTTTATTTGTGAGTGAGAAAGTTTTTAGAAAACAGCAAAGTATGAACAGTTTTTAATTATTAATAATAACAGGAAAGCAAAGTGTGAGTATTTGAAATCCACAGCTGCTCTAAAAATCTTCACTCTTTAATTGCAGCCAGCTCCATTAACAAAACTCATACCAAAGCTCCGAATTGTCTGAATCTTCAGTTCATTTATCAGATTTTCTCTTTTATCGACTTGCTGGTGGAGATGCAGACAAGTAATAAATTGGCCGAAAGGCAGAGAGGAGAAGAAAATAATGAGGGAAGCTACCTGCAGAATTCACTCACCGAGCTTTATTCCTGAACACCAGAGCTATAGTTCCACATGCAGGGGCATTCTCAGCTCAGATGACTCACTATGGATCACTAATAATGTCTTAAAAGACTCTTT
The DNA here is from genome assembly GCF_048564905.1 of Vicugna pacos. Classification (NCBI taxonomy): domain Eukaryota; kingdom Metazoa; phylum Chordata; class Mammalia; order Artiodactyla; family Camelidae; genus Vicugna; species Vicugna pacos. The sequence goes on from NC_132988.1 coordinate 17,297,421, forward strand.
GAAAGTTTTATTCTTTAAAATGCCGTTTCTGTTTATTTTTTTGGTAGTCCAGAATGACCACCCTGCCTCCACTGCCCATGGCACGCCCAAAGCTCACGGCCTTGGCCCGACAGAAGCTGCCGTGTTCCTCCAGAGATATTCCCAGGTACAAGACCCTGGCTTTTGTTTTTTGTTTTTTTTTTCCTAGAGAATGAATTTCTTGCCATAAGAAATGTCAGTAGCATATCTCAGAAAACAACATTGATTAAAGACAAAAGTATGTTGTTATATTCAGAATATTCAAATTTGCCATTTCAAAAGGATTGCTGAACCTCATTCAAATATTAAGACTATAATTATTTAGCAAGCTAGTGCTTATTTGATCATTTTGTTCCCTATTACCATTATAAAGTGGTTCCCATAAAGCTTTGGAAATCTATTTCCTTTTTAAAATATGTGTAGAGAATTAAAAGCAGAAGCTTTAAAAAAGAAACCTCAAGGTCTCGAGCACTGATTTTTGTTCTGGAGGAAGGGTGGCACAGAATTACTACCAGGGTAAATTGGCAGGCATAGTTTAGCTCCTGGAATGATCCTGGGGCTTGAAAATGCATCATCAAACCACTGCTGCCTGTGAATGGCTGCTGAGCTTCTGGAGTTGTTGTTGAGAAACTACCGGGCAGGAATTTGATGTACATTGTCGTAATTATGAATGTTAACTAAGATTGTGTTATTTAGAAATTTCCACTTACAGCTTTATTGATTTTTATCAGTATAAATAATTTGAATTTGTAGGTTTGCTTATTTTTTATGCATACCTTTCAATTCCTGCAAGGTGTAATGATCAAAGTATTATGAAACTACTTTGTTCTGAGAAGGCTCCTACCTCATTTTTTGGTATTTCTGGGAAAGACCCAAACCCCTGGGCCAAAATAAATACATTCAGCTAAACTACCATAAAAACTCTTTTGAAATAGAATTGAAAATTGTAGAAACTGAAAAAACAGAATTGTAGAGAACTGTATTTTCTTTTCAAGTAATTTGAAAAACAGAAAATTTTCAATAGATCCATAATTCTGGCATATACATTCTTATCTTCCATTTTACTTTTGAATAATGTGAAATATTTACAAAATCTGAAAAAGCTTGTTCTTCCTGTCTTTTGTAATGACTGAGATTACATTTTCTTTTCAACATGAGCGAAAACTTAGTCCAATCCCACATCCTTAAAATAAGATAGATTTTAAAGAAAAACATTTTTGCATTCATTTTATTAAAGGAGAACATTTTTACCACAATCATTTAGGGCAACATTTTGTATCAACATTCTTCATTAGCTTCTGAATAAAAATAGGTATTTGTGTATCCCATACTCCCACTGTCTTGAGATGTTAACAGTGTGTTTATTTTTAAAGGTGCGAAGGGTGCCAAGAATTGAATACACTACATATGTGATATATTTCTCAGTAAACTCTTCTTAAAGTCACTTTGCATCTTGAACTAGTAATAATTTGAGTTTATGTGTGAATCAAAAAACCCACACAAACAACATTTCAGAGCAAAATTTCATAATGTTTGCAACCAATAATTTAACATATTTGTATCAAATAGGTATTCTCAGTTCAAGATCCTGTGCCCAGCAGAATATGACTTGTGTAGTTGGAAAGTTATACTGGGAAAGTTAAACATGAATAAAATGGAAGATTTTATAAGCTTTGAGGGGAAAACTCCATTTATTTTAAAAACGCAGATTATTTTAATGTGTTGGTACTGTATTTGTTTACACACTGAGTTTGGTATTCTTCCCTATCTCTCTCCATTCAAGAAAATTAAAAATTTGAAATTGTCAGTCAACAACCTAACTCTATAGCTATTGCAGAACATTTATTATCGATGGTATTATACCCTGAATATTTCTGTTCTCCTGGTGGCATTTTACACGTTTGGTAGATTTTCAACTCAATGAGGCAGTGCTTTATTATTGCTTTCCGTTTCATTTAGGTCTCAACTGATCAAAGAAAAAGATGACATAGACCATTATCTGGAGGTGAATTTCAAAGGATTGTCAAAAGAGGAGGTTGCCGCGTAAGTATAACCTTTTAACGGTACTTTAATAGAAAGTTTGTTTCTTTTGTCTGGATTCTTTATTGAAATTTCAGTTTTCCTGTGCAGTTCACTTTTTCATTGGAACATGGCACTTAAAAATTAAAGCTTATATTAAATAGTGATAAGTCACGTCTATTGATCTTACACATATCAAAGTCTTTAATTTTATGACTTTCAAAATTCTCATATTTACCAAGATATTATACCATCATGTTGGCAATATTTTAGTTAAGTCTTTGCCATTAACTGCTTAATAACTTCCATTTTTAAGATGTATTGCCTTCATCGGGAAGAAAGAAAGCTTTAAGAGATTCATATCTTATTTTTCCTGGTGATTAAAAAAAAATCTTTATATTCTTTCCTTCACCAAGAACCCACAAAAAGAATTAATGGAACATAGTTTATTGGCTAATTTAAAAATAATTTTAAATTGTCTGGATTTATTGTTTTTTAATGAACAATGGAAACTTTGCCATTTTACTGCTAGTTGGAACCTAATTTACTGTCCAAGTAAAAACAGTATGAAAATCCATGTAAGTTAGTGAGAAATAAATAGAAACCCAGAATAATAGCTAAAAAGATTTAATATTTCTTACCTATAGACTTCGTGACTCTGTTACCAGATTTTTAGATGTAAGCATTGACAAATAGAAATCTTGTATATACACGTGCATCTTATAGAGTTCATTAAATGATTCAATTAACATATTTTATACAATAAAAGCTTTTAAAAGATTATCTCTATTAGTACTGTCTAATGCTATGGGATTCCACTGAAGAAGTATTCCTAGTAATATTTTTGGTGTAAGTTTTCAGTCTAAAATTCTAAATCTCTTGAGATACATTTCTTTTTATTAGATATGATCTTTGTCAATTTATATTTAACATGGAAAAATGGAATAGTTCATTCTGTCAGTAGCTACTTTATTTTATAGAGTGACAAAATTTTATAATAATTATCATCACTGTCTTCCTTGGAGCTCTGTTGGCTACCTAGTGTAGTATTTGGGACTGTTGGTTTTAAAGGCTATTTAAATTGTTAATTTATTAATTTTTCATGGTAACCTGTTGGATAAATTAAAGGTCAATATTGTCTGATGATATAATTCCTTCTTAAAATAAAAATGTGTGAGTGATATTTGCATTCTGACTTAAGTATAATGACATCCAAATAGCTCTAATTGGCTTAAGAATTAGGAATTAAATTTGAAATGAAACCTGTACTTCATATATATTAACAAACTAGACATCCATATACTTAAAATATGCTTAGCTTTCAGTCTGCACTGAAGAAAACATTGTTCTAAGACAATGCAAAATAAGCTATGCTGATGAGTGTTCTCTTAACAAATTTTTTTTCACTAAGGATATTACCAAATTGATTTCAAATCCCTATTATGCTACAGAAAACAAGTAGCACTGGGTAATTCTCAGTCCTTACTATTGCATTCTCTTTAAAGCTTCTTGTGCTTGAATACTGTTTTAGACCAAAGCTCTTTCCCTAAGATAGTAAGTGCAAACTTTAGTAGGAAGGGAAATTGTACTTAGCTCACTATTAAGCTTTTGAGTGATAATACATTCTAGACCTTGCCCCAGACAAACTAATTGAATAGCATGTAAAGGAGAAAATTGATTTCAGCATCTCCCAGCAACACCCAGCAGATGCTGTGAGGAATTATGCATATTCTGTTAGCTAAGGAATTGCTTAATGAAACTTTTTATTAGCCATCCAACTGTAAAAAAAAATAAATTGGTCAACAAGCATTTATTATGTGCCTAAAACTAGCTTTTTCACAGAGGGAGAAACAATGTTATTTTATTGTAAAATACTTGGTCTCATCCTTGTCTCCACTAGAGACAATGAGACATGCAAGCAGGAAATAAATATGGAATGAAAGAGTGCTGATTGTACTATGAGATATAGCCTAGAAGTCTAGAAAAAAGTAGAGAGGACCAAGATGGTAGGATGGAACTGGCCACAGAAGACAGATTCTGAGTTTGGCTCCCTACCCGGTAGCATTGTAGAATGATCAGACTAGTGCATCACAGATCCTCAGTATACAAAGATGGAATGGGGAGAAACTGATGAATCAAATTTCAATCAGGCAAAAGCAGTGTCTAAGGTGTATCCTCAAATTCCTCTTTATGCTGCTTATTCTTCTGTAAGATGATAGTAGAAATGTATACTTACATAATTCATGTCCACTAGCTTTGATATCCTATAGTGTGTTCTTTGTCTAGTCCCAGAATCACCCTTTGTCATCTACTCCAAAATATACCAACCTGCTTATATATAAACTCACACTCCGGGACTTTCCTCCGATTGCAGTGGGTGGAGAGTTCCTGTTCTTATCTATGGGTGTTGTATCCACTTGTGCTCTGGATACCATCCCCTCTTCCTTGTTTCAAGACTTTCTCCAGCAGTTAAGCATGTTTTATTTCTACATCATCAATTTCTTCTTTTCCATTGGGTCAGTCTCTCTAGCATTCGTATCTACTCTAGTATTTCTCTTGACTTCTTATCCTCCTCCAGATTCTATACTGTTTTCCTCTACCCTTCACAGTGACCAGAAGCCCTGTTGCAATATTTCCACATCCCATCCTTACCTCAATTAACTCTAAATAGGTTTCCAGACCCAGCACTCACTGAAATCTGTCTACTGTGACCAGTGTTCTCCATTTTTACCACATCTAATGGTCATGTTAGTGTCCTCATCTTGCTTGATGTCTTCACATTATTTGATGCAGTTGAGCACTTTCTTCTTGAATCTTCTGTGCTTGTGGCTTCTGGGATGCCATGTTCCATGTTTTTCTCCAAACTCTTTGACTATGCTGCCTTAGTCTCCTTTGCTGGCTGGTTTTCTTTTTTCAAACTTTTGGTGGTGGGTCATCCTAGGGGTGGGTCTTAGAGTTGCTACTCCAGCTACATTATTTGGATCCGGTCTTATAGCTTTAAATATTAGCAATACCTGATGACTATCACATTTAGAAATCCAGCCCTGACCTCTCCATTAAGCTTCAAACTTATATCCAATTGCCTCCTTGATGTATTTACTTGGATACATAATAGACATTCCAAGGTTGATATGGCCCCAAAGTGGATTCTTGCTTTACCTCTCTTGCCCCTCACACTACTGCCTTCTAATATTCCTCCCCCAGTCTTCCCTTAATTCCTTAAATGGTACCAAGGCAGCCTTGAGTCTCACCTTGCCTTCACCACTACTTTCCCATCTAATCCATCAATATGTCCTATCAGATATAATTCCAAAATATATCCTGTGTTCAGCTACTTCTGTTCATTGCATAGCCACCATCATCTCTCACCAAGGTCGCTAGAATAGTCTCCTAATTGCTCTTCTCATATCCCCTTGAATTCCACCAAATTCAGCCACCAGAGTGATCTTTTAAAACTCAGATCATGGGGACACTCACCTCCAAGAGCTTCCCATTATTCTTATGATAAGCTCTAAAGATTTCATCATGGCCTAAAGTCCTATATGGTTTGGACTTTGCTGACCTCTCTGACCTTGTCTCACCTTTCTCCCCACCACTCACTCGTCTCGGTGTAGCCTTATTGCTAATACTTCTTGTTACGCAGGTGTCACCTTAAATGTGACCTTCTTGCTCTACCATTCCCTGACCCCATAATTGAGTAGGTCTCACCCACCCACACTCATTCCCAATCAGATCAGCTGGGTGTACTTCTGCTGTCATCTGGTCCTCATCTTGTGTTGGGAGTTTATATGTGGACTGTTTTCATCCCTAGTGGAATGCACATGCCACGGGAACAAGACTGTGTCTGTGTGTATGCCACTGTATCCCCAGGGCTTAAACAGGGCCTGGCACATGGGCGGAGCTCAGTAACTAGATGTCAAATGAATAAATGAGTGAAGAGTAAATGTTAGTTTATTAACACCATGAAATAGGCATCCTGCTATGAATATTCTTTGGTTATAATATTTTTAGTTCAGTGTTGTAGGTAGCTGGTTTGACTATGTGTTGAGGAAGTTTAACTCCTCCAAAGTGTTTTATGTTTACAAGTAGGAGTATAAAATTTCAATGAGTAATTGAGCGCAGGACAAGCTAAAGTAGTTGTTACTGGAATGTCCAAGTGATGAGGGATCATTTTACTTTGGAATGGGTAAAATGGTTCAAAGGAAAACAGCTTCTGAGTTTTTTACCATTTACATTTACAGACAGAATTCTAGTATGCTTCATTACTTTTTAAGTGACCAGATTATTGCTGTGCCTAATAGCTATTTTTTAAGCATATTGTACTAACATACAATATATTTGACACTGATAATTTGACTTTTTTAGATAAGCCTTTACATAGTTCATTAATAGTATTTAACTGATCTTTAACAACTAAAGAAGATCACATTGTATTTCTTTGGTTTTTTTATTCTGTATTATATTATCAGAATATGTTTTTTTTTGAAGGACTTGAAATATCACTTATTATCATATCAGAATTGCTTTGAGTAGCTAGGTAATAAAAGTGTCATTTATATATTCAAATAAATTTTCTGGGGGGCAGTTTTTACAGCTTTAGCTATGTATGAGGCTACAAATAAACAAAATTATCAGGGGACAGAGAATGTTAATCTGCTCAATATTATTTTCTGCTTCAGATATCAAGTTCTGTTATATGGAAGAATAGCTTTAGTTCAAAATTGCGTACATCCCTAAGATACTGCTTTCTTTTAGAGTATCTTTCAAGCATCACCAGTTGATGTCTACTGTCACTTTGTCAGCACAGTGGCAAATAGGACTATCAGTTACCATGTTCAACGAGTTTGGATTATAAAGAAACAGAGCCATCTATTTTCATATCTTTTAAAGCTTTTCTCTCCCGCCTCATTTTAAATTGTATTATAACTCAGTTAAAGTAAATTAGCATTTTGCCAATCTTAGGTTTTCATCTTGAACGTATTCCAAAATTGTCTTCCAAAGGTGCCTTTACAAACTACCAAGATATTTATTATGTGCAAAATTAGCACCTGGATTTGCACAATGGTCAGGCCCTCAAAATCTGTGTAACAAGATGAAGATGTTTACTCAGGATATAATATTTCATGATAACATTATGGGAATTTAGGCCCCTTTAGTTGAGTTTTTCCTCTGCTTCACTCATTTTGTTTACTTTTGGATAACTTTGTGACATTATTTTGTTTTCTCTTCAAAACATTTTGCTCCTCTGTAATCAGTAAAATTCTTTTCAGAGGTTTGCAAATTAAACTTTCTGAAGATGCCACTTGCCAAATAAATGGTTATCTGACTAATAGGAATAGGCAAGAAAGAGAAGGAAAGGAAGGTGACCCTCTTTCCTTCTGGGTAGCAAATTGGGTTTTAAAATCTTCTTCCTGATTCAAGAAAAAGAGACAAGGATTTGGTGTTATAGAGAGACAACTATACTTTACCTTCTCCTGAATGCCAAAAAATAAAAATAAAAAAGCAACAGAGAATACAGATGGAAATAGTAGGGGATGCCACTCCTTTTTATTTTTCTTTATTTATTTACTTATTTTTATTCTAGTACTGTCTTCCACAGCAGGTCTCTAGGATGTGAAACTAGGAAAGGAAAGAGGGTTTTAACCATATTTTATTTAAAAGGAATATTGATGTCAATAAAGTTTAAAATTTGGGAATTGAAGGAAAATGCAATTGAAAGGAACGTTAAAAAATTGTTTACTAGATGCAAAAAGGATCTCAAATTTACACTGAAACCAAATCTAAATCAATAAAAAAAAGGAAAGATGTCAAAGGTCAACAGAGCACAGAAATGCCAATTTCTTAGGCATGTATGTCTCTCTGTCCTTTAAAAGTTTTGTTTAAAATATTATTTTCACATCTGGTGTTTAAACTTAGCAGTTCTAAATAGACTTTAAAAAATCTTTGTCAGAGAAAAGCATAGGAATCATGACATTGCAGCTCTGGCTCTTAGGGGAGCTGATTTCTTCTTCAGCTGGAAATTTGCTGTTGCTATTAATGCCTGTGTAATCTTTTTCAGGTTACCTGACTTTGCTAATCTTTGATTTCCACAACTATTTGCAGATAATAATAATAATAATAATAATAATAGGAAATTCCCATGGAAATTCTCTATATGAAACACATGTAGACAGTCTTCACTTTAGCTATTATCTTTAACTGTCATTGATCATTTTTCTTTGGCTTTTAAAGCATTTACTAATAATATAAATTACCTAATTATTTTGCATTAACTCTAAGTGTTGATTTATGTAGTAATATTATTTCCTTTAAATATGTATAGTTCCACATTTTACTTTGTACTGGGTATTATTTTTCGTCATGTTTAAAAGATAAAGTTTTTAATAAGAGATACATTTCAAACTTAGTAATGCTGACCAATGAGGGGGCTGTTAAAAAAAATTTCAACTTACAGCAAACTTTTCAGAAATTGTTTATGTTGTATTAAGCAACATAATTTGCATTATGCTCAGCTATCTCATCAGCTATTTCAGTTTTTTAAACGTCTAAAAATTGCTTAAACTTATGATTACTATAAGATTATTTTAAGTACAAACCTACTGTTTTAGAAATGTATAGAATATAGCCAGGGAATATGATTCTTCCTACAATAGCTCATAAACCTGGAAGTACACAATGGCATTTTATTTAGTAATCATTTGAAAAATTTAGTAACAAAGAGCATAAGCACCCAGGTACCACAGAAGTTGAATCAGTTGGAACCAAAAGTCAGTGAGATGAACAATGACCCAGCCACATCACCTGTAATTCAAGGAGCAAGATGTTTTTATCATGTTGAGTTTTGTTTCTGATATTGTGTTCTGTCTATATCAAGAAAAGCATATGTGGGAAGATCCAAAACTAATTTGACCCTTTTCCATTCTCCATTATAGTTAAAAATTATCCTCAAAATATTGATATTGCTACAATCATATAAAAATTATCCCCCAACTCATATCCATACCCTATTCTGTTTTCTATGTTGGAAAAATAAGATGTTATAATAAACAATGTCATCTTCTCAGTTCTTAAAGCGAATCAGGTGTGGGTGCACAAGTACTCTTGCTTTTCTAAGGCTTTCAGTGTCCTCGAGTTTCTTCCATGTTGTAGCATATATAACAATTTCCTTCCTTTTTAAGGCTGAACAATATTCCATTGTATGTATATACATTTTGCTTATCCATTTATCTCTCAATGGACACTTGGGTTGCTTTCATGTTTTCCCTATTGTGAATAACATTGCTGTGAATGTGGGTGTAGAAATATCTCTTCAAGACCCAGTTTTCAATTCCTTTGAGGTTTAATGAGTGGTGGAATTGCTAAATAATTTGATAATTCTACTTTTAATTCTTTGAGGAACCACCATTCTGCTATCACAATGGCTGTACCATTTTTAATCTCCACCAACAATGCACAGGAGTTCCAATTTCTCCACATCTTCACCAACATTTATCATTTTTCACTTTTATGGGTGTAGCCATCATAATGGGTGTGAGGTGATATCTCATTGTGATTTTGATTTACATTTCCCCAATGATTAGTGATGTTGAATATATTTTCATGTTGGTCATTTGGGTATCTTCTTTGGAGAACTGTTGATTCAAGTCCTTTGTCTGTTTTTGAATTGTTTATTTTTGTCGTTGAGTTTTAGGAATAATTCTATATCCTGGATGTTAATCCTTTATCAGATATATGATTTCCAATTATTATCTCCTATTCTATTTGTTGCCTTTTCACTTTGTTGATAGTGTCCTTTGATAACAAAAGTTTTTAATTTTCATGAAATCTAATTTTTCTTTTGTTGTCTGTACTTTTGGTATCATATCCAGTAAATCATTGCCAAATTCAATGTCATAAAGCTTTTGCCCTGCATTTTCTTCTAAGAGTTCCATAATTTTAGCCATTATGTTTAGGCCTTTGGTTTATTTTGAATTAATTTATGTTTATGGTGTTAGGCAAGCGTCCAACCTTATTCTTTTGCATGTGGATATTTAGTTTTCCCATCATCACTTGTTGAAAAACTGTCCTTTCCCCATTGAATAGTCTTGATAGTCTTGTCAAAAGTCACTTGACTATATATGTGAAGGATTATTTCTGAGCTCTCTACTCTATTGGCCTATATGTCTGTCTTTATGCCAGTACTAAACTGTCACTGTAACTTTGTAGTAAGTTTTAAAATCAGGAAGTGTAAGTCCAACTTTTCTTTCTCAAAATTATTTTGGTTATTCAGGGTCCCTTGAGATTACATATGAATTTTAAGATGGATTTTTCTATTTCTGAAAAAAAATGTCGTTGGTATTTTGATAGGGATTGAATTGGATCTGTAAACTTCTTTAAGTAGTATTGACATCTTAACAATATTAAATATTTTAATCCACGAACATCGGATGCCTTTTCATTTATCTAAGTCTTCTTTAATTTCTTTCAACAATGTTTTAATAGTTTTCATTATATAAGTCTTTCAGTAATTTCAGTTAATTACTGAGCATTTTACCTTTTATTTTGTTTTATTTTTTTGTTTCTATTGTAAGTGGAATTATCTTCTTAATTTTCTTTTCAGATTATTTATTCTTAGTGTATAGATATGCTGCCAAATTTTGAATGTTGACCTTATATCCTGAGTTTATTACTTGACTGAATTTATTAGTTCTCATAGCTTTTGGGGGGAATCTTTAGTGTTTTCTATATATAAAATCACAACAGCTGGAAACAGAGATAATTTTACTTCTTCCTTTCCAATTTGGATGCCTTTGTTTTCTTTTTCTTGCCTAATTGCTCTAAGTACTGTGTTGAATAGAAGTGAGGAAATTGGACATTCTTGCTTTGTTTCTAATTTCAGATGAAAGCTTTCAGTTTTTCACAACTGAGTATGATGGTCACTGTGGGTTTTTCATATATGGCTTTTAGTATATTGAAGTAGTTTCCTTCTATTCCTAGTTTGTTGAGTGTTTTCATTGTGAAAGTGTGTTTAATTTTGTCAAATGCTTTTTCTACATCAATTGAGATGATCATACAGTAATTTTTCTTCATTCTGTTCATACGATGTATTACATCGATCAATTTTAGTATATTGAAATATTCTTGCATTCCATTTAGCCACAGCATATAATTGTCTTAATACACTGCTGGATTCAGTTCACTAGTATTTTGTTGAATCAGTGTTCATGAGGGATGTTGAAACTGTAGTTTTCTTTCCTTGTGGTGTCTGTCTGGCTTTGGTATTAGGGCAATGAGTTAGGAATGAGTTAGGAATGAGTTAGGAAGTGTTCCCTCCTTTACAATATTTGGATAAGTTTGAGAAGGGTTATTAGTCCTTTAAATTTTTGATAGAATCTGCTGGTAAAGCCATCCGATCCAGGGCTTTTCTTTGTTGGGAGATTTCCTATTACTGGTTCATCATCTTTACTAACTATAGGCCAATTCAGGTTAATTATTTCTTCACAATTCAGTCTTGGTAGGTTTTGATTCTAGGAATTTGTCCATTTCTTCTAGGTTATTCTGTTCATTATACAGAGCTGTATATAGTGCTTTCTTAGAATCCTTTTTATCTCTGCAGAATTGGTAGTAATATCCCTATTTTCATCTCTGATTTTAGTAGTTTGGGTCTTCTCTGTTTTTTCCTTAGTTAATCTAGCTAAAGATTTTTCAATTTTGTTGACCTTTTCAAAGAATCAACTTTTGGTTTTATTGAGTTTTTGGTATTGTTTTCCTATCCTTTATTTCATTTATCTCTGTCCTAACCTTTATTTTTCCCTTCTGCAAGCTTTGGGTTTAGTTTGTTCTTTTCCTAATTCACTAAATTGTAAGTTTAGAGTGTTGATTTTGAGAAAAGTTTTTAAAAAATTTTTAAGATCTTTTTTGTTTGTAAATTAAAGCATTGCTAGTTATAAATTTCCCCTTTGGCACTGCTTTCACTGCATTCCATAAGTTTTGCTATGTTGTGTTTTCATTTTCATTCATTTCTAAGTATTTTCTAATTTCTCTTGTGATTTCTTTTTTAATCCATTGATTGTGTTATCTAATTTCCACAAATTGGTGAATTTTCTGGTTTTCCCTCCCTTATTGACTTCTAACTTCATCCAATTGTGGCCAAAGGAGATACTTTGTCTGATATATATATATTTTAAAATCAGTTGAGACTTAATTTGTTGCCTAATATATGGCCTACCTTGGAAAATGTCCTATGTGTCTTTGGGAAGATTGTGTATTCTGCTGTTGCTGGGTAGAGTGTTCTGTATATGTCTGTTACATCCAGTTGGCTTATTGTGTTGTTCAAGTCCTCCATTTTCTCACTTATCTTCCGTTTGGTTGTTCTATCCATTATTGAGAGTCAGGTATTGAAATCTACAGCTATCATGATGAACTGTCTATTTCTTCCTTCAATTCTGTCCATTTTTGCTTTATTTATTTTGATGGTCTGTTACTAAGTGGATGAATGTTTATGGTGGTTATATTTTCTTGCTATATTGAAACTGTTATTAATATATTGTGTTCTTCTTTATCATCTGTTATAATATATTGTGTCCTTCTTTATCTCATAAACATTTTTGATTTCAAATCTATTTTGTCTGATATTAATATTACCATCTCTGCTCTCTTTCTGTTACTATTTGCACGGAATAGCTTTTCCCATCTTTTCACTTTCAACCTATTTGTGTCTTTGGATGTAAAGTGAATTTCTTATAGACAGCACATAGTTAGACCATGTTTTTTAAAATTCATTCTGCCTGACTGTCTCTGTCTTTTGATTGGAGAGTGTAATCCACTTACATTTAAAGTAATTACTACTAAGGAGGAACTTACTTCTGTCATTTGCTATTTGTTTTTTATATGCCTTATAGCTTTTTTTCCCTCATTTTCTGCATTACTGTCTTCTTTTATGTTTAGCTGATTTTTTTTTGTTGTGAAACATTTAAATTCCCTTCTCATTTCCTTTTGTGTATATTCTATAACTATTTTCTTCGTAGTTACCATGAGGATTACATCTGACATCCTAAAGTTATACTGCTCTATTTTGAATTTGTACTAGCTTAACTTCACTGATGTACAAAACCTTTGCTCCTTGACAGCTCCATCCCTACCACTTTTGATTATTGATGTCACAAAATTACATATTTATAAATTTTGTGTTAAAAAACATTAATAATTTTTGTTGTTGAAAGACAACTTTTTTTTAGTTTTAGGTTCACAGCAAAATTGAAGGGAAGGTATACAGATTTCCCACATATCCCTTGCTCCCACACATACATTAATAATTGTTTTTTAATGCAGTATCCTAAATTATGTAGAAAACAAAATAGGAATTACAAATCAAAGTTATAATAATACTAGTTCTTAGAATAATTATTTTTATAAGTGTATTAATTTCTTAAGTTATGTAGAAAACAAAATACGAAGTTACCAACTATTGTTACAAAAATTCTAGCTTTTATAATTGACTATGTGTTTACCTTTACAGAGGCCTTGATTTCTTCATATGACTTCTAGTTACTGTCTAGTGTCCTTTTGTTTCAACCTGCAGGGCTCCTTTTAGCATTTGCTGCAAGGAAGTTCCCATAGAAAGAAACTTCCTCAGCTTTTGTTTATCCAAGAATGTCTTAATTTCTCCCTCACTTTTGAAGGACAGTTTTGCCAGATGTAGGATTATTGGTTGACAGTTTTTCTCTTTTAGCATTTTGAAATATAAAAGATCCTTCTTTCTGGCCTTCAAAGTTTCTGGTGAGAAATCTGCTTATAAATAATCCTGTGTTTGTGATGAGTTTCTTCTCCGCCTCCACTTTCAAGGTTCACTCTTTGTCTTTGCCTTTGGGAGTTTGATTATAATGTGTCTGAGTGTAGATTTCTTTGAATTTTCCTACCTACAGTTTGTCAAACTTCTCTAATGTTTCTATTCATAATGTTTATAAAATTTGGGAAATTTTGCCATTTTTCTTAAAATAATCTTTCTACTCACCTCTCTCTCTTTTCCTTCCTTCCTTCCTATGTTTTCTTTCTATTTATTGCTATTTCCATTTAGTTCATACATCTTTTTCTTGACTTTTTTTTTTAATCTTCCTTTAGTTCTTCTATCATCTATAAGACACTTATTTTAAGAGCTTTGTCCAGCAGATCTGCCATCTGGTCTTTCTCAGGGATGGCTTCAGTTGCTTTATTTTTTTCCTTCAATGGACCATACTTTCATGGTTTTTTTTTTTTTTCTTGTATGCCTTGTAAGTTTTTGTTGAAAATTAGACATTTGAATCTATTAATGTGGCAACTCTGGTAATCAGATCCTTTTCCTTTCTCAGGGTTTGCTGCTTTTTGTTTTTGTTTTATTTTGTTTTGTTTTAGTGTTGTAAGCTGTTTCTGATCCTCTTATGAGGATCAGCCTGAAGTGAAAATTAAGGTCTTCTCAGGTCTTTTCTGAGCCTGTGCCTTTCCTTGGGCGTGTATGGTGACTTTCTAATTTCCCCTATATACCAGTGGCTTTCAAATGTCCTAATGTTTAATGACTGGTTCTTAAAAGGTGAGAAAAAAAAATGAAGAGTGGAGGAACGGTGCTAGAGAGGCATTGTCCCTTTGAATCCCCTGAAGGTTGCTTTAGCCTGAAGAATGGGCTTATAAGAATGGGAGTCTGTGTGCAACAGTGGCTGCTCCCACCCCTATGTCTGTCTCTCCATGATCAGAAGCAACAATCAACAATTAGAAAACAGAGCCCCAATATTTGGAGGATAGGGTCCTTCTCATCTACCCTGGATCCTGCAAATTGTTTGAAAGCTGGTCCAGGAACAATAAGATGGATGCCTATGATGGAGACTGGTGGTGGGGACAAGTAGGTGCTGGTGGGCTAAGAGCTGAAATTCAGCAAAGTTAACCACAGTTTACTGTCCAAGCCTTCCCCTGTAAGTTGGAAGACTTCAATAGACTCCAGAGTTCCAAGATAGTTACATCAGACTGCAGTTGTTGTCTAGGCTGGGAGACAGCTTCCAGGTGCTTCTTGCTCTGCCATTTTCCCCAAATCCTCTTCATTATCATACTCTTTTGAAATAAAAAAAAATTAATGTCTAGTTATAAGAAATAAGAATAAATATATTTGTAGGAGATATTTTTTCTTGATTATTTTTAATTAGATTATTTGGAAACTTTCACAACTTTGTATTGGGATGAGTTTTTGAGATCATTTTAAATACTCTGTTCTTTCATCTGGAAGCATGTGTTTACAAATATACATACATTTACATATTGATATAGTGTATTTGTATGTATGTATGTATGTGTGTGTGTGTGTGTGTGTATTATATGTATATCTCCTCAGACTCTGTGATTTAACTGTTAATCCCAATTTTCTACATACCACTATATAAAAATCTTTCTATGCATTTTAAGTACTTTTATTCAAGCTAATGTGGAAGCACACTAAGCAAAATCACATATTGCTAGAAAACTCAGATATTGAAGAATAGGTCCTCTTCATCGTAATTCATACCCTGGACAAAACTTGACAGTTCCCTTATAATGATAATTACAGAGATACCGTATTTATTTAGATATTAGATTTAGGCTAATCAACATCGGGATATGTATGCAAACGTTGACATAAATGGAAAAGCTCTGGAAAAATAGCCTTCCATTTTAACATCAAGAGAAATGTGGATCCATCTTTAGACAAGTCAATTGACCTAGAAATGTATAAAAAATTAGATTTTCCTATTTAACAAGCTTGGCTATATTGTTTTCTGTGGAAACCTTGTTTTTACAACTTCATTGAATCAAAACTGTAAGGAGGAAGCTAACATACTGAAATGACAGTAGATTTGAAGGAAGACAAAGAGTAGGCCTCTGTTAAAAGGTCAAACTTTTGGGGAACATAGCTTGGAAGGACAGTTATTGACTAGGCTCTACAGGGACCCTTTTCAATGTTTACGTTGTGTTGGAATTAAATAATTGAAATGTGGTAAGAAAGTATTGTTTTGTTCACCTTACTCTGTTTCACATGGCAGGGAAATGAGAAATACAGTTTAGAAAAGCTTATTAGTATGTTTTAATTGCAATTTTTGGTTTCATTCTAGGTTTTTGTATTTAAAATTTTTGGTTGTTTGGAAATTCAACAATGTGGATCACCTCAGTTTTTTAATTAATTAAATGAATGTACTAATTTATTTTTGTTTGTTTTCAAAATTGGAATGGTACTCTTCTTAGAGTTATTAAGCTACTTTTTCTCCAGTTAGTAATATGTTATAACTGTCCTAATAGGGGTGCCATAATATAATTGATTGCTCCTCATTATCATAATTAACTACTATCATGTCTTCCAAAACCCTTAGGTATCAATGAGAAAGCATCTTTCCAAGCTTCTTTTGCTCTTTAATTTTTTTTTTCATTATGTTCACATTATTTCTAAAGGATCAGAAGTTATTGAGTCAAACTCATTTTGAAGAGCTTAAATTTTATTCTAGACATATTGGGAAATCATCAGAGCATTTTAAGCAGGGAAATTACATGATGTAATTTCATTTTAAAAGGATCACTCAGGCTGCTCTGTGGATATTTGCGTAGGCAGCAGCCTGGCAGAGATAATGGGGGCTTGACCAGGGTAGATGTGGAAATGTTGAGAAATGGTATGATTTAGAATATATTTTGGTGATGGGAGGTTGGAGGTTACCGATACAATGAATGTGGAGAGTGAGTAAAGGCAGTAGTGAAAGCTGACAGCGCCTTCTGAACTGACTTGAGCACCCAACTGATGTCTTGTTTACTGTTTGGTCTCCAGTATCTATGACATCATCTAGCACCTAGTAGGCATTAAAGCAAAATTTTTAAACTAAGCCAGCTACACCTCTGCCAAGGTAATCTCCATTCCTTCTTTGAAATGTATTCTTTGTCAAAATAATAATAATGTCTAATATTGACATTATTGACATTATAGTAAGTTGAACACCTACTATATTTCAGACATCGTTCTAAGCGCCTTACATGTATTGATTCATTTGCTCCTGGAAAAATCTTTGCCAGTTGCATACGGTTAAGGAAATTGAAGCACAGAGATATTAACTAACTTGCCCATGTTCACACAGCTAATAAGTAGAAAAGCAAGAATTTGAATATAGGCAATCTGGTCCCAGAGCCAATTCTTTAACCATGACACCATTTTGTCTCTGAAGTTACTCAGGTCTTCATTAGACAATGCTCTCTTTCATCTCCCAGCTTTACTGTATTCCCATCTCCTTGGCCTAGAATGCTTTTCCCCTTACTGTTTCATGCCTAATTCTTACTCACTCTTAAATGGCTCGATTATATTAGATAACCTTACTACTGTAGCACCCTGTAATACCCAGAACCCCACCCATCATGGCACTTACAACACTGCATTATCACTGCTAGTTGGTTTCCTCTACTAGACTAAAGCTTCAGGAGGGCTGGAGCCAGGGCTGCTTTGCTCATGTGTGCATCCTCAGTACTCATACAGGGTTCAGTTCACAGAGATTGATGCAGCTGATGAACTGCATTTGATGAATGGTGATCTTTTACCCCTTTGTAGCCTTGTACATTTGCTCTGCCTGAAATGCCCTTCTCCTTCCCCCATACCTTGTGTACTTGGTAAACTTCTGTTCCAGCCTCAGCTTAACTGTTTCTTGCTCTGTGAGGCCTCTCTTGATCCATCCTTACCCACAAGGTAGAGTCCAGAGTTTCTGTTTAAACTCCCTTAATAGCCATTGATAGTCACGTACATCTAGGACTTTTTTTTCTTCTTGATTAATGTTGAAAAATACAAAAAAACTATAGATTGTGATTCCTTAGTGAGTAGTGGTTACCCATCAGTTTGGAGATCATGACCATCATTTAAAATACGAAAGAGATTGTAGTAAAATAAAATAGAAATGGGTGCACTGCACAGAGGGGGCTGCCAGGTGTAATGAAGTAGAGCACAGGTTTTGAAACCCGACTCCTTGGACTCAAATCCCACCTCTACTTTTACCAACTAAGTAACTAGTCAACTTTGGCCAAGTTGCTTAACCTTTGTATACTTCAGTTTTCTCATCTGAAAAACTAGGGATATTGATAATAGGGCCTGGGTCATGAAACAGTTATGAGGATTAATTGAGTTAATATTTATAAAGAGGTTAGAATATTTTGAGTATTAGTGCTTTTAAACTGTTGTCTCACATAGATACATATATGAGATATATATGTGTGTGTACTGAATTGCAATGTAAAACGTTCTTCTTACTGTGAATTGTCATAAGGAAAGGACTCTGCTCTAGACTTAGAGTTCTTTGAAAATGGTTTCATTCTCCTGTAAGATTCTTCTGACTTACATAAAATAACTTTTATTTATTGCTAACTTTCACTCTCGAGAGGACTGAAGAAACTTAAAGTTAACATTTTATATTACATAGCTATCAGATTATATATAGAAAATGAAAGGCAACTAAAGAAGTATGTCAGTATGCTCCCCACTAGAGTTAATGCAGTTTTCCTCAAGAAATTTCACTCTGAACTGGGCAGACTGGGCAAAAAGGGAGCTGTGATGGACGATAGAATTCTCAGTAGCTGATGAAAGGGAACATAGCAGTTCTTCAAGAGAGACAAACTTTTTCCTGATACTAAATTCCAAAAGAAAGTTATCCCATGACCTTGTATAAGAAAAACAGAGCAACATAATAGAACTTTGCCCACCTAATGAACACTGAGCAGGGTATATATATAGACAGCTTGACACAAATATTACATCTCTTAGCTAGGTTTTATTTCAGGCAAAAATAGTAATGGGTAAGATATATTAAATTAATACTGTGTACTGGTCTGTGTTTTAAGTGATCCTTACAATAAACTTGTGAAGAGTTGTTATTAC
Source organism: Vicugna pacos (assembly GCF_048564905.1). Taxonomy (NCBI): domain Eukaryota; kingdom Metazoa; phylum Chordata; class Mammalia; order Artiodactyla; family Camelidae; genus Vicugna; species Vicugna pacos. The sequence continues at coordinate 17,316,328 of NC_132988.1, forward strand.
TCCCAGAGACCAAGGCTTAGGGAGGTTAAGTAGTTTGACAAAGGCAATCTAATGTTATAAAGAAGCAGAAACAATGAGATAGAAAAAAATGATTCATAGAAGGAAAGAATGAATAAGCTAGAAAGGAAATGAGTCAGACATACATCAGAGATCAGATTTCTAGGTTCCTCTAGACACCTTGCTACTATGGGTCTAGAACCTCCCTCTGGGTTCATCTCTTAAGGATGCAATTATTCTATAAATCCTGATTCATATTTCCATAAAATCCTCTTAAGCTTGTCTGAAACAATCTCTTATCCTGCAACCAAAGTAGCCAGAGAAATAGAACAAGGGAATTGTCTCAAAAGTTTAGATTAGAGCTTTTTCCACTCCAAGATCAAGATGGATGGCTAAACACATTTTCTTCCTGCATTTGAAATGACCACACAGAAGTACTAAAGATGGTAAATTCTTAACATGATGAGAAAGAAGGGAAGAAAAATGAGTGATTCCAAGATTTTCAGAAATACATTTTCAGAAAGTAGTTGGACTATTACCAGGGATAAAAAGTGACATTTCATAAGGATAAAACAAGTTGGTTCATCAAGAAGGAATAATCCTAAATGTTTGTATTCCTGTGACAGAACTTCAAAATACATAAAATAAAAACTGATAGAAAGAAAAGGAAAAGTAGTTAAGTCCACAATTATAATTGGAGATTCTAGCATTGCTGTCTTAATTATTGATTAAAAAATTAGTAGGCTATCCAAGACTTGAACAACAATACCATTGGTCAACTTAAATAGTTGACATTTACCTAACATTACATCAAACAACAGTGGAACACACGTTATTTTCAAGTACATGTGGAACATTTATCAAAGGAGATGATATTCCAAGCCATAAACCAAATTTAAATATACTTAAAAGGATTTAAATTCTAAAATTTATTTTCTCTTGCAAGAGTAGAATTAAACTAGAAATAATGGCAGGAAGATAGCTGAAAAACCCCACAAATGTGGAAACAGCCTTCATATTTACTTCATATTTACTGTAGACTTCAAATAAACCATGGATCAAGTAGGAAATCTCAAGCAAATGAGAAAATACTTTGAACTGAATGAAAAAGAAAACATGGCATGTCAAAACTTGTAGGATGCAGCTAAAGCAGTGCTTAAAGGGAATTTTATAGCATTAAAATGTTGATATTAGAAAAATAGAAATTCTAAAATCATTACCCTAAACTTCCATTTTAAAAGACTAGAAAAAGCAGGGGAAAAGAAACAGTAAAATGAGAGCAGAAAACAGAAAAACAATAGAGAAAATAATAAAGCTAAAAACTAGTCTTTTGAAAAGCTCAATAAAATTGATCATCAGTTAGCCATACTGAACAGAGAGAAAGAGAGAAAACACAACTTACCAATTTCAGAAAGGAAAGAAGAGACACATCACCACAAATTACACAAATATTAAAATGCTAATTAGGAAATAACCTTTATGCTGATAAATTCAACAGTTTATAGAAATGGCTAGATTTCTTGAAAGACACTACCAAAGTTCACTTAAGTAGAAATAAGTAACACAGGGGGTTTATATCCACTAAAGACATTGAATCAACAGTTTAAAAACTTCCCATAAAGAAAATTCCAGGCCCATTTGGCTTCACTGGTGAATTCTCTGTAACATTTGAAAAATAAAATAATACCAATTTGGCACAAACTCTTCAAAAAAATAGAAGAGGAGGAAACATTTCTCAACTCATTCTATGAGACCATAATTATCCTGATACCAATACCAGAAAAAGCCATTACATAAAAGGAAAACCATGGAATAATATTCCTTATGAACAGTGATGCAAAGAATCTTAAAAAGTAACAGTTGGCCTGTGCTCTTCCTGTCAGGGAAGCTAGTGTACCATCCTTTTCGTTGGCACTGGTGCAAGGAATGCCCAGCCTGCGCTCTCCCGATACACACACCTCAGGATAAAGCTTACTAATAGGAAATGCAAGCCTATTATCTATGTTAAGAGATCTAGAACTTCATTATTATGAATAGACAAATAGCCTCTGATATTTGAGAAAATATTACAATACAAAAGAAATAGATGAACAAAGAACATTTAACATGATCTGAAACAAATTTTCCATAGGGAAAAGAGAAACTTTGAAAGATTTCCAATATGTTTCCTTACAGACACTGTAGAAAATCTTACATCCCTCAAATATAACCTGATGCTATGAAAGAATTTAAAGAAAAAGAATCCTTCAAAGAGAAAGTTAGCTGAAATAATTCAAAGAATGGATAGAAGAGAAAGATAATGATAACTCTCAACACATGGGATTAAAAACAGAAAAGATACAGAAAATGTTTTAAAAGGAATGAATACAGAACATAATCCAGGTGGTGAATATTTTATACAAGTGAAAGAAGAGAAAATGGAGAGATTGAATGATAATAAATATATAGGTAGACATAGATCAATATTGATGGAGAGATACACAGACATAGATACTTAGACTGGAAAAAAACCACAGATCTTTGGGCTGTGGCCACCAAAGTTACCAGGAAGAAAAAACAAAATACAAAAAAAGAAGAAAATTCACTTAGATGCGTTTTCATGAAGTTTCAGAATCCCAAGTATAAGAGAAGATACTAGAAGCTTTCAGGGTTTGGAGGAATGGTTGTCATCAAGAAATAAAGATCAGACTATCATCACAGTTCTTAGTAGTAACATGTGGTTCTAAAAAAAAAAGGAAGAATGTCTTCAAAATATGTAGAACAATTATTTTAACTCAGAATCCTATACCTAGATAAACTATTAACCAAAGCTGAGGGCAAAATTTAAATCTTTTCAGAAAATATGAGGACTGGGAAACATCTCTTCCTATACAGTCTGTATGGGCCCTTCATCCCTGGCCCAAATCTTTAGAATCTAGGGGAAAGAAAAGAGAATTCAAGAAAGAGGAAATTGTGGTATCTAAGAAAAAAAGTATCTAACTCAGAAGTCCAAAATAAGTGTCTACAAGTTACTTTAAAAATGATGTAAATGTAAATCAAAACCACAATGAGGTATCACCTCACACCCATCAGAATCACCATCATTCAAAAGTCCACAAATGTTAAATGCTGGAGAAGGTGTGGAGAAAAGAGAACCCTCCTACACTGCTGGTGGGAATGTAATTTGGTGCAGCCATTATGGAAAACAGTATGGAGATTCCTTAAAAACTGAAATAGACTTACCATATGATCCAGCAATCTCACTCCTGGACATATGTCCGGAGGAAACTCTAATTTGAAAAGATACATGTACTCCAGTGTTCATAGCAGCATTGTTTACAATAGCCAAGAGGTGGAAGCAACTTAAATGTCCATCAACAGATGAATAGATAAAGAACATGTGTATACACAATGGAATATTACTCAGCCATAAAAGAGAATGAAATAATGCCATTTGCAGGAACATGGATGGACCTAGAGATTATCGTACTAAGTGAAATTAAGTCAGATAGAAAAAGACAAATATCATACGATATCACTTATATAGAATCTATAAAAATGGCACAAATGAACTTATTTACAAAACAAACAGATTCATAGACATAGAATACAAACTTATAGTTACCTGGGGGAAGTGGGGGAAGAATAAATTAGGAGTTTGGGATTTGCAGGTACTAGCTACTATACATAAAATAGACAAATATCAGTGCCCTACTGTTTAGCACAAGGAACTATATTTAATATCTTGTAATAACCTATAATGATAAAGAATATTAAAAAAATATGTATAACTGAATCACTATGCTGTACACCAGAAACTAACACAACATTGTAAGTCAACTATACTTAAAAAAAAAACTAATGTGATTAACCACCTGAAATTTCTTAGTGATATAGGTTTAATATATACATATCACATATATTAAGGTTAAGAATATGATTAGGAAATTGAGATTTAAGTGTATCAATTAAATGTTCTATGAAATGTAGAAAGGTAATAGAACATATACTTTCATCTATATTACATAAAAGTATAGTGATATTCATATATAAAAAATAATACCAACAAAATTTGCAAATAGATCAATTGTCCCCAAAAGTTTCTCCTGAATTGAAATGCCACTTCTACTAAATACCAAATTTTCATGTGTCTATACATACACGTGTACATATACTCTATTTCATTGATTTACTTCTTTTTTCATGTCAATGGCACAACTCATTTATTAATATAGTTAAATATATTTTTATATTTGGCAGTCAGTCCCCTCTTAGGTTTTTCTTGTACATTAACCACTTTATATGAAATTTAGAATTATCTTGTCAAGAGTCAGGAAAATTTCATTGAGATTTTATTGGCACTGCCTTGATTTTATATGTTATTTTAGGAGAATTGGTATCATTAAAATATGGAGTCCACATTGACAAGAACCTTCAGTTAACAGTACATGGTATTAAACAATAGCAGAGACAGCAGGCATCCCTTCAAATTCCTGACTTTAGTGGATATGATTCTAATGTATCACGAAACAAGAAGCTTTATGTTGTCTGTTTTTAATAGATACATATTACCAAGATAAAGAATTCATCTTTTAGTTTCTACTTTTCTCAATCATGAATGAGTTTTGATCTTTACTAAATAATTTTCTAGCATCTACTGAGATTATCATAAAGTTACTAGATTTTCTAATTTTGAATCATCCTTGGAATTCTAGGATAAACCCTACTTATTCATTATGGTTTTAATTTGCTGTGAGTTCTTTTTGAGGGGGGCAGTGTAGGCAGAATATTGTATCTAAACTATGATAATATTGATCCATATTTTTTTCTTTTGCTACATTAAAAGTTAGCAATTCTGTAATTAGAAGCTATATTACCTCTTCCATTTTTGGTATAATTTTGATGACATTTTAAAAATTTTTTCTTGATTATATAGTACTTGCAAATTTGTCTTTTCACATAGTCTTTTTTTTGTTTTATGGGCCAGATTTTTTGTTTCCTATTTTATTAATTTAAGCATTTGCTGTTAGTATTTCCCTCCCTGTCCTTTATTTGACTTCATGCCATCGTTTATTTTGTTAGGCTTTTTCCCCCTAACTTCCTGAGTTGAAAATTCGCTTCTTTACTCATCAGAGTTGCTCTTGTTCTCTAACAAAAGCATCATGATGATTTCTTCCCCCAGGATTTAACAGTTAATTTTTTTCTTTCCATTCTAAATATATGAAAATTTCTACAGTGGTTTCCCCTTTTGGCAATGGATAAATTAGAAATATATTTGTGAATTTGCAGGTGAAGAGGTTTTTCTTGTGGGTTGTTTTTTTTTTAATTTTGCAAGGGAGAATGCAGGAGTGGGGAGTGACTACTTACTCGTGATCAGTAAATGTGCCATACGTGGTATCAGTTTATGAAATTTTTAGTATGGCTAGTACATGATTAATTTTTATAAATGTTCCTTATATGTTTGAAAAATAAATATATATTCTCTATTTGGTAGATAGTTCTTATGTAGAAAACTATTAGAATTTAATCATTAGATTGAGCCTGTTATTTCAATCAAGCTAGACAATTGTTATTCAAATCTTTTTTCCCTCTATTTAATTTATAATTTTATGAAAAAAATGCATTGAAATCAATTCCTCCTTTTTCTGTTAATTTTATATATTTTGAAGCTGTTGTCATTAGGTGTATTGTTTTATAGATGCCATATTTCTTAGTGACATAATCTATATTTGAATTTCTGATATTCGTATGCTCTTTTAATATTTTATGCCTGAATTCCATTTTATTTGATATTAATAATGTTATACAAGCTTTCTTTTTGTTGGCATTTGCACTATTATATGAACATACAAAAGAAACAAATAACATGTTCTCTGTCTCAAGGAAGTTACGATCCCTACTAATATCTTTCTTGTCCAATTTTTAAAAAGTTTGAATTCCAGGCTCTTATTTTATCTTCTCACAAATATTTCCTTTTGCTCTTACAATATTTTCATTGATGCACATGTTTGATTTGATATACTCTTAGTTATAAGTAGAAATTTTCTAATAAAAGTTGGAGATAGCTGCAATAAAATCAATGCAACATTAAAAGGAAAATGAGATATTTACACACAGGTGTTGTCTAACTAAAGCTTCAGAATGATTAGTTTATTTTTTGTTTTTATTAATTTAGTTTTTACTAAATGTAAAACAAAACCGATGTTCTGGAAGTTTGATCACTGTGTACATATAGCCTGTAAGAAATCCTGGCTTCACTGTTTGTATGTGCAATACACACCTCCTTTGTCATGGTAATTAAAGAGCACACAACACGGAAGATTTCTTCACATGGCTTACAGTGTGATAGCCTATCTTTTAAGCTTTCAAGTTTGAAAAGGGAAATATATTCTTTATTTTTTGATATGGAGGAAATTAAAATACATTTAGTAAAAAAAAAGATGAATTATTCCACAAAAGAAATTTTAAAACCTAAAGAAATGAGGTCACCAGCTGCCCTACAATAGTCAGAACTTGACATTTTCTTCAGCTAAATTTTTTTCTAGATTTCTTATCCAATATATATAGAACAATAGAGCTGGAGTGAACCTAAAAATCATCTGGTTTAATTTTTTAAATTGTATCTTAAAAAAAAAAAAGGCAAAAGAAAAAGAATGTAGTTACTGGGTCCCAATGGATAGTTTGCAAAGAAAAGCTTTATAAAGGTGTATGTTTTTTCCTCATGACAAAATGTTACCTCACTAGAAGAAATGTCATAATAAGAGAAATCTAAATGCAGGTTTTGTTATCTACCCTCACACTATTTTCCATTCCACTGCTGAAAAGAGCACGGATAATGTTTTGTTTTCATTTTTAATTTATGTGATTTTTCCCTTTGTAATTTAACCATCAGTTATATTTTTCTTAGATACTTGTCATGTGTATAGCCCAATGTACACTATTTTTCTTGTCGCTACTTTAATAACTACTCACACTTTATAAAGGGATATATGTTTGGAAGGAGCAACATTAGAATATATATGATAAAGCCATAGGTAAGAAATTGATTGGTTTACTTCCCCCAAAGAAACCTACTCATGCAGTTGTTTAATGTGAAAGATTTTTTCTTGAAAAGGTTAAAAAAGTTCTAATCAACTTTTGTACATTATGTAGAACTTCATTTTCTAAACTCTGCAAAAGAAAGTTTCATATTTAATGGGAAATCATGAATTATTCCATTTATTATCTACTTCCTCCTTTCAAAGACATGATCTGGATAAAAGGCGGGGTGAATAATTTCAAAAAATACAATACATTTTTAATGGGAAGGTGCAAACTACAGATTCTCATGACTATTAGCAAGTGTAGAGGAAACAGAATTTTACTTGCAAAACTCGTCAAACTCTTGCAAGGATGAAATGTATGACATACTTAGTAGGAAAAAAACACACAGTGAACTGAAGTTTTCTTTTTAATGCAACTTGTTGTTTTTACTAAGTTGTGTCTTTATATTCTCCAGCGTTACGTTTTTATTAAAGTTTGATTATTTCACTCAATTTATGTGGAAAAGTGATAGTTCTTTTATTTATAAAGGTGTAAAGATGAAGAACTGAAAAAAAATTTAAGCGATTATTATTTAAGAGAAAATTTCCTAAATAATAGAATTTCAAAAAGTTTGGAGAGCAATCACAGGATTGTTTGAAAAAACAGTCACTATTATTATATTGTATGGAGTTTCATATTAATAAAAACTGTAAATACTAGTTTAGAGAAAAATATGGAGTTGAGCTAACACAGTAATGTTTCCACCCGTCCATAGTCCATTGTTTGTAGTCATGTAGCATGAAGTTTATTTTTCTTTTTCCTCCTCTTTTTCTTATGTTTATTGCCATTATAATAGGATGCAGAACCTAACAGAATTATTCAGATTTCTTAACATTATAACTGAATCCAAAAGCAAAGGTTATTTTTAGGCTTTATTTTTCAGCTTATATTTTATAGAATAAGTAACAATATAATCAATATCAATTGGTTATATAATTTTGTTTTCCTCTAGTGAAAAGTTACAGAGTAAATTGAAAGAGCAGGAATTCATATGATTCTCTCATTTAGCCCAAGGTGTTTGGATTCAAGTGTGGTACTCCTAACTTGAAAATACTTCCACTGAAAATTCTTCTTAAACAATGACATTCATTTTATACCTTTCCATATTTGATCTTTGGCTTAAAACATTCTCTTGTAAAAAAAAAAAAGCTTGAATTTCTTGAGGGAGTTTGCAAATAACAAGACTGTTTATAAAGATTATATGTGTAGTTAGCCTCACATAAGGAGATTCATTCCACTGCTTTTTCACTAAGCCTCTAAAGAAACACTTTGAAAATGTGTTTAAGTTTGAGATTTTTCAGTAAAGAAAATGTGTTGCAACAGCTACAAGGGTAAATATTTTGATAATATTTTATATTGACTGATGAATAGTTTATTCATTCCTGATTGATGACCATCACTGTACTTCAGATGTTTGACTGAATGGATATCATTTGAGTAAATCATTCTCAACAGGGTACACACATAAAAAATGCCTTTGTATTGGTAAGAGACTCATTTAAAGCTATCATAAGGATTGCAGTCTGGACTGCGTGCTAAATAACCACGGCTTTCCTCTGATAACGAGTAAGAATTACGGTCAAAAATTCTGTGTGATTAACATTTATTGATCTCACAAAAAAGTTACTGCCTTGTGTGCTAAATACCAGTTCGAACAGAATTGAATCTGAGAAATCATCTCTGTTCCATTCTACACAAATAATCCATCTGTCCCAAAATAAAAATCACCCATGTTGAAGTGAATTCTTACTGTGCTATTGAGAGCATTCTTTGCTGATCAAATTTTTATTTTTTATTGAAAGAATTATATTAGTAATAGTCCCATTTACAAAATACTATGGGGTAAACTTTCTTAGTTATTATTAAAATTTTTTTAAAGAACTAAAGGTTGAACTAAGTATTTTTTTTACCAAATACAATTTTTCAGTTTGTACATATGCTTTTAAAATGTTGAAAGCCAAGCTATGTTTTCTAACTTTGATTATTAATAAAGAAAAATTTGTATTTTCCAAAAATATAAAGCAAAACTTATGTATGTAACCATTTCCTCTAGAGATTCAAATTAGTAAACTTCTAAGTTGTTTATAACAATCACAAAAAATTCTATTCCATAACCTCTTGGAGGTGGATTTTACTTATTTTTAACTTACCAAGTACATTCAGTTATAAAGTGAATCTAAATCTAAACTGAAAGGAAAGTCCTGCTATATTAATACTTAGGTTCTGACTTGTTGCTAACATTTTTATGTTGATTAGTTTTTTCAGTTTACACAACTAAAGGTGATACCACATTTATTTGGATAGTAATTCTAGTGAAAGTTTCAGAAACTATAAAATCATACATGCATTAGTGGTATTTGTTTGCAATGAAGCTAAGATAGTTAAATATTTCAATCTTTGTTACAGGGTTTTATACAAAATTATAAGAATAAAAAGTATGTTATGATATAATATGAAGTATAGCACAATAGATATACCTTCATAATTATTTTTAAATTTTTCTCTTAAAGTAAAAATGACCAATATATTTCACAAAGAAAATCAGGATTATTATAATGGCTGTGACTTTAAAATTCCTATTACATGATTAGTCACAACTGAAATAATATTCTAGGAGTTATTTGGTTTATTTTAAATATATCTTAAAACTATGTATAAGCTGCAATGATTATTGTGTTCGTTATATGTTCATTTTCCTTAAGGAAGCTCTCCAAAAATGTTTATATTAATGACTAATTCCAAATGTAATAGTTATTGAAATAATGGATAGATTCTTTTGTTCCAAGTATGCCAAATTCTACTTTTTGAGATATTAACATGTAAATAGTCAACTTGAGTCATATAGAAAGTAAACAGTGGTTACCAGGTTATTTATAATGATTGGACATACTGAGATGCAAAATGAATTTGTTTTAGAGAAACCGACATAATTTTGGAGGTGCTTTTTGTAATTGACATATAGTCATTTACAGTGTGTCACTTTCTGGTGTATAGCATAAAGTTTCAGCCATACATATGCATACATATATTCATTTTCATATTCTCTTTCATTATAGGCTACTACAAGATACTGAATATAGTTCCCTGAATTGAATACAGTAGAAACTTGTTTATCTATTTTATATATAGTAATATCTGCAAATCTCGAACTCCCAATTTATCCCTTCCCACCCCGTTTTCGCCTAGTAACCGTAAGTTTGTTTTCTACGTCTGTGAACCTGTTTCTCTTTTGTGAATAACTTCATTTGTGTCATTTTTTTTTTAGATTCCACATATAAGTGACATCACATGGTATTTTTCTTTCTCTTTCTGGCTTGCTTCACTTAAAATGACGATCTTTAGGTCCATCCATGTTGCAGCAAATGGCTGGAAGTGCTTTTTATATGCATTTAATTTGGATTAATAAAAATGCCACATTAAATATGTGTGTTTTCTTCCTAGAATATATTTTCAATTTTTCCAAGTCTGAGAAGTGAATGTTTTGAAAACTGTAATCTGTGATATGCCACCTGCCCTATTTACATTTTTAACAGTTGAGTATTTGTTAACTGATCCCATAGACAGCTACATGTTTTGCTGTTAACAGATGGATGAGATAGAATACCATGCATAACTTTACATTTATCTTCTTTGAGTGTCACCTTATTTGCATATCAATTAAAATAATATCTGTATTAAAATGGGTAATGAAAGTTATCAAATTTACATGATGTGACTGCAGTTTGCAAAATTTCCAGTAGATGCCCCCAGAGACCAGTCAACTCATTGGAAATCCTTTAAATTTAAAAAGAGCCTTTTTTTTAATATTGAAACTTTTTTTCTTGCTATATTTTGAAGTCCAAAGAATGTAAAATTCCTAAGAATCTCAATTCCAGTGGTTTATTAGGTAAAAATATATGAGCGATTGTAGTGTATTCTTAATCCATGTTAATCACTCTAATAATTATTAAAAACCTAAATGTGTAATAGTAAGAAAAATGCTTTCAGTTTTCTTTGTAAAAGCATTCTACATGCTTTTAAAGTCATTTCGAACATAGTTAATTTTTTCCTTTCTAACTTCTCTCTCTTTATATATTTGTATAGTTAAGGAAATGCTATATCTTTGTTAATTTTTTAGGAAAAAAGTATCCTTTTCACACAAAAAACCTGTAAAACATACTCATATAACATATGATTATGTATCAGTGTGTGTGCGTGCCAAGAAGGATTTTTTTCCTCCTTCTAATTATACATAATATCTACCTACACTGAAAAGTATGGGTAAGAATAGTGACTCACTTTATTCCATGGGAATTATATTAACTGAAGCTATTTAAGTATTAATTTGAGTCAATGTAATTATCCCTTAGGTGATTCCAATAACATTTATCCCTACAGTATGAATGTAAGACTGTTATTACTGACACACAGATAACCCACTAGTGACTTATAAATATTAACTTAATGGAATAAAAGTATTATCCTGACTTTTGATTAGATATAACATATCTTTTGAGTTTATCTTTGTCAGATTAAATAAAAATTTTATGATCTTGTTTTAAAGTATTGAGCTTATTGAGCTGCTTTTGAAATATTTTACTGAATGTGAAGCTTCACCTTGATACAGTAGTTCAGTTTGGCCTATGAAAAAATATGTTAAATATATTCATCATTCAATTAATTATGTTAGAATTAATTATAGATTATATATAATTATATATTATAATTATATTACAGTAGTTGATAATGCATTTTGATCTTGAAAGTCCATCTAATAACTAGTATAAATACCTGTAAGTACAAAGACAATAAGGTAAATTGTCATATCTATTCATTCATATTTCTCATATTTATGCAAGTGTGTACCTTTGTCTTTTTCTGTGTTTATCTCTCTCAGTGTTTTCCCCATTAGACTTTAAACCCTTGTGTGGGAATCACATCTATTGAATTTGCTTTGCACAGATGCTACTGATTGTCTGCCCCCTCATTTTAAAGGAAGAGGATTCTCTGAAAGAGTCATAGAATGACACCGATCTCTTTCCCCAGTCCAGTGCAAATGTGGATTAACATGGATAAAGACAATGAAATAGCTTTCTAATTGCAGAATGACACCATAAATGTATAACTATGTCAAATTCCTAAACAGTCAATGCAAATAAACAAAAAATTGTGTAGAGCAGGGGGAGAAGAAGAAAAATCAATAATACTTGATATAATAGGAGGCAATACAGTAAAGTGAAAAAGTTTAGAATTTGCAGCCAGAGAAACCTGGGTGCGAATCCCACCTCTGCCCCTTCCTAGCTTGTAATGGCTTTAGGCAAGTCACCTCACTGAAGACAGTTTCTTTATCTGTGAAAATGGAAGTAGCATATTTGTAGAGTTAGTGTGTGATTTAGAAATGATGTGCCTACACAGTGTCTGACACATCATAGGTGCTCTATACATAGCAGCTATGAGAAACAGTGTAAGGCAGAATTTTAAAATGATACAACATTTCCATGGTAGTTTAACAGCAGATTTTCCACTTCCCAGCATCTGCACACATTCAGCTGCTACGGAGTTACGGCAAATTGTTCAATTTTACTTTCTTTCAGTGTACAGATTTTTTTTTTCCTGTAGAATTTTTAGGGAAATTTTGATATAAATTAACAATCTCAGAAATCTCTGTTGAATGATGCCTTTAAGTAGTCATAAGTGTCCACAAGAAATGCATGGTCACGTAATTCCACTTTCAAATCCATTCTTCTCCAGCTGCATCCCTGAGCCCAGTGCAGCCTTAGGTGTCTGCAGTGACAAAGATCTTCCTTAGGACATAGATTTGTAGGTGTCAGGATATCCATGAACGTCACAGCTTCTGCATCTGTGAATGGCATCTTTTCTGTCAGGAGAACTGTTCAAGTTCCATAGTATCAAACCTCCCAGAAATTTTACCGGAATTCTCAATTTCCATGTGGTATAATTTTTTTACATCAAGGAGATATTTTTCTTCTTCTGATGCTTAAAAAGAGCATATTTTAATTTGGATAAATATTTGTTTTAATATGTAAATAAAACCAAAGACCCATAACTTCGTATCTAAATGAATAACAGATAAAATAATGCATTTGAATATCCTCTTTATATTTCTGTTTGCATTTTTAAAAAATCCCTTTTTATAAAGCAAGTGAGCTCTGGCTATGATTGTCTGTTATGAAATATAAAACCTGAAAAATTCACATATAATGGTGGAAATTGACATACATTTTTATTTTCAGATAGCCAGTTCATTTGAAGAAATGAAAATTATTCTGGTTTAAAGAAATAATATGCATGAAAGTTGAAATAGAAACCTATTTAGTAAAACACTAATTGCTCTTTCCGGCTCTCAAGTATTAGTAATTAGGCTTAAACAGTGCCGTAAATGTATGTGTGTTGTGTGTGTGCACACAAATGTGTGTATAAAATAGAGATGATATCAGCATAGTTATATATGCATTTTTAAATACATTTCTATTTGAAATCTCTTTTGCAAAGAATGGTCTTTTTAAAAAATGTACTAGGAATTTTAAAAATTGATATCAGTTATATATCATGGATGTTTTGAGGCTGAAAGATGTCTTGGATACAATTTTAGCCTAATCCCTTCTGAATCACTTCATATTCTTCAGTCACAGGCCGCAGAAACTGATTCTGACTAAATAAACTGGAAATGGTTTTATTCGAAGGATATTAGGTAGCTAGCTGAACGTAGGGGAGATCCTGGCTCAGAAGGAACAGAACAGACACAGGATATGGGATACGTGAATGGATCTAGGTAGCAAGAGCCATTTGCAGCTCTTGTCGGTATGTCGCTGCGGGGTTGACAGAGCTCCAACAACCTTCTGCACCTTTGTATTTTTTGCCTCAAGATTCAGAATCCTGGGAGAGACACCAGTGGCTTCATTTGAGTCACTGATCCACCCCTTGGCTAGGGAGTCTTTAAAATCAAGTCCCACCAAGATGACACACAATGTGCTATTTCCAAAAGGACTTGCTTATATGGCCGTCTGTGGAAGTGAAACTAGATGCTGGGTGGACCTGCTCCAACCAAAGCACCCTCATCTCCCAGGTGAGGGAAATGAAGCTCAGAGAGTGATTTTCTGCATCTCTGTCCCAGCTAGGATTAGAACTGAGATGACTCCCTGACATGTGTCTATTTTTATTGTTTAAATCAATGTTCTGATTTATTTATTTATTTATTGCCCCAGAATGCTTCCTTCATTCACAGGAAAACATGCTGGCAGCCAGGGCATAGACATACAAAGGTGACAGGGTGTTTTTTTTTTTTAATTTAAGTATAGTTGATTTACAGTGTTGTGTTAGTTTCAGGTATACAGCAAAGTGATTCAGTTATACATTTATATATATATTCTTTTTCAGATTCTTTTCCATTATAGGCATCACCAGATATTGAATATAGTTCCTCATGCTACATAGTAGGTTCCTGTTGCTTATCTATTTTATACACAGCAGTGTGTATCTGTTAATCTAAAATTTCTAATTTATCCTTCCCCCACCTTCCCCCTTTTGGTAACCATAAGCTTGTTCTCTATGTGGCAGTGATTGTTTGAAGCAAGGTTGCGTTTCTAATCCCTTGTCCTCTCAAACCTCCTTACCACCCCTTGAACTGCCCTTTTGAGTATCACTTGGACATCCCTTCAGGCTCCTCAAAGTCAAGTTATCTGAACCCAAACGCATTCTCGCTCCCCAAACCTGTTCATCCTTTTATGTTACCCTCTTTAGTAAATTACCAACTACCCACTCCATAAACCTGGTTGTCATCGTAGCTCTTCCCTTTCCATCACCCTCCCAACATCGAATTAGTCACCAAGTAATCGGCATTTTATCTCCTAAATATGTACAAAATCCCACTGCTTCTACTTATCCCCACTGCCTTTACTTCAGCCCCGTGGCCTCGCCTTTTCGTGACCATAAGTCTGCCCTTCTCCCTGCTCCCAGTTCTGCCCTCCTCTCAGCCATTCTCTTGGATCTGGTGTGAATTTCAGAATCACAAGCTCAAGGATGCTAAATTGAAAGTCTTTATTTTTTTATAACTTAATTTTAATTCCTGGCCCTGAGCCTTGATCCTCCCCAGTGTAAAAATCCAATCTTGTCCCTCACAGGTAAAGTCAATCCAATTCGGTAATTTTTCAGGTTATTCTGGATTCTAACACTCCTTCCCCTCACCCTGTTTTCCTGCATAGAAACAGCACAGCACTGGTGCTGGGTAGAGGGAAATAGAGTTACTAGGTTAACAAATGAAAATACAAGGCATACACTTCAATTTGAGTTTCAAAACATAAGAAACTTTTTTTTGGTATAAGTATTCCCATGCAATATTTGGGGTATACTAATACTAAAAAAATCATTCGTAGTTTATCTGATACTCAGATTTATCTGGCAACCCCAGGAGTGGGAGTTTGTCAGCATTTACTCCCAGGTCTTGATCTAGGATCTTGTGATAGACACCGAACTTGCTTCTCTAGCATCCATTTCTCTCTTCTTTGCTACCATAACTCCAGTTTCATTTGGGGCAGCAGTGTGCCCAAGATCAGGCAGTGTGCCCTGCAGCCAGGGGTGGCCCCATGACACAGTTCTCACCAACAGGATCAAAGTGGAAAACCCAATAGTAGTTGCAGGAATGCTTTTGTTTTCCCCAGTGATAGAGTAAGACACAGCTGATACCACCTGACTCTGCCCTTTCTTCTTGCCTTGAAGGTGGACAAGATGTCTGGAGCTGGGACAGCCCTCTAGTGACCAGTGAGGGGAAGGATAAAATAATCCCAGAGGCATGGGCCTTGAACTTGCCAGGCCACTGAATCAAGGCCAGCAGCTGCCTGCCTTGAGGTGTCTTGTGCTGTGGGAAATCGAAAACTCTAGTTTTGAAGGCATTGTGAGCCAGGTTTGCTTACTTGTAGTTGAATGCGTTTCTGACCACGGGGTTCTATACAGGTGTCTGTCCCTGATGCCCTTGATTCATCCCTTTTGGTCAGCTCTGGAAGTATGCTGACCTGACTCTCTGTAGCTCCCCAGTGCCTCTTATTCGCAGTTACAGCTGGGTCCCCCTTCAGTCTCCAGTGGGCAGTGCGTCCAAAAGACTTTTAGCACACATCCCCTTGCTGCAGCCAGTGACACTGTGGCACATGTACCAGCCCTCTCTTGCCGTTCACTTCTATCTCACACACACACACAGAGCCCACTAGACAATTATGGCGCTCAGCCAGTACTATCCATGGTCTGTGGGAAATTACAGGGTGGGGGATGCTGGTTCACATCCTCTTCAGCTGAGAAAACCTCTGCAGTAACTTCTGCTGCCTTTCCATACCCTTGTAGGGGGGCATTTGGGAGGGAAGGGGAGAGAGGACCTGGCTCTTCTCAGTGTCTCACCGCTCCCTTCTCCCACCCTCCTCCTCTGTCTCAGCTAGAGGGCAGAAACAAACAAAAATCTGCGATTGCTTCTCCCTTCTCCGTTTTAAATATTTTTGGTCTTCATTTTGACAAAATGGTGGCTTTTGACTTTTTGGCCTGGGAATGTGCTTTCTTTTCTCTCTTTATGGACTAGTCCTGTAGTAATAGGTGTCCTGCATCGGCTGCCAGGGAGGGGAGCATTGCAGTTCAGCTGGGATGGTTCTGAAAATACAATCTCATTGAGTCATTTTCTTGACTTAGACCCTTCTGTGGCTCCCTTCACTCCTAGCTTGGAGTCCAAACTTCCTGCCATGGCTTTGAGGTCTCCATGATCTGGGTCTTGCCTTCTTTTTTTTTTTTTTTAACTTCCCTCTCCCAACTCCCTTCCTTATTACTGCATTTTGTTCTAGACCAAAGCTGATCCACTGTGTAAAACTTCTTAACTTCTTGGTGGATGGGGCTTGGCCATTTTTGTTTTGTTTGTTTGTTTTTTAAACTCCGTAGGTAAGTTGATTGCAGAGCCAGGAGTTGAGAGCCAGTAGTTCAGAATGTCACATTTCTTAGAGCATTTTCATACATGTAATTTTAGTTGGTTCTTAGAAGAACCCTGTGATGTATGTAGGGAATAGACTCATATGTACGTTTCACAGATGAGAAGGAATGAGATGAGAAGAAATGAGGTTAGGAAGAGCTGGCCTCAACCTTGGGTGTTCTGAATCTAGGCTTTTCAGTCCATACTGAAATGCTCATTGCTAGTAGTATCAGATCATGTCAGTTCTAAATATTTAATTGTCTCCTATTAAAAGAATAACATAAAATAATTAGTATAAAGCATTTGTGTCATTTGGCCTCTGATTATTTGCTTAGTAGAATAATAGCCACCACACAGCTGTTATTCCATAACCCTGCTTATCTCCTATACAGCAATTTTCATCAGCTGAAATTATTTATGATTTGTTTACTTATTTGTTGATTGTGCTCTCCCACTAGAATACACACTTCACAAGGGCACTGAATCTATTTGGTCCAGAACAGTGCCTGTCGCTCAGTAGGAAACTCAATAGCTATTTGTTGAATAAATAAATGGACTATTCATTCGTCACTTTATCTCCTTGCATATGATTTATTATTAAGTTAGAAGTGAGATACTACATTAACAAATCATTAACTTAATCCAAACTGAAAATAATTTTTAAAAATATATTTGGCAAGAGATTTCAATAATTATTTTCTGCATAAATGAGTGGATGAATGAATGAACCTTTCACTGTAGTAGAGTACTGTTTTGATACTAAATGACATGTTTAATTTTTGCTTGGCTTGCTCTTTTGTTTTGTTTTGGTGGGAGGCTAATGTATTAAGTATTTTTGGATATTGTCAGTTGCTGTGGTCTGAATGTTGTGTCCCTTAAAATTCATAGGCTGACATCCTGATCCCCAAAGATGTAGGTAAATGGGGCTTTAGAAAGTGGTTAGGTCATGAGGGTGGGGCGCTTATAAATGGGATTAGTGCTCTTGTAGAAGAGGCTCCTGAGAGCCTCCTGGCACCTTATGGTATGTGAGGGCACAACTAGAAAGTGCTGGCTCTGAACCAGGAAGGTCACCAGAAGGCAGCCTTCCTGGAACCTTGATCTTGGACTGCCAGGCCACAGAACTGTGAGCAATAAATTTCAGTTGTTTATAAGCTGTTCCGTCCAGGGGTATTTTGTTCTATCAGCCCAGACTAAGACATCAGTCAACTAGCTTATTTGTCCTTATCAAAGGGAGCTTAGCTCTGGAACTGATATATTTATAATGTAATTTCACTAAAATTACTGTATTTAGATAGCTCCTGGCATCTTTCATTAAACTGAAGTTCAATTATAAGTGTTTGAGGCAAAGATGGTGTTCAGTGCTTTCACTGAGGGAAAAAAAGAAAAACAGCATGATTCAACCTTTAATTATTATAGGATCAAAACAGCTGCACAGATTTCAAGGATTAAAATAAGGCTTTGAGTGTTCTGATTCTTATTCCCAGTTACCGGAACTCGTACAAGAAGAACATCTGTGTGGACATGCTGCGAGATGGTTATCACAAGTCCTTTACGGAGCTCTTCTCTCTGATGGAGAAGTGGGATGCCCTGAGGGAGGCTGCGAAAGTCAGGTCCCTCCTGTGGGTGCAGAGACCCCTGGAAGAGCAGCCTGACAAGCTGGATCACTTCTACTACTACCTGACCAGGGCCGAAGCAGCTGAAAGGAAAGGTAAGTGGAGGAGGGATCTGGGGAAGCAGGGCTGCAGAAGCCAGAACAGTGAGCGCCCCAGGGAAGGTTCCAAATTGTTTCCTGTATGAATTTAAAACGTGAAGACACCTTAGCACAATTCAGCCTCATCAACTAAGCATCTTAATGGAATAAACGATAGGAACACTGAATCACAGGGCTGCCCAGACACAGGGCCATCCTGGTGATGTCACTCTAAGCTAGGAAAGATGATGAAAGCTCTCCAGAGCTTTCCTTTGTATTAAAATCTTTGGTCTCATTCACTATAAACCTTACCATAGTTTTTTCTTTATATATAATCTAAATACTAACTTCCACTGAGGAGATACTTTCAAAGAGTACTATCACTTGAAAATTACACTTATTTGCTAGTGTTTATATAATGTAAATGGAAGGTTTAATCAATAAGTTCTACAGATTTCAGGGAATTTTTATTAGTGAATAGTGAGGAGACATGAAAAGCCTGCAATTCACAATTGTGAATAAAACTGTTAGCTTTATATTTTCTATCACATCACTAATAAATTTCTTTTATTCTTTTGGTATCCTAAAATTTTCCAGAAAGTCAATATGTTTCAAGTATTGAAGAAAATATTTTAATCTCTACTATAATTATAGTGATATTGTTGTCATAAGTATTTCTTAGCTTAACCTATTCGGAATTCGTCATTTTATGTAATAAGGGAAATCCCTAAATTTGGCATATAAATTTGGTGTTCTCAGTTATTCTTTTCTTCAACTTTCTGTGTGAAAATACCACAGAATTCAAAAGAGAAGCTCAAGCCCCAACATGACAATGTCTTTATTTCATTTCAGGCCTTTCTATGGGAAAATAGAGTATTAGACAATTTTTTTTGCTACCCAGTGCTACAATGGGGAAAACTGATGGAGACGTAGAACCAGCAT
Source organism: Vicugna pacos (assembly GCF_048564905.1). Lineage (NCBI taxonomy): Eukaryota > Metazoa > Chordata > Mammalia > Artiodactyla > Camelidae > Vicugna > Vicugna pacos. The sequence goes on from NC_132988.1 coordinate 17,335,956, forward strand.
GAGAGGGGTAGCAGAAGTCTTTTAGTCTCTATAGTGGAGTCAGTACATTATTTCTGAGCAGGTTGTGAGCTGACTTAAAAATACGAGACATAACAAAAATCCTAACACTACCACGAGTGAGCTAGAGTATGTGGGTGTGTGTGTAAACAAGAGGTAATTATTTGATTATTTGTATAATGGAAAGTAACTTCAGGATTGACTTTAAAAATAGAGTCCTTTGGTCATTTTTAAAATGTGATTTAGATATAATGTCTCCAGAAATTAACTGTTACAAATTTTAAAATGCTATTGTAAAAAACTGACATTCAGTATCAGCCTCAAATTCTGAAGTGATATTTACACTGAAAATAGAATTGATCAAGATAAAATTTGCCCACTAGTCATTTTTTTCAAGTTGCTTTAATAAAGATTTACTAAATGTTTTAGAGGTATTCATTTTAGTAGCATAAATAGGAGCCAAACACATCACTAGTCACAATATGAGAAAATTGTCATAAACTAAAATGCTAAATAATCTATTTGAAGATAGAAAACTTTTAATTTATCATTTTATTAAAGAAAAGTAAATATATGTATAAATTAAAATGTTTCCCCAATTGCAAAAATTGTAAAAGTCAGAACTTTATAACAGACAGTATCTTATACACATGATACAAGTAATGAAACATTTTCTTTACTGAGTGGTTTCTCATATATTCATGGTAAGTAAAGTTGCATTTATTAAATGGAACAAAATTACTTCCTGCTCAGAACAACTCTTCTGTAGATTTATTGCCTTCAAAATGCAGTGGCTTTTGCCTGGTTAAAATATGGAGAATTAAAATTATTGGAGAGAAAATTACTGGAAATACTTTGGTTGAAGGACATGTAAACATTTGTATGCTTATTTTTTAAATATATATAATTTTTCACATTTAACACATGAACTTTACTGGAGAAAAATTGTGAACTGAGTTAAGAATGGTATAGGGGATATGCACATTCACTCTTATTAACTTGAATTTATCCTAAATCTCAACACCCCCCCAACACACACTTTTAATCTGGAATATAAAAATCTGTTAATGGTACCTCAAAGATTCCATCCCATATGGTTGTGGGATCTGAGACAATTATCCTGGAGCAGCATATCTCTGAGCATTCTCATTGCTTCTCATTGGAAAGACCATCACTCTAGGGTCACAATGAAGTTCATTTAATCAAAGCTATGGCACTAACAATGGTCATCTCGGGTCAGTTCTGTCTCTTGAGACTCGCAGAGCAGGAACCTAAAGTTATTTAAATTACTTTTCAAAATATCACTTTCTGTCTTATAGCAAAGAAGTGCTTAAAGTAAGCCAGTCATTTCTTTTTGGATTATTTTGAGTTTGTTAAAGTGTTCCTTTGTCCCTGATAACACTTCTGATATTTCCCATTGTTGTGAATCATCTCTGTACCATCTGTAATATTATGATTAGGGCCTTATGCCCCATGGGGCAGGGGAAGAGATGGCAATAATGGTAATGGGTAACCGAATCAATAGATAATTCAAACATTATTTACACTTGACTTTAAATTGTTGTCAAGGGTTAAGCAGCAGATTTTTTTCTAATAACATTTATTTAAGCTACCCAAAGTATGTTCTACTCAAGCATAGTCCTACAGGATGTTTTATACATTTTATGTAAAGGAAAACAAAAATAATTGTCTGGTGAAATAAGTTTGAGAAACAACCAGCTGAATTAACATTGACATTAAGCAGGTTGGTTTATTGCAGGACTTATCAGAGCCTTTAATATACTAATATGTATTGTGTGGTTCACTGAAAGAGGGAAATTAGTAGGAGCATTTTCCAAATTTATTTCATAATGAGATCTCCTTTTTTAGGTAGCATAATGAATACTGGTCTAAATAATAAATCAACAATAAAATTTATTTTCATCTTATAAACATACCTGCTGACAATTCAAGGAAGTGAAATGTTCCACAAACAAGGAGAAAAGGCTGCTTAGAATAGAAAGGATACAAGCCATATATTTGGATTATCCAGAGATTCAAAACTTGAGTATATTCCTTTATACTTAATACTCTGAAAAAACACTCAATTCTTCCATAGAAAAATAGCTTAGCTGACAAGTAGTCTTTAAATATATAATCTAAATAGTTTATGTAATTCATTCTAAATAAAACCACAAACTTGGCTTATGAAATTTTGGAAATGTTTTTCTCTTATGGTTTAATTACTGAAAAGCAGAAAAATTATTTCAGGATTGTATAGATATATTTTTTAAAATCTTTATATAACTTTTTAAAATGGAAAATACAAAATGTTTTATTTACAGGTTTTAAAATATCACTACTCTAGTCACTAAATATGAGAAAGAATAAATATAAAATGTTACAAAACGATGTTAGTGCTCTATTCATATTAGGCAGAAGGTTCAGAATGGCGAGAGAAAGCATAGGAGAAGTCAGTTCTGAAATGAGAGTATTTGTTTCAAGTAAATAAGTCAGGGTACCCTCCACTTTTCACCGAAGCTGTTGCCTATTGTGAATAACCTTAAAAGCAGAATGGCTCTCCAGAATCCCCAGCTTCTTCAAAACTGGGAGATAGGGAGAGTTTTTTTAACTTTAATTTTTAGATGTTAAACTTATTTTGAGGTAAATCTTAATTTCCCATGGAATTATGAAGCAGTGTATGTAAAGAAATGATACAGGTTTTAGGAATTTCTTTTGAAACACTGGAGTGACTTATATACAGTTCTTTAAAGTTAACTTTTGTCATACTCAGCGTGACTTCATTTTTTCTGATTCTTTGTATTTTAATCTTCTAGAAGTACTAGTGGGCAATATATAAATGCTTTTCATAATTGTAATTCTTTCAGGAATATATAGGTTGACTCTTCTGATAGTAGTGAAAAATTAAAATCAGTGAATTCTAACAGATAATGATTGTTACAAACAAACAAACAAAAATCTTTGGAAGGGTAATCCAGAGGCTACTACACATTTACAACTGTGCTTTCAGCACAAATGCAAAAAAAAAAAAGATTATGAATTTGTTCATATTCACCAATAGAGTGAAGTTTATAAGAGTGAGGCATAGTTTAACACACATACATTTTTGTTTATGACTGATTGCAGTGAACGTTATAAGACTGATTCACAATATATTGACACACTTTTTTTGTGTACAAATAGGTTTCATGCCACTTTAGAAATAAAAAGAGGGGTTAAATAAGCCAGCAACTGTCTGAGTGAGAGGGATTACTAGTGTTGATGTATTTTCAGCAGAAAAGATAAGCATAGAAATCCACTTTTTCTTAACACTGCTAGTAACTTGTATTGCCAGAAAGAGCACTAGTAAGTGTATGAGCTTATCAAATCATCCTGATTATCCTTTCTGGTATCTATAAGCTGCATGCATGCTTTGTTTCCCTCCTATTTTCAGATTCTGTCTGCTTCCTTCATTTATCTTTTTGCCATGGTTAATAAACATTACTTTCTCTGGAATCTCTAAATACTTTCATATCTTCAATGGAAAAAAGTACTTGATGATACCACATACTCATTTCTTCCAAAAGAACTGAGCACATTGCTGATACGGTTTTGCTTTTTGTCTTACAAAAGACTAATGTTTCAACCAAAGAGTACATCAATTTCTAACACAGTCTGATTTTTCAGAAAGATTTTTGTTGCTTTTCTCATGTGCACATCCTTTAATTAATATAAATATTTTTAATAGTGAAAACTCATGAATTTAATTTTTGCATTTCCATTTTAAAAAGTTAATCATACTTTTAAGGGAAAATGGAAAATAAATGTGACAGTATTGGTTTGCCCTTAGAGGGGATGTGCCATCAGACATTTTTCTAATGCATTTTATGACGTTTTTCTCTCTTTGAAGAATACTTTGAAGACGTCTATAATAACTTGTATGCTCTGGCCTGTTACTTCAATAATTCTGAAGACAAGTGGGTAAGAAACCACTTCTATGAACGGTGCTTTAAGATTGCTCAACTCATCAAAATTGACGGCGGAAAGAAGGAAGCCGAGGCGCATGCACACATGGGACTTCTCTTCGAGGAAGAGGGTGAGTAGCTCTTTAGCCCGCTGCCCTAGGTGCTTTAAAGGATCCCGAGTCCAGGCAACCAGGAAGCACGTGGGGATCGAGAGAAAGACCTGAGGCTTAGTATGAGAATGTAAGTTACTGAGATCAAAAAGCAAAGGGGTGCGGTTTTGGACTCACCTTGGGTATTTTTGCAGTCATACTTCTGCCGAGCACTCAGCCTAGAGTTCCCAGCCGTGTCATCACTGAGAGAAAGCATCTTCCTCCAGCCCTCGACATGTCCTTCATCCACATAGGTGCTGCATCCTTTTGAATTGTTTTTCCTTTCTTAGAAACCTCTTTGTCCATTTTAACTTGATTTCTCATGTCCGAAAATGGGAACAAGGAAAGGCAGACTTCTTGATTTTGCTAGCGTTCCAAGTCCTATGATATGATATCTATAATCTATATAACTCAATACCACCCTATTCTGATTTTATGATAATTTCTGAAGGAAATGTTCCTTTAAAAATAATGTCATACTTAATTATGTTATCTTAAGACAAGCCAAAGTGTGAAACAACAGAAATTTCATCAGCAACGTGTTTTATAAGGTGGTTTAAAAAAGTTGGAATTTTAAGAATTAAAATTATTTATGGAAGGATAGTGGGTAGAGAGTATGCAAGTAAAATATATGGGAAGATGAAAATATTTGATTATGAATAATTCTGTTTCTTCCCTTGAAACACTGTCTCATTTTCCACAAGAGTTTTGATTTTGGCAAGAGAGTTAAATTAGAGAATGTTTATTATTTTGTGGCTAGAACTGCATAGGACTTTGAGAAAGAGGAGGAAAAGGTTTCTGTACTTCAGGATATTGCACATTGTAATCTACAGCGTGGTAGGAGCCGGAACTTGGTCGGTAGTCGGGGGCTGTCTTGAGTGAGATGCAGGAAGAGCAGAGCAACGCAAAGAAGGGAGAGACCACACAGACTAGATGCAAGGAAGGCGTGATGTAGTCAGTAAGTACTGGTGGTGGCCTGGGAAGACGGGTGGAATTCAGACAAGTAAAGAAACAGGAATACGTTCTGTAAGAGGGACCTACATACACTAAAGCATAATTGCAGAAACTCACAGTTCATTGCATTAAGGAAATGCAACCTATTTAAAGTGGAAAGTTTATTTTTGAGCAGTGATGTGAACTGAGTATGGAAAGGCAAACTGGGACCATGCCAGCATTCAGAGTTTGGGCTTCCATACCTTCAGGCTAAAGAAAGGATGCTGTGAGTCTGGTTGTGATGCGTCCTGGGGGAGAAGGAGAAAGAAGAAGGGGGATGGTTAGGAGGCAGCTGCACTAATTTGACCCTGAAGGGACAGTCCAGAAGCATCGAAGAGAATGTATTTAAACATAGCCATGGTGATACAATGTATGATATCTCAAAATAGGAGATTAGTTAAATGCGTTAAGTAAATTCATGCAGCAGAGTTCTGTGCTGTCATGAATGACAAATCAGAGCAAAAGTCATTCATTCAACAAATATTTGTTTAGAGCCTAGTTCCTGGGGATATAACAGTTAACAAGACCGACAAAATCTTTGCTCTCATGTCACTAACATTCTACTGGAAAGAACAGGCCTTAACCACTAATAGCCGTAACATGGTAAGTAGTGGTGAGTGCTCAGATGGAAAATAAAGCAGGGTAAAGGGGTATATAGTGGTTGCTACCGTCGACTGAAATAAATGCACAACCTAAAAGTTGAGAGTTATGTTTCATTCGGTGGACAATTCTAAGGACTCAGCCGGGATGACAGCCTCTCAGATCGCCCTGAGGGACGGCTCCGAAGAGGTAGGGGAGGAGCTAGGATATATAGAAGCTTTACAGCAAAGACCAGGTAGTTGGAACATTAAAAGATTACTTGTTAACTAAAGAAAACCAGATATCTCAAGTTTAAGAATTTAGCGCTTTTCTATGTATGAGAGGAAGCAAACATTTGGGCTCATTGAATTCACTCCTTTGACAAGCACGGAGCTATCTAGGGCCAGTATCCTGTTCTTTCTTATTCTGAGTGCCCTCAGAGTGCACCATTGTGAGTGGCTGCAGAGGCCAGGCTGCAGGCGTGTTTTCACTGAGGGGTGGTGGCAGCCGCTAATGACTTGATGGCTTCAGCATTCTTTGTTTACTGATACGGTTTGCAGTATTTTTCATTCACACTACTTTACAGAATTTCTTCACCTGTTAGAAGGTGAATGAAGTGAGTGAGTGAGCCTTGTAAAAATCTGGTGTAAGAGTTTCTAGAGAGAGGACTTAGGAAGTGCAAAGGCCCTGAGGCAAGTGCATGCTGAGCAGGCTCAAGAACCTGCAAGGCCCACTTGTGAGCTCAGTGAGGAAGGCTGGAGGTGAAAGGAGAGGAGCTGAGTTTAGACCAGGAGGCTTGCGGTCACACTGGGGCTTGTGGGCCAAGCTGAGGGCTTTGGATTTCATTCTAAATTGTACAGGAAATCTCAACATATATTGCTTTGACAAAATGCTCATGATACATTACGTAGTAAGATACAAAACACAATGTAAAATAGAATTATATTTGGTATGTATCATATACCAACAGTGATTATTTTTAATGTGAGGGTCATAGGTGATTACCAAATTATGTACTGAAGAGTTATGACTTAACAATGATTTGAGAAGTTACTTGATAAAACTTTTAGTCCATTGTTGAAAGTAGAGTTTTGTTTTCCAGCTTGTAAAAATGGAATAAATTCTTGCTTAAGTAGAATTGCAAGTCATATCCTTGCTTAAGCTTTTAAAAATTATTATTCTTGATTCTGGGTGAGGTAAAATTTTTTTTCAGCTTTTAGGAATTACTAACTTCATTTTGAAGGTAAGAAAACTGTGGCACAAAGAAATTAAGCTGGTTAGTGGTGGGGCTAGTATTAACTAGTCAGCTGGGTTCAGAGTCTGTGCTGATAGGCATTGCTCTAGGCAAACCAAGAATTACTTTAATTTCATGATGTGCTAATTATGAAAATTGTATACTACAATACAATTTAGTACTTTTTCTCTACTATCAGACCATCATCCAACTGAAAAGAGTAAGAGTTGGTTTTGTTTGTTTTTATAATTGGAACCATCAAATTCTCCAATGATGATGATAATGGAACTGTCAATTACTGACTCCAAAAAAATAAGTCATGAAAGAAATAAGGAATAATATAATTTTAAAAAATTAGGGCTGAAGCAGCCAGAGTACATTGATGAAAATTTAAGAGTGGCTCCAGTGAGATTCGGATAGTGATCATAGCTGTATTCCGAGTTTTTCTATAAATTTTATTTCTGATTTTTTAAATTTGATTTGATCATTTAAAAACTGATTGCAGTAAAAAGTGCATAACAGAATTTACCATCCTAACTCTTTGTGAGTGTACAGTTCAGTAGTGTTAAGTATATTCATACTGTCATGCAACTGGTTGCCAGAACCTTTTCTTCTTGCAAAACTGGAACTCAATACCCATTAAACAACAACTCTCAGTTTCCCTCTCCTTCTGATCTTTTAAAATCTCTGTATGTATTTCTATTGGAGGATTTACTCATTGCTTTCTTTACTTACTTATTTATTCATTCATCTGTCCATTCACTCACTCAACAAATACCGGAGCACTTAATGGCCACTAACACGATTAGTAACCATGGCACTGTATCATTTTAGTGGCAGAGAGAGTGAGGAGGACTTTGGGACATGTGATCAGGGTGGGGCCGCTGTGAGGTCACCTTCACAGGTCAATGGCTTGCTCACATTTAGGTGCCCCACCCTCTAGCATGATAAAATGCACCCATATTCCATAATAAAAGAATGTTTTGGCTATGAAACAATTTTCAAGTTAGATTGTGTTATTTTGTTTTGTAATTACTTTTTGAAAGATCCAAACTATGTTTCTGTGCCCTTAATCAGTTCATTGGCCACAAGAACCATGTTTTATTGCCGGATGGATAAAATGACTGATTTGGTGTTGATGAAAGTTCTAGAGATTGACTCTGAGTGTTTGATGTACCTAGCAGTGGTGAAAATTGTCTGTGCAACTTTTTTAATCTGGGGTAGAATTTTCATGAGGAGGGTAAACTAGGGCTACTTAAAATATGTGGCCAGAGTGCAGTGAGGACTTCCCTGAATATGAGGTTACCCCTGAGGTGATGGTGTTGTAGCTTCCGCATAACTGCTCTGATTGGTCCAGACAAGACCCACATATGGAGGCCCCATAGCAACAGCCAGGCGGCAGCTGTGTCAGGGGCTGGTGGCAGCATCCTAGTTCCAGGGATGTCCATTCAGGTTAAAGTAGGATACCAGCCAGCAGATGACAAAGGGCAGGCTGTGGTCCAGGGCATGGCTCCAGCACCCTCAGGGAACTGCAGAGCAAATGAACATGAGCAGAAACCATAGTCATAGGGACTGGGCACCTGGGTGCACGCAGGGCCAATGTTCAGCCCATGAGCACATATGTGACCAGAGCCGCCTGGTCAGAGTCGAGTACAGGTTCTAGTCCCCACTGCTGCTAAAGATGGAGCTCAAATATACAATGTGGCCTGTTTTCCACGGACTCAGTGCTGTTAGTCTCATTCTTCAGGTCACATATCTTCAGATTATAGCTGGGATAGCAGGCATGGAGTACTCATGGTCTGACAGACACTTGTAGCAAATCAGTAGCTGTATCTTCTTAAGAACTGTGACCTATTTGGAAGGACTAATGAAAAGGCAGCATTCACACCACATCTGAGGAGCACTGTAGAAAGCTTTCGGACACTGGGTCCATAGGATATGTACCCATGAATTCTGGAGCAGCACAAAGAGGTCTAGTAGGGCCAGATGTCAGACCCTGTAACAGAGAGGGCTTTTTAAGAGACAAGATTAGGGAAGCACTGGCATCTCCCCAAGTACCATCTGGGGCCAGAGCAACAATAACAAGATGATGGGGCAGAACCTTAACTTTCATCCTCTCTGGCCAGGTCGGCACTAGTGGTTGGGTCAGGGGACTAGGGTCTAAGCCTTGAAGTTGCAGCTTTATTCATGGGGAGCAAACCAGTGGTGGGGTTGACCACGGCTGACCACATTAGCATTCATAATTGAGCAAACACCAGCACCCGTCCTCTTCCCCATTCCATTGATTCAGGATCTGAGTCCAAGCCTTGCCTTTGACCAAATTAATGGCCTTAGCACTGAGACTAGCTGATTTCCATGGAACTGTGTAGAGGTGAGTGTTTTCTGGAGGGTGAGCCTGGACGGATTAGTATTGGTCAAGTTGACCCTTGACTTCTTTCTTCATTTTTGTCCTTTCTCTTCTCCCTCAATTCAAAGAGAGGTGGCTTCTAAGCATTATCTCTCATTCTGTCAATAATGCATCCCATTTCAACCCATATGGGCTCTGAGTCCAGACCTTGCTGTGGGAGACCAGGTGGATGATTAGAAATAGACTTTGGGAGGTGATCCCAGGTGCTGATCATGTTCTCTGAAGATGGGCAGGGGAAGATCATTGTAGGAACAGCTCAGGAAGTACACATCTTGCAGCTCGGAATGCCTTTATCTGACTTTAGCACAGGAATTGAGTAAAGGCTAGCCCAGGTCTACAGCATTGATCCCAAGTTCTCCCAGTGACTGGGGAACTTCTGAAGAAGAGATGTCCTAGTCGACATGTTCAGTTCAGGGCCTAGAATTTATTGTTGACAGTCAGTTCATTGGGCAGATTCTAGATGGTGTATTTCAGTGTGGTTTTCTGGGAGCTGAGAGGAACCAAGAGCAAGGGAACGCTGTGAAGACGCACTGGAATGGCTCCCCTTTTCTTCAATGCATCCAATCATGAAAGTAAGATCCAGTAACAGATTTGTGGAGGAGGCCACCATTATAAGGACTGTCCCCTTTACCATCTTGATCTCATGGACAGAAATAGAATTTGGAAGTCCACTTATCCTGTCTTGCTGATGGTCAGTTCTTTCCTACATTCTCCACCCATTTTTAGTGATCATGGGAAAGATGTCCTCTTTCCTCTTTTTATGCATGAATTTTATGAGGTGCAGTAGTTCAACTTTCCTTTTAGTGAAGTGTCCACCTCATCTTAGGCAACTCCCTTTAATATCACACACAAAAAAGGAATTCTGTCACTGAGAGTCTTAGCCCCATAAGATTAAGGATTTCTTCAAGGCTAGTTCCTGCTAATGATCACTAACCAGACATCCTGAAGGCTGGTCACAACATCACCAGCAGACTCTTCCTGCTCCAGTCTTGGTCTTTGATCTATTTCCAGTCCTCTGACTTGCTTCCAGAAGGATATGTTATGGGCCTGGACAGACGCCCAGTTTACTGGGACAACTGCCATGCTAACAAAGTAATTGGTCAGCAGCTCTCACAGCAGGCCTGCTGGAGCAATGCTGCTCTTAGAAAACTCACAGAGACAGGAGCAGTAGCAGGTGTGCTGGTCTCCCATTGCCCTTTCATTGGATGCTGTATGTTTAGGGAAGTATTGTCACACTCCTGGTGTGATTGGGGGCCAGACACAATAGCTATGTGATGTTGCAGAGCCTTGATATAAGCTCTATCCTGCCACCTTAGCATTCATTACTTGATGTAGAATCAGCCAGCCCCTCCCATTCTGTGATCTGCATGTAGGGGAGGAAGGGAAGAGACAGGGGCTGAGGTCTCTGCCTTGTGGTTGCAGTCATAGGATATGGCACACATATAGCAAGATTTGCCCTGTAGGCATTCACAACTTAGGGGGTACCAACCTCTCCAGTGTCAGGAGAGAGGAACTCTAGGGTCTAAGCCTTTGCATTAGGTCGGGAATGATTGCCCTAAAATTACTGAGCCTAATTGGTTTCCTTGGAACTTTGCTAGAGTCCACCTTCTCTTCCAGGAAACCAGCCTGCAGGATATCAGACTTGAACAAGTGAACCCTGACCTTTTAAATCTTTAAGTTCTAGGTAAAGAGTGCTTTTAACATAAAGAGACTAGGGTCAGATTATGGACACAGAAGTGCTGTCCTTTAAGAACTAGGACAGAGATAGAACCATGATCAGGACTATAAGCTTCAAAATGAGCTCTACCACCAAAGACTAGATAAAGAGCAGTTCAAAGTAGAAGAGAACCAATCAGTTAAAGTAAGAGAAGAGCAAATCTCAGTCCTAGAAGAATGCCTGCTAGACACTGGCATTGAGTGAGGTGCTGTGCCTACCAGCTGTCCTCCAACTGGAGGAGGATCCTACCAGTTCCACATAGCCAGCGAGCAGAGCCAAGGGCTGACTGTCTACAAGACTTGCCTTTAAATACTGGGACTAAATAGACTGCTCTTAATTGAGGGATGTAGAAAATGCAAGGCAAACAAAGCATTAATCTGAAGAACAAACTTATGAATATGATAATTTTAGAAAAATTCTTAGTTTCTTCAGAAAGATACAAGTAGATGATAGAAAAGCTTAAGGACAGAACCAAGTGAGATGGCCATGCACCCCAGATGAAAGAAGGAAGGCTTTCAATAAAATGTGTTGGTAGAATTAAAATACAGAGTAGAAAAAGTAAAGAGCAGGATTGGTACAATGAAATGTTGACTCGATGGTGCTGAATACAAATTTGAAACATTTTCTCAAAATATAGGGGAAAGATTCAGAAATGAAAACAATGGAAGTTTCTGAAGTAGAATTGACAATAACTGAAATGAAAGCAATAATCAAAGACACTGTAAGAAAGCTTTCTTTTTCATACTCTTTTTCATTATAGGTGTTACTTCTTCTTTTTCAATTTGGATTCCTTTTATTTCTTTTTCTTCTCTGATTGCTGTGGCTAGGACTTCCAAAGCTATGTTGAATAAAAGTGGTGAGAGTGGGCATCCTTGTCTTGTTCCTGATCTTAGAGGAAATGCTTTCAGCTTTTCACCATTAAGTATGAGCTGACTATACTTCATTTTTAAAAAGTTAAAAGAAAAGGAAAGAAAAGAAACCTTTCTAGACCCTAAAAAGATCTGAATAGGCAGATTGAAATAGCTCTTCATGTGTCAGTCAAAAATAACAAGGGAAGATTCATAACTAAATAAGTTTTGGGGAACTTTTTGAATGACTCATATTAAGACACACTCCCACCTGCATCCAAAGAGAATACACAGATTGCCTGCATTGGAATAAAAATCAGATGGGACTCATTTTTTTTTTCTCTTTTGCAACAATGAATACCATAAAACAAAAAGAAGTAGAGTTCATGGAGTTTGAGGGTAGGGGAAAGAGAGTGGAATGCTATAGAGCTGAGAATTTAGAATATGCTACAGAAGTAACTCCTGCAGTAGCAACAGGAAGGTAGTCTTACATATGCAAGACTCAGAAAGTTCACTATGAATGTAGTTTCTGTGTATCCCATATTCTGCAACCCAGTAAGAGATAAATCAAAATTAAAAATTTTAAGAATAGGAAAGCCTTCATATAAAAGAACTGATAGTATACACTGAAACTGATTAAATATAAAGTCAAGAATACAAAAATATCAATAGTTTTGGAAATAGAAGATACAAAGTAGAAAAATTGTGTGATTTAAATTTTTCTCTTTATGATTTTCCAAACATTTTATAGTAATATTAATTAATTACTTTTGTATCTTATTTTAAAATTAAATTTTATGAGAAACATTTAAAAATAAACTATAAAAACATAGAAACTATAGGTAAATATTTTGATCTTAGATGGGGAAGATCTTCAAAACATAAATACAATTGAACAGAGAACAAAGAAAAACGGTAAGATTTAGTTAAAGATAAATATTTTCTTCCTGCTCCAAGTTCAGAACCACTTCAGAAAAAACACAAGAATCAGACAGATCATGATTAATCACTAAGGCTAGTTGGGGAGCAGAGCTTCTATTTGTTCAAATCAAACTCTATTATCTCCCAGAATTCATCGTAGCCGCCTAGATACTGAAAGGCTGGTCACTGGTCACTACCGATCATGGGTCTTGGAGCTGGGATCCAAAACTTGAGCTCTCTGACTCAGTTCTGGACTCCTAATCCCCCTCACTGAAGTCTCTGGGAAGTTCCCACCCAGCTAACTCAGTAACTCAGTGTGGACGGAGAACCAACCATGAGAGCAAAGATGTCACAAGCACAGGTGTAGTAGATGTGGTTGTCAGCACTGAAAACTGCTCACAGACACCCCAGAAACTCATCAAATGAAATGTTCAACAGATTTAACAGGTTCTTTAGATGCCTTATGTGAGAAGTCAGGGATGTCTGATGTGCCATCCCTGAAGGTAATCTATCCTGAAAGTATCTCTGTCGCCCAGTCCCACTTGAACCATTATCTCAGGTCATTCATACAACTAGAAGCATCTCAGTATCCATGGACATCCCCAGAACCGGCTTCCCTTGCTGAAGAGCAGCTTTAGGTAGATGTGCTGCCTGTCCCATCCCCATCCTGAGCACACGGATGCTCGTGCTCTGTGCGGCAGTATTGCTTTGCCTGTAGGGACAATTTGTGGCTTCAAACCATGTCAGTATATCTACTAAATAAGAAAACCCTGGACCCATTGCTCACCACGTAATATTCATGGGCTTTTGTATCCTTTTCTTTTTTAATGAAGGTACTGGGAATTGAACTCAGGACCTCCTACATGCCAAGCATGCGCTCTACCACTGAGCTATATACCCACCCCCCTGGCTTCTATATCCTTTTATTTTTATCTTCCAGCTGCCCCAGACTTAGGGTCTTTATGCTCTGCAGGTGGTTGCCGTTCTCAACCTGTTTTCTCACAGCAGCAAATATGATTGTTTATATTGACTTAGACAGCATGCTTATGAGAATACTGAGATCTCAACACACACACAAACACACACACACACACACACACACACACAGACACACACACACACCCCCCTCCTGCCTCCAAAGCAGTAATAATAATACCATCACTGATTATGGGCTGCAGTCAAAGTCAAATAGGCTGTGGGTCATCTGCTACCTGAAGTTCCACAGCCTTTCTCTCCTGCCTACAAAGCACATTGGAATTCAGATGAGTAATACTTTTTAAAATGACTAATAGCAAATCATCATTATATGTAAAAAAAAAACCATTTAAAAACTTTGGTTGTTTATTGTTATAAAAATTACTGGCAGCACGATTTAGAATTATCAGGACACACAGTTGAGCCTCAACACATTTTAGGGTAGAGTTTCTGGCTCTGCTCCATCCATCCATCCCAAAGTTTGCCTGATAAGCTTCTAAGACCGTTTTCATCATTGCTATCATCAGTCTGGTGTCTTTCCTCTCAACTTCGCTCTGTATCTCTCTACGTACACTCCATATTTGCACATCCATCATCTGCTAGACCATGAGAACCCATCCTTTGTTGGATGCCTCTTTCAACAGATCCTTCAGAAAGTAGAAGAAACCTCCAAACTCCACCCTGTCTCCTCTCTGCTTTGCGCTCAGATTTGCCTCAGACTTGAGCTCCCCCAGGCACCTCACTTGGAACTGTGTCTGGGATTCTAGTTACCTCTGTGCTTGGTCTGTGCTAAGTCTTTCTCCATCCAGCTGGTGGTCTCTTGTCTTGGAGTCACACATGCTGCACCACTTTGCTTTGCTTCTCCAGGGTTGGTGCTGACAGCGCTTAGCAACTACACAGCTAAGACAGGACAAGTATTGTATATGATGCTGGTACATTTTACTTTCTCGTTTGAGAGAAAATTTTCAATCATATTTGTTATGGGTTTAATTGTAGATCCTCCCCCCGAAAGATATTGAATTCTTAATCTCCAGGATCGGTGAATGTGATCTTATTTGGTAATAGGGTTTTTGCAGATGATCAAGTTAAGATGAGGTTTTTAGGGTGGGCCCGAAGCCAGTATGACTCATGTCCTTACCTAGAGGGGACATTTGGGCATAAAGACAGACATATACTGAGGGAAAATGATGTGAAGACATAGGGAGAACACCAACTACAAGCCAAGGACCAGCCTGTCAACCCACACCTTGGTTTTGGACTTCAACCTCCAGGACTGTGAGAGAATAGATTCTGTTGTTTAAGCCACCCAGTGTGTGGTTCTTTATTATGGCAGCCTCAGGAAACCAGGAGAATATTCAATACGGTGTCACTGATTGTTCTTAACTTAAAAAAAAAAAGAGAGAGAGATGTTATTTCAGGAAAAAAATAAAGGAATATAATAATGGTGGTGTGATATGACTTGACATGTAAATAATGTAATGTTCTTTCATTTTAAAGTCAGAACGTGTATCGTGGGTGGTGATCAACTGAATACTATCTAAAATAATACAAGGACATTTTTTAAGAAGTCCTTAATATCTCATGGAAACAATCTCTTCCAAGAGTTTTGGCTTTTTACCTTATTCTCTATTCCATTATAAATATGACTTCATTTGGTGAATATTTGTATGCTTCAGCATTTGAAATGAAGTTTGTCATCACAGTATTCAGTTCTCAAAAAAAAAAAAGATTAAAATACAACAGTGTCATCAAAGATTTTAATATCATCAAAGATGCCATATCAGAATTGATAGAAATTTCATGGTAATTACTTGTTTGTCATGGAATAATGTTTGCCAGCTTATTAGAAAAACAGCTTTAATAACTAAAAGAAATGCAAAGGATATATCAGTTTTTAGTGTGGTATTTTATTTTCTCGTTCATTTTATTAAAAATTAATAGAGATGTAAACGCTGTTGAGAGGATTTAAAAACCCATCAAATACACAAAATCTCAGCTGCCTGGGCCCCAGAGAAGGGCACCGATGTTGTGGGATGGCCGGAGACTTATTTTGCATCATTTGTCATTCCACGCTAAAAGAATTGGTTACCTTGTGGAATGTTTTATTTTTTAACTGGGTGGGGAAGGGGGTGACTAGCTAATTTTTAAGATTTCACTGAATTCAAAAGTATTAAAAAGGATAGAAGTTTTTTCAGTTAGTAAAAAATAATGGTGAAGTTTACAGAAGTATTATAGATCCAGTCACATTATTAATGATGTAAAAAAGTAGGGGGAAATGTTAATTATTGATTGTTTTTTTTCAGATAGCAAGGGAAACCCAGATCTTCAGGGATATTAGACATATAGGACACAATCTTTAATCAAGATAAAATTGGAAGCCTGCACATTCACACACAAGAGTTAAATTAGTGATGGTTAATAGACATTGGATGACTATCTTGGTCGGCATACTTAACCAAACGGCATTTGAACATCAGGCTAGAGATGAAGTCTAGCAGAGGAAAAACTGTCAGGTTGGGCAATAAACTTAGATTCTCTTTTGACACTGCCATTTGCTAGGTAACTATGTGTATCTGGGTAATTTATTTAGTCATTGTGGATCTTGTTCTCCTTGTCTTTAAAATGAAGGGGTGGGAGCAGATGTTTTGTGCTCTGAGTCCACTTCCAGCTCTGATTTCTGTGGTTGCTTAAATGGCTATTGAAAGATCAATCCTTAAAAACTAGCAACTTCTTTACTTTTCGTTCAGAACATTAAACATATTGGGAGAGGGGAGACCTTGCTCCGTGAATAACATCCCTGCCGTCTTTCCAAGTGGTAGGATCACTTTTGTGTGCACAGTAGGTGCTTAGTAGATACATATTCTTTTGGTCTCAAGAGCTCGAATGCTTTTTCTGCTTGTCCCTGCTGTTTCACACGGAGGCTGGGCTGCTGCTTACAAATGAGGAAACCCTTTAAAGGGTAGTAGCTTGGGTGGGAACTAGAAGAAGAGGAAAATTGTTCTCTCATGATTAATGTTATGTGTTCCTGATTCCTACAGTTGACGTTCAAGAAGGGATGCTGTAAGCATGTCACTAAGGGTCAGGAAAAACTCCTTCCTATGGATGAACAGGTAGATACGGATTTAGCAAATTGCGAAATAGTTCTCAATTGTTTAAAACTGAGTTGAGAAATTATATTGTTTAGTTCTTTTAGATGAATGAATTTTAGAGCTGTTTTGGGTCTTAGAAGCCATCTAGTCCAGACCCTAAGCTGAAACAAAGTAATGAAAGGATTTTGCCGTGGCCACATAGTTTGTTAGTAGCAGGAGCAAGACTTGGATCCAAAATTCCACATCCACATCAGCTCCCTTTCCCCTCTCTGTGTCACACTCAGCACAAATACACACGGACTATCTCTATAGGTATATGGCCCTTCACACTGATTCAGCTGCCATTTAGACAGACGTAGAACAAATCAGATGTATCTGCAATGTACGTAATGGCAGCCATGTATACAAAGATATTCATAGTATAGATTTATATACATATAGTGCTTTTCCTCATGAATGAGGTTGGTGATATTATTCCAGAAAAAAGGAATTCTGAGAGGTTAAATAACAACTAAAGCATGTCAAGACCAAGATGGGACCCTGGGTCTTCGGATCTTAGGTTCAGTGTCCTTACCACTACCCAATGCTACCTCCCTATACAATGGTTTGATCAGCCAACGCCTCACAAGGTTGACCTTCCAGGTTTATCTTTCCTTGATTTATTTTTATTTAAATTGTGACAAGAAAAGGCTTTTGAAATAAAACTGGTCCTGACAAAATTATGAATAACAAAACGTGGTATCTCCTTTTCTGTGTCCTCTGTCATTTGCCAACTTGTCCAACCATTGCCTCCATGGTCCTTCCCCCAGCCCCATCCCCCTGAGAGTCCCATGTAATGCACAGTAAGAATCCCATTCCATCAGGGCTTACTGGTGACATGACCCCCTCGTGACTTAATCTCCACTCCCCTTTTAGCCTCTCCAGATTATGCACATAAAGGATGGTTCTCTAAGAAAACTATCTCTGTGAAGGCTAATACTGTAGACAGGGCCTTGCCAACATGGAAAAGAAGATGGAAGAGAAAATGATTAGCTGACTGAATGCGCGGGGATAGGCAGCCTTGGGTGCCTTTATAACGGGGCTTTTCATCATGCCATGAAATCCATGTATGAGTCAGGCTGTCCAATAATTGTGGGTGGGATAACCTAGAAGCAGGGGAAGATGTAGGAGGCACTAAGACTGGGAGGGAGAGTGGGCTGGTCTGCTGGCTGAATAGATGGAAAGGATGACTTCTAGACATGACAGCAGAAGAGGCAGAAGTCAGATATAGGGCAGGGGATCGGAGAAAGGAGGAAAAAACAACTTTGTATAAATAACATATGCTATAAAGAATTAGTAGCTGTATTCTATGTAAAGCATACATCAATTGGGAAGGAAAATGTTAAGACCACTGTAATTAATAGAAAAAGGATACAAACAGATAATTTGCCAAAAAAGGAAAAGTGATATGTAATAAATATCTAGGAAAATAAGTAACTTCTCTAAAAAAAATCAATTTGAATAATTGTGAAATACCATTTAAACTTCCTAAAATACAAAAACAAAACAATCTTGGTTCTTTAAAATAATGCTTCTGTGTATTGCTGGTAATAATGTGAATCACTTAAATAGTTTTGGAAAGTAACACGGCAATGCACAGCAATGACAAAAACATCCCATACATTTTTATCTATTAATTTCACTTCTAGAAATTAAAAATAATTTAAATATAGAAAAATACATTAAGGTGTTAATTGAAGCATTATTTATAATGGAGAAATAATCTAAATATCCAAGCACTAGACATATGATTAAAGTATACATTCCCCCCCAAAGAAATATTATGCAGCCTTTTATAATGCTAATGATAAATATTTAAAGTTATGAAAATATTTAATATGGAAGATAGTTCTAATAAAACAATTTAGATAAACAAAATAATTATAGTAATCTCTTTATAACTGTGTAAAAGATATACATGGGTAAAAAAGGAGTAGAATGATACTTGACCAAAACAAAAACATTTTGATTGATTGTCGGTGTCATTGTCAGTAATTGTTCAGGTTTTTCCATGGAGTGCTTCATTCATGCTGATGTAATACTTTTGCCCATAAAATACGTAAAGCCTATATTGCATTATACTTTTGCTAAATACCACTTACATAATTTACTCAATTATATTTTCCGAATTCGTTTGTATTTTGGGTCAGGATTAGGGTGGCCAGTCACCCCAATTTGCCTGAGTCTGAGGGAGTTCCTGGGACTCAAGACTTCTGGGATAGGAACAAAAAGAAGTCTTGGCAAACTGGGAGGAATTGGTCATCTTAAATATAACAAAAATTTAAATTTTTCTTTTGTCTTTCTAAACCTAGTGTTTTATTCATGTATCAAACAGTGGTAAGACAATAACGTCTTTGTTATTTGCTGTTAATAGATTTTTGACAAGCATAATATGGTTATTTTTGGTTTTAAATGACCTTTACTTTCTATTTAAATTACTATATTTTAAAATTTGTAACCACGAAGCCTCCTTACATACAGACCACTGCAAGGAAAAATAGCACTGGAACGGACAAAGGACATCACATGCAGTGTTTATCCTTGAAAACAGATTCACTGGTGGACACTGTGGCTATTCTGAAGGGGGAAAACAAACAAAAAACAACCCCAACAAAGCCTTTCCAACGTTTCCTGCTGAATCATGACCCAGGAGTCCGTACTGGACTCTTTAAGGCCAAGTGACTTTGCTCTGCCTACTCTCACTTCTAGTACAACTCTCCCCGTTCATTGGGAACATTTTTTCTCCTCTTAATAGTAAAAAAAAAAAAAAAAAATCCTGTTTGTTGCCACCCACTTATAAACTGCTTCTAATTTAGCATTTTAAAAGTCCCTTTGACGGAAACTTTTCCAAAAAGATTCTCTGAAGAGAAAATGTGTTATTCCATTCAGGTTTCTTAGTAACAATATAAAATAAAGCCAATCCAGAAAGTTTCTAAGTATGAACAGTGATTACTGTAACACATCCACCCATCACTAAGGCTCTAGGGCTGACTGTACGTTTGTTGAAAGCATCTCCCCTTTAATCTCTGCATGATTTCAAGGCTTCCTCCTTCCATTACTTCATTTTTCTGGGTAAATTTCCAAGAATGGATTTAAAAGTGGGCACCAGCATACATTTTCTAAGGTGCATCCGATTTGATCAGTATTAGAAACTGAGTCACTTTCTATCTGAATGAAAGCAGATGTAATAGTTAAAAAGGTTTTGGTTTTTTTTCCAGAAGTTAAGTGAATTAGCATTGCTATTTCTACATAAATTAATTGTCACTTTTCAGGGCATGTCAGTTTATTCTCCATCTACTATGTGTACACGTTCCTAAGACCTTATAGTATTTAATGAAGAGATCCTTTTTAAGTATTGATAGCCACAAGAAAATTATTCCATGTTTGATCTGTGTTAAAGAATCAAAGTCCAAGATCTTTGAATGGAACTTAGAATAAAAATGTAATTAGGTTACATCCCTAAAGTCTGATATATCTTTAAACAAGACTGCAAATGAAACTTTATTAGAGCTTCAAATGAATTATTTCCTGGCCTTTTTTTAAAATTCATTTTCTTCCCCTTCTCTTTCATGTCTGTGTTACTGACATGGCTGCTTGTATTTTACCTGTCTTTTTCAGGGTGTTTTAATTATTTACTGCTTAACGAGTAGCAGGGAGAGGAAGCCTCGTTCAGAGGTGCCTGCTCTGCAGCAGGTTTCTGTTTTTCAAAGCTTTGCAAGGAGGTCTTGAATCGCTGCCCTGAGCCTGCAGTTCTTGCCCCACTGAATAAACTGTTCTGGAGACAGTGTTTCCTCTGACTCTCTGAGAAGAGGCACCTCCCCAGAAATAGCTCCTCAGAGGTACCACTGACCGAGAGTGACAGGGCTGTTGGGCGAATGTTGGATGAAGGGTGCTGTTTCCAAGTAGTGTCTTAAAACTAGTGTCTTTAAATTTGAATAAATGACACTGTTCCATAATATTTCAGCTTTGAAGCATTCCATATAACAGGCCCATCAGATATGGCTCCAAATGGCAAACCTAAAAAAAAAAAAAAGATAAAACGGCATGAAAAGTTACTGAGCATCCACAAAGCCCCAGGCACACCGCAGGGTGCCCCTGCAGCTGTTTGAATGCCCTTACAGCCACACCCTGAGGTTGGCATGCTTCTCCTTGTTTCTCCTTAAAGGAAGGGTGGGAATGGTCCAGTTACATCATGGTGTTTGAGGTTCAACCTTGGTCTCTACCTTTAAGTCAGACTTTGGACAGTTTCCAAAAGGGGTCACACTTTGACTAAGTAAAGCCATCACGCGCTTTAGGCATCAGCTCCGCCACCTACTTGGTATGTGAATTTAGGCAAGAGAATCCCTAAGGCTCATTTTCTTCATCCCTAAAATGCAGATACCATTATCACTTATATGTGGAACTGGAAAAAAATAAAACCAATGAATGAATATAACAAAACAGAAACAGACTCACAGATACAGAGAACAAACTAGTGGTTACCAATGGGGAGGTGGAAGCAGGGAGGGGCAAGATAGGGGTAGGGGATGAAGAGGTACAAACTACTATATATAGAATAAATAAGCCACAAGGATATATTGTATAACACAGAAAATACAGCCAATTATCTGTACTGTACTATATAAATTATCTACAAAAATTTTGAATTATTTTGAACTGAAACTAATGTAATATTATAAATCAACTATACCTCAATAAAAATAAAAATTTTTGAATAAAATATAAATTCATATATATGTCTATACATGTGTATATATATCAGCTACTGTCATTCCAGGCACATAGTAAGTACTCCACTAATATTATTTTTCTCACTCTATACTCACCTAAAATGATTACTTACAGTTAGTTAGGGTTTTTTTTCATTTTTCAGTTTTATTAAGTAAAATTGATTCCATTTGACTGCACATATACAATATATTGCATGTAAATACATATATACAATATACTGCACATTTAAAAAAATTTACATATATGTACTGTTCATTGTTTCTAAGAACAGTTTAGAGCTTTAGCTTTTTAAACTTACAAAGTTATCAAAGGAATAAAGCCAACCACAAAATAAGAATCAACAAAATGCAGTAATCCAATCATAAAGGACAGTCAAATGTGCTTACACAAATTCAAAAAAATCAATCATCTAAGTTATAAATAATAAGTAGTTCATTTGTATCCTTTTTGTTGAGGTTCTCCGTATAGGTGATATCATATGTCATTTTTCTTTCTCTTTCTGGCTAGGTTTTTTTATATTCAAAAAGTTAGTTTTTTAATATTCAAAATTAGCATCTGCTTATTATCAATCAAAACAATGATGTATAAGGGAAAAGTTAATACCCTTCATATTTACCTCCATCTTCCTTAATAAGAGGAGCAATACTAATATTTCAGTATATATGCTCTACACCTTCCTCTTTGCTCATATAAACATACAGGATATACAGTCAGATCGTGGTTTATTTAAAATCATGAGCAATATATAATTCAAGCAAGAACTACGTTATTGATTAAGTCCAGAGCAATATAATTCATTAGTTGATCTAATGTCAGTATTGACTTTATTTCTCCTCAGATTTTTATGCTTGTCAACACTTTTTACTTATTATTTTAAGATGAGGTGGAAAGCTCTATACGCTTTTTAATGGCTAGTATTAATTTCCTATTTTTTATACATTATACAAGTGTTTTACCTTTTTGAAAATTATTTGAGTAATTTTGATACTGCCAATTATGAACACTTTAGAGCAAAGCTGACTCATGCTTAATCCTCAGAAAACACTTGGAGGGAAACTACTGTCTGAGGTTTATTATGACACGGAGCAGTCAAGTCTGGGCACCGTTTCCATCACTGACCACTATTCAGCTATCTAAAATCAGAAACAACAACAATTAGAGGGAGAGGGTATAGCTCAGTGGTAGAGTGTCTGCTTAGCATGCAGGAGGTCCTGGGTTCAATCCCCAGTACCTCTGTTAAAAAAGATAATAATAAAATAAATAAA
The DNA here is from genome assembly GCF_048564905.1 of Vicugna pacos. Lineage (NCBI taxonomy): Eukaryota > Metazoa > Chordata > Mammalia > Artiodactyla > Camelidae > Vicugna > Vicugna pacos. The sequence continues at coordinate 17,358,844 of NC_132988.1, forward strand.
TAAACCAAATTAAAAGATAAATGATGTAAAATTTTTTAAAACAATGGGAATTAATAACAGCCCTTCCAGAATATTTTAGAGGTCCAGGAAAATTTTCTGGAATTTGAAAATTAACTTACTAGTATTGCCAACACTTGGGATAAAGCCCTTGGTGAGTTTTCCCCACACCTGCCTTCCTGTCTTCCTATGATCCTTTTCATTGTCTCGTTTAGTGACCTATCCTCTTTAACAGAATAAGAGTAGTGTTCCTATAATGTCCGTCTGAAATCTTTGCTCAAAATAATAAAGGATTTCGTTTTGTAAATAGCACCTTAAATTTCTTCTAAGTGTCCCAAAGTAGCTACTCAAAAGTTACAGGCACATTTTCTCCCCAGTTCATTAGGGATGCTACTGAGTTACAGAAACAAAATCTGTTTTCCGGCATTCCATTTTGCAATGGTGTGCAGTGGGTTATAGTACTGAACAAATCTCCCCTGACAAGAGGCAAACCTCTGAAAGTGGTAGTTTCCATTGGGAAGTATGACAAGCCCTTAATATTTCCACATGTATAGCGCCGTTATAATTATCATAATTGAATGTAAAAACCTAAAGATAATATAAATTGTTTGTGCAGTTAAACTGAAATGGAAAACAATGTCTTTGTTTTTACAAAAGGACCATAACATTTTTCTCATTTTGCTGCTGTTCAATATTGCTTCTAGCAGATTTTATGTCTACATTGTACAGAACAGTAACTTACTGCCAAAGATGTCCAGTAGCTCCAGATTAAAATGTAATACAATATACATAAAGCTTTATTGTTCCTTTAGGTTGTTGTTTTAAACCAAAGTGGAATATTGCCTTAAATTCTTCAACAAATCTGCACAATTTACAACTAAATATGCTTATGACTTATACCAGTGCTGCTGAAGAAATAGGCTTTATGGACCTGTCAAATTATTTTCATGCAATTGTTTCTGTAGCATTATTTTTACTGGCAAATGTACAAGTTGATAGAAAAGGAAATAATTAGCTACTTTCAGAACTGCTGATGCGTGGAGCTAAAGCAGGCCAGCCTGTGCATCTTAGATTGTGACATTTTAAATTACCTGAACAATATCGGAGCATCTTTGGACATAATTAACACCTTGTCTAATTAATGTCAGATTTAAACAGTCATACTTTATTTGTGAAATATTATTTTATTTCAAACTTGCCTTCACCCTTATTATATTGCAAACTTTAGATTTGTGTGCTGTTTTCTTAAGTGGAGCAACTTCTTTCTTTTTTTTTTTTTTCCTTTTTTCTTTTCCCTCCCCCTTCAAGTAATCAATGCACTGCTGAATGAGTTCATTTTAATGCACTCAATCATGCCTCTAATGTTCGTAGCTTACGGGCGCAAGCATCAGTAATGCAGGAATGTTATATGGCTTTAGTTTGGGCCATTTCATAAAATATTCATGGAATCAAAAATGTGCATCAAAATAGCGGCTGGGAGAATTACATTTATGTTCCTGCTTTTATGGCAGCTTCACATTTAAACCCATTTGTGTTAATATCTAGTCAATCTTCCTACTTTAAAAAAAAAACTAAAATGGGAGAGATCATATACATTCTCCTTTGCTTAATATTTGTTCTAGACATCTGCTGTGATACAACAAATATCTATAAACTTTCAGAGATGTACAGGGAAGAGGGGTAAGCTACAATTTGGGTGATACCCAAATGTATGAAATCTTATTTTCTCTACATAGTGTTTGTCTTAACACCCTACCGAGTATTCTGCAGTTCACAACATTGTTTGGGTTTTGTTTGTATTTTCTAATACGTGGCTGGATGTCTTGTTTATGTGGGCTTTAGTTAAAGTGAAACTCCTTTGTAGTAGTTTTATTTTAAGAGTACACTTTGTTTTAGGTGAAAAACTATCAATGCATGCCAACGTCCTTATTGTTCATGTAGATGTCATATAATTTTAAAATATAATTAAAAAAAACGAAAGAAAACAAAAAACTTGAGGCTTAAGCCTCTTCTATTCATACCTGGATTCTTGTTTTACACAATCATTGTATAATTGTGAAAAATGATTGTTTTACACAATCACTGTGTGTGTCTTTTAAGATGTGTTTTCCGGTGCTACCTGATGTTATTGAGAAAAATTGATTACTGCTGGTATTGGTGGAACGCCACCTTCAGTCACTCGCACAAAACATCTTGGCTCCATTTTCTTCCTTGATTCACTTGAAATATTAGTGAATTCTCTAGAATTTTGCTTAGCATAGAATCATGCATTTCAGGTACTTAGCTGAACAATAGTTGGTATGTCTTCCTTGTCACAGCTACTCCTGTGATCTTTGTTATTCATAGTGATAATGAAGATTTGCTGATAATTCTTGGTGCAACAAGATAAAGGTCAGGTGCCCTCAGGAGACTTTTTGCATCTGTGAATGTGCCCAAGGCCTTCTCTTTTCTGTTTTCAGTAAACTTGTGTTTTTGTGAAACCTTGGTATAATCATTCTTCTTTTCTCTGCTCTCTTTCTCAGTGAAAAATAATGGTAACACTTGAGAAGTCCAGAGAAGGAAAGTTATCTAGGCACTTGTCCTTCAATGAGATTGATAGTGGAATCTGGAAATCTTGCCTGGTTCTGATATATTAAAGTTTACCTGGTAACAAAGGGCACAAAACATAGGAACATGCTGAAGAAGATCTAAAGGGAAGCTATGAGCCAAATTTGAAAATCTGATTTATGATCTTAATTTATATTTACATTTAGCTTTGTCAAAATGATCGCTAGATTGATGACTTTTTATAATATCTCAGGTGTATGAAATTTAAAAATTTCAGGTAAAACCAGCAGGCATCATGTCTTAACAAATATCCAGTCTTAATATGGATATCAGCCTTTACTCAGGAAGTAAGAGAATCTTTAAAATCCTATTCACAGTTGGAAATATAAATTGGATGGAAATTATTTCATTGTTAATCATGCTTAAAGGGAAATACTTGCATATTTAAATTACTATGCTCTCTTCATAGTATAGATATATTTTAATATTTTTTAATCAAATATTATGCCATATTATAATATATTCTTTCAGATTTTGACCAGCCTTTAGAAATTGTAGCCAAGTCATTTGTGTGTTTATTTGGACCGATCCTTGCTGGCTTATTTACTGACCTATTTGCCACCAAATAATTTTTAAAATGATCCCCTACAGCTCAGAGGCGATGGAAAGCTCTACTTCCTCTGCATAGGGATTTTGGTTTAAATCAGTGCTGATCGGTATTCCCAGGGACCTCATCTGTGGCAAAGTGGTTAAGGAAGGGGACATGAAACCATGAAGAGCTGGATGGGACCACAGATGACCAAGTATGGGGCACTGAATCATTCTAGGTGCCCCCTCCCCATGGATGTCACCTCACAGGTCAGGTTAAAGTGGGGAACTTTGCCGTAGGTTGCAAAGCTGGTGGTATATCAGACTCCTTCAGAAAGACCAATCAGAAGCGCATCACTGGCTAGTATCTGTTCTTTTATGTTGGAGGTCCTTGTGATTGCCTGAGTAGAGTCACAGAATTATAGAACTGGAAGAGACTAGAAATCACATAACTCAAGCATTGTGTATAACTGGAGAGATTTATGTCCAGAGAATGCAACTTACTCCACCTAAGCTTCTTGACTGGTACCTGATGTGGTAGAACCAAGCTGTATGGGGTTTTGGTGATCTGAGGTTTAAATCCTAAACAAGCACCTTTTTTTTTTTTTAATCAATTTGAGTCATTTGATGTCTGTGAGCCTCAGCTTCCTCTTTGGTGTAAGAATAAAAATTGTATTTACCAGTTTGGGGAAGGTTAAATAAGATCATACATGGGGCATTTTGATTAGTACCCAGTAGGGCTTCAGGAAAGACTAGGTCCTTGTTTCTTTTACCGGAGCACCTTGGACTAGACTCCTTCCTCATGGCAGACCTCAAGCAGGTCCTTCTGAGAGATGAACTTCGGCTAATAATCATGAACTAAGCAGGTACTAATACTAGTCCCCAGTGCTCAAGCCAAAATTCAAACTCAACTGCAAAGACTATTTCTCAGTCATTCCAAGGCCCCCTTCCACAGTAGCCGACTGAAATGAACGTCCCAAGAACCTCTCTTACCTCATTCCAGGAGGCCTAATGGCATCCCTAACACAGAGAAAAGTCTGGCTTATTTGGAATACAGAGACTTGGTCCCCACCCTTCTCCCCCCTTCCCCACCTTCAGCCCGCTCCTCATTTCCTCCACGTCTCCTTTCCCCACTTTCTACCCTCCCCTCCTTTTATTTCCCTTTCCCCCATGTGAATCAAATCTTGGACACGGCTATCAGTTCTCAGATACTATTTACATCATTATGCCTTATTTACATCTCATTGTAATTAGTTGGGTTATCCAGAGCTTCATCTCCTGGCTCTCCTCCTGGAATTCTTAGTGACTCTGTTATTTTATAACACACCTTTGGACCCTCTTTCCATATGGTTACTGTGTGTGACCACAGATGCCGTTAGCCCTTTCCTAGTCTCCTTATAGTCCCAATTTTTTCTGGGACTATCTTGTTTATTCACAGTTCCCTGTATCTAGCCATCCCTATTCACATGGCGAAAGAGAAATATGTATCTGTATTTTATGAATAGATGGATGCTGGCAAAAGGAAAAAAAAACTCTCATATACATCTTCCCAGGGATGCAGAGCTATACTTTACAGGCAGAAATATAGTTAACAGAGGAAACATAGCATATAACACACATATATGTCAACGCACCATTCGAATTTTTAAAAAGAAACGAGGGTCATGGGTATTTGGAGAAAGGTGTTTCTGCTGAGAGGTGCTGCAGGAGAGAGGTGAAAAACTATGCCAGCTCTTGTAGGAGGTAAAAGAAAAATTGTCAATTAAATGTAAGGACAGACAGTGAACTTCCACCTTGAGTATTTGTAGCAAAATGAAAAAGGATGGGGCATTTTTTTTAAAATAGCTTCTGTTATATATTTCTTTTTTTACAAAATGAGCATATGTTGATGATAGAAACATTAGAAAATGCCGATAATCAGAAAGAAAAAAGAAAAGCAGAAAAGAAACCACCCATCGCCCATATAACACTGATAATGCTTTGTCCACGTTTCTGATGTTTTTCAGTATTTTCACTTATCATAAGCACCTGTCCATGTAATGAAATATTCTCCTATAATACTTACGGCTTTGTAGTCTTTTATCAACGTGAAAATTTCATAGCACAAGTTCATAAACAGCTCAGCAGCACACACCTCCCTCTCTCTCTATGAATCTTTGTCAGTATGCCTTCCTTCTGCATGGGGCTCAGACTGGCCATGTCTTTACTGAATTTTTTTTTTTTAATTGAAGTACAGTCAGTTATAGTGTGTCAATTTATGGTGTACAGCATAATGTCCCAGTCATGCATATACATACATATATTTATTTTCATATTCTTTTTCACTCAGGGTTATTACAAGATACTGAATATAAATCCCTGTGCTATACAGAAGAAATTTGTTTTTCAGCTCTTTACTGAATTTTTGTATGGATTATTTGATGATCATACACCTCTGTTTGTTGTGTTCCTTTGAAAATACTATTTTTATTTATGCGTACTTTTTGAATATTTATTTTGATAGCTAATTCAGTGCAAAAATTGGGAGAAATTATATGCAATAGTCATGGCAATGGTTGTAGTATCCTAGCATATCCAACTTATAATAGCCAGTGCATCCTATTTGAGGAAATACACTGAGCCTTGTATGGCCTACATAAATTAACTTAATCAGTCATGATAATATTGTCATTAGGACTCAGGTACATATTCTGCAGGAGGAATATGTTGCATTTAAAGAAAGGAAAAATAGTGGCTGTATTTCAACTGGCCTGTGGATTTTTAAAAAATATTATCACTATGCTAACTGATACCAGTAGCTGTGTTCTTTGAGTGCCTACTCTGTATCAGATATTGAGCATGTATTAATTCAATTCTCACAGTAACACCTTAAGTGATTATACTATAACCCTATCTGCAAAAGAATTAAACTCAGGCACAGAGAGGGTAGTAATGAGCCTGAGGCTAAACAGCAAAAAGGATAAAGCTGGTATAGGAGCTCGGGCTGTCTGCTTGGAGCCTGTACTCACTCTTAACTACTACTGTTGGGATGCCTAGATGTAAGTGCTTTCTCAGTTAATCACAGTCAGGTAACTCCAATACCATGAAAGAGAATTCACATTACAGGATTTTGTAAGCATTTCCGCAAGGCAACTCACAAGTAAAACACAATCTACAGCGTGGAACTGCGAACTACTCTCCCAAAGTGTGACTGCTCACATTTCAAGGAATTCCATGACAACGTTAATTTAGAATTTTGGCTTTGAGAAGATATATTTTGGACTATATTATAAGATGTAATTCAGAAAATCAGTTAAGTCACATTTTAATTATTTAAAATTAAACAGGGTATACAGATGCCTGTTTGCAAATTTCAGTCAAACTTTGAGAAGTGATTTAAAGATCCATGATATTTAAATTTGTAGTTTGTAGCAGATACATCCTTTCTCAATATACCTGAATTCTCCTTGAGAATGAAGAATCGCCGTCTGTTGGGAAAGCAGTGGAGGACAGTGGTTTAGAGCATGGGCTCTGGCATCAGACTGCCCGGATCTACTAGGCCACTAGACATGCAATTGTGGGCAAAATTCTTAACCTAACTCTCTCTTCTAGAAAGTAGAGTCACAACAATCCCTATTCCGTAGGACTAATTTGAAGATTAAAAGTGAGAAATACATGAAAAACACACAGCACAGTGCCTTGTATATGTATAATGATAAATAAATATTAGTTAATATGATTGCTAATAATTATTGCTGGACCATCTATAAAGATGGGCAATTCTCATCAATTTCGACTAGTCCCGGTATATCCCTCTAGCAGGTGTCCAACCAAAATCAGTGCTGAATCTGTGGTCCAACTTGAGATAGCTCCTTACCCCACTTCTTCAGCCTTAGAAATACTTGACTGCAGTCCATAGTTCCCCTGCCTTTCGTAGTAAAGCGCAAGATGTATGCAAAATATTTGAAAATATGTTCTGGCCTGTGGTTTGCGTTTATGAATGGCTTTTATTCTTCAGGTCAGCTTCTGGAAGCGGCGGAGCATTATGAAGCCTTCCATCAATTGACGCAAGGGCGGATATGGCAAGACGAGACAGGCCACTTTCTCAACTTGTTGGCCTGCGAGAGTCTCCTGAGGACCTACAGATTACTCTCAGACAAAATGCTGGAAAATAAAGAATACAAACAGGCCATCAGAATTCTAATAAAAGCTTCTGAAATAGCCAAAGAAGGTGGGTAGAAAAGAGCACTCTCTTGTTGCAGCCTTTAATGGGCAGACACTGCTTCTCCCAAGAGGGAAGTAAAAATCGTCAAGTGTTTGGGTGATTATTTCCTATGAAATGCAGAGACAAATGCCATCAATATCCTTTCAAATTTCACGTAAAACAGAGGTGCCTTAGTGCTGACAATGAGAAATCCATTAGTTTCTTGAAAGCTTTATCTCCAAAATTGCAACCCTCTGGGAGTAATGTTATAAAACAATAAACCCCTAATGAGAAGGTAAGGTCATTTGCAAAAGTTAAGAGTGTGTGTGTGTGCTTAAGGTCATATGTTTCTAACAATCTGAGAGACCTTGCACTGTTTGTCAATTCCCTATTGTCAGGTAATAGAGAGGCTATGATAAATATTCAGTTAGGGATAACAGAAAGTTAGAACTTAAATATATTTTAGACCCTTGACTGTCAAAGTGTGTGGCCTTCAGAGTGGCAGCATGAGCATCACCAGGAAGCTTAAAAAAAAAATTCAGCCTCTCAGGCCCCACCCCAGATCGACTGCATCAGAATCTGAAGGTTTGCAAGATTGCCAGGTGACTTGGATGCACACTTAAAGCAGAGAAAACGTTTTTGTGAGAGCTGGTCACATCCTTAATATTCTGTATCATTTGCATATGTAAAAAATATAAAGAAAAAATTTGGAACATATATTCATAAGTTTTTACTTTGTGAAATGAAAGGATATTTTGTTATCTCATAGTAATTTATTAATCGAGTAGCCTTTTTGTGAAGGAGAAAAAATGGAAGTTATGCTCTTGAACTAAAGTTGATTAGCTTGTAGATATATTTAATAGATTGGTTACTGAGTAACAGATGGCTTCATTGGAGTAAACAGGACTGATTTTCTGGATTTGATTTTAATTTTTTTAAAGGGTGAAAGTAAAATCTTAGCTTATTCTCTCTATTACTTTGTAAAATAATATTAGTTGAAATACCCATAGGAAATCGCCCCCACTGAAAGACGTATCCCATTGAATGAACTGCTTTTGAGTGAAGAGTGATTTAGTACCTTCTCCAAAGGGGCACACACTGACATAAATAGTTAGCTCTTAGATCAGTTTCAGCAGCTAACCTGAGTCAAGTGAAAAGTTCTGTGGCAGTTTAATGTAAAGCAATGTATCAATTAGGAAAAGGTATTTCACTTTAGGTTCATATTTGCTAAATTGTAAGGTAGTTCACAAAGAAAGCGAGATTCCTAGGGTCTCTCCCAACAGTTAGAACCTGCCAGGCAGTCTTCTTTCTGAGAGCATCTCTCACTTTCCAAAGGACAGAGAGAATAGGAGAAAACGTACTTCTCATGCTGTCTTAATTTTTAGTATCTTTTAAAACCGATAAATATTTGTCTCCATATTTTTCATACAAGAAAGTACGTAGGTTAAGGGATCACACAATATTTTACAGAGCTCTGACAGCTCTGTAATGTTCTGGGACAGAGCATCCCTTTTCCCTGTTATCTCCTACTGCGGTCAGGGAACCTGAAGCAGCAAGCTGATGACTGCGTGGATAAGGTCTGCCTCCCACATTGGTTTACATATTACTTAAGGAGTACTGACATCCACTGTGGGCCAGCTCCTTTGTTTGGGCACCTCGGTGTATTGCACAAGGGTAGCACCAGCCGTACAGCGGTCTCATGACTCTATTATTCTATTATTTTCTTATTTTAATCATCATTGATGTTTAATATAGTCACAAAGTTGTACAATGATGAACACTAACCCCGTATTCACTAGAAGTCATTCCCCATAACTTCCTTCCTCTCTCCTAGCAACCATTTATCTACTTTCTATCTCTTTGGATTTACCACCTCTGGATAGTTCACGCAAATGGGGTCGTATTATGTGTGTCCTTTTGTGTCCAGCTTCTCTCACGTAGCATCATGTTTTCAAGGTTCATTCATCTTGTAGCATGCATCACTACTTGATTCATTTTTATGGCCAATTATCACACCCTTGTATGGGTGTATCACATTTTCTCTATCCATTCATCAGTTGATGGGCATTTATGTTGCTCCTACCTTTTGTCTGTTACGAATAAAGCTACTATGAACATTTGTGTACAAGTTTTCAGTTCCTTTTGTTGTATACCTAGAAGTGGAATTGCTGGGTCACATGGTAACTCTATGTTTAACTTATTGAGGGACTGGCAAAGAGTTTTCTAAAGGCACTGCCCCATCTTGCACTCCCATCAACAATGTGTAAGGATTTCAGTTTAGCCACTTCCTCATCAGCACTTATTGATCTCTTTTTATTATAGTCATCTTAGTAGGTATAAAGTGATAATCACTGTAGATTCATTTTACATTTCCCTGTTGTTTAATGATGTTGAACATCTTTTCGTGTGCTTATGCCATTTGTGTATCTTCTTTGCAGAAATGCCTATTCAGAGTCTTTGCTCATTTTAATTGGGTTGTCTTTTTATTATTGAGTTGTAAGAATATTCTATATACTCTACATACAAGTCATTCATCAGATTAATGATTTGAAAACATCAGATTTTCTTTTTGCTTTCTGATGGAATCCACTGAAGCAGAAGTTTTCAATTTGATAAAGTTCAAAATAATCTATTTTTTCTTTTGTTGTTTGTGCTTTCAGTATCATAACTAAGAACACTTCCACAAACCCAAATTCATGAAGATTTACTCCTACATTTTATTCTAAGAGTATTATAGTTTTAACTCCTATATTTAGGTCTATGATCTATTTTTAAAACTCTGTGTGTGTGTGTGTGTGCACGTGTGTGTGGTGTTAAGGAGGGTCCAACTTCATGTTTTGCATGTGGATATCCTATTGTCCCAGTACCAGTTGTTGAAAATCCTATTCTTTCTCAATAAATTATCTTGGGACTTTTGTTAAAAATGGATTGTGAATGTGAGGGTTGTTTTCTGGACTCTTAATTCACTGTGGTGAGCCTCATATCTGTCCTTATTCCACTACCACACATTCTTGTTTATTTTAGTTTTGTAGTAAGTTTTAAAATTGTGGAATTTGAGTCATCCAGGATTGTTCTTTTTCAGTATTGCTTTGGCTACTCTGCATTGCTTATATTCCCACATGCATGTTAGAGTTAGTCTGTCCATTTCTCCAAAAAGGACAGCTGGGATTTCGATAGGGATTGCATTGAACCTGTCAATCAGTTTAGGGAATATTGCTATCTTAACACTAAGTCTCCCAATTCATGAATATGGGTTTTCTGTTCATTTATTTAATTTCTTTTAAGGATGTTTTATAGCTTTCAGTGTATATACCTTGCTCTTGTTTTTATAATTTTATTTCTAATATTTTATTCTTTTTAATGCTGTTGAAAATTAAATTTTTCTTTCATTTTCAAACTGTTCATTGGGTGTAGAAATAAAATCAACTTTTGTATATTGATCTTGTATCTTGCAACCTTGATAAACTCATTTATTAGCTTTGAATTTTTTGTGGATTCTTTAGGATTTTCTATATATAAGATCATGTCATCTGCAAGTATACTTTTACTTATTTCTTTCTGCTCTTGATGCTGAAGGGTGACAGACTATGCCACCCCAAATGCCACTATGGCATAAGTACTTTGAGCTTAAGGTACTTGAAAAACAAGAGGCAAGAAGGCCATTCTAATCTCCCCTTTTATTCCTGAAAATGGGAAATTAAAACTCCCATGTGCAGGATGCCCTGTACCATGAGAAAAGCAACATTCTTTGGGAGCCAAAGATAAGAGAATTCTGTACAAACAGATCTTGTTAATAAAAATCCTCAACTTCCTTTAACCTCCCTGCATTGTTCAGTTATTTTTCCACTATTGCCTATCTTTGTTAAACCCAATAATAAAGCATGTAGGTTTTAAACAGAATTGATGTCAAAGGACATCTTTGTCTTCTTCCTGATCTTAGGGCAAAAAGCCTTTTACCGTTAAGTGTGATGTTAGCTGTGGATTTTTTGTAGATACTTTTTAACAGGTTGAAGAAGTTACCTTCTACTCTGAATTTGCTGAGGGTTTTTATCATAAAAAGGGATTGAATTTTGTCAAATTTTTTTCTGCATCCATTGAGATGATCATGCAGTTTTTGTCCTTTCTGTTAATATGATATATCACATGGATTGACCTGCATATGTTGAATCAACTTTACATTCTTGGGATAAATCCAGCTTGATCCTGGTGTATAATCTTTCTTATATGTTACTGGGTTGAATTTGCTAATATTTTGTTGAGAATTTTTGTGTCTATATTCATAATGGGTACTTGATTATTATTTGTAGTTTTCTTTTCTTGTGATGTCTTTGGTGGTTTGATGTCAAATAATATTGGTTTTATAGAATTATTTGGGAAGTATTTTCTCATAATTTTTTGTAAAGTCTGTGAAGGTTGGTGCTGATTATTATTTTAATATTTGGTAGAATTCGCCAGTGGACCTATCTGGGCCTGGGGGTTTTTTGTATGTGGAAAGTATTTTGATTTTTAACTCAAGCTCTTTACTTGTTGTGGGTCTATTCAGATTGTCTATGTCTTCTTGAGTCAATGTCAGTAGTTTGTATGTTTCTAGCAATTTTTCCATTTCATCTACTGTATCTAATTTGTTGGTATACCATTGTCCATAACAGTCCTTTTTAAGCATTTTTATTTCTGTAAGGACTGTAGTGATTGCCATCATTCATCCCTGGTTTTCATTATTTGAGGACTTTCTCTTTTTTTCCCCTTGTTCAGTCTAGCCAAATGTCTGCCAATTTTATTGACCTTTTTAATGAACCAACTTTTGGTTTTGTTGATATCCTCTATTTTTTTTCTATTCTCTACTTATTTCCTCTCTAGTCTTTATTATTTCCTTCCATCTGTTTGCTTTGGGTTTAGTTAACACTTCTCTCTCTCTTTTTTAAGTTTTTAAAAGTGGAAAGGTGCTTCTTATTTTTAAAAAGAAGCATTTATTCTCTTTTCTACCCCTTTTCTGTCCCTTCCCTAGTCCTAGTCTTATCCCCAGCACTCATAAACCTTCAACCTATAGCAGAGAAAAAGTAAGGGTTAAAATCCCCAGACTGAATCACTAGCATCATCAACCCTACTGACATGAGATCTTGAGGGTATAATTCTCTGCAACAGATGAAATTGCAGAGAAGAAAATAAATACTGTCACTGGCATTTGCCATCCTGTTTCCCCACAGTCTTCCCATTGAGCCATTGCTTCACAAGTGGTGATTCAGTGAATGCTGAGAGTGAATGCAGCATGGAGAATTGCAAGGTCCTGCTGACATCCGTCAAGGTGGGGATGCAGAGTTCAGAAATCTAAGGATGCTTACTTTCCAGAGATCAAAACGGAGGGTGGATCTGTCAGCATTTGCCTTAGCCAGGAGTTAGGTAACATTAAAAGCCAAAGACTTCCAAAAGTAGATAAAGGATAGCATTCTTTTTAAATATAAGAACCTTCAGTGGTTCTTGTATGTATATTAGATTTGTATGTTATATTTAGTATATTAAACATAAATAAATAATGTACTTATTGGATGGTATGATTGTCTTGTTGAACCATGTTACATATTTATACATTTTGATTTTGGAAAGAAGAATTTGATAATTCCCATGGATAAAACACATTACATAGAAATTAGGCTAAATTCATTGTGAAAAGGCAGTGAAAACATTGCCAGTCATTAGCAAAGAACAATATGGTTGGATTTCAAAATGTGCGTGGAATTCTGTACCAAGAAGCCAAGCTCTGTCAGTCCTTCTCACCCAAGTTTTAACCAATAGCTTTAAAATTGAACCTAATCAAAACAACAGTTACTTAATTTGCCAATTATCAGCCCTGCTAGAGACTGAGTGGATTCCAGTCTGTGTATGAGTGTTGGTGCACCAGGCAAGGTTGATACTCTTTACCATTTATTTCATGCATGTACTAACAGCTGTGCTGGATGACTACAGGATTCACAGGGTGGATCAGTATAGAAATTATATATGAATGTCAAAGTGATAATACTAGGTTGTGTATGTAGAGAGAAACTCCTCATAATTGTACTGCTAATGCACCTTTCTCTAACATCTGTGATCCAGGTAAATCGTATTAACATTAGCCTTTTGATCAGTACACAGCTAGGTTTCAGGGATTGTTGATATAAGTCGTAGACCTTCTTATAATAACTTTCTATTGCCTTAAAAAGCAAAGATCCTGTTGGTTGTAATACACTGATTTCTTTAATACCATAATAATTCTTCTACACTTTGACTTTAGGAAATGACAAAAAGATGGAAGGAGAAGCTTGCTATTACTTGGGCTTAGCGCACTTGGCTGCTGGAGAGCATGAAACAGCATTAACAGTAAGTTCGAGTAGACTTTCCATCGCTGCCACTATAAATTTCTATTTCATTATATTGATTTTATTGTATGTTGTTACAAGGCCAGTGGAAGTGGGATGGGTCTGATATCAGGGTACTTATTTATAGAGACTAAAGCAGAATAGCAATATTCTAGAAGCATTAATAAATTGGTCTTATTGTTTATAGAAGATCATGTATAATCAAATACCATGAAGCGCTTTAGGATATATGAAAATTAACTATGTGGAGTAAAGTGACCCCCCCAACTCCCATATACATCACCAAGGACAAGAGGAAGTGGGTTTAAATGACAGCAAAAAGTAAATAGTAAGAGAAAAAAATATAGTAAACTTATGATTTGTGAGATTTTTCATAGAAAAGATTGTGGTCAATAAGCAATAGAGTGAATTGCGTAGCTATGGACCTTTCATTTATATTGACGGGGTGAGGGGAGGGAGGGCAGCAAAGGTGTAGGGCATTGTTGGTCTCAATCTGAGAAGCAGCCTGCTTCATGGTAAAAATCAGTGTTTGCCTATTTTATGACCAAGCTTGGTGTGTTTGACTTAAAAACAAACAAACAAAAATATGTCAAGTACTATCTTTCCCATATTATAATGGAAATTATTTTTCTTTCATTCTTCTCTTACCTCTAATTTATTGCAAGTGTAGCTTCCTAGTTCATTTCACATACATCTCATGTAATAATCCTATTTGATGCAGAGTATTGACTTTTTGTTCAGCTTTGAAGATCCCTTACTTGCTCTTTCAGATGTTCATGCTAAGTAGCATTCCTATAATTGAGCTAGATAGTTTTCCTCTATCACTCTTAACATTGGGTCATCATAGGAAACTTAGGTCTTCCCAGATGACTCTTCTGCTTAATATTTTTAAGTTAATGGTATGCATTTAGCAAAGCTGTGTTCCAGGTACCATGAGAAACAGAGAGTCCAACAAGATGCACACTTCCCTTTAGGAGCTAATTTAATGAAGGTGGCCAACTTGTAAACAACCATAATTCAAAGCAGGATGAGCAGGGGTTTTCTGAGTGCAGAAGTAAGAGTGGTTAGTTCCAACACTGAAGATCAGGGAGGTTTCATGAAAGAGCTTTTGAGTGGCAGGATTTCTACAGGGAGAAGGTATGAGAGTCAAGGATGATAGAATATTAGACACACACACATACACTCATTCAACATGAATGTAATCAGTATGTTTGAGAAGCAATGAATTGTCATGTGCAAGATGAAGATATAGGAGATCAAGTAGGAAAATCAGGTCAAAACTAGCTGATAAATTCTCTCTCTACTGTGCACATAGCAAGCACATGGCAAAATAAATTCAAGCAAATACAATAGTGTTTACACTGAAAAATAAATCTTCCTTCCACCTTTATACTCAGTCTCACAGTTCTTTTCTCAAAGGCAAATATAGTTACAAGTTTCTGGTTTATCCTTCCAAAAATATTCTTATATATACAGGGCATATAAGCACATACACAGGTGTCCATTTTGTTGTTTGCAGAATGGTAGCATTTTATACACACTGTTCTGCACCCTGAGCTAACTCCTTCCATACTAACGCATATACTGAGATGCCTCGTTTTAAAAGCTACTCATGATATCCCATGGTATAGTTGCGCCATAATGGATTTAACCATCTCCTGTTGGTGGGCATTTAGATTATTTCCGATCAGTTTTTATCGCCAAGGTTGTAGCATTGAACAGCTTTGTGCCAAAGTGAGAGATGCGCTACAGAATAAATTCCTAGAGGTAGAAATTCTGTGTCAGAGACCAGATGAATTTAAAAATAAATTTATTTTTATTCTTAATCTTCTCTTCAACGAAGCTTCACAGTTTTACATTCCTACAACAATAAATGAAAGTGCCTGCTTTTTCACGAGCTATTTCTATCTTTAGGAAAGAAGGCATATATATATATATATATATATATATATATATATATATATAATATGTGTTATTAATATTTTTCCTGGCCATTGTTTTTTGATTTTATTATGAAATTTTTCCACCCTGAGCTTTTAGTTATGTATGTGGCCAAATTTATCAACTTCTTGTATGACTTCTGGACATTCTTAGAAAAGCTATATTCATTCCAAGATTGTATTTTTAATCTTTTAGAAGGTTGGAGGGTCTGGAATGCTTTGTTGAAGAGTGTGAAGCTCATTTTTTAAGCAGTGTGGGATTTTGGATGACTTTGATGAGGCTGGTGACAAGATCTCATTAATTTACTCCCAGTTGTTTATTGAGTATCTTCTACATGACAGATAGCATTCCAGGCACTGGATCTGAACTCATTTTGGAAGATAACATTAGTGGTACAGGATAGTCTAGCATCAATGGATTGAAGAAGCAATACTTGACATCCAAGTAACAAAATTTCTTGATACTGTTACCCTTTCAGAAAAGTATTGAAATTGTTTTTCTGGAGGTAAGGAGGCCATAAACCAAATGTGAATCTCCCATTCATATGAATTATGTGACCTTGAGCAAATCCCTTAAACTCTCTAAGTCTCAGTTGCCTCATCTATCCAGTGGACTACTAAGTACTCTGCTTTTGGGGTGTTTAATGGTGGCCTTAAAAAGAGTTGTCCACTTTCTAATCCCTGGAACCTGTGAATTTTACGTTAGAAAAAGGGTCTTTGCCGATGTAATTAAGTTAAGGATCTTGAGATGAGGTGATTATTCTGCTAGATAATTGGGGTGGGTTCTAAATCCAATGACAAAGATTCTTATAAGGAAAAAGGCAGAAGGAGGTCTGATACAGACAGAGGACAAGAAGACACTCACACAGAGGACAAGTCCACGTGAAGATGGTGGTAGAGACTGGAGCTGCAGTGCCACAAATCAAGGGATGCCTGGAGCCAATAGGAGCTTGAAGAGGCAGGAAAGATTGATCCTACCCCAAAGAGAACACGGTTTTACCAATCCTTCAATTTCAGAATAGCCTTCAAAGCTATGAAACAATCAATTCCTTAATTTTTAAGCTATTGAATTTGCCTTGATACTTCAGTTTTAGGAATCTAATACATAGGGCAATTTAAAAAGCTAATTTATATAAAGTTTTAAAAGAGTGCCTTCCTGGTATAGAATAAACTTTTGATAATTATTAGCTTTTACTATTTTTACACTAACCTAGCCAAGTCTCTGGGCTTTAGCAGTAGTAGCGACGATGAAGGGAAGTAGTCAGTTGATAGTGATGAATGAAAAAGTTGTAGGGCCAAGCTGGGTGACGGAGTTACAAAGAAGAATAAGCAGTGTATCCAAGGAGGCAGAGGAAAACCAGGAATAGATGATGGCATATAAGCTAAGGAAACTGAGCTGAGTGTGTCTAAAACACAGACATGAACACAATCCTTCTGCCTCCTACCCCAGGTTTTACACTGGAATGAAAGAACTCCTTGCAGATATTTCCAGTGAGATCTCAACCCCCCTCCCCCAGGAAGGTACCTTGGTTAGAGTCAGGGTTGGTTCATTCTTGTCTTTTAACTCTCCAGCCAGGGTGAAGGCTTTGGAAAACCAGGCTGGCCATATTCCAGGACTCGGCTCCCTACTACCATCAAGAGTAGACTTTGCAGGTGGGAAGAACTAGGGGCTTTCTTCAGAGCCCAGGTCTTGCTTGAGGCAGAATATTGTTGCCTTTTTGGAACACAGCTCACCCACAACTGAGGACTCACAGGAACTAAGCATAAAACTTAAGCCAGACCCGCGGACAGAGCTGAGGGGCGAATGAAGGATCCATTGTCCGGTCTGGATACAGGGTTCCAAGAGCAAAACTGAGAAGGCATCAGCTGTAAAACAGGAGTCAGGAAAGAAGTACCAAGGAGTCACCAAGGATTGAAAAGTGTGGACGGGCTGTGGATGGGGTGGAGAATGGACACAGAGCAGTTGGACTTGATTCGAGGCATGGAGATCTTCCAGCTCAGGCTGATCTCAGAGGGCAGAGTGTTCTTGCTGTTGCACTGAAATTGAGTCCCACAAAACCTGACATCTTGCTTTGATTTCAGGTTGAAGGCCACATCTTTTCATTCTCTCTAATATCCTACTTGAGCCATTTTGCCCTGCTTTCTTTTGGAAATAAAAGGACATTCTTCAGACTTTCATTTGAATCTCCTTTCACTTTTTGGAGGAGGAGGCAGAGGAGAATGGTAATTAGGTTTGTTTGTTTGTTAATTAATTAATTAATTTATTTATTTATTTATTTACTTACTTACTTACTTACTTAATGGAGGCAAGGGATTGAACCCAGGAACTCATGCATACCAGGCACACACTCTCCCACTGAGCTATACCCTCCCCTCCTTTCACTTTTTCATTTCTGGACCTGGTGAAGGTGATAGTGTTACATAGTGATCTATTCTCTGTTAGTAAACTACAGCCTGTCTTTCCATCTGAAGCATGGCTTCTAGTTTACAGGATGTCTTTTAGAAACCCACACCTTATTTAGTGAATATATTATTTTAAAAATTACATGATTAATTAATAAACAGATATATTCTCCAATTTATTGATTACATATCTGCCTGGTTATCTAATCACAAAGTAAAAATTTAACATATAGAAAAAGAATTTTTCTTTTGAAATCCTTTTTTTATCCTACTTTCCCACTCTGGGCAGTATTATCAACATCATCTGCATCTGTCTGAAAGCATTAGTGGTGTTTCTGTCACAGTGTGGCAGTGGAGAGAAGTAAGAAGCCCTCAAAATCAGCTTCGTCATGTGGGGATCAGATTCGGCATTTGCCTTCCCCAATTCAGTCTATTTTTAATTCTCATCATCAATTCTGTACAGGTTTTATTCTCTTATTTGTATTTTAGGTTTATGATTTGGAATGTTCTCAGATTTTCAGTTTCTTGCCCTTTTATTCAACCACTTCCTCTCAAAAAATTTTCCCATCCAATAATGTTGTTCATCTATTTAAAGATTTTTATGTGACTTTTTTTCAGAGAAACTTGGCTTAAGAGAAACCTGTCACAAGTAAATATTCCTAATGAATGGTTCTGATGATTTGAGGCAGAAGGGACTCTGAAATTTTGCTACAGTATCTCAGTTTAAAGGCTTTCATTTATTAATGAATGATTAATACATGTGATAGAAGACTATGCTAACACGTATATGAATAAAATTTGATCATCTGTTCCTTGCTGATAAAGCAGTCTTTGCTGAATGATGGAACGGAGTTTAACTTAAAAACAAATAATGGATTTTTTAGGGCTGAAACACCTCCTAGTGAGGAAAGGGCATTTGGTGGAGAGAAGCGGTAGTTACTCTGATAAACCTGTGCAGGAGGTCATGGACAGTCTGACATTTAAAGAGGGAAGGCTACCCGTGTATATCAGGTGCTGAGGAAGGAAATGGTGATTCCCTTTGGCCATCATCAATTTCGACCTGTAAATGTTCCAAGTAGAGTAAATTCTGAACTTTAGAAAGTAAATGTATCTCATGAAGTCCTCAGATTTCAAAGAGAAAAATACTTAACTAAAAATCACAGCCTTGTGTTCAAGGCCTTGTGCAAAGTTGGGCCAGCTCCACAATCAAATATTGCAACCATAAAGTTATCTGAGTGAAGTAAGTCAGACAGAGAAAGACAAATTTCATACGTTATCACTTATATGTGGAATCTAAGAAAAAATGATACAAATTCTATTTACAAACCAAAAACAGACTCACAGACTAAACAAACTATGGTTACCAAAGGGGAAAGGGCGGGGAGGGATAAATTAGGAGTTTGGGATTAGCAGATACTAACTACTATCTATAAAATAGATAAACAACAAGATCCTACTATATAACACAGGGAACTAAATTCAATTTCTTATAATAATATATAATGGAAAAGAATCTGAAAAGAAAAAAAGTATGTATATGTATAATTCACTTTGCTGTACACTTGAAACTAACATTGTAAATCACTAGGATTCAATTTTTTTTTTAAAGGGAAAAGTAATTTGGGGAGGGAGCAGTGGGAAAAAAAGAAAAGAAATAGGACAGTCCTCTCTTAGTGCATTGTTTTTAGGCATAACTTTTCTTCCTCTCTAAATACTCCATTCTACTTCCTAATTTTAGGAACATAAACTTTACTCAGTCTTCATTACTTTCAGTGAATTATTTGCTTCACATTATTTAGCAATAATGTAGCCTATCAAAAATTATACTATGAAAGAAAAATTCATCCTAGTGATATTTCGTTTGCTCTTATAATACATAATTCTTGTACTAGTATTTAGTTATTCCATATACAAAGCAATAGCTATTTCTTTGTTTGCAGACATATCAGCATCATTAGAGTAATTTAGGATATTTCTGAGGTTGGTGTTAGCTGGTATACGTGGTTGATCTAAATCTCTAGCCTCCTCAGCAGCGTCCCAAAGAAAAATGCAAATAAACAATATATCAGAAAGAAACCGTTACACAAATATTCTAGCAACTCATGGATTGTTGGTAAATATTAACAATGGAGGATATGGATGTATTTGTAAAATGATACATACTTAGGGTTTTGTTAAGCAATTGTCATTTAATTTTACTTATTCTCTTAACTTAATGGATGCAAACACAGGCAAAAGCATTGTACATAAGAAGGCCTTTCTGACAAAGGATGCTTTATTTAATTTGCAATGTTTAAGGCACAGACAGTTTGTGGGGAGAGGATTCTTATAGTTGTTCCCGTTTTAGTTCCTTTCTCTACCTTTTTCTGTTATCTTCTCCGTTAAAATTCACTCCATCCTTGCTAAGAGTGTGCTCCTCATGTAAGTGATAATCTAACTGACATACACATGCCTTGGCAGATTCCACAGTAACACACCTAAAACAAGTTTTGCTTTTAGCCACTTTCCTAAGTGAAGACTTTTATCTACCACTGAAACCATGTGCAGCCCAAGTAAATGCGAGATCTTCGTGGCTTTCTCGGTAGGAGACCATATTTTAAAAAAACATCCAGCAACCTAAAACATATTTCAATTTCTTCTTACTTGTCCTCAAAGAACAGGAGATAAAATTCTTAACTCACTACAACAGTATTTTTTCTACTCCTCTCTCCTTCCATCTTTAAGATTTTTCTATTTGTCTAGCTCTAGATATCCCGAAGCCTGTATCTTCATGGCACTCCCTGGACCCGGAAGTCCCCTTCTGTGTTCTACTCACACGTGGTTAATCACCCCTCTCCCTCCCCTCTCTCCTTCTGCCTATTTTTCTCTCTCAGATCAAGAAATCATGGCTCTTTTTAGCAGGATCAATTCTACTTCTTGCATCCCTACTTTTCCCTCAAATTCTCTCATCTGCATAATAAAACCCAGCATTGGGGAGGAGGATGCCGGTAGGCCAGGCCAGAACTAGTAGCTGCAAATACTCTGGCAGGAACACTTTTGATTCTCTTGCTCCTTACGTGACACATTCTTGAAAACTACATGTCAGAAGAACAGAAACATTTAAAAAGAGAGAGAGAGAAATGGAAAGAAAGTTAAGAAGCCAAGGTGAAGGAGAGATCAAGAAAGGGGCTCTCTGCAGCTCTGTCCTCCTTTATGTCTTCATTGCATTAATTCACGTACTTCAACTCTGCAAAATTCTGCACGTTTGCAGTGTAGGATAATGTGACAAATCTTTCTGATGGACCATGCCTACTAATGTATAGAGTCTGAATCAGCTGTCTGCAGGAGCAATTGCTTCTTTGATCTGCCTTCCACCCTGTCCTGTCTTCATTTGGCTCTGTGTACATGACTGTGAGAAGACAGTTTGGAGCCAGTTTAATAGGGTATCATAATATTTTAGGTAGAGTTGTCTAGGGTGGACACAAATGCTCACATCTACCAAATCTGTAATTCTTAGAAGTCTGCATGAAGAAAGGCAGTAAATACCACCATTTCTCAGATAAGGAACTCTCAACTGCTTCTTAGAGAGAATATTTAACAGCTCTTTGGGGAGAGAGGGGAACGAAATAGTTAAGATAGTGAAGTTTAAATCAGGCTGCTGGAGGTTGGAACCTCACCACATGACATCGCACAAGTGACTTAACCTTTCTGAGCATCAGTTTCTTCATCTATAAAATGGCAATAATACTGTTCCCTAACTCAGCACTTATGTAAGAAAATGTGTGTAAGATTTGTGGTGTAAGATCTAACATATAGAAAACTGTAACTATTACATTACCATTAATATGCATAAAATAATTATTTTCCAAAGTGCCACCAGATGGTCAAACACCTACAAAATCATGACTTCTGGGTTTTGCTCTAGGCCTGAGTATTCCCAAACTTACAGTTAGCATAGGATAAAATGTTAAATGTGTAGGTGAAAGTCTTTTAAAAAAGTGTTGGAATTAGGATTTTATTTAGACACTATGTTACATGATAAAGATCAGCTTTATATCACATATTTCAAGTGTACATAGTAATATCAAATTGTTTTATTTATTTAATGTTTCAAGTGTATAGCAAAGTGATTCATTTATACATATATAAAAGTATACATATGTATATTCTTTTTTAGATTCTTTTCCATTACAGGTTATTACAAGATATTGACTATAGTTCCCTGTGCTATACAGTAGGTCCTTGTTGTTTATCTATTTTATATAGTAGTGTGTATCTGTTAATTCCAAATTCTTAATTTATCCCTCCTCTCCCCTTCCTCCTTTGGTGACCATTAGTTTGTTTTCTATGTAGGTCTATTTTGGTTTTTTAGATTCCACATATAAGAGATACCTTTCACTGTTAAGTGATTGTATATTTGCACTGACCGTAGGTGTTGAACTGCAGTCTCTGCATGGAAGGTAACTGTGGTGTAGCAAGAGCATGTGAGAGCTGAAGTTAAAGGCCATGCATGGTCTTAGTCCTGTCTGCCACATACTGGCTGCTGACTTAGGTTAGTCACTTAACTTCTTGGAGGCTCAGTTACCTATTTTTTTTTTAAACATTTGTTTATTGAGTTATAGTCATTTTACAATGTTGAGTCAGTTACCTATTTATAAAATAAGGATGACAGTGACAGATTCACTGTATCTCTGTGCAAATCAAATGAAAAAATGTTATATTTACACTTTAAGTTATAAACGATTTTCAAATGTAAGATACTGTTGTTACTACAGGTTGTAATATATTTAGCATGAATAATGACAGCAATGATACTCAAGTAGGTAACATTGATTGAGAATCTATTCAAATTGCCTCCTTTGTACTTATTTTTTTCTTAACTGTAATTCACTATATCTATTACATGTAAATTACATAGTGCTTAAATTTATCTTTGTATTAGCACATATTTTTATAATGGAAATATAACAGACCAACATTTTATGAACAACTTATTATTAATTTGTTAATAACTTTTCCTTGAGTCAAAAAAAAAGGCATTTATCCAAAAAAAGGAATTTGAGTCATTTCTTTATTTAAAGATCAGAGCTCTTCCCTACCCACTAAATAGAAGTTGTCTTTACTTGTGATTAGAAATCATTACCCAAAATTGACCCTTCTGTTCCTGTTTAATGTAAGCTCAGATGCTGGCACGAAGGAAACCATGGCCTCATCCTCCCAGAGGACCGCTGGTTATCATTACGCAGAACAGGCGGACAGGCCTGCTTGCAGCCAGCGTGCGTCCATCCCCAGCTTCTGAAACAAGCTAAAGAGGGCTCGCCATGCAGCTGCAGACGGTTCATGTGCAAGCTCAGGGTCTCAGCAGTCATTTTCCTGCTTTACATCAGAGTTTCATCCACTTTATCCTTTTGTCCCATGACCCACCTCAGGCAGTCTCCTTCTTGGGAACCTAAAGGAGCAGCTGTTCCACTTCCCATTTCCCCCAGTTGCTGCCACACAGACCTCTTTCTCCTCAGCATCGTATCCCCTCCCCACCAGAACACACATACTTCCTACTTCCGCTTCGCTCCATACATTTTGTTAAGTAGTGAAATGTTCAAAATATCCATTATCTGACTGGCAAAAAAAAGCTTATAGAATTAGAAAGAATATTGATGCAAGAAGAAAATAGTCATAGTTCCTAATTTAAAACAA
Source organism: Vicugna pacos (assembly GCF_048564905.1). Lineage (NCBI taxonomy): Eukaryota > Metazoa > Chordata > Mammalia > Artiodactyla > Camelidae > Vicugna > Vicugna pacos. The sequence continues at coordinate 17,382,528 of NC_132988.1, forward strand.
ATGGCTTATTTCCGAACTTCATAGAACTATATTCTTCAAAATTATCATGCCATAACTTGAGGCATAGTATAAGCATGTATTCCATATCTGAGCTTACTTAATACCTTTTAAACAGTTAGCCTCATTTGGAAAATAGTATTTTAAGTACTTCATAAAAATTGTGTTTTAATAATTTGAAGATTATGAAAACACAAAATGCTTTACTAATAATTTTGCTACTGTTATCTTTGTATTTAAAGTCATGACCTTTCTAAAGCATTAAAACAGATAACCTTACGGTAACAACTTAACATGAATTTCTGTAACAAAGACTGCAGAATAGACTCTTACTAAATTGACTATTTTTAACATTTCCTCATTAATGAGGAGCTTAACTCTCTTTAAACTTTTTTGCTTTTAAGTATTCCTAATGGTTCTTTTTATTTACAGTGTTACAGCTTAGGAAAATAACATTTGTGCTTTTTCTTGTTTTTAAATGATAAATACATATGGTATTTGTGATATAAATTATAGTATTTGTCATTTAAATGACAAAAACATCATAGAAAAATTAGAAAACTCAGAAAATAAAAATCTGTATTTTTTAAGACAGTAATCTGCATGGCAAAATATGCAAATTGTAGACCTATGGAAATGAAGAGAGACTGTGTGTCAGGAAAAGAAAGTTGATGGCCTAAATTAATATAAACACTGGTTTTCTAGTAATACAATTTATTGATTTTTTTTGAAATGTGAAAGCTGGTTTTAAATTCCCTTGAGACCTAGAATACCACCTTAACCAAAACTTTCTGACTATTATTTTTAAAAAGTGCTACTAGAGTAGCTCTTTATAAAGGTGCTGAAATTTTTGTTTCCAGTCTTTCACATTTTAAGAAATAATGCAAAAAAAAAAAGAAAAGAAAAAAGAAATAGTGCAAAAATTTCTTATATTTGCTTTGAGAGAAAATGAAGAGAAGGATCATTATTTTTGTATTTGGTTCATTCTAAAAAGGATGAACTCGGAGACTCTGAAAATTGAGTACTCTAATCAACTATCCCGAATAGTGACATATGGGATATAATGTCTGTAGACTCCTTAAAGTTCAAGGCCTAGCATATGAAAATGTTCTCTGGAGCAATAAAGCAACCTGCATAGTTCATCACAGGACTAATTGTATAACAGACCTAGAGGCAATGGCACAGCTGTTAGCCCCCTTTGATCCAGAAGCCCCCAAAGAAGAGACATCACACCTGCAAGAACCCGGAGATGATTATAGGATTAGACACTTTAAATAGCGATGGTGTGCGGACCGTACTTTGTCATTATAGATCGAGCCAAATTATGTATTTCCCCTCTACAACACAAGAGGTGTAGCTTCAGCAAGAAAAATGTAATTCAACATCTTAAAACTTACCTGAAGTATTCTCAAAAGCATCTGTAGTGCAGACAGTTACTTCAGCGAACAGCCATATTGACTTTAGAGATTATCGGTGTAATTAATGCTCAATAAAAACAACATATACTAGACTTTAAAAAATAGTATTAATTCTATAATCTTAATATTCAACCTGTGTACTAAAAAAATGATTTTAAAACTGTTTTATCCAGTAATTTCAACTTTCTCCTTAAAGAAACATAAAAGTTCACTTAATAACTAATAAAACATACTTGTCGATTTAATCGACATTTTTTTCCATGAATGTCTATTGACCCTCCTTTTTTTTTTCTAAATGATAATGATGATGGCCAAAGATGAAGAAAGAGAAGGAAGGTAATGAAGAAACTAACCCACCACAAAACAATGTTTGGCTCCTGAATAATTAAGGGTTGATTATATAGATGTGTGTAATAGCTTTAGTTTGTGAGCATTTCAAAGGAGAAAGTTAGTATTCTTTTACATAAAAGCATGACTTAGAGGCAAAAAAAAAAATCAAATAGTATCAAAGATTGACAAGGATGTGAGACAGCAGGAACTGGGATTAGAGGTGGAGGCTGGTTTAGAGAGTGATCAGCTGGGTGAGTGTCAGTGTGTGATAACTCTATGGTGCTGGCCCCTACTCCACAGAGAAACTCTTCAGTAACACGTTAGAGAAGGCCCACGAGGGGAAAGGGAATAAAACATGGAAGGAGAATGAAGGAAAAAAACATGAAAAGCAATCAAGGGTTGTGCACAGACCATTAGCGTGTCCTGCTTTAAGGAGTGTGGCTAACTTGACTCTATGTGCTCGAGTTTCATAATAAATGAATGACATAAAATAGCCATCACTAAATACTTTGGATTGCAGCCTGAATATTTCTCATGGTTCTTACCCAAATATGCATTTTTCAGATATTTTTTGCAACACTTACAAAGCATTCTTTGAGTTTCTGGTGGCTATTTTTGCCCAGCTATTAGATGAACAATCTCGATGTTTTGATTGGAGTTTCCCCAGTAGCAGACTTGGAGACATACATTTGAGTACAGGTGGTTTATTTGGGAGAGGTTCCACCAGCAGGAGCATCAGTCCTGCTGAGCACTGTGGGAAACAAATCAGTTATCCCAATGGAGAAACAAGGGAGCTGGTGTATTTATCCACCAGTTCCCAACCTTTATTGGTTGAGAGCTGCTTCCAGGAACACTGATGCTCTGGCAGTTCCAGTTTACCGTGAGCCCAGCCATCAGGCAGAAAGTGCCAGGTGCTGGCTCAGAAGCCTTTGGCTGCAGAGACTACGGGAGCGGCACTGTCGATGACGCCAGTGCAAATCGCTTGACTTCTAAGCTTCCTTTTCCGTCCTGTAAAATGGGGATAATAAATTTCCTGTGAAGATTAAATGAGACAAAATAGTAATGTGCTTGGCATTTAGTTACCGTTCAATAAATGATAGCTTTGTTCTGTTTTAAGAACACTCACGGTTTTGCATATCTTTTGACTCAGGAATTACTCATTTCAAAATTTATGTAAAGGAAATAATTATTAATGTATACAAATATTTAGCTGTAATATTGTTTGTTATAATTATTAATATATTCAGAGATTTAGCTATAACTTTTATATGCAATGTTATTTGTTGTTTGTGATGGGTAAAAATCCAGAAACAAAGTAAGTGTACAATAGCAAATTGATTAAACATTATTGAGTATCCTGTGACACAAAATGTAAATATTTTATAACAATAAAAGTATTATCTATGAATTAAGTAAACTATTAGGGCACAGAACAATGTACATTATGACTACTTATATAACTTTACATACATAGATACATACATGTATATATGAAAATACTAGAAACATCAAATTGTTTTCAGTTTTCTGTGGAAACTGTAGTAATGAATGACTTTAATTTTCTATTTTGGGGGAAGTTATGGATCTGTATTCCCCCAAATTTCTACAATTAACATACATTGATTTTGTAATAAAAAAGTAAACTATTATTTCTTTCCATTCCCATTAAAATTTAAAGATTTTAATTAATAATTTCAGTTGGTTTTATATAGACTGTTCATAGTAAAAATCTTCAGCATAGGATTGATCATAGCACTTAGTCATTTTTGCAGCTCATCTCAATGGAAAACATTAAAGAAAGTTATTAAATGCCTAAGAAGTAATAAAGGACATTTAAAGATGACCTGATAAAGTAAAAAGAGAACACATAAATTATAAAGCAAAAATAATAAAATAGGAAGAAAAATAACAGCCCTACCCTCATAGTATCTCGAGTCAATCTGGCCAGAGTCCATATGAACAGTACTAGTAATAGGTATGTCAATGAGGGACTATTATTTGTTTTAAACTTCCGTTTGGCACACATTGTTCAATCACAGATCTGAGCAGTTTCCTCTCACTCAAGTAGATGCTTATTAGGCTGCAAGACTGCATTATCCATAGAAGAAATAGACACCTAAGGCCTACTTGTGCCATCCTTGGAACCAGACCCAAGAGCTAGAGAGGCAATGGGGAAGCTCTGTCTGATTTGGAGATTGAGGTAATGACATTTGAATTGAACCATTCAAGATAAATGGTGCCTGTCCCCTCAGTGGAGAGGAAGCAGCACAAGTAAACACCTGGGAGGGCAGAAGATGCTTTCCATCACATTTGGAGTGTGAGTGTGGAGGCAGTGGGGCTGTTGGGGGAGAGGCCTAAAAGACAGGGTGGTGGGATGAGATCTTTAAGAGCCTAAGTAGGGCAGGAACTTGTTTTAGAAGACAGCCCAGCAGTTGTGTATAGGACCAAAAGAAAGACAGGAGAAGGGAAGACTAATTATAGGGCTCTTCTGAGATATTCCAGGTAAGCAATGATGAGCCCCTGAACTCGGGTGTTTGTGGTGTAGCCCATAATAGACACATTTGAGAGACATTTCACAGTTCTACAATTTTCCTGACTGGGTAGATAAAGTACACAGACAGGATGGAGACCAAGATGAATCTGATATGTTTTAGTTTGAGTAATCCAAGGTATGATGATACTGTTAACTGAGATAAAGCCCCAGGAGGAGACACAGCTAGGCAGAAGAACTTTTAATAGCAAATGGGAGGACATCTATTGTCTTTGTCTTCCCAGAATATTGCACTGTTCCCACCGTCACCTTTCTGCTGGCTATGAACTTGTCTCTAACCTTGGGGTTACAGATATCACCACCAGCATTACATCTCACCCCAGCACATCTCTAGGAGAGGGTCCCTAAACAAACTAAGCCAATCAGGTTGCTTCCCTGATCATGATGTTTTTTTGAATCAGAGCCTGTCCTCTGTGGTGAGGAGTTAGCCTGGGAGCTTCTAGAGGAGTGGAGAATGGTTGGCTGAGAGAATAAAATTAACACACCAAGAGAAAAAAACAAGAAATAGAGATGCACTCCAATGTTCATAGCAGCACTATTTACAATAGCCAAGACATGGAAGCAACCTAAATGTGCACTGACAGATTTCTGGATAGAGAAGATGTTCTATATGTCTGTCTGTCTGTCTGTCTGTCTGTCTGTCTATCTATCTATCTATCTCCAATGGAATACTACTCAGCCATAAAAAAGAATGAAATAATGCCATCTGCAGTAACATAGATGGACTCAGAGATTATCCTACTAAGTGAAGCCAGATAGAGAAAGACAAATATCATGGGATATCACTTGTTTGTGAAATCTAAAAAAAAAAAAAAGGCACAAATGAACTTATTCACAAAACAGAAACATACAGATATAGAAAACAAACTTATGGTTACTAGGGGTAAAGGAGAGGATAAATTAGGAGTACAGGATTTGCAGATACTCCTAAATATAAAATAGATAAACAACAAGGTCTTACTATATAGCACAGGGAACCATATTCAATAGCTTGTAATAACCTATAATGATAAAGAATATGAAAAAGAGCGTATATATGTATAACTGAATCACTATGCTATACAACAGAAACTAATATAACATTGTAAATCAATTATACCTTCATTTAAAAAAGAAAAGGAAAGAAGTGGAAGAAACAGTTGCTAGCAGCATTTGAGTCCCTAGTTTCCCCTTTTGCCTAAATTAGATTGGGGTGGTTTTTGCCCCATGAAATCAAATGAGCCCTACCTGATAGGACAGCATCCTCATGAACAACAGTAACACCTGCTGGGTCCTTGTGTGATACATGTCTAGAACTGTGCCCAACCATATTACTTATATGCTTTATCTCACTGAATCCTCACAAGACCCCTAAAAGACAGATATTAATAGTATTTTGTATTAGTTCCCATTTCACAGATGAAGAAGGCTGAGACTTAGACTAAGTGACCTCCCTATGGTCACAAAGCTAGCAAATGTAGCGCCAAGACTGACTGAGGAGTAGGCTACATTCCTAACTGCCGATGCTGTCGCAACTGGGGAAGCTGTCAGTAAGATGATTTTAAACTCCTTTGTTGAGTCTCATCACAAATCTCCCATATAAATTTTTAATAGCATTCTCATCTGTTCTGCTTAATGAAGTACTGATTGGCACAAATTACACTTTCTTATTCTTGTCCAGTGGAAATTATTACAGAATAACACTCGAACCTTAAAAAAGAAAAATCGCCTGTCTGCTCCTGGGCCAGTTCAGTGTCAGCACAGAATTGGGGGAAGACGGCAGGAGGACACAGGGAGTGGGGAGGGCAGGTGGAATCAGGCTGAGAGTGACCCACTGCTTTGTAGCTTCTCCAGAGAAAGAGATGTCAGGAATTCTCGCCTCTAATCTCATCTCCCATCCCCCTCTTATCTTCCATTGGCATAGACAGTGGGGTACCACGGATTCTTCATTGGTTATGACTTAACTGCTTAGCTGAACTTGCCTTGTTTTCTCTGGATGCTTTGCTGACAATGAAATATGTAGCAGTGCTAGAGTTAATACATCTGTAAAAAGGAAAAGTAATAGAGTTCTCTTTCAAAAGCAGTGTGTTCGACACATTATTCCTACAACCCCTAGTCTCTTCTTGCTACTGATGCAAATTTGCTATCCACCAGCAACTCTTAGTAAATGCAAGAGAAAGGGCATAGAAGTATCATTTGTTAGATTTTCAGCTGAAGAATCTGGTAGGACAGAATGTTTATAATTTTGGGATAAAATAACATAGGGAGAGGGAGATAGAGTCCTTCCTGTAAACTTCAGTTCTCAGTTCTCTCTGTTAGTGTCTTAACCGTTATCACAGTGTGATGTAGTGGTTAAGAGCATGGCCCCTAGAGTTACATTACCTGATTCCAAATCCTGGTCCTGCCACTTCTAATTCTGTGACCTTGGGTGAATTACTTAACCTCTCTTGTGCCTCCGTTGCTTACCTGCAGCATAAGGATTACATTAATATCAGTTAGGTACTAATAGGTACCCACAAAGTGGTTGTGAAGGTTAAATGGGTTAACATGTGGAAAGTACTTAGAACTATGTCTGGCATCCTCCACTCCCGCCATAAACGCTGCAGAATATTACAGAATAGTAAAAGTATGATTTTCTGGGTTATTGCAAGGATTGTTATTCTTACTGGCACCGCTGACTTCCCAGGTCATAGACAAATCTCTTAGCATCCTGCTTTGTAAAATGAAGATGGTATTTATTAATAGAGCACGTAGATGAAAATTCCAATGGAATGGTTTATTGGTCCTTATTATTGTACTGCAAATGATTTAACTATACATTTTTCCTAAATTTAATTAAACATATTCATTTTCCCTATGAGCTTATATTAGCTTACAGCAGAGTGACTGTTTATGATGTTCATTTTACATCTATAATATCACAGATATTAACAAAATAAACATTTTCCTTTTAAAATGGTACATAAATAATTATTATTAATATCTGTCACAAGTTTTCAAAGCAAAAATTACTTTTTACCTGTGTATTATAATAGATTATATGGGAATGGAAAAGTACTGTCCAGGCAATCATTCCAATCTTCAAAATCGGATTTGTGCCAGAAAGACCACCAAAAGGGGAGTCAGACATCCTGAGTTCTAGTTGTGGTTTTATCAACAGGTTTTTTGGTCTTGGACAAGTCATTAAACCTTGTTAAGTTTCCTTAACGACATTGTTGTAGGACGCCATTATAATCTTGGTTGACAATAGGGTAGGTGGTACCAAAAGGAGCCACAAATTGGAGGCTGGCCTGCATGATGGCACTGTCAGGCAGCATCATGGCACTGAGCAGGGAGAGAGGGCCAGGTAATAGTGCCATCACTGAAATCAGATGGCCTGGGTCTAAGTCTTTCCTTGATCACTTACCACTTGTATGACCTTGGTCCAGAGGCTTCATTCTATATGCTTCAGTTGCCTCACCTTTGAAAAAAGGTAAGGATAATAATAATGCCTATCTGCTGGTGTTGGGAAGATTAAATTAGTTAATACGTATAGTCTTAAGAGCAATCTATAACTTACTCATCCAACAAATAGTTTTAGAGAATCTGTTGCCAAACCCTGCTCTAGACAATGGGAATACATCAATAGCGAAACAAAGATCTTTGTCCTCATGGCACTTCCATCCTATTGAAGAAAGATAGACAATGAAGATTAAACATAATGAACAACTGAGTTATGACAAACAGTTGATTGTTAGACAATAATAAGCACTGTAGAAAAGAAGGAAAAAGCTAAAGGACTGATTCAGGAGGGCCAAAGCAAGTGGTAGGCGGGAGAAATTTCAAATAGACGACGAGAAGGCCTAATTGAGAAGCTGGCATTTGCGGAAAGACCGGAAGCAAATGAGACAGTCAGCTAGGCAGGGGAGGGAAGTTCGCTCCAAGCAGGCATGATGGACAGGACCAAAGCCCCAAGGCAGCAACATGCCCAGGAGGCTTGGGGCCAGGGGGGCGGAGGAGAAGCAAAAGGGGAGCAGAGTACAGGAGCTGAAGTCAGAGAGACAACATCATGGATGGTCTAGGAGGCCATTATAAAGTGATGTGTTTTTTGTCTGTTTGAAAAAGGGAGTCATACAAGCAGAGGAAATGACGTAAGAAATATTTTCTATTAACTATTATCAGTGATTATAATTAGGCCATGTGATGAAAAAATAGCAACTGGTAACAGGCAAAGCTGTAACCAGGCAAGCATGAGGTTAACGTCTAGAACGTGGGACACTGGACAGTGGGTACCCCTGCAGGTGAGTGCAGAGTAGCTTCTGGGAATGACGCCAAGAGTCAGTAAGCTGTAGGTGAAGCTAGGTCAGCGCAGTCACGCTCAGGGTTACCCGGCAGCAGGCACATCACAGTGCTTAAGACGAAAATAAGCAGGATTCAAAGTCCAATAAACCCAGTTCAGATTCTTTCTCCTCCCCCAACTCTAGGACGGCATGTACTAGAGAGAGTTAGTTCCTCAACCTCCCTGCACCTGTTTCTCATTTGTACCATGGGAGTATTAATATTTACCTCCAAGGGCTCTGAGAAGATTAAATGTACCAAGAATATAAAACACTCCACACATGTAGTTTTTGCCCAATTAATGGGAGTGACCACCATTGGCAAGTGACAAGGCACCAAGCCACAGGGACTGGGGTTCAGGAGTGGAACTTCTGATAGAAGCATGTTGATGGCATCAAGGTAGGTCTCCCAACTTTCAGTTAAGTAGGGACCTGACCAGGTACCAAGACAGAGATGCAAACAAGAAAAACAAGACAGAGATGCAGCTCCAAGGGCTGGGACATATGCTGGGGGCTTGGTCTCAAGGCACACGGCAAGAGCCTGGGCACTTTCCACAAAGGTTAAGATCAGAATGTGATCAGTGGCAAACTGATGTGATAACAGGCTCGTGCCCTGGTAGACCAGGGACGGGGTGGGGACTGGGACTGGGAGAGTTCAAAGTTGCTCACTGGGGGGGCCCCAGCAGGGAGGACAGCAGGGCTCAGAAAGCAGAACGACTAGCACATTAGTACAAAAATGATCTTGGGGCTCTATAATTCTCCGTTTCTAAGTTGATAAATAATTTGAAAATGCCAAATCTACTGGTAATTTTCTGGTTTATCCTGTAAAGCCTAAAGCTTACTATAAGAATGTTAGCAGCAATTTGTTTTGCCATTTTATTTTCAGCTCATGTGTTATTTCAGAGCTGATCAAAGGCATTGGTTGTGAAGTATAAAATAAATCACACTTCTAAATAAACCACTAAAGAGTGTTAAATTGATTTAAGTGATTTTAGGAATATTAATATTTAAAACATCTCTGTCCCAAGCCTCTTTATGACTACCTATAGTGATAATAACTACCATTTCATTCTACCATTCTTCATTTTATAATATTACATAGTAAACAGTGTAAAAATATTATTTCTTAGCTCTGGAATAGAAGTGTAGGATTTCAGCTGTTTATTTATGTTTAAATATCTTGAATTTTATTCAGTCGATAAAAGTATACTCTATTAATGCTTTTATTATACTCTTTGCCTAGGTTAAGGTGAATCAAGTGCCATGTTTGGTTTTTATTTTTGAAGAAAACTTTTCCACTCACATTCCTTTGCAGTACATTTGATTTTAAGCAGCATTTATTTCAGGATTAGTCCCAGTCTTGAGAAATTTTCTCACTGCACAATTTTCACATCTGTGGCTTATTTGAATATATTGTTAAAATTGCATACGTGCTTTTCTAGATTTTTTTTCAATATACAGAGGAAAAACCTGGTATCTGCAGTGTACATAGGAATATCAGTGAATGTCCCTCAGTGGGAGGATCTGGGCACCAAAGCATCCCATGCATCCACTTTTGGTGGTAGAGTCACCTGGGCTGCACGGCATGACAGCCAGCTACGTGAGCTCAGACACGCCGGCGATGAAAGCAGCCCGAGGTCTGCATCACAGCGCATGCATTCAAAGGCATGAACCGCATGCATCTGTACTTACCTGGGTCCCCAGCCTTGCCCAGGGCTCATGCATCCTTTTCTTCTCCGCCTTGATCTGTCTTCTTCTTTTTTTTTTGTACTTCAGCAACCTCCCTTTTCCTTTCCAAGTCACCTCCATCTGCTCGTGTGTCAGCGTGGCCCTCCTGCCACGCGGCTCGCTGAGGAATCCATGTCATCCTCCCTGCCTCCGCTCAGCACCATCGCCCGCCTGTCACTGCTGAGCGCTCTGCACCACACTGGCTTGTTTTGTCAATAACCATTTATTTGTTGCTGGAATAGTAGCAGCCATTACATCTGACCTCCCTGTTCCATCAATTATGGATAGATTATTGGATGTGAACATCTGCAGAAGCTTGCTGTTGAGCTCACCTCCTGGCTGGGATTAGATAAAGTACTAAACTGTTGTTTATTGTCAGGCCAAAACTCTACTGGGGAGGCAGGGAATTCTAAGAGCAGCAGAGCCCCCTCAGAAGGACCAAAAAGCGTTTCATATTGCCACCGTTTCCCCTAAGATTCCAGCCATTTATTATTTACACTTACTACGCGTTGTTATAACCTACTTGATAAAAGCTCTTGGCAGGCATCGCATTTTCAGTCATTGTCACATCTGTCAGAATGGAAATGACTCATAAATTGTTTTCTTGTCTCTTCTATCACGGTGAAAGGGTAATAGATGAAGCTTCCTCTGTGTGCAGGCATTCAGCAGAAGACTTTCCTACCATGTTTTATTTTAAAGAAACGTGTTCACACAGCCTGATATGAAAGAATTACATCGTGGATCTAAATTAGGGTTTACCGAGTTTACCAGATTAATGGCCTGTGGTGGAAAGGATATCAAATTGTACAGAGACAATATGCTCAAAACGTTTTTCAGGGCTTTTATGGATTTCTGAGAAGGGGGAACCAAAATGAAATTTTATTGAATCCTGCCTTAAATGAGGAAGAAATCTAGGAAGAGGGATTATGAATAGAGGATGGCTTTACCGCCAGGGAAAAGACAAATCTCCCGGTGGTAATTGGTTCATGGAGAAATATAGAAATTTTCACCGTATTAGTGTTTATTAAAACCTCCTAGATAATTACTCACTAATATAGAACACTCCTTGACCCTTGCCTGCAGAGCCAGAAACCATTTTGTGCAAAATGGTCAAATGAAGTAGGCTTGGAAGTGGTCACTTTCGGGGGGAGATAAAGAACTTGGTTTGTCACCAAGCTGGTGACTTTTTACCACATACCTCTATGTCTTAACTTGTTGCTCGTGAAGGTGGAAATGTCATTCTAGATTAAAAGAAAGAGAAAAAAATATTTTATATTTCTTCCACAGACCGGAAGAATTATTCCTCAAGATACCATGATGAATCGAGCATAATTTCAGCCTCTGATCCATCTGTCCTCACAAGGGCTCATAATGGGAGAAACCTATTTATTTGGCAGTGTGACTGGATGAAACAGGCACACATTGAGATAGGTAGGGGTTCTGATGTCATTTTAAAATGTCATTTAAGTCCTCCTTTAGGCTTGTTTGCTATACTTGAACTCTCCAGGATTGGCTGTTTACTGAAAATTTTCACATACTTTCCATTACCACAGTGATAACGTGCCATATTTTTTCCTCCTTGAGTGAGATATAATGCAAAACAGTATATCATATAATATAATTAATATATAATAAGCTCTAACATCTGTATAACATATATTAATATTATGTAATACTTAGTGTATGAGCTTATTTTTCTTTAAGCCAAGTAAATTGTTGTATGTAATATTATAGAATACAGCAGCTCATTATATCCACATTAATGTTTCGGCAGATATGCCACCACCAGCACCTTCCAAGGGCTCTACTCTATTCATTTAGCACTATTCTATGTTAGCATAAGACTAAGAGCTAGGGATACAATGAAGAGCAAAATAGATATGGTTCCTGATCCAGTGGCACTTAGATCTAATTGGAAAGAGATAACTATTATATAGGTAGATATATATGATGCTTTGATAAGCACTGGAACAGCACAAAGAAGTGTGTGTGTGTGTGTGTGTGTGTGTGTGTGTGTGTGTGTGTGTGTGTCTGTGTGTGTGTGATAGGTAGAGAGAGAGTTTTGGGTGAATGGAAATTTTTTGAGAGGCATTTCTATCCTTACACCTTTTGAAAATACAGTGTAGACTTCTAGCATGTGAGAGGTTAACATGCACTGGAAGAACCAGGTGTGAAATAAAGAGCCATGCAGGCAGATGGATGTGGAGGTGGAGTGAACTGAGGTCATTCCTGACAGTGAAAGGTTTATGTGGCCGGAGTGATGTTCCCAGAGTCCTGCACATTCCAGCAAGATATCCATGTTGCCTTTTCTACATGGGCAAAGTGAATGATGGTATGTGTTTGGTCAAATTCAATTTGACTGGCATTTCATTTGATTCAGTTTGCCACCACCATCTTTAGTCTCCATAGAGAACAGAGAACTGAAATTACTGGTCATGTTATCACAAGTGTCATGGAATCATCCGTCACACTCACTTTTCATCCTCATATAAACATAACCAAGTGGAATTTCAGACTTTTTTAGTTTAAAAAATATGCAAACTTTTTTCCCTTTTGCGTCAATGAAAGCTCTAATCATTAGATACCACCTGTGTCTACTGGCCTATCGCCGTGGACAGAATCCACCTGAATTGGCTCTCACTAATAAACATGGAAGGAGAAAAGGCTTGAAGTTATTTACTTGCCACTTTAGTTCTGGAGAAGCCTTTCATTCCTCTGTGCTCCTCAGTTATACTCTTTGGGTGCAAGAAAAGGATTCATCCCGATGACCTCAGGTTAAGGGGATGTATTGTGGCGATTCCTATGGCCATGAATGAGCTCATAGCCTGTGAATACACAGGACCAGCATGCAGTTGCCCCTCTTGGACTGAATGACTCCTGGGAACTGGAGGAGCCCTGGGAGATGAGGGGCTGTTTTCCTCTGTCTCCTCCACAGCGGACATCCGTCTTGCCCACTCTGTTGACATGACTTGATCACGCATATCCACCATCACCAACCACTCAATGGGTCTGAATTTCCTAAGGGAACATGATTGAACTAACTAATCGCTATACTCTGCCATTGAATAGGACTTTTTATGTCAGGCCATCTCATAGATTACTGGACTACCTTTGGTCAAGGGCCTTCTAGCGAAATATAAAGCAAATCCTCCTGTGAAATTCTATAGCAGGAGATTAAAGGCAGAGAAATTTTCTTTTCGTGGAGCTGTAAATATAACTGACACTATGATTGGGCTGTACAGGGTTAATATTTCTGTGATTTCTGATTTACAGTATAGAAAGTAATAATTGAGAATTAGAATAAAAATTCTTCACAAATATGTCTCTTGTTAAAATAGTGCACAACTATAATGACCAATTTAGAAAATGGCAGTTTTAAGCAATATGTCCCAATTTACTCCTGAGGAAACTTTTAACTGTCAGTGGAATTCTATTTCATTATTTTGGGGTTTGAGAGACATCTGTACATTGGATATGTAGAGAGTTTTGGGTGAATGGAAATTTTTTGAGAGGCATTTCTATCCTTACACCTTTTGAAAATACAGTATAGACTTCTAGCATGTGAGAGGTTAACTATCAATTCTAATTCAGTTTATAAATTTAAGGATAATTTTGAAATTTCATCAAATTTTTTAAAAATTTCAGACTGTAAAAATGTTTGCTGTGTTTGAAGAGCGCTGATGCACTGATCAGGGCATTCGTAACAATTGCTATTTAAAACGAATCAAAAGCTTCTTAGATTTAGCTCTCCTTGCTATCACCAATACCATGGTAGGGACATTTTTTGAAAGCAGATCCTTTAGAATGTTCAAGATTTTTCAAATGAGGAGGAACCATGAAAATAAATTTTCACCTGAGTCAAATGACATCATTTGTTTCTCTTTTATAAAAAAAATTTTAACATAAAATAAATTTGTCAGAGATTTTAAATCCAAAGATAAATTATTGAAAACAATTAGGGCATTTTTTTTATTTTAATTGAAGTATAGTCAGTTAAAATGTGTCAGTTTCTGGTGTACAGCAAAATGTTTCAGTCATTCATATACATACAGATGATTGTTTTCATATCCTTTTTCATTATAGGTTACTACAAGATATTGAGTATAGTTCTTTGTGCTATACAGAAGAAATTTTTTTAATCTATTGTATACATAGTAGTTAGTATTTGCATATCTCGAACTCCCAATTTCTCCCTTCTCACCCCCTTTCCCCCCTGGGTAATCGTAAGTTTGTTTACTGTGTCTGTGAGTCTGTTTCTGTTTTGTAGGTAAGTTCACTAGTGTCTTCTTTTTTTCTTTTCTTTTTTTTTTAATCTTAAATTACTAAATATGGAAATGTAGAGTCTAAAATCAAAATCATATTTTTGGAAGGGAGAATTCTAGATCTCTGGTCCTGCCCTGTTATCTTTCATACTTGGAAACTGAAGGTCAGGGTAACCAAGTGACCTGTCCAAGGTCCACTCTGAGTTCATGGCAGAAGAGAAGCCAAAACACATGTCTTTTAACACTCAGTCCTTTCCACCCCGGACCTTACAGCCATCACTTTATGTGCTAGGTGATGTAAACAGTCTGTGTGTAACAGTCCAAGTGATGAGTAATGCATTTCAGGGAAAAAGGGTACACAGTCCAAATGATCAATATAAATAGTAAGGTTTAGACTGCTCTTAACTTAAGGCTATAGTTGAGCAGAATGCAAAATATTAAACTACTTTTGTGTGTTATAGTTTACAGAGCTGCACACTTGATGGTCCTCAGTGTTCATTCAACATAACATATTTGTAGAAAAAGATCACTGTATTTATTGCATGTCAGATACCATGCCTTTGCAGAGAGTATGTAAGAGCCTTTAAGTGATGTGACACCAGTTCTGTTTACCTCCGTTTTTATCGTCTTCCCCCACTGCCTATTGCCAGCTCTAGGAAAATGCTCTGAATGCTGTTGCTGCCCGGTCTGGTCCTCAGCCTGCTACTGCAGTGCTTGTCAGAAATCATTAGCCACTGATATCTTTGACTAATGTTGCAGTTGATTGTCTGAATCATGTTCAGACACTGCAAATGAGGCAGAAACATCCTTTCTGCTCACCAACTGTGAAATGGCTAAAGGGGGTTAGATTGCCAGAAATCAGAATAAATGTATTTCCGATAAGATTTGACAATGATTTCAAGCTCAAGATGGCAAACTTGATTTTTTTATTTCTGTGCTTCTTATTGCACAAGAATAAATCTGGTATTGTTGCCTTTTTCTCCTCGAAGTAATGCACCATATTGAGTGCAGTGCTGAACTTTTGTTATGAAATGGCACGATTTGAGGTTCGTATAGGGGATGTATCACAAAATGTTACCTCTGCTGCCTTTTTTATGATGGGCAAGGAAGAAAGAGACAAAAAACAGACCCTAGGCAATAGGCTCATAACTTCTTATTTACAGACAAGTCCGATGGATACCCTTTTATCGTTTTACAGATGTATTCTGGTCCAGGTGGGTTTATTTAAACTCCTCTAGAACTCTCAGACTTATAGACAAAATTAGAAAGAAAATGTTCCAATGTAGCAAAACTGTTGCAGTTTCATCCTCACTTGTTTCAGAGTGTCCTGGACGCCTCTATAAAATTGGAGGCTTTGAGGAGGGAACACAGCTATCTCTCAGTATTGAAAGACCCGACACGTGGAGGAGGGATGCACTTACCCTGTACTGTCCCACACAGCACAACCTTAGCAAGCAGGCAGAGTTGCAGATCTTGCTTTAACTTAACCAGTAGTTTTATTCACGTAACTCCCCAATGATTGAGTGGCTAGTCTCACGAGGGGATAGTTTCCCATCAGGAAAACTGTTCAAGCAAAAGCCAGATGAGGCTTTCTCAACAGCACACTACTGACATTCGGAGCTGGACCGTTCTTTGTTATAGGGGGATGTCGTGTAAATTGCAAGGTGTTGAGCAGCATACCTGGCTTCTCCCAATTATGGCAACCCAGAACGTCTCCAGACACTGCCACGTATCCCCCAGGGGGCAAACTTGCCCCCATTTGAGAACCACTAGGTTAGATAAGCACTTGGGAGAAATAAGCAGTTTCATTCAAATTCTTTGTAGGTACTTTTAAACACCTCATCTCAGGAACCTTATAAAGTCTTTTCGAGGTAGACTTTATTCGTTTCCATTTTACACCTGAGAAAATGAACTCACAGACATTAAGTCTCTTGACATATGTCACTCAGCCCAGTACTAAACCTGCCTGACTCCGAAGCCTGTGATATTTGGAGAAACTTTGAACGCCCAGAGGGAGATTTGATCAATTATCCCATAAGGCCCTTCCAAAGCCTGGTCTGTGCCCTCAGAGCAGGAGTCCCTATGCTGAGTTAACTAAGGAAGAGAGCAGTGAGCGGAAGGTGTCAGTATAAAAAGGAATGTATATAGAAAAAAAAAATACCCAAAATATGGAATAAAAAGAGAATTAGAGTTTACTGAAATTTTTGCAAAATTACAGAATTGCCATCTCAGATGCACTAATGCTAGAACTTGTTTTATATAATACTTTCTATGAACTATTTTCCTACAGAAACAATAGCAGTTAGGGTCCCCAGCCAGAGCACAGAGACCCACTGAAACTTCATGTCACTGATCTGTATTAGTTTGAGTTATGGATGCTCTGTACTGTGCCAGACGGAGAAAGAAAAAATACTTCCTCTCCTTTCCCTAGACATGGGAGCAACTCTGCATAGAACTTTGGAAACTTGGAATAATAGGAAACAAGGCAGCCAACCACACCATCTTTGATGTGTCATATTAGAACCAAACACCTCGAGCTGCCTAGAAAGTAGACAGACCAAAACTATGAATTAAAAAAGCCCTGCAAGAGGGGTGGGTATAGCTCAGTGTAGAGTGCATGCTCAGCATGCGCGAGGTCCTGGATTCCATCCCCAGTACTTCCATTTAAAACAAAAACAAAACCTATTACCTCCCCCCCAAAACAAACAAACAAAAACAAAAATAAAAAAGCCCTACAAGACTCCTTTTATGTGCATATAAAGTATGAAAGTGAAGGACCTGCCTTGCCTTCAAAACAATGGTCAAATTCTTTCTTTGTAATCAAACAGATGAATTGCCACTGGGAAGTTTTTCCATGTAATACCATCAATTAAAACTGTGATTACTTAGTCCATGTTACTAGACACGACGTTCTATGCATGAACCTTACAGCAAACTTTTCTGTCGGTCATCGTTGCTTCTGTGTTCCCTGGGAAAGCTTTTTTCTCATTGTATCACTCATTCCCACCTCTGATCCTCTGCTCAAGCTCCGCTCAGTACTGCCCCAATCCCATTATTCCTTTAAAATGCACATAGAGTTTCTCTTTCTATATGAAGCCTTTCTCAGTTGTATTTTCATTGTGCTTATGATTATCTGAAATTCACTCATTTATTACAAATTACACATTTTCTCCTCATCACCTAAATGCAGCATAGACTGCATGGGGGCAGGGATTGTGCATTATTCACTGCTGTCTCATTAACACCTGGAACAAGGTTCGGTCCAGGGAAGACACTAGTATTTGTCTAATGAGTTAAACAACTGTTAGCTCTTTATGCAGGATTGCAGCATTATGTAATTTCTGCATCTGTATGTCTTATTGCCTTAGATAGTAAGGTCTTTGAGAGCAGGGGTATATCTATATAATACACATATATTATGTACCTAGAATATATATATATGTGTATATAAATGTATACACATAGTTTTATCTCGCAGTCACATGTAATGATCGAATGGGATGTACCGGAAGGATTCTTTGCATTATACAGTGGTTTAAAGGTTGAGCATTATAAAGAAAGCGGTAACAAGAGAGAGTAAAAATAGCATGTAGTTACTTTTTCAGCTATCAGTGACTTACACAGGCCTGATTTTCACATCTGCTGCTCCACACTCTCCTCTTCCCTATTTTTATCTCTTCCATGCCCCTGGCGTAAAGAACATTGAGGAAAAGCATGTGAACTTCTAGAAAACCTGAAGGTACCGAAGTAGACCTCCAAAAAGGAGGTTATAGCAATCAGTATTTGCTTAAGGGATCATAGCATGAGATGGAATTTCAAGACAAGGTTGGCCTTTTTTTTTTAATAACCTTTTTCCCAAATTATCCTGCCATACACTATATGAATTATTCCATTTCCCTTTGTTAGACTGCGAAAGACTCCTCTCAGAAGAAATGATTTGGAGCTTCAAAGCATCCTCTTTTTAAAACTATAGCTTCTTCTGGCAGAGTTAGTGATCTTTGAGTCATCCATACCAAAGGATAAATTAGTTTCATCAACTACTATTCTTCTGTCACTTAACTGAGGAAACTTCCCTGGGGAAATACGAACACAGAAGGTAGGGGAGGTGTACCATAAGGGAAGAGGTCAGATGCCAAGTTATTTCAGAATTTTTCCCATGGCAGATCTTTCTTTCACCCAAGGGAAAGAGAAAAAAAGATTTTTCTCTCTCTTTTCTAAGTAGCAAACATATTAAAAATGAATTGAGAAAGAGTAGCATGGGAGATCATTGTACTGGTAGAACTTTTCTGTATCTTGATTGTGGTGGTGGTAACATGAATATATGCATGCAACAAAATAGCATACAGTTAACACCCCCCACACGTACGTGGGCAGGTGCACACACACACACATATGTATACAGACACAAGCGCATGTAAAACTGGTGAGATCTGAATAAGGTGGGTGAATTGTATCAACATGAATTCCCTGACTGTGATACACTATCAAGATGTTACCACTGGCGAAAGCTGGGTTAAGGCTGTGAGTGTGCTCTTCAGCATTTCTTACAACTGCATGTGAATCTACAATTATCTTAAAATAAAAAGGGCTTAAAACAAATGAACTGGGACAGTGTTTCCTTACAATGATTGGGCGGACAGAGGGGTGGGGAGAGAATCCATCTAATTTTGGAAAATCAGTCCAGGAGTGATAATCATCACAGTGGTTAAAGTAAGTTTCAGTTTTGAAAGCAGTTATAAAAACCATGATTTCTAGAATTTCTTCTGTTTTAACACTGTCTGAAATAAAGAGACCGTAAGACAGGGATTGCAGTGGGGTAAGGAATGGGAAAACAGAGGAAGAGAAGAATGAGATCAGTATCCAAGAGTTTATTTTCTTTCGTTCCAAGGTACCCTCACAACTGGAAATCCTAAAGAAGTAAAAGAGAGAAAGCAATTGTTGTCTACTATTGTTAGATGTAATAATGACTTCATAGTGTCCTGCCTTAAAGGTGCCAAAGCTCAAGCACAGAATTTATTTATTTTTTTAAATTGAAGTATAGTCAGTTACAATGTGTTGATTTCTGGTGTACAGCACAATGTCCCAGTCATGCATATCTATACATATTTTTGTTTTCATACAATCTTTCTATATAGATATAGATATATACTAGTGTTAGTGTATACCTATCTATATAAACACACTATATATACATATATATGTATATACCATTCACTTTGTTGACAGGTGACAATCTTGACTTAAATCCAATGCTCCCTTGAAAGCTATTGCAACAAAATAAATTAATGATTCTTAAAATTTGACTTTATAGCAAACAATTCTTTAAAGAACTTGTAGCATATTGCCAGAATTATTCTTTTGCACACTCTCATTTTTTTTTAATGCTAGGTATTCTGCTGGTTTTGCTTTTAGGTAACCAATGGAAATTATCTCATTTTAAGAACTTGGATTTTATTGGGAAATATCTTTTCAAGTAAATCAGTTTTATTCTAGTGGGACGATAAAGTCCATGCCTTTAAAGTTTCTAGGAAAATAGCTTTCAAAACTTCATCTCCATTATTCACTGAAATTATTGGAACAACGTGATCAAGTGGCTACATAGCATTCAATTTTTATTAGGTACAGGAACTGAGTTTTCCAACTTTGGTAATCATGTAATCATGTTCATTGAAATCTACATAGTAACATGCTTGATCAGTGTTTTTCTTGTCTTTTGACAAAAGTTAAGTTCATTGTTCATAAAATTTAAGGATATACACTGAATTTTCTACTCATCAAAATATCTTGCACCTGAGATTATTTTTTCTCTCCTACCTTTGATTTGCAATAATAGAATTTAACCTTCCAGACCTTGGATTTGTTTCTGACATATTGCATGCCACAGGGATATTTAGTCACGTAGTATGGATTCCTCAGATTTCCACACTGTATTTTCCCACTTAAAGTATTCTTTGTAAAGAGGATTCCACTATTTATCTAATGATTCAAGTTGATCACTATTTAATAATTTATAAATTATACCTTAATTAAAAAGCAGGTAAAGTAACTTACCATAAGATCAATATAAAACATCTTAATTTTCTACAGAATTTAGGGTTTTTTAGAGATATTTAATATTCATGCTTTTTAAAATTGAAGTATAGAATATTGTATTAGTTTTAGGTATACAGCAAAATAATTCAGTTACATATTTTTTTTCAGATTATTTTCCATTATAGGTTATTGCAAGATATTGAATATTGCTCCTTGTGTTATACAGTAAATATTTGTTGCTTATCTATTTTATATATAATACCCCAAATTTATCCATCCCCCACTTCTTCCCTTTTGATGACCCTCAGTTTGTTTTCTATGCCTCTGAGTCTGTTTCTGTTTTGTATATAGATTCATTTGTGTTAATTTTTAGATACCATATATTAGTGATATCATATCACTTTCTCTGTCTGACTTACTTCAAAATGTTGCGGCAGATGGCAATGTTTCATTCTTTTTTACAGGTGAGTAATATTCCATTGTATATACACCACATATTTATCGACTCATCTGTTGATGGACTCAGGTTGCTTCCATATCCTGACTATTGTAAATAGTGCTTCTGTGAATATTGTGATGCAAGTATGTTTTTGAATTAGCGTTTTATCCAGATAAATGTCCAGGAGTGGGATTGCTGGATTATATGGCAGCTCTATTTTTAGTTTTTTAAGGAAACTTTGTGCTGTTTTCCATAGTGATTGCACAAATTTACATTCTGACCAACAGTTATTTTCTACACGATTAGTAATCTCATATTATTTTTCCACTTTTATTTTTTTCCTGTTTAACAATGTCCTTTCTGTCCTCTTAGTTTGAACTATACAATTACCAATCTACTGAGTTTTGCCTTGTATTCTCCTTACGATTTCACCTGAGTTGACTCCCCCACCAGCGCTCACATTCCTGAGGAGCAAAGGCCCTGTCTTTGATCTAGGCGGGCTCCTCTACAGCACTTTCATGGTCCTCAGGGTGGGTTTCATGAACAGTAGGCCCTTCTTACTCATGGTTTAGCTTCCTGAAGTTTCAGTTACCCACAGTCAACCGAGGTCAGAAAATATAAAATGGAAATTTCCAGATCTAAATAATTCATAAGTTTTAAATTGCACAGCATTCTGAGTAGTGTGACAAAATCTTGTGTCTTCCTTCCGTTCCATCCCCTCCATCCGAGATGTGAACCATCCCCTTGCCCGGCATATCCTGGCCATTAGTCACTTAGTAACTATCTAAGTTACTGGGTTATTGTTTCGGTCTCATGGGCTTGTGTTCAGGGTACCATTATTTTATTTAATAATGGCCCGAAGTGCAAAATGAGTGTTGCTGGCAATTCAGATATACTAAAGAGAAGCCTAAAGTGCTTCCTTTAAAAGATAGAAGTTCTTAATTCAATAAGGAAAGAAAAAAATTGTATGCTGAAGTTGCCAAGATCTGCAGTAAGAACGAATCTTCTATCTGTGAAAATGTGAAGAAGGAAAAAGAATCTCCTGCTAATTTTGCTGTCACATCTCAAACTGCAAAAGTTACAGCCACAGTGTGTGATAAGTACATAGTTAAGATGCAAAACACATTAAATTTGTAAGATGTTTTGAGAGAGAGACCACATTTACATAACTTTTATTACAGTATATTGTCATAATTGTTCTATGTTATTATCAGTTATGGTTGTTAACCTCTTACTGTACCTAACTTATAAATTAAACTTTATCATAGGTATATATGTACAGAAGAAAACATGGTTTATAAAAGATTCAGTACTGTCTAAGATTTCAGGTATCCACTGGGGGTCGGGACACGTAGCCCCTATGGCTAAGGGGGGGTCCACCATAATTGATTATTTCCTTATTGGGCCAGTAATGAACTATATTCTTTTTAGGTAAAGTATTTAAGCTGAGAGAGGAACTCCCTCAAGCCACAAATAAAATGTGTTGTCTTTACTCTGAGAGAACTCTCCAGAAGCTGTCCGCTAATGGCTGGTTTACAGAGTCCCAGAGAATTCTTGTCCCAGGTTTAATACCACTCTGATAATCTCACAGAAATCTCACAACAGCTCTCAGAGAGAGGTTTCCTTTAGCCACTCGGGGAGGTTTCCTGCACCAGATGTGTTGGGTCCTGGAAGCGCTGCCCATGTGTGCAGAATAGGATGCATCAACTCTGAAGTACTTATCTGTGATTTCTCAGGCACCTGCTCTCCTAATCGTGGGCCAAAGAGTCCTACCCTTAAGATAATTTTGGGTGCTGCAGAATGTTGTGTACTGCTTCTGGGTCCACCATGGCCAGTGGGTGGGAGACTGATGCAGGATAAGCAGAGTTTAAGCCCTGGAGAAACTATCTTTAGTCATTGCTAATTCACACCACTGCATCCGTACAAACCTCTGTACTGCTAGCCTGTAAATGCCTTGAAGGCTATAAGCATGCTCTCTTCTCTTTTAAGATTTCCTAGGGTCTAACACAGCTCTGGCATACAGTAACAGCATTTGCTGAATAAATGAACTATTTTTGACACAAAATGTAATACTCAATCTTTAAAAGTACATTTGTTACTTTAAAAAGTTAAAATTTAATCTTTGAATTTCTAGAATGTCATATAAAATACATACGAACCAAAAAAAGACACTAGAAAGGTACTTCTTCAATATTTTGATATTTGGATTTAATAAGGTCTCATATTTAGTCTCTGAATTTATATTCACAAAACTCAAGGGTTCTGCCCCTTAACTCAGAAAGCTCTATGTCAAGTCATATCAGACTTAATCTAGATGTTGTCAGTTATGCACGACAGAGTGAAAAAAAGAATATTCTCAGGTTTATACAGGGCTTAGTAAGAGGCTTAAAAATAAGAGTCAAAAATTTGAACTTTGCAGATTTAATTGGGAATTGAAACACTGGGTCAATATGTATCAGTTAAGTTTTGATATCAGTATTATGTCAAGCCGTCACTTATAAACCCCACAGACACATCAACGAATTATGAGGTATCACAGTGGCCTCATTGAATTTATTTCCCAAATATTAACTTCAAGAAAGTAAAGATGAATATCAACACTGCCTCTAATATGCAAACTTTCTAAGATGCCCAGTTCAGGCCCCCATCACATATGGATGTCTCCCTCACGCTGACTCTTTCCAATGCTGTCAAATGCCTTTCACTAATTCTTCCTTAGAAAATGTGCAAAAAGGATTTCCATAGAGGTCTTTGGAGATTTCCTGTGTCTTCATGTGTGTAATAGGTTGGGTCAAGTAACAATGAAGGAGGAGGAAGGAGGAAGGGCATTTTATTTTACATATTTTCCTTCTTCTGGTCCTTGAAAGGGAAAAAAAATAAAAAGGAAAATTATCCCATGCAGATGATGGCAGTGCTAAATTAAGATCATACGTTTGGCTGTGGCAGCTGTAATCTTTTGATTATTGAAGAGATTGTTGGTAATGAAGTACATTTGTAAGAAATATTCTTAGTGTATACTGAATACATGTACCAACTGTGAGATATGTGTCTAATAAAATGATAGATTTAGAAATTGCCTGGCACTGAAATTCATGCTTTTCAAACAGCTATTTATAGAAAGAAAAGTGATATTTAAGCTACCATAGTGGGCTACTATAATCTGCCTTATATTACCTAAGATAATAGTCCCATATTTTAAGATAATGTTGTAAACCTTCAATTATTTATTCACACCTAAGCTATATCAATTGGAAGATTTTGGATTGTGCAGGAAAAGAATTATTTTTACAAGAGGGAGACTTCACTGTCATGGCTCAAAGAGATTGCTATGAAACAAGTTAGACTATAGATAAAAATAAACCAAACCAACATGAATTTTTAATAAACAAAAAAAATTTTATGGGAACGTTAAAAACAACTATTAATTTTAATTTTTTCTGTTATGAAATGGAACATCCGTGAATCTGGTCATGTATAGGTTTCATCCATATTCTTCTTCCCCGTAGGTCCTTAACACTTACATTAAAATCTCTACAGACCTGGATGATGATCTCAGCCTGGGGAGAGGCTATGAAGCCACGGCCAAGGTCCTGCAGAGGTAAGTTAGCACATCCTTGTCTTGCTGTCACTGGGAATTCACTCAACTGTGAAAGACTTAAATTGTTTGAGGTCTGTCGCTTTCCATTACCGCCTGCTTAAATTTTAAGCAGTGCCCTTCTTAAGTGACCCTTTCATCATCAGTTATTTTAAACTAATGCAGTCTTTTTAAATAAGCTCCTAAACCCTTCTTTGTCTATCCCTCTTTCGTATTATTTTATTTTTGATTTTTGGTAAGTTTAGCGGTGACCTTGAATGCGAGGGAAAAATCAGGTCACATCTCACAGGTTTGAAGAGCCGACAGCACAGAGGTGTATCATACGCTTCAGTAACTGTGGCTCACTGTAACCTTTCCAGATCTCTTCCTTGAAGAAAGTTTCCATCTTATGCTTCAATCATGCTTCTTCTATTAAGACATCTCTCCTTTAAGCATATCTGGATAAGCAGTGGATGCAAAAAAAAAATTTCCTTTAAAACAGAAGATTTAACAAAAGTATACATGAACAACTTTTGATAGAAATTTTTCCATGGAAAATATATTATGTGCCCCTTGCTCATTGTATTGTGGTCATTGTGTACTCCATTTAATCACTGCATTATATTTAAGCAAGACAGAATGAGAAAAGCTATTAAAGTTAAGGCCTTGGTTTTTGGTACGTTATATCCAAGATACAGCTTTAAAAAAAATTTTAGTAGTAGTAATAATAATTAGGTATAGATTGTGTCAAATTCTAATTTCTTCCCATTTGTGTTTCAGTGGTAAACACATACAAGGTGGTGTTTTACAGAAACAGACTCACAGACCTAGAAAAGACAAACTTATGGTTACCAGGGGGGCAACAGGGTGAGAAGGGATAAATTAGGAGTTCGAGATTTGCATATACTAACTACTACATATAAAATAGATGAACAAGTTTATACTGTTGCACAGGGAACAATATTCAACATCTTGTAGTAACCTATAATGAAAAGGAATATGAAAAAGAATATATGTTTGTTTATGTATGACTGAAACACTATGCTGTGCACCAGAAATTGACACAACATTATAAACTGACTATACTTCCAAAAAAAAAAAGGAAAAAAATTAAAAAAACAAGGTGATGTTTTAAAAGGTAAAATTGCTATTCAAAAGATTTAAAATGCCTCGTGCATTGAAAGTGGATCATCAATGCATAATTACCATTACCAATATAATCATCATTCAATATTATATAAATAACTAATTAAATATTAAAATACCAACACCAATGAAATGAAAGGTGCCCTACAAAAAAAAAAATGCAGTGCATTCCTCGCTGGATGAATGGTTAGGGACAGACAGACTTATAAGGAGAGTATGGACATTTACTCAAGGAAGGCAGGGCGAGCCATGGGAAAGCAAGCAACCCATGAGTGTTGTGGTCCTTTCAAATAAAAATTGATAACCAGTCCATGGACAATCAATCCAGCTATCCCTTAAACTTTTACTTTTCAAATAACTACCAGAAAGAAACATATTTGAAGACAAAAAAGAGACATGTAAGGATTCAATTTAATGTCTGTTTGTACATACCCACTTTGTGCCTTTTCGTCCGGCTCATTTTGATTATTAAATTACTTGAGTCTGCTGTTAACCCTTCCTAGAATCAGTAGAAAATGGTTGGGTTATTGGTCTTGCTTTGTAGTAGCAGACCTGGCCTAAACCTGTACAATGAAATAAGTGCATCCCTTAACATGTTTATAAAATAATTTCTACAAAATGACATTGTGTCCCAACATAACTAAAGACATAAAACCTCAAAGAAAAATATTTTCTTTCATAAACATATATTAAGCACTTACTGTGTCACAGGACAAGCGTTGGACTGACAGTCTTTATAACTATTTTAGAAATTGATATACTGATAGTCTTTATAACTATTTTGGGTTATTGATAGTCTTTATAATCATTTTTGAAACTTCTGGAGACCTGAGTTTATCTTCAGATATTCTCACCTGTTAAACTGGTGTCTCATCTGGAATATGTTGGTCTCCACTCCAGGATTTGAGTTCTTGATCTGTACACTAAAAGCTAAGGGGAGGACTGAACAATTATCTGATAAATATTGGTAACAACAACAATTAAAATGTGCTCATTTGGCTGCTTAAGTACTATTTGGGGTTGGGGTGTGGAAAAGGATCCAGCTGTATTTGATGCATCATGAAGTAGGGTATGTTTCGGGTAGGAATGGGGGTGGTTACAGCCCAGCACTCTCGACACTCTAGCAGCCTGCCTTGGCGCAGACATACAATGGGCAAGAAAACATACCCCATCTCACTTGTACACCAAATGAAAGTGAATTCCACTTATAAGAATTCCCATCTGCTAAAATACCAGTGCAGCCATCAGTGATTTGTGCAGTAGATATAGGTTCTTAATTGTATAATGTTATGTAATGCACAAGAGTACAGGAAGTGCTTACTCTGAGGTCATTAGGAAATAGTGTCCTGAGGCCACCGCAAACTTTCCACTCCAAATCTGCCGTTTTGCAGCACTGTTGGTGGTTACAGAGGAGCACTCGGGGCAGTGTAAACCTCGGAATAGTCTTTCACCATTTGTGCAAAAGACCTTTAGAGACAGACAGATGCTTTAAAAACAAAAATTCTATACAGGTAGACAACAGCACCTTGGGTATCTGAGAAGCCTTATTAAATTGAGTCCACTAATCACTAGAAGTGCTTTGATACACATTTTGTGGTCATTTTTAGAAAATTTTGCTTCAAGGGCTTAGTGTTCTTTGATGCACACGTGCACACACACACACACACACACAAACATGTATATCCATTTCATAGTCCTTAACTGCTCGGATAAGCAGTGACATGCAAACAGTGGAACACAGCCAAAACAGAGGAAATTATGGTGGTGGTGACTGAGAAATAAATCAGGCTGCGAATGAAGCTTAGCTTTACCTCTAAATCTCTGTCTCCTACCCTGTGCAATCCCACAAGTTTCACTAATGGGAGCCCTATCTCTATAAACATATTTTATCTCTTTAAAGAAAATGGAAGAGGATAGCCGTGTCTAGGCTAAGTGTGTGTCTAAGGCCATCAGCTGAGCATTCATGAAAGGTGAATAAGCTGTAAGGCTGGAGGCTTCTAAAATGGTTATAAGAATTTATACTAAGCCTTCAATTGAAAAACATACCACATTTGCTCAAGACTCAGGACTTGGTAATACAGTTGCCCACTTGGTAATTGTAGACCCAGTCCTGGTATTAGGGTTTTTGATGAAGGTTTTAATAGTGAGCTGGGGTATTTTTTGCTATTGGTCTTAATAATACTGATTGCACAAGGGTTTAAGTAGCATAACAGAAAATAAGCATTTACTGTATCTTCCCCACCCCCACACTTGGAATACTAGTGGGAGAAAAAAAAGAGTTGATATTCTAAAATGATAACAATTGCCTGTGACACAGCTATAAAAACCAGAATTATGGTCCATAAAACAGAGAGTGAGTTGAGAAACTACCAAGTAAATATTGTTATTGCATAGATAAACAATTTGAGTAAATATAGAGGGGGAAAAATCCTCAATATTCTTCATGGCATTTTTGGGCTCATTTACTGAAATGCTACAACTCTCCAAATAAACAGGATGACTTTTAAAAAGAATCTAGGGGGAAAAAAATCACAAAAATGAGAGTTGTTGAAGACAGACTGGTCAGAACTAACCCATCTGTGGGTTTGTTCCTTACCAACTGTAAATTTTCTTACAAACTCGGGTTAAATTATTTCCTAGAAAACTTTCCACAGTGGAGATCTTGAAATCAATCAGGACAAAGTTTCCACTGTGAAAATTACCTTTCTGTTATAGCTGAAAATTAATTTCTTCTTGCTTGAGAGAAATGACATGCCCTAGTAATTTTCATATATTCTTTAAAATGGAACATCCAGGATTGATGCGAAATTTCCTAAAAACGACCCCCCCAAAATACATCAAAACATTTCTATTAATTCATGAAATTAAGAATAGCTTTTTACATTTTCTCCTGTCACTGATTCCATTTGCCTTATTACTTTCATCTGTGGCCCACAAACTTGGTGGCACAATCAACAAACCCCTTAGTGGCTGTTTCATCTCTGCTCTATTTGATTTCTTCTCTCTGAGTAAATGATTAAGTTTTCATGCATTGATTCAACCAAAATCTATGTTCACTCAACCACATCCTTTATTGATTACTTCTACTGCAAACAGTAGGCCAAGTGTGATATACATAATTGGACAGTTGTCAGGGGATGTGGGTGTTAACAGTCCTGTTTTCCCAGTTGGAAACTGGAATCACCTTGATACACAAATATTCTGCGCTGTTTCATTCTCATTCTTTGGACCGAGGAGTCCTGTTCCTCAGAATATATGTTTTTAACTCTCTAAGGTCTGGTTGAATGAATTTAATGATTATACCATATAATATGCTGTTCAAGTTGCACCTGTGCACTGCATATAGAAAACAGGAATTAATATTTGTCTAACATTTTAACCTTGTCCTTTAACTTATACAAATAATCTGTAGCTTTTCTGTAAGACAATATTTGATTCTTTCCCTTCCAAAGAAAGACTGGTTTCTAAATCTATTGCTAACTTTTAAAGTTGTAAAGCCTTTCAGCAGCATAAACTTTCTATTTCAGATGCTTTATTAACAGCTTTGCTGGCTATAGCACCGTACATTCATTGAGTGGAGCATATAATTTATAATAGAAATCCTTTTTCTCTAGCACGAATGTTAGAGCAAGTTCCAGATAATTTTGGATGTTTTGGAGATCTGTTGCTCCTCTGGGAGAAAAACAACTCAACTCGCACAGCAGTAGTTTTATTTATACTGTTTTGTGTTTCTTGTTCACTGAACTTGCTTTTTTGTTTGTGTATGTTGTGATTTAACAGTCCTCAGCTAGCCAAACCTAATCCAAAATGTGCTTCCATCAAAAATAGATCAGCTTTTAGAAACATGAACATAAGTATGCTCCAGTGAATTCATTTTAGCTAAATAAAAATGATCATTTTTCCCTAAGGTTTTAAAATAGTATGAAAGAAGTCTCTACTTTTTTTCTTATTTCATCAATTTTTCTTTAAACTTGCAGTCCAAGAAAGATCTTCGAGTTAACACCAATTTTAGAAAACATTTCTAGTCCTAGAAATCTCCAACTCTACTTAAAATTCTAAATAGTATACTATTTTATTTACTAATATTTTTATACCCTCAAGTTCTCTTAATACCATTTTAGTTGTTACACAAAACACATATTTAAAGTAATGAGTGCACCTTTTATGGTATTTTACTCCATATCTCCACTTGAAATATTCCTCAAACAATTCATAGTATTTCTGGAGAATTTAATGATGTTTAAGTGTAGAAGAAGATTATTCATAATTTTGTTATGAGAAGGTGAGAACAGAATCATAAAAGGCAACACGCACACCTTTGGGAATGTAAAATTCCATTCAATATGTAATAACATATAATAATTCTGGTATGTAGAGCATTCTTTTACCAATAAGAAAGGACAAAAGAATGCATTGATAGTACCTGATACTCAAGTAAACAAAAAGTTCTATGGCTCTGCCCCTCTAGAAAATAGACACCAGGGCTTTGTGTTTGTCTTGCACAGTGTGCATTCAAATTATGATGTTTAATTCATTACATAATGGAAGATTTTTCAAAAAGTAACGCTTAGCTGAATTTTTCTTCTTGACTAGTGGGAGACAAGTAGAGAGCTGTGGGTGTGATTTCTTTTTATTTCTCTGAGAGGTAATAATAATACCAGCCATCATTTATTGAATCACTACTATGTGCCAGACTACACACATATGCAGTTTTTCATCTCATGAGAACTTACGGCCATTTCAAAAATGAGAAAGAGTGCAGATGTGATTAGTACTATTCATCTAAGAGGCAAAGCTGGGATGCAAGCCTAGATCTTTCTAATATCCACCATAGCACACATGGTTTAAGCAAAAAGATTTTAAAGCAATCTAATTTATTTTTACAAACATGCCACAGCATATCTATGAAAGTCAATGTTGTTCTCATCAAATCTTGGGAGATTATTCAAGTTTACACCTCTAATCCTGCCACTACCTCCTTTAAAAACTTCTTTGAAATACTTTCTGAGCTTATGGCATATTCTTTTGAATAGCCCCTAGAGCAGCACATCATTGTTTGAGAGATGGGTTTTGTCTTTGGGAACAGCCAGAAGGATCTACAGCCATGTTTAGAAAACATAGAAAATAATCTCTGTGGGTAATCCTATTTTGGAGCAAAATTCATTAAATTACTTGGGAATGCTTTAAACCACAACACTATGAAGGAGTTTCCTAAAGAGTAATTTAAAAATGCCATCAGTCTCATCATCAGATGACTTCACTTAGAGGAAACTGTCTTCCTTTGCATACTGGTTATGTCCGGACAGTTGGAAATACGGATGTGAAGTACAGGGTGAAAATAACAGCTGGAAATACAGATGCGCTGGGCATGTGTACATAGGAGTTAGGACACACCATAGCAGTCTATGAAGTTGCCCATAACAAGCATTTAATGGAGGGGAGAGGAAGGCCTTGGACAGAACTCTGGAAGCAGCCAGCTTTGGGTGGGCAGAGACCTCAATGTCAGTAAAGTACTGGGGAAATGAGAGATATAGGAAAAATGAGAGAATGGAGATTGGCTGAGCGTGCTAGATGCTAAAGAGGGAGAAACTTTTGGAGAAAGTTGGATGGTTAACAGCAGCGACCCCCAGTCTGTGCTGAAGACCTGGGTTAGGGGGGAGGAGGAGGAAACATGAGAATAGAGCATATAGCCTGTGACGCTATAAGCACACGGAACGTTTTATGCAGCTCATAGTTCAAAGATGTCTCCCCACAACGCATATTACCATTTTTCAGATTTGTGTAGATGCTTTGAGATCATTATTGTATTCCTTAGATTTGGCTCCATATCCTTTTGGCTGGCTTTTAAGACTAAATTTACCTGATAATTAGCAATATTGAGTATTTTTTTTCATGTACCTGTTGGCCATTTGTATGTGTTATCAGTGCTTAACACAGTTAATCCCACATACAAATGCATAGATTTGTCTCTCCAAGTTGACAGTGAAACTGTTCAAGGGCAGGAACCATATTCCCCTGTCTCTAGAACATTCTAGGGCATTTGATAGTCTCTCAAAAGATGTTCCTGAAATAAAAAAATATTCCTGATGTTACTGAAATATCCAGGACACAGTTTATAGCCATGGACTCTAAACATCCAATGACATTCTCATGACTTACCTGGAAACTTACCTCTTTCTCTTTTTTCTTTTTTCTTTTTTTTGAAGCTTAGTTTTTATGTGTGCTGCGTAAGTGTTTCCCATCTCAAATTTTCAACCATTTCTTTATTCAAAAATATATGAAAGCCTAATATACACCAAGCACTCTGCCAGAAACTGTATGTCTTTCTAAGCATTTTGTCCCTTGTCTAGGTGACTTTAGTGATACCTGAGATTTCACTGCTAAGGGACACTTGCAAGAACAAACTACCGCTCACATTTTATAAATTTTTTAAAGGTTTTATTTTTTTTTAGATAACAGCTTTATTGAAATATAATTCATATACCATACAATTCTCCCATCTTTTTTGACACTTAAAGACTAGTTTTATTAAATGCTTAGTACAGATCAAAGACCATGGAATAATGATCCTCAGAGCTGCTGTGTTTATTTCCATACAGATCATAGAAAACCAGCATTTAGACACAATACTTCATTCTAGTCAGTGTTTCAAGGCAGCTAGACATTTTTTCCAAGTCAAGTATGAATCCTAATCTTATATAACTCTCCTTGGTTGTGAACATGATTTCCCAACTCATTCTAGTTAATTTTGTAAAACATCCAGACAAATTTTAATTTGCCCAATAGTGATGCTAACACAAACATTCCATTCATGGGGTTATTTTATGAATATTCTAAATGTACAAAAATGTTTTTGCATGAAGTTATTATTCCATTTACTGACCATTTCTGATGTGAAAAAATCTCAACTTCTTGCCACTAAAAATCAAATATTACCTTTTGTATTACTTTTTCAAGAAGCGCTTTTCCAACTATTTATCGCATATAGTAATAATAGAGCTCATCAATTATTTATTGTAGACATTCAGGGAAAAAATGACTCTGTGGTGAGTTCTGTTTGCTCAGAGATTTGGGTGCGTGTTAAATTTTGCTATTTTAACTACAACCAGGAAAATGAGAACCACTTTGCAGAAGAATGTGTAAGGTTAGAACTGTTAATATTTTGATGTCCGCCATACAACCAGAACAGTGAATATTTGATTGCTTTATGGCTACACACACATGACAAAAACACAAAAACAAAAAAAATTAGTTACATTGATTTTTGCATAAAATTAAATCAAAATGAGTCAATACAGATAGAGATTTATTAGTCCTATAAAGTAATTAGACCAGTTTAAAGTTGTTCAGTCTCATTATGTTCCAGTCATATCATGTGCACACATTCATAAGTACAATGTGAATTTTAAACTTCCCAGAAAATTTTCATCATTCACTAGCCAATGAACTAACCTAATCCATTACACTGAAGGAGTAGCTTTATTTCTGGATTTCACTGAATCTAAGATTCTTCCTATTGGAAGATACACCTTAACATACCCAAGAAAGAAAAATATTCTAACTAAGTTGACATTACTTTTCTTATTGGTTAGAATTTTGATTTTATACTTAATAAAAGCTATTTTAGACTCATTTATACATAGATATTTTTATAATTACTCTTGAGAATTCATGTGAAAAGAAAATATAAGCAAAGTAAATTTATTACACTCCTCAAACATCTTTGCATTCAAAGCCCAGTTCTTCTGAATCGCTTTTAAACTTGGAATTGTCACTATCTTTTTTCTCTCATACATGTCATCTTTTGTGAAATCAAGAACACTGATGCTATATAGCCTTTCTTAAAATAAGTGCTCCAGTATCACCTCCAGGATTTCTGCCAAGTCATGGACATTCAATCTCCAGTTTTTAAAGTGGCACTTTCTTGTCTTCCAGAAAATTTCAGGGAAAGACTTTTAGAAAACAGCGAGTCCCCATATTCCTTTCTGAAATTATCTTTAAGTAGTTGTTGACAGAAAGATCAAAGCATTGCAATCGTAGGTTATCTCCAGGAACACGGATGAGTTCAGCAACAACTGTGACTTGACTGCTCCCTGTCTGAGATTATAGAATGCCACCTGTTGCGATGGATCATGATTTCAGAAATGTTAAAATATGGGAATGTGTGTATTTTAGAATAAGTGAAACATTGTATTAATGTTGCTAAATTTTTCTTTAGATGCAATAACATAAAGATTTGTAGCAAAGCTTCTCTATATGTCATATTTGTCACCATCCTATCTGGAGGTCCTCTGAGTATATCCTTGCTGTATAAACAAAGAGAAATGCCCATGCAAGAATCAACTCAATTGCAAACCAGTGTCTGCATCTCAGAATTTCATCTTGTGTTTTACTAAGGGATAGGTGCTCACTGGAAGCTATTAACCTATGAAAGCAAAGAGGTAGTTGTAGGGATTGAGAGACATTCAGCAGTAAGAGTGCCTCCTTTACTTTACTCCATTAAAGAACACCTTATAGGTTTTTCTGTTATTTTAAAACCTCTAAATTCTGGATTTTATCACTTTAATACAAAATGTTAACAGTTTGGACACGATTTAACAATGGAATCACATATAAACTTAGATTCACCTTTCTGTTTTACGGATTGATCAAAAAATAAAAAATAAAAAAGCCAGACATTCAACAAATACTGAATTTTCTTTAGCATACTTAATTTGGACCCATTATTTTGGAATCATGTCTTGCCTGGCTCATAATGTTTTAAATCTTTATGGCTCTGAATCAGGAGTCTGAATCAGCAGTCAAATTTTCCTGGAGCTGGACTTTGTCTTCAGCTGCCTGAGCTGAGTCAGTCAGAGCATTTTTTTTACCTTGGATGTAGCTGTTTACAAAAATTTCTGTCTCTTTGGTTGCTCAAAGATTTTTTCACCTTGGTTGCTAATCTCATTTGCCCCTCTGAAAGTGTACCTCTCTCAGTACACCCCCAAGTGTTCTTCACATAGGACATCACTACAACTGGCTCCTAAAAGAAAAGAGCTGGTCTCTTTAGACAGCCTTTCAAAGAATTAGCTCCTTGAGAGAGATTTTTAGACTTTTCCCACTTCTCTCTTCCCTGACCATTTAGCTCTTAATCCTATGAAACTATGATTTGTGTATCCTTGGAGTTCCATTCAGATCATGAGAAACTAATGCATACTGGGGACTCAAGATTTGTAAAACGAGAGCTGAATTCAAATAATAGAAGTACCCGAATATAATTCATTGAAATCTTAAAAATAATGTGCCCCTCTATTCTTTTTCTGATGATATTAATTAATTAATTAATTTAATATTCCAGATAGAAGTACATTATTTTTTCTTCCAGTTTCTTTTTTTTTTAAATTGAAGTATAGTCAGTTTACAATGTTGTGTCAATTTCTGGTTCACAGCATAATGATTCAGTCATACATATACATACATATATTCCTTTTCATTATACGTTACTGTAAGATATTGAATTTAGTTCCCTGTGCTATACAGTAGAAACTTGTTGTTTGTCCATTTTATGTACAGTAGTTAGTATCTGCAATTCCCAAACTCCCACTTTATTCCTCCATCCCTCTACTTCCCCCCTGAACCTTGTTTGTTTTCCTGAGGTATAGTTGACATATAGCACTGTATAAATTTAAGGTATACCCCATATTGACTTGACCATTCTATTCTTTACAAAAGAAAAAAATAGTCAAATTTGTCTTAGTCAGTTTTGGTCATTTGAGTTACTCGAACAGTCACCAAAATCCTAGTGGCGTAAAACAGTAAAATCTTCTTTCTTGTTTTTTTAAATTCTTGCTGTTTGCCAGATGGTTGTGCCAGGAGCCGAGACACTGACTCTCTCTCCTGCCTTGAATTCTAGTTAGGAGATTTCAGAATCCTCTGTCTTCATCATATTTGTTCTAATATTTCCAGCAGATATTTTATGAATCACATAGGCCTCCCCTCAAGGAACTGGTTTCATTTGCAAAGGAATGTGGAAATTTTCAACCTTTTTAGAGTTTTTTTTTTTAAATAACTTTACTGAGTTATAATTCATATATCATACATTTACCCTTTTAACATCTACAATTCAGTAGTTCTTAGTATATTCACAGAGTTTTACAACCATCACCACTGTTTTTGTTTTTGTTTAGGGGGGAAGTATTAAATTTATTTATTTTATTTATTTCTTGGTGGAGGTACTGGGTATTGAACCCAGGACCTTGTGCATGCCAAGCAGGCACTCTACCACTGAGCTACCACCTTACCCCAGCCACTGTTTAATTTCAGATCATTTTCTTCACCTCAGAAAGAAACCCCTAACCATTAGCAGCCACTCCCAATTGCCTCCCCTCTCCCCAGCCTCTAGTAGCCATTAAACTACCTTCTGTTTCTATGGATTTGCCTGTTCTGGGCATTTCATATAAATGGAACCATACAATATGTGTGTTTTTGTGTAACTGGCTTCTTTCACTTAGCATGTTTTCAAGGTTTATCCATGCTGTATCATGTTTCACTACTTTATTCCTTTTTATGGCTCAATAATATTCCATTGTATGAATATAGCATATTTTACTTATCCATTCAATTGATAGACATTTGGGTGGTTCCCACTTCTTGGCCATTATGTATAATGTTGTTATGAGCATTTATGTACAAGTTTTTGTGTGGACATGTTTTTTTGTTTCTCTTGGGTATATGCACAAGAGTGGAATTCTTGGGTCATATGGTAACTATATGCTATACTTTTTGAGGAACTGCCAAGTTATTTTTCCAAGCAGCTGCACCATTTTACAATCCTACCAACAATGCATAGGCATTTAAAAGTTTAAGTTCTAACTCACTGTATACTCCAACAAAGACAAGCCACTTATTTTTAAAATGTACACTTTACATTTCATTATCCTGATAACCATCTTGCAGTTTCTAAAGCAAAGACACACAAAAAATCTTCTCTTGACTGTGACATTAAATGGAATGATATTCCAATAGTTTCTTGTTTTATTTATTCTAGCCAAGGACAGATGATGGAAGCAATTAAATACTTGAAAAAAGTTGTGAAAATTGCAAGAAACAATTTTCAAAGCCTAGATTTTGTGAG
This sequence comes from Vicugna pacos, assembly GCF_048564905.1. Classification (NCBI taxonomy): domain Eukaryota; kingdom Metazoa; phylum Chordata; class Mammalia; order Artiodactyla; family Camelidae; genus Vicugna; species Vicugna pacos. The sequence continues at coordinate 17,419,414 of NC_132988.1, forward strand.
AGCAAGTACAATGCTTGGGGACATCTACAATGAAAAAGTGAGTATAATGTGTTCCTTGTTCATAGGGAGAAATTTGCAAAACTTTAAAATTCTTCTTTCATTTGCTCTTCTCCTTCCCATAATAAGTTGTGTGGAATGGCCCCAGGAATGCAGGACTTAGTCAATGCACAAGGCAGTGACTGGGAAGAGAGATGCCTGTTACTTCCTCCTCTTCCGGGACCTGGTCGCCATCTTGGTCCAGTCACTGCAAGCTGCTAACACTGATTCGTATCTTCACAGCCAGTGCAGAGTCTAAGTGATTTTGGATTTGAAAAGCAATTAAAATATTTCAATTCAAAGGAACTTCATTATAACAACTGGCTCTTACTGCTGACACTAACATTCACCTCCCTTGCTCCAAATTCTTGCTTTTTTTAATCCAGCTGTGATGCCCCTGCTTGGTCCCTCAGGAGAAGAAAGGACAGTCCCAAGAGTAATTCTGAAGGAAATAAGGAGTTCTAGCAACAGATTGGTTATGTGAAAGAAGAGAGAAAAAGTCTAAAATAAAAGTATCTCATTCAAGAGTCCATTGCTAGTGAAATGCATTGGTCAAGATGGACTTTTGGTTTATCTTCTTCTGACTTTATCTTTTATTACCTAGATTCTCCTTTCGAAACAGTATGAAAGAGGCTCGTTTCTCTATTACAATCGCTGTTTTGATCATGAATGAGATCTGTCATTTTTGAAGGTAGTGACATTCTCAAACTGTTCTGATACCCCTTGTCTTAATCTTTCTGAGGCTCTGTATGTAATGATTAAAAGCACTAACTCTGAGACCAGACTGAATTAAAAGCTCTTTCACTTATAAGATCTGTGACCTGGGACAAGCTACTTACCTTCTAGATGTTTCAGTTTTCTCACCTCATAAGGTTGTTTTGTATGTTGTGTTAATAAATGTAAGACACTTAGAACAGTGCCTGGCAGAGGAAGTAAGCACCATCTTTATAAGTGGTAGAGCCATTATTATGCTCCACACCCTTAAGTGGTATCATTCCATTGATTTCCCTTTTCCCAGGCTCAGTGAGTTTAACTAACCCCCCCAGGTCTCCAAGCTTCTGGGTGGCTGTGATATTCAAATGCATACTCTTAATCACTACAATCTTTTCTTTGCTTTATCGTTGATTTCGATGATTTCAGCCACTCCCATTGCCACTCCCAATTACCATCCATATGCTGATGCTCCCAGATTTGTGTCTCCAGCCTTAATCTCTCCTCTGCACTGCAGACTTGTAAAGCTAACTGCCTGCTTAGCATCTCTACCTGGATGTCTTCTAATATACATCTCAAACTAAATGTGATTCCTCTCTCCCTTGACCTACTTCTCCCCAGTCTTCCCCATCTTAATGAATGGTACCATTATCCATCAACCCAACTGCTCACACCAAAAATCTGAATATTCTTTGATTCTTCTTCCCCCACCTTCCACATCCAATCCGGAAGTAAACCCTAATCTTTATGCACCCAAAGCACACCTCAGATCCACTCATTTCTTCTATCTCCGCTACTATCACCACATCAGTTTATGACACAATGTTTTCTCACCTGTACTGTTACAGTAAGCTCTGAACTCATTTCCTCATTTCTCCTCCATCAAATCCAGCCCCCACCCAGAGGCCCAAGTAATTATCTTAAAATATAAATAAAATCATATTATTTCTCTGCTTAAAATACTTCCATTGCTTCGTATTCTTCTCAGAACATATCTATGCATCCTCACCTTGACTTGAAGCAGTCTGCATGAGTTGCATTAACCACCCATCCCCAGTCCCTGACTTTATAGCCTCCCTCACTCCTCCTTATTGTCTCTACCACAGCCAAATGGACTTTCATGGAGTTCTTCAAACAACCTGAGCTTCTTTCTGCCTGAGAACGTTCGCTTTAGCTGGAATGCTTCGCGTGGACTGCTCCCTAGTCTGAACTTCATATTGCTGGCTTCTTGTCATTCACTCAGCTAAATGCCACATCTTTAGAGAAAGCTTCCTTAAGGCAACTCAATCAAAAGTAGCCACCAGGTCACTCTTTAACATTACTTCAGTTTTTCATGTAGCACTTACAGTTTTCTTATTGATATTTTTCTTCTTGTTGTTGCTGAATGTGTCTAGAACAGAAAGAAGCTTAATGAGAACAGGGACCAGATCTGTCTTTTTTTTTTTTTTTCATTCCAATTCTTTGATGAGAACCTAGCACAGAGTTGGTGAACAAAAATAAGCAAGTTCATTCAATCAATACATTTGTAACCAATTTTATACCACTTGAGAGTTAGTATTCTCTCACTTTTGAAATTCCAAACCTCTGGGTTTGTTTTTTTTTTTTTCCTAATATTTTGGCATTTGAAAACTTGACTAAATCTTTAAAAGTAAATCTAATATTGCTGATACTTGTCAGTCTACCTTTTGAGGCTCTCTGCCAACTGCCCTCATCATATACCTTTTCTGGCTTCATATTATCAATGCAATGTATTCTAATTGTATTCTTAACCATAATTTCCAGGAAATAATACTACTATAAGACCACAGATATCATATGAAATAGTTTTGGAAAAATAATTTTCTCTAATTATTATAGTGTTGTTACAACTAAAGTTAATACACCTTAAAAATATCCTCATTAGTTTACATTTTACTATATAATCATGGAAGATGGGCCACCCATCCCACTCTCTTGATGTGATGGGTTTTTAATTGAAAATATATTGTTAATGTAAAGGGTCAAATGAGGATATTTTAGGGAAAATAACTAGGTATAGATCCTTCATGAGATGTTTTTTATTGTCTAATAAGATCAGAGAATCACATAATTAAAACAATGGTAATTCCAATACTAGAATAGAAAGGAAAATGTGTGAGAAATGATCCTTCCTCAGTACTGGGGGAAATCCCCACTTATTTTGAGCTTGCTTATTGGACAGAGTGACATTTTAGACACTAAGAAGGATCTGGTAAGAATCAAAATAATGCGTGAAAGTTCTATGTTATAGTGTAATAATGCAAGTTTTGATTCAAGGTCTATGATGTCATAATATCCTGTCCTGAAATTGTCCACCACATGCTTATTAGTGATACTTAGTACATTAAAGGCATCACCTCTTCCAATAAGATGCATTTGTGAAGTGCATAAATTCACTTATATATCCTTGAACTCTTATTTAAGATCGCAAGGATTAATTTCTGAAATCTTCTGAATTCTATAACAGAATAGGGATTAACTGATAACAGAAAAGAACTGTGGAAGGTCAGACAGAACCCTTGAGAGGAGATTAAATTTAGATATTAAAAAAATTAGATATTAAACTCTTTATGAATGAAAAATCTGGAAATACAATGCACAGTAATGAAACCACATTCTAAAAAGGTACGTATAAAAATTCTTGCATCTGAAAAGAATTAATGTTATATTTCCTTAAGAGCATTTTAAACTAGAGAAATCTAGATCCATACCAGTTTCATGGTAGGTATGTATGTGTCTAAAGATTGAACAATAGGCACAATTTGTGGAAGAATAATTACCTAACTATAATGCTTCTATTTTAGGGGAAAAAAGCATTTGTTAAATAAGATCTAATAAAAATTTTAGGCATATGAATACTTCCACTAGCAGCAAGCTAGCTCCTTGACCATAAATTCTGTTCACTGCTGAATCCCTGCTACCTGGCGTGGGCCTGGTACACAGGAGTTGCTCAGTGAATGAATGGATGAGTGAATGAGTTTGTTCCAAAATAATAATATATAAAAATAATTCTGGAAATTCAAATATATGTCCATTTATTTATGGCCCCTAATTTTTCCAATTGGGGCTCTCACCTAAAACAATAAGTAGCCTAAAGCTCAAAATTACAACTAAAATAATAAAATTAGATATTTGTATTTTGTTTTAAAAAATATAAACATTTGGCCTAGTTATATATTTTCATCTATTTTTGTCCTATACCTTTGATGTCTAGCAGGACCATCTATAATTTTAACTAGTTTTATTGTCATCTTTAATATTTATATTGTTTCTCTGTCATATAATTTATTTAATTGACATACAGATCTTTGATACAGTTTTAATTTTTTCTAATTAAGTAATCTTATCCTCATATACACTCTATGTTTCATACTTTGAAATAAGAAGAAGAACTGTTTGCCTCAACAAACAAAAATTACTATTGATGTAATATGGAGGGACTCTGTTTAAATCAGCAAATTTAACTGGAATGAACCATTTGAATAAACAGTTCACCCAAGCTGTCCTTGTGAGCGTACAACTGTTATGTTTGCTGCTCAGGTGACATAACTGTCACAGATGCCCTACTTTCCCCCCTCCTCACCTTGCCAGCAATCTCCCTATTCAGTCAGTTTTTCTGCTCTTTGGATTCCATGATTGTACAGAGGAGCTTAGGTGTTGAGTATGCATTTTATCCGTACTGGTGTATGATATGAAGCTGTTTCTATGTTTTTTTTTATTTCAAGTTCCTTCATGAAATGTCATAAGAAAGATGGCTCAAAAGCTCATAGTAAAACATTTCTTTTCACAAGAGTGTGCGTGCATGTTTTTGTGTGTATGAAAGAGAGAAAAGGAGGTAGAGGGAGGGGAGACGAAGGACCCTCAGGGTTATAAATCAGTGAAGAAAGGAAATTTTTGTTCCCCAGAGTTTTTAAAAGTATAGCTTAATACCAAAAATAATATCCGTCTTTGAAGAAGAGTTTTTAAGGAGAATTTTTAGAAGACTTGGGGGGTTGCAGAAAATAGTGTCTTCTCTGAGGCTCTATTTCATTATTTGCAAAAAGAATAATATTCCTTCATCGGGTGACTTACGAAAGCTAATGACATAATACATATGAAGTACTTAACACTGGCCTTGACACTTCGTAAGAGTTAGGTAACTGTTAGTTATTTGTAGCTTTTAGAAAGAGAGATGTGGATAACAAGGAAGGAAGGGAGGGAGGGAAAAAAGAAAGAAGGAAGGGAGGGAGGGGAGAAAGAAAGAAAGAAAAGACCTTGAATTTTTTCAAGTTAAAATGTTCCAAAGGACTTGGAGAAAAGATAGACATTTAATTGATCCTTTAAGTTATGCTAGTGCTGTTGTCAAGATCATATGTTTTCAGAAGCTTGGGTACCTTCACTTTCTTAGTCAAGAATGACACATGCACATGGGAAAACACAAGTAAAAACCAAACAGCAAATACCTCCATCTATTTTCACTCACCATTAATTAAATGGGTTGGCTGAGAATGATCTCTTGCTGTGACTGAAAACAAGAGCTTGTTTAAAATAATTCATCTGGTAAATCCAATGCTACAAGTAAGAAAATTCCATCCAAATCAATGTGATTCAGTTCTATCTTTCCCAGACTCCTTTTTGCTTCCATATATTAGGTTGAACCATATGCAAATGCTAACATTTGACGATTTTTAATCCAAAAAACTCTGGTTTCCTACAGTCCAATCTCATAGATACACCTTTCATAGTGAATTAACCTTAAGATATTGCATGGTTAGCAAACACAACTTTTAAAAAGAAACTCATTCCAATAGAGGCCCTGCTCCTCATCTCTTTCTTCTTGAAGATGAGCTGCTGAAATTGTTGAAAGATGTTGAAAGACATGCCAAGGTGGGAAATATGTGGAATGGTAAAATAAAAATTAAGAAGAAAATTCTTTCTCTTACACTTTTAGGGCTACTACAACAAAGCCTCTGAATATTTTCAGCAAGCTTTTGACATGACAGCAGAGATAATGAACATGCTTCTGATGGATGAAACAAAAGTTCATTATGGAATAGCAAAAGCTCATCAGATGATGCTGACGGTTAGTAATTATATAGAAACTGCAGATCTCACCAGCCTTGACTGCCTGCTGTCATGGAAGGAGAGGAGAAGTGACATTGCACCTGATCCAATTATTGGTGAGTCATTGGTTTTTGTATCATTCTTCATGGCTAAGTCATTTTCGTTGGAAAGGTTTACTCAACCATTGGCGATTTTAATTTTATTGGCAATTTTATTTTTCTTTATCCATTACTACGTGAATGTTGGATGCACCTTCATGCTATGTTGTACCTTCAGTGTCTAAGGAAATCATACAATAGTGATAATGATTTATTCAACTTCATAAATCACCATTTTTTCAGTTATCTTAAAAAGTCAGCAGCAGGTACTGTTTAGTTTAAGGAATGTGAAATAAGCTTGTTTTTAAAAACGTTTATTGCTATACCTTACTGACAAGAGCAAGTGTTCATAGATGCTAATTAGTATTATTCTCTTACTTTTCTGATGGTGGTTAAGTTTTCCTATTTGTCTCAATTCAAGTGTGAATATTAATTGAGAAAATATTTGATGGTAATTTCTCTTAATTCCACTTTTTTCCTGTGTAGTTTTCTTGTGATAATTAGTCAAAATAGTCAGTTAAAAATAAATACCTAGAGGGGATGTGAGGGTCAGTTTGTGTTTCCACTTGACTAGGCTCTAGTCTTTAGTTAAAAACTTTAGGATTTCTTTTTAATTTTAAACAGTACTGCCCATGAAAGACCTTTGGGTTACATAACTATTTGCTTGCAAATCAAACTTCTTAAAGCAAAACTTTATTTTAAAAGTTTGGGAACTCAAATTAAATCATAGTCAAAACTCTTTAATGTAAAGAGGTATCTCATTTGTATTTTTAAAAATATTTTAAATTTTCATAGAGTTTTTAAAGGTTACTTTCCACTTACAGTTATTACAAAATACTGGCAATATTCCCCATGTTGCATAATACATCCTTGAGTCAATCTTGCGCCCAGTAGTTTGTACCCTACCCTATATTCTCCCTCTCCAACCTCCCCACTGGTAATCACTAGTTTTTCTCTGTGTCTGTTGAGTCTGCTTCTTTTTTGTTATATTCACTAGTTTGTTGTACTTTTTAGACTCCACATATAAGTGACATCATACAGCATTTGTCTTTCTCTGTCTGACTTACTTCACTTAGCATAATGCCCTCCAAGTCCATCCATGTTGCTGCAAATGGCAAAATTTCATTCTTTTTATGGCTGAGTAATATTCCAGTATATATACACACATACATTCATCTGTTGATGGATACTTAGGTTGCTTCTATGTCTTGGCAATTGTAAAAAAAATGCTGCTATGAACATTGGGGCACACATATCTTTTCAATCAGTGTTTTTGTTTTTTATGGATATGTACCCCGGAGTGGAATTGCTGGGTCTTAGTGCATCTCTTATTTGAAACTCTTCCCCTCTACCTCAGGTCATTTAGAAGAAATAATAATCTGCTTTAGTATTTATTTCCTCCATAGAATAAATAGCAAATAATAGTAAATTTGACATAAAGAAATTTTATTGATTCTTTTACATCAGTAGAACTCTCCTTTACCACTGTCTGTCCTCTAGCTAGAAAATAAGAAAAGGTCTCATTCCTGACAGATGCACAGTAGGAGGAACCAAGATGAAGTCCTCAGAAAGAGATGGCTTGTTGAATTTCAACGCGCTTAAGTGCCCCGAAAATATTTATAGTTCACTACTAACTGGCTACTTTCAGATAATACTTTGCTTGCTCAGGATGTTGTCTTGTCATATATTTGGGCATTTGTTGTGTCGTTTTGAGTTATCTTCCCTTTAGGCTCTCACTATTTCCTCCCAGGAGATAAAGCAGAGGAAGTGTGAGCCATCTACTAGATGACTTGTTTGGATGAACAGTTCGGTAGAGAGTAAGTTGAGCTACTCACATTTCCAGATTTATCTGGACTACACTCTAACCATCACAATGATAATCATGAAAAAATACTCTTCAAAAATAGTTTCTGATCAGAGCCATGTGTCTATTTACTGTAGTCCTGTGTTTGGCTTTTTAAAAATCTCTTTAGCATTCCTTTACTCTATAAAGCTATTTAGTTTTCTATTCTTTTTACATTTTATCTCCCCATCTTTTTTTTAGTAAGGGCATGTTGTGTTTTAAAAGGTTTAGGAGCAGGACCAAAAACTGGAGTTTAAAATATTATTCAGACACATAAAAAACAAACAAAAAACCCCAAATAAACGAACAAATCAAACCAAACAAAAACAAACACATAGATACAGAGAGTAGAGTAGTGGGTATGAGAGGGGAAGAGTGGGGGCTAGGGAAAGGGCAAAATGAGTTAAGGGGTCAACTCTATGGTGACAGATGGAAACCAAATTTTTGGTGGTGAGTAAGCTGTCATGTATACAAAAGTAGAAATGTAATGTTGTACACATGTAACTTACATAATGTTATAAACCAATGATACCTTAATTTAAAAATATTCAGACAGTAAATAAAACTTCAGCTATGTGTACGGTGGAGAAGATTAAATTCTCCAGAATTCTGTAACAGTACACCTCCTTACTTACTGATTTGACCAAGATTAGAAATCTGTGCATGGATGGGCTACATCATTATAAAAGTGAAAAATAATAATCTTTCAGATTCAAAGATAAATGGGAGGTTAATTCTCATACTGCTGGTATAGTCAGCATTTTTAGTGGTAGGTATTCTATTTGGAAATAAAACCTGTAAAATTTTACAAGGCTTCAAAAATATTTCTGAAATCACAACTCTTACTTTTTTATCTTTGCTCTGCTTAAAAATCTTCATGGACTCGCTACGGTCTACAAGTTAAATACAAGCTTCTCAAACTTTTTTGACCATCTCCCTCCCCCGACTGCACACACACACACACACCCCGTACAACATACCCTACTGTCACCTTATTTCCAGCTCCAGCTCCATCCAGGGAAATCTCACCCACCTTTCAAGTTCCTTCTCAAATGCTGATGTCTTTCTTGATTGCCCTCTCAATTGAATATTGTCTGTCTGTTCCCACATTGAATGTTGTTCGTTTCTCTCTTAAGCTTTTTCCATTTGTTATCTTCCGCGTCCTATCATGGCCATTTCTGTAATTGCCTTCTCTGCCTGATCAGAGAATGAGTCTCTTGAAAACAGGTCCTGATTCTTGGTATTCCCTACAAAAGAAGGCACAGTGTCTGACACCTACCAAGTAAATATTTGTCGAATTAAATAGAATTCAAAATGAGTATGTATGTCCTAGCCATAAACTAGTGTGCACTAACCAATTTTAAAGCAAGATTTGTTGTTCCCTGTCTCCTTGAGAAATATGAAAAAAAAAACCCTAATAATCCAAACACTGTATTTTGATTACCACCCAATTAGCTCACGGATGCAGGACAGCACTAAGTATGATGTTGACAAAATGAAGAAATATGGAAATATTATTTAGAAATCTGAGGAGCTTTTAGGTTTTCAGATTTTGCCTTTCTTCTCTGAAGAGGCATCTTTAATCTTGCTATTGAGGGGTCCCATGTATTCAGAGAAAAGCAGATCAAAGATCTGAAAGATACATTATAAAAGCGGTGCAGTTATCTTCACCTCTGAGACTTACATCCTCCAAACAAATCATTAGCTCACAGAGCAGGCAATATTCTTTTAAGCAGAGGTACATGACCCCCTAAGGGAATAGAGCACTGAGAGCACTCGGGTCTCTAGATAAAATAGAACAGTGATTCACCAGCAGTCATCTCTCATCTTTGCACCTTTCAGAGGGAACACAGCAAATAGAGGGACCTTCATACTATTCTAATTGGCTTAGAGATGGTTGGAATGATTTCATATTCCTCCCTTCCTTTCCAGTAGTAAAATAAAAACAGATTCTCCTCCCAAATTTAGGAATTTAGAAGAAATTCAAATTTATTACAGTTCAATAAAATTATTCCAGCCTGAAGTAGCAGAATTCGGTTGGCTCTCGAAGGCTTAAGGGTCTATGAATTTCTGCTGGTTCCTCCAGAATATAATTTATTTTCCATACCAGAACTGTTATCTGCACAATCAATTAATTTTTTTTAGTGAAAGGCTAATTCATCTTGCCTTGTGGAGATCACAGACCCGGATGAGGGACAGTGACACGGAAGCAAAAGCTTTCTTTATTCAACTTAATAGAACTGTTAACCTAGAAATGTAATTATAGCCATTTAAATGCCAATGTGGTTAACCACTTCACTGGTGATATCAGTAACACAGTTTTAAAGCACATCCTTATTGTAGCCAAATGTAAGTTATATCAGATAAATAAGATGGAAGTCCTGAGTACAGAAACTAGCTAGTCAGTAAAGACACACTTTTTTCTACAAAAAGGCATATAAAGTTTTTCTTGACTGCCAAAACTTTCACCCTGGTTTTATGAATTAAGACTCTTAAAAGAAAATGATAAAGAGCATGAATCTCTCAGCCTTGGTTTGTGCTGGCTTGATCTGTGGCCTCTGGCTTAATGTCGAGCCACATTTTCTTACCCTATCCTTTGCTTGTATTTTCCATTCATAAATTCACCCATTTTAAACAATGTGAAAAAGCCACATTTGTGAGTCTCATGTTCTACTATACTTTGATCGCAACTTCTGTTTGTAAATAACAGTAACAGTGAAAAAATGTTAAGGAACTAGCCAAAAAGTCAGCAAGCAGGTTTTAACATCATCCTATCTTCGCAAAACAAACTTGTGTGTAATAATAAGTTCAGAAACATGACACAGAAAAAGAAGATTCTGGTGGAAAATGTGGCTGAATCAACAGTCACCCTACTGGCAGGTTGGTGTATGTGAGAGAGACTGTCACTCAAGAGTCTGGTGACCTGGGCTCTAATACCATATTGAGCACTAATTAGTTTATGACTTTTGGCAAAAGATTTCATTTCAAGTCTTTTTAGTCTGTTATCTGAGATTTGAAATAGATCACTGATCAGATTCCTCTGGAACTGACCACAATTCCTCAGTAAGAGCATCTTCTAAATAAGTAAGGAATTTTTGTAGTCCTTAAAAATACAATACAGATTTTCATGAGCATTTTATTTGTTACTTTTCCCCATAAACACTGGTTTCTGAGGGTTTCCACAAGAGGTAATTTTAGTATTATTGTCACTATTATTATATATCTAACAGCTGTATAAATACCAGATATATGACTTCATCTTTCTGCTAGAATTTATTAAAAAAGGAGTTTATAGCTATCTGATGTCACTTGCAATTTAACTTCTCCCTGGTTGGCACTGTTGAAGTTGCTAAACCTAGTTAACTATTTGATCTGCAGACTTTCAATTCATCCGCCTGTTTTCAACCCTATGTCATAATTTCCCTCAGCATTTCTTCAACCCCTACTTTTCCCCCACTGCTCTCTGAGCCTCCGATTCCTGTACATGTCTGGTTCTCTACCCGTCATTATTCCTTCCTCGTGCACTTTAGTTGCAGCTATCTCTGCCTTCCTAAATCTGGTACCATGCCGACAGCCTCTTTCTAGCTTCTGAAAATGAGTTAAAGTTTTCTTGAATTTTTTTGAGTTTTATAGAATCAGGAGATGATGGAGTTGTGTGGTACCAAAGAAATTACCTGGTCCACATGTTTTATTTCCAAATGTCCTCAGGACCAGGGGAAGGCAGTCATACAATAATCCAAAAGATGAAATGGATCTATAATCTAGTTCTCTAGAATGCTAGTCCAGGATTCTTTCCATGTGTTGCCCTTCCTTACATATTACTTTATAGTTAGTAAAAGCCATGTCTAACATTTTAAAATATTGCATTTTGAATTAAAGTCTGGATAAAAATATTCATAGTGTAAAGAAACAAATGGGACTTTGCTCTTTGGCCAAAATGGAATAACAGGGAAAAGATTTACCCTCCTGTCTTAAAAACAAACAAGGAAACAAACAAAACATGGAAGACAAAAGTGCAGAAATTGGACAACACACAGCACAAGACAGTGTGATCCCTGAGAAAAGGGAAGCAAATGAGCTGAACTGTGTGATTTTCCCAGCATCCTGCCTGGAGGGAGTTGCTGGGCTATAACACAAGGAGGGGAGCCAGGGCGGAGCCCAGCAGACTCCCTGAGTTAAGGAGACTGAATAAGAAGTTCAGGGAGACCCAAGTGGCTAGAGTTCAGAGCAAAGAGTACTATAAAGGAAAGAGCTGCAGAGAGAGAGAGAGAGAGAGAGAGAGAGAGGTGTGCAGAGTCATCTGCATACTGATCAGTTATGTGCATGTAAAGAAACTACTGAAGGCTAGGAAAAGTACCACCCAGTAGACTCTGGCAGATCAATAACCTAATCTCAAACCAAGCTGGGAGGAGTTTGTGCTTCCACCAGCCAGAATGGAAAAAACCTCATAAAACATGGGACATCAGGTGGAGAACTCAAAAGGGCATTGCCTTAACAGTAGAGAAAAATTAGCTCTAAATGAAAGGCTACTTTGGTCCCACCTACCCAAGTTTAAAAACAAGTACCAAGAGACTCATATTGTTTCTAAGTAGCTTATCTGAATCCTAGAACAAAACACAAGAATATTTATAGGAATAAAAAAATACATAGCACCCAGCAAGGTAAAATGCACAATATTGGACATCCAAACAAAATGACACAGACATGCCAAGAAGCAGGGAGAAATAACTCATAATGAAGAGAAAATATATAAATAGAAACTGAACCAGAAATGCAGCAGATGACAGTATTAGCAGACCTGGTTATAAAAAGGTTAAGACTACATTCCATACATTCAAGGATGTAATGGAAAGATTAAACGTATAGAATCAGAAAAGATATGTTAAAAAGCCAAATTGAACCTCTAGAAGTAAGGAATAAAATATCCAAGATGGAAAATAAAAACAACTTGGATGGGATTAGCCACAGATTTAGAAAAAACAAAGAAGATGAGTTTGGAGATAATAGCAATAGAAACTATCCAAGATGAAGCACAGAGGAAAAAGATGCTGAAAAGAAATGAACAGAGCGTATCAGAGAAGCATGGGTCAACTTCAAGAAGCCTAATGTGTGAGTAATTTGGAGATCCTAAAGAAAGGAAAAGAGAGCACTGAAAAGAAATTTTAGCAAATAATAAATGACTGATTTTTTTTCTGAATTTGATGAAAACTGTAAATCCAGAGATCCAAGAAGCTCCACGAACCCTAAGCAAAAGAAATACGGAAGTTAAACCAAGGTAATTCATAATCACAGCACTTAAAAGCAGCAATAGAGAGAAAAATCTTAAAAGCAGCTATGGTAAGGGTGAGGGTGAGCAAAGCTAATGGGAGTGGAAGTCTCCCTGAAAACAATGTAAATCAAAAGAGAATGAATGAATGAACTTATTTAAAGTACTAGAAGAAGACCATCAAACCTGGAATTCTATATCCAATCAAAGTATCTTTCAAAAACATAGGTAAAATAAAGATTTTTTTTTCCAGGCACGCAAAAGCTGAGAAAATTCATCACTAAAACATCAATACAAGGAATATTAAACTCCTCCAGGCAGAAGGAACATGAATCTAGATAGAAATCTAGAATTTCTACAAAGAATGAAGAACATGGAAATGAGAAATATTAGTAAAAATAAAATATTTTTCTTTTTTAAATCGCTTGAAAAATATAATCGGATACTGAAAGCAAAAGTAATGACAAAGTATTGTGGAGTTTATAACAAATGTTGAGTTAAATGTAAACTAAACAGGAAATCTGGTTCTATACAAGTACTTTCAGTTTCAGCCAGGCAGACAGCTGTCAAGTTGGGGACCACAATAACTCAATATTTGGACTGAATTTCTTAGTGCTTACCCCATCAATCTCTTTTGGGGGAAACCCCTGTTTTTGAAGCTATATTCTCTTTGCTTAGTGGTTGGGTCTCTTTAGAGGGGAGGGGATTTATTTTGATTTCCATCTTTTTTCTTGGATTGTAAAAACAATCTGGTTTAGGATGAGTGATCCATTTTTACCCCGAGCATCTTTTGGTCCCAGATCATCGCAGCCTCCGCAAAACAGCCTCTGCTGTATGCTTTGTGGGTTTTGATAGCTTCCTTGCTATCTGGTATGAACGTTGTTTCAGATTTACAATATACGTCTTTGACTTCACATCTGAAATCAGCCTCTTCTCCAAGGGGCACTAACAAAAGTAAATTTTGAAAAAGCGAAAGCAGTCTCTAAAAATATAAAAATAAAAACTAATGATCCTAAATATGTATCCAGTTGGTGACATAATCACACAGAAAGAAAATATCCCAAGTAGCTTTAAAACAGAGAAATTGGGCTGTGTGTCTCTAGGTGGCTAAATCCTAAAAAATGCAGCCCTCCCCTGCAAAAAAGTTAAACTGTTTTCAGTAGTCATGTTATTGGTGTTGATGTTGGTTTTATTATTGTGAGAATGTTTGCATGTGACGTAGGATACATCAAATAGATACTTATTTCATATATTAAGTCTTTTATTCCCAGCATCCTTGTGAACTGGGATTTTCAGTGTTACCCAAGTTTCCTCATTTGTAAAATCAGTGTAGGGAGGTGGTTAAACTATATGATCTCTGAGTTTCTCTTTAGTTCTTTAAATCTATGATTTGTAGATTTCTCAGAAAATACTTATGCTTTTAAAATTCACTTTGCTCTAATTAAATTTAAGGAAATCCTGCAAAAGATTGCCAAAGAGATGCCAAAAGAATTAGTATGGGTTTCTAAAGCATCATGTCCTCAATCTGATTTGCAATAAACCCCACATAAGTCCTTTACATTGTTTTGGCCATAATATTACAAGTATATCAACATATAGTGAGGAGGGGGAAAGAAGAAATAAAGGTTTGTCAGAAGAATCATTACATAATCTGAAACCCAATTACTTCAAAGTTCCCTAGTCATACTCTACAGTAATGCTCCTGTAAGGCTTTTTAGACAGACAAACTGAAGTACAGAATTAAGGTAAATTCAAAAGAGACAAAGCTGTGAATTTGGAAAACGCATATTTCAGTGATGGGCAGTCTTCTTTGACCAAATTCACCAGATAGTGTGTAGTGAGGAGTCTGAGCTTTGAAGTCAGACAGTCTCTTTGTTTGAATCCCAGTTCTTTCACTTCATAGCTGGTGGACCTGGGTGACTTTACCTGTTACCTCAGCTATAAAGGAAGATGACAATCCTATTCGTCAAGCTTGCCTTGAAGGTCCAGTGACGTAATGCATCTGTATGGAAAACCCTGTTGGTTGCCTCCCCAGTGGCCACTGCCTAAATTCTTTCCTGCTAACAGAACCCTGATTGTTCTCCCTCCTAAAGCCTCTATATCCTCGCCAGAAGGTTAGGCCCTTCTCCACCCCCAGGGTTTGAGTATTTACTAATATAAGCCAGCCATTCTGACCTCACTATACTTGCCAAGTGATAGCTTTCAGGAGGGTATGTGACACAATTATAATTAATGATATAAGAGAAAATCTGAGGAATTCCTAGGAAGGTTTTCTTCATTCTTAAAAAGGGGTCCAAACAAGAAGAATCCCTTTTTCCTGACTTTTAAATGTTGATGTGTGAATACGTGATGCCTGGAGCTGCCATACCCAGCATGTGACTAAGATATCAAAATGACAAGGATGGCAGTGGTAAAGCAGAGGAGGAATCTAGATCCTTAATGACATCCTTACATGCTAAATTATCTAAGCCTAGAATTGCCACCACCACCTTTTTTTATGTGACATAAATTTCTCTATTCCTTAAGCCCCTTTTAGCTGGGTTTTTTGTTACTTGCAGCTAAAAGCACTCTAACAATAAAATGTGAAGTAGTACTGACACATTATCATAGCATAAGTAGCAGCTGTGGTTGTGGTCACAGCCCCAGCAGCTGCCGCAGTGCCTGGCAAGGAATAGTGCTTGAGGAATGCCTGAACTGGGACTATTTGTTGAAAAACCTACTTTTAATTTTTTTAATTTTTTAACTGTAAAACATTTAATTTTTTAAATTGAAGTACAGTCGATTTACAATATGTTAATTTCTGGTGTACAGAATAATGATTCAGTTATATATATATATATATATATAACTGGAAAGGAATATATATATATTCCTTTTTCATATTCTTTTTCATTATAGGCCATTACAAAATATTGAATATAGATCCCTGTGCTGTACAATAGGACCTTGTTGTTTATTGTTTTATAGATAGCAGTGTGTACCTGCAAATCCTGAACTCCCAACGCCTACTTTTTATTAAATTCAGTTTCCAAGCACTAGACAATATCTCAGAATCTGACCTTTCTGAATTTTAAAAATGCCCCGTGTTCTAAATTTATTTACCCCTCCACCCAAATTAATGTCTTTCCTAATTAGGACACCTATTTTTCAGAGGATCAAAGTTGTGAATATTGTCAGGAAGAAATCAATCTGATTGAATTGATTCACAACTTACTATGAAAAACTGAAAGTGCTTTAACCTATTCAGAGCAACTAGGATTTTTTAAATGTTGGAAGATTACCTTTTGTCAGAACTTAGTTGTAATATATCATGTAATTGAATCACTCAGGTAGGGTGGGGCAAGCTAATTATGAATAACTGAGGCCAATATGTGGACTGGTCTTCCAAAGTCTTGGAATTTGCCCTAAATTCAACTTCTCTAACCTAGTCTGAATTTCAAAGCGTTCCTTTCCTCATATATAAATCCATGGCTTTAAAAAAAAATGCTTATTAGAATTTTTTAAATGACAAGTCACTCTCCCCTTAAGGAATCTGATGAAAGTTAATTCTCTCTCCTTTCCTGAAAAACATAAAATTACTACATGTAATTTTCAGAAGGTTCAGTAACCACTGCTGAATGGAGTAGTTTCGACAAGTGCTTGCCAGTGTCTTATTCTGTACTCTCCTGGGCACATGGCAGAGGGCATTTCTCAGCCGTTGGCAACGAGGCAGGGCTCTATGACTGGTTCTGGCCAATGGGCAAAAGTTACTTCCAGGCGAAAGCAAAGCAGAGCCCATCTGAGGTAGTGCAGTTGATTCTCTCCCTACTGCAGTGATCACGGAGAAGCCTTTTTAAAAATCACAGAGCCACAAGATTGAAGCAGCCCAGATCACTGCGTCGCTACAGGTAGAATATTTGTCCTGGGAAGCCATTCATATCTGCAGCAGACTTTGTGTGAACACAGAATAATCCTTTATTGTGGTGAACCCCACTGAGAGTTTCACAGTTGTTTGTTACCACTGCTTAATTTAGCCAGCCCTGACTCCACCAGCTTCGGGATTCTTCGTGGCGGCTCCCTAGTTAGCAGCGATGGGAACTCCAGTGGGAGAGCTGGGATAGCCGTTTCTCTGTGTGACAATTTATGAATTATGTGTTCATAGGTTGTAGGTCTGCCTGTAATTTTTTAGGGGCAGAGATCTTTTAAAATTCTTTGTGTCTCACTTCCATTCCCAGTCACAGAAAACAAGTTTGATAAGACAAATGGGGAATAAAACATTAAAATGTATTCTTTATATACTCTTATGTCAAAAAAAAAAACTTAAGAACATTTTTTCTGCATCTTTTCTGCTAATCTCATTTAAATCATGATAGATTAACAAAATGTGCTTCTCATAAATTTCAAGAAAGAGCTTAGAGAATTCAATGGCTTCTGTAACCGATAAGAAAATAAAATAATTCCAAAGATGAAATATGCTGAAAAAAAAGACAAATCAATACTTAATTATAGCCAAAATTTTAAATAAAAAAGATCACAGAACTTGAGCCTTAATTTTAAATCTCCTCATTCAAATACAGTTTCCCCATCTTTATATATTTTCTGTAAGTGACAAGTTTGCTTCCCTAGGAGCCAAGTATTTCTTCAGAAAACTAATGCTCACTTCATTGGGAAATAATAATGTAGCTCTAGATCCCTCGGGTTGAAAGATCTTTTTTTTTTCTTTTCTTTTTCTTTTTTTTCCCCCTCTGAGAGCCTCCTTCTCTATCTGCTGCCTTGGTTCAATAAAAGAGAATTCTTGATTGCTCAGACAAAAACTATACTTCTTTTAGATTCTGCTCACAGTTCGTGGTAGCTGATGGTGTGACCAGTTTTAACTTTCCAATGTACACTGAACTCACTACTCCTAAGAAAAATGTAGCTGGGTTTCTCTAATCTTGTTGTATTACAATTTTGTCTTTAATTGCTAGTTTGAAAAGCTTATGAAAAGTTGGTTGGTTGGTTGGTTAGACCAGAGTAAAACCAGAGTAAAGGCTGGAGCTGTATCCGTAGGAGGGGAGGGTTTGACATTCCAGGAGGATCCTATTGTCCCCCGTTTTTGTGTTTGTCTGATTCCCAGAGAGGGGTCTTACCTCTGCTTCAGTCTGTGTCCCTTTACTTGTGGAATGGGTCCCAAATACTGTGTCCATTTAGCTAAACACTTTCTACCATTGCTAGAATTGAGAGGCAAAAAGACTCTCTTCTAAGTGTATTTAATCCTTCTTTGGTCAGGCTCTATTGGGACAATTCCATATGACTTCTTCTGAAAAAGAAGTTAACAGTAACATTTAAAACATGAACACATGGAAGGCTCAGATTTTGCAGGATTCTATTTTTTTTCAAAAGTTTCCCTTAATTGGGGCATTGTGTGGGAGTGTTTAGTTCTATTCACCTTTCACCTTGCTATTTTCATTATTATGAATTTTTTTTGGATCACAACATCAGTCAAAAATGATATTCCCCAGTCCGAAAATATACTTTTCTTTAAATTCTTTTACTCTGTCCTCTCTGTATTTTTAACTTCTAGACATGACTGAACGTTTCTATAATCTAGGTTCTTTAGCATAATTAATAGAAAAATAAATAATCTTCATGATGAATATTCTTTTAGAAATTAGAAATCATTTATAATGCCTTATTATGATGATGGACTTGACGAGCAATCCCTGGATATATATTTCACTTCTCATGGATGATACCTGCCTCTCGGGGATAGGTACAATGTGCTCAGTATGGGACATATTGACCAAGAGTCTAATCAGATGAAATGCTAGCATATTTCTTAATTTTAATGCCAGTTTATCCTGACTGGTGTCTTGACCATCCTGAAGTGAATCCTCAAAAACACTACAAATGCACCTGAATACATATACTTTATGAATCATCTGAACTACTGTAGCAAAAAAGAAAATAACTATTAAGTGCAATATTTATTACCCATAACTCTTTTAACGCAATAACATACTTGGGGTTTTTTTTTCATCTTTTCATTGCCTTCTAAATCTTCAATCTAAATCTTCAAATAGATGTTCTTTTGTCATGCCCTAAATATAAACAAAGTAGGACTTTGTCAAACCAATAGGGAAAATGAAAGTTAGCTCACTTAGGTGCTGGCCTCTAAAGGAATGCATTTATTGACTTCTGACATGGAATCAGGCACCCAAATGAGAAAAAAAAAAAACAGTTAATTTTAGCGTTTAGTGAGACAAGTCTGATTTCTCTGAATAAAGACTATACAGTTCACTGTATCAGCAGCTAGTAAAGTATATTTTGCACTCTTATTAAAGGAAGTTTAGCTTAACACCTTCAAAGATCTTCTAGTTTTGCTCATCATGTATGCTCCTGGGAAAAGATACATACTTTTCCTCAAGTCTCCACATATTGTTAACTTGGATATTAAAATAACAGTGAAGAAATATGAAATAAAATGAAGTTTCAAATCAATAATCAA
The DNA here is from genome assembly GCF_048564905.1 of Vicugna pacos. Lineage (NCBI taxonomy): Eukaryota > Metazoa > Chordata > Mammalia > Artiodactyla > Camelidae > Vicugna > Vicugna pacos. The sequence continues at coordinate 17,438,895 of NC_132988.1, forward strand.
GAAGATTAATGAGAAAAACCAGGAGAATCTGGGTCAAAATGACCATCATAAAATTTTGGGGTTAATATTTTTACTATTCAGGTTTGTTTGGCCCAAGTTTTCATCACCACCCACTAATGGGATTATGAAAAGGAGAAAATCTACTATAAATTTAGGAGGAAGCTATTATGTGCCCCCTTCAGGTTATTAATTAAAATTGAAAACTAAATTAATAAAAATTTAAAATTCATTGTATTGAATACAACATCAGCAAAAGAAACAATATTTTTTCATAAAAATCTTAGTAGGGACCAATGAACAAAATGATAATATGATTTTATCATAGGAATACTCCCTAAAATATTGATGTTCAAATAAAAATATATACATATTTATAATCTATCTATCTATCTATCTATCTATCTATCTGTCTGTCTGTGAGAGAGACAGAGTATTCTCAATTGAGTGAATTCACTTGCACACTCACTTTCTTCCAGGGCTTTACATTGTAATCTTATTTGGAGATGTATATGATGAAATGTCAATAGAGTATATTCCTTCATAATTTGATTGGCAGGAAACAGGGAACAAAACAATGCATGCAGAGCCTTTTTAATAATTTATAATTACTTACATGAATCTACTAAGTTTAGACACAATTATATGACTAATTATGTTGAAAATCCAAGTGGATGCTTAAATAGATGACCATGCCCTGAGGCCTTTCCAGTTGTTTCTGCTGTCTCATTTAACCATGCAAATGTTATTAAGCATTTCCTGGCTAAAAATTTTCAAGCATATGCAAGTGTAATTGCATAGATAATTATGCATAATACTGTCACTTTTTATATCTAACATAGGATTTTCCTTTTAAAAAAAATAACGGCTTTCTACTGGTAGCTGGCTCAGTACATGCCAGGAAAAATAGAATTTGTAAAAGATACGTAGATCAAAACCAATCTATTGCTTTCTCTTTAGGAGTCTTATTGACTCTTTTTAGCACAGCAATTTAAAGGGAAACAAAGAAAGATTAAGCCATAGACTAAAATTAAAGCAAATTTTAAATACCTATAATTAAAACAATCTCTATTCATAAATGGATCCAATTGAAAGTGTGTAATTCAATAACTATTTTTAGATCTACGTAAATATTTATACAAGCTTGATAACAGGGGGTACAAAAGAACTAACTGCTCTGCTGTACAAATAAACATGTATATGGCAAATCTTCCAGATTTGCAGATACTAAGGCGAGTTTATATAACAGCAAAAAAAAAAAATTCAGAAAAGGAAATTAACAAGCACACACACATTGGGAGGTTAATTTCTTGTCATGAGCATATTAAGGAAGCTGTACAATATAGAATCCTGCCTGCTGCCATGCCTTGCCTGGCTGGATTCTGCACAGTCCTTAACAAGTCACAGGTCCTGATGCAAAGTTTGGCATGTGTGCAGCTGATTGGTGGAGACTGGCTTACACAACTCTGCTCAGTTGCAAGGGAAGCTGGGAAAGTGAGTATCTTCCCACAGCTTTCCAATTATCAGAGTGAGAACAAGTCCCAATTTTTCACTTAAGTTTGTAAGTTAGAGAATTTCTTAAGCATGGAAACAGGTTTAGATGCTGGGAGGGAACCACCAGAAATAGCTGAGTGCTATGAAGGAAAAATAAAGTGGAATAAGAGGACAGAATGTGGTTGGGTATGGGGAGGGCTATTTTAAATAGAAGATTCAGAAAGAGGCATGGTTTGCAGAGGATCCTGATCTGAAATGGTGACTCAAGCTGTGTGACTAGGAGGGTGGGGAGAGGACATCCAGGTAAAGCCAGGCTTGCGTGGCTAACAACAAGAACAATATAGTGGGAACAAATTGAATGAGTAGGAGAACGGGAAGAATTGAGGTTCCTGTTTAATTTAAACCTTTCAGACCATAGTGATGACTTTGGATTTTATTCCATTCGTGATGAAAATCTGTCATCGAGTTCTGAGAATAGGACTCTGGTTGACTTTTCGGAAAGATCACTTTGGCTGCTGAGTGAAGAGTAGGGTAAAGCAGTGGCTGTTTGACGAAAACTTACCTACAGTGAGAAATACAGTTTACCTTGCGATGTAGAATTCACAACTGAATCAAGAGTTTGACAAAACTGTACTTACTACATGTGATGCACTCTGGTATTTTTCTAGTGTAGTCTCATCTACTTCGTTTTTAGTGATTTTTTTGGTTTGTTTTTATGAGGGGGAGGTAATTAGGTTTATTTATTTATTTATATTTAGAGGAGGTACTGGGGATTGAATCCAGGACCTCATGCATGCTAAGCATGCACTCTACCACTTAAGCTATACACCCCCCCATTTTAACAATTCTTTTAAATAATTATAAGTAGAAGATTCTTGAGGGAAAAATGACATTGATGTTAGAATTGTTCATTGTGATTGAAGAAATTCTGTTGCATTTTCTATCTTGATAGAAGTATTTGAAGATACCTTGTATAAACTTAAACTTCACAATGAGCCTTAGGCTATTTCTCAAGGGTGCAACTCAAGGACCACTTGCGTCAAAAATTACCTGATTAGTGGTGGTGGTGGGAGGGGTTGTTATAAATGCTTATGCCAGGACCTTACCACAGACTTATAGAACTGGAATCTCTAGTGAAGGGACTTGGGAATTTGCTTTCAGCAAGCTCTCCAGGTGATTCTCAGGTGTGAGAACTGCTCTTAAATTTTTTTGTATTTTAAGGTAGTAATGCAGGGTTAGCTTTTCCTCATGAGTACGTGATATTTCACTAATGTGTAAACCTATTTAGTGGGTCTTCAGATAACATTTCTTAGCAATATTGTAAATTCACATATGAAAAATGGAAAGCACTTTAAACCAGCCCATCTCTTCCTTTTGCCTCCTTTAGACATCTATTTTAAAATCAAATCAAAGTCCTTGAACTCTTCCTTCCTAATTCGAACTCTTATTTGTTACTTCACATCATTTATAAGAAATAATCGTCTTTTTCTCTGCTCAGTTACCTTTCTTTTTTCCTTCTAAATGTTTTTAAAATTTCACTTCCCCAGGAAGCCTCCCTACCCATCCAACCCAGGTTGAAACATGGCTAAGTATCACCTATTCACAGTGCACAGTTCTAAATGGCATATGAGAGCATCATTTTTCAATAGGTTTGCACGTCATTGATTTTTACTAAACATTATCCTCCACTGTGGCACGGGTGTGGGTAGGAATTTTCTCATCATGTCATTCTGTTTTGATGCATTCTGGATACAACAGGTTAGATGGTTTCTCTAGAAAAAGGTTTTCAAAGTATCATTGAAGTATAGGGAAAATCTGTCTTTACTGGCTTCTAGAATGAAAGGGGAAACCCGCCAAGCAGCTGTCATAGGGATCACACGCACGCAAAATCAGGCTTCAATCTGACACATTTGATGTTGGTAAAGAATGGGGCTTGAGACCTGGTGTTATAAAGTCACTCTGTAAAATGTCTTCCAATTTCACATTCACTTTTGCTGTGGATGGAACAGTGTCTCCCGTATTGGTGGTATCACCATGGCAAAGCCCATCACGGGGACTTTATCTTCATACCTTAGCCACAGCAAAATGTCCTGACTTACATGCTGTGCATCAGAGGAATCCTCTCCCATTGACTCAGCTTCAAAAACAAAAAAGGACAGAATTCTTATGTGTTCGTGGGGAAACATGGGGTTAAAGTGGACTGCATTTCAGGAAGTGTGCAGTTGACTTGCTCGGTGGTGAGAGGTTGCAGTCCTAGCTAATGACTTGTAGGTACGGAATCCTCAGTTCTCTCAGGTGGTTTCAGTCGATCAGTTTCAGCAGAATGATGAAAAGGTTGAGATAAAATAAACTGACAGTTGCTACTCATCGTACGCAGCAAGCTGCACCCAGGCAGCTGAGACCCTGGGAGCCCTCTTTCTTAAACAAAGGCTTTCACTGCAGTGAGCAATGAACTCCAAATGAAAAAAAAAATGGGGGCAGATTGGCAGCTGGTGACCGGCAGGAGGAGGGAAAGGAGGGAAACTGGGAAACACAGCAATTGTTGGCTAATTAGAAGCCATTCCCACCTACTTAATACCAACCCATTAAGCAGAAAAGACTTTTCATCTTTCTCTCCTGCTACACATGACATTATACTCCAATCAATACCCTCCCACTGGCTGCCTCAGTGCCCACAAATGAATACACTGCAAGTTTAAGAATGCAGTAATTGATTTGGGACACTGAAACTGCAGCTTTCACAGTATATTTTTTGAAGATACTAATGCAATGTTTGTGATGCTTAGATAAAGTGATCATATCTGTAAACTGACAGCTGTCAAATTGAGAAACATAAGAGAAAACCAAATCATGGTAGACTTATCTGAGCCTTTATAACAAACAATCTTGTAAATCAATTTTCCCCCTTTGGGGAGAACAACTCAAATATTTGGCTTAATAAATTCACTGTCACTACCTCCATTTCGATCCTTTACACACACACACACAAAATTTACAAGATGATGTATGGGAAGCACACTAGGTATATATAAAATTATATTGCATTATGTTTGAGCAGGATTTTAATAGAATTTTTTCATTGGTCTCATTTTAAACTTACAGGAATTTATCTCAACAACTTTAATAAACTACTGGAAATTTATCCTAATGAAATAGGATAATATTTGGGTACCATTACCTTCATATTATTTTGAACAATTTCCCATCTTTCTTTTGCAGGTGAGTTTAGTGACTCTCAGAAACAGATTCTATCTTAAATAATATTTACATGAAAAATATATATAAATGTTATTTGTCCTTGTTTCAGTTCTATAACATTTATAAAACATTTTTCTTGAACCTAAATATCAGCTTCCAGATTTTATAGTTTTCTAACCAATATTCAGCCCCTACACAGTATTTCTGAGACATTGATCACAGTGTTAGCCAGATACTTATGGATGTTGGAGCAGCAGATAATAGAAAAGAAAGGCTGTTCCTCTACGCTACGTCAAAATAACTAAGAACAAATAGAATTTCAGAAACTGATATTTAAAGTCATTGTACTGAAGGTGGTGATACAAGACTGCCTTGTAATTTCAGGTAGGACTTTCAGTGGGGAGAATTTATTGAAAATTGTGCTGGTCCAAGAGCAGAGCATGGTGCTATGGTTTCATTTGTGTGCATAAACAAATGAGATGAGATCCAAATTATCTTTGTATTGAGTGTTAGTAGAATGGGTTAAGCTTTGCATGTTGACTCAACTGTGTTATTTTTAAAGAAGATATTTCGAACACAAGCTTGATTACTGCCCAAAGTATTGACTGGCAGTGCCAGACATTTGATACCAACCACTCATACTCACAACACATTTAGAAGTAGACTACCAAAGATGGCACACTGCAGGGAGAGGAATAGGAAGAGGGAATATTCTTGCTTTAAAATTGTGACTTGATTCCAAAACACAGCCCTATTCATCAGTTTTATTTCTCAGAAACATTTTAACTACTGATATCAAGCCTTATTAGTAGCTCACAGGAAAATTCTTCTGGTCTCCTCAGCCAACCCAAGTTTACTATTTCAAATGGAAGTGTGTGTGTGCGCGTGCATGCATGCATGAATGTTCATGGTTGTGTGTAGTCATAGATTTCATTAGAAAAATGGAAATAACACCAAAAGTGTTAACATCACTTCGAGATTTATTAACAGAAATGCTAACAGAAACAGCAAGTCTTTCATTATCAGGATTCAGTTTTAGTTTTGAAACCAGACAGGCATGTGAAAGCACTGAAAGGGATTCACAAAATTATAATGAAGTTTAACCATTGGGAAAACGTGACATGAGTTAAGGTTGAGACTAGTTTAGACTGTGGACAGAGAAGATTCCCTAATGACCTAATAACTATCTTCAAGTAGGTGTCATTAAGGAAAGGATACTTGACAACCGTCCTCCATCTTCTCAGAGAATGGAGCAAAAGAGAATGGATTTACTATTAGAGTATATAAATACCTCATTTATCGATCAGTCAAACTTTGATGATTTCAACAGCCCAAACATTTACTTTGTTGTTGCTGTGTTGAAGCAATTACAACCTACTTTACAAAAGAGTATATTTACCCTTTAATAAGTATATTAAAAACAAGGCAGCATGTTATAAACAGGTATAGTGACAACATCAATAAACATTAGCTGAAAATAAAAAGAAAGTTCACAAACACACACACACATGCATAAAAGAACATTCATACAAGCACTCAGTAGTCTAGGGCCATTGTATGTGGGAGCAAAGAGACCTTACAAACTCAATGATCTTTTACTATATTACATAATCATTTTTTTCATTCATGGCCCTTAGCCACCAAGAAAAGATTAAATTACACTCATTTTTAGTTTATTTAAACATGCAGGGGAATCCTAGGAAATTTTGTTTTGTAGAATTTTAGTGATGTAAGAGTCCCAGATTTCTAGTTCAGTCTTTATTTTACAGATGAATAAACTTATGTTTATGGGAGGTGAACTGTCCTACCCCAGAGCAAACAGAGGAAGTAGCAGGATCAGAACCTGAATGCATATCCACAAAGCACACCTTACATTCTTTCCATTTTACTGTTCTGCCTGCAACAACTTTACTATTTAATATTTTTTTAGTTTTGACACCTAGTGGAGTAAAATTAAGTTATCTAAAAAGTTGACCCTCTGCCATCTAAACAGAAGATTGGGAAAACAAGAGAATTTGAAAACTAATTCTAGCTACTGAGTTAATTATTCAATCTATGTCACAAGTCTTTAGAAAGCTTAGAGATGGAAATGAGTCTTAGGGGAATGGTCCAAGATAGCAGCACAGAAAAATCCTAAACTTATCTCCTCCCAAGGACACACCAAACATGCAGCTGTCTATGGGATAACTCCTGCTAAAAAGAACTAAAAACTAGTTTCACAGCCTCCTCCACAATAAGGGATAGAAAGACACATTGAGACAGGTAGGAGAAGCAGAGACATGGTCTTGCCAAAACCTTATTCCTGGTGCAGCAACACACAATACTAAGGGATCTCACGGGCCCACAGCCTCTCTCCCTGAGGCACAAGGGGTTTGTGTTCGTATTAGGTATCTCAACTCTTGGAACCTGAACCAGAGAAACAAGGCCCTTAAGACATCTGGCTTTGAGCACTATTTACAATATTCAAGACATGGAAGCAACCTAAATGTCCATTGATAGATGACTGGATAAAGAAGATGTGGTATATTCATGCAATGGAATACTACTCAGCTATAAAAAAGAGTAAAATAATGCCATTTTCAGCAACATGGATAGATCTGGAGATCTTCATACTAAGTGAAGTAAACCAGAAAGAAAAAGAAAAATACCAGATGATATCACTTATATGTGGGACCATAAAAAAAAAAGGACACAAATAAACTTATTTACAAAACAGAGACAGACTCACAGACACAGAAAACAAACTTATAATTACCAGGGGGGAAGGGAGTGAGCAGGGATAAGTTGGGATTTCAGGATTTGTAGATACAAACTACTGTATATAAAATAAATAAACAACAAGGTCCTACTGTTTAGCACAGGGAACTTTATTCAATACCTTATAATGTCTATAATGAAAAAAGTATGTATGTGTAAATAAATCACTATGTTGTGCACCAGAAATTAACACAACACTGTAAATTGATTATACTTGAATTAAAAGAAAGCAAGCAAGAAAGAAAAAGGAAAACAACATCTGGCTTTGGTAGCAAACAGGGTTTACATCTAGGAGACCTGAAGGACTGTGGGGATCAGATTCCTGTTGAGAGGCTAACGTGCAGTCTTACTTATCCCAGGAGCCAAGACAAAGGCAACAATCTGAGAGGTGACTGAAATATATGTGAAGGAGATTCAGTTCTAATCTTAAAGAGTCTGCAGGAGGGGCAGGGATTAGTTGGAATTTTCCTCAGGGACAGAGGTGTCATAGAGCACTATTTTTTACACTCTCCCTTTACTTTGTTATCACAGGTGGGCATGTGGGAACATAACCTCAATAAAGCTGAGGGCATGCTACATCACCAGTACTCACCCTCAAACTCACTAAAGCCACGGATGTGCTTCACCATTAGCATTCTTCTCTGGCATCACTAAAACCCAGGGCATGCCCCAATCCACTACTCTCCCACAGCCTCAATAAAGCTGGAAAACCAGCACAGTGCACATGCAGGACGCCTCTTGATTGTCTGACTCTGATGGACAGAGTGGTTTGTGTTCCTTGGTCCCACAAGAACTGTAATAATTGGAAAGACAGAGTTCTGGGCAAGATACCACATCTAGGAAACTCCACAGACAGCAGACTAAAACACACCACCACTCTGCAAGTGAAAAAGGCCTATTTAATTGTTGTCGAACTTCAACCTAAGGGACAGGCTTCAGATTTGCCACATATCTAAATGCTACACAGGTGTACCATCTATGTGTCTTCCCTTGGCCTCACCACAGCTTGCTGTTACCTGTCAGAAATGAGCCTCAGCATTCATATGAAGTCCGGTTTCTTGCAACTGTTGCCCTGAGAACACCTCCAGATCTTCTGGTCTAAGGGTCAGCAGGGTCTGCAATTCCAATCCCAGGATTGTATAAAGTACACAGGACTGTGTACTTTAAATCTGCTATCTAAGAACTTGATTCCAATAAGCCTGATCCTGGTGTTGACCAAGATCACTCCCTTTGGAACACTGAAAGGTCTTGGCACACCCTCAACAACTGGGACCTATCAAGAATAAATCAGGCTCCTAAAGCAATCATGAAGACAAGAGCTAGGCCAAGAATAGATGATAAAATTCATCTCCTACACAAGGCCACTTCTTCAAGACTAGAAGAGACAGCTGTTTCACCTAATACATAGACATAGGGATTCTGAGAAAACAGAGACATATGTTCCAAACCAAAGAACAGGACAAAACCTCAGAAAAAGCTCTTAATGAAACAGAGGTAAGTAATCTACCTGATAAAGAGTTCAAAGTAATGATCATAAAAGATGCTCACCAAACTCAGGAGAAGAATAGATGAACACAGTGAGAATGTCAACAAAAAGACAGGAAATATAAGAAAGTACCAAATAGAAGTCACAGAGTAGAAGAATACAATAACTGAACTGAAAAATACACTAGAGGCATTCGATAGCAGATTAGATGAAGTAGAAGAACAAATCAGTGACCTGGAAGATAGGGCAGTGGAACTCACCCAAATACAGCAGCAAAAAGAAAAAAGAACTTTAAAAAGTGAAGATAACTTAAGACCTGTGGGACAACATCAAGTGGAATCACATTCACATTATTGGGGTCCCAAAAGGAAAAGAGAGAAAGAAAGGGGCGAAAAGCTTATTGGAAGAAATAACAACTGAAAGCTTACCTAACCTGGGGAAGAAAAAAGACATCCAGGTCCAGAAAGCCCAGAGAGTTCCAAATAAGAAGAACTCAAAGAGATCCACTCAGAATACATTATAATTAAAATGTCTTAAGTTAAAGAGAGAATCATAAAAGCAGTAAGAAAAAAACAATTTGCAGGCCAAAAGGGAGTGACATGATATATACAAAGTGCTGAAAAGAAAGAACATCCAACCAATAATACTCTACTGAGAAAAGTTATCGTCAGAATGCAAGGAGAGATAAAGAGTTTCCATACAAGCAAAAGATACAGTTTATCACCACTAGGGTCTTATTTTAGTTGAAAAGGCTCTAAGAAATTTTAAAAGATTTTATTTGTGCTGCAAGAAAAGACACTACCTGATAGGAAGCAATATGTGAAAGTATAAATCTCACTGGTAAATACAAATATATAGCAAGGACAGCAAGTTAACCACTTATAAACTAATGTGAAGGTTAAAATACACAAGTAATAAAATTAATTATAACTACCATAATTAAGGGATACAAAAATAAGTTACCACAGTTAAAAGATACAAAAATAAGATTTAAAATATAATATCAAAAACATAAAATGAGGGATGGAGGAGTAATAATGTAGAATTTTTACTATGTGTTCAAATTTAAGTTGCTGCCAATATAAAAGGCTGCTATATATAAAAACTGTTATATGTGAGCCTCACAGTAACAAAAATGTGAAACCCTACAGCAGATACACGAAAGATAAAGAAAGGAATCTAAGCATAACACTAAAGAAATTTATCAAATCATAAGGGAAGAGAACAAGAGAAGAAATGAACAGAAAGGAACTATAAAAACAGCTAGAAAATAATAAATGCCAATAAGTACATATTTATCAAAATTACTTTAAATGTAAATGTATTAAATTCTTTAATAGAAAGACATAGAGTGGCTAAATGGATAAAAAAAATCAGCTAATCTACAAGAGACTCACTTCATATCTAAGGACATACACAGTCTAAAAATGAAGGGATGGAAAAGTATTTTCCATGGAAATAGAAACCAAAAAATAGCTGGTTTAGCTGTACTTATACCAGACAAAAACTGGCTTTAAAACAAAGAAAGTAATAAAAGACAAAGAAGAGCATTACATAATGATAAAAGGGTCAATCCAACAAGACGATTTGACATTTTTAAATATTTATGCTCCCAGCATAAGATCACCTAAATAATAAAACAAATACTAACACACCTAAAGGAAGATTTTGATGTAATACGATTATAATAGGTGACTTGAAAATCCCACTTATATCAAGGGATATATCATTCATATGGAAATTAATAAGAAAACATCAGCCTTTAACAACACGTTAGAGCTTATGAAATTAATAGATATATAGCAAACATTCCATCCAAAAGCAGCAGAATACACATTCCTCTCAAGAGCATATGGAACATTCTCCAGGATAGAGCATATGTTAAGCCACAACACAAGTCTCAATACATTTAAGAAGACTGCAGTCATATCAAGAACCTTTTTCAACAACACTGGTATGAAACTAGAAATTAATTTAAAGATGAAAACTGAAAAAAAAACACGAATAGGTGAGATTAAACATTATGCTACTAAACAACCAATGAATCGTGAAGAAATCAAAGGGGAAAAAATTACACAGAGACAAATGAAAATAGAAATACAACATACCAAAATCTATGGGATGCAGCGTAAGTAGTTCTAAGAGGAAAGTTCATAGCAACATAGGCCCACATCAAGAAACAAGAAAAATCTCAAATAAATAAACTTTTAACTTGAAGGAACTAGAAAAAGAAGACAAATGAAGTCCAAAGTTAGTAGAAAGAAGGAAATAATAAATCAGAACAGAAATGAGTGAAATAGAGACTAAAAAAGCACTAGAAAAAGATCAATGAAGCTAAAAGTTGGTTCTTTGAAAGAAGAAACAAAATTGACAAAACTTTAGGTACACTAAAAAAAGAGAGGGCTCAAATAAATAAAATGAGAAGTGAAAAAGAAGTTATAACTAATTTAAAAAATACAAAAAAAATCATAAGAAAATACTATGAATAATTATGCACCAATAAACTGGACAATGGATAAGAAATGAGTAAACTCCTAGAAAAATACAATCTTCCAAAACTGAATCATGAAGACATAGAAAATATGAATAAACCAATTACTAGTAAGGAGACTGAATCAGTATCAAAAACCTCCCGACAAACAAGTCTAGGACTAGAAAGCCTTGCTAATTAATTCTATCAAACATTCAAAGATTTGATACCTATTCTTCTCAAACTCTTCCAAAAAATTCAAGAGGAGGAGTGCTCCCAAACACATTTTACAAGGCTAACATTACCCTGACACCAAAACCAAAAAAGGATATCATACAAAATTACACACCAATATCCCTGATGAGCATAGATGTATAAATCTTCAGCAAAATATTAGCAAATTGAATTTAACAATACAATAAGAAGCATATACAGTGTAAGCTACTGGGATTTATTCCAGGTATGCAAGGGTGATTCAACATCTGCAAATCAATCAATGTGTTATACCACATTAACAAGATGAAGGATAAAAAGCATAAGATCATCTCAGTAGATGCAGAAAAAACATTGGACAAAATTCAATATCATTCATGATAAAAACTCTCAATAAAGTGAGTACAGAGAGTACCTACCTCAACATAATAAAGGCCAAATATGACAAGCCCACAGCTAACTTCATACTCAATGGTGAGAAGCTGAATCTTTTCCTCTAAGATCGGGAATGATGCAAGATGGTCGACTCTCCACTTTTTTTCAACATGGTATTAAAACTAGTAGCCATGGGAATTAGACAAGAAAAATAAATAAAAAGCACTCAAATAGGAAAGAAAGAAGTAAAACTGTCACTATTTGCAGATGATGTGATCCTAATATAGAGGAAATCCTGAAGACTGCACCAAAACCTCTTAGAATTAATAATAAATTCAGTAAAATTGCAGCATACAAAATCAATATACAGAAACTGGATATATGAGTGAGGATAAAAGCTAAGATGCTGAGCAAGAGAGAGAAAAGACAGAAGGTTTGTGTGAAGTTTTGGGGAGGTGTGGCAAGTGTAAAGGAATGTATAATGAAGGAAATGGGAGAAGATGTGGTATGTTGGATTGTGAATGAATCCCCTTTGATTATACCTCAAAAGTGCAAGACATTGAATTATACTTCAACTGCTTTTATTGTTGGACTCTGTTTCCTCTCCTGTGTCAAAACTCAGAAACTGGACCACATGAGTTTCTGGGTTTATAAGTTCTTTTGAGGTTATCTGTTTGAATCCAAAACTTTTTTCTTCTTTTGCTGATGTTAACTTGAGTACCTATGGTGATTAAAAGTTTGGCCAATTTAAATAAAATAAAATTCCTCGCCTCCAGGCTCTTATATTCTATTCTACGTAGTCATTCATAGCAGAGAAATAATTACAGAATAAATTAGTTTTATTTGTCATTTTCTATTCTTATAGACATTTCCCTGTAGGTATTACAGGGCAGTTTTAAAAACAACAAAACATTATAATGGACAGCGTTTTACATTATGGAGTATATTACATTGATGTAAGAAAATCAGTCACTACCATTTCTTATTAAACAAAACAGTGGTGTAGTTGTTGCATTGAATGTGGTATTCCCAAATTTATTTCTCTGTGTGTTTCCCCAACAGACTAATGTCATAATAAGTACATAATAAATATTTTATTTCTTAAGTAACAGAATATAATTAACAGACATTTTATCTTATTATTATTTGACTTTTCCTTTCTCTTGATAATCAATGCATTTTCAACAACCATCAATTTTAAATAGTAACATTTTCCATACAAATGACCATGATATAATATTTAATATCTATAAAATAATGAACTCAATAATCTATTTTAAAAGTGGTCACTTTCTGCACTAAAGTGGAGGGGAAGGGACTATTAGGAAACCAGATAAGACTTCAGTATTGTGTAAAAAGAGTGAAAAAATGTACTACAAAGTATTAAAGTTTCAGTGTCTTCCACATGTCTTAAATCAGGATGTCAGAAATCAGTTTGTAGAAGTAAAAATAAAGGTATGGAATTTGTAATTGACAGTTGTACCACAAGATCCACTTATAAATGGGGTTATTACATCTAAAAAAAATGTCACTGCCATGTTTTAATTAGCCAAACAGCATACTTAATAGCTGCCTTTGTTTTGTTTTTCAGTTTCTTTTCTTTTTTGCAGCAGTTGGCCTGGAGATTTGCTTGTGGTTGTCACTTTAGACTTTCGTTTACTGAAAATTGATAGTCCAGATTTTCTCACATAGATACAGAGAACAGAGTAGTGGTTACCAGAAGGACAGGAATGGGTGGAAGGGCAAGATGGGTAAAGGAATCAACTATATCATGATAGATGGAAACTAAATTTTTGGTGGTGTTCGCGATGCAGGGCATACAGAAGTAGAACTATAATTTGTACACATGAAACTTAGAAAATGCTATAAACCAATGGTATCTCTATAAAAAATAAATTTTGAAAAATAAAGGTTTTCTCTTAGCTATCAAAATTCTCATCTAGTTTACCATTGAATTTCTACTACCACCGAATTTCTTCAATAATCCATACCTGCATAAAAAGACTTCTGTAGAGAGGCACTCCATGTGCACAGCCAGGTGTATTTCATTTTCTAAGGATAGCGAAGTGAAAACATTTCAAAATACTACTGTGATAAAATTTCATTTTCTGGTAGTCCTACATCAGAGGTGAATAATTCGAGGTAATACAGTATTGAAGCAGCATGTTGGTGAATCTTGCTTGTAATGAAGTCCTACTGAACTCAAAATATAGTGAGTTGGTTTTATATAATGCTTGCTTTTATTGAATAAGTCTTTCAGAATACAATCCTTATATTAACCTTACATTGTGCCAAGCAAACTTTACAGTCTACTGATTTGTTTGTCATGTGCATTTCAAGATTTTAATCTTAAACTATAAAATTACACTTTTTCAACCATCATTTGTTTATGGATTTTGGAGTTGCATCCTATTTTTTATTTTGGTTTCAAAATCTTGCTCCAAGAGTCTTTTAAAACAATAATCTTCTGTTGAGAGCTTGATTCTTTAATCCCATTTCTTGAGGTTAATATAAAAATTGAACTCATTTCAATATGATATAATCTATATATTTGAATTCTATATATTTTTGATTGGGAAAAATATAAAGTTATGTAATACCAGAAAATCCAATCTAGCAATTTTTGTACTCTCATTTCTCGTTACGAAGGATGTATTTTTATAACAAAGTATGTCTGCTGACATTTTCTTTACCTTTATAAATCGTTGCCTTCCTTGTATTGTTTATGTTGCACATGCACATCTATCTGACTAGTAAACTACACAAAGTTTATCTGACTAATATAAATCTTCTACTCCAAGATTGCCAGGATATTTTTATGTTTGTGAGACTCATGCAAATCCATAAGCTCTGATACCCTGGGATGGAATCAAGAGATAATATCTGTAGTGAGACACAAGAGATGTGACTTCTAATACAAGTCCAACCATTTACTATCTGATCTTCATTTTCTAATTTATTATATGAGCAAATCATTCCAACTGTACAGGACTATTGAAAGAACTGAGTGTGAAAAAACCTGGCACAGTGAGATATATATATAAAATATATGTAAGTAGGTATGAACTATTGATTCAGCTATTTGAGAGATGAACTCCAGAAGAGGCAAATCTAGAACTATGCAAAGCCTCAGAGAGGGGAAGCTGAAATTCACCTGTGGAAGAGTACTTAGTCTTAGAGAAAAAAAATTCCTATACATATTTTTCATTATATATATGGCTGAATGTCTTATCTTATTTTCCCAAAGAGAACACATAGTCCTTGGAATAGAGCTCGAGACTGCTGGTCTCAAGAGATTGTACGATGGAACATACTTCTATTTATTTTTGTGTGTATTAAACAGCTTAAAGCAATTTAAACAATAAGAAGACATATTTATAATGCAGAAAACAAGGTACTCATAACATCTACACACACAGACCAAGTTTAGAAAAGTTTATTTAGAAAATTATTCATTTGACCATGCTATATCCTTAAGATGCCCAACTCTTTATTAGTGAAATGACTGGGACATCGTGGTCTCTCCCCATAACTGTTGACTGAAAAGTTCTTTAAAAGGAAATATTCTACTGAGTTTAATTTGAGGGAAGCAGGTAGATTTTAGCAGATCTGGAAGAATATATCAGTTCTGGAAATTATATATCTCTAAAATTGCCCTTTCACAACTGGTTAAATTTGATTAAAATGCTTTAAAAGTTCTACTACAAAGCATAATGTCACATTTATTTCAAATTAGAGGATTTTAGAAGGAAGTAGGTAAGTTTATGTTTTAAACATTATTTCCTTTTATCTCTTGTACTGAAAACTGATACACATTTAAACATTCTTTGCTTTCTCTTAAAGCTAAAATTTTGAGTTAGAATTGTGTTTACTATCCTTGACACTTCAAAGAAAAGTAAAAATATATATAATACCTTCAAATTGTAAAATATTCCAATTTTTGAGACTCCCAATAGATCTAGAATCCCAAGTAGCTATAAATGTCATTACTAAGATGAGGTGGGGGTGAAATATAACATCTTATCACAAAAAGATTATTTGAATGTAGTATTGAATTTAAGATTCACTTTCTAGCTTCAGCTATCTAGTTATAAGAGGCCCTAAAAGCAGTGGAAATAGCAGGTGGTTCCATTCTACATGAAAACCTATAAATTCAATCTTATTTTGACTAGCTTCCAGGGTAGTCTTCCATTAAGAAGAGATTCAGAACCAATGTAAAGGAAGTAAAATGAGCCCTTGGCAGTTTTACCAATAGCTGAGAGCCAGTGACTATGGGATAAATGTAGCGATGCCCAGACTCAGCCAGATAAAGCCAAATCTAATCTAATTCTAATCTGTTCTAAAGTCCCAGACTGTAATAGCTAAAAGAACAGAAATTTAAACAGAAAATCATATCATCTTTTATTTAAAATATTAAATTTAGTCAATATTTTAAATTATGGATATATCTCAACTATTATACAATGTTTACCAATGAATCTAGTTTAAGAATGTGCCACATATTTTGCTTGAATTCAATTTACAATACTGTTTCAAGAATTTTTCTAAGCTACAGTGAATTCCTTTGAAAAATTACTGCTCCTCTTTGTTTATAGTTTCAAGCTATACCTAAACACCGAGAGAGTTAGAAATTATTTGGGATAATTCAGAAATTAATTGAAAGGAACCAAAATATAGAGAAATGCTACAAATTATAACCAGGAAGTATTCCACTGAGGTTGACAATAAATGATTATAAAATGATTTTCAAAAGTCCTCACATAATAATTGTGGACTGAGACATCTGTTTTATTCTGATGTTTATACATTATATTTATAGTGATTCTAACCAGGTTACATTGAGACCAAATACACTTCAGATTTCAAGTTCCTCCTTTAATCATTCAAAGTTGTTGCTGCCCAGCCTACAAATCTTAGAACAGCATTTCAGAACTGCTTTTTACAAAATAGTTATTTGTTGCCCATCATTTTGAAAAATTAACTCAAAAATTATGTAGTCTATTTCTGTCCTGATGTTGAATGTGTATTCACATCTGTATGAATGCAGACATAAGATATAGTTGTGCCTGAATGTGGGTATGGAAGTTGCTATTTGATGTATGTACATGTGCAGCTGCTTCTCAGCAACAGAGAATCTGTAAGAACCTAAGCATGCTGAATACAGAAAGCAAAGTGGAAAGGAGATTTTTTCAACTTAATTCCTACCAAAAGAAAAATTGAGTTAAAAGAAAGGCTAAAGGACATAATGAAATTCTGTCCCTCTCTGAGAATTTGGTTGTTATCAAGGTGGTAACACAGATGTAGTGATAAAGAGAAGTAAACAGATTTAAGATGTATTTTTATACAAAACCAAGACTTGGTGATGGATTATATTTGAGGATGAATAACAAAGAGAAATAAAAGAGAATTCTTAAAATGTTGACTTGTAGACACTATTTTCACTGGGGAAAAACCAAGGGTTCTATTTTGGATGTATTATCTTAGACATTTAAGATGTTTTTTAGATTCTCAACTAGATTTGAAGCAGGAGTTAGTATGTAAGTCTGGAGCTCAGAGGGGAGGACTGGGCTGCAGATACACATTTAGAGTCATAACTTACATATAATATTTGAAGCAGTGGTACTTCATGAAGTAACCTTGAGAGAGCATAAGAGAAAAGAAAAATGAGGTCACTCTACACTCTACAATCTCACTCTAAAAGTTGAGATTTAAAAGAGCTAGCATTAGAGGACAGGAAAGAGCACAGAGGACTATGCATCCATGAGACACTTTATTTCCATTGAAATATACAACAAAAATTTTTAACCTTAAAAATGAATGACTAAGCTGTCAAACAAAATAAGGAAAATATCCAAGGGCTTAAAAGAGGATGTTCTTGTACTTGAGGAACAGCAAAGGAGTCATTTTGGCTTAAGAGGAGTGAGCAAGAAAACAAGTGATAGGATAGTCCCAGAGTTAATTGATGTGTAAGGTAGGAATAATTCAACAGAGAGGGAAGAAATTTGGAGAAAAAGAGAGGATAATTGGAGCAATGCTCTTGTTTAGGAAAGGGGGGAATGGGATCTACTGCACAAATAGCAGGGTTGGCCCTTGACAGCAGCATGGACACATCTCCATTGAAACAGGAGTATGGGCACAAGACAAGTAAGGTGAGTAGATATATTGGAAGTTTATCAAAGTTATCTTTTAATTGCCCCAGTTTTCTTAGTGAAATAAGAAACAGTATCTAGCAGTCAGATAGGAAGTTTTAGGAAAAAAGAGAAAATATTGAAATCATTTTCTAGGAGAATGAAAGAGTATGTGGACTACATCAATTCATGACTATTCCAAGGCAAATCTAATGGGCCACTTGAGGTTAGTGTTCATGAATGTAAAGACCAGTCAGCATGGTTGTGGTTTCCTTCAAACCAAGTCAAGCTATTTTTTTGGTACAAGGCACCCAGTATGAAGATAGTTGAACTTCACAAAGGTTGGATTTACCAAGTGTGTACCCAAAATCAAAAAAAGTAAAAAGGAAAGTTAAAGGTATATGAAAAGGATGAATTAATGTGATCAAGAATAAAATATTTTTAAAACCTCAATGGTTGTGCTAAGCATCAGAGGAAATTCAGCTCAACAGAGAACTGATAAACTGAAAAAAAAAACACTGGTAGAGAGTATGTTAATGGACAAAAGATAAAGATAATATAGACAAATGGTTAAGAATCATGAAGAATAGAGTAAAAATGCCCAACATACAATAATTGGAGTTATATAATGTGAAAAGGGAAGTGAGGCAACACCTAAAGCAATAATAACTGAGAATTGCCAACTGATGAATGCTCAGATATAAGAAGAACAAATACGTGAAGCAAACTAAATAGAAAGGAATCTACAATTTGGAAACATCAGAATAAAACTACAGAATACTAAAGATAAAGCAAAGATCTTAAAAGTAGCTAAAAAAAAAATACATTAAAATGATCATTTACCATGACCTAGTGAGTGTTATTCCAGTGATGCAAGGATGGTTCAATATCTGCAACTCAATCAACCTGATACATCACATTACAAAATGAAGAATAAAAATCATAGGTTCATCTTAATAGATGCAGAAAAAGCATTTGACAAAATTCAATATCCATCATGATAAAAAAAAACTCTTAATGAAGTGTGATTAGAAGTAACACACCTCAACTTAATATGACAATCCCATAGCTAATTAGACTCAATGGTGAAAAGCTTTCCTCTAAGATCAGGGAAAAGACAAGGATGGCCACTCTCCCCATTTTTATTCAACATACTTTTGGAAGTCCTAGCCATAGCAATTAGGCAAGAAAAAGAAATAAATGCATCCAAATAATAAAAAAGTAAAACTCACTATTTGCAGATAATATTATTCTGAAAATGATATAGAAAACTCTGAAGATTCCACCAAAAAAAAAAAAGACCCTCTTAGAATTAATAAATTATTCAGGAAAGTTGCAGGATACAAAATTCATATACTGAAATCTGTTGTGTTTCTACACAGCAATAACAAACTATCAGAAAGAGAAATTAAGAAATAATCCCGTTGCTAATTGAATCAAAAAGAAGTTAATATCTAGTGGAGGGAGGGATAAGTTAGGAGTTTAGGATTAACAGATACACACTGCATATATAAAACAGATAAACAAAAAGGACCTACTGTATAGCACAGGAACTATATTCAATATCTTCTAATAACCTATAATGGAAAAGATTCTGAAAAAGAATATATATATGTATATATGTATAACTGAATCACGTTGCTGTACACTTGAAACAAACACATTGTAAGTCAACTATACTTCAATAAAAATTTTTTAACAAAAATTTAATACCTAGGAGTAAATTTCACCAAGGAGGTAAAAGAACTGTATACTGAAAGACATCGATGAAAGACAAGGAATAACAAGTGCTGGCAAGGATGTAAAGAAAAGGAAACCCAGATACACTGTTGGTGGGAATGTAAAATGATTCAGTCACTGTGAAAAGCAGTGTGGAGGTTCTCCAAAAAGTAAAAATAAAACTACGAAATGATCCAGAAATTCCACTTCTAGGTATTTATCTGAGGAAAATAAAAACAATAATCCAAAAAGTGACATGTACCCCTATGTTCATTGTAGCATTGTTTACAGTAGACAAGATATAGAAACAGCCTAAGGGTCCATAGATGGCTGAATGGATAAAGATGTGATAAATATATTGCTCAGCCATAAAAAATAATTTTAAAAATCTTGCCATTTCTGATAATAAGGATGAACCTCAAGGGTATTTTGCTGTTTGAAATAAGTCAGAGTAAGACACATACCATAAGATTTCACTTATATGTGGAATTTTGAAAAAACAAAGCAAAACAAAACATAACTAATAGATACAGAGGAAGACTGGTGGTTGCCAGAGGTGAGGGAGGTTGGGGGCTGGGCAAGATGGTGAAGGGGGTCAAGAGGTATAATCTTCTAGTTATAAAATAAATGTCATAGAAATGTAATGTAAGCATGGTGACTATAGTCAATAATATTGTAGTGCATATTTGAAATTTGCTAAGAGAATATATCTTGTAAGTTCTTATCACAAGAAAAAAATATTTGTAACTTTGTATAATGACTAGATTTATCCATTTGACAGTTTATACAGATACTGAATTATTATGTTATACACCTGAAACTAACATGTTATATGTCAATTATACATCAACTTAAAAAAAAAACTATCTCTCTTTAAAAATGTTTTTAAAAAAAAAGGAAAATCTCCTTTAAAAACATTTCATAATAAAATGAGCCATTTTCAACAATACTAAGGTAATGAGATGCAAAGCTTTAATCAATATATTTGCATTCAAGATTTTTCAATATTGCCATTACTTCAATTTACTGATCACATTTACAGATACACTCACTAGTTTTATTAGAAACGTCTGAACAACATATAGCCTTTGACCAAAAATTGTCCATATAACGGAGAACTAAAATCCACACATTTCTTAATAATGAAGGCTTAAGCTCTCTGCTCCTGGGCAAATTCACATAATGTGCCTGTAAGCTCTGTTCTGTATCCAAAATTATGATTAGTATATTTAATCAATGGTTCCTGTCCTTATTGGGGCTATCAGCATATCAAAACAGTATGTGCTAATTGGACATAATAACAGCTAAGTCTTAGAGCTAATATAAAATAATGACTAACATTTATTGAGCCCTTACATGTTAGTTCCCATGCTGAGCAATTTCTAAGCAGTATCTCTTTTATTCCTGCAAAGATATCATAAGTTAGGTGAAGGTGAGCTTACTGGCGGCAGAGACCTTGGCTGCCCTATTCTCCAGTAAATATCAGTGCCTGGCATTGAGTAGCTTTGAATGTATTTATTGAATAAAGGAACCAATATTACTAGTGCTGCCATTTTACACATTAGGAAACTGAGGTTTAGGAAGATCAGGAGACTCGGCAGTGAGTGAGAGCTGGCATCTGAATGCAGGTTTGATTGCAGAATCCATGCTTTGAACCACTATCTTTGTCCTGCTTGGTCAGTGACCCCAAATTTTGTGAATTTGGAGGATATCTCTTTTGAGATTATGTTTAAGTTTGAACCCCTTAAAGATCGGAATTCAGTTGAGTATATCTCTGTCAGGCAAATTGTAGTTTATTTAAGTCAAAAAAATTATAGACCTACTCAAGGAAATACTTCCTTTCAATTCCTTAAATAGAAAATATCCTATTTTTCAGAAAGTGAAGATAATGTAAGTTTCCACATCAAGGTGGTAATAGAAACCGATGTGCAGGAGGACGTATGGCCTTGTTACTCAAAACATTTGGGCATCACCTGGAAGTATTTTAGAAACGCAGCATCTCAGGCCCTCCCAGGTCTACGGGATCAGAATCTGAATTTTGATGAGTTCCCTGGGGTTCTCAACCCAGGGTACACCTTAGAATCCTCAGTCAGCTTTTTAAAAACTACTGATGCAGAGACCTCATTCCCAGGGATTTGTATTTAAACGGGAAGTAATTGGGGGGCACCCAGACAATGGTATTTTTTAAAAGCTCCCTCAGTGATTTCTAAGGAGTCACCAAGATTGAAAACCACTAGAATTATAACTTTGAGACGTCTAGATTCTTCTCCCAGTGCCCCCACTAGCTGAACAAATCATCTAACTTCCCTAGGTCTGTCTTTTAATCTGTTTAATGAAGATGATGTATACCCTGCCCACTTCAGGGGAGTTGCAACAGACACAAGAAGCTTTATGAAAGTTTAAAGCATAATGCACGTGTTATTTTCATTGTGTTGAACTACACGTGTAATTTCTAATGTTCATCATTTGAATGTTATTTTAAATGACCTAGAATGTGCAGTGGTTTTTTTTTAGAAATTTAGAAATTATTCAAGCAACTAAAAGACATACAAGCTCCTTAAACTTTATAAGGAATAACAGAGAAGTGTCTGAATGAATTTTTGTGTGACACTGATTATCAGCCCAGAGTGTAACTAAAGTAGTCATTGGAACTAAGGCATACCCACGATGTGACAATGTATTTGTTTTGTCCTGCTTAAATCACAGCAGAGATTTGAGACTGACTTTCTTTTGTTTTTAATAATGTGTAAAGTGCTTTTGGATCTACATCTTTATTTTGGGCACGTGTGAAAAATATATTCTTTATCCTTATTTTAGTATCTAAAAGCTATAAATAACCAATGATAGACCCTTGTACTACCTTTCATTATTATATTTTTATAGGTGTGCTTTAATAAAACCCTATAATTTATAAAATAAGAAAGAAATTGTTTAAAATCCTCAAAATCAGGAAAATATTCTGAAACATGATTTAAAAGGTTGAGTTTTTGACTTTATCAGATACAGTATTTTTTATTTCTTACACATCAGTGTCTAAAAGGAAAGTAAAAATATTTGTAGTCATTAACATAAACAGTTCATGATGTTATGTCACATGTACCTCAGAATTTCAACTGTAAATACTAAGGATTTGATTCAAAACTCTGATATTATAGGGCAATATGTAGTTTTAAGAAAAGAAAGATTTGAAGAGGAGAGAAATGCTCAAAAGCAACCATTTTGTTGCTGAAAGTTAGGCATAGTTAATAGGTTAATTTCTGTTTATTGAATAAGAGAGCCCAATGCTGATTGATATAGTAATTTCAGTGTTTGCTATGGCAAATATTTAGCTCATTATCAGTTTTAATAGCATTTTGCAGAACAAGCCTTTTCTTGACATCTAGAAAATACTATTAAATTTCCCTGCATAGATACATTGTTATGACATGCAATAACTACTTGAATATAAAGGGGATTAATAATTTAAAAGGTGTTAACAAATTAGGGCCATCATTAAAAATAGACTTTGAACCATTTTGTAGCAAAATCAGATTGAGGTAATGCTCTGCTCTTATGATAAAGAATTACTGCATTAATTCTGCAAAGTGAACTTATTGCTCCTATTCGTCTCCAAAACCCTGGAGCATTAAAAGACAGGAAGAATGAAATGATCACTGCCTTTTTTTCAGGCACAACAGCTCCAATATTTCCATCACCGTTTCACAGCTCAGCCGGCCTCGTTGTGTTAATGTGGAGGGGAAAAAAACCTTCAAAATGTCATCTTTTTCTTTAATTTTGCTTTTAGCCTGTCCTATAAAATCAGGCCAGATTCTCTCAGCCAGCTTATAATAATTATAGAGAATTGTATTTAACTTAGGCAACATCAGTATTGACTACATGGCTTAATACTGTTTTACATCTGACTTTTTAAAATGTAATCCATGAGTATGGTGGTGATCTTATTTCCCATCTCTTTATTTCTACATTTCCAACTCCTGATGGCTGGAGTTGATTTGGCTGATGGGGGTGGCCAAGTGGTGTTTCCTTTCTTCACTACTCCATGTACATCCCCCCTAAAATGAAGCACTTTTCCATATAGAGGACAACCCCAAAGAAGTTGTTGTTTGGTCAAGAGAAATTAGTAGCCTCATTTTCCTATTTGATTCTTTACATTTAATATTCAATTTTCTATCCTCTCTCTTTTTTTCTTTTGAAAATATTATATATGATAACACATCAATGACACATTTTTAAACACTCTTGTACTTGCTGATAACTAAATTCTCTGTGCAAACTATTGACATAAACTGAAAAGAAAGTGAAAATTGGAATAGAAATTATAACTGTGAAGCAAGTGTTCATAGAAGCATGAAATGTTAAAGCTGAAATGAACCAAGAGTTCACCTTGTCCAACCCTTGAATGTTCAAGGTGAGGAGACTGAGACCCAGGCAGGTTAAATAGATTGCTCTGGCACACACGGTGTGAGTGACAGGTGAGCTCTCTCCATTGTATTTTTGCATTATCATCTATCCCTCAGATCTGAAACTCCCATATTTCTTCATACTCCATGAGCACTTTATTGATCACAGCTGTAAAGAAGAATGAATACAGGACTTTGGGTCATCGGGCCTGGAATTTGAGTCCCAAATTATGCACATATTCTTGAGAAAATTTCTTGCCCTCTTCTTAGTATTGGTTTCCTCATCTACTCAACATGCATAGTAACATCCTACCTCAGGGATGCCATGTGAATTAACTGAGATTATATATATATAGGCGCTGTCAACTAGAAATCATTATACAAATATAAGTTATTATCATCAGGAAGAAACGTCTGCTTCCACTAAATTAAGGCATTTTGTTATCTGGGAGGGGAATTATTAGTTAGCTAACACGTTAGCAAGGCCTTGAGGCAATGGGACAAAACAATAAGTTTTCATCTGGGGAGAAGAAAAGGCAGAGAAAGATCTGAGGTGCGGGCAATTAGAGCAGAAGGGTGAGGCTCCAAGGTCGGTTGTCAAAACCAACAGAAAGACAATGGAGGAGCTCTATTTTGTAACTGAGAAAATGGAGGTTTGGGGAAGCTAAGTATTTTGACTCCAGTGACCCAGCCAGAGGTGTGTAGAACTTGGACTAAAACCAGGCCTTTCTGATTCCTGAGACTGGATATAATTAACTACAAGGGGGATAATTCACAGTATCATAAATAGAAGGACATTTTTGCACTAGGATCATAAAAAAACATTTTTTTCTTATGTCAAAATCTAGAGGTGAAAAATAATATGAAGGAAACCTAAGGAAGCCCTAGAGATCTTAATGCCAACTTGCTGAAACAGTGATAAACTAAATGTTTTGTTTACAGCATGATTGCGTGAATGATCCTAAAGGAATTCTTTTTTTTTTTAATTGAAGTTTAATCCATTGCAATGTGTCAGTTTCTGGTATACAGCACAATGTCCCAGTCATGCATATGCATACATATATTCATTTTCATATTTATTCTAAAGGAATTCTGATTGAAATTTGTCAATGATATTCTTTAACCTTAATTCATTTAAGAAGTGAACAGCATCTTAATGTTCTAGTGACACTGATTTACCCACCAAGGCTTCCTCCCAATACACAACCCTTCTCACAATCCCTTATAACCAAACTAGAGGCTATATTTCCTTCCTGTGTTATAAATTGATTGAGGAAGAGTTATTTAACAATTCATTAAACCTTGTGATTTCATCCTCTGCCAAAGATCCCATAAAACCTAATGCTGAAATATATTTATATATAATGTCATTTAATCCAGTTTTGAAAATCACTGCAGTAGAATTTAGGAGTTATGAGATTAATGGCTTTCTCACAAACCTACTTTTAAAAACTACTTGTTGAGTTTTCTTGTTTAATTTTTTATCAGATAGGTAGTCCATGTGCAATAAATATATCATTAAAATATTCATTTAGAAACATTTAACTCTGCCTATCCCATCCAAGCAATGATACTTCCTCATCCAGTATCAACCCAGTAAGAATGTTGCAATGAATTGTAAACTTTGTTTTTAAGAGTACCTATTGGTACAGAAATAAAGAAAGAGAAGCAGCAATGAAAACAGTAAATGAAAGGAGGACTATGTCCTGTGGCAGATGCCAGGCCAAAGACCAGGCTTGTACATAATGATCTCCTAATCAAAAGCATTTTTTCTCACATGTCAGAATTATTGGCTTACATACGTCTTGCTTCTTGTTTGAGGTTCAGTAATTAGGTATTTCTTTAAGTTAACAAACATTCATTTTTAAATGCAAACATTTGTAAGAAGGTTATGACCGTTCATTCATGAGAATTGGTTGGTTAATCTGATTGCTTTCTTCCTAACATTTAGCTGAGAACAGCTGAACTGAGACACTGTGAGTCTGAGTAAATAATTTTTTGACTCATGCCCTCTGTGCTCCCCAGATGGACTCCATTTCTGAAACCCCCAACTTGCCCTTCACGTTCTGCTCTCCTGGAGAATTCAACTGTCTGACCTGAGTGTGTGTTTATGACAGAGGCCATACAGTCCGAGCAACAGTCCCCTCAAGAGAGTTGAAGCTTTAAAAACATTTCTGTCAGTGTTATTGACAGTTGATTTATATCCTTTGAATTTGCACTCCTGGATCAAGATTCTTTTTTCTCCCCACCCAGAGAGTATCATCATCATTTAAAATGGTAAATCTGGGCAAGTGCCAAGGTCTACTCGTCTTTGGAAGGCTGCCTTTCTAATCAATTCACTTGGTTTGGGGCCACATTACAAACCAGATCCACTGTGTTTGTGCTGAAGTAGGAACGATGAATACCTTGTTGTCACTGAAGGATCATGTTCTTATTTCCAAAGATACTTTCAGGGAGACATTACATAAAATGCTCTCATTCTTATAGATAAGATAAAAATTGACTTTTATTTTCAGATTTATCCCATTCTTTGATTTAGAAGTCAAAACCTGAAAGGTTGAATGCATTTTACCTAATTGTGATTTTAGTTTCTTTCAAAGAAATAACTCGGCGTTTAAATTACAATTTAACTTACAGAGAATTACTTTCTATAAAAATTGTGTCTTCCATTTAAATTTACCTTAATACACTTTTTTTATACTGAAGACATAATGCTCTAAATTTTAAAAATAGCAGATAATTACACTTGAAAACCTACCTATCTGTACAAGCCTTTAAGGTATACGAGGCTAACTATTTTTAAGTAAGTCCTAAAATTCTTCCAAAGCTTTCATCACATTTTTATGACTTATAGAATAATGAATATATTAAAATCTGACATAACATTTAATGAAGATTATTTTGGAGGGAAACACATATAAAAATATTCAAATAATGCTTATGGCCAAACTGAGAGTCAACAAGCCTCTGCATCAAAAAGTGAAATAGTTTAATCAGTAAACTGGAAACTGATGATCTTTGTGGAGGTGGGGGGTGGAAATGAGAAAAAAAAGAAAAACAATCTCTTTGTAATTGCTGTCACTTTGGGCAGACAATAAGAAAAAACACCGACGTTAGTGTCACCTCAGGACACGATCATCCTTTTTGAACTGAATTTATTCAGTACATTTCTGTTTCTCAGCACCATGTCTCCAAGCATCACTTTGCTCATCACTGTTAAGAACCTCAGTCTGGAGGTGATCCTTTTATTATATTTTGATCATCTGTAGATAAAATGTCAAGCACAAGTGATATAAAAGAAGCAAATGATATCTGTGTTTGAACATAATAAAAAAAAAACCCAAACCCTGTTACCTAACTGAGCCTAGGTATATGTAGTCTCCTAAATGGATTCTATTTTAAAGTATTTTTTTCTCTCTAAAATTAATTATTCTTATTGAAATACTTATTAACTGAATAACCAGGGAACTGCATATCAGTAATGCCTTAAGGAATATTTCTTATTGGGGTGACAGAGGCTTGGAGTTGTGATTGGATAGGATACTATAGTGCCCTCCGCCCCATGAGAGGGTTGAAGGCTGCATCGCTCTCGAGTAGCCCCTTGAGGTTCGCTTAGAGCAGCATTTCTGCTTCGGAAGAGGCTGTCAGCCCTCTGGGCTACAGGAATATGCTGTTTTTAATAAGAACCTTGCACAAGACAGTAGCTGTGATTTGGAGTCTATTTTCTCCCCTCTACCACTGTTGAAATGGAGCAGATCACAAGATGATCGAATACTCAATGGCAAACTAGTTCTGAGCATTAGAAGAGAAATCATCAAGAACACCCAATCCACAAGTTAGACTTTCAAAAAAATGATTAAGATTCTTTTGGGGTCTTTCCTCCACTTCTGTGCTCTGGGAACATAACTGTGTTGCACTGCCATAGGAGAAGGATGGAAATGTGAGAATTAAATTCAGGTCGGTGTCATCACTCACCTCTCCTCTGGCTTAGCAGTAATCAACCCTGTTGTTTAGTGTCATCTTTTCACTATAACAAAGTGTAGAACTTGCATAGAGTCAGCCTATAAATATTAATGTGCCATCTCTGAAAAAGGAATAAGGTGCAGATGGAAAAAAACAGGCTTTTTGGTGAAGTCTATAAGTGCAGCAAGTTTGGAGGTCACGGTCTATGACTTCCACTTTCAGAGCTCACTGTAGATGGTGACTAAGATTAAAGAAACTGATACCACCTCTATTTCTCTGTTTGCTATGCTCTCTGCCTTCAATCAGTTAACCACTGAAGGATATTACATTTTTTAAAAATATGTCATTTAACTAAATTTATCTGAAAGTTATGAGCTAAGTACATCCACTCTCTGTGTTACCTTAAGAGCACTAGCTTCAATTCCATTGTTCATCACCTTTAACAAACCCTTTGCAATCTCACCATATGTACATTAATTTGCATACGAATGAATACTGTGTTCTACCATACTCTACACTATGTTCCAGTGAAAGTGGGGATGCCTGAGATCTATAACCACTATGCAATGAGCTGGACTTTGACTTGGATTGCCATCAACAAAAATGCCTTGCAGCCTTGTACTTAGTAAAGTCAGAAATAGGAGGACTAAGTATCTATAGAGAAGATCAGAACAATTTTTCATCCCAATGCTCAAGAATATATGGCTCTTGAGCATAAAGTAAATGAAGAGATTAAGAAGAGCTCATTTACTTTTAAAAAGAGCTTCTCCTTTACTTAAAGCAGCCATAGTTCAGGGGCAGGTGTTGTGGGATGGAGGGGTATGGAGGAAGTACATCAGAAGCAGAGCGCAAGCAAACAGAGGAGAGAATGGTTGAATTTAGCATGACTGAGGAGCCCTGCAAGTCCTGAGAAACTGGAAGTTGCACAACTGAAAAAAGAGAGATGAGAAAAGTTCTGGGAACTAAAAGTCCTAACTCTAAGTAACTAAAGAGGTGAGAGAACTATTGAAAATGTAAAAGCACTGACTGCTAGGAAAATGTCATCACTAGAGAACAGACTGCAAGTCCCAAATCCAGATATAACTTTAGCTATCTGTTTGCAGCTCAAAACTCAAATAATAAAGCTCTGTTTGGTTGTCAACTTTGATAACTAATGTAGAAATTATGGGCAAATATTGTTTATTATTTTTTTAAGGAAGGTGTCCATATCCTAGAAGTGTATCAGAAGTCGGGAAAAGAGGCAAACCATATGTCAGTCACAGTGCTTAGTATTAGATAAGCCAGACAAACTGTAAGTCTGAGGTCATTGAAAACTCAATTCTTATCTCTTTTTTAGCCCTGATTATTTGTGTGTGTGTCTGGTGAAGGAAAGTGCAGCATTTATTATAAGGCACCAATACAGGGAGAACGGGTGGCTTGTACTCAAAAACCCTGAATTCCAGACCTGAATTCCTTTATGCCTATTTTTCAATGTGAATATGCAAAAAGTACCTTCTTCCTTAAAAGACATTTGTGAATTAATAAGTAGAAACTGAAAATATATACACTTTAAGCCCTGTATGTATTTTATCATTACTTGCATTGCTTTTTGCAGGGGAAGGGGGGCTGAGAGGCAATTGCCTAGGTTAGACAAACTATTTTTAAATCCAGAAGACTCAAAGCAGTAATCATATGTTCATTACTACTCATTTTCCTGAAGTCAAAATTGAACACAGTTAATAAAATCAATGTTTCACGAAAACCTCACTGTGTATTTAACAGTTGCCTGCTATGTACTTTAGGGAGGTGATTCTTGGGTGGCTGTAACAGCTGTGGGAACACTGTAAGAGAGATGGCCAGCTTTTGTTGTCTACAGACTCCATTGCCTTAAGAGACACTGAGATCGGCAGAGAGGAAAAAAAGAAAGAAAGAAAGAAATTGCACTGATCCAATAGATACACTGCTGAGAGCTTTCTATTATATTCCTACCTCAGACATTGTACCACCATTAAATTCACACATTCAGGCCCTGGGAATCAAGCCAACCTGACACATAAGTTTGGCTAAAATAAATCTACTGTATTAGTTTTTGTGAAATTGATTAAGCTCTGTGGATTCCAGATCAGTTCTATTTTTCAAGCAGTCAAAGGCAAATAAACCGTAATGTAAGAGACAAAATAAGACGACTGGCAGAGATAACATTGAATTGCAGAGGGGGAAGCAAGCTGCTATAAGACATGCTCTGAGCCAGAAAACAGCACAAGGTCATCGATTTGGCAGTTGTTTTGGGTATTTTTTTTTTTAATTTGCTAACAGGCAACATTTTTTTAAGCCTGTTAAGGAGACTGTCCATCACAAAGGCATAATTTTAATCAGAATTCTTACAACGCTTCCGAAATTCCTAAAGGCAATCAGCTCCACTCAAATTAGTAACTCAGATAAATCACCATTAATTAGCTAATATAAGCCAGCAGGTGGTTTTGAGCCCAGAGACATTCCCTGGTTATTTAAATTATGTATACTACACCATACTAAAGAAAGAGTAAGTAAAAGGGAGCAAAGAGACAAGTCTATATAAAAAAAAAAAAACTGTTTAGGGATAATACTCAACTAAAATCTCCTGCAACTTCCATGTCTTACCCAGAGGAATACAAGGCAGCCTTGACCCTCAATTCAAAAAATATTACTCACCAACATCCAGCTCTCATTTCAACACTGATTATGTATGCAATGTACAAAGTGTGCATTGGAAGCTTACTTGAATATATTTGTTCTAGAAAGATTACTGATTACTAAAGAATAGGAGAGGAACAATTGTTTTTCATGCATAATTTGCGACACAAGAGAATCTTCTTCATAATCTTTATGCCCTTGTTTTCTTTAATTGATCTACTCTAATTTATGTAATTGAGGGTTATTTCCTAGACTATAAAAAGAGTTAGAGGCCCAGCATAGCCGCCCACCATCTAAGACTGTCTTTGCGATGGAATAGTTTAGAAGATGATTAGTTTGTATTGAAAATTCATCTGTGGATACAGGGGCAACTTTTCTTAATCCTGTTAAAGAGATATTCCTTTACATTCTTAAACAAATAGGGAAACTTTTGATAGGCCAATCACAGAATAGTTTTTGGACAAAAACTACTGTTAGACTTCAGAGACCTAATTTTATTCTGTTCTGCAAATGCTATTCATATTATGTATCGTTTCAAACTTCATAGCTGTAACGTCTACTTACAGGATTTTGAAAACATAAGCTTAAAAAAAAATAGACCTCTAAACCTGATTAAAGACTTCACTAAAGAAAATCAGAGTCTGATTCTGTTCAAACATGAGAGTTGAATTTCCATAAACTATAATTTGTTGAGTCAGGAGACATTCATTCATTTTAAGACTAACAGGCCTTTTGAATTGAAGCCTCAGAAATAAACCAGCTCCTGGGATAGGCTCGACTTGGTTCTGGGTCCTTCTCCGAGCTCCCTGAGGACATGTGGTGCAGAACCTTAAATTTGTATCGCAGTTACGCCTGGAACGGGCCAGAAACCAGACCAACCCATGAAACTGGGGAAGTGAGGAACAGTTCCCACCAGCATTTCTCTAAACATACTTTTATCTCAGTGGGAGAGGAAGAGAGACAACACCACTGCCCCCGACCCAACAACAACAGATAAAAATGACCTGATATTAATAGTTTTGTTTAAACTGAAATTGTCTGGAAAATACTTGTGAACCCTTATTTCACTGTGTTCGAATATTGGCCTCAGGATCAGACCAAAGGGCAAATCGTGACTACTTTAATTTCTCAAGTTCAAGTTCACCATCAAACGGCACAACAGCTTCACAAGTACAAAGAGCTAACATTGTAATGTTAAGCCAGCTGGAAAATCAGCACCAAGTGTATGTGGAGTTTGAGACATTTTTAACATCCCTGGGTTTTCCATACAACTCTCCATCCTTCTTTGAGCAAACTAACAAGTCCTACCTGCTGGTGCAGCCCTGCATGTTTCAGAGAAGCAAATGCTGGCTTGTTGCTGGCTTCATGTAACCGTGCCCTTTGATATCTTTTTTTTTAAACTTTGTAATAATGCTGTGGCTACTGCTGTTCACAAATATTTTATTTATAAAATCTGTCCTCCCCTAGGGCTGGTACAGAGGATCTACAAGCTGAAGGCTAGTCTATAAACTCCACTCACTCTAGGGGCCTGAGCTTCTTTCTCTAACATCAATCGCTGAGCTGGGTGTTTAGACAGAGTAAACTAGCTGTGCTTCCCAATTGCAATAGAGAAAGCAAAGCATCTCTTTGCAAACAGGTTTTCCTGTTGTGGCATTCTTTAGATAGAACACACTGAGAGAAAGCCATTGTGAGGTAGCAGGGCCCTTTCTGTCCATGCGAGTGCTAGAGGCCAGTACTAAAGGCCAGAGGAAAAAATGTTTATTAGAAAACCTATCACCATCTCTAGATTAGCATTTGAATAACAAACCTGAGGGTCTTCACACTATTGCTACGTGACTGTGCTGTTCCATAGGTTATTGAAAACACTAATGCAGCATGATGCAAGAAAGACCTGGGGTTTCAAAAGCACAAATATTGTTCCTATCAACTGTCGTTTCAGTGGCCTTCTGCCCCCGGAGTATTAGTAGGACTATATTTAATAACTGAACTATGGTCTATATTTCAGACTTTAGCTAAACTTTACTTAATGGCCAAAACAGGAAGGAAAAGGCATTCTTCATTTCCTCTCTCTCTCGATTGCCTAGACAAGCTTTATCTGCTACAACAGGCAGAGAATACTGCCACGGCCAACCAGTGGAGGTCAGCTCCCGCGCGCCCAGCAGCGCATGCCAGTCCCCGCTCCTCGGCCAGGGGCGCTCTCCCTGCCTGCCCCGAGCCTTTGGTTCTTGCCAACAAATGTCTTCTTTCTCTTCTTCGGCCCAGATTGCCCCCTGCCCTTTAGAAAAACACTCATCGTAGAAACCATATACTTGTGTGATCTGTCTGCTCTCCTGATTTCCACAAAGAATGGTGATACATTAACAATAACAAACCTTAAGAGCTACAAGCAGAGTAATTGTGAATAATAGCCTCTGTCCACATAATCTTCCATAAACAAGTAACTTATATCTGGTGATTTGCCACCAATTCTAAACAGTTCCATGAGATCATGAAAATGCCCATTCCTCTTGTTCCATTCCTGCCTTACCCACCCATCCACCAGCTTCTGCCACTGTCCTCCCCAGACCCTTCATCCAATATCCCCAGATGTGCTTTTGGCACATGCTTGATCAAAATTGGTGATAGTCCAACACCCACACCAGGCATCTGGGTGTTAATGTTCAGTATTTGCTCTCTGGTTCTTGGTTTATTGATGGTGAATGACAGGGACTCTCTCTCCACTTTCCTCTTAATTTTTCAGATTTTTACTCATAAAATATTACAGCATGGGGGACCACTCCCCATGTCCACCTCCAGTACCTCCCTACACATCCCCACAGGGAGTGGCCACATATCTCACCATTCATTCGTTCACTAAACTTGAGTACAAACCATAAGCCAGACATTTTCCAGGCCCCTGGAAGTACGAAATGAATAAAACACAATCCCTGCCATCAAAGGGCTCACATTCAGACGAGTAAGCAGATGACAGTATATTTCCGTGGTTGATGAGACAGGCATACATCACACCTGGGAACACAGAGACGTGCCCTCGTCCCACCCAACAGAGAGGATTACTGACTCTCCATACTATGCTTAGAAAGTAACTCAGTAACTGGGCTACACCCTTTGTGGAACTAGAAAGTATATGAGAAGGCGGCTTGTGGAACTTCATTGGCATTTACTACATCAATCTCTTTTATTATTTTTTTAGCAAAGCATTGTTGATTTACAATATTGTGTCAGTTTCAGATGTACAGCAAAGGGATTCAGTTATACATGTATGTGTATATATATCTATATTCTTTTTTCTATTCTTTTCCATTATACTTTATTACAAGATATTGAATATAGTTGCCTATGCTATAGAGTAGGACCTTGTTGTTTATCTACTTTAATTATGGTAGAATGCACCCATACTCCCAATTTATCCCTCCCCCCTTCCCCTTTGGTAACCATGAGTTTGTTTTCTATGTTTGTGAGTCAGTTTCTGGTTTGTAAATAAGTTCATTTATTCATGTATCAACTATTTTTAGATTCCACAGGTAAATTTTATCATATAATGTTTGTCTTTCTCTGTCTGACTTACTTCACTTAGTATGATAATCTCTAGGTCTATTCATGTTGCTGCAAATGGCATTATTTCATTCTTATTTATTACATCAATCCTATTTATCCTGGGAAACCCATATTTGAAGACCTCTAGATTCTACCTCTGCTGCTGTTTACCTGTTCACGCTTACTTCTCTCCTCTGCCTCCCCTCCGCAGCCTTGCTTCCCTTCACTCCCTCTCTCACCCTCTCTCTCTCAATCTCTGTCTGTCTCTCTCTCTCTCTCTCTCTCTCACACACATGTACACACATATTCCAAATACATCTAATAAAAGCCAGTTTCATTCAGAGTAAGGAGAAGCAACAACCAGATATGATGGGATAGTACTCCTACAGACATAGGGGTATTTCCTAGAATAAGGAAGATGTCAATGCTCATTCCTTTCCCTCCCTGCTCTCTGAAGCCATTTGGCAGTATTCATCCTTATTGATAAATAAGCCACTCTTATCAAAAAGACGCTCTTCCTTATTGATAAATCAAGTCTAGGTGACTTAGGTTTGTGGGCATTTGCTCCTCACAGTGGATGAATGCTCCAAATGTCCCTATTCCAGTCTGTTCCTTTGATTGACTGTTCCATGTGAGAGAAGCTCTCATGGTGCAATTTGTAGCTCTTTCTGTTCCATCATTCCCAGATGTAAAACATGCACACTCTGCCGACGGACCAACTCAATAACTGAGCCTCCTCCCCCTCGCTGGGACAATGCAGATGAAATGCTCTGTCAATTTAAACTGCTAGACGAATCTTGGTATTTCCAAAGCTAAATAAGAAGCAAAAGGCCCAGCAGAAGGAGATCAAAGCAAACTATAATAATCCTCAAACTAGATGTACTTATTACCCTTTAATTGTCACTTGAAGGAAACTGATACGCTAAAGACATATGAGTGAAATTGGACTAGATATTTCTTTGCCAATGCTGTGAAACTGAAGGGTGTCTTGTATTCCATGTTTTGTTGTATTAAAGACATGAAAAGAAAAAACAAAAAAACAGAAGAAGCAGTCTGGCTGTGCTGCTGGCTCACTGTTGAACTCTCTAAACCATCCACCTCTAATTCAACCTGACACTGCTAATTTTGGCATTAGAGTTTGAAATGAAAATCAATATCTGTTTTGAGCTTGAAAACAGAGTGACTGTACCTCAGGTAGAGCACGGCCAGGCACTTATTTTCAGTGATCTGTAAGGAAGGTAATAGAAATTTTCCAATTTGGAGCATTTAAAACACTTATTCGGATGAAATTCTGATTGCCTTGGTGGAATTCGCTATGAACTGCATTCTTTCTCCCTCTTAAGGCCTATGATAAAATGCTTTCCAAACTTACTTGCATGTTTTCTTTTTTAGAAAAATCTATGTTTCTGAGGACATTTCCCATATGAGATTTAGAGACTGTCCCTTGCCTTCCTGCTAGGACAAAAGGTCTCCAACTAATGTAGGTGGTGAGTAAAAGGCTCAGTCAGGGCCTGAGGACAGATTTCTCCTGTGATGTCAGGCTGAGATGTTAACTAGTACTTTTGCTGGAAGAAAAAAGTCCTATCAGAGGAATTTATTTTGCATTGCGTTTTCTGTTGTGTTCTTTTTGTTGTATATTACATTAAAATCTCTTCTGAAAAGAAAATTACATCATTAAGAAATGTTTTATATAGCCTAGCCTGTTCTAATCTAATGCTTACTTCAATCTAGTCCTCTGATCAGCTATTTTGTTTTAAAAAGAGGAAGAGAAGGGAGGAAAAGAAAGGAAAAAAGGGAAAGAGCGAGAAAGGAGGGAGGGAAGAAGGGAGAAAAGTTCACATAAAAAACTTTTTTAGTGTTTTGAAGTATTTCTTGTTTTTAATGCATTTATCTCTTTCTTTATTATTATTTTTTAAGATTTGTAGTTTTATAATTTTATTTTGGGGGGAGGATGAGGTAATTGAGCTTATTTATTTATTTATCTTTAGAGGAGGCACTGCAGATTGAACCCAGGACCTTGTGCGTGCTACGCATGTGCTCTACCACTTGAGCTATACCCTCCCCCTCTTTTTTTTAAATGCAGTATTTCTTTTATCTCTAATGACTAGTTATATTTGCTGTATAAACTGAGTTCTGTGCTCTTCCAGCTGTAGGGGATGTGAGGATACCTTCCTCGCAGAGAGAAGAATGGAAAGAATCCTCATGTCCCCTTCTAGAGTTACTTCGTAGCTCCAGCAAAACACTTTCAGCACTATTCCAGAAGTGCCACAGATAAATTTTTTTTTAACCAAAATGTCACATTCTTTACTATTCTGTATCATATCTTAACTTTTTGCCGAGAGGCTCCACATATAGCTATTAATACTCATACAGCATAATTTCCCCAAATGCTTCATGAAAGACAAAAAAGTATATGCTAAAGAGTAAAAGCGCCTTCCGCGCATGGATGCTTTCTTGAGGAATAAGACTATCGCCAGCTTAGTATATATCCTGTCAGACACATTTCTATGCAGCTGAGTGTGTGGTTTGGGGTTTTTTCGTTTTGTTTTAAGTAAAATTGACCTACAACACTATGTTAATTTCCAGATGTACAACAAAGTGATTCGATATTTCTAAGCATTACAAAATGATCACCCCAACAAATCTATTTATCATCTGTCACTGTACAAAGTTATTACAGTATTACTGCTGTAAATTTAAAAATTTTTTGAATGGAAGTAACCAGGATTGAACCCAGGACCTAGTGTGTGCTAAGCATGTGCTCTCATTAGCTATATCCTCCCCACTTCTTAAAAAAAATTTTTTTTGGATGGAGACCATGCTGTACATTTTAAACCTGTGATTCATTTATTTTGCAACTGGAAGTTTTTACCTCTCTTTTTTTAATTGTTTATTTTTTTAATTTAATTTTTTTGATGGGGTGAGATAATTAGGTTTATTCATTTATTTATTTTTAGAGGAAGTACTTGGGTTTGAACGCAGAACCTCCTGCATGCTAAGCATGCGCTCTACCACTTGAGCTATACCCTCCCCCTGCCGGAAGTTTTTACCTCTTGATCTCCCTCATCTGTTTCACTCATCTTCCAACCCCCTCATCTCTGGCAACCACCTATTTGTTCTCTGTATCTATGAATCTATTTCTATGTTGTTATGTTTGTTCATTTGTTCTTTTTTTTTTTCAAGATTCCACGTACAAGTGAAATTAAATAGTGCTTGGCTTTCTTTGACTTATTTCACTTAGCTTGATACATTCTAGATCCATTCGTGTTGTGCAAATGGCAAGATCTCATTCTTATGGCTGAGTAATATTTCATTATTTATATACCCATTCTTTATCCATTCATTTATTTATATATCTCTAGACACAGGTTGCCCTTCCATATCTTGTCTATTGTAAATAATGCTGCAATGAACTTGGGGTGCATATATCTATTCAAATTTTGTTTGTTTGTTTGTTTTCTTTGGGGAAATACCCAGAAGTGGAATTGCTTGATCATATGATAATTCTACTTTTAAGTTTCTGAGGAGCATTCATACAGTTTTTCACAGTGATTGTAACAATATACATTCCTACCAACAGTGCACGAAAATTCCCTTTTATCCATATCCTCACTACCACTTGTTATTTGTTGTCTTTTTGATGACAGCCATTCTGACAGGTATGAAGTGGTATCTCATTGTGGTTTTGATCTTCATTTCCCTGATCACTAGTGATATTGAGCATCTTTTCTTGTGTCTGTTGGCCATCTACGTTTTCTCTTTGGAAAAATGTGTGTACAGTTCCTTTACCCATTTTTTAATTGGATTGTTTTTTGAATTTCAGTTGCATAAGTTCTTTGTATATTTTGGATATTAACCCCTTATGAGATACATCATTTGAAAATATCTTCCCCCATTTAGTAGGCTACCTTTTCATATTGTTGATAGTTTGCTTTGCTGTGCAAAATATCTTTAGTTTGATGTAGTCCCATTTGTTTATTTTTGCTTTTGTTTCCCTTGCCTGAGGAGACATAGCCAGAAAAATATTGCTAAGACCAATGACAAGGAGTGTACTGCCTGTGTTTTCTTCTAGGAGTTTTAGGTTTTCAATTCTTACATTTAAGTCTTTAATTCATTTTGAATTTAGATATATGGTGTGAGAGAGTAGTCTGGTTTGATTCTTTTGTATGTAGCTGTTGAGTTGTCCCAACACCATTTATTGAAGAGACTATCCTTTCCCTGTTGTCTATTCTTGCTCCTTTGTCCTAGATTAATTGACCACATAAGCATATGTTTGTTTCCTGGCTTTCATCCTGTTTGATCTGTGTGTGTGTGTGTGTGAGAGTGTGTGAGTGTGTGTATGTGTTTGTGCCAGTACCATACTGTATGGATTATTGTAGCTTTGCATTATAGTTTGAAATTAGTGTGTGATACCTTCAGCTTTTTTGTTCTTTCTCAAGACTTTTTGGCAATTCAGGATCTTTAGTGATTCCATACAAATTTTAGAATTATTTGTTCTTATTCTGTGAAAAATGCCATTGATACTTTGATAGGGATTGCACTGAATCTGTAGATATGGTCACTTAAAAAATACTAATTTTTCCAATCCATGAGTGCAGAATATCTTTCCATTTGTTTGTATCATCTTCAGTTTTTTTCCATCAATGTCTTATGGTTTTGTGAGTACAGATCTTTCACCTCCTTGGATGGATTTATTCTGTTTGATATACCTGTAAATGGGATTGTTTTCTCCATTTCTCCTTCTGATAGTTCATAGTTAGTGTACAGAAATGAAACAGACTTTGCATATTAATTTTGTGTCTTGAAATTTTACTGAATTCATGTATTAGTTCTAATAGTGTGGTGGCGTCTTTAGGATTTCTCATACTGTTATAGTCAGAAAAGATACTGGTATAATTTCAATCTTCTTTCTTTTATGGCTAGTTTTGTGGTCTAGCATGTGATCTATCCTGGAGAATGTTTGATGTGCACTTGAAAAGACCATATTCTGCTTTTGAATAGAATGTTCTGTCTCTCTATCTATCTAACCTGGAAATATTCTATCAATCAATCAGTCTATCTATCGGTCTATCTATCTGTCAATCTATCTATCTATCTATCTATCTATCTATACGTGTGTATGTGTGTGTGTTTGTGTAATCCACGTGATCTAATGTGTCATTCAAGGCCAGTGGTTCCTTATTGATTTTCTGTCTGGATATTCTGTTCATTGATGTAAGTAGGATGTTAAAGTCTTCTACTGTTATTGTGTTGCTGTCAATTTCTCTTTTTATGTTTGTTAATATTCTCTGCGTGTATTTAGGTGCTCCAAATTGGGTGCACATATATTTACAATTGTTATATCATCTCATTGATTTGATCCTTTTATCATTATAGAATGTCCTCTTTGTGTCCTGTTACAGGCATCATTTTAAAGTCTATTTTGTCTGATATAAGTATTGGTGTCCCAGATTTCCTTTTATTTACATTCACATGGAATACTTTTTTCCATCCCCTAACTTTCAGTTTGTGTGTGTCTTTATATCTGAAATGAGTCTACTATAGGCAGCATTTAATTGGGTCTTGTTCTCTATTCATTCAGCTACCTTATGTCTTTTGACTGGAGCATTTAGTCCATTTACATTTAAATTATTGATAGATATGTACATAATGCTGCTTCCATTTTGTTAGCGGTTTTCTGGTTGATTTGTAGATCTTTTTTGTTCCTTTTTCTTCTTTTGCTCTTTCCCCTTGTGATTTGATGACTTCAGTGTTTAGTTTATCTTTGGGGTTATGTTTGGATTTCTTTCTCTTTTTGTATGTGTCTATTAGAGATTTTTGGTTTGTAGCTACCATAAGGTGTATATGTAATGACATATATGTGATTATTTTAAGTTGATGACTTCTTAAGTTCAAATGCACTCTAACAACCCTGCATTTTACAACCCCCCCACACACACACAATGTTTTGCCATCATATTTTATATCTTTTTGTTTTGAGTATTCTTTAATTATTTCTTGTGGATATAGATGATTTTACTTTTGTCTTTTAACTTTCCTGCTAGCTTTACAAGTCGTTGATCTACTACCTTTTCTATATGTTTGCCTTTACCAATGAGAGTTTTTTCCTTTTATAGTTTTCATATTTCAGAGTGGTCTTTTCTTTTTCACTTAGAGAAGTCCCTTTAACATTTTTTATAAAGTCAGTTTAAGGGTGCTAAGCCCTCTTAGCTTCTGCTTATCTGTAAAACTCTTTGTCTCACCTTCAAATCTGAACGTCTTCCCATGTAGAGTATTCTTGGTTGTAGGTGTTTTCTTTACATCACTTTAAATATATCATGCCACTCTCTTCTGGCCTGCAAAGTTGCTGCTGAAAAATCAGCTTATAGCCTTATGGGACTTGCATTGTACTTAACTAGTGTTTTTCTCTTGCTGCTTTTAAGACTGTGTCTTTAATTTTCATTCTTTAATTACATTGTTTCTTGGCATGAACCTCTTTAGGTTCATATTATTTGGGACTCTCTGTGCTTCCTGGACCTGATATCTGTTTCTTTTCCCAGGTTAGGGAACTTCTCAGCTATTATCTCCTCAAATTAGTTCTCTGCCCTTTCTCTCTTCTCCTTCTGGGACCCATATAATGTGAATATCAGTATGTTTGATGTTGTCCTAGACATCTGTTAAATTGTTCTCTTTTAAAAAAAAAAAAAAAAAACTCTTTTTTCTGTTCAGCATGAGTGATTTCCACCACTCTGTCTTCTGGTTTACAGATCCATTCCTCTGTATCATCTAATCTGCTGTTGATCCCTTCTAGTGTATTTTCTATTTCAGTTATTATATTCTTCAGCTCTTTTTGATCCTTCTTTATGTTTTCTACCCCCTTAACTTCTCACTGTGTTCATGCATTCTTCTCCTGAGTTCATTGAGCATCTTTATGATAATTACCTTGAATTCTTTATCAGGTAGACTACTTATCTCCACTTTGCTTAGTTCTCCTGGGGTTTTATCTTGTTCTTTCATTTAGAAAAAAATCCCTCTGTTACCTCATTTTGCCTAATTCTCTGCATTTATTTCTGTATTAGGTAGGTCAGTTACATTTCCTGATCTTAGAGAAGTGGCCTTACAATAGGAGATATACTATGGAGCCCAGCAGCACCCTCCCCTAGAGCTATATGCTCTAGGTGCACCCCCTATGTGGGCTGCATAAGCCCTTCTGTTGTGGTGGCGCTGACTACTATGGGCAGCTGGTAGGGGGGTCTAGCTGCCTGATCCTATCTCCAAGGGTGGCTGCTGGCCCACTGAGGAGGAATGGCTGGCCACAGGGGCTGGGCTGGGCCAACTGGTGGGCAGGGCTGAGTTCCCAGTCCACTAGCTGCTTGGCCTGGAGGGGTCTTAGGACTGGTGCCAATTGGCTGGTGGGCAGGTAAGCCTCCAGACTAATGGGCTAGAAAAAGGACTCCAAAATGGTGCTTTCCAGCACCAGTGTCTTCATGGTAGAATGTTATTGGAAACTCATGTTCATTTTCTTTAAATCTAGAAAAGTGAATGTTATATGCTTATGATTTCTTTAAAATTTCACAGCAAAAACTTATAGCTAAAATTGTGTTCAAAATTTTAATTATGAAGAAATTCAATAATAGTTGGAGAAATCAAAGAAAAATATCACTAATTAACCAATTATTTCACTTAGAAAGACACCAGTATTTAAAAGATTTATAGCTATTCTTTGACCAATAATTTCACATTTCTTCTTTAGTTACCTAACATTTCCATTTATCAGAAAGGAAGAAGTGCTTTATTATTTTCTTCTTAAAAAGATAAAGCATTTGAGTCACTAGATGCTATTCTGGCTAAAATTTAAGCTCAATAGTCTCACGAATTTTCATAGCTGAATTTTAAAAAATACCTCACAGATATGGTAAAAGAGACTCCAGTGGTCTCTCAGAAGTAAATGTCTGTGTACCTGGGAAAGCTGTTATATTGTGTTTATATGCTAATAACATCCTGGCTTGCTCAAATATTAAATATTTTCTGAAAATCATCAGTGTAATAGTTCTGTTTCCTCAAGTTCTTATTTGAGGCCTTGAGAAAGCCACTCCGGAAGACATCTTTGGTAGGCATTTGTCACTCTTAAGATGAAAACCAGTTGATTTTAAACAATAAGTTATCCAACACTACAGCTAGATAACATACTAACATAAAATAGGATAAGTAAATAGATTCTTCTTAAATAATAGTTCTAATAATATTTTAAAATATGCTTCTGAAAGTCCATTAAATATTAATCTATTATTGTTTCAAGGAAAACATATTTGAAATTAGGTGTATGACTGCCATTATTTCATGCAAGCTCATGAATTTTTGTAATTGTGATATATATCATACTTACAGAAGTGTACAGAACATATATATTTCATCCAGATGTCATGTATTAATCAAAACATGATGCTAAATTCCATAGCATGTCAAATCCGTACTATATTAGAATGTTCAGAACTTACCTTAAATTGTTAGAATAAATCATTATCAGTTTATAGATTTATTCATTCACCCATTCAAAAACTAATTGTTGAAGAAAAGCTCTAAGTGTTCTAAAGAGCTGTATGTTAGGATTCTTGCCTTCAGGAAGTGTTCATTTTAACAGAGGATGTGAGATACTATGATTTTTTCAAAGAACTATGAGAGATAACTCTGTTTTCATGGACAAATTCATGGAAGAGTTGAGCTTAAAAGATGAACAGAGGGTGGGAAGGGATAGACTGGGACTTCAAAATTGTAGAATAGATAAACAAGATTACACTGTATAGCACAGGGAAATATACACAAAATGTTATGATAAATCACAAAGGAAAAAATGTGACAATGAGTGTGTATATGTCCATGAATGACTGAAAAATTGTGCTGAACACTGGAATTTGACACAACATTGTAAAATGATTATAAATCAATAAAAAATGTTAAAAAAATTAAACTTTAAATCCTTAAAAAATAAAAAAATAAAAGATGAACAGGATTCTTTGGCCAATAGGCAAAGGGGAATAGAAGAAAAATCTAAATAAATAATGGAACTGCATGAACAAAGGACAGAAATGAAAAGACAAGAATTGTGAGGGAAATGGCAAGGAACCCAGTTTATCTGAACATGCTGTATCTATGGGGAAATAGTGGGAAATAAAGGTGAGCTCTATTAAATGGAGAACAGCGAAACGTTTGGACTTGTGTTTTGGTCATTGGGAGGCTTCTCAAGATTTTTATCCCAGGGTCAGATGAGCAGAGCAGACCTTTAGGAAGATTAATCTGGGAGTAAAATACAAGATAGATATTAGAGACAAGGAAGAGAGAAGCCAGAGAGACCAGTTGAAAGACTACTGTAATAGATCAAGTAACAGAGGCTAAATTAAGGTTGGAGCCTGAAAATGGAGAGGAACAGCTAATAAAAATCTTTATATTAAGATATTTTAACTTAAACTCCTTTTTCTTGAAATATGAATCATAATTTGTAATGTTGATGATAATTTAGTTTGTTTCAGGCACTGAGCTAGGTGCTAAGATAAAAAAAAACTTGGATTCTCTTTTCAGATATTCAATATAATAAAAACAAGTAATAGCAACATTTCAGTCCTATAAAAAGCTTTCACAATTGAATTCTATCAACTTTTAAGGAATAGATATCTCCAGTGCTATTTAAACTTTTCAAGGTTACAGATAAAAAAGAAGCATCCAATTATTTTTACAAAACCAGTATAGAATTTAATACAAAAATTTAACAAAGCACTAAAAGAGAAAAATAACTATAGAACTATCAGACTTTCAAACAGTACTACAAAATTTTGAATACGCAGAATCAAGTAGACTATTAAAAGAATAACATGCCGTGACCAAATGAGGTTTGTAACAGGAGTGTAGAGACAGCCCAGTATGAGGAGATTTATTAATGTAACTCACTGCCCTTCCCTCAGCCTCCCCTGTAAGATTCAAGATGTATCCCAAAACTCCTCCTACTCCTCCAGAGACCCAGGTGTTCTGGATAATGTCATTTCACTTCTGCCTCCACATTCAAAGTTGGCAGGAGTAGAGAGCGCAGCCAATCTCTGTGAGTTGCAGGCAAAAGTCCTCCCCTAGCTTTGGCTCCTGACTCCCAGCTTTACGCCCACTCTCTGCCTGTGGCTATCAGGTGTAATCTCCCTGTATCTATTATCACTCTTCAGAGCAGTGATGACAAA
Source organism: Vicugna pacos (assembly GCF_048564905.1). Taxonomy (NCBI): domain Eukaryota; kingdom Metazoa; phylum Chordata; class Mammalia; order Artiodactyla; family Camelidae; genus Vicugna; species Vicugna pacos. Next base: position 17,483,483 of record NC_132988.1, read on the forward strand.
ACATCCTGATCTCCCAAGACTCAATCCATAAGGTTTTCTACACACCCTTCCCCCACCCATCCCATCTCCCAATTCTCTTCAACCACTGAAATCCTTTCAGTGACTCCTTAGAAATTCATGGTCAGAAAAGGAATACCCTCCATCTGTCTCCATGTCTCTCCTTTTCATCCCTTGAAGCTCTTATCTCCTGGTTCATTGTCACTATGCATAATGATCCTCCAGCATTTTCTCTTCTCACTTTCTTGACCTCTTCTACTTCAATGACCTTGTCTTCCATCTTATCTTACCTACTCTTTCCTGTAGTTAAACCTAATAGACCTTTTCAATAGTGAAAACTGCACTGCCTTCAACTCAGTTTCAAAAATTCCACCATCTCCTGTCCCTGCACTTTGCTTCACATAATAAATGAGTTCCTATCAAGCCCTATTATCAGTTGGTCCTCCCACTTTTTCATTTTCCCTCAGTTCCCTCATGTTCACACTTCATTCTACTGTTTCCTAGTTCCCAGCATATATTAGTTTTTGCGATTTGGGAATGAGAAACAGAATTCATAGGAATTCCGTCAATCATAAGCTATTCTTAAAATACTTCCATAGTCTTCATACTCTTGATTTACTATCAATATATTTTAAAGTCTATAATCTAAAAATATAAATATATGAGGAAATATTAAGTTGAGTAAAATTTACAAAGAGCTGTTGCTTAGAGTGATTATTCAAACCCTAGAAAATGCCAGCAAACATTATTGGGTGAGAATTCAAATAACATAACATTCCAGTCACTTAGTAGTGTAACAACACTAAGAATCACGTATCAGAAATGCAGACTGAGAGATTTTTCTTTTTGCTTTGAAAACATATTTCTTGGAATACCATTCACAGAATTTGTGTAAAGTATATTACTCATGTAAGCCGAATAACAGTTATTTTCCTTGAAAGATCAACTCACCATTAGCAGCAGACAATGCCATAAGCACATATTTATAGCACGGCCACAGCCCAAAACAAGCCTAACCAGAACATGACTATTTCTCTCTTACATGTTCTCATTAAGTTTACAGAAATGTCAACCTTAGCTTTGATCCTGAGTTTCAGCATTTCCTGCTCTTGATTTCAGCTTGATGCTAGTGGATTTCTTCCCCCAAAGTAACGTCTTTATGTTGTTAGGCATTCATTCTCACAGGGGAATTATAATGCTTTTACCTGTTTCCCCAGTCTATCAACTTACCTTTTTTTCCCTGGGATTCAGGATTGAACAAAACATACAAATTTCCTGAAAAATTCCAGGAAGAAATTGCCACATGGAAACTACTTTTCTGTCTTTAAGTAGCTTAGAGTCTGTGGTCCATCTCTTGCCCCTCTGTCTTCTTCATAATTGCCTGGTAAAACCATGACATTAACTAGACTCCACTCTCTGTCGACTTCTTGTTTGTATCCTTAAAACAGAATGTTGCTGCAGAAAAGCAGACGGCCATGCTGATTGGTGTAATTTTAAATTCATGATCACTAACCTCAAGTGGGCCTTTAATGCTGACCCCAATCACTATACTCCTCGAGTTCATTCTCCCCTTCTTGTAGATGGCTACTTCACATTTTGTCCCCTTTACCCAAACCTCCAACACTTTCTCCCCCAGCCTCACTCTCAGTTGATGATCCTATTTCTTATTTTATTAAAAAACAATCAGAAGAGAACTCCCAATACAGCATCATCACATCCACTCACTTACCTACATCTCCGCTCAATATATACATTCTCTCCTTTTGCTGAGGATTGACTGTCATGCTCCCAGCCTAGGCCAGTCTGTCTACCTGTGTACTATATCTCATCCATTCTCATTTTCTCAGAGCCATTACCTCCAACAGTTCTCACCTCTCTCCATCTGCATCAAATGATCTGTAGATCATTCTTATCGGTATATAAACATGCAGTAATTTCTCTCACCTTAAAAAAAAATCTTTTGACCTCACCGTCCTCACCAGTTACTGCCCCATTTCTCTGCTCCACTTCATCACAACACTCTTTAAAGAATCATCTACATTAGCTGCTTCTAATTCCTGTCTCCCCATTCTCTCCTGAACCCACTCACGTCAGATGCCTAGTCCCACCTTCTACCAAGATTGTGTTTCTCTAACTCATCAATGACTTCCACATCGTCAAACCCAGTAGGCATTTCTCAGTCCTCCTCATCTTATTTGACCTATCAGCAACACTGAGCAGAGTCAATTACTCCCTCCTCCTTTAAATATGCTTTTCAAATGGCTCACCATACTGGCTTCTCCTTCCTCCCTAACCACTCCTGCTCAGTCCCCTTTGCTGGTTCCATGATCTTTAAGTGTTAGAGTGACCCATGGCTCAAGCTTTAATTTCTTCTCTTTTCTATTTGCACTCATACTCTTGTTTGTCTCATCCAATTTCATGGCCTTAAATATTATCTATTCACTAATAATGCTCATATTTATTTATACGCCCTGGAGCTCTCCTCTCGCCCAAATTCCAAGCTTGTATACAAAATTCCTAACTGACATCTTCCCTTGAATATCTAGAAGACACGTCAGACTTGGAATGTGCAAAATCACCCTCTCATCCCTTACCCGAACTGCGCCCAAATGGTGCTCCCTCCAGACTGTCCTGTCTCAATGAATGGGTGCATTATCCTTCCATTTGCACAAATTTAAAACCTGAGTGTCATCCTTAATCTCCTCACATGCCACTTCAAATCTGCCAACATATCCTGTTCCTGGAAAACATATCTAGTATCATGTAACTTCTTACTATCCCCCTGCTACCAACATGGTCCAAGCTACCTCCATATCTTGCCTGGATTGTTGAAATAGCTTCCCATGCAGTCTCTTCTTGACACAGCAGTCAGAGTAATCCTTTTAAAATACTAGTTAGATTATGTCACTCCTCTGCTTAAAACCCTCTGGATGATTTCCTATCTCACATGAAGTGAAAGGAGATCGTATGTGATCTGGCCCTCAGTTACCTGTCTGATAACCATTCCTTCTCCTCCCGCCCACTGTGCTAGTCCCCCTCTTCCCACACAGGTCTCCTTCTGTTCCTGGGACACACCAGGCAGGCCCCACCTCGGGACCTTTGGACTTGCTGTTCCTTTTGCCTGTGCTGCTCTTTGAGATAGTCCCATGGCTTAGTTCCCTTAGAATTTTAGCCAAATATCACATGGTCATACTGTTTTGAATTTGGTTTTGTTTTGGGAGGGAGGTAATTAGGTTTATTTATTTACTTATTGATTTTAATGGAGGTAATAAGGATTGAACCCAGGACCTCAGGCATGCTAAGCATGCACTGTACCACTGAGCTATACCCTCCCCTCTCACCTCATCGTACTTTTAGAAGTTGCAAACCACCCCCCATACACATATATACATTCCCTATATCTATACAGTTCCCTCTGTAACATATATTATCATCTGACATGTATTTTATTTATTTACTGTCTGTCTTTAACCTCTAGAATTATAAGCTTCATGACAATAAGATTTTGTCTATTTTCTTTCCCCAGTGTAGTATTCCCAAAACTTAGAACACAAATACATTATAGGCACTTTCCAAGTATTTGTTGAATGAATGAACAACTGAGAAGAGAAAGATTGCATGATTATCTCAATGGGTGCTCATAATATATTTACTAAAATTCATCATCTATGCTAGGAATAATTCCATAAAAGCAATAATAAAATAAAAGTGCTCACTATCACTGCTATCATTTAACATTATTATAAAGAAAGAAGACATATAAGAACTGGAAAAGGATGAGAACAGTGTATAGTCATTTGAAAAACCAAGGAAAAGCAATGAAATGCCTTATAAATAACAAAAGAACTTGATAAAATGGCTAGGTACAAAAGTAATAGGTAAAAATCAGTAGTCTTCTAGCTTCTGCTTAAGTGTAGAAAGCTAGAAATAATGTCATTCTCACCCTTTCAGCAACAACAAAACTACAAGATCTGCGAAATAATTTTTTTTGAACCCATAAGAGACCTGAGATCACAGGGCAACCAACCCAACTCTACAACCAAAAGAGAAAAAAAAACAAAAATGTATCTTTATAAAAACAAAACATTTCTGTATGACAAAACACCACAAATTTTTCAAGTTTTTAAATGAACTTGGAAAAGAGTCTGCAGATGTCACAGAAAGCTCATCTCTATTACAAAAAAATTATAAATATAAATATACATTATAAATATAAATTTAAAATTATAAATCAGCAGGCAAAAAACTAATAACTCAGTTTTTTAAATGGAAAAAGGATATAGGGAGTTTACCAAAAAGTAAATTTTAATGTGAAAAAAATGCTGGACTTTACACATAACAAGAAAATGTAAATTTAAAGTATAGGAAGGTTTCTCATCTATCAGATTATCAGGTTTGTTAATGCGTATGTTAGTGAGCATGTGATGATAGACGATCTCCCGCAAAACTGGTGAAAGGATAAATGCAGCCTCTCGGGAGAGTAGTTTGGCAACATAGAAATTTTAAATGCACAAAGCTTTGATCCAAAACTCTGTGTTGATCCAACAGATAGACTAACACATTCATTCATTCAACTATTTACTAAGCATCTCTACATGCTAGTACTGCACACTAATTAGAATGGCCAGAATCTGGAGCATGACAACATCAAGTGCTGGTGAGGATGTGGAGCAACTGGAACTCTCTTTCATTGAAAATGCTAAATGCTGCAGCCTAAAAGACAGGGTGGCAGTTTCTTACAAAACTAAACATACTCTTATCTTACCAGTGAGCAGTCACACTCTTTTGTATTTACCCAAAAGAGTTGAAAACTTATGTCCACACAGACACTTGCATGTGGATGATTACAGCAACTTTCTTCATATTTGCCAAAAGTTGGAAGCAACCAAGGTGTCCTTCTGTAGATGAATGGATGAATAAACTTTGATACATCCAGAAAATGAAATATTACTTAGTGCAAAAAAAAATTAGTTATCAAACCATGAAAAGACATGGAGGAAACTTAAATGCATATTACATGAAGTAAAAGAAACCAACCTGAAAAGGTTGCATGCTGTGTGATTCCAACTCTATGACATTCTGGAAAAGTCAAAACTATAGGCACAGAAAAAGAAAAATCAGTGGTTGCCAGGGATTGGGGGTGAGGGAGGAATGAATAGGTAGAGCACAGGGGATTTTTAAGACAGTGAGATTATTCTGTATGAAACTGTAATAGTGGATACATGTCATTATGTATTTGTCCAAATCCATAGAATGTACAATATCAAGAGTGAACCAAGTGGAGTCTGCTCACAGTTGGAGAGGCTCTGTGTGCATGGGGTTGGGGAGAGAGATATATGTGAACTTTCTGTGCTTTTTACTCAGTTTTGCTGTGAACTCAAAACTGTTCTAAAAAAATTAAGTCTATTCTTTTTCTAAAAAAAAAAAAAAGAGAGAAAGGAATGATATCCAATATATATGGTTTCTTTTAAATTACAGAAATATGTGTACATAAATAAGACATAAATATGTATTATGTATTTATATGTGAATATGTACTCTTTTATATACACATGAAGTGTTTCTAAAGGGATACTCAAGAAATAGTAATAGTGGTTGCCTCTAGGGAAGAGAAGTAAGTTGTTGGCAGTCAAGGATTTCAAACAGATTTTTTACTGTTCAACCTTAAAAAAAAAGGACAATGTGTATGTATCACCTCTTTAAAAAATAATTTAACTTTTTAGATGCAAATGAACATATTTACAAAACAGAAACAGACTCACAGACATAGAAAACAAACTTATGGTTACACTGGGGAAAGAGGGTGGGAAGGGATAAATTAGGAGTTTGGGATTTGCAGATACTAACTACTATATATAAAATAGATAAACAACAAGTTCATACTGTATATAGCACAGGGAACTATATTCAATATCTTATAGTGACCTATAATGCAAAAGAATATGAAAAGGAATATATGTATGTACATGTATAACTGAAACATTATGCTGTGCACCAGAAATTGACACAACATTGTAAACTACATTTAAAAATTTTTTAATAAAATAGTAATTATAATAACTCTTAAATTAAAAAACATGATATGCAGGGAATAATTATAGAATTCTTAGAGCCTGTCTTAGTCTGTTGGATTGCTATGACAAAAATACAATAGATTGAGTGGCTTGTAAAGAACAGGAATTTATTTCTCACAGTCTGGAGGCTGGAAGGCCCAAGATAAAGGCATTGGCAGATTCAGTGTCTTCATAGCAGGCCATCCTTTCACTATGTCCTAATGTGACAGAAGAGGTGAGGGAACTCTCTGGTGGCTTCTTTTATAGGGACACTAATCCCATTCATAAGAGCTCCACCCTCATGACCTAATCACCTCCCAAAGGCCTCGCCTCTAAATACCATCACCCTGGGCATTAGGATTTAACATGTGAATTTGGGCGGGGGATGGGGGAGCACAAACATTGAGTCTATAGCAAGGCCTATTTTTTTTTTAATCCTTCAAAAAGGATTTAATGAAGTTCTTCCTCTGTAATAATGTCAATGCCATGAGAATATTCTATTTATTTCACTTTCTAAAGCTGGAACTTCTTTACTACACTGAGTTTATATACTATAGTTCAGAAAAAGTAGTTCATGGAGTCATTGGTGATATATGCATGAAGCATATCACTTCTCTTTAATGTCATTCCAGAGAAGTTGTTTGTACACCATCTTAATGAAAAGTATCATTCAACCTGGGCAAGATAACAGGTATCAAAGAGAAAAACGCCATTATGTACCAGTGTTTAAATAAGAAAACAGGTCAGGTGAGTGAGAGATAACCCAGGTATCAGGGCAAGGCTCTGTCAGGGAAATTTTTTAAATAGGTGGTTTAGGTGTATAGATATGAGGGACTCTATTCAAGTTGACATGTAATTGACTTGGCATCCCAATTGGGATGAAATGCTGTAAGATGCTGGAGCAAATCCACACAACTTTAAACTACATGGAGTATTTGGGTTTTTTACTCCCAGTTTCTTAGTTCAGGTGAAAATGGCAAGAATGATGAAGAAAAAATTTTAAAGTACTTTGTATTTATATTGTACATCTATTAATATGTTTATATTATATTCACTTATATTTATATTGCTTATATATTCAATATTTATACAATTATATGTTTTTATATACTTATAAATTTGATGCGGTCTTATCACTGAAAAACCTATTTTATATTTTTCTTCAATTTACTTCACTCTCATGGGGTTAGCCATAAAAGTAGTCTTTTTCCAGTAATTTTTGTCATCTGAAATATGTATTATCATTTTTAATATCTTCTCATTCATTAAAGCATAATTTATATAGTGCTTTCCTATATAATATTTGTCAGCTTTCAGATATAGTACCTTTTTCTTTTTTCCCCAACCACAGTGCAAGAGAGCCAGAGAAGGTTAACTTGAAAGGAAGAGGTTATTTGTGTAGTAAGGAAAATGTCTTAACTCTGCTCTCCTTTCTCTCTTCTCCACTCTATGCCCAATACAATTATATAACCAAAATGCAGAAAGGCGACTTGATATCATCTTTGCTCTTTAAAACGACTGCATCCATGAAAATTAAGATACTCTATATAAACAACAAGGACCTACTGCATAGCACAGGGAACTATTCAGTAACTTGTAATAACCTATAATGAAAAAGAATATGAAAAAGAATGTATGTGTGTATAACTGAATCACTGTGCTGCACACCAGAAACTAACACAACGTTGTAAATCAACTATACTTCAATTTAAAAAAAAGATACTTTATGTAGCTGAAACCTTCATTCATGAAGACAGGAAGGAAAAATTAACTAAATAGTTCTTCAAACTTAACTTTTAAATTATCTTAAGCAATTGTACGTAAAGAGCCCATTTCTTCTCTGAAGCACTTCAGATATTGTGACTAAAAGTTTAGACTTTCTCTGCTTTACTTTCAAAATGAGCAAATAATATATCCAAGAAGAAAACCAGTTCTTAAAAACTGCGTATTTCTTATATACTCATTAAAGAGTTGTCCATAGATCTTGCTGGAGAATTCTTTCTTAATTAGATGGCTTTTCAAACCAATAGATTTGTCTTCATATACCTTTTGTGCTCTCACCTAAACTTTTAAGAGCAGACATGGTCATTCACTATGTCTTTCAGCAGGGATTTATTGCCCATCTGCCATATGCCAAGCAATACTTTATTATGCCACATTTTAAAAAGTAAATCATAAGGTACAAACTGTGTTCGTTCAGAAACCATCAAGTGTGTACTCTCTCTCAGACATCAGGCAGGGTACAGGGATGAATATATTATTTTTCAAAAGAGCAAAGTCTATAATCCTAAGACCACCAAGAAATGGTGATTCTGTGCTTAAATTCAAGTTTACATTCACAGGAAGTTTTTCAAAAATGACTTCTACCTACCTATAGGTCAAAATATATGTGCAGGTGTATTATGTGCACATGCTCCAACACAGAGATTCAAATTCTGACCCATCGATCAAGCTATTGAAGAACTCAGTCCTACCATGGAGAACCCAACAGGCTTACTTTTCCTGAGACAAGCATTTAAGTACATTTATATGTATTCTGTTAATGTCTTAGTATTTGTTTTGAAGCCCTATGCTGCCTCCTAGACGCCTATTAATGCTTTAGCAAATTGTACGTAAAACTCTCATTTCTTCTCTGAAGACCAAGCACAAATACAGAGAATCATGCTGTGATTATAGATTGAGCCCCCCACTGAAAACCCCACCCCAACCCCGCCAGCCATGTACTCCTGAATCCGTCTCATTTGAACACTGCTACCAACCAGCACCTAGCCCACAGATGTGTTTTTCGCTCAGTGGGTATTCAGTGAATATCTGCTGAATGAATGACAACTGATTACAGGTTGGTTAAGTGGATAGACACAGTGTATATTGCACGTAAACTATACCCACTACTGGAAAACAGTTTAAAATTTGTGTCAGTTGGAGAGTAAGGTAGCATGACTCTCTGTCTCATTCATTATCATGCAAGGGGAATTAAAAATATGTCTAATCAAAAGAGTGTTCCCTGAGCAATTGTTTTGCTACCTGGGTTCTGCAGAACACATGTGGTAATGGCCCAGAGCTGGTCTAAACAGCATGTCAAGAGTCTTTGTGTATAATTTTTATTTCTCATTGTCTTCACCTTCTCTGAAAAGAATGGCTGATAACCTTGCCTTGTGATAGCTGAGCTTTTAAGAGTGTTGTTTTATCTATTTTTTATGACCAACCTTATACTTGTTAACTGTAATTTTTGCTTTATGTAACATAAAAAAAAATCTGTGATATGGTGCCCAGTGAATTAACAAGAATAGCTGGACAAAAGACAAGAAATCTTTTTAAAACAAACATTAACATTAAACACCTTGGATAGGTGGGCCTTCTGGGGATTTTGCTTTAATGCAATGCAACGAAAGTGCACCATTTCTGTCTTCAGAAATAGTTTCTCTCAGATCCTGAGCTTGTCCAAAGCCGTATTACATAAGGAAGGGCTTTGTTTGTACTTCAGTATTTTACATCTTAGAGTCTTACTAAATCCTCCTTTGATCAATCTGATATTGAACAGATCTATATTGATTTCTTCTACACCTGTTTATGGTATTTGTTTTGATATATCCAGGATTAAAAGCCAAATTAACAAGTGTAATCAATTTTCTGAGTGATAAAGAAAAGTCCTCTAGTACCCTTAGACACAGTCATCTAGGGATAAAAACTTAAGTGAAGATGTTGTAATAAATGGATCGATTTATTCAATCACAGGGCATAAAAACATCAGCTCTGGGAAAGTGCTTTCCTCTAAGAGCTTTAGCTACTGAGTTTCTCTTGTGTTGCACCAAATGATTTGCATTTTTAGAGAAATTTCATGTCTGCAGTGAGCTCCAGTGAAAACATGAATAAATTGCTTTTCCTTCCCTCTTTTTTCTGACTTTATGAAGCTGAATCCATTAGAGGTTGAGTCAAAGTATAATGAAATAAAGGCAACAACGCACCTCATGGAAACCCTGGATTAGAGTCCCCGCTAGCCCAAGCCCGGCTGTCCTGGACCACCCATCAGATTTGTGGTCTTCAGGGAGGTCCCTGGGCTTGTGGCAATTTTTTTAACTGCTTCATTAGAAACGGTCTCTAGAAGACAAGAAAATACATAGACAAACAATCAAGAATGAAACGGGCTTTCCACGGCAGTTCTCCACAAAGTCAAATAAACCCTCCCCTCCCAGCCCAACACAGTACAGCTGCCTAGGAGGCCTTCTTGTTACCGCCTTCCTGCTGAATTCGCCGGGGTGAGGGAGTGTAGAATTCATGAGCACAGGCTTTGGCTCCAAACCAACCTGGGTTTGCAGTTTGCATCTCACTGAGCCAGTCATCACCTGTGTGATACTGAAGAAGTTCATCCCTTCAACCTTTGGTTTCCTTGTCTGTGTGTCAGGGATACTAATACCTAGAGCACAGGATGGTTGAACACTTAAAAAAAAAAAAAAGATCTTAGCACATTCCCGAACAGAAAATGTACTCTCAGTCATGGAAAGGAACTTAGTTTTTATTCATATCTGAATGTTTCAACTGAAGAAAAAAACACGCAGCTGTTTCTTCCTCCTCTTACCAAGCAAGCCATTTTGGTTTTATTTTACTTTAAGTCATCGAGATTTTAAATAAGAATAAGGTTATATAAAACAGTAAGTCTCAAACTTTTGTGAGCAAACGTACGACCTTGGTACCCTTTTAAAATGCAGATTCTGATTTACCAGGTCTAGAGTGGGGTCTGAGATTTAGGGGGTTCTTTTGGAAGGGGAAGTTGTTTCAGGAAAGAGGTTTATCTGACTTAAGTTACTGCATCTTGACTAGAAAAAATGCAGAATTTGTAATGTAGCATTAATAGAAATTTTAAAAACTATGTGAAGACACCACTGTATTTATTTGTCTTAAGAAAGTATTCAGTGTCTGAGTAGATTGATAGATATGACTCAGATACTCTCATTAAAGGGTTAGGTATCCAGAAGGAGAAATTCGGTATAATTCTGCCTCAGTGTGGTCTCTTCAATGCTTCATCCCAGTCCAGCTCTATTTAAGATAATGATTTTAAAGGGGAAAAAAGAACCTATAATTTTGAGCTCAAATATACTTCTGATCCTTGTATAGATTTCAGTAAGCTTCAAATAGTAACAAAAGCCTTTGAAAAGGGAATTGCTATATACCAGAACCTGTAGTTTGAAAGACCACATATCAGTTTTTGACACTTAAGAGAATCTGCCCAACTTGAAAGATGTGTCCTGCTTTACAAGTGTTTAAGTCTTGACTTTTATACTCCTCAGATATAGAATAACCACATCATGATTTCTAATTTAAAACACAGAACAGATTACCTTTTTGTTTGTTAACAAAGAGTAGTAAAGTATTAACAAGAAACCTAGCTTTTTTTTTTTTTTTTTGTAAAGCGAGATTAACTCTGTAATCTCAGGCTTTGGTTCACAGAATTTTTATAGACTGTAAAATGAGAAGTGCCATGAATGACAAACCAACATTACCCCTCACCCCCCCCAAAAAAAATAAGAAAAAGGAGAAAGGGAAAGAAGAAAAGAAAGACAAGGGAAAGAGAAGCATCAAGTCATTTGTTAGCATCAAGTACGTTGACATTTAAGCCATGCTTCACACAACCAAAGTGGCAACATTTGCACTTTGTGATTATGGTATGTGATTTCACACACACACACAAGATCCATTCTCCCACTTTGTCTGCTCTGTGTCCCAGGAAACTGACTTCAGACTGCATCTGAAGGTTCACTTGTCTTCTATTGCCTTATGTCTTCCTGGTTTGGATTTATCCAAAAGGAGTCACCAGCAGGAGATCAGAGGTTAGGAAGGTGGAGAGGTCAGGAATTATTCCTTTGCCCCTGACTTCAGCTCAGTTCTGACAGCTGTGACACTCTACCACCGCTGCTTCTAGATGCAAATGGATGAGCCCTTTTCGAAATTTCCATCTCTCACTCAGGGTCCAGTAAAGCCATCCTCTCCCCCTTTACCCTCAGCCTGGGGAGGATAATGGCATAACATCCTTCCATCGCGAGTCCATGGGTGCCTCAGGACCCCTTGTCATTCTCCAGCCCTGCCCTCATCTCTCAGTAGTTCCTTCATTAAAGTCCCTTCAGAATCCCAGTCGAATGTGCCATCTGTTTCATCCTGACTGATGCTCACTTCTCTTCTATTGTGAGTATCAAGCTGGGTGGCTAAAGGCAAACAAGTGCAAGAAATATCAGGAAACTTGCACTTGCTGAAGAGTTCAGTTGATTAGAGAACAGTGCTAATGAGGCCAAAATGTGTGTCTGGCTGTCCTCCAGGCTCACAGGCTGTACCCCTGACCGGCCATTTTACACACCATCAGTCACCAGGAGGACCATGCCAGAAAGGACACATGAGTCTGTGCCAATCCATCACCACTTCTGGGGACATAATTCAAAGGCTAGCTGTTCAACTGAGATAGCTTCAAAATCATCTTTGTTCCCGAAGGACAGCTTTTATACTGTGATTCTAGTGACAGTGTTATATGTTATTTTAAAAAATAAAGCCATGCCTGTCAATATCTTTGTCAAAGATATATTTTCATTTATTACTTAATCTGTAGCTAATTCAGAATAACATGATTAAAAGTCAAATTTATCAAAATATGCCTTATATTGGCAATTGGACTCAAGGTTTGTAAGAATATATATTCAGCTCATCTCTTTAAAATTTTTCAACTGTTAACGATTAAATGAATGAAACTATATAACCAACTACATAACCACAGTCTAAAGAGTAAATAGTTAAATTTTAATTTATTTATTTAAAGTGATTTTCTGATTATCAAGTGTGAATAACAAATTTTTAGTGTATATACTCTGTTCTCGTCAGTACAAACACCTTCTAAAACCATGTCGTAATAAGCTGCTGTATTAATATTGATATACTGGGCTTACTTCGATGGTGTTAATTTTATACGATTTGAATACATCGAGGGGAGAGACTTCTCTTCTTCTTTCCCACGTCAGTTTCTGAGACTCTACTATCAGCCTGAAAAAGAACTATTTCTACTAAAATTGAATCTACGTCTTTAAGTAAAATGTCCTGAAATACTAAAGCAAAATATAATCTCATCATTAATAATGGCCTAATGCTAGAGTCACCCATAAGATATGAACACTTTTTTAGACCTGGTATTTATTCTTAATCATTTTCATAAAACACAATCTGAATTTTATTTTTTTTGACAGAACCTTTTGAGAGATTTTGATAAGGTCAACAGAAAGCGCAGTCTTTTAACATTAGATGATCAACTTTTTGACAGTAGCAGGACCAGCATAGCTAATGGAGTAATAGCCTGCAGGGTCCAGCTAAATATAATATACGAACGTAATCAACCTCTGTGATGACTATTCAGAAGTAACGCCTTTAGCTTTGAACTGCAACACATATTTCAAAAAGGCAAAAACCTTATGAAGAAATTCTCTGCAGACCACACTGATACAATACCGCCTTCATCTCCTGCTCTGTGCGCTTGCTGCGTACAGTGAGTTTTAAATTTAAGGTAATAACTGCTGTATATTCATGTGCGCGCACAACAATACTTTTGATTTGTTGTGGAAAGGTTGAATCCATTACCGGGGTCTAGTCTATAAACTCTGACACAGCCTTTATGTATGAGTTATTATTTACCCTTTTTTAGTAAGGCCACTAAAAATGTTTTGCATGACAAAATTATAAAAATTCATTTGCCTTTTCAGTCACAAAACTACCAGGTAGCATCCTTTCCATTTCAATTTATACTCCCCTACAGATAACGTTTTCAAAATCTCGTTTATATATAATACTGTATTATATAAAAATTATGTTAACATTGTTTTCAAGTAAAGGGATGGGATTGTAGGCTTATTACAGTTCAGCATCGTTGACTTGTTCTACTGCTCTTTAGTACAAGGTAGGCTAAAAGATGGTAAAATGAGATCCTTTTATTGCCCACTTGTGGGAATCTGCCCTTTGAGAGTTGTTACTATTAGCAACAGGGAAGTACTTGTTTCTACTGGAATGGTAGGCAGTGTAAGCAAATACCATAGTCCCAGCTGTGCACTGGTTCTGGTCCCCCTTGCTGGAGTGATATGGGTTCTAATCTTCCAGCTTCCTTGAAGACCTTACAGATCAAATATCTCAAATCATATCCTAAGTCAGACCTACAGTAGGAAACCTGGGTTAGGAATCAAAATGAGTGCTTTTGCAAGATGGAACCAAGATGCAACAATCCCACGATGCTCACTTTGCTGCAGATGAACAGAAGTCTGAGAACACCTGAGTGAGGACTTCAGCTGTTCCCCTGTGTAAATTCACCTTTGCTAAGGTTTCCTAACACAGCGGGTGTGAATATCTTTTATGTAAACAAGCAGCTGTGGCCCAAGTTGAGTAAAAGAATAACTCCAGATACAGCTAGCTTTCTCAGAGAATCTACTTGGGAAATATTCCACAATAAAAAAAAAAATCACCTCTGCACAACATCTGGGGAATGAATGCTAAGCAATTATTTGAGACCAACCAAGCATAATTTCAAACTTGGAAAACCTAGGAATGACTTCTCCAGCTTAAGAAATATTGTTCCATCCTTCCAAACCAAAGGGAATGCTGTTTAAGACATTAGATAGTATCAAATAGGCGGTAGGGTGTCAGGGTGGTTCTATTTATTGTCGTGCAATGAAAATATTAAACTGAGAAGCCCGCAGTAGTTCTTTACCTCAAAGAGTGATAGAATATATTAGTTAAGGTAAAGGCTAAGCTTCTATTTCAGAGTCCCAAAAGTACAGTAGCTTAAAAGTATAGAAGTTTGTTTCTCCCGCAACCCTGAAGTGAGCCGTTGACATTTACAATCTAGTCCCACAGGCATTCAGGGGGCATGACCTTCCATCTTATTGCTCCACCATCCCCTAGGGCAGGGTTTCTCAATATTGCACTATTGAAATTTTGAACCAGATGATTTCTTTTTGTTGAGGAGAAGGATGGGGAATGGCTCTCATGAGCACTGTAGGGTATTTAATAGCATCCCTGCCCTCTACCCACTGGATGCCAAGAGCACTTACACCTACCAGTGTTGACAACAAAAATATCTCCAGATATGTCCAAATCTTCCCTGTGGAGCAAAGCCATCCCCACTGAGAACCGTTGACTTGGATGTTGTCATTGTCTGCATGGTAGAAACGAAATCATAGTTTTCCATGTTCAAGATTGAGGAAACAGGAATGTTAGGCAATGGATGCCCAATGCCTAACACTCAGACCTGGAGGAGGATGTATCATTCTGTCCACATTCATTGGTGAGAACTTAACTCACGTGGCTTCAACCAAATATGTATATGCTGAAGGGGAAGATCTAGTAGAGTGCAAAAAACAAAAACCCTGGTAAGTGAAAGGCAGAAGGAATTACTGGAGCCATGTCTTGTGTAGGCAAGAGAGGAAGAGACCTAGCGAAGAAGGAGAGGAGTTGGCCTTACATGGGAGCATGGGGAATACGGAGTGTATCAAACAGGAACAAGTAAGTCAGTAACTCTTGACACGGAGCCTGTGGAAGCCTTTTCCAGCTATGTTTTATTTCCTCTCTGAAACTGGAAAATAAAGAATCAGCTGAGAAGAATGATGCATATGGAGGGTTGGAGGTTTGAGAAAATGGAAGAAAGAGTAAATCAGTCATCTAGGAAAGCAAAAGAATGAGTGGACTCGAAATGTTTAATAGGATGGCCTGAAAGTATTAAGGGCTTCCTAATGTCTGTGACCATGAATTTTGTTTTCATTTTTCAGTTTATTAGGTAGAATTGTTACAATTTGACTGCATGTACACACTATATTGCATATAAATACATATACACAATATACTGCACCTTTTTTTTAAATTTACATATATGTACTGTTCATTGTTTCTAAGAACGTTTAGAGCTTTAGCTTTTTAAACTTACATAGTTATCAAAGGAATGAAGACAACCACAAAATAAGAATTAATTCAAAAAGATACACCCCACTATTAACAGCAACATTATTTATAAGTGCCAAGATACGGAAGCATCCTAAGTGTACATCAGTAGATGAATGGATAAAGAAATGCAGCATAAAAATGTAGTGGAAAACAACTCACCCATAAGAAAGAAGGATATTTTGCCATTTGTAGTCCTTCATTCACTTTTTTTTTTCACTTTGAAAACCAGAATTTTATAACTGGCATAAACATTTCCATTGCATCAAAAACAACAAAATACCTAGAAATAAACTTAACCAAAGAGGTTACCTATGCTGTGAAAACTGTAAAACATTGATGAAGGAAATTGAAGATGATTCAAAGAAATGGAAAGATACCTTGTTCTCTTGGATTGGAAGAATCAACATTATCAAAATGGCCTTACTACCGAAAGCAATCTACAGATCCAGTGCCGCCCCTGTCAAAATACAACATTCTCTGTGACCGTGAATTTTAAGTGAGGACCATTGGTTTGTTTTCCAACCACACTGAGCCTTAACGTATAGGAGAGGACTAGGCAGACAGTTGGATTTAACTAGGGTTATACTAGTCAAGTGAGTATAACAAAGTGAGAAAAGGACAAAGAAGTCAGCCTATATGCAAACCATGAATGACCATGGAATTTAAATGATATGAAGAGGGGAAAGAAGAAATCAAGATAGGGAGGAACAATGAAAAGATGGTAGAATTGGAAGTTCCAGTGGGGCTAAGGAATTGCTGGTGTTGGGGTAATAGAGGGAGTTATCCAGAAAGGGTAAAAGCTGGCAGTCAACTAGCTGAATGCAGGAAACTGAGTTGGAGAGGGGCTTGCAGTTAATGGTAATGACAAAGTCTAAGAGTGAGCATGGGAATTAATGGCTGCAGTAAGGTAACGGACAAGATCTAAAAGCATAGAGTTCAAGGAATTGAGACCCAGGGTGAAAGAATCTTCTACATGCACATTTAAATTGCTAAATTAAAGTGGTGGGAAAGTGACAATGAGCCAATGATAAAATCAGCTGAGAATGACACCAGTTGTAGGTTGATCGCAGCAATAGTTGATTATATAAACGGATAATGTAAGTTTTAGGAAGGAAAAAGGAGAAGGCAAATGCCCTGAAAGAGATACAGTAGGGAGGAGGACACCTCTGACCTCCAAGTCCAATGGTAACAGGACTGAGGAAAAGAAAAACAAAAAGGGCTTCTAGGCTGTCAGTGTCCTCAAAGGACAAGTTTCTGTTAGATCCAGAAGGTAAAGGGGACTTCAGAAAATAGAGTGAGAATACAGTGGAAATGTTTCAGGAGTTGTGGTGGGTAGATGGGAACAAAATAGGAAATGTGTAGAGCGTTACAAAAAGTAGAACTCAGGGAATGACGGGGACCTGGAGGTCCATCATAAGCAAGGATAAAGAGCATCCTATTAGGTAAGTCCTGGTGCATTCAAGTCAAAAGGAGAAGGGAAGATATAAAAATTAAGTAACAAATTAACATGTCTAATTATATACACACTTCCCATATCTTATTTGATCATTTGGATACTTTATATTGCTCTCTGAGTTAATTGTCCTTCTGACAATTAGTAACAAGTCATCTTATTCCCAGGCAGTGACTGTTCTAGGTGCCATTTCATACATCACAGTAACTCTGTGGGTTAGGAATTTGAGCATGCCTTGGTTAGACATCAGTTGAGGGTACCCAGTGATGATACTCACCTGACAGATGGGCAGGTTTGAAGGACCAAGACAACTTGACTCACAGACTGGAGCTCTGGTGGGATGGCTGGAAGGCTGGGCTCAGCTGGGACTGTCAACTGGATCATCAGTACATGGCCTTTCCAGGATAGCAATCTCAGGGTGGTAGGACTTACTATATGGTGACTGGATTCTTCCAAAGCAAGCATCCTGAGAGAGCCAGATGGAAGCTGCATGGCCTTTTCTGATCTAGCTTCACAAGTCATGTAGTTACTTCCTCCACATGCTATTGATTACAAAAGAGTCCTAAGCCTAACCCAATTTTAAGATGGCAGGAGTTAGATTCCACCTTTTCAAGGGGGTGTGGTAAGGTCACACTATTGAGGAACATGTAGAGTGAGAGATATCATGAGGCCATCTTTGACCAACACAACCTTCCCTGGTGACACAGGTGATATTTTCACTTTTATCATACAGGTGATAGGGGTAGATATCCCTGAAAAGGGATTCCCATGTTCAAACTCAAAATAAAATAACTGTCAACTGTACTTGTGATAAACCATTAAATTTATACCTCTTTTTTTTTTCTTTAGGAGAGTCTAGAAGATCCACAATGGAAGGTTTATGTCAAACCTCAGAGCACTCAGAAGATCTCAATGGGTATGGTAAATCAAGTTAAAGTTTCTATGTATCCACATTATGCAAGATACTAAGTATAATGCAATTCTCCGGACACAAAAGGAGTAACTTCATCTAACTTGATAAACTAATACCGAAACACTGTTTTTAAACAAATCAAGATTTACTTTTAAATATTACACAAGTTTGAATAGTTTTAATGTTTTAAGCAGTGTCGGAAAATTACTCCTTGAAGAACTTGGAGGTTGGGGGTGCGGACCCTCCTTGAAGTAAAAAATATGCATATAATTGATATCCAGCCCTTGGTTCCTCTGTATCCTGAGTACTGCATCGATGGATTCAACCAGACACAGATCATGCAGTACTGTAGTAGTTACCACTGAAAAAAATCCACATAGAAGTGGACCCCTGCAGTTCCAACCCTTGTTGTTCAAGGGTCAACTGTAATATCTTAAAAGCAAATGTCTTTTACTTTCTAGCCCAGTATAAAATTTAATTTTATAATGTATTTTATTTCAGATTTCCAGATAATCAAAAAAAAGACTTAAACCAGCTTTTGACTCAGTGCTAAGCAAGAAGAACTTTATCATATCACCTTCATCTTCAATTATATCCCAATAATAAGGATATGTTACAAATAATACAGATAGAATTATAATAAAACTATGACTGTGTTTTCATTGGATTTTGTATGGCAATTTGCTACTACAAATTTAGTCTAAGACATCCAAATCCATGTTTAAACATCAAAAGTATACCCCAAAGGCCTAGAAATGTCAATAATTATCTATAAAATGAACTGTAAAATTTCCCTCTTTTCCACTATTCTACAAGAAAGAGTGCTACTATAGAGTCAAAATGTGGTTCTGTCTAATGAGAAGATCATTTTAAGCTTAAGAGAATCTGTGGTGGATAAATGTAGGAAAAAATCTGCTAAAATTCTCTTGAAGCTTTTCAACATGAATAAAAGGATTATAGGCAATAAAGACTAGTATATTGATAAGCAATATTCAAAACAGTTTGCTTTACCTCAGTAAAGGGAAACTGTTTCCTCTGCTTATACCACTTCTGACACCAAATGTGTGCATCTTTCCACACCAAGCAATTCTTCAGTTCTCAGCGGACACGGACTGGAATGTCTTACAATTTAACTTGATTCTGACACTAAGAGCCAGGAGTTAGCACAGACTCCACAGATTAAGGGATCAGTTCCACGAGACCTTCCCCCACTTCATACGCCAATTCCAAGTCCCAGGTTGTCACTTGTACTTCTGGCTGAGTTGGCTACAAACCGAGGATTCCCACAACCCCCCCTTCAACTTCTGTAATTTGCTATAACAGTTCACAGAACTCAGAGAAACGGGTACTTACACTTGCCAGTTTAGTACAAAGAATATAACAAAGATATAGATGGGCAGACAAGTAAAAGAGACACACAGGGCAAGGTATGGGGAAGGGGTGCAGAGCTGTCGTGCCCTCCCAAGGTGGGGCACCCTCCCAGACCGCAGTTCATTCACCAGTCCAGGAGCTCCCCAAACCCTTTCAGTTAGGATTTTTATGGAGGCTTTATTACCTAGGCATGATGGGTTGAATCATTGATGATTGGGGATTAACCCAACTTCCAACCTCTCCCTCCCCAGAGGTCAGGGTCTAGAGCCGGAAGTTCCAAGCCTCTAATCACATGGTTGGCTCCCTTGGAAACCAGCCCACCACCCCCCCCCGACCCAGTTCTCATGGGCTTTCCAAAAGTCACCTTATTAACATAAATGGAAGCATGGTTGAGAGGGTCTTGTTATTAATGACAAAAGATGCTTTATTCAACTTTATCCTTCTCTCCAGAGTTGCCAGGGACAAAAAACTAATGTTAATTTACTGTATTACATTAGGAGCTCTGTGCCAGAAACCAGAGATGGAGACCACATATGTATTTCTTATTATATTACAACATCACACTATGTAAAAGTATATTTTATGATACTTTTAACTGATAGTATATCATGTCTCCATACCAATGTTAAAAAGGCTATGAAAATCCTTCAGTCTCAGTTCCTCCCCCTAATATGCCTTACAAAATGAGGGGGCATTGCTGAAATAATTAAGTGTACAATATCTAGAGATTTGCAGGTCTAGGGGAATCCACAAATGAAGTACTTTACCAAAAATAAAGACTTTTGCTCATACTTAACCTTGGTCAACATACACTTTAATTCTAGTTCCTTTGAATTCCTCATGATTAAAGGTTGGGGCTAACCCTAGAGCACTGCAGCGTGGAGTCATACTGCTTCCACGTGCTAGTGAAGCATCAGCCTTCTGCTCAAGGAGATGATTCAGTGCAAACACCAAAAACTGTAGATGAGTATATGGAAACATAGAAGAGTCATCCTTTGTTATTTATTAAATCACTAGCACCAATTTGCACAGCATTGCTGACTCCTGAATTATTTTTTTGCCATACACACAGACTTCCATGTTTTGTTTTGCCCTAAGATTAGAATTAAAGTATCTTTATCTCTTCAAGGAAACCCCAGATATCTCCCTCAAGTCTTGCAAAATGTTGAGACAGAGAAATAAAGTGGTTAAGGGAGTTCTCTGAGAAGACACCTTTGTTAAATTAACAAACAAGGAGGCCATTAGACTGAAGGTGGTTCTAATATCTCAGTGGCCTGCATAAGCAAGCCAAAACCTAAGCCTATACATGCCTCAAGGTTAAGAAATCAAAATCTAAAGACAGTCGATCATAAACAACCAACTGGGATTTTCCAAATAAAGCAACTACTTGAGCTGTAGCTAATCAAATAGTTTCCTTGCTTTTGTAAAAGTCTTGCCCCAAGCTCCTGTCAGTGGAGTGCTCCTAAAATCTTCCAGTTTGCCATGATTCAGGTTGATTTTTGCTTAAATATCTCTTTAAAACGTTTTAATGTCTGAGCGTCTCTTTTGACACCTTCTATAGCAATCTCCAGGTCTCTTTTTTCCAGAAGTTTCCTGTTGTAGCCAGAAACAGGTATTTAAACAAGCATTTAAAGGGTAGTGCTGGTCAGGAACAGACCAACAGGTCAATGGAACAAAGAACACTCAGAAACAGCCACAGTTATATATAAAAATTTAATTTATGATAAAGGTAGTATTTCAAAACAATTGGGAAAGGATGGCATATGTAATTGATGTGCTGAAACCATTGTTTATCTTTAAAGGAGCAAAATCTGTAATGTGTTCCCTACCTTACATCATCTAATCAGATAGAATTATAAGTAACCCGGAATCAAATAGAGGACTGTGTTTGGGGAACACCTTCCTAACTAAAAAATCAAGGTCAGGTACAGAATAGACAATGACTACAACATATGTGACTACATTAAAAATATTCATAGAGTGAAAAGTTAACAAAGTTAAAACACCAATAACAGAGCAGGAGAAGGATTTACAACAACAACAAAAGCTAATGCTCATAAAACACAAATTATTTTTTAAAAAGATTCATAAAGAACAGAGGAGAAAGAAGAAAGGGAAAAGAAGAAAAGGAGACACAAGAAAGGGAACAGAAGAAAAAGAGAAAGAAAACGTAATAGGAAAAGAACAAAGCATAGCATTTGAATTTAAAAGTTGTTATTAGTTTAAAATAGTTATAAATGTAAGATGTTCCAATAAGTGTTCCAAGTGTATCCAATAAGACAGGCAGTCCAGTAAGTCACTCCAATAAGACTGGACAGGCATACGCAAAAGAATGAAACTGAATCACTGTCTTACACCAGACACCAAAATTAACTTTAAATGGATTAGAAGTTCAATGCAAGACTTGAAATCATAAAACTCCTAGAAGAAAACACAGTGGGTAAGCTCCTTGACGTCAGTCTTGATGATGAATTTTTTAGAATTGACACGAAAGCAAAGGCAACAAAACAAAAGCAAACTAAACAATGAGACTACTTCAAACTAAAAAGCTTCTGTACAGCAAAGGAAGCCATCAACAAATGTAAAGGAAATTTAGGAACAGGAGAAAATATTTGCGAAACATCTGTCTGATAAGAATTTGTATTGATATTTTATAAAGAACTCTCATAACTCAGTAACAAGATAAAGAATGCAATTTAAGAAATAGGCAAAAGATTTGAACAGGCATTTCACCAAAGAAGGTATACATATAGCAAATGAGCACCTGAAAAGATTCTCAACACCATTAGTCATTAGAGAAATGCGAATTAAAACCACAATGAGCTATCACTACACGCCTACTGAAATAACTAAAATTTAAACGTCTGAACATACCAAATGCTAGAGCAACCAGAATTCTCAAAATCAGTAATGGAAATACAAAACTGTACAGCTGCTTTGGGAAAGAGTTTAGCAGTTTCTTATCAATTTAACCACACACCACATGACCAGCAACCCATTCTTAGGTATTTACCTAAGAGAAATGAAAACGTTTGTCCACACAAAGACCTGTGTGTGAATATTTATAGCAATTTTAATCATAATAGCCCAAAAGCTGGAAATGACCCAAATGTTCATCAATGGTGAATGAATTAGCAAATTGTAGTATATTCATGAAATGAAATACAACTCAGCAATAAAATGAAAGCAAGTATTATTAAATATAACAAAATGAACATCAATGCTAAGTGGCAGAAGCCAATCACAAAAGTTCCATTTAGATAACGTTCTGGAAAAGACAAAACTACAGAATGGAAATCAGATCAGTAGCTGCCAATAGCTGGGGGTAGAAAAAGGGAAGTGACTATTAAAAAAGAATCTTGGGAGCTGTTGAAATGTTCTGCGTTTTGCTTTGGCAGCGGTTACACACGTTATAAATGCTTCTCATTACTCAAATTGAACTGTACACCTGAAGGTACATTTTACTATTAAATTATAGCTCAATAAATATGATTTTTAAAGAAGCAAAAGACGAAAAGAGGTTTCCGACTATAGAGTAAATTCAGCCTGATCACATTGTTATTTAAATATAATTCTGTGTATTTGTGGTCACGTATATATTTAAATACATACAGAAAAAGGTCTTAAACATTCTAAACCCAAATGTGAACTGTGACACCTCTAGGGAATGGGAAAGTGGAAATAATTTTACTTTTTATACATCTGCATTGTTTAAATTTTTTCCACATATATGACTATTGTGTGTATATGTTTTAACAATAAAAATATTAAAGACAAAGAAGATTCTCCTACTGTGGTGTAAAGTGTTGCCTTAACCATTTTCATTACAAATACCCCATCTCATCTCACTCTATTAAAAAAATGAGATAAACCATAAGAAAACTTTATTTTCCTTTTATAAGAACAATTCTAGCTTTGAAGTTCTAAATCCAAACAACAAGTACTGATTTTTTTTCCTCTGAAACCGTTTCTGTAATAACAGCCTTTTGCTTATAGTGTCTTTTTAAATTAATTTTAAGATCCCTTAAAAAGGTGTCCGGAAAATTTCGTGAGAAGATTTTTAATCAAAATGTCCGCACCTTTGAAAACACTTCAGGAAATTAGATATATCAAACATAAACCTGTTGGGAAGGTCAACAGAAACCAGGATTTATGATCAAATGCTAAACAGCCACACTGCTCTCTCCCTTCTGATAGATTTAATCAAAAGGTTTCTTCAGCGCTTTCTCCTTAAATTTCAATTTGAGTCATTTTTACTTGTGAAACTGAAAACAAACCTGAAAACAAAATCAAGGTTTTATGATGACAGATGCAAATCACAATTGCATCAAATGCTGGTTCTTACCTATAAAAGATCCTTCCATAAATAATGCAGCGAGGACCACTCACCGAGAAAGTATAAGTATTTACAATGGTCTCTAATTCCTTTTTTATCAAAATGACAGTGCCTGAAATACAGCATTCCATAGTGTACCACCATTACTTGAGGTTTCAGTTGCTCCCTTAAAAAATTTGCTACCATATCATCATACCTTTTCTGGTCTTCATACTTTCTAAGAAGATTCCCTAAAAGTGGTTTTTAAAAATTGCATCCCAGGTTACAGTAAACAAATATCTTTGTGCTCCCGCATTTTCGGTTAACACTGATAATATCCTGGCATAGACACCTACTGATCTAATTTTTAAATACGGATCCTTTAAGGACCCTTTATCTTTATTCTCTTTCCCACATCTTCCCTTCTGGGGGCCTTCCTTTCCTCTCACAGGATAGACATAATGTATCTACACAGAAATTATGGCATGTAGAGAAATGTAGAAGACGTATCAGGAGCCTCGTTTAAAGGTGAAATATAAGGAGTCTTTAGAAAAAGAAATGAACATAACTTCCATTAAGGTGAAAGGCCCTAACTGCCTTCTTTCCTAAGTAACTTTACCCGGATATTTTTCAAGGAATACATCATATTAGTGTTATCCCTAACTGGTATTTATCTCCTCTTCCCTCCCACACACACACTATAGAAATTATAAAGTATGCCCTGGAGAGTAATATGGCCATGTTATTATTTGGAGATTCTTATATTTTAAAAACAATGACCTGAATTGAGATCAAAGAAAGAAAGAAATTCAAAGAAAATCAAAGAAAGAAAAAGATTCAAGTGCCCTAGATTTAATTAATACTTCACTAAAAACTGCTTTTCTTTCCTAACATCTTGCTTCTGTTTCTAACCTCTCAAGCTCTGTATGAAGTAACAGTTCATAAAATCACCCCATAAAATTTATGAAATTGAAATTGACTGTATTGTTGTCTCCAAAATTTTGAGTGTATATACCATAACCTTATATTTTGTATATATATGAATTACTACAACATGTAAAAAAAATGTTTTCATTGCTATTTGCTTGGACAATCTAGAATTTACGAGGCTGAATAAGTTTAGCATCAGAGGATAATCAGCTTGTCACCACTTGTAAAGCCCTAAACTTTAAAACAACGCTCTGCACCCACTAGTGGTCAAAGAAATGCAAATTAACAATGACTTCATACTAATACTTTACCACATATGATGAAAATTTTAAAACAATACAAATAACCAGCGTTATTGTGGGTAAAACAAGGTGGAAGAAATGGAAATTGTTAAAAAAATTAATCTAAGAGCAATTTGACAGCATGTACCAAAAGCCTTTAAAAACTTTATGACCTCGCAATTTCATCTCTAAAAATTTATCTGAAGAAGTAATCAGACAAGTGAGAAATGTTGAAGGTGCAAAGCTATTTATTGAAGTTTCTTCCTCATGCTAGCAAAAGAACAAACAAAACCTAGATTCACTCTAAATACCCAATAATAAGTAATTGGTCAAATAACTGATAGTGCCTTCATACTAGGTATATCAGTTTTCTATTGCTGCTGCCACAAATTACTACAAATTTAGCGTTTATATTATTGAATATGCACAGAAAGCTGTTCTTGAAAGAAATACCACAAAATGTTAACAGTTGTTACGTCTAAAGGTAGAATTTCAGGTGATATCAATTTATTTTTGATGCACATCGTAGAAAACATCAATTGCTTTTTAAGGTGATATAATTCATTCAGGACTGAGGTTCCCAGTGCAGTTATCTCTTCACCTTTGCTAACTGTCAAGATGCTGTAGGTTTAATCTAGCTTTGAAACTGCATGTCCTGACTGCCATTAAGGTTATGTGTGATGATTCAAGGAGGAAATTGTTCAGTCAAACTTTAGCATCATTCTTTACTCATAATTTATTCAATTTAGGTTAATCTATCCTCTTTAAAAAAGTATTATTGCTATATCCAATATCTAATATATTTTGAACCTACGACCTTTTTGATGGACATAAATAAGAAAAAGGAATAGTCTTCATTCTTCCTTTACTCAATTAATTCACCAGAAGCAATTTATGTGAGAATAACTTAGAAATAATTAAACTCCTAATAAAAAAAAACCTAAGGAGAAATACAAGCCTCAGAATTTAGTGCAATAACTTAGCTAACAAAGCCAAAAGACTGTGATTAGGAAAATCAAGTTCATTCTCAAAACATGTACAGGATGAACAGAACCCTCCTTTTTTTAAACCTTCTGGATTAAGAATTTAATTTTTTCTAATGGTTATCCAGTTAGTCAATAGGCATTAAGGAGAGATTGTTTTGTGAGAATAGGCTTTCTGTACATATTCTTTAATATGCTGTAAAACCTCTACTCTGAACAAGTGTAGATAGGGGCTGAAGATCAAGGACTCTGTAATATATATTTTGTAAACACTCATAATGCAACACATTAGCGAATTATTCAACTCCAGCATCTTATTTCTAACATATGGCTCAGATCTCAAGAATAATGATACATCATCATATTTTATGTCTAGCATACAAAATTATGGCAGAATCAGGAAGTACTCAAGAAGTTCAGTTTTGCTGCCTTGGACTTGCAATTCTGTAAGTATTTCTGCAGCAGCCAGACTCCCTCAAGATCATATTTCTTTATTTATTTTATTTACCCTATGTGTCAGTTAAAAATAGCACGTTTACCTCACACACTGCTTCTGGGACTATAATTTGGTGTAGCCACTGTGGAAAACAGTATGGAGATTTCTTCAAAAACTGGAAATAGACTTACCCTATGATCCAGCAATCCCACTCCTGGGCATATATCCAGAGGGAACTTTAACTCAAAAAGACACATGCACCCCAATGTTCATAGCAGCACAATTAACAATAGCCAAGACATGGAAGCAACCTAAATGCCCATTGACAGATGAATGGATAAAGAAAATGTGTTATATATATACAATGGAAAACTACTCAGCCATAAAATAGAATGAAATAATGCCACTTGCAGCAACATGGATGGACCTAGAGATCATCATTCTGTGAAGTAAGCCAGAAAGAGAAAGAAAAATACCATATGGTATCACTCATATAGGGAATCTACAAAAACGAGACAAATGAACTTATTTACAAAACAGAAACAGACTCACAGACATAGAAATAAGCATATGGTTACCAAAGGGAAGAGGTAGGAGGGATAAACCAGGAGTTTGGGATTAGCAGATACAAACTACTCTATAAAAAATAGATAAAGAACAAGGTCCTACTGTATAGCACAGGGAACTATATTCAACACTTGTAATAGCCTATAATGAAAAGGAACATGAAAAAGAATACATACATAACCGAATCACTATGCTGTACACCAGAAACTAACACAATGTTGGAAATCAACTATGCTTCAATTAAAAACAAATGCATAAAAATAGCATGTTTAATAACAAGTGTGTTTAAAATAATTCATTTATATCCATAAGGTTAAGTTGTACAATACAGCAATAAGAAACGACCCCGATCTCAGTGGCTCATGGCAACAAGGCAGCTTTCTCACGTGTTGACTTTGGCTGTGGTTCTGCCTCCTGTTCTCTTTACCCTGGGATCCAGGCTGAGGAAACCCCCATCTGAGACATCACCCTTCTCATGACAGAGAGAAAAGAGGAATGGTGGACATAAATGATGGTTCCTTAAAGTTTCTGCCTGTAAATTATATATATCACATCCGCTCACATTTCGAAGGCCCTTATTCTGCCCCTGGGTTGCGAAGTCAGAAACCCAGACCCTTCAGATCAGGGCCTGCTCTCCTCATTGAGTGGGATGAGGACCAATGCTAGGGTTTTTTTTTTTTTTCATTCAAGTCTGTTTTTCTTCCTTTCACCACCAATCCCAAAACTCACTTCTCTCCTTAAGCATCTCACCCCCTACTCTATCTAGTCTGTCCAGACTATGCCTTAATGTGTGTGTCCCTGAGAGACATAAGTGTTGTCAGGTCTAAGTTTGTGTCTTCAATGGCCACAGATGAGATCGTGCCAGGTCTGTGTGCACCACATTAAAGCTTTCCATTCCCCTAAGGTTAAACTTTCACATTGCTTCCAATTGCCCATCCTACAGCCTTCGATGCGGACCCTTGTGCAAGTCCCTCCAGGACTGTGTGTAAGTGTCTGGAAGGCATACTCCAGAGGAGGGGTATTGGCTAAAGCGAACCCGGGTAGTGTTGCAGAGGCTGCCAGAAGGTTCTCTCGGGGCACTGCGAAGTCACCCTCCCTCAGCAGTGTGCTAGAGCCAGTTTACACAGGTGTGCGAGAGCCAGTCGTTAAATGTTTAAGAATTTTACAAGTTTAACACGGCCATTGTTAAAAAGTAAACTTCATTTTACTGTATTCACTTCACTACTTTACCTTTTGCAGGGTGTTGTACCTCATTTCGCTATGACCCATGCTCTAGGTGTTGCCTACATCTATTGTGGCTGTTCGTGAGTGCTGAAAATATTACGTAACTGTACCATCTCATCTCATCCCATTTATATCTCATCCCAACCCCACTTTCATGGATATCACACTGATAGCCTCAACTCAGCAGCAGTGGAAGCATTTACACCATGAATGTTGGCAAAGGCTACAAATCAGGGCTTGACTGTTTTGTTGATTATCCAGACAAGAAGGTGATGGAGAAAAATGAAGATTAAACTTAAAAGTATGTTGTATTTGTAGTCATTACATTGTGAATAACACACACACACACACACACACACACACATGCACACACACAAACTGAGGCAATTTCTCCCAGTTCTCAAAAACTATCATCCAATTCAGTAAAGAAATCCCTCATGTCACTGATTATTGAGTGAAGTTCTGAAATAAGTGGTGCTGAAGTTAAAAGTGTTTCAGTTTAATAATAATTTTTTGGAGCTGAAAAATGATTTTACAGTTGATTACATATCAAATTTAATGACAATACCTTTATTGGGAAAAGAGCAGATTGGAACTCAACTCCATTTGTAAAATAATAATTGAACTGGAACCACTGATTTGCTGAAATTAAAATCTTTGTTTACTGTATCCAAGCTGTATGTAAATGTCCATAGCAGCTTTATTCATAATAACAAAAAAACTTGAAACAATCCAAATAATTCTAGTTCTGTTTATAGCTTGTGATAGTTGTAGTATGATGTATTTGAGTACTCAATTTTATGTTCTTAAAACCAATTCTGGGTCATCAGGAAAAATTCTACTTAGCCACTGGTTTAACAAAGAGAGAAGACATACCACTAGGAGAATGTATTGTCAGTATCAAAAAGCAATAATCATTATCGTGAATAAAAATTATAGATGTGCAAATAAATAAATAACACCTTATTCTCTTTATATAAACTCATTTAAATGCTCTGCCTAAGATCTTTGCTCAGATATCATCTACTCAGACAAGACTTTTCTCACAATCCTATTTTTAAAAATACACATGCATCTTCATCACAATGACTACCTCCTTTATTCTTTATCTTCATAGAGTGCTCACTTTATCTTATGTAGTTTCTTGCTTATTTCCTTGTTATTATTCTCCCCCACTGCTAAATTAACATTAATTAAACAGAACACAGGGTACCAGATGATGAGCAGCAAAAGACCACAGGAGAAACTGAAATGACGTTTACTGCTCCCAAGTCCTGGCGGAAGTACACAGCACATTTTGAGCAACCACACTGGGAGGCCAGGCAGGTGCAGATATTGAGAGAGGCAGGACCTGGGGCACATGCCTTTATTAGTGTCCATGGGTGGAGTGCTTTAGGGTTCCTGGGCGAGGACCAGATTGGTCAGTTCAAACCAAAGGAAGCAGGGTTTCAGAAAGCTCCATGGGGTCTTATCTAAGAGGCACAAAAGGGGAAGGTCCTGGGAGGTAGGGAAGACGTTTACCACAAGGGCTGTTGGGGAAGTCATATCAAGAACTCACAACTGCTTGAGACGCTGTTATCTAGGGCATGTTCTCTCACAAGGGGATTCGTGTCTGTAAGGCCCCTTCAGGTTAGTTGGCAAAACAAGATGGATTTCAAGGCAGCAACACCATGGAGTAGCCAGGCTGACCTCTCAATACCCCACTAACTCATAAGTTCTATGAGGGTGTGAACACCATTCATCTTCGTCACTGTTGTATTCACAGCCCCAGGATAGGGACTGGCATATAGTAAGTTCTCAATAAATGTTTGTTGAGTGAACAGATGAATGGATGTATGTGAATGAATGAATGAATGAATGAATGAATAAACTCAATGTTTCAGACTCATAAAATTGGAGTAAGACTAGCTATGGAAGAAATACTGGAGCAAAGCCCAAAGGACCACAAAAGACATTCTTCATAATCATTAAAACAATAACTTTTATTGAGTGCCAGCTGTGTGTCAAATCCCATGACTACAAAAAGCTATAAAATGAAAATCCATCCCTGAGGCCTACAATGTAATTAAGGAAATAGAATATACTTACAAAGAAATTAGTAATAATAGAATGCAATAATTTCATGATTAGTAAAATATCTTCAAGTGGTACAAGATGTTTCAGCTTCATGCAAATAGGTGTGTGTGTAAATATACATATATGAGAGATTTTTGTAATTTCACAAGTAAGTGTAATATAGGGGAAAAAAGTCAAAGCAGACTTGTCAAGGCTAAAAGGATCTGCTAGTAATTTATTGTGTCTTATAGCACAACATTCAACAACATTCAGAAAAAATTCAGTCTCTCAAATATGTGTCATAACAATGTCCAGCTTACAGCAGCGGATTATTAGATTTAAGAAAAACTAGAAAACGATGGCTCCTAACCAAGAAAAACAACAGGCAATAGATACAGACCTGAGGTGATCTGGATTTTAGTATTAGCAGATAAGGACTTTAAAGCAGATATTATAACTCTGTTCATGGGCTTAGAGGGAAAGATAGTCATACTAAGTAAGCATACGCAGAATCTCAGCAGAGAAATAGAAACTATAAAAAAGAGCTAAATGGAAGTCCTGGAAGTATAAACTATGCTGATATATATATATTATGTGTTATAAATATTTTTTAATTCCTGGATGGGCTTAAGAGTATATTGGAAACTGTAGGAGAAAGTTATCATGAACTTGACAGCAAATCAAAAAGAATTATCCAACCAGAGGGGGAAAATGATCGAAAAAAATTAACAAACTCAGTGACCTGAAGGACAATACAAAATATTCTAACACATACAGTATAACTAGTGTCCCAGTTGGAGAGGAGAGAGGAGACAAGGCCATATATGTATGTGAGAAAAATAACGCCAAAATTTTCCAAATGTGGTGTAAAACATCAACTTCCAAATCCAACAAGTGGAA
This sequence comes from Vicugna pacos, assembly GCF_048564905.1. NCBI lineage: Eukaryota > Metazoa > Chordata > Mammalia > Artiodactyla > Camelidae > Vicugna > Vicugna pacos. The sequence continues at coordinate 17,514,915 of NC_132988.1, forward strand.
CCCCAAATAAAAAAGGGTAGCAAAGTTGGGTACATCAAAGTCAAACTGCTGATGATCCAGGTTAAAGAGAAAATCTAATAGAGAAAAAAAATACATGATATACAACAACAGAAGCCATGGCAGACTTCACATCAGAAATCATGGAAGCCAGAAGACAATCAAATAACATTTGTAAACTGCTGAAGGGAGAAGTGGTTGCTTCTGGCAGGTAGAGATTAACTGAAAGGAATCACAAGGGAACTTTCTGAGGTGATGGAAACATTCTATATCTTGATTAGTTATTGTTTATATAAAGCTATGCACTTTTTTGAAACTCACTGAATTATGCATTTAAAAAAGCTATCAAATTAGAACTTTCTGTCGAATGAATACATCCTGAATGGTTGGAATAAAGACATTTGAAAATGAACAAAAACACACAATCCAAAAGCAGCTGCTAATGAAAGCTATTAAAAAATAAACTCAAACCACAGATTGGGAGAAACTATTCACCATTCAATTATATGACAAAGACCTTAGACCCAGAATATAGAATTCATACAACTCAATAAAATCAAGACACACATTCCAATTTAATAAAAAGGCAAAGTATTTGAACAGACACATGTTTTATGGCAGGTAAAGTTTACTTCAAGAAACAAAAATCACCACAGAATTTTCGAATAAATTGGCACCCCAATTTTTAAATAAATAAGGGAACGCAAAGCTTACAAATAGTCAAGACACCATTGAAGAAGGAGGAGGAAGAGAACAAATTAGGAGAACATTTTTTGCACTAAAATCAAGACTTACTGTAAATCCATTGTAATTTTAGAATGTAGCATTTGTGAATGAATAAGTAAACTGACCAATGGAATACAGAAGCCCACAGCAGAATGATACCCAGATGGAACCTTGGTTTATGCCAGAGATGGCACTGAAAAATTACCAAAACAGACTATTCAATGACTAGTACTGGGAGACTCGGCTATTCGCATGGGAATAAAATTGGAGCTTTATCTTAATACATACACAAAACAATAAATGCCAAATTGATTGACGATTTAAATGTGAAGGGCAAAACTTCAAGACCTTCAGAAAAAAATATAGGAGAATACTTTTATGGCCTCATGTTAGGAAAGAACCTTTCAAACAAAAGATATCAATAAATTTGACAAATTAAAAATTTTAAATTTCTGTTCATCAAGAGACACCAAAAGCAGAGTGGGGGGGAAAAAGCCACAAAATGAATGATAAAACAAGGGTAAACAAAATTTGTGAAGAACTTTCATGAAACTATAAGGAAAGAGATACACAACTCCCCCTAAAAAATTGGACAAAAAGAAATAAACATTTCTGAGAAGAAAAAAATTATAAAATCACACACACACACACACACAAACTCACACACAAAACCACACACACACAGAAAAAATGCCCAACTTCATCTGCAGCACTGTGAGCTCTTCCTTTTTTATTTATTATAAACAGGGGTGGAGGGTAATGCTTTAAAAAAAAAAGCAGGGGTGCAGCAAATCAATGTGTTAACACAAAATAAACACATGTTCAGATCAACATATGTATGTATACATATGACTGAACTATTATGCTGTACACCAGACGCTGACACAACATTGTAACCTGACTACACTTCAATTTAAAAAAAAGGAAATGAAGCCAAAAAAAAAAATCAATATTTAGCCCAACCTAAGACTAAACTCTTAGTTTACCATCACAGATTGAATTTTGTAGATATCACCATCTTGGGTTTTACAAAAAAAAGTACTTTTTTACTATAATTTTTCATTAAAACCACTAGTAAAAATTTTTTAGTTTGACATAATATAGAAAGAACAATTCCTCGGCACTGTCAGCTGATGGACTGCTCCTGAGTTCACCGTACACTTCTTACACTTCATCTGTGATACTAAATAGATTCAGTCACAGAGATTGGAATAGGGGCGTGTTTTAGGAATTCCTCATTTTTGTTTAACACTGTCTCCCTCTATTCTGTATATTCTTTGTCATGTCTAGATCAAAGATGACTTTTTACAGATGTTGCACATGATTTGGGTTGTTTTCCCACCTTGTCAAATTTAACAAGGCAAACTTAACATTTTGCTTTTTAATCCCATCCTTCAAGATGTGAAGAATTTCCAGAGAGAACTTTATCCCAAAAGACTCGTGGCCTAAATGGAATTAGACAGCTAAAAAATATTGTACAAAAAGAATAGTTTTAAAGGTTGTTTTCATTAATGTTTGGATGTTAATACAATTTCGAAGATTAATTCTAATGTCTATGCTATGATTTCTATTATTTTTTCTTGATTATTTAAATGTTATTAAGGCTCTCAGAGGATATAATAGTCTTCCTATAGTCTATCTGAATATTAACCTTTACTTTAAGTCTATCTCCTTATACATTTATTATTTGAAATATTCTGATTATTTTTGTTTGTAAGTTAACAAGTTCTATAATCATTAATTACTGCTGCATTTTACTCTTGCAATAATATTTACATTTACACTTCAGCAAATTGACAGGCTTTCAACATTTAGAATCAATAGAGTTTTTTCATTTCAAACTACATATAGAATGTCTATCTGTTTAAAAGTGAATATGCAGATATTAGCAGTAAATCTGAATTATATGCCTTGTTTGTGTTGTTGACATTTTTATGCTGATTCAAGCTGGTAGTAACTTATAGGACCACATTGCTGGATTCTGCAACGGTTTAGGGATGACAGTTGAAGTAGACATTGGTCTAGTCATCCTTCCAAAAGCCTTAGCCTAAATCAAAGACAGAAATGTTAGCCAAGTATTTTAGCTAACGCCAAGCTACGATGCATCCTTAAAAGGGCGTATGTAACCAAACATCCATCTCCTAGACAGAACCCTACTCCGCATGCACATAAATACATATACAAACTTTATCTGCAAAGTTTAAATTTGCCCAGATACAAAAACGTAGAGATGGGATGTAAAGATGCTCAGTGGGTCATGTTATGGTTGTTCTTGTTCTTGTTGATAATGATGACTTCTTATCCGCAATCTGCTGTCACTTATAAAACTTCATGGCAGCCCCTCAAGTGACACCACACACAGCCATGCCCCGCGCTCAACGTACTCCACCCAAGGCGATAGCACTGCTTCAGAATAGACTTGAACAAAGTAGGCTTCTTGGTGAATTCTGAATAAAAGAACAAAAACAAGATTATTTAAGGCATAGAAGGCATTGACCTAATAGAAATCATCTGGCTAGAATCAAAATGGTAAAAACAGAAAGAGGAGGAAAAGACAAAAAAATGCTCACTGTAGTTTATTTAGCTCAGTTTATGCACTGTGCTAAAGCAAGCAAACTTCCATTTACGTCAATGAGGATGTGAGGACCGACTCAGAGAATAGATCATGCATATTTAAAAAAAACACAAACCCTAATGATTGATTTGCCTTGAACTTTCCATCCTCACCCATTTTCAAATTGCCCAGCCCTAGCAGAGTAACAAGAATATGATTCTTGAACATTTTGGTTTCAGGAGGCTTCACATTCTAAAAATTTATTGATGACCCCAAAGAGCTTCTGTTTATGTGGGCTTTTTATATTGATGCTTACCATATTAGAAATTGAAACAGAATTTTTAAAAAGCATTATTTATTTTAAAATAACATAATAAACCCATTGCATGGTAACACCAATGGCAAATTATGTTGTGAGTTCATCCATTGTAACAGATGTACGCTGTGGCAGGGGATGTTGATAATGGTGGAGGCTATGCATGTGAAGGGGCAGGGGGACATGGGAAATCTGTGTACCCTCCTCTCAATGTTGTCAACCTAAAAGTACTCTAAAAAATAGTATCTTTTCAAATTTTTAATTTAATTAAAAAAAAAAAGCAGTGAAAGGATACACACAAATCTAATGAAAGTGGGTCTGGGTAACAGGGAAAACAGACATGAATGAAAACTAGGCTTGGAAATCCATACTTCGGTGGATTTTTAAATTCTGTTTCACAAAATGTATTGCCAACTCATAACAAAATAATACATATATAATGTAATCTTCCTAAACACACTGATCAAATCTAGAGCAAATTATTAACGACACTATGTCTGTATGATTTTTTCTTCATTTACTTGTTTGTGATTTTTGTTCTGTTTACTGATTTGTATTTGTGAGTTTTTAATGACAAATATGTATTACCTGTGTAATTTTAAGTAGTTTTAAAAATTTATCATATCATTTCCCCAAGTTAACGAAGAATAATTTAGGTAGTATCTCAGTATGTGCATTTTGAGCAACCCCAGAAATGCTTATAAATCCCTGGACCCCCTCAAAGTAAATTTTCTCTACATGTGTTCTACTGAAATATCCTGCCAATGAAAAGTACTCAAGACTTACTTTAAAAAGCAAGCTGCTTATTATTTTTAAACTACCAAATGCATTTTTAAAATTTGACATTAGTCGATTAACTTTCTTTCTTGGAAACCAATTTTACTACTTAATATCTAGTCAACAGATGAAAGTTACATTATATGTCCATTCACGTATATTTTAGTGTTGAAAGATAAACAGAAATATTTCCTTTTCACAGACTCGCCTAGAATATGTTTTATTGATAGCCTCGTCTTTACAGCTCAGAATCATTTGGATTCTCTTCCAATACTTGTCCATTCATAAAGAGGAGAAGTGTAAAACTATTTTATTAGAAATATTGATTTTAAATTTAAAACTGTTGAGAATAAATTGCTTGTTTAAGAAAAGCCGGAGGGGAAACAGCGAACTAGTGTTCTGTGTAAATAAACAACGTTAGGGCTTGCCGGTCTCCTTACAATTTCTATGTGGAGATATCATGCAATCAAGGGCAATTCATGTCTCTGAACCTCAGCTGCAAAGAATAAAGAAATCTGTGGCACAGTATTGTCATCGCTGATGTCTATCAACAACTGAAATCAAGGGCACATACATCATCTCTGCCCATCCATTGTTCTCCCTCCTCGTCCACGAAATACCCTGGCAAATAAACACTTTGTCAGAGTAAGATCACAAAACTCTTTCAGAAAAGGTCTGCAACATACTCTAAAGAAAACAAAGGGAGCCTTTAATCAGGTCCAATAAGCGATGATGCAGCCAGTCAATATCCTTCAGCAAACAGTGCTCCAGCTCCCAAAAAACTGGTTGGTCAGTGGGCAGGAAGGATTCTCCTATCAAGGGTTCAAAGGAATCCTGATCAGGGGATGATCTGAGTTCTTCCTAGTGCATCCTTCAGGGAGGAGATAAATACTTGTCTCCAAAGGATTTCTAAAACTCCATGTAGCGTGGGTAAGAGAATGTTGAGAAAGTACAGCCTCCTTTACAAGAAAAACAAGTCAGCATTGTGCAGGATTTTAAGTGTAAGAGTGGTAATTCTTATGCAAGTAAATACCCTTAATCTGGACGTTCTTAGCAACTACTAAATACATTCACTTCCTTGTTAGATATTCCACATAAGTGTGTTACTAATGACAGAAGCCGTTATTTCAAAGCAATGTTTTTTCATTCTAAACACGTACAAAAAAATTGCACCCCATTTTTTTTTATTAAAGTACAGTCAGTTACAATGTGTCCATTTCTGGTGTGGCACAATGTCCCAGTCATGCAATATACACACGTATATTTGTTTTCATATTTCTTTTACTAAAGGTTATTACAAGATATTGAATATAGTTCCCTGTGTTATACAGAAGAAATCTGTGTTTTTCATCTACTTTTGTATATAGTGGCTAACATTTGCAAATCTCCCATTACCATTTTTTAAATAAAGGGTATTAGAAAAATAATTTCACTCTTTAAATTCATGGAGACTCATGGAGCTACTGTAAAGTCCTGTGGAGCAAAGACTGAGGGGTGTCAGTCTGTCCCTAAACACTACCTGCCACCGATGGCTGTGCTTCTGTAGTTTTTCTGTCAACTTTTTGCGTTTCTCTCTTTTCACCGCTATTTGCTATTAACTCAACGTACTAACAATGTGTGCTGCCTATTTTTCAAACACTGGGTGAGAACTCAGTGGCAGTGCTCAGCCTCTCTCACGAAGCCCCAAGGGCCCTGAGCAGGTCGTTGGTGTTCAGAAGCCTTTGATCAATTACTTCCAGGCTTAAGACAAAATATAGTTTAAATCTGACTTCTGGAAAAGTGCTGGATTTCACTTTCCTGGACCTTTTCTGCCTGAGAATATAGACATTTTAGAGCAGGATGGAGAGAGAGAGAAAAAGTTACGATCCTATCATATTAAGTTCAGGGTGAAGAATAAACGTCCCATAAGCTTGTAATATTCCTTCAACCCCTCGATTAGTCATTTAAAATGTGTTTGCTTCTGTTGCCACTAATCTGGATTCAAATGCTGACCAATTCAGCACTGTTAGCTTCAGCAGGGGTCTCTGTTGTGATTAACACTGATGCTGGTTATGACTCACGCTTGGCATGGGTGCAAGGGTGAGTGGGAAGTTTACACTGTAGACTTTTAGTTTAAAGTGGAACTACAGAAAAAAGTGGGAATGTATATTAGGACTCTTTCAGAGACAAGTCAGAGATATCCTATTCAAATCAACTTAACCACATAGAAGGAATTACTGGGTGATGTAACAGGAAAGGATTTGGATGCCTTTGAGAATAACTGAATTAAGGAACTCAGCTCACTCCTCTCTGTTCTGCTTCCTTCCCCCACCCCCTTCTCCCCTCTCCTCACATCTCTTACCATCTCACCCTCTTTCCCTCTCCCCTCGTCCCCCATCCCAACCCACAGTGATTCATCTCAACTTCTCTTTGTATTGCCCTCTTTTCCCCCAACTGTAGAGTTTCTTCCTTACGTCAGGGATCCTGGCAACAGAAAGCCCCGAATTATATCATCACAGCTTAGAAACCCCGGAGGACAGGACAGCTTAACTTCCAGTGTATAAAAACCCAAGGAAAGAAGTCTCATTGGCCTAGCATGGGTCGCATGTCCCATTAGACCAATGGCTAAGACCCAGGAAAGTACACCACTGCGTGACATCACCCAGTCACATCACGGGGTGAGGTAAATCCACACAAGGCAGGTGCTCTCACTGCAGGAGGGTGCAGGGATGCTTGACATATGGAACTTCAGACAGCCCAGGCAGAGTGTAATTCATGACTCTTTTCAAGTGTCTACAGAGGAGGATGAGGAAGGTCATCAAGAATTATCTTCTGGTCAAGAGGTCAATAAGGCAAGACAGGGCGATATGGCAGAGACAGCGTCAGAGACAGAGACACACGCAACAGCTGCCCCATCCTAGCTATGCTACCAAGACAGAAGAGACTAATCTCCTGTCATGGTTTCTCAGAATTCAGCCTCACAGTCAACAAAATGAAAAACTGCTTTGAACATAATTGTGACGACAGTGCAACTACAGGGGTGGACATTGGTAATAATTTATTTTACATTTATGTGATCCTAGTTTCTAACAAAGTCATTATCTGATGAAAAGGCACATAATAAATGCTCCTGCTACCTGAAGTCCAGCACCAACGATATTGCTAACCTGCTGTGTGACCTTGGATAAGCCATTTCATCTCTTTGTTCCTATAATATGAGAATTCTGGACTAAATTGTCTCTCGGACTTCTTTTGGCTATAATATTTTATTATTCTATGGAAGTCTTTTCACAAAGCCTTAGCTACTGTGCTTCAAGATATAGGGCACAATAAATCCAACATCTTTTGTTAGCGCTTGCTGATTCTGTTTCCCTCGGGTCCTTCTCACAGGATGAATCTGAAACTTTTTCTGTTTACCAATGTGCTTATTATATACTAAGCCTTTAAGCTCCACTATAAAATCAAAATGCTAGTATTAAAAAACAAAAAGAATCACTTTCATTTAACATTTTCAGAGAAAAATTTTAGCTATTACAATTTAGCTCTATGATTAAAATTTAAATAACCACTGTCGTGTGAAGTAGGTTTCAGATGAAAACCTGTCCTAAGGAAAAGAAAGAAGAGCCCTTTGAGGGGGAGATTGAAAATGAGGAATAGGATGTATGGGGAGAGAGAGGAACCCAGGAAGCGGTGAAGGGAGGAGAGAAGGCAGTTGTTTACCTTGAGGTACCATGAGAACAGACTGGGAAAACTAAAAGCTCAGCTAAAACTATCATTTGTATTTGAAAGAGACAACCAGAGAAGTCACCTTTCATCATGTCTTGTGTCATATGCAATGTCTACTAAATCTGCCAGACAATAAATACAGATCAGACCGTCTTTATCATACACACTCGTGCCCCTCAGCTCCCTCCCCAGCCTCCCAAAAGAACAGAAAGAGTCACAAGCCACCGCCTTGGCCTCCGGCCACGCCCTCACCGCCTGCAGCCCCCACTGGGCTGCATGCTTTAGAGTCTGAGACTCAAATGACAGTTCTGCTCCGTAGACTATGCTCCACACTGTGCTAGGCGATAGGTTTCGTCCTTCTTTCCCTTCAGTGGATGAAATTTGTTTCCCCATTGGGTGAATCTCTCTCAGGACTTCCTATCACATGATAAGAATAAGCATTTCTCAGTACTAAAGATGGAAAGGTTGACTTCAGAGACAGGGACCACTTGAGGGTCTGACCCCTCAAAACTGTAATCTATAAGAATTAGGGGATTTAAAAGCAGCTTTGTAGGGAGAACATGCCCAGACCAAGGGCCCCACAGGCACAATAGTCCCCGGAGGTAAATAAACTGAACGTGTCTGGATGTGCCTGGGTTAGCCGCATGCAAAGATGTAAGCGGGACGTGTTCAAATGTCTCATGACTTTGGTGAGCACCACCTCTGCTTTCCACGCCCTGAGGGGTGGCTACACTGACTGGAGCTGAGCGCCCGGTTCCTTGAGGCGCCTCAGATCTCTCCATCTCTACAAATGCTGGCAGGCTCCTCCGTCTCTGAGTATCTTTAAAGCCTTTCTGTACCTCTGCACCCGCATGCTTACAGCTCAGTAAACTCTGTTATTGCTTACTTCAGTGAGCGGGCTAGTTTGAGCACTGGAAGGATAACTGAAGATTTGGGTCTCTGCACATCCCCGCAACAGGAAAGGGTGAGTTAATTAAAAGCTTAACTAATTCTCCCCACCCGACTTCCACACGGCCTTTTCTTGTGGCCTGGCTCCCAGCCAAGTCCTGAAGGGCAGCGGACTGCCAAAGACAGGGTCCCAGCTGCTGGGAAGTGTGGGGCTCAGATTACTCCAGAGTGGCCAGATTATTACATACTAAAAGCAAATCAGAAACAGAGAGATTTTTTAACAGATAACTGAGGCTTACGAACATGCTAGCCTTTTCTTAAGTTTTTTATTAGCACTATGAGGTTCTCATCTTGCAAACATCCACAATTGTTAAAGCACGGAGTGGCTATTTCTCTCCTAAAAACAACATTTTCTCCACATATTGAGCTGACATGTTTTGCAGATAATAAAAGTGAAATATCTTTGAAGCAGTAGCACAGGAAATACAGTCATATGGCTCTGAGAAGAAAAACAAGAGTAAAGGAGAAACTTTGCCCACTTTGCAACCTACTAAATTTCTCAAAACTGTTGATTCTAAAAATAAAACCATGCCATTTTTGTAAAAATAAAGACAGGGAAATTTTTCTAGTTCTAATACTCTGCTTTCTAGAAGCCAAAAGAAACGATCTAGTTTCATTAAAGGGATAGTGGATGGAGTACTGTTTTCACTGAGCCAAGAACGTTCACCATAAATGTGCACAAACCTAAAATGCTTGAGCAAATGTATATATCAAAAAGTATGTTCGAGGGGAGGGTATAGGTCAGTGGTAGAGTGCCTGCTTAGCATGCACAAGGTCCTGGGTTCAATTCCCAGGACCTCCATTAAAAATAACTAATTTAAAATTTTTTAAGTATGTTCATCAAAATAGCAGATTCATGCAAAGTCCAATGGCAAAATAGAATCTTTCTTTGAACCTCCACTACAGTTGTCTCATTTTCCCACTTGACCTAAACAAATAAGTAGAGTTTCACATAAGCCAAAATGGGCTCCGAAAAAAAGAAATTCTTCATTCTGCCTGTGCCCATTCAGGGTGTGTGTCTCAGGGGTGAAGGGAAGAAGAGGTTGGTATCAACCACTGTCTGATGAAACAAAACCGCTGCCCCAGCTTCTCTCTTCCCAGAGCACGAGGTGCTTACTCTACCGCTCCCACCACTCGCTCCTCTTTTCCTTCAGGTATCCTTCTCCCCCAAAACCCACGAACTTTGCAAAAGTATCACTTGTCTTTTATCCTCAACATCTTTCAAAATACCTGACGCTCAATAAAACTTTGTTAAACAAATGATTTAAATGTTATAGTAATTTCAGGTATCTTGGTTTTTTAAAAAATCATATAATTTGGAAAACAAGGTCTCGTATCTCACTGAGACCATAAATAGAACAGCAAAATTCCTGAAATTGCAACGACTTCCAGAATTTACCTTCAACCTCAGGTTCATACGTAAAGCCCAAGAAATGTAGAAGAAACTGGAGAAACGCACTCTGTTCATTTCCTTTCTGTGCATATGTTGATGGCGTCAAATTTTGAGCTGCCTCCTTTCTCTGCATCCTGAACTCCCGCCTACCTGGAACATCGACACCTGGTTTCTCATCCCCAGGTAATCGAGCGCCTAGATCCCAGACACTTGGCTGGTGTCTGATAACCAGGCTCTGCTAGAAGCCCGTGTGCCCACCTACCCAGTGCTGCTTGGCTGCTGTTTAAATCTTAGCCCTATGGTTCTGCAGCCACTGCTTATATCCTAGCATTCCACCTCAAGAGCTGAGGCAGGAATCCTGTTCACATTTCCCCAGATACACGATAACCTCTTAGGACAGCATAGAATGTAAATTATTTCATCTCCAGTTTTCTCAAGAAACATGAGATGAATTTCCACTTAAAACACTAGTTTAAAAAAAAACTACATTTTACATGATTAATACAAAAACCTGGTTATTAAAACTAGAAATGACATTCTCATATCAAGTTATCTCTTTCTATCCTTATCAGGATTATCCTTGAGACAATCTATGGGCATCCTCAAATAGTATATACATCAATATTATTAACAATTCTCTGAGGTGATATATGCGGATTATTATTTTCTGAATTTTGTAGATAAAGTTATTGAAAGAAACAAGATTATTTTCCTAGGTTCTCAAAAAAATTTTTTTAAATGTAACATTAACACATCAAACCCTTTGGTGATCACGGATCCTACTTAATTTCCTCCAAGAAGAATTTGAAGTTACACATCACGAATGGAAAGAAAGAAAACTAATATTTTCTGAGAGCCTAAAATGTGCTAAACGCTGTGCTAATAACTCAGATAATAATTAAAACAATGAAGAAAGTAGTATTGGTCTCATTTTACAGTTGAGAAGAGTAAGACACAGAGAGATTTCTTTTCCAAGAATCCCATTGCTAGGAACTATGACAGTCCAGATTTGCTCAGAATTTGAACCCAGGTCTATCCCACTCCAAAGCTGATGCGCACTATTTCCTGTATGGGTATAATAAAATCACATAGGTATAACAAAACCAGAAAGGGCAGAATTCCAGATAGGTAGGTAGGTAGATAGATAGATAGACAGATAAACAGATAGATAGACAGCAGATAGATAGATAAATAGATATAAGAAAAACCACACACACACACAGAAAAAAGTCTAGAGAAAAAGAAGATAAATACGTATTCCCAAAATACACATATTGAAAAAACCTATTGCATTTTAACCCAAATCTTAGGTCTGCACTATCAGCCAAAGCAAAGAGGGAGGTCACAAGGGTAGCAGCTCTCATTTACCTAATATAAAGACTATCAGTCTATTAAGAAGGAAAAACAGCTCACAAGTTCTAAAGAGAGATTTCTTATGTTGTGCGCAAACTGCGCCTCACACAGTAGAACCATTTTCTCCACAGCAGTTATTCAGAAATCGCTGAGCTGTCACTCACGCAGTGTTTCTTACACAGACCCACGTCTCTAGCCAGGTGCAGGCAAACCAAAATAACATGGGGACAGCATAACTGAAGAAAAATAACAATGTCACCATAGAAAGTTCTAACTTCCTCAGATCGTTAGATCAGAATCTTCTCTTGTCATCCCAAGGTCATTAGCAAACACCTTTCTGATAACAAGTAAGAGTGGGCCAGCTGCCTCCGCCAGAACCGCTGGTCATTCTTGAAGTCATTTAGCTTGTCAATCAATCAGTCAGTCAACAAATATTTACTGCGTGCCCACCATGTGCCAAGAACTGTGCTAAATACAAGGGAGTCCAACGGATCTGGTCCATTTTAATGAAACTGACACTCTGGTCGAGGAAACAATTTACTGAGTCCCACAGATATTTATATTTAAACACCAGGAAGTGTTACTAAGGCATTACAAAGGGCTTTGAGAGCCAGTAATCGGGATGTGATTTGGCTTAGAGCAGAGGTAGGGAGCATGTTTAAAAAATGCATCCCTAGGGGGTGGGTATAGCTCAAGTGGTAGAGCACATGCTTAGCATGTGTGAGGTCCTGGGCTCAGTCCCCAGGACCTCCACTAAAAATAAATAAATAAATGAGTAAACCTAATTACTCTCCTCAAAAAAAACAAAAAAAAACTAAAAAAAAATTAAATGCATCCCTGAGAAAGTGGCATAAGAGCCGAGATCTGACTTGCTTTTATTAAGTACATAATTAATCATCTACCCTTGCCAGTTAAGGACCATGTGTGCAGCACCATATTGGAGACCAAGAAGTATACAGAGAAGCCTGACAGTCACATCTTTGAAGCAGTTTAAATTTTAAATTCAATTACACAGAAAAGATGCATGCATGTGAGAAGTCAATAATACAAGAAAGCACTAGAAAGGCATCGAATAAGTGGCACAAGTAAGTGACAACGGGCAAAGGGACTGATAAACCCTTAGGGGCTAGTGTAACCCAGAAAGAGTTCTCTGGGACAACAGGAGGTGATGTAGTTCCTGCAACAATAGTTTTCAAGTGTTTCTGACTAACATATACAGTAAGAAATACATTTTACACTATGGCCCAATAGAAACATTGAGATGTATATAATAAAACTAAAAATACCATATGAGATCGCTCATACGTGGAATCTAAAAAAAAAAAGAACATAAATACAATACAGAAACAGACTCATAGACACAGAATACAAACTTGTGGTTGCCAAGGGGGAGGAGGGTGGGAAGGGATAGACTGGGAGTTCAAAATTTGTAGACACTGACAGGCATATGTAGAATAGGTAAACAAGATTATACTGTATAGCACAGGGAAATATATACAAGATCTTGTGGTAGCTCACAGTAAAAGGAACGTGACAATGAATATATGCATGTTCATATATAACTGAAAAATTGTGCTCTGCCCTGGAATTTGACACAACATTGTAAAATGACTATAACTCAATAAAAAAAAAGTTTAAAAAATAAAAAAAAAATCAAATCAATGGAAAAAAATAATAAAACTAAAGTTTTGTGAAGCAAAACTTGTTCTCACCAAATGTGGTCCAATTGATTGTTTCTGTTCTACTTCACTTTCTTACGTTTTTCCTTATGTTGGTCCCAATCCATTAAATTAAGTTCATTACCCACTAATGAGTCACAACTTAACATGTGAGATTTCTATAACAGAAAATATTTCTGCACACAGTGAGACTTCTTCACAAAACAAAAGGAAACACAAAAGGAATTCTCACCTCCTACAAAAGTGATCCAAGCCAACGTGACTTAATGCTTTCTCACTCATCCTCCTTCTTCCTTCCCTTCATTTCCGGTCACATAGCTGGCTTAGCAATAAAACAAAACAAAACAAAACCCTCCACACTCAGAATGCGTCTGCACCACAAATTTACATTATAACCTTCTCTGAGACTTTATTCCCCCCTACTATCTTCCACCGCCAGCAGCACCAGCCTGATTCTGAGTGGAAACGTATGAAGCTCCTTCACCCGAGTGTGAGTGAAGATTGCTGTCACCCATATGGAGTTATTGCTATGGGTGGGTCGACACTTCAGATCAGACCTATATTTCAAGTCCTGAGGCAACACATGAACAGAGGGCATTTATCCCTTAGTCCAGTATGTTTCTTCGTAAGCATTAGTTTTAGACCCCATGCAGTTTTTCCAAAGTCAGAGCTTTTAAAATTGTTCTGGTCCATTTTAATGCAGTTACTAGAGTTAGAAAAATATATATCATGCAGAGTAGGCTACCAATCTTACATGAATCATCCAGCGATACCCTCATCAATCCCCACGAATGTTGATAAACTTTTTATCTGGGGAGGAGGTCTCATTCTTTAGTCATGCTGAATGTCTGAAATACTGGCTTTCATTAAGGATAGACTTAGCAAATGCCTCCAAAACTCTGCCCTATAGATTTGACCTAAGCGCCTAAAAGGAATAATGCCCTCCATTATTACCAGCTTCATAAATACTCTACAGACATTCCCCAGTGTTTCTTTTAAGAAAGAGAGAGTTTGTTTAAAAATAAAATGTTAACTCAAAACAAAACAGTAATCAGTCTGAATCAGTCAGGGAACAGGTTCAGAAATGCATCCATTGCATTTACTGATACAAATGATGAACATATATGTACTGATTAGATATTAAAAGTTAAAACCAAAATTGATTTTAAAATATATTTCTCATTTTGCCCTACTTATTTACAATCCTCCTTTAAAAGCCTGGAAGAATGGTTCTCTTCCTCCTCTGGTGGGTACAACTAATGCTAACAATCTGGGCAGTAACAGGAATTTCTCAGAAGACATACATGTCACTGCATTTCATAAGCTCTTGCTAACCTACCCCAGGACCAACATTACCAGGGGAGGTTAGAGCTGCCTGCCCCCTGGCCTAGTTTGGTTCACCCAGGGGTTTTTTGTTTGTTTGATGTGTGTGTGTGTGATTGGAGAGTACTGATATTATACAGAAGACGTTCAGTGCTCTAAAGCTAAAATAAGAAGGTGACAATGGTCCCTTCTGTCTAGGCTTAACCACGGCCACTCCAAAGTGTAGCAGCAGGCCTTTGAATTGTGACTCTCCTTAAAATGAATCTTCAAACCTGCACAGGCCCCAGGCCTCAAACCACAAATAAAAGGGTTTCTTTCATCACTAAAAGAGTTTTAGTGATTAAACGACCTGTTAAGAGATTTGAATCAGATCTGATTATTCTTGCTTCTCTAACACTAAAGACAGAAGTTAAGTAGCATTTACGTATTTTGACTTACATATAACAAGCTAAGACCAGGCTGCTCAGCCTGTTTACATCGTAGGGAGGGAACTGAAGTTCATTCCCTTAGGAATTACCCTATTTGCTCTCCTACGTGTATGGCTGTTGGTAGGTCAGTGGCGGGAAAGTCAAATTTGCTGCTGCTGCGTCTTTTAATCAAAAGGCAAGGTGAGTTGTTTTTCTCGGGCTCCTCGTGGGCTAACTTGTATATTTACATAAGGAATGGCTGGCTTTCACCAGGGTGGCCTTGGAGGGGAGTCCAGGGAAGGCCTGTAATGCACCACCAGGGTGGGATTTCCCGGAGGAAAAGCGCCTTTGAGACCCCGGCGCAGCTGGGCCGCTTCCCGGGTCTTGGGCCACAGCCGTGTGGCCAGCGGAGGCGCCAGGGCGCGCCCGGGCTTCATCGGCCAAAGTGGGCGATGAAGGCACCTCTGGGGCCCCTTGCATCTGGTTTGGGAGAAAAGGTGACAAAGGCCCAAAGGCAGCTGGTCAGAGGGGAGCACGAAGCGGCCCGGGGCTCAGCCCCCGCGCGCGAGGTCCCCGGCGGGGCGCAGGCGGGGACGTGCCGGGAGGCGAGGGCTGCGTGGCTGCGAGCCCCGGCGGCCTGGGAGGGGCCCTGGGAAGGCCCTGACCCCCCGGGGGGCGCCCGCCTCGCGGCCGATCAGAGGGCGAGCCTGCGGCTCCCGGGGCTCGAGACGCCCTCTGCGCCGCTGCCCAGCACCGCAGCCGCGCTGCGCCTCCCGAAAGCAATTTGACCGGCGCGTCCCCGGCCGGCCGCCTAAGGCCACGGCTGGGCGGAAAAGAGGCCGAGGGAGAAAAAGGGAATGGGTGGGGGAGGGGGCCGGGAGCGAGGAAGCGGTGTCATTTCCACCAACTGGGCTCTTTCCTGACCCAGCCGCTCATCTGTCACCGCTGTCTCGTTCCTGTTATTTACATCTGTCTTTAGCATTCTAATTACTCGCTTTATTACTTT
Source organism: Vicugna pacos (assembly GCF_048564905.1). Classification (NCBI taxonomy): domain Eukaryota; kingdom Metazoa; phylum Chordata; class Mammalia; order Artiodactyla; family Camelidae; genus Vicugna; species Vicugna pacos. Next base: position 17,531,099 of record NC_132988.1, read on the forward strand.
AGCCTGGAGGAATCCTGTAAAAAACAACGGAGATGAGGATCCTACCACACAATAAAACTGCCCAAAATCCCCGCTGCACATTATACAGAGCACTTGAGAATATTTGTGCTGTTATATGACCTCAATATGTCCTTAGATTGATCTTATTATAAATTTCTTTCTCCCTTCTCTTTCTCCGTGTGTATGTGATGAACTCTTTTAAGGTGTAGAGTGCAGGAATAAACTGGTTAAACAATGATGAAAATGAGATTATTCTTTAAGCAGGAGGTACAGGGGGAGATGGGTCTCCTTTAAGAAGACTTTGAGGTGTTTGAGCCAACCCCATCCAGGTTCAGTTTCTAAACTCTTGGTTTTATTTTCGCTTCAATCTGATAAAGTAGAGCCATCTTCGCACGCAAGCTTCTAAGGCTGAAAGAATCTTGGAAATTTAGTGGAGAGAATAAAATGCCTAATGTCTTTCATTATCTTGCATTAATCTCCGAGCTCCCAGAAGGTCTCAGGAAGGGAAGTGAATTTAGAGTGGAGATAGAAGTGGGGTTCAAAAATCGTGGTGGTTTGAATGCTTTTCTTTTAATGTGAGATTTAGAAGGGGGGTAGTTCACAATCTTTTACTAAACCACTGATGCCAAGATTCACAGAGACACTCAATATCTGAATCCAAAAGAGGCTGATCTAACCTACCAGAAAATCCAGGGCAAAATGCAGCTTCCTAACTGTTATTTATCCCTGCCAGTGGAGTTATCATTGCGCTCAGTTGCAATTTCTGGCCGTGCTAATGATTTTCTTTATTGTGTTACATTAACATAATCTCCTCCAGAAAGAAAATGACAAAATATATGGATTTTTAGATAAATAACTGAAGTAATTTATTGGACTTTATGCTCTTCTGATGGTGTGGTTGATAGATAATGCAATAATACGTACATAATTAAGCGGGTTTACTGTACCTCAGTCCAAATAGGTTCAAGGGCAGTATCTCTGTCTTTAGGCCTATAGTTTTCTCAATGGATATTTACTTCCTCCACCCTGTGGAATAAAGGGCAGACCTCAGGAAGCAAACAACGAGGGACTAAGTGTGGGATGGCAAAAGGGAAAGAAAAGAAAACTGATCAATTCTCTGATCAAGGATTTTAGAGTAGAGCCCATTTTTTCATACTCCCCACTCTTTCTCATAAGCGTTCAGTGAATTGATGAGAAAAACATGAAACATTGAAGACAAACATAGGCTTTTCCAGAGAAATGAATGTCTTACACCCAGGTCAGGGAGGGGAGCTTCAAAAACACCTTGCAGGACCCAGAGATCTTCTGTCAAGGAAGCACAAAGGCTTCTGGGAAATCATTAACCCTGAACTTGGGCACCACATGCCCCCTTGCCCTGGCTTCTGGAGGTTGCCCATTCAAGGCATGGTGTACTTGCTCTTCCAAACTCATCTAAATTACATCAATAACAGAGCGCACTCTTTAATGAGCTCTCAACTTTAAAGACTTGAAGGATATTAACAAGCCGCTTGACAAATGGTGCTTAGAAGCACATTAAAGACGCTGCTAATGGAGCGCATAATGACGGCTAATTTTCGATCAGATATAAATTAGAGCCCCAACAGTTATTTGCCTTAAGGACTTTATGTAAATGATTCTGTTCTGTATAAACTGAAAAGCGAAGAGAGCCCTGCCATTTTGGCAATCCTTGCGGATATGATTAATAGATCTGCAACAGAACTGGGCAGAGACAACTGATGGCATTTCCATCTAAAAGTCAGTGTGTTTAGGTGGTAAATAGGATAGCTTCTAGTGTCGATGTGTGCTTCTTCTTCAACCAAAAGGGTAAAAATGTTCTTGGCATCTCCTCCACGTGGTTAAAGATGTTCACAAAAGAAGAGCATCCAGACATCTCCCTTAGACCTGTACCTCATACCAACCGAGCTGCCAAGAACAGCCACAATTTTATATATTTCATTGGGACCCAAATCTGTGTTATATGCCCCCTAGCCACATATCCCCACAGCATCTTCAAAGACACAGTCAAGTTTACTGGGATCTAAGATCTGTTGATCACTTTTTAGAATCCTCTCACTATGAAATTGCCTGAGATCTCGTTCATAGATTTGCACACAATTCAGGTTCTACAAGAACGTGCCGGGAAGAAGAAGTGGTTGGGAGAAGGAAAGTGAGGAGAGGAGCTGGGGGAAATTATGATGGAAATGGTGAGGTGGGAAGAAGGAGAGTAGAAATGAGCATGAGGGCAGAAGGAGTTCAGATAGGAAAGATTGGAGGAACTCTTAATGCCTACCCAATTTAAAGTGGAAGAGACATTTGTAGCTTTGTTTGTTTTTCCCCCCTTCTATGCCTCCCATATTGTAAGTGTTGAGTCTCAGAGTGCATAAAAGGGTCTGGGGATTGATTCTTAAAATGCGTTATCTTCTAGCCTATTTCTGCTCTGATGGTTCTTAGGAAGCCTGAAGAGGAGTTACCCTAAGATGTGTCGCCTGTGTCCAGTTTCTGCTTTATCACATCTACTTGGCATCCGCCAGCCCAAATGCCACGTGTAACACTGGGATTGCTTCGAGCTGCATCTGGCTGCAGTTTCAGGAATAGCATCCTTTCCTGAACAAGGGAAAAGAGTTTGTGTAAGAGTGAGTTTGCCAAACCTGAAAAACCAGCCAACTCTCGCTTGTCAATGGCTTGTTTATTATGAATTACAAACAAAAGCTCAAACTTTCTGCTGCAGGAAAGTAAAGCATTACTTCATCTCATGGCAGTTTTCTCTGCCTTAAACGCACAAGAAAAGTATGTTCTGGGGAGGGGATCTTTTTTTATAAGCAACTCATGAGCAGTGTTAAAATTAATATAGAAATCCTGCCTCAATAAGGGAGCTATTTCTACCAGTGACACCAGCTTCTAAGATTTCCTCATTCAAGCCATTTGAGAGATGAAAGTAATGAGAAGGGCACGGGGAGGGGAAAATGGAAAGATGAGGGGTTGAGTATTAAAGAGATTTCTCCTAGACTGATTGAATCATTTTATCTTTCAGTAACTGATACCTAATAGCCAAGAGTTAAATGGTGGAGAATAAGAATGCTTCTTACCTTCATGACTGAGTTATGAAGTAGTTTCAAATTGGGGTACAATAAATATGATTGTTCTTGTCTTGCATTAAATCTGTCTACTCTTCCCTCCAACCCTCTTCCCCAATCACACACACTTCCAGTGCTGATAAGCCATGCTAGAAACAACTGGACATTTCTTCAACCCACTAGTGTGGGATTCTGTAGCAATGGGAGCAAGTAGGAAGAGCAGACTCAGCTCTCATTTTGTCTGAGAGCAATCCTCAGGCAGATGGTAGAATCAGATGGTTAAAAACCAACTTTGAAAAATGCAACAGCTACACTAATAGCAAAATTAGTAACAAGGCTGCAGGATTCTGACCTCAGTTGGTTGCGAGAGGACTTGTGGCTGAGCTTTTCGGAACGGAAAGTGGTGTTTGGCACATATTCAGCTCCAAGAGCTTGACTGGCTTATTTTCCCACTTTTTCCTTCTGCCCAGAGGGGATAATTCATGTCATCTTTAGGGAACTTTGTGATTTTATTTACAGCGAATGAACGCATTGTATCAAGACTAATTCCCAGTTACCTGCGTACTTCCACTTTTCCTCGGGACAAATGGAGAATCCCTGACCAGATGAAGCTGGGCTGGTTCCCCAAAACACGCCTTTTCTATTTTATTATAATGCCCCTTTCTCTTTTGCACAGTTACTATCAAGATAGGGAGAGGGCAGGTGTGACCACATCTGGTCACTGTGCCTTTCTTCCTCTCCCTGGAGAAAGATAGAGATCATCTCGTATTAACTACCCATCTCCCCCTCACACTCCCTTTTTTTCACTTGTTCATCTCCCAGATTCTGAGTGAATCCCAGGAGCGGGGAGGAGGGGAGTCTTACTGAAAAAGAAAGCAGCATAAGGGGAATAAAATCAATGGAATGATTTAGGAAATGGAAGAATGAACCCCTCTGACAATTAAAAGCTCTCAGAGCTGCAAAGTGAAAACTTGATGGAAAAAAAGTGCAAGTTGCCAACTGATTCTTATCTAATCCTTTAGGATCCTTTGGTGGAAGTTAGAGACTTAACTTAGGGATGTGAACTCCACATCCTCAAAAATGACTTTCCTCTCAAGGAGTCAGGCTGTCCTAGCTGGGCAGCCAGGGGCTGGGGTCTCTTCTCCAATCACAGCCCTCCCCAAAGACCAAAGACCTTGGAGGGAGAGGAGAAAGCATGTGCCTTCATTCTGGCTTCAGGTGAACAGGTGGGCACTGCCAGGTCCTGAGATGGAAAGTTAGCCAGTCCAGGCATTGTTAGTTACAACCTCAGAGTTGGTACTGAAAGGAAACTTGAAACCAGTGAGCCAGGCTGCTCTCTCTCTGGAAGCCGCAAAGTCCAGGAGAGCCCAGAGCCTGAAGCACTGAACCCTCATTCCCAAGGGAACCCTTGGTCTAATTCCAGCCTCCCACCCCCTCGGAGCGCAGCGGCAGGCCGGGTCCTCGCGTCCTCCCTGGGAGTCACAGACTGCTTCCACTTTGCAGCCAGAGGTCTGCTCCAGAGACACTGTCTTCGAGCTCTGTATAGAGGCAGGACGTGAAGGAAAGACACCTGTGGCCAACAGAAGGTCAAAGCCCGGCGGTGCACTAACAAAAGGCACGCCGCCCGGAGTCTCAAGCACTTTCCCAGGCGAATTGCGTGTCTTGAATAGACTAAGAAGGAGAGACTTTGAGTGAGTTTGAAAAGTTTCACCAAGGCAAGCGGGCCTCAGGGAATGGCTCCGAGTCTACCTGTGTGTTGGTTTGTGAATGTCCATCTGTGCGTGTGTTACCCGGATGACCAGTAGCGAGGAAGGATGCTGTAGATGAAGTAGAGGGTCGCCACTTCTCTTCTGATCCGTAGCTTCAGGCCAAGGCCGCGGAGGCTCCGTGTACTCTGGCGGGCTGTGTGCCTCCCCCACGCTGCAAAGTGATTAGGCTCACCTAGGATTGGAGCAGAAAAGGCATCTATTCTTGGCAAGGGTCAGGAGCCTTCCTGTGAAATCTACGCTTACATATCTGGGCCCCAGACTGCTGTTGAACTTGGAACTTGAAAGTGATCTTTTTTTTTTCCAAAAGGGATTCCCTCCCTCCCTCACCTTCACCTCCATCACCTTGCACACCCAGGCCAATAACCCCCACAAACCAAGGACCTACTCTGTTTCTAGAAATCAGGGAGCCTCCACCCCATTTAACCAAAATGCTCAGAGATGCAGACTGCCATTTAGCAAAGCCCTGGGGGCCCACTGGGAAAGTCAGACTCTCTGGCTCTGTGTGTGTTAACCCTCGGTCTCCCAGCGAGCCCAGCATCCTCCGAGTCCAACAGGCCTTCCAAGAATACAAGCACTGCCCCAGCCACTCATGCAAAGGGTGTCGATTTATGCCCTTCAATCACTTACAAATCCATCAGTTACTTGTGTTTTTTCCCCTAAATCTTACTCCATTGATTAACAGGACGACTTCAACATCTTACAAGAATTCCAGAAGCCAGTGGGCTTTCTTTAAAAAATATTGGACACATACTTCTCATTTTCTTGTTGCCTCAAATTATTCAGGGAAACCTAGAAGCTACAAGAGAACCTACCCATCGAATTTTTTAAAAGTCATCAATAGACACAAATAACACTTTGAATACCCTCCCAGGGTCCAGAAGATGGGAAGGTTAAGGGAAAGAGGAAGGAAGAACTATTTTTGAAAAATTATAACAAAAATTTAAGAATCACGACTCAGACACTATGAGAGGGTGAGGGGGGCTTCTGTTAGCTACAGCAAAGTCTGGGGGTGGGGAAGGGCTCTTGCTTTCCGCCAAGTGACAGCTGGAGTAATGGCTGTAGACCCAGTGCGGGGGTGGGGGCGGAGGGGGGCAGTAATTACTAACCAGGCTCACCCGCCCCCCTACTTTAGAGCGACCGCGTTCTTTTTTGCGCGTCCAGCTGCGCGCTCGGCTGGCTGCTCGGCCTCGGGGCATCCTGGAGCCTGAATGGGGTGGGGGGTGGGGGTGAGTGCTAGAGGACTTTAGATCGAGGTTCCTAAAAGGCTTCTGAACTAGAATGTCCCCAAGGTCTCACCCTTGCAGGGCCTTGGCGCAAAGGAAGGCTGAGCAGAGACTGCTCCAAGCCTAGCAGCCCTCAACCACTCGGCCCACATTAGGCACCTGGCAAAAAGTGAGGGATGGGGGTCGATGCCGAAGTGGGTAGCAGCCCAGGAAACAGTGATTCGTCTCCTCTGGCTGCACGGGACTGAAACCTTTCTTCGAGGATGGAAGGCAAATCGAGGCCAGGTCCCCTCCCGGTTCAGAGAGCGCAGACCCTCAGAAGGCGCAGGCGCTCCCTTGGGCCCTACAAGCCTGAAGTTAAGTGTACACCAAGGGATCCGCGCTGGGGAGGGCGGAGAGGAGGGGAGAGGGGTTGGGGCTAGGTTCTCCACCTCCTCCCGCCGCCTCCCTCCCGCAGGCTGGAAGCCTCACGTAGTCTGGGATTTTTTCAGAATAATTGATGGGTCCAGTTCTCCAGAGCTTTCCCGGTGAGAGCGCGGCGGACCGCGCTAGAATTTAAATAGATGTGATTAGTAAAATGCAAGGGGGTGAAGCGCCCAGGCCTCTCATTCTCGCGGGTTCCCGGCGGCGCGCCTGGCAAGGCGCCTGCTCCCCCGGGCTCTAGGGGAACGCGGGGCCGGGGCGAGCTTGTCCAGCGCGGAGGGCGGCTCGCCTCCCCACACCCCAGCGCGATGGACCTTAACACTCACCCTCTCCCAACCAGGTTCTCACCAACGTGCACCCCGACCTGGAGCAGGGGGAAGTTGAGGCTTGCAGGCACATCAAGGCCAGCGGGTACCAAGTGATGGTAAGCCAGAGGGTGGGTGCAAAGATCTTGATGTCTTCCCACCGCCAGAACCGACCAGGCGGGCGAGAAGCCTCAGCCTTGAAAAGCGAGGAAAGCTTCTCGGCGGTCGCTGTCCCCAGGTCCTGCTTCTCACACTCACTGTTCTTTTTCTACCTCCGCCCTTACCGGTAGTCCTCTCTCCAGGCTGCCGAGACCAGGCAGCCGGGGTCTCGGAACTTAAGGCGCCCCTTCACTTACCCAAAGCTCTAAGAATGTCCCCTCCACAAAGAAGTGACCTAGGCTGGGAAAAGCCTTCGCCTTGGCTCTTTCTCTCTCTCACATCCCTATGTCATCGATTTGTTCCTGAAAAGGGGGCTATGCATTCTTATAACATCTACAGCCAATTAATATTGCATTAACTCTATTAAAAAAAAACAAAAGCACCAGAATACTGCACCCTATCAAAGCCATCTATTATTCACGGAAATGTAATTGGAGACCTACGATATGTGTGTTACGGGCCAGTGGAGGAAAACAGAGTCGTGACAATATTTCAGAAAGGAAGGGGATCCGAGGGTATCTAATATTTAATTTCAGGTCTGTGGTTTTCTAATTCGAGATTAAAAGCAGTCACGTCTTTGAAGCCAGACAGTTGGTATAAATGTACAGTTAAAATATTCTATTCCACGGTCCCTAGACAGAGCTCTCTGCTCGTCCCACGCTTCATTAAATTTTTATTATCATCCCAGACTAGAGCAAGGAATGAGCGGAAAGACTGTCCATCTAATTGCAATTGATAAAAAAAAAAGCTCTTAGATTTCCCCCCTCATTTTAATATATTAAGACCAGTTTTCTTCGTATGTCCAGTCTTTCCCAGCCCTGTGATAAATACAGTTTATCACACAGATACAGTTTCTACTTTCCAACAGGCACCAGGCTTGGCTGTCTTCTCTGCCCTTTGAGAAGGCCTGGGGGTGGGGGAAGTTGAAGGGGGAGAAGGGTATTAGAGACTGGCTTCAGAAATGCTATTTGGGGAAAAAAGGTGACATCAGTTCTTGAAGCATCTGGCAAAAGATCAACGAGAGACAACATTTGCACTAAGGTGGTTTTTCCTGTGGCAAGATGAAAGTATATTGTTACCCAAACAAAACAAACAGATTATAAGACCAAGCTACACTTTTCGACAGCCTTTCCACTGTGTGGGATGAAAGCAAAGAGTCATATTTTCACTTTATTTCTTTCTTTCTCACTGCTGCACCCCCAGCACAGACACACACACACACACACACACACACACACACACCTCAAAACGTCTGTTCTTCTTGAGCCTTCTTTATGTGCTACTAATCTGACTGTCACACTAGACGACTGTAGGGGTGTGTGTGTGTGTGTGTGTGTGTGTGTTGTGTATTCCGGAAGCCTGTCTCAACAAGGGTGCGTCAACATTTTTTGAAACTGGTGTAAATAAAGCTTTTCATCTCCAGGCAGAGTAAAACCCACAGTTTGCTTTGTGAGCAGCTCCCTATTATCACATCGCCACTTAATTTTATTTCTATTCTCTCCAAGTTAAATAGAAAGACTGGCTCACAAGGGAGCTGCCATGTGCCTACAGACTGGGGATGTCAAGCAGAGAGACTCACTGTGCAAAGTTAATTTCAATTCCCGAGGAGGATTTCACATTCCGGCTGGCTGTGACCCACAGTAATTAGCTGAGATAACTAATGATTACTTACTTATTCCTTGTAATTATCTGGATTTAATAATTCGCTGTGTAATTTATTAATTCGCTCATAATAGCCTTTCAGGACTGGGAATGGCTCCTTTAAAGGGGCAAAGCAGGCAAAATTTAGCGATTTTTTTCTCATTGTCATAAATCTGTCTCCTGACAAATGTAGACTTCAGGAACATTTCTATCATCATAACTATCCAGGAACCTTTGTCTTCCTTTTTTATCCTATCAGGATACCAATCCAACTTTTTTTTCCTTCTGTTGTAGCCCCTCCCTTCAAGGCCAACTGAAAAATCAAGTGGAGTTTTAAGTTCTAACGTGGACCATTTACCTAGAGATAAAAATTCTTTTTGCCAAACAATTGAAAAGATGAATCTATAAACTTAATGTCATAGCTTGCATAGAAAAATTTGAGCTTTATCTTTTGAACAATATGCCTTTTAAAATCAAGTGAATTTCTAAATGCCTTTTCCACTATCTCTTCAAGCACTTCCCCACTAGATAGATCAAAATGAAATGATTCATTTAAAGTATAAAGTAAAGCATTTTTACCTCCAGAATTCCAAAGAGAGTCACAAAATATGTCTTTGATAGCCAAAGTACTTAGTTACTTATTGTTATTTATTTTTAAAATACATTGTATAGAAAATAGGGAAGTGTTACATTGACTGAAAATCCGAATTATTTCATTTGCTTTTTCATAGTTCCACTATTTTTCCTCAGCTCTGGGTCAATGAAACAATCTATAAAGAGCTGACCAACTGATTTAATGACAAACATCTAAAGAAAATTGCATTTTTTCCAGATAACATTATAACCCAATTGGTGTAAAGAGTACTTACTTAGATATCAACCAGGCCTTACATGATCTTTGCTATTAGTCACTTATTCCCTTCCAGCTTACACTTAAATGATTCTACTTTGAACAAAAAGATTGGATCATTTGCCTTTAAAGAAGTTAAAAGAAAACAAATTATATAGTTCTGCAACATCAGAATAAGGAAGACTAGGCATGCTGCTAAGTCAATTCATAAAAGATCTTTTTGGAATAAAATAGTAATTGTGAACCTTGAGGGGGGAAATTTAGGAAAGGAGTCATGAATGCCAATGGATTTGATTGATATGACAAGTACCTTCCACCACAGTTTGCTATTTATCCATCTAAGTGTTTTGAAAGCCAGTATCAAATGGGTATTTCTCAACAATATATACACAATTTCTTCTAGCCTTACCTTTAATTTCTTCTTTAAGACCAATCCTCTTCTCTCCATATCTCTATGGTTTGTTTTGGTATGTTTTGCAACTAGCATTAATAGAAACTTTCAGAATACATTTCTTTTTAAAATTCTTCTTTCCCCATAAAACAAACACATTTAAGCAGGCTTGAATAATGGATATAATTACTATCTCGTAGTAAAGAAAGTTTTTTTTTCTAACCATTGTAAGAACATAAGGAAGAGGAACTTAGAGTGTGATACAGTTTTAAAAGTCCAGGAACACAGGAGACAAAGAACACTCGGTGAATGTGGTTGGGATGGGGAGGATATAGGGCTTCACTGTCAACTGTTGAAGTAAATGGATAGTTGCTTTTCTGTCACTTTCCTCACAAAAATCTAGGACAAACATGCATACATGCAAGCTACCATACATCTCAAAATGCACTAAAAAGAACACCTATTTTATTTCTATCCATTGTATTTCTCAATTTCAACTATTTTTACAGGATTTCTCACTTCAGTTAAAGATGTCATATCTGTAGAAAGAAAACACAAGCACACACCTCTGTCTCCTCCCTGACTCTCCTCCCTCCTAACATACATCTCCTAGACCCTTAGCTAACAGCCACTTGTGGGAAGGAGGAGGAGTTATTTATTGAAGATAATTTTTATTCTAGATCAGAAAGCCTGATTTGCTACACATTCAAGCTATTTAATTCACTTTCTCCACTCCAGAAAAACTAAGCAAGCAGAAAGTTCTCCAACTAGCTAGAACTGCAGGGTCAAACGTGTTGTTGGAACAAAAATGAGTCGTGTGGTTACTATCCGTGGTGCTGAAACAGTATCCCATACAATGAGATTGGGGGCTGGCTCTCTGAAAAGACTTAAGAAAACTGAGTCTAATAACAGGGGGTAAAGTGGAAGAAGGGACATTCGGCCTCCTAAACAGAGAAATAGAATTAAACCATCACTATCAGTATATATGAAGTTACAATTCTTTCTTTTAAATTTTCACAACTTTCTGTATTTTCTTAGCTGTCTATGCAATGTATATCATTATTTCTAAATGGACATATGGATTTTGTTTTTTCAGGAGTCCTTTTTATTTCAGCGGTAGAGAAGGAAGTCCCTCCACCCATTATCCATCCAACTTTCACAACTCTTTTTGTTACACCTGGAAATCATAATCAATTTTCCAATAACATTTAATCCCAACTTGAACCCTTATAACAATTTTCACTGACTCGTGGGCTATTTCCTAATCTCATCCTCAAAATAAGAAATATCCCAAGGCAGATTCATATTAGAGGGTTAAGAGCTCAGGTTAGCAGAATTACCTGTAGAGGATGGCCCGGCTCCTCCCTCCTGTAGGACCTATAGTTTAATATGATGTTCTCATTATTAATAATGTAAATATCTAAATCCTGAAGAAAACTTTGAAAATTTAATATGTTGCCCAACTGTTGTAGGAAGTCTGAAAATTATTAAAATTAGTGAGGATCCTTTAAACTAAGATCAGAAAAAGAAAACTCAGTGTATCAAATGGGCAGAATTACTTTGCCAAACTACCTGTAGACAGACTTCCACCAACTCTGGTGTCTGGGTGAGTCATAGAAAGAGGACACAATTTTGCTCCTTTTAACCACCCAGGATTTCTTCCTCAGCCCTACTCTGCCTATTGCAGAATGTGAGTTTCCTTAAAGATCATGGAAATGGAGAGAGTGGGAGAGAGAGAGAGAGAGAGATGCTTTAATTTGTAATTAGTAACCCAAATGCTTCCTGCTCTGGCTTTGGGGCACTGCTCTCCAGGAGTGGTAACTGAATTGAGAACTATGGTGGGTCAGCCCCTAGGCCTCAATCAAGGTGTCTTACTCCCCTAACCAGGCCTTGACTCTTGCCACACCCAGTCTCCCAGTGCTACTGATAACTGAACTGAGTTCCTTTCTTCCTTTTACCCAAGCAATATCTCTGCTCACAAAGATTTTCTTTGCAGAATTTTTCAGATCTAGAGAAAGGAATCTAAGGGAGGTAGCCGGAGCCAAATATTGTGATCTCATCTAGGCAGAAAAGCAAAGCACCCCTGAGATGAGCTCTAGCTATTAGAAGGCTATTCTAAACTCTCTTCTTTCATACTTTCCTAGAGAAACATCTCCTACTAAATCCAAGTCAGACTTTGACAACAACCAGTCCATAATAAACCATCAAATGTGTTTCTGCTTTTAAAAAATCTCCCATCAAAATTATTCCCATGTAAATGATTAAAAACAACATCACATTTTAGAAGCCATTTAATTTTAATAGCATATTTTAATGAAAAAAGCAGCATACTTTGCCAATAAAACATTAAAATCATCTTTTCAATGAAAGACAATCAAACAACACCAAAAATAAGTTAATACATTACCATAGTAAATAAACCATCTATTAACAAAAACAAGAAACCAGGTCATATACAGAACTCAAGACTTCGGAGAGCCTTAAAGGGAACAGCAATACAACAAAATTTGTAAGAATATATCTATATGTGCATTTTGAATGAACTATTTACAATAGATAAGGTACCAGTCATCACGTACCTAATTTTTTTTGTTCCAAAAGAATTCTACCAAACAATGTGAATTTACAAGCAGTGCACTGTCTTTTCTTATAGTTCAAATTAGTTTTTCTACAAACAAACCTCCAAAAGGAAAAACTGAAGGATTCTTGTAAATGTTACAATGTAGTCAACAAAGCAATTGAAAACTAGAAGACTGAAATACCTTGGTGAAATCTTAGAATCTGGAAAGGCGAACACCAAGTGACAAATGCACCTAAAGCTAGAAAATGATGCATCACAGTCATGCTTCCAACTGCTTGAGTTCTTCTCTTTCATTAGAGGTGTGTGTACGTGTGCCTGTGTGTGTGTGTGTGTGTGTGTGTAAGGGTGAGTGAGAGAGCGCGTGTGTAGCAGGGACAATGTGGGAATCCCCATTAAATATGTAACGAAGTAAACAATACTTTGGACAGTGAATCAGGTCTACACGATTAAGACGTCCATTACTGAGTGTCGACTCACAAATCAGAACACTACCAGTAAAAACAAAGGAAAAACAATCTTCATTCAAAGTGAGAATATACAAATGGGCTAAAAGGAATACAGTATAAGAGGAAAGCTGTAAAAATTCAGTAAACTTATCAAACATAAAAAAATTAACTTCACTAGCCATACTTTACCCCCATTTTTAAGACTAAAGAAGTTTAATTAATTAGAATGTGCACAAATTAAGTTGCTAGAGAGATAAATTAATAATTTACAGAGGGTTGTTCAGCAATAATCTAATAATAGCTTTCAAGATCAGTGAACACAGCAGGCGCAACTCCTTTCTTAAGCATTAACACTTCAGAGAAGGAAAGAGGGGGTAGGAACCACAATAAAAATATATATATAATATACAGTGTAAATGCAGAAAATCTGCCATCTTTTTTTAAAATTCAAAATACTTTAGAGATGTCTCTATCACATTAAGCATCAACTCTAGTTTAAAGTTTCAGTCCTGAATCAATTTCTATTTCTGAAAAATAGCTGCAAAGTGTACTTTTAAACTTGAACAAGGGTGATGTCTTTAGGAATAAAAACAAATCTTACTTGATCATTCTGGGGGCCTTTTAAAAGGCTGTCTCGTCTGCCTTCCTGCAAACAGCCAGCTCCAGACTTCCTGTGAAGAGGCCAACGTGCCTTCTCCGGGTGGGGTGGGGTCGAAAGGGACACCTTTGCTACAACTTGACAAATCCCTTCTTTTGTTTTTCTTTCCTTTGAGAAATCGTTTCACATTCTCACCGGTCTTGGGCTCAGTTGCTCGCTTGTTCGCTTGCTCTCCAATCCTCGCTTTCTCTGGATTCACATTCACTGGACTTGTTTTTGATCGCGGAAAGTGGAAAGAAAAGAGGCAGGAGAGAGAGAGAGAGAAAAAGAGGTGAGGAGGGGCCTGTCTCTCGAGAGGTCATGGGTCTCCTAAATGCCCGCGGAATATTTCATTCTTTTCTGTTTCTGCCTCTGGTTGCAGAACCAGACGCGCACCACGTTTTTCTTAAGGTCCAGCTTCTCCGCGATGGCGGCGATCTTCTCGGAGGAGGGCCGCGGCTGGATGGCGAAGTAGGCTTCGAGCGAGCGCTTCTCCGGCGCCGCAATGGACGTGCGCTTGCGCTTCTTCTCAGCGCCGTTGAAGAGCTCCGGCTTGGTGAGCTTCTCGCGGTGAGACTTCTCAGCCTCCTCTAGCCACGCTTGCAGGATGGGTTTGAGGGCGATCATATTGTTGTGAGACAACGTGAGGGACTCGAACCTGCAGATGGTGCTCTGGCTAAGCGAGCCCACGCCGGGGATCTTGAGGTTGGCTAGCGCGGAGCCCACATCGGCCTGGGTCACCCCCAGCTTGATACGTCGCTGCTTGAAGCGCTCGGCGAATGCCTCCAGGTCCCGGGGGTCGGCGTCCACGTCGCTCATGCAGCCCATATGTGAGGGCAGCCCGTGTGCATGGGCCATGCTGAGCGCAGCTTGGTGCATGGGGTTCATGGTAGCCATGTGCGGCGCGTGAGCTGGAGTGGACACCACGGCACCGTCGGGGCCCGCCATAGCACCCAGAGCCAGCCCGGGACTCAGATGCTCCAGCAGCTCGCCTTCAAGCGCCTGATGCGGCTGATGGTGGTGATGGTGGTGGTGATGGTGGTGGTGGTGCGTGCTTGCCAGCGCAGACGGGTGCGAGATGGGCACCGACGAAGAGGAGGCAGCCGACGTGCACGGGATGGTATTCATGGTGTGGTAAGTGGCGTCCGGCTTGAAGGGGCTGTGGTGGGGCGGGTGATGGTGGTGGCTCTTGCTCTGGGAGACGATATCCACCGCCGCCAGAGCCTCGGCGCGGGCCAGCAGACTCTCATCCAGCCCGCCGAATATATTGCTCTGCAATTGCAAGTAAAAGGCACACATTACTCTCAGCAGGGAATTGTGCGCACTCTCTCCGGAAGCAACGGCCCAGCGCTCGACACCGCCGCCGCGCCTACAACATTCCCAGAACGTTAAAATAATAATTAATAATAATAATAATAATAATAATAATCCTGAAACTAGCAGGTGAGGAGGAGAGGAGCCACGGAGAGAAGCCAAGAGATCACGAGGAGGAGGAAAGTGAACCTGCAAACACAACACAACGTAACACGCGCACAGGCAACGCATTCCAGGTCATAAAAATTAATATGAAAGGAAAGACCCGCTGAATACATAAGAGAGAGAGAGAGGGGAAAACTGGTTGGAGGTGTGGGGTGATTTGCTGTGCAGACATGAAAAAAACATCAAGCAGATAAAGGGGGCTGTCAAAATGTGCCTTTAAGCGGTGATTATGCAGAAATACGCACCGGTGGGGTTGGAAGACACGCTCGCCGCATCGCCTCGGAGCCCCCGCCACTGCCGCCGCTGCTGCCGCTGCTACTGGAGCTGCTACTCCGGCCTCCACCGCCCCCGCCACTGCCACCACCGCCGCCAGCATTGCTCGAGCTGCTAGGAGAACTGGCGGAGGGCGCCGCGGGTGCAGAGGACCCGGGCGAGGCGCTGTGCAATGCCGAGTACTTGGGCTCCACGTGCAGGCTGCCGCCGTGAGGCATGCTGAACGCCTGCTTGCTGTTCAGGGACATCATCATCATCTTCCCCGCCCGCCCGGGCGTTTGTCCGTAGCGCACTCACTGGCCCCGGCGGCCGGGACCCTCCCGAGAAGTGCTGGGCGGGAGCGAGAGCGGGGAAGGGAGATGCAAAGTTGCTCTCACTCTCCGCTGCTCCAAGCTCTTCTCGCCTTGCCCCGACTACGCGCTCCTGCGCTGGCTCCGCGGTCAATCTGAGCGGATGCTGGGCTCCGCTTGCCACTGGCTGCAGACCTGGGCGCCCGAAACTGCCCCCGCTCTTCGCGGCCGCGGAGTTATACTCCTCTCTCCCCGCGCCTGCCCCCGCACCCCCCGCCCGCCCTCCCTCTCGCGCGCCTCCGCCCTCCCCTGCCAGGAAGAGCCTCCTCAGATTCTAGCGTCCCCCAGCTCCCTGGTTGCCTCCTCCAGGCTTTGGTCCTTTCTGCTTTCCTGACACCCGCCTCCCGCTCCCCCTCCGCGCCCTCCACACCCCGCTTCCTACCCCCGCCCGCGCTCGGATGCCGCCGCCCCTACCCGGCGGGCCGCAGCTCTCACTTACAGTTGCGCCCCTGCTCAACCCCACCCTGCTGGACAGGTCTGCACTCTAGTCGCGGGGCAGTTCCTACCTAAGAGCCGCCCTCCAGCCCCTTCTGCTTCTTCCGCCGCGTCTCTGCCTCGCCGGCAAAAGAAACTCCTAAATAAAGTTGCGGGCCAGGGAAGCCTCGGGTGAGGTTTTCCCACTACAAGGAACGCCTCTTACCTGGCTGCCTCCCCCGCCTCTTGCTTACCGCTAAGTTCCAGGCCTCCGCCCCCAACTCAGCCTGCCCCTCCCTGCAGCTCAGGTGACCCTGATCCCTGGCTCGCGACCACAGTGGAGGACACGGTCGCTGCCGCCGATCGGGATCCTCCCCGCTGCCCTGCGCTTCCGCCTGGTACGCGTAGCGGTAGGCGCTCGGCTCTGCGACCCTTCGCCCGGCGGGTGTCTGGTGCCGAAGAGACCTAGGGTCCACAGGGCTGCAGGGCTTTCTCTCACTCGTTTTCTCACAGCTCTCAGCGGATTGGACAGCCTTGGAGCCGGCTTCGGTCGCCTATGCGCATGCGACTCCTCCCCCCCTTCCCAGGCCCCCTTGTACTCCCCCAACGCCACCACCGACATACACTCCTCTCCACCCTCTTTTCTCTTCCTCCGGATCTTCCTCCTCCCTCCTGTCTCCAGTTCAGTGTGAGTTGGGTCTTGGGCAGATCCACTGGTAAACCTTGCCACTGGATTTATTATTCTTCATTAGCCACAATCAAAGGAGGAAGGGGCAATTGACGGAGAGGCAGGGCCAGAGATCACACAGCGCATGTGCTGCAGAACATCCCCCTCACCCCAACACACACACACACACAGACACACACACACACACACACGCCCTCAGGGGCTGGCACAAGCCCCACTTATCTTCATTTCCAGCCACTCGGTGAAGAGACAGCCTATTTTTAGCCAACACTTCGCTAGCACTTTTGTCCCAGTGCGGACCACTTTTCTTAGAAGTGGGCACACACTCTTAGTTCCAGTTGTAAAAGAAGTAGACAACCTCTCCTACACACAGACGCGCGCGCACACACACACACACACACACTCCCAGCCTTCCTCTCCTCTCCGCTCCGGTCTTCTCTCTACTTCCCTCGGTGTTGGGGGCTGCTGTCACCTCCCCAGAGCGTGGAAGAAGGTGCAGGCGAGGGTGAGAAAGCCCTGAGACCCGTACGCTTGAGCCCGCGGGTGGCCCAACCAGGACGGGGGTGGCTGGGAGCAGGTGCAGGAACACGGTGCCTGGGGAAGGCGAGCAGGTGCAAGAGCAGGAGGCAGGCCTGAGAGGCGCTGGCGCGCGCTGGGGACAAAACAGAGTGGGAAGGAGCGTGGCGAAGGGGGGCCCTCGAGTGGTCAGCGCCTGGAAGCCCCCCGGAGGCGGCAAGTAGGGGGCCGCCTGTTCGCCCATGACCCCCGCGGGGCGGGAGGGCAGGTTCAAGTCGGGAGCACGGTCCTCGGGAGTTGCCGGAGTACTAGGAAGACTGCAGCAAACGGCGGGCTCTGTCCGTGGTGCTTAAACCCCTTGCGCTTTCTTGGAATACTCCTGGGCTTGCCTTTCTCCTCCCCTAAGTGGAGGAAAATAATAAATAGTAGCCAAGGGGGGATTCCTACCAGCAGTGTTCCGGAGCAGGAGCTCGGAGAATCCTGGACAAGGGACTGGAGAGGGGGTGTTGACATAAATGAACGTGCCTTGTGCCGGATGGTTCAAGTAAATGCTTAGGTGTTTAATTTCTACCTCAGCAACAGCCAGGGTAATTTTCAAAGAAATAAAAAAAATTGACATTGTACAGCTCTCACTGTCTCAAGCTTCGAGAAATGAAATAAATCAAAGTTAAAGGCTTGAGTATCATTTAATTATAGTGCGAATAGCGCTTTGAAAGAAGTAGAACAACATCTCTAAACAAATTATGACTGGGCCAGGAAGGAATTATTAGATTGAAATTTCATTTAGGCTCGGGAGACACCGCGCTTCACTGTGTAATCTGCTATGCCTCATCTGATTTGTATGCTTAATTCAGCTTGACGAATTTATTAGTTTTCATAATAGTGAAAAAATTGAGCAGCACTATGAGCTAATGCATTGTGTGTACTATAAATTGTATGTCATCGTGGAAAGGCTGAAGTCTATAGAAATCTTTTATTAATGGCGGTATAGGAGGGAGGATTTTCGCGTAAGCCTTGGAGAGTTTCACGCCAAACTCCACTGTTGCTGGGTCTCGCTGGTCCATTAACATATCGTCATACTAATTAGACTACTTCATCAGTGATATAATTTCAAACTTCAAATTATGTTCTAATTAACCAGGGTTGTCCAATTTGCTTAATCTTCAAAAGGCTTTGGATGGTCTAATTAGTATAAACTGTTGAGCATCTTTAAAGCCTAATAAAATCTGTTAAAATATTTTGGATATATATTCTCAGTACTGTGTAAGGACCAAAGAGCTAAAAGTGAGAGTGGAGGAGGAAAATAACTGGAAGACAAATGTCTACATCCACCTAGTTGCCCCAGATTATAGTGCTAAGTGAACCACGGGAGAAACTTGTGGGTATTGCACCTCCTAAACAGTGTGTTTATGTGTTTAAATAAAGGCATAAGAATATCAAGGAGAGAAAAAACCACAAGGGGAAAAAAATTCTTCTCTTTCATTAGGTGCCTAATTAGATGTAAACTGAAAAGCAACCCTGAGGAGTTTCTCAAGCATTATTGTGGCATCAGTCTGCTGAACTTGGATTGCAAAATCAAGTATTTGGGGGGTGTTTTGAACCTCTCCCTGTCCCCTCCCCCTTCATTGAGCTTAATTACTTGCAATAGTTGTTTTAATGTATGTTGTCACCTGGGAGTATTGAGAAATGCATATCGTTAATATGAATTAATCTTGATTTTAATAGCAACTGACAACTGATCTCCAAAATGCTAAACACTTGTCACCACTTCATATGGTAAATAAGGTAGTATAATAAATTCATGAAATAAAGAGGGCACTGTGAAAATGACTGGACAAACTTTGTTTGATATGGAATTCAGTGACTAAAACTGTTTTAAGCAAGACAACTCCCAAGAGAATATTTTCCTGATGAGTAAAATCCGTATATCATTAAATTAATATAACTTTAAAAAATCTTCCAGATATCTCTCAGTGATATCTCTAATTTTAGGGAGGAAAAAAGGGAAGCCCTTTATTCTAATTATCAAGGTGAGATAAATTAATTTGCAGTTGTAGAGCAATTCGAGTTTATCTGTATTCACTTCTCAGAAAACACAGACTTAAAAAAAAAAAAAACAGGTTACAGTTAAATTTTCCCTTTTCTCACTCCTAGTGAAAAATCAACAGCAGTGATTGTGTTGTATTAGAGGGAAAATGCAGTTCTTCTTCCTTCATCACCATGACCTGCAGTCTTACAATCTCTACTAACAGAAGTGTTCAGAATACCAAAATCTTTGCGGTGATATCAATAAAACCCATTTCGGTTTTGCCCACAGGCAATGAAGAACTCCGCAAGTGTGGAAGCTGCTCTCTGAGGAAGTAAGTCTCCAGCCCCCTGGAACAGCAGAAACCATCTAAACAACTGGAAAGTTGGGAATGAACCCAAAGGATGGCAGTGAACGGATCCACACTGGAAATCTGCTTCACATGATCTCAATACACACTTTTATGCCCAAGCACCTATACACGCTGGCGCCTCTGCACACCTTCGGACCTACCTAAGAAACTGAAAACAGGGAAGTGATTTGGTTTTTTGTTTGTTTGTTTTTAAGCAGAGAAGTGGAAAATGAATCAACTGTGTGACTACACAAGGAGCGCCTTTCTTCTCTCCAGGCCTCTTTGTTTGACAATAGCTTCTGTCCCAACTGCTGCCAGATGTGCATAGATGTGACCAGCTTCCCTTCGGGCACGCGAAGAATCGCTTGAGGTTCCACCTAAGCTCCCCGACAGTGGGGTCCCTGCAGTAGGCGCCCCCCACCCCGAAATCAGCCCGCAGCCATCCCGAGGGGAGTAATCACTGTCTCTTCCCCTGTATCTGGGACCTAATTTACTATTAAAATTTTAAGCAGTGCATTCATATTTTACTGGACCTAATGTGTTTTATTAAATTTTAATCCATTAAGGGCAGTATGATTTTTCTGTATTTCAAACAGAATTGAGTTGGATTATAGGAAGATTTCTTAAAGGACAGATCTGGCCCTATCTATACACCATGTCGATCTCGGATAGACAGGGCTTGAAGGAGGAAAGAGGGAAAGCATGGGTTCTCCCTCATCCCATCTTCTCAAGGTCAATCCACTCTGGATTCTGAATAAAGCCAGACCCTCTGAGCTCTCTCTGCACTCTGTAGCTTGGGGCAGAAGGATATGGGGTGATTAAACTCCTCCCTGGCCTTGGCTGTTCCAAGGAAGAAAATAGGAGGGAATTTTCCCTGAAATTAAGACCTCTGGGAATGTACAGAGAGCTGGTCACAGAGCGGAATGCTGGTCAGGAAGGCTTTCCTGGGTTTCTCACGTCCTGGGGCTAAGTTTGAGGAGTACGGGTGCATTTTGCTCAAACATCTTTCCTCTTCCGAGCAAGTCCACCATTGCTCTTGCTTTTGTCTCTTACTTTCTCTCTCCATTGGCTCGCCGTGAGTCTCAAGTCCCCCTCGCTTAGAAATTTGAAGGAGCCCCTCTTTTGCCCAAAGATACCAGGCATCCCCCTGCCTGATGACACAGCTCGACTCGGTGCCTTCCTGGCTGACTCTCTCTCACTCTCAATGCCACTGCAAGCAGTCAGCGAGTGTCTCCGGAAACCTCTGTATCAGGCAGTTCCCAGGCCCTTCTATATTGAAATTCGGGCTTGCAAACTCCTGCCCTCCCATCAAAGTCTGGCAGGGAAAAGGGAAGGGGACGAGAAACAAGTGGCTATTAGCGCTCCGGAGGGCGCACTTTGAAGGCAGGGAAAGACTTGCTCCAGGGCCAGGGCCCTGTAGTCGCTGAACGAGCCAAGTGGGGCTCTCTCTAGATAATTCTGGACTGGACTGAGAACAGCGGCTGGGCAGGGGACAAGAGGCTGAGAGGAGGCACGGCGGAAAGGAACCCTTCCCCGGTGGAGGGGAGGGCGCAGAGCAGAATTTCAAATAAAGCAGATCGGGAAGAAGGGGCCGCGGGACGCAGCCAGCCCCAGGCCCGCGGAATGCCCCCGGGGCTCCTAACCGCCTTCCGGATTCCGCCGGGTCGGCTGGCTGAGGCCGAGTGTGGCGAGGAACCCGCACGCGGGGACAGCTGATTGCACCCACCGGAGTCGACCAACCTTTGGAGGACACACAAATGGCGCAGAATTGAACAGAAATTAACCTCTGCAGGAGGGAAGGAGTGAGTACTCGGTATCCAACTCCGCACTCCCCAGAGCGCGGGGACGTGAATTCACACATCCCGGGCACGGGCACACACCCAGAGGCACACTCGCACGCCCACGCACGCAGGTACACACGTGCTAACACGCACACTCACACAAGCTCGCACCTGCTTCTCCCCTCCCCCTCTGGCGCGCCACTTTCGAGGGCAGAGGAGGGGGAGGGGAGGGAGACCTCCGAGTTCCGCCCGCAGGCAAGCACCCCAGTGTTTACTTTCCCCAACGACACTGTTATTTTTCGTCGCAGTGAGTTTCCTTGGTCCGTGTGTTTACCTCTTCCCAAAGTTAAGTCCAGGCACGAAATCAAACTTAAAGCATTGGAACAATCAATGAAGACTTCTGCAATCCATGGCGCCTTGCGCTTCCTGGAACTAAAATAAATGCAAGAAATCGAAACTTAATTACTTGAAAGAAATCCAGAAATCCCTCTGCATAATTTATCCAGTCATTTTTAGTAGCGTTTGTGTTCGGTGCAGTGTATGTTAACTCCATACTTTTGGCTAAGATCTGGCTTCCTTCATGGATTCCTTGGGAGTCGCTGCACCTGACCTCAGCCGGAATTTTGCCCTGCCCTAGGCTCCCCCTTCCTCCCACTCCTCAGAGCTGAACTCGTAACATTTCTTTTCAGAAGTCACCAACTGTAATCGTACAAGAATCCCTGGGGCTGAGTGTTGTGTATAGTTAAAAAATAAAAAAATCTCACCCATTCTCTCTTCTTTTTGCTCACTGGGGCTGTACTTGAATTTGTGTGAGTTTCTTAATACTAGATCTGAAACTGGGACCCTTAGATAATACAAGCCAGGACCATTTCTCTGAAGGAACAGTGTACCATCAAAAAATGCCATTTGGCTGGTGATGGAAAAATTGATTAAAAGGTGGACTTTCCCCCCTTCCCTCCAGGGAAATTCTCTCTCTCTCTCTCTCTCTCTCTCTCTTTCCTCTCCTCTCCTCTCCTCTCCTCTCCTCTCCTCTCCTCTCCTCTCCTCTCCTCCTCCCCCGCCCCCCCTTATCTCCCTATCTTCATTATCTTCCCAAGGCACACTACTAGAATATTTGTTCTGACTAAACTACTCTTCAAGGTATTTAGCTGGATCACAAACCGAGAACACTAGTTTCTTTCTCTGATATCTGTTCCTTTCAGACTCACCCATTTTCTCCTCTCCTTTGGTTTCTAATTGATTGAAAATCTTTATATCTATGAAGTGTCAAAAGATCTTCAAGTGGAGGCACTAAATAAAACAGATGCTCCCACATTCAGCTTAAGGATGCTGGCTAAAATCAAATGAGTTTTGTACATATTGTGATTCTGACATTGGTACTATTGGGAACTTAGAAATTTGGTGGTTACTAAAGCTATGGCCAGTGGATGTGCAGAATGAGTGGTCCCTGAATCTATTGGCATGGTGAGGGTGATCCTAGAAAGACGAGCTTTTTCATAGACACCTTACAGAAATCTGAAGTAATGTTATGAAAGAATGAAAAATACATTGGGGAAAAGCTTGGAAACTGAAGTACATTTTGATTTAACTTACATTAACAGAAATGTAATGTAAAAGTGAAAGGATCTAACAAAACCATTAATAATTAAAAAATAATTACAGATAGTCTATCCTTACTATTCAACACTTTAGACAAAGAAAACGGAATACTCTTAATGGGAATGAGATGTGAGCAGACTGCTAATGAGAAGTTAACCAAGGACTGTGCATTTGTCAGAGGAGACGAGTTTCCTGGTTTCCCCTGCATATTTTAATTCTCTCAGAGTTACCTTGGACCTTCCTCCTTCCCTCAGCATAGACCCTGAGTGTCAGAGTTTATGCAACAGAAATCTCTTGAGCAATAAGAACACAGACCTTATCGAATTGTGAAGATCAGGGGCACCAGATGGCTTGTCTATTAACTATCCTCATTGACAAATATTTATAGGTGCCTAAGAGACACATGCTTCTCTAATAGATTTTGGGTGGACAGTTCCATTCCACAAGGATTTCACAAAACAATGAAGCAGCAGTTTGGTCCCTGTCTCCGTTTGTGATCACTTAAAAAAAAATTAGTCATCCTTTAAGGATTCATTGTCATCCTTATTCTTGTACTGCTGATCAAAGGAAATGTGTCCCAGTATTTTTTTAAAATGTGTGTGTGTGTTTTTCTGTTACCTAAATTATATCTATTTTCTTTCCAGTATATAGTTTTCAGTGTCCAAAGTCTTTAGAGCAGTTTTCTACACATAATCGTGGAGCAAACTTTTAATCATGCACTAAACCTTTAAAAATATGTTGGGAAGGAAGATACAGTGACTACATTCTGCTTTTCACTGCATATTCTTCTTTATTTTGTTTGAGAGACACATGGGACTGCCCTAGAATGCTCCGTTGATGTTTGGAGGCACTGGGAGGAAATCAAAGCAGGCTGGCAGAAAGCAAACTTCACTGCCTCTTTTAAGAGATAAAGGGAATTCTTACAAAAGGAGAGATTTGCAGACATACAAGTGGAATTCAGTGAAGTCATGGCTGAGGCATCTGCTGGGAACCTATCAGGAAATGGAGACCTACAGTCCACGTCAAATCTTTCAAATCTAAAGAATTTGAACCTTCCTTCCTTCCTTCCTTCCCCATCCCCAGATGAATTAGAAACAAAAACAGCACGTCTTTTGCAGGAAACAGAAAAACCTAAGGAAAAATACTAATAGATTGCCTGCAAAGATTATAAATACTTCTTAGCTATACAAATATGACCTGGGTGCATAAAACATGTTAGAGTCCATGTAGGTGTCCACTCTCATTTTTTTTAATGCAGCAGCAGAACATTATGACAACAATAATAAACTTATGTTTAAACATTTATCCTTTCTTGAAATTTTACATATTGCCTATGATTTGTGTATAAATCTCATAGATACTGAAGTGAGAGAATCAACCATAGAATTATAATATATGAATCCAAATATGTACTATCGTCTTTTCTCTCCTTTATATGCATATGTAGGTCATCAGGATCCAGCTCAGCTAACATGTGCTCTGGAATATGTTAGAACTTTGTACCTTGGCTAGTTTTTTTCTGAAATACACTCAAGACATTCAATTGCTCTAGCATTGTGATAAGCATGCTGTATTTGAAAGCATTAAGATCGCTCCTCTTCAAAACACAAATGCTATGCACTTTGTGATGCTATGTGCTCACTGAACTCCTTCTTTGCTTGTCAAGGGCAAGGACAAAGAAGGCATTGTCAACATGGTGCTTACTTGACATAGTCCTGTATTCATATTCCATTGGTTTCTCCTGGACTCCATTGTCTGGTCTGGACCACGTGATCAATCAGTTCTATAGAAACCCTGCTAGACACCTTGATTCTTTTTTCCTTTGCAGTTCCGATTTCAAATTTACCTTTTCTGTTTTTTCTACTTTTGTCTACAGACTGCTGATTTCACTGGACATAGAAGAATAGGCTAGTTTCTCTTTAAATTACAATTTACCATATATTCATGCTACTCATTTAATATATCCATATCAGATATATACAGATATGTGCATCTGTAGTAGCTTGGCACTCAACTTCCTTTCGGTGTGACTTCCTCTACTGCATAGTCTGCGAAACTCAAAACTACATTTTCCAGACTCTCTTACAGTTCAGGCGCTGGCTGTGACTGAAAGGCAGAGATGTGGCTCCATTATTCTCTGTTGGTGTGAATCTAAGAGTGGTACTAGACTTCAATTTAAAAAAAAAAAAGATGTGAGGATGGGCAAGAAAACCACTTTCCCAGACTAGAGATGTAGAGAAGGAAGTAGCAGAGATTTGGATCAGGTCTGCATGATGCATCAGGGAGATGTGACCTGGACATGTGGAATGGAAAGGGACTCAGGCCACAGACATGTTTTCTCCATGAAAACGAGGCTGTACAGACCTGCAGGCTGAGCGCGAAGACAAGGGTGACCTGTGCCATCCCCAGTGCCTAGTCTCGGAGCCTGGTGTCCAGTAGGCACTGATTCTCAAGAGCCTGTGGTAGAGCAGTGCTCTGGCCAGGGAGCTGGAAGGGTGCCTCCCCTCCCTGATGGGTTCCCCTGCTTCCACCCCTGTTCCCGTGGGTCACCACTCCTGCGAGCTGGCTCTGCCTCTGCACAGCTCTTCACCCTGCAAGGTCCTTTCTCAGCTCAGTACCTGGGACTTCCATTCACTGGTGTGAGTCCTCTCCTCTGAAGCCTAGTAGGAGCTACCACCCCTTCTTCTCCTGGGTGTCTGAAAAGGACCGAGTGAGGACCCTTCCCCATAGGGAATTAGTGCTAAACAGCTGAAAAAAAGAACCACAACCAATTTGGCTTTGCTTAGGGAGAAAAAAAAAGCCACAGAGTGAAAACTGGGCACATCTAAATGTCCAATAATAGAGAAATAATTTAGTAAACTAATATAGCTATATCTTATTTAATATTCAGCCATTGCAATCATGTTTTCAGAGAATATTTAATGATATGGGAAAATATACTCTTTAAGAAAAAGCAAACAATATAAAACAATGATTTTTGGTTGTTGTTCAAAAGAAGTGTAGAGATGCACAGAAAATAGTGAAAAAATAAGTGTTTCATTTAAGGGTTGCATTGTGAGAGATTTTAATTTTCCGAATTATCTATGATGAACTGTATTTTTATTATCAGAATTACGTGTGTGTATGGACTTGATGTTGTTATGGATAGAACTTTCCCAGGTTGCATACTTGTTCTTGCAAGATTCATTGCATCTCTTATTTAAAGTGCTGTAACTAAATGATCCATCAGCTGAATCATCAGCTGAACTCACTCACTATCACTAGCTGTAGTGAATATTTACAGATTGGAAATGGTACTTAATTGACTTGAGAAGGATGTATTTTGCCATCTAAGGTTTATAGTACATCTCCAAAATGTGGCAAAGCTCACAGTTTTGTACAGAGAAGCCAGTCTTGAACTACCGGACACTCAACTGTGGATCACACAGGATGACCCTCTATGGCCTCAATCATTTCAGCTGCAATCCATGTCACCTCTCTTTGCCTAGAGTGGGACCAAGATGTTCCCTAGGTCGCTAAAAGACAGGGACAAGAAGGCGTGTATCATCAGACCCTGTATTTTCACCCTTTCCAACACTTTATTAGGGGAAAAATGCACAGTTGGTTAGTTTAAGGGAAAAAAGACACTTGACTGAGAAAGCATCTCTACTTTCAGAGGCAGGATCCCTTATATTTTCCATCTTGGTTCCCTGGATGATAGACACTTGCAGAACTTTTGTAAACTAGTTGTTGTTTTTAATTGAAAAATGAACACATAATGATGATTGGATTTATACTCAAGATGGTGCAGTAACTTCAATCTTTAACCACCCCATTAGCTGCAAACACACAGCAAACTTAGACGAAATATAAGACAAGAAAACCTTATAGGGCTTTGTCTAGCTAAATAATTTGATCAAGAAATGTATCATGAAAGGGAAAAGATATAGCTCAGTGGTAGAGTGTGTGCTTAGGAAGCACAAGGTCCTGGGTTCAATCCCCAGTACCTCCATTAGAAAGATAAATAAACAGATAGATAAACCTAATTACCTACCCCCTCAAAAATTTTTTTAAGAAAAGAAAAATGCATTATGAGATTCATGGGCTCAAGTGATATAGACGGATTTGTTGATAAAGATTTAGAATGATGGATAGAGAAGAGGCACTTATGTATGTGTTTACTGTCAAGTTAGTACATGTGAGGATTCTTTCTTCACACTATACAGGGGCCACCTCTTCCTGTACATGTCCCGGAAGCATCTCTTCATGTTCTTAATTGTTACATATGCTCTTCCTGGCTGATTATCATATCTCCTATGATAAGAAAAAGATAGCTCTTTAGAACATATTTGTGTTCATACAATATAGATTTTCTTGCTCTGCAATGTCCTAACACCATTTATTTAATGCTGGTTGCATCATAGTTCATGATTCTGCATCCTGCCTCCTGTGGTCCATGAATACTGACATCCGCTGATCTTCTCAAACATTGTAGTGTGCCTTGTTGACAATGACCTCAAATGCAAGTCACACTCAGAGTATCCAGAAAAATGTAAATTATAATTTGTTCTCTGGTGATGTTAAATTTACCTCTCAGAGTTTTATAGAATAAGGATAAAATAGTATATTTTCCAACCATGTTTTCTCTTGAAATTTTTTAGGCCATAAACAGTGCCTTTCTAGATTGTACAGTGTTAACTGCACCCTGCCTTCCACACCCCATCACTGGCAGGAAAGATAGGTGAGGCCACTCACATGGGCAGAGAAAAAGATGGACTCAATGATATCCATCCTTAATTTGGCACAACATAAAGCCAATCCAGGAGAACACGGCATCACTGATCCAGGAGAATACGGCATCACTGATCCAGAAGAGCATAGCATCTAACTGGGAATAGTGCCAAAAGAGGACATTGATCAGAAGAGCTTTGACATTGTGGACTCATAGTTTCAAAGTCTCTCAGAGGAGGAAGCATGGCCATCCAGAGGATGCTTGGTATGGGTAAAGAGGGTGAGATAACCACTTTTAGTTCCAGGGGCAGAAGGCGAGCAGTAAAAGCCTGACACCCTCCCTCCCCTTTTCCTCTGCTCCTGGGTGCTGTAGCTTAGCGGTGACATGGTGATTAGAAGACGGATTGCCAAAAATCAATACACAGGCCTAGACACTTGGCTCAAGCCCCAAATTAGAGTGTCAACAGCATTCTGGTGCCCCTGTCTCATACTGTTCTGTGAAAGGAATACTACACTGGCCAGCAGCAGTAATCCACTTACTAAACTGTCCTCCTGGAACAAGAATGTGGCTACAGTAATTTAGGATGACCCCATAGGCTTCATTCGTGGATGTCTTTGGGATATCTGGTTGAAAACACGAGTAGAGTGCAGGGTCTAAAAGCAAGCTGAGGAGAAAACTGGGACCAGGATCTACACAGGTCCCAGTGCAGGCACGAGATGCCCTTCTCAGACAGACAGCCATGCTGGCCAAGTCCCATTTTGGCAACAGAAGAGGAATTAGAAGATTCCGGGAAGTACTTCTGGCAACGAGGACCCATGCAAGATCAAGCCCGAGCTCCACAAGCCCTGTCTGGATGGCACTGCTGGTCTTGGCCAACTCAAGGCATCAGAGGATGACTTTAAAAATTTCAAGGAAGGTACACCAAAGCACAGGGCTCCTCCCGAAGGATGGGCCTGGCACAGTGCCTAGTTTGCCCTGGTTTGAAAGCAGTACTGCTTGGATGGACTACACCTGAGAATGGAGAATTTTTTTTTTTAAAGTAAGATATTTATGAAAAAAATCAATAATTCCAGGAAATAGGACCAAATGACTAGTTTTACCTGTCTCTTTCAGAAAAAAAGCAAATGAGAGAAAATGTTTAAAGTAACCATTAGTGATAGCATGATGCAGTGAATTTTTATTTGAGGTTCAAATGTTCGATTTAACATTTTATGTACTATCATTTGGATAGTGAAATGTATTGTCTGAAATTTATAATTTAGGCATTAAAAAAGGTGTCCTAGTAAAATTCCCCATTCCCCATTCCCCTAGGATACAGATGATTTTCAGAGCCAACTTTACCAATAAATTAAAGTATATTCAATAATATCTTTATGTTCTTATTGATTTCCCCCTGAAAGTTATTTTAGCTTTTAAATAAGCACTAGTGCTGTATTTTCAACTACTATTTCGAACAGAAGTAAATCTGAAAAGAAGTGCTGTAGCATCACGGAGAGTTTTCCTCAAAATCTCAGTTCATTTTGTGCAACACTGAACCCTGGAAGTAAATCACTCATGTATATGAAATCACTGAGTGAATGAAACTTTTCTATAGTGAACACACACACACACACAGTTTGATTCAAGATGTTTCAGTGCAAGTTTGACATTTTCTTCCCCTTACGGATGGAATGTTTAAAGTCTTCAGTGGTAAGTTCATTTTAATTTTGCTTGTTTTCATTCTTCATTCCTCTGGCAACTTCAGGTTTTTACCAAATGACTGGCCCTATCACCTGGCCCAGTTTTTCCCAGCAACACAAAAAGGGAAGAGGAATCACTGGAGAAAGAGGTCCTACTGAGACCACACACGTGAGGTCGCTGTAATGGGCAGCTTTTGATTACTCTTCACTAACAAGAACCCTCAAAGAAGATTCAGGGGCTGCACATTTTGTTCATAGAGGATTTCCCTATAAAGACATTTTATGTAGGAAAACGCCCTGTCGACCTCTTTATTTTTTTTAATTAATTAATTTTTTTCTTCCAGTTTTATTGAGACATACTGAGACACAGCACTATGGAAGTTGAAGGTGTCCAGCATGATGCTTTGGCTTACAAACCTCATGAAACGATTATCACAGTAAGTTTAGTAAACTTCTGTGATCTCATCCAGATACAAAATTAAAGAAATAGAAAAATTTGTTCTCATGATGAACTCTTAGGATTTACTCTCTTAATAACTTTCATATATCACATCTATCAATGAATTCAGTAAAGTTACAGGATACAAAATTAATACACAGAAATTTGTTGCATTTCTGTACACTAACAACGAACTATCAGAAAGAGAAATTAAGAAAACAATCCCCTTTACAATTGCATCAAAAGGGATAAAATCTTAGGAATAAATCAAACTAAGGAGGTAAAAGACCTGTTCTTGGAAAACTGCAAGACGCTGATGAAAGAAACTGAAGACGACTCAGACAGATGGAAAGATTATACTGCGTTCATGGGTTGGAAGAATTCATATTGTTCAAATGTCCATCCCATCCAAGGCAATCTGCAGATTTAACCTGCAGTTTAATAGAGCTCAAAGTGAATCTTTAGTTGTAGAGGGTCCAACATTAGTAAAGAAGACAATGATGGAGAAAGAAAAGTGGGCTTCAAATCACAGAATGTGAATTGCTGTTTATTCCACTACTTTTTAGGGTGGACAGGACAAAAAGAGGGAAAACCACTTAGGTTCGCTTGGTAAGACAAGCGGAGAGCTGACCCGTTGCCGAGAGAATGTAAACCTGTGAATAGGCCATGGGTAAAACTGAGGACAACACTGAAGTATTAGCTTCAATAATTCAATGTGCGTGTAAGTATCCGATGCATATAAGATTGATGAGAGATAAGACACTTGTCAAAGGAAATACATATTTAAATTTTACCCACTTTGACCATGTTACTTCATTCAACTATTCTTTGCCATTTTCATGGATCAAACAACAGAGTTGAAGGAAAACATGGCTTTAAAATGGTGAAAAAACTGTCAGAGATACAGCTGGAGTTCTTCCTATAAGGAACGCAATTCTGCTCCTTGTGCAATTTGAAATGGCAGCAATTAGTTTCTTAGTGGGACTAGTCACTTGCACAAAGAGAAAACATAGCATTTTTAGATACAGAATCAGCATTTGATTTGATCAGCAAATTCCTAATTTGAAGAAAGAAAAATAGCTTCAGGGCCTGGGCGGGCCAGTGTGGTAAACCACTCATGTAAAGTGACGAGACTTTGATTAGGAATATAAATAATTATTAGCTTATACCACATGGTGTTTTTCCTTTTTTCTCTTCCATGCTCTGTATCTGCAGGATTTTTATAAAATTTAACTGTGGGGAGGAAGGCAAGCTAGGGAAGGGGCCCTGATCCTCAGTTATCTCTTGTTAATACAGAATTCTGAATGCTTTGCTAAATGCAGATTCCTGTAGTCAGAGGCTAAGGAAAATCCTAAGTGTCAGCTATGGACTGAACACAGTAACATTTGGGAGATTCTAAGATACCTTGTTTCTTTCTTTCTTGCCTGCTTGCTTGCTTGCTTGCTTGCTTGTTTTTGTCCACTTTAACTGTATATTTATTAAGCAAGTAATATATATTTATTTTCTGAGAAAATACATAATGTAGATTATTTTTTTAAATCAACCATAATCCCATTACACTGAGATACTGATTGTTAGTTGAAAATTTAATGCCTAATCTCCATGGTGTGTTAAAGTTTTTCTTTACGAAATCAAGTCTGTGTTCTTTAGCTTGTTTGTAATAGGAAAAAAATTTTTAAAAACATCCTTAAGGTCCAGCTATAAGGAGTCCAGTAAAGATACATGTGGTTATGGATAAGTACCTATGTGTTTATATGCATGAGACTTAGTTAAATGGTATCAGACTATCTATGTATTGTAAGACACCTTGTTTCTGTTTCCTTTTTTTAAACAAAATTACTAGTAATTGAATAAAAAATGACTATTAATTGTATATTCAAAACCTAAATAGGAACATATTCAGTTTTAGATAACAGTGCTTTCATGCCAAAATGACCATTGAGATTGTGCAGCCTTTTTTTCCCAGGCTTTTTATTTATGGGATTAATTCTAATTAAGTCATTCTTATTCACCTCCAGTGATATAAGCAGTACTATTATCTCAGTTTCTTAGTAAAAGAAAAATGGAGTGTATTTTGGCTAAACATTTTTCTGAGAATCAAAACATTGAACTTTGATGAAGTGACTTTTTGGACTTTAGAAAAATGTATTATATTTAAGCTTGAAGAAACTCAGCTTGAACATACAGATGTACAGATAATGTGGGATGCCTCCTTAGCATCTAAAGGAATTGTGTTTGCTCAGCTCTTTACTGAGCCAACAAATGGATAAATTAACTGCAAACCCATTATGAACAGTTTATTTTCAGGTAATTTAAACAAGGAATCAGTACTGATGCTCAGTGTTGATCTGTAGTTTGCCTCCAAGCCCTCATCCTGCAGGTATAGTAATTTATGAACCAGTGCCTGGGAGACTGTCCTTCATGGCTCATGTCTTAGCTGTGTATCTCCGACCCATCATTTATTCCTCACTTTACTTTGATCCATATTTGGCCATTTTCAAATACTAATATTTATTCAGTAATTGTAGAGAACTTGAGTCACTTTGTCTGAAACTGTTTTAAGTTCTTCCCTTAGATTGCAGGCTTTCTGTCTCTTGGCAGTGTCCATTCATTTTCGTCTTCTCTGTTTTAATCTTGTCCTTGATTTCCATTGTCCTGGGTCACGCTCTTTCTACATGATTTTTTCCTCTTGTGTATTTCCTAGAACTTGGAGAGGGACTTCATAGTCTTCTACGGATATCAGCAGAAAAAGAAAGAAATCTTTAAACCCAGAGTGAAAGTCTTTCCTCAGTATTCAAAATTTTCATTTTTTTCTCATTCATGTTAAAGGTCCCTGCTTCCAGGAAAGTGTTTTCCATGATGGAGAGAATTCGGTGGATATAATTATAGGAATGGTCATTAGTAACGTGATCCATGATCCACATTTCTCACCCCCAGGAATAAAAAAAAGAATTTTATTTGGAATCTTTTATTTCAAAAGTAGAATGTATCTTCAGAAAGTTCAACTTTAGATGTTTGATATAGAGGTTTTGAGACATAGATGTTTTAAAATATCAAGAACAAATAAATATATATATAAAATACCAAGAACAGATTTATGCTTTAAAACATTCTCAGTTTGTCCTGGATTGGAGGGAAGATGAAAAATGGCAGTTTAAAGTGCTATATATTCTTCATACCAGTCATTGAATCAAATATGCTTCATAAGCCGAAATACTGTTTTAGTCATTCAGCTGAAAAAAATGATCAAATGCCCACTAAGTTTTACGTATCCTATTCGGTGCTATGGAATTAACAGTGAAGAAGATAAACTCCAGAACTTACTCTCTAGTGGGATGGCCGGATAATTAACAAATAGCCAAATAAATGTATAAAATCAGATGCTTAAAACCCATGAAGAAAAGTGAAAGAAGGTAAGAGGTTAGAGAAGATCAGGGTGTGCTATTTTAGATAAAGCAGATTTGGAAAGGCTTACCAATGGGAGAAGTGTATTCCGGGAAGACGGAGGAGTTACACAAAGGCTGGAGGCAGGAGGGGGCATGATTCTTGAAGGACTGCAAGGAGCCACTGTGCCTACAGTGGAGTGAAGGGGTTGGGGAGGAGGAGGAGAAGGAGCAGGGCGTGAGCTCAGAGAGGTTGTGAAGGGACAGATCATGTGGAGCCTTGTAAAGCATGGTAAAGATGGATTCCTTCCCACTGTGACAGGAAGCCATTGGAGGACTGAAGTCAGCGGAGTGAATGTGATTCAAACGAAGTTTTGGCTTTAAAAGCTCAGTCTGGTTGCCATATTGAGAACAGCCTCTAGAAGACCAAGCTGGGAGTAGGGAAGCTAGTTGAAAGTCTATAACAATAGTTCAGACAAGAGAGGATGGCAGCTCAGATTAGGGTATTAGCCATGACAATAGTGAGAAATGGTCAGTTTCAGTTTCAAGACATATTTAGAAAGTAGAAACTATAGGATTTGCTAATAGGTTGGATATGAGATAGAGAGAAAAAGAGTCTCAAGGATGACTCCAAGATTTCAGCCTGAGCATCAGTCTGGGGTATACGGACATCCCATTTACTGAGAGGGAGAACATCGGGAGAGGAAGAAGCTGAAGAAAAAAAAAATCAGTTAGCAAAACAATTAGAAATTGATCTGCCTATATTGTGGTGTATCTCATATGTTTTTCCATTTTAAAGACTTCTTTTTATGATAAAATAAAACATTCACACAGAGAAGAACATAAAACACAGATATACAGTTTAACAAATGGTAATAAAGCAAACACCTGTTTAAGCACCGGGTGGATCATTGATATTTTAAAAGTCTTCCCTGGTGATTTCGCATGTAGGCAAAGTTGAGAATGACTACCTGATGATGGTTACAAATTCAATAAGCAGTTATAATCTCTGAGATAATTTTGGGACCATCTTTCTTGAGACCAGAGATTTGGATTATATGAATGCATACAATCTTTTTGAATCTGTGATGAGGTGGAGCAAAATCCTGATTAATGGGAATATCCAGTTGTGGGAAGTGGTAGTTAATTGGTGTTTCTGGCCAAAACTTGCTTTGGTTCTTCCTGTTTTTTTTTTTTTTTTTTACATTTTTATTGATTCATAATCATTTTACAGTGTTGTGTCAAATTCCAGTGTTCAGTACAATTTTTCAGTCATACATGGACATATACACACTCATTGTCACATTTTTTTCTCTGTGATTTATCATAACATTTTGTGTATATTTCCCTGTGCTATACAGTGTAATCTTGTTTATCTGTTCTACAATTTTGAAATCCCAGTCTATTCCTTCCCACCCTCTACCCCCCCCCCCCCCCCGCTTTGGTTCTTCCTGTTAAGGATGCTTTGAGAAAGTAACAGCACCGTCTGACTATAGTAACAAAGGCAGAGTAACTCTATGTGCTGCTTTTTTTCACCGTTGAAGACTGTACCTATGTGGTGTGATAATACTGTTTTTCACATTATGTTTGTGCTGCATGGTGAGGAAGGCTAGAAGTATTTCTCTCCTGAGCTAAACAGGCAACAGTCCCTCTTTGAACCAATAAAATGAGGAATTTTTTTTAACATATTATATTTGGGGGGGTTTTTGTTTCATTATTTTTTATATATATTTTGATTGAAGTATAGTCAGTTTACAATGTTGTGTCAATTTCTAGTGTACAGCACAATGCTTCAGTCATATAGGAACATCCATATATTCGTTTTCATATTCTTTTTCACCATAGGTTACAAGATATTGAATATAGTTCCCTGTGCCATACTGTATAAACTTGTTTATCTGGTTTATGTATGTTAGTATCTGCAAATCTCGAACTCCTAATTTGTCCCTTCCCACCCCCTCCCTCACCGCTGTAACCATAAGTTTGTTTTCTATGTCTGTGAATCTTTCTGTTCTGTAAACAAATTCATCTGTCTTTTTTTTCAAAAATTCCACATATAAGTGATAGCATGTGGTATTTTTCTTTCTCTTTCTGGCTTACTTCAATATTTCAATGTCTCAATAATGTGGATATAAAGTTCACATGTATGAAGCAAAAAGTCCAGAATATCTAACAACCTATGGGCATGTATTCCTTCCACATAAAAGGTTCTGGCAATTCCGTGGGGGGCGAGGAGGGGTGGTTGGGGAGACTATACATTCTAACGAATGTATTTAAAAATCTAAGATGATTATTATATTTTCCTTCCAAATGGAAAAAATAAATTGTCAACTTTTCAAAATAATCTCTTTGCATGTTTTCTTTAAAGTTACAAAACCCCTGTATTTAACATTCCGCACACTAGAATTATCTTAAAATATACGTTTTCACCAAAAGTATCGTGAAACATACTAGTAGAGCAGAAAAGAGTGGACTATACAAAAATTGCTTTTAAGGGCTATCCGTCACCCTTCCTGGCAATGCCCGGAAAAAAGAGGAAGCCTATCAATCAATAAGTCCTGCATCCCACACAGTGCCAGAAGCACCTTCAAAAACGATTGGGAAAGCCAATAAATCACCTAAGTTATTCTCAGATGATCAGGCTGGAAAAGGTCTGGTGTCTCTAGCTCATCTGGGAGCACGGCTTGCAGACCCAGGGCGTCCCCTCTAAGTCTCTGGGGCTTACCTGCTTCCCTCTGTACCTATCTGATGTTGGCGTGGCTGCTGTCTTGTTTTGGTAATTTTTTACTTTATGAGCAGCCAGTGATGCATTAGGTATTGGATGGGAGAAGTTTAGGCTAGTTTTGGGGTTCAGATCTCTTATGTATTTATTAAATAAAGCTTGTTAATTGTGTTCTTCAACTCTTATTTGTTTACAGATTTTTTGTTGTTTTATCTCTCAGTCTTTAGAAGAGAGGTGTTGAAATTTCCCATTATAATTGAGCATTTATCAATTTCTCCTATAGTTTCATATATTTTTCTTTACATATTTTAAAGTCAATTTATTACTACTGAAGAATTGTTACATCTTTCATTATTAAGAAGTGAATATTTTATTATTATGTAATGACATGTCTTATCCTTAAAAATAATTTTTAAAATAAAGTCTATTTTGTATGATATTATGGTTACATTTCTTTTGATTACGTTTCTGACTTAAAATTTTATTTTAATTTTTTCTATTTCTTTTTTTTTAGAAAGAAATGGAATTTTTTTCTTTTAATTTTTTTTGGAGGGGGGAGATATTAGGTTTGTTTATTTATTTATTTATTTATTTAGGCACTGGGGACTGAAACCAGGACCTCATGCTTGCTAAGCACTTGCTCTACCACTGAGCTATATACCCTCTCCCCTTATTTCTTTCTTTTCTCACTTCATTATTTACTCTGTTTCTATTTTTTTAGTAGTAATCTTTGAAATGTTACCATGGTTACTTAACAACTTGAAAATGCTCAGTCAGCATATTAACTCCTCTTCCAAAAAAAATACATGCCTTAGAACAATGTTGTTGCCATTGCCCTCTCCCCAAATTATATTGATTTATTTTTGACACAATAACTTTGGCTTCTGTATACAGAACAGAGGGTAGGAAGGGCAAACGTGGATGTGATGAAACCACCAATCAGGAGGCACTGACACTGGTCCAGGGAAGCAATGATGGCGGCTTAGATTGATGGATTGGGTGCAATAAGACAATCAGGTGCAGTTGCTTCCCAGCATAAGATGGAACCAGAGTGCTGTCTCGTACAGTGTAGCTGGCTTCAGTGTGTGTTACAATAAATAATAGCTAATATTAATTGAAGGTCTCTATGGGCCGGGGCACTGCAGGAAGACTTAAAATGGATTTCTCCTTTAATCCTCATAAGAATTCCGTAAGATAGATGTTTTTGCTTCACCCAGAGAGAGACCCAAGTTTGCAGACTAAGTGCTCAGCCACCCTAACACATTAGAAAAGTGAGAAGCCAGACCACAACGTGGACAGCTGAGCTAACGGGCTATGACTCGGAACAGGAAGAAAACCATCCATTGAGAATCAGGGATCTAAAATCACCTTGCTTTTGTTTGCTTGTTTCTGTTGTATTTCAAAGTGAGGCTAAATATCCTTATTTTTCTGTTTTTGTAACAAAGCATGTTATAGAATTAGAATAACTGTGAAAATAAAAACTCCCCTTTTTTTGCTGTGTTAAAATATTTAATTTTTCTATGAATAGATTCCATTGTTGTATAATCATTTAGGGTATCTATTTTGCGCTTCATGCTTACGAATCTAAGTTAATAACTATTGAAAACACTCCTTTGTATTAAGAGGGTGAAAGATTTGAGAGACTGATTGCCTTACATTAAATAGTTTTTTGTCAGTAAATATTATTTAAAAGTGATACAAAAAATTTTTAGGGGGCTCAGTGGTAGAGCACATGCTTAGCATGCATGAGGCCCTAGGCTCAATCCCCAGGACCTCCATTAAACAAACAAACAAACAAATAAGCAAATAAATAGATAAATCTAATTATTTTACCCACCCAAAAAAAATTTTTTTAAGAAGATTAAAAAAAAGTGATAAAAAATTTTAGTCAGGTATTAATCCTGGGTAGTGCCAATTTATAAACAGGTGGTTAGAACTCTCCCTTGTATTTCTATATAAAACAATAATTACAGTCAGCATTTAAAAGTGTCTTCTATGTATTGGGTGCTTTATAAGTGTATGATTTTCAAGTCTCCCAGAAAATATTATATAGTGTGTAAATTACTCCCATTTCACAGACAAGGAAACTGAAGCTGAAAGAAGTTAAGTAACTTGATGATCACACAGCTTACACATAGCAGCGCTGGGGTTTTAACCCAGGTCAACTTTAAGTCTTGGCCTCGTTACGTCGTTCTCAGTAAGCTCGAAAAGGCTGTTGACGTCATAAGTGCAGCTTCAGTACTACTCCTAGGGAATCAGAGTTTACTTACTCCCCCTATGTTTTTCCAAACCCTGAGCACTGTTTGAACTTTCAATCTTTCTCAGTCCAGAGCCCAGTTCCCTGTTAGTTTGGAGCCACCCCCAAACTAGAATTTCTCTCAACCCAGGCATGCTGTAGAACAGGATCAAGGCTGGTGGAAAAATCAGCATCTGGGCAGCTCCCATACCATGCCATGGGTCAAAAGGAGGCTCCAGTAACAGCTGGGGCATGAAGGCAGTGAGGCCTGGGCCCAGGAGTTTATGCACTGAGTGTAGGAAGTGGAGGCAGGAATTCAGGGGCAGGCAGACCTGTGGCAGATACCGGCTGGGGAGGGCTCTGTTTACAGGTGGCATAAATGGGATGTTAGAGAGACATTCTGTGCCATAGGGATAGCAGTCTTCCTTAGATTGATCTGTATATTTTCCTTTCCTTCTCCCTCCAAAGATATCCTATTGAGAAATAAATGTATTTCAGCAAAGAGGAAGATAAATGAATTTTGGTAAAATAATTCAGAACTAGGTATCTCTGCCTCACGTGTACATCGGATTTTGTTCGTATAATTTCTGTCACCTTGGGTAGTACAAAGAAGAAGACAATGTCTGATTTATTTTTGTAATTTCTATAATGATCTAAGCATACTAGGTGTTCAGTAAACATATGACAAAGGGAATTGAATGGAATTTTTGCTGACAAATGTGATAACATCAGAAATACATTTTCCTAATGGACTGTACTGAAAAAGTTTGAAGAAGACAGGATTACAAAGGTAGACGGCATTGTAAGACATTTGCAAGGCTATATCTGTTGGGTTTTTACTTTAAGCAAAGTGTTTCCAAGTACTTTTTAAAATCACCATTAATCTTAGATCTTTCTGCTGAAACATGAGTTGTCATTGCCTAAAGAATAATCCAAACTTAATCATGACCCATTGGGCTCCCCAAGGTCTGGTCTCTTACTTAACTCTTTAGTCTTCTTTCTCATTGTGATGTCTGCCCCAACCTGTCAAGAGACGTCCATGACTTTACTCCTGCCATTCTCTCTGCTGGGAAAGAACCTTTCTAGATAGTTGAGAACCATTTCCCCTGATTGAAATCTTTGTGCTCCTTCCACACCCTAAGTCAAGTTCTATAGTATGCTATACTTTACTGACCTTGCTGTTTGTAAGCCTATTTCTCTGTACGAGATAAAGAACTTAGGGACACATCTTCTTAAAGATTTGTATTCACAATGCCCTGCATATACAATTCTTTCAGTAAAGATTTATTGTTGAATTGTGTGTCAGTAGCTTTTTAAGTAAAAGAGGAAATTATGTTAGCACTTGGAATTAAAAGAACTAGTTGTTGATTTATTTATTGTTTTTGTTGCTGTCTCAGAAGCAGACTAGATGTGCAAAAGTTTAATATTAAAAACTGGAAGAGTTTGAATATTTTCTTAACATGATACAAAATAATCTATGCCAAACAGTGTTTGCATGCTTCATTCATTTACTCTCCAAGAGGGCGTCAGAGAGCTCCTGTCCCAGGTGCTGGGATATTATTGTTGGTGAGAGAAACAAAGTTCCTGCCTACATGGGCCGCACAAACTAGAAGAATAAGTAGGCATGAGGTAGATGATCATACGGATTATTATGTCAACGCTTGCATGGATGTGAAGAAGTGGAGAGTGCTCTGAGAAGCTGTAACAGGAGGACCTAAACTAATCTGGGATCCAGGGAAGGCTTCTCTGAGGGATCCTGACGATGAGGTCTGAAAGTTGACAAGAAAGTGAGGCAAATTTACAACATGGAACAAGCATCTTTTCAACATCTTGGCAAATTGTCCCACTCCTTTCTAAGTACAGACCGACCTCTAACATTTTATCCTTTATGTTTTCAATGTCATGAAATATATCTGGGAGGTTTTTTTTTTCTGAGAGTATTTAATGAAAAAAAAAAGTGGGGCATATTCTGGGCAAAAGGAAGAGCATGTATGAAGAACCACAAGGCAACAAGGATCAAAGTGTCTTCTGTGAACAGAGGGAAGTCAGTGTGGCCTCGCAACATTACTATTAATCAAAGAAAAATGGGTGAAAAAATTTTAAAGATTGATAAACTTATATTGAATGAAATGTTGGAAAATTAGAAAAACATCCAACATTGGCAGAAATGTAACAATTTTTCTGAAGGCACATTAATAATATATATCAAAATTTGAAATGTATGTAGCTTTTACTATGAAATGATCAGGAATTTAACCAAAGACAAGAACCAATCAAGGGCACAAAGACCCAGGTACCCCAGGCTACTCACTCCAGTGTTATTTTGATTAGTAAATATTTGGGAACAACTTAAATATTGACCAACAGGGGAATCAGTGGGTTAAATTACAGAACTAAATGGGCTTTAGAAATGTATCTGTAGAACTATATTTATCATTCAACAAAAAGAAAATTCACACTATATTTATAATATAATCCCATTTTGTGAAAAACGTGGTGTGGATTTTCAGTCAAGAGGACACTGAAACTTCAGGATGATCTGAAACAATGGTAAAAGGAGGTCATTCAGTAAGAAAGAAATTGCACCCAGAGAGGTAGAGAGGGATGTAACAATAACATATAAATTGGTAAAATTAAAAAT
The DNA here is from genome assembly GCF_048564905.1 of Vicugna pacos. Classification (NCBI taxonomy): domain Eukaryota; kingdom Metazoa; phylum Chordata; class Mammalia; order Artiodactyla; family Camelidae; genus Vicugna; species Vicugna pacos. The sequence continues at coordinate 17,571,887 of NC_132988.1, forward strand.
GCGGAAATTTTGTATTCATAAGTAAGAATTAAATTTCAAACAACAATAATGGGAAAGGTGATGGAAGGATTTTTAGGATGTGGTTAAAAGCAGGCCGGTCTTTGTCTTGTGCAGGCAGCGAACAGAGACAGTGGCTAGCTTGAGATGACTGGAGAACCTTGTTGCTGAGTATGCATATGAAAACTTCAAGTGTAAGTACTCCTGTGTAAAGCTACATAGGTCTAGGAAGCAATACTACGTCAACAAACAAGGGACAGAATAATAGAGAGAGAATACCACACATCTAAAGCTGAAACATTTATAAAACCATATTATATTGCTTATATGTTCAAAAGATTTAGTAAAAATACAAAAACACAGATAAAACAATGCATACTAACCACAGATAATGTAACTTCCGGAAGAAAAGGAGAGAAGGAGGAGCATGGGATCATGAAAGGGTACAAAGTTCACCACAGCACATTTTATTTCCTACAATAAAAATATATATACATGAAGCAAAATAATAAAATGTTAACATTGATTAAATCCTGAGGTGGGTACATGGATTTTGCCCTTGCGATCAGTGGCATTCTTGAGCAATAGGATGGTGCTGAGTTGAATGAACTTTATCAAAATTCTGGGTATGTACTTGGCAGTTAGAGTGAAATGAAACAGAAATGTGATTTAGGGCATCACCAGGTGCTCATTTTGGTGGGGCTGGTGTACTTCAAGCTGTACTTGACTCTATAGGTCAAGAAACAGGATTTTCTTCAGTTTATCTTGATATAAAAATCAGGCTTAAGGTCCCTGAATCACACTAACCAAGCAGAGAAGATGAGCCAATGCATTCATTTAAGAAATGTATAACTCAATGGAATATTACTCAGCCATAAAAATGATGAAATAATACCATTGCAGCAACATAGAGGGACCTAGAGATGATCATACTAAGTGAAGTAAGCCAGACAGAGAAAAACAAATATCATATGATATCACTTATATGTGGAATCTGAAAAAAAATGGCACAAATGAACTTATTTACAAAACAGAAACAGACTCACAGACATGGAAAACAAACTTATGGTTACCAAAGGGGAAGGTGGGCGAGGGATAAATTGGAAGTTCAAGATTTGCAGATACACACTACTATATATACAATAGAAAAACAACAAGGACCTTCTGTATAGCACAGGGAATCTTATTCATTATCTTGTAATAACCTATAATGACAAAGAACATTAAAAAGAATATATACATATATATACTGAATCAAAATGTACACCAGAAACTAACACAACATTGTAAATCAACTATACTTCAACAAAAATAAATGTTTCTAAAAATAATACCAAAAAACCCCCCAAAACAAACAAACAAAAAAGAAAGGTGTAACTATATCAAAGAGGCCAGAAAGTTCGCTCAGAGAGCCAACTCCAGTTCCACAGTGTTAGCAGTTATAATCAAAGAGTTTCTATAGTGAGAGCAAAATTGGAGCCAGGGATGTGCCTAATGGTTAGTGTTATTGAGTTGTGTTAGGTTAGCTTATTCATTTCAAGTAGAATTAATTTAATTCAGTAACTGTCTGTCGAGCATCCTCAAAGCCCTACGAGGAGGGACCAACAATTGTGATGGCTCGTTTGTGCAGCCTCTTCCCTGACCGCGTGGAGGCGTGATGACAGACGTGTCATTTCCGCCTCTCCCCTCTCAGCTTCCTGCTGCCACACCTCTGATGTCTTTTCCTTGGACCAGCCAGAGGGCAATATGTTTCCAGGTGCTATTGCATTCCAACTATGCCTTCATGTGACGTGTGACCACATCACCTAAATTGAATCTGTATCCCCAGATCTTTTTTGCCACACTTCACAGTCACTTAGATTACTACCACAGCTGGTAATTTTATTCACTATGTTGATGCTTACTAGATCTACTCCTTTAAAATAAAATAATTATCATTCTAAAAAGTTAACTTTTTTATCTGTCATACATGCACACATTATGAAATGCAACAATACAAAAGGATGTACTTTAAAATCTCCACTTCCTTCCCACCTCCATCACCTATTTATTTATTTTTTTTAAATCTTCTTATCAATTTCTTCTTTCTGCTGCCAAAAGCTGGGGAGGTGCTTAGAAAACACGTCCTGGGTTAGGTTCTTCAAATGCACATTCTCCCAGGAGCCCATACTTTCTTTATTGCCAGCACATAATTTCTTGCTTACTTGCTTAGCTCTATTATATAGACTGTCAGCTTCCTGAAGGATGGGAAATTCTCTGTCATGTTTTATTTCCAGCAACTGGCACAATCAATGTGCCTTATTGTACGTGGTACACTAGATATTTGTTGAATGAATACATTTTATCAGTAATTGACATTTACTAAGTGTTTAGATAAATTGGAATAAGATATTGTACTAAGATCATTAGTTATGGCAGTAGATGGATATGGGTCATTGCCCCAACCATATTCCCCTTGCCTTTGCTATTTCCACACATACAAGACCAACTTCCAAATGTGTTTCTTTGCCTGAGGGCTTTCTCTGACCACCCGAGCCCAAGGTGCAAGGGGATTAATGACCCTGCACCACCACCACTAGTAGCCCTCAATCAATGACTGATGGGAGGTGGGGTATAATACCCAGTTCCTTTGGCCCTAGGGTGGGATAACTCTGAGGTATGTGTGCTACATTTACTTCTAGGATTTCAAAGCAAGATTAAGCCCCAGTTACCTATAAAGGTAACTTGCTTGAGAATGTACCAGCTGACACTGAAATTAATGTTGTTGTCTCTAATTGATCTAATTGGATCATGTGCCCTTTCTGAACCAATCACTATTATGGTCTGAAGAGTCAGACTTGGGTCACATGTTTACCTTTGGAATAAATTTCACTTGAGGCACAAATACTGAAAGTGAGAAAGAGAAGAAAATCAAGGCCATTTCTGGAAAGTATTATGATTAGATGTGGAACAGTCAGAGAACATCTATGTTCCATTATAGACCAAGGACTGAGTTTCACTGAAAAAGAAAAAAGATTTTTTTTTCATTAAGATTTATAGCTGGTCTGAATTATTTATCAGGCTTTCTAAGGAAAATAATATTTCTCTATTTTAAACTTTCCCATAGAGCATAAAATGAAAGATTTCTTTTTTAAATAAGATAGATATGTTTCTTTGGTGGGAGTACAGTAACACCCACCCCCAGTTGAGGCCATAGGCCAAGCATTTGGCTTTTACAAGCATATTGAAATATTATTCACCTCTGCAAATATAGACAGAATTTTCTGAAACAATATTTTAAGGAGTTTTCATAAAGAGATAAACATTCTGAGCAGCTGGCCATAGGAAGTTTCAGGTTCAGTAACCCAACATACTTGAAGTTTCTCACATTAAAACACCTAAAACTGAGTTTTTCTCCCTAAAGTGTCCCTTTTTTTTTTTTTTTTTGCTGTCAGTTAATTCCTCAAACCTAAAGGAGTAAGTTTCTCACTGAACATTCCTATTCTTTTACTCTCCTACCTTCTGCAGTCCTAGAAACACTAAATTTCTCATCAATTCAGTAGGTTCAAGTACAAGAATAATAATACGCTCCCATGTTCAATGTACAGTGTGATTAGCTAGGGAATTGCTGGCTCTGTGGAATGAATGGGTAGCTCAATCTTACTTCAAGACAGGTTATTTGATAAGTCACCTCTTAAATCAAGATGCAGGGGGGAGTGCATAGCTCCGTGGGAGAGTGCGTGCCTAGCATGCACAAGGTCCTGGGTTCAATTCCCATAGCCTCCAATAAATAAATAAATAAACCTATTACCTCCCCCCCCGACCCAAAATCAAGATGTAAGGCTTGTCCTCTGAGCACACACTCTAAGTGTCTTTCTCTTGAGTAGGACAAGCAAGAAGTCTACCTATAATGTCCCTAAGATGCTCAGAGAGGGAGAAAAAGTCACTTACTCTTTCATTGACCCATTTTTTCCTAGTAACATCCCACAGTAGACTATAAAATATCCATGAGGAAATTGGAGAATTGGTTGAGTGGCCCTTTTTCTCTGTCTTTGGAGAGCAGCTTTAAAGGTGAAGCAAAGGAAATGACTGTCTTAAAGACCATCTCCTTTCTAGGTCTATATGGATCAAGAGAAAGATTAGAAAGGAATGACCAGAAAGAAAGGTGAAACCATTCCCTGAAACCTGATGTGACGTAAGATACAAAACTGCAAAAGCTTTAAGTCAAGGAGAATGGGTAGGGACTCCTTTAGTGAGATGTTTTAGAACACAGAGGAAGAGCAGGGTGAAAAAAGGGAAAATTTCTATCAAAGCCAATATGTGCACGCAATTTTGCATTTTCCTTAGACACCCATGTAAGGAAACCCTGCTCTTCCTCTCTAGTGCTGGCTTGGATGTTTATGGCCCCAGGGTGACTGAGTGAAGCACAATTAACGCCTGCTCAGTGTAAAGGAGAGTTTCTTTTTTTAACAGGAAGAAAAGACTTTGCGGGGATAGTAATTGCTGGAATGAATTTCCAGCTTGACATCTGTTCCAGATTCACCAGCAGCTGTTCCTTACCTACTTAGAGGCAGCTGGTGACATGGAAAACACAAGATATTCAAGAGACAGAGCTAGGAAACCCGAATCTCTCCACGCCACCGTCCCCTCACCCCCAGGCTGAGTTACACAGGGGCACACAGTCACCCTCTCTACAGCAGCGCCCTCAGTTTTGACTGCATGTTAGAATTACCTGGGAGCTTTAAAATTCCTGTTGTCCAATCTACACCCTAGACCTTTGAGAATCCCTGAGTGAAAGCCAAGCATTAAGAGTGTGTGAAGCTCCCACAGTGATTACAATGTGCAGTTAAGGCTGAGACCCACACCTACAGTCCTTCAAATTTGGCTTCATTGTGGTAGCAGTTAGCAAGAATGGAGAATGAAGGTAAAAAAGAACAGAGGCGAGAAAGAAGGGGGTTACATTTGTAAAAACTTGATCATTATGTAGAAGATACACACTCTTGGGAAAACATTAGAGCTAAGAAATATTAACATTTGGGGAAAAAATAGAAAAAAAAGGCCTCACACTTGAAAGAAGCCAAGATGTGTTTTGACCTTGGACTGAAAGTGTCTGCCATGGATCCTGCCTCTATTCTAAGACCTACAGTGATGAGTACTCAGCACCTTCTTTTGGAAAGGTCTTTATATTATCAACTTAACATTTACCTTCCTTATAAATTATACCTGTTCCCAGCTCTGCCCTTTAAGACAATTCAGAATAAATCCAATTCTCTTCTATCCAACAGCCCTTTGTACAAAAGACAGCTATCTGCCACCCCCACACACACACACCCTCTGCATTCCAATTAGTGTTGATATTAAAACATCAACTCACAGGATTTTTTTTGTATTTTTTTTTTATTGAAGTACAGTCAGTTTACAATATGTCAATTTCTGGTGTACAGCATCATGTTTCAGTCATACATGAATATATATATATGTATATATTCATTTTCATATTCTTTTTCACCATAAGTTACTATAAGATATTGAATATAGCTCCCTGTGCTATACGGTATGAACTTAATTGTTTGTCTGTCTTATATATATTAGTTAGTGTCTGCAACTCACAGTTTTAATAAGCCCTTCATGTCCATTATTTGGTTATTTGGTGCCCACCATGTCCCTGCAAGGTAAGCATTACTTTAACATTTACATTTTATAGATCATACATGTGAAATTCAGAGAAGTTAATCACACAAATAAGTGCCAGAGTCACGACTTGAAACCAGGCCTTCAGACTCTAGATGTGTGCCCTTTTCGCCAGATTTGTTACAGACTCTGATCTTTGGTTAATGCATCTAAGATGCGAATGGCATTTTTTTTTCAGTTTTGTATAGCAGCTTCATTTTGATATAATTCACATACCATGAAATTCACCTTTTAAAAATATACAATTCAGTGTTTTTTAGTGTATTCACAGAGTTGTGCAACTCTAACAACAATCCAATTTTAGAACATTTCATCACTCCCCAAAGAAACCTTGTGTCCATTAACAGCCATTCTCCATTACCTCTTCCCTCCATCTCCTGAAAAAATGTGGTTTGTCTGGACAATGGGATATTATTATTCAGCAATAAAAGTGCATGAAGTATGGATACATACTCTAACACGCATGAACCTTGAAACGTTATGGGAAGTAAAACCAGCCAGTTACAAAAGACCACGTACTGTATGATCCTATTTATATGGGATCCCCAGAATAGGGAAATCCAGAGATCTGTTGGTATTTTTTTAACTTTGGGAAAATACACATAACATAAAAGTCATCACCCTAACCAGTTTTAAGTGTACAGTTCAGGGTTATTAAGTTCATTCACATTATTGTTCACTCATTACCACTATCCATCTCCAGAACTTTTTCATTATCCCAAAATGAAACCCTGTACTCATTGAACCATAACTCCCATTCTCCCCTCCCCCCCCCCGGCCCCTGGCGACCACCTTTCTACATTCTATCTCTATGAATTTGACTACTCCAGGAACCTCAGGTAAGTGGAGTCACATGGTGTTGGTTCTTTGGTATCGTCGGCTTACTTCATTTGGCATAATGTAGGATTCATCTACGTTGTAGCATGGGTGAGAATGTCCTTCCTTTTTAAGGCTGATAATATTCCATTGGAACTTATACACCACACTTTGTGTATCCATTCATCTGTGAATGGACATTTGCGTTGCTCCCACCAGCTATTGTGAATAATGCTCTCAGGAGCGTGAGTGTGTAGGTACTACAAGTGTCTTTGAGATCCTGCTCGCAGTTCTATTGGATATGTATCCAGCATGGAATTGCTGGGACATATGGTAATCCGATTTTTGGTTTTTTTAAGGAACCACAGTACTATTCCCATTAGCTTTTGTAAGGAGTCACAGGAGCTTACAGCAAATAAATGCTTCAATTCTCTCATTTGGGCGGAGGCAGGCCAAACTGGCCGGACACTAGTTAACTCCAGGCTCCCAGACAACGAAGTAAGAGCCACGCAGTCTACTCCCCGCACCTGCATGCTCGTCATCAACCATCAAGTTACTGCGATGTCTCATTTTAAAAAATTCAAAACTGGTATCATTCTCAGTGTATTGTCGGTTAACTTAAGGGAAAAAATTAAAGTATTACTTCATTTTTAATAATCCTGTGAGTCAGACTTTTCTTCATATTGATCCGAGCCTGGCCGTGAACTTTCCAAGGAAAAGCCCGTTTGTGAATGGGTGGTTGCCGCGTGTGGCCCTAACAGTGCGTAAGACACTGAATTTTAGTCAGAGAGGATTCAGTTTGCATCCCCTAATGGTTTAGTTACAGTCATGCCTCAAGGCATAGAATAGACTGGATTTTGTATCACTTTATTTTTCTGACTCATGAGGGGGAAGGTACACTGAAACAGCTTCTGATTTGGAAAAGAGAGACGTCCTACCTATTTTCCCTTACCCTCAAGTGCTTTCCTTTTCTCCCCCTCCTAAATGTGACTCTCCCTGAAAAGAAGATAATCGTAGCCTTAAATTCCTTAATTTATCACTAACATTTTCTTTACAGAAGCAGTGGATAGAAAACCACCGGATTATCCAGTCGGGAGGACAGTCAGCGACATAGATACTCTTCTTGTGTCAGGAGACCCCCTTCACGGCGCCCCTAGCATGGGTTCCAACTTTATAAGTCAGTGGACGTTTTCCATTAAAAAGTCATCTCCTTCTCAGTAAAACTCATACTAAGCCAACTCAGAATTATTCGTCTCAAATTCTAAGCCAACCAAATCAAGAATCTTCAGTAATTTTTTAAAAAATTTACTAGTTTGCCTCGATTATGTAATCTGTGGAACACTCATCTTCTTAAAGAGAAATCAATCTGGTGCTTCCTTCCGGTTATGTAGAGGGATGGGGGTGCTCCCAAGAGTGAACTCCAGGGAAAGTGTTTGCTACACTTCCCTTTTAGATGGCGCAAGCTCATTTGCCCTTACTGACAGGAGGCCGGCAAGAACTTCCCTCTGCCCGTTGCTAAAGGCCCCCGCTGCTTAAGTTGACTATATCGAAGTCCCTAGGGTCCTGGGGCCACTACATATGCAGCAGCTGCAAAGCCACCATCCGAATGACTGAACCATGGGCCCTCAGAGCTCTGCCCGTTGTGGGCAGGAGCCCTGGCTTCGCTCTTCAGTGCCCTCCCAACCTCCTCCCCTCTGTCTGCTCCAGAATCCACTAGAAGAAATCTCATCATACTCCCCACCTCTATCCACTTTAGCAACCTCAAGGAAGCCAAGACCCCCAGATCATGCTGCTGCACTCCAACACTCACTCCCTAAGGCTCTGTTAGTCCCGTAACACTCTCTCATCTGAGTACCAGCCAGGCCCCACCCTGCTTAGCTTCGTAGATCAGACAAGATCGGGCACGTTCAGGGTGGTGTGCCTGAAGACAGTCCCGTAATAATCTGACCCAGTCTTCCTTCTCCTGCTGTCATACTCACTTTTGTTGTCACCTCCAGCATTTGAATCTGTAATCAACAAAATCTCCTATAGCCTCGATCTCAATTTGCTTCAACTAGAACCCAGCTCTCCCCTGAGGACACTACTTCCTCCAAAGTCCCCCCAGGCAGCGACTTTCCCACATCTGGGCCCAGAAGTGGTAGCTGTTCTACATGTCCTTCGTTGCCACTTTCAGGCCTTGCTTTCTCCTCTTCCCTCACCCTACCAGCTCCTTGGAAGTTCATGGTTTTTGTCAATTTCTCCACCAAGTTGCAGTCACCTACAGCTCTCCAGGTGACTATCCATCAGTCCTTCAGCCCTCACCTCACTGTCACCTCATTGCATTAGCATGAGTTCTCAGGCCCGTGACTACCTCTCTCGAAGGACCTTGTCCCACGCGCTACCCAGCTACCAACTTTCAAGGTCCTCTAGACTTCATCACCACCTTTCCTATCTTTCTCATTTTCCTTCTTGCTTTCTTTCTTTCTTTTAATGGAGGTGCTGGGAATTGAACCCAGGACCTCATGCATGTTAAGCACGCACTCTACTACTGAACTATACCCTCCCCCAACCTTTCTCATTTTCAAGCACTTTTCACTCCAACCGCATTTCTCTCCCTCTAATATCCTGACACCAGTGATTGATTCCCCAACCTCACCAGCACCTCCAGATCCATTGTTTCAGCCACCTTGTCACTCAGTCTTACCCCCTCATGTCTTTACTTCCCTTATGACATAGTTTAGACTCAATTATCCTTCATTAAAATTATCGCTTAGGCATACGTTCAAATCTCTTGCTTTTCTTTCTTCAAGTAGTGGTTCTGTGGAATATGCCCACTTGGTTAAACCCAACCCCTCCCCTCCACTGCTGGTCTCGCTGCAAATTCATCACTGCTCTCTGAGTGCACACTTAGTACTGCTCTGTGACCTCACCTCACTTCCCCAGTCCAATCGCTCTTAGTCCTCCCAGATCGCTGCTTCTCACTCTATCCTCTCTCCTTCCCCTGCCCTTCCTCAGCTCTCAGTTAATGACCTTGATTCTATTTCACTGAGAAAATAGAAACAGTCAGAAGGTATTTTCCTCTTTGCTTCTACAACCAGGTATACGAAATCAGCTGTACCGGTGTCCCCCGATTTTGCTTCCACTCTTGTTGTGAGGAAACCAAAACAAAAATATTAGTTTATATTTATTTATTCTATTTAAGGCCAATCCCCAATTCCATTTCCATTGCTTCTTTCATTCAAGGATCTTACTCTCTTCTAGTGGTCTCTTCCCCTGCATCACTGACTTTTGCCCTCTTTACTGCATTATTCCATCAGCATATAAACATGCAGTAATATTATCCAAGTTAAATTTTTAAAAAATCTCTTAAGTAAGCTCAGCGGTAGAGTGCATGCCTAGCATGTGCAAGGTCCTGGGTTCAATCCCTACTGCCTCTGTTTAAAAAAAAATTAACAAATAAATAAACCTAAAATTAGCTTCCCCCATTAAAAAACATTTTTTGTTCTAAATATTTTTTTAAAAATGTCTTGATCCCACATCTCCATTCACCTATAGGCTCATTCTTTTCTCATCACTTTCTGATATTATCATTTGATATTCCCACTCCATACACTCAATAAATATCTGTCGATTGACATGAATCATCAAAATGCTGCAAATACAGGAAATGCCTTTATTCCCTTATTTTAATGAAACTTTCCCCAGTAATACATACCAACTATGACAGGAGCTATCAGGGTCAACATTTCAAAGAATTATTTAGTCAAAATCCAGCAAATACATATTGAGCATCTACTATGTGCCAGACATTGTTCTAGGTGCCAGAGATATAATATAATAACAAAACAAAACAAAACAAAATCTTCTGTCCCTATGGATCTTCTAGAAGAGGACACTGAATAAACAAGACAAATAAGTAAAAAATTTAGCATGCAAGATAATGTTACATGCTAAAAACAAAAGATAAATGAATGAAAAGAGATACAAAATATCAGGAGTTGAGGAAATAGAAATTTTAAATCAGGTGGCCAGGGAATGCCTCAAAGAGAAGGCAAAGACCTTGAGAGCATAAATTGCATGTGCTGGGACCAGTGAGGAAGCTGGTCTGGCTGCTGCAAAGAGTAGAGGATGCAGGTGGGCGAGGTGGAGGGGACAGCTTCTGTAGGGCTTCGTAGGTAATAGTGAGCAAGTGGTTCTTCAGGCTAAGTGATGGAAGCCATGTGAAAGTTTTGAGCAGCTAAATGATATTACTTGCCTTAAGTTTTTCAAGATAGCTCTTGGCCGCTGTGCTGAGAATAACCTGCAGAGATAAGAGCAGAAGAGAACAACGTTTTTTAATAATCCAGATGAGAGATGAGCGGTTTGGGCCAGAGAGATGGTAAAGTAGGTGGTAAAAAGTGGTCTTAGTCAGAATTTATTTTAAAGGTAGAGCTACCAGGTTTTGCAGATGGACTTATGTGGATCGTTAGGGAAATAAAGGAGACAAGGATGACACCAAGGTGACTGGCTTGAGCAAGCTGGGAGGGACTTGCCACAAGCTGAGGTGGTAACGGCTGCAAAAGAAGGTGACTTTGGAGGGGATTTCAGAAACTCAGTTTTCAATATGTTCAATTAAAATGTCAAGTACCTTGTATAAAATGGAGAAGACAGTCTCTTCAATAAGTGGTGCTGGGAAAACTGGACAGCTACTTGTAAAACATGGAAATTAGAACATTCTCTAACACCATATACAAAAATTAACTCAAAATGGGTTAAAGACCTAAATATAAGACCAGATACTATAAAACTCCTAGAGGAAAACACAGGCAGAACACTCTTGGACATAAATTGCAGCAATATATTTCTTAAACCAGCTCCTAGAGTAATGGAAATAAAAGCAAAAATAAACAAATGGGTTCCAATTAAACATAAGGGCTTTTGCACAGCTAAGGATACCATCAACAAAATGAAGAGACAACCTGCAGAATGGGAGAAAATATTTGCAAATGATGTGACTGACAAGGGATTAATTTCCAAAATATGCAAACAGCTCATACATTTTAATATCAAAAAGCCAGACAACTCAATCAAAAAATTCTATTCTAGAATATCCTCCAATATTCTAGAATGAATCACACTTAAGAAAGAAGTAGGTAAGCCTCATTGTCTACCTAACAGTGGGAAAAAGTGGAGATTTCTGGTCCTTTGTTGTAATTCTTAATAAAGAGAAGAAATAGTAATTTTCTCCAAAAAATTTCCTGGAGTTTAGTTCATAAACTCTAGCCTTTGAATCTTTCACAAATTTTAAAATAATAACTTGGCCATCAAATGCCTAGCTAAGATGTTGTATCCAAGAGAAACTAGAAAATAGTAATTTTTCCCAGGGCTAATATTATTAAATTTTGGTTTGTTTGTTTGTTTGTTTGGGTAGGGGGAGGTCATTAGGTTTATTTATTTATTATTTTTTAATCTAACAGAAGTACTGGGCTCGAACCCATGACCTCATGCATGCTAAGCATACCCTTCCCAGTGTTAACTAACTTTTGACTATATTTAGCCAAATAGGAGACGTGGGTCGAGACAATCATATGACATTTGTAATGTGCAAGTAATTCCCAAGCAGAGTAACTTCACGTGAGAGCTGCCGATTTTTTTCTTTATAAGACTGATTTTATTATAAAGGAGTTGGTTTTTTTTTTTTGCCTAAGAAGATTGTTTAATCAAGATGTAACTGTATTACCATTAAAGAGTTTCAATCATTTAAATACAACCAGCACATCAGTATGTACCTGAAATATTTTCCTAAAAATTTAACGATGTCTCCTTATTACTAGCAACCACTTAACAACCCTTAACTACTCAGCTCAATCAATTAAATTAATCCCATGAAATAAAATGTGCAATAGAGATGATATCTGAAATCATTTTTATTCATGGTTAGAGACTATGAAGATTCTTTTGACAAGCCCTTAAAAATCTTGTGGGTGATGTCGAAAACTCCAATGTACAAGTGTGCTGATTCAGTGTGGAGGGGAGAGCCTCCTGGTTTGATAAGAAGCAGTTCTACCCAGAGAGCAGAGAACAAACCCCCAAGCTATGCAGAGGCTGCTGGAGCTTTCACAGGCTCATTATCGGAATTTTCTAATGCTGAGCAACTGAGGGGTATGAATATGCAAAGCTCATAGACTCTGATCAGCATCTGCCTCTTTCAGCCTCTCCTCCTTCTCAAAAGGAAGTCGCTGTGCCCCTGGCTTCCTAAGCTCTGTGTTCTGAATCCCCAAAGCAAGCAGGAGGGAGAAGAGAGGGGGTGGGGGGTTTGTTTGTTTGTTTTTATAGCAAGAACTGAATTTCCCTTTTACAGAGCATGTGTTTTCTGATAAGTATCAGGATGCAGCCAGCGATTTCTCGTGGATTTAGTGTACATGGTTGTCCCAGAGGCAAAATAAGAGAAATCTTATTGGCTGGGCATCCTGAACTGTCTTGAGTGGTCTGAGAGTTCTTGCAGTTTCTGTCTCTTTCTCTGTTTCTGATATTTTTCAATCCAAAAAAACATAGCAAGTGCATCATCATGTGCACTTTATATATTTCCGTAATTGTCTTTATGCTCAAGTTTTTATTTATTTTGTTTGCTTTTTGTTTTTGTATGGGGGGGTAATTAGGTTTATCTGTTTATTTTAGGAGATAGTAGGACTGAACCCAGGACTTTGTGCATGTTAAGCATGTGCTCTACTACTGAGCTATACCCTCTCCTTATGCTCGTTTTTTTTAAGTTCCAGTCCTTTCTGAGAATTAGTGCATGTTTGTCTATCTTTAAAAAGATTAATTTTGAATAAGGATGATTAATCTAAAAAGGGAGATCTCTTAAATCTACCAGCATCCTTTACATTTTTCCTCGTGGCAGATAAACTGTCTTCTCTCCATCACACCCAATCTGTGATCGCCTCCCCTTCCCTTCCCTTCCCTACGCTGAGCAGCAACCAAACTATCTTGGGCCAACACCACCACCTACTGGTCATGGTGGTAAACTGTCTAATGAAATGGCTTTAGCGTAGGCACAAGCCATACTTAACACTCAGTACACTGTTTTGGAAGTTTTCCTTCAATTGCAAAGTACATTCACACAAGCTGTCTCAGCCTTCAAAAGAAGCCCCAACCCCACTCATCGTTTTAAATCACATCCCCACACAGCTCTGTCCATCCTTTTATGTGACCCAGTCTCACACTCTTTCCAACAACACAAGCTCTTCACTGTGCCCTTTGGAACGCATTGTCTGTCATCAGCAAGATTTCCTACGTCCTCACGGTCTTCTCCATATTACTCCCACCTCTTTATTCTGAATGAAACCTGTTCTTCCTACTGCATTGCCAATTCCATCTGGGCCCCCTTTGCTTCTCCCTAAACATTCTTTCTTCCCTCGAAGCTCAGCCACTGGTCATCCACTTCACCATGTGTCAGTCATCTACAGACGTCATACTCATGTCTCATCATTCTTGAATGCTCTCATGCATGACCACTGTCACTCTCTCGAACAGCATTGTTTTCATAATCCTTGGTGATTTCAAAATCATTGGAAAGATCATTACAAGAGTCTCACTTCAGGCTCTTGATGTCCTTTCCTCCCCTGATCTGTCTCCACATCACTCCAGCCACCTGCTCCATGGTCATGCCCTAGACATTATCACCACCAGCAACTGCACCCCCAGCATATGTTAGTTTCAGACATCATGCACTCCCACCTCTACATCCCATCGTTCATCTCACTCTAATTATTACTCTTTTAGCCCTAGGAGAAATACCTATCATTTGTCCCTCCCCTCTCCATGTCCTCATTTACCTCTTTCTTCAGTGAAGACTCAGTGGCTAAACATGGTGCCCATTCCCTTGTATACACCCCAATCTCCTTGCCCTTCTCTCCCATCATGAAATTTACTTGCTCTTAGTTCAACCAAAACTTCCACCTACTCTTTCCTGTCTCTGAACTGTTGAAGGAGGCTGGAAGAAAACATACTTTAATTCCTTACTGTTAATCTCAGGTTGGCCCTTACTGTTGCCAGGAAATGTGATTGCCTTTGACTAGTCCCTTTTCTCTCTTATTCTCCCAGACAACTGTTTCTCAACTTTCTTTTCTCCTCAAATCTACAGCACTTCATCCTTTATTCAATTTTTTGAAGTATTGACAGATAATTGGATAAAGAAGTGTGGGATATATATATATATACACACATATATATATGAATATTACTCAGCCATAAAAAAGAATAAAATAATGCCATTTGCAGCAACATGGATGGACCTAGAGATTGTCATATTAAGTGAAGTAAGCCAGAAAGAGAAAGGAAAATATCGTATGTATCACTTACATGTGGAATTTTTTTAAATGACACAAATAAACTTATTTATAAAACAGAAACTGACTCATCCTTCATTCTTATTCTTGCTTTTAATAACCTTGCTCTTCATTTTACTAAGAAAATAGAGGCAATTGGAAGGACCTTCCACATGCTCCCACCACCAAATCCACAAACTTTCCTCCCTCTTTGCCAGCCTCCTGCCTTCCCTTCTGTTACAGTGAATAAGTTCTCTCTGCCCCTCACTAAGGACAATGCCTACAAGTATAACAAGGCTCCTCTTCCACTCAAGAGCATCCTTCCTGAAATCACTTGTCTTCTCTGCACTGTTGAACTTTCCCTCTCTAACTGGGTCACTTTCATCTTTAAAAGTAAAGCCCAACCTTAACGACACATGGACCTCCGGATACCACCCCATTTCTCTGCTCCCCTTCTAAGCAAAAATCTTCGGAACGGTGAGCTACCTTTGCTGTCTGCCTTTCTTCTGATATTTCCTGAGCCAATTCCACTTGCAGGTCCTACCTCTCAAATACTAACCATGATCGCCCTGTTGCTAAGCTAATAGTTATTTTCCACATCATCTCCATTGTCAGCATTTGTGTCAGTTGATCACTTCCTCCTTAAAATGTTCCCTTTGCTTGACTGTTTTTGTCTTCTTATGTCTCTGGTTGTTCCCCTGTCATATCCTTGCTGGTTCCTCTTCATATTCCTAACTGCAAACTTGAGAGTGATAAGTGTTCCCTCCCCAGATTTCCTCTTCTTCATCATTCACTCTTCACGTGATGCCACTCATCCTCTAATTTAAATGCCGACTATCCATACATAACTTAAAATTTCTACCCATAGCTCACACCTGTCCTTTGAATTCTAGGTTCCTATAATCAACTTCCTACCTGGCATCATCACATGAAAGCTTAAACAGACATCTCAGAAAGAACACATCACCAACTGAACTCATGGTCTCACCCTCCCAACTGTGGTCCTCTCTCTGGGTTTGCTCATAACAGGAAATGGTAACTTGGTTCTCTTAGTTTCTTGAGCCCAACATCTTGAGTCGTCCTGGACTCTTTTTTCAATTTTGTTATGGATATTTTTAACATACGCAAAAGTAGAGGAAACCATGACTCCATTGTTTTTTCCCCACTCACACTCCATAGCTAATCCATCAACAAATGCTATTTGTTTTACCTTCAAAGAATATACAGACCAGTTCTCAGCATCCCCACCGTTAGTATCCTCCTGATCCGTAATTAGTACTACATGAGACCCTTAACTATTCTACTAACTTCTGCCCTTGACTCTACTCTGCTCCAAGCCCTCTTCTTATCTCTCCAGAGGAAACACCAAAGGTTTTAGGATGGGTGTGCCCTACCCATCACCACAAGTCTTATCACCTTCCAGCTCATGCCTTCTGCCCCCAGGCTGGTCTGCTATCTCCTCTAACTCACTGCCTCTGCTCTGACCTCAGGACCTTTGCACTTCCTATTTTTGTGCGTGGAATACCATTCCTTTACATTCTTCAAGTCTCTGCTCAAATGTAACCTTGTCAACAAATCCTTCCCTGACCACTCTACATAGCAGTGTCTTTCTTTATTCCCCACCATCACTTATATCCCTTATTTTATTTTATTTTTCTTCATTTTTCTTACCTCCACTGACAATAATAATTTGTCTGTTTTACATTTCTTCCCATTAGAATATAAACTCCATGAGAGTAGGGACTTTGTTTTTTGTTTGTTTTGTTTTGTTTTGTTTTACTTTTTTATTTTGTTATGTTTTAACTGAAGTATAGTCAGTTATAATGTGTCAATTTCTGGTGTACAGCATAATGTTTCCGTCATACATATACATGCATATATTCATTTTCATAGTCTTTTTCATTCTAAGTTACTACAAGACACTGAATATAGTTCCCTGTGCGATGCAGTAGAGACTTGCTGTTCAGGGACTTTGTTTTATGTATCATTTCTGATCTAGTGTTTTGAACAGTGCTCAATGAATAAAAGTAACCAAATAAGTATTTGCCTTACAAATCTCCCTTTTTCTGTCTCTAACCCTTGCATTTCCATCTCTTCTTTCCTGGTCTTCTGTCTTTCACTGCTTTTCTTAATATTTCTGAGTTCTAAAGCAACTTGATCTAGGGCCAAAAAAATCATCTTCAGGACCCAGGTACAGAATAAATGTGTGAAGCCCCTGAAACTAGAAATATAGGGGTGGTGGAGTGTGTCTGCCCCACCCCAAACTAGTCAAATTCCAATTTTGAAAGGTTAAACAAAACAGATCTGAGGCGGCTTTGGCCAGAAGGCCACGTGTTTGCCGTCCCTCCCGGACAGCATTATGCAGCTCCTGTATTAAGGAAGATTTCATAACCTTTGAAGTTAAATTTGACAAAATACAAAGACACAGTAGTCACTTTCAGAATTTCCTCGCATTTCTCCCCAACATTTCATCCTCATTAAATTAAACCTACTTCTCCTCAGGTTCTAGCATTTGAGGTATTTTCATGATTCCTGTTCATTGTGACTAATATTATTAAATTATTTTTTTACTGTTTTCCATATGAACGTTAGTATTTCGTACATCACATTTTGTAGACCTTTTATGTGGCCTCCCAACTGTATAGTGACCTTTCCTGTGGGAAGCAAGTGGGATTAGTGATCCATGGTCAGTGTCTAGTTCCCTAAGCAAAGTTAGATTGGAACCTGTGTACTTCTTTCCAGAAGATAGATCATAAAGAAAGACAATGAGTCATGTCTGAAAATCCTCTGCTTAAAGTTCCTTTATGCAAAAACCTTGCTCATTTCCTTCCTTGCTTCTATTTAAAAAAAAAAAGAAAGGACCGACCTACCATATAGCACAGGGAACCATATTCAATTTCTTGTAATAACATATAATGGAAAAGAATCTGAAAAGAAAATATATCTATGTATGTATATGTATAACTGAATCACTTTGCTGTACAACTGAAACTAACATTATAAATCAACTACACTTTCAGAAAATTTTTTTTTTAAATAGGGAACCATTTCCCTGTGGTGTCCCCAGACACGGTAAGAGAGCTGTGTTGGATGTTCACACAGGGCCAAGATTTCTGTCCTAATTAACTACTAAGATGAGTCAGAACCAAAGCCCTGTTCCTGCCTGTTTACCTCCTCTCTCCAAATCATCACCCAGAGATGCAAACCAGTCATGAATCACCCTCTGTTATTCTGTCAAAGGCGGAGTCCTCCGTGGGCCGTTTCCACAGGGCAAGATTCCATCATCAGGCTGAGGGGGGTCAGGATTATCTGCTTACTCCTCAGCATTTGACAGAGAATAAAGGTCAGAGCTTTGTCCAGTCTTTTCTGTTTCAGTGAAATCTTTAAAAACCATGCACATTCCACTCTGCCTACTTCACTCTGGCCCACTTCCCAAACACCTGTGTTTGCATTTCAGCCTCTGATTTTTAACACTGTTCATTGGAAAATACGTCCCAAGCAACTAGCTAGTGAATGAACCTTTGAAATACAATTCAGGTAGAAATTGGAAATATTGCTTCTTCATTTTCTTTTAACTGAAGTACAGTCAGTTACAATGTGTCAATTTCTGGTGTACAGCATAACGTCCCAGTCATGCATATACATACATATATTTATTTTCAAGGAGTATTTCTTCTTCCTGAACAGAACCACATTCGACGAAAGAATGTTCTGGCTTGGCTGGGTCGCTACAAATGAAGGAGAGGGGAGTTGAGGGCTTGTCTGGATGTTATCAATGTAGACAGCCCCCCCAGATAACCAAGACTTCTGAAACACATGGGATTTTCCTTTCGGAAGCGTTGATTCAATGTTGGAAGCCAAGATATTTTGCAGAATGAAATAGATAATCCTCGAGAGTAGATTATGGGGAGAGTTATACAAGCATGTCACCCCAAAATGGACCCCAAAAAGGATAGGACTCAGATGCTAAGTCCTAAGTAAGGAAACTGGCTGAGCTGTGAAACATGTTGGCAGCAAAACTTTACTTGATTTTGATGCTGGCTCCTGGGCTCGGCTGTAAGACTTTCTACTTCTGAGCAGAGTCCTAATATGCAAACAGAAAAGTCAAACTGTGAGGCTAACAGGAAATTGTACCTTCTCAGAGGTCAAATTTGCTGAAACTTTGGAATAAGGTACAAAAGGGCAAGAGGACCAAAGACCCAGGTGAAATCAAGACCCTGTCCCCTGAAGCCAGTGACTGAGAGGGAAAATAATTTCATATCCTCGTGCCTGGATTTTAAGTGCAGAAAGCAATATAGTGTGGCAAAAATATGGGACATAAATTTAATAAAATGAGTTTTATGAGATGGGACACTGCACGCAGAGCTTCCCTAATTAAACTTTATCCTCACGTTAGGGCAATTTTCTTCTTTTGGAGACCAGCCTATCCTTTATTTCTTAACTTCCTGTCCTTCTTTTTATTGGTAAAGCAATTATTTCTACTAAAACCTGTGGACAGAGCTCATAAAGTGACATTGTTTTGCCCACACTCTGCATTGTTTGAAAGATATAAAGAATAAGTGCACACTATGGGAGGAGAAGTAAATCACCCAAGTAAGTATCACTCAACATAGTAGACTGCACCCATGATTGTAATTTTGACCTAGATTTTCTAAATGAAGTTTGGAAAAGTATCCTTTTTAATGTAGGAAAACAATGTTTGCTTTTGGAGACATTCTAGAAAACAGATGTTAGATTAAAGTATTCATTCATGAGACCAAAGGAAGATGTCCCCCTAGAGGTCCTTAAATATATTCTTTTGGGTCAGAAAATTGTACTTAAACCAGTCATTACTGCTAATATTATTTCATGAAAGCAACTCCAAGTGACTCATTAGCACCCATAGTTAAATTGTGACCCGTAACTCTATCTGCAGGCAAAATTAACTTCTGACTCAAGTCACTACAAACTTCTATTGTGAAAAAATGTATATAAAGTTTCATCATTAAATATCCCTCTTAGTTATTGAAAAGTCAACCAGACGTATGCTGAGCCTCTTCCATTGGTAGAGTACCAGGACCAAATGGAAGTCTGTAATGCAAGGCAAAGTCTACCTTAAAAGATTTGGTGATAACTTTCATAAATCACTTGCTTTATCATGTATTGGGCTAACTTTTGGATAATAGATGAATCGATGGATAGATAGATAGGTAGATAGATATTTGGGAGGAAATTAAGAATAGTAAGCTCTAGTCCTTTCAAAAAAAGTTGTATCATTTGTAGAAGGGGGTGGGACAGATCATACCACTAGGTACAGTCTTCATGTTCCTTTAAGCTAAAAGATGCTAAGCTAGAGTTTAGGAATATAACATATCCATAAAAAAATTACAAAGTCAGTATTTCTCAAGCTGTCAGTATATGCTACCTGCTAGAACTCTGTCTATAAAGCAATGCCCAGTGATGTTGGTGAGAGCCTCAGTCTAGTTTTCTTTGAAAATATAAGACTAATTCTGATTTATGGACCACTAGATGCCATGTGGATACAATTGTCACGAGGAGACCACAAGCATTTCAAAGCCACTTGTCCAAGACAGATTCAAGAAGCGGTCTCTGCAAGGTGATTTGTTTTTGTTATTTGATTGTTTTTCATTAAAAAGAAAAAAGCTTGCAGGGATTTTGCCATCACAAAGAGGGTGGAGAACTGTGCAGGGAGAGAGTGGAGGTCAAACTAAGAGGCAGATGGATGAAGACAACCTGAAGAAAGGAACCCTATTCTTTACCATTGTAGTTTTTCTCCCAGAAATAAAAATTTGTGACTATAAATACAGGTAGATTATTTGCTGTGGGCTATGTTAAATAGAACCTAAATAAAATGATGCCAAGTGTGGATTCAATCACCGTCTTTTAGCATCATGATACAGGCTTTCTTAATTTTTTTTCAAAGTACCTTTTCCCATTGTTTAAAAAATTTTTTTTCAATTTATTTTTTATTTTTTGAAGAGTGACATTTATTTAGGTTTTTTGAAGGGGGAGGTAATTAGGTTTATTAATTTATTTATTTCTTAATGGAGGTACTGGGGATTGAACCCAGGACCTCGTGCAGGCTAAGCATGAGCTCTACCACTGAGCTAGACCCTCCCCCCCAGGCTTTCTTAATTTTCAAAAGCAGAATGGGAAAATTTTTAAAGTGATCTAGTGTTCAGGAATATTTTACTTACTATTTTAATAAACCTTTGTTTATGCCTAGAGGTGCCATTAAATTACCAGCCAGACACGAATCCACGGCTCACTGGGGACTGGCATATATGCAGTGATTATTGCTGGGCGTTTCATTTGGGGCTCACGCAGTTGTCTGTAAACAGCTACTGGACAAAGATTAAAAAAAAAAAATCTGGGCTTCATTTATATCCCAAGATTGTTTTTCTCACACACTTGGAGATGAATAGGTATTTACGATGTGGATCAAATAATCACAATAGCAGACTTTTAAAAATAAGGCGTCTTTAGACTTTTTTTCTGTGATTACAGTAGAGGATGACTTAATTTTTTTTTTTAATTTGAAGAAGTAACCGAAAATATGCGGGTTGATGCCGAATGGTGTGTTTTGCCCTTTTTCGGTCTGCAGTTCAGAGCTTAGCATCGAGTCAGGCTAAGGGACTGGTATACCTGGGGTGACCAATGAGGAGACACTGATTTCCACCTGTGCAAATACATGCCAGTGATTATGTATTTCAGAAAATCAATCAGAACGTTGCGATGAAACCAGAGCCTGAATGTGTTGTGTACGTTCAGTCTAATCACAATAATTAAATTATAAATAATTCATCATGTGTCAGTGCAATGGGTTAAATGGCATTACATGTCTTTGATGGGTGATCTTGATTTTTTTTTCCTAGCAGTTAAAAAATAAGAATGCTACCAAGACGCCATGATACATAGCTCTAAATGGTCTTTTTTTCAAAGTTTATAATGCAAATCAGAGCATAGAAATTTACAGTGCGTTTTTATATTGCTTTCAGGTGCTGGAAGCAAATATCATAGCAGCAGGATGAAAATCAGAAAGTGATGCTGGCAAAATGGCTTTCCTCTGCTAAATGGAATGTGGGAACATTCCTGACTTCAAGAACTGTGGGCACTGAGTCACTTCCCATGCGGCTCTCAGAGCCCTTGGCTGCAGCTCTATTGGGTTACCTGGCAGAGTTTGGGAAACGTGGTTATTGATGGCCTGCTTTGCTTACTTTTAAAATACAGGTGACAAGATCAATGATTCAGGTAAAACTCGAGTAATAACAGCTTTTCCGGCATCACTAAAACATAATACGTCTATAGTAATTACCCCCAATTATGTGCATATGTGTGTATATAAACACTAAAAATAAACATTGGATAAAATGCAAAGGGAAATGTAAATTGTTAACCATGTTTGAGAATGCAACTCCAGACATCTCAATTAGGACACACCCCCTCATCTAGCAATACCATAAAAATTAATCTACCGGCCCATAAGGGTGCATGTGGAAGGATGTTTTACTCCTCAAAGCGGCAAAAAATAGGACAAGTAAGATGTGGTTCATTCATACCATGAAATGGTACACATTCCACTAAAGAAAACATGTTAGGTCTGTATTAGTTGATTTGGAGGGATTTTTACACTGCATCGAAGTGAGAAAAACAATTTTCCACCATTTTTTACAGTAGTGGTGAAAAGGGATGGGTAAGAAAGGGAGAGGAAGGATGTAAACAATTAACAAAATGTTTTGAAGAGTATTCTCAATGAAATACATGTATATTATGATACTATTTGTTCAAAATTTTATATGTAAGTCTGCATATATTAATCTGAAGAGATATATTAAAGAATGGTTACTAAAGTTTTGGTAGTGGTTATCTTAGGTGATTTTTAGTTTCTTCCTTAATTTTTTTCCTCTGGTGGACTACAGTATAGCATATTTTACTTGTAAAATGAGATTGAAAAAGAAAATTTAAAGAATTATCTGTAAAACAGCAATTTTAATGTTCAGTTTAAGAAAAAACGTCTAAAATCTGCAAAATACAGGATATATAAACAGACTTTTGAAAAGCCAAAGATTAATATTATGCTCTCAGATATAAGACTTGATATACGCTCCAGACAACCAGAAAAAAATTTTCTGATTTGGCAGATTTTCTTAATTGCATAAAGGATTTATATTACGCTGATATGTTATGGTCCAAGCTCAAAGAGTAGGCCATTTGTGAGCTCTACTCCTGTTCAAGGGTCCTTAAAACCAACTAGACTATCTGCCAAAATGGGATATTCAGGCTTTGAAATGTTGGGGTTTGATATGGAAAGTCAGAATGTATAGCAGAACCTGGTCCTTCTGGGGCAGGAGTTAAATCCTCGTTCCTTCCAAGGACTTGGAGCACGCAAGTCCAAGGTTTCCAAAACCCCACGAAAGCCATCTAGAGATACACATGCGTCACAGCACCATGGGCTTTTCTGGGTTTTGACTATGGTGAAATGAGTATCTTAGTTGCCATTTACAGAAATAACAATAATGTCTACTGTAAGGGAGGAAAAGTATTTTTCCCCTCTGCCCTTCTAAGTTCTCAGCTGGGGTCCCTGTCACAAAAGATAAACTAGAGAAAAGCACAGAAATTTATTTAATGCAAGTTTTACAGAACACTGGAGACTTCATAAGGAAAAAAGACCCAAAGAAGCAGTTAAACCTGAGCATTGTTATGCTAGTTTTGATGAAGAGAGGAGAGGAGTGGGAAAATGTGGTAAGACAAAAAAAAAAAAAAAAAAAAGCAGGGGGAGGGCATCTCTTCATGTCCCTCTGTCTTTGCAGGTAAGGATGTTCCTCTCATATGGCGGTTTTGTGACTTGCCTGAAGGGAAGGTCAGAAAGTTCTTACTTTACCTGTCATTTCTCATATTCCTTAAACTTGGAATATTCAATATGGGCAGGTGCCACATTTTGGAGTGTTGTGTCCTGAACCTCATCACTATCATTTGCTGATCACTGAGATAAGTGCTTTCTACACATTATCTAATTTTAACCCTGCAACCTCAGATAAGTCATACTCTCTACATGGCTTGCTCTCCCAAAGGACAACTCCTCTGGGACACGTCCCTAAATCACCAAGCCTGGTTTAGACTACTTCCCCCTGGGGCAGCAGCCTGGGCCCAGTGGTTCTAGTTGTGAACCACTAAAGCCTCTGAATTTCTCTAGAATTTCTTAGGCGCTCAGTCAGCATCTGATGAATAAATAAATTCGTTTCACTTCTCCCATAATGTTAGGTCTTGAGTCTCAATTTCTTTGTCTGTTCCCCTTGTTTGTTCATTTATTCATTCAACAAATATTTATTGAGCATGTACTACATTCCAGGCCTGTTCAAGGCCTTTGGGATGTGCCAGCGAACAAAGAGACAAAATTCTGGCTTCCCTGGAACTTACTTTTTAGTCACTAAAATCTTAGGTTCTTTTTTTTCCATCTAGTTTCACTGGTTGCCATAAAAACAGTACCAAATGTAAACACTGTCTTAGTTTCCTCTATGGCACTTAAAAAAGTAGATATGCTCCTTAAGAATAATAGGAATCAGACAAAATCCTTGACAATTCATTTTTTTGGTAAATATTTAATTCTATACTTGAGTTGTCCTCAACGGCTGAAGAAGTAAAATGGACATTTCTATCATTGTTAAGCTAATGATAGAAATGCCTATTTAATAAAACCAATGTTCTTATATGTAAGGTCATGATAAAGCGTATTTAAACCCATTTTCTCTATTCCTTGGTAGTACCGGTAGATTTGTAACACCTGAAAAATGGTTTTACCAAGCTTAAAATATTAACTAATCAGTCAGTCTAAGAAAGAAGTGGAAATTTTTATCCGAGCCAAATTTGAAGATTATAACCCAGGAAGAGTATCTCAGAAAGCTCTGAGAAATGTCCCACTGGGTAGAAATCAAGGCACAGTTTTATAAGTTTTTTGAGACAGAGGGCTGTACATCAAATGACGTACTAGTGACAGTTTTCATAATCCAGATCTAAGCATCATCCTGGTGGGTCATGTGACCCAGTACAAGATCAAGAAGGAATGTTACCCTTTAAGGAGTTGTGCTGTTGGCTCTAGAATGTTGTTCCTTATGGCTGAGCAGGTGTTCCTGCCAGGGGGGAGGTTTGGTCCATGCATAATGCAGATACACACTGCACAGTGGGGGAGAGGAGGTCAAAGGGCAGAGAAGAATTTTATATGTTTAAATTTTTGTCCTACTCTAAAATATGAATTTATTTCGCACATCCCTTACTTTCCTTTCTTAGGAAAAAGAATGTTTGCAACTGCCCACGCACAAGTTCTTCTCAGGAATCTGATAACTTGATTTGTTTGTTTTTGAACCCAAGGCTAACCCTGAGCAGAGTCCTCAAGCCACTCTGAGTCTCCTTAGTAGTAAAATGGGGACAAAAATACCTGCTCTGTCTGTGTTACTATGAGATGCAAATGAATTCATGTGGTTACCGTCACTGTAAAGTGCTACATATAATTATATATAAAGTATAATTTTTACTTGGTACAACTTAAAAAATATAAAAATGGAGACTCTTAACAACACCTGATATGTATTAAATAGTTTTAGGATAAGAAAAATTAAAATTATTGATTATTTCCAAATATGCTCCACCTTCAGGAAATCAATGCCAGACACTAAGAATAAACAATTTTAAGTCTACATCAACCTTAGAGATAGTCTAAGAATAAGGAAAACTCAAGAATTCACTTCACTGCCAGATAGAATTTATAGTTCTTATAGAAAACCAAAAGGCAAGGTCAAGCTGCTGAGAAATTGTAATTCTTTTGGTATTTCCCCTTGATAATGTAACTGGACAGGTGAATACAAATGTAAAAAATAAGGTGACATTCAACGTAGTTGAAGAGAAGATTTTTATACAAAGCGCAAGATTCAAACTAATGCTTGGCATTTATGGGGTAATCCTCCCCAGGGGACACTCAGGCAGCGAGGACAGGTCCCACAGCTGGGCCTTTTTCCTGCTTCACTTATCAACGGCTCGCCTAGAGTCCACAGGTGCTTAGACACTGGTCCGGCACATCTGATCCCCCTGAGATAGAAGGGAAGGGGCAGGACACGGCTATTAAAGAAATGACACAGCAATTAGCACCAAGATGGCAGGAAAGTCAATTCCTCATAGACCTGGCGGCCCAAGATGGTGGGAGATCTGCTCTCCAGTGGACCTTGAGCTTCATTATAAAGATTGTAACGTATGAGCATGGTGAATGGCACACCCACAGGCAGTAGGGCAGTGGCCCAACAATTGTGGATCCTCGCCCCTTCCCTAAAGTAGTTGGAATAATTCTCTCACTTATTAGTATATGAAAACTAGCAGCACTACACCTCCCTCACAGTTGTTCCCTCTCTTGCCTTCCCGGACGGTCTACACTCTGTCTGTGGAATGTGTATCTATACCCCCTCCCTGGTCCATCTCTGTAAATAAATCTACTTTTACTCTTGAATCTTTCCTGCACGAAGCCAAGGACTCTCACTAGGTGGGGCACATCCCAGGGACTCAACCAAGACCTGGGACATGGACATCCCCTTGCACAGAACACTTTTTTCCTATATATTTTCCTGGGCACAGTGACCTTTGATCTTCTCCATCTATGGTTGGCAAGTTCTCCTTGGCTTCTTGGCAAAGGGCATTCCCCATATCAGAGGCTAGGTGTGTGGGGGCTGGAGACACGATGGGGGCAGACCTCTCTGTCCCAGGGGTGTCAGCAGCACTTCCTAGAGGAGGAGACACTTAAAGTGAATCCTGAAGAATGAGTCGAAATTGTGCAGAAGCACAAAGCTACTGGGAGGAGAGACGATAAATCACATCTATAAAAACAGGAAGGGGTCCTGAATACAGGGTTGCCAAAACCAAGTTCGTGTGCCCCAAGTAGTGAGGCCGAAGAAACAAAAACGTCAGAGTTTGGAGCAGAGAGGCGTTTATTGCGTGAGCCAGGCAAGGAATACTGGCAGCTTGGGCTCAAAGTCCCCGATCTTCCCTACGGTTCTGGGGGAAGAGTTCTATAGGCAAAATTTGCAGGGGAGGGCTGCAGGGTGTGTTACCTTCCTCTGATGGCTCGGTAGTGAGGTTAACAGGGTGGTGTTCCAGGAATCATCGTTCTGGTTCTAATCAATCTGGGGTCCCCTCGCTTGTGCTCAGCCTGAAGTTACCATCCTCCACCTGGGTGGGGACCTCAGCTTCCGTAGAAGAACTCAGAGATTTGTATCAGATTGTTATGTATATTCTTTGAGGAGGAAGCAGGACCTCGCCCCATCCAGGCACTATTGTTTCTTGACAGCATTTCTACATACCCTCAGGCCTCAAATTAGCAACTGTTTGAATCAGCCCTTTGGAACTCAGGGAAGGTCTGTGAGGTTGAAAATATGTTTCCTACAAAAAGAAAGGGCCGGGGAGGAGGGTGGACAAAAGCACAGAAGGGCTTTTGTGCCCCGAAGGGCCCCACAGGGTCTTGCTCAGTTTCAAGACAGCATTCCCAGGCTGCCCAGAAAGGGCCAAAGAGTGGGTAGGGCCCGGTTCCTGGCAATCCCCTCCCCTTCCCTCCAATAGTTGGAATAAACTACCTTCTTCAAAGTTTAAGTTTATATGCACCTTATATATATATAACATAGCTGTGTGTACATATATGTGTGTATATACATATTTATACGAAAAATATAAATGTCAACGTATTTTTTTCAATCATTTGATGCAGGGCTAAGGCTTTTTCTTTGATTTTTGTATCATCTTTTTTTTTTAGGTTTTTTAAAGGTTTCTTTCTCTTATTTTTGTATCATCTTTCTTAAATAACCACAGCTATATGCATCATCTACAATTTTCCGTTTCCATTTCTTTTAGGTACAATAAGAATTGTGATGCAGTCTCAATATAGAATGCTAAATTTGTATTAATTTTTCCCAATATTTTGCTGGCGTCCCACCCGCATATATATGACAGCAATTTTTAAGCAATGTTTCCAAAGCATTCTAGTTAGTCTTCATAGAAACAATAAATTTCTTTCTTTTGTGCTCATATATTATTAGCCCAGGTAGTATTTAATTAAAAGATATAATTTAAATACCAAGTGCAAAATTGGTTTGGGAACAAATACAACTGCCTTTTGGTAAAAGAATTCCTGCTATATTCTTGAGTAACTTCACATTAGCACAGAAGGACAATCCCCAAGCAGTTCTTCCCTGGAGTTTAAGATTTAAAAAGGTCTGGGTTGAATCCAGACTCTAGCTTACTTTCACGAGCTGTGTGACCTTGAATAAGTGGTTTGTTTCTTCTGAGCTCTGGTTTCTTGGAAGGTAGCATGGTAACCGTAACTCCCAAAATTCAGTGCATAGATGAGCTCCTCTGAAAGAGCTCTTGGTACAGCGTAGGTACTCAATAAATGCTCCTTCCCTTATTTCTTGGTGAAAGAGATACACTTCTATTATCATCACCCCTCCTAACATTTTTGTCAATATTATGCATAGTTATGAAGCGCTCTCCTAAATAATTTAAATAGTCAAGTCAAACTGCCTTAATCCTTGGAAAGAAAAGGTTCTCAGGATATGCTTGCTGGGTTATACTCATCCCTTGGAAGTGCAACAGGATAAAAATCAGTTGGTCTCTGATCAGGAGACAGGTGAGTATTTCAAATAACAGGACTAACATTTCATGGGCTCATGGTCCAGGTGGCTCCGTGCCTCCCCTCCACTCTTTCTCTACAGTGATAATAATAACTGTAACTGGAGAACCAGAGAAAGAAGAAATCAAAAAGGAAGAGTCAGGGGGAGGGTATAGCTCAGTGGTAGAGTGCATGCCAGGGCCTGGGTTCAGTCCCCCGCACCTTCTTTAAAGATAAATAAACCTAATTACTTCCCCCCATGTAGAAAAAAAAAAGGTCTTCAACACAATGCACTCATTTTATAGCCTTCTCTGTCCATACTCCTTTCTTCTGCCCTTAAGAAAGTGTTATTTTCTTGGGTCAATAGAATTACGCCCCCAGTCGTTTGCTAGAGCCTGAATATTCACATACAAACCTAACAGGCCTACTCCCGGGTCCAGTGTGAGTTCTATTCTGGTCTCTAGAAAGCCTTTGTGTGCTTTCATTTGAATACTGAGTCTGGTGATGATGGGGAAAGCGATATGGGCTATTTTCTCTCGCAGAAGTGTCATAAGGATAAATGAAATGATATTCATACAGCACTTTAGGATCTTCTTACAAAATGCACCTTTGTAAATATGACATATTCTAAAAGACCAGTGACTGCAACTTCTATTTAAAATAAAAATTGCTGACAACAATTTCAACCCCAGAAAGTAAACACATCAGCTTGAAATTGAAGTGCACTCTGCCAGGTAGCAGCAGGCTGCTCGTCTTTCTGGGTCCTTACTGCACATGAGGCTCAATGTCCACTTGGGTCACTGTGTGCGGTTCATCCTGCTCTGCTATTTGGCAGCATCGGAGGGCAATGGCCTGGCTCTGTGTTCTTTGTGATCCAAGAACATCTGGAAGCGAGCCTTAGTTTCAGAACCTCCAAGAGCATTGCTGTCTATCTCACAAAAACAAAAATTAGAGACATCTGGAGGCTATTGAACTGTAGTAGTGTCCAAGTCTGCTCTTGTGATTAACAATAGGGGCACATTAAAGCTATGCCATCAGGGTTACTCTGAAACTTGAGCAGAGACAGGAGCAAAGCCCTCACCCCTCAGGTGGCCACAGTCTGAGAAAGAGGCTGCGTCCTGGAGCACATTTGGAGCTATGTGTATGCAAACACTGTATGTTACCTACTTACGATACACTGGGGGTTGTTCTAACACTGTCACCAGGCACTATCACCCAAGAGGTGGCCTGGGGCTACCGGAGATCACACACTCAGTTAGCATCCTAGGCCAGGGGGTGGTGGCCTGGCAGCGGTGAGGCTTTGTGAGCTGACAGAGGGCCAAGCCAGCCAGTGCAATAGAGAGAACTAGAAAGAGAATCAGGCTTGAAGAGCGCAATCCTGGGAGAGACTCCAGGCAGCTCTGCAAGTGGGGCCCGGCTCTACGGTAGCGTAGGATAAAGTTTCACAGACTCAGCAACGGAAACACAGGAATTTCAGCCAGAAGCACAGGAGGAGGATGGCAACCACTGAAACGAAGCAGCTTCTCAACACGTCCAGCCATGGCAGCTGCGGGAGCACTTGCTTGCTTACAGCCTCGTTCTCTGCTCTCCACCGTGGGTCTGCTTAGGTCCCTTACCTCCCTGATCTAAACCTGCAATGAGGCATCTATTTAAAAATTCACAGAAGAAAAACACAACCTAAAAAATCGCCAGTGATTTCACTCCTGGTTGCTGACACACGAACAAATACACCAAGTAATATCTCAAAAATATTGTGCTTGTTTTGAGAATTTTGAATTCCACATTTGGAGATTTTGACATTCTTTTTATATCTGTTCTTATGTGATTTCAGAGAGGGTGTTAACATTTTGATGTTTCTATGTCTATCTTTTTAAAATCAGAAAAACTGCATGTGTTCTCTGTGCAAAGATCCTAGAAAGTCACTAGATATCACGCCATCATTTCATGTTTATCATGAAAAAGCCTGAGCCTTTTCTCCTATCCTAAGTCCATTCCACAAATATTAATGTTGAGGATCACTGTTCTCCTTTTTAAGAACAGGAAGAAAGACAAAACACAAGGAGAGGGGAGAGTAGAGCTCAGTGGTAGAGCACATGCCTAGCATGCATGAGGTCCTGGGTTCAATCCCTGGTACCTCCATTAAAAAAAAACACACACACACACAAGGAGAAAAGAATAAACATTTATTGATCATTAACTCTACTGCTAGGTGCTTCACCTGTATTTAACCATCATGATAACCTTGTGAAGTAGGCATTATTAATCATAACATGTTGCACTGGGAGTGACATGGTCACTTGCCTCTCAGTGAGATTTTTATGCATTTGCTAAAAGTAACAACAACATCACGTCTTCTCCATGATTTTTTGAGAATCCACACAGGCCAGATATTAACCCTGCTCCTTGACTATCCCGTTCTGTCAATGAAGAAGCAGACCTATAACTGTGGTTAGGCAATTCACTCAAATGGTAGATGGGTGTGGAGTTTGAAGACTCCAGGTTTTCAGTCTTTGGCACTCTTGTGTTTTAAAGTAGGGCATTTCAAATGGGTTTCAGAAGCATATTCATCTATAATCACCACTTAGCCTTCAAAATAAATCTTCAGGTAGACGACTAAAATGATCACGAGGAAGTCATAAAGCATGAAAATGGAATCATTTAGAATATGTTTACTCTTTCCCTCTCTATCGTTTTTAGAGTGCTTGGTTTTAGGACATTCAACAAGTGGGAATAATACTATGACAAGTGATAGACTCCAGCTGTTTGCAGAGTGGTTCCAAGGGAGGTATACGATTTCAAGAAAAAGGGGTGGGTGGGAGGTTGAAAAACGGTTTATAAAGTGCTGTTTTTAAAAATTGCTTTTCCCCATGTTCTTCGAGAAAGCAATACAAAACCAGATTTACCATATCTGGTTTGTGCTGTGGTTAGATCTTTCTTAAAGCCTCAAGGTTCATCCTTTGCTTTCTTGGGCTAGGCAGTCAGTGGATTTAGGCATGCTTCCTGTAACATATACCTCATGTATAAGGACCCAAGTTGTGAAGAGATAGAAATATTTGTCAGGTGTTCCCAGCTCTTCATCAAGTGAACCCAATAAAGACATGACACATAAGCAGAGGAAATGAAGGTCTCATTCTTTGAGAAAATCCCAGTCTTCATACAAGTCCATCAGACCAGAGAAGCAGAAATAGCTTTTTAAAGAGATATTTCAGTTTAAAATGCAGCAGATGACAAATCTAGTCTTAGAGCACTCCAGGGATTTGGCTGCCAAACCGTGATATATTGCAGAAACATTTATTTTGTAAGTAATGTTAATGATATTCTCAGCGCTCTGTGTTTATTGTTTAACACTGCTATCATTTATTGATGACTAATGGCCAATAAACAGAGCCCCTTGCCTTACTGTGGCTTGCAGTCAGTATTTATGGATTAGGTCCATTAGTCTCCTTTCGAAAGCCATCAGGACGATGCAGCTGGCACCCAGCTGAAGAAGAGATGAGAAAAATGTTATCTGCCACTCAAGTAAAGACAAGGCAGTGAACTTGAAAGGAAGATGCATCATTGCAACCACAAAGAAGCACTTAAATATAAGTACTAGGATGACCTAATTAATACTCCTAAATATCATAGCCTGGCTCACCTTTTGATGCTAGCTTCTATCTCTAATAGATGCCATAGTCTCTAACATGTTTCCATAAAGGACTACAGGAATACAGTGACTGAGGTCACTTTAAGGAAAATAAATGCTCAGGCATGTAAGCATGTGGGAATAAAGAAATAATCAAATTTAATGACTGGAAGTCGATGGTGAAAGGAAGATGGCACCCAATTCAGGGAAAAATACATTAAAAAGTTACAATAACTCAAACATGCAAAATTGTTTTTATTAACTTGTTTAATATCAGTGGAGTTTCAATCTGAATCTTTAAACTCTAATCTTAATCTGAAGATACGTTTGGGTTATGAAAGTCCTGTTACATTACATTTATTTTACAGCCAGCACAGGTACTCTTGACAATCGACTTTATCTTTCTTCTTCTTTCTTCCTTTTTTTTTTTTTAATTGAAGTGCAGTCAGTTACAATGTGCCAGTTTCTGGTGTACAGCACAATGTCCCAGTCATGCATAGACATACATATATTCATTTTCATAGACTTTATCTTTCAAAGGATCTCCTAAAGGCTTATCTTCCAATTCTCTAAAAACTCCAAAGGTTTTTACACTTTCTTGCTCCAAACTGAATTCTGTGTCTAATCATCTTCATCATTCAAACAGCTTTCTGGGCGTGTATGTCCTAGCAGACGTAGTGTACGTGGGAGGAAGCACAGTGTGGTGCAGAGATGGAATGGACTGTCCCACCTCTGGCACCGTGTTGTGATTTTTCAGGAGGGGAACAACTGGTTCTTGTTGGTATAATGGGCATGGTTGGACTCGAATTATTTTTAGTTCACCTTCAGTTTTAAATTTCTAAAATTCCAGGAAAATGGTGACATA
This sequence comes from Vicugna pacos, assembly GCF_048564905.1. Classification (NCBI taxonomy): domain Eukaryota; kingdom Metazoa; phylum Chordata; class Mammalia; order Artiodactyla; family Camelidae; genus Vicugna; species Vicugna pacos. Next base: position 17,604,784 of record NC_132988.1, read on the forward strand.
TTTAAAAAGGGTCGATCTCAAACAATCTTTTTGGGGGAAGCACTCACAGAAGTACCATGTAAATAACTTTCGACCAGAAGTGACTGACCCGACCAGGAAAGTCTAACAATTCACCTTATCTGGATTATTTCTGCCTGCCTCAGTATAGCTTCTCATGCTGCATTTCCTTGATGCGATTTTAAATTGTCTGAATTATCTTTCCTTATTTCGCTCAGTTGTACACCTGTCTGTTGAATCTCTTTTCTGTTTGTTTCCTGGATCTTCTATTGGTTTCATTTTCTCTTCACCTTTTTCTACATTCCAGAAAGGAACAAAAATTATGTCATGACATCCTCTGGCTACTCAAGGACATAACTTTCTATGTGCAAATATTAAGTTGTCTCTGAATCTTTTTTGGCTTTAGGTTTTTATGCTGTCAAGAAGGTACTGCAGGCAAATTGGACAGTAAGCTTTGATAATTAATTTCCACACATGCCCTAGCAAAGCATGTACGCTGCATCCAGAAGTAGATAGATCTGGGGAGATGTCTTAGGGTAGGAGGGACTTAAAAGTCAAAGAGAAAGTTTAAGAACCTTAGCTTTTTCTTATCTAAGGTAGTACAGTATGGAAAGGGACAGGGTGGCAAATATTTTTCACATACCTCTGTAACAGGTCAGATAACAAATATCTTGGCTTTGCTAGGTAATAAGATCATTATGCAACTACTCAAGTCTAATTTGCAGTAAAAACAGCTATGGACAATACCAAACAAACAGGCAGAGCTGTGGGTAGGTTTCAGTGAATTTTATTTGTAACACAGGATTAGTTTTATTTACAGAAAAAAAAAAGAAGGAGGCTTTAGGTTGCCCATAGTTGGTATAAGAGAATGACTGGGCTAGTAATTTGGAGGTGTGAAATTAAGATCTCTGGTTTGCTAAACTGTATAGACTAGGAAATACCATTGTTCCAGTTACTCAATCCTTTGTTTCTAGGGATACACAATTGCCAAGGCCCTTGAAGTAGAAGAAGAAGGTGACAGTTCCCTTGGAAAATGCTAGTGGCACTTGTTTTCTTCCTCATTCTTCGAGTTTCACCCCCAGTACCCAGGGCCACTTAGCGTTCATGAGCCCACCTCAAGAATGATGCTAAGAGATGCAGTGTATTCAAAAATAATTCGCTGGATGCCTGGTCAGGGTGGCTCTAAACCATGTTCAGATACAGCTTCTGGCCCCAAGGTCAGAATTTTCCTGCCTCCAAGTAGTATGCATAAGTTGGATTTACCAAGACAGGTAGAGCAATCACAACAGCAAACTCCAGTCTTAGTTCTCCACTTAATAATCTATTGCTTTTCTGCAAAATTGCCAAGGAGGAAGGTGTGTGAGTCACCATCAGTGATGCCAGCTGGGCACCAGGAGAGCCTGCAAGGTGCAGTAAAGCTATGAGTTTTGAAGATGTATGAAGGTCACTGTGATAGATGTTTTCCAACGACTTACAGAGGACAGCTGTGGAAAAAACCACTTGGATCATAGCTGCATGGAACGAGCATATGGGTAGCCACAGGTGAATGTTTAGGTTCTTAGCTATGGTGTTTTGAAATTCTTCATTGTCTCAAGTGTGGGATGCAACGTTTTAGAAGAAAAAATGAGAAATTGGTCAAGCACAGATGAATAGAAGCAAGTGATGAAAATCAATTATCAACATTGATAACCTCACAATAACTTTATAAGAAAAATAACCTCCCCCAAACCAAGTAATTAATCTATCACAGCTGATTCAGTTTCTACTCTGTGTAAGCTCAAAAGACTGTATGAGTTGATAGCAACCAGTTAGGCACTAGGGTTAGCAATTTACTTTTTTGATTACTTGTTAGATCAAGAGATCACTGCTTACTTTTCTAGTTTTCAGAAATGCACGGCATATTAATTAAGATTCGGCTTGGCTATAAGCGATAGAAAACTCACAACAGTAGCGCTGACCAAGATAGGCGTTCATATCTCACTTATGCACATGCACTCTGGCAGCAGGCAGGCCAGAGCTACCATGACACCTCCAGGATGCTCACATCTTACTGCGCTGCCAGCTTGGTGGAAGATGGCTGCTGGGATTTAAGTCTTTCTATCTTCATCGCAGCCAGCAAGAAGAAGGGTATAAAGAAGCGAATATGCCCTTTCCATAAAAATTGTCCTAGAAGTCAGGTACTTCTAGTTCCATTCTATTCCTGGAACTTAGTCATGTGCCCATTTACTAGCTGTAAAGGCAGCTGTAATCTGGCGGCCATGTGCCCAACTAGAGTCGGGAGTTTTGCCATTGAGAATGAGCTCTACCACCCATTCTAATTACAAAGCCTTTGTATTAATCATTCAAGTCTCTTCTTTGTGCAGTTTTGGGGAGCTCCACGAACCTGATACATACACGTCTCTTAGTCACAGACACATAAGGCTCTCCAAATTTCTTTTAGATCTTTGCTCTTTCTTACACTGGACTTGTAACTCCAGTGATGCCCCATCTTAGGAGGCATTCAGAGGAAAAGCTAGATGTAATTTTCTAGGGGGAGATAAAAATGCCCTTGGGAGGATTTTAATGGGTTTGACGTTTCCCTCAGGAATATGAGGTGGACAACCACTCTATAAACGATCTTTCACCTGCCCTACAGGAATGTAGGCAGCTGTCTTCTCCTTGGAAACCAACATTTTAAAAAAATTACATGGTAATTATTGTATATTAATTTTTTGCTGATAATATATGGTAAAGTTACATATTTAAACAACACAGTTCATACTATTTTCCACGCACACATGCTTCTGAATTGTCCCTTTTTATCTCAGTCATTCTCTGTTAAAGGTGCCAAGTTCTGTCTCTGTTTTTAGCTTACCTAGTTTTTCCAAGTGCTTCTTTGATATTGTTATGCAGGGTGTTGGCTTTATTTCTTTTACTCTTTCTATCCTTCATAATTTATTAATGACACAGATTGTGTGATGAAGAGTTGTCAACATTATCATTTTTCTATATTTACAGGCATAATAACTGCATTGAAGTGGATTTGTCATCTAATAGCCTCAAATGATCCCTCTCTTTCGGGCTGCATTTCCTTCCATTATTTACTGTGCCTCCCAATAGCTTATCATCCACTGCTGTCTACTCTCCTCTCTGTCCTTAATTTCCTGAGACAGATTTCCACTTAAGAGACTGAGAAACTATTAGATGGAGAGTTTCCACAAACCATGGAAGCAGAAAGTCTTCTGCCAAGAGACACGTTCACCCAGGGTGGGTTACAGAAAGAAGGTAGCCTTACATCTCCCTCTGACAAACCCCGTCCCTATCAAAGTGAAGAGGGCATAGTTGCATTTGAATTCAGGGAATCTCCATGCATAACTGTCATTAAACCAAATACAATAGAAACCAAGTGCCTAAATTCCTGTGCAGGGAAAAAAAAGAAGTGGTTATACTTCCAGTCAAATGCAAAACATGGCCTCCTATGTATGAGTTGGAATTTTCGTAAGTGTTTAACATTAGTCTGTGAATTGTTCTAGAGAGAGCCAATATCAAAGAAGAAAACAGTGCTCTATCTCCGTAAAGCATTTTAGCAACACTCAGAGAAGAGGAACACCAGATATTTATTTTGGAAATTAGCTTGCTAGCTCCACTATATTTTCAAATTATGCCTGTATTGGTAGTTTTCTGCTGTAATTGGCAAGGACACCATATATCTTTATTTTTGTTATGTTTAGAATACAGGACGATAAGTCAACATTTTCTTTCATGGTAACATTTTGGAGCGAACAATGTTCACTAGTATAAAAAGTATTCTCTGATCAGAACAGTTGCTCTTAAATATGGGTTTGTTGGAAGATTACATAACATGTTGAAGATTATGTCCTTCTGGATTGTTTTTCATTATATTTGTAATTACTTCGAATGGTTAAAAAGAATATAAATGACTTAACTTCTCAAAAGAATATAAACTAATATTACCATGCCCTGTGTAATTTTCACAAGTTATTCATCAGGGGTAAATAAGTCCCATGAAATGATTATTCAATCAAATTGCTTCTGTGCATTGCCAGGTGCTGTAAACTTGTCTGAATGGAGTTCTATACCTCCAAACTCCTTATGAGCTCATGCTAAAACTTGAGAAATTCTCGATGGGAGGTATGGGAGTGGGTTGAGTTAAGAGCATCATGAGGACACAAAAGCCTTGGTGAGATTTGGGTGAATTATTACAGCACCGGCAGCCAGCCTGAAGCACATGGAAGCGACTAGTTGTTTGGTTTGAACCTAAGAAATTAAGAGACTCAATTTTAAACTATTCACTTGTTTTTCACCTATATTTATTTCATGTTATTAGATATTTATTAGATTCAGAGACTCCTTTGCTAGGTTTATACTTTCTTTTTTACTGGCGCCATACTTATCATGGGGGGCATTTATGCTCTGTCTACACCAAGCACTCATGCATATATGACCTGAAGCATGTAGCTTGGCTGCGTCTACACCAAACACTGAGGATATATGCTGCCAAACACATGAATTGATGGGGTGATATAGAACTGAAAGAAATAAACTGATCCAGGAACATTTTTAATTCTGACACACGCTGTAATAACAACAAAAAGAATAACTACACAGATATAACCAACAATAATTTTCATCACCACCACCCATTATTAGGCATGTATCCCTTGTGGCGCTGAATACTTGACACAGGCATTTTGGGGGCACATTTTCACCGATGAAGAAATCAAGTCACAGAGAGATTATGTTACAGGCCAAAAATAAATGGTTAGTACATGATACTGCCTTAACGTGAAAGTAATTTCATATTTATTTGAATAAATGAGTGGTCAATTGGTTCTAAAGAAACTGAATGATTCTAAAGCCTGCGGGTTTTTTTCATGTTGATAGATTCACACCATTTATTTTCTAAAAGCCCACATTTCTTTACCCACTCACACGAACACCATAATTCTGAGTTTACCAGTCAGGTTCTGATTAGGTGGTAAGGAAATACCTGAATGTATGTTAATTTATTATGTCAGCCCTTTTGAATTGGGAAATAAATTAACATTTGAAGATGAAGGTTTGAAGGTCTCAGCTAATGAGAGCAGGGTCAGGGCTAGGACACAGATTTTTCTGACTCTTTCTCCAGTGTGGCCATTATCAGTACTCCCTACTTCCATCCCCCAGCACCTATCACTCAGTGACCGCCACCGCTACTTGGGACAACTTATAACTATGCGGAACTTGGGAGCAGTTAGCAGTTAAAGAATCAAAACAACATTTTTTTTAATCACCCACCATGAGATAAACTCTGTTGTTTTTCTTTCCTCTACATTATGCTTCCTGATTCCACACAAACTATTCAAGACAATATCTATCAAATATTTATTGTGTCTCATGGTGCTATGGTAGCGGGTGTGGATGACAGTAAGATGGGAGAAAACCACAATCTTAATTCTTGAGAAGTTTCCAACCTAGTGTAGGAAGGTGTGGACACAAATAACTTTATGGTAATGGCAACAAAGAAGGAAACATACAAGAGTGTAAGATTATTTCTGGCTCAAGAGAACAGAAAAGCTTTCATAAAAGATATAAGACTTAATGTGGTTTGCGATATAAAGGAGGCAACATCACAATATTTTTTGACACTGATTATTTTTGATACATTTATTTATCATCATAACACCTTCTAAGAGGTATGTTCTACAATTATCCCCCATTTTCAGATGTAGAAACCGAGGCCAAGAAATGTCAAGTGAGTTTCCCAGAGTCACATGGGTATTTCAGTAAGTAGCAGAGTTAGGATTCTAACTTGGGCCCTTGGATGCTTGGAGATAAATTCTTAACCACTGAGCTGCACTGCCTGGGGTTCTGAGGTCAAGCTTACATAGGTTGGAAGCCTGGCTCTGCCACTTAACGGGTCACAGGAAAAATTTTAGCTCATTTTCATATCTGAAAAATGAGGAAAATATTACCTATTGTTGTTTGAATGGCAGACTATGGTTGGGGAGTTACCAGAAGACTAGCTGGCTGGCCACTAAGAAGTTATTTGCCTTGGTGTGTTCACTACCACTAAGGGGCTCTTTCTGACTCTGTCATCCCAGAGCTGATCCAACTCAGGGAGGCTCTCTCATGAGCACAGACCTATGGTGTTCCAGGCATCAGGCTGGCAAGATTTTAAATATTACTTGAGCAGACAGGTGGTGTAATTAGAGTTACAGAGAAGGGAAGATCAGTTAGGTAGAGTCGACTGCACTGGTCCAGGTAAAAGGAAATGAGGGTTGAACTAGGGTAGTAATATATAGCAAGCAGGAAGGATTGGATATAAGAAACTACAATTCTGGGAAAAAAAAACAACTATTCTTGGTAATTGATTAGTTATACATTACAAAAAGAGGCAATGGAAAAGAACATGAAAAGGAATGTGTATGTATATGTGTGATTGAAGCATTATGCTGTACATCACAAATTGACACAACATTGTAAACTGACTATACTTCCATTAAAACAAAACAAAACAAAACAAAACAAAACAAAACAAAACAAACCCCAGCATAAAGGCTGGAACTAGACTGTCTAAGATTAAATCCTGGCTCTGCCACTTAAACAACAAAGCAAAACAAAACAGAAGGAGGCAATGAAGGGTAATGCTGCAGGATGGAGTTCTGGAAAGAGCTCTTAAAATAGAGAAGCAGCTGGTTCATCGAAGTCTCCATGTTTTGGGGTGGTTTGTTACCCCGTAGTAGATAACCAGAACAATATGAAGCTAGGCAATGTAATATCTCCTCTTCTGGACCTATCTTTATACCCTTGCTTTATGTATCCCTTAAATAAATCCTAAACTATAATATGGAAACAACCTTTCTGAAGGACATGTGGTCATTCTGTAGGTTAATATGGCCTGGGAATACAGAGGCTTTGCCTGTGCTCTGAATTCCCCTTGGCTTCAGCTACATGAGAGCAAAAAGTTTCTATCCTCCTTCCCATCTTTATAGAAAGGGTCAATATTTACCTTCTCAAGTCCTCTCTTACAGCAGTTAGCCACCGTAAGAGTTTCCTACTGCTGCTGTAACAAATTACCACACATAGAGTAGCTTGATACCACACCAATATATTATCTTATAGTTTAAGAGGTCAGAAACCCAAAATGAGTCCCACTGGGCTGAAACTAAGGTGTTCCCTCAGAGGGAACCCATCTTCTTGTTTTCTCCAGCTGCTAGAGCTTGCCCACATTTCTTGGCTCATGCCTTACTTCTAGTAATCCAATCACTCCAAACTCCACTTCCACCTCACATCTCCATGTCTGACTCTTCCATCTTTTAAAGACCTATGTCATTTCCCTGGGTCCACCTAGATAATCCTGAATAATCTCCGTTGTCTTGAGGTTCTTAATTTAATTGCATCTACAAAGTCCCCTTCTGCCAGGTAAGGTAACAGAGTTACACGTTCTAGAGATTAGGAAGTTGACACCTTTAGGAAGGTCATTATTCTCCCCATCATAGCCCCTATTTCTCCTTCATTATTAAAGTCTCCCTTTCTAATGGATCATTCCATCGGCATATGAAAGTGCTGTAATCACTCTTCAAAGGAAGAAACCCCTCCCTGAGTCACGTCTCTCCAGAGTTTCCACATAATTGCTGTGCTCAACAGCACAGCGAAACATCTTGACTGAGTTACCCATGTTCACTGCAGCCACTTTTCAACTCTTTGCCATTCGGCTTAAATATCAGTTATCTATTACTGGGTCACAAACTACCCCCCCAATTTCATATCTTCAAACAACAAACATGATTTAGCCTACAGTTCCTGGGGGTCAGAACTATGGGCATGGCTCAGTTGGGTCCACTGGCTGCAGGAAAGTGGAGGCCAGGGCTGCCGTCATCCTGAGATACTATAGAAGGAGCCCCTTCCAGTTCTCAGGTCCTGGCTGACTGCAGAGGGAGAGGCCATCTCCCTGCCACTGGGCTCCTTCCTCTGTGGCTGATCTCATGACAGCTGGCTTCCCTCAGCAGAGGAACAGCAGCCTGAAGAGAAGGCCCCAGACAGAAGCCACAGTTTTTTGTAATCTAGTCTTGGAAGTGGCATCTGATCATTTCAGTCCTACTCTGTAAGTCCATTGTTAGGGGCTGCACTGTGTCCTCCCCAAATTCATACATTGAATTCCCAACTTCCAGACCTTAGGAATAAGGTCTTTAAAGGAGTGATTAAGTTAAAATAAGACTAGGGTAATCCTACGTGACTAGTGTCCTTAACAAAAAGAGGATGAGGCACCAAGGATGTGTACATGGAGAGAGAAAAGAACATGAAAAGGGGCATGAGGAGGGCAGCCATCCGCAAGCCAAGGAGAAACCAATCCTGCCAGCAACTTGCTCTTGGACTTTCAGCTTCCAGACCGTGAGAAATTAATTTCTGTCATTTAATTCACCCAGTCTGTTGTACAGGATATGTAGATCAGTGTATGTCAGACTAAGGAATGTGGATTTTATTCTGCAAGATACATAAAGCCATTGAAGATCATTGAGTAGAGTGGGGCCATATTTCTGGAAAGAGGGTGAGATTTCTGGATGGTAGTAGTTGACTTGTAGTCCTTTATTAAGACTTTTTTCTGTTTGCACTGTCTCCCTGGGTAATCTTATCCAGTTCCATGGCTTTAAAGACCACTCCTGCCAATGACTTCTAAATTTTTATCTCTAGCCCTGATCTGCCTCTGTGAACTGTTTAGTCAGCTGCCTGATCTCCATCTGAATTTCTAACAGGCCCCTCAAAGCTGTCACGAAATAAGTTGATTTTCCTAACTCTGCGCTTCTGCACCTTTTTTATCTTTGTAAATTGATACCGACATTCACCCAAATCCTGGATTTAGCGAAACCTTAGGAGTCGCCCTTGATTCCTCTTTCCCTAACTCATCTAAATCCAACCTAGCAGCAAATGCTGTCGCTGCCCCTGTAACACAGCTGGAAACGATCTTCCTTTTCTGACTCCCCCTGACCACTGCCTCTCCAGCGCAGGCCAGCAGGCTGTCTCCTTTCAACCACTCCAAAAGCTTCCTACCTCATTTCTTCTTTAAAGTTCCTGCTCTACCCACCAGCCAGAGTGACCTTCTAATAATTTTTTTTTCCCTTGCTGAAAAGTTTCCCACAGCTTCCCATCACACTTAAATAAACTCTCAACTTTATAACCTGGTCTATAAATACCTACATGATCTGGATGATTTGGCCCCTGCCTCCTCCAACCCCCCAGTTTGCTGTATTCCAGGCATTTGGCCTTCCTTCTGCTCCTCTGACATGCTGTAGGGGGCGGACTAATGGCCCCTAAAGATGGTCCCATTCTAACCCCCAGAACCTGTGCCTATGTCATTTTACAGGGCAAAAGGTACTTTGTGGGGGAGGGTCTAGCTCAGTGGTACAGTGCATGCCTAGCATGCACGGGGTCCTGGGTTCAATCCCCAGGACTGTCATTAAAAATAAATAATAAATCTAATTACCACCCCTTCCCCCACCAAAAATTGCACGGGTTAACTTCTAGCATACTATAATTTTTTTTTTTTATAAAGGGACTTGGCAGGTATGATTAAATTAAGGCTCTTGAGATAGGAATATTGCCCTGGAATATTTGGGTGAGCCCACTGTAATAGGAAGGGTCTCTGTGATTGAAAGAGGAAGGCAATGCCAGAATGGTTCATCCTGAGAAAGACTGGCTGAGTCGTTGCCGACTGTGAAGACGAAAGGAGCCAGAAGCCACGGAATGCAGGCAGCCCCTAAAAGCAGGAAAAGGAAACAGATTGTCCCCTAGAAACCCAGAAAGGAATGCAGACTTGCAAACGTGTTATTAGCCCAGTGAGAGCCCTTTTGAACTTCTGAGCCCCCAAACTGTAAGACAAGACATTTGTGTTGTTTTAAGCCACTGAGTGGAGGTAACTTGTTAAGGCAGCAACAGGAAACTAACACACGTGTCAAGATCGTTGCCACCTTAGGGATTTGACATGGGATGTTCACCAGTCCTCCCTCTGCCTGGGGTGCCAGCTTCCAGGCATCAGCATCAGGGGACATTTCCTCATAATTTGTGTCTCCGTTTAAATTGCACCCCTTTGGAAAGGCCTTCCCCGGCCACTCAAAGCAAACTCCTTGTTACTCTCCCTTGGCTGGTTTTATTTTCACCACAGAGCCTATTGCCTCTTGTTCCTTTTCTTTTTCACGTCATTATTGGAACAGCACGGAAAGCTGAACCCTTCTCTCTCACTTTTCCTTGTAACCTCAGTATCTAGAACAATGCCTAGCACAAAGTGGGAGCTCAATAAATATTTGTGGAATAAATGAAAAACACAGCATCTTTTCCATGCAAAGCAACATACATACACTATCCCGCATCAGCTTCATGGGACAGATTCCTATTACCATTTTATTAAACACAAAGTCCACGAGCAATCATAAGGTGTATTCGTGTTCCTGGCACATAGTAAACATTCATAAATATTATGAGTAAATGAACTATACTCAGAGATTGAGTAACTGATGTAACTAACACAGTTTAAAAGTAAATATTTGCTGCATTAATGCTTCTGATTTCCATAATCTATTGTTGAAGAATCCCAGAGCTACAGCAACTCTGTTCTCTTGAGCTCAAACCTCCATTCTATTTGCCTCTGGGCATCTCTACTCACATGTTCCAATGGTCCCGAACACAAAATATAAACTGAATCTACAATTTCCTCCCCAAATCTACTTTACACAGTTTCCCTGGCTCAGTGAACGGTACCAGCATCGGTTTGATAAACAGATTCTGGGAATCATTTCAGATGGCTTGGCCACACCCCTATAGGGGACAGGTCATTTATTTTAGATTTTTCCTGCTTAACAGTTCTTATACTAATTACTGTTTCCAGCTCCGCTGACTTACTCACTTCCTCGTGAACTATTTGTTCAGAGATCGCGTCGAAACTAATCTTTCCAGCAAAACTGGACATGCCTTCCCTAGCTAGTTTTAAATCCTTCAGGGGCTTCCTATACTGTTTAATAAAATCTAAATCCTTTACCACACCCTCCAGTTGCCCCACTTCCAGAACTTTCCAGCTTCTGGTGGTTGGTCTCAAGGTGGAATCCTTGGCATTCCTCTGCTTTGAGACACATCACTCCAGTCTGTTTCCATTTTCACATGACCTCGTCTTCCCATTTCTTTTGTGTGTCTTCACATGACCTTCTTGTAAGAACATAAGTCAATGGATTTAGACCCATCTTAATACAGTATGAGCTCATCTTAAGTAATTATGTGGGCAAGACATGATTTCCAAATAAGGTTACATTCTGAGGTTCTGGGTTGACATGAGCATTGTGGGGGACACCATTCAACACAGAACAGTTACCTAATTTGGAGAAAGGATATTTGTAATTAAGATTTAAGGATCTTAAAGCGGGATCATTCTGGATTATTGGGTTGGATCCTAAATCTGATGACAAGTGTTTTCATAAGAGACTCGGAAGAGCAACGTGAAGACAGGTGCAGGGACTGCAGGGATGTGACCATAAACCAAGGAAGCCAAGTTGTGCCAACAACCACCAGAAGTAAGAGACGAGGAAGGAGTCTCTCCTTAGAGCCTCCAGAGGAACTGGGGCATTGCCAACATCTTGATTTTGGACTTCTGGCTTCCAGAACTGTGAGAGGCTGAATTTCCCTTATGTTAAAGCATCCAGTTTTAGATGTTTGTTACAGTAGCCTCAGGAAACAGAATTCTTTTCCTTTAAGTAACCACCAAAAATAAACAGAAAACTTTCCCATGAGTTTGATTCTGCTCTAAGCAGATCAAAGAGTTCTTACTAAATAAGAACACAGTATTTTCCTTATTTATCTGTTCAGTTGCATAATAGAATGAGTTGATGTTTCCGCACGGTCAGTGGGTAGGAAGTCCGTTTACGAAACTATCAATGTCACTGGTTGCCAGAAAACACTTCAAGGGAGAAACGGGACGGACAGAATCTAGCACGTGGGGCAATGGAAGGCAGGACTTCATTCACCACTTTTGCCCTGGGGATCCTGACCTCCTTCCCCTAGTTGCCCTGCTGCTCGGATTGGGCAAGTTCTGGGGATCAAGAGAGAGCTTGCACCTCCAGACTCGCCAGCTCATTCCCACTCGGCCCACCATCAGCTTCGTTAGGAGGCAGGGAGGGAGCTCGAGCACTCACCCACCGTCCCCAAAGGAAGACCTGGTCTCCAACTCCTGGTAGAGGGCTGGACCCCTGCAGCCCCCCCCCCCCCCCCGGGCTGCTGTTGGCAAGAGGGCTCGCGGCCGGAGCGCCCATCCACGGGCAATCGGACACGCGCGGCAGGTCCCGCCCGCCCTCCGGGGCGCTAGCGGTCCTGCAGACTTGGGCATCAGCTCAGTGCTCAATTCTCAACCCATTTCTGGGGCTAAATCCCACGAGGGAGCAGCTTTCCCGCGCGGAGCCGCGAGCGCGGGTAACTCCCAAGGCTCCGGCTGAGAACCGGGAGACCGAGAGCGGCCTCCCCTTCCCCCTCGCGCACACGTCAACGCCGGCGTCGGGGAAGCGTCGTAATGCCTCGAAGAAACTTGCCGCCGAAAACCCTGCACCCCGCCGCCGCAGCTGCCGATCGAGAAATCCCTTCTCCAAGCGCAAGCTAGCCCTTCCCGCCGGTGCATGGCTAAGCAAAAGAGAGCCTCTCCGTGGGGGTGCTCCAGAGGTGCAGGTGGCTGTACCGAAAGGTTTGTTGGCGCGACCCTTGGTAAAGGTGGGTGACTGAGGCGTCTCACGCCATTCCCCGCCCCAGTCATTTATAAGATTCCGCAGGTCTTGACGACGGCGAGTCTGTTCGCCCTAGCCGGCAGCCAGCTTCCCTTTCCCCGATCGCCTGCGCTGGCCAGCCTAGTCCAAATATCCGCTTTAGAGCATTTGGGCTTGGGAGCCGTGGTCAGAGCGGCAGTGGCTTGTGCGCGTCTATTAGGAGGCGCACGGTAGTGATGGCGGCGCTCAGAGAGACTTTCCTGTCACTGGATACTACTACTCCCAGCCCTCCTCGAAGCCGCCGGAGCAAACCCCTGGTCTTTAATTTACGGGTGGCAATTTGACTTGCTCTGCTGCATGTCAGGTGGGACCGTGGAAAGTGCGGAGACGCCCCGCGGATTAAGCGATCGCAGTTTAAGAAGAAAAAAAGCCAAACAAATAAACAAAACCCACCCACCCTAACAAACATGAGGCTGTTGGAGAGAATGAGAAAAGAATGGTTCATGGTTGGAATAGTCCTGGCGATCGCCGGAGCAAAGCTGGAGCCGTCCATAGGGGTGAATGGGGGTAAGTACTGCACCTCTGCGTGCTCCACAGCGATTCCCACTTCAGAACTAATCTGCGAGTCTTGGGAAGGAGGAGAGCCCGAAATTGGGGAGTGTCTGCCTCTCTAGGGGCACTGGCCAGCCCAGGATGTCCTTTGGCCCTTTTGCTGATTTTTTAACTTGCCAACTCCAGAGAGAATTTATAGTTAGGAATAGGGGCAAGGGAATTTGAACGCAGGCTGCCTTTTCCGCGAACAATCGATGAGTATCCTGAGTGTTAAGGAGTGAGGTTAATCAGAATAAAACTTACTCCTCTTGCCTTCAAAGTAGCATCCTATCCCAAGGGATGCTAGGTTGCCAGGAGTTCCTTATCTGTCTTGGAGTGGACACCATTACCTTGTTCATTTCCGACACCTCATTCTCCCTACTTTTTTTTTTTTTTTTTAAAGGCAGAGGAAGAGAAAGGGACATCTCTTCCTCCTCCAACTCAGATTTGGTGGGCCACATGTTGGAGAGTGTTGATTTGCTGCAGTTGCTGCCTCTCCACAAACTCCCGAGCCGACTGACACGTTGCATTCGCTGCTTCCGCGTGCTGCCAGCACTCGGTTGCTACACTTAGCAGTCTAACAGATACAGGCAGTGTTAGACCATGTGTAGTGTGTATTTTGGCAAGCAAATGTAGGCAGGCTAAAATCATCCTCAGATCTCAGAATAGTGGGAGCCTTGTAATGTGTGGATGGGCATTGGTGGCAATGACTGGAAGTATTATTAGCTTTCATGCCCACCCCGCCCCCTTCTCCCTTGCACCCTTAGAGACTCATGTCCCACTTTTCATAAACATGAATTGAATCTCTTCAGTTTATTGTCTTTTTGACCTTGTTTGGCAGGTTCACGCTTATTGACAGGTTTTACATACCCGTCATACAACAGGGACAGATAAGGACAGAAGTGAGCACACACAATCTTTTTATGCTAGGAAGTGCCCAGGAGGATATTTGAAGCTATTTGTGCCTTTTTGTTAAAACACGATGGAAGTGAATGAAATGATCTCTCAGGAGAACAGTGGTTCTTTCTACCCTCTACCCTCAATACCTCCATTTAGAGGTAGCTTCAGGGAACATAACATTTAAAAGGAATTTTTTGAACGAAGACTGGAGATTTTAAAAACTTTTTAAGGTTCTTTTCTTCTATGTTCAACTTAGTACAAAATGTGTAAGGTATGTAACCGTGAGAATAAAGATATTTGTTGAGGTTACCCTGGTGAAGGTACCAGTTTCTTCTTTGACATAGCTTCTCTGTGAGCTTTGGGGAAGCTTGTGAATGTTGGTGTCTGGGTTCTGCCAAATGAGTTCCCCTGTTCCTGCAGCTAGCCGGGTGGTAAGAATAACGTTAGAGAACATCTTTGTAGTCATCTGGAATTGCACCCTTTGCTAGCTTCAGCTGCAGACGTTGTAGCTTCTAGTGTGAGATCTCTTATTTGTTCAGTGTTAAGGCGCGGTTACAGGTGAGGTATGCTCTTGAAGTTTAGATCGGCAGGGACTCGGTTTGGTGAAATACCTTCTATCTTACCTTTCTGGGCTGCTCGGTGGGCAGTAGAGTTATTTTTCCCTGGGCCTTCCCCGCAGTGTTAAGTGTGAGATGGATTCTGTAACCTTATTTCTTTCCTCAGACTCTGCTTCTTGAAGTTTTGGTGAATTATTGTATCTTAGAAATCTTGTTTCCTATTGTCACTAGTCCTTATGCCATTAACCTGGGATAATTCATTTCTTTGTTTAATTATAAGAGAGGAGAATGTTAAGAGCTGAGAGGAAGCTTTAAATTATTTGAAGTCAACATGCTTCTTTTACAGTTGAAGTTACTGAGACCTGAGGTCGGGTGACTCACCCTAGGTCAAGTTAGCTAGCTTAGGGAAGAGGAAGGACTGGGAACCAGGACTCTGCCTTATTTCTTTCTCTGCCTTAGTTGCAACATCCAGGCAAATAAATATTCTTGGCAAGAAATCATTCAAAATGAATAGCCTTTATAAAGAAAGGCTCTCTGTAATAAAGACATTTTCCATGCCTTGATTTTTAGCCCAAAATGAGCAGAACAGAATCAGTTAATTTTAGACGACAATGTACCCATATGATTTCTTTGAGAGCTGACTATGTGTAAAAGTTACCTTTTTCTAAAAAGAAAAGCTAGACAAACACTTGTTTGGGATTTCTTATATAGGCTGTCAGGCTAAGTTGATACTTCAATTGATCTTCCCACCTGTAAAACTTCTTAAATAAAGACAAACTTCCTAATAGTAGCCAATAACACTTTCACTCCATTAGTTAAAACAACAAAAATCTAGGGACAAGGAGAGGAATGGTTGCTAAACACGTTTCTGGCCTTCTGCTCTTCAGAGATATCGAAAGCACCTCTTTTTGCTTGAGACTTTTAGTCAGAAGTTCTAGCTATGGGCTCCGTACACTGGGAATGCAAATACATTTTTAATGCACTCACACTGACTGAACAGTTTTCAATCAAACAGTTTTCTAGACATTCTTTTCTTTTCAACAGGGAAGGTTTTGATTAATTTCAACTCGTGAAGATGCTCACTTCACCTTTACCTGGATCGATACCTTAATGACCATACTCTTTTTAAGTGTTAAGACTTCCACACTTATTGTCTCATGTCTCTGATCTGACCTCCCTTTTTTCCCTTTGTATTCTTTCTTTTTTATTTTTTAATTTTTTGGGGAGGTTTCTTTTGGAGGGGAGGGAGATTAGGTTTGTTTATTTATTTATTTATTTAATGGCCGTACTGGGGATTGAACCCAGGACCTCAGACCTCGTGCATGCTACGTCTGCACTCTACCACTGAGCTGTACCCTCCCCCCTTACCTGACCTCCCTTTAAAAACAATCTTTATAGCCAATGGATGAGTTATGTATGGCAGGAAATTTATAGATATGGGAACCCTAAAATTAGAGAGTTGGATGATTTTCCAAATGGGAAAAGTTATAATAAGTACTAGCTAGATAATTTAATTCTTAGTTCCCTGTTCTTTTTACTCAGTTACATTTCATTTCTAAATAAAGAAGGTTGAAAGTAAAGAGCCACAGTGGATGTAGATGTGTAGATTCTAAGATGTCAATAATCTGTTCCATTTCAACCCAGGGAAGCCCTGAGCTATGAGTTTACTGCAGTTCAACACTGTGCGATTCATTTTCAGAAGAGAAAGATTTACTTCTTTGAAAATACAGAGTAAGCTTCCCATTTCTACCTGCATCTTTGTTGAAATTATTGCCATTAATAAAACATAAATCCTAAAAAGGAAGGGCTTGTTTTTTCCATGAAAAAAACATAACATGCTATAAGCTTAAGCATATTAGTGTGAATATCTTAGTTTACGTTTAGAAGTGAAGTTTACCTGGGGATGAATATATTTTATGAAATGGTAGTAGTTCCTTGCATTCTTAAGCACTGCAAATCATTTTCTCCCCCTCTCCTCCCCCTACATTAAAAAGCATGGGTTTGGAGTCCCAAAATTGCCTCCTTTTTTTTTATGGCCAATTTTTCTTTTGATATTGCTATCACATTTCATTTTCACTGATAAACATTTCTTTTTTTTTTTGGCTTTTGTTTCAGGAAAAGTTGAAAGTTGTATTTCTACCTTGTGCTTTACAGCCATCTCAAGGTCTGAATCTGGTTCTTTTTGTGACTTGGAGGATATAATCATCACCTTGGAGAGGGGCCAGATATCGTTTTTACAGCGTTGTTTCAACTCTCACCTCTGTGCAAATATTTACCAACTTTTTATTTCAGCCCTGCCTGACTTCCAGGTCCGTGTTCACAACACGTGGCAATCTATCATCATCGGTCTCAAAAGGGCTTTAGGTTTCCCTAAGTTAGGATTAATTCCTCCTTCCCTTTTTAAAGGGAACGTTGTAGGTAGGCCAGGAATATCCTCACCATGTCCTTTCATGGATTAGAGTTATTTAGATGTGCATCTAATACAAAAAGCAGTATGACCTATCTCTAAGATTTAGAACATTGATAGTGAGAGGTCATTCCACTGAATTATACCAGTTAACTGTTATCATATGCATTTATATTTATGTGCATGGAGCATGGAAGAGTTAGCTGCTGCTTTATTTTTTTCTAGTTCCCTGTCAGCTGCATTTTTAAAATTTATTTTTATTTATTTATTTATTTTTATTTTATTTTATTTATTTTTTTACATTTTTTTATTGAGTAATAGTTATTTTACAATGTTGTGTCAAATTCCAGTGTAGAGCACAATTTTTCAGTCATACATGAACATGTATATATTCATTGTCACTTTTTTTTTCGCTATGAGCTACCACAAGATCTTGTATATTTTCCCCTGTGCTGTACAGTATGATCTTGTTTATCTATTCTGCATTTTAAAATCCCAGTCTGTCCCTTCCCACCCCCCACCCCCTTGGCAACCACAAGTTTGTATTCTATGTCTATGAGTCTGTTTCTGTTTTGTATTTATTTTTTTTATTAGATTCCTCATATAAGCGATCTCATATGGTATTTTTCTTTCTCTTTCTGGCTTGCTTCACTTTGAATGACATTCTCCAGGAACATCCATGTTGCTGCAGATGGCGTTATGTTGTCGGTTTTTGTGGCTGAATAGTATTCCATCATATACGTATACCACCTCTTCTTTATTCAGTCATCTGTTGATGGACATCTAGGCTGCTTCCATGTCTTGGCTATTGTAAATAGTGCTCCTATGAACACTGGGGTGCAGGTATCATTTTGAAGTAGGGTTCCTTCTGGATATATGCCCAGGAGCGGGATTCCTGGGTCATATAGTAAGTCTGTTCCTCGTCTTTTGAGGAATCTGGGAAGAGTTAGCTTCTAAAAGTATACAGTTGTTGACTGACTATGGTACAAGCTTCGTCTGCCCCCAAAAAACACTGTCTAAATAAATGTCGTGGGTTTCCGTGGGCTTCCAATGGAGATGCAGCTTTGAGCTCATCTCCTAGCCCTCACTTGTGAACGTACTGCTAACTCTAACCCATCCGATACAGAAAATCTGGGGCACCCCTGGGGATAGATGCACAGGTGACAAAAATAGAGCTTCACAAAAAGCAGGGGGTTGGAGGAAAAGGAAATTGATAAGAGTTTAAACAAAAAACCAAACAGAGCATTAAAAATTCCTGGAAGGCACTTACTTCTGAAACAAGCCAGATTCCCTGACTTTTACAATCTGCTCCTGAATCACCAGTCATCGAGGAAATACTATTTCTCAGTGTGAGCGACTGAGACAGATTCACTCATAAGGATAAAAAAAAGTACTTCTTTTTAAGTTTCTGAATAGCTTTACCTGCCCTGAAGTGTAATCCCTTTTTACTTGCCTTTTCCCTTTTGCTCCCTGTTTTCAGATCTCAGCACGATGATTTGTGTCAATGCCAGTTATCTAAAAGAATGTATTGCATTGTTTGAAATCTTTGTTTCTTTTATTCACTGATGTATGACAAATACCTAAAATGTCGCGTGGTAGTTGCTCAATAAATATTTGTCGATGGACTGAATGATGATTTTTTTCCGAGCTTGGTCTCTTGTTGAGCAGTATGTGTGGGCGTGGTGGAGGGTCGCAGGGAGCTGAGGAGCTATGATTGTGGTCTGTCCTGTTGTTTTACTCCAGGGCATGTATTGGTTTCCTAGGGCTGCTATGACAAATTACTACAAACCATGTGGCTTGAAATTACTCTGGAGGCTAGGAATCAGAAATCAAAATGTCAGCAGGGCCATGCTCCCACCGAATGCTCTAGGGAAGAATCTTTCCTTGTTCCTTCTGCCTTGTGGTGGATGCCAGCTGTCCTTGGTGTTCCTTGGCTTGTGGTAATAGAACGTCAGCCTTTGCCTCTGTCTTCATGTGGCCATCTTCCCTCTGTGTGTGACTGTGTCCAAATTTCTCTCTACTCCTAAGAGTATCAGTCACTGGATTACAATTCACCCTAATCCAGTAAGACTTCGTCTTCATTTGATTACATCTGCCAAGACCCAATTTCCAAACATAGGTTCTGGGTGTACATGAATTTGGCCGGGGGAGGACACTGTTCAACCCAGCACAAGAGAGTTGAATAGAATGTCAAATATGAGATGATGTCAGATTTTAAAATGTTGGTGCATGCCATTTTGACATTTTGGACATGATTATTCTTTGTTGTCAGGAGGGCTATCCTATACCTTCCAGGATATTTAGCAGAATTCCTGATTTCTCCTTGATGCCAGTAACACACCTTATCCCCTGAGTTATAAGAACTAAAAAAACAGTTCCCAAACACTGCCAAACATCCATGGAGGGGCAAAATTGCTGCTGCTGGAAAACCACTGGTATAGAGCTATAAAATGGCATTTCTCAGAATTACAGCTTTTAAAAGAGTGCTGTTCTTTGGTTAGCACATTAGGTCTTCAACCCAACTGTACATAAACTACAAAACTAAATAAATATTAGGGTTGTCCCTGTTGTACCCACAGTGTTAACCCATCTGGGGTGATGCCAGCTTATCTCCAGAGAGGATTTTCCATAGGTCAAAGATCAGACCTGTCTGGTTCACAACGGTATGCCCAGGGCCTGGCACAATTTAATAATAATTATAATAATTATAGTCTTAACAACTATTGTTAAGTCCTCTGCTACTCTCTTCATTATCTCATTTACATAGTAAGTAAATGCTCAGTAAATATTTGTAGCCTGAATACTCTTGGGCAAAACTGAATGTATGCATGAACATAAGCTCTGATTTCTGATATCCTAGGAGGAATAAAATAATATTTGCTAAAGAGATAGAATTCTTTCCATTGATTTTTTTCCTTTGGTCTGGGGAATTTTGATCATTATCTAAGCACTGATAGTGTGGCAGATAAAATTAGGACCTAATATTTAAGGATGCTACCTATCTGCTCTCCTGTGTGAGAGCAGCATTTATTGTCATCCTTCTGGTCTGAGGATGCTGTGCTGAATTGGACAGCCATGGTCCTTGCCCTCCGGGAAATGTTCTCTGGAGTTGGGCTGCACTACAGCAAATGCTTAACTCTGTCAGCACATTAGTGTATTAGAGGCAACATGAAGATTTAAAGCATGGTTTGCTCTCCTCCAACGGCTTCTTCTTTCATATCAAGTTATCTCCTGGAAATTCTTATCTAACAGTCACTCATTTCTCTCTCTTTAGGACCACTGAAGCCAGAAATAACCGTCTCCTACATTGCTGTTGCAACAATATTCTTTAACAGTGGACTCTCATTAAATACAGAGGTAAGTCACCTATGGGGCACATGAAAAGTGAGAGAAAAATTTAATTTGTGTTTGCTATTTTGAAATTTCAGATTCCTTTTGCAGGGTCATGTGTAGCTACAGTCTGAAGGTGTCACTATAGTAGAGGAGAACTTGGACGTCAGCAAAGGACTTGCGTTTTGTACCGGCATATTGCAGACACTGCATAATTGGACAGCGTGAAGCCTGAGGGTGTGGTTATAGTGGTTATGTTTTGAATACGGCAACTGAACTGAAACATCCACCTCAGGTCTTCCTCAGATGTGGTGGTCACCATAGGGGTGCCTGCTGTGGCACATTTGAGCCACTGAGGTTTAGTTAGCTTTCCATAACTTCCATGGATCATCTTTGGCTTCCAGGGTTCATGCTGCTCAAGTGATGCTTGTTATGTTATAACTTTTAGTTAAAATTTGTGTGTTTATTAAAAAAGTATAATCTTTGCCAGCATATCTAGTAAATATTAATGAATGTTTTAAGAGAGATACTAGAATTTTTTATACTATGTCAATCTATCATGAAGACACGTAGGTAGTGTTATGTATTGATCCAAGTGTCACTGAACATGGGATTCCCTTAGAATGAAATCCAGACATTTTTACATCCAAGAATGAGTAGAATTTGTCATTTTCTTTTGACTTATAATGAAAGCAAAAAAGAGGAGATAGTACCTATTTACTTTTGAAGAAATTACATTGAATTTTTAAAGTTGTCATTTTAAGATGCTTATTCTTATGTAGATAGGAAAATCTTACTATGTAAGGATTTGGGTTTTGTTTTGTTTTCTGGAAATGGCTTTAAAATTCTCTTTCAGCATTATGTCTTGCCTTTGTTTTCTTTTATTTTAAGTGTACTTTGAATGAAGAATAAATTTAGTTACCTTGTTCTTTGACTGCCCTAGTAGCAACATGGAAGAAGCATGGCTTTATTAAATTTATGTATTCTGTAGTTATTAGGTTGGTATAAATCTTATGAATGCGGCATTTTTGATATAGATGGGATCCCTGTATAGTGGCTGATAAATTTTGTCTTGAAAATTCTAAATATTCTTACTCTTTTGAAAACTGATGTGGGACAGGATTTCCTAAGTACGTTAAATTCTAGTCTTTGTAAATTATATTGATATGAAAGGACTGTGATTAGTGCTTAGGGGGCATAGGCTTTTTCTCAGGTCAACACCTAAGATCTACTATTGGTGCTCAAACATGGGGCCCAGTGATACAGGAAGATACTTGCCTCTCCTGTGGTGCTGGACTGGTCTTCAGTGGAGGTCTTCCTGCTGGCCTTGGCTAATGCTCTTTGTGGAGCAGCTGCCTTACCCAAGTCCTCTACCTGGGACATTGCTCTAACTACGTCCCCTGGTGGCTGCTTAATGGCTACGGCTGTTATTTATGCCATGGGAAATCTGGCAAGACTTGAGTCTTTCGCTCCTTTAGCTTCTTACTTAATGCTATTCTGTAAAACAGCCAACTTTGTGGGATGCCAGAGTTGAAGAAGGAAGAATGCCGTGCTTACTAGCATTTCTCTGTGGACCGAATTCTTATGTAAGCACCTAGGAAACCTTCAGAGTCATCCAGCTAATTTGGATCTCATGATGAAATGCCTTGATCCTGTGCTTTATCGTGGTATCTAAGTAGCCATCAAAGCCACTTCCTCCATTAAAGGCCCTTTTCAAACTAATAACAACATTAAGTCATTTTCAAGATCCATTTAACTTAAGATGCCCTAGATAGCATCATTGTGTAAAGTTAAACTGTCTCTAAGCTCTGCTAATTTCCTGGGCAACCAAATAGTTGTAAGTTAGGAGGTAGCAATCTTCTTGTTACTTGTTTTCTACTTAATAACCTTAAATTAATTTCAACTGGGACTGCTGTTTTCATATTCTATTAGGTTCTGGAATAGTGCATTTTTGCAAGTAGGAGACAGTAAGTTATTCTTAACTTGAGTTTATTTGAAAGCATTTACATTGGTCCTACTCAAGTTTGATTTATAGTGAACATTTCATGTAGTATTGATGTAATACCTTGATGTAATAATATGCATTCTAAAATTTCTTTTGTTAGTTTATTAAAATTATAAAGGTTCTGTGTTAATACTTCATGTGAAAAAGACTAAATGCTTAATCTTCAGTTTTGTGACTGTTGATTTCTAGTTTGTAAAATACCTGTTGAAGTGGTTTCTAAAACCACTGCTGAAGTGAAATGAAACAGGTCACATTTGAAAGATATTTTATACTTAGTTAACTTCAAACCTACACTTGAGAAGATTTGTCACTTAGGCTGTGGCAGGACCCATCTCGTTTAAGCAAGTTCCTATCAAGTGCCTGTGGCTGCAAGGCACTGAGGCCTTGGCACTTGTTCTTGGCACCTGAGGACAGCAACAAAGATGAGCAGCAAGCTGAGGGCCTGAAGAGGGTCCCTGGTAGACCAGAATATACAGGGTTTTCCTAAACATTACTTTTTAAAATCCCCTCAGCTTAGAAGTAAATATAGCGCATTCTAAACCTGAAGCTCTTCTTGCTTGTTTCCAGCCCAGAGCTATGAGGCTGACTCCCAGAAAGCGAATCCAATAAAGGTCAGATAAGGGTTAGGAGGGAAATTGGTATGTAATGAAAATATCTCTACATCCCCAGTCAGAGCCCCTGATTTTAAGCAATTCTGGATGCTGTCAGTGGTATGCAATGGCTCTGGTATGTGGAGTGTCTCCTCAAGTTTATTTTAATGGAATTTGACCTGGATTACATGTGAATAAACAAAATGCCATGCAGAATCAATTTTTCAATGATTCATGATGTTATTTATTTGAGAAGGTGGCCCTAAATTCTACATGGTTATGTGTGGAATAATACTGTTTCGGATTTTTTAGTGTTTACTTGCTTTTTCTTCCCCAGTGTGATCTTATTTTATCTTTAAGATTGCATAAAGGTACAGAAAATATGTAACACTGGGTTTTTGTAACGGTCTTGAGAATCTTTCTTAGGAACGCTTCCTGCCTGTTATTTCCCTGTTGTGAAGAAGTCCCTGATAACCCAACGTAGTGGTCCCTTGTGATTCATTTTGCTGAGTTCTCTTCTGTTCCATTATTCTAATGCAAGGTCAGTTGTTTCTAATGGTCATTTATCAGGTCAGCTAGTATTTCCTAACTACATTTTATTTTTTATAATTTTTTTCTGATTATAAAAGTAGTATTTCTCCATTGTACAAAGATTAGAAATAATAAAAATAACTGCTGTTAACATTTGTGTGTATTTTAGTTCTTTTTTTCTAAACGTATTTTTCATATAAAGAATATTTTAAAAATATTTTTAAGATTATATATATACACATATAAATTTTATTTTTCTACGTGACATTGTATAATAGTAATTGTTCATGTGATTTAACATTTCATTTAATTTTTATTTGAAAATAAGATAATTTACATTTTATTTACTTTTGTGAAGATAAATAAAAAAGGTACAAAAGTATATATGATGAGAAATCTTCTTTTCACCCGTCTGCTAGATACCCAGCTCTCTTCTCTGGGGACAACAAATGTTAACAGTTTCTGTGTATCTTTCTGGAGCTATTT
Source organism: Vicugna pacos (assembly GCF_048564905.1). Taxonomy (NCBI): domain Eukaryota; kingdom Metazoa; phylum Chordata; class Mammalia; order Artiodactyla; family Camelidae; genus Vicugna; species Vicugna pacos. Next base: position 17,628,891 of record NC_132988.1, read on the forward strand.
ATGCAAAATACCTGTGTGTACTCCCCACCCGCGTTGCCCCCACCTGTCAAACTGTGGTATTTTATACTATTTGTCACCTTACCTTATTTTACTCAAAACACATATCTTGGAGATTGTTTCACATCAGCACATGAAGAACTAACTCCCTGTTTCTTTTTTTATGTTGAAAAATACTCCATTTTATGGATGTGTCGATAGATTTTTCTAGTCTTCTATTGATGGACATTTAGGTAACTTACAAGGTTTTGCTGTTATAAACATTCTGCAAAGGATAACCTAAAATATGTCACTTCCCACACTTGGGAGTATGTGTGAAGGATTAATTCCTCAAAGCGGAATTGCTCTGTAAGATGGTATGTGCAGTGCGAGCTGTGATAGATATTCCAAATGCCGAGAAAGGTGGCAGGTGCTCGGGAAGGATTTACTGACTGAAGGAATGAGTTGCCGGGTTTCTCTCCCTAGTTTGTGCCAATCGGCACACCTGTTGGTTAGGTAGGGAGAGACCCTGTATTCCGACATCCTCATCCACACAGTTTTAACATGGTTTCTAATAGCTCTTAATACTCTCTTTATTCCTTCAGTTATTTAGTTATTCTCCCACTTTTGGACATGTAAGTTATTTCCAGATTTTACTATAATAGATAATGGCTGTGGTATCAGTTCTGTATATAAATGCTTATAAACACTTTTTATATCCTTGGGATAAATGCCTAGACATAAAATTTGGGGGTCCAAGAATATGAATTGTATTATAGTCCTTAATATATCTTCCCAAATTACTATTCAGAAAAGTTGTACTGTTTTATATTCCTGTGAGAAGTGTATGCAAATGCATTCTGGCTAATCATTTTATGTTAATTTTTTTAAAGATAAAAAATCCACTAATATTGGCTTGATATTTATAGAATGCCTCTGAGTATACTGGAGTGAGATTTGGTTTCAGGACTGCTGAGAATTGTTGGAACTTGCTGGTGCTCAAGTTTTCTCTGGGGTGAAACTTCTGATTCAGTGTCAGGATGGCTCTTTTTTTTTTTTTTTTTTTTTTTTTTTTGGCTCTAATCCATGGACCTATTTGTGGATTCTGGTCTGCCCAGTGCTTCCCAGTTGCCCTGCAGTAGACCCAGATTGCCAGATGTTCCATAGATGCCGTTAGGGACACATTGTGACCAAACTGGGACCGCTGTGTGTCTTCACAAAGAGAGATGAATAGTAGGAGCCGAGGAGACAGATCACAGAAAGTGGTGATCAGTGAATAAGTCTGCATTAACCTACTGCTTATTAAACTATAGACTGTGGTGTTCATGACTGATGTGAACTAGGGGCTTGTGGGGGAAGCAGACATCACAGGGTTGTGTTTACAACCAGTGAATCTCTGGCATCTTTGACTGTGCTTTAATGACTGCCTGCATGTTTTATGTCAGTTTTCTACTACTTCCTGGATTTCTTTCATTTCCACTGAATAACCTCATAACTCTAAGAAATTCAAAGGTAGATGCTTGTTAGTTTGTACATATTTAAACCCCAAAGTTTACTGGCGTATCCTTTTTTAGTTCTGAGACTCATATGTGCCTGGTTTGTTGTGTTTCATGCTAATTTCCCTCCTGGGGCAGCGGTGTGAGCTGGTGGAAGAAGCAGGCAGGCACAGATGTGAAAGCATGCCAGAAAGGGTGCTGACTCTGAGCATCACTGTCAACCTCAATTTCCTCATCAGTAAAATGGGGATAATAATATCTTCCTAATGGGGTGGTTGTAAGAATTAAATGAGGTAACATCCACGAAGTGGCAAGCTAAGAGCATAGCACAGAGCTGCTATTCAGTAAGTGTTAATAAAGAAATCTAGTGAGTGGATGTTGGGGGAAAAGCCATTTTGAGTTGTAGAATATCATTGGGGAAAACAGTTTTAAAAAATTATGATTTGTGTGTAGATTTAGTAACATCTTGTTAGACTGAACACTTCCTAAGTCTGGTGTAATGAATAGAGGTTGATTATCATATTTAATTAAAATACTAGTTCCTGCTAAAATTTTTAAACAGGAATTTGTTTCAGGGAGTTAAACATACACGTTTGTTTACAGTGTCAACAATTCTGAAATTTATACTAGTGTAAAGGGAGTTAGCTCAGTCCTGGTCCAGAATTTTACAAACCTGAATTGTGGGAGTATATTGTATTTGAATGAAATTAGAATGTTTCAGAAATTTTGTATAAAATGATTTATAATGTTCATGAGTAACTTTTTTTCTTTAAGTCTGTTTCTTATGCAAATGCTTATAGATAAGAATTTCAGCTATGAAATAACTCCAAATTAATGGATATTAACTACACTTATTGTGATCATTTTCCAATATACATATGTATCAAATCATCATGCTGTATACCTAAAACTAATAGAATTTTATATGTAATTATATCTCAATTAAAGCAGTCTCTCTTTTGAATAGTTTCCTTACCTTTGTTATTTTGTGTCCTTCATTTTTACAGGAGCTGACCAGTGCTTTGGTGCATTTAAAACTGCATCTTTTTATTCAGATCTTTACACTTGCATTCTTCCCAGCAACAATATGGCTTTTTCTTCAGCTCTTATCAATCACACCCATCAATGAATGGCTTTTAAAAGGGTATGTTTAAATATTTTGAAGGGTCCACTTTTAATGGGGCATCTTTAGTGACATAGTTTCTGTGGCAACTGTATACAAAAGTGTTTATATGTGATATAAGGAAATAAAAACATTTTTAACTTTATTATTAATCTTTAAAATGATAGTGTTTCATCAAGGAAGTTTATTAAAGAATTTTTAACAGAAGCTTAAAATATACCCTCTTGCCTAATCTTAAGGTTTTAAGAGAGACAATTCTCTGTTGGGAGAAAAATAGAAGGTACTAGAGAATATAAGATCTGTGTGCATGTGTGTAATATAGGCTGTCAATTGGGCGCTTTAACTTTTGCATCCTATGCCTTTACCAAATGTACGCAGATACTAGCTGACTATAATATGTGCTTTTAAAATGTATAGGAAAGAAAAAATACATAGAGGGGACAAACATTTAGTTTTTCTCTTGTTCTGTTTTATGTTTGATAGGATAATTGAATTAACAATAGATTTTTATTAGAATCTTTTCTCCAACTGAAAATGTTGCCATGTTTGTTAAAAGGATTTAATGGTTTTAAAAAATTATTTTGAAGTAGTTTAAAACTAACCACATTTTGGCATTATAGGAGAACAGCTAGAAACACTGAACTTAAAGCCTAAATACTGCATTCTGATCCTGTCCCTAACTTGCTATGTGACTTGGAGGAGTTGTTTAATAGTCTTGAACCTCAATTTCCCTGTTTATAAAATGAGGATAATCATACTTTTACTGCCTGCTTAATAACAATGTTGGGGGTATTAACTGAGACCACTTACTCATTCATTTATTCAAATCATCTGTTTAATTCCTACCATATGCCAGGAGTTATTATAGATATTGGAGAAACAGCAGTGAACAAACTGGCAAATGCCAGTTAGCTTTGCATGCCAAGGAGACTCTAGGTGTGGCTGTCAATAAACGGGTAGATAGATAATCCAGATAGAGATAAGTGATGTGAAATAAAACTGTATGATCTGGCTAAAAGTGGTTGGGAGGGTAGGCTGGTGATTAATTTAAATTGCAGTATTCTGGGGACAGAATGTTCTAGGCAAAGGAAACAGAGTGTGTAAGGGCTGGGACAAGCCTGCTGTGTTCTAGCACCAGGAAAATGACAGTGATGGCCACAGCCTGATGATTAGAGGACGAATAATATGAGTTGGAGTTGAAGGTAGGCGGGAGCCAGGTCATGCAGAGCCTTGTAGGCTATGGTAAATCATTCAGATTTTATTCTGAGAGCTGCAGGAAGCTACTGGAGGGATTTAAATGAAAGAGTATGTGGTCTGATTTCTGTTTGCAGATGATTCTTCTAGCTCGTGTGTGGAGACTAGACAGGAGAAGGGCCTGAGAGAAAGCTGAGGCACCAGCTTGGAGGCTAGTGTCGTAAGGTAGCAGTGCAATAGAGAGATGGTGTATGGAGGATGTGTTTTGTTTTGTTTTGTTTTGTTTCGTTTTCTTTATTTTTTTAGGATATACTTTAAATTTAGAGCTCTCAGAACCCATGGGTGGATAGGACGTAGAGAAAGAGAAGAGCAGGGAGGAGTCAAGGATGATTTCTGGATTTGGGGTATGAGTCACTGGGTAACTGGTGGCTCCGTTTCCTTAGCTGGAGAAAAATAGGTTAGGACGAGGTGGGGGAAATAGAGAGTGCTGTTTTGGCCAGTTTGGGTTGGAGAGAATGAACATAAAATTTCACCAGAAAACATGAAATGCCACATAAATATGATGACATCATTGTAGAGCAACAATGTATGACGTGTATTAAGAGCCAGTATTTACCGAGTATCTGCCCCATATGGAGCACTCAGGAAATAGGAAGATATTAACTCATTTTCCTTGTATTCAGAGAGCTTCCAATTTAGTTGGATGTGTATAGCAACCGATCAAAATGGGGCAGCATGTGATTTGTTAGATGTGTGTTGTGATCAGTTAAAAGGTAGGAGATTCAGCAGGGGTTGTGTACTCCTAAAGCAGAAGATTAAAAAATGAGGCATTAGTGCTAGACAAAGATAAAAAACTTCCTGAAAAGGCCAGAGTTGCAGAAGATCGGAACTACTGGGTTGAGGAGTTTGGGTTTGAATCTGTAGATAATGGAGGGTTCTTAAATGTGCTAAGCAAGAAGATGATATGCTTAAAAGTGGTCATTAAGGAGATTATCTGGTAGCATTATACTGAGTATAGAGTAGAGCTTGTAATCTCAGTATGCTGAAAAGCACACAGTTCTCACCTCAGGATATTAAACTTAAAGGCGCACAAAAGTAGACTACCTCACTCACTTTTTCTCCCTTCCCCTCCTCAGTTTGAGAATACACACTTAGTATGTTAGCTTGTGGGAGCTGCAGACTCCTACATTAGGATTCTGTTTAAGTCACCGAAATAAATTCTGAGCACATACTTTTTACCTTGATGTGTTAAAGGGAAAGAGCGGAGGTATAGAGACCATTCAGGAGGTGTTTGGAAATGTCTAGACTTGGGTGAAAAGCATCTGAAGAGGGATGATGGCCACAGTCGTGGAAAAGCATGGAAAGTTGGTTGTGGTGATTGATTGGTTTATGAGGAGTAGGTGAAGCCACACTGAACTCCAAAGTTTCAAACTGCACCATTAGGGGAAAAAAAATGTCCCATTGATAAAAGTAGGTTAATTGAGAGGCAAAATGGATTTTTTAGAAAATATATAGATTCAAAATTAGATGTATTTAATGTGACGCGGTAGTCATAGGCAGCTACACATTTGGGAATGGCAGTTAGGGCTAGAGATGTTAATTTGTAAGTATTCTGATAGATTCAGATTGGAAAGTAAGATTGAGAAGAAGACAAGAGTCGCCAGCAAAAAACTAGAATGGCCTGGTTTAAAAGACAGGAGATAAATTAGAATGACGACATGTTATGGCAAACAAGGAAACAGTGCTTTGAGAAGCAGATGGGTCAGGGGAATGAATATAGGGAAAAGGATGTTGGATTTGGTGATTAGGAGATCACTGGTCACTTATAAGTTTGCTGCTTTTACTAGAAGGGGCGTAGTCAGATTCCAGGGGAGCAAAGGGAGAATGAGCTGTAATGTCATGGAGGTGGGGCACAACAATGAGCCATGATGAAAAAAGTCGGATTACATCTTGAGGAGGCAACAGTACTAATTTCGAGGTTAGTTACCTACATTTGTTTGTTGAATGTTCTGCCTCCTTGAAGTCAGGAATGACATCTTGTTCTTTTTTTTATACCCTTGTGTAGTATCCTCCCTATAGAAAGCATATGTATTCAGTGTATAGGTTAGTGATTTTTTTTCAATGTGTAGGTTAGAGAGAACGCTCCTTTGTACATAGAAGGGAAGGGACCAGAAATGAGGGAAAGACTGAAAATGCTAGAAGGGTAGAAAATACCTAAGAGGACCTGTTCCTGGTATTGGTGGTAGGGAAGAGAGAAGGCAGGGAGGCTGGAGGAGGCGGCTTCGGTCAGTCTTTGTCCCTGGATTCCAGAATAAACGTTTAACCCTGCATAGATGGCTTTGTGAATTCAGTTCTATTATTGAACTCCTTTCTTTAGTTTTCAGAAAAATGAGAATAATAATAGTATTTATCTTAAAGACTTGTGAAGAATAAGTAGTAAAGTGTCTAGGACAGTGTCTACAACAAACGATAAATACTTAGTAAGTATTAGTGCTGTTGATGGTGAGATGACCAGGAAGGCTCTGAGACTGGGAATTCATATTTGGACAGACTGCTTTACAGATCACTTGGGAAAATCAACCTTAAAAGATCACACTGAAGTGAGCTGAGCTGGAAATTCCATTTAAGGTTTTTTTCTTAAGTTGTCAGTCAAGATTAATTAAAACTTGTATTTGAGAACTAATATAAATTCATTGCATGAAGATTAGACAATACATTATTACAAAATTGAATAAAAATCACTTGTGAGCCTACATTCAAAATACTAGCCAGATACTCTGTGTCCTTGAGTCCTGTGTGAACTTTCCACTTTAGGTGGGTCAGCCACTCACTGTCCCTAGAATGTATAAATGTCGAGTAAGTTGTTTTTACTGTAACTACTTGGATTTACTATTCATAATTTCACTTGCTTATCATGCAATGTATTTTCTATTCTAAACTAAGAGTATAGACTCCTTGTCATGATCTGGGGAGTGTACACATACTTTAATAAAAATCAAATTTAGAATTTACTACAGGTTCTGAATCCAAGTTGTGTATAATTGTGTCATGCCTATTTTTGTAATGATACTACAGCAATACGAAAATGTCTCCTATGAGATGCAAGTTTGAGAATTGCTGTTTCACTGGAAGGAATCAGCAAATACAAGCTTGTGATTTGTTAAATACTTTTGAACTTTGGAAGAGGTTTTAAAGTTTTATTTTTCCAAAAGCCTTCCTACAAAAAAAAAAAATGGAAGGGAAAGATACTTGATAATAACTAAGATTATATATGCTCCCCAAATGATTTACTATTTTGATTATCTTTCAATGACCACATTCACTGTAACTTGATTGTTTTTTGAATTGTGCGAGTGTTTAAGTAATTTGAGAAATGAAAACACCCAGGCCCATGGAATGGAGTGAGAACTTCCCCACACATTTGTATCATCTGCTAAGCCATGTTGCCTCAACAGAGTTGTCTCATCTCAACAAGTATGTGTGTCAATAAACAGACTCCTGTTTACAGTTACTCAGCTCTGCTGTTTTAAAATGAATGTAGCAAAAACTATTTATAGCTGAAAAAAAAACCTACTTATAATTGCTTTTTCTTTTGTTTTTCAGTTTGCAGACAGTAGGTTGCATGCCTCCCCCTGTGTCCTCTGCAGTGATTTTAACCAAGGCGGTTGGTGGAAATGAGGTGAGTCATGGGGCTATAAATGAGTGCTTTGCTTTTATATTTTATTTTGTTTCATTTTATTTCATTTTATTTTATTTATTTTCTTTTATTTATGTCTAAGGAGTCATGTCACAAAAATGCGTAACTATAGCAGCTTATGATAGAAGTGGGTGGCCTCATGTATTAGGATGATGCTAAAACAGATGATAATGAGTGGAATTTAGGATTTCAAAGAGAAGAGCAAGGGAGGTAAAATGAAATAGAGATGATGATTTTTCTATCTCAGTGGGAAATTAGGAGACAGAGGACAAGGAATCCAAAGAAAAGGACTTTTACATCCAAGACACATGAACTGAGAGGACACCCGCTATGGCCATTCCTTTGTTCTTAAAAGAATTTAGGGCAGACTACGTTCATGGAAAAAGGGTCAGTATAAGTTTAATGGCAAGTGATCTTCAAGTGATAAAAAAGGAGAAATGAGGCCAGATTTCTAAGATAAGTTCAAAGAAATTATCCAACTGCTAGGGGACTGTGGCAAAAGAAAAATGCTTGTGTATTCGAGATAGCGGTTGTCTATTTCAGGAGCTGCTTGTAGGTGGTTCTTGGCCGAAAAGCCCTAAAACTTTGGACTCTGCTTTGTAGTAGCTTATTCCTCCTTTTCTACTAATATGCCATCATTCAGAAAAGAATACTGCTGGATGAGGGAAGATACAAGGGTTTCTGACTGCAATTCATTCTCAGGATTTTGCTTTCTTCACATCTATTTTCATCATCATTCATTTTATTCATTCCAAAAATGTTTATTCAGCACCTGCTATGTTCTTTTTTAAAAAAGGTTTATTGACATATCATCGACATACAAAAACTGGACAAATTTCAGCAACTTAGCATTTTGACATATGTGTGTACCTGTGAAACCATCACCATGATTGAGACAGTGAGCTTATCCATAACCCTCAAAAGGTTCCTTGTATGCCTTTGTCATCCCTCTCTGCTGTCTTAGCGTCCCTCTTCCCCAGGCAACCACTGACCTGTTTTCTGTCACTATCGGTTAGTTTACATTTTCTAAAGTTTTGTATGATAGAATCATGGAGCATGTACTCTGTTTTTTTTTTTTTTTCATTTCTGTCTTCTTTTACTCAGCATGATTATTTTGAGATTCACCTGTTGTGTGTATCAATAATTCAGTCCTTTTTATTGCTGAATAGTAGTATCTTGTATGGATTTGCCAAAATTTGATTATCCATTCACTTGTTGGTGGACATTTGGGCAGTTTCCGCTTTTGGGCTATGGACATTGTGTACAAATCTCTAAGTGGACATATACTTTCATTTCTCTTGGGAATACTTAGTAGTGAAATGGCTGGATTATCTAATAGGTGTGTGTTTTAGGACCTTTCAACCAAGGGAAGAATCACCAATAAATATAAATCATCTATAAATAGCTTCTGGAGTGGACCATGCCTATCAATATACAAACACTCTTCTCTTTACCACTGGTGTATGTTTAACTTTTTAAGAAATTGCCCAAGTATTTTCCAAAGTGGTTGTACCATTTTACATTTTAAACATCAGCATATGAGAATTCCAGTGTTCCACATCGCATGGTTGTGTCATTCTTTTAAATTTTAGCCATTCTGATATGTGCGTAGCGATATCTCATTGTGTTTTTAATTTAATTTGCATTCCCCAGTGACTAGTAATGGTGAACATGAGTATCTTTTCATGTGCTTATTTAGTATCCATGTCTTTCTGGGGAAATGCCTATTAAAATTTTGCTTTTTTAAAAATCGGGTGTTTTGTTTTGTTACTGATGAACCTTGAGAGTTTTGTATGTACTGGATACAAGCCCTTCATCATATATATATATGCTTTGTAAATATTTCTCCAAGTCTGTGGTTTGTCTTCTCATTTTGTTACCAGTGTCTTTTGAAGAGCAGGATGATAGTAGAGGAAATAAAAGGTGGTTGGATTCTGTACATATTTTGAAGGCAAGGATGTGCTGCTGAATCGGATGTGGGATGTGAGAGAAAGAAAGACTTAAGGGTTTTTGACTGAACAACTGAAAAGATGGCGTTTGCTGAGATAGAAAAGAGGACTACATGAGAGCAGGTTTGGGGGTATTTAGTCTTGGTGGGCAAGGCTATACTGTGATAACTAAGAACCCCAAAATCTTAGTGATTTGTTTAGCATAAAGGTTTATTGCCTGCTAGTGGTACCTGTCCCGTGTGGTTCAGTGGGAGGGTCTTTGCCATCGCTAAGGAAGCCTGGTTGGTGGAGTCTCCATGTCTTGAAGGTACACCATCTGGATGGAACACAAGGCATTTTCAGTTGCCACGGCAGGGAAAGAGAGAGATTGGAGAATCACAAGTGTGCTTTTTGTTGTACAGCCTAGAAATGATACCTGGCACTTCTGCTCACATTAAATTGGCCACAGCAGGTTGTGTGGCCTCACCATGTGTTGTCATTCATGTGCCCTGAGGGAGAGGAGACCTGGACATTGACAAACACTTGTAATGTCAGCCATATTGATAAGATCAAGAGTTTTTGGTGTTTTTTTTTTTTTTCTGGGGCATGTTAAGATGCCTATTACACATCCAAATGAAAATGTAAGCAAGCAGTTAGAGATACAAGGGTTGAGAGTTCAGGGAGTGGCCTGAAACATAATTTAGAGAGTCATCAGTGAATAAATGGTGTTTAAAGCCAAGATTGGGTGAGATTCCTTAGGGAAAGAGCAGAGATAGAAAAGAGAAAAAGAGAAGAGGTTCAAGGACTGAGCCCTGGGATCCTCCACCGTTAAGGGGTCAAGACACAGGAGTAACCAGGAAAGGCAACAGAGAGAGCATAATTAATGAGACTGAAGCAAAAACAAGAGAGCATAGTACTCTGGAACCCAGGTGAGGAAGGTGTTTCAGGGAAGAGGGTGTGGTGAGCTGTGTCAGATTCTGCAGATATGAGTTGTGTAAGATGACTTCAGAGAATTGACATTGCATTAAGCTATGTGAAGGTTACTGGTAACCCTGACGAGAGTGGTTTTGGTGGAACATAAGAGCAAAAGCTTGTTTGGAGTGAGTTCAAGGAAAACAGGGAGAGAGGAATTAGAGACAAGAAATATAGACCACTGTTTTGAAGTCCTTTGTGATAAAAGGGAGTAGAGAAATGGGGCTGTCGTTAGAGAGAAATATGGGGTCAAGGTTTTTTTTTAATGCAGGAAGGACAGCATGTTTCCATTATGATGGGAATCATGCAGTAGAGAGGGAGCTGTGGATTTAAGAGAGAGTGCTGGAGTCATTTGTTTGATCAAGTGGAAGGGAATGGTAACGGGTTGTGTGAGCTTCAGTAGGAGCTGGGACTATTTATTCATAATAACAGGAGGGAAGGTCGAGTGTGTGGAAATAGATCCATGTAGATGGGTCGAAGGGACACACTTGGGAGCTTTCTTCTGATGATTTTATTTTTTCTCAGTAGCTGAAAGCGATGAGGGGTTAGGTGCTTCATGTGTGAGATGAGAGGAGAGAATGTGGAATTGCCATCCAGCTGAGGAGAGTGAGTCAACTGGAGAGTGTGGTAGCATTGATACAGGAAAATGGGGCACGAGAGGATGGCCATGTCCCAGGTCTTGGTTGAGTCCCTGGGGCACGCCCCACCAAGTGAGGGTCTTTGGCTTCGCGCAGGAAAGAATTCAAGAACGAGCCATAGTAGAGTAAAAGCAGGTTTATTCAGAGAGATGCACACTCCACAGACTCAGTATAGGCCATCTCAGAAGGCCAGAGAGGTCGTGAGGCGTGGGGGTGGGTGTTTAGTTTAAAGTAAAATAGATACACACTCCATAGACACGATGTAGTCTGTCTCAGAAGGGGAAGTGGCCATGAGGTGTGGGGGTTGTTAGTTTTTAAGGGCTTGGTTATTTCGTATGCTAACCAGTGGGAGGATTATTCCAGCTACTTTGGGGAAGGGGCTGGGATTCCCATGAATCGGGCCACCACCCACTTTTTGACCTTTGATGGTTAGCCTCAGGACTGTCATGGCACCTGTGGGAATGCTACTTACCATGTTAATATGTTACAATGAACGTATAATGAAGCTCAAGGTCTGCTGCAAGTCAAATGTCCCACCATCCTGGGGTTCAAGTCTGCTGGGAGTTGAATTTTGTGCCATCTTGGTGCTAACTGCTGTGTCATTCCTTTAGTGGCTGTGCCCTGCCCCCTTCCTTCCTGTCTCAGCATTGCCAGGCAGTACCAAGGACCCAGCTAAGATCCAGCCATGCATCAAAGTGAAGCCAGGCATCACGGGTGTGTGTTTCTCTCTCTCTGCTGCATTTAGCTTCTCAGTGTAAGAATGCAATTGTCAGACGGTTGGATTTAACCAGCGTTTCATTGTGTCAAGTAATTATTTCAGTGGCCACATTATTAGTGAGATAGAGAAGTTATCAGAGTTTTGGATTAGTGCCTGCTATGATTATCTTTCTATTGCCTTGAAAGAATTTGAGGAAAGGGACTCTTTTGCTATATATGAGAGTAGTGTTAATTTGTTTAAAGGTGTCATTTCTTTCTGTCTTTCTGATGTGAGTCCCTTAAAACCCTCTTTGTTCTCAAATGACTTTTGGCAGAAGTTCAAAGGTCACTCATTTTCTTGACAGTAACATGTAGTATTTGAAAGTGTATCTACATGTTCATTCCCCAGTAGATATTTAAATGATTTTCATTAATGTTGCATGTTAACAATGTTGAATTTGTGAACATCTTTTTTGTTTTCTAACATCATTGGTCTAGTTCTTCAAGGGCTTATATTGTGCAACTTCATAATTGTCGAGCATTTTTGTAGTCCTGGGGAGTAAGATACAGTTTTTTCATAAATATTGAAAATGGAGCTTCAGAAATGAAGCTTGCAAAGTCTAGTTTGGTCATATCTTCTAATGGGAACTGAATAGGCTATTTTATATTTATGTTAGATTATGGACAAAAATGCTCTGCCAGTAAAGATATTAGATTTTAAGTTTCATGTTTTTCTAAAATAATAATTTAACTGAATATAGGTTTTTGTTGAAGTTAATGTAAAAGGGAAGACTGATCTTTTGGATAATTTATTAGAAAAATCTAATCTAAGGATAGAAAGTGAATTTTTTGGTGCATGTAAATGAAAAAGTTCAAGAGCTGAGTCCAGCGTCAGGTGCCATTGGGTGAAGGTTTCGATCCTGCTTCTCTGTGATTCTCTGTGCTGCCTTGACACATGGCTGTTTACCCACATGGGTTTCAACATGGTGGGGAGTGGGCGTGGAGGATTGCTGGGGCTCATTGCCACGTTGCGCTGTCCTTTCCAACTGACTATTCTTTGTGGTATTTGGGACATGTCAAAAACACCTTTTTCCTTCCAGATTTTGTGCTATTAAACTTCTTTACATTGAGTTTATGCTCTCATATACGTATACATATATATATATATATCTTTAATATCTATATACATGTTTAGCATATGCTCTCATGTGTTAAAGAAAATGTGTAATTGTGTAGCAAATTTGTATTTAATGATTTTGGGGACGTATGCAGGTATAATAGTGTCATTTGAAATGATTCTCTTAATTTTATTTTGTAGAGTTGTTATATAGCTTAGGAGGAAATTTTCTTCTCTGTTACTTACATCCTTCTCGTCTTAAATGCTTTTCCCGTAAAACTACTGGTTACCCAAAGGTTTTTATCATGGATTGAAAGTTACTGCATCCCTTTAACTCACCTCTCGCACTTTGGAGAGAATTGCCTCATTACTTTGTGTTAAATTGAAAAACAATTTCCGTTTTTGTAACTTAGGTTGTTTTTGTTACAGTGAGCCAACTAGAATTTGTAATAATTTTTAGCAGCAGAGGGAACTCTGCGTATGTGCATAACAATGCGTATATGCTGGAATGCTGGCCTATCCTTTAGGTATTAAAATGAGACTGTTTAAGGGGAGAGCTGACTGACAGTCTTATTTTGTGGCTTTAAAATTTTAAACTACTTTCATTTAAATATTGGAAACATGGTTATGTTCTTTTTTGTGATTGTTATTTATTCATTCCAGTGTTTTAAATGCAATTTTTCAAAACTGCTGGATTGTAGAGTGTGCTCTTGCCATGGTCTGATGGATGGTAATGGTGGTAGTGGGTGTGTGCGTGCGTGTATGTGTGTGCTTGCGCACGTGCACAGTTATAGTTCCTTATTTGAATAACAGAAAACGTAATGACTTGGTGAACCCTAATTTCATTGCCAGAGGTAAGAAAGAAGATACATCAAAATGTTTTCTTTTGTATTCAAACATGGGAGACTTAGGATAAACACATAGTCTTTGTTTAAAATTATATACATTTGTTAGGTTTAAATTTCTGTTCCAAATGTTAAGTTCTGTGGTTAAAAAAAATACAGTTTTTTTCCTAAAGCCTTACATTGGTTTTAAACCTCATGGAATTTGTTGAGAAGAATCACTGGATTTAAATTTAAGTGACTTCTGCCTGATAGTAACTACCACAGGGATTCCTTTTTATAAAAGAAGTTTGTTTTTTAAAAAATGGTAAATGATTTCTCTAAATTTGGAGAGAAATTTACGTGGTTTTCATATTATTGTCATAGAGGTATTTCATTTGTCACTTATGCTGTTGTTTCATGAAAAAGCAAGAAAGGTAGAGTTTGGGAAGAGATGCATTATCTACTTTTACCTCAGTATTTCTTTTTTTTCAAGCTGAGATAGGGAAGGATTCAGCTAAAAGCCACTCCTCAAAATGCAAAGTAAATATGAGGTCTTAATACCCAAGTAAAGTTGCAAGGTTATATAACTTTGTAAAATTTTAAACTAAGTAGGAGAGAGAGAAATAGAATTAAAGTCTTCTACCCTCAAATATCTGAAGGAAAAAAGAAAATGAAAAGAAAAACGTTAAGAATTATAATAGGCGAAAGACAAAGCAAGTAAGGAAGGGGTTTCTAGGCATATCTGAGAGGAGGATTTTATGCTAAACACTATGTTCTCTGTGTTTACGGGGAAGCCTGATAATTTGAACCGTGAAAATAAGACACCTTCAGCACTAACAGCAGTGTACTGATTATAGGCACGTTTTTTATGTCGGTTTGTTTACTTTGCTTTTGTTTTTGTTTCTTAAAGTATCACCCCACATCTGCATTACCGAGGGTGATGGGGGGAAAACCCTTATCTCCACCTTAGACCTATCGAATTAGAATTAATGGATGGTCCTCAGGGTTCTCCTTCTTTTTAAAGTTACGAAATATCTTGCCTACAAAAGGTGTATAAAACACAGTCATCTAAACATGACTGTGTCCACCAACCAACTTTAGAAATAGAATGTGATAGTCAACAGCAGTTAAGTACCCACTTTATGTAGACACTGTCTTCTGCCATTGGGAAAAAAAGGAGAGTAAGATCTGGGGCCAGCCTTCAAGACGCCGACATGGAGTGTGATGCTACACTATTTGAAACCTCTTTTCATGTTATAAACTTCACAGAGATAGGCAAAACAGAGTAGAATGGCTTTATGTTGGCCCGAATCAGTAAAATCATTGTTTTTCATTTTTAATGTAGAAAATCCCAAAATGTTCCCCAAGGGAGTTCAGCCCCATTCAGCTGGGTGGGACAGTCAGAAATTCTGTGTGGGGGTCTGTACTGTGTTTGTTTAGACCATCCTCTTGTCTAGTTTAGAGATAGACAGTGTGCTGCTTTTCCTGTAAACATTTAGCTGCAGTTTTTATTATACTTTAGTTAACAGTTTGAAGAATTTTAAAACCCTCTGATAGTCAAGCAGAATTCCAAAAACATCTTAAAGAAAAGTTTTGATTTCAGGGATAGTAGAAAGGTGACAGGTTAAAAGTGTGTGTGTGTGTGTGTGTGTGTGTGTGTGTGTGTGCGCTTAATTTCATCAATGAGGTTATTGCCCACATCTCTTCAAAGAAGATTTAAGAATGTCTCCTGAGCAAAGAAAATTATTACCTGTGGCGAACTCTTTAAGTCATCACCAAAGGTCACGGCAGTCTGAGTATTTAAAAAAAGGTTTTCTGTCTGCTTGGCAAGCAAATGAAGCGCTCATTACGAACTTTAAAATTATAGCCATGAGAAGATTTTTGCTAGAGGTGAAAGATCAAGATCATCACAGTCCAAATGCAGACAGAAAGCTCAGCTTCTGGCTTATCAGCAAGGCATGAAACATTTCAGGGTTATTTTGCATTACCAATGGGGAGTTGATCTTGCTAATCCAATGCATGAAGATAAGATTCACTGAAACATTTATAAAGGCCTTTAGAGTAGATCTGATAGGCAGAGCGAGGACTTGAAGGGCGAAGGAAATCTGACCTGTCACTCACTGTCTCAGCCACAGCAGTCACTTGGCTTTTCTGGGCCTCGCCTTTCTCTTCTGTTCAATGGGGCTGGTGACTGCTTGTGCCTGAGGTGGGAGTTTAATGGCCTCTGGGAGCAGTCTTGTACTGCCTGAAAGAGGCTGTCAGCCTTGAGCCCTCCTGCAAGCTGGCCTGTGTGTACTTCCTACCCTCCGGCCTCCTGTGCTCTCTGGGAAAGCGTCATTGTCTTTCCTCTTTGACAGATGACAGAGCAGAAGTAACAGCAGCAAGAAATTCCATGTCTCTGCTCTTCTTCCATTCCTACCTTTTAACTTTCGCCCAGAAAATGAGACTAGGTTAGCATTCTTAGGAGTCCTAGAAAGAGTGGGCTGTGTTTGTTTGAAGCTGCTATAAAACTTGCTTGAAGTATACCTGGGTTTCCCAAGATTTTTGTGTATAGCTTAGAATTCTCTCATTTAACCCCTCAATTCTCTCAAGTTGTACCACTCTAACCAAATGGGGCCTCTCAACGGTTGGCAGTGACTTCTGTTCACCAGATCCAGTGGCCAGTTCTCAGTTCTCGTCGTCTAGGACCTAACTGCAGCCTGTGACACCATGCCTGCCTGCCCCCAACTTCCTCTTGTTTCCCTGACTCTCTTCTCTCTTAATTCTCCTCCTCCATCTCTCATCACTGCTTTTCTTCTAATCTGGCTCCTTCCTCATCTGAATGGGCGTGTCTTCCAGGGACCTGATCTTGAAACACCTTGTCAGGAATCGTCAGATTCCTGTTTCTGAGACCTTCTTTCTATAGCTGAAGTCATTTGATCCCCACCTTTGGGTACACCTCTGCTTCAGACATAAGGACCAGTCCTGATCTTGGGGGAGAAGCATCTCAACAACATTAGCTTAACATGCTGAGGTGAGCATCACCACCTGTGCTGCTGGGCCACCTGACCTTTAAGCAAAGGATACACTTGCCAAGGAATCAAAAAGGATATTCGATTCCTACCTCTACCATTATTCACCTAGTGGTCTCAGTGGTCACCAGGTAAGCCCTGGACTTCTCTGAGCCCTGGTTTTCTCATCTGAGGAGCAATAGTACTTGTATCCTTATTTCATAGGATTGCTTCCAAAGATCTCACAAAATTGTACACAGAAGTGCTTATAAATTAATTGTCAGGCAACCGATCAAGCAAGCATCAGCATTATCCTCATAATAGAGGTTTGTCACTGATGATATCATCTAGTTTTCTGAGTCATTATCATTGCCTTCTCAAAATTTGATATACGTTCACTCATTTACTCACTTCATTCACTACTCATTCAAAAAAATATGTGTTGAGTCCTTGCTACAGCTTCCTGTATATAGTACCTTCACAGAATTTTCAGTTGAGTAAGTGATGTAAAACATGAACAAGTAAATTGAAATGTATGATGGTTGATGTTTAAATAAATTTACAAGATGGCAGGTGTTTAAATAAATTTACCAAACTAGGTAATTCCAGTTTATAAGTTTGTATTATAGGCCCTCAACATTTTTACATAAATATTTCTTACCATACATGGAGCATTCATGTCCGATATCCAAGATTACCCTTTCTGGGAACTAAAGGCACAGGAAGCCAAATTGTTTATGGAAAGATTGCTTTGGGAATTTAGAACCAGATAAAGAGGATTGTACAGATCTGTGGGATGTTTCCTCTAAACTATGAAGCTTGGAAAACCATCCTGGTTCCATCCCAGCTAACAAACAAACAAACACACACACTGCAGAAGCAATCAGATACCCTGTGCCCTTTAACCAGCTCTTCATAAACATTGGATATTTGTTATCTGATTTTTTTTTGATATCAGATTGCTTGCGTATATAATGACTAACAAAATATTTTTCAGTGATTTGATTTATTTTGATTACTTACATTTTAATGATCAGACTTCCTTTTTAAGGGGGTACACTGAACCCATTAGTGATTTTGAGGAAACATTAGTCTAGACAATAACCCACTCCTAACTTTTTCTTAGCTATTCTTATTTGATTAATGTTCATATTTGTTGTATCTTACAGAGAATTTGACTATTTTTACCTTTATTTCCAAATTCTAGGCAAGTACCTTTTTTAGGTTCTTCGGCTTTATCTGTGCACTGGCTACATGCCAGTTACATATATATTTGTATATATTTACGAAGGTGTTACTACTGAAAGTAGGAGACATTCTCCATGATTTGTTAGACCATGGAGTTAGGGAAATATCAATAAATGAAATCTGTCTCTTCTCTTGGCCCCATCCCTAACTAGCCCTGTGATTTTGGGTATTCTCTTTTTCAATTTTTTAATCAATTTTGTGTAGGGAGGATCATTTTAGATGAAAATATTTTGGGAAAGAAACATATAGGGACCTATATAAATAAAAGGAGGTAATCTGTCATTTTAAGCTGTTTGCTTCTTGGTGAAGTATCACCTACTTTATTGCATTAATTGTAGCTTTCTCAATTTATCCTCCCTATGAGATTATCTGCTTCATGGAAGAGGATGGCATTATCCATGTAGCTTTCATGTGAAGGTGTTCAGCATCTATCAATCTGAAGGAATCAAGCATAATCTTTACTGCATTGCCACAGACTTTGGAAACGCCTCTTTTAAACTGTACTTGCTTTATGAAGACATCAGACTGTGTCTTGTGAGTATCTAATGAGAACATCTTGCTTAGTGCAGTAAGATTTTTCAAGCAGATTATTCATGACCAGGAACACTTGGACCCAAACTAATGGTCTGAATAAATTGAGTAGGACTGAGCTGCATTCTAATCAAGGGCCAAGATTTTAGACTCGCAGGGCCCTCTCAGTGAGTGATTTCCATTTTTTTTTAAATACACAATCCACAGATAGAAACTGAAAAGTTTCCAAAGAATAGTTGCTGTATGTGTAAGTCACAAAGGTTAACTTTCCTCTCTTGCCCTCTCCCTTTCTCTCTCCTCCTCTGCCTATCTTCTTTCCTTCCCTTTCTTTAATCTGTAAGCTAAATGCCAATCAGTATTCACTAAATTGATTTTGTGAACTAGAGTTTGAACAACACTACCCTAAGCTGCAGTGGAAACCTGCCATCCATGTTTCTTCTTGAGGCAGCTCCTCTGATCCTCTGGACAAACTTCCCAGCCTTTGGTCTTTTCTCAAGGGAATTTCTGGCCTCCTGTTACTTGCAGACAGTTCCTTTGGTGTTAGACCTCGGACCACGTCGAGAACTATGTGCTCCTGGTAAAGTCTTCTGCTGCTTGTGGTCAGCTCAGTTGACCAGTCTGCTCCTAAAATAGAGACTTCCTCATCTCCCAGTATCTCCCAGTTAAAGTCCTGACCATCAGTCAAGGCCTGGCTCAAATATGTTTCCCCTCACAAGAAGCCTTGCGTACTCACCAAATATCAGATATTTGTGCATGCATTTGACTCATCATTTTCTGAATTTTCTTTGTAGGAGCTGCTATTTTTGGTATCTCTTTAATGCAGTTCAAAAGTAGCCCTAATAAAAAAGGCAGAGGATCAGGGAAGCTAGAGAATGACTCTAGTTTGCTCTTAGTCATATTGTGGTCCCAATAGAGTTGTTCAGAACAAGGATGAGGTCACTTACGTTGTAATCATTTCCGTTAAGTATCTGTTCTCAATCTCACCTTCAAGGATCTTTTCAAATATTCTGTGCCAGAATAAAGTGGGATAGAATTGAACAATGTTCTATATAGATTAGACATATTTTCTCATGGATGCAAGTATATTCTAGATCCCGTTAAGAACACTCATTATGGGAAGTTTTTGTAGTTTATGCTCCATGGTATTTCTCAGGAAATGGTCCTTTAGATCCAGACTCTGAGACAGTGTTATTACTAATTAGTTACATTAAGTTCACACTGTTTGAGAATGGTTTACTTTCTCAAAAGAGACAGATCACGATAGTTTAATTCTGAAAAACAATCTGAGACATCAACTATACGTGTTAAGGCAGGTGTATATATTTATACATATTAATCTTTTTTTTTAAGTGCATAGTGAGTTAGACTATGGAAAATGCTTTTCAAATTCTGCAGCCCTCCTTAACAAGGACAGCTGCAACTGATATGCCTTAATTCTTTTTTTTTAATTGAAGCATAATCGGTTTACAAGGTGTTAATTTCTGGTGTATAGTATAGTGATTCAATTATACATATATCGATTCCTTTTCATAGTCTTTTTCATTATAGGCCATTATAAGGTATTAACTGTAGTTCCCTGTGCTATACAGTAGGACCTTGTTGTTTACCTACTTTATATCTAGTAGTTAGTATCTGCAAATTTGGAACTCCCAATTTCTCCCTCCACCCTCCCCTTCCCCCCTCTTAATTCTTGTTTGAGTTTACATTAAGTCCTTGTCCAAATAAGCCATTGCAAACCCTGCATTTGTGCCGTGGAGTTGTTGGCATGCCTTTATTCTTTTTATCCCTCCAACATTTGATGCTTCTTCCCCAGTTGTTTTAATTACCAACTATTCTGCTGTGTGTTTGCACATTTGCTGTTCAAGGTGGGCTACAGAGTCACATTTTCATATGAAAAATGGGAACTGGATTAAAATTAAAACAGGATCTGCCATGCTCGAGTGGTTCATAAAGAGAGACATGAATTCTACTTGTTTGATTTCGTTATCTTTTGGTAGCCAACCAAAAACAGTATTTTTGTTGGAGAAATTATGTAGCTCGCCTTAAAACATTTTTAGTTTCAAGTTGTGTGTGAAATGCTTCTGAGTGTAAAAAAACAGAGCCCACTGTAGGGAATGGTTTGCCCATGGTTGATGAAGTTTTACAACTTCAGGCCCAATTCTTTGTACATTGATTGTCAATAGAGAAAGAGGAAAGAAGTTAATTGAGTTAGAAGCTTGTTTGCTTAATTAAAGGAGCCTTTAACTGGTTGGAAGAAGCCGAATGTTGGGTTTTAGACTGCCTCTTAGGGATGTGAAGGACAGCTAGTGTTTTTCTACGTGTTCCTAACTACTGACCTGGAAGGAAAAAAGGGCACAGCAGGACAATGGATTGACCCAGGACTGCAACAACGCACAATTCCGGGAAGCACTCTTAACTTTCGTGGGCAGTTCCTCTGCCCTAAGTGGATTTGGCTGGCTGCTGACCCGCACAGCAAGAGATGCCTGTAATCGCAACATGGTCTTGCCATCAAAATCACAATAGTCAGTGCTTTTATAGCTCATCATATGTGTCCATCCTTGTTCTCAGTGCTTTATATGTATGTACTAACTCAATCCTTTTAACCACCTTTTGAGATAGGTACCATTATTATCTTCATTTCATAGATGAGAAAACTGATACAAAAAGATAAAGAAACTTGTCCAGAGTTCTGTAGTGCAAAAGAGGAAGAGCTGGGATGTAAACCCAGGCAACTCTGCCTTCAGTGTTGTGTTCCTCCCCTTTCCTCTAATACCAGTCTCTCGGTTATCACTGGACGTAGGCCCGGTGGTACTAAAAGCTGTCCACCTGCACATGGCTTAGTTAGTGCTCAAACTACCTAGGTAAGAAGAATAAAGGTTGACCTACGAGTCAACCAAAAAGCCAATAGTGAGCTAAAAAATAGTTAGGCAAAAAAGCTAAGAAGTTGGGTAGGTATTGATTTTTCCACTTGGCCTCAAGCCTCCCTCGGGGAAGCTTTTCCATGTCTCTTCCAGGACTTCGTGGTACTTACCCCCTCACGGCACGTGTAGCACAGGGAGTGGTACATGCGTGTGTCTTACTGTCATCATCACAGGACACGCAGTATGTCTGGTGCAGCACTTGGCACGTACTGGGGACACAGTCAGCGTATTTGAATAGATTAATATTTTCGCAGGAAATTTGTTTAAATCTAGCCCTATCGGTGTCTTGATTTAAATATGTCTTATTAACACAGTAACTCACATCTAGGTTTACTTTGTCCTATGCTAAGTAAATGTTTATAGAAAAATCATAAATTTGTATGGAAAAGTCCAGAGGCATAATTGACTGTCTCTTGTAATATTTTTACTTTTCTCAATTATTCACACCTTTTTTCTGCTCTGTCTGAGTATCAGCAGTCGCAGCCGCTGATCTGGTGGCAACCTCCGAAATAGCTGGCATAGTGCCTAGACAGAAAGGAAAGACTTCTGGTGCTTGGAAGGAAATAAAAGGCTTGTATATGGTTGATCTGGCCTGGAAGGAAATAAAAGGCTTCTATAGGGTTGCTCTTGCAGTTTCAAACCTATTAAGTGATGAAAAACATACCACAGACATTTTAGTAGCTGAATGGGGCCTTTTAGTCTATTTTCTTTCCTTTTAAATTTTAGATGATCTTAAACAAATTAGCCTAGTAATATCTCATGTGGGAAAAGTGATTTTTACATTAGAAAACATCAGTAGATATTTTTTAAAAAAATATATTTTTTGCATGAAGGATGAGGTAAAATTACTTTTCCTTATATAAACTGGGGACTTCTGTATGGAAGCTTCAGTATACGGTTGACCCTTGAACAATGTAGGGGATAGGAATTGCCGACCCTCCTCGCAGTTGGAATCTGTGTATAATTTATAGTCGGACCCCTTGTCCTTGGTTCCTCCGTATCCATGGATTCAACTCCATGTATGCATCCAGATTCAACCAACTGCTGATTGTCTCGTACTGTAATATTTACTATTGAAAAAAAAAAGTGGACATGTGCAGTTTAAACCCTTGTTGTTCCGGGGCCAACTGTATATAGAATCAAAATATATGAGACTGCTTCTTTAGATCATCTCCTATTGTGATAAGTACCTATTTTTCATATCTTATGAAATGCTTTTACCTGTATTTTCTTTTTCTAACCTCCCAACAATTAGAAGAAGTAGACAGGACTGGTATTATGTTGTCCTGATTTTTGTAGTTGGTCAGATTAGGATTTAAAGGTGAGTTGACTGAAGTCCCACAGCTGGGAATATGGACTCATCCCGAACACTGTCTTCCTATTATGCAATATCTTAAGCAAAAGTAACCAAACTCCAGAAATCAATCACATAGGGAGGAACATCTTGATCTTGTGTTGGCTCCTCATTAAAGGTGGATGGCTTGAAATTTTTCTGAGAGGTGAATGTCAGTGTACTATTCAGTTAAAACAAATTACTGGATACTTGGAATTTACAGAGCACTGGGCTGGTATTTTGAGGAGTGGGGACGTCGAGTACAAGGAGACTCCAACGTGGTCTGCTTTCACAGAGGTTGGTAGTGAAATGGGGAAAACTGTAGGAGTGTAAACCACAGGGGCCTGTGAATGAGTAAGTGGGTAAGAAAGGGAGGAGCTGGGGAGGTCCTTAGAGCTTGAGCCAGGGCCATGGGTCCTGGTTGGAAAGCTGGCTCTTAGAAGTGACAGGGTTTCAGATTCTCTCCTAGTGATTAGGACATCTTTTGAAAAGCCTCCCCAGTGAGGTTAAGATAACAAACGAGTTGTCAGATCTGAGAGAATGGGTGGGTCTGATGGAAGGGGTGCTGCTCACAGATCCTGTCCCAGTGGCCTGGTCAACGCAACATACTTACCTGCACGTGGGAACAGGAGTGCAGGTGGCCAAGGAAGCACGTGCATTGTGGCTGACAATCTGACTGCACATGTTGCTTCCTTATCCATGGTGGGTTGGTGACAGAATTACCGCTTTGGTGTGCCACAGAGATACAAAATCTGAATGGAATGACCAAACACTTGAGTGGTGTGGGTGTGTTAGTAGCACAGGTAGATCAAGTCTTAACCAAGCTAGACTCTTTAATAGGTTCCTGTGTGGTCCTCTGGCACCTTTGTTGTTGGCATTGGTCCTCATGGTCATCTTGCCATTGTGTGATCTCTTGGAAGCTCTGGATGTAACTGTTTTTCAGCCCAGAGTGGAATATCCACTCAGGTCCCCAAATCCTGAACCTGGCCCTATAGTGACGAAAGTAAGTACTTCGGTGGCATTGTGTCTTCCTGAAGCTGTCAGGGCTGGTGAGTCTGCTCCAGCAGTGATAGTCTCTGAGGGTCTTCCAGGACAGGGGACTACCCTCCACGCCAGCTCTGTGTACAGCAGGTGTGTGCAGGGTCCATGGGACTCCATGACTCCATCTGCCCTCAGCACCAAGATGTCAGGAAGCTTCCTTTAGGATGTGTGACCCTGTTTTGCTGTGACCACATGACCCATCCCAAAGCCTGCTGCTACCGTCATGCAGCTTTGGGCTTTTCTTCTTGGCAGCCGTTTACTCTTTCACGTGCTGCTTCCAAAGCCTTCTCAGAATGAATGGTTCAGCTTTATTTGGATGTTGCCGAAGGAGATAGATGGCCAAGTGAGAGGAACTGGGGCTATAACCAGCACTCTACAATGTCCAGTCCGAGTCAAATCATATAATCCTCTTACATTCCCTTCTCCATGATTCTGGACAAATAATTCTCCATTTGATCTGGGAGATGATTCTTACAGGAAACTGGTTTGGTTATTCTGATTTTTACTCTTTTGCTTCTTTTCCGACATTTTTCCCCCCAGTGCTGACAAGGGAGGGGGAAGGGTGATGGAAAATCATTGACTTCAGTCCAGACCTAAAGTTATGTTGTCTCTACACTGACTCAGTCCAAGCCAATACACAATATTAACTCACTGGGAGAATCTGCCTGGTTCATTTATTTAGTAAGTACTCAGTTCATGCTTAAGGAAATAAATGAAATTCGCTGGGCTGCAAGGAAATGAATTGAGTCCTCTTGTCTGTCTCTTTAATTGGATATTATTTTCCCAAACTGAAACCTAATTTCAAATTTCTGATTTTCATCATGGTGATGTATTGATAACTCCCATCCTTTTCTAAGAATTATATTAATCAGACACCAGTCATAGTTTTTTTTAAATTACTTTTTTCAGGGGGTAATTAGGTTTATTTATTTATTTTTAGAGGAGGTACTGGGGATTGAACCTAGGACTTTGTGCATGCTAGTCATGTGCTCTACTGCTTGAGCTATTCCCTCCAGACACCAGTCATAGTTAAATTTGTTTTTTCTTTTTTTTTCCCCCAACTTGTTTATTGTCTCATAACATTTGATTTCATATATTATGTGAATGTATTACAAATATTATGGTGTAACATGTGATTTCATATGTTATGTGAATGTACTACAAACAGATAAAACATGATTTTAGGATAAAATAAAGAAGTTCCATAGGTTAAGCAGCTATCCCACTTGGTTTATATTCTATTTGTGTAACAAATGGGAAATTATTTTTTCTTTCTCAGAGTGTACAGGTTTTGAGGATTGAACAATAATCCCTAAAAAGGAACTGAGGCATTGATGATTATCTGTTGCCTTGGGGAGAAAATATTGATGATCTTTGTCATTTCAAAAATAGCATTTGTCCTTGCCTTAACGACAGTGTTTTGTTTTTTCGTTTTTTTTATTTTAAGCGTATGTCACTTCTTCTTGCTTCCTCTTGTTTTCCTCAGAGGCACATACACAAGTACATTTTCATCAGACCTTTCTGGTAGATTGGTGGCTAAGATTCTTTCCAAAAAATCCCAGTTTAAAGGAGAAACGTGATAGGGAGTTGACATATAATGGGAGGCATGCAACTGTATTTGCAAATCCTAGACATCATCCCACAGTTCTGGTGTAACCCTTCAGCTGACAATTAAAATCTTTGTTTTAGCAGTCATCACCCAACCCTAACAGATGGGTGAAGAATGAATCTGATTTGTATTTTTCCTCACAACTTTCTCCCACACATTGTAATATTCTATGATTAACATTCAGTGAATTCTTACAGATGATTGATGGGCCTTAAAGATCTAATATCTACATCCCATTTAAATTATGCCAGCAAAAAACCACAGAACAGAAGCACTCCTTAAGACCCCTGTAGAAATTTGAAGACAATTTTGATAACTCTCGTCCACTCGAAAAGAAATCTGCTAATACTGTAATGTTTTTTCCCTTGCCAGGACCCTCCTTGCCTGGTGTCATTTCTTGAGCTCTCCTGGGAGGAGATTAGTCTAAAACAACAAAGTAGCCAGATGTCTGGTTCTGAGAGAGTCCCAGAGGCCAGGCTACGGTAGGCAACAGAAACCGCATGGGGCTGCAGATCAAAGATACCTGAGAATTACTTATGGGCACAGAGTATGTGTCATTCCCATTATTAACAGTCTGAGAAAATTTGTTTCTCTAATTAACCCTTTTGTTGGAGTAACCTTAAATTTTAGTGAGTATATTTCGCTTTTGATATGTTTTCTTTTGCATAGTTTGGAGAAGTGCACGTATCAAAAAAGAGAAAGGAAAAGGAAGTCACGTGCTTGATGGAAATCTCTAAGCCCTTCTTCTTATCCAGAATAGATATGCTATCCAGTGCATAATCATTTGTCATGAAATAAGTGGGCATGATGGTTCTAAGTGAAAATTACAAAGTAATAGTCAGAAACGACATGGTTTATACGTACAAAGGGCTGTACTTAAAGCCCCAGTCCTTCCTTTTAAAGTACTATTATTTCAACTTTTAACCGTTTTAGAGTGGAGATTTTTAGATCACAGCTTTCTGGTATTAAAATGAATTCAGAATAAATCCCAGTGGTTGGAAATCTGCACCTTATTAATAGCTGACCTCTTTCTTTTCACTGGTATTATAATGAAATGCTAATTAAACATTCTTGCCATCCTTTACCTGTTTGCTTCATAGGTACAGTTTAGACATATACAGATTTGGAAAATCTGAATACAACTGCTGTTTTGAGTTAGTCTTAATCCCTAAACCTCTAAAAGCTTTTAGCTGAATTTATTCTAAGGGATGAGTGAAAATCTCATTATAACTTTGTATGTCCTAGCCTTTAGATGAGAATATCGAAAGAGAGAACAAAAGATTTTGGTTGGCCTTCCTTCCCACTTGTTTCTGTTTCTGTTCAGTATCATCCTGTAACAACAAAATCACATAAAACCCTTATTCCTGCTTTCCTTGAGACATAGTCATAAACCATTGTTATCAAGAGCGTGACTAGCCGGCTTTAGCGCTTTTCAGCGCTACAACACATTCTTTAACGTCCGGTAATATAAACTTGGCATAAAGGCAGTAAAAATGTCCTTAAACCTAATTGGAGATATGTGTTAGCAGTAGAGTACAGAGATTTCATATCCTTTGTGTGGTGGTCAAAGCTTCTTTTAACTCCTTGAGGAAAATGAAGCTCCTAGGAGCAGTTTATAAGGATTAATTGATTTATCTCTTTGTTTCTAGATTTAAGTATGGAAGCAAGGATAGAATTGGCTTCTTGCACAAAGAACTGGAGAGGCAACTTCTTTTTTTTTTTTTTTCTTCAGAGCAGAATTTGTTGTTGCTTTAGTGACAAGGGGTGCTCTGTGTTTTCACTCTTTGCACCTGTCTTTCTCTTCCCAGCTACCACTGGGAACAGCACCTTTTGCTATCACCAGAGTCTGGGTATCTATTTTCCCTTTTTTTCTCCCCCTTTTATTTGCATTTATTTTATGCTGAATTGATTCCCAGGCCGTAAGTTTTTGTTTTTTCAGTTTCTTCTGAGGTATCTTTGTCTTCTGTGCAACCTCCTCTTCCGGTTTAGGAACAACCTGCCCTTTCTCAGCGAGGACCATCTCAGCACAGCAGGGAGAGCTCACCTTCGGGTTGATCCGACCATGGGCTCTGTACGTCCTGCCCCGCATCTCGGGGGCTGTGTTCACCTGGATGTGCTCAGTGACACACACATCAGTGCTTCATCCAGCATTACTCTCTGCTTTTTTAAGCGTGTACAGTAAAAATTCAGCACTTTTTTTGGGCCATCAACCCCGAGCCCAGCCCCACCCTTTGGCCTGGGCACACTTACCAACTCCACCATTGT
Source organism: Vicugna pacos (assembly GCF_048564905.1). NCBI lineage: Eukaryota > Metazoa > Chordata > Mammalia > Artiodactyla > Camelidae > Vicugna > Vicugna pacos. Next base: position 17,656,490 of record NC_132988.1, read on the forward strand.
CACGACAGAATGGTACCCGTTGCTTCTGTAAAGTGACACCCTTCAGATACTTGGTGGCTTTTCAGATGTGCATACCCTTACTGGCCTGGGCGATTTCATGAGTGTTCTTAAAGTGATCACGAAAATTGGAACCTCTTGATTTGCATGATTTTGTGGGTTTTTCTTGGTCAAGCAAGTAGCAAGCCATTTTCAGAGGTCACCGCAGGCCGCGTGCAGGAAGAGGAAGCTCGGTTCTCCTAATTTGCTGCTGCTGCTGTTTTTTAAATGGAGGTACTGGGGATTGAACCTGGGACCTCAAGTGTGCTAAGCATGTGCCCCACCACTGAGCCGTACCCATCCTGTTTTCCTATTTTGAATGCAAGTTAAGTCAGTTATGACCCCTGTATCATAAATAATTTCTCAGCTCCAGTTAATGTCTGACTTTAAGCAAGTAGTATTCAAAGAGTAAGAAACCGCCTCCCAGTAACACAGTGTCAGTCAGTTCCTTGGAGCTGGTTACATAGCAAAACTTCATCGGCGGGAATGAAGAGTCGTAGTTCCAGGACTAAGGTCCGTTGGGGGCACTAGCATTCCATGCTCTGTCGTTCAGGGGAGCTGCTCTCCTTTCCCCCTTCCAGGGAACTCCTCAAGTGCCTCCCCTTTCCCCTCACCCCCAAGACACACACACACACACACAGAATGGGGGTTTGTTAAGGAGAAGACCAAAAGGTAACTCCCCTTTTTAGCTTTCAGAAGTTACCGGTGTTACTGGCCACTACCCTGTTAATGTATTCACCTTGGGTTGCTTCATAGACTATTGACTTCCTCTCTCTCCCTCCTCATCCCCTCAACCCTCCTCCCCAAAACCTTATGGACCCTTACTGTGTGTATCGTAGTTTTGTGGGGCATTTCTCCCACAGAACTGTGTACAGAGATGTGTTTAATTATGTTTTTTAAAAATTAGATATTATCAAATTTAAGAAGGTGAAGAGTGTTGGCTTTCTAGTTCTTTCTTTTTATTTATTAACTGTATCTTCCTTATTCATAGATTTCTTTTTATATTACTCTTTCCTCAACCCTATCATTTTATTTCTCTTTCTTTTCATCTTTTAGTTCTTAATTCTGTTTCAGCATTCTGTCTATAGCTCTCTAGGTCGGATTCTGATTTGAAGTGAGAACTAAGGTGTAAGAACAGGCAATTAAGATCTCTTAAAAATTCTTTAATGACTTAATGCATAATGATTTAGTACTTGGGTGGGTATTGAGGGAGTAATCTACAAACTTTTTGTGATGGCATTATGTGCTAAATAAAGATACTTGTAATATAAATTAGTTTGTTAGAATGGAATAACTCAATATGCATTTTAATTTCTATTACTTTTGAAAGCTTTGAGGTTTAGTGTGTTATTTTATTTTATTTTATTTATTTATTTTTTAGTGCGTAATTTTAAACTTTTCTTTTTAGTCTATGATGGTCTGAAAGATCTTAAGAGCTACTTATTTATTTGCCTTTTTACTTGTTTGCTAAATTTCTTTAGTTTTAATTTGGAGTTCTACTTATCCTCACCTAAGGTTTGAAGTAATAGCTTTGGAACTTCTGTTACTGTCTAAAATGGTGATCTTTGACTCTAAGTTACCTGAAAGTCTAACGTTGCAAAGTAAAAGAATTAGAACTTAGCAGAGGGGAGTGTCCTTTCCCCAGTAGCAAATGTGGGGTGGCTTGCTGCTGGAGAGGGCAGTCCTGAAAGGAAAGTCAGGTTTAAATCCAAAACGATCAGGTCTTGAGTAATTGTGACTTCTAACTCTATAACTAAGATTTATAAACATTTTAAGAAGTTGTAGAAAATTAAGTATTGTCATTGATTGTATTCAGTATGAGCAGTTGACTGAAAAGAAATGTTTTAAGTGAAACATTCTTCCTGTTTCATGTAAGATTTGCATGATTAAATATGAAATGAAACTACACCCAATAGATAATCAGATACCTAAGAATGATGTTTGGGAAGCTGGGTTTTCTGAAGATATGAGGCTTAGTTATTTTAGCCTGGGGACTTTGCCTGGGGAAAAATGTATGTGCCTCAACAGCTGAAGGGCTATTCAGGAAGAAACAAAGTAAAATGGCATCTATTTTAACGTGTAATTTTGGATATTACATGCTTAATCTTTTCCTTGGCAGAAATGTCAGAGTATACTAGCTGCAAACCATCTCTGAAGCCACGTCTACGCTACCAAATTGAACTGCGTAGATAAAGTCCTTAAGAATAAAGTAGCTCTCCATGGGGAGAAGAGGGTCCTTTCTAGGTAATTCTCTGGCGGGGAAGGACTACTCTAGTTGAATCAAAATGAAGATGTGGTGTATTTCAGATACAGGAATTTAGAGCCCAAAGGAATGGCTGCACGGAGGGGAGGGGGTAGATTTTAAAATTTGGTATATCATACCTAAACATAAATATGGCTTCTTCTACATTATTTTCTATTTCTGTTTACTCCCACTTAAATTGAAATAGCACTTTCCTTCATTTGTTTATTTTTTTTTAAAATAATTTTAACCTCATCCAAAATTGCATTGCTCATGCTAGAAACGATACTACAATTATGTCCCTTATTCCCTTCTCTGCCATTCTTTAGAAGCTGAATTATTCTAGCTGCATACGTTGCTATTCAAGTTAAAATCAAGGTCTTGCTAATGGAATAGCTAGATTTCTATTTTATATAAACACTTTCGTTGTGTTCCTGCTAGAGTGGAGCATACCCTTGAAGGAATTAAAATGGCAAAGTCTAGGTCGCCATTCATCCTGTCACCATATGGCTGTTGTTTATTGTTTTTTAATCAAAAATCAAGTTACTGGATTTAATGACTTGGAAGATGCATTACCTTTTGTCCAAATATAAGAGTTTATGAAGAATAAAGAGCTTCTGGAACCCCCAAAAGGTCAAGAAGGGGATGTGTATAATTTTGCTGTTTAACACATATAGAAGCATTAATATTTATTATTGAGTTTAGTATTTTGTATTTACACTCCCATCAATGTATAATATATTGTAGTGTATTGTTTAGAGACCATTAAACAGCTCACGATTTATTCACAGAAGAAGAAAAAAATGTTAGTTTTTTTTTTCTTTTATTTGAATTTTCCCTAGGTTGTATGGTAAAGAGCAAACAGATTTGTTCATGATGAGGGCATTTACCTTATATTAACACCCGCCTAGCATGTATGGAAGTAATCCAAAGAATTGACAAGCTGTTGCATGGTCACCAGCATCCATTAACATCATGTACAAATGGTTAATGCGAAGGTAACAGAGGTAACCTTGACAGTGAATATCAGTGGCAGGTGCAGATATGGCCTTGATACTTCATTTTTACTTAATTGTTAGAACATACATAAAGCACATCAGGTTGGTTTGCTTAAACAATATTATTAGTTCCCGATCATTTAAAATTCATAGAAATGTTAGATTAAGTGCACTTTTGTTTGACTGGAGGATTCATTTTTTATTAAAATAACCATTAAAAAACCCAAAGTATAACATTTCTAGAAACTCAGTTTTTTTATTTTTGGAAATACTTGATCAGTAGAAAATGTTTCTCTAGCCAAAGTGGTAGCCTTGTGATCTTTTAAATAGCATTGTTTGGAATGCTTCTGAAAGTCCTTTTTCCCATATTTAATTTAATATATGTTAATTTAATATGTTAATATTAATAGACATTTATGTCAAAATTTGCACCTTTCTCACAGCCTTTTAAAGGGGGAATTTCATCAAATAATGTGACTACTGTGTTTAATTCACTAAAGTGAATTATAATTTCAAACATATGAGGTTTTAAAGATGATTTGTATAAACTATAAATAATGTCTTTTTAGTGGAATATACCCCTTGGCTTTTCCTTATTTGATAGGTATTGTGGCTTGGAAAGAAAACCACATGTAGAGTAAATCAAAGACTCTAGGAACAGAGCAGCATTAAAATAAAACATGCGTTTCATACATGTAAACAGTAAAAAGCATCCACGTGGGCCAGCTTTTCGTTTTGAGTCTTCAATCATAATTTGAGATTAAAAATTTTTTTGTCATATCTTTTGTGATTCTGTACTTCAGCCGATGGCAGTGATCCACACACTTTGCACAGGAGCGGACCAGTGTGCACAAAGGCTTGGTTGTGGAAACCTTAGAATATGCTTGGATTAGAATTTAAAAAAACCACTACATTTCAAGAAGACATTGGTATAGGATTCCCCTCCCCACCTCTGTCCGCTTGAGGAAACAGTAATGGCAGCCTTTCAGGTCTTCCCCACACCTCTAGTCCTCTGTTCGGGTGATAAAAGAATCTTCAGATGACTGGTGACCGAGCAGTGAGCTTCCCAACCTGAGCTCTTGTGTTTGCAATTTAGTTTTCGGCCTCACTCCTGCCTACTGCAGCGCGGTGGCCTTTGGACGAATAGACTTTCAGAAGTTAAAAGGCAATAAGTCAGTCCCCTGGAAACAATGCAGAAACGGAGATTCAAATTGTAAATAAGGCAATGCATTGAGTACATTAAACAGACGTAGAAGAATGGATTTCTGCCTTTTGTAGTAAGGTAATTGGGCACCACTGCTTGGCAGGAGCTGGTGCTATTGAGCTGCTGTAGCTGCCACAGGTTGATAGGCAGGTGATCAGGCAGCTTCCACCGGGGTCTGCACAGGAGGCCTACCTAATATGCTGTCTGCCCTAAGGGCCTATGGGAACACAGTTGGATTATTATGTTAATGCGTGAGCCTGCTGCCCTCTTCCTATCCCAGCTGGGTTCCCTGTTGTTAGGAGCTGCTTTGCACTGACAGTGGAGTAATATGCTTCATGATTGAAAGGGCAAAGGGGCTTGGAAGGGGGAAAAAAAAAAGAAAGAAATAGGCCTGCACAGATATGTAAATGAGGGGGAGGAAATCTGTAGGAAGATTTCAGTCTAAGCCTAGAGAGAAAGTTTATTGCAAAGCTCTTCTTCCTCACAGCACGATGAGTGGTTTTACTCATTTCTTCATTTCTGCGCTTGCTTTCCTTCCCCACACTGGCGTATATGGCACAGGGCAGTGTTCTCCGAAACAGGCACGTAGGCTGGTTTGTCTGCAGCTGGGATGCTCTGCTGCGCTGGTACCCAGGTAGAGTGCTGACAGTAGTGCATTTTTTTTCACACCTTCATTATTCTTTAACACTCATCCCTCAGTTGTTTCACTATATTTCATAGAAAAGTTCGTTTTTCAAGGTGCTGCAGGGTTAATGTTTTGGGTTGACACCACTTTTAATTTCTCCTTATTTTTGATGCAGCTTCAGGAAACTGAAGAAACCTATCTTTCGGGAGTAGGTAGGGGTGGATGAGGTAGCGGGATATTTTGGGGGCTGGTTTATGAGTTTGATATCAGGAGGGGTTCAAATTGCTGTAGCGTTTTGTCTTCAGTTGAGGTTTTTAACATTGACGTCATAGAAGAGTAAAAAGAGTGTGGGCTTTGGCACAGACCTATACAAATCCTGGCTCTGCTAATCACTAGCTATCCAATTTTGGACAAATTACTTTACCTGTCGTCTACCCCACCTGTAAAATGGGTGTAGTATGAATTTCAAATGAGAGGATAATAAATATAAATCATTTAGCCTGACAGAGTGAGTACTCACAAACGCTTGCCATAATAATGATACACTTAATTACCATTATAAGTCATAATTTTCAGTTATTAGATGATTATTTTAATATGTGTGGCTGTATACTTTCAGTGGATTTCAGTTTTTAATCTTCCCCCTGGATTATCTACCTTTTTTTTTACCAAGACTCAGCAAGTGGAAGTAACTTTGTCTTCAACCAGAATTTGAGACAGCAAATTATTCAGCTAGACATTATTTAACTTAAAGGGTTAATGCCAGAATATGTTCTTAAACAATTAATTTTCTAAAAAGCCACCTTTCAAAAGCAAAAGAATATTGAATGGAAAAGAAAATCCAGTTGGGCCAGTGTTCTAGGCAGCTTCTGGAGGGAATTTAGGGTCTGCCTAAATCTGGGAAAGTTTCCAAATATTCCTGGATGTGTAACTGTTTCAAATATATTTGTTTATTTAAACTGACTTAAAATGGCAGTATATGAGTGGGAACTATTTTAAGTATGTCTGTTGTGTATTTTATTTAGTTAGCACTGTACCTACTGCACGACAAGATATGTGTAAAGATAATGTGTGGGCAATGCCTGGCACTCACTGAAGAATTGGGAAATGGGGTCACTGTCATTAGTGCTCGGGCACATCCCGCACTGACAGACCAGCCTGGGTTAGTAATGTTGCAGATTAAAAAGGAGGAACTTCAGAGATACTTACAAAATAAGCAAATGCCGAGGGTCTGGGTCTAGTGTAGGCTCCACGGTTAGTGGGATGGTTACCATTTATCAGGTGGGAAAAGATCTACATGATTCTTTGTAATTTTTTCTAATCATTTTAATACTCCATTGAAAACCCTGTTAAAGTTTAAGGTAGATACCTTGCATTAGAAAAAAGGCTCCTTCACCTCACACCAGTCAGAATGGCCATCATTAAAAAGTGTGCAGATGATAAATGCTGGAGAGGGTGTGGAGAAAAGGGAACCTACTTACACTGTTGGTGGGAATGCAGTTTGGTGCAGCTGTTACGGAAAACAGTATGGAGATTCCTCAAAAGACTAAAAACAGACTTACCATATGACCCAGCAATCCCACTCCAGAGGGAACCCTAATTCAAAAAGATACCTGCACCCCAATGTTCATAGCAGCACTGTTTACAATGGCCAAGATATGGAAGCAACCTAAATGTCCATTGACAGATGACTGGATAAAGAAGTTGTGGTATATTTATACAATGGAATACTACTCAGCCATAAAAGATGATAAAATAACGCCATTTGCAGCAACATGGATGGCCCTGGAGATTGTCATTCTAAGCGAAGTAAGCCAGAAAGAGAAGGAAAAATACCACATGACATCACTCATATGTGGAATGTAAAAAAAACAAAAAACAAAAAAACAAATGAACTTAAGTATAAAACAGAAACTGATTCACAGACATACAATACAGATCCGTGGTTGCCAGGGGGAGGAGGGTGGGAAGGGATAAACTGGGAGTTTGAGATTTGCAGATACTGACTAGTATGCGTAAAATAGATAAACAAGTTTATACTGTACAGCACAGGGAAATATATTCAATACCTTGTAGTAGCTCATGGTGAAAAAGAATATGAAAATGAATGTATATATATTCATGTAGGACTGCAGAACTGTGCTGTACACCAGAAATTGATACAACGTTGTGAACTGACTATACCTCAGTATAAACAAACAAACAAACAAATAAATAAATAAAGGAAGAAGACTCTTTTCTAAAAAGGGAAGTGTGCATCTGACTTTACATATACAGAATAAAGAGAGAAGGAACTAGTTCTTCTAAGCAGTCTTTCTTTGTGGTATAGAAACATTTTATCACATGTCTTCACATTGCGTGTTTAGTTAGTTGTATGTGTGGGGTGTGTGTGGAAGTAGTAAGACCATGAGATAAGTGGAGAAATAGTCGAAGGATTCCCCCCCTTTTTACATCCCCGCTCTCCCATCAGCCAACATTGTGGGCTGTGTATGCCTCCTGTTGTTAGAACAGAGTTACACATCGCCATTGTGCACAGAAAGAAGCCCGTCAGAGAGCAAATAATAAACTGAATTAAAGGAAGTCTACTCTGAAGAAAATCTATGAGGTTTCTTTGGTTTAAATAAATACTTGTCCAATGCCTGATTTTCTTTAAAGTAGCTTTGGATTTGACACATCTTTATACTGCCTTGCAGGTTGAAATATTCTTGAGAACAGGGATCACATCTTACATTAAAAAAAAAAATCCCAGTTTCTTATGTGCAGTAGGAATTCATCAAATGCTTGTTGACTAACTAACTGGGTTGATTCTGATGATAATAAGTTTTTTTTTTTAGTTTTATTTTTTATTGAAGTATAGTGGATTTACAATGTTAATTTTAGGTGTACAGCAAAGCCATTCAGTTATACAAATATATACACACATATATATACATATATTTTCAGATTCTTTTCTATTATAGCTATAATGGATGATAATAAGATTTTAAGTTCAGGGATCTGAATATTCCTTATTTTCTTTTACCTTTGCTTAGTACTGCTCTCAAGGAAGCATTATCCACGTGCCCTTTGGCAGCTTTGTGAAGCTGCTGACTCAGTTAAGTTTTCAACCTCTCAGACACCAGTGGTACCTTCTCCTGATCACCTTCCTACCACTACCAACCATTTGCTCCCCTTTGTAGCCTTCCCACATTGTTATTTTATCAGAGGTGCAAGCAAGGCCAGAGTTGGAAAAATGGTGACTGAAATGAGATGCACAGATTTTGCCCGAGGGGTTGGTTTCTGCCCTCCTGGCAGCCATTAGCTTCTCCAGTGCCTGTGGAGACAGTTATGTCCCCCATTCCACCTTTGCCTTTCAGGAGACTTTACGAGCACCCTGACTGATCATTTTACCCCGGACCCCAATCCTAATTAGACCCACTCCTCCATGAACGTTTGTTTCCACCCCTTCTTCCAATCCCATTCCAGAATTTCTTTCAGGTTTTTACCCCAAAGGTGGTAAAAACATTTTTCTTTGTTGAATATTTTCTGAGGTCTGACAAATCTCTAAATGTTAATAAAGCATTCCACATAATGGTGATGATTCTAAAATCGCAGTGAGTTATGTAGTAAGAAATAAACACCATGTTTTTAAAAAGGCTTGCTAGCCTCATACCCCAGTGTTCATCCTTCCTTCTTTTTTCCACCATATGATGTTTGTCGCTGTTTTTCCAAATTTGCCAGAAATTTTATCTCTATTTCTGGGTTTCTAATTTGGCAAGTCATTGATTAATGGTTCTTACCACTTAGTAATATGATATTGTTAATGATACAGTTAATAATAACTAACACTTATTAAGCACTTACTATGCTAATACTTTACGTGAATTGTCTCATTTAATTCTCACTTAGCACTTACAAGTAGATACTAATGTTACATCTGTTTTTGAGGTGAGGAAATAGGCTTGAAAGGGTTAAATTGATCTCGGCGGTCCCTTTAGCTTTGGTGCTTGATTTAGACCTAGGAAAGCTGAGTCTAGCGCCCTCTAGTGTGTACCTGCGTATCCCACGGTTGTTTTAGGTGGTAAACCACACACTGAAACACAGCCCTCTTCTCCTCTCTGTCTCCCCCCAGTCTTCGGGTTGTGTCCTTGTTTATTTTTGTTCAGGAGGTTCTGTTACACTAAGCATAATCATGCCACATAGGTCTAGGGGAATGGATCATGGGTAAATGAAAGGAAAACCATGTAGTAAGTTTTCTTTTTTTTTTTAACCCTACTTTTCAGGGTGACTGGGTAGGCAGCTTAGTAACTTGGTATCATCTCATGATGATCTCAAAGGAAAAAAGTAAGAGCTAGCCTAAATAGTCTCTCTTTTACTAGTAAAGCTTGGCAGGAAAAGTTGTGTGAAGAGTGAGTAGTTAACAAGAAGTTGATAGTTGAGGATAAACTTTACATTGGAGGTAACAGTCCGCTAAGTGCACAAACCTTGAAGAGAAAAGTTACCAAAAGGAGACTGGGCATAAATTAAATAAATCAGATCTTGAATTCGCAATAAAGCCTGTCCTGACTGCTGGACACTGACTGAGTGGCAGTGAAGTAAGCCTGGCTTTTGGCAAGCTCTTGAATTTTAAAGACAGAGCCCTGAGCATCCCAAGAGTGAAACTTCTTGAAGGATTCTGTCCAAGCTCACCACCAGAGAGAAGAAGGTGTCTAGCATCCTGTTTGAGAGGATTCTAGTTACAATGGACAACTGAAAACAGGTGCTCTGTGCTAGACTTTCTTCCTAAAGTCTCATAGGTACGATGCTGTCCTTTTACAAGAGCACGGGTTTAGGAGTCCCAGTTTTGCCACTGATTCACTTCACTTATTTTTTATCAACCAATTTTTCCACTTCTCTGAGCCTTGTTTTTCGGTCTATAAAATGGAATAGTGCCTCATAGGGTTATTTTGGGGATTAAGTGAAATATCACTTGTTTGACATATAGAAGATGCTCAAAAAAGTCAGCCTTTTCTTTTCTGCTTATGGAATGCTATTTTAAAGAAAAAGTAAAGTAAAAGAAGGTAAGTCATTTCATTATAAATTCCTGGGTCAGAAACAGGTCTTGTCTCCTGATCTTGTAGAATATTAAGACCCTCTCATTTAAGACCCTGCGAGCTGATCTAGAGGGAAGAATGAAATGTGGTTTGGTTAATGAAACCTCTTAGAAGGCAGTTTTTAAACTGTGAAGAAGCAAGGTTAAGTGGGAGCCAAGTGGGGCCATTTCCAGGGGTTCTGGAGGTGAAACAATTTGTTTTTTGCACTTGTATCCGTGCTTTTACTCCTTTTAATCTCATTTCTAATCCCTTAGGTTCCATAATTAAGTCTTCAGAACTATACATTTTTATTAAACATCTTTTTTGGACTCCAACTTGCATTTCAGATAATGTAACAAAACGTATGTGTTTCAAGGATTCACTGCATAATTGTGATTAGAACATGTAATCCCTCAAAAGATGTTAATTGCAATTTAAATTCACGCTGAATTTAATTAAGTGAGTTGGGGATTAGAAAGTAGATGTAAGGAGTAGTTAAGGGAATACATTTTTAAAAAGCATCCACATTCTTTTTCTAAAAAATGTAAACCTCTTTCAAGTTTAAAACTAGAAAGATTAGAGCAATACGGAAGAGACGTGGGGGAAGCAGGTTAAAGGACATGTCAGGAAAATCTTAAAACTATGTTCACAGTTTGGATCTTTAAGCTAATTGCGGTTAAAGAAGGAGGGCTGGTCTGAGTAAACATCTCGTTTATATTCTTAAAGAGTTTTTCAGTACATGTTAACTCACTTGGTGTCTAATAAAGACTTCAGTTAAACTGAGATCTTTAAGAGCTTCAGAGAATGATTGGGAAGGAAACAGAAACAGAGGTCTTTCAATCCAGCTGTTCCCTGATGCTTGTCTTCCTTACAATATTCTGGCCAAGGGGGTGTGTTATAAATAATTAGGTGTCATAGACACTTTGTGCTTAGACAGTTCATATTTAAGCAGTGCTTTTCTCTGATAACGTCCTTGTGTTCATGGAAATAAAGAGTAGCACTGGAAGAAAAACAAATACCGTATTTTTTCCTAATTTCTATAGAATATTAAAATTTGAGATTTAAAGTCTTATAAAGGTGTTGAGCAGCATACCTTTCAGTGATTGGGAGAAAGAAGTGTTTAAATTAATGACTTGATTTTGAATCTAAAAAACAGCTTTTCAAAAGGAACAGTTATTCAAAAGGAATAACATTGTGCCTCATTTTATTCTTAAAATTTCCCAGGAACACATTTTAAATCAAGAATTCGTTTTGAGATGATCTAAACACAATTTTAAATTCAAAGGTATTATTCCTATTTTTAGGTCAATTCTTTATTTTCACATGAGTCTAGAAGAGAAAATATTTACTTCATAAACGTGTTTTGAATGAGTTATACCATAATGCAATACACAAACCACGGTGTGTATGTGTCTTACACACTGACTGCCTAATATTTTATTACATTCTATAAACATAATTAAAAAAACAAATTTCAGAGGCTTTTAAATTGTCTCATAGTAGAAATATTTTGTGTGAAAATTCAGGTGGGAAACTCTGTCTTTGTTTCATAAGAAGTTGAGCATCCTTAAAAAAGAATCCGGAATCTGACTTTGCATCTGGAACAGAGTTCTTTGACTTTACCTGTGCTATTGTAAGAAGTATTTAAGGGAATACATTTTTTATGTGAGTAAATAATAAACCCTGTTTTAAAGGAAATAAAAACTCTCTTTTTACCGAAGGTACTATTTGTGAGTTTAAGTATTTAAACCTTCATCCATTTGGCTTGTAACCTAAAATCATCCTACATAAATGTCTCAATTTTTTTGTGATTTAATTTCCCCAAATGACTACTTTGATAATGGCTGTGATGGATTCTTTGTCTAATAAAACAAAAGTATCATTAGCCTCAGTGAAATGACTTTTTTCTTTTGGGTTTGATTCACGTTGTCACATAAACATAATTTTTGACCAATGGTATATCAGAGGAAAGGCTTACCATCCATTCACTGTCCTAAAGCACACTGTATTGTGGCATCTCAAAGTCACTTACAATATTCCAAAATGACTATATGAAATTTTATATTCTTGTACTGTTTAAAAATTCTTAATAACTTGCTTTTTTCTTATTAAAAAAGCAGTATTATTCCTAGTGGATAAACTAAAAAATGTAGGTAAACAAAACAAAGAAATACCATAATCCCACTGATCCGATACCAATAGAGATGTTTTAATGTGTATCTTCCTGACCTTTTTATCTGTACATATGTGTGATAAAGTGAGATTATATAATACATACTATTTTGTAATCCTATTTGTCCACTTAACAATGCATTGTGAACATGTCTACATGTTTTGCAACTACAGTTCTACAACACTCTTTTTAAGACTACCGACCGTTCTCATGTATGGATGTGCAGTGATTTATTTTAGCCCGGGATAATTTTTGCTATTAAAAAATAATGTTAATATGAAGATTCTTTTAATAATTTTTTCTTGGGTCTGTACTGTTTTCTTAGATAAGTTTTTAAAAGTGGAATTCCTGGATCAAGGGGTAGACATGGACATTTTGAAGGTTTTGTTACTGACTGCCGCCCTTCCAGCAAGGTTATAAAGGATGCAAAGGCGTCTTTCCCTGAACTCCTATCAAACAACAGCATTACTATTTTTTTTTAAATCTTGGCTCATTTTGACATTTTCTCCCCACACTACTTTTCTTTTCTCAGTGCAAGTTGGTCCATGTTGTAAAGATGAGGAGTCCGTGTAATATTTTATAGAAGTGTGTATTTAATAAATATTTTAATTTCACCCTTCCCAGTCCCCTCCCAATTTCTACTGCTCATATTTTAGAGTAAAATCTCAAGGGCAACATTTAAAAAGTTGCTCTATTTCTCTACTTTACTTCGCCCAAAAGAAATGACACAGTGTAGTTGCTCAATGCGTTGTTTAACTAGGTCTCTAACCATGTTATAAATGGTGCCTGTAGAAGGATCAGGGGACAAGACCTTTAAGCTATTTTTTTTTTTTAATCACATCTTTAGATCTCGGAGAATCTGAACTTATATAAGAATGTTTGGGCTGCTGTTATTACAGTGAAACCTTCTGAGAGTATCTTCTCAGGTAATTTTTTTTTTTTAGAGAAAGTCACTTACAGATATAAAACGTTTGACCAGAAGAAAGCCTCAGGTTGTCAGAGTTACTTATACACCGTTGTTCAGCTGGGCCTCTTTATTAAATCATCTCTTGGCAGTCCATTAGTTGTGGTGCTACAGCTATTGCATGGGCCACTAAGCTAATATACCTTCAATCACTAACAGAAGGATAACCTTAATAAAAATTTGAAGTCGATTTAGTGCTTCACTGCTTGCTGACTAGTGTTTTACGTTTTAGTGTGTCTATATAACATCCATCCCCTGTATTTTTGATATTCACATATATCTTATCTGCATAGTATATTAGAGTCAAATAAAGATTAATGGCCTAGAGAAGGAGGAGTGTTTGGGAGCCTTTGTAATCCTGACTTGGCCGCTGCCGGAAGCTGTGTCATCTTGAGCAAGTCACTTCCCACGCTGGGCTTCTGTCCAACCCTCATATGTAAAATTTAGGAAGTTGGGAAGATGTTGGCTGCTATTTCTTTCTGCATTTCTCTTTTATTTCTGGAGAATTTAAATTATATTCTGTTGAGTGTAACACATTGAAACTTTTTTTAACCTCAGATGTACTTTGTAGGAAATAAAAAGAATTACTCTATTCTGCCCGTCCATAAAAGTTTGAGTAACTAGAATAAGAGAAGATCCACCATTCAATGGTAAATGATATAGAAGAAAGCTCACTTAAAGTTAGTTAACTTTAAAGAAAGAATTAGCATTTAGTATTAATTATTAAAAGATATATTTAATTCGTTTTTAATTTTTAAAAAGTGAAACTGTAAATTATGGAAATAAGCTTTCTTTTGGTTTTTGTTTTATGAGGGGGAGGTAATTAGGTTTTTTTATTTAATTTATATTTGGAGGAGGTTCTGGGGATTGAACCCAGGACCTCGTGCATGCTAAGCATGCGTTCTACCACTTGAGCTATACCCTCCCCCCTGGAAAGAAGCTTGTTTAATTCACTGAACAAAATTCAGGTTATATGATAATTATCTGCTAATTCTTTGAGTGAAGAAAGAATTAGGTTGTTTTGGAGGGTGAGGAGCGGTGTAATTTTCCCAAGAAATTTGTAAAATAATGACATGATGTCATATCTTTTCCTCCTATTTATTTTTGCAACACAGTCATAAAGATACATATTTGCCAAAAAAGAAAATTGAGCCTTCATCAATTTTCACAGGTGCTCTCATTTAAAAAAATATTTTGATTACTCTCCTTTTAGGTATCTATCTTGTCATTTACTTTTTTCTCATCTGTCATTGATTTTGTTCTGATTTCACTGACTAATGAAATCCTGCATCTTCTATAGGACTTGCAATCATATTTAGCAACCTATTCACATTTTATCTGTGTTATATTGTCAGGTGTTTCAAGTATTGTACAATTGATGAGAATAAACCAACCAAAGCTGCAATACAGAGATAGATATTATTGTGAAGCAGCTGGGGTGTGAGTGTTGAAAGGGAAAATATTTTCTTGAGACTCCCTTAGACATGATCAGTTCATTAGTGAACCTCCCCCTGCTATGATGTCACTTGTTTCCATGTACAACCTGAATTCTTCTGGGACTTGAAGAATGAATACTTGTATGATGAAGATTTGCGGGGCCTCATGTACATGAGTCTTTATATGGTTATAGAATACCCAGGAGGTTTGTATTTGCCATCTCATTAATCTTCACAAAAATTCTATGAAGTGGGTGTTTTGATTCCCATCTAATAAAATGAAGAATCTGAGATTTAGAGTTTTCATAGCTGTGTCTATGATTGAGTAGTTCTGAGACTAAATGTTCTGACTTTGTTATTATTCCTTTTTCTAGTTTTTCACGGATGTCTCTTTGATGATTTCAAATTAAAATAGTTAATTAACATGAAGTTTTTATCTTTAAAAAGATGTAAAACAAGGGTATCTTTTTAAAATTTATTTTTATTTTGTACATTTTTAAAGGGTATTTTTTTAGAATGCCAGTAAGCCCACAGAGTCCTTCAGCATTCACATTCTGTTTATGTTGAAAATAATGACATAGAAAGATTTTTTTTACAAATTACAGGCAGAGCTCTGAAGCTTCAGTTTTTATAGGTCGTAGGTAGTGGCAGTAATTCTGTGGTTTTGATTAGTGTTTATTTTTATTAAGTAAAGATTTATTTATATTTATTTATTGAAATTTTTTCTGTTAACTTCAAAACCACGTAAATATGAAAAAGCTAAATCATAATGACATCTAGTTATTTTTTCTACTTCTTTGTTTACTTTAAAAATGTATATAAATTTACAAAGTCAGGTTTATGAGTATATAATTTTCAGATAGTAAAATTCATGATAGCAAAATTCACCCTTTTAAAAAAATTTAGGTATAGTTGATTTACAATATTGTGTTAGTTTCAGGTGTACAGCAAAGTGATTCAGTTATACATACATATTTTTTCAGATTCTTTTCCATTATACATTATTACTAGACACTGAATACAGTTCCCTGTGCCATACAATAGAGGGGAGGGTATAGCTCAGCGGTAAGAGCACATGCCTAGCATGAACAAGGTCCTGGGTTCAATTCCTAGTACTGCTGTTTAATAAATAAATAAATAAATAAAATAAAAATATACAGTAGGACTTTGTTTATCTATCACCCTTTTAAAGTATGGAATTTGATTAGTTTTATAAAATACATAAAGTTGTGTAGATCATTGCTATAATGCTAAAAAGTTCTTTTTGCCTCTTTTCCTTTTCCTACCTGCAGTCGCTGACAGCCAGTGATCTGAATTCTGTCTGTATAGTTTAGCCTTTTCCAGAATGTCGTATCAATGGACTCATACAGTACATAGCTTTTTGTCTCTGGCTGCATTTACTCAGCACAGTGCTTCTGAATTTCATCCATCTTGTTGCATATATCAGTAGTTCATTCCGTTTTGTTGCTAAGTAGTATCATCTTGTATGGATATATCATGTGTTTATTCACCAGTTGATGGACAGTTGGGTAATTTCCAATTTTGAACTATTATAAGTAAAGCTGCTCTGAATATTTCAGCACAAGTTTTTGTATGGACCCATTAATATCTGTCTCTTAGATAAGTAAATACCCAGAAGAGGGATGGCTGGGCCATATAGTAAGTATATGTATGATTTAAAAAGAAACTGCTAAACTTCTTCCATAGTGTCTGTATCATTTTGGATTCATTCCAGCAATATATGAGACTTTTATTTGGTCCATATCCTAACCAGCACTGAACTATAAAGCTTTTTTAAAAAAAAGTTTTAGCTCTTTTAGTAGGTATATAGTGATATCTCATTATGATTTTAATTTACACATCTCTACTAACTAATGATGTTGAACATCTTTTCTTTTGTTGGTATGTTATCTATATTGCTTCTTTAGTGAAGTATTTGTTCAAGTCATTAGCCCACCTTTTTATGGGATTGTCTTCTTATTAGTTTGTTGTAAGAATATTTAAAATATACTCTACCTATAAGTCCTTTATTAGATATGTGTTTTGTAAATGTATTTTCCCAATATGTAGCTTGCTTTTTCATTTTCTTAACAGTGCCTTTGAAGGAAAAAAGTTTTAAATTGTGATAAAGTCCAATTTATCATTTTTTAAAAATTTTATGATTTTTGTATCCTGTCTGAGAAATGTTGTCCTAACCCAAAGTCACAAAGATTTTTCTCTGTGTTGTCTTCTAGAAGTTTTATAGATTTAGCTCCTATGTTTAGCTCTACCATCCATTCCAATGTTTTATATATGGTGTGAGGTAAGGGTCAGAGTTCTGGCTTTTTGTTTGCTTGTTTGTTTTACATAGAGATGTCAGTTATCACTTACTAAAAGGATTATTCTTTCCCCATTGAATTATGGTAGCACCGTCATCAAAAATCAACTTACCATATCTATATAGATCTATTTCTGGACTTTCTGTTCTGTTCCATTGATCTATGTATCTGTCCTTAAGCTAATACCACACTATCTTGTATAATACAGCTTTATATTGTGTTGAAATCAAGTAGTGTCAGTCTTCTGACTTTTTTCTTTTTTCTTTTTTCCAAGAGGAAGATTTCCAAATAAATTTTAGTCATCTTGTCATTTTCTTCTAAAAATTCTGCAGGGATTTTGGTTGGAATTACTTTAAATATATAGGTCAGTCTGGGGAAATTTGACATCTTAGTAATTGAGGATTCTAATACATATCTTTCTATTTAGGACTTTACATATTTCTCTGTAGGAGAACTTCATGATCTTGATGTACTATTGTAAATGGCATTTTTATTAATTCCAATTTTAAATTAGTCAATATAATTGCCAGTATACATAGAAATTTATTGATTTTTATATACCTTGTATTCTTCAACATTGCTAAACTTATTATTTCTTGAAGTTTTTTTTTTGTTGTTGATGAGATTTTCTAGGATCATATAATTTGTGAAAAAGCGGATTTATTTCTTCTTTTCCAATTTCTTTGCATTTTATTTCTTTTTCTTGCATTATTGCATAGCTAGCACTTTCAGGCCAATGTTGGGTAGAAGTATAGTAAAAATAGACTTACTGGATTCCTGATTTTAAAAGGAAAACATTCAGTCTTTTCCCATTAAATGTGATGTTATCTGTTTGTTTTCTGATAAAGATGCCCTTTATGATTTGGAGGAAATTCTTTTCAATTCTTATTTCCTGAGAGTTTTTTTTTTTAATCATAAATGTATGTGGACTTTTGTCAAATACTTTTTCTCTGTCTACTAGTTTTCATCACATGTTTTTTCTTTTAATCTGATGATGAGGTGAATTTCCTCAATTGCTTTCAAATATTAAACCAACTTTGCATTCCTAGAATAAACCCCACTTGGTCATGATGTGTTATCTTTTTTGTATATTATTGGATTTAATTAGCTCAAATGTTGTAAGTTTTGTGTCTGCCTATATGCATGAGGATTATTGTTCTGCAGTTCTTTTATGATATTTTGATTTGGTTTTGGTTTCTTAAAATGATTTTCCCTTCCCTTGTGTTTTCTCGGTCAGGTTTTACAGAATTAATATTATTTCTTCTTTAAATGTTTGGTTGAATTTACCAGTGAAGCCATTTGATCTCAGAGATTTGTGGGAAAATTTTTAAACACACACTGAATGTCTTTAATATATAATAGGCTATTTAGGTTATTTATTTCCTCTTGAGAGAGCTTTGGTAATTTGTGTTTTTTAAGGAATTTGTCTATTTCATCTAAGTTGTCAAGTTTGGAGAGCATAGTGTTGTTTATATTATTCTTACTCTTTAAGTATCTGAAGGATGCTCCTTCTTTCATTCTTGATATTGATTATTTCTATCTTCTCTTTTTCTCCTGGAGCAAAGATGGACAATTTATTGTTTGCAGGCTAAATCAGGCTTGCAGCATGTTGTGTATAGTAAATGACTGAAGAATGCTTTGTACATTTTTTAATGGTTAGAAAAAAAATCAAGAGAAAATATAATTTCATGACACATGAAAATGAAATGAACATCAAATTTTAGTATGCAGAGATGAAGTTTTGTTGGAACACAACCACACTCATTATCTTGTACATTATCTATGGCTGCTTTTGTGTTTTAGCAGCAGAGTTAAGAATTTGTGACCATATGGGCTACAAAGCCTAAAATATTTATTATGTTCCTGTGGTATAATAAAAAATATATGTAATCTTTGTCCCAGGTTCTTGGCACAGGGCTTCAAAAATCCTTGGAATTTCCCGAGGGATTGGAGTGTCTCTGATGGGCCACTGGATAACTTCAGGATGGGGGCTGGTCATCAGAAAGACCAAACATGTGATTAGAATGTTGGAACTTTTAGCCACTTGACCTCCTGGGAAGGAGAGGGGGCTGGAGATTGAATTCAGTCACACAGTCAATGATTTAATCAATCATGCCTACATTACAAAACTCAAATTGAAAATTCTGGACACTGAAGCTCAGTGACACTTCCTGGTTGGTGAACACATTGATGTGCGGAGAGAGTAATGTGCTCTGGCTCCACGGGGACCCGGCACGGAAGCACAGCCCTCGCTCTGTATGTATCCCTTCTATAAACCTGTAGTCATGAGTATAGCACTTTCATTTAGATTGATGAGTTGTTCTATTGAATTATTGAACCAAAGGGGGTCATGGGAACCCCTGAATTTGTAGCCGGTTGATCAGAAGTGCTGGTGGCCTGGGGACTCCTGAAGTTCAGCTGCCCATCTGAAGTGGGGGAGGTCTTGTGGAGGACTGAGCCTTTAGCGTGTGTGGTCTGCCATACTCCACGTGGTTAGTGTCGGAATTATACTGCAGTATTCTCAGTTGTGTTTGACCAGTTGGGTTGAAATGGAACAGTGATCTTTTACAGAAAAAGTGTGCCAATCCCTGTTCTAAAAGTATATTAGTTTTATTGACTTTCCCCACAAAGAGCAAGCTTCTGATTTCATTGATCTCTGTTGTCTTTCTAGTTTTGATTTCATTCGTTTCTGCACACATCTTTATTTAATTTCTTTCCCGTGCTTATTTTGTGTTTAATTTCCCTTCTATTTCTAATTTTTATGCCTTTGGAATTATGTCATCTCTTCCCATCTTGGTGTTCAGTGACATCAGGTTTGCAGCTTGAAATTGGCCATGGTGGGAGCATTTACAGCACAAAAGTCAGCAAATGTTGCAAACTGGTGATTCTCCCCTCATCCTGAGAGCCATTGGTTAAACTTACCAGCATACTAGTAACAGCAGTAACACAGCTCTTTTTTAATCCTCTCAGGGGACCTAACATAAAAAGATGATCTCACAAGTTAATTCAGAAAAGGGAAAGACTTGCTAGTGAAAAATGTGATTTAAAATACAGATTTTAAATTTAAAATTCTAAAAGATTATGCAGTCTCTGATCCTGAAGACATGAGGAATAGGCTAGGTCGGTCCCATTTGTTAGTGGTTTCAGTGTGGTCCTCTTTGAGGGAAAGTGCTATGATTAGGTGATCTGCAGAAGTCCTTTGCAGTGCTGTGAATCCATGGTAAGTTATTTCCCAGAAGATGACAGGAAAGCTATTTTATTGCTAATGAAAAGCTGATGAGAGAGTTATTGCTGAGGGATTGATCCATTGCCCTTTTAAGAAGCTCTGAGATTCCCAGACCTAATGGATGGAAAAGAGCAGAAATAACAGAGTTCGGTAGCTAGAGTCTAAAATTTGTAAGAAACAGGAGATGGTTTGACATAGGTTGTCACTTACGTTTTGTGGATGCCTTTCTAAGCAAAGCGTTAGGGGAATTCTTGGCCGATTTCTCTGTTGGTGTGCTGAGCAGCTTAGTTCATGTGTTGGCATTAAACAGAGCGTCCATTAATTGATCAGAAAAGTCCTTTTTGTGGGAGGTATTGAAAAAGCCCACTTAAAAAGAAATTTTAGTAGTTAATTTCTCTGCTGCCATAACTTTGATTCTGTTGATCTTCTTGTATTATAGCCATTACAATGTCTGTCTTCCAGCCTGATCACTGTGAGCAGGTATTCCATGGTATTTATTTTTGTATTCTCAGTGCTTAGCGTAATAAATTGCTTAATAAATTTACATTGAATGAATGAACAATTAAAGGAACATTTATTTTATTCCTTTTTGGCAAGACATAGGAAACTCAAGATTAAGGACAATTGAACTTCAGGACTATTGAGAAAATTGGCATTTAAAAAAAGATGTAATGTCAAGTAGTGTGTAATATTTCAAATAAGCGATGTTCAGCATCATCTTAGATATTTGTAAGTTCTTAATAAGCTATTAATAAAAAATAATACATATTTTCAAGTTAATAGTTGATATTCTGACCACAGATACTATAACCACAGTTCGTTCCTCTGAGTATTCAGCATTACTATAACAAGACTAGGTAGTTTCTTGGTATTATTCTCAGTTTCATTGTTTTTAGTCAGACATTGATTGAGTGCCCCGTTTCATTATTCAAGGTTTGCCTAAAGATTAAAGTGAGAACCTCTAAAATGTTAGTCGTACTTAACATGTAACATTTATTGTATACTTTTTTCTAATAAATACGTAATCAGTACAAAAACCTGAAAAAGCTGGGAAAAGCACAAAGGAAAAAATATCTGTAATCCTATCACCCCAACATAGCCACTATTAATGGTTTGGTGTCTGTTCTTTTTATGTTATAAATCTACAAATATCTGTTAAAATAAAATGTAAAATAGGCAGTGTGAGTGTTACAGAGAGGGGACAGGGAACATCTGGAGATGAGTTCTATTCTGGCTTTGTCACTAGCCAGTATGACCTTGGGAAAGATCCTTTATCTCTCTAGAGTTCTGTTTCTTCATTTATAAATGGATTGTCAGAGTATCTAATGGCCCTTTCTTACTTGAAAGTTCTGATTTCATTGAAATCGAACACCTTTGAAGACAGATTTCAGGAGGGTGAAATTGAAGGTGTCTAAGTCCATATTCATCTTAATTATGAGGCAGATTTAAAAATCTTGAACTGATATAAATATTTCTTGCTAATATCATTAGGTTTTATTATTATGCAGCAGTGATACTTAAAGTAGCGAACTTCTCTTGGAACAAGAACCACAATCTGAATCTCAGATGAAGGTATTTGAGCTGATAAATACGTTTTTAGGAAAATGTTAAAATAATTCTCATAAACCTTTAAGTATGTAACCAGAAGTAGGAAATACGGTTTCACCTCTATTTTAAGTACATGGTATTTTATCAAAAAAGCATACCAAGGAGAAAATCAAAGCAACTATTCTACTTGATTCTTTTTGCACCTCAAGAAAATTGATTTTGTCTTCCCTTCCCTACTCCACGCGTACTGTAAAAATGGAGATTGGTATGCAAGCACTATTGCATATTATGCACCAAAGCTTTAAAAGTGTTCAAAGGTGTCTGGTTTATCGTAGAAGGGTCAGTTTTTCACATTAAACAATCTTTGTTGAACAGTTAAGATGTCCTTTTACTCTTACCATTTCTTAGTAGGATTTTTTTGTATGCATTTTAACGGTTATTTAAGAGTCCCCATGTGCTTAGAAAGGAATCTGAATATATGTGCCATTTTTTTTTTAAAGCCTCAGCACAATGTAGGTTATTCCATCAATACCATCAAATGACTGGGAGCTGTAGTTGGAACAATATGTAAAAATACAGCTTGTGAAAGATTTCCTTTATTAACTGTCATCATGCGCAGAATATATGTTCAAATAAACGTTGTGTAATAACTAAATTTGAGATTAATAGGCCCCTTAAGAAACAGCGAAGTCATTCAGAATAGTCAGTGAAAAATAGGCTGTAAGACTGTACCGTGCACATATTGTCCTGCTTACACGCTCTCTCTGGTGTCATTCCCATTTATCACTGTCGGCGGGCTCTGTTCTCATTAAAACAGTCTTGCACAAAAGCAACTTAATTTTCTTAAGAGGAGAGGACACCTGATTCAATTTAGCACCCAGAAACAGTAACTTGAATATATTTTTTCCTTGTCTGAATTGAGATGAATAGTTACAAACAAAAATAGCCACCATTCACCCCTTCACCTCAAGATTAAGGATGTTAAATAGTTTTTTTCCATCGATATCAAGAAATGGACCTGTAGAAACAGGCGAGAAATGTAGCTTACTCTCAGAAAAGCAGTTTGATGGCATTTGCTTGTAACGTGCATACATGTGAACTTCTCTTCATTCCTGTAACGTTTTTAAAGCAGAGAATTAAAGTGATCCTTAAGATGGTGAATTTTAATGGTATATTCAATAATCTTTTTTTAAATTGGCGAATGCCTTGTAGCAGTTCTGTAGTGTTCATTTACATATATTTGTTGAGAAGAAATATTCAGCAGTCATTTTAAAACAATATTCTACTTTTTAGCCATTGCTGCTTTAAAAATACAATCACATAAATAATGGAATCAAATGAAGAATGCCCCTTTAACGTTGAGCATGGTATATAAACTTGCATTTTAACTGATGTCATATATTTACTTTTGTGTGGCATGGGTCAATAATACCTAAATGTAATATAGAAATGTGTAACTCAAATTTTACTTCTTATGAGATTTATACAGCGAAAATAGTGGGAATTAAGTAGTCAGTACTAAAATGTCCTAGCAATTAAGGTGCTTATCAGCCAATTATGATTTTTAAAACACACAGAATAAGCTTTTCTTAATTCTTTTTTTTTCTTGGCTTTTCTATAGCATTGTGCAAAGTACCTTACAAGTAAAAAGAAAATATTTCATGTCTCCTTATTTAATTGGAGACTAAAGATCGGAATTCAGTCTTTGATGTCTTTATGCTTTTTTCAAACTGAATCTGTGCATAGAAAAGGAATAAATATTAGAGCTAGTTCTTCTTCTTGTGAATCAGAGGCAGGAGTGATATAAATTCATGTAGTTGAGGAATTTTTCCATGGTGGGATAATGCAGCTTTGATCTCCAACAACAGTCCCCAACAGTCAGTTTTCTTTTCCTTGTGTTTCCATGTGTTATTCCATATGCAATCGGAGCATGAGATTATGCGAAGTGAAATTTAACAGCCTACTCAAGTTTATATTTTAGAGGAAGCGCTTTTCACTTATCTGACTTGCCTCATTCATCCTTTATTATTTAGTCCTTTGTTTAGGAACACGATTGTATCAGTTAGGCTTCAAGTAACAGAAAATCAGACTAAAAGTAGCTTAAATAAGCAGGGACTATTTTTCTCATATACGGAGATGCCTGGAGGTGGAGGTGGCTGGCATTTGTTCTGTGGCTGAATGATATTAGGGTGGTTCTCTCTGCACCGCTCTTGGCCTGTCTCTCCCGGATGTAAGGTCGCTTTCACTGCTCCAGGTGGAGAGAAGGGAAGAAGGGCGGTGCCAGAATCCCATCTCCCTAACCCCGCCACCATCAAGCGGAAACCACTGTATATCTCATTGGCCAGAACTTTGTTGCTTGGCAACCCTAGTTTTTCCTATTTCATTCTTACTTTTGCGTCTTCTTTAAAGAATTGTTTCTGAAGGCATATGGTTAGTCTCATATTTTCTTCTTGAAGTTTTAAAGTCATGCCTTCCAATTCTAGGTCTTCAATTTAGGTAGTAGTTTCTCTTTCAGTATATTGTGAAAAGTCAGTTTCTTCCCTTTTCCTAACAGCATTAGGATGGAGCGACCGTCATATGTAGCTTGCTTTCTCACATTGTTTGTACTTTTTTTTTTTTTTTTTTTTGAATCGCAAACTCCTATTCAGTGGGGCTTGTTTTATCCGGGCATCCACTTTGCTCTGTATTCCTGAAGTGACTCCAAGGGGAAGTTTTACATGTACTTCTTTCTGGGCCACAGGCGTTCTGCTGGTCTTTGATTCATTTTGTCTTTTCTTTTCTTTGGATTAATCATGAGTCTGGGAATTGTTGAATCACATGGGTAGTGTAAATTCCAGCCCGTGCCCACCCTTGCTGCAGACCCATGTTACCTGCTTGACTGTCTATGGGGAGTTTTCTAGTTGCTCTTACTTGACGGGCAGCCCTTCAGCATCCTGCTCTGATGGCCACGGGTGCCTCAGCTCCTGTCCTCACCCCCTGCAGCCAAAGCCCGTGATTCCTGTTGCTTCATGTGCACGAATCAGGTTCACCTGGGAGAGCGCATGCTTGACCACTATGGCTTTGACTTCTGTATGTCTCGTACCAGGGCTTTTTGTTTTAGCTCAACTATAATTTCAGATGTTATGATGTTATGATAATCTCTTCATTGGGTGATGTGAATTTGATGATCATGTGCATGAAGTACTATCTCACATACTTCAGTTCCCCGCCTGTACCCTCTCCTTTGACATCATATCTGGCAGATCTGAAAATTTTCGGTTCACTTTTCATTACAAAAACAGTCATATATTTAATCATTATGATCAACTTTTTGTTATGAAATGATTCAGAGTAGTCTAGCTTTAAACTCCAAGTTCCCTTCTCTGCCAATTTAGTCCTAATCTGTTTTTAAAAATGCAGAAAATCATACTTTTTCTTAATGAATATATATATATATGAGATAAAAATATAAACTTTGTTTTAAAGAAGCCTTGAGAGGGGAAGGGACAGCTGAAGTTGGGGAGGGTACAGCTCAAGTCATAGAGCACATGCCTAGCATGCACAAGGTCCTGGGTTCAGTACCCAGTACCTTCTCTAAAAATAAATAATAAATAAACCTAATTACCTCCTCTTCCTACAAAAAAAAAACAAAACAAGAAAAGAAAAAAAAAAAAGAAGCAGTGGGGAAGAGAGCATGGTCTGTCTCACTCTTTTTTTGCTTTCTCACCCTCCCTACTCTGTGGAATCCGGGCGAGAGTAGGACTGTCGCATGAGAAGGAGAGGGACAGAGTCTGATCTTATTCATGCGGTTCTGAGCTGGCTTTCAGTGTCCTCTGTCATGGCAGGTGTCCACATGCTATACTCTTTCCTGGAGCATTTGAGGTGGGAATTCTTCAGAGTACACCTCCAGCCCCTGCCCCTCAACCTATCCCTTCAGCCTCTCACTGCTGCAGTCTCCTCACCCTGGAAGTCTGCTATTAGCATCTCACAAAGTGAATCAAGTTTGATGGCACTCCATCGAGGCACGTACTTGGCCCATGGAACTGACAGAACCTTCCCCATCACAGAACTGAAATATACTTCGCCCGATTGCTTACCTCCCTCCCTGTGCTGCCACTGTGCTCTGTGCTAGGCAGCCTCCCCACCCTCGACCGTTTCTAGTCTGCAAGCGAGTGCTTGTCTCTGGTTCATTCCACGCTCTCCCTATTCCCCCTGCCACAATTCTAGGGAATGTTCCTTGATGGTTCCAAGAGCTCTCAGTGCACCTGCTGCTGTGGCAGTGAACGTCCATCCCCAACCTGGGGGTGGAGGTGTGCTGGGCATGTCAGCTTCCTCCCCTAGAGGAAGAGGAAGAATCAAAAGACCCACTACTCCTAGAAATTCCCTTCCTCAATCTCCTCAAGAGCTCTTAGTCCTTATTGTACAGCCTGCATGTCAAATGGCCTCTCGCTTAGTTTTCGTGTCTTTTTATAAGCGTTGTGTGGGTATGTGTGGGCTATTACTTTAGAATGGTGGTATACTTGCCATGCAGACCCCTCAGCTTGGAGCATTATTAAGAATTCTGAGACAACCATGAATGTCCCATTTTAACATTTGGTAAGCATTGTTGTATACGTTGACTCTGGAAGCAGGTTATGCAACAGTGAACACCAGAAGTTTCATAAATTAACTTTTAGTAGATCATGTGCACTCAGTGTACACAATAGATTTCATTTTTTAATTTAGTGGACTTATGAGGGAAAGAAAAAGAGGGGTTTGGGGCCAGCATTGTGGAAATCTTAAGATACAGGGTTATTAGGAGAAGACTTGGGTCGGGTCCAGGGGTGTCATATGTTTGGAGTGCAGTCATTTTATAAAGGGACCACACATTTCTGTAACCCCAGAGCATGGAAGGTGGTCAGTGCACAGCAGTTACAGGAAGTGAAGGTTTCGGGCTCACTGTAAGATAAAACTTCTGAATATTGAAGGGCATTCAACAATGCAAGTGCTTGCTTTCACGAGTTAAAGAACTCTGTCCCCATTCCTTTTAGTGTTTTTTTTAATTTACCTTTTTATTTCAAATAATTCCAAGTAAGTTGTGACAAAATTAATTCATTATTGAACTTGCTCAATTTTCTAAAATAATTTAATGAAGACAGGCTGTATAATACATAAAGAAACTTTAGTAACATACCATATAGCACATAAAATTGGTCTGATACTAAAAACAATGTATTATCTAAAAACGTGTACTATAAAGGAAGCCATATACTCATACCTCAGTATGAACTTTTTAGTTAGCATTGATCAAATTGTCCATCAAACGTGATTACACTTTGCACATAGGATTCCTGAATTAATAATGAAAACATTACTGTGCAGGCTCTTCAGTTAACACAGGAAGTATTCATTCATTCATTCATTCATTCATTCTTTGATTCAGTAATATTTATTGAGGGTCTGCTGCAAGTCAGATTACGTTCTAGGCAGTGAAGACACAATCTTGTACAAATTAGACAACATTCTTCTTGTAATGGAGCATTCTAGAGGGGGAATGAATGGATAATTAAACTGTTTCTAGCAGAAGAGATCATAACAAATGAAACACTATATTTAAAAATCAGTAGAGTCTATCAGATACGGCTTCCAGAAGACAGAGAAGAGGAAACTCACATCCTAAGAGAGTCTGGTCATATAATTTGAAAGGTCCTACTTTCAGAACAGATTGCCTTCAGTGGCTTATGTTTGATCTCAGTACGTGAAGTTGTATTCTCTCTAGCCATGTTTGTTTTAATATAAAAATACAAGTGGTTTTTTAGTTTATTTTCAAAACCAAATAGTCACATGCTGCAGACACTCGTTGAAGTTGCCCCCTGTTCATCTTGTGTCTTCTTAGACCCCGAGCACAATGATGTGTGTCCAGAGGGTATTCAGCCTCCAGCTTGTCAGGCAACCAGCAAGAGATCTCACTAATGTGCAAAGGAGGGATTGAAATCTTAGTTTTACTTGAAAATAAAATGCATATTACGTTTTTAAGACAAAGGGATTTAAAATGCAAACAATAAATGGCTCAATGTCTTGCTGCCAAGATACAGAAGTGTAACACGTTAAAAACAGAAAGCCAAACAGGACAGACAGGACAAAATAAAAAATAAAAATGACCTGCCCACTCAGTCCCTTTCAACAAATTCAACCATAGTTGAGGTTTTTTTTGTGATTCCTTTCAGAAAAAATAGTGTTTTTTTAAACTTATCTGTGTGTGCACATATTTACATAATAGGAATGTGATATTATAATAAGAAATATATATTTGGTTTTTGTCTCAGTTCCTGGCACAGAGCTGCTAAAACACTTGGATCTCCTAAGTGAGAAGAACTGGAAAAGGTGCCGTTTGTTATGCTAATCAGGCGACTTTTGGAAAATCCCTAGCTAACTTGAGGATGGGGCTGGTTGCCAGGGGAACCAACCAGTGATTAGAAGGTTGGATCCCTGGGGAGGGGAGAGGGGTTGGAGATTGAGTTCAGTCACCAATGGTCAGTGTTTTCATCAATCATGCCTGTGTGATGGAGCCTCCATAAAACCCCAGAAGAACGGGTTCAGAGAGCTTCCAGGTTGGTGAACACTGGAGGTGATGAGAGAGTGGCGCACTCAAGGCAGGGAAGCTCCACACCCTTTCCCCACACCTCGCCCTGTGTATCTCTTCTATCTGGCTGTTCCTGAGTTACAGCCTTTCATAATAAAGCAGTAATCTAGTGGGTGAGCTGGTTTCCTGAGTTTTGTGAGGTGCCCTAGCAAATTGGTCAAACTGGAGGACAGAGTTGTGGAAACCTCTGAT
This sequence comes from Vicugna pacos, assembly GCF_048564905.1. NCBI lineage: Eukaryota > Metazoa > Chordata > Mammalia > Artiodactyla > Camelidae > Vicugna > Vicugna pacos. The sequence goes on from NC_132988.1 coordinate 17,685,104, forward strand.
TTATAGCCAATTGGTCAGAAGCACAAGTGACAACCTTGACTTTTGATTGATATCTGAAGTGGGGCAGTCTTGTGGTACTAAACCTGGGAAATCTGATGCTACCTTAGAGTAGATGGTGTCAGAATTGAGTTGAATTGTAGGAGACCCAACTAGGGGTGGGTGAATTTCATGGTGGTGTGGAGAAACACATCATACACACTGTTTTAAAACTTGCTTTTTTATGTATAATATCTTAGCCAGCTCTCAGATGAGTATATCCAAAGCATCTTTTTAATGAGTATTCGTTGGTAATTTGAGAGTTTATTTAACTAACTCTCTTGCTTGTATAGCAGTGGCAAGTTTTTTTAAAAAGAAATTTATATTAAGCATATTTATATAATAATATCATAATAGGGAGGTTAAGAGAAGTAAAATGAGATGTTGTGAAAGAGATACTTATATTGGGTGGGAGACCAAAGTCTAAATCTGTCATTTCTGTTGCTTGGCTGTGGTGCCAGGTGGCATATCTGGTCCTCTGTGCCTCTGTGTCTGCCGGTCCGTGAATTTTGCCAAACACATGGAATAACTTAGGTGGAGAAGTAGACTTTGGATGTTTCTGGGGATCCTGCTTATTTTAGTAATCCATTAGGAAACGTGGAGCTGCGTCATCAGATTCCTTCCTTAGAAGACTTTATTTAGTCTGCTGTCAGGCAGGAAGGCATGTAGGTAGATCATTCAATAGTGTGACAAGTGCCTGGCAGAGGCTTGCTCAGGGCATTGTGGCAGCAGGTACAAGGGCACTCAGTCCACCTAGAAGTGTAGATGTGTGTGTGTTGGAGATGGTGATAGAAAACTTCTTGGAAGGACTGCCTAAGCTGAGTTCCTAAGGTACATGGGAGTTACCTGGGTCGAGGAAGGCAGGAGGGCGTTCCAGGCCAAGGAGCAAAGAGGTAAGAAACAGCGCGATGAGTCAGGGGACTCACAAGTTGGTTAGTGTTGTCAGAATATAAATCTTGAGGCAATAAATGAAATGGACAGAGAGCTGTGGCTGGAGGCCTTATACATCATGATGAGAGGCTGGGAAGTCCCCCTTAAGTCAAAAGACATGCATGTCTTTCTGTATCAATTCTAAATATTTATCATCACTCTTTGGAACTCTGGAAAACATAATTCCTTCTTGTGCTGAAACTACGTTGAGCCAACTGTTAGCTTAATTATCTATTGCTGTTGAGCCCAAGATCTTCGGTTTGGTGTCTGATTTCACATGGCTCTCCAGAGTACCCAGAACCTTATTAGCCGTGTCACAGATGGTTGCCAAGCTCACTACGTGGGAGCACTGAGGGATAGCGTAGGTGAGTGAGTTCAAATCCATCACCACTGTCAGAAAGACAACTAAGAAGAAGTTGGCCTGCAGTATCTTTTGATACCTAAGACATCCCATCACTGTCGTCACCATGATTTTATAAAGTGCAGGAACATAGTCAGTCCACATGAAATATATTGCTTGTGTTTGAGTTAAAAGAGAGAACAAGATGGAGTGGGAGTGTAGTGATTTGATCTGATGAGTTGATACTTAATTTTACTTTGACTTCTGAGTCTTTTTACATCTAATGATTCTTTTTTTTTAATGTTCAGCAAAACCATTAGTTATCTAGTCTAAGGTTGGTGAAAGGTACTGGATAGAAACAAATTTGAAATGAGAAGCTCAAAGCGGAATACTTCATGCCTTTACTAAAAAGATTTAAATTCATTCTAAACACAAAATTGGGTCTAGAAATAAACATTGTGGGGAAGGTGTGTTTTTGTAGAAAGCATGGCATTATTGCCTATTGATGTCCTCATTTATTTATACAGTTTTACTTATTTTTTCCACACATAAAACTTTTTCCTGAATCATCTATAACAAGATTCCAGGAAGATATGTTAAATATGTTGCCGTAGTTTACAGTTGTCATCTCTGATGTTTTATTTAGCCGAGTCTTTTTTTTTTTTTTTTTTTTTTCCCTGCTCCCTGCACAACATGGAACACCATATGCCATTGTCCCCATCAGGAAGCAAAGGTTTCCCTGGGCTGTGCCTGTGCCTGTGTTTATGCCACAGAGGAGCTGTGGTCCAGTGCCATCTTTTATTGATAAGGCCGGCAAAGGAGAAATCTAATGAAATTATCAAAGCTTTGAATTAATTATGAACTTGAATAGGAGAGCTAAGCTCTCTGGAGCCAAGGATCTCATTACCCATGCACTCTCATTGCATTCTCTTCTGGAGCAGAAGGCATTTGCAGCTACAGCTCTTAGCTTAGCTTTGGACTTTATTCAAACTTGCAAAACTGACATCCTCTTCTTGCTACAATGTGGCTGCTAACGTCCATGATGATTAATTTAATTCTGCTCTGGATCTACAGGAGATGTCAATAGGTTTTCTCTACCCCTTCTTCTGCTTTTTATTATTTTTCTTTCTTTTTCCCCCCATCAAATTGGATGTCATACAAGTTTTTATCCTTTTGGGGCAATGTGAGAAAGAGAAGCTTTCAGAATTCAGGTGTAGCCTCACGGAATATTGTGATTGACTTAAAGTTAAGAACTATATTATATCTACTATGTATACCCGGGATATTTAGGTAAGCACAAAGTCAAATATTTCTTCTTTGAATTTTGAACACCAAATGGAAGTTTTTCTTGCTTGTTTCCACTTTAGAATTAATGGTGTAGCAATAACTTCCGTGATCTTAACAGCATTGTTCATATGTCTAATGTGTGTTGTATGGGAACTACAGATCTCACTATTTGGGTGTTGCTCATAGGACTTATGGTCCCTGATGGAAAGTGGTTAATGTTTGCTTTACAATTCTGGTATTCTTTTCCCTAGTAATATGAAATTCCTTCCTTCCTTCCTTCCTTCCTTTCTTCCTATCTCCCTCCCTCTCTCTTTCTTTCCTTCTTTCTTTCTTTCTTCCTTCCTTCCTTCCTTCCTTCCTTCCTTTCTTTCTTTCTTTCTTTCTTTCTTTCTTTCTTTCTTTCTTTCTTTCTTTCTTTCTTTCTTTCTTTCTTTCTCTTTTCTTTATCTTTCTCTCTCTTTCTCTGTCTCTGTTTCTCTCTCTCTCTCTCTCTCTTTACTTTTTCTTTGGTGAATAAATCAGCTTCTGACTGTTTTAAATCTAGTAGCAAAATCAATAACAATAAGGTTTCGACTTACTATTGGTGATGATTCTTTTGTACTGTCATATAGGTTCAAAGCATCTCATGGCAAGCCTTTTCTGCTTGCTTTTGAGACCCATTATTTATGAATTCCTAAGCTGCAGCTCATCTGTCTTAGTAAACTACAGGCCACTGGCAATTTTTGTAAGCAGTGACTAACTTTGCTTTACGGAGTCAGTGTTTTGAGGTTTTGCATAGTGGGGGATGGGAGAACGAGAATCTGCTTTTCCTTTTCCTATTTACTTTCAGTGAGTTTTTCCCCCCATTTATTTTCTCTATAGGCAGCTGCAATATTTAATTCAGCCTTTGGAAGTTTTTTGGTAAGTAAACATGGTTTAATTTGTCTATGATAACTTTTGCTGTGTTGTTGTTTGTTTGAAAGATTTAGTGGAAATTGGACTTTTATTTTTTAATTTTTTTACTATTTGGTTAAATATAAAAGTTCTTGAATCCTGTCATGTGCCATTATCCATGCCCTGAAAAAAATTAGTAAATAAAGGAAATGTTCTTTTACAATATAATTTGGAGACTTGGGTTTAATATTCCATTTAATACATTCAAGGAATCAATTAAAACACTATGTGTCTCCTTATAGAGGTTATATCAATATATTGATCGTTTAATGAGGTCCTTTAGATTATTATTATTTTGTATCATGGGACTGAGGATTTGTAAAAGGAAACCCGACCCAGCTGGTCAGAAAGAGAATGCTAATTTACTTGTTGACATGTCATTTATTTTGTACATTTCACTGTCAAAGAAGCTACTGTCTTGGATACTTCTGAGAAATCTATGTGAGAAAAATTTGAAATGAGGAAATAACTAATGAGTAATTTGCAAGAAAATGCAGTATTTTCTGACATGTGAACCAGAAATTGTATATAAAAAGATTAAAAATAGTTCATCTTTCATAAGTAGAACTGATATATTTATAAGGACACTACTATTTGAGCATTTTCAATCATTATGTTTTAAACAGATGATGTAACAAAGACTTGGTTTGTATTATGAAGGAAAGAGAAAGAAACTGAGTTTTCTGTCAATTGAGTAGTTTATTTATGCCCTCCTAAATCTCTGTTAAATTCAGGAAAGCAAATTAGAATATTGTATTTTTAAATATATAACTCATAAACAGATATGTGGTACAGTGATTTACAAAACATTGAGAATTAAATCAGTGAGGTATGTAAACTGGTTCACGAGTCTAGACAGAATGTCAATTACTTCTGTTTAAAATACTCTTAATGTCACTTATTATTACATGTATTTAAATGCAGTTGAAGCTTTGAGACATATTGTTAAGTAGTGTTAATTCTGCATAGTGCTATATATAGCTTTTACTGTCCCAGTGTTACAGAGCTTTTAATAATGTAGCTTCTGCAAAATGATATACTTAGATCCTATCTTGTTTTTAAAGAAATAATAACGTTATTCCTGATGGTATATTATTCAGTTTTAAAAGAGAGATTGTAGAGTCTATTTAATGAAAATGATCCTTTGAGCTCCTTACTTTATACTTGGTAATATTTTATTATCATTATGTTGCGTATCCAAGTATTATTTTCTATATGTTGTCCCAATTGACCAAATAATATCTGTAAAATATGATCTTGCTGGAGGCCAACTTGTAATATGGTTTGGATTCATGTATATCCACTATCAAAACATGGTTTCCTCAGCTGGAGCTCTTACTCTCTAAAATGTCTGGTGTAATTGAGAAAACAAATTTGAGGCAGTTGTCTGAGTAACAAAAGCAAAATCCACTGTCCTTTGGTTGGAGGGCAAGCTCACTAAGTACAGTTTGAGCGTTGCACTGACTGCATGAACAATAACGTATGATGATACGTGTTCTACCTGGCCCAATTCTTTGGTAAGATCCAGTGAAGTAAAACTTGTGCTAGAGATTCTTTAGGATTTTTGTTACATTCTTTTACTTTTAAGAAGCTATGCATTCTCATTCCTTAGTCTTTTGCTCTTTTTCCTCTCTACCTTTTTTTTCTTACATTACTTAATCAGTCAGAAGTGTTTATTGATCTCCTGCACACAGAGGTAGTTTTCTAGTAGCTGTAAAGTGGAAAAAAAAAATGACATGGGTCCCACTATGGTGTGGCAATAACAGGTAGAAAAAGAAATACAATGTAAAAGCTAACAAGTCAAACAAAAGTTACCAGATGATGTATGATCGAAAGGTGAAACTCTGAATTGAAAGATCCGACAGAAACAATTTTGCTCTTGGGCCTTGAAGTATGTTAAGACATAGTAGAGAAGAGAGGAGAGGAAAGGGCGTGAGCAATGACAGAGAGGCAGTCGTGTCTTCCATTTTTTATTCCTCTCCCTTTCCTTCCTTTTTCTTTCCTAAAGTTGAAAATTACCAGAAATGGTTGAGAATAAAAATTATGATTGGCGATGTTTTAGTCCCGTGTTAAAAGAGAAGTAATTCTATTTCTCTTTTCCCCCTCTCTACCATAGTTACAATGAACCTTAGATTATCAACTGTGGACTAAATCGGTTAGACTTAGGTTTAGTTTACTTAACAGAAAAAAAAAAATAGTGGCTTCTACAAGATAAAGGTTTATTACTATATTATGTAGGATCTGGAGGGATCCTGTCCAGGTATGATTATGGGAGCTTCATGGTCTCATTGTGAACAGAGATACCTATCTTTCTCCTCCATCATCTGCAGCATGCAGCTTCCTTCATCAAGGTTTCCTCATGATCCAAGATAGCTGCTGGAGCTCCAGCCAAAAAGATACCTGGATAGCAAAGTCTTTACCTTGAGAAAGCACAAAAGAGCCCCCCTAAAAGCTAAATCTGCTTTCTTTAAACAGAATTCCTGGAATTCTGACACCATACTTGCAGTAGCGTCCTACTGCTGAACTTAGTCCTACGATCGTGCCTCGCCTCTGGAGAGGTTGGGACGTGTGGCAATTTGCTAAGAGCTACAAATTGGATTTCTGTTACTAAGGAAGGAGAGATGTATCAAAGGCAGCTAGACTTTTCTGCAAATGAGCATTGTACATCAATTACCAAGAGTTTGAAGAAAGATAAAACTCAGTTGAATGATATGAGAAGGTTTCAGGGAGAAGTTGATGCTTGAGCTAGGCTTGGGAAAAGGACTTATTTTAGAGGGAAATTCCAAATGATAGCCTTCATGTTTTATTCTGTTATTGTTAAAGGGTGGTACTTGTTAGAGGGTTTTATATATATATATATATATATAAATGAAAAGTATCCAACTATCCTTAAAATTTAGGATTATGGGTAGTAGTACGGTTTCTAGAGTCAGACTGGGTTTAAATCCCTAGTTGACTGAATACCATCCTAACCACATAACCTTTCCTATATATAAAATAGGGTAATGATAGTACCTAAACTATACAGTTGAGGTGAGGATTTAATGGGATAATCTAAATATATAATCTATATAAAATTCTTATATGATGTAGTAGGAATAACTGATTTTGTCCAAATTCTGCTGTGAATTTTTTGTTTGTGACCATGGACATTCATTAAAAGAAAGAAATTGGTTATCTGTGACAAAGCCCTGTAATTCTAAAATACACTGATTCAATGACTATCCTCTAGTTATGAGTGACCATTTCTTTTGTATTTATAAAATGAAATCTGAAAAAGGCTATTTACTTCAGATTGCATTAAACCTTTAAATGAAAAGCTTCTATTAGAAGAATTTTTGAAGAACTCTAAGGGCGTTCTTGTAGATTTTCAGACATCTGGGTATACCAAATAAAATACTGTACCTATTTATAGCTAGTTTAATAATGTCCCAGGTCTAATTAAAACACAGTGTTTTTAAGAACTAATTGTCACAGAAAACTTTTTTTTTTTAAATGTAGCTAGGCCGGTAATAACCAATGATGGATGAATTCAATTTACATAAATTTCAGACCAAGAGAATATTTTAAAATCATGCCACAGAGGATTGCTTTAAGAACTTAATGTCATTATCTCCTCCTCTCATTTAAAGTGTTTGGTTTACAATAATTGTGGAGCATAATAAGTGTTTTGAGATTTCCCTCTTGATGAGATTTTAATAATATTTGATAGTCCATCACCCTGAATAACTAAACTGTTATCAAAATTTATATATACATATTTTTAAAATGTAAAACCATATATTTCAAGTTCAACCATTTCATGTGTTGCTTCTGCATCAAAAGAAAGATTAAAAAAATAGATTTAGATATTGTCAACTTTTTGAAAAATTCCAATTGAAAAATCATTTCTTTTTAGAAAGATTCAACTGTGTTGAAAAAAAATTGATCACATGATTTGTTAGACCTTAAGCATTTTTGATTTGGAGGCTAAATTCAGTGTTTCCATGTCTTCAAGAATTATAAGATAAAGTTTAAAAGGAAAATGTAGAACTTTTTCTTTTTAGACTCCTTGGCTTATTTTATTTTTGGTAGCTCCTACTTTTAAAGAGAAACCCTAGTGAGTAGCAAAGTCAAAATACCAAATTGAGTTTCTGATAGCTATGTTATACAACATTATAGCAGTTCATGGCAACATAAATTAAGGATTCCTGAAACAGTAGCAAAGAGTCTAAGCAAAGTTAAATCATTCTGGTGAATGTATAACACCTAGTCTAAAAAAGATCTTTGAGTCGCTGTTTACTTTCTTAATCTCTTCATTTAAATGATCAAGAATGGTTTTTTATACAATTCTCCTTTAAAATAGTCACTGCCTGAACCAGAGAAGCTATTCTAAGATGAGTAATTTTCTTTCTTTTTATGCCAGACCAAGGGTTAAAAGAAACTCCTTACCTTGAGCTGAAGAACTAGCCAGCACATATTTTTCTTCCCTTACTCGATTGTTCTGTCTTCCCTCTTTGCTTTAGCTGGTCCGCCATTACTACTCAGCTTTGTAGAAAGATTTGTATAGTTAAATGATGCTATTATAGTTGTTGAAAGAAAAAAGTCTCAATCACAAATGCCATGTTTTAATAACTTGGGATATGTGTTTTTACCTTCTTTAGTCTTCCTTTCTTGTACAGAAATGTGCTCAGCCGCACTCAGAACGGTCAGAGAGGAAGCACATTAACACTGTTACTAGTTGGCTGCTGTGTACCACTGCTCTTTAAAAATCAGATCAAGAATCTCAAATGTTAACAAAGAACGTTAAGGGTGGTACCATGTAGGACACAACTGTTAATTTGGTTTTCCTTTCACCTAAATCTAGGATGTCAATTTTTAATTTAGTTTATGGAATACTCATTTTGTGCAATACTGAAAACCTTGCTAATTTTTTTTTTCTTAACTTGCTTAAAATCTTAACCAACCCAAATCATTCAGTTAAAGTCTTGGTTTCCCCACAGAACTTCCTGACTTGTTTGTAAAACGGGTTTTTATTTTCATTAAGCTTAAATGCCAGAACAAACGAGCAAACAACTGAAGTTTTGAGCAATATTCAGGACCACCTTCCAGGATGTTATTTCAGGTTTATCCTTTTATTGCTAAGGACTTGATAAAATCAGGATTTAAAATAACTTACCCTGGGCTTTAAAATAACTTCTGAGCTATATTCAGACAATGGGAAGCTGATTTCTATCTTTATAAAACAGAATCCATCATCATGCTATGCATTTCATTCGGTCACCAATTTGGGCAAATAAACATTATAAAAGCTGGATTTCTGAGAACAGACTACTTTCTCTTAAAAAAAGAGTATTTTTCTATTTTCTCAGAGTCAGCTAGATTAAAGATACTTTTCTGGATACTGAAGCAAATACACAAAACATAAATACGTGAAAAAATAAGTAACAATAAAAGAATTAAGAAAAAAGGGAAGACAGGAATCACCTTGAAGGCAGTGTCTTCCAAATTTCGGGCACCTTTATGACTTTTGCCATGTCAACGTATTATTTGTATTATTAAATTAAAAAAATTTTAAATTTAAATTTATTTTAAAGCGAAACTCAACATCAGCATGACAAATAAAAACCAATTTTGTCATGAACAGCACATAACTGAAATCAAATCAAATGGAAAAAAAGCTGTTCTCAATTTGCAGCTAAACTCTGTTGCATACAGAAGGCTCTGTGTCCGATTCCTGCCCTCCTTTTGGTCAAAAGTGAAGTTAGCGTCAGTACCAAACCGAGAACTGTCTCCTCCTACAATCTGAAGTATTGAAAAAAGATTTGTTTTCACAAAGAGAGTAAGTTTTATCACTAATTGTCTGTGTGTCCTGTAAGTCATCTTGCTTTGACTTTTACTTTGGATAGCACTGTCTTAGACTCTGGGAAGCATTGGTCTCTAAGGTCGTTTCTCAATCATTTCAGCAAAGAAGTGAATTAAAACCGTTTGGAGAGGTCAAATGAGGGAACCCTCAGGATCAGGGACTCTGGCAACATGAACGTGTTCATGTGTCTTTTATTAGAGTATTTTCTACCTAACACTTGTCCAGAAAAGCAGTATGCATGTGTGTCTAACATGTTTATAGAGGTAAAAATGCGCTGTAATACTCAAATACGGAAAACCCCGTGGTAGCTACATTTGGATTTGCTTCTCAAACTCTTGTCTAAAGTATAATTATTGTAAATAAAAAATGGTCTTTGTTACTTTATAAAAATGTTCAGAATCCTTACCTACTCCATTTTAGTGGCGTGATGTTCTTTGCTGTCCGACAGGACGTGTGTAGCAACTAAATGCATTAGTCACAGTGACCATTTTTCTTGCAAATTTGTGACATAGATTTAATTATAGAAATGACCAGCAACTTACAAATCTAATTTTGGTGGAGGCTGAGGCAACTTTTTTTTTTTTTAATTTTAATAATGATGGATTTTTTTTTAAAGCAAAGATTTTATTACTATTTAAAGAAATCTACTGGTAGAGAACTAGCCAATTGACTGAAGTTATTTTATTACCCTTTAGCAAATGCCATGTGCTTTCATTTTTATTTGTATTAATTTTAAAAATGTCATCATTCCCAAACTGGAAAAGTATGTGCTCCTAGGCTCATTTAGGTAAAAATGAATAAATACAAATTTGGTGAGGTGGGGGTAGGATGTTTGTAAAGGGCCTCCTAAGGAATGTGATCATAGTAGTTGGTTGAAAGCAAGACTATTTCCTTAATTTGAACCCAACTGAACTGCAGAAGTACTTAGTCTATGGCCTTTAACAGGAGATACCCGCTAACCACTAAATGATGATAATGTGGTGGAGAGATTTTATTTCTCTGTTTCTATTTCTCCAAACTAAAAATTTACCATGATTAACCTGGTGATTAAGCTAGCATTTGGGGAATGTGAGGATAATAGTGTGGTGAGCCAAACAATAAAGTTTCCTGTCGTCATCTGCGTTACAGATTCTATTTTTTTTAATGCCTTTATTTATTTAAAAAATTGTTTTTGATAGACTTAATTTTTTTAGAGCAGTTTCAGGTTTACAGCAGAATTGAGCAGAAAATACAGAGTTCTCACATAGCCCTCCCCACGCACACATATATACTCCCCTACTCTCAACATCCCTCATCAGTGTGGCATGTTTGGTACAATTGCATCACAGATTATTAAGGTAAGAATATTAAGTCCAGTGACTGAAGGGAGGGGAGGAGGTAGTGATTTTCCATTCTTAATATTGCTCATTGACTTAGACCCCACTGCCATTCCCAAATAAATCTGGGCATGGGAAAAGAAGCAGGAGGGCATCAGAGGATGCATTAACTGTGTAAACTTGTGGATTATACCCACCAAACAGAACCATCCCTTTAATTACTGGTCTTTTTGATGAAAGTAAAGCTAGACATCTAAACTCCACTGTGGACTCAGGTTTTCATGTAAACATTTAGCACTTCTAAAAAACAATGGTTTGTGTTATTAGAAATGGCAGATTGAAGAGAGAGGAAAATACCATATGATATCACTTATATGTGAAATCTTAAAAAAAAAAAAGACAAGTGAACTTATTTACAAAACAGAAACAGACTCACAGACATAGAAAACAAAATTATGGTTACCAGGAGGGAAGGGAGTGGGAAGGGCTAAATTGGGAGTTTGAGATTTATAGGTACTAAATAATATATATAAAATAGATAAACAATAAGTTTATACTATATAGCACAGGAAACTATATTCAATATCTTGAAGAACCTATAATGAAAAGGAATATGAAAATGAATATATGTATGACTGAAACGTTATGATGTACACCAGAAATTGACACATTGTAAACTGACTACATTACAATAAAAAAAAATGGGCAGAGGAATAGAATTTCTCCACAGAAGACATACAGATGGCCAATAGGCACATACAAAGATGCTCCACATTACCCATCATCATGGAAATGCAAACCAAAATCAGAGTGAGATATCACCTCACATCTGTTGGAATGGCTGTTATCAAAAAGGCACAAGTAACAGATGTTGGCAAGGATGTGGAGAAAAGGAAACTCTCGTACACTGTTGGTGGGAATGTAAATTAGTGCAGCCACTATGGAAAAGAGTATGGAGGTGCCTCAAAAAACTAAAAATAGAACTATCATGTGACCCAGCAATTCCACTCTTGGATATTTATTTGAAAAAAATAAAAACACTAATTTTAAGAGGTACATGCACCCTAGTGTTCATAGCAGCATTATTTACAATAGCCAAAATATAGAAACAACCTAAGTGTCTATCAACAGGTGAATGGATAAAGAAGATGTGGCATATACACACAAGGGAATACTACTCAGCTATAAAAAGAATGAAAATTTGTCATTTATAACAACATGGAGGGTACTATGCTAAGTGAAATAAGTCAGACAGAAAGACAAATACTGTGTGATATCCCTTATATGTGGAATCTAAAAAATACAACAAGCTATTTGTAATATTTGTAATATTACAAAAAAGAAGCAAACTCATAGATATAGAGAACAAACTATTAGTTTGGTAAGGGATTAAAAGGTACAATCTACTATGTATAAAATAAATAAGCTATGAGGGGAAAGGGCAGGGAGGGATAAATTAGGGGTTGGGGATTAAGAGACCCATGTTACTATATGGGTCTCTATATGTTACTATAAAATAGATAAACAAGGACCTACCGTAATAGCACAGGGAACTATATTCAATTTCTTATAATATATAATGGAAAAGAATCTGAAAAGAAAAAAGTATATATATGTATGTATATGTACAATTCAATCACTTTGCTATACACCTGAAACTGACATTGTAAGTCAACTACACTTCAATAAAAATTTTTTTTTTAAAAGGAGTGTAAAATTCCTAGATGTAAATGGCATTTTTCACAGTGTGATTTCCCCAGGCATTCTGGTTCTTAATCATCCTTAAAATTCAATATTGTATGTCTGCCAACTTAAATGCTTTTAAAAAGCAGCTTATCAGATACTAGATCCAGTTTCTAAGTATATCAAAGGCTGGCTTAGAAAAGTACCTTATGGAGTATGAAAACAAATACATGCACGTATATTCAAGATCAGGACATTGTGCTGCACACCAGAAACTGAAACATTGTAACTGACTGTACTTCAATTAAAAAGAAAGAAAGAAAGAAAAATACCTTATGATATGTAACTTATTCTGTAAAAATATTGTGTTTAAATAAACTTTTTAAAAGCTATTATAGTTGTAGTACAGTTAACCCTCCATATCCTCAAGTTCTGCATCCAGGAATTCAACCAACCAAGGATTGAAAATGTTCAGAAAAAAAATTACAGGAAGTTCCAAAAAGGAAGACTTGAATTTGCTGCAGTGGCAACTATTTTTACATAACATTTACATTTTGGTAGGTATTATGAGTAATCTAGAGATGATCTAAAGTATATGGGAGGATATGCATAGATTATATGTAAAAACTACACCCTTTTATATAAAGGACTTGAGAGTCCATAGATTTTATTATCCACAGGGTTCCTAGAACCAATCCCTGCAGATACTAAGAGACGACTGTCTATGTTTAATATCATGTGAAATCAGCAAACCATTTTCCAAAGTGGTTCTACCATTTTACATTTCTACCAAGAATGTTTGAGGAATCCAGCTGCTCCATATCCTGGCCAGCCCTTGGAATTAGCAGTACTTTTTATTTTAGCCATTCTCATAAGTGTATCATGATATGTCATCATAGCTTTAATCTGTATTTCTCCAATGGCTAATGATGTTGGACATCTTTTTATGTGCTTATTTCCCATCTGTATATCTTCTTGGGGGAGTATCTATTCAAATCTCTTATCTATTTTTTTATGGGTTGTTTTCTTATAATTGCATTGTGAATTTTTAAATATATTTTGAACACCAGTCATTTATCAGGTATGTATTTTGCAACTGTTTTCTCCTAGTCTGTGACTTTTCATTTTCTTAATGGTGTCTTTCGAAGAGCAGAAGTTTTCAATTTTGATAAGTCCAGTTTATCTACTTTTTCTTTTATGGCACATGGTTTTTGTGTCTTCTCTAAGAAATTCTTGTTTATCCAAAGTCTCACAATTCTTCACCTGTGTTTTCTTCTAGGTGTTTTATAGTTTTTGTTTTTACATGTAGGACTCCGATCCATTTAGAGTTAATATTTGTATATGATTCCATATATGAGTTGAAATTCATTATTTTGCTTATGGTTGTAGAAGTTTCAAGTTTTTCTGTCTCTTAAATATATTCACCTTTCCTTTCCTGGATCTTTCCATAGCCTTTATACTTATAAAGCTCTTCCCTAATCACAATGTCAGATAAGGTTTTACATGTATTTTATCTTTATAGACAAAATGCATGTCTAATATATGTTTAAAAGCAAAGCTCATCATATAGGAGTTCAGTAAATACAAATGACAGTTTGAAAGTATGTCTCTTGATTTAGGTATCATTGGTTAAAGAAGTCAGTTTCTGTTGTTGCTGTCCCTACTGTTTTTGTTCCCCTGTAAGTCCATCTTTGTAGTGATACTCTTATAGCTACATAGTGATTCATATACCTGCCCCTGGAAATAATTAGATTAGTATTCATGACTGTTAAATATTGTTTCTCTATCTTAGGATATTACCCATGACATTAATATAATTACCTTAGAAAAAATTACTTTTTGAAGTATAAAATGGAGACGTATATAAAAGAGTAATTGAAAAAACAGAGAACTTACAGAAAATTTAAAAAAAAATTGTGTGTTGGGGAGTAATTAGGTTTATTTATTTGCTTCTTAATGGAGGTACTAGGGATTGAGCCCAGGACCTCGTGCATGCTAAGCAGGCACTCTACCACTGAGCTAAACCCCCCTCCCAGAGGACTTTAAAAAATAAAATATATAATTTTGAAAACCTTGATCAATTTGATTTTAACTTTTATAATTGAACAGGTTCTACTGATCAGGGGAAAGAAATCTCTTCATGATGAGAATATGGTGTCTTGGAAATTAAAGTCAAAGCATTACAGATGTCCAGGCTCATGAGATGAACATTGATTCATATTTTACATGTCCACTAATGGTTGTACTCTTAGGTTGCAGTTTATGCACTTTCTTTCTCTTTTGACAGAACCACATACTTGTTTACTTTTCCTGGGTAGTATTTTCTGTGATGTTTCTAGTAAGCAGAGTAATTAAAATGAAAATGCCCACTGTGTTTATACTTTTACTTTATAATGGCACTTGATCTTGTGGTCAGAATTTGTGGTTTAGTTTTTTATTATTCAGACAATTCTCTTGTAAGTAGTTATTTTCTAACGTTCCTTGGTTTTCACTTGAAAGCTTATGTTATTCTTCTTGTCTATTCATTTAGCAGAGATAATGCTTATTAACGTTATTTTGCTTTTGGTAATTCTCAAGAGCCAAGGTGATGCATCATACCTTCTTTCTCACCATCCTATATGTTGTTGTGAAATAAGCTATCTTCACTTACTACTTGTATATGTCACTCTTATGCCTCAGTACCTTCAGTGACTCTTAACTGCCCATCATCCAACTGACCATTCTGGAGTCCTCCCAGTGCAACACCATCCTGTCTCTCTTCAGTATCCTTCTTTCATTCCCAGATTAACATTGACTCACTGTTCCCCTCCCTCTCCTCTAACACTTGGGGCTCCCACGTCTTTGCTTATACTGTTCTCATCCTTTCCATATCCTATCAATTTCTCATAAGCCCGTCGGCTCCTTGAAAATTTCTCCAGTTTTTCTTTTTCTTTGTTTAGCTCTTGGGATGACTTTCCATCTAGATTATAACTGATTGATGTCTCTCTTCTTATTCAAATGAAGTCTTCATGAAAATGGATATTTATTTTGGGTGGTTTGGTTCAGTGCTCTGTCCCCAGAACTTGTAGTATCTGGCACATGGTAAGCACTCAAAAAATACTTGTTAAATGGATAAGACATGGAAGTAACCTAAATGTCCATTAACAGATGATTGGATAAAATTGTGGTATATTTAATACAATGGGATACTACTCACCATAAAAAAGAATAAAATAATGCCCTTTGCAGAAACATGGATGGACCTAGAGATTGTCATACTAAGTGAAGTAAGCCAGAAAGAGAAAGGAAAATACTATATTACCTGTATGTGGGATCTAAAAAATGACATAAATGAACTTATTTCCAAAACAGAAATAGACTCACAAACATAGAAGACAAATTTATGGTTACTAAGGGGGAAGGAAGGGGTTGAGGGATAAATTAGGAGCTCGAGAATTGCAGATACTAACTACTATATATAAAATAGATAAGCAGCAAGGTCCTACTCTGTAGCACAGGGAACTATATTCAATAGCTTGTAATGACCTATGATGAAAAAATATGAAAGGAAATATGTATGTATATGTGTGTGTATAACTGAATCACTATTCTGTACACCAGAAATTAACACAACATTTTAGACCTACTATACTTCAATAAAAAAATAGAAATCACCAAGTGAATGTTATTTTAACCACTCTTCTTCATACAGCTAAGATTGTAAAGTATCTTATATATAATATGCACTTAAAATGCATGCTAATTATTACAACTGTATGTTGAATTAGTTTGACAAAAATCCCAATATCACTATACACCAAACTTTTCTTACTTATGTTAAAGTGATTTTAAATTGTAAGCTTTTAGTCTCAATAGAACATATACTGTAGCCATAGAAATTTGTGTTGCTTTATATTCACAGTGTTGATTTGGAATGAAGGTGCAAACTCATTCCCACATCTAAATTTGATATTGGGTAATTTGTAAGATTGTTTTCTTATAGTAACTCCCTGTGAGGAGACTCCGGCAAATCACTGTCATGGATTACTAACCCATATGCTATTATCACTGAAATGATTTATTTGAAATATCAGAAAGGTTTTCATGAAAAATTGCTGCAAGTTTGATTAATACATATATATTTATAAACAGCTGGAGATTTATAAATAAAAGGATGTAGTAAGTGATTGCCATTATATAGCATTTTAGAGATTTGTTGCACTGTTGGTATTAAAGAAAAGGATTTTATCAGTAAAGCTTATCCTTTAACAACTTGTGAAATATATAATTAATATATAATTAATAATTAAATGTCACAAGTGAGAGCCAGATTTCTAGATAATACTGAAAAAAAATTGTACAGTATAAAGAAGTAAAAATACAAGTAAGTCTGAAAAACAGAAGAACTAATTTGATGGTGTATAAAAACGAGATCAAATCCGTATCTGAGAGACATTAGAAGTACTTAGAAAGTAGAAATGTCCAAAGAAACAAAAAGAAAGGAAGAAAAAGAAAGCCAAGGTGATAATGAGGAAGCAGATAACTTGAACTTGCAATATGATATGACAGCCAATGAAAGCTAATGCAGTTCCTTCTTTAGAGGCATCATGTTACAGCCGTCTGCACTTGAGTTTGGTAGGTTCATGATTCAGAATATTGCTTTGATGTTGGTCTTATGTGGTCAGAGGTTAAAGTTTGTTAAGTAAGATAGAGAAAATAATGAAGATGTGACTTTGGCTAGAAGCGTTTTGGAGAGTGATATGTACTTCTATACAATTGAGGAAAAAAAAAGAGAATTTTAAGATACTAAAGAAAGGGATGTAAAACTGTAAATCAGACATAATTTTTCTCCTGGGAGAGCTGGTTCCATTTTCTTATGATAACCTGAAAGATACATTTGTGCCATGTATATTTGTTATAGCAGCCTAATAAGCTATTCAGAATTCCTAATCGGTAACTGCAGTATATGAATTTGGAGCAGGGCAGCTTTTCAACCTTTCCAGTAACTAAAATCAGCAATGGGAAAAGTTATTTCTTGTTTACTGCCTCCCCCTTTGCCAGTAGACTTTTGTTACTTTTCTTTGTTCTTCATTTACTTCTACTTCTTTAAACTGAAGAGGAAAAAATGGGTAGAAATAATGAAAAACATGAGAGAAATGTATGTAGAGGCTTCCTGCCCTTTAATTCACAGGTATTTTCCCTCAAAGATGGTTGAATCCTGATTCGGTATCATTAAATGTCTCTATAGAATTTGGATCCATATCTCGTGTAGTTTCAAGCTAAACAGTTGTTGAAGTCAAAAGGTTAAATTTCCAGCTTTAAAAAAAATGGAATAAAAAGTCCCACCAGTGCAGAGAAGTGGTTTTTTAAAAAGGGGCTTAAGTGTGTAACAGTAGAAAACATCTCCATTAGGAAGAATACTTCCTCTTGCAACAAAATGCTATTGTTTTTGATATGAAGTTTCAAGATATATTTGAAAAGTATCATGAAGATCTCCCTAAGAAACAATCTCAACAATTACTAGTCTTGAAACAAATCTTCTATCATGTCTGGCCTTTTTTCAAATTCTGTCAACCTGGTGCCATAATCACTAAGGGTTTTTTAGTGACAAAAAGACCATAAACTAGTGAAAATCTCAAGTAGCATTGTGCCTCTCTGCCTTAGTTTTCCTAGATGTTTTTAGCCCTTTATTTATTTTTTTTGAAAAAAAATGTATATTTTTGAATATCTGTTGTATGTCGGGCACTTTTTTTTGTCCAACTATTTTTTATTTTTAATTTTTATTTAATTTATTTTTTTGGAGGGAGGAAATTTTATTCATTCATTTATAATAGTGGTACCGGGGATTGAACCCAGGACCTCCTGCGTGCTAAGCACACACTCTACTGTTGAGCAATAACCCTGCCCCCAAGCCTTTAGTTTCTATATGGAGACTGTAAGCAGTGAGACACCTAACATATATATATTTTGATAAGTGTTTTTAAAAATACAAACAAACTAGAAGGGGAATTTTTCTCCTTAAAGAAGAAGTTGGATGCCACATCGTTTTAAAGGAAGTTTTTCTTTCTCTGTTGGAAATCATTCTTGATGCTTTGAAAATCTGACCCCTTTTCTTGACTTAAGTCTTTGCTTGGCATGATATCATCCCTAAGCAGAATTAATTCCAGTAATATTACTGTTTTTTTTCCCTTTGTCTATTTGAATCATCCATTTTTAAGATACTGAGCTCCTCAGTGCCAGAGGTATAGGGGACATGTACTTTGTAAATTTACTACAGTCCTGTTTCAGAAACTGATTTTGTGGCTCCATCTTGCAGGGATGAACTCACATTAATTATACTCACATATAATGGTATATAAAGCAGATTGCCAATTTATTAATTGAGAGTGGGAAAAATAATTACAAGAAATTCTTAGACACCTGGGTTGATGCCTTATTGCCGCATGGTTAAATTTACGTGAGGAGATATTTTAATAAAAAGTTTACTTGGTGGGAATGGAATTAGAGGAAGGAGAGGCAGGGAGATCACTCCCAAGTTTGATTCTGTCAGGCTGTTGTTAAGTGAATGTGTCTGGCTCCACAACAAGGGGTACGTTGCCCTTGGAAACAGACAGGTTCATCATGTGGACCAGGGATCTTCTTTCCTAGATGATGCTTGGGTAGGTGCTCTTAATAGTTGCTTTTAGTTATTTTCTCACTGCTTCCATTGCTGACTGGTTTCCCCTTTTATAGACTTCCCAAACCTTAAAGTGAAGTCTTGCTGACAATGAAATCATTCTGATGTTTTAAAATGATTTTGAATGTCTATGCTGTCAAGGCATTTCCTTTACTTCCAAGTTCAGAGAAGGAAGAAACACAAATATAAAGTCCCCTTTCGTATTATCTATATAGTTAAACTGACTACTAAGGTAGCCACAAGCTACATGCAGCTATTTCAAATTTAGTTGGTTAAAATTAAATAAAATTAAACAATCAGTTCCTCAGTCACACTAGCCACATTTCAGGGATTCAGTGACCACATGTGACTGCTGGTTACTGTACTAGACAGTGCAGAATGTTGAACATTTTCATCACGGCAGAAAGATAACACTGAAGAGATGTTAAATTGACAAAATAGCTTGCAATTATCTATTTTAATATACTTTGGTGTCTGATATCTTTATATGTCTTCATTTTTGTATATGTATTTCAGATACAGCCCGACTTACTATTCCAGTCTTCTCTAGTGAATTTGACGTCGATTATACACACATGCTCAGCTAGACAGGGATTTTGTTGTTGTAAAGATGATAGTTGGTTAAGTATCCAGCACTTAAGCAATCTGCTTATTACAAAGAAAGGGGCTCATGAATTTTATTTGTAATTCTCCTTTGGCTCCTGAGAGGACTATTTACTCTGGAGTATTAGAAAAAACTCTAGTGCACAGCCAAAACATTTTAAAATGGTTATATTATAATTTGCATCATTTTGACTCCTCATAATGGTCGATTTCTTTCTTTTTCCAACACTGTGCTATTTTGATAAATTAATAACGCTTATTCAGAAGTGCTGACAATGCCAGGAAAATAAATGCAGCCTTAAACGTATGAGATGTCCTTTGGAAAATAGTATAATGTAGCTTGAGGTGCCTAAAAGTCAATCCATCTTCAAAGTCTGAATATGACTTTATTTTTAACTTAAGTGCCTTCCTCTGCATTTAACAACTGTTCTCATGGGACTCATAATTTTTTTTTTTAATCTGCTTTAACTCTCTTCACATTTGAAAGAACATGTTCAGTAAGACTGGTGTTGGGATAGACTGGGATTTCAAAATGTAGAATAGATAAACAAGATTATACTGTATAGCACAGGGAAACATATACAAGATCTTATGGTAGCTCACAGAGAAAAAAATGTGACAATGGATATATATACATATATATATTTTCATGTATAATCAAAAAATTGTGCTCTACACTGGAATTTGACACAACATTGTAAAATTATTATAAATCAGTAAAAAATGTTTAAAAAAAAGACTGATGTTTCTCACACGGTAGTTTAACAAGGTCAGTGATTTTCTATTATTTGGATTTCTTGATCAGTAAAATTTCAAA
This sequence comes from Vicugna pacos, assembly GCF_048564905.1. Taxonomy (NCBI): domain Eukaryota; kingdom Metazoa; phylum Chordata; class Mammalia; order Artiodactyla; family Camelidae; genus Vicugna; species Vicugna pacos. Next base: position 17,705,549 of record NC_132988.1, read on the forward strand.
AGAAATTTTGGGGAATGGCTAATGTTTTTAATTCTTCATTTTGCTAAATAAAAACTACAATTTGTTATCATTATTATTTCATGAAAGAGTGGATATTTAAACGTAAACCCAAGAGAATATATTTCAGATATCCTAGGATAAATTTTGCTTTATGATAGTCAGATGACATTCTTATTTTCCCCATTTATTCCTTTAGGAATTTTGACTAGTCCCAAACCTAAGCTCTTCACTGTTTAAATTACTAACCTTTGCTGGTTTTCTTCTTTTTGTTGATATTTTTACCACCTCCTTTGGTATTTGAATTATAACTTTGATTTAGTGTACACTTTTAAGTCAGGCAAAGACTATCTCTATTCAAGGAAATCCTGTAAAGTAATCTGGGCAGTCAGAACATTTAACAAGTGGTGGTGGTTTATCAAAAAGTTATTTAACAGTCTCAACAATGCAGACTGTTAACCACATTTTCATTTGTCTGATATATACTTTGAGGCAGGTTTGTCCAAGTTATACTTTTGTAGGGACTGGGAAGAAATGGATATCTCTTCCAGAATTGGAGGAAGATGAAAACAGAGGAATAAAGATAAAGTAGACTTAATGATTCAGTTTCAAAGATAAGTCTATTTGGGGACTATTTGGATAATATAGCTCATTTTTCAGGAACTTAGAATTTTAGAAAAAATATGTGGTTTGGGAAAAAAATGTTTCTTATGGTAACATTAAAAAATATATATATATAATTTTTACCTGTGGAACATTTATATGCTTGATGAACTTGTGAAAGAACTTCTTGGAATGTATGTATATACATCCAGATAAATATTTATTCATCCATATTCTTATATACAATTGTTCTTATCATTAGAAAAAAGCCACATTTTATTGAGTACTTTAAAGGTAATGGATTCAGTGTAGCTGCTGGGAGGAGAACCAAGGTGTCTCCAGGCAAGGTCTTGCTCTCAGAGAGCTTACTTACACTGTGTTAATCAAATATATACAAAAGTACGTGCGAAAGAATAGCTGCGGTTCAGGCAACTGAGAGTATTCCCCAGCACGGCTGGTATGAGAAGCAGCTTTGCAGAATGAACAGAATTTGGGAATACAGTGATGCTCGTTACAGACTAAGGCTATGGGGCTCTTCCTATTAGCGATTCTCTGTGCAGAAGTCTGTCTAGTAGGCTTACTTTGTGATGAGTTATAACGTTAGTGTCTTACAGACAAAATCTAGTATAATCCAGAATAGTAATCCAACACGGACAAGTAATCTAATATTTGTCATAGCTGAATTTCTGCAAGAAAGGTGTAGTTGATATGAAAAGCCTGCAAGTTCATTTATCAGACGTTTTTAGTTACACTTTTACACATGACTAAACTATAAGAATATTCTTTTTAGATAAACATAAATTATGCATATATATACAATAGTGTCTATATAGAAAATGAAAATGGTCTCTACATGTAGAATATTAATCTTGATTTCTGCTGAAAAATAGTTTTTTTTTTAAAGTTAAACAAGTGAAGATTTCATTTACTTTCATCAGTATTATTGACATCTTAGCAGAGCCCTATTAAATTTGGCCTATGGTATCGTCTCTACATTATGTTCTACAAAATACACAAATTAAAGAAGAAGGCTGATGTTTCATATAAATTATAAAGTGTCGCACATGATTGAGAGATCGTTATACTGTATAGGAGAAATGCTCCTTTTTGTTCCTTTCCTCTTTTCATTTGCATAACTATATCTTTTATATACCTGTTCCTTCCCTAGAGATTTTTTTGTATATTTGCAAAGATAAATTAGATCTTGGTCTATTGTTAGTTTGACTTAATATTTTGGGGGGGGGCGGGGGTAATTAGGTTTATTTATTTTTATTGGAGGTACTGGGAATTGAACTCAGGACCTCGTGCATGCTAAGCATGCGCTTTACCACTGAACTATATCCTCCCGCCTCGACTTAATATTCTAAACTCTTTTCATACCTAAAGCTGTTTACTAAGGACGTGCTGTATACATATCCTTGATTTCAGGTGAGTTACATTCAGTTGGGTGGTGAAGAGGAGTATAAAATACGATTTCTGTTAAAGAGACAGTGTAATTGAGGAAATGAGACAGGGGTAAGTAAAGTGCTTGGAGAAAAACAAAAAAAAATATAATCACGTGCTTAGATGTGTGATATCATCAGTTCAGAAATGGAGAGCAAGACAGAGAAAAACCCAAGCAGAGAAGGTCAACCTGAGAGTGGTTACAGCCCGGCAAGGCGGGACCGCACCTGTTACCCTCATTGCTCTCTCTGTCTCTCTCTCTATGTGGTTGTAATGGCAAATATAGGGCCCCGTACAAAGCAGACGATCAATATGTCATGAATAAGTAAATGAATGGGCAGTTGCAGGCAAGAGATAGTGCAAAGAGAAATGTTTACTGGACTAAGCCAGTTCTTCTTGGTGATGGATGGAGATCACGTGAGACAGAATTATGAAGAGCCTTAAATGAGAGACTAGCTTTGAACTTGATACTCGTTGAGGTATTACTGAGGAGTCTCTGAGTGTAATATATTCCAGAAGTGGTATCTTCAGGGAAGTGGCCTGGCAGCAGTGTGTTTTTTTGTGTGTGTGTGTTTGTTTTTATTTATTGGAGTCTAGTTGATTTACAATGTTGTGTTAGTTTCAAGTGTACAGCAAAGTGATTCAGTTATACATATATATATATATATAATATATATATATCTTTTTTTCAGATTCTTTTCCCTTATAGGTTATTGCAAGATATTGAATATAGTTCCCTGTGCTGCGCAGTAGGTCCAGCAGTGTTTGTTGGTGAGTTGTGATGTGAAAGACTGATGTGTAGACCGTTCTGAGTGTAGGCAAACAGTGAAGAACACCCTGGCTAGAGCCTTTGAATTTTCTTACAAAAAAAGAATCACCAGCACAAAAGAAGGAAAAACTGTCTTAGTCATTTACTGAATTACTTAGCTAATGTTAACTTGTGCCTACTGTATGCAGGCCCGGACACAGGCATCTCACTCCCAGGCCTGGGACCCGGGGTACCTACCTTCCAGCACTGTTAAAGAGATTCAGGAAGACCGGGTCTCTGAGATGCTTAGCCGAGTGTCTGCTGCATTAGCAAGAATTTATAAGTAGTCGCTGCTCTTATGATTATCCAGCTTATTTTAGAACCCCTGACCCTCTCCATCCCTGTGGCCAAAACCCTCTCTTTAGTCCTGTATCTAGACTTTTTCTCTAGTCTCTAGATACAGTATCTTCCTAAACCTCTGGTCCCTTAAAAACAACAACTTTTGTTTTTTATTAGAAACTTTGAAACTTATACAAAGTAGATCAGATAATATTAGTGAACGTTGTGCAGCCATCTCTCAGCTTCACCCGTTGTTCACAGAGCCCAGCTCTGTTTCCCTCCACTCCCATCTGCTTTCCTTCTCTGTGATATCACTTGACGCAAACCCAGTCATCACCTCATTTCAACATGAATCTAACAGGTAAGGGCTGTTTCTTGGTTTTTGAACATAACTATGCTGCTGTTTTCCCCCTTATAGACTTTGACGGGTCAAGTTTTCATGAGAGTCTGGGATATCTTTATGGTAGAAATTCCGGGAAATGCAAGGAACATAAACAGCTAAGGGGGCTCAAAGATCTTAGGATTAGTAACTGTGATGTCGTGAAGAAAAACAGGCAGTTTAAGCAAGAGGATAATTTTGAATGAGATGATTAAGTTTGAATTGATACCAGTTTAGTTACACGTTAGTGCGGGGACATCCAAAGCTAGGTGTCCAGGGATGGACATGGTTGGTATCTATTTTTTCTTCATGATTAAAAGACTTATGGATCTGAAACCAATGTAGATTTTTATGGGATTGACCAGTAATTCTCTCCTCTCTTTTTTCTTTCCCTCCAAAACCAGTGTCATCCTTTCTGTGTCCTAGCCCTCACCTCTCTATTGCCACTGCCCCCCACCTCCCCAACATCTTGGGGTACATTTTGTAATCTTACTTTTCTGCTAGTTGTGTTTGTTTGAGTTCATTAGGCTAAAGTTTATTTTTTAAAAGTAATTTGGCCCATTTGATAGTGCTAAGAGTCAGTGATGATTAAGTAATGAATAAATATTCATATGGGATGGATGGTAGCTTCAATTTTGATTTCATAGTGACTTCAGCTTAAGATAGTTTTCAAAGTAAAAGTGTAAAATATCATCAGAGCCAAAGTTGCATTCAACAAAGGAACACATAAATAACTGCTACTAATTCCTGAAATTAAATTAGAACACAAAATGCTCATAAATTAGTAGCTTTAATTCTTTTTAAGAAATGATCCTAGCTTTCAAAATATCTTTGCCTATTCACTTTGAAAGTAGTGTGAACAGTTTAGCTCATAGGCCAAAGAAAAGACCCTATTATTCTTTTTGATGCATGGGTGTTAAGACATAATTGCTACTTTGGGTTCTGTATATTCACTGAGTAAAAATCAGGCTCGTTTTAGCACCTGATTTAAGCCTGCAGCAGACTTCCGTATTAGAGTCAGAAATTTAGAGATTTGTATAAAAAGTGGAGATATACATGGCTAGGACCTACTTCGGCTTTATGACATGCTTATAATTATTAGCAACGGGATCTAGACTGTTAACGTTGGACACTGTTTGAATGTTCCGGGATAATTTATAGGGTTGATTACTCCAACCTCAAGTGGAACCTTAGGAAGAAGAGCAGCAAATGGTAAATCAGTTGTGACAGTCCCTGGAGTAACATTTCAGTTTGAGGCTCTGACGTATGTGGGTCTCAACCTCTTTTCCTCCCCTAGCCTTTCCCGTGGCTCATCGTCATCGTCATCATCATCATCATCTGTTCAGATAATGCCTGCTCTGAAATCACCGGTCCCCGGGGAGGGGAGTGAGGGGACGGTCCTGTTATAAGCACACTTGCTGCAAACCTTTCACCTTGCTGTCAAGGTGACAAATATTTGTCCTTAAGGGAACACTGGAGGTTAAATCACCAGTGTTTCTCTCACTTATCTTCTTTCCCGTACTACCCCAGCTCACAGCCAAATTTATAGCTGAAAGAGTCTCAGAAAATGAGGCTAGTCATAACCTTTATGCACTTTGTTCCGAGATATCTTTTGTGCAAGCTCAAGGCACTGACTACATTATGTATTGGAGGCTGAGTAATTAGAATTTCCTAAGTCATTACATAAGTACGCTTTCATTTCAGGGCTTATTCAGAAGGAAAAGATTTGGGGAAGAAACATTAAAATTTTGAGAGAGAGTATTGGGAGCTTTGCAAATATAACTGTAATCAGGTGAACAATGACTTATTTTTACATCAGCAAGTCTTAAGGGTGTTCACATCCTCAACACGAAGAGACACCAAAACACATATTAACCCTGGAAATGGGAGTTGCTCTGGATTTCTTCATCTCTTTTTTTTGACCCATTCCTTTCCAGTCTCTGTATAGCAGTGAGAGTGAGCTTGAATGGTGTAAACTGATGTTTCATTTTCCTGCTTAAAATCCTTCAGTGTTTTTTGGGATAAGTACCAAAATTCCTTACGTGGCTTACAAGACCCCACATGATCTGTCCCTTGCCTTCCTCTCCAGCTTCCTCCTGTGCCACCTTCTTTGACTGCAAGAAAGCAGGTGGTATCTGTCTTCCATGAGGACAGACTTGAGTCTCTCCAGCTCATTCATTCAACAGATGCTTTTCTGAGCTCTTGCTCTAAATCGTAGCTACCAAAATGTATAAAACAGACAAAAACTCATGGGGCTTACATTCTAGTGAGGGAATATAGCAAGTAAAACATACAGATCTGCAACTAAACACATATATGATATGTAATATATATTATATGTATATATTATGTAATATACTTCATCTAATTATTATTTATTAACTATATCTTATATATAGTTTAGTTGCAAATCTATATATTTTAGCTATATCTGTATGTGTGTATGTATGTCATATGGAGAAAATGGAGAAAAATGAAGCCAGAAAGGGAGAAAGATGAAGAAGCTGGAGGGGTTGCAGGTTTTTAAAAATGTGATAGGTGACGGTCTCACTTAGAATGTTTGAGCAGAGACTAGAAGCAGATGAGGGAGAAAGCCATGAGAATATTTGGGGAAATAGTGTCCATATAAAGAGAATGTTCCCAAAGTGCAAAAGTACTGAGACAGACAGGAGAAGGGCCAGAATAGGGTGGGTAGTGGAGATAAATTCAGATAAATAACAAGGGACCAGATTATAGCATGTAACAAGGGGGCAGATAACATGGTTGGGGCCTTGTGGGCTACTGAAAGTTCTTTGAGTTTAAGTCTAAATGAGATGCTGTATTAATCAACTTGAGCTGCCATAACAAAATGCCATGGGCTGGATGGCTTAAGGGAGAGACAGAGACAGAGAAATGGAGGTGGGATCTGGTGTCTCTCTTCTAATAAAGCGCTAGGTCCTTTGGATCCGGGCTCCATCCTTATAACCTCATTTAGCCTTAATTACCTCCCAAAGGCCGTATTTCCAAGTATAGCCACATTAGGGGTAGAGCTTCAACATATGAATTTTGGAGGAAGAGAATTCAGTTCATAGCAATGGGAAGACATTTGAAAGTTCTGGGCAGAGCAGTAACATAATCTCACTTAATGACCGCTCTGGTGAGAACTGACTGTAGGATTAAGGGCAGAAGCAGGGAGACCAGTTAGGAGATGGTTGCACTAGTTTAGCAAGGAGATGACAGTGGCTTGAACCTGGGTGACAGCTACTGAACCAAGCTCATTACAGCCTCAGGGCGTTCTCAGACTGTTGCCTGGATGGCTTATGACTTTCAGTGCTCTTGTGCATGTATTTTCTCAGGCAAGCACCACGCCTCTCCTGTGAGGCAAGCACAGTATTGTGAGACTCAGGTTTCTCTGAATGAGAAGAATTCTGGAGCGACTGCCTGGGTTTGTGTTTCTTCCCTGTGCCTCCGATCCCTGGAATCTCAAAAGTGCCAGCCTTCTGTAGTGTTGTGCAGATTAAATGAAACATTCTTTGTTAAATGTTTAGTAGAATGTCTGGCACACTAGCAAGTAATAAATATGAGCTGTCATTATTTTTGTCATTTAATAGATAGTGAAATTAAGAGTCAAGTCGATTGGTTTGTCCAAATTTACCTAGCTAGTAATGAGGAGAAACACAGCTCGAATCTAACTATTTCTCATGCAGTCAACTTTCCATTATATTGTGCAGCTGAAGGAGTTCCACTTTAAACTAGAGGATAGTTCAAATTATAGTAGATAGTAAGTTAAAAAATTTTCTGTAATTTGAATTTTGCCGTATTCTATCCTGACCCACCTTATTTCCTTCTGATGCTAATCCACATTAAATGGGATTTCCCCGTGTATCTATTTATTCATAAAGTTTAGCTTTGTTTCCTTCAAGTAGTCCAAAAGTTTGAACCTCCTTTGAGTTATTAAATTATTCCTTCTCTGGAAATGGCTAATTTCTTTCTTTTGTTTTCTCAACTGTTCACTGTTTCCTGTTTTCACTCCGAATAAAAGCACTGATTCTGGGACTGTTAAATTAAAACTTTAAGGAGATACCTGCTCCCCCATAGAGAAGTTCCATTGGTCCATCAGGCTCCCTTTCAATTCAGTCCAGTAGCAAAAATTTTAATTCATTTGTTTAAGAAATTTTTACTTAGTATTTACTGTCTGCCTAGGATTAAATGAGACATTCATAAAAGATTTATAAATAAGCCAGATACAGTCCTCACCCAGATGGAGTTTCCATTCAAGTAGGGAAATAGACAATGGATGAAACAATTACATTATGATTTTAATTATGAAGGGACTAAGCAGAGTGATGATAAAGCAGAAACTGTTCCATTTTAGTCTGGTTCTTTTTGCAACTACTCCTCATTTTTCCTCCTCACCTAAGATAATTTCTTTATCAGAGAACCTCCTTCTCTGATTAAATATTCTGCTTAAGTCATCCATATGAAGTTGTTTAATATGGGACAGATAATGTGAGTCATTGACAGTAGACTGACGGTCAACATTTGGCTGTTTACATTGTTATACATAGAACTTTAACACAGGTCACATTAGGCACGCTAAGCTAGAAGGGTATCACTTTTGTAACAGCACAATAATAACAATTTTGGAAGAGATATTTGTGTACTTTGCAAATGGTATCAGTCATTGCATTTGAATTTTTACTTTCCTTTGCTCCTAACACAGATTCTCATTGCAGAGAATTGTGTCTGCTGTTACTTTTGGCTGTACAAAATTAATGTTTGCAGATATATACAGCAAAGAACAATGACATCAATTCATAACTCATTTTAAAATCTCCTTTTGATAAGATAAAGGGAAATACCTTTCAAGATCACATGACTCACTCTCTATCTCTTTCAGCCCAAGCAATTATATTCTATAATGTAGTTTTAAAAATTTTTTTTGGTTGTGAGATGGACAGAGTAAAGATAAAAGGCAGCTATGGAGATAACAGCCTACTTCACAGCCAACTGAAGCAGGTGTTAGAAGTGCAGATGAAGCGTACTGACTAAAGACTATACAAATTTGAAGTGAAAATGCCGCTGGTCTGCATGCAGCGTTCTGCACATAGGAAGTTTCAGGCAGCTCAATTATTCATTGTATTGTGTGAACTAGTTCAGGAGTTAGGCGAAAGATGCCTTTTACATTTAAACTGTTTCTTCCCCTTCTTCCTTTTATCTGCACTTGACAGGCAAAATGAACTTCATTTTGTAAGTATTATTTCGGCAAGTGAATGACTTACATCTCTATATGAAAAAAAAAACCCTAGGAACAGATGACTCACGGGTTTAAGGGATGCTATAAAACAAGAGAAACTGGAAATTATTTTTCTTTCTCATTCCTGTTATAATGAAATCCACTAAAGACAAATAAATGTGAAAGTTGCCATCTCATTGTCATTACCATCAGCCTCACTGTGAAATATTTCTTAAGTGCCTACATGTGCATTATTCAGTGCTGGGTAAGAAGATTTAAAAAAAAAATAAGGTATTCTTTCTATATCCTTATAATTAAGTGTCTTGATTTTTTTTTAAGGTAAAAGACATTTTAAAACATTCAGTTTATAATTTTAAAGCAGACTTACATTTCAAGGGAAATATCACCATTCCTGGAATTATTTCTACTCTCATTTGGTTCATTTTACTTTTTGGTCTGAAAGCCTGCCTAACCTGGCTACAGGGTACTGCACTGGTACCTGGAGACTGACACTGGTATCAAAACACCTGCTTTCAGTGAACTCAGGTCACTTCCGGGCATCCAGAGAGATTTTATATATGTCTAGGAGGAAAACATAAACACTTAATCCTCATTTTAAAGGTGAAGAAGCCATGAACAAAATATGCCTGCCTGCCTGCCTGCCTGCCTTCCTTCCTTCCTTCATTGAGACTCAAAGTTATGAAACTGCTGAAATTTTGACTCAGTCTATGCAAATGTGTAGTTTTAAGATATCTTTCTTTTGGCTTTTAAGACAAAAGGCTTCAGCGTCCACGCTTTGTGGTCTTGTGGTAGCAAGATGGCTCTGCAGCTCCAGGCACTGTGTTCTCATTCAAGGTGGGATGGAAGGGGAAAGGCATTGCTGCGAAGCTTTCTTCTCGTCTCTGTCCTTCTGATTAGTAAGAATAAACATTCCCAAGAGGCTCTCAGCAGACTTGCTCTAATATTTCATTGGTCAGAACTCAATCACAGGGTTACTACTGTAAAGGCAGGAGACAGGTTGGGTATCCAAGGGAACAGAGTGTGACTTAGAACTGTGCTTCTTGACCCCTTCCCTTCATAACACACGTGGTCAATGTAACATCTGTTGTACATCGGAGGGGTAAACAGTATTCCTCTTGCTCTAAGCCCTGCCCTTCTGCCCTGAGGGTTAAGGGGAAGGGCTGACTATCTGTGATGCACTTAAGATTCATATTAGTTGGAAATGACTAGTTTAGACTAGTCATGAGTCATATCCTAGATTAGACATATTGTTGCTTCAAAGACCACAGGAGCCTGTTAGCATATAAGAAGATGGAATGGCTGTTAGGTAGGCAATCTGTAGATTCTGGCACAGTAGTTGTTTGCTTAAATAAATTATATTTGATCTTGGAATGCTGTGTTTATTTTTGTGACTTTTCTTTTTTTTATAAAATGGAGGTACTGGGGATTGAAGCCAGGACCTCGTGCATGCTAAGCATGAACTCTACCACTGAGCTAGACCCTCCCCCTGGAATACACGATGCTTAGATTTGAATAAATGTGTATCTGTTACTCTCAGAAGTTACCCCCCCTCCCCTTTAATAGTGAAACTATTAGGTACTGGGAAAGAGGCTTGGAGCTGGAAAATTGGCTTCTTTTTTTCAGGTATACTTTCAGCCTCACTTGTGGTAATATGACCTCTGCGTACATTGAGTTATCCTGGTAGTTTGTAAAGGAAGAGGGGTGGGAAAGGACCCCATCACCAAAGTGAATCAGGTTTATATACGAGAGACCAGAATTGCATCACAAGAAAGGGTCCTAGGACCCACGCACTGAGCAGATTGGTGGTAGCTGGTTTCTTACGTGTCAAACTCCAAAGGCTGCTCTGGCAATCATTAGGTCTCCAACGTAGCCAGTGAGGGTGCTCGTTGGAAGGTATCCTGAGCTGAAGGTGGAGATCAGCTTGAAGGTGCATCAGTAGTGAGTTGCAGAGGTTGACAAGCCTTTACTCTGTAAAGCGCTAATGAAGAGCTTATGGATGAGGTGACATTTATGGTGAAACTTTAATTCTTATACCCTCCAAAATAAATAGATGGAGTGCCTAAGGCTGAAACAGATTAGTTTGTATTTTGTGATAGTCTGAAAAACAAAATTTCCTCTAGAGCAAGAGTTTCTTAGCCTAGAAGCATGGAGTCTTTGTAAGTTCTGAAAATTTATAATCAAAATTTATTCTATAATTGTATATGGGTTTTTCTAGAGGGAAAGGCCATCGCTTTCATCTAATTTTCAAAGATTAAAAACAGAGAATCTGTTGAATGCTTAAATAACCCAGACTTGAAGCAGTTTTCCAGGTCTCATTAGAGTTATTTTAACAGAACTGTAGCTTCTAATTGTTCTATGACCTGATAATCTGTTTAAACAGTAATTTCACTTTGATGTATATGGTGCTTTACAGTATATGTGCAGGACACGGCACAAATGGCTTTATGGAAAAGATATGCTTTTCTGTAAAATATTCACTAGTCCTGAGTCCATGAAATTCAGTTTTTCTTTTGAGGAAGAGAAAATACATTGTATGAGATGACCAAAATTTCCGTTGTTTTTCTACGTGATACTGCAAAGCAGCTATATAAAACTCTTTATTCTACCTTCGAGATTATGTAGAGTTAAGGGTAATTTAGTTATAATGGTCAAATGCTTAATTTTTTACCAATCCTTCCAGAATTTGAATATCTAATGTATTTGGATATTTATCTACTTAGATTTTTTAATCATAGCAACATAGTAGTAGATAGATAAAAAAAGAATTATTTTTTTCTATTATAAAACAAGTCTTGGGGCTTCATTGCCTTCGGTATCACTTTTATCCTTTAGATGTGTGTGTGTTTAAATAATTTTCCCCCTGTAGACAAAGCTGACAGCATTTTCCAAATTGATTTTCTATCTATAATATTCCAATCTCAAACCTCATTAAAGCCCTTTTCATCATTTCTCTGACTCCATTAGTCATAGCAGCATCTCAAAATTTAGTTTTCTCAGTAAATTTCATTATTGTGGTTACCAATTCATTATAAAATGATCAGAGGAGTAGGAGGGAGGGAAGAGGAATTGACATATGTGAACAAAGTGAAAGATTAGGACTCCTTGGCCTGGAAAGTAGAAATCTATCAAATCACAAGTAGCATGGGTGAGGCGAATATGGACCACGATCGGAGGTCTGGAAACAGAAAGATGAAAAGGTGTGCTTGAAACTCTCTTGAAACCTAATAAGTAGGGCTACTTAACAGGGACAGAAGAGTTATTTTGTCTCTGGCCCACATGTAAACAGATCTTATGGATAAAGAAGAAACAAATATATAAACCAGTAGGAAAATGAGCAAAGATCTTAAACTGGCCGTCCACAGAGGAACAACTGTGGATGAGAAATAAACCTGTGATAAGATGTACAAACCACACTTCTAATCAGACTAGTACAAATAAAAATATTTTCCATCTGTAAAATTAGCAAAGTCGAACAAGATTGACAAGACCTATTATTGGTAAGAATGGAAAGACTTAGAAATATACACTGTTGGTAGGTGTTTATGTAGATACAGTCTTTCTAGATGGTGGTTTCATAGTGTAAATCAAAACTGAAAACACTGAAAATAATCACAACAATAATAATAGCTTTTATGAAAGCTGCTCTGGACTTGGAGCTGTGCTAAGCACTTAACATCTATTATATTTTTTCCTCACAATAACTATTATTACTCCTATACTATCAATGAGGAAACCAGAACTAAAAGTTTGTGTCTGCCTACTGCCCCTTCCCCCCGAGTGAGATAGCTATTAAGTGATGAAGTCAAGCTTTGAGCTTTCTGACTCCAGATGCCACAATGATAACCACTTTGCTGTTCAGCCTGCTCTTGGTGGGTCAGGTCCAATTCTACGAATTTACGAAGAAAATCATCAATGCCCAAGTTGTACGTACAAGAATGTTACATGCCTTCATATTTAAGTGCTAAATATATATGCACTCGCTTGAAATGTAGTTTGGGTATATTCAAGGCAGTTAGCTGGGGCTGAAGCCACTGAATAAACTTGGGAACCTAAAAGGTGCCTTACCATTGAAGGAGGTACTAGAAAAAAACTCTACTCATTGGCCAAGGTGAGTGGTAGGGTTGTCCTAGGCTGGCAGTTCGAGTGGAAGAAGAGAAGTCTCCTGTGAAAAACAGAAGCTCCACAGGTGGCTGTCGAATATGAATTTATACTATTTTTATGGGCCCAGAAACTCCAAGCCTAGAGGTTAATGTAAAAACTAGTTTCAGACAGGAATTCCAGAGAAAGAGAATAGCAGGAATGGCTGAGAATTTTTCAGAATTAGTAAGATATGAATCCCCAGATTGAAGAAGTTCACCAAGTTCAAGTAGATAAGTATAAAAACAATCCAGATCTATACGTCAGAATAAAACTTCAGTGCAACACGGACCACTGTGACCACAACCACTGCTAATAGTGATGGCAAGCGCTTATCCGGTGGTTACTCTGTGCCTGGTAATCATCTAAGTGCTTTATATACATATTAACTCACTTAGTAATGGCTAGTAACTCACACTTATTTTATTGAAGAGGAGAATAAGGCACAGAGAGGTTACTTAATTTTCCTAAGATCATTCAGCTACTGTGTGGCCAAACTGGAATTTGAACCCAGATAATCTAGCTCCCAAGTTTGTGCTCTTAACCACTACACATAACGCTCAAGGAGAAAAATCCTCCTGCAGCCAGAGAGAAAAGACAACTTTCTTGAACAACAATAACTAGTCTGGCAGCTGGCTTCTCCGGTAACAGGACAAAATAAAATGGAGTATCTTCAAGGGCTGTGGGAAAAATGACTGCCCCCCCAAGATTATTCACAAATAATCACTCTAGAGTGAGGCTGAATTTCCCTTCCTGTCCTCCTTCTCTTCCTTTTTTTCATCTTTTTTTTGAAAAATAATTTTGGTTTCCTTCCCTTGTCTGGAGGCAGCTGGGCTTGGGGTGGCCCGTGCATCTAGGGCTGAGGAGGCGACTGGGACTGGGTAAGTAAGACTAAGAAGGCAGACAGGGCTGACACAGCCAGGATGCCGATTATATATAGGAGGTCTGAAGATCTGTCTACATTGAGGATAATTAGTGTTCAAAAAATGGTGAGTCCACATCAGAAAGTACACGGGAGCCAGCTTGCAGGGCCATGCACTGGTCAAATCTGATTTCTTTTGATGCTGAAATAATTATCAAAATAAATAATAATGGTAAAAGATTATACCCTACTAAGTAAAATAGGACCCTAGGAGTCCATAGTGCTATAAATGGAGAAATGAATAAATAAATCAATGGGGGAGAATTCTAGGCAATAAACACAGAAGGAAAGATGGCGTTAGAAAATCACCATGTGGGAGCTCTCATAGAAGTAATGCTAATAATCGATTCAGGCATGAGTCATTCACGGATGTTAAAACTAGCGCATGAAAGTTAACGAAGGAACAGGGTGATAGTATTCTCAAAGTATTTTAATTAACAAGGGAAAAATTGCGAAGAGAAACCTAGAAGACACCCCCTTTAAACCAAGGAGGCAAAGTGAACATCCCTGGGAATGGGGTAACTGGACATCGTTGCTGTTGGATGTGGTGCATTGAGAAGAGCCCAGCGTCACTTCTGCGGCATTCCTGGCAAAAATGTATAACCTGAAAACGACACAGACAAACACAAATAGAGGAACACTTGGTGAAATAACTGGCCTAAATTCTTCAAAACTACCAAGGTTATAAAAGGCAAGGAAAGATTAAGGAATTGTTCCAGATAAAGAGACATGACAATCATGTGCAAAAACGTGATTCTAGATTGGGACAATTGGTGAAGTTTCATGGGACTGGATTTGATGGTAGTTACCATTTTCAAGATAACTTCCTGATTTATCAGGTTTTATTGTGGTTCTGTAGGCAAGTGTTCTTGTCTTTTAGGAAATACACACAGAAGTATTGATGGTATATTACATCTTCAACTTACTCTCAATTGGTTCTGAAGATAAAAATTGTGTGTGTGTGTGTCTGTGTTTGTGTGTGTGTGTTTATACCTCTTGTGTGTATGTAAATGTACATTTTAATTTCATTCTGAACATACCTGCATAATATGTAATTATCACCCTTTAACCCGGTTTCTGAAAATGTTTCATGAATTTTCTTTTAATCTAGTTTTTAACTTAGTTGACCTTCACCATCTCAACAAAAAATGCTGATGATTCAAAGCGCCCTAAATCACAAATTCATTACATTTATACATTTTCCACTTACTATTTTCACATCATCTCTACTCATTTATTTGCTTTGTGGTTTTTATGTTTGTTTCTATTTTTTTTTTGCTGATATAGTTGATATACAATATTATATAAGTTCATCATTTTTCCTTAATTTGATATATTTTAAACATATGTAATCCACTCCACGGTGTTTTATAATGGGAAGATAATGGTGTTTAGAGTCAGGCAGACTTGGTTTCACACCCCAGTTCTGTTTCTATCTCGCTGTGTGAATGTGGGCACAATTCTCATCTTTTTTGGTGAAAGTTGCCTCCTCTGTAGGCAACTCAGGATTGTTGTCAACGTGGAGAACAAACATGGAGACGTGAAACCAAGGCAGAGTTGCTGGCATGTAAGAGACATGCGGTAAACATTGCCTGCTCTCACTTCATCTTCCTTCTCTCACCAAGAGCGTCCACATTGGTATCCTGGGCAATGCTTACTAATAAGGGAACGTAGTAAAGGGCTCTGTCCCTGCCCTTTTGTTATATTTGGCTTCTTTCCTTGTATCTGATTCTTGCCTTGGTTTCTGTAGTTAAATCATCCACCATCATCCAGAAGATGCACCAAGCCGGACAGTGGCCATAGTTTGGGGGGAGGGTGGGAGTAGAGCACAGAGAAGACGGGAGGATTGCTGGAGCAGCAAGGGGTCCTGGGGACCAGCAGCCAGTGTGAGTGAGGAGGGTAGGATAGAGTAGGTCTCTCCAACCCGGGGACTATTCTCTCTGCTGTTGGAACAGCTTAAGATCTCTGAGAAAAATACTGATTGATGATGCCTCAATGACTGATACTCCTCTGACTCCTTACTCAGGAAGCACATTTTGGCTTTTCTGAATCTTGGGGCCATTCAGTGTTTGCCATTTCTTTCCTTTCATTGATGGTTTCCACTTTGCCTTTGTTCTCTTTGGGGTGTTTTTCTTATTGCTAGCCTTCTTTACACTTTTATATGTAAATGTTTATTCCCTAAATGTCAACATAGGTTTTGTGCAATCTTTATTACATGTTAGTTCATTTCTATCTCCTTTGTATTCTTCCTCTTCTTTTTCTTTAAACATCTGGAAGGGGATTATGGGGAGAACTGGGAAAAGGTGGTCCAAAGGTACAAACATCCAGCTGAAATATTGAAAGGAAAAAATACATAGCTGCAAGGTTGGACTGATAAACATTGTATGTGTATGGAGAGTAGGAGGTTATTGACAGCCTGTCATCTCATTGGCTTGTCATCAGATGTGAAGGACAGTAAGTCCAATGGGACCTGAAGCTTAGCATCTTTTTTTTAGTTCCTCGGAACCAAACTCAACAAGTCTTGGATTAGGGTTCTGCTCCCTAGCAAGAGCTCAAGTGCTGAAATTCCAAGTCCATATCCTTAGCTCTAGTCTGACTCTTACCATAGCGCATACCTCGCATCTAGGCGATGTTTAATAAATATTTCCACAAATATTTATTGTATCTGTGACTCAAGAACTCAAGATTCTGCCTTCCAACCCAGATATTTATACTATAGATACCAGAATAGGATTGAGTGTGGGTTTCTACTGGATCATGCTCTCATAACACCGTCCAAGTTCCCTCCAGCCACAGCCCCATTTCACTGCTCATCTTCCAAGCAAGCAAAATTTGAAACAACTGTCCCAGTCTTTACTCCTTATAGCACCTCCTCTCCTCAATTTACTCTACTCCAGCCCCACCAGAACTCTACTTAGAGCTTGACTCTGCCCTGATCAAAGTCACCAGTGACCTCCATCTTGCCAAAGCCACTGGTGGTTTCTCTGTCCTTGTCTTATTCAATCACTTGGCAGTACTAGATACAATGGATCACTTTCTCCTTGAAACATGTTTTCCTCTTCGTTTCCATGACATCCCCTTCTCCTGAGGTTTCTAGTGCTCCTTCTCAGTATCCTACGTGGGTTCTCTGCCCTGCTTGACTTCTGTACATGTTAGAATGTCTCAGGGCTTGGTGGCAGGTCCTGGTCTTTTCTCTGTCTGCAATAACTCTCTCAGAAAGTCCATCCAACCCCATAGTTTATATGTAACATCAAAATGCACCTGCTACCAAGTCGATGTCTTCAGCTCTAACTTCTCCCCCAAGTGCCAGACCCACGTATCAGAAAGCCTATTTGCTGGCTCATCTTGGCTGTCTAATAAGCATCTCAAGTTTACCATATGCAAGATAGAATTCTTGATTCCCCCGTCCTTCAGCTGCTTCTCCCTTAACCTTCTCACTTCAGTCAATGGCTCTACCCATTGCTTGGATTTAAGACTCTCGCTAGATTTCTCTCTTACCTCCACTGCCCCCTCCCCATATCTGACTCATCAGCAAATCCTGTTGGATCTCCCTTCAAATTATATCTTGAGTTCATTAACTTCTCTTCATCTTCACTGTCACTCTCCAAATGCAAGATGTCATCAACTCTGGCCTGTCATGCTGCAGTTATTCCCTAATTGGTCCCCCTGCTTCTACGCTGATCTCCTTAAAATTCTGATTTCACATATCAGCTAAAGTAAGGTTTTTAGAATATAAACCTCACATTGTGTCACTATACTCTCCCAACTCTCTCCTGGTTTTAAAACCTCTGGTGTCTTCTCTTACCCTTAGGATAAAATCTAGGCTCCTTATCCCAGCCACTAAGGTCTTCTTACCTAGCCCTGCCTCCCTCCTTGGCCGCACACTTATACATACCCCATACTCAGCACACTCCAGCAACACAGAGTTTCTCTCCTCAAACACATCAACCCTGTTTTTTCCCTCAGGGCCTTTGCACTAGCCATCCCCTCTGTCTGGAACATTCTTTCTTCCAGTCGTCATTGGATTGGCTCCTTCTTGTCACTCAAGTGCCAGTTCAAATGGCACCTCCTCAGTGGCGTTCCCTGAGTGCCTCCCCGGTACTTCTATTGCACTGACCTGTTTTATTTTCTTCAAAGCCATTGTCATTATCAAAGGGCCTTGTTTGTCAGCTCTGAGAGCGGGGGTCCTTGTCCGACTTTTTCATTCCAGTGTTCCTGCTGTTCATAATGCCTGGCGCCCAGACTGTGCTAAATCACTATAGAGTAAGTTAATCATTGCCCAGGACTCAGGATAGAACCAAAAAGCCTGGGCGTTAGCAAGTCTTATCTGTTAGCAGTCTGTGATGTGTGTTCACAGGCAAGGTATCACTTTTCCCACCTTGGCTATTTTTTCTCTCCCATCCTTTCTCCTCCTTCAGGATGGACTTGTTTTTGTTTCCATCTCTGAAAAGCCTTTCCAAAGCCACATTTCATCCTTCTTGTCTTTTGACATCACCCAAAGATTCTTTTTGGAAGGAGAGTAATTCCAGCACGCTGTGATCCATAAAGCTGTTTCTTATTACATCAAATTAAAGGTCTTCCTGATCACTGGTCCCAGGCTTGTCTATTTTTGTAAAACAAATGTTCCACTGTTCTTACAGTGTAATCTCATGGAGATTCTCTTCTGGAGTTTCTGATTTTCTGTATCTTCATTTGTCTTCTTTGACTTCTTTTGTGATGAAGAATCTTTTTGAGACTTTTACTCTTACTGTACTTGAACCAGAAAGATAACTACATATTTAAGCTATCTTGGATGTCACACAGTCATTGTGTGTGGGTACCGGTGTATATAACTATTACTGTTTTTCACAGAGCTCCTTCTTATATCTTAATTGATGTTTTGTTGCCAAAACAAAGGCCAAAATGTAGGACATTGTCTTGTGTGAAGAAATTAATCCATTTTTTTCTTTCAGGACAGAATCTTTTTCTTTTTTTTTTTAATTGAGAGGGTCCAGCAAAAGTGTTCTACTCATTCACAGGCATTTGCTCATGCACACACGTTTCCACATATTTTCAGAAATCTCGAGTGTCCTGATTACATGATGTTGCAGAACATAGCAGTGTCTACCGATAACGCTTTGAACGCTTGTACCATTATATACATGTGCACTGCCTGAAGAGCTAACTGTGCTTTACAGCTCTGCCTCTTAAACTCTGGTCCCCAGAGCCTCTGCCCAAAATGAACAACTTCTTTTGTTATTGCTTTATCCAGTTCCTCTCTTGGCTTCGGTTTCCACGTTTGTTTTGTATTGTTAAGTCATACTCCAGAGAGTTCTTACAGGTGTTTCTCCCGCTCTCCTGTTCTGATGCTGGCCCAGATCCACGCACTGGACAGTGACTCCATTCTTGGGTGTCCTGCTGCAAGCTCTTCTTTACTCTTGAACAATCCACAGATTTACTTTTTGTCTTTTCTATTCTAATATTTTATTTTATTATTTTTTTTGAAGTCAGTCCATTACAATGTGTCAGTTTCTGGTGTACAGTACAACGTTGTCTCAACACTGCATCAGCATAAGAGGACAGGCCAAACTGAAGGGCTTCTGTTGGATGATCTCACTTTGTGACTTAACGTTCAGGAGTGATATTAGTGAAAAGCCCTGTTAAGCAGGGCGTGAGGGAAGTTCAAGCTGTCCAACTGCTGAAAATCCAAGGCGTCTGTGCAAATTCTTCCTGGTGCAGACTAGAACATAGTCATGATTCTTTTTTTCAAGCCAAAAGTTATAGTCCGACAGCAAAAGCAGAAAAGTTACCTGTGATCAATTGTATATATTTGGGGGGTTGTGTTTCAAAAGCAGCTCTATCTTACCCTGAAATTCCTTGGATGACTTTGTTGTTTGTAGTTGCTAAGTTGGAAGAAATTCCCAGATGACTGAAAACTTTTCTGACATTATTTTAGTTGACAAATAGCGTACAGGTGGCCTGGTTTTTAAATGAGGATTGTTCAATTCACATTAAACCATCTTTTAGTTCCTCCATCTGTCTTAACTTTATTAAAGTCAAAAATAATGTTTCAAGAGGGGAAAATCATAAATATGATTCATAAATACTTTAAAAAACAACAATAGTGCTCCTACTTGAATAGAAATCACACTTAGAATTGTAGTTTATCTTTGAAAGAAAAACTTCTGGGATTGAGGGTAAACCAGTTTTAGGAAAGAAATCAAATATTATGGAATTTGAAAATCTAATTTGGCAAGTATTAGATTAATGTCCTGTAAAACCTCAAAGTCTAAATTCAGTTTACGGAGTGTTTGACTTAATTCTCTTGCTTCTTTTTCTCTTTTTCCCTTCATTATTTCTGTGTAAATCTCAGTGACTTTTCATTTTCATGGCTTTAAACATTAAGTACCAAATTCTAAAGGGGAAGTTCCCTTGCTGCTCCCCCCACCCTGCCAGTGATCTTTTGTTGAGGTGGTGGACAAGAATTTGTGTGTGTGTGTGTGAAGTTACTCTTTTTATGAATATATGCATAATTGCACAATTTTCACCAATGTACATATTTTTTGCTTGCAGATAAGTAGGGATTTAAAAGTTTGGTACATAAAGAGCAAGGCCTTTTCATATATTTGTATCCTAATATGTTTTTATTTTTAAAAAAATATACTGTAGCTGGTTGAACTAAATTTGATTTTGACTTGTGCCACACAACTATGATTTCTTCAAAAACATGTCAATATGCAGTATATTTAAGGTAGTGTCAGCAATAATTCCTTCTTTATTTAGAGTAGTGTAATCTAAAACTATCGGCCTTTCCTACTTTCAGGAGCTTTTGACTTTCTTACCATAATGTATGAAATAATGCATTTTATTTAAAGCTTTTGGTAAAATGTCCATTAGTGGAGAGAAAATTTTTGTTTATATTATGCTCTCTCCATTGAAATAGGCCTTTCTACCATTATCTGTGTGTCTTTCAATATTCTAAGCCCTTTGGACTATTTTGGATGAATTAGTTACTGCTTTATTTAAAACTTAACATAATTATCCCCTTTTGCAGCCAAAGAATTGGACTAAGTAGCGTTATTAAGCTGGGGAACAAAATATCAAATGATACCAGGGTCTAGTTACCGTATCATTTCTCTTCAGATAAACGTGATTAAGCAACCTGTTGGGTAGTAGATCTGGACTAGAGAGAAGAGAGAATAATTAATTGGAAGAATGTGGAGGGAAAAAAAAACCTGTACATTGACCTATAATGAGAATAATCCATGACTGCATAGCAAAGAGTGATCTGAGTCTTGAATTCAAGGCTGAGTTAGCTTACTTTTCTCAGGATATCTTATTTATTTTTATGAATATTAACTTCTATAGAGTCCAAATTGAGCAAGGAAAAACAAATGACATATATGGCTATCTACAAGTCCAGGTGGGAGAGACCTCAGGGAATAGAAAATACGTAGGGAATAGCTCAAGTGGTAGAGCACATGCCTAGCATACCTGAGGTCCTGGGTTCAATCCCCACCACCTCCACTGAAAAATCAAATAAATAAATAAATCTAATTACCTCCCCCCTGCAAAAAAAAAATTTATAGGAATAAGAACATGAAGGAATGTGCTCCCACGGATACGTGGATAGAAAAAGGGTTTGGGAGGAAGACGTCTTCGAATCTTTCCCAGGTCCTCCATGTTTTCGTTTGTTCATGTCGTTCGTATTTACTGTGTGTGTACGTGGTGGGCTTTGCAGCCTCTCCAAATAGGTATATTGCTAAAGGTATAGTGACAGACTTTTGTCTTGGTGTCCTCATGTGCATGCTGATCTAGTATAATTAGCCTTTATAGTTTGTGATTTCACGTATAATATTCATACTCCTTGAAAATGTTTTCATGGCAAGCTGCCTCCTGCCTTTGGCCGTGTCAATACTCATTAAGCACTTTGTTATAGAAAAGTAGAAAGGAAGAATATGAAACAAGACCTAGTTATGTTGTTTCTCAATTGTAGCACAGGTAGATGAAAGATTTAAAGAGGTAAAATGTTGTAATAAATACTTAAGTCAGTTTTCCATTCATGTTATAACCATAGATTATGAGAATTTGAAATCTAGGGCCAACCTGGACCAGTCCCCAGAATCAGTGGTATTGGCTTTACATATTAAGTTCTAGAAAATTTGCAATCATTCTGATTAGATTTCCTGACATATAATACAAGTAATATTGACTGTTTAGATGCAAGGATTAGCTATATTCGTTGAGGTAGATCTTCTCTGGTTCTTTGAAATAGCTTTACTGTAATGATATGCAGTTTTTCAATGTGATTTTAAATGTGTTTATATTTTGACACGGAGTTGGGAGCTGTTAAGCTTACTCTGAAAACTATAGAGAACTGAATTTTCAAAAAGCACTCTGAGTAGTTGCTCTTAGTGGTAGGTTTCAATACAGAGTTAGATGTGCACACTGTGTTGCCTTTCCCTAACACATCTTCATATGTTTCCCATTCAGATTATTTTTACTTTGGACTTGATTTGATGTCATATAGTACTTAATAGTAAATTATGCCTATTTCAAAATGCATTCTGAATTCAGTGCTTGAATTGCATAGGTAGCAACTTATCCTGAGCATGTGTAGGTAGCCTTTCTTCTCCTTGTGTTAGAAATGTCTCCGTGTATCATGCACTCACTCATTCAACAAGAAACATTTGTATCTTAGTGAACATTGCAGACACCCTTTCTGGAGGTTACATTCTAGTGTGGAAAGCAAATATTAAACTGATTATGTGATGAGTATTAACCACAGAGTATGGGGTGTGAAGAGAGAATCCACCAGGGGGCCGTCTCAGTGAGTTCCTTGTCCACCATTTACAAGCTGTGCAATCTTGGGTATATTTCTTAATCTTCCTGGGACTCATTTTTACATCTTCATAGGGTTGTTGTGAAGAATTTGGGCACAATGCCTAACACATAGGGACGTGTAGTAATTATTACCTACTAGATTTGAGGCAAAGACAGAAGGCCAGGGAAGGCTTCTCGGAGCAGTTGACTTTTAAGCTGACATCTGAACAATGGTAGGAATTTGCTAAGTGCAGAACATTGTGTAAGAGAGAACACCATGTTCAGAGGCCCTAAGACAGGACTGACCATGATGTTTCCAAAGAACTGAAAGAAAGCCCTTGTGCCTGGAGCTCAGAAAATGAAGTGGAGAATGGCTTGAGATGAAGCTGAGGCAGACGGGGGTAGCCGAGTCACACAGGGGCTCGTGGGCCTTGGTAAAGAGGATGTAGGGCTTTATTCTAAGGGCAATAGGAAGAATTTCCACAGGGGAATGGAGTGATTAGATTTGAGTTTTAGAAAGATTGTTCTGACTTTTGTATTAAGAATGGTTTAAAATATTTCAACAAGACTCAAGGATCTGGCTCATCTCTAAAGGTACCTTTTGGGGGAAATGTGGGGTATTTTTGCTTCTTGGATGTTTGTCCCTGGGATAACAGTCAATGATAAAACTGACATTGTCAATTTCCAGGTTTTCAGTTAATCTGGGATCATAGTTATGTGAGTGTGTGCATATGTACACAGATATATATAATATAAAACCACAAGTATATATAAATATTGTGTATGTGTATATATGTACACATATGTATATGCATATACATATACACACATGGATGTATGTGTACACATATGCACACACACACATATTCTGTCTCCCCGTAGGGAGACAGCCCAATATATTTTCTCTCCTATTTTCTGCCTCTGACCATTCCACCTCAATGTTTTTTGAGTTATGACATTATATTTTTAGAGATGAAGGAGAGGAAATATATTTTCCAATCCTTTGATCTATAAGATATAGTGACATATCATGATGATTACTCTTCACAAGAGATTGGGAATGTATTAGGTTATGCATAACGCCTTTCTAATACAAATTCCAAATTTTCTGAAATTGGAGAGATACAGGAGAATCCTGTGTTCTCCTTGTCTTGACGAACGCAGCAGTTGTGCGCACATACCGAATTAGGTCATACCGCGTATCCCCTGAGCTCTGTTTACAGGCAGGTCGGACCTCCACCATGACAAAATTCCCACAATATTTTGAATTATTAATTTCTTGGAATCTGCGGGGTTCAGCAGATATGTTCAGCATTATTGATGGCAGCAAACTTTATCCCTTTTATTTCTGAGACACGTAGTGAAATAGGGAGTCTCTCAAATCACCACAATTAGCATTTAGGCTAATTTTTTAGGGGCCGGCGGGCTTTTGCCTTAATGTGTAGCAGAAGAATTTTTCTCTCTCACAGCAGATTGCGTGGCAGAGGCAGAGTGAACTGGCACTAATTTACGACCCCTTCCAGCCTTCTCCGCATGGTACACCCTGTGAGGGTAAGATACTCTAAATACACGTACTGCACATAATGAGAACTTTTCATGACAGTTCCTGAGTAGAGTTAGAGATGTTTGGGGACCGTAGAGAAGATGCATTGACTTTCAGAAGGAAAGACTTCACCTGCCTTTGTGTAGCTCAGCCTCTAACAACTGACCAGTTACTCAGTGAAATGCAGCTCCCAGCTCCAAAGATCTGGGTGAGCTCTGAACGGAGGGCCTGAAGTACGTACACTTTACTTCTCAACCCGAATTAGGTCAGAGAGTTGAAGAATTCTGTTTGCTTTTAGCAGGGTTTTTACTTTGCGCTTTTTCTCTTTAGTGGTGGTCACCCAGGCTGTTTTTCTTTTTGGTAACAAGAATAACCCATAGTCCAGACTGCTCTTTTTAGAGACATTGATTTGCAGAGTCACAAATGGATACCTGAACATTGTTTTCCTCTTTACACATTTGCGGTGTTCAAGTTTGGGGGGACAATATTGAAAAGCTCTGGTATACTGTATATTAATATGTGTATGAGAATTGCATATAATAAAAAAGATAAGTACTAACTCTTGTACCAAGGGCATGGGTTTATATGGTCTGCATGTCCTTTTCTGAGGAAAGTAGAAATTTTCTTTGCAAGTCAAGGAGCAATTAAAAACATATATATGTATGTATATGTAAAAAATAAATCAATCCTACCTCCACCAAAAAAAGAATTAGAAATTTCAATTCTGTAGCACGTCAGCATTTAACTAGTAGGATGCTACTGCGCTGTCTAGCCGCAGTATCGGACTGTCTCTTTAATGAAAACAGATCAAGCTTTGTTTGTGTCTTTAACCCTTTTAAGTTGCTCTGAGCGTTTGTTTCTCCTAAAAACCTTCTTGCTTTTATATTCTCTGTCCATATAACCACTTCCATGATTTCTATCTTTTGCATTTTGAATTTTCTGTCTTTAGGTCTGCTAAATCTAAAGTTAGAGTTAAAAGCAAAAAGGACTTGCAACGCAGACAAGTTTAAACTCAGTAAATTTAAGTAACTTACGATTAATATGACCGATAAAGCTGGCAGGGTAAATGTCTCATGTTTTCTTGCCTCTTCCTCCTCAGAACCTTCCGAGTTCTAGGATTATGATTTAAATGAGTTCCTTTTACAAATTCTATATCCTTACCCTACAGCTCCCCAAAGCTAGCATAGTTTAAGCCCTTAATAAGCACTAACTTTAGCAATATTATCAGTAATTGAAACCATGAAACGTTGCAATCGCCTTTTGTCAACTTTAACACAGTTTCTTGTGAATGGGTATGTTTATAACCCTCACCCCCACTTTCAGTCATGTATTCACTTACTCATTCAGTGGATACCACATCAACTGATTGCTCTGAGTAGGTGAAAATATGCCATCCTCTGAGTAACAGAATCTAGGATGTCTTTAACAAATTTTCCTAGAAGATTAAAATTCAAACAGATAGTAACGTCATATGCTGTTACACTTTTCACTGTCATTATCCCTAAAAAAAAAAAAATGTTTTAAGTCCCCATAGGTTGCATTCCACTAACATTTATTGAGCATCTCTTAAGCTAGGTAACCGTGGTAAGTGCTTTCACAACCACAATCACACATCCTAACAGCTGCCCCAGGGAGGAGTGGTTGTCTGCATTTTACAGTTGAGGACTCTGAGGGTTATAAAAACTAGGTGAGTGCTTTGCCCAGGGTCTCAGAGCCGGGAGGCCACCCCACCAGGCTTCCTAATTCCAGATCTGGAGTTTATATCCATACAACAGCCATTCACTTTCCCGCTCCCTGCCCCCTGCCACTATATTAGAAGGCAATCCCCTGACCTCGGCCGTGAAGACATTGAGGCCAGACCAAGGAGATGGAAGTTCTCCCTGGAGGTGTTGGTCTCCTACTTGTCTTGGCATCACCTACTGTTTTTAAAAGAGTTAACAAAGCTCGTTAAGAGTGTATATTCAAAACTGTAGAGCACAGGGAACTATATTCAATATTTTGTAATAACTTATAATAGAAAAGAATCTGAAAAAGCATAGATTTATGTATATATATATATATACACACACATATATATATATATATATATATATAGTTGAATCACTTGATTGTATACCTGAAACATTGTAAATCTACTATACTTCAATTTTTAAAAAGAGTATATATTCTAAAACGTAGCAGTAGTTTGGAAGAGCATCTGTATAATTCAGGAAAACAAAATTTGATACCAGCTATTCTACACACTAACTTTTTCCCTCTTTTTCACTTAAAGAACAAAGCCTGTCAGTTACATTGGCATCAGATTAGAAGAAGTCAAAATTATAGCACAGTTGTTTGAGGGTTCACAGCCCCAGTCAGCCGAAAAGGTTGTTCTTGGCCCACTGACTCTCAAGACCTGTGAGAGAGAGGCACCAGATCCCCTCGTTGGTACCGAAGGGCCCTGACATTGGACTCATTGCCTAAGCATTTTCCAAGCTAATGTAAAATGTTTCATAGAGAAATCACAGATTCCCATCTGAGGGGTTTATAAGTGGAATTGCCAATTATAAAAGCAGAGCTAAAATTACTTAGCTCATCACCAGAACCCCCCAAAGAAAAAGCCCCTTAATTTTGCACATGTTTCAAGCATGTGCCTCTCTAAATATTGCTACTGTTCATGATAAATCAAAAAGTTAAAAGCCAAACCAATTTATAGAGTCCCAGAGATCATTATGTCACTTTTTGTATATAACAGAAAGCATCAACTTTTCTTTAATGATCTGTTTGGGTTTTTCTGGCTAAATCACATTAGCCATTGCATTCATAAAAGCCCAGCCAGGCCCAAAGAAACACCCCATTTTAAACAAGTCATTTTTCAAACATTTATTGAACACATATGACAAGTCAGGCGAGCAATAAAAACAATACAGAAGAATGAGACAAAAATCCTGAGCCATCACCTCACCTGTGTGTGACCTTGGACACGTTACTCCATCTTTCTACACTTCCGTTTCCTCTTGTAATATGGTAATAATGTCTACCTCATAAAGCCGATGTGAGGACTGAACACCGCAGTATATGTAAAGTGCCTCATCTTGAAAAAGAAAGAGCTATTGTTTTATCATCAATTTTATCCCTACTAAAGTTACGATTTGTAGAAAGTCAGATCTCCATCTGATTCCCTCACCATTATTCATTGATTTTGCTGGTTGATTTGGGAGAAGTTTGTTGAGTGTCTCCTGTCTGCAAGGAGCTATATGCTAAGCTCTGTGAAAATGCAAATTGCTGTTGGACACACTTCTTGTCCTCAAGTGCTCATGGACTATTTGAGGATGTGAGACATATACATAAATAACTGTGGTACCAAGAAGAAAGCGGTAAGTTGTATGGAAGTGGCACAGGCAACAGAAGGGAAGTTGAGAAGGGAAGGCTTCCTGGCTTACGGAACATCCGAGTTGAGACTTGCAGGGTGGATAGATGTAGACGTTCCAAGGAAAGGAAACAATAAATGCATGATATAGGAAGTGGTGAGAATTCATTATGCTTGAGAAGGGATCTCTGAAGGGTCAGGATAGCAGAAGGTATTAATAGGCACAAAATACACACTGTAGTATTTGGATGAGAAGTGTCACAGTGTCTCAAAGTCTGCAAGTAAGAAAGAGAGGATTTGGGGGTGGAGGTTTGAGTGAGTGGTGGTGAAGTATTAATGATTTTTGTAGTTGGTGAATAGAAGTGAAGGGTATATGAAGGTTCATTGTACTATTCTTGGAAACTTTTCTGGAGGCTTGAAATTTTATTTCAAAAGTTGAGGGGAAAGATAAAAATACATCAGAAACTCTTATAATCAATAAACAAGGAACAAAGTACCTAATTTAAAAAAATGGGCAAAACTTGGCAGGAAATGCCACAGGAGATTATAGGAATGGCTATTAAATAAATGGAACTATGTTTAATCTCTTTAGGAGTTAGAGAAATTTAATTCAAAACAATGAGCTGTTACTTTTCACCCACCCGATTACACGTCTTTTCAAGTGTAGTCGTATGGGGTGTGTCTGAAAAAAAAAGATGTTAACACCAACCTCCTGTGATTAAAGAGCAGAGCACGTGAGGTACCCACCACCTGACAGAATTCAGAAACGGCATCGCCTTCTGCTACTACCGTTGTCCGGGCAAAGATAATGAATGAATCCTTGAACCGGGGTAGCAGCAGGGGAATGGGAGAGAATCAACAGGACTTGGTCACTGATTGCATCTGAGGAACCAAAGAGGAGGCAAGAGCTCAGGGAAAACTCAAGGTGGTGTTGGTTTGTAAAAGAGAAATTGCTAAGGAAAGGAAGAAACGTTAGCTTAATTGAGTTGTTTACCATCCTGATTGCTGAACACGCTGAGGGAGTCTTTCCAGGAAGGGTGGTTGATCCTTAGTAATGATTCAAGATAATCCCATAGTTTAAAGACTTCTTATAGAAATGTTCTGTTTTCAAGAATTATATTCTTAAATATATATTACAGGCACACACGCAAAATTTAACGGTGAATGAAAGTATCCTTCCTCAACCTCTCCTTATGGATAGCCATATTATGTTTCTCATGCTTTCTACCAGAAAAATATTTATGACAATGCCAGGATAATATCTGTGTGTGCACACACATGCATATGTGTGTACTTCCAAACCTCACACAAATGGGACTATATCGTATAAAACTAGGGGGTTTGCTTTCTTTTCCCCCCCTTAACTCAAAACAGTCTTCCTTTGTTCTGTTAAACATCTGCTTAAGAGTCCATTGAGAAAATATATCATAGTGGATTTAACTAATTCCCCATGAATGAACATCTTAAGTTGCTTTTAGTTGCTTACTGTTACAAATAACTGGTCATGAACATCAGTGTGCATTTATCTTGATGTTTCATTGGTTGGCTGGTTGGTTTTGGACACTATTAATAGCAACAATTCCTAGAACTAGAATTGCTGGCCCAAAAAGTATTTTATATTTTTAATTTTGATCATTCCCCTCTTAAGAGGCTCTACCATTTTATCCTCCTTTCAACAATTTGAGAGTTTTCCCCACATCCTCACCCATAGTGAATATTACCGACCTGTAAATTCATTAAGAAAACATTATCTTGTTTAGATGTGTATTTATCAATTATTTATTATGGCATTGCTTATTTATTGTCAATTACAAGTGAGGTTGAGCACTTTTTAAAATGTTCACTGGCTTTTACATACCTTTTTCTTTTTTAATACAACATTCTGATTTTATATTTCTATAAAATTCTGTAATTGGTAAAATTAACCTATTGTCTAAATCACCATATATATACATACACACACTCATATATCTATATGTGCTTAAAAAAACTGACATAAGTAATAATAAAATTACACAGTTTATGTATTTAGTTCAATTCATCATTAGTTTCTTTACCATCAATTTCTCTCAAGGAACAGTGCTAGGCACCAAAGATACAAAAATGTTCATATCTTTTTACCAGTTTTACCATTAGTCATCTACATTGATTTCATAAGCTATTCACATAATAATAATCTATGGCTGTTACATGTGTGGCAAATATGTTTCTATTTTATCTTTGGACTATATATTTTTTAATATAAAGTTGTTGTTTGTTTAATGTGCTGTTAAATTTAGCAGTCTTTTCCTTTATAGCATCTAGGAATTTTTTTTTTAATTACTTAGTGTGCGCAGGCTGCAATTAACAAAATACCATAGACTGGGCAGCTTAACATAAATTTATTTCCCACAGTGGCTAGGAAGTCTCAGATGTAGGTGCTGATTCAGTTCCTGGTGAAGGATCTATTTCTTGCTTGTATATGGCCACCTTCTTGCTGTGTTCCTGTGGTGGAGAGAGATGTTGAGATCTCTGGTCTTTCTTCCTCTTGTTGTAAGGCACCAGCTCTATTGAGTAAGGCCCTACTCCTCTGACCTCATTTAATCTTAATTACCTCCTAAAGACTCTATCATCAAATACTGTCTCAGTGGGAGTTAGAGCCTCCACATATGAAGTTTGGGTGAGGAAAACACACCTCAGTCATAGCAATTACCAAATTTAATTTTGCTTTCTGTGTTAATCCACCATTTGGGGGCACCATGTGAGATCTTTACTGGTCTTCAATCATTGATATTGTTTGACTCAGCATACAACTCTTTTGAGAACATGAATATAATTTCATTCTAGTACCCCTGCCTCTTCCCCTCTACCCCTCACCTCAACGGCTCTTCTATTGTCCTGTTCTGAGTGGGCCAACTATAAACATGATGGTAGACCTCAGAGATCATCTGTACAATACCTTCGATGTGTATCTGTGGAAAATCAGACCCAGAGTGGTTGAAGTGACTTCCTCAAAATTTTGGAGTTAATCAACACCAGGATTTGGACCAGAATCCTGGTCTTTTTAACTTCCAGTCTAGTGTTGATTCCTAAATGTGTGAATAAATACGTATCAGTACCTAGAACATGCCTGGCACCTAATAAGTGCACCTAAGTATTAGCTATCATCATCATCATTATTACTTTTCTGTTATCATCAGTGTGATCACCATTATTTGTAGAAAGCAGATTCTGGAATCAGACTGAGACTGAATCTCAGTGAGACTAACAGTTAGTTAGCCTGAGCTTCAGATGTCTCAACTATAAAAGGGGAAATACTGGAATCTATCTTATAAGGGAATTGAAAGAAACAGGTTTTTTTTTTAATATGCAAAGCACTTGGAGCAGTACCTGGATCAAAATAATAATTATGTAAATATTATGTAAAATAATATTACTATAGAATCACTTAGTCTCCTAGAATCAGCTTGAGCCAACTAATCTTGTCTACATGTTTACCACTCATTCTGAAGTCATGATTATAAGCACAATCTACAGTGGTCACTAATGTAATAAAAATACTCAAATTGTGTGATGAGAGAGAACACAAACTACATAAGGAGACAAACTGAACGTTGAATTGTTTCCAAGGCCTGCTTGCAGAAAGAAAATGGAGCCATGCGAAGAGGAGGTGGTACCAAGAAGAGATTAGAAGATATCAAGGGAAGTGTCACTGATATTGATTAGATTTAAGCCTCCTCTTTCCATCCCATCAAGACTGATGCAATTCTGTCTTGAAATATCCTGAGCTCATATTAGAAAAGAGCTTTGTAAGTAGACTGAGTTTTGTATTTTTCTCATGTGCAAAAATATGAGCGTTATGAAAAGGAAAGTCAGGACTTAAGGTGTCAATCTTACAGGAAATTTGATATAAATGATGTAATTTTAAATGCATCTGGAATATTTTTAATCTCTGGGTTTTGAAAGGTTTTTCTAGGAAGAGAAGTTACTGTGTGTTAAAAAATCACACCATGCTTAGCATGGCTTGGTTCCATGGAGAACATCTTTGGTGCCAGCTCTTTATAGAGTAGCTTCATTATTTGTTTTTCAAAATGCCATGTTGATTCCATGTTGATTCCTGTTGCCATGGTGCTTCCCTGCCATTCACATTTACTTAAAGAGCACAATTCCATGTCAATTTTTAAAATACCTGAATCTCACCATTTAATAGTATCCACTCCATGATTCTCCTTCACTAAATCTGCTCATTTGAGTGCCTACTATGTGTCAGCATTCTCTACTCATCATTAAGGAGACAGAAATGAAAACAGCCCCAGTGCTTCCCCTGCACCGCAGTCCCAGGAGTTTATACTCTATGGGTGTAACCGTCATGAGAAAAAGTAATTGCAGCATGATGTAAGTGCTGTGATAGTGTAAGTCTGGTGAGAGCACAAAAGAAGAAAAGCCTGATCAGAAATAGACCACTTTACACAGTCCTTGAGCAAATGTAGTCCTTCTAGAGGAAAACAAACAATTACCAAAATGCCAGCAGAGCTAGAAATCTTTATCCATTCAGAGGTGTCATTTTATACCATTGCTGTAGTTCCATGATATGTGTAATCTCCATGTCATGATAACAGAACCCAAAGTACTTAGATTTTTTTTGCAGGGAGAAAAAGCAACCTTTATAACAAGGCCTTTTGTTGGTTTAGAATTTTTTCCTGTCCCCTGAGTTTAGGGAGATCAAGTGCCTTCTCTAATGATAGAAGGCATCACTTCGAGTTTAGAAATCATTATTTTCTATGTAGTCTTCTGTGAACTATTGATACTGTACATGCTCCTTAAAGAGTTATTGCGTATCTCGTTTTGCAGATTGTTGACTCCAGGGCTAAGCAGTCCTCTTATGACAGGTGGAGAGCAGACACAGAAAAAGGTGTAACTGCTGTCGAGGTGATTGATGACGTGGTTGTCTATCTCTAGGGCTAGCTTCTGGAAAGGGCCTTCCAAGGGTAGTTTTAAGAACAATTGCCTACGGCTGTCTTGGACTGAATGTGTGGTAGAACAGAACTTGCTCCTTTGGGGAAAGGGAAGAGAAGGCCCGGCATCCCGGAGGACTTCAGGCTTCTCTTTGTCTGGAGAGAGTGGCATTGACGGAGCACAGACGGATGATAGCAAATCTCGCTTGTCTCCAGTGAAGATTTTTCTTTCTTGGGATAGAGGGATTCAAATTGTGAAGTCTATTTGGGATGACTTATCTGCAATCTCTCCCTTTCCCTGGAGAGAATGAGAATGACTAATTGCAGCATCCCATAACAGTAATTGAGACAGATTGAAAGGGGAAATGAGTGATTAACCTTGAGCCTCCTCGTGTTGCTGTGCATGGTAATGTCAGGGTGGGTTGCGGGCGGCGCGGGGCCGGGGGGAGGGGGTGCCTTAGGAGCTCATTTTCACAAAAGTCCACATAGCTCCTCTAATTAAATTTCAGAGAAATATGTTTCCGCCCCAACTTCAGTTTCAGCTACTTGTTGCTCTGTTTTACATCATGTCATTAATAAACGCTCGTTACTGATGGCTGAAAACCAGAGACAGATTTGCTCAGAAGCTAATGAAGCTTAAACTTTAGGGCCCCTTGCCCTGGAACTAATTTTGCATTCCTTTCTTAAAAAGGGGCCCCCAAATTGTATAGGCCTCAGGTCCCACAAAACCTGGATCTGTCCCTGCTGATAAAATTCCAATTATAAATGAGTGATTTGATGTAAATGGAAAAGTTCTCCAAAACAAAGGCCAACATTTCTTCACACCTTAGGGATTCTGAAACTGTGTAAGTTTAATAAATGCATAGATCTATATCTATTTAGTATAATTTATCTAGTTTTTGAAATTCTGGGAATTGAGATGAACAATGCACTAGCTAATTACATGCTTTTGTGAGTATAGTGATTACTTTAATCCCTAAATAGAGTGTTAAAATGTTTTTTTAAAAAAAAGGGAAAGTAGGAAAAAGAAGTATGATGTAATAATATAAAGGTGCCACTTTACATATTTCTGTGTAGTGGTACAATAATTATAAATGACAATCAAATGGGTTAGTTTTTAAAAGACTGTCACATTTATTATACTCTGAATTGTGACGCAGTTTATCTTTGTACCCTTTAGTAATACCTGATTTAGTGCCCTGTATACAGTAGGTGGTCAAAAAAATTTGTTGAATTACAACTAAGTATATGTTGTGAATTGGATTGCTTTAAAACGAAAAGTAAGTGCCAGCAGAAGCTGTCTGGTTTGAAAAAAAATACAACACTTAACCTGAATATAGTGGTATGCACATTAAGGCAGGTAACTTTTATAGAGCAAAACTCTCTGCTTACTCAGAAATTACATAATCATCCTTTGGCAAGTACGGCTAACATATCACAAACCTGCTACCACATTTTTACTTGGTAAGTGAATATACATGGTTAACTCAGACATCCTATGTGAGTCGTCTGAAAATTCACGTATGCCCAAACGATCTGGGGATCTTTTTCTTCTGGTTTTTATTATTGTCGTTGATTTTGTTTGCCTGCTTTTGATAGGACTGTAAATTGACCTGTAGAAATTATAACGAACAGAGTACACCAAGCTTAGGTAATATTTTGTTTGACGATATACTTGTATCTGAAACTTACATCCTTTGGCTAGTTCTCTTTCCAGTGGATATCGAATTTTCCTCAACTGCTTTGTAAAACAGAGGAAGTTAGCTCTTTTTTGCTTACTCCCTCCTTTTCTTGTGCACACACACCGTAAACGATACACAGCCGTAGATAGTTCTTTGACGAGCAGATATTTGCGTAGTATGAATCCCTGAATGAACTCTGAACTGGATAATCTGACAAGAGCCGAGGCCGTTCTTCCAGCTGTCAGGAAGTGTACATCTCTCAGCTGGGAGTAACATGTCCGACTCAATACTCAAATGGTGGGATGGTCTAGAAATACGCAGTGAAAGAGTGCCATCTCTTATTGCCATGTTTCTTTGGAGAGAATTAAAAACAGAAAGAATACAGTGATTCAGAACAAAGTACTTAATTGTTAGTTATCAACGTTGTCTATTTACAAGTTTTTCTTCTGCCTGAGAGGTTCTCGACATCAGGATTTTCATCTCTGAAGAAGCTTATTTCTCGCTTTTCTGATTTTTTTTAGTTATTCAGGCAATTTCACAGGCAGTTAAAGGAGACAAAATATTTGTTTTATTTTGGACCAGCTGTCCTAGTTTTGAACACACATTTTTTCCACCAGCAACAGCAATTCCGATATTAAGGTAATCAGGAACTTTTTTATTGGAGGTCTTGTTTCTCAAAGACCTGTTTGTACTGGTGATCTTGCCGAGGCTTCTGATAAATCTGCATCAATAAAAGATGTGGTATTGACTGATTAAGCATAGAGCTGAAGTTGCAAATACATCTTACATGTGTTAAAGGAAAGGCTGTCTCTTTTGATAGGAGTAAAGGATAAGTAATTGTTGAGAAGACCAAAGCCCTCTGTAACAAAGACTAATAGGAACTGTTCTGAGCTGTTGTGCTAGCATGTATTTGAACAAATAGGATCCTAATGGTTCTGTGAACTAGAAGGCAGAATGAAAGTCATTTGGGCAGCATTCCTAAGTCTGCAATTCTGTTAGGCCAGTTCAGACTCTCTCCACAGGAAGCGGACATTGAGGTCAGAAGTTGGGTCAAAGCCTTTTAATTGTGAGCCTCTACGATGCCTCTGGGCTCAGGTCAATAACCTAAGAGGCTCTGCTTGTGGGCCTGGAAAGGGTATATTATGGGGGCTCAGGTGGCCTACCAGGCCGTCCTAATACTCAATTGTGAGAAGCAGATTATCTGCTTTGCAGATTATCTGATCTTCTATCATCAGCCTTCCCATTGGGCTTTTAGTTGCCAAGGATGGAGCTAAAATGTGAAGTGCAGGAAGTTGGGCACAGTGGACTCTGTGTGCAGTCCCATTACAAAGCCAAATATAAATCAATCAACAGGCGCTGCTTTGTTAAATGACTTCAGGCTTATTTGGTTTGGCATTTTCTCTGTCTTAATCTGTATTCTCTAGAGTTGCCTAAACCCCATTTATTTTACTCTTATCTCCTAGAAATCTTTAGGCTAGAAAACAGACGGATCCTGAAATCTATGCAAGATGGAATTACTCCAACACCTTTCCTTTTCTCGTGTTCTCTATAATGTGGGTAGAGCCTTACGATGTAATTTGATTTCTTCCCTGGAAATTCATGAAGTCGTTCCAGCCTCGGCTGTCCTTGGTGCCCTGGTAATCTTGCTTGATGGTGCCCTTCAAGGCAGCTGTGGTTCAGTCAAAAGAAAGATGGGTTATCTCTGTGAGTCACAGTTTTCTGTGGATTAGGAAAGCAGAGCTGGATTGTGAATTATGTTTTTATCGAAGACCAGAATATTTTCATCATTCTCCAATGTTTTGAGAAACAAAGACAGAGGGACATAGGGGAAAAGAGAGGAAGAGAAAGAGGGAGGGAGGGGGAAGAAAGTGAGAGAAAGTAAAAGGGGAACACTAAAGACATTCTGGGCAAATATGTTATTACAGTCTTCTCTATGGCTAGACAGGTAATATCTCTGATAAACTGTTGATTAAAAAAGTGCATTCCTTGCCCTTCTTTGGCATAAGGAAGCATCCCTTCATACTTAAAAGCAAAATGGCAGACTCAAATCCTAATCTTCGTTTTCATCATTTGATCACGCCTCCCAAAGTACTGCTTCCAAAGCTGTTTTTTTCACCCCTAAAACACGTTCTGTGTCCTGTTTTCCACTAGTCCTGGCACAGATGCTTTAAGAACAGAGCACTGATTGGTACTCGTGAACAGGGATTTTTGGTTTCAACAACCCCTTCCCCTATCCTTTCTTTAAAATTCAGTTTTGATGACTTGGTGTTATATTAGTCACACACTTACTTGGGATACTGGCACATACACCTATGAGTTTTGAATTTTGTTGGCAGCTTTTTAATCTTTTATTGTTCAACAGACATTCATTTCATACCTACTTTGTGCCAGGCACTATTCTAGGTCCTTGGCATGACAATAATATATTAATAAAATAAGCTTAGGTTTCTGCCCTCATGGAATTTACAGCCTAAGGGGAAGAGAAAGACAATTAAAAATAAACAAATAGGTAAATTATACAGTTTTTGAAAAAGACGTAAGAGCTAAGGAAAAACAGAAAGAAGAAGAGATGATAGGTTAAAGGAAGCCAGAAGAGCTGGGGCGGAGGGGGAGGTTGTGGTTTAATTGGGGTGATCAAGTTGGCATCATTTAGGGAGAGGGAAAACTTGAGGGCTATCGTGGGAGTTGGTCACGAAGATATTGGGAAAAGAACATTCCAGGCAAAGGAAACAGTCTTAATGCAAAGACCATAAAGTGAGAGCATTCCTCCAGGTATTCAGAGACCCTGTTCTTATAAACTGAAACTAAAATGCTTTTCCTAAGATCACTCTTTCATTGTCAAGCTCCTTTCCAGCCCTACTGTTTGTTTCTGAAATAATTTAACAACATTAGAAGCAGATGGTTTCTCTCCATGTGTCTGTGTTTCTAGAAATGATGGTAAACTATTTTCCAACATCCAAGACATTCTTTTTAAATGTCTTGCATCTTCTGAGAAGTAGAAATCATAATATTTGTTAAATACTGTATTAAAATGATTTCATGTATTGAAACAAATTTAGTTTCTTTAGGAATTTGAATGAGTACACTTACTTTCCAGAATAGCTACACCTGGAGTACTTGTGCTATAAGATGAAAGGGAAAAGCATTTATTAATCTCCTCTTATGTGATAGGCACTGTCCTAGGTCCTTTGTATGCGTTACCTCATATAATCTCTACTATACTTCGGTGAAGTAACTGATACTGTCTCCTTTTTGTATAGGGTTCAAAGAGATATTAAATAATTTGGCCAAAGTCTCAAAACAGAAAATGGACAAGCCAGATTCAAACCCAGTTCCAGTAGAATTTAAGACCAATGAATAGCACCACAATTTGCCCATTTTCCTAAGGGCAAGGGAAAGAACCCAGAGGTAATTTTTGCTTCAGGTATTTTCCCTCACTTTGCACAGGCAACCAATCAGTACCTCCCATTCATTTTATCACCTGAGTATCTGTCAGATTGATTCACATTTCTCCATCTTCCACCACCAAGCCCCTTGTTCAGCTATTGTTTTTCTCCAAAGCCTTGCTGGTCTCCTGGCTTCCACTGTGAGAGGTAGTTCTCAGCCCTGGCTATGTAGTAAAATAACTTGGGTAGTTTTTTTTTTTTTTTTTGAATTGCTGCTGTGTGGGCCCCACTCTGGATCAGTTAAATTAGAATCCTGGTGTTGGGGAGTTTGGACACTGATTTTTTTAATTGAAGTATTGTTGATTTACAATATTGTACAACATAGTGGTCCAGTTACACATACTCTTCTTCAGTTTCTTTCCTATCATAGGCTATTACAAGCTATTGAGTATAGTTCTCTGTGCTGCACAGTAGGACCCTATTATTTTTCTATTTTATATATAGTAATTTCTACCTGCTAATCCCAAACTCCTAGTTTATCCCCTTCCCCTCTCCCCTTTGGTAACCGTAAGTTTGTTTTCAATAGACACTGATATTTTTTAAAAGCTCATAAGTGATTTATGTACTCAATGTTGAGAGCTACTGTATTAGATCCTTTTATGATGTAAATTTTACCATCAAAATCCCTGAGTAGCTCCTCCTCCCTCTCAGGATGAAGTCTACACTTCTAAAATGGCGCTTCTTGACCTGGTTCCTGAACTTACCTTACCAGCTCTTGTATCTTGCCCTGCCTTTAAACTTATTTATAAATCACATAAAATTATTTTTATATTATAACTTTAGGGATGTTTATTTGTATTTCTAATCAGCCTTTTGCTTAAAATGTCCTTCGTCTAGGACTCCTTGTCCAGTAATGATCAATAAACCTTTAGGTGCACCGAGAAGCTATAAATGATCTTAATAAAATAAACAATTATTTTGTGAAGCAAATAGGGCTCCCTGATAAAGCTGATCGATAGTCTTTCCGACAGACCTACTGAAGAAACAAATGGACTCTGGCAAATCAAAATTGGAATCTTCCCAGTAGTAATGTTGAGACCAGAATGAATTCCTTGGATTTCTCATTTTATAGTTTACGTTGGTCATGTAAACGAGAGTTGAGTAAATAATGGTGAAACAACTTCTTTTGAC
The DNA here is from genome assembly GCF_048564905.1 of Vicugna pacos. NCBI lineage: Eukaryota > Metazoa > Chordata > Mammalia > Artiodactyla > Camelidae > Vicugna > Vicugna pacos. The sequence continues at coordinate 17,744,240 of NC_132988.1, forward strand.
AATGTTGTGTTATTTAGTCCAAGAAAAGGGTATTTTCTTTTTTAATATTTGATGGAAATCTACCTTGCCTCGTCATTCCTTGCTCTTTCATGCTGTCATCCTTGCAAAACACTTCAGTAACTAAGAAAGGAGTTATAATCTTATTCTTTATATCTTATACCTTATTCCTTATAGTCTTCTTTAAAAAGAGTGTTTTTGTAAGATTAAAAATAAAAAGGCGGCTAGTGCTTTTTGAATCTCTTATTACTGAATGAGTTAGATGTTACTTCGTTCAACAGGAGATAAAGAGTAAAACAGTGAGCTGGCTTCTGAATATACGACAATGAAGATCTCTAAATTTATCTGTTTATCAGTCACCAGGGAAGCCTTTTTAAAAATGAGGTCTCAGCCTCCCCTTAAATATAATGAATAAGAATCTCTAGGTTTAGACCCAAGAGTCTCTGTTTGTTTGTTTATTTTTAAATCAGATTCCCAAGGGATTCTGATGCACAACCAGGTGTAGAAAGCACCGGAACAGAATATATTTAGTCATGGGAGGAGACATAGAGCAGCCTGACAGAAGTAACCCGTTCACCCATTTGAGGTAAAGTAGTGCTTTCAGAGTGCTAGGCAGTCAGATGCCTGGGAGTCAAAGGCAGGATGAAAAATACCACCCATACTTTGTCCATATTCCTAACGCTTGAGCCACCCCCAACCCATCTAGACTTCTCCAATAGTAACAGGCCTCTAGGAGTTGTAGTAATAGCTCTAACAATAATGGCAGTAACATTTATTATACTTGAGACCCTGTTTTGTGTATACATATAAACGGAGGCTATATGTGCATATATATGTGTACCTATACACATATATCCTCCATTTAATCTTTTTGTTTGTTTTGTTTTGTTCCTTTCCTGTTGAAGTACAGTCAGTTACAATGTGTCAGTTTCTGGTGTACAACACAATGTCCCAGTCATGCATATACATACATATGTTCGTTTTCATATTTTATTTAATCTTTAATACACCCTGTGACATAGATTCTGTTATATGTGAGCAGTACATGGGGAAAGTGCAGAGTAGACAAATCACTCACCCCGGGCCATCTTAAGTAGGCGACACCGTCCCAGCTCAGGCAGGCTGATCCCACAATCCCCACTCTTAACTGCTCTGTTCTGCTGCCTCCAAACATGCCAGCATGTGCTTTTTTTTTTAACCACATGCTTTTTACAGTTCCATTTTTTCCCTCATGATGCTTTCTTTGCTAAGAATCTCTTACTCCCCAGTCTTCTATATTGAAACCCTACTTTTTCTACAGAACCAACCTCCCCTTGGCCCTTCCTTTGGTGCCTTGTCCCATGATCTTCTCTGCCTTTAGACCAAATGAATGGCTCTTGACTTTGGATATAAGGAGGAAAGCAAACTGGTTTTTATTAACCATCTACCAAGAGTACTGCGTAAGATAAATACTACGATGGCTGTGTTATGTTTGGGCAAAATGAAGTTCAAGAGTCCCTCAGTGTGTGAAAGACAGGCTTGAACCCCAGTCTGTCTGACTCTAGCTCTTGATGCTGTTGTTCTGTCCTTTGACATGTTCATGTCACATCATTAGCACTGCTGTAAGACAATGAATTGTGAATTCCCTGAAGGCAAGCATATTAATCCATCTTTGAAATCCTCGTTCCAGAAAAAAGTGCTGTGCGTAAACTATGTGCTCTGGAAAGTGATCAACGACTTCTGAGGTTCTTCCAATCATCCAGATCTTGGGAGTGTTTATGGTGCTAAACATACAGTTGGCAAATGTGATTAACTTTACTCTCTCCTTCTTCAAAGTATACGGATTACCTAACAAACCATCAGGAAAACACCAGGTTAACCTGTTAGGGGAGTTACTGGATCCTCTCTGTTCAACCATGGTGTCGTTAATGACTTTATCTGCCTTATGATTTTTCTCTTTTTGGAGTAACCATTTGGCAAGATAGATAAAAGAGATGAAAGAAAGAAAGAGGAAAGCATGGAGAGTAAGAAGAAGGGTTTCAAGGAATTTTTGTGTTTACAAAGCCAATTTTCTTCCATGAAAAGTACCTCTGAACTCAACAGGGGGAAGATAAAAACCTGAAAGGCTGAATGTTGGTATTTGTTTTGCATGCTTGAGAAGTCTGCATTCTTCTCTCTGTGCCCTGCAGTTTTAATGTGGAAACAGACAATTCTGACTTGACCTTAAGTGCCTCACCAATCTGCTCAGGGGACTCTTTGTAGGAATATGAGCTGACACCACCTTGCCTGAGCTTCTTTCGATCAATAACATGGCAGGGTACACATGATCCGAATAGGCAGACCGATAAGAAATAAAAGCATATCTGTTGATACAAATGGAGCGATAAATGGACTGGTTTCCATCCAAGGGCTTTGAAGGGGAAATCAAGGAGGGAAAAGACGGCCGAATGTGAATGTATAGCAAATTAATTTTTTCTGAGGGATAATTCCTCTTTCATTACTTAAGTTTAGAAGAAAGTAAGTCAAACTGTTCTAGGCCTAAAAGGAATTTGTTACTCTGATTCTTGGAATAAAATAAACCTCTTGGGAGTGTGCATTTTGTGACTGTAAATCTATAGTGGCAAAATTGTGTTAATTTGACTGACTGGAAATATTAACCATATTATATCAAATAACTGCCAGAAATCATTCTCTACCTTGCCCTGTGACTTTATTTTAATTGATTTTTTTTAACTTTCAGCTTCTGTGATTTTTGTTTATTCTGACACATGTTTATTAAATGCATGAAGAAAATTGTGCAAATTATTTTTAGTGTGTTTATCTTGTTTAAATTGGTAGGTTAACTCTTTTTCTTCAGAATTCCAACCTCTCTTTATTTTCCAGCTCAATACTGCTGATTTAGCTTTGGGGGCCCACTAACAGCATTATCGTCCACATCAGCAGTCTCTACAATTAAGCTGTATGCTTAGCAGTATCATTTGATGCTTCACAAAGATTTGAAAGTCAAAATTGAATATGATTGATTGCTGCAAGATATGTTAATATGAGGATCCCTGAGCTATGGTGTAGAATAAATCACTCACTGTAATAACAAAGATAATGCCTCTAACATTTCTCATTTTATGTTCTATCAGTAATCAGGCTTAGGAAAAAGCCTCATTTGTCTGCTGTAGAGCCCTCATATTATACGAATCACAAGATGACTGTTCATAGAAGCATCATTTAGGATAGCAGAATGTACCTGCCAATGCTACCAGCAAAGATATATTCGAAAGGGTAACCTCATTTCCTGTATCAGCCCTTCTTTCTGGTTACCTTGATATTGAGTGTTTAAAAATGAAGCTGTTTTCTGCTGCACATCAGAGTTTCCATAATACATCCCCCAATCAAGAAAAAATGAAACAAAACAAAAAACAAAGCTGTTTTGTTGTTTTTTGACTAACCTTGCTCAAAAAACTCTACTCATAAAAATATTAATGAATGTTTTTTGGATATTTACTAAGTGCAAAAAACTGTACCATGCATTTAGCATGTATGGATTTATTCAGTCCTTACAATAACACTAAGGCATGTGGGTCCTGTGTTTATCCCCATTTGACTGAGGAAACCTAGACCCAGAGAGGTTACATAACTTGCCTAGGGTCACACAATGGTAGAGCAGGATTTGAACCCAGGATGTCTGGGCCCTGTACCCTAACATAGCAGACCTGCTGGAGGAATATGTGAGCATCTGTGGTCTCTGTGCTCAGGGGCTCGCTTTCTCATTTTGGTGGTGATAACCGTGACTAGTAGGGAAAAGACAAGGACAAGTATAGGCTGGGTAGCATTCAAAATAACTTGTCGTTATTTACTTGAAACTGAGATGCCCAGAAAAGCTTTAACCTCCCCAAACACCAAGTGTTAATACTGGGAGTAATTTTAGAGTCTGCAGTATCTTTATTTTCACATGTGATTCCAGATCCAGTATCTCTTAACTGATTTTAATTTCCTCCCGGATTATTTTGAATATTCATACTTTGGGGGGAACTTGGCATTTGTAGATCTCTCACCTGTGAAACGAAATGAATTTGTACTTGATAAAAATGGTATACAATACAATTTAATATCTACCAGGTTTGTTCAAGAAGAAAGGGGTACAAGTTGTATTCTTTTATGATCTCTAGTCTTCCTCTTTCATTTATTTTCTAATTTTTATTTTATTTATTTATTTAGGCGGGCGGTAGGGAGGTAATTAGGTCTGTTTATGTATCTACTTTTGGAGGAGGTACTGGGGATTGAACCCAGGACCTTGTGCCTGCTAAGCATGTGCTCTACCACTTGAGCTATACCCCCTCCACTTCTCTAGTCTTCCTCCTTTAAAGTTTTAGACCAGACCAAATGATCCTTCGTTCCCTTCAGTTAATCAATCAATGCAGGGTTACTACCTGTGTAAAAGTAACTTGCTCATTTAATGTCGCAGTGAAGAGTGAATTAATTTCACAGCCTTGGTTGTCAACAGCTTTGGAGATTTTGGCAGTTCTGGTTAAGTAAAGCCTTGTGTAACAGGACCAGTGACAGAACATTTGTACCATTAAGCCTTCAAACCTTATTCATCTGTCAACACATGGGCACTTTCTGGAGCCAGCTTCTCTCACGCTGTGCGCTGCCTGCAGCTCGCTGGAAGCTCCACTTTGACTAAAAGGGTTGATTTCCCTTCTCTTATGCGTGTTCTCGTTTAGCGTTAAGACCTGCGTAAAGCCCACCCTTTTTTCTGAAATGTACACAGGCATGCGTCATCTCTTAAACCCTGCTGATGTGGAGGTAAGGGGCTCCAAGGAAAAGCTGGACATCTTAGCGAATAGTTGATGAGAGAGGAGTCTGGCGGTGTTAGTTGTGAGCTGCAGTATACTGACGGCTGAAACAAAAGCTTTCTGGATGTTTTCAAAACTTGGGTAAAGTTTTTCATATTGAGCAATAGGGCCAGTGTACTGAGATGGAATCTAAAGGGGTTTTTTGGACAGTGATAGGTTTTTTTTTTTTTAACTTAGCTTTTGTCACCTGCCTCTTTTGTTCTCTGATTGAAGGCTTATTTGTTATTGACTATGTGTGTTGTTTGTCTTATTTTGCCTTTAATGTTTGTCTGCCTGGAACCACTTTGGGGATATTTACTTATTAGACATACTTAGTAATACAGCCTAAAGAAGCAGAGAATTGGTAGAGACAAGCACAAATGTTGGAGAAAGCAATGGATTCTTTAGCCAACTACCATCGACGTAGCCCAATGAAACAGAAACTTTCATTCATGGGGGCTCCGACAATTAGATTTTCAGTGATCCTTTTCAAGTAAAATTGTAGAAAAGAGCTCCCAGTTAACATTACAAGTCATTTAAAAAGAGAGGTGGCATTCAGTGTCTCCACTGAAAAATAATTCATAAACAGTTGGCTTTTTGTGGAGCTGCACGATCTAATATGCTAGTAGCTAAGCACATGTGGCTAGTTAAATTTAAATTTAAATTAGAAAATTAAAAACAATTTAAAATTTAGGTCTTTGGTTGCCGTAGCCACCCTTCAAGTGTTTAAGCAGCTACCTGTGGCTGTTGTGTGGAGCAATGCAGACTGGCATGCTCCCATCACTGCAGAAAGCTCTGTTGGACAGCACTGCACTGGGCGACAGGGAAACCAAAGAAGTGTGTGTTTGTTTTGCCTGTTTTATTGTTTTCGGTTTTGGCTTTAGTTACAATTTTAAACTATTTTCGTATAGAAGCAGAGACTATAATTCTTAGGAGAATTAATGTGAGAATTTTGGTATTCATCTTGGTATCCTACTGTTTTGATCTTAAACAGCTCACAGATCTATAAATACATTATTCCAGTAACTCAGGAACTGAAGACATATGTTGTAGATTACCTAACCTATGTTTTTAGTGTGCGTAGCAAAAAAAAAAAAAAAAAAGACTTGCTTATAGGTTGCTCAGAGGAGAAAAAAAAAATCTGAATATGGAGTCAAAGAATACAGTTTCTTTGCCCTTCATGAATTTATAACCCACGAACATTTTCAACACAGGAAACTCAGAAGAATTTTTGTCTGTGTGATAAAAGAAAAGGCAAGGCAAAGAAAATCTAGAAGGAAATATTTAGGAAAGTAAATCCTTTAAAATAAAGGGGAAATAATTTTCTTAAGTTGTAGAAAATATTATATTCTAAACATAGTAAATGGCCATTACTTAGAATTTATAAAGTATAGAAAAGTATAGATAACAAAATAAAAATTCACTTGGAATTTCATCATTTAGTCCCTTTTAACACTTTAATGTATTTTCTAGTCTGTCAAAACTATAGCAGTGTTGATGACAGAGACAGGTAAGTGTGCCTTAGTGAGGGTTGTGTGCTCTGCACGCGGGTCATCATTTAGCACTCACCGCAGCCCCGTGAAGGAGGAATCTTCCACTCCTTGTCCACATTCAGAAACAGAAGAGCTCTGAAAACCAAGAGCAAAAACCAAAAGAGTTTGGGTCAGGACAATATCTGACCTGAAATGACATGAGGCTGTTTTTTCACTGTATTTATCTCATTAAATGTGAATACTAATATGTTTTGCTGAAGAAATATGTAATGTATTTGATTCTAGAGTGCTTCCCCAGAGCCCACTGGAGTGGTTACTTAAAATGTATATACACGATATAACCTTTCATAAATGTGGAAAATTTTGAAACCCATCTGGCTCCAAGATTTTTGGATAAAGGATATAAAACTGAATTCTCTGAGTTTTACTGAAGAGGACAAAGGGACACTAAATAACTTGCTCACCCAGATGTTCTGTATCACACAAATCTACACGTGTGATAGAGTTGCACAGAATTAAACACACACAGACACACAGATACATGTAAAACTGGTGAACTCCGGGTAAGATGAATGGATTGTTTCACTGCCAGTTTCCTGGTTGTGATATTGTACTAAAGTTACGCAAGATGTTACCATTGGGGAAACTTGGGTGAAGGGTACACAGAGCTCTCTGTATGATTTCTTATAACTGCATGTGAACCTGCAATGATAGGTTTATTTTGAGCCTCAAAATAAAAAAAGCTTAAAAAAAAGAAAAATGATAATAACTTGTTCAAGTCCTCATGGCTAATAGGAAAAAGAGCCAAGACTCAAGCAGACTCTCTGATGCTAGAATTTGCCTAAAACATTGATTCATTTGACTAAAATTACTATATGTTGAGAAACAGTAAATATATACCTACCCACCTTATGGAGCCTGAGCAGAACTTTCAGATATTGATAACTTGGTAACCATCCCTTTCTTTACCACTCAATGTAATTTTGAAGCATTATTCATCAATAATAAGAAAATTCTGGTTTAGTAAACTTCTGAGGTTGAATTTAATGATTTAATTTAATCGTTTAATTGAACTTCAGTTTGTTAACTGTGCTTTAAGCAGAGATAAACTTTAATGTTGAACGCAGTCAGCTACCACCAATCAGGAGATACTAAAATAATATTTGGATGCATACTTTGTGATTTTTGAATTATTATATGAGATTTTTGCTAAAAATATAGTAAAATTTTTAGATTAAAAATACAAATACAAATACAGACACTTGAAAAAAAGGAAGCAAATAACATTGATTAAATTTCATTTATATAAGTATGAGTGTTTTGTGCTTTCTAGGAGTACAGAAGATATTAACAAACCATCATTTTTTGGTAAAACTTTATATTTTCTATATTTACTGGATCTTAAGCTATAATAATGTGATCTTAATGTATACTGACCAGGGTTGGAATTATAGATTCCCCTGATGCTCTGCTCAGTCCATGGATCATGACTTCGGTTGCTGCCTTGGAGTGGCAGTCAGCTTTTCTGGGGGGAGGAGGGTTGTCTACCTTATTGGATACTCTCCAATGAAAGTAGTATTAAAAAGGAAACGGAAGAGACTCATAGACATAGTAAACAATCCTATGGTTACCGGGGGGTAAGGGGTGGGAAGGGATAAATTTGAGTGTTTGAGATTTGCAAATGTTAACCACTATCTATAAAAATAGATAAAAAGTAAATTTTGTATATAACTCAGGGAACTATGTTCAATATCTTATAATAACCTTTAATGGAAAAGAATGTGAAAACAAATAGATGTATATATATATGCACGACTGGGACATTCAGCTGTACACCGGGAACTGACAGGTTGTGACTGACTATACTTCAATTTAAAAAAAGGGAAATGGAAGAGGCTTCCACTATGTGTATTGGCTTATTTTTTTTCCCCTTATACTATGCACTTCTTGGAATCTTGGGAAAGCAAGGAAGAATCAGCGCCCTAAGTCCTCTTTGTGCGTTTGCTTTGGCAGCCCCATGTTAGCTGGCTCCATCAGAACAGCCTTCCTAAAGCCTTTCAAATCCATTCTTCCAACTTACCTACAAAATACAACTCTGGCTTAACTTGATATAAATAGTGAACATGTGATCCACGTGAAAAACACCTTCATCTGACTGTCTGGCGTTGGCTCTTTTTAGAAATGCAATAATCTCTCAATCTACCCAACTAACAGTTAATTACAGACCATCAATGTGTGAGGCATTATACCCGGAATTATGGATGCAGGTAAGGAGATAACTAACGCATTTGCTTTCAAGAAGCTCAGAGGAGAGAAGGACAGTTTTAGTGACAGTAGTGTTATCAATAGTGGCGGCAGCAGTTTCATAGCCCTTCCTTGTGTCTGGCTCCATTCTAATACTTTGTATGAACTCATTTAATCCTTGTATCAGCACTAGAAGTGGGTATGTTGGAGGACAGAGGGAACGAAGTGCCCACCGAACTGAGAAGGCATCTTGAGACTTAAAACGAGTCAGGCAGCTCCATATAATCAACAGATCAGTTTATTATAGGATAACTTCCTCGCAGGGTGGGGTCTGGGTCAGCAGACAACGATCCAGAAGCGTTCGCAGCTGCACTCTGCATTATGAGGGGGCCGTGGGGACAATTTTACAGTTAACCTAGGGTATGCGGGGCAGGTGCTTGGAAATGGGGCATGCATTCCTAAGTCAAGATTTGTGAATGGGTAACTAGTCTCGAGGGAGTCAGGAATACGTCAGCAAAGGTTCTCATCATTGTTTGGGGACTAACAGAGCATAGAGGCCACCTGGTTCTAATGATTATTAAACCCTATCTATTAACTTCAAAGCCCTTGATGGCAGAAGAGTGATTCACTGCACAGTACAGTGCTGGGGAGGGTCAGCAGAAGGACTGGAGAGATCGTAAGGGCCCAAGATGGCGTCAGTTATACTAAGAGCCATGCTTCGGTACTCTTATTATGTCCATTTTACAGATGTAGATACTGAAGTACGTAAGTGTAAAATCATTTTCTAAGCTCATACACCAGATGGAACTAGAATTTGAACACAAGTAGTCTGGTTCCAGAATTCATACTGGTCCTGCATTTTCAAATGAGGGGAGTCATGAGTATGTCTTGAGAAATGGATGGGGCAGATCATCCACAGAGAGGCATCACAAGCAATTCTGCTTGACAGCCATTTAATAAATACCCATCATGTGAAAAGCACCACAAAAATGCGTGAGACACAGACATTGCACTCAAGGAACTTACAGCAAGTTTACATCCTCTCTGATCATCTATTTGAGGGTTATTTAATAAAAGAATATAATTTCTATTTGATGGCTTATTGTGCAGTTCTGTGGTCCACTGTACTTCTCAACTGAACAATCAATCCATCACAAAAACATGAGTAAATTGGAAACACTTCTAAATTCCTGCCCAGCATCTTTTCAATGTGACACCCAAACTCCAATAGCAAATACTGTTTCTAAGAAAATCCAGTTATGAGAGGAGAAGGACATCTTTGTGTGGAGTGGCCTAGGTCGCTCAATATATATTCAATAATGGAAAGTCTTGATTCTGTATAATTATGCCATATCTATAGTAAACTAAGCTAATAAATCAGGAGTGTTTCATACACTCACTAGGAGGATTGTCCATTTTTTAAAAGCATGATATATGTAACTTCTCAAATGAATCTTCATAGTTAAGCCAAGTGTAACTGACTTATTGAGTGAGCTAGACTCTACTGGATACCAGCAGAGAGCAGTATTACTCTCACTCATTAGTGTCCTTTTACCCTTGCCCTATGATATCATTCTTTCCCCTTTTTGGGTAAAATTTCAGGATAAATCTATAGTTTTTCCAGTTACTTTCAGGTATTAAAAAGTCCAATCTACTAGAAGAAAACACAGGAGACCATCTTCTGAAGCCACAAAATCGTAACTGTATATGAAAAGATTGACCAAATGGACTTTGTGAAAATTAAAAACATCTGTTCAACAAAAGCCACCATTAAAAGAAAAAAAGGCAAGCCACAAGTCAGAGAAGAGATTTAGAGTACACACACCTTTTTCCAGGTATCCAGCAGACTTGTATCCAGACTGTGTAAATAGCTTATACAAATCAGTAAAAAATACAGGTGGCACAATGAGAAACGGGGAAAGATTTGAAATAGGCATTTCATAAAAGATGATATCCAGTCTTCAAAAAGCATGTAAGAAAGGACGCAACACCACTAGTCATCAGGAAAATGCAAATTAAAGCCACAGTGAGCTGCGCATGCATCAGAATGGCTAAAGAATAAAGAGACTGTCAATAGCAAGTATTAATGCAGATGCCTTGTAACTGAAATTCTCAGACATTACTGGTAGGAGTGGAAAATGGTTCAAGTGCTTTGGGAAAATGGCAGTACCTATGAATGCTAATCGCATGTCTACCTTTATACTCTGACTTAGCATTCTACTGTCAAATATATTTCCAGCAGAAATGAAATGAGTACACATGTCCACCAGAAGATGTGTTCAGGAAGGTTTTAGCAATTTTCTTCATAAAGCAAAATGGAAACAATTTAAATGTCCACCATTAGAAGAATGGATAAATAAGTTATGATGTGTTCATACAACAAAACACAAAATATGAATGGAAAAGATGACCTACTGCTCCACCCAAAAACATGGCTAACTCCTATAGACAAGACTGAGCAAATGAAGCCAGACACAGAAGAATTCATACATATGATTAAAAAAAATTTAATTAAAAAAATTTTTTATAGAAGTATAATTGATTTACAATGTTGTGTGAGTGTCTGGTGTAGAGCATAGTGATTCAGTTATGCATTCTTTTTTATATTCTTTTTCCTTATAGGTTATTATGAGCTATTATATACAGTCCCCTGTGTTATACAGTAGGCTTATTGTTTATCTGTTTTGTATATAGTAGTTTGTGTCTGCTAACCCCAAACTCCTAATTTATCCCTCCCCACCTTTCCCCTTTGGTAACCATAAGGTTGTTTTCTATATCTGTGAATATATTTCTGGTTTGTAAATAAGTTCTTCATTTGTGTCATTCTTTAGATTCCACATGTAAGTGATATCATATGATATTTGTCTTTGTCTGATTTACTTCACTTAGTATGATAATCTCTAGGTCCACCCATGTTTCTGCAAGTGACATTATTTTTTTATGGCTGAGTAGTATTCCATGGTATATATACCACACCTTCTTCATCCAGGCATCTGTCCATGGACACTTAGTTTGCTTCCATGTCTTGGCTATTATAAACAGTGCTGCTCCTACATATGACTTCATGTCTGTGAAGTTTGAGGTGAGAAAAATTAACCTGTGGTGATAAAATTGAGGACAGTGGTAACTTTGGCAGGGTGGGTGTTGACTAGGAGGAATCATGTGGGATCTCTCTAGATTGCTAGAAATGTTTCATATTTGGATCTGTGTGATGGTTACCTAGGTATATATGTATGAGATATTTATGTAAAAAATTATACTTGTTACTCTTCAGTAAACAAAGAAAAAGCCTGGTCCAGTCTAATGCCAAAACTTCAGTCTCTCATCCTGTTGAAAGCTTTCCCCCTTTCTTCCCCTCCCCCATCAACTCAGATCAGTAATCTACAGTAGGGAGGGGAACTGTGATAGGCTGCTTCTCTCATCTTTGGTCCACCTCCTTTCCCATTCTTGAGCCACTGCCTTTGTCCCCTCTAGGATCAGGTCCCTGGGAGAAGGAGGGACTAGAGAAGGATGGACAAAGTGATGTGTCTTGCCTTGTAACCGGGCTTTGAGGCCCTGTGAATGTGACACATCTCCGCAGGCCGCCTCTTTCTCTTGTGGGGTGTGGCTGCAGGTTTTCAGTGGTCCCGCTTCTCTAGGAGCCTCCCTGTACAACATTGCCTGGCATGGGCGGTGGTCCTCTGACAACTCCAGCCACAGCTCTTGGCCTTTAGTGATCTACTTCTCCGGGTGGAGTTCTGGTCAGCAGGACTCAAGTCCATCTCTTCCTTTGGTCACTTGACCCCGAGGCAAACTGACACGTCTCTGCCTGGCCAGTGGAGAACTTGCAGCTCACTCTCACTGTCACCTCTCTCCCCACCAGCCTCTGAGCTTTAAGCTTCTCAAGGAGGGAACCAGGACCCACTCTCTTGCTTTATATTACTGCCATGTGGATAAAATAGAAATGAATTCTATGCAGAAATATACACATGCAAATATATGCATACATTTTATACACATATTACTCAGAACAAGGTAAGTATGCAATAAATGTTGGCTTCTTTCTTCTTTTCTTCCTGGACGAAGTGGCCTTTCACTCCCTTTCTTTCAGTAAGCATCTTTCTTTAGTTATAGGCTTTGGGTAGAGCAGAGACAGGGCTTTAGGAGTCATTGTAAAGATGTATTGTTTGCTTGGAGTTGACTAAGGAAACTTTTCATAAAAGCGTGTTATATTTGAAATTAAACAAGGTGTGGTAAAATAATCCTATCCCTAGAGTTAGAAAGACCTGGATGTGAATCCTAACTTCACACTTCCATCCATTCCTTCACTGAACAGATTTATTGAGGGCTTACTTGGTGCCAGGCACTGCTATAGGCACTGAGACCACAGGGGGACAGAGACGAGCAAGATCCCCGCCTTGTGGAGTTCCTCGAGGGGCAGGGGGTAGGTGAACAGTAAGGGTAACAGACAATAAGCAAGTAATTAAATATAACGTCAAGTGGTGATCAATTTTGTGAACAAAAATAAAGCATGATAAGGAAATAGAAAGCAGTAGGGGAGGGAAAATAGGTGGGGGGGGTAGATAAGGTAGACTGGGAAGGTCTTTATAAGAGACCTGAGTTAAGTGAGGGAGAAAGGTCTAGAAGAAGAAGAAGGTAAATAGGAGTTGGCAATTTTCCACAAGCTGAAGAACGAAGTGATTCAGGAAGGAGGAAGTCAAATGCTATTGAGTGATGGAATCACAGGAGGGGCTCTCAGTCGCCATATGACTTCTGGACAAGTTATGTACCTTATTGGAGCAAAGGTCAGTAAGATATTTCTGAGGATTGAGATAATTTATGTAAATCACTCGTCACCTAGTAGACAAGTAACTGAAGATTTTCTGGACATTCCGTGTGTATAATAAAATGTGAATTTAAAACTCCACAGCGAAATGTGTTTTTTAAATGGTCTCACTTCAGTTTCTCACTGTATTTGCAATATCCTCAATTAATTGAATGTCAGCCAAAATATAGAAGTCAATGAATTAAACTATAAGAGCGGTGGAACTGTAGCTTTGGCTTTTATTAGTAACAAGTAGTTAACATGATGTGTCGTGTCATGTGTTTTGTGCCATGTGTCTTGTGAATTGTCATGTATTCAGATATGTTGGAATTTCTCCCATTTAAACTGGCAGAGATCACTTGTTAAAGAAAGAAGAGCTAAGAAAATCAGATATTTCAGCATTCATCGGAGTCCGTTTTGCTAAATTGCAGTTTCTGTGGCTGATCAGCAAATTATTTCCATTTTAAATCTAAGAAATAAGGAAATTGATTTGGTTCTTATCTGTTTTAGGCATTCCCTCCTGGCTTAGCATTGATTTTTAAACATGCTTTCAATTTTATAGAATTTGGCTGAATGATACGACATTTGATCTAAACCTCTGTAGTAATGACAAGATGAGGATGTTAACATACTCTTGAAAGTAGTATAAAATCAGAGTATCTTTGTCTGGCGACCTTACAGTGCTTGCGTAGCCCCTAAATTATTTTACAAAAATCGGGCATTAAAAATTCTACCCAGAAAGTGTGGAAGAAAGAGGGTATCTGTTCCAGCATGTGTGCTTAAATGTACTGAAACGCAAATGATAGATGTGTTTATACATTATAGTTTCCTGCAGAAGGCATCAGTTTGGTTTTTGAAAACGACGACTCTCCCTGTTCGAGGTTTAAACGCTTGTCAGATACCTTACAGGAAAGGAAATCAAGTCATTTCCCTTAAAGTATATCATTTATCCAAATTTTCCGGAGCACATTTATGTAGGTACTGAGAAAGAATGAGAGTTCTTTTTCACTTTTGAAATACACAGCCCAGCAGCTGCTACCCCAGCGAACCACTAGAGAAAGCGGGAGTAACTGAATCTCTGCAGCAATGTGTAGAACTAAATTTATTGAAATCCCAGTGAAAGCTTTTGGGTTTTGTATAATGGAGAAAATTCCGTACGATATCTTAGATTGCATTTCCTTCCTGGTAATCCTCACCATTCTGATGCTCTCTGGTCAGTGTGTAAATAGGCTCCATTCATTTAAAATGAAAGCTCACACCTCAGTAGACAGCCAGGTTTGGGGATTACAAGACATTTTATTGCAAATAACGTGACTACTCCTTGTTGTAAACGTTGAATCCGTTGAATTTGCTTCCGAGAGGCTGGAGCTCGGTGACCCCCATTAGTCATTTTCCCTCAAATACATAAGGAATGAATTTGTATTCTAACACGTGTGGTTTTGATGAACTAATGTCAGCCTTTCTTATATCTGTTTTCGAGGCTTTTCCCCGAGTTATACTTCTGGTTTCATTTTAAGTGCCTTCTTAAAAATTCATTTTCCAGTTATTACAAGAAGTCAGTTTATGTATTGAGGATTACTCCTGTTTGCTTTCAGAGATCTTCCTCCTTCCACCTAGCCTGTGATTTCTAAAAGAAGATCCAGTCAGATGTTTTTGTTTCTCTTAAGAAATCCCTGACAGGCCCACGACACTGGCCACTGCTGTAATGGTACATTTCTATACATAATTGATGACCTGGGGCCCAGCAGACAGCACCAGTACGCAAGCCATATAGATTACCATGCAGTGGGGGTTCTTAGGTCTTTGAATTTTCCATTTTTGAATAGAAATAACTCCTTACTAAGTAACACAAATTCCAGAAGGAGTAAGTTGACCATAGTAATAAATATTCTTCAGAGAACAAAGTGTTTGCCAGGAACAGAAGATTGGAACAGTCTTAAGATCCTAATTTTATTACTTTATTCTCCTCCACTCCAGCCGTCTCTCAGCCTCGCAGCACTGGTCCTGTGTGGCTTTGCTGACATTCTCATAATATATTTTTTTTTAAAGTTGAGTTCTGAGGACAGTTGAAACTCCAAATGACACTTACTGAGGTATCCCTTAATTGAGTTGCCCTTTCTGTTTCTTTGATTTACTAGAAGATGAGAAGGCTAGTGAATATCACTAGTTATCTTTTCATGAGGAATTTGTGAGATTCTTGTCACCAAAGTGGCGTTTGTTCCATCCCATTCAGTCTGCCTGTCTTTCCTTTGCTCTGTACGCCGTGAGCACACTTTCTTGTGTTGGGGCCTTTGTACATGCTGTTCCCCGACCTCCCAGACTATTTCTAATTGCCTGCCCCCTCCACCCTTCCCTGGGCCCTTCCTGCTCATCATTCCAGCCTCAGTTTAGATGTCACCTCTTTCGGAATCCCTTGTTCAGTAAGGTGTGGTGGGCGGCCCTTCCTCACCCATTATCTGGCCTTCACCTTTGTACTTTGCCACAGCTAGACCTTGTAAGGAAGAGACCCGGCCACCTTTATCATTAATTCCCCACCCTCTAGGGTATGCCTGACACGGAGTGGTGTCCACTCATTATTTGTTGAATGGATCTGCAAAGATACTAACAATGTAAAATTGAACTTAAACATTAAAGTGAGATAGATTGCTAGGTTTTAGATGATAAATTGTCCAAATTTGTCATATTCCTAGATTTGCACTTTGTTTTTCTTATAGTACTATATTCTTAAGAATGCTGTCAGAACATAAAAAGAATAGACTTGAATTACAATTATGTTTTGCATTTGAATACTCATGAGACTGATTTGTACATTCAAATGACCAGGTTAAAATAAGTAAAATCTGTGTTTGTTAAGAAATAAACATACTGAAAATTTTTAATCGAATTAACCTAAATTGGGGAGGAGAACCTGTATCTATTGAATTCTGAGAGTTTAGGCTCAGTGCTTTATTTTGGTTCACTTCCTTTTATAAAATTAAATTTCTCAAAGAACAAGACTTTTTTTTTTTCCCCTAAATCCTAACATGTACTATCTACTTCCAAATGTCTAGAAGGGAACAGCATTTTTGTCATTATCTCTTGGACTCTCTTATACTTTTAGGAGACGGCAAACACAAATGTCTTTTTCTCTTTTAACCAATAAAACATAGAAAGCTACTAAGGTCTAATGCAAAAATGACTGTTTGTTCTTTTTTAAATACCTTTACTTCCAGAACATAATTCACAGTTTCCCTTTAGAGTCACTCATCAGTTTGCTAATTAGCTTCCTAAACTTTGTAAATCATTTGTTGATTTCTATGGGGAATAATTTTGAATGTCAACCTTATCAATGGAGATTAGGCCCCCAAACTACAGTTATGGGATTACAGGCTCTAGAATCAAGTTGTTTGAGTTCATATCCTGACCTCAGAAATTACTGCTTGACCTTGGGCAAACTGGCTAACTTCTCTGTGCCTTGATTTCTTCTTCTGTAAGTGATGATAATTGTACTTATTCATTGGCTTGTTTTTGGAATTATATGATACTTGCAAAGTACATAGACCAGTGTCTATGCTCAATAAAGACTACTGTTATTATAATCAGTCCTAAAAGCAAGAAATCATCTTTTCCTTCATTCAGAAATATTAATTGAGCTCTTACTATGTCCTGGACATTTTACTAGGCACAGAGAATTCAAGATGGAGTGAAAATAAGCATGATCCTTTCCCTCAGAAAGCTCATAGCCTAGTGAAGGACACACGGAAAATAATTTAAAAATCATACAAATAAATGTAAAATTACAACTAGACTAAATGCGCCAAAGGAAATCTACGGTACCATGAAAGTACATATTCAGGGGAAACTGATATTGGCAGGAAGGCTTCCTTGATGACTGAAGGAAGCCAAGGTCTGCAGGTGGAAAGGAACACAGCCCAGTTGAGGAAATGGACCAAGGGCCCGAGGCTGGAGCATGGAGAGAGAATGGAGCCCGGTGGAGAATGAGGAGAGACGGAGATGACAAGATAGGCAGGTGCAGATCATACAGGACGCTATAGACCATGACTGGTCCTTATAGACTAGTGGGAAACCGATGAAGGAGTACATTTCAGTGTGGGGACTGGACTGGAGTTTCCCAAAGTGTAAGAAATAAGAGAAAGTGGAGATTCAATATGTTGTAGTAACCTATGATGAAGAAGAATATGAGAACGAATATATGTGTGTTCCAATGTGACTGAAGCATTGTGCTGTACACCAGAAATTGACACGACATTGTGAACTGACTGTACTTCAATAAAAATATATTTTAAAAAGCACCCCCCCCAAAAAAAATGAGAGAGAAGGTGGAGAACAGTGACCCCTGTCTCAATGTAGCACTGGCCCCAGGGTAAATTTTGAAATCCAAACATTTGCTATTACACCCTCCTGACTCCCTCTCTACTCCCTCTGCTACCTGGGTCACTTCACCTGGACCCAGAGCTCTCTTGCCTCTGTTTACTCCTCTGCATCAGACTCGGCAGGCCCACCTTACCCTGATAAGTGTCTCCTGCTCTGAAATGCTCTTACCTTTCCTGATTCCTAATGACTCCCATTCTGATAGAAGTTTTATATTCATATAAGTATCTCGAGGAAACTAATAAAATTGATTTAGACTAAGATGTGAGGGGTTACCTCAAGAACAGTGTTCTCAAACCTTTTGGACCCCTTTCCATTCTTCATATTTGAAGAACCACAGGGAGCTTTAATTTGTATCAGTTATATCAATCTGTATTTACCATGTTTGAAATTAAACCTGGAAAATTATTAATTCATTTAAAAATAACAGTAAACCCCATGATATGTAAACGTACATATTTTTATGAAAATTAACTACATTTTCCAAAACAAAGCTAGTGAGAAAAATTGTACTGTTTTACATTTTGAAAATCTCTTCAATGTGTAGTTTAATACAAGACAGCTGGAGTCTCATACCTGCTTCTGTATTAAGTCAGTTTCACATGTCATGTAGCCTCTGGAAAAGTCCACTGTCCAATTGTGAAAGAATGAAAGTGAAAAAGGCAGATAGTGGCTTCCTTAGTATTATCCTGAAAGTAGTTTTCATCATCGACCCCCAGAAATGGTCTTAGGGTCCCTAGGTCCCTGGACTACACTGTAGGAACTGCTATTCTAGAAGAAGGTATGCAATTAAAAGAAAAAAAAAAACCAAGATGCTTATTAAGTCAGAGGACTCTCATCTGAGATGGCACCAGGGGCAGTCTAAAAAGTGGATCTCAAGAATTCAGGCAGTGTGACTCTGATCTGTTTCTGCCTTTCATCACCTCTTCCATATGTCTGTGTTTGAACGCATTCAGCTCTCTAAAAATTCCAAATGAATTTTAGTAGAGACTCTTGTGGATGTTTAGACAGTATCTGAAATTCCTGAAGTACGATATTCTTGCCTCGGTTTCTGGTGTGCAGGGACTATTCCCCACTCAGAGTAGATTGTGACTCCCTCTTGGCTTCCTCCGAGCATCAGGCCACTTAGCTTTCCACGGCACAGCCTCACCTGGAGACCGCGGCTTCATGGTGCTCATCTTTCAAGAACTGATTTGTGAAGTGTAGCTAAAATAACAAGAGAACTTTTCATCTCTGTGGTCTCTTCCAGTTCAGAAATGACATGACTTGATGTTATTTTCTTATGTGTCACACAAGCTCTTTCTGAAGACAGCCTAAAAATGTTTGAAACGATGCATCATTTAAAAAATGAGTTTAGCTTCTCTCAGTGACAAACTAGAAGAACCACATTCCTTTAGATGAGCTTTGTTGCATTTGTCAAAAATTTATTTGCATTCCTTTTTTTTTTTATTGAGGTGTAGTCAGTTTACATTGTTGTGTCAATTTCTGGTGTACAGCATGATAGTTCACTCACACATATACATACATACATTCATTTTCATACTCTTTTTCATTATAAGTACTACAAGACATTGAATATAATTCCCTGTGCTATACAGTAGGAACTTGTTGTTTATCTATTTTATATATAATAGTATCTGCAAATCCCAAACTCCCAATTTATCCCTTCCCACCCCTTTTCCCCTCTGGTAACCGTAAGTTTGTTTTGTATGTCTGTGAGTCTATTTTCATTCCTTTCAGTCACACCTTCTACCATAATATTAGTTCCACCATCACTGTTAGAATAATTCTGCCCTTTTAAATTGTATGTTAATCATATGTTTCTATCCATTCAATATTAAATGCTTCATTCCTACCCCACCGCCCCCACCCTATGCCATACAAGGACCTGCAGGGCGAGAAAGACCATGCCGATGGAGGAAGGCTGCTAAGTCTGTGTCTTTAAACCAGCAGCCAGCTCACCGTGGAGAATCAATGCCCTTGATCACTGCAGTTTATCTCCTGAATCATTAGTAACTT
The DNA here is from genome assembly GCF_048564905.1 of Vicugna pacos. Lineage (NCBI taxonomy): Eukaryota > Metazoa > Chordata > Mammalia > Artiodactyla > Camelidae > Vicugna > Vicugna pacos. The sequence goes on from NC_132988.1 coordinate 17,763,976, forward strand.
TTGTTCTCTAAGGGGGGACATATATAAGCGATAAAAACAGTCTACAGGGACAGCTGAAACACCATTTGCACTCGGTTTGAACTGAAATTCTTGGACTTTCTTTTAAAACTGTGTCACTCCTAGATAAATGGTTACGGACACGTTGGGCTTGGTTGGAGGTCACAAATAAGTGGCCTGCAGGCCTCGTGCAGACAGTAATGTGCTTTCTCTGGCCTGCATGTTGGGAGTGTGTGTGAGAGAGAGAGAGGGAGTGAGTGTGTGGTGTCTTTGCTTTTCATCTAAATTTGAATATGCATATAGTGTTTTTTCTCAGTTGCCCCCATTCCCTGTTATCTTACACGTGGCCTGACTCAGACATTTACCTTGTCAGTCTGGCCACTGTCAGCATTTGAATTACCAGCTCGACAGCAAGCAGTCACATCTAGGGAGAAGAGAAAAACAGAACCCAAGAAGAACACAATATATACTGTGAAATAAGGAATTGCCTAATAGAAAATTATTTGACAGGAATATATAATTGCTGATTTTTTTAATTCTTGGACAGGTATGGAAAAATAACTCTAAAGATAAGAGAAAAAATAACAACTGATTAAGAAGCATGCCTCAGAAGTGACACTTATAATATTGACATGTTTTCAATAACTTAACATAGAAGTTAGAGTATGTAATTATGAAAGGGGGTCATGTCTTTCTGAAAGATGTCATCTATCAAAACTTTGCTTTTCTGCTGTTATTTTTATTATGTATATGGCTTTAGTTTATCTAGAAAAATATGTAATATACACTTAAATATATAGAATCAACCATACAACTCATTTTTCAAGTGCAGAACGTTGCAGTATTGATTGATCTGAAGGTCCCACAGCACCACCTAGTGTCTTGTATTTTATTTTGCAAAATACTTTTTGTAAATTGAAGAATTCTGATGATGGTATTTTAATACCAGTATGGCATTGAAATAAATATATGGTTTAAGCAGTATTATAAATAGAATAAGGAAAGGTGATTCTTACATGTTTAATTGAAAAAGTTTAAGTGGAACTCAAAGAAATGATGATTGTATAACACAAAACTATTATAAAAATTGACTAGTTAAAAAAAAGAGTATTAGTACTTCTAATTCACATCCAGAGACACTCTTTAGAAGACTGTTAGTGCGTGTGATCTAATGGAGTTACTGGTAATTTTTTTATACAAAGCAGATGTTGATTCCTTTTATTTTTCTATTTGCTGCCCTATAATAAAGTTATTTTCCCAGGCTTCTTCTTGAAGTCCATAAATTCCCAGTGTTCACAAATTAAACCACACTAATTAATGACACATACCACTGCTTTTATCAGTTTCAGACAAAATTATATAACTGCCTTTAAAACTAGAATTTTGAGGTTTCGGAGATGGAATGCTATAAAATACTTCTACATTTAAAAATGAAATAAATCAAATAAAAGAATGAGATACACTTATATATACTTTTATGGAAAGCACTCCAAGAAATAGAGAGAAGTAGGCAAAAATAAAAGCTACATGCAGAAGTACTGTACATAATATGATTGTCTTAAGAAAGCTATATAAATCTGAATAATTTCAGAAGGCTGGATGGATGAGTCGGGGGGGAAGTGGGGTGGATGAATACTGGTATACTATTTTTTTTTTTCTAGAAAGAGTCACAAGAAACTTAACATCTCTGGGGAGAGTAGGGTGCTAGAAATTTTCACTTTTCATTTTGTACTTTTCCATACAATTAATATTTTTCTAATCAAAATCAATTATTACTTTACTTAAGATCAGTGAGTGTTCTTTGAATATTAAGATTATGGAGCATTTCATTTTTCCTTGCAATATTTCTCTATATTAAAAACAAAGCCTAATTTTTAAATTTTTATTATTTTTATTGAAGTTTTTTATTGAATTATTTAATTGAAGTATCAAAGCCTAATGTTTTAAATTGAAAAAAAAGAAGCTGATGTTATAAGACAACAAGCATCTATCTTATAAGCTGATCTTTTCAGAAGGCTCTATGAGACAGTGCTTTTTACGAGGCGGAGTGTCAGCTCCAAGAAAGTGGGGAATTTTGTCATATTTGTCAGTCTGTACCCCTGACTTCTGCCGTAGCCTCTGGCCTGCAGTAAGTGCTCAGCAAGTAAATGTTGAATGAGTGAATGAATGAGAACATAATACATTATGTCCAAACCACTACAGCAATGCGATGCGTTTTAGTAGAATTTTACTCTATTTGCAAATACATAAATACATGTGTATAGTTACATTCTTGTATCTGACGTCATTTAAAACATGAACCCTGTAAGTATTATTTCAAAGTTTATACTAACAAAGGCAGTTAATTATACTTGAGATGCTCATGTTAAGGCTTCTTTTTCTTTTTTTTGGCCTCCTCTTAGTAAGACTATGCATTCACTTTAGCTCTATTTTTAACCGTCATAATGAAATTCAATCAGAATGTTTACTAAAGAGCGGTACTCTCATCATTTACCATTTATATTTCAGTTACTATCTGTCACAGTGACCTAAATGGGTGCCACTTTAAAGTTCCTGCGATAACACTTATATTAATCATAAAATGCTAATTACTCATTATTAAATATACTGATTTCCTAATTACGTATTTAAAATTTCATGACATTTTATAGCTACCTGTTAGTGAAAATCCATTCATAGACATAAATTGCCTTGTTTTATTTCAAACATACAGTGGTTCTTACTGATGTGGCGTGCATAGATTTTTTTTAACTGTCAAAGTGTGTGGAAGTTGCCCTCTACTGGGGAACTGGAAAAATTATGTTGACATAGACTTTCAGTATTCTTAAAGGCTCGGTGAAATTCATTCATATGATTTACCAGATGGTCACTTCTTGCTCTCTGGCACTTTTAAGTTCCAAAGATACTGAAGTGATTAGCCGAGTATATTTCAAAATAAACATCTGATGTGAAAATCACTACAGCCGTTTCTGAGTGAAAACACTGACAATTCCTTCCTAAAAACGCCTTAGTGACAACACCCCATAGTGTAGGTCCAGAAATAACTGTATAAGGATGAGTCTTTACTGAAACATTAAGGGGAATTAGCTGTATATAATTATATAACCATACATGAGTCAAGACTGTTTAGCAATTCACCATAGGAACTTAGAGGATGGAAGTCTAAGCTCTCTAAAAATTTTTTAGCTAGCTCATTTGCATTTTCCTGGATCATAAGGTAAAATTTAATTATTGAACTTTTTATACCAAAAACATTACATGATCGTATAATGACAAGGTCTGTCTACCGATTCTTATAAGCTGATAAGACAGTGTTCTTCCTCACCCCCCCAGTACTTTTCCTTCTGCTTCTAGAAAACCTGTCAGGCTTTGAGTAGCACTACCCCAGAGAGGTTCAGGGTCTAGGATCCATCCCCTGCAGACCCCAGTATCACATTGTATATTTTCCTTCTCTTGCCCACTGAATAAATTTAGTAAAACTAAAGATGTATTAAGGAGAAGCCTGTTTAAAATAGACATTGATGGTGAGGGTTGGGTCAGGAAATAAAAGACTCCCCAGAGTCAGCCTGAGCATCGGGATCCTGCCTGTTGCCTCTGCCTTGGTGATGGTGGGAGGACTCATGGACCAGTGATGCTCACACCACGAGCAGACCTTTATTGGGACCGTTGGTTAATCCACCTCCTCCTGGCTGAAGCCTTTCAGAGACACAGAGTGCAGGACCAGTTGGCTCTGGCTAAGGAATATTACAAAAGCTAGAGTAAATCGGACCATTGACATATGAGACAAGGCAAGTGGAGAGCAGCTGTCTCCCTTCATTTGCCCATCTTTACACTCAGTATTGATCGACATAGCTAGGCCTAACAGCCGCGTGTGCTGTCATTTAGACACGTCCAAAAGGAATGGGTGAGCTGTGCCAAACCCATTCATTTCACAGGTGTACACATGGTCTGGGTTTGTTGTTTGTTTATAATAAAGGTCTAGTGTTAGTTTGAACACTGGTTTTGACTAAGCGGTTTTTTTCAATATCTTATTTAAAAGAAAATCAATTTACTGTTGTTCTGAAAGTGTATTTTAACACACAGGGATCTACATTAAAAGCTCCTTCCCCAAATCTCCCACAGATCCCCTTTCATTGTCTCCCCCCTCCAACCTCTTTGGCCCTCATACTCTCCCTCTTGTCCATCTCCCACATCCCTACCTTGCTTTTGCAAAATTTTGCAAAAATGCCCTCCCGTATAGCCTTGTTGGCAATTCACAGGCCTTTTGGGGAGAAGAGGAGAGCATCTACTTCCAGCTTTGATTTCCTTCCAAAAACTCTTCCACGGTCTGTTCTAATTGTGTTATCTATGTCTTTTTTAGCTTCATGCATATGATAAAATAATAATAATAAATAACTATTCCTACTTAATAATATGAGTAACAGCTGTCTGGTCTTCTGTATCTGAGTTTGCTCTACTCAGCTGATTTATAGGAGGCAGTGCGGTATCAGAAATAAAGAACTGGGTGGGGAATTTGAGACACTTAGTGTCCCGGCCCTAGTGTTTCCACCAACTCTGAGGCTGTGGGTAAGAGAGACTGCCTCCTTGGGCCTCAACTTTGCAATCTGTTAACTGAGACAGCAGATTACCTCCAATATCCCCATAAGCCAGAATTCTCCAGTATCTGTACATTTTCAAAGAACTCCTAACCACTATGTAAACACATAACAGCAGTGACCATAGATTCTGGAGCCAGATGCACGGCTTATTTCCCGTTCTGCCACGTATTGCTTGGGAATTTTGTATTCTTCTATCTGGACACCTCAGTTTTCTCCTCTGTAAAATGGGAATCCTAGCAGCACCTTTCTCACAGGTTTGTTGTGAGGACCAAATGAATTAGTTCGTACGAAGGGCACAGAACAGTTCCTGACACATATGAAGTAGGCAGGCAGTAAATTTCAACTAGTCTCATTATTGTCACAAAGGTAAGGATTTTAAAGCATTTCAGAAAGTGTGTGTTTCTCATCAAATGGAAGTGCTGCTCCCTGAGAGAAGCACTTGTGGACACATATTCATTCATTCATTCATTCATTCGTTCATTCGTGTATTCAGTGAAAAATTTATTGAGTGCCTAATATGTGCCAAGCACTGTTCTGCGTAGGCATCAACGACCAGGATGGTAGATGCACATCGAATCTTCTAAGCCAGTGAGTAATACATATGCAGTGTTGCTAGTGCAGTCTCTTCGTATATTCATATACCACTGGCAGATTGTATGTGTGATCTTTGACCCTGTTTTTAATTTATATTACATATTTGGTATTGGTTTCTGACAACCCACTTCCTGTATATCTTTTTATTTTAGTTTCCCCCTTCCTCCTTTGCTCTTTTTTTTTTTTCTTTTCTAACAACTTTTCTTTCATTTGGCCTCTTCTTTGTTTGTTTGTTTTTCTTTCTTTTTTTAATTGAAGTACAGTCAGTTATAATGTGTCAATTTCTGGTGTACAACACACTGTCCTAGTCATGCATATACATACATAAATTTGTTTTCATATATGTGGCCTATTCTTGACCTCTCAACTTTTCTTTTTATTCCTTTGGGGTTCTGCCTCCTGGTATTCCCTAGAACTTATCCATAGTCTCTAGAAGCCTCTCTTTTCTCATCTATTCAATTGGGATAATCAACTTACTTATTGGAATTTTAAGCTAGGTAATATTTGTAAAGCACTTAGCACAGTTCCTAGTACATAGTATGCCTTAATAAATGTTGGTCCTTGTTACACTGGTGGTATTTGGTATCATTAAAGCAGTGATTCCAAAGCAAGAAATACTGCAAGCGTCTCTGTGTAAGATCCAGCCATAGAAGCTTTGGCTGACCTTTGCGGGATGTGGGATGATCCTCTTGACATTTCATGAGAGTTGTGCTTCTTGAGTAAAATGTTTTTGTGCTACTTGTTATCCTTAATAGGCTGCCACGTGCATTTCCAGGGCAAATGAAATTGCAACATTTCAAACTGCAGCTGTGTGCCTCAGTGGGGTCCTGCAGGGCGATATGAACCCCGGCAAGTCTTTCCTGCAGCTATGAAAGCTTATGTCATCAAAAGGGAAATTTTGACTTAATTTCCTTTTGCTGCCTTTTTGGTCTAATAATACAGATAAGCATTTTTATGAAGCTTCTTTGGAAAATTATTTATTGCATATTAAATCTATAAACTTAGACATCATTTACATGATTCTTGGAAAATACAGAAAATTCCCACATCCGTCTCACTTTGGCCTTTTGTTAACTTTCATATGGTTCTTATCACTCTTAATCTGGATGGTAAAGTCCAAGTTAACAGTTAATAGTTTTAATACAGATCTATGAGTTTACATGGTCTGAAAAGAAGGTTGAGTTTTGCAATTAAAAAGGAAAAGGAAAAATCCTAAATTTGAACACTGTTTTTCAACTTTAACATATGTCACTGTATAGTTCTGATTAGCAGGGTACATGTTATCCCCCTCTTGTGTTCTGCTTTCTATCATTTTTCTCCTGTACAATTCTGGATATCAGGACCCTAAACTCCACACATTCTGCCTGCTATTCAGCACCCTTCATTTCTCCCTCCCCACTCACCCTTCTGTTTGCTTCCTTCATCTTTGGTGAACAGAACCATCTTCAGATTAGAAGTGGTAAAGTAAATACTGGTAAAAGGAAAGTGGGCCCAAGACAAGCAGACTCTATCTGCTGGCCCAGACAGATTGCTTCATGGGGTCCTGAGAAAACTAACATTTGAAATGACTGAATCTCTATCTTTGACAAATCATAAAGAAAAGGAGGAGAAGCAGCAGTTGGGCCTGTGCAACTGTCACAGCCAAGATCCAAAAGAGGAAAACAAAGTAGATTTTTACACACTTTTAACTGATCATTTTGTTTTCAGTCTGGAGAAAAATTGGGAGACTGGATAATGAAGTAGCCCATTATAAGCAGTTACAAAGGAACGTGCTGTGCTGTTTGCTAAAAACCAAGTCATGAAAAATAAGTTTGTTGCACTAACTTATTTCTGTTTTAAATGTAATTGCGAATCCCAAACAATACTTTACAGCAGGCGTCCAAGCTGTAGCCCTTGGATCAAAGCTTACCATGCCCATTTGTTTCCTTGTCGTTTGGGCTGCTTTCCAGCTACAATAGCAGAGTTGAATAATTTTAACAGAGTCTGTATGGCCAGCAAAGCCTTCGATAATTGCCATCTGACCTTATACAGAAATGGTTTGCCTACTTCTGCTCTACAGCCTAAATCAGTTCTTCCTGGAATTTCAATGTGTCTCTGTATTACCAAGAAATCTTGTTAAAAAAGCAGATAGTGCCACAGTAGGTCTGGAATGGGGTCTGAGGTTCAGCAATTCCTCACAAGCTTCCAGGTGAGGGTCCACAGACCCCAGTTCAACCTGGCCAGGGTCTAGATTTCAAAAAGATTTTAAATTCTGCCATTTAAAAAATTATGAGAGTGAATTATGAGTTGGAAGTCAATTCACTTGATTCGACTCTTACTTATTTGAATCATAATGTTCAAGGAGCATTAGAGGATAAATGTTTTCTTGGAGAGAATTTTGCCCTATCATTTCAAAATGATTATCTAATGACCATTTCCTTGGATAAGGACATTGGCTCAGTGATGATATTTGAAGGGAGCAATAATGAGCTTGATAGCTCAAATGTTTAGGTGACCAATATCAACTGGACTGGTCTGCTTGACATTTCCTCTGTTGGAAGACAATTCTCCATGTATTGCTTGAATTTCTGTACAACTTGTGCTCTGACTACGCTTTGTTCCTAACTCTCTTTCCAAGAATGTTTGTATAATGAACAACCTTGAAAGACAGAAATAGTGTCTCCCTCTGGAGTAAACGGCAGATTTGCTTACCGCCCATTGTAAAAGATTTGGGTTCCCTAAACTTAGTATTCCTTTGCTGTAACGCAGTCCACCATAGGTGCAGGCATCCACCTGAGCCCATCTGCACCAGGGCAAGGGGAACGTATGGTGACATTACACTTGGCCGCTTGCCGTGCTGTGTGTGAATGGTACAGTCCTCTGGCTCTGACCCGGGAGTCTTGTGTCTGCTTCCAGTATCCAGGAAGCTGTGGCAGGCTAACTTGTTATCTTCAAGTATGGTCAAATCTCAGCCTCTTCACAGTTTTAGGCACCCTCTCCCATAAGTCACAGCCCAGGATTCCAGTCACTGACTTTCCCCTTTCTCTGAACCCATCTTCCCCTCATTTTAGTAGAACTCTTCACCTTCTGCTTAATATAGGAAATAGACATTCTTCAAGTTTCTAGCATCAAGCATACAAGTCTATAGCTAATCTATCCTTTTCTCTCCTTTTACAATGAAGATGTCAGCCCCACTCTTTCCTGAAGTTAAACCTTCCAGCTGTGCCCTGGAACTCCTTCCCTGCTGCCTTCTTAGGTGTCTTCTCTCTACTAAATCTCCATCCCCCTGCCCCCTTCCATCCCCCTGCCCCCTTTTGGTTCTTTCTATGAATTTTGGAAATCCTCAAGTTTCTCCTTTCAAAAACAAAGCAAACAGCGAACTTCCTTTACCTCATATTCACTCCCCTCGAGTTAAAGCTCTATTTCTCTCCTCTCCACTCCAGCCAGACTTCTTGACAGAGTTGACCCCTCCCTTCCTTTCTCCCCTTCCTTCTCAGCCCTCAGTCTACTCCAGTTTAATTTCTGTGCTAGTCATCTTACTGAAATTGTTTTCTTCTCGGCCTCCTCTGAGTTTCAGTATATATTCTATATTCCTTAACTTCTAATTTTCTCTATAACAGTAAATCACCAACCATAAGCTGAGGGCTCACTCATCTGTAGCCACTGTCCACGCTATTCCAAGCCTAAGTCCCGTATGTCCAGCTACTTACAGTATCTCTAATTGGAGGCCCTGTAAACACCTCAAACTCAGCATCTTCCCTAAGAAAAAATTAATCTGTACATCCCAATTCTACCCTGGCTCAGTAATTGAATCTATAGTCTACCTAACTGGTCAAAAATCCCTTAATTCAGAAGACTAAGAAACCATCTTTTCTTGTGACAATTCGCAACTTTATCAACAAAAAACCCATCTATGTATACAACACATACTTTGGTCCTACATCAAGCCAAACTTCTCTGGCCTTGCTTTCTTTTTTGAACTTCCTTCCAAACTTTAGTGTCTAATGATTTATCCTCAAAATGTGACTTTAGTGACAGAGAAGTTCACTTAAAATTGTTTTATAAGTTTTATATTTATACTTATAAATTTTTGTCACCACCCCCAATATTTAATCTGCCAGTCTGCATTTCAAATTCTTCTTGAATGTGTTATGTCTTTCTAATTTGATCACTAAGTTCTATCTCCTTAGCCCAGATCAACTCCTCTCTGGGTTACAGAACAACCTCCTAGTTGGTCTCTCTTTAATTTTTCACCACTTTAATCTTCTCTGAACTACACCCAGAGTGGCTATATATACATATAATCTATATTTATGTCTATATATCCCTCCATTTTGGTCTGTAAAAAAAGTCTCAGTCTTTTGAGAAAAAGATGGTAGAGGCATCTCTTAACAGAAGCATTGAAGTTACAGAGGGACAGGGCAGAAGTGCTTTCTTTAATGGGAACTCCTTATGGGCATGGACCATAACATAAATTAAAGATCAGATATATACATATCACATCAGAGACTTGGCTTGAAAAACCAAGAATCACTCTAAGTGCATTAGTGAGGATAAACAGTGCTCAACAGCAGTTGTAGGAGAAGAAAAACAGGAACGAAAGAACAAAGATCTTCCAAGATATTCTTCAAAGACAACCCCAAGGACTTCACAGAAACTATTTCCCAGAGTTTTATGTAACAGTCCACTTCAAAATGACCAAAGTTTTATGTGCTTAGGAGACTTTGAAATCCTTTTCCCCTTGGCACCCATGATGTCTGACATACAGTTAGCACTCAATAAATGTTTGTTTAGTTAAATGGATGCCACTGAGACAAGCCAGCAGCTATTCCTGCAAGTCCTCACAGGGTGACATTGCTTTATGAGGTCACCACATTCTAGGAATAGATCCTTAGCTTTGTAGGTCCAGAAACTCAGCCGTCATTAGCGCACCCCAATGTGGTTGTGTTCTAGAAGACTAGTGTCAACTGGCGAGTGCCTTCTCTTCTTACCAGAAATGCTACATGGAAAACAAAATTATTATTCAGCCTTTTCTTGGCAAGCACGGGCTCAGACCAGAGGGAATTAACTGAATGTTTTCAATGGCCGGTGTTATCAAGCTCAAAGGGTCTGATGCAACTGTCTGTACTGTGCACTGTGCTTGGTAAACCAACCCAGAATACTTGTATCAGCTGCTAGGACACCCCCTTCCCCTGACAGAGCTCTGAACATACTGAGAAATGCTTAATTTGGGCATGTTAAGGCACTTAACTCCTTGAAGGCCCAGTTTTGTTTTGTTTTGTTTTGTTTTTATTGAAGTATAGTTGATTTATAATGTTGTGTTTGTTTCTGGTGTACAGCCTGGTGATTCAGTTATACATATATATTATTTTTCATGTCCTTTTTCACTACAGGTTATTACAAGCTATTAAATATAGTTCCCTGTGCTATGCAGTAGGACCTTGTTGTTTATCTTTCTTATATATAGCAGTTTGTGTCTGCTAATCCCAAACTCCTAATTTAGTCGTCCCCTTGCTTTCCCCTTTGGTAACTATAAATTTGTTTCTATGTCTGTGAGTCTATTTCTGTTTTGTAAATAAGTTCATTTGTATCATTTTTTTTAGATTCCGCATATAGTGATATCATATGACATTTGTCTTTCTCTGACCTACTTCACTTAGCATGATAATTTCTAGGTTCATCCATGTTACTGCAAATGGCATTATTTCATTTTTATGGCTGAGTAGTATTCCATTATATATATATACATATATATATATGTATACACACACACACACACACACACACACACACACACAACTTCTTTATCTGTTCCTCTGCCAATGGACATTTAGTTTGCTTCCATGTCTTGGCTATTGAAAATAGTGCTGCTCTGAACATTGGGGTGCATGTATCTTTTCATAGGAGAGTTTTCTCTGGATTTATGTGTGAAGGCCCAGTTTTAAAGAGGAAAGTATAGGCAGAGGTGGGGGAAGGGGCCCTTACCCACCACTCAACCACTGTTTTCTTTCCAGCTGACGTCCCCTAGACTACTAATGCCTCTTTCCTTCTTCTATAAAGTTTACTCAGCTGTATATTTTGACATCCATGTTTATAAAGTCGTATTCTCTGGAGACCATATACCCTGACCATTTTGCTTAAACTTCCCCATACCACCCCTTTATAATTTATTGCTTAGAATGTGTTGGCCAATGTCACTCATTACATGTTGGTTTAATGTAATTTCATTCTTGAGGAATAAAGTTTCCTCCTACTTTTTAAGATATCATTAGATATTGACCACAGAACAAAATGTGAAGACAATTTGTGAGTTTTAGTTGGCATCCATCTTTTAAAAAAAAAAGATAATCTTTACATTAATATAAATACAAGGTTGAGAGTAAAGAAGTTGTCAAAGCATAATTTTCAAAAGTTGATAACACACTTTCTTACAAATATAGAATAGACACATGCCAAACATGTATTTAACCGAATAATGAAGGAACCAGACAGATGGTAAAGTTGGCTTCAAGGAAATGATAGAAACAGAGGTTATGTAGTCCATCAGAAAAACATATTGAAGTAAGTTTGCTGCATTAGAGATAAAACTTGCTAATTCCCACAGGATAATAAAACCATAAACTTTATGGTTGTTTTATTTCTACTAGATAGAAATTATTTCCATTTCTACTGGACAAAATTTTGAAAGTTAGCATGTAATTTCACAGTCTGGGCCCTAATCACTGGTAAGAAGAAATCAAACAAAGGTACCTCCCTCGAGGTAATTAAATAATCCTTGGATTGGCCCATTAAACAAGGCTCCAGGGTGACACTGAAAGGACATGTGGTCCTCTTTTGGCCCTATTTCCAAGTTTTGGCAATTTTTATTAAGCAAGTGCTGTGGACTCTTCAATTCATTTGGATGCGATTATGTCTAAATGAAGGCTCAGAACTGCCCCCTCCCCACCAGGAGGAACAGTGGGAGGACCTGAGGGCTTTCAGTCGGGACAGGACTCATAGGGGGACCCAATTGCTCACTTCAGCATTACTCTTAGACTATGGCCCTGAGGAAGTAGTTGAAGAGCGCAGAGATTTTATGCACATCATTCAAAAGCAGTCGCTAAGAGGCCATCCCAAGAAAGGAGGGGTGAGCTGTGCCCTAAGCTGCTCCAAGGGGAAGACAGGGCAGCAGTGGAAGTGGTTTGGGCTCAGTATAGGAACGAGCTCCCTCGTTGTGAAAGGGCTTCAGCCAGGCCACTGTGAGCCTTGAGAGCAAGAACAGTGGTCTCCCTGTAGGTTCTCTGGCAAAGGTGCAGCCATCACAGCTGCAAACCAGGAGCAAGTAAGGGAGACAGACCGAGGAGGGTCGCACTTCAGATGAGGACTGGACCAGTCCCATTTACGAGTCCAGTTGGACCAGTCTCGTCTAAGATCCCTTGCAAAACTGAAATTCTGTTCTTCTATGAAAATTGAGTTCTTGCCCTTTAATTAAAAAATAAAAAGCACCTTTTCCAGGGCCCAACATTTTATATCCTGGCAACAGAAGCCTATGTTAGTTTTAGTATCTGTGTGATCACAATAGTGATTGCAGCAAAGCCTTTTGATCATTTTTTTCTATTTAAAAAAAATGATAATTCACTTCGGTTTTGCCTTTTTTTATAAGTCCTCCTCCCAAGAGAAGTGCATTCACAGTTTTGTTGTTTTTGTTGTTATTTGGAGAGCTTCTGGTTTGTATTTTAGTGCGACTGAACCTCGGTGTCTCAGATTTGACACTTTTTTTCTATCTCCACTAAAGTCATTGAAATATATTCACATCAGAGGTGTAAATGGATTTTCTGAAGGTTTTTAAGAGACAGTCAAAGCCAGTCACTTTGTGACTTGACTTCAGGTGTTGCAGTCAGAAAGCTTAACACACCATCTCAATTGCAAGGATGCTAAAACTATGTCTTGACCTTGAATCTTCAAGGAGGTGGGTAACACCTTTTGCTAGATGTGCTCATCCACCACCTCTTTGGGGCTTTTTCTTTTTTTTTTTCCTTTTTAAATTTTTTCACCACCTCTCTGGTTTTATCCATTTGTATAAGATTTACTTGAGAAAGAGAAAGGAGAAGGAATCACATTGAACCTTCTGTATTCTTGAGAGAAAATAACATATTTGACTTTCCGGCTTCCAATGACTGTTGTAGGTACAGTTGAAATTTTTAGTTTACCCTTCTTACCAGTAAAAAAAAAAAAAGAAAACCTGACCGAAAAAAAAAAAAAGTGTATCAACCATGTCACACACAGTCTTCTATCTCAATTTGTTTCATGTCATCAAAAAGACATACTGAGTTTGAAGCTCCTCTCAAGTTTATTCTTAAAACATAAACCTGGAGAAATCATGTAAGACTGTAAAGATTTTATTCACACCATTCAAGCTCACAGGCTCTGGAGTCATGGAGACAGAGGCTGAATTCCTGGCATTGCCTTTTCCTACTTCATGCAGTGTTTCCGAGACTCAGTTTCCTTCCTGAGTAGATGGGGACAGTATTAGTACCTACCACAGAGGGTTGTTGTGAGGATTCTGTGAGATAACATACATAAAGTCCTTAGCGCATCATCTGATATAAATATTCCGTAAGTAGGGGAGGGTATAGCTCAAGTGGTAGAGCACATGCTTGTTAGCATGCATGAGGTCCTGGGTTCAATCACTAGTACGTCCATTTAAAAAAGTAAATAAATATATTAACCTAATTACCTCCCCCCTAAAAAAAAAAAGAAACTAAAAAAAAAAATACTCCATAAGTATTAGCTATTCTTATTCTAATAATACATAGAACGACTTCACCAAAACTTAATTCTGGTGCCATTAATCTTGTCAGGATTAATGGTACCATGGCTGACCCATTTCATAATACAACTTAAAAGCAGATTTCAGCATTATATAACAATTCTTTTTTTTTTTTAGATTCCATGTATAAATAAGATCATAGAGTATCTGCCTTTGTCTGTCTGACTTATGTCACTTAGCATGATACCCTCTAGGTCCAAACATGCTGTCATAAATGGCAAGATTTCGTTCTTTTTTTTTTTTTCTTTTCTTTTTGAGGAAGGTACTGGGAATTGAACCCAGGACCTTGTGTATGCTAAGCATGTGCTCTACTACTGAGCTATACCCTCCCCTCTATAACAATTCGTTCTTAGTTGATGAACTTAACAGCCATTCTTGAGAAAATATGGGAGGAATGTTGAATCTAGAATTAGAAGACACATCCTGTCCACTAGGAAACATTTAATATCTTTTTTTTTAACATTTTTTATTGATTTATAATCATTTTACAATGTTGTGTCAAATTCCAGTGTTCAGCACAATTTTTCAGTCATTCATGGACATATACACACTCATTGTCACATTTTTTTCTCTGTGATTTATCATAACATTTTGTGTATATTTCCCTGTGTTATACAGTGTAATCTTGTTTATCTATTCTACAATTTTGAAATCCCAGTCTATCCCTTCCCACCCTCTACCCCCCTGGTAACCACAAGTCTGTATTCTCTGTCCATGAGTCTATTTCTGTCCTGTATTTATGCTTTGTTTTTGTTTTTGTTTTTTAGATTCCACATATGAGCGACCTCATATGGTATTTTTCTTTCTCTTTCTGGCTTACTTCACTTAGAATGACATTCTCTAGGAGCATCCATGTTGCTGCAAATGGCATTATGTTGTCGGTTTTTATGGCTGAGTAGTATTCCATTGTATAAATATACCACCTCTTCTTTATCCAGTCACCTGTTGATGGACATTTAGGCTGGGAAACATTTAATATCTTATGAACAAGTATCAGTAGTCCTTGTAAGAGCTGTTTTGTGTTGGTGACCAGACACTTGAGATATTCAAGCAGGAAAACCTACAGATAATGGTGCTCTGCCTTCCAGAATAAGATCATCTCTAAGTTATCAACTGGAGGCCAAGATCGTACTAATCCCTACCTACATGACCAGAGCAGAACTCTGTGGGAATCTGTACTGGTTGTTAGTCTGCTACCCAGGGACCAGGGCTGTCGTGGCATCAGTTTAGGCTTTGGAGTTGGGTATAACAGGCTGTAGTCCAGGCTTTGCCATTTATTTGCTGTGTGACTTTGGGCTGGTTGCTTGGCTTTTCTGAACCTCGGGTTCCTCATTCATAAAGTAGGCTATTATGTAACCCAGCTCCCTCAATAGAGGAGGGTCAAATTTTTTAATATGCATAAAAATACTGAAGCAAAATACCACTAATAGTACTAGTATTATTACTAATTATTACTCATATTGGTGCTGTTGCACTGTTGCAAAGGAAAATGAAATGGGCACCAGGAAGAACACAAGTCCTCATGTCCCACATGACACCCATGTGGCTTCCACTCCTCTGATATAAGACACACGTTCCCAGAGTGGTGACAACGCTCAGCCTTCTTCCGGGCTGAAAATTCTCATCCTGTCACAGATATCGTACTTTGCTTCTCAGACGTGTTATTAGTTCTATCGATATTCCATAATTAACACTAATGCAAGTTTCCATGTTCTTTTACCTGAATTTGGGTGAACTGATAGATAACAAAGGTAAAACTCACTACGTTATGGGCAAAGGCACATCCATTCTCCATATGCTAAATTATCTACTAACCATTATACCCTCACTTTAAGTTCTTTAATAGTTTACTACTGAAAGGACCAGCTCCAAGTTCCCCTTCCTGGCTTACAAGACTTTTGATGACCTGCTCTCTGAATCCTCCACTTCATACTTTTCTTCCTGTCCTGTTCAACTTTTTATACAAATGCCCTGCCCTCTTCCTCAAATATCCTCACCCCCTGTCTGCGAGATCAGTTTTCATGATTTCTTCTGATTAATTGGAACCGTGCCTGGCATGTAAGTGGCTGTTCGATAAACATTTAAACAAATTGACTTGAAATCGGATGGATCCCACATAGCCTGAAACAGCCAGATATTTCCATTTCCACACGGCCTTGCAAAGTTCAGAGTTCCTCCTGGAGTCCGAGTAGATTCCATGTCATTGAAGGATAGTAGCTCTTCAAAATTATTTTGGCATTTTGCACATGGAGCGCTCCTCAGTGGTGCTGATGAGAACTTGCTTCGCAGGCACCAGTGGAGTTGGTAAGCCACAATCCATGTTTTAATAAACGGACTGTAAAATATATCACTTAAATTAAAATGTTGTATTCCCTATTGACAATTGCAAAAGTTTGCACAATAAAGAAGTGTTTATTCTATTATTTAACAAGAGAACGAGTCTGTGTGGATATTCACATGTGTATATGCCTAAGAAAGTTATGGTAGCAATGTTCATGTAAGGTAAACATCCCCTCTGGGCCGCATCCGAAAGAATTTAGTTACTAATGACAAAAGGGCTTCCATATGTTAATACCAAAAGGACTTTTTCCCAGGAGTAATGGAGTGGTCCCAGACCTGGATCCTGGGCACGGTATGGCCTCTGTCTGTCTGTCTGTCTGTCTCTGTCTTGTCTCTCTCTCACACGCGCACACACACACGCAGACGCTTCGGAATTTTCAAGTTCCAAGTAGAATCCATTAATAAAAATATGAAATGCTTTTTCTTATATAAATCATAATGAAGTGTTGAGAGATAAAGGGACAACTAAGAGGGACGAATAATCAGCTGCGGCTCAAAAACTGAAACCTATCACGTCAACTCCCAACTCAAACACCTCGTTTCAAAGATTTACCTTCAAGAAACCTAAAAGCTTGTATCCTGCCTCATCACAACAGCCTCAGACTGTTCCCTGTCATTGAAGAAAACAAATCTTTTGCTCCTTTCTGCCTAGGGGAGGCAGAGGGACGGAGGTGGTCCTGTGTGGCTGAATTAGATGAAAGGCTTGCCTTCCACCACCGAGACATGGAGTCTAATCAAGTGAAATGAGTTTTGAGATCCCAGCTCATTTCCTCGGGGAGATCAGTTCACATTACAAAGTCACGGCATCTCATTCATCACAGCTGACGTGGTCTTTGCTCAGGAGGGGACCCCAACTGGGACGAAACCACCTGTCTTCTCTTGAAAAGGGGCACTTTATCCAAGTTAGAGTTGAAAGCCTTGGAGTGAGAAAGCTTGCCAGCTTCCACCCCAGTGATACATATGCAACGTGGAAGGGAACTTAGGTTGAAAAAAGGGAAGTCGAGTTTAAGGAAGATTGGTGGTTGTACTTTTAATGATGCCAGATACGAACAGTCATCCTGGAGATGCTAAGGCTCACGGTCGGGAGAGACGAGACTGGGGCTCCCTCTTCTTTAGCTCCTAGATTTTGTCAAACAGAAATGAGCAGGATAAGCGTTTCCATGCATCAGAGTTTAAAACGGCAAAGAAAGTGTCCTGCTTTCCAGGCAGATAAATGATCATCATCTCTTTTCTTTCTTCCAGGGCATCGTTGTCACACCCCTGCTACTGCTGCTGTTTGTGAGTATTTTGATGTTGTTTTTAATATCTTTTATTAAAAGCCATCCACCACCCGTTAGGAAAGGTCATTAGAGTAAAATTGAAGTTGGAATCCTTTGGCACCACTTTGCATCACATTTTGAGCTGTTCTTTCAGTTCAAAACTGTACCAAGTCGTAACATGCAGACGCAAAGCATCTCCGCGGTCTCATGACCCGAGGGCAGCAACAGAACCCAGTTTTCAGGCCTCTGACTCCTGGGCTAAATCATTAATTATGACAAGTGAATGACCTGTGACCTAGGTCACAAATGTGCTGCAGTATTTTCTCATTAGTAAAACTGAAGTGATTGCTAGTGACCCAGTGTTTGATAGAGCCTTGGACCAGGGGACCAGACGAAGCTTAGTTTTCAGTGCTGGTACTGACAGTAACTGGCTTTCTCACTTGGAGGGAATGCTGCCGTAACTTTTTCATCTGTAGAATGGGAAGCAATAACACCTCCCCCCGTCTGTCTCCCAGGGATGATGAAATGTGCTTTAGAAATAAAAAACACAAGCTACTGGTAAACTAAGCAAAAACAGTTCTAAAAATAAGAAATGCTAATTAACCGTCTTATTTCTTTTGGCACCCAGCGTATGAGAAATTAGATGAAAGATGATAATAGAAATTAATGTCATCTCATGCTGAGAAAAGCATATGTAATCGTGAATGATACCTAAAATATTTTATGAGCTGTGCATTTTTCATACACACATCTCCCAAATACAAATCACTCCACTCATCACTGAAATGGAGTGGGGATGTGTTTCTGGGAGTGAAATGTGGCTGTTTGACTAGCACTATTTGTCAGTGAATTAAAACTATGGGGAGAATTTATTTAATTATAGTGTAATTACCCAAGTTGGAATTCAATTAGAGTAACAGAGTGAGGGACTTCATTTCCTACAAGCTGTGAAGGAAGTGGAGAGGGAGAGATCCCCTACTAAACAGTTGGATTTTGCATCTTTCATGAAAGACATTACCTTCCAGTAGTAAACTTCAGCCTTACCATCCCTTCTGAAATGCTAGGTCCAGTCCACAAAGTAAGAAGAGTCAAATTGTCAGATCCCTTCCCACAGCAGAACAAACCTCATTAATTTAGACTTGCCAGTTCAGAATTTACAGGGAATCAAAATGAGATGGAAGTGAATATTGGTTTGCATTCGTTTGGAAGAAAAGGCTTGATGTGTGCCTGCCTGGTCACTAGATGTGAGGAACTGGGATCGTCCCTCAGGGTTTTCTCCAGGACCCGGCATCATCACTCCCCAGGAGCACCCTCAGCAGACAAAGGATGCAGGCCAGCCTGGGCCCCCCCGGAAGTGAGTCAGAGAACGAGTGTAGAGCTCAGTATACAGTCAGTGTCCAGTAAATGGCTCTGTGGCCTAGATTTTCCGCATTGCAGAAGAGTGACATCTCTTACTCCTGTGACTCTTGGAAGATGGTCAGGGGAGAAGTCACAGCCACAGCTAGGGGGCTGAGACCTAGGTAGCACTTTGGAGTATCTCACGGTCTGGAATCTCCGGGACACTGTTTCAGCTTGGAACTAAAGAACTAGACGAGCACCCTCCTCCCGCTCCTTCCCGTCTCCGTGCCGTAACATTTTCCCGCGGGTTAAGATCATAGCATCACACTATTGCAAGTTTGTCCCCGGTCTTAGACCCACAGACGTGTGAGCTTTAGTTGGTTCCACATTTTGGAATAGTCAAGCTACAGAAATAGTGAAAGAGACCCCAACCTCAACTTGAAAGTTAGATGCTTCCCTTTGAGCTAACTGGGCTGTCCCAGTGGGTTCAGTGGTATCAGCGCACAACATCAATCAATAATTCTACATTGCATGACCGTAAATCACATGCACAGTGTATAACACTTTTTGTCTGTTTAGGTTGTGCATTTTACAAACAACAGGCATTGCTTCAACACTGGGGTGACCAGGCTTTATGTACTGAGTAGGACAAAAACCTGAGCAACTTTAGGAGTTGTTAAGTTCTCCTTGATTATGTTTTCGCAGTGAAGTGGCAAGTAAGGTCAGGGGTGGAGGACAAGAAAAGGCAAGGAGGTGTTGGAGATTTGCTAAGGGAGGAGACGACGTGGAAGAGTCGTGTGGGAGAGTGAATGGAGTGGCCAGATGCAGTGGGATGGTCCCGCGGCACCAAGGACCGTCCTCAGAGTCTTTACACTTGGCGCTGGCTCAGCCTATGTTGCCCTCCATCCCCAGATATCCACATGGCTCCCTCCTTCAGTTTCACCAAGTCTCTGGTCAAATGTCATTTTAGGAGAGACACCTTTCCTCACTACCTCATATGAAATGATATGTTCCATCACTGTCTCCCCACCTACCATGCTTAACTGTTCCTCTTAGCATTTGTGATCTCGTGGCATCTTAATCATTGGTTAATTTATTTATTGTCTGTCTTCGCTAACTAGAGCAAAGCATCACAAGGTAGCAGAGACTTTCTGTTTGGGTCACTGCTGTAACCCCTCTGCTCAAAATAATGCCTGGCCCTGGAGGTCACTCAAAAGCGCTTTTGAATGGATGCTTGGGAAAGGAAAACTCTGTGCTCACACCAGATGGGTGGGTCTTCCACACCAAGCGATTCTCCAGTGCTCTGCAGGTACCAGCTGGGTACTCTGCAGTTAAATTCCTCTTGACACTAGCTACCAGAGTTACCGAAGCCCCTACAGATGAAGGGCTCAGTCCCACAAGGCTGCCCCTCACTTCGGGTGCCAGCAGGAAGCAGCGGGTTCTCACGTCAGTCCGACTTAGCTACAAATCAGGGATTCCCGCAACCCACTCCTCAATGTTAGTAATTTGCTGTCACTGCTCACAGAACCCAATGAAGCACGCTGTTGACTATTACTGATTGATTATAAAGGATACAAATAAACAGCCAGGTGAAGAGGTACGTAGGGCGAGGTCCAGAGGGTCGCAAGTGCAGGAGCTCCTGTCCCGTGGAGTTGGGTGCACCGCCCTCCCTGCACGTGGATGCAGCCACCAACCCAGGAGCTCTCTAAACCCTCTGAGCCAGGCTCAGAGGACAGACCGGGGACAGACTCAAATATAACAAAAGACGCTCTTATCACCCCATCACTCGGGAAGTTACGAGGGTTTTAGAAGCTGTGTACTAGGAATTGGGGATGAAGACCAAACACCGTATCACAACATCACAGTTGGACGGGTAGATGGGCGCCTCTGTTCAGAGCTGGGTGAGGGCTACTTTTAAAGCTAGTGTTTCCTTGTTTTATGCTCTACCTGCAGCAGCACAGTCCTTACTGTAAAGCCATTTTGGAGGGACTGACTTCCCCTGCCTCATGGCTGTTGTAGAGATGCAGCAGGGTACCGGGAGCAGGCGCCCCGTGTTGGCTCAGTCTGCAGCCAGTATCTGCTGTGAACGGTGGATTTTCCTTACCCCTTCTCAGCCTCAGTCTTTACCTCTGTAAAGTGAGAATTATGATAAGATGGAGAGAGTTCTGTTGTGAGCTGTAAAAAAGAACCATCGAGTCCCTAGTTATTTAAATTTGACCCTTTATAAAAGAAAATAGGAAATAATCCCAAGAACATTAAGGTTCTGGAAAAGCACTTCCCTGAAATGCAGCAGCAGCCCAGCGAGTCCAGGCCTGAATGAGGGGCTGAGTCTTACAACTTTCTGATTCTATAATCATACAGCCTCTATAATCTTATAATCTTGTGTGTTCATGGACCCAGTGTTTACCATGGCTGACAGTGAGCGCAGCGAAACTTCCTAAAAGGTCACCAGTCACACCCAAGACTTAAAGTGCTTCCACCTGTATCACCTCAGTCTTCTTGATAACATCCCTCTGATACTGGCAGGGGCTGAAATCTCTGTTTTGTCAGTGGATGCGTATCCATCTACGAAGTTCCAATCTGTAAGAATAAATCAAGGCCCTGTCTAGCTAAAAACTGCACTTACAAGTTCATTACTTGGAATTCCATATGAATTTTCTTTATGAAACAGTGTCCCCGTGCTAAGCACCCACTGGACTTTGTTCTGCCAGGCCAGGAACCATGCATATCTTATTCATTAACTTATCTCTGATGCCAGGTATTCAATAAATATTTGTTAGATGGAGAATAGAAAGATGGGTAAGGAATGATTAGAATGATTCAAATGACAAATTAGTGGTTCGAAGGTTAGGATCTCAACCTGATTCATAAAATCTTAATTTGTACTTGCTATAAAAAATAATTTACATTTTTCTCAATAAGACTAAACAAAACATCCATTCTTCTATTAGATGTTTGAATGCCTCCTGTGCACTCTGACTATGACAAAGATCAATCTGACTTCGATTCTTCCCTCAAAGAATTTATGATTTAATAGAGAAAATAGAATATATTCACAGATCATGAAAATCCAAGGTAGAGATTGTATGAACAGTATCCTAATATTTCAAAGGAGATTGCTAAAATACAAAACATTTTATTTAATCGAAAATGTGGCGTTTTTTAACAATAAATTTTTTTACTGAAAGAAAACTGAATTTGAGGAGAAAGAGAAGTTAGATGGAAACTTCTCGTGTGTCTCAAGGGATCTCCTTATTTCAGGTGTTTTCGCAGGCATGGTTCTGATTCTCGGCTATGTTTAACATCACTTCAAATTTGCAAATATTTCCTTTCCTTTGATGTGGTTTATCACGGGCACTATGTTTACCAGCCATTGTTATAGTTTTTACTCAGCAGCAAATATAGAGATGACTGAAGGAGAGAGATTTAAAAACTTGAAACCTAGTGCAGGGTGGTATTTAAGATGAAGAGGCCATGGTGCTGAGTTAAGCACTTAGGCTGCGAGGTGGGGTTTTAAGTCCCGGTGAACAGTGCTGGACCACCCATCGGGCGGTGTGAAGCCCCTCCTTCTGTGGACTCCTGTCCCCTCGAGTCTGCTTCGCAGCTCCCTCACACCTCCTTCCAGGCACATCTTGGCTACTCTGAGGAATGACAGGAAGCACCGTCTCTGTTTCTCTCTTACTCCCTCTGAAGTTAAGACAAGAAGGTCAGGGATAATAGAACAGGTCAGTCTAATTCTATGCAACTCCGATCTAAGGAAACCAGACATCGGATGGTGTTGTCATGGCCTCAAGCTCCATAATTCTGTAGACACCAGTTTAGTTAAGTAAGTTCATGTTTGGCAGAGGAAGGTCAATAGCACTTGGACCCTGTGCCTTTAGAAGGACAGATCAAGCCCTCACTTCCATCCCAGCCACAAAAGTCAGTTGAACCTCAAGACCTCTGGAAACACACAGGGTGGAAACTTGGACCACTAGAAAGTCATGTCCTCAGAGTCACAGATCAGACCATCCTCACATGTGGGGATGATACCTTAGGATGTTTAATAAACATCCACCAACATGCTTACCCCTTCAGTAACATATAAGCCCCTCTTAATAAGTGGGAGCACCCCCAGTTCTGCTGTTAATATCAATTGACTTTGTATGACTTGATTTCTTAGAAACCTGGCCCTCATCAAGCAGGTATTTAAAAGCCATGGTGACCATTGGACACACATACACGCTCACGCACACACGCAAACGTGTACAGACCCTCCTGTGCATGCCCGCCAGGCCCTGTTTCTAGGCTCACTGTATGTTCCACTGATCTGTCTCTTCTGTTACTTTCCACTTCAGCCTTTTTTTTGGGGTGGAGGAGGTGATCAGGTTTTATTTATTTTTAGAGGAGGCACTGGGGATTGAACCCAGGACCTTGTGCATGCTAGGCATGTGCTCTACCACTTGAGCTATTTCCTCTCGACACTTCAGCCATTCTTAAATCCAATAGACTTGAATTCTCACAGCCCTGTATAAGAAACTCTGTTTTTCCAGAAGGGGAGTAGGGGGGTGGTGGGGAAAGGTAGAATAATTTTACTGCGTAGCTATGAGTGCTTTATACATAACCCCATGTGAGCAACATGAGTGCCTTCAGGGGTAGGTATTCTCCTCCCTCACACGAGAAAACAGGTTCAAAGAGGTTTTGTAAGTCTTGAGCCTGCACGACCAGGCCAGGACACAAGACACGTTCAGGCAGGGTCTGCCTCCCCAGGTGTGTTCTTTCCAGGTTGTGCTTCCAGAGATGCCTCCCAGGAGACACGTGATTTCAGGACATGTTATCAGCACTCAGGTACTACTTCCTGGACATGGGTATTCTAGGTGACATAGGAAAGACAAAACAGAATAAGGTATAATTATTGCCTTGGAAGAAACTTAAGCTATGGATAAACAAGAATAAAGACTATGTAAAAATTTAGAGGAAAAATTAACTACTAAACTATGTGATTCAGGCTGAATTTCCTAGGAACTCATAGAAGAGTGAGGGTCAGGGTCAAGGAGAGCCATCATCAGTGGCAGCTGTCAAGGCTACGGTCATCACTAGCTTCTCTAGTAACTGACTAACCTGTGATGGAAGATGCTTCAACTCCGACCCCATCAGTATAAACAAAAACAATGAATATAGCCATTTGTGTCCTGTACAAGACTCTGGTGATTTTTTTGTAGTACGTTCCCAATAACGGTTGCATAACTGATGGTCACACACGTGTGCGACATATACAATGATAATAAAACATAAAGCACTTGAAGAGAAACTGTCCATGTGGTCACCCGAGTAGCTCCATACTGAGCTGGGTTCTCCACCTCGTACCCAGCAAGTGTAGACGGATCTCCTCCTCTCGAGCGTGAGAGCGGCTCATCTTCTGACTGAGTGTGTAAATCACACAGAGATGGTTCCAAGCAGGGAGAATATTGTGATGCAAAATAATCCACGGTGTCTTTTCTAAGGGCTGGTACCAGGGCTCCCCCAGACCCAGTTGAACCATAATTTGAGAAGAGGAGCACCTGGTAAGCCATTTTCATATGCTCTAGAAGACATTTATAAACTGCCTCCCACTTCAAGGACCACTGACGCAGAGAGGCCAGCTCCACTGCTGATATGGGACTCTGCACACTTATCTGAAGGGAGGTGGTGGTGGTACAGGGCGAGCTCCGGCGTAGCACTGACTTAGCCAGGCTTTTCCCTGCCCCTCGGTTCCCCCTCCAACTCCAGCGGCTGCCCCCCGGCCAGTGATGAACTAGCCGGAGTGAGAAGGACACGGCTTCCTTACGCCACCCTTGCTTGCCAGTCCCTCCGGAGGAGGGGCTTAAAGCTTTGTCTGCTTTAGGGATCATTAGCAACAGCAGGCTCTGTGGTTCCTGAACCCAGCTCAGGACTGACAAGACAAAATCCTTTGGCCACGGAGTTAGGGGCAAAATGTGTTTCTAGCTGCATCTGAGGACCTCTGTCTCCAGCCCGCCCTGTCCTGGAAGCCCGTCTCCCCAGGGCTTTCCCCTTTGGGTGATGATAAGCTGTTGGACAGTTTCTTTGGCACATTTTACTGAAATTTCTGTGTGGTTTGAATAACCAGAACTTATGATTGGACATAGTTTCCATCAGTTCCTGGAAGGTAATCTTTTCATCTTACATTTTAAATGAGCATATAACAAAAAGAAACGTGTTACATACTTTCTTATCTTTGAAAAGTCACTTAAAGCCTATTTTGTCCTTTATTTCTCAGGGAAGGAAAAATACCATGCATCTGGAGAGAAAAAGGATCACTTCCTCCAGGAAGTGTATACTTGCGATGTCGTGACCCAGCTTAGGTTGACACATGCAGCTGAATCAATATGGCTTTTTAACAACCATGTTCTTAATTTTGATAAAAATGACAGCCATTTTTGTATTGAGCCCATCAGCTGGCATCCGTTTAAGTCGTTGATTTTGTGTAAGTAATCGGTTTAGTTCGCATGCATCCCTGCGATCAGGGGCAGCAGAAGTGAAAGAAGGACTGAACTGTCCCTTTGGGGGAAAGATGGAAATCTAGAAGAGTCACTCTGCCTTCCCCTGTGGGCACACCTTGTCTTTGTGACAGGAAAGGGACAGGCGTTTATGGGTGTGTCTGTGTGTGGGGAGGAGAAAGTTAGATCCAATAGTAAACAGGTCCTTTTCTTGCGTCCCTTCCTTGGGGTTGGGCTCTGTGGGCAACGCGGGGAGACGGGAACTGGGCAGGAAGCGAACACATCCTGCTCTGTGTCAGAAGTGTCTTCCTGACTTCCTCGCAAAAGAGATTTCACATCCCTGATTCTACAGCATAAACTGTAAACAGCTATTCTTATTTTTCCCTGAATGTGGTGCTAATGAAAGCAAAGACCGATCATCAAGGGTGAATTATTTAATACAACAATGTTTTAATAGCCGAGAAGAGGCGCAAGTAGTAGTGATGCCTGTGGCTAATGGATTTCCCTGGTAGGAGATAAAAGGCTGATTACACAGCCGAGCAAGTGAGGACGCGGTGCGTTAATGACGGTTTACAGGTCAGCTCGCTTACAGAACTGATTTACAACACACCATCTGTTTTGTAACTGCGGGTTGATAACTAGGACTTCTATGATTTTAGCCAGTGTCTCTTCATCAAGAATTTACTTGTTTTTCTGAGTCAGGTTAGTTTAACCCCATAATATTTCACTGACTGGACCCCCGGATTCCTTCCAAATCAAATCGTGTCTAAGTTGAATGGATTGATAGCAGCCAGTCTTGCTTCGACTCAGCCTGTCTCTGCCAGGTTCGAGAATTAAGTCCTGATGCCTCAAAGCAGCCCTTGTATGTATTGGATTAACTTCTTTCTGATGCATCTACCCTGATCCCAGTTATATACCATCCTTGAGAGAGTTGAGAAAATAGCCATTCAAGTCATTTTCCATGTCCTGTGGTTCAAATCCAGAAACCTATTTGAAAAAGGCTACACCATCATCCACTGCTTATCAAGTTCCCCCTTTTCCTCTCTTTTTGTTTCTGTCTGCTCTCTGGCTCCCCAGCTCCATGCAGCACCTCCCACCCACCCACCCACACACACACACACAGACACTCCCTCTTTCTCTCACGTGGACAAGCTAAGGGGAGCCCAGCTTTGGCCCCCACTCTGGCCACCTTCCCCGTTTCACTGCTCTGTATCTTCTGTAATTAACGTGCAGTCGAATGTGAGGATTAAGTGTGAGGGCTGTGGAGCGATCCTTCTGGGTTGAGATCCTGGCTTCTGTCACTTTCTAGGTACAGAGCCCACATCCAAGTTGTTTAACTGTCCTGTGCCACCATTTCCTCAGATGAAAATGGGGGTACTCATGAGACCTACCTCGAGTCAC
The DNA here is from genome assembly GCF_048564905.1 of Vicugna pacos. NCBI lineage: Eukaryota > Metazoa > Chordata > Mammalia > Artiodactyla > Camelidae > Vicugna > Vicugna pacos. The sequence continues at coordinate 17,790,767 of NC_132988.1, forward strand.
TGTGCTAAATTATTCAACACGTGATGCGTTTAGAACAGTGCACGATGAATGTTACCATACTTGTCATTACAGGAGGCCGTTGGGTGAGGGGCCAGGCTGCTGGTCCTTTCTGGAGGCTGTGCATGAAGCCGGGCTTTGTAACTTACCTGAAGTCGGAAGCCTGGAAAGGAAAACATTGTCAAGCCCCTCTTTCTACCTGCGTGTTGCAATCGTTCATCGGTTGGACACATTTTTGAGCATCTACTATGTACTAACTTAGCGGTTCTCAAGTGTGAACCCCAGCTCAGCAGCAGCGTCACTCGGGGGTTGTTAGAAATGCAAATTCTCACCATCCTCCCCTCATCCTTCCCCCCAGGTATTCCAAATCGAAAACTCTGATGGTGGGGCCTTGGAATAGGTGTTTTAACAAGCCCTCCAGATGCTTCTGGTGTGATAATGTTTGAGAACCACTGCCCTACATGTAAAACAGTCACTCTCTGGACGCCTGGAATATAAACATAAAAATACCCGTGTCCCTGACCTTCAGAAACATACTCTACTGGGAGAGACAAACGCGTAAATAAGAAAAACCAAGGATTCTGAGTAGAACAGTGGAAACACAGAGCCACAAAAGGGGGGGTGGCCAAGTGTGCATTTTGAGAGGAAGGTTTGAAAATAATTTCTAAAGAAGTGATGCTTGAACTAATTCTTAGATAAAGACTAGAACTTTCCCAGTTATAAGTGGGGGAAAGACATTCCATACAAAGGAGCACGTGTGCACTTGGTGATGGGTGAACCTGTAATACAGACCTCAGATTTTAAAAGGCAGCTCCTGGAGAGGAGGGGTTTGGTATTTTGTTCACTGTTGGATCCCCAGGGCCTAGAACATGACCCTGGCTCACAGGGGGCACCAGTAATTATTTGAGTGATTGAACAAAGGTCTTAAATTCCTGCATATTTCATTTTCATGGAAAACATTTCTTCTCAGCGTATGAAAACAAATCAATGTAACAAACCAATGCCTGGATTGTTTTTCTCACATTCGGTATGTTAAAGCACGGGTTGGCAGCGTGAGAGATGTGACCTTTATATCTGCCAGGTAGCGCAGGGAAGCCCAGAGCACTTGCTTGACACAGATTTATCTTGAACCTGCAACTTTATCCAAACGTGCCAATTATTGATGCTTCTTATAAAGATACTGCTCTCTGAAATAGAAACCATGTCAGGTTCCTCATTAAAATGGGAAGAACCAAATAGCCCAGGCAGCGTATTTCCTTCTGCTTTAGTTAAAATCAACTCTGCATACAAAGTGATTGGGTCTAATTTCCCAGTCATGCTCTCACACGCAGATGCTCACTCTTCTTTCTTCTGGATGCCAGGGCATACTTCAGAGCGTCAGGAACTTCCCCAAGGGGACGTCTGCATCTTCACACTGACCACAGCGACAGGTCTGGTGGCCGATTCAAAAGGAAGGACGTATGCCAAATTAGAGCCCAGTAGTGAGGTTTCCTTCCTTTCAGCACCACTTCTAAGGGAGCCACCCTTCGGGACTTCCGCCGCCCCCAGCATCCTCCCCCCAGCATCCCCGGTGTACCTAGTCTGGCTTCATGTGCCCAATTAATTACATCTCTGGCTAGCTTGCTCTGGCCTCTGATCTGACAAAGCCTCAAAGGAGGGCTGCTCTGTCCTGTGTTCCTAATCAAGTGGGTCAGAGGTCATGGGTGTTCTAGAGGACAAAGGGATCTTGGAGATCGTGGACAATGCCCTCCCCTCCCCCTCCCCCCATAGCCCTTTCCACTGTCTTCTGGGAACTTACAAACACTGAACATACAAGTGATCTATTATGTCATGGATCTAGAAAGTAAAACACTTAATATTCTTAAAACCAAAGTTTAAATGGGTTTTCTTTTACTTCTCCTTTAGATTGAATTGGGGTTAAAAAGAACCCCCAAAGTGTACTTAATACATGAAATCGTTTTAACTTTTCTCTCCGTTTGGTCTGAGTTTACTGCTCTGCAAGCCCCTCAGTGGTAGGAGAACTGTTACCACAGAGCGGATTTGCTTGCGTGTGTTTGAGAAGCACAGCAAATTTCACGTAATAACCCAGGTATTAGAAGTGTTCATTACAAGCCGCTTCTCTCTGGACCTTAGTTTTCAATCTTTAAAAAGAGCAAATGGACAAGTTTCTTCTAGGGTTAGAATTCTATCAGTTTAAGGTCTTCCCCTCAAGAGCAGCATTAAGGAGCTAAGATGGGGATGGAGGAGAACGAAGGGAGGGAACATGCATTACCACGTTCCCGCTGCTGATTACACACGTGCGCATGCGCGGGAGCCTCCCCCACCCCCACGTTGTTCTTGGCATCAATGGATGGATGCTCTTTGTTTCTAAGTGCACCTTAGATGAGTTGTGTTGCTACTGATAAACAGCGAAAAAAACAATACCAACTGATTTTGTAATGCTACATGATAATAAGAGATTTTTAGATATACTTAAGTTTTGTGGGTTTTGTTTTGTTTTGTTTTACCTTTAGAAAAAACAAAGATACACTTTTGGATAAGAGTTTGTCACTTTTTTAGCACCCCATGTTTACAAATCACTTCGTTTGTTCATTCTGCACAGCTTTATGCATCTGCGAACATATTCTCTGTGCCAGTTCCTGGGATAAGCACTGGGCTGATAGAGGGGAATATAGCTCCATATGGTTATTCATGAAAACATTTGAAAATCACATTAAATAACTTGATAAAGTTGAGGTAGAAAGAGGAACAGAGATAGGTGAGATCACCCATGAAATTCCAGGCGAGAACTGAGCCTTTTTACTTGAAGGTTACCACCCTGAGTCCTACTGCCCGTCTCCAGACATTGTGAGCCTTAGGGACAGAGCATTGAGCTGAATGGTTTTGAACTTGAAAACTTTGTACTTTAAAGTTTATTTTTCTATTTATCCAGTGCCTCAATTTCTTTGCAAACAATATTTTTCCTTATTTCAATGTTTGCCCTGAAGCATCCTTAGGGTTAATATTTGTGAAGAAAATATATTTGTAAATACCTTGCTCTAGGTGTTTACCAAAGACATAGTTGCTCTAAAATGGCGTATGATTATTAGCTTTTAATAGTTTGACTTTGCGTAAAAAGGAACAGCCAAAAGCCATGTAACATGTAACACACCACAAATCCTATGTGTTTCACTCTTTCTGCTTGTCTTTATTTCTTTAGTTTATATTGGTTATGGAGGAAAAGACTAGAGTCTACCCTTTTTATGGGTTAAACTGAGAGCCAGTGGTCAGTGTTGAAGGCAGTATTAAGTGAATGCGGGCACATTCGTGGCATTTTGATTGCATATAGATTGGGGCCGAGGATGAGGGACAGAGTTTTATAAAATACACCAGGGTGTAGAAAAGATTTTGCTAAGCTAGTTTATGCAGAAATCAGAAATCAGTGAAAACGCTGATCCCACATCATTTCATTCTGAACTATGAACCTCATTTATCTAAATATTTGGTATGTTTTATTTAACATTCTCTTCCCTCCATCATAACTATCTCAACATCTTTCACAAAAATTACTTTCCAGAAGGTATTTCCAAGTTTAACGAAACTGGAAACTAAATGAAAATGGAGGTTAAGCCTGCAAGGGAAGGGTGAGAGTAAGTTCCAAGGGCCAGGAAGATCATCGCTGATAGTTTGGGAGGACCTGGTTGCAAAAGGGACTCACGGAAGAGATAAACATCTTTGAAACTGGCTATTGTTTGTTCAGAAAGGAGGTTTTGTAAAAACACTGGAAAGTTAATAGGAAGATAGCAATTCGTGGCAGTTTAAGTTAATGTGAGTGTGTGTGACAGTGTTCACAGGCGAACACTACCTTGTGCTGCTGGCAATAGAATCTTTATGAAGTTGAGACTGCAGTCATTAGCAAAGAAAGAACCAAGAAATGAGGACGGAGTGAAAGTAGGAATTATGAACAGCGTTAAGACATGCACACTTAGGAGAGGTCTACTGAAATGTTAAGTTGAAAAATAAGCTATGTTTCAGGATTTCCCATTTCCTAGATTTTGTGTAAGAATAAATTTTAAAGGATATGAGACTCATGGCCTTTGTTTTGGAGGAGTAGGAAAATTAGAAACTATTTCACTTATATAAATAAAAATATCTTGATAAGAAAATAATGAGACATGTTTGTTTTAGGTATCCACACACAGGTGAATTGAAATCTCGGAAATTGATTATAGATGGAAGATCATGCCACATGAGTAGAGACAGTATAAACACAGAATGACCTTACAATTCTGAAATGTATTTAATAATAGATGATTTAAGTTAATTGTAAAACACTAGTTATTTTCCTTCAGACTTAGTCTCCTAATAAAAATTATATGTTAAACTGCTCAGTCTGTTTTGTGTTAAGTTTAGAAAATTAAAAGTAAGTTCACTTGACCTTTGTATATAGCTACCAACTTTTTGGTGCCTAGGAGAGAATTCCTTTATCACATATGTAGTTAACAGCATTATTGATACCTGATTTACAATAATTCTAACTCCTTCTTGTTTTACAGCTTGGCTCATCCTCTTCTGTGCCTTTTACGTCCATTTTTTCTCAGCTTTTTATGACTGTTGTGGTTCCTCTCATTATTGGACAGGTAAGTTCTCCAACTCTCTCTCCTCTTTTCTTTATAGATCAAATTGTGAATTCTTATGTGAGGGCAGGACAATTGAGGGAAAAGCCAGTCAGAGGAAGAAACCGTTCAGTGAAAATCTGAGACTGTGATCACAATATTCTCAATCACAATATTCTCATCTTTTTATTTTTTTTAAATAAATATCACTCTGCTTTGCAGATGGCTATTAATAGGGACACTTACACAGAATCTATTTGTTAGACTTTATTTTAATTGATGATCCCCTCTTTGTAGGTCTGTAGCTAGCTTGAAGCCGTCTATCAAGTCATTACCTTACTCTGTGACTTCTGATAAGGTCTCGGCATTTACGGTCATTTTGGGGAACAAGCACCTGCTTTTGGCTGGCTTCTTCTTAGACTCCTCTGAGAGCAGTGCTCGTATTTGTGATCCTGTAACTGACAAAACAAACACTTACTTCTATTAGCTCTTAAAATTAGCTCTTAGAAAATTTCGTTGCCTCTGTCATTCTTATTGAATTCATCTAACAGAAGAAATTCTAAACTTCTTTTAACAGGTTAATAACGAGCATGTAACTCAATTATAAGCATACGAATTTGAAAATAAGGTTGTTGTTGTTGTTTTAATCACAGGGAGCCACAGTAACAGATCACGGGATTTAATGCTCTGCTGGAAGGAGTCTTAGGAAGGCAGTGTATTAGCATGGCTAAGAGCACAGATACTGGATTAAGACCAATCAGACTCTAGTTCTTATTTCTACCTTTTATTTGCTCTGTGACCTTGGGCGAGTCATTTAATCTCACTAAGTCATTAGACACTTAGCTTTGTCTAAGCTAGTCAGGTTCATAATTCATCTAATTGTATAATAACAGGACCTATCGTAAAAGGTTGTGAGGAGCAAATGAAATATGATGCATATAAAGTTTTTGGCATCCTAGAGCCTGATGCAGGTAAGTGCCTATAACATCTGTCATCGTCTTCAAATTCCCTGTAGATACGAAACAGGAAGCAACTCTTTGAAGTATTAACTATAAAAAAAAGGTGTCTGTATAGACATGTAATATTTACATGCTGTCTTAGATTCTCTGGGAAATCAAGTCTGAGACAGAGGTTTCCTTCATGGAAAGTTTATTGGGGAAGAACCCTTGGGATCAACAGCTCTGGGACAGTGAGAAAAGTAGGGCAGGGATGAGGAAGGAGTTGAATTCTGGTGCATTCCCAGCAAGGCCTCTAGCTAGACCAACCCTCAGAGTTGTCCTGCCTAAAACACAGGTGCCTGGCTTTTTTACTCTTTCTTGCACTAAGTAGTCATCGGATGCCGGCTTCCCTCCCTCCCCAGGAGATGTACGACCTTGGGTGAATCTGCCCTCTGCGCAGCAGTTCCCAAGGAGGAACTCAACTGAGGTCTTTCAGTCAATCAACACACCCTGCAGATGTGGGAATAACCATCTTGGTTCCTGAAGAGACAGATCTGGGGGGCACACCACAGCATCCACTACACATGCACTTTTTTTAAATTTTAATTTTATTCTTAGAAAAGAGACTAAATTTACGGAAATGCGGGAGGCTTTAAAAGCACTCAGAGAATGCCATTTAATTAAATAGAATAATTCTTGAATTATTAGTGCTGCTCACATAACAAGTATTCCGAATAAATCTTATGTCACCTATCTCTCGAACCTCTTTGCCACATTTCCTAAACTCTCACCTCCCCTGGCCTTTTCTCAATTCCTGCTTAATTTTTCTGTTTAGAACATCTATCTATCTACCTTCCCACCCCCAGCTCATTGTTCATTGGACTCTTTAATTCATACCTCCTTTGGGCCACCTGTCTGGAGTATGTTTCCCTCTTATTCTTTATTGTGACATCTTGTGGGAGTCCTTTCTTGGCCTTTGTCACAATAGATGCTTACCTTTTGTTTACTGTTAATGTTTGTCTCCCCCATTAGACTGTAAGCTTCATGAGGACAGGGAACCACATTTATTTTGTGTACCATTCCATACCCAGACCATAGGCCCCCAATCAGTATGTGCTGGATGAGTAAGCGAGGGAGTGAATGAGTGAGTGTTCTATGATCAACGAGGGAAATGCTGTGTCCTACAGAGGCGTGGCAGAACCCACCTGCCCTTCTCAGCTCTGGCCAGTTTAAGCTGTCGATTAGTGGATTAGTTTAAACCCATACTTATTCTCTTCGTTCTGAAAATAATTCCGTATGATAACTCAGGGCTCATATATTCTTCTCCTAGTGAATCTTGGAAATATCTCTGTTAATAATAAATGTCTGCACAACAAGGTCTTACTGTATATAGCATAAGAAACTATATATACTCAATATTCCATAATAAACCACAATGGAAAAGAATATGAAAAAGAATATATATATACATATAACTGAATCACTTTGCTGAACACCTGAAACTAACAGTGTCTTAAATCAACTAGATGTCAATACATATATGCATACATACATACATAAATAAATATTTAAAATAATAAATGTTTGACATAAACTGTATGGACCAAAAAAAAAAAAACTTTGTCTAAGCTAGTCAATGTTTTTTTTTAAAACATATAGGGTTATATAATTTATGTAGTTAAGAATATTTAACCAGAGAGGCTAATGAATTGTTAGATGGCTCGTCTTTGTGTGCCAACTAGTAAAGTGTTACAGTAAGTTATAAAGCAGTAAAGGTCGTCCAAAAGTAACTTGGGTAATTTTTTAAAAGTACTCTGTTTTTTCAAAGAATAAACTTTCACACTTGCAACTACCTACAAGCAAAAAGGTTGTGTGTTTACACCTGCCTCTTATAATCCAGTCTGGGAATTAAGAGTCACAGCCTCAGGCTCTCCCCCTAGAAACCACATTGCCTCCTCTCTTTCCTCACATTTTAACGCTCCTACATCCAAGCAGTCACTAAATGCCACCATTTCTTTTTTTGTTTTGTTTTGTTTTGTTTTTTCTTTTGAAGTATGGTTGATTTACAATGTTGTGTCAGTTTCTGGTGTACAGCCTAGTGATTCACTTATACATTATACATTATATGTATTCTTTTTCACTATAGGTTATTATAAGCTATTGAATATAGTTCCCTGTGCTGTACACTAGGACCTTGTTTATCTATTTTATTTATAGTAGTTTGTATCTGCTATTCCCAAACTCCTAATTTATCCCTCCCTCTACCACTTCTCTTTTGGTAACCATAAGTTTGTTTTCTATGTCTGTGAGTCTCTTCCTGTTTTATAAATAAGTTCATTTGTGCCATTTTTTTAGATTCCACCTATAAGTGATATCAAATGATATTTGTCTTTCTCTTGTCTGACTTACCTCACTTAGTATGATAATCTCTAGTTCAATCTATGTTGCTGCAGATGGCATTACTTCATTCTTTTTTTATGGCTGAGCAGTATTCCATTGCTCATTGTATATACACACCACAACTTTTTTTATCCAATCATCTGTCAGTGGACATTTAGGTTGCTTCCACATCTTGGTTGTTGTAAATAGTGCTGCTATGAATATTGGGGTGCATGTATCTAAAGCCACTTGGAGAAAAATAAATTTTAAAATTTAGATTTAACACGAAAAATGATCCCCACTCAAAAATCAATTTATAAATGTAAAGACAGGGCAGAAAAATAATTATAAAAAAAATCCACAAGAAAATACCCTGAAAAAAAAAATGAAGACACTTAAAACTGTGGCTCTTAACACTTACCTTGGTATATCAGCTTTCTTCCCCCAAAACGTATTATTTTCCCAGGGTTTAGCTTGGAGGTCATGCAGTAACTGATATCTGGCTCAGCCTATTAGATGTACAGGGATTCAGATTTAAGTTTCCCTTTAACCTTTCCTGGTGCTTAATTTAAAATAAAGAAAATCAAAATGTAGAAGATGAGACAATAAAATAAAAACCTTCCTGTGGAAGAGACTTTCCCTTCACTTTCCAGAGGGAAAAGCAAACAAATTAGTGAGGATTTGTTGTTTAGCTTTGAGTACATGAGTTTCTGTGAGCTGCAAGAGCAAATGATCCATCAGGTCGTGTTGATCTATTCCTAGCAAAGCCTTGTTTCCTGTAAGGTAATCAAACATTTGTATGAGGCAGAGAAGTTTGGAACATTTTAAAACAGCAGTGATTCTGATCAATTAGAGAATGATTGTGTCAAAAATATAAGAGAAGATGGGGTTCCTGCAGTTTATATCCAAAGCACGTATTTGAGGCGTATCAACACGACTTCACCCAGTAGCTTATGAAATATTTTAACACTTTTCTAGCTACAAAGGGCAAAAGCAGCTGCTTTGTGAATTTAATTTTAGAAGAGGGTAGAAAAGCCCTATGGAGGGTGGCAAGGAATAAAATGGCTTACTGAGAAAACACAGGCAAGTATCACTGTAAAATAAAGAACAGCGAAAGACAACCTGTTTGCCTCTAGGGCTGCTGTTTCACTCGTGGGTCTGCCCAGTTTCCAACTTTCTAGTTGTTTTCTTTATCAAGATTAAGTACCCAGCACTAACACATTGATGTGTTTAGAGGAAAGGTATTCTGGCTGGGAGGGTGCAGGATTTGGAACCTGTGTGTCATGCCGTGTTAAAAGAACCCTAATGTACTGTGAGACCCTGAGGACTTAGTAATGCAGGAAGAAGTCATTAGGTTGACTAAGTCAAATTACATCTTATAAAGTTGATTGATGATTAGAGATTTATCTTGGTCTTTCAAATGGCTTTGACTTCCGAGTTACACCTCATTCATATTTATTTGTTTATTTTGTCAGAGGGGTCGATGGTGGTGGGAGAAGATGCTTTGACTTTCGGATTTGGGATCATACGTTCTATAACCTATTGCCGAGAGGGACTTCTGTGTTTTTAACTATTGTACATTCAAACAAAATTGGAAGACAGTATCCATTTCAATAACTCCATGTAATTTATTTTCTTTCCGAAAGAAGTCGAGTTGCATTAAATTGGGGCCATTACCAGCTTTACACTACCAGAAACAATAGGTTATAAAATGACCTTTTAAATGAAGTCTCTGTAGCCTTCTAATCAGCACTTCCCCCATGGTGACATATCTGGATGTGAGGCCATCTGGGTCCCTCGAGCACCAAAACTTGCGTTCTAATACATCAGTCCATGGCTGAGTGACAGAACGGTGCTTCGGTCTCTATATGTCACTACACTTTAAGAAAAGAAATGAAGCCTAGATAAATTGCTCTGGTTTGGGATCACTTCAACAAAAACTAAAGAAAACACGATTTTTTATAGATGTAGCTGTAACTTTAATGATAAGATCTACTTTTTAAAATACTTGAGAGACATTATTTGTCTCTCTCTGTAAACCCTCTTTCTCTTCCCTCCCCACCCAGCCTTCAAGGTCTGCACCTGTACCTTGTACCAAACGGTCAGTTTTCTGCTGGGACTCCCTTTCCTTTCCTTCTTTCTTTCTTTCTTTCTTTTTTTCTTTTTTTAAAAAACACATTTCACTTACTGTCCTTGAGATCAGATGAAGTTGATCCAATAGCCATACATCCACAGGTTCTCTCGAGAGTCGTTTATTTGTTCTTGAGGCCGTGTGAAGGCATGCCTCATTGCGAATTAAGCCTTTTTAGCGACAGAGTAGACGATGACAGAACCCCATCAGCCTTGTCAGGAGAAGTTCCCTGACCTCATTATTGCTAATGGATCACGGTAATTCCGCCTGTTGTGAAATCTCATGTTCAATTATGCAGGCTAATGAGTGACTCAAAACTGAATATGTCTCAACTATAGTCCTCATTACAGGGTGTGCTCAGCCTCTTTCAAAAGCAAAAGATTTTGAATAGAGAGGTTCACTTTTATATCCAAACTTCAAGTTCTCACCCATGTTCAGGCTGCCCCCAGATTGAAATCTCTGATTTGATTTTAAAATAAGAGAGGATTGCTATATGACTTAATGTTTCACTCATCCTTTTGTAGGAACGTTAGGACAGGTTTATTCATTTTTAAGTGTTAATTCCGGAATTCTAAAAGCATGCAAATGGCATTTGTCTTTGGAATCACAAAAACTCTAGATAGTCAGAGTTTGAATTATTTAAACTCCCACAACACATGCACTTTTGCTTTTCAAGCATGAGTTATAATTTAATTAAAAACTTCTGGTGCATTGCTAGCATTTTAAATATTAATATGTTCCACGGATCACTTTCGATTATCTACCGTCTTGAAATTCTTGAAGATGTCAGATTTTTAAGATTCCCAAAGTTGCACTTGGAATTGTCTGTTGAGGCGAAGGGGACTGTGATAATTACACACATCCATTAGGATCAGCAGAGGAGATAAACTTTGGGGAGGCTTAATGGGCATGTCTCAGTGACAGCTAGCAAAGAGCATTTGGCATGATTAAGGGTGGATTTGAATGCAGTTGAAAGTATACTCTCATTATGGCCACCAGTGGAAGTTGCACTACAAATGTTAAATTCCCCAGAAGAAGAGTGGTGTGGCAGGGAAGCTTTGAAATCCACTGTGGCCATCATCCAAATTATTCTCTTTCCTTTATGTCTTTCTGCTGTCAGAATCACTTTGCGATGCCCAGCTCCACTCCGTCCATCTCTGAAAAGAGGCAACCTGTTGGTCTCTGTCTTTCAGGTCGTCCGAAGATACATCAAGGACTGGCTTGAAAGGAAGAAACCTCCTTTTGGTGCTATCAGCAGCAGTGTGCTCCTCATGATCATCTACACGACATTCTGTGACACGTTCTCCAACCCAAATATTGACCTGGATAAATTCAGCCTTATCCTCATCCTGTTCATAAGTAAGTTGGAAGGCGGGATATCCTTGCTCTCTGCTCAGCGTCCTCGGTAGCAAAGCTTAGGCACCTGTGTTCCTGAAACTCATTTCCAATGTTAATTTGATCAGAAGAGAATACTTCATTTCATATTGTATGTATGGACTCAGTGCCTTTCTCATGTGGATCTGCTTTTTAAAAAGACATCAGTTATGCACTTATGACTTAATCTCCTTTGTTTGTTATGTCTGATTTACAATGGTTGATGCCAGATGAAAGAAGCCACATTATCTGTCAAATTCAAATGTTTGATTTGAGCACTTTTTCGCCAGCTAATTTTATTGTAACTTTGAGTGAATCTTACCCTTTTTTGTGAATTAAAAATAGGACTTAGACGATACTATCACTTTGTAAGTATAGTAATTGGCTTGTATTGGTTAAAATGTGACTGTTCACGTAATTTTTTCTATGAAAATATACCCAAAGTAAGATAGTTTCATTTTAAGAAGCAGCAGACTCTAAAATGCAAGTTAACTGCTAGGCTCAAAAATCAACCTTTTTTTCTATTTATCCTGTAATACCAAAGACAACTCTTGGTAATTGTAATATTAAAGAACCTTTTGTTATTAAAGTTGACATGAGTTATTCCAAAATATATGTTATATGCTACCGCATTTATGCTATTTTCAGTTACTCGTAAAGCAGCTCTTCCTAAATTGAACACATTAAATAACCACACTTTAAACCAAAGAGGGTTTTAGGGTTGCCCTGAGTAGCAAACACCGTAGTTTATAACCGGGGATATCTTCAGTAAGGAGAAGTTGAGTCCTGCTCATTTAAATGATTCTGTCACTTGAGCAATGTATGTTTGTTTGGCTTGTTTTTCTATTTGAGTTCCCAGAAGTTTCAGATAAAACTAAGCATACCAGTGAACATGTTGCAGACGCTGCTTTTTACGGTGCTAATTGAGATTCCATCTTTTTTCCTTCCTCAGTATGTTCTATTCAGCTGAGTTTTATGCTTTTAACCTTCATCTTTTCAACAAGGTAAGTGATTTGCGATCTCTCGTTGTTAATTTCCTAGACGACGAATCACGCTCTTGACTTGGCTTCTGCGCGGCTGCCCTGTTGGTTTTTCTCCTGATCGCTCCCTCTGGCTCCTGCCACCCTCAAGTTGTGGACAGGACCCAAGGGTCTGTTCTTGGTCCTGGGCTCGTTATTCACATTGTGTGCTTAGGGGGCCTCCTCCGCTCCCCTGCCTCCAGCCCTCAGCTTCCCGCTGATGAAGCCCAGACCTTCCCTCCGACCATTCCTCCAGAGCCCCGGCACTGTTTGTTTATCACTTTCCACCTGGCCATCTTCACCCGACTGTCTTAACAAGACCTCAGACTCAAAGTATTCAAAATGGAATTCATCTTTTTCCCCAATACTTCCTCTTTCTGTCTAAATTTTTCATGGAACTACCATCCACAGCATTACTCAGACTGGAATCCTTCGCATCATTATTTTGAAAATGTCCTGATCCTACCTCAGTAGTATTTTTTTTGTGCTTCTGAGGCCACTTCCCTCATTCAGGCTCTCATGGCCTCTTTCTCCCTAGACTGTTGCCATGGAAATCTTACTGGTGTCTTCCTTTCCAGGCTGAACTTTTCTTCCACATTTCCTATTGCTTCCAGTAATTGAGTTCTGATAATAGCTCTCTTGTTTGGAGATCTTCAGTGGTAACCCAGTGCCTACAGGGTGGAGTTTATTTTAGGGGGGCTAAGTAAACCACTACTGGCGTTCATGCTGTCTAAGCTTTAGGCTGAGGTAAAATCTTTGCTGTTTGCTGGAGGAACCTCATGCATTCTCACTTCAGTCCCTTCCTTAGGCTATCCCCAAGTTGACACTGGTCTCCATGTCCTAGTTCATTTTTCATGTTCTTAGAGGTTCATCTCTCATGCAACTCCTTCCACCAGTGTTATACGTTCGACAGGTACTACTTAAGCCTTTGGTAGGAGAAAGTTACCATAGCAAATCCCACAAGTAATGATTCTGACCCCACATGAGTTTATAGACTGGAACTGTGCGCTGATAACTAAGTGTCCTTCTGGTGCTGCAGGAACATAACGTGCAGACGAGTCAAGGAAGAAAGCACTTCCAACAAGAGTGGGAGGGCAAGACCTCATGCATGAGATGGGATTCGACATGAGTCACTAAAATAGCTAATTATTCAGCAAACACAGATGCCATGTGGGAGTTCTTGGGAGAAGAAACAATAGTGCAAACGTAGACACACACACACACACACACACAAAGACTTGATAGAACAATAGGCGTAGAGGGAGATTAAAAATAGTAGTGGTAACTGGAAAGGTAAGCTTGGACCAGATCGCCAGGCCCTTGAATGCCAGGGGATGGCAGTGCGCTACCCAAGGGAAAGGGCCTGGGTTGTTTATGGCGCCCGCAGTGGTGTCAGAGCGTGGAGGGTTCAGGCCTCACATCAGGCGCTTGGCTCTTAGAGCACTCGGTGTAGCACGTGGCTGGTTGTAAACAGTCAATAAAAATTTATTGATTGGTGTAATTTGAAGCATTTTTCCCAAGCTTGTGGTTGTGATTTATGAAGTAAGAGTAAAGCCTAGAGCCATTAAGTCACAGGGAAACTGCGACTTAAGTGGGGAAGTCTGAGAGCAGGAGCTATTTTAAAGTCCTTTTTGTAAACGGCTTGTTACGGCACCTTCGAAAAGACGTTGGCCTTTCGCTGGCTGGCTGTTTGCTGGTCCTTGCGGCGGAAGTAATCATCAGACCCCCTCATCCTATCCAGGAAGGATACAGATCTCCTGTCAGTGGCTGCAGAATTCCTTGAAAAGCACAGAATAGCCATTCTTGGGATCACTGAAGGGGGGGGGTGGGGAGTATGGCAACTAGTTGAATCAGAGGGAACATTTCAGCATGGAGTCGGCTGGGCTGTCATAAGGCCTTGGTTTTGAGGCCCTTCTGTTCTGCCTTGTGCTGCCTTCAGTGAAGTTCAGTGAAGGTTTTTGGGGGTTTTTTTGGGTTTCGGGGGGGTCATTAGGTTGGTTGGTTGGTTTAATGGCAGTACTGGGGATGGAACCCAGGGCTTCATGCATGCTAGGCATGCGCCCTACCACTGGGCCCTCCCCCCAGTTCTGGGGTGTGTTGAATTTGCTTGGCCCCCTGTCAGACATGTATGTTCTTTGGTAAACAATGGAATATGGAGTAGCTCTAATCGTGTTTCTGGCTAATGGTTAATGGCTAACACTCCATTAAATTTGGAGGATGTTTCAATTGGACAAAATTTACAAGCTGATTTTCACATTCTGCTTTCATGCTGGAAGGCCTCATAGCACCTGAGGATTTGATTGGAGGAATGAAAAACAGCAGCATGCAGGCACTGTGCTAGGGACTGTGTCATTCTGACCGTGAAAGACTACGGTACTATTTATTTTCGTTGCTGTTTTGCAGATGACGACCCACACTCAGAGTAGTTCAGGGGCTTGCCTAAAATCAGATTTTAGTAGTTTAGAGCTCACCCCAAATCAGATGGCAAATAGTGCGCTTAGAATTGAAATTCATTTCCATTTGACATTTCCAGAAGCATTTACCCATGCTTTTTCCACTGCGCTAAACTATTTCGTTTACTTTTTAAATTCATCATACTTGTTTTGGTTGGGGAATTTGTAGAGAGTATTTAACTGGATTCTTCGAGTTCATACACACATACAAACAGATTAGTCAAAGATACCAAGAGAGCCCATTGAGCGTCCTTTTCTTTTCCTCCTTTTTATTCCTTCCTTCTTAGAATTAGTGAAATTGGACTGTGGTGCATTTTTTTTTCTTTTACTTACCAGTTAATAAAGCTAAAACCAATCCAGATATCAGGAGACAAAAATCTCATCATGGAAATCGGCCTGTCTTTTTTTGTGCAGGATGCCAGTGACCTCTGATGGTGGAGGTTTAGCGTAAACCAGGAGAGACCCAGCCTAGAAAATTCAACCTCCCCGCAACACTCTGCTTCTGTGGTTAGCGTTCTCAGGGCCATAGACCTGACCTGTCACCGTGGTACTGTCTGGCCTGTGAGCCTCTTCTGCTCTGCATATTTAAAATATATTTGAGAGTTATTATTCTGTGTTCTCATTTATCTGTCTGCAGAATAATGTCAGGGTTAAAATTGCCAACCCTGGAGTCAGAGGGACTCGAGGCTGAATCCTGTTTAACTATGTCGTAACTTTTGTCACTTTCCTCATTTGTAAAGTGGAGATAGGTACCTCCTACTATCTCTTCGGGTCATTGGGAGAATTAAATAATATGCACCTAAAGCCCTGAGCCTAATACCTAGTGTATAGTAAGTGCTCAAGAAATGTTAGCTGCTGTAAAATATTTATTATAGCAACATAGTTTATATTATTTCAAAAACTAATTATGGATGAGAGAGAATTAGCATTTCTAGTTTTGTAATACATTCTACTTGATGCTTCTCTGTCTCAGTTGCTAGGAACTGGGAGTCGATTCATCAAACCAAGAGTCTGTTGCCCATAGTGACCGAAGCTTTCTGCAACTTTCAGAAGCTTCAACGTTAAAAGAAAAATGTTGAAAAAGCTTAGAAAAAGAAAGCAATAATTGGGAGCCTTTTAAAAATATATGTGAGACAGTTTGGTAGGTGAGTGACTAGAGTAATGGGAACGAGAGTGTCCCTAGGGTGACAAAAGAAACTGTGAGGAAAGGAAAAGGAAGAAAACAGGTATTCGGATATTTGTATTAGGTGCTTCAGTCTTTATCAGGACATTTGCAGTCAGATGTCTCATTGAGCCTCTCGCCACAGCCCTGGGAGGGAAGGACGGTGGCCTGAAGGGTGAGGGAGGGAGAAAAGGGGGGTGGACGACCATTGCTGTTAGTGGGAAGTGTCCTTACATCTCAGAGAGGGGGCGGCCCGCCAGAGCTTTCAGTAACTTGTCTAGTACCACACGGCTAATGACAGACAAGGACTCTCAAAACAGGAAAGACAAAACAGGTACAGAGGTTCACAAAGGAGAGTCTTTCACGTGGAAGATTCCCCCTGTGAAAACAGTGGGCTTAGGTGGAACCACCTCAGAGGACCTCCTCTGCTCCACATTCTGTAATTCTCCTCGTAAAGCCTTCTGACATGTTTTCCTTTGTGGGTACTGCAAAGGAAGGCAAAATAAATATTATGTGGAAAACACTGACTGAAAGCTTTGTGAGAGACTAAAGAGACCAGTTGAGAAGAAAAGGAAATAAACATCTCGAGGGAAGCCAGAGTAATCAAAAGGATTATAAAAACAAGATAAAAAGAAAATCAATATTAAAAAGAGATAAGGTAGAGTTAGAAAATAAATCATAATGGGATGCCATTCAAGAGTGTGAACAGATACAGTAGAGATGCTAATCGCTGAAAGTAATTCTAGTTATTACTGCTTAAGAGAATGGACGGGCGGCTTCGTTCTTCTGTGTGTTGTCCTGACTTCCTGCCGCTGGGTGGGTGAGGGAGGGCCACTTACTAGGAGAGCTGCTCTCGGACACTGAGTTGTGTGGTGGTTTCAGCTTTCTGGTTTTGACAATGTTTTGCTCAGATGGCAAACGCGTCTTCAATATTTGGGGCAACCTACTTTAGGCAACTGGGCGTCAAGATCCCTTTTGGGAAAACACAAGACAAACTGTTATTGTATTTGGCCACTCGGTGACGAAAGAAATACTGGATGCAAAGTGCTTAGAAGAGTGCTCAGTAAATGTTTGCTGCTGTGCTCACTCACCACCACCACCCCACCATCATCAGCTTCCTCCTCATTCGGGCGGAGGGTTAAGTGAGCACGACCGGCTTTCTCCAAGATCCGTGATGTGGAACAATGGTCTGGTTAAGGCAGCCCTACCTAGATGGAATATTGTTTTGTTTTTAGCACAAAAACTAGCACTTTATTTTTTTATTTTCTCTTTTACAATTTTACACTTTTTCCCATTTTTTTTACTGAAATATAGTTGATTTACAATGTTACATTAGTTTCTAGTGTACAGCATAGTGATTCGCATATATATGTATATATACATATATATATATACACACACACACACATTTTTTCTCATATTCTTTTCATTACAAGTGGCTATAATGAAAACAAAACTTATGGTTACCGGGGGAAAGGGGGAAGGAGGGATAAATTGGAAGTTTGGGATTAGCAGATACAAACTACTATGTACAGAATAGATAAACAACAAGGTCCTACTGTATAGCACAGGGAACTGTATTCAGTGGCTAATAGTAACCTGGAAGGAAAAAGAATATGATGGAATATTGTTTTTTAACCTTAAATATTTCATTATTATGTCCCAATTGCCCCTCCCCACTGAAGGACTTTGTGGCCGCAGAACTGTAGGGCAGTGTTCCAACCCACAGCAGGCTGCAGACCTCCCAGCGCGGACTTACTTACCGCAGTCCCCTTGCCCAGGAGCAGGGGACTAGTAAGCATGCCTTGCAGGCACCCTCTTTGGCCACACTGGAAGTGCCACTCCAGCCTGGCAGCCAGCGCCAGGTTAAGTCAGAGCCTTCTCGGCCAGGGAGGTTTTGACACGTTAGAGATGTGTTGTAATCTGGAAAAAGACAAATATCACGCAAAACAAAGCTCGCCCAAGAAGAAGTGTATCGCCAGACTCTCTTGGAAGACAACCAAAGCGCAAAAATCCAGATGCAGCAACACTCGGGGACAAACACAGGCAGCCAAAGACTTGAGAGGTCCTGTCGTGTTACTGACACCACAAGCTGTGCGTGGAGAGCAGCCCCGAACCAGCTGGAGGCCAGCTGGGTGCGCTCCGTGTCCCACCAGCCCAGGTGGGCCTTCTTTCCCAGGGAAGTTTCTTTACTCATCGTGCACTGACTGCGGATCCTATTCCCCAATCTGCGTATTTCAGGTTCTTCTCATTTCTCAGGTTCTCAGGCCTCAGTGTTACCTCAAATCCTCTGTGGGTGAATGAAGTGCCTCATGCTTTATAAAGAAAGTAAAATCTCTGACATAAATTATTTCTTTCTTATTCTCTACCTGGAAAATGTCTGTAATTTTTACTTACCTTTGTCTTCTTTTGGGGGGGGATAGGCGTGGAGTTAATGAGGTTTATTTATTTATTTTAGAGGAGGCACTGGAATTGAACTCAGGACCTCGTGCGTGCAAGGCATGTGCTCTGCCGCTGAGTTCTACCCTCCCCCATCAGCTTGTCTTTTTTTGCACAGACTGCAGGACACTCCTCTTGGGCTAATCCCCTCAGCCGTGTCTTCCCAGCCCCTCTGAGGCCATGGTTTTGTCCGTAATTTCTCACTGCTCTGTCTGTATTCTCTTCCATAGTCCTGTTCAGCTCCATGGCCCTTTTCTTCTCTTCACCAGATTTCTTGAAAACACAGCCCCCTCACTACTGCAGATTCAGTACACTTGAACATCAGCTCCTGGGCCTCTTCGTCCATTCCCTATTCCCATGAATGCTTTAATGCTCCTCTTGGTCCCAGAAGCTCAAAGTTTCCAATTTCCCTTTAATCTATCTTCTTCTCTCCAAGCAACGTGAACAATAAAAAGTATAAACTAGCTGTATGAAACACTTGCAGTGCGCCAAGTTCTTAACAAACATTGGCCTCTCTCCTCATGCCAACCCTCAGAAGCAGGCAGTATTATATGCATTTTATAAATAAGCAGAAGGATGGTCTGGATTTAAATCCAAGTGTGTTTGCCCTCATGCCTGTGCTCTTAAGCTGTTGGGAGGGACTATTTCATAGAAGTTACCAGTTAACAGGTTCTTTTAATTCTTCTTCATGGCTCTTACCACCAGCCCCTGCCCTCACTGGGGTTCTTGAGGCCCTAAGTCTTTCTGTTCCTGGCCTCAGCTCGTCAGCCTCAGTCTTAGACTGGGCGGGGTGATCACTCTTCCTTACAGACAGATCTGACTGTGTCATTCTACTATCCCAAGTCCAGTAGCAACATCCCTTCTGCTGTCTTATCAAGTCCACACTCCTGTTCGTAAGCACGTGTCCCGGCACACCAAGTCAGCCTCAAGGGTCTGCTCTCTGCCGACCGCCCCTCACTCCCATTCTTCAGTTCCTGCCCCCTCCCTGAAACACGCATCTGTGCATGTCTGAACCCGTTCCTTCAAGCCTCGCTCGGTTGTCATGTCCTCCAAGAAGGTCCTCCAGGTGCTCCATCATCATGCCAAGCTTGAGATCATCCTTCTCTGCAGTACCAGTTTCTCTCTTTCTCCCTCCCTCCCTCCTTCTTTCTCAACTGAGGTGAGACAGCAGAAATTCACTTTGGAAAAATGTTATTTAAAAAAAAAAAAGCTGCAGGTAAGACTGGTTGGGAAGCATGAAATTACAGTGATTTTTTTATCAAATGAGAGGCGATATAAGGGCAGTTTAAATATTCTCTTAACATATGCACAGAGGAGGAAGTGGAGGAGGAAAGGGTCCTTCTCCCCTCCAGTGAGCATACAGCAAAAAGCCAGGATGTGGGAGCTATTTAGGGGAGCTTTTTCTCCCAGTGGAAGTCATATATAAGGATGAGATTACTAAGGGCAATGGTGGGATCTCTTTCTTTAGAGATCCTTAACAATGGTTAGGTGGTTATATCTGCAACCATATCCATGCCTCAGGTTCTAGGACACTTCTCCATTTGCTAACTCTTGTCTGAGTTCAGGGCAGGGAATACGTAATCTCACTATACCTTCCAACTCTGAGTCTGCAGGGAGAAATAGTTTCTAGCCTATCAAAGACACAATAATAATATTTACATTTCTAGCCTTGTTGGTTCCTAGCTCTATAAATCTTTATACTCTAAAATAGGAAATCTCACTATAATATTCACCACTAGTGACCCTCATAACATTTAAAAGATTTTGACTCAGCAAGATTTTTTTTTATGCTTAACATATTATGTAACAATAAAGCATAGCAGTTAAGAGCATCAGCACAGGAGCCAGACTTGATTTAAATCCCGGCTCTGTCACTCACTAGCTATGGGGTCCAGAGTAGGTCATAACTTCTGTGTGTCTCAGTTTTCTCATCTGTAAATAGGGATATTGTATTGCCTACCTGATGGAGCTTATGTCTTTACATGCAAAGATCTTAAAAGAGTACCTGACCATTTACAGCAACCTGGATGGGCCTAGAGATTATCATACTAGGTGAAGTAAGTCAGACAGAGAAAGACAAGTATCACACAATATCACTTACATGTGGAATCTAAAAAAAAAAAAAAAAGACACAAATGAACTTATTTACAAAACAGAAACAGACTCACAGACATAGAAAACCAACTTATGGTTACCAAGGGGGAAAGGGACAGGGAGGGGAAGGATGAATTGGGAGTTCATTCAGTATTTGTAGATACTAACTACTATATGTAAAACAGATTTAAAAAATAAGGTCCTACTTTATAGCACAGATAACTATATTCAATATCTTGTAATAGCCTATAAAGAAAAAATATGAAAAAATATATATGTAAATGTATAACTGAATCACTATGCTGTACGCTAGAAATTAACACAACATTGTAAATCAACTATACTTCTATGAAAAGAATACCTGAGATATGGTAACTGCTAAAAATTGGTAATTTCTTATTTTTACTAAAACATATGATGTTAAATCTTTATTCATACCATGTCGTTCTCAAAGGCATGTGTTTGCTTCCCAAAGGATGCATTGCTCCTTGAGGGGAGCAGTTTTAGAGATACATTAACTCTTTCAAGCCGCTGGGTTAAAATCAAGCGATAGCTTAGTGGCTTAGCTCACGGAGTTCCTGGCTGCACAGTTTTTATAAACTTCTGCACCACAGGCTGATGACATATGTAACCTTAGAAGAGCTCCACAACACATTTTTA
This sequence comes from Vicugna pacos, assembly GCF_048564905.1. Lineage (NCBI taxonomy): Eukaryota > Metazoa > Chordata > Mammalia > Artiodactyla > Camelidae > Vicugna > Vicugna pacos. The sequence goes on from NC_132988.1 coordinate 17,812,008, forward strand.
AAACTATCTCCTTTTCATGGATGAACAACTCAGAAATTATTGTCTAAAATGAAAATTTAAGCATCTGTGTGCATTTTGGTATAGAATGACTTCTGTCACCAGGATTGATCAGAGGGATGTTAACGTGAAGGAAGGTGCTACATTTGATTTAGGATGTGTTAAATAGGCTTTTTATTAAAGTATTTGTAAAACACTTTTTTTCCCCCTAGGAATAATTCGAGTTTCACGCCAGCAGACACCGTGGCTATCATTTTCTGTTCCACACACAAATCCCTCACATTGGGTAAGTGATTTGCTGATTTTAAAACCAACTTAATATTACCCTCAGAGAATTACATCCTATGATTTTGATATTCAAACAACTGTTCAGATTATATGGAATGGGGTATTGTCCACTTTGTTACATAAAGAACAATAGCAAAGTATGAATGGGTCATTGCTCTGAAATATTGTTATTTGATTGAACCAATTTTTGAGGGCCTAAATTTAATAGTATAGGATTTAGCTTTATTTGTAATCATGTTTTCGATTCTCATAAAATGTCTTCAATGTAGAATGCTAATGTTAAAAGCTGGCAGAAGAATGGAGGGTGTGGTTGGGGGTTAGGAGGGTGCAATGAGCAAAAGCGTGGCTTTAGAAGGCTCCATAGTTACCTCTGGAAAATGTTAACTTATCTTCTGGAAGCATGGAGTAAGGTGGGAATAATGTGATTACTCTAATTTGATTTTGACATTAGTTTGAAGTTCATGTCAGAATGTTATTTCTCTAAAGAAGCAGTATAGTTATCATTAACTCAATCTGATTAGCCCCGAAAGTGAAGTGAGTATTTTAATGGACAAAAATAGATCCAAAAAAGTGCTATTTCCTACTTAGCTTTATCCAGTTTAGTGGCATGATCTCAATAACCCATCCAGACCTATCTGGAGTCCATGTTTTTAGTCATTAAAAGTCATTGAGTAATCAGATGCTCTATTGATGTATACATCATTCATCATTCACAGGCTCCTTGGGGTAGCAGGTACACGGTGGTAAAACTAATATTAAAAACGCATTTACATTTTGGTGTGTGACTAACTTTAGAGAATAAAAGATCATGACGTTCTCTGAGTCTGCTCATGTCAAAGTTCAGTCTGTAAACTGGAAAACGAAGACACGTCATAATGGTTTCACTAACCCCAAACACATCTGTCTGATAGAATCTGTCGTCAGTCTTGCAGAGTTGAGGAAATGATTTAGAAATTGGACAAATTCTTCAAGAAACAGTTGCTATGGAGGGCTTCCACTTACTTGAATAAATTACGCACATACTGTTCATCCACTGCGGTATGTCTGTTAGGTTTTCTTTGTAATCACCTCCAATTGAAGTTGAAAGAGCTTTGGAAGCCACATTCCAATCCTGATGTTGTGACCCTGGGCAAATCACTTAACCTCCCTGAACCTTGGCTTTCTCATGCTTTCTCATCTGTAAAATGGGGTGGATAATACTTGGTAAGCTATTGTAAAAATTAAAGATAAAATTTGTTAAGTACCTAGCACAGTACTTGTACATAATACAAGTCAGTACGTGACAGACTACGTGCAGCAATTGCACTGTGTATTTTTTTTTTTGAGTGGAGGCACTGGGGGTTGAATCCAGGACCCCATGCTCACTAAGTACGTGTTCTACCACTGGGCTGTACTCCCACCCCAGTTGCACTGTGTCTGGATTGCTGGGGGTGAAACGAGGTAGCCCACCCAGAGAGCTTGATGTGCTTCCTGGCACATGGCGGGCACACTTAGAGCAATGGCTGTTGTTATTAGTTATTAACTGTATTAGTTATGACCGTGTTACCATTTCCAAGGTTCCAGTCCCTTGACCCTGGAACATCTTGTAGATGTTCATGTAACAGTTGTGGTTTAATAATTGACCTCAAATCATCTCATACATTTTTCCCCATGTGGTTGTTGAAATGTGATGCCTGCTGCTTTAGGTCTCCTGAACAGTAAGGGGCCGTTATAAAGGCAGGGATTCCAGAGCCAGGCGCTGCCAGACTCCTGAGAGGTCGGGAGTCAGGGATCAAATGCACCTGTGTCCTTAGAGCAGGTGCTGTGCCCTAGCTACACCAAATACGCTTTTGCCTTTCTGCCTTTCAAACCCGCCCTGCCCCTAGAATGTGCTTTTGTCAGGAAAACCAAAATAAGTTCTGTTTGTTTGTTTCTCCATTATGTTTTTCTCTGCTGAGCTGGCGGTGTCGAACAAAGAGCTCAACCCAAGAAGTATACTGCAATGTGATGAGTATTCTTTTCTTTTCTATAAGCAGAATACCTCCCCTTTGGTCTTTTTTTTCTTTGCATTTTTCTTAATCTCAAAGCCATATGCTTCTGTTCTCAATTCTTCCTAATTTTCAGGCAAACAGATGGGTGCTCTGAACACTAATCAAAAGTAGCTGTTTTACTAAAAAGGATTGGGTTAACTCGGACTTTTGTCTGCGTTTGCACTTTGTTTCTGCAGCGTTCTCCCATGAAACAGATACTCAGATCCTCCAGTGAGATACTGATGTGTGGTATCTAAGTAACCAGGTTAGTGTAAATCCTTCCATATTTCCATAACATGGTAGATCCGGCCTCTCCTGGAACTGGAAGAGCAAACTGCTCATCCTGACTCTTCTACTGAGACAGCCCCAGGCCTCAGTTTCCTAAGCTCTTAGATGAGGAAATTTTATTCCAGCGAGGCGATTCTGTCATGCCTTGATCAGAACCAGCTTCCTTCCTGCAGTCTCCTAGTTAACATTTATAAAAATGATGTCCTCGCTGCTTCCTATCTCAGTGAGGTGCCATGGGTCACCCTCGTCCAGGAACACCCTTAGTTCTACATACAGCAAGGGGTGTTTGCATCTTATTGCTAGCATGGCCTTGTTAAGCCCTGTGCACTTACTGTATCAGTTTTCACAAAGTCCAATGCGTGTTTTCCTCTCCTGGTGACCTGACATCTCTGGTGCAGAGGATGTGCGTGGCAGTGACCTGAGCTCCAGGCTGATGATTATCCTAACAGGACTTCTCTGCTGCATGGCCGCGACAGAACATCCCACTAAGTATGAAGAATTCATATTTCAGAAAGCAGGGGGCACATTTCAGGGAATATCACTCAGAGTTATACTTTCCCTTACCTCTCACACCAACATGAAACACACAGCAGATTTTAATGTATCTATTTTGCATGTAGAGACTATATCTGTCCCTTTTGTGATCACTGTCAAAATATTTCTTCTAGTAATTTTACACACACACACACATCTTAAATAGAATACAGTAAGAATGCCTTATGAAATAATATGTATTATCACATCCAGTATTTGTATTTAAGAATAAATTATTGCTGGCAAAGTGGTACCCAGGTAACTAATGAACCAAAGACGAAAACTCTGGCCTGAGACGCCTCCTGGATACCCTCTTGTCCGTACACTTGTGGTTTATTTTATTGTTCTTGCTTTCGCCCTGTCTCAGTCTCTTCGGTGCGCTTGCATCTACACACATGCTGAATTTGATTCATGGCTTTTATTAGGGCATTTGCCATTGATTGATTAGTTCTTCGTATTAGTACTTTTTCTATTGATTGATTGCAGATGAAGTGACTATTTGACCTTTAATTATGAGGCTTCCTATTGAAAATGACATTGAGCTATGGCTTCACATAATCCATCTGGAAAGCCTGACATGATGCCACTCCCTGGAGTTCGTTCAGGAAGGAGGAGGAGGCCTGGAGGAAGTGCAGAGCTATCACTGGGCCTCGTCTGAACAAAACTACAGGGCTTGTGTGCTGCTCGCCTAGAGTTGCGACTCAGGGTCGGAGGTAATTATATCTTGTCCAGACAGCATCACTTGCTGTGGGTTGCCCTAAAAGCCATGAACTCTCCCAGATTATTCTCTAGTTGGATGGTGATACTCGTATAATAATGAGAAGGTATTTTACAGAGATAGGAGAACAGCTTGCACCTCGTTACTAATGGTTCAGTGCACGCCCAGTCGGGCTCATTGTGAAAAAAATTCCAGCCTTGGGTCATAATCCAAGGTTTGAATTATTAGTATTTCACTTTTTAAAAATCTTTTTCTCTTGAGTATTCGAGTCACTTTGCTTATCCAGAGTTCTAACATGCATAGAAAGCTTTCTCGTATTCCTAGAAAGAGAATGTTTAAGGATGTTTGAGATCCTTAAAGTGTATGTTTATAGTAGTTTTTCATGTTTTCAAATGGCAAGATTGAAAGCGTACACTCTTCGAGTGTGTCAGCTGACAGCTGGCAATCAATTGTGAGGTTCCCAGATGTTGCTTGTTTCCAAAGGCTTTTCCGAATTGGAAGAATGCTGTTTAAATTTTAAATAGCATGTCATGAGCAACGTTTATTAAAAGTCCACTATGGGCCTTACCATTTATAGACATTTGTACACAGAGACCAATCACAGCAGCTGTGCTGAATATTGAACTTCATTATGAGTCTGCACTTGCATTTACACAGCTGAGCGGTGACGAGAAACTGTGCATTAAGCAAGAAGAACATAGCTTTTTGGTAGACGTGGGATTCTGGAAAGAGTGGAACAGATTGCCAACCTGATTATCACCAATGATTCTAGTCTGGATTCAAGTTCCAGTTCTCTCACCAAAAGCTGGAACAAACACTTAATTGCCATCAGCCTCAATTTCCAAATCTGTAAAATGAGAAGATGAACAAGTCGGGTCCCTGAGATTCCTTCCAGTTTTAGGCTTCTGTGAGCCTGGTGCGAAGTGATTGATGTTACCGTTAAGTTCCCCTGCTCTGTGCGAAAAGGAAAAGAGTTCTGGAAAGGAACAGCTATGTAAATAATGTTACAACATTACAAGAAAGGAGATAAGACTGTTACGTTTTCCTGAAGAGGTTCAAAAATATCTTCATCCTCTCTGAAGAGTTTCACGGGAGAAACAAAATATGAAAAGGATTTTGTTTTCCATTTTATTTAGAAGCTTTTCAAGAGAGCTAAAGGATTACCTGCAGCTTGGGCTGAAACGATTGCTTGACAGCATCCGGGTCATTTTCTCAAGGGGAAATGGAATTGAAATACAGCAGTTGGCATTTCTGTTTTTCTTTTCCCTGTAAAAGCTTCTTTGCGATTCTATTTGGCACACAAAGCCTATTATCTTAATAAAACTGCCCTACGATTGGGAAGCACTTTTTTAAACCCTTTAATTCACTAAGTCGTGTTACTTAAACAATCTCGAGTATTAGTAAGTCAGTAATTATGACCAAGAAATGAAAGCATAGAAAAAAGTGTTAAATTTATTCCAGATCATGTGACTAATAGAGGGTAGATTCCAGGTCTCCTAACATCCAGAACTGCATTGAGAAACACGATATGAAAGCACTTTGAAGACCAAAATGTACTAGACTGAGCCAAAGTATTATAATTGTGCCCTCTCAACATAGGTTTGAATTATTTTATTGATTGTTTAAGGAAAAACCATTACTTCTGATTACATTGTTCATTACAAGACAGTTTTAAAACAGTCAGTATCTCTCACTGTGGCCGTAAGCATATATTCCTTGTGGCCTAGTCATAAACTGGCTCTCATTCCTTATATTTTCTTTATTAATGAAAGGTTATGTTCTGTTTAAAGTGTGCCTTGATGAGCCAGACCTTACCTTTCATGGGCTATCACTGTCTACACTCTGTTCTTGCAGACTAAGAGCTGCAGTGCTGTTTGACAGCAACCTAGTAAGGGGAAAACGGGAGTCCAGAGTAAAGAGAAGATAGCCTGTGCTTGGGGCATAGCTGTAAGTGTATTTTCTGTCCTGCAGTTTGCTCCTGCAGGTCTGTAAGGACAGGCAGTTTGGGGACCTCTACCATCTGACAGATTATTAAAGATGCCTCTGAAATTGAAGACCCAGTAGGTTTTACCACCATGCTGGAGACAGGTGGGGGAGTGTCTTGTTTCATAGTATTTTCTGATCCACAGGAGGAAAGAGAAAAATGCCAGTTCTCAAACAACGTGATACACTTAGGTTCCTCAGAGGTTTACAGATCATTTTGTTTTGAACTCTTGATTCTGAGTTGGTGTCTGAAATTCATCACTAGCATCTCCAGACTTTGTAATAAAGATTTAGGAAGTCCCCAGTTTCCACGGAAGTATCAAATTAAAGACATTAACACCTCTTAGGAGCACAGACATTGTAAACTGAGTATAATTCAATTTAAAAAAAACCCTTTTTGGGGGATCCCTAGCCTGACCCTCATGTCCCATTCTTCTTTGTTCCTTTTTATTTTATCTATTCTTATTATTTTAAGGAGGGGGTAATTAGGTTTATTTATTTACTTACTTTTAACCGAGGTACTGGGGACTGAACCCAGGACCTCATGTATGCTAGGCAGACACTCTACCACTGAGCTGTACCCAAGTCCCAACTTCTTAATGTTACAGCAGATGTCTGCCATACTCAATGTCCACCAAGACCTCTGCCCTGATACCCCCATGCTTCTTTCTGCTCTTTCTCCACGTTTACCTATGCCAGGGACTGTTAGAAGTTTTTAACCGCAACCTGCAGTTAGAAATACCTTTGACAGTGTGATCCAGAAAACATTTGCATGTGTGTAAAAGTTTTACAAAACAACGTCCACTCTTACTTTATGTGATACATCCCACATTCTAACCAAGTGGTAGATAAAAACCCATTAAAGTGATTTTACAGCTCATTAATGGGGTCATAATCCAAGGTCTGAAAAATACGACTTTATATCTTGCTTGGTGAAATTTTATCGCCTTCCTCAAATAGTGACCATGTAGGCTTTGGCTACTACTGTCCCTTTTCCACTGAACTTTAAGCCAAATTTCTGATACCAAGTAGGAATCAGAACTAAATTAATAAATTCAAACTAGGAATAATTCTTGATTTGCAGTAAGATCAGCTCCATTCAGATTTCATTAATCCAGCTTATATAATAGAGTTTCTATACTTTTTGTTGATTTGTTTTTAATTATTTTTTCTCTATTCAACATGTTTTCAGTTAGTAATAATAACAATGAACATTAATTAGGTACTTAAGAGGCAAACCCTGTGCGAAGTGCTTGTTACAGGACTTTGTTACGTGACAATACTTCACGTTGACAGTGTAGATTTCAGTTCCCAGGACAGCCCACCGCTCTGATGGAGAACTCTCACTGGCATGTGCAGTAAGAAAGCACCCCAGTGGCAGCTACAACAGATGCCTGTGTTATCTGTATCTCTCTTAACCAGCGACTTTGCTAATTAGCTTAATAAATTCAGAAATAGGTTTTTATTGATGAAATTACTGACTTGTTGCTTTGCATCGTAAGTACAATAAACAGACCCTCACTGATACGCAGACTGCCTAAAAACTTAATAGAGACACGCTTCCCACTTTCTGAAAGAATCTAGCAAATCCTATAGCCTGAGTATGAAATCCCCAGGGCTGTGCGGGAGGCCTGATTGCTACCCGGTTTTGTGCCCAGCCTCTGTTTGGAGGACCGGTAGTCGCCTGAGGCTGACTGTCAGGGTCACTGAACCCTGCTCTGGACTGTAACCTTGGTCCCTTGAGATACCTCCTCCTGCCAGGTGCTGGTGAGAGCACTTGAAAGGTCAGGGCTGGGACTTTATCTGACAGGCACGATAGGTCTGCTGAAACTGCTTTTGTGCTTGATTGCTAATACATGTTGTGTTAAAAATGCACGTATGTACGGCAGCTCACTTTTCAGAGCTGCTGGCAAGGGGATGGAGGGGATCTTCACCTACCCTTAAAACGTCTTTAGCCACTACACACTGTCTGCCCAAAGGACTCTGGATCTTACGCCTGACCAGCCTGGTGTAGGTCACATCCGTGCCACGCATCAGCTGCCATCACTCCCACGGTGACCCCCATAAAGGAAGTGCGATCCCAAGGGCACTCCTCTTGCCCAAGTCGCGTGACCCCAGGTGGCAGAGCGGGGCGTGCAGCCAGGTCTGACTCTTGGCCGCTGTGCCGAGCAGTGAGGAGAGTTTTGCAGAAGGTCCTCTGCTGTGAAACCCGACTTCTGGCATCAGCCCTTGGTTACTACACACGGACAGCTTAGGCCAGGTGATCTCTCTGGGAGCCTTCTAGTTCTAACATTCAATAATACCCTGATTTTGAAAGATTTCACTGCTAGCTGTAGAACCTTGAGTCATTCGGAGGGGCACCAGAAGATCAGCATTTCTCAAAGGGCAGCCCTTAAATATATAGCAGATTACTTCCTTCAAAAAAAAATGTAGATTACTGGGCCTTAATGGAGGCCTACTGATTCAGAATTTTTAAGAGTAAGACCTTGGAGCCTGATTTTGGTAACACGTTACAAAAAAGGGTATGCTGCACACAAAAGTGTAAAAGTCACCATAGTCCATACACCCGTCATCACCTCGCCGTTTCCAGAGACCCTGGCTCCCCCACCCCGGTCCTTAGGCAGGCGTCTGACCTGGCAGAGCGTTCAGTCAGATTTTGTGTGTGTGCCTTTTCACGATGGTGGGAACCAGTTGGAGCCAAGCTAGGTTCTTGAGGTTTTTTAAACTTTAGCCTGGCTGTGGTGTACCCCACTTTTAGACACTTTTTATATCATCATTAGCCAAAATGAGATGCTTAGGACATAGAGGCTTATGACACACCACTACTGAAAAAGATAAACAACAAAATAAAAAAAAAACTGAGTGGGTACTAGACCCTGATTTCTAGGACTCACCCACTTCATTCTATGACTTCACGGTCATGTCCAGGAGGGGTAAAAACCTGTACCCATTTTTCTCATCTGTGGTGGTGGTTCCCTTATTATTGCCTCCAAATGCTCTCTTGAGTTTCCTTTGCACGGATCTGGTGAAAGCACAGCGTTTGGATGTGGAAGTAGGCCAGTGTTTCACAAGGTATAAGCTGAGCAAAAGGAAAGCATCCATTTAGTGCCCATCATACCAAAAACTCACCCCCAAACTGGAGCTTTCTTCCTTTAAGACCGTGTCTTCCTGGCAAGCTGAGGCTTAAATTTAGGCATCTTTAAAATAATTTCAGAACACCTACTATTTGAAAGTTATCTTTATCTGAGTCCTTTTATGCACGCTGTCTTCTGAAAGGGGAAGTAAGAGGCACACATTTCTTCATTGTCCTCAAGCACGTCCTTTGCCACATCAGGAGAGCTGACAGCAGCCCGTTTCCCACTGCTCCCTGTTCATCTCTGCACCCGTTGTCAGTTGCAGAGGGGATTGTCTAGTATTATTATCATTATTAATATTTAGAAAGTTTGCCTCTAGCAGTACTAAAATGTGCATCACAGAACAACGGTTGTTTTCTGTGTTTGAAGTGAAGAGTCTCACCCAGGAGATCCCCTTCACTTGAAGCCTCTGCCTCTCAATCTCAGCTTGCAGACGGAGACTGATGAATAACAATCACTGTTTCAGAATTGCATCTCTCCCATTAACTATTTGGCCATGCCTCTCCCCAGAAACCCCCTTAATGGAACCAGATGCTATAAACCAGTTTGTGTGGATGTAATGTCATCCATCTCCACGCAAGAATCAAGGAATCCACGCCTGTAGAATGAGGTGACACCCACAGCCTCCTTGTGCCCATCTATAGTCCCATCCAAACGCCTCCAGCCGGATGGTAAAGTTAACTGCCTGTTTTTTAAAGCCATAGGGCACGCAGTAAGTTTTTGACAAGTTACCCCGGGGGCAGAAGGAGGTATAAAATTGGACATAAGATCAATAGATTCCTGGGCCCCCAAGATCTTTGGGGAGGGTATAGCTCAAGGGGTAGAGCACATGCTTAGCATGCACGATGTCCTGGGTTCAATCCCCAGTAATTTCATTAAAAAATAATTAAATGAGTAAACCAAATTTACCTCCTCCCCCCACCCCATCCTGGGCCCCCAGAAGCCAGCTCGTTTGGAAAGTCATCTGTCCTGAGCTGCGCGCGGTAACGGGACTGGAGCAGTGACACTTCCCACTGCTGCCTTTGCTGCAGTTTGCTCTCTGTACTAATACTCTCCCCTGTGTGCTGGTACTACCCTGGTGCTGCTAGAGCAAGCTTTCTAAATATTCATATAATAAAAACCAAGTTCTCTGCAACTAACAGCGAGTGCAGAAATGTGCAGGAAGCCCTGGTGCCAATGAGAAGATGTTTTTAAAACATCACTTACTTTATTCGCGCATTGGTTCCACAAGTGCATATTTAGTGCCTACTCTGTGCCAGACACTGTCCTAGGCCTTCAGGGCAGGTGGAGGCTGGGAGGGCAGGAGATAGCAGTGAACAAAACACAACAAAGTGCTCACCCTTATCCAACCTCCTCTCTAGCCAGGTTCAACAGACAAACACTTAGCCACATGGCGCATCAGATGATGGGAAGTGCTGGGGAGAAGAAGAAAACCAGAAAGGAGGATGGGGGGTTCCAGAAGGAGGTGTGGGGACCTTTTAGGCTTAAAGCGGGCTTTGGATCAAAGACCTGAAGGAAAGAGGGAGCAAGCCATGTGATAGTCAGAGGAAGGAGGTTCCCTCCAGAGGGAACAGTGAGGGCAAAGGTGTGCTTAGCAAGTTGGAAGAAGAGGAAGGGGCCCGTGTTCAGGGAGCAGAATAAGCGAGGGAAGGGTTCTAGCAGATAAAAAATAATGGGAGAGGAGTGGGTGGTATCGTGTGAGGACCTGCCCTGAATGCAGAGGAGAGGGGAAGCTGGAGAGGTGTGAGTGGACAAGGGACAAGATCCAGCTTCCACTTGCTGGGCTGGGCTTGGCTGGGTAGAAGCGCACAGCGGCGAGAAACAGGAAAGTCGGTTAGGAGCCTCGAATCCAGACGAGAGCTTAGGGTGCTTTGGTTAAAGGTAGTAGCAGTGGAAGTGGTGAAAAGCCTTGGATTCTGGTTGTATTTCGAATGCAGAACTCCTAGGATTTGCTGACGAATTGGATGTGGATGTAAGAGAAAGAGGAATCAAAGGTGAATCCCAGGGGTTCAGCCTGAGGGACTAGAGGACGGAGCTGCCACTCACTAGACTGGATGAGATCACAGAGGGACAGATTTGAGCCGTGGGAGAGGAGTGCAGGGCAGATCAAGAGTTCCATCTTGAACATGTCAAGTTGGAGATGTCTTTTCAACATCCAGTGGAGATCTGGCTTTATGAGTCTGGAATTCTGGTCCAGGCCAGAATTTTCAGTATATAGATGTTTGGGGGTTTGGCTTTTTTTTTTTTAATAGTGTTACAATTTTCTTTTTAGAATTTTTTTTTTAAATTTTTATTGAAGTCTAGTTGATTTACAATGTTGTGTTAGTTTCAGGTGTACAGCAAAGTGATTCAGTTACATGTATACAGATATATATATTCTTTTTCAGATTATTTTCCATTACAGGTTATTATGAAATATTGAATATAGTTCCCTGTGCTATGCAATAGGCCCTTGTTATTTATCCATTATATATATAGTAGTGTTTATCTGTCAACCCCAAATTCCTAATTCATTCCTACCCCCACCACCCCTTTCCCCTTTGGTAACCATAGTTTATTTTGTATGTCTGTGAGTCTATTTCTGGTCTGTAAATAGGTTCATTTGTACATGTGGTTGTTATTTTAAGCTATCAGGCTGCAGGAGATCACCGAGGGATGGGTAGGCAGAGGAGAGAAGACCTCTGAGCACCAGGCCTCAGGCACTCCTGGGTTAGGGAAGATATGAAATTACTTTGATAGTAAAATGATGTGAAATTTGAAATCAGCCAGACACACAAGCTGGCTAGCCTGTATTTTTCTCTTGTCTCACAAGGTTGAGGTGAACATTTGATCAGAGAGGAGATGGGAAGCCACTTTGACGCATTTAAAGGAGAAGGTTCTGATATTCATAAAGCTCCTCCTACACGCCAGGCTCTGTGTTAGACGTGTGGGTTGCCATGTTCTCTCATTTAATCTTCACCACAGCTCTGCGCAATAGCTCTTACTGATCCATCGTCCACGCCAGTAAACCAAGCCTCAGAGAGATCGAGTAACTCACCCGTTTCCACAGTGAGCACAGAGGTAGAGCCAGCACACAGTGAGTGGCCATCTGTCTACCTCCAGAAACATCCAGAGTCCTCCTGCTCTCCCCTGTTACCAGACCCGGCTTCTCAACCAGGCTCACGTTGGAATCACCTAGGAGCTGTGCAGAACTCTGCCTGGACCCTCCCCATACCTGTTACCTCAGAATCTCTCAGGGTAGACCCAGGGGTCACAGTGTTTTGAAGCCACCCAGGTGATTCTGACGTAGCGCTGGCGCTGAGAACTGCGGCATCAGGCGACTTCCTGTGTCTGCACCTGCGCACGCTCCACTGCACTCCAGAAAGGGTGCAAGGTAGGAGGACACCTGCTCGTTAGTTGATAAAATGGGCCACTTGTTTGTGCTGATTGGTGAAAACCACAGTCCTCTGCATTGTGATTTGATATGTTAAGTGTTCAGAGTTTAAAGAAAACCAAGGGGCTTAGAAAAACCTCATGGTTTCCAGGAATACCAGGGTTTTTTAAAATTTTCTTCCTTGGCCTAAAATTCTTCTAAATGAGGTCTTAACTCCCCGATTTTTATATCATTGAAAATAAATAAAAGGCAGGAGTAGGTTAGCAGGACACCATCTAGCCAAGTTAAACCACAGAAACGTATCAGTCTTTTTTAAGAGAGATGGATTTAAGGACAAATAACTCTGATTTCTAATCCCCAAATCAAAACTGCCCTTTTCTTTTGTGTCAGAAGACGGCTCTTCTATGGCTTACATTTATCGTATACACGGTACCATTAAGAAGAAAATTACCACAGAGGGTGATTAGTGGTCATGGTGACAAAACCAAAAATGTGTGTTAAAAATAATTAATGTGCATTTGAGTCATGTTTACTCACATTTACTACTTAACTAAGGTTTGGACGCTTTGGGGAAGTTCCACTGTCCATTGGTAAGATTGTGACTGCAGAATCTTCCAAGAAAACGGAGTTCAGGGTATCAGAAGCTGTGGCAGAATCCTTGAAAATGTGTCTCCTGCTCATCATCCTTCTCATTGGCTCGGACTTGAAGAGTTCAAGTGTTTTTCCTTCATTTATATAAAAACACATCTTTAAAAAGTCTGTAAACCTAGGCAAGGCTTTTCCAGAGCCAGTCAGATGGGGCCAGTTCTGTGCTGGGGACCATGTGAAATCTATTCCGATGACCTTGGATTTTCATCATATGAAATTCTCATTCTATTTTTGATGTTTTGCATCCTGTGATTGTGAACACCAGCCAGATTTTCTCTTTGGAAGACAAACGACTCTCCCCTCACAGCCCAGCAAAGGGAAAATAGTCATCTCCCTCCACTTCCTTTCCACCTGGCGCCATAAATATGGCGACCCCCTCCCGGAAGCCACAGCCAGCATCCGAATAGAGGCTCCGTGGCTCCACGCTGTAATGCATTCTCGAATTCCCTGGCTGCTAATTACTCCTACAATGCTGTCAGACAGGTGAGGCTGTACCTAATCTTCCGAGGCAGAAACCTTCAGTTGGTAGAGTTAAATGTTTCATTGTCAGCATCTGGTGAGCCGGCCCAAGCCATTCATTAAACATCTTTTCCAATCAGACCGTACCTGTTTCAGAACAGAAATAACACCAGCTGCTCATTTTGGTCTTTTCTCACCTCTATATTGAGATAAAACTTTCAGCGAATCGGTAGGATGACAGCCCAGGTTACCAACGGCTACAACACAATCTTTAATTTTCCTAATGGGCTCAAAATGGTCAGAAAATGGTCATCAGCCAACTTTCATTCAGAGCAAGTCAAGGCCACGTAAGCAGCTTTGTTGAAAGGTGGGCCTCCCTCCTTTGCACACTTTCTCGTGTGAATATTAAATTCCTGCCGTTGTCACCTTCCATTATGGTGTGTTAATATTATCAAGCATCTCTTATCCCTCGGGTTCCTGAGTCCTCTCACAGATTACCATTTCAGGCAGGTCGTGTGGTGGACGGCACCGAATACAGGAGCCCGCCTGTCCGTATTCACATCCTAGCTGTATCCTATCGCTAGCTGTGCATGGATCTTGGCGAGACCTTTATTCATCTGCGGCCTCAGTTTTCTCATCTGAAAAATGGAGATTATAACAGTAGCCTTACTCACATCGTAGATGTGAGGCGTGAGTGAGTTCCTGTTTGCACACTCTCATAGTAGTGCCTGACCTACCGTGAGCCCTGGATAATTATTTTCTACAGTCAGTGTTCTGTCTACCAGTGTACAAATAAGGCCCAAAATGTCCATGAGCCCCAAATAGGGCTTCTGAAGTCCTACATCAGGTGGGACGGCTGAAAGACTAAAACATGAACGCTGCTCTTTTTTCCTAAACTTTTGATTCCTGGAAAGATTGTTCCTTTCTCTTAATAATGGTCTCAAGACATTCTGTTTGCAGCCTTGTTCATTTACCTGTTCTTTCAATTTACCTTGTTCATTTACCTGCTTTTTCAAGCCTAGCCCTCCCTTTTGGATAAAGGGAGATATATTTTTATACATTATTACATTCTATATTTTATACTATATAAAATACAGTACTTTTTTTTTTGAATTCTGGTCTTGAAACGTGAAGGAAGGATAAATCTCTTAGGAAAGTTCTACATAAACATCAAGTTAGCACAGCTAAATAGCTCCTGACCACACCAGGAAAGAAGTCAGTTGAGTTGTAAAGTCTCCCTAACTGTAGAGGGGAGGCGTGGCGGGAGAGCCCCCCCATCAGGACAGCAGAGGGGATGTTTGAGTCCAACGTGTGACGCATGTTTGCTGGCATCTCCTGTGTGGATTTCCAAGTGTCCCTGTCCCTCTTGTGTGCTGTCTACAGAGATAATAACCATAGGACGTTTTTGAAGCCCCAGAGGTTGGAAATTAAAATTCCAGTTGTACTTATCTGTTAAACTGATACAAGGTTGTCCTATTTCTCTGCCAGAGGTCTAGCCAAGGGGGTTGTTAGCCGTCCTGGAGCTGCTGCTGTTGCCTTTGTGTTCAGCGATTTGGAAATGCCCTTGTCTGCGTGGGTTTCCCGAACCTACCACTGGGACACAGAGAAAACTGGAGAGCTCTTATTTGCATATATTATTTAGCTGTAGCTCACTTTGGATGACTCTCTTGAGAAAAAGGACAAAAATTTTTTCTTCTGTGTCTCATAAAGCAACCATACAGGTCCTGATGCTGTGTGGAGTCACACCAAAGATAACTTGGCCATTTTCAGTTACAGATGGAATGACATGGAAAGAACAGGGAAGCAAACACAATGTAAATCATTGGCCAGGCAAAGGCAGCCCCACCTGCATAGTGAAATACCTTGGAGAATTTGTGCAGAAGACGAATCACTTAGATGGAAGTGAATGAGAGTGGGTCACATGGTCCGTGACCTCCTGTCCCCCTTCCTAACAGGATCTGCAGGGAGTGGACTTGCCAGTCTTTGGAACATTCCGGACGGTTTCAGGAGAAGTTCTAGAATAGCCAGAATTACAGGCAGAATGTAACTCTGGGGCTGGGCAGACTAAACATCACATGGCCACCA
Organism: Vicugna pacos; assembly: GCF_048564905.1. Classification (NCBI taxonomy): domain Eukaryota; kingdom Metazoa; phylum Chordata; class Mammalia; order Artiodactyla; family Camelidae; genus Vicugna; species Vicugna pacos. The sequence continues at coordinate 17,827,524 of NC_132988.1, forward strand.
CCCAACAGGCCGCACCTCTGGCCGGCCCTGGCCGGATCTCGCAGGTCTCCCTCAGATGGACAGCAAGCGGAGCCATCCTCATCAACCCAGAAGTGGGCGGCCTGCCTTTTTACCCACTCTAAAAAAGAGACACAAATGAGAATAACCCAAATATTCACTGAATCCATTTTGCCCGACATCTATTTTCCTAGACAGCAGCGCTGCACTGCCTTCCTCCCTGGCCTGGACTGACCGTTGCTGGGTGGAGTCCGCGCTTTGCCCGGCTCTGGCACGGGGCCGGCCGCCTTCCCTCCCCAGTCAGTAAGAGCATGAATTCCATGAAGGCAAGGGGGTGGGTGCCCGTTTATTCACTGCACCTGGAAAGGTGTCTGAAGACTTACTGCTTGTCAGACATTGAGTATTGTTTCACTTACTGTTTATTAAGGGGGAGAAAAAAAACCTACAACGTAGGTTCATTTTACAGGTGTGAAAACTGAGGTTAAATAACTTGCCCAACCAAGGTAACAGGTGGTAGGTACATGGTTCACATGAGATTCCAACCCAGGGTTCTCTGTGTCCTGTATCTGGCTTGTTAACGGCCACATTGTAATGCCTTGCACAGGCTACTGGAAATAATAAATTATAAACTGCGGCATGAAATGACAGCTATCGTACTGAAAATTAGCTTGCTTCAGGATCATCCTAACTGAAAGCCTTTTCTAATCAAATTCCAAAACTGTTGTTGTACTTTATAATGGCACCATTTCGTACTCTAGAAATGGCATATAATTGCCCCTTTGTTTAGTAATGGAGATTAATCAGTGCCAGTGGGTTTGGCTTTCTGTGACTATTTGTCTCTGAAGAGAAAGACTCTGTGTGTGTGTGTGTGTGTGGTGGGGAAGGGGACACAGATTGGCATTTAGTGATGCTGGAAAAGAGTGGCTGCATCCCCCTCATGGTGACTGCCTTCCGGGATTACATTATGGTGGAGGCCAACTATCCCAATGACTCTTAAAGGCAAATATGGGCTTTGAAACTGAGAGATTCATTACGAAGAAAGAGAGAGAATTCCGATAACAATGTGTAGGACATTTGGATAGTAAAATTATGGATGTTTCTAACTAAGAACAAACTAAACAAAAGTGGGAAGTCTCCATGACGACTAAAGAGAGAAGCAACTGGAGTCCAGATTTGCCAGCAGCTCTCTCCAGAACTCACTGGAAAGTCTGAGAAGGCATTTAAATGGAAAACAAGCCATGTGAATTCAAGCGAATGAATCTTTGAAAGACAGGAAATCATCCAGGTGACTGGAGTACACTATCTCTTAGCAAAGTGGGAAAGTAAGAGTAATATTCAACTTCAGAAGACACAAAGGGTGTTTTTTGATATATTTCCTGTCCTACTGCACAATTAATCCTCACTTCAAATTCTGGATTCCTTGGTCAGCCGGGTTTCTTTCCTTCCTGCCATATCAAATATATTTTTCTCCTATGAAATACAGCCCTCTCCCAGAGGGGGTGTGAACTATTCCTTTTCAGTCCAGTTAAGCAGCAACTAGTATTTGTTCCTGTCCTGTCTGTTTCATTGGGAAACATTGCTTTAGCACCTGTTCGTAAATAATCAGTCATTTACGTATTGAGGACCAGTCCTGTGCTTAAACACTGCAGGAGATGAAAAGTATAAGATTTTGCCTAAATTCAGGGGAAAACAAAACCTACACAAAAGAAAATAAAGACAACATATGGAAATGCTAAATTATGGGATACACCTAGGAAGAGAGGTGTATCTTCAAAAGAGGAAGAAACCAGTAGGAGGCCGCCTTCACCGTGGAGGAGAATGGAAGCTGAGCCCAAAGGAACCCATAGGATTAAGTCATCTAGAGAGAAGGGACAAGATCCAGGCAGGGGCTCAGCTTTTACAGAGACAAGAAAGTGCTAAGCCTGAATCGTGACAGCAATTGGCATCTGAGAATGTGGTTTAATGGAGTTAACATAGGTTAGTGATCAGAAGTAAATAGAGTGTGGTCTAATTCTGCCTGTACCACCTAACAGACGCATGATGTCAGGCAGGTCACTTAAGTGCTCAAAACCTCAGCTTCCTCCTGTTCAAATGGGAAAATTGCCATCTACTTCCTAGGACTCTTGTAAGGATTAAATGAGATAATGCAGGCAAGGTACTTACAAAATGGCGAAAGTGGCGACTGTTCTTGACTGACGTTGAAGAGGGAGAGGATTTGATGAATGGGCGCTGGAAAGTCATTGTAATTCTTGAGCCGGGTATTGGCTTTAATTAATGTGGGTTGTAGGAAGATTAATCTGGCTGCGGTTTGTAGGATTGATGAAGGGGAGAGTCTGAAGACGGGGTTATGTCAGGAGGCGGTGAGACTAATTTGGCTTGATCTTAGGAGGGACTGAATTAGGAAGGCGGCAGTGAAGACGGAGGGAGGAGGAGAATGCTAGATGGAGAAGAGCGTCTCCAGAATGTGGTGACTTGATCTACAAGTAGAAAGACAAATGGGCTTAGTCACAGATGAGCTGCAGACTTAGAGTTGTAGAAACTGGGCAGGCCGGTGACGGAAGGGGTGACACTGGCTGTGCCACACTCACCCCTTGGACAGAAGACAGATGAGGTGATCGGGGCAAGAGCTACAGAAAACAGGCCCCGAGGAGGCAGGGGACCTTGTCTGTGTTATTCTCCTTACATCCTCAAGCACTGGGCACAGCAAGTCACATGCAGCAAAGGCCCTCAAAGTATTTTTTGAATGAATGAATGAAAAAAATGAATAGATGGTGAGAACCTTGTGTATCTACATGTAAGTAAACTCTGAACAATGCTGTAAAGTCGATGGTTTTATATGGTGAACAAAAGAGCAGCCTTCAGTGGGAGATATATAAAGCTCCATATTTAATCTAGGGAGACAGATGTCTGTTTCTCAAGGAAAAATTTAAAACTGTCCATCCGATAGAAACTGGTAACTGTTGAAACTTGAGCACCGATACAAAGGGAATTTTCTAATTCAGGGACTATAAAATAAACATATGTAAAATGGGGGCGGGGGAAACCTTGCTCTTGGACGTATTGTTTTATCCTCTCCATCCTGGGTATAGGATAAAAGAAACCCCTTACTTGCTTGTTAGAAGAAGAAAGCTCTCACTTGAAGTTCCTACTTGGCAGATGTCAGTTGAAAGCCCTGCTTATGGAATATGCCGCCGTGTCAAACTCTGTTGGATAATTTTAGACGAATGTGTCATGTGTGACATGGGACCGCGGCACGCGGCACATGAGTGATTTCCCCAGTGCTCGGATCAGGTAGCAGCGCTCAGGGAACGCACTCTTCATCTCTCCACACGGTGTCCTTGCAGAGCAGAGGGGGAAGGCTTTTGGTGGAAATTACTTTAGTCAGAAAAAGAATCCATTTACAATATGCGCCTTCTAACATCTTTCAGACAATGCATTGTATTAAAGAGGCATTTTTTGATTAATGTTTTATAAACATTTTTCAGCATGACAGCTTAAAGTCCCTGTAAAATTGTAAATGCGTGCGTAGTGTTCACTTCCATAAAGTCAAACGCCAGCTCATAAAGTCTCGTCGGATCCTGTCAACCGTGGTGACACAGAATCAGTACCTGGGAGCATTAAAATTAATTTGCTTCATTTATATTACCGCCGTGATAGCAAGATGAAAAGAGGCCTATATTTAAATTTTACTTGAAAAAGAAAACTCTTTCGAGTAAGTTTGTTTGGTTTTTTAAATTATGGCTTTTTTTTTTTTTTGTCTCTAGTTAATGAATGTAGGGGAAAGGGGGTGTTCGCCTGCACAGTAACTTTACAATGGGAGCTGGAAAATCACAAATCCACTCATTCTGTGCTCTCCCTTTGTAAGCGCTATGAGATGCTCAGAGGTGAAGAGGAAACAGTCGCTGACCCTAGGAAGCTTACAGCTTAGTAAGGAAAACACACACATGCACACACACGCACACACACACACACACACACACGCACGAGGCAGGCAGCGATGATAAACGCAGCAAATGCTAGGCTGGAACGTGCCCCAGGCGGGTAAGCCTACAGTAGACAGAGTTGTGGGACATCAAGGATGCCTTCCCAGAGGAGGCGAGCTGGGAACTGAGGGCTAAAAGAATGGTCAGGTCAAGAAGTGCATGCCAAGCATTCAGGGCAAAAGGGCTAGTGAGGCGAGTCCTCCAGAGCCAGGGTGGGAGCGGGGATGGGGAGGAGGGGGCACAGCGCTCTTCGTGGTGGAGCTCGGAGGTAGCCGAGGGGAAGACCAGAGAGACAGAGAGGGATTTTGTACTCAACTCTGGTCGCAGAGTGGAAAATCGCTTGCTCAGGATAAGACTAAAGGCAGGGAGACTGGTTTGGGTATGGCGTGGGGAGTGCCAGAGAGGGCTGACTGTGCCCTGAAGGAAGGTTAAGGGGAGGTGGGAGTGGTCACAGACGAGCCAGTGGGTTACTTTACTGAGGGCTGGGTCACTTTCCGCTCTCATCAAGCCTCGCCCTGTCACTGTTCAGTGAGTGCTAACTGAATGAATGAGCAGGTGATCCAGTGAATTATTAAAAGAATGCGTGAAGAGAATGGAAGGGTGGTGTATTGCATGGGCTTCTGGGAAAAGTGATGTAGCCGATTTTCTCTGACTTGACTTGAAGATCAAATTTTGCCAAATTCTTGGCCGGGTGACAGAAATCGCAGTGTGGTGAGGGTGGAGGCTCTTGCAGGTTTCCAGACTCTCTCTTTTGTATTTCCAGTGTTTGTCCGGATAGTGCTGGAAACACAGCAAAGATGCCCTAGAACAGAGATAGTAAACTCACTGCTTCCAAACGGTCGCCCTGGGGCTTGGAGATGTGAACTCCCCCTCCGTTTCTCCCAACCTCTCTTTCTACTCTGACCCTCGAGGAAATGAAAATGTACTGAGTGGAAGCTGGTGATATGGGGCCAGGAGGGCAGGTGGGGAAGAAACTGAAGGAAAGCAGGGGGAAAGAAAGGCTGAGATAAACCGGAGATGGTGGAGAAGCTAATAGTGGAAAAGGACAGTAGATAACCGAGTGACTGAAGGGTAAGGCAGAGTTTCAGACTGAGGGGACACTAAGGTTCCCAAAACGAATAGCTTGACTTGAAGCTCTGGGGTCCCTTCCCCTCACTGAGGGACCCGCTTGTCGTGAATCCCCCACGTGTGAGTGACAAGCAAGGACACGGTGGAGGGACTTGGACCCTCATCTCTGGAAGCTGTTTTTCTCTCTGATGCTATTTCCCATCATACTTTTAACATGAGTCCTTGGGAGTGGTGGTGATAGGAAATTTGATTAACAATGAGCAGGGAGACACTGCAGGCATATAAAGTGGTGAAGAGAAATCCATATTTAACTGGACAAGTGTCTACAGCAGCGGCGAGTCATGGTGGAGCCCTCTCTTCCAAACGAGGTGGATGGCTGGATGATGGAGACGAGGTCAGATGAGAAGAGGGCCTCTGTTGTCAGGGCGAGTCAGGCGAACAAACCACCCCTTCAGTACCGGGACGGTTAAACAGTGTTGGAAAACTGGAAAGAGGGAAGGGGACCGTGTGGAAACCAAGGAGTAAGAACTGCAGGAAGTGGCTGGAGCTGGGGAAACAAGGGGAAGAAGCTGGGCTTCTCAGAATCTAGAAGTTTGGAGAGGGCCCGGTGGGATCTCCAAGGAGGGGCACAACGGGCTGTATCCGCTGGGGCCGCCTAGAAGGCGCTGTTGCTGCCGGAAACCCCAAGCACCTCCTTCTGCAGCCTTCCTCTAGCGCCCCCTGTTGGCGGAACCGTCTAGGGAGCCTGCTGATCCGGAGCATTGATGTTTGCACCGCCCCAGCGCCGTCAGTGAGCCGTGCGCGGGACGGTGTGTCTGAAGGTGAGAGCTAGGAGCTGACGAACCAGCACAGGGCCTGAAGAGAACTGCGTACCCATTGATATCAGGGTTCAAAGAAGGTAGAAGCTCACTTGTATACTGGAAGCTTCTCGAGGGCAGTGACTTGGCTCCGTCTTGGCTCCGTCTGTCAATCGGGGGTTCCCTTCCCTCTACTGGGGTAGGCCTAGTGGTGATTACTGAGCTCGTCGCTGACGTGAAATCACAGGAGCAGCCGGGTGTGAGGTCCGCCGCCCCTGGGAGTGCTTCTGGGAGGGGCCCGAGGGGAGTGCGTCCCAAAGGGACTAATGAACTAGAAAGCACTTTGTAGACCAGTCCCTATACTGCTTAATGAAGCCACTGTCCCCGTGGAATCTTGAACTGAAGACCTTGGGGGCCTTGACTTTACCTGACACAGAGAACTGGAAACCCGGGTTGCATGGCTTAGTCAAGGCTCCATCACCTGCGACAGTTTTCGGACTCCTAGGTGTTTCGGTCTCCTCCTGAGTGAAAGGGAGCAAACGGTAGTTTGCCTCAGCCCGCCAGGGGTGCTGTCAGTTTGTAAGGGAGAGTGCTTGACACCACTTGACAGCTAGTAAGCGCTCACTGCACACTAACCATTATCATCCTTGTTAACTGCTATCTTTGTGGACCGAATTCGTCACGCTATAGCGAATTGCTGATTTCCCTTGCATTTAGATACCTTGTGTGTCTTGCTTATTGGAACATCTGCCCTATGACCGGATCTGTGAGCTTGCTGGCATTTGCTGAAGGATGACGCAGGCTGCTTGAATTGAGCCGAAAAAGCGTAACTCAGATGATTTAGCCTAGCAGCCATGGCCCTTGAATTTTGGGTCAGAAACCCCTGCTCAGATAATTTTGAGAGACAAATCCCTCCATATTTCTATCATTTGCTCCCCTTTGCCCTACTATGACTCCACCCCATCCCCAGCTTCTTCACATCATCCCTTTGGGCCAAATAACCTTTCCTGGAAGCAGGAGGGGAGCATATGTTCAGGTCCTGTTAATTTCTCATCGGAATAACTTTCCGGCACTATAATATTAGATACTGCTTTTCAGCTACAAATGGATTAAGCATTTTATTTTCAAAAAGAAAGCTCCTCTGTTTCTTAGACATAAGCTGTAAAACTCTAAACACGTACGTTTGAAGCTTCGAGAGAGACATTGGGAAGAGTAAGCATTTGCAGTTTATGGCGATGAGATGTGAGGCTGTGAAAAAGAAAGCAGCCGTGAAATACATGTTTGCATAAAGGTTTGAAATTTATTAGAAGGTAAAAATAATTGAAAAAGCAGAGCATTCCTCACCGGGTTATAATAAAAAGTTATTTATGTGCCATCACTGCATGTATTTAGGACCCTGGGTCCTTTTCAGTGGCTTTTCTCAAAGAAACAAAAAGGAAGCTAAGCTTTTAAAGCCATGCAGTTGAAAAAGCCGACACACACACACAGCTGTTCAGACAACTGGGCCATCTTAAAGCAACTGGTGATACTAGCCAGTCTGAATTCTGTTGTAGAAGCTTAATAGGTATGCACGATAGGCAGCTGCTTACAAAACAGACATACCTAGCCCTGGGTATAACAGAATGGTAGACTCAGAAGCAGTATTCATTTATCTGAGTTCCATTAAGGCCTTCACTGTGGGGTTTAATCATTCAGCATAGATTTTAGAATTCACCTGCTGTACACAATATTGCATAAAGCGCTGTGGGATTCTTGGCCAAAAGAGAATGTGCAGTGGGGGAGGGTGTGGCTCAAGTGGCAGAGCACATGCTTAGCGTGCATGAGGTCCTGGGTTCAATCCCCAGCGCCTCCTCTAAAAAGTAAATAAATAAATAGACCTAATTGCCTCCCCTCCACAAAAAAAAAAGAGAGAGAGAGAGAATATGCAAGGTTTGATTAATGCCATTTGGCTAAAGTACCCTCCTACTTATGCCTATATATATCATACATTATCTGACCATATCCTTTCAGCCCCAAAGTGAACTTTGGGGGCTTTGAAATGGTGCCTCCTTAAAGACTAACGGAGTGTTTCACCACTAAGCAAGAAAAGATCCAGCTTTAACTGCTGCCTTACTAATATTCCTCAGCTTTCTGGGAGCAACTCTATTCCTCACTATCTTCTAGTGCTAGAAGGCTGCTAACTGGCAGTGAAAGTTTTTGGTGCCCTCAAACGCTGACCAGTGTCAATCTGTTCTGGGTAGAGCTTAGAGCTTTATGTAGTGAAAGGAAGATGGAAAGATTTGGTGACTCGTTTTAGTTCTGCGAATCCGCATGGGAGAAAGATGGTGCGTTCCAAAGCCCAGTTTGAATGGCGTACATCTTTAATTTCATGACAGACTGAATTTGCCTCTAGCTTTTCTGTCTTCTTTGTTCCTCAGGGATTCCGATGCTGAAGATCGTGTTTGCCGGCCATGAGCACCTCTCTTTAATAGCCGTCCCCTTGCTCATCTACCACCCAGTGCAGATCCTTCTGGGAAGTGTGTTGGTGCCAACAATTAAGTCTTGGATGGTGTCAAGGCAGAAGGTGAGACTCTTAGAAGGATCTTATTTGGATCCCAGTTGGACTGAAATGCTTTTTCCGAATCTTAGCTGTTCAGACACTAACTTTTGCTAACCTAACCTTGTTCTCAAGTACATAGTTTCTTAACTAAACACAGTAATAATGGTGCATTGATCCATTTCCATTTGAACAGGAAGGCTGAGAGTTAATTGTTCTATATTGATATAAAAGGACAATTATACTTGAAATGCAGTTTTTAAAAGCACTTTTTAATTTGTACATAGTGAAGGGCATATTGCAGTGTCGGAAAGGTTCAATAAATATACTCAAAATACATGTGCCCCTCCACTTAGGTGCACACTGTCTTTCCCCACCCAGTCATCCGTATGCGTCCTGATTTCACATGCCTTTCTAAATATGAGAGCACCTGGATTTATCTAGAAGGCTGACTTTATTTTTAATTTTCCAGGCACATCACAGCTTCTTTGTACTGCCAAGCTGTGTGTTTGGGAATTAAAAAATAAAATTTCAGTAACAAAAGAGGCCACACAGTGATGTCAATTTCACCACCCCGGCTCAGAAGTTGTGTGACTTACTTGATATTTGCGGATTTGATTTCCTAAACTATCAGCCAAAAGAAAACAAACTGAGTGATTCTACATGCAGCACAGACCACGGAGGGGCCCATAGAGCTGGGCTCCTTCCCAGCGGCTGGGGTCTTACGAGGCTTCTTTCAGCCTGTTCACAAGGTGGCGACTGTCATCAGGATGGAGTAAGAAGCGGAGACAGCCAGTGACAGAGCGCCCGCGTTGTGTCCTCAGTGTCCTGAAAACGGAATAGCCCCCACCACCACCTGTGGAGCTCCGTGTACGCTAAGCACGTCCCAGCCTTTACTAGGTTCAGAGTGTGGACCCTTGAGCCAGCTCTGCCACCTTCTCATCACGTGACCAGGGGCATGTGACTTCATTTCTCTGTACCTGAGTCCCTGCCGCACAAAGACAGATGATCACATCTACTCTTCAGAGCTGTGGAGGATTATGTAGCAGGCATTTGACAAAAGCTAGCTTACAGAATCACTGTCATCGTCACTGACATTCATTATTTTCTACAGCACTGTCTCTAGCAAGCTCTGCCCTCCCCGCTGAACACGTAGGAGAGGCCCAGAGAGCAGACAGTGTGCCCGGGGCTGTGGGTGACTGAGCCAGTGCTGGAGTTAGGACTTGAACCCTGGTCTGTTTGCCCCCCAAAATCTTTACACTACAATGATGCTCCAAACAGAAATACAACACTGCTTGTAGAAGGAGAGCCCTGGGTCCCCAGAATCCTACCTGAGAAGGCAGCCATCCAGCACCTTCACTCATTTTGTTATTGAACAAAGCATTGGTGATCACCAGTCTGTGCTGGGTACCACTCCCGGCCACGGTCTTCCCACTCAGAGTTGGTAGAGCAGCGGTTTAGTAACTTCTTTCTTTGACTATTGATTCCCTTTGCAAACTCCTATTTGTATTTATGCTCATGTTTATCCGTGTGTACGTGCATGAGATGCCAGAACTTACATGTAGAAATTTTGACAAGGAATGAAGAAAATTATTTGAAAATCCTAATTCCCCATTGATAATATGCAGTCATCGTGAACAGCCGATTAATCAGAAGGAAATTTTCTCCTAAATGTTTAAAGGCTCTGGAATTTCTCCTACAAAGGAACAGAAGCGTTTCCAAAAAGGAAACTAAATTGGACAACACCGTTCATTTCGCCTTGCACAGAAACCACTCCAGATCAGGGGACCACTGGCTAATGTAGAATAATCCAGGAGGCTTGGAATATTTAGCCATCCCATCTGGCCACAAAAATAAATACAAAGTGTCCATCGTAAGGGCATCCATGATGGTCTCCTCTGCTTTACAGACAGTGCTGATTGAGGTCCACGGCCACCGCCTAGTGCACTGTGGATGGTCTGGTAGCCATGCCGGGCTAGGAGAGATGCGGGGTCTGCGGGCCAGTGAGGTCGGCTGGGGTTGGGGGCGGATCTATTTGGATCCAGGGGTTTGGAGCGTTGGTTATATAATGCTCTCTGGGTGGGCCTCTCCTTTCCTTCCCGTAGCATAAATTATCTGGTGTTAATTGATGCTTCCACTTTGCTCGTGGATACCGTCCAAGTCTGAACGTCATGTTTTCCTTTCTTGTAGGGAGTGAAGTTGACGAGGCCAACAGTATAACGCAGGAAGCACTCTTCACGCGGCGATGTATATATGTACAGGATTGTACAGACACACTGTTCCGAAGACTTGTATTTGTGAATGTTGCTTCGATGCATATTTTATTTTTTTACACAAAAATATGATATAACTGTTTAAGTGCCTTAAAATGTACTTGACGAGAGCGTTATTCACAAGACCTACTTTGTGGGTTCCTGCCAGGGGTGGTACAGTATTTTGGAGTTGTTTCTTTTTTTTTTTTTTCCTAAGGCAGGAAATAGTCATCATAGGTGACAAAAAGCAAACATGCTTTCCTTGTACCACCTTCCGTGCAATGCAGCTCTCTCCTAGTTACTGTACTGTTCGAAATGAGGTCGCAGCATCAGGAAAATGCCCTTCTTGTGACAGTGAAAATTTCCAAAGTCTTATTCACGAATACTTTGATTTACCATGCGATTCTTTTTTTCTGCAACTGTGACATGCCTCTTCCTTATCAACCCAGCAGGGGTCATAGATTGGATAGATGCTGAAAAGCATAAGTTATCTGCATTTCTTGACATCACTTTTTAAGACATTCCTTCAAATAGTTTCCACACAGAAATTCCTCAATTCCATTATAGGAGATTGCTATATGTCTGAAATTTGTTATAAGCTGCTTCACAGAAAGGGTCTGATGTTTGAGTTACGAGTAAAAGTTATGAGTAAAGTTTTAAGATAAATTGCAGGGTTTGGGTTTCAGGATTTTCAAGATTATATTTCAAATGTTTTTCCTTTTTCTTCCATAATTTCTTTCTTACCTGTTTTCAAACACCCTTGCAAACTCGTAACAGCCAAATGTGAGACACAAAAATGTCACAGTCAGTTTGAAAGCAGCAACATTAGTGATGGATTATGTTCACAGCCCGCAACTGAGACCAGAGTGTTTCTCCTGTTACACGGAGGTGCTGAGTGTGATCTCCCCTCTAAGCCGGAAGCAGCCTGTTACGTACCTTGAATTAAGCACACTTAAGGCATTTGGGACAAGTTATTAAGGACCATTTCCTTGGCAGATTTGACAAATGTTTGCAACACTTTCTTAAAAAAAAAATCACATCGCTCTCATGAAGAAATGAAAATATAAAGTCATAGATGCAAACAAATGTTACAGACACACATTCTGTTTAGCTAGATGGAACGAAAAATAGACACAGAAAATGCAAAACCATTCATGAACCAAAATATCAAGCCAAATTAGTTCCCAGTTGGGCATCAGCTTTCCACAGAGTATTCAATGTCTGCTTCTACTGTAGCTGGAAGAGCTTTCACGACCCAAATAGAGAGGGAACAAAAGAGCAATATATAGAAATAAGGGAACACTGTTTCCTGCACACCATTCTGTCACAGCCCGTCTACGTGTCTTTTCTTGATTTGACAGATGATATTGGCATCCCAGGTCACACGGAGGCCACCCGTACATCTTCAGCAGCTATTTTGTTGTTTTCTCGACAAAAAAAAAAACCGCATCTTAAAAACTTACCAAGTTTATCAGTAGCATAAATGCACATGATTACTCCCAGCTCTCATCTTGTGTTGCTTCTGACTTATTTCCATGTCATCGAGCCTCCTAAATCCCACAAGAGTTAGCCTCGGTGTAAGTCTGAAGGCGAGTGCCAGACCCTGCAAAAATCTCTGCTCAGCAGGCTTGTTTGTCATGAATTCCTATTGTCAGGATTTCACTTGCGTCTACAACTACAGTAGTTTTGCTCGATTCTTTTGATACTTAACATATGGAGCACAGAAAGGTGTTCATGTTTTGTTCCTACAGGCTTCTTTGAATTTCAGAATAAATGGAATTGTCTGTCTGAGCTATCATAAAAATCTCCTCCCTAGCATTAGAATACTGATTGTTTTCCCCCCCTAACTTATCTACCTCTATTATCTGACACCTCCAGTAGGTGTGATTATGGGATAAAATTCAGCCGAAAATGCTATAATGTTCTGTCTCTTGCTTTAAAACAATGTGTTTTGTTTTCAAATAATCTTCTTTACATAGTGAATTTTGGTGGCTCTATTGGTATGTTTATGCTTGTTTCTCTTTTTACACAAATACTGTGTGTATTTTTCCATAAAGAGCAAAAAATAAATAAAATCAAAATTTATTTTTAATTCATGCTTACTGGGATTTAATTATTCATATCTCAGGACATGTCCTTATCTTTACACACTATTTTATGCATTTGTTTTGTCTAAATGTATTTATGAAAGAAATAGATTATATTTATGTTTGTTCATTTTTCCACCTGGATTTTTTTATTTTTAAATGGTTGTTATGAAATTTGATTTTTTTGAATGGGTGTTCATGTTCATCTTTTCATATGCTCTTTTCTCAGTTTTAAAATTTTGTGGGTTTTTCTGTTGAATTCTTCCTTATTCTGGTTAAAACTAACACACCTCTGGCTAATGTTCAGTGTTTATTTATGCTAAATACCAAATTTTTTCAAAAGGGTTGGTGAAATAATGAAGTGGATTATTTATGATGAATGGAAGATAAAAATAATTCTGTGATTAAACAGAGATGTTTCAGAAATCACAAGGGAACCTGTGGCTCATTTTTAACCTGAATTCAGATGCACGTGTAATGCCTTCCAGGCATCTATAGCCTTCTCTTGATTCGTTCGATCCTCTTCTATTATTTGTGGTTAACTGGACGTAAGTGTCGTAATCTTCCCAGGTATCCATCTCAATATCTCCACTCCACCATCATGATAGAATCCAGAACTAGCACTTGTTAGAGACTTTCTCTGCATCAGAGTTGAGGACCAAACTAGAAACATACCCAATAAAGGGGCAGAATTTAGGTGATCTGAGTTTTAGCTACCCTTGTCAAATTTTTCAAGAATAGGAAAGATGAAACCTTAGAATGCAGAAGCTGTTTCCAAACCCAGAGTTTCCTGATGAGCAAGTTGCCTTGGGTAGAATTCCGTACCTCTCTGTTCTTGTTTTGCTGTCTTGGCTTAACAATCCTCTTCTCCCTGGAAGGCTGACAGGAATGTCGCCTCCTCCAGGAAGCTTTCCTGCTCCGCCAGCCAGTGCTAGACTTACACCCCAGGATGTGCCTTTAGAACAAGTCCCTCAAGTCTTCCAAAAGCTTTGCTTGTCTAGTCACTTGAGAGTGCTGTCTTCTTCAATGCAGCCCCCATTTCTGTTTTTCTCCTGTGCCTAGCACAGTGCCTGGCGCAGATTAATAGCGAAAACAAAAAAAAGATTTTTCCAAATTGTGATCTTCATAGGTAGGACAGGAACCTTCATAATTATGAGAGGGCGCTTTCCAACATATAGATCATTACTAATTTACAAGGAAAACTGACTTTTTTACTATGTATCCTGTGGGAAACGATGAAGCTGTGTTGTGCTGCTGAGAAAAAACACATGGCTTCATAGCTGTGTAAATATTAGCTCTCCAAGCTGAGACTGCGGATGTGATATGCAGAGAACCTTCATCTTACACACTTTGATAGAACAATAAGCCCTCAATAATTCAGGCTGAATCAGGTTAGGGTGATCTGAATTAGTGAATATTTTCTGTGTATAAAAAAATAGCTTCCCTTATAGAAGTTTGGACATACCTATTATAAAGACTAGATACAAATTATTATGATTATCATAATACCATTGGTTTATGTAGATATACACAAAAGGTCGTATAAGTGTTTATTCTCTTTAGCAAACCAACTAATCTTATTTACACTATAGCACAGTTCCTCAAATGTGAGTACAATCCTGACCTTTAAAGAGGAAAAAATTCTCAGATCCTGGAGAACTCATCTACAGAGCCAATTATGAGAAACCGTATTAACCATCAGATGTCACTCTAATGGTCAGTTGGTGCCAATGTGCTTGTACACAGGTGCCGGCAAGCGCGCTGACGTCCAGGGCTGCGCTGAGTCCCAGAGGGTCTTCCAGATGATTCCCCATGGGCCTCTCCCTGCCCAACCCTCTGGCATCTCAGACTCCGCACTGTTCTCTGCTCCACCACCCACATGTGAAATTCCCTTCCAGTCCCTTGATTTCTGCCAAAGTCTGGACACACTGAGTCTGGGGGAATAGACAAACTTAAAATGGGTTATTAGACATCTTGTTTCCTCGCATCTCCAGCCACCTTCCCCCCTGGGGTTTCTCACTGACCCCCCTTCCCAGGAACCCCAGCCACCTGCCCTGTTACCCGGTACCACCTCCCTGTTTCCTCCCTTCTCTCCCCAATCCCCAAGTTCACGGACCTTTAGTCACCTCTTTGTTTACTCTCTGACATCCTGAACTTGCACCAGGGCTGACGGCTAGAAGCTTCCTCCTTCCCACTTCCCTCTCGTTCAGCTAGCTCCCAAACTGGGTGTGGGAGCGAGGCAGTATGGGGTTTCAGGTTTCAGGACCAGCTGTGCCGCAAACATTGGGGAGGTGATGAAAAAGGAGTATGTGACTCTTCTAGCTATACTAGAAAAACAGGCAAAGTTTAGGAATGGGGCATTTATACAAATTGGATAATCAACATTTAAAAATGTTCAGTCTTACAGGGATCAGGAAATATACATTTAAATGAGATACTATTTTTTTCTTTAATTTTTTTTTTCTTTTCGTGGAGGTACTGGGGATTGAACCCAGGACCTCGTGCATGCTAAGCATGTGCTCTACCACTGAGCTATTTCCCTTCCCTCTTTGATCATCTTCAAATACTGACAAGAGTCTGGAGAGAGGACATGCGTGTCCTTCCAGCAGAAGCATAAATGAGAATGAGACTTCTGGAAGGCTAGTGGGCGTACCCTCAAAAGTTTAACTATATGTGTTCTTCAACCCAGCTTTTTCCCTTCTAGGAATCCGCCCTGCTGAAATAGGTAAGTGCCCAAGGAGCTATAGACAAGGATGTTTTCAAAGCATTGATAAGGTTGAAGGGCCACCCAGACTCCCCAAATCAATGAAATGTTTAAACATTCAAAGTCCATTCTTATTATAGAACATCATTTAGCCTGTAAAAGAAATGAGGGTAGATGATGTCATGACAGTATATAGTTGAGTGGGAGGAAAAACAAATTTCAGGAAAAAATATGCAATTTGTCATCCTATTTTTATAGATTTTTTCATTAGTTAAAATGTGTTACATGTATGTGGGGACACTACATACATAAAAAATGTTTAGAAGGATAATTATAAGCAACATTGTTGGCCTTTTTCTTTACTACATTGTTTCATCTAACCCCCTCAAGAATGCTGTGAGGTAGGTAGTATTGTCCCCATTTCACAGACGAGAAACTGAGTCCCAGACTAAGTGTCTTGCCAAGGCCACAAAATTAACAATCAGGTGCATTTCAATGACTCTAAGACTACGTAACAGCGGTGACTGCTAGGACCAGGAATGCAGAAAATTCATACTATTAATGGTACATTTTATCTGAATCTCGCTTTACAGGAGTTGTAACAAGCATGAAGCACAAACTGGAGGTACCTCTGCTACTTCTTGAGCAAATGCCATAATTCATTTCTGAGCCTTGGCGCATGTGTCAAGCAAAGCATCTTTTGGCTGAGGAAGATGAGCCTCTAAGTGCAAGCTGGGTGGCGGGGGAGGAGTGAGGCAGGACAAGGACAAGTCCCTTTCCACTTCATTGGGTGCCACCAGGGCCCTGGAGCAGTGCACTGTCCTTTCGCGGATCCTCTTTTCCCACCCACTCCTTTAATGTTAACATTTCCAGGCATCCTGATCTCCGATCTTTCTTCCCACCCCGCATGCTCTCCCCCGGGGAGCCTGTGGGCCATCCTGCAGCACCAGCCACCACTGTAACCCAGCCAGAGCTGCCAGCCCTGTAGCCCTGACATTTCCAATTGCATTTGGACATTCCATCCCACCACCACCCCACTTGGCATCCTTAAGGCACCCCTGACCCACATGCCCTGAAGGAAAAGTCAGTAACTTCTTTCCCTACACAAGGTCCTTCCCAACCTGCTTCTTGTGTTGTCCATAGCAACCAGGCCTCCCCTCTGCCTTCCCATCTCACTTTTCCTATTCAGCTAGTCACCCAATTTTCTTGATTCTCTCCTTAATCTCTACCATCTTTATCCCACTGCCGCTGGCATTTAGTGTTCTTTTTTCCTTCAGTCACCCTCTTTTCCAATCCAGGAAGCCCTCGCTAATATTCAGCAATCACTTACCACATGTTGGAGGCTTTGCTCAATGCTTTACATGAATTGTCCCATTTAATCCTTATGGCGATTTTTGACATTGGTATGATTATCCCCATTTTACAGATTATAAAGTAGAGGCTCTAAGAAAGTAAGTTCCAGATGCCAAAGCTTGTCAGTGGCAAAGCCTGGATTTCTACCTGGCCGGCACCTGTGTTTCCCTCCCCTTCTGCACTACTGACTTCAGATCCTCAGTTTCTGGCCAAATCCCCCCACCATGGGGAGACATAGTCCTTGGTTTTCAGCTGTCTACTGAATTTCTTCATTTGCTTATTTATCACCTATCAGGTTGTGCCAAATTATCTTTGTCCACATGTCCCTCCCCCTCTAAATGATTCATTCCTTCAGTGGGGAGCTTGTTTTGTTTATCTCCATGACCCTAATACCTAGCAGAACGCTTGCCTGCTAGCAGAAACCTTAACAAATGTTTGGTGAACAATTTTGGTCCTTAAAGCCCCCCAGGTTGCTTTTCTGCTTCTGGAGGACAGACATCTACAGACTATAAAACATTATTTTGGGAGAGTGGCGTATGTCTCTTAATTATCTCTCAGTGAATGGGAATCATATTAATCAATCTAGGAATGCTTTTGAAAGGACTTCTTTTTCCCCTTCATGAAGACAACCAGTGAAAAAAGAAAAAAATGATGACAATTTTGACCTCAGAGTGCTCAGATCCAGAGCATCTGAGCCCCAATCCCCCTCCAGGTGCACATTTATTGTTGGGGCCATCTCCATGAGCAAGCAAAAGTCCTGAGGTCAGGGTCAGGCACCCAGACTGAAAGGAAGGCGTGGCTTTTGGTCCCAGGCTAATCAAGCAGGCCCCGCCCCCCTGCCCCTCAACGGCATCCCATCTCCCACCTGCCCAGGGCAGAAATGCACCCCTGCATGCTCTCCTGGACATTAACCACTCAGCCCCCTGTGCTAAGTCGGGATTGGCTGGATGAGAACACACCGGCAGATGAAAGAGAGAGCACTGGGCCGGAGAAAGAGGTCGAGGCAGGCCAGTTATTGTAACGGCAGCCCTACACAGGGGCCTTTTACCTCTGGGTCACTGGTTCAAGTCCAGCTAGGCCTCGCCTGACAGAAAATCATTAGTAGCTCTGTGTCAGGCTGCCTGACAGATGGAAAATGAGTTTCTGTCTCCATCCAGCAGGCAAGTGTCCACATCACACTTGGCGCTAAGCAGCCCTGGACGCTGTGGAGACAGAGTAGATGTCACGCGACAGCCGCCAGGGTCTCGGCGGGTCTCTGAGGTCAGGCGAGCCTGCATCTCAACATTGTCCCCTCGAAGGGCCTGACAGCTCTCTCCTCTCACCCCTTTATAGCACTTTATTAATCTAGGTTTGTTTTTTCCCCTCTGAAGACATTGTTTAACAAGTAGTCTGAAGTAACGGAACAACTGAGAAAATCTGTTCTGCAGCATTGAAATCAGAGCGGCCAAAATCACAACAGAAAAAATACCTAAAAGGCATTTTTACCCTCGGTGGCTGCACAGTGCGGGGCTGGGCGGCTGGGTCGGTCCATGAAAGGTGTGAGTGAGCGACCGGGCAAGGCGGGCAGGGACTGAGGCTTCACCACAAACTCTCTGGATGAGAGGCACGGGGGGACAGGGGTATTTTATTTTCGCATCTCTTCTTCCCTCTTAGAACTATCTGAGCCACCAGCTAAAGGCATTTCAAATAAGAGAGGCCTTTCTACCTTTCTGGTTACAGACAGACGCTGCCAAACGCTTGGAAGCGTGTCTAGCGGAAGCCTACAGCCTGGCTCCCACCCTGCACGCAAGAAGCAGTAGCTCCCACCCACCGTGGATCATTCTGGCAAATGCACAGCGCGGTCTGACTCAGCTGCCGCCTTCCCAACCCCGGACTCCTCCAGGCGGTGTAGCTGACAGCCCCGAGCATCGAGCACTGAGCATTGAGCAGCGAGTGCATCTCCAGTTTGGGTCTCGGACAGTTCCCGCTTCCTAGGCGTCCTTCCTTTAACCCTTCCAGGACTGCTGCGGAGTGGCCCCGCCAGGGTCATCCAAGGGACGCCCGGTCCTCCCAAGACTCTGGAGCTCTGGACAGAAGGCACCCCCTGGGCTGTCGCGAGCAGGGCGCCCGCCGTCCGTATCCCCTCGGCCAGCAAGGGGCAGACCGCACCCACCGCCCCGCGGCGCAGGGCATGGGTCTTCAGAGTGGGAACCACGGGGCCCACGCCTCCAGAGTTTACCCAGCTTTTGGGAATCTGTCCAAGCTGTGCGGAGGGACCTTCTGGGCCACCTGTAAGAGCCATGAAACAGGGAACCCACAACCACATTTCTGTGCCCAGGAAACCCATCTCCTCCTCCTCTCTGGGTCCCTCCAGCCCTCCTTGTTAGGACAGGAGCCTGAGGGCCCAGATCTGAGGTCGACCCCCCGCCTTGTTTGGATGCACTGGGGAGAAGAGACCAGAGCGCTAGGGACTCAGGACCACTCCCAGCAGGCCTCCTACCCCCTCCTCACAGGGCTCTGAAGCAGAAAGTAACGCCCAAATTCCCAATTTGCATTTTCATTCTCCTCCCACTTCTCTGCTAGACACCCTTGTATTATCAAATTGAGACAACCTATTGTGTCTGATGCTGTTCACACATACAAGCAGTTTTAATATGGATTTCCTGCTGCATCTGATGGGGGTGGGGAGGGGAGGTCCTCTCTGCATGCGCAGTCACTGTTACAGCACATGGCATTACTCATCTCAACAAACTGGACAGGTGCTGGATTTTAAAGCTGTGTGTGCGTGTACAGCTGTGTGTTTAGTTATAAACTCGTAGAAGCTCCCGGAAAAAAAAAATCCAAAATGGAGTTGAGGGAAGGCCGAGCTGCAGAGCGTACCTTTGGGAACCACTGCCCAGAGCCTTTCTTTGCTCTTTGCCTCTCCGACTTCCTCTGCTGCCATAGCCCGCAGGCCACAGGGGAACCCTTCAGGAGTTACTGCGGCCATTTGCTTCTCCCAAGAGCCCTGAAGGCTGCTTTCAAATGCAGCCTTTCTACTCCCCCCATGCAGAGGAAACAGAGACCAGAAGTTTGCAGCGCAAACTCCTGGACAGAGAGAAGACTTGTGAGGATGGCTGTCTGCTCCTGTGGGAGTGCGCAGAGGGGACCAAGGTCAGCAGAGGGAGTGGCTTCTAGACTGGCGTTTGGACACCGGCCTGCTCGCCTGGCGGAGCCTGAAGCAAGCTGTGGTCTTGGGCACCTGGCCTACCCTGATCTTCCAGAAAGTGGGATGCCCCAAGGGAGGGACACCCCCTGCTGGCCCAGCCCAGACAGACAGGAGCTCTGACTGCGGGGAAGATGCCCACGGGGATAAAGGAAGCAGCTGCCTTCGTGCTTCCCGGTTTCCTTCTGTAGCTTTGCTTTTGGAAGAATGAGGAATAGTTGCAAGTGAAGTTAAAGGATTGCCTTGACCTTTGGAGAGCCTGTGTTTTGAGGAAGAGCAAGCAGCAGCCACCGGTTCACACCTAGCGGAGAGCCTGGCGCCTGGCGCATGCTCAGTAAAACTCCTTGGAAGAAAGTGAACCACCTCTATACTGCTGTGTGCGCCTGTTCAGACACACAGCTGTGCGTTTTTTCTCCTCCCTGAGTTTGGTGTCCTTCTCTGCAGTTGGGATGATGATGGTAAAACCCACCGCACGGAGCTGATTCCAGGATGAAATGAGGTCACTCACGTGAGTGAATGAATAATATCAGCTCTAAAAGGTGCCACAAATGTCAGGGATGGGAGAGTTGAGTGCTGTGTATCAAGTAGGCTCCAGAATTAAGGTTTTCATGGCTAAAAATCAGTTCTGACTTATTCATTGACATTCCTCCCCTCTTCAAGTAACAAATGTAAGTTGTAAGAATAATCTCCTACCCCCGCCCCCACCAATAGAGCTCAGTAGAGCTATTTTCTTTTTGGACAGAAAAAAAATTTTTTATAAATTGGTCTGTGTGCAGAATAAAGGCCGCCCACCAGCGCCCGGGACAGCCTTGTCTACACAGAATGTGCACAGGCTCCCCTCAGCACCAAAACTTGCTCTTATTTACACTTATTTACATATTGAGCGAGATCTCCATGGCTGCCTGCCCGGAAGCCCTATTTTTAATTGTTTCACGCCCCAGCCACCCCTCTGACCCTTCTTGGCACTTTTCTAAGGATTTCCGGCCACCGCTGACTTGCCAGGGAAGGGCTGAACTCAAACCAAAGGCCCCCAAATTCAGCATTTCTAAGCCCCTTTCCAAGGGGATTCTCTGGGCAGGCCAGGGCTGGCCCCCTAGGGCGTGGAGGGGATTTGGGCTTGTGCTGGGGCCCAGCTGCACCCCACGTGGACAAAAGGACAGAAGACAAGGGAAGCAGCTGCCTGTGACCCTCCAGCTTTCTTCTCTAGCTGTGCTGGAAGAATCAGGAACAGTTCCAAGTGAAGGCAAAGGGCTTGCCCTGAAACTTAGACCAACTGGCAGTTGTGCTTTGTTTTGTCTTGTTTGTTACTTTTTGTTTCTCTCTCTTTTTAAAAACAGTGTTTCCTAGACAGAGCAGTAAAATACATGTATTTATAAATATTTTCCAAGAGTGCCCTCTAGTGGAAATCTGGTGGCAGTAGCGCATCTTACAAATTTCAGTGACTTTTTGGATCTTAAACTCTTGAATAAAAATAAAGCACATTCCACGGAAACCTCCTTGACACGTGACCTGAAAACCGATCCAGTTTCTTCCGCAAGTCCATAAAATGTCACATGGCCTTGATTGGAAATGAAGGCTGCCTTCAGCCTTTAAAAGGAAATAGCACGCTACTTTTAGAACTGGAAATCATACACGATATTTAGGGACTTGAGGTGCAGGGAAGTGTGTGGAACGGGACCATGGAAGAGATCCATGGTTGTAGTCCTAGGCTGCGCCTGGGTTGCTGGCCAACGGCTTTTATTTTGGCTGTGGAGGGAGCCAAGGCAGTAATAACGTCCAGCCCCAAAGGCCACACACACTGCTGGGTTTTTACCTTGGCGGATGTGGGACAATGAGTCATTTATGCCTCTTCCTGGTTCTTCCTGGCCAAGGTCAGCTTTCCCACTGGAACCAAGCAACCTGGCCCAGAGCCCGAGCCGTCTGGAGCCTTCCACTGGGGCCAAGCCCAGGAGAGGGTGCGGACACACCCGCTCCCCCCAGAGGGCCCCAGTTCGGGCTCCGAGGTGGCCCTTGTCCACGTCTGAAAACCTCATTCCCGCTGCTCAGTTTAGCATGAAGGGCCTCCTGGCGGAGGCCTGAGGAAATCACCAGCCCCAGTAAATGTTCCCACGCAGAGCTCCGTGAGGAAGAAAGTCAGACAGCTTCTGATGGTTCTCCCCCTTTCTGGTGAGCTTTCCAGAGACAATTAACTTGTACCTGTTGGGATGGATTCCAATTCATCCTGCAAGCACTGCTACTTTTAGTAGTAATAAAACAGCTGCCATTCCTTCCTCTCTTGATTTGACAAGCATGTTTTGAGTAACTGCTCTGCCCCAGGCACTGTTCTAGACTGGCCACCAAGACAAAGTCCTGATCTCATGGAAATGACAGCCTAGTTCAGAGACAGATGATATACAAGGACATAGGTCACTGGAGGCTCTGAAGGAAACCACGAGAATGGAATGAATACCTAGAGGATCCCGAGATGAATCGTTTGGGCATACTGCTCTGAGAAGGTAACGCTATGCATCTATTATGTGCCACCTGTTTATTGGGTTAGAGGTTGAGGACACAAAGATAAAAAGAAAATGCTGTTTCTGCCTTCAAAGAGCTCAGAGCCCAATGGTGAAATAATAATTCCATAGAATTCGAACAGTTGGATTTCACAGTCGCCCTAGGATCTATTGCTCACAACAAATCTGCCCAGCAAATTACATCATCCTCTCTTTATAGATGTGAAAACTGAGCTTAAGAGACATGAAAGGACTTGGCAAAAGTTCTAGAGTCCGTCGTAGCACGATCAAGTTTTGAGTTAAGGTCCAAATGTCTTATTTCTTGCTTTTCCTATGCCCTGTTTCTTGGTGGAAATGGGGCAAGAAACAATGAGATCACATTGCCTCTCCCAGCTCAAAGGTTTCACATGGGCACCTGCACTGTCTGAAGTGGGTTAACAGCACACGGCTCCACCTCTGTCTCAGCATCTGGCTGAAGGACTCTCGTGGGAGGAGAGGAAGGACCCAGGCCACAAACTCGTTCTTCCTCCAATCAAATGTGTTGCTTCTCCAGTCCTTGACAGTGGTACCCAAGTCTGGCAGTTGATGTCAGACACCCTCAGCCTATGTCCTGCAGAGATGCTGATGAGATGCTCCCCCACCCAATGAACTCAGATCCACACCCACACCTGGGGCTCCTTTGAGCTTCCCTTCACCAGTCTCCTCGCATCCAGCAGCCAGAGGGTCAGGTCTCCTGATTCTGGGAAAAGGTCACCCATCCTTTCTGCCAAACTCATCAGTGACCAGACCCTGAGTGGGCACAGGAAGGAAGAAAAGGCCACTGGAAGTGACCCTTGACTGTTCCTCAGCTGCTGGTGGGGGAAGATAACAGCCCACAGCAGGCTGCAGGCAGATGGTGGTGTGATGATTTGAGCCTATTCTTGGGAAGTCTTGTCACACCAGCGCTCCCAGGAGAACACAAGAAAACAACTGGACCAACTCCTTGGGTGATGGGGTTGTTGATCTGATGTCATCTAAACAACCCAGATTCAGAGTACAACATCTGCTTTATACTCAGGAGGAACTGGGAGCATGCTGCATGTCTGCCTGTGCTGGGACAACAAGGGACAAATGTACACATGGCAGCATGGCTCTCGGCGGGCCGGAAGGTAACTCCCCTCCTCAGGTGCCCTGCACGGCCTAGTTACAGACAGACGTGTTTCTCCTAAAGAAATGCCTTGTTTCACCCACTATCCTTTCCTGTAATAAATCTACATTCAGTTTCTACCATGTGGCAATGTGGCCAGCACTGTTGGCCAGGGGATGGAGCAGAAAATCAAGACACAGGCATCCCTGCCTTTGTGGAGTTTCTCTTGATCAAAATCTACAGCGGCAGTTCTCAGCCCTGGCAGCACATTCGAGTCCCTTGGAAAGCTTTGAAAACTGCAGGCGTGGGCCCCACTCTTAAGAAGTCTGATTTCGTTGGACTGGGGTCCTGATGTCAATATTTGTATCTGAAGGATTTGGGGCTTGATGAGAGGGTCTCTGAGGGTCTACAGAGATGCATCTAGTCTTTCCAACGGTGCAGGGAACCAACCGCCCCCCAGGGTGACCTGTTAAAGCTGGACATTTCCCCTAGTACCGGGCTGTGGGAGGGAAAGCTCTTTGCTTCCTCCAGAACCTCACTACAGCTGTGTGTCTGACTTCTGTTTCCGAGTTCCCCACACCAGGAGTCTTTTCTTCTGAAAGTAGGAGCTGGCCCGTTCAGGTCCTGGAATCTGGATTCAGGGACGCACAGGCTTCGCCTTCTATCACCCGGGGCCGCAAATCAACTGCCTCTGGCTTCCCCCTTCTCACTGACTTCCTTTTCTTTGTTGCTTGATTCCAAGCTCTTTTTGTCTCCACCTCTTACACCCGGTAGCCTTCCCAGTTTGCTCTATGGCTCTGGTAGATAGCAGTCACCCCTGCCCAGGACTAAAGGACCTCTCCCCTCCCTTTCTTCTCTAATCTTCTGCAGTAGCTCTCTTTTCCATCCTTCTCCCCATCTCCCACCCCCTCACCTAGTCCCCTCTCCTGCCCCAGCTTCTCTAGACACCTCTGTGGCTGGGGCATAGGACCTGGAGGAGGCAGGAGGGGAGGCGTCTAGGGCTGGAGATTGGACGTTGTGATACACTCACCCTCTTCCCCATGCCTGGCGGACACCAGATCTGGAAAGCGCCTCACCCACAAACATGACAGAGAGAGAATATATGAAAACAAATATATGTATGTATATGCATGACTGGGACATTGCGCTGCACACCAGAAATCGACACATTGTAATTGACTGTACTTAAAAAATAAATAAATAAATAAATAATAAATAGAACAAAAATATGTTTGTTTATTTACTATCAAGAAGAGTTGATTTTCAACCCCAGAGGGTCTGGGCTAGTAGAGACTCAGCTTAATCATCATACCCTGCAAATAATAATAATAACTAACATAATAGTGCTAATGTTCGTGCTACATTTGGAGCTGGAAATGATCAGCGACATTTCCCCTGATGAGGTTAAGCAGCCCGGCTCACGGGGCTGCACATTTGCATAATAAAGATCAGAAGTTACCGCCTTCTACATCTCTCTCAGTGCAAGCCGCCTCTGTCCTTGATTCAGGGACACCACATCCTAATGTTCTTCCATATGCGGTCCTGTGCTGTGATTCTAATCTTTGGCTTGCATGTGAAATGTCAGCTTTTTTTTTTTTTGGTCTGCCAGAACAACAAATTATGCTTCTAAATGAGAAGATGCCGTCTGTAATGGATAATACAATCTGAAATGCCGAGGCAACATCTGTGACCCGTGGTGCTAACCTGGCAAGCTCTAGTCTATTTTTCTAGCCTATCAGTTGATAGGAAAACATCACTTTAGATATAATAATTAATCATTAGTCAAAGTGGATCTCCCCATTGGTTCCTTGCCTCTCAGACAACTCTGTCTAGCCTGACTATAAATCAGGAAAATACATTCTTTAACAGCCAGTAGAATGCATTTCCAGCTAGCTTCTCCCGTCTATGAAGTAACCAAACACTTAAGCAGAAACCGTCTATCATCAGCAGATGGGGGAAAATTCTCCCAAGGTGCTATTTGAAGGAAGGAGAATGCAGAGCCCAGAGGACAGGAGGCAGTGAATTCAAGACGGTGGCCAGAAACCAACGGCACATCTCTTAGGTGGGCGGTGGGTGGTGGTATCCAGCATCTTTCCCTTCCCAGCCTATTGGTCCCTTTTCTCTTTGTCAAATCTCCCCTCAGCCCACTGCCAGGGCCTGGTCACAGTGGGCAGGTCATGCCTCCGCCTGGCCCACCGTGGTGGCCCACCCCCAAATTCCTGTCATCCTTCTGGCTCTAACGGCAACTGTAGATTCATCATTCTAGGCCACTTTTCTGCTTGATTCCAGGCTCTCTCTGGAACAACTGAAATATTTACAGCACCCAACATGTTCCAAGAAAAATAAATGCTCTGCTGAGTGTGGTGGAAAGAACAGTGGGTTGTAAGCCGGGAGGGGAGGCAGGAGCCCCAGGACCACGCGGACTCTGATGTGACTGAGCCCTCTCGGAGGCCTTGCTCTCCTCGTCTGTACTACGGAGGCGTTGCTAGTGAGTGGTTTCAGCCCGTGCTTGCTGGAGCCCTGCATGTCTCGGGCAGGGAGGCAAGGTGAGGGAGAGGGGTCGGGGGAGGAGGAGGGGGAGACAGCCGCAGACTTGGGCTAGAGCGTCCAGCTTTGATTGTCACACCTAATAGCCAAAATTCAAAATTCAAAACCACTGAGTCGGATGATCTTTAAAGTCATTTCCAACTTTTCAGTCCTGGTGTTTTCTGTCTCAGTATTGCCCACTCCATCGCTGAACGTGGGCGTGGTTTAAGAGATGCTGCTTCATCTTGGGGCCTGTAATTGCATCTCTTACTTCCTAGGTCAGTGGTTCCCAAATGGGGGTGATTCTGCTCCCCGCCTCCCCAGGGGACAGGTGGCAGTGTCTGGGGATGTTTATGGTTGTTGTAGCTGGGGGTGTCCAATGGCATCCAGTGGGTAGAGGCCAGGGATGCTGTCAAACATCTGACAGTGCACAGGACAGTCCCCACAGCAAAGGGCGAGCCAGCCCGAAATGTTAGTAGCACGGAGGTTGAGAAACCCCATGTCAGACCATATAAACTGAAGACAGAACGCTATTGGGTGAGGTGGGAAGATGCCCATCAGTTCTCCCTCTGCCCAGCCCAGGCTGACAAGGCAAGTCTGCTCTCAAGTCCTCCCTACCAAGAGCTGCCCCCGTCTTGGATCTGGGATATGGAACACCAGCGCCCTGGGGACAGTGGCACACAGAGCTCCCCAGTTAATTTCTGGAAAGACACTTGTATCACTTGACACACAAGCACTTGTACTGGCCCAAGGTTCAACCTGGACCAGGCAGTGGCGATAGTGATAGAAACATTCAACTTTTCACTTGCTCGTTTAACGAATATTTATTGATTACTTATTATGTATTGAGAACAATTCTAGGTGTTGGCGAAATCGCGGTGAATAAAGCAATGTCTCTGCCTTTATAAAGCATTCTAGTCGGGGGGAGTCAGAAGATATAAGACTTGGGAGGTAAGGAGTGCTGTAAGAATTACCACGCAGGGAGGCGTGTAGAGGTGGGGAGGGGACAACAGCCAGGAGAAGCCACTCTGTTGAGGCAACATGGCAGCGAAGTTCTGAAGGCTGCGGATGTCTAAGGGGAAACAGGGTTCCAGTCAACAAGAGCATCCAGACCAAGTGAGCTGGATGGAGCCATGCTGCATCCCAGGACTATTCACAGCAGCTCAGGGAATATGCAGGTGCCTGCAAGAAGGTGGGTGTTCCCAGGGCTGGGTCTCCGGTACCTGGTCAGCCCAGCCAGGTGTTCAGATTTTATTCTGAGGGAGATGGAAAGCCATTAGAGCACGTGGAGACAGCATGAATGGATTTATGTTTTTAAACGCAAAAAAACAACCGAAAACCATTTGCCAGATTTCAGTTGTCTTGGCCGCTCCACCCATCGTTTTCAAAGGAGCAGTCTCAGAATGTTCACACTTTCTCTTTTTGCATTTAAAGAACAGAACAAACACACAAAACAGCAGCCTGCCTTTCATCATAAAGGCCCTCCCGATGTTCTAAGCCAGAGATTATCACGGCTGGTTTTGCCAGCCCCGAGAGGCCAGATGGAGCTGAGTTCTGAATAGCTTCAGACTATGGCGAAGTTCTCAAGTTTAATAAAAGAAATTAATGCAAATTCATTTCATTTGAATAGAAGAAATTCCTTGCCACACATCATTTTTAGCAGAGAGATAGGTTGGGGTGAGATGAAATCAAATCCCCGAGCCTGCATTCCAGAAAGGCTAGGATCACGGATTAATACTGGAAGTCCAAGAACGGCAGAGGCTATGCTATCTATAATTTATTCATAAATTGCCAGCTCTTCCCAGACAACTTTTCAAATAAAACGTGACACTTGTTTAAATATTTACTGGCTTGTTGACCCTTTTTTTTTTTGTTGTTGTTAATTAGAATTTTTTTTAAAAGAAAACAAACATTGTAACAGCAAATTAATCCAGACAGCTCTGACAGTGAGATTGCTCAGTCAGGCTATGGTTAAGTGTTGTTGTGATTTACTAAAATTATTGTATCTCAGGGGAGAAATCAACTAGAAATATCAGAAATAGTCTCTGAATGTAAAAAGGTTAAGGCCCGCCCTTACCCTCGATCTGTGATTATTAAATTAGCACAATAGATGTAAAAGCATTTGTTTAAAATACAAAGAGATGTCAGCGATTGTTTTTCTGTTATTTTCCCTGAAATGTGTGTTTAGCCCCAGACCTACTTTTCCTCCAAGAAGTGGTTGGCTGAACAATTCTGTAGCTGGTCCTATAAAACAAAAAATCTATTTTAAGATGTTGCATTGGAGTCCTTTGCCTTTTTATAACTTTTAAGGGCTCTTCGCTTTTCAGTAAGTGCCTTCAGGTTAAGTTAACCCTTCCTATCCACTCCCCCCTGGGGCTCCAGTGAAGCCAGGCTTAGAGTACCTTCAAGATCACAGTGACAGACAGGTTTTATGTGTCCTGACTTCAGGCCTGGGGGCTCCAGTTGCCCTTGCCAAAAAAGTTGACTCAGAATGTCTCAGCAAAAAATGTCTGACCCCCAGCAGCAACTGTAGCCAGTGGCTACCATGCAGGGATGCCTGCATCAGCCGGGCTGCAGAAGGGGGTTCCACAGGGAGAGAAGCTGTCATGGAAAGGGAGTAACTTTCCCTTTCGTGGCCACAGGATCTCTCTAAATGGACTAGATTTAAAGATAGTGTTGCAGCTGCAGGATGATGTTAATAACAATGGAATGTCAGTTGGCTCGTTAGAGACAGCCAACGATGGAATGTGCATTTAATCCTCACAAAGGCCAAAAGAGGTAAATAATTTTGTGACCCGCTTATCTCTGATGCTGAAGCCAAGGCTCGGACATCCTGCTGACTCTACTGCTCCCCTTCACTAATGTGCCTGAGCCGGCGTTCCCAGCTGGGGAAGAGGAGGTGCCACACCCTGACACCCGGAGGGTTCCCTCGACCCCTGTGATGCTGTCACCAGGGCATTTGCTGGGGACAGCAGCCTCTCCCCTCTCACATAAGCCCTGTGGCAGGTCAGCAGTCTAACCGGCGACACAGTGAGTTAAAGATAGCTTCCAATCCTTTGCCACCTCTCTGTCCAAAAAACTGAAATCTACGGCCATTCCCTTGGGAGAATGAGGGCCGGCCCTTTGACTTACTGTGACCACTAGAATGTAGCAGGAGTGAAACTGTGTCACTTTCCAGGCTTGGCCTTAGAGATCCCCAGCTTCTGGTTTTGTCTGCACGGAACACTCCCTCCGGGAACCCCGCCACCAGGCAAGAAGAAGCCACAGAGAAGAGACCACGTTGTTTCCCACGCTCATCTACAGCCCCAGGTGAGTGCCCAGCCGGCAGCCAGCATGAACTGCCAGCCCCATGAGTGAGTCATCTGGGATGTTCCAGCCCATTTGATGACACGCAGAGCAGAAGAACTGCCCAGCTGAGACCAGACAAGTCCAGCCTCATATAAGACAATCAGCGCTGGTGATAGTTGTTGTTTTAAACCACTGAGTTTGGGGGTAGCTCGTTTCACAGTAGACGATCATCAAAACAGTCTGTTTATGCAGGAAAGATCCGGAAGGTGTTGTATGTGTGGTGCACCGGGCTCCGAGGTGACGTGGCCAGCGGGAGCTCTCCGCTCGCAAGATCCTTCTTTTGCATCTTGGGTAGGGCATCTCTGGGGAGGGCTGTGTAGGGAGGAGAGGCACCTGTGGCCCCAGTGGGGTATAGCACACGTGTTTCTTTCCATGGCGCTCCTAGAACACCTTCATTTCTGAACATCCAGTTATCTCCAGGAGCCTGGTGAGGCACTTGACTAAAGCTAGGGGACAGATCTGTCTACCCCAGGATTAGGGAGAAGAGAGTCTTAGAATTGATACCCAGTGAGCTTTCAGGGGCTGGAAAAAAAACAGCAGCTCTTTCCTGCACAACCAAGCTTTTTTAAAAAAATATTTTTGTTGTTGAATTGAGATGTCATGACTGCCCCTCTTTCTTTGGCAAGCTACCGAATTACTCCTGCTGAAGTTATTGTGAGAGTTAAGTGTGAACATATACAGACAGTTCTCAGCCCCTCTGTGGTTTAGGTGCTCAATACATAAATGCCCCTCTGTGGTTTAGGTGCTCAATACATAAATGCCCTTTCTGAATTTATAGTGGTTTTTGTTTCCACATTAAAGTGGATCTTGACTCTATAATAGGTTTACCTCTGAAAAGGCAGCTAATTCTGATGTGTTATATTAGGTGAGCCTATTCAAGCGTTATCTTCAAACCCGTTGTTTGGACCTCAGGCAGGATCTATGGGACTCTCCCTAAATCAAAGCGATCTTCATAAAGTCATAAGAGGAGGCAGACAGTCTTCGTCCATGATGCTTTTTTTAGCTGAATAAAGGCTCTTTTTAAAACTATGCCGGCATCATCATTTTTTTCAACCTGCTCTTCGGCAAAAGGCAAGATGTTTGCTTGCTGTTGGGGTCCATTAGCCTCTCATCCACTGTAAATGGACGGGAGGTCTCAGATCCATTTACACCTGGCGAAGAAGCCTGCTTACCCCACTTGGTGTTTATAGCTTCGTGCTGTACGTCTGTTTCCCCACAGATGTGGGGCCATCGGGATCTCTAAAACCCTCCTGGCTTCCGATCAATTTCCACGGCAGATTCGCCAGGCTTCTGAGTTTTCCAAGAAAACTGAACACCCCTGCACTCACCCCGTGGACTAAATCAGCTTTGAACTCTGGAAAACAAAATTTCTTTTGGGGTTGGCTTGGAGAGGCAAAGGGAGGGCTGTATTTCTTTTTCATTTGTTTGTTTTTTTTTTGCAAGAGACACAACCCCAACGTTACTTTTTTTTTCCCCCAAAGAGTTCGAGGCGATGAGGCTGACACACTGAGGTGGGACAGAAGTTCTATTTCTGCAGTTTCCTTAAGGCAATAAAGGAAGCTTAGCGGCCATGGGAGTCTGCTTAATGAGCAGGTTATACAATATTCATCGTGTTGAGTTTAACTCTTCAAACAGAAGGTCTAATTGCGAAACGAAATAAAAGCAGCTAAACTGCAGATGTTAAGACAACAAAGCTCGGAAGAACTCCCTCTGTTGATAAAGCTGCCCTTTCGCTGCTTCCTGTACTAACTGCCACAGTGAATCTCTGTCCTCGGCAGCTTTTCCCTTTAGCTCTGTTCTGGCTGAGACGCTACGGGGTCTAAGGGGGACACTGAGAGGCCTGGCACCACCCTCTTCTCAGAGGATTATTTTCCTGATGCCCACAGAGGGAGGGGTGCTGTCGTATTCCGCTTTAACCCAAACAAGGCTGCTCTCGCCCACCCTCCTGACATGCGCAGTCTCGCCACCATCACTCCCGGCAACCGCATCCCCTGTAGGTTCCCTGAAGGACACTTCCATCCGCCTGTGGCAATACTGGGTGTACAGGTAGCGAAGGCCAACGGCCACGGCCATGCCCAAGGTGGCCGAAAGGCCAAGCAGGATTCCCAGCTGCGGGATCCGGAGCTGGATCCCCGAAGGGGCACTGGCTTCATCTGGCCCAGCCTCAGGCCTTGGGTTGCCCTTCCTGGGGTGTCCCACGCCAGCTTCTCTGTTGCCCTCCCCCACTCTTCGCTCCTTGTGCTTTGACTGAGGCAAGAAGCTAGCAGAGGGCCTGGATGCCTTTGACTGGCCACCGGCAATGGGTGGCCTGGACGTGGCAGGGGTGTGGAAGACAGGGGTTGTAGGGTCAGCCCCATTCCCAGTCAGTGCTTCAGAGGACCAGAGACGAGGATGGGTAAGATGGACAGTGCGCAGAGGAGGCCTCATTATGGTCCTATTAGAGGCCTTCATCTTGTCCTAGAAAAGCAAAGGCAAAAAGAGAAATCAAAGGAGCTGGTCTTCCCCCAAGCAGCCACTGAACTTTGCAGCTCACCTGAGTTCCTTAAAGAATCCCGGGCAGCCGCTGAAAACCCAGCCTCACGCTTGCTCTTTTAAAAACTCAAAGTAAAACACCCAAGCAGATAAATATGTGCTTGTTATTGATGGGGACGGGGAGGCTAATGGAAACCCCACAGAGAGAGCATGGGGCCAGTTACAGGAATAAACGTAGGGTCCTTTAAGGGGCTTCCAGACAAATATGGGTGACTGTCGTCTCCAATGGCTGAAAGCTTTGAGTGTGGCTTTTTATGCTAGGACCCATGCAAGAGGGACCATTTAATCTTTCTGCAGGTTCCAATAAATTTGAGTAGGGATATTACCCCATGTTTTATTTTGTGTTCCTTTTAAGACATCAAAGGAAGAGTAAATCACTGGGCATGTACATTTTATATTGCCCATTGATCTAACCTCTGGGACTATATATGGTATTTTGAGGCCAGTGTTATGAAGGAGAGGGTTGGGGAGGAGGAGAGAGGAATTATTAACCAAAGCTAAGTGGGAAAACAAATCACTAAAACCATCAATTTCTACAATTGCCGATAACTTCAGAGACACTGCATATAATGGAAAGACTGGTATTGATTGGGAAAAGATGCTGTGTATATACCATACCCTCACCTCCTTCTCTCTGATTTTGGCTACTAGTCTAATAGCTCTGATTTCCCAGCCTGGAACTTCCCACTCTGAGGTCAAAAACACCAGACCGTCTGCGCACGCACAACTGTCACCTGTTCCTCTCTGTCCGTGGGCAGGCAAGTTTCCAATGAATCAAAGCTTAGGTCATTCTGAGGCCTAAAGGGAAGGAAAAAGGGGCTGAGAAGGCATCTCTAAGTATTTGGATCAAAAAGAAACCTTTCCCACCGCTGCTTGGGTGTACTGACACAATCATATTCCTTGGAAACACTCTTGAGTTTGTAACTGGGGGCTGGAGAGGGAATGGGGGTGGTGAGGTGAGTGAGGATGGCAGACTCCCTGAATGCTTTTGTTTATTTGTATAAAATGTATATTTATAGGTTATAAATGTATCCATCTAAGAATAGAGCCTGTATTTAGATTTCATTTTATTTATAGCAGCACCTCAGAGACCTCGCCCCTGTTTAAGAGTCCAGCTTCCCCAGATGATTTACATACCCCGACCTCTGACCAGTGGCCCTTCTGCAATCAGTGTTTCTCACACACTTAAGAATAAATATTGGGGAGGAGGCTATAGCTCAGTGGTAGAGCGTGTGCATAGCATGCACGAGATTCTGGGTTCAATCCCTAGTACCTCCATTAAAATCAATCAATCAATCAATCAATCAAATTACCCACTTCCCCCCAAAATAATAAATATGGTTGAGATCTTTTTTGGTCCAACTCTAAGAATGTTCCATTCCCTCAGCACCCTAGTGTTTGGCCTCATTCCAGCACCTGCCCTGACTGGCCCACCCCCTGGCCATTACCTGTGGTGAGGGCCAGGGCTGGAAGCAAGGCTCTCTGGAGGGAATCTCCCAAGGGCCACAAGCCTCTCCAGCCCACGGATATCCAGGGATGGTTCTAGCGTTGGGCTGCTGTCCCCGCGGGGTTGCTGGCCATCGCTGGCTACAGCAGCTGTGTGTGAAGATGGTTGGAACAGAGTCTCCAGACCCCCAGGAAACTCGGTCGCCCAGACGCTGGCAGGAGCGGCATCTAAGCTGTCCTCTTCGGCGGCTCCGAGTAAGGTCGCAACAGAGACGTCTGTGCGCTGCTGAGAAGGAGCAATGGGGAGGCTGGCAGGTAAGCGAAGGCCCAGAGACACTGCGGAGAGAGAGGAGAATGTCTCCCTTGTACTGATTAGCGCACGTGACCAAGACAGTGGGCTCAATGCTTAGAGACTTTAATGCGCCTGAGGTCAGACCATTAAGTGTGAGCCCCTCACAAGTGTCACCATAGGGATGATCTTCCCAGTAATAGAAGCCCCTGACCAAGCAGCAAAGCACCCCATTTCTTTTGTCTTTTTAAAGAGTAAGGGGGGAGGGATAAATTAGGAGTTTGCAATTAACAGATACACACTACTCTATATAAAATAGATAAACAATACAGTCCTACTGTGTAGCTACTGTATGGGGAACTATATGTAATGTCTTGTAACAACTTACAATGGAAAAGAATCTGAAAAAGAATACATATATGTATAGAATAGATAAACAAGATCATACTGTACAGCACCTGGAAACATATACAAGATCTATGGTAGCTCACAGAGAAAAAAATGTGACAATGAATATATGTATGTTCATGTATAACTGAAAAATTGTGCTCTACATTGGAATTTGACACAACATTGTAAAATGACTATAACTCAATAAAAAATGTTAAAAAAAGAATATATATATGTATATGTGTAACTAAACCACTTTGCTGTACACCTGAAACTAAGACAACATTGTAAATCAATGAGATTTCAAAAAAATTAAGTTTTTTAAGAAAAACAAATAAATAAATAAAGAATACACTCTTGGCCTTCTGGGGCTTATGCATCCTTAACAGTCACCCATCAGAGAATCCAGAAACCACTGCAACCCGTCTAGTTTTTCTCACCTCTGCCTAGAACTGCTTCTAGCTGGGGGAAAAAAAAATCACAGATTTTTGAAAGCCCTAGACCTTTCTTGTCATATTAGTAATGCTAAATGTTTCCCCAGCGATGATGAGGACCTGAGCCTCTGCTCGGGGCAGAGGTGCGATCCCTGCCCTCCACTGCCTCCTTCCCGGTCTGTGATGGGCTCACATGATGGCCCGGAACATCAGAAATAGCTTCACCCAGGGCTGCAAACAAACCAGTCATGGTCTGAGTTCAACGTTTCACTCTGCTAATTTCTGATTTGGGGCAAGTCCTCCAGAGCATCAGTTTCTTCTTTTGCAAAATGATAGCAGTAATGGTACCTCCAGCACAGGACTGTTGAGGAGGTAAAGTGAAATCAGCTATGTGGACGCATGAAGGGCTGCACCCGGTACAGATGCATCCCGCACTGAGGGTTTCCCTCGATGATGATTAGAGTGACCAAGATGCTGTTCACCAAAAAAATGCTGCCAGAAGTTTCTATGCCCAGAGCTCCAACTGGGTTGGATTGAATTCTCTCTCTCTCTGCCTCTTTTTTTTTTTTTTTTTTGGTGACACTTTGTTCTAATGTCTTCATTTCAAAAAAATAGCGAGATTGGAGTGAAAAACGAAGAAGGCTTACACAGACACATAGAATTTAGCACAAATTCTGGCAGTTTTAACTCCTGCCTGAACTCTAAATGCACGCGGACACTTTCCCACACAGCCGGTGTGCTGGGCAACGTTACTGGTGCTGGACATGCAGAAGTGATGCGGGCTGGTAATTGCTGTTTCTGAATTTAAAATCTAGGAGAACAGACTTTTAGATGTGCAACCTTATAAATCACAGCGTGATGAGACCTTTAATCCAAAGCTAAAGAAAACAATTACATTTGCCTACCAAGAAGTAAGGGGGAAAGTTTCACAAGGGAGATATTTGAACTGACCTTTTAAAGATAAATAGTTCATCATGAGCAACAGTTCAGTGTAAGGAAATGCCACAAAGCAAAACATGGAGTTACAAAAGTAGGTCATGCCTAGTGGAATCAGCATGACCTCAAAGTGTCCCCGAGGTCTGCTGGAAAAGAAGGTTGAGAAACACAATATACTATATTCCCAGTGGGGAAGTTTATAATTCACATTTGCCTACTGAAGTCTTCTTACAGTTAAGAAATCTATTTTACTTTGTCAGACGACACCTCCTCCAACGTGCCTGTGTGTGCATCACACACATGGACTCGCTTTTCCTTTGGGAAACACTGGGGCTTGGGTGGAGGAATGGGCCGGAAAGCAGGCAGGAGCAGAGGGGAGGAATGTGAGTGGCATAATACAGACTCTACCCCGTGGCTGCTGAGATTAGGGTTGGCCACCCCTGGGGGATAAGGTGCCCAGGGTCAGCCATCAGAGAGGCTACAGGACCAACAGCACATATCTTTCTGAAGCCTCCCTTCTATTCATATTCACACTGAAACATGCCAGGGATGAGAATGCAACATCTGAGCGATGTGTTACCCGGAGCACAAGACTTCAAACACATGTTGGGTATGCGGGGTCTTCTTCAGGCCCCACTCTCAGACCCTGAGACCTTCTCTCTGGTTTTAGGAGAGTCTTGGTGGAAAGGTTGGAGGAGCAGTGCTGGCCAAGGGGAAAAAGACGAAGGTTTGGGTCACAGGCAGGGATGGGAGGTGGCCCAGAGTTGGCTCTGGGACTGTGTCTGCTAGACTAGCAAAGTCAGGGATTCAGATCGGATCCCAGCCTTAACACGTTAGCCAGGAGTAAAGGAAAGAATCAAGGAAAGTGGGATCTAACAGATTAAAGGTTGGATCTTCTGTGCAGGTGATTGGATGCCTTTACAAATGCATCTGCGGGGAGCACTTAACCAGAAATAAATAATGCAAACGAGTTCTATTTCACCAGGAGTTTTCAGGTAGGTCAAACATTCTCTAGCCAGTTAGGTATTTTTTCCCCCCATTGTCTATCTTTGTTTATTTGTTTGTTTTAGAGGGGGAGGTAATTAGGTTTATTTATTTTTAATGGAGATACTGGAGATTGAACCCAGGACCTCGTGCATGCTAAGCACACACTCTACCACTGAGTTATACCCTCCCGCTTATTTTTCTTTCTATGTATTTTCAGAAGTACCTGGGCGAATGGAGTCTAAAGTCCTGTGACGAGCCAGGAAAAAGATCCATTGCCCTCAAAACAGCCTCTCATTCCTGGTTCTGTTCTCCAACCCAAACTGCAAAGAGCCATCTACCTACCTTGAAAAGTAACAATAAAAACTGGATGAGCTTTTATTAAAAAAAAAAAAAAAGGCTGGATTCTTTCTTTCTCATGCTCCTTGGGTAGCCTCGGGGGCCTGGGGAAAAGAGCTGAAATATTGCAGTGATTGGTAAGCGGGGGAAGGTCTGTGCTGTTTTCCAGTTCTGCAGCTCAGTTCCAACACTCCACCCCAGGACCCAGCTTAATCTGTGAGGCTGAACTGGACAAAGTGTATTTGCTGCAGCAAACCCAGCACTTGTAAGCATCCCGCCAGCCCCGCCCACAGCTGTGTGATCACATCCCCAGGAATCGTTGCAGTCAGCCAAGGCCAGTATGCCTTGTGTCCCAGGAGCTGGAAACTGACAGTAGTCGCTCCTAAGTGAAAATCAGTAACTATGAAAATAATGCTGTGGACCAGGACAGCGCGGACGGCGGAGAGCTGTACCTGGCGGGGTTCCTTCCATACCCTCCGGCGTCTGCCTGGGGGTTGGCATCCGTGAGCCGGGCTCCACGTGGCTGTCAGAATGGGCTCTGCTGTGTGTCTGTTGAGACACAATAGATGATTCAATCCTTGCCCAGTAAACGAAATATGACTGGACGACTGATAAACTGTGGAAAAAGAAAAAGAAAAAGAAAGCAGAGAGATTCGAGGATTTAGTGTCCTTAAATCACACCTTGGACCATCCTTATAGAAAGGAGAGAACAAACAAGAAAAGAACACAAGTCTAGCTGGAGGGAAGAACTTAGAGAGATGATTGTGTTACCCCTTGGGTGACTTCATTCTTTTTAATAACAAAAACTCAAGAGCAGCCAATAATTAAAATAGGAGATGATAGGTACAAATCAAGACTCCTCCTGAATACATATAGTCATTAAGAACCTCATTGGGCTGGGGGTAGAGCACAAGCTTAGCATGCACGAGGTCTGGGGTTCAATCCCCAGTACCTCCAATAAAAAAGAAAAAAGAATCTCATTTGGACTAAAAGGTGTCTTCTAGAACTGCGTTGACTCAAAAGGTTTCATTTTCAACTTTCTTCACTGTGACATCAACTGAATTACTCCGTTAATTGAGAATTTTAAAATTCTGTTGTACAATTGTCTAATCCTATTGGAATTATA
Organism: Vicugna pacos; assembly: GCF_048564905.1. NCBI lineage: Eukaryota > Metazoa > Chordata > Mammalia > Artiodactyla > Camelidae > Vicugna > Vicugna pacos. Next base: position 17,865,453 of record NC_132988.1, read on the forward strand.
AATTCAATTGAAAATGAGGGATAAATCACTAACATTCTAAATAACATTTTGAATACATAATGCCTTTCTTCAGGGAAAAGTCATTTGCACCAACATTATCTCATTTATCCTCCCCAAAATTTCACCAAGGTAGGGATTATTGGCAAGTACCATTTTTCTCACTTTAAGTATTCAGAAGGCAATTATGAAAATGTGATTAATTTAGCTGAGGTCACCCAGAGAGTTAAGGCACAAGCAAAAGTCATGGTTCGTCTATACATTCTTAAGGTGGGAAAAGGTCCCGGGAAGTGACAGAGCACAGGGGGGCTCGGGAGCCACTTCTGATCAGTGACTGGGCCCCTTTGCCTGTCAGATGGAGATAACAGCTTCTAAACGACTTCCTCAGTAGCACAGAGCGGCTGAGATGGTAAATCTAAAAATAGCAATGGAGGTGCTTTGGGAAATAAAAGTAATGGCACTGGTTGAAGGACTTCAGACAGGACACGTCCCCTGCATTGGCTCTGTACCAAAGGCTGGGCACAAGCTGGGTACACCATCCGTCAAGTGGGTCCTGGCCTTTCTAAGTGGGGTTTTCCCTTTGCTGTCCTGTCTGCGTTAGGCCACCAGGAAGAGATGGAAAGGGCACCCTGAGAGGCGGGGACCTCATCCCTCATCTCTCACTGCTCCCAGCACAGAGGGGACAACCTAGAAGGGAAGCGTGGGGTCTGGGTGCCTCCCTCCCCTTCGGCACAGCCTCCCTCTTCTCTATATGAGGGTGTGGGGAAAAGGCACTGAGGAACACACACCCTTTCTTAAAAACCAAACCAAAAAAATTTGCTTTCTTGGTAAATGTGAATGTTTGAAAAAGATGACAAAGCCAGTGTCTCATTTTGAGTAACAATGACACTTCTACGGCGCGCGCGGGTGCCAGGAGCTGTTCCAAAGCACTCGGCATCTGTTGGCTCTTTCATCCTCACGCAGCCCCACGAGGTGGGTCTGTTGCCAGCACCCCCATCTGGGGGACAGTAAGCGGGGGCACAGAGACGTCCGTGGAGTGTTCACAGTCTGTCTGCCTCTGTCTCTCCTTCCTGCTCTCCCATCAGTAGCTCTTTTGTCCCCTAGTGAGAATTTCCCGGAGAGGCCGGCCAAAATTCATCTGTGATTCTCAAGGAGGAGGGGAAATCCCACACTCTTGGAGCACAGAGAATGGCAGAGAGAGGAATTGGGGGCGGTTCTTTTTTAGTCATCCTTGGAATAGACTCTCTAGCTGGGGCAGCCCCAGGGACTCTGTCCTTGTCATACAGAGGGGGTGGCAGGTGAGAAACAAGAAGGAAGGCAGGAGAAGCCCCCTCTCTCCTAAGGGGAAGTTCAGTTACTAAGAACCAGAACTTGACTCTCTTACAGGAACCTGATGTCCCCCACGGGCTGGGCGGGGGCCTGCCACTCGAATGACAGGTGTCTCTTCCGGGACTTGTCCGAGTGGGTGACACTGTTGGCCTCTTCAAAACAAGTCATCAGTTTGGAATGAGGAGGAATGAAAACAAAAGCGCCGACTATTTGATGATCCGACACTCTTCGGGCCTGAAGTAGAAATCCCATGAAATCACGACTGCTCTTCACAGTCACTGCAACAGAAAACAGCCATTCAAGGTGAACACGCTGGACGTAGCTCTGCCTGGTGATTTTATGTGAGTGCTTTCAAGACAAAAAGCTTAGGACCAGTGCAGCCCCCAGAAAGTAAACAATTCATTAGGGAAAAAAAAAGGTTGAAGTGCTACTTCATACCCTAAATAAATTCCATTGGGACCAAAGATCTGTAAAAATGAAATACTGAAGAACTAGAAATAGTGGTTTGGCTTGCTTTTGGTTGCTGTTTGTTTTGTTTTAGTTTTTGCTTCAATACTGGAGTTAGGGGTGCCTCTCTAAGCAAACCCCAGTAGCCATTAAGGAAAAGATAATTTCTTAAAATTCTCAATATAGAAGAAATTTTTAAAAAAAGATAAATTGAGAAAAGTATTTGTAAGATACAAAACAGATAAATGTACAAAGAGTTATGGTGAATCAATAAAAAGATGACCAAACTGAAAATTATCAGTAGACACAAACAGAAAAAAAAACAAGCTCAATCATGATTTTTAAAACAATTTTAAATGAGATACTAGTTTGCACCCCTAATATTAACAAATTTCAAAATGTGTCATTATAACCAGTATTGCTATGACAACAGAAAAACTAGGGCACTCACTCAGTGATGCGAAAAGTATACCATGAAACTCTTTGAGGGGGTAACTCGATAATATTTTCCATATGTAAACTGCAGTTACCTCTGATTAGATGCTACCACATGGATGGACCTAGAAACATTACAGTCAGTAAAATAAGCTAGGCTCAGAGCGACAAATATTATATGAGTCCATTTATTTGAGGTACCCACAGTAGGCAAATACAGGTTCACATATCACATGTGTGTGAGAAATAAGACTTTATTCTGTAGGTCATATGATTGATTTAACTGGTTTCCTGTTGATGGATATTCGCTTTTTCTACTTTTGCACTATAAACAATTTTGATGGACATCCTTATACAGAGAACTTTCGCTCATTGTATGGGTCAGGATTCTTTCAGTTGCAAGCATCAGAAAAGCTGATTAACAGAAACTTAACTACTGAAGACATTTAACTCCCTCTCCTAAGTCTGGAAGTGGAGTTTCTATATTTGGTGAAACTATTCAACGACGTTAAGATCCTAAGATGTTTCCATTTTCCTGCTCCGCCAGCATCAGTGTGTTGGGTTTTCACGCCTTGGTCACTGGACAGTCTCAGGATGGCTGCCACAGCTGTAGGCTTCACACTGGCATCAAAAGTGGAATAAAGGGCCTGTGGGAGAAGGTAACTATACTCACATCTCATAATAAAGACAATGTTTATTTTTTATTTTATTTTTTAAATTGGGGATTAATTTTTTTAAATTGAAGTCTAGTTGATTTACAATGTTGTGTTAGTTTCTGGTGTACAGCCTAGTGATTCAGTTATAATATATGTATTCCTTTTCATATCTTTTTTCAATACAGGTTATTATAAGATATTGAATATAGTTCCCCATGCTGTACAGTAGGAACTTGTTGTTTATCTATTTTATATATAGCAGTTTTTATCTGCAAATCCCAAACTCCCAGTGTATGCCTCCCCACCTCCTTTCCCCCCAGTAACCATAAGATTGTTTTCTATGTCTGTGAGTCTGTTTCTGTCAAAATAATTCTTTATAATAATGCTATTTGTGCCCCCTTCTCTTCTAAAGGTTAATATCAATGTAGAAATTAGTTATGTGGTTTTCATGATGCAAATATTTCCTGCTTATTTTTGGCCACATAACTGCTGCTTGGGAAGAAGTGAAACATCAGCCTAGGAAGCTCCCTCCTGGGGCAAGAGCACAACTCGGATTTTGCCACTAGGGTGCTGGGGCTCCTGGGGGGTCTCTCAAAGCCTCACCCACACGTACCTGGAACGGTGTCACCTGGTGAGTAGGAAGACCTGCCGGTGAGAAGGGTGATGGGGTGAGTCCTCGGGTTCTGAGGGTGTGCGGGGCTGTGCTTGGGCTGCATGTCCACACAGGCCCCCGAGCCGGCCCCGGGGGAGAAGGCAGATGAGCAGGACGCCAGGCAGAGGGCCGCACAAGCCCAAATGGGGAGGGCGGCGGGGACCCTCATCCTGCCCTTTCCCTGGGTCACGAGAAACAGCAGGCTCAATCCATATGCTATTTAGGAGAACGACATGACGTGCTTTTGACTGCGCCTGACCTGAATCCCGCACTGCCTTTAAATCTGAAATACCTCTGGGGCCGCCTCTCCTGATCACCAGCACTCAAGGTCAGGATCAAAAAGACAGACCAGACTATAGGAAGTGTTTCATTTCTAAACACTTACTTTGAACCTCTCTTCTTGTAATTTTCTTATAAGCCTGCTTCTTTTTAAAGAGAGGATATACTAATCACATCAAAGAAATAAGACCAGAAAATGTTTGTGTCCTGACATGGACTCTTTACCAGCTGTCTGATGTCTAAGGGCAGTGCGAGCTGTAACGTATCATTGCTGACGTGAGACACCCAGCATCCCAGTGTGGGCAGGCATCACGGCATACGGTGGCTCGGTTCGTCATCTTATCTCCCTAATTGCAAATTACAGAGTTAAATGCTACAAATCTGCCGACTCTCAGTTACTGAGAGGGGATTGTTAAATTTGCAATGCTTTGCTATCACCTCGTCCTTTCTCCTGTTGACTGTTTTTCATTATTTTACTGCTTTTTCCCAGAGAAGGTAAGCAGGGAAAGTTATACCCAAACCCTATACCTTGTTAAATATTCTGGCAACCTCCCCCCAAAAAAACCCCAAAAACAAAACACCTGGTTCAGAAATTAAGTAAACAAACAAATAAATATAAAATGATTGGGTAAATAACATTTACAGTGTAAATTTCATTTTTGTTTACATCTCTAGTGTCCATCAACAGAAAGAATTGAAAGTTTCCTGTGTCAAAGAAGTTCACAGGTGAAAATAAGGTGAAAGATAACAAATAAGACAGGTGAAGGCTCCCTGAATCAATATTCAGGACTACCGGGTATTCTTCTAAAAAAAATAGCTGTGTGTTTTTACAGTCCTAGGCATCCGTATTTTAAAAGCGCTGTTTTCACTAAAAAATTTAGTGAAACTAGCTCTAAAAGCGGTAGGCTAAGGAGATAATCCAGATGACCGAGCAATCAAGTGTCATCCACTCCCACCCTCTTTCACACACCATCCCACCACCAGCCTTTATATTGACAGACACAGAGGGAGAGGCGGTAGGATCTGTAACTCAAATCTCTCAGACTTGTCCTGAAGAGTCCTTCGGAGCATACCGTTCTCTGCTAAGTTTGCTCTCCACAAAGCAGTAAAAGTAAAAACCTGTACCCAACAGGAGGACATTCCTACAGATTCCCAGACACATTAAAAGACGAGGAACGATGAGCTGTAAAAGCATCTTCTCAGCTGAGGGGACTCAGGGCCTCCCATTTTCGTTCAGAAGGGCCACACAGACACCGCCCCGAGAGCCCACTGGCGGAAAGTGGTCTCCTCTCCCCAAAGGCAGATCAAACACAGATGCCTAAGGAGGAAGTGGGGTGAGGACCACGTCCCACCGATCAGAGCCGAAGCCATATACACATTTCTTGCTTCCCCTCCTTAGATCTCAAAGTCTACTTGAACCAGAAAAACACCCGCTTACCCAGGAAGAGACTCTCCTCCAGGCTTGACGAAACAGTTTCTCCTCTCAGCTCTGTAAAGACATATCCTTTAAACAAATCCTTTCTTCTCCCTTCAGTTTCTCCTCAAATGGGCAGGATGACAGCTGTTACCACTAATCCTCAGCAACCCCAGGAACTGTCCCTCAGAGTCCAAATCCAGTCTTAATCACACTGAGTTCTCTAAGACCACGTCCACATCCTCACAGTTTCCACGTCAACATTGTTCAAGCCGCTGTGAAGAACTGGAAAGAATTGGGACCGGTTTTGCACACGACCGCCGCTGGCATCCTCAGCAGGACACGGACGCCCTCCTCTTGGTCTGCCTTTCAAGGGGAGAATGATCGCATCGAACAAATCTCAGCATTCTCTGCTTCTGAGTCAACAAAGGCTGGAGAAGGTGTCCCCAGTGAAGTGAGACTGAGGCCATCCATGACCAGAGATGAATGCTTGGTACAAAAAAGTACCACCTAGCACACCCCCTCCCCACAAATAGCGCTGCGGCTGGAATTCGCTCATTCGCATGCGCACAAGGATCGCCCTAGACACCAGACAACAGTGCAGAGCCTCAGGTCAGCGGTTCTCACAGTGGGGTCCCCAGAACACCTGGGAACTTGTTAGCAACGCAGATTCCTGGACCTGACTGCAGACATACGGCATCAGAAATCTGGCCCTTCTGGGGGACTGAGCAGGCTGTGACTCAGGCGATGCTGACGTGAGCGCCACTTGAAGAACGCTGGTGTAGATTCCCCGGGCTCCTTTCCAGACCTTGTGAAATCAGATTGTGCAGGAGAGAGTTCTGGAAATCCGTATTTTTTTGTAACGCACCCAGGAGACAGCAGATTCCTTCGACTAGGCAAGTTAGGAAAACACTGAGTTGAAGAATCACCACAAAATCAGTAAAGCCACCAAGCCTCTCGGGGCCCTATCCCAGCTGGGGTTTAGTGATAAAGAGTTGGGCTTCCCAAAGGACATTGGGCTCACTACAAGCGTCACGAATATGGGAGTCTGAACACCGACTTTCATGAGATTAACTGTGAGAACCCCAAATCTTTGTCAGAGTTACATTTGAACTGTATCTAAAACAGTGAGCAAAATTTCCCGTGACAACCAAGAATGGAGAATATTCTAGGATAAGAGGAATGCCTTTTACTACATGCCCCTGACTATAGTCTCAGGATGGTCTGTGGACAAGCAGCACCAGCATCACCCGGGAGCTCGTTAGAAATGTAGACTCTCAGACCCCCACCTCAGAGCTACTGAGTTGGTTTCTGCATTTTCGCAGGCTCCCTAGATTGTCTGTATGCAAGTGAAGGCCCGGAAGCACTGCTCCAGGGAACCGACCCAGATCTCAGCCCTTGGGAGAGCCCCTCATACCCTGTGACGCCACCCCTCCCACCATGACTGGTCAGAGGTGGCCACCTTACCCGAGACCAGCCAAGCACTGGTGGGGCAGCGACCAGCCAGACTGCCTTGGAGAATCGAGACCTTTTGAGAAACACAGCTCGTCTGAACCAAAAGGCTAAGAAAAGTTAGGACTGGAATAGGGGACATACAGGGCCAACCTGAATGTCATTTCTGGGAGCTTGCTCCCTGTCACATCCTTCTTCCCTTGTTTGGAACTAATGTGAGAGCGCTTTCGTGGGTTTGCTTGTTTGTTTTTGTTTTCCACCTCTGAAACTTGACCAGGGAGTCCTGAGAGGGGCCTGGCGTGTTTCAGACATGCCTGGAAAGAAGGTTCTAGGGAGAGGAAAGCCAGGTTGGAAACTTGTGGCAACCAGACGCTGAGGGGATTTGCGCATCATAGTAAGGAGGGCCGGCCACGATGGGTGGGAAGGAGGGAGCTCGCGTGGCTGTGGAAGCAGCAGAGCAGTAGGACGGCAGTGGAGTCCAGAGGACAACTTCAGAAGAGCCGGGGAGGGAGCCCAGGGACTGCGGAGAAGGCCGCTGTACTGCAGGCCCAAAGAAGGATGAGGCGAACAGTGACCATGAGGACAGCGAGAGGGCGGGACTCAGGAGGTCACTGGGAGGCAGATGGGCAGGAGTTGGTGACCAACTGGATGCAGGTGTCCTAGCGAGAATCCCAGCCGAGGAGGTGCTGGGTGCATGGGATTGGGGCCCCAGAGACAGCAGCAGTCAGACATTAGACCCAGTCTCCACTCCGGAAAATACTAATGAAATATAAATAAAATGAGTGACGTAATGGGCAAAGCACCAATTTAGAGAACACAGTTCTAGCCCCATCATGTCTGTTTGGGGTCCAAGTTGCTCGGGCCGCCAAGGTAAGTGGAAGGGAGACCTTCTGCTCTGTAGACCCCCTTTCTTGGTGAGGATCTAGCGTACCCCATACGGGGGGAATCTCAGGGATTGAATCTGGCTCCTCTGAGCCTCTGTCTCACCAGGAGGGAGGAAATCTCAACCTTCTGTTAAGTCAGGAGAGAATCTGGGGGGCCCAGAAAACTAGGGGGAGGGCCTTCCATCACCACTCTTACCCTGGTTTTCCAAGGTCACAAGGTCACCGGAAGGCTGCTGCTCAGATGCATCCGTGCACAGAAAGGCTCACATCTCAAGCCAGGCTGGGCTCTGACGTCCCCAGATGCACTGTGTGACCTTGGCCCTCTGAGGGTCTCCCACCCCCTCCACTGGGTCCCGCACAACTGGGGCACAGATTCCTGCTGCTGGGAAAGGGGAGACATGGCCTACCTCTTCTTCACCCTCCTCCACTCCCTTCCTAGTTGTGAGGACCACAGGCTCTCCCCCGCCACTCCCCCCTTCTCCAGGTCACCTGACATAATCCACCCACCACAGAGAGAGGGATGATGTTCCAACACCCCTGATGGAGGGGTTCTCAAAAGGCCAGCCACTCGGTTAAAGAGGGGGTGGCCAAGAGCTGGAGAGAGCACACGGATGGCTCAATAAATAATTCTGCTATTCACCCAGGTACTAAGAGCTCCTGTTGTTGGAAACCAGAGGAATACCTTATCTGAGATAGGACCCTCATTGCCTGCACGACCACAGCCTCCACTGAGCTGGCTGCACACCCTGGGCCACTCTCTCCACTATTTGCAAATTAGCTCATGAATCCTCATAACCCCAGAAGGGCCTTACTACTATTATCCCATTTTATAGGGAAGGAAACTGAGCCACAGTATCTACTAAGTTGGCAAACATCCTAGAGCTTCCAGGCTGTGATGGTCCCCACAGCTCTGCCACCGACCCCCTTTGTAACCGCATCTAAAATTGAGGATAAAAATCATTCCTGTACCTGCATTTCCACGTTCTTGTGAGGTTCCCAAGAGGTAATAAATAGGAAGCAGGGAGCACTCAGCACAGGGCTGGATACAAAGGAAGGGCTTGAAGCACGTTTCTTTGGGATAGGAGAAAGCCGCAGGCTGAGCTGCAGAGAGGCTGGAGCCGGTGCACAGAGAGGACAGGATTCTGTGCCAGGCAACCCTGAGAGGGTGGCAGGGTGTGAACAGGAGGAAGCAAGAACCAAATTAGGGCTAGAAATAGGGCATCCAGCATCCTGGGCTCCATAGGCATTCCTGTCACCATCCCATCCTGGCGTGCAAGGAAAGCTAGAAAACGTTGCTTTTTTGCTTGAATCTTGCTGGAGTCATTTCACACTAGCGATTTGGCTGGACTTGATACATTAAGAAACTAAATTGTTACATTAACATCCCATGGCTTGGACTAGAAGAGTTACACTAATGCCTTACATAGGAAAAGTGATGCATTTCACAGTTATAAAACAGCAGCTGTGTCCTTCGGTAAATCACATAACATTTCTGGGTTGCCTCTGTATAAAATAAAAGGTCTGAATTAGATGATCTCTTAGATTTCTTCTGGCTAGAGAATTATACATGTTTAAAGTTTTAGTTTAGTCCTGAAGGTATAGAATGCGCTACTCTGAAAGCATCTGGGATGATGGGGACTAAGTCTGGCATTTGAAGTCGGCCACGCCCACACCGCCCGTCTCCCCCCTGGTCTGGGAGCAGCCTTGGAAAAGTGTTTCTAAACCTTCATGAATCCTCAGAGAGGAAGGACCTGCCAAGCTCATCAGCCCAGTCCCATCTCTGGGACATCTTCTTCATTTTCAGATGTCTCTGAAAGGGAGAAGTGGAGACTATGCCTTTGGAGAATGCCACTTTTATCCCTTTTTCAAGCCTCGGTCATGAATTTCCGTTGCCATTGATGTGTTTGTGGATGGACATTGGCTATTCTAGCATCAATACCACGGTGAGTATTGTAATATTTACATAGATAATTTTTTAAAAACCCTACAGATTTCTGTAGTGCTGGGACACTCAGTGTGAGAAAGGAGAACATTTTTCACAGTTTTCTTTAGATTCAACTTTAATTTACTGAAAAAATTGGAAGTTGATGGACATTATATGTACATGTAGCCAACTTTTGACTTTTGCATCCTTCTCCATGCTTCTGTGTACTTTCTTCCATTTAAAACAAAAAGAATGGTTTGGTGCTTTTTTTTCCTCCCCAATTATCCTCTCCTGTATTCTCCTTTTTGAAGAAATGTACAGACAAACAGGACTTTAATCAATATTTGAATGCTTACCATTTTCAAAGCCATACTTAAAAAGACTCAGCCAATGCAAGAGAGTACTGGCAGGATGTCTCCTCTCTAGGAGTTAACGTTTAACTTGGGATGAAGTGGCGAGATGTAAAAGAAAGAAGTCAGACAGTAAGGCAGTCACGTGGCCTTGGTAAGGTAATTAACATTGGTGATCCTCAGTTTTCCCATCTGTGATATGGGGAGGTGATTAGATTTCTCACCGGGATGCTGTTAAGGACTAGATGTCCTTGCACAATGATGCACAGTAATACATCCCAGCTCTAATCAGAAGGAAGATTAAAGCCAGATTACCAGAATTTAGAGCAGAGAGAGAGGTGTTTCAGTCTTAGAGGTTTGGTGGGATTTGGATCGATAGAGATGGGTAGTAGAACATTCAAAGCATGAGGGAGAGCTTGAACAGCGGTGTGAAAGTGGGAAGAAACAGATGGTGTTTATTGACATTATCCAGAAACAAAGTGAGGCAGACCTGATGGAGGGTGATGGAGACAGTGATGTTGATGCGAGGAGATGGAAGTATAAAGAAGAAGCAGTAGGACTGGGAGACTGTTTGGAGAGAAGGGAAGAGTTTTTAAAAATTAGTATTTAGAAAGCCCAAGTGAACCAATAACCTATATGTGAAATAGGGAAGATGGTGGTGTTCGATCTTAGACACACTGGAAATGCCCTCTTAGCATCACTCACTCCTTGGCCAACCTTTACTAAATGTCTACTAGGTGCAGGCAGGCCATGTGCCCAGGGCTGGGCTCCCAAGATGGATAATAACCCAGAGCACCTGCCTCCCCAGGGCTGGTAATAGAGACGCATGCATCAGCAGATAATCACAAAAATACGTGGTAAATGATCAGGAGAGACAGGATCTCATATTACTGCAGCAGTACAGAAAAGGAGCACCTGGGGGTTGGTTAAGAATTTTCTTTTCCCTTTTCAAAACACCCAAACATTCACATCTTTTGATTGGATGTGAGAAATTAGTCTCCAAGATTGGTCTTAAAATAATTCAGGGACATCTACGTTAATGACTCTTTTGTAGCATATTTTTTAATGGAGGTACTGGGGATTGAAACCAGGACCTTGCACGTGCTAAGGATGTGCTCTACCACTGAGCTATACCCTCCCTGCTGTAGCATTTTTTTGAGTCCTACACCACACAATTTCTTTACCTTCATGCAGCCACTTGGTCCCCGACACTGCCCTGCATTGCAGCTGATCAACTTTGTGTGTCCTCTTCTCTACCAACCTGGCTCTAAACCCCTGGAGGGTAGGAGTCATCTTAAAATTGCTCAGCTCCAGTACATAGCACAGTGCCATGCTTCCTGTTAGGTTATCTGTTACATAATGTAGCACAAACAGACGCTAAGGAAGATCAAGGTGCATGCATCTCTCTGTTCAGAGCTCTGTGTGCTCTATTTATGTTAATCATCCTTCTTCTGTTGCAGAAAAACGTGTTACAGCTCAGTGTTATAGTTCAGTTGTGACAGCAACCTGCATCCGGGCGAGAGACCAAGCAGCACTCGGAGAGTTGGAGAACTCAGGTTTATTACGCCAGCGGGGCCAGAAGAGTTAACACTCCAAGCTCTGGACCCCATCTGTAGGTTCACACAGGCTTTTGTAAGCCGCCAGTTTACACTTTGCAACATCATATGCAAATAAGGTATAACAAAAGTTGACTAATTACAAACAAGCTTTGTAGAAATGGACCAATCAGGAGGGAGAGGAATAACCAATCAGGAGTGAGTTCAGGGAACCAATAGAATTTTAGGGGTAAGTTCCGCTTTCTTAGAAGCAAGCTGTTTCAGAGGCAAAAGTGAGCTAGAGCCTCTGGGCCAGGGAACCGGATGGTGCTGGCAGGACAGTAGCGGCCCTGCCTGGGGGTCCTGCCTGCCTTTTTTATGGCGCTTCCCGCCTCACTTCCAGCCTTTCCAGGGAAGCAGGAATAACAGCTCCCATTTATTGAGCTCTTACTCTGTGTCAGGCGCACATGGAGCTCTGCTTCTATGAATTCATCTCATCTTTACAAGGACCCTATAAAACTATGTATTAATACCCTCCCCACTTTTTAATAGATGAGGCATAGAAAGGTGAGAATGACTCATCTGAGGTCACACTACTCACAAGAGGAGGAGCTGAGTTGTAAACCCCTGAAGAGACCCTCTGGAGTTCGTACCCCTAACCCCCTGAGCTGTTAAACTGCCCTTGGATGTTCCTGAAAACTGAAGCACGTGGAGAGCGGGGGTTGCGATGGTTCTAAAGAGCAAATTGAGGACGGCGGCAAGACTTCAGTCTCCTGCTTCTCAGACCAGGGTTTGGAAGGACTTCTGTGTAGGTAGGACATCCAGCGAGAACTTCGCGTCCCTGAGGACCTTGCATCCTGACCTTCCAGAAACGGGCAAACCCACTTCTTCCAAGTACACAGGGGAAAACCTGCAGCGTAACTGGACCTGAGGGAGCCTCAGTCCTGAACACCGTCCAGTGTTTTCCTTCCTTCCATCCACGGCAGGTTTTCTCAAATTAAAGAACATTTTTCGAATTCTAAGGATCTATTTTCTTTACCCCCCCCCTTTTCTCTCTCTCCCTTTTTAAAATAAAGACGGCATTGTGTTTGTTCAAGTACCTAACATCATCCTTCACTTCCGCACCCTTCGCACTGCCTTTTCCCACCACAGAAGCAGTCACATCCTGCAGTTTTATCCATCTCCCCTTATAGAAACCATCCAAGCCTCTTATCCAACCTGCAGCAAGAAGCAGCAAATTGTTTGGTTAGCACCCCAGCTCTGCCCTCCCTTGGCAGTGGGGTCAACCAAAATCTTTTAATGTGAAAGCCCTTCATCAAAATTAAAAAAAATTTTAATACATATTTCAAGACATCTACAAAGACCAAACTCCAAAAATGATTCTCTGGTTCACTTTTTTTTTTAACTTTTATTTTTATTTTTTGTTTGCCTGTTTTTGGAGGGGGAGGTAATTAGGTTGATTTACTTACTTACTTACTTACTTATTTATTTATTAAAAAATTTTTTTTTAAATAGAGGTACCGGAGATCGAACCCAGGACCTTGTGGATGCTAAGCATGTGCTCTATAACTGAGCTACACCCTCCCCTTTTGGTTCACTTTTTATAGACCATTTCTATAGAACCAATTCCTTCTTTTGCTTTATGATCCTCAACTCCAGAGCTGGGTGCACATTCCCCGCTGACCAACTGGAGTTCTGTCACATTCTGTTATCACAGCCATTTCTTCTATTAAAAGGGCACCTGAAACGGACGGACCTCGTTCACTGGCTTCTTGCTAGTCAGCCTCTTGGGCAGCGCTCAGTAATACACCTGCACCTGCCACCAGGAGTCTGGCTGGTGTCATTGCTGAATTATTGAAGTCTTCTGCATGCACCTCTAATATGTGAGGGGACATCACAACTGTGCGAGTCTGAGGCATCTCCGAGAAACACACTCGTCTGCTTCCAACCATACAGCAGTCCAGGAAAGCCGGAAGGAGAAACACCAGACTTCCCAACTCCCAATTAATTCTTCTTTCATATAAAAACACTGCAGTGAAGGAGATCAAATCCACGTGGCAACAGCACCCTTAAACATTTAATGAAAGGTCTACCTTGGGCGGAGCCAACAATACCACTTTAACATCATCCTTTCACTAAACCTAATGCCAAATTGTTTATCTCAAAAGATGGAGAAATAGAGATATCAACTTTAGCATTAGTGTTATTCCCTCACTGAAACATCTCTATTTCCCTCACAAAGCCAAACTCACACAGGTTTTAATGAAAGATCTATAGATAAGCAGAAAATATTAATTTTTTGACTATAGGTGAAGTTTAAACAAAGTTCAAATATGGCAGTCTCCTAATGTTTTGTTTTTCTGGCACGTGTAGAGAAGTAACACAATTTGAAATATACAAGATGTGGCAAAGTCCCAAGTAGAATTTACTCTATATAGCCAAATTTTTAAAAATTACATATATTATATAAATACGTCATTTTAAAGTTTTTAAAGCTCTAAACGTTCTTAGAAACAATGAACAGTACATAGATGTAAATTTTAAAAATATGTGTAGTATATTGTGTATATGTATTTACATGCAATATATTGTATATGTGCTGTCAAATTGTAACAATTCTATCTAACTGAAAAATTAAAAAACAGATGACTGGATAAGGAAGATGTAATATATATAATATATATTACACACACACATACACACACACACAATGGAATACTACTTAGCCATGAAAAGAACAAAATAATGCCATTTGCAGCAACATGGATGGACCTGGAGATCGTCATTCTAACTGAAATAAGCCAGAAAGAGAGAGAAAAATACCATATGGTATCACTTATATGTGGAATCTAAAAAAAGGACACAAATAAACTTATTTACAAAATGGGGTGGGGGAGCTTTTGCCACACACGTTATTTCATTTCTATGGATTTTGAATGGCTTAGACCCATTGAAAATGGATGGTTGGCCCAGGTTCTGAGCTTCCTGGCAGCTAAGTAAGAAAGATGAGTATAATTGGTGTCTATTTCTCATTATCTTCATGGACCATTGGGAGAAAAATGGGCTAAAATAACACAAGGCTAACTAGAAGGATGTTAGCTGGCTGGAAGAGTTCCCCTAAAGTGACCTGAAGGAGACTGTCAGCTCCTCCGTGTCACTTGGCCAGGGCCTTCCCCAGGCTCCTTCCCTCCAGGGCTGTGGGTGGAAGGTGTGGTGAGCATGCCACTCTGGCCTGCAGGTGACCAGCACAGGGAGGAACAGGCAGACGACTGCGTGACAGAGTCATGATGAAAAACAGTCTTGACAGGCCAGAGCAATGAGCTGAATCTAACGAGATGAAATTAAACAAGGACAAATGTTAAGTGCTTTTCTTAGGTCAGAAAAAAAAAAAAAATCCAGTGGCATAAACCCAAGATGGAGAAGATATGGCTCACCAGCAGGCATTTAGAAGGAAATAAAAACTAAAACATCAACTTTGGAATTTTAAAGTACCAGCATGTCACTAAAGACAAAACAAAACGTTTTTAGGGCAATTTTGTCTTTTAAACAAGGGATATGAGTTTTCCATTATATTCTGAGATTACGAGTCTACGTTTGGAATTAGATTCTGGGCACCCTGCTTTATTTCTGTGGAAGATGGGTCTACGCTAACATTAAAAACAATTTTGAAGCAGCAAAGTAATTATCAATCAGCTCTTTCACCCAACACGGTTATTTTCATTGCTTGCATGTTATTATTCATGTGGCAGACTCATTTTAACATTATAATACTAATCATCGTTATAAATGGTTTGGGGGTGGGGTTTTTTCCCCCTATTTTACTTTCTTAAAATGCCGAACTTAATCCACTAAATTGATTTAATCTCCAGTGCCATATTTTGTAGACTGAAAAACATTGGACTAGAGAGCTATTGAGCGGGCAAACTAGAAGGCCAAAAATTCCTTCCAACAATGAGATTCAATAATTCCAGGTTCTCCCAAATTGTGCTAAGTAGCTTAAAAAAAAAACAAAACCCAAACCCTGGTTGAAGTGCCTTTTGTTTCTAGTTTATTCATTCTCTTATTCTAGCTTACTGAGTTTTTCCACTCTTGATTCTAATGTTATCTGTCCTTATAGAGTATCATCTGAAAAATCTCTTACTCCTTTACCTGAGAAATTGATGGAAATATGAAACTATATAGATCCAAGAACAGAAGACTGCAACACATTTTAAGTGTAGTTGTTTGCCCAGCTGTGTTTCTTTGTGAACACTGGTGTTTCTTTTCCAAAAATCAGTAACAAATCCTCCAGTCATACTAACAACTTCTCTATTTTATGTTTGTTCACAAAGTTAAGAAATGTTGTTCAATGTTGTTAAGATTAAGAGACCATGGCTGTGACGTACAGTGGTTGGCCCTGAGGATTAAATGAGATGATGTACACTGAGTTCTCCAGACAGTGCCTGCTCCTGGCTGTTAGCCAGGACGACACTGACCGCGACAATGATGGTGACATCACCGTTATCCTCCTCTAGTTTAGCGGTCTGAAAGCCACACTAATTAAAATACTACGTGGTCCTGACATGCCTTCTTCAAGTGAACCCATACTGCCCCCTAAAAATCACCCCCTTTTTCTGCTAAGTCTTTTGAATTCTTTTGAGTATTTCCGGGTTTTAACCTAAAGTCATTGGTCTGCTGTTTTCCTAACCTTTTCCTCCTTTTTTAAAACCAAGGCACTGGCTCACCTCTCATTTTCTTGGGCTCCTAGGCTCCTAAAGGTGTTTCTTCAAGGTCACCTGAAAGTTGTTTTGTGCAGGGGGACATAATTCAATAAGTTAACTTGGAGGAGCTACAGTCTCCCGTATCTGTTTCTTTCCTAGAAATATTTTCAGCTTGGAGAAATTATTTCATGTTTTAAGAATAAAGAAACTAAATGGGACCTGAGTAGCCTGTTCTCGCCACCTGGGACACCCTGCTGTCCTCATTAACAAGTGGCCTGCCCCTTGGTGGTTCACTTTATTCTGAAAAGCCTCAGCTGACTGGGGGTTTGGGCTTTTTGACATATTCAGGTGGTGGCTTAGGGTCTTTGAAATCAGACTGCTAGGTTTAAATCCCACCCCTGCCGCTTACTAGTGGGGTGCTGCCAAGCAAGTCCCTCTTTGTGATTCAATTTCCTCATTTGCAAAAGGAGTAATAATGCCTATCTCGTGGGCCAGTGCCAATAAGCCTGGAGTACACGCTGGCTGTTGGTATCACCATCCTGTGGGACTCTCTGGACCAATCCTTCACTTTCTCTTTGGAGTTTGTGTACAGGAAGGAACTTCACAACAGTTTCTAACCTTCTGGAGTCTCTTCTCAAAAGATGATGTTTTCTCCGAACTTTTGGGGACCTGCTGTCATAAAGGCTGGGATACATGCCTGACTACGTTCGTGTTTATTTCATTCCGTGGGACACATGCCAGGGTGACAAAGTCACTTTCCCAAATTCCCATCGCTTCCCTGCTCAGTGAGCATTTCCTGCTCCGAGCCCAGTATCAGCCCTGCTTGGTGTTTCTTGCCTGGCAGCCAGGCAAGCCAGAAAATGTCAGCTGGCCCCCTTGTAGCAGGATGAACTTCCAGCAGATGTTAGAGTGAAGGTCCCATTGCACTGTAACTGGCTCTTTGCCAGTTTTTTCAAACTTTCAAATGATAATAATAATGGGCTTGATGCTAAGGATGAGGGCAGGTCTATCTGGAAGCAAAAATACTTGCCAACGACTTAGATCAATTATCTAAGGGCATCAGGGTCGTGTTTCTGTGTAGTTACTTGTTAGCAGGAAGACAGCAGACAAACACCCACGAGCCAGACCCCTTCAGGCACTGGAAATCTAAAGCCAAACACAGCCCTGCCCGCAAAGAGCTTCCAGTCTGCAATGGCACTGAAACCAATCTCGTCTCCTTGCAGTTTTCAGTCTAAACTCTCTCTCTCTCTCTCACACACACACACACATGGATCAGAGAGGAACCTCTTTCTTCATGTTTGTTAAATTCCTAACGCATCTACATCAGTGATGCTCACCCCCCCCAGCCCTCCAAGGAGTCCCTGCCTGGGCTGTGAGTCCTGCTTCCACTGAAAGTCAACCATGACTTGGGCGCAGCTCCCCCACCCCCTTGTCGGAGTAACACAGACATCGACAGGCAACTCAGAGGAAGGGCAACTTGGAGGGAAATAATGCCTGTGTAATTTGGGAGGGGTGGTGTCAGAACTGGAACTGTAGAGTCTAAAAGCTGGTCTCTCCCACCGCACAGAAGAGGGAGAGATGGTTCGAGAAGAGAATGCATTAGTTCTGGGTAAGTTTCACTGTTAAATGGGGACAAACCATAATAATAAAAGAAACCATACTAAAAGTCTGCTCTGGTTTTTAATAAAAAGAGTGGGTTTTAAACTCTCGGCCTGATGGCTTGATTATTTACCCTGGTTATCCTTTCAGTTAAGACAGTACTTTCATTCCTCTGAACAGGCGAAACAGGTTTGTTTGGGAAAACACTGTTCTAATCGGGGGAAAGCATCTATTCTAGCTCAACCTCTCACCCATTCTTAGGAAGTATTTTAAATACGTCTTAAAATAGAAGTTTCCTTTTTTTTTTTTTTCTCCCTGCAGTGCAAACACAATGGGACATTTTGATCAAGGCCCATTACACCTCTGGGCATCTCGAACTTTATCCTCAGTTTTCAAAGTGATCAGTTTCCATGAAAAGCTTTTTAGAAAGTTATTGTTTTGTACAAAGTTACATAATAAACTGAAAAATGGTAAGGAAAACAGCAAAAGAGGAGTCGTAAGTAAACTTAACAAATAAAATGTATCTAACATGAAACACAGCATGACCTGATTCAATTTTAAGCCCCAGGTGTGCTCAGGTTGGGGTGCGGTGGTTTCCTGGCCTGGGGCTGGCTGCGAGGCGTGGGGGTAGGGGAGTTCAGCACACATCGTGAGGGTGACAGGGTGCAGAGAGGACCAGCAGCACAGCAAGTCTCACTGTAGTGAGGCACCAAATTGCTTCAGTCTCTTTATTCGACATCCGGGCACATGTACCTGTGACCAAGGACAATGGATCCAGCCAGAATTGGGCCAGGGACGAAAAGGCGGTTCCGATGTACACACTGCCCGTCTGCACCTCTCCCTCCTGTCCTTACTGGGTCTGAAGATGCAGCAAAGGGTTGCTGGGAAATGGCCTGTTGTGTAGTAATTAGTATTCAGGAGACTGGGGCAGGGAGGAGGGCAGGGGTGAGGGAACAAATTCTAAGAGACAGTCATCTCAAAAAACGCGACTCCGCACGCAGCGCCTGCAGACACAGACAAGGGGCAGCCCGTCCCTTGGCCCGGGTGTGAACGGCCCCTGGCCGCCTATTGATCTTTCCTGTCACACCCAAGCAGAGCGCCGACAAATCACTGTCAGCACCATCATCTTTGAACGAGGAGGATGTAGTCTGTGCGCACACCTTGGGACCTTCTTATTGCGACTACTGGATGAGTAGCAGAGAAAATTGATTTATTGATTAAATGCACGCTAGGAGGAATCAACAGAGCTCAGCACTTAAGAGTCTGATCAAACAGCAGTGGGAACTGTTACTCTGGTTGCAGTCACTCCCCAAGTGACCCAGGCAAGTCACGAGATGTCTTTGCTTCAGGCTTCCGCGTCTGGAAAAGGGGACTACCTTGCTCAGTGACCGCAGCGGGAGACAGAACTAGCCCAGGTTGCTCATGAAATCAGGGCGGAGGTGTGACCCCGTGGGGATCCTCCACCACCCTCTCGGCGTGGGGAAATCATCCTAGTAATCTCTGCATCTGTGCTCATGCCAGAGGAACTCCGAAGGGGGTGAGGCAGACTCTGCCCAACTCAAAGATCAGTTCCTACTAACTGGACATCTTTGAACAAATAGGGAGCATATTCACTCTCTCAGGACAGAGATGCCTGCAAAGGGTTTCAAATATACTAAAAGTGAGAACCATACAAGCCTTATGTCTGCTAAGTAATGAGGTTCAGTTTTAGATGTAATATATACCCTGTGCCTCTGAAAGCCAGTTTACGCAGAGCATGGTTGTGATGTACACTGAAGGCTCCATGACTCTTTCCACAGTGAACAAACAGAACACCTATTTGTCTGCCTTGGGGTAATGCTTCCCTGCTCTGTGGAAAGGTGCTTCTTACCTTTTGCATTTTCTTTTAAATCTAAAAATATATTAACTGGGAACTTTTAAGTTATCCTGCAACAAAACCAAGCGAAAGCAATCTCTCCAGACCCATCCTTGGAAACCATAAAAGGAAGCAATCCCATGTCTCCTGTGCACCCTAGTGAAGAACTAGTTAAAGCCCCAGGAGCACTGGTTCCTTAGCCCTAGTCTTAGCAAAGAAAGGATTCTTTTTTTCAATGCAGTAAAAATCTGAGACTTTGCAGTTTGGGATTTGGGTCTACTACTTACCTTCGCTAAGAAAAATTTATAATGCAAAGAACATGGTTAACATACTGTGACGGCGGATTGTATGAGTCAGCTTGGCTAGGCCACGGTACCCAGGTTTTTGGTTAAACATTCTAGATGTTTCTGTGAAGGTAATTTTTAGAAGAGATGAACATTAAAATTAGCAGACTCTGAGCAGGGCAGAATTATACTCCATAGTGTGGCTGGACTTCATCCAGGCAGTTGAAGACCTTAACAGAAAAGCACTGACCTTCCCAGAAGAAATTCTGCCAGCAGACTGCCTTTGGACTCGAACTGCAATTCTTCCCCAGGTCTCCAGCCTACCAGCCAAGTCTGTAAATTTTGAACTTGCCAGGCTCAACTGTGTGAGCCAATTCTCTAAAATAAATGCCTCCCACCCTCCGATAGACAGATAGGTAGATGCACATCCTACTGGTTCTGTTCCTCTGGAGAACCATAATACACCTACTGTGGTAAATATTACCATTGTTCACCAATATTTCTGGTCTTCTCTCCTTCTAAGTCCATGAAAAGATTATACTTCCCTGAAAACTTAAGGTAAACCACAGCCATGTAGCTTGCTTTGGCTGATAAAATGGGAGTGAAAGTGACTGGTGTCACTCAAGCATTTAAGAGCCAGGGCATGATTCTTGATACCCTTCCCCGACGGCACCAAACTAGAGGCACGCTGAGATGGTTGAAACATAAGGTGCTGTGTCGCTCTGCCCAGACCCCAGGTGACCGCAGGGGCAGAGTCCCATCTGCTGGCCCCTGTGATGTACAGCATAAGTGGAAACCGTTTGTTTCAAACCACTGAGATTTGGGGGTTGTTTATGAATGATACATAACCTGGAGGGAAAAAAGTCATCCTGTATCCTAGTACCATCCACTCAATGTTTAAGCAACATGCTCATTACAAATTCTTTATTTTTTTCATTATTACAACTTCAGTAGGCCTTCTATTTAATATGAACACTGAAGAGTGACTTGGAATGCTTCATGCACATGATGGTAGTAAAAATTTCTTTAGAAGTATTTTATGTAAACTTTTCACAAACTGGTCTCTCCTTTTGTCCAAATTATTGGTAGAACATTTGGCCAAACCCACCAGCATCCACTCCATTATAAAACTTGGAATAAGTGGAGTCCATATGGATTGAAAATTTTGTAAACAATACCTCAAAAACTAGTCTGCCCCAACTGCTCCAGTGTTTCATGATTTAAGATCCTAGAATATGTCCACCTTCTATTTGCTGTAACTCCCAAATTACTACTAAGAAGAGATAATCTTTCAATCAGACAGATGAATCAAAACAAAATATGGCTTTTGCTAGATAGGAAAAAAAAAGTGTATAAAGGTGGGAGTTTGAACCACATGGGCCTGCGAGGAAACAGGACAAACAGATGGAGAATATCAGATTTCAAAATTATCTAGTTCTAAAAAAGAAAAAGAAAATTATCTAGTCTTAAGGCTATCTGGAATTTTAAGACATGAACATATAGTTGAGATTATCAAATCCATCCAAAGTGTTCAGATTTAAAAAGAATTCTCAAAAATTTGGCCCAATTAGAAAAAAAACTGGAGGGAGGGTATAGCTCAGTGGTGGAGCATGTGCTTAGAACACACAAGGTCCTGGGTTCAATATCCATTAAACAAACAAACAAACAAACAGACTTACTAGCCTCCCCCTGCCCCCTCCCCCAAAAAAGACAGCGTCACTTTCTCCCATAAATATCTAAAGCTACAAACTCAGTATGGAGAGCATGAACAGGGTCATATTTACTTCTCTATCTCCTCCCAGGGCCTAGCACAGTGCCTGCCTACAGTCATCATTCAATAAATGGAAAATTGACTTCTGCTACCACTTTCTGAAAGCCCACTTGCCTGGCCGCCTCCCCCATGTCCTGAGGGAAGCAGGCTGAGAGGAGCAGAGCAAGTACCAGTTGGGGTCACGTCCACTCTCCCACCAGCCATCCACTTCTGTGGTCCCACCCCCACGCCGGCTAAGACTTCAACTGGCCAGTCAAAGCTGGTCAGTCAACAACAGAGACATGCGTGGGTACAAGGCCAGGTACTGGCACAAGCTGGAATTAAAAGTAGCTGCTGGATATTCAGACCCCAGAGGCCAAGCCTAACTCTTAGGTGGAGTCCAGCTCCACAACGATCAGGGGCGATCTTAGTAGAGGCAGTCAGAGCCATGCTGTTGAGGGCAGGACCTCCAGAAACGAGGTCACGGGAGACAAACACTGTAGTTTGTCTTCCTTTCACCAACAATTTCTTTTTGAGGAGAGAAAAAGGATGGTTAATGTAGTCTGGCTGTGGAGAACAGCCCTGGCCACACAATGGGCTGGGATCTGCCTCTGAATAGAAGAGCTAGCCAATACTTTGAGGATCATTTGCTCCGAGGAGGACAAAGGTCAGCGTCAGCCCACAATAAAAGAACACACTGGCCCTTTGGGCCGGGATGCTGTACTGAGGTCACCATGAGTCAGTGTGACTGTCAAAGACAATGTTTCCCCCCGAGGCTGTTTCTATTCTTATAGAGTAGGTTATTATAGCACCCGGCTGACCAACCACACACAGCAAGTCACTGCTGCCTTTAAGGTCAAAGGTCACTGGGATCTTAAGGAAACCCCTCAAACATCTACTATTTGTCACATAACGAAGCACCCCCAGCATGCAGTCCACATCCCCCTGAATAAAACAGCTTAAAATGTAAACCATCTCTCAACAGCATTCCCTTACTAAATGCTGAGATGGGAACACGGAAATTGCAGCACATGTCTGCCATCTGTATTTGTACTTGTCAACAGCTCTGTTTGGGGATAAACAGTTCTGAAGTTAAGAATCAATTCAACTTGTTGGGAGATTAGCCAAGGAATAGCTCAGAAGACCAAAACAGAACATGAAGTCAGATAGTCTAAAAAAAAAATCAAGCACAACTTTTCTGCTTCTCGCTAAACACTGTTTTGTCACAGCCTGAGAGAAAGAGCATGGCAGCAGGGTTTAGGGGCAGAAAGTCGGGGGAAAAAAATGCATTTACTCAAGTGAAAAATTCTTCCACCCAGAACAAACGACTTTGTACAACGCAACTGGAAATCACTCAGTGACCTCTAGGAGACTACAGTTAGGAACAAAGTAATTTTAGCATTTACACTGTCTCACGGTTCTACCATGTGAAAGGTATACACGGGGGACAACTTGCATCGGTCCAAGTACATAATACAGTCCTTTATTACCATAAAAATGGGAGCATTTCCCAAAGTCCATCTTGATTAAAAGTAGTTCCATGGCTGAAAACACCACCCTACGGCAGAGCTATCAGAATAGAGGCATGGCAAGGGGAAAATAAAGATGTATACCGAAAGGGAGGTCAGGGGAGAAGTTAGCAAAAATAGGATGCTACAGATTGGTGGGAGATAACAATGGAATTGCTTTTAGAAGCGGCTGCTGTGAAGGGACGCGGTAACCTGGCAGCCCCATAGTCTACAAAACAAATGGGAACATGTATGCTCCATGTGGAGGGACATCCATTTTCTCCTTAAAAGAAGTCATTTATAAAAGAGCAAATTGGTGATTTGTACTTACAGACTGGACCCCTTTCAAGCCCCTGTCAAGAAGTGATGAATTATTGAAGAGCAGCATCAAGTGTTTGATTTTTGGTGTGCACCCAGTAAAACCTTGTGAAATGTTTCTGTTCACCTTTCCCAAGTTATTAATTTAAAAATAATTGTTTCCAATTACTCTGTGATCTTTAAACGAAAACCAGACAAAATGCTGCATGTGTTTCTCCAGCCCCAGCCCTAACCCTCCCTCCCCTCCTCCCCATCTGGCCCCTACAGCCTTCAACCAGGAAACTGCTGAGACGCACACGGGGCTCCTGGACCAGGAGTGCTGCTTAGCACGCCGAGGGGTGGGGGAAGAAGGCGGGCACACAATTGTCTGGTGTTCATTCAACCGCAGTGACCAGATGTATTTGTTGTTCCTAGAGACGGCGTAAACTGTCCAGGGAATAGAGCAGGGTTGTGGGAACCTCATGAATAAAGTGTGGAAACCCTCCCGGCAGGAGCCATGAGATGCAGAGGCTGCGACGGGGATGCTTGTGCTCCGCTCCTGGAAGACGTGGCATCAAACCCAGCTGGGACCGGGGAGGAAGGCCTCCTGGAAGCCTCTCCCAAGCAACGGTGGGGAGAAACTTTTCCCATTACAGCTGAGCTTCTGGACCTGAACGTGTTCACAAGCTCCAGGTCTTGCTTTCATCTAATGATGCCAGGCATGTGCACAGTAATGGCTCCGCCCCACCGTGTGCATAAGATGAGAGGATGGCATGGGTGCCAGGGCTCCAGAAAGGGGGCAAGAAAACCCACCGAGTGAACCGCACAGGAGACACAACATGACAACGCACAGACTTGGCTTAAAGGGACTGATCACACCCACCTGGCATGTTGGAACCTCTGGAACCTCTTCCCCAAGTCAACGTGGATTCCTTCTCCTTTCGGGGCAGTGCAACTGGTAGGTCCCCAATTCTATTTCCCACCGAGGTGATGGACCAGGGGCTGAACGTCTGGCCTCAGGGGCCCTTTTTAGCCTCAGACTGAAACTGGATGCCCCGTAGGACATTTTTACTACAGCATTTTGCAGGACAAACAGAAGAGAACAGGATAAAGAAGGGCATCTCTACAGTGTTTTAATCATCCTCACATTCTGTGTCACTTCAGTCCGTCCAACAAGGAAAGCAGGCAAATCAAACGGCACTGCTTGAAACTTCAGTTAAAAATCGTGTAAAGAGAGAAAGATCTTTTCTTTTTCAAAAAATTCTTTTTGCTTTCCGCAAACTGACACAGAGGTAAAAGGAAACAGTTGCAACTTAAATATGAAAGAATGCTTTACAATTAAATCCACAATGTTACACGTTTATCTTTCTCACGCGTCAGTGAAAAATCACCATTACAAAATAGGACAAATTATATGACAAAAGGAACGAAAAACTTAATAAAAACCATATGCGAGTATGGGAAGTACTGCATGCTCACTGTCTTCACATCCTTCTCTTCTGTGTACTTATGTACAACACTGAAAAGAAAAAATAAACCAATTGAGAAAATTGTTCTTGGGTGTCATAATAGCAGGTTTTAAAATTAAAAGCAAACAGGATTTTAGCCCGACACCTCTGCAAATTTCAAAGGAATCTTCATACCACACAAGAGATCCTAGAACTCCTACAAGACTAATTTTATGAATCTAGGCCTGAGTTTGATGTTACAGGACTGTGTTCCAGGCTTCGCTACACTTGACTGACTTGGCAAATCCTGACCAAATGGGTAAGATGAATCTATGTGAAAGTCTCTGGAATCTTAGAGTGTTTCATAGTTGTAGGTATGATAATTATGACTGCAGTGAAGTAAATTAGCAAATCTACCAGGCTAGACCTCAGGTTAAGAATAAAGGACATTAATATACACATATATGCATGTATATGCGTGACTGGGACATTGTGCTATACACCAGAAATTGACACATTGTAACTGATGATACTTCAATTAAAAAAAAAGAATAAAGGACATTATTTTCATCCATCTCCTCAATATAATCACTACACTTGCTGTTTCCTTTTTAAACTATATCAGGATAAACAAGAGCTGAGGAATTTGTCATGTTTCTTAAAGATACTGAAGTCCTTATTCTGATTTCCCTGGAAAGTATCAACCTTTGGTGTTACTCAAAGTTTTACTTAGCTAGTCTTCTCGTGACTACCCAAACTGAACTCTTCAGCATATGTGGTATATAAGAATTAGATGACATCTGATGACTGCGCCACTCCAGGCAAGCCTCCACCAGAGGCTACCTCCTCTGAGGCCTACTCAGATTCTGACAGGTTTGTTCAAAGTCAACACTAAAAGATACCTTCATCAAAGGGCATAGCACAGATTAATCAAATGAGCCAGGATCCTCTTCTAAGAGCCGAGGATGTAAATTACAGTCTAAAGGTAACTAACACTGATCGCCCTGTGGGAAAAGTTTCACAAAGGGAAGCACCATAATGACAGTAAAAACACTACTAGGAAACTGGACAAGTCTGAGATGTGGGGTGTGTGTGTGTGACAGGATCCAGCCTCCCACCACTCGCAGAACCCACAGCTGACTACTGCTAGCAGCTGTCTTGAGATGGGGAAAAGATCATTAACATTCCTCAGTAAATGGAAAGAGTCAAATAAGAACAATACTAAAAACAGGAGAAGACATCCTACACATTGAAAGGACAAAAAAGGTACATATAAAGATATGTGATGACCTCCATGTTCACAGCAGCACCATTTACAATAGCCAAGTCACGGAAGCAACCTAAGTGTCCATCAATATATGAATGGGTAAAAGAGATGTGGTATGTGTACAATGGAGTATTACTCAGCCATAAAAAAGAATGAAACAGTGCCATTTGCAGCAACATGGATGGACCAAGAGGTTATCATACTAAGTGAAGTAAGTTAGAGAAAGACAAATATATCACTTAAATGTGGAATCTAAAAAAAAAAAAAGCAGCAAATGAACTTATTTACAAAATAGAAACAGACTCACAGACACAGAAAACAATTTTATAGGTACAAAAGGGGAAGAGAAGGCAGAATTAGGAGGCTAGGATTAACAAATATATATTACGTATATAAAATAGATAAGGACCAGACAGAACACCCACAAGTCGGGATGTTTAGTTCACAGCAAAGAGATCCAGTTGTTAAGGGGGTTAAAGAAGTTATTCAGAACTAAAGAATGCACATCAATTAAAAAAATTCAAAATCAAGAGTCCTGGAGCCCCATTTGGATGGGACCAAAAAGTGGGGATGCATCAAAGGATAATTCCCACAGTTTTAAGGTCTTCCCTTTCCCCCACAAAAATTCAAATGTGACTTTATTGATAATGTGGTTTTAAATGAGGTACTTAAATGCAACCATAATAATCACAGCGATATATAAGTTGTTAAAAAGCTAGGAAAGTTGAGAATCTTATTTCCCATTTTGTCATTTTTGCCAAACTAAAGGATACAAATCTTCCACAAAAAGGCATCTGAATGCTTAATAGAGAAAAGGACAAGCTAACTGCCAAATGATGCAAACCAAAGACAGCAGGGAAAGAATGGCCACTCTCATAGCTCCAACTGCTACTGTGAGAGGCCATGGTGTGGGAATATCACACCCTTTGTTCAAGAGAACTGAGTTCTGGGTCAGTGTATCAAGGTCCCTCAGTTCCTCACCAGTAAAGAGGATGAGGAGAATTTCTTGTTCCAAAATGCCAAGAAACATCTAAAAAAGAACTGGTTGCACTGACGATCTGAGATGTAAGAATTTAAAAACAAATAAAGCAGAACCCAAACTAAACTTTTAAATTATCTACAAAACCTGCTGGTGATTCTGATTAGAACCAGAAAGGTTCACTGTGGCTACTGTGCAACTGCAGAGTGAAAGGATTTTACCATTGTTTCCTCGGATAAATGCATCCCCGTACTTATTCTTCAGTTGTCCATTTACATACTCTTCCGTCTGCTCCAAGGCAATGTTCATGTAGCCATCCAGGCAAGCCAGGACCCCTGGAGACAGAGTGAGTCAAGAGAAGATGTACAAAGCAAAGAGTTGAAACTTACAGGGTATACCTTAGGGCTGATGATCTCTTTATTCATAAGCACTTACATGCTTAATATAAAAATTCACACTGTAAATGAAACTCAACAGACTGAAGCACAAAAAAATCCCCATCTCTGCTCTCTGCCAGTCTGAATGAAGGCTAAGAAGCACACAGGGTGAGAGCCGTGGTGCACCCACTGCTGGCAGGAAGAACAACGGACTGCTGATTCGCTCGTGGTACGTGTTGTAATGACAACTTTTACAGTCTTCACAAAAGTAACACAGTAAGAATATTCCAAATAAAGTACCATTCTTTGAAAGCTAAAACCAGGAGTGGGCAATTATGCAGGAACAAACGACCACTAGCCAAGACACCTCATGTCCAGTGGCATTTCTTACTTAAGCCACCAAATGAAGAACGGGTCTGGCAGATTTATCTCATTCTCTCACAACCTCTCCCGCAGCAGACGAATGTACTCCAGGGTTAAGAGGAAGCCTCCACAATCTGTTACAATAATAGAGAAGAGGAGACAGCAGGTGGTCCTGAAAGAACATCTTAAAGCTGTGACTCACAGTGAAGAGCAGCTTGAGAACACGGGGCGACATATTGCATTACAACACGTCCCTTTCCGTGTGGCTCCAGTGAGGACATTTGCAAATCCAGACTAATATAGAAAAACGGCCAAAAACATTCTAGGGAGCTTTCAAGGAAACTGCTCAAGTAAATCCTTTTCATTGTGTTAAGATGATAGCAATTTTGCAAAATTTGACCTGATGATTTTTTTGTTTAAAGATGAAAATCTACATCTCTAACTCTGAGTCTCTAATTTCATGTGGTATTTTCTATAAAAACAACACCACAAAACAGAAAACAGAAATTTGATTTGATGAACTAAGTTGATGGCTTCATTTAGTCTCAACTTCGTTAATATGCTCCTCACTCTCTGCCTCTGCCCCCATTATCCTCAAGACAAAACAGTTCCTTTTCAAAGTTGTGTGTGTGTAATAAGAGCACAGGACATTAATCTCACAGAATTCTGCCAGGAGCTGCAAACTTGCAAAGCATCAGAATGGACTGTGAACAATTAATAACAATCATTTCCTATCAAAAGAAAGCTGAAGATACAACTTTACAGTTTATTTCCTGCTGTATTACTTTAGATCTAAACCCCCATCATGAATAAGCAGGAAACTTCTAAGACATGATATGCAAGTCTGTTTGAAAGTTAATTAAATGGACTGAAAAATGAAACGTTCACTTCTAATAAAAATACTCTCATAGCAAAGATTTTTTTAAAAGAAAAAGATTCCACGGCGTTGGAATGATAATCCCCTCCCTTCCCTAAGGGTTAAACTACAACGAATAACAGAAAATAAGTTTCTTCAAACTTAAAAGGCAACTGCTACAGAGAGCTGTTTCTTTTTTTATTATTATTTAACCATATTCTTTATCATAGATTCTCAATACCGTACAATATTTTGCTTTAATACTATAGAAGCCATGAACTGACATTCATAAAAGGAGAAAAATTATAGTTACTACCCATATGAAAGGTTGCTCAATCCCAAACCAGTAAACAAAGAAATATAAAAGAGATATTACTTGCTACCAATTAGAATGGAAAAGTTGTTGAAATCAAAGGCTAACCCAAGGGCTGATGAGAAAATAGGGGAAAACGAGCCATCTGCCCTGATGGAGGCCATTTGCCACCCTCTTTGACTCCAAGCCCAGGGAATTTACAAATGAGACACTTGGTCAAATGCTCGGGATACATGTCAAAGGAGCAGAGCTGTTTACAACAGCAAAAAACTACAAAACACCTAAATGTCCATTAATTGGACAGTGGTTAAAAAAAACATAACCGTGGTCCACCCACTCATGGTACTCCCATGCAGCCATTAAACACTGTATTGTCAGAGAACCGAATGCATTTTTAATGTTAAAAAAAAAAAATCAGGATGCGTGTCCCTGATTCCATTTCTGTAAAATGATGCATATATGGAGACAGGTCCTAGCTGCTACGGCTGATTATCTCCAGATGGTAGAATTTTGGGAGCGCTTGCTTTCTTCTCTATACTTTTCAGTCATTATTTGCTTTGAAATTTCTTAAAAAAAAAAAAAAAGAAAGAAAGAAAGAAAAGGAAAAGGAAAACGTATTTATTACCTTTATAGACAGAAAACATTTCCCTAAAAAGTATAGAGGAAAAAGGCCAGGCTGACGATCTCAGTGAAGAGGGTACTGAGGAGATACTGAACACAGGTCCCTGACCTAATCAGCTACGGAAGATTCTCCCAGAGTCTATCACCTTCTTTGAGCTCATCAAAGTTCCAGGGTAAGAAGCAGCACATAGAGACTTAATAATATCTCAGTATTCAGTATAAATCCATTAATTCCACTATAAAAATGAAATTAAACCAGAGATATGCTAATAAAAGGAGTACACAAACAGTAGAATACTTCTTAACAAGCCTTTTAAGTCAAGCTTGAGTTTGAGTTCCAGCTCCTCCTTTGCTAAGTGGGGACAATCAACAGAAATCTCAAAGGATTTTTATGACTAGAAAGTGAAAATTGAAGTGATTAAATTAATGCACACTGGACCCCTAGCAAGCGCTCAATAAAATTACGTTTGCATGTGTGGAAAGTGGAGAAATCTCAAGAGATTCTGATCATTATTCAGGAAAGAGACCAACATCTATTCAGAAAAGACCAAGAAAAGGATTTAAAATTCTGCTAATGAATTGGTTATCTATACCTGTGAAGTATTCCCCGTAATGGAACATATCTCAGTTTTCAAGATTAGGAATTTCAGACTTTAAAGAATGGAATTTGATACTGCTACTTCCACAAAGTTAATTTCAATAGTCACAGCCTCTTCAAAAGAGCATTTCATCCTCTCTAAGGACAGAAAGGTGTCTCTGGATACCCCACACACTACATGAGCGGGAAGTCTCTATCGCTGCTTGCCAATCCTGACCACTTCCGTACAAATGCGGCTGGGCCAAGGTGTTTTCAGTATCCAGTTACTCAGGCCTGGCTGTCAGCAGGGAACTCAGGCACACACGATCTCAAAGCAGAGACAGGAGACAGGAGCCGCACATCACACCGCAAGTCAGAAGTGCACACTCTGCTGTCAGAGCTGTCTCTCTAAAACGAACCATCTCAGAGCAAGAAAAAGAAGCGGGTAGACAAACTATGGGGGCAACCAATGCTTTTTGGTCTACTGGGTACTTCTAAGAGGCTCATAAAAATCAGTTAAGTCACCTTTAGTTATTTAGTTAACACCAGCAAAGATGCAGCATGAAGATATTACCTCGATAATCCACTCCAGAATTTAATTTTACCACTACTGGTCGCCCGATGATTTGCTTTAAGAAGTCACTGGGTGTTTGCTTCCGCAGACTCATTTTAACAACCCTGATCCGAAATCTGAAAAGGAGCAATAAAGGCAAAGATAAAAGTTAATTATTCAACAAAAAAGACTGGAAGGCCTTCATATATTTACAGGAAATCAAGAGTCAAAGGATCACAGTGAAGTCAACATCACTCCACCATGCTCCAGCAACGAGGCAGCTAACGCGATGCCAGTACTTCCCACGAGCCTGATGCTGACCTAATTAAGTGTTTTACACCTCTTCTCTCATTCAGCCCCACCAGAACCCTATGACACAGCCTCATTACAGAAGAGCCCTGTGTTTACAGAGCCCCTGTTCTCAATCACGCGTCACTGCTGTCTCAGGTGTAGTCAACACAGCCACCACAACCACAACCACCTCCACCCCTTAGGGAATGCTTGTCTTATGCTTGAGTGTCTGCTAAGATCCTTATAAAAACACTATCAAATTTAATCTTTACGAGGACCCTGGGGAGAAGGTCTTAATATCCCTACGTTGCTGGTGAAAATAAACGCACAGAAAGATGAAACAACATGCCCTCAAATGTGACGGAATCAATATTCAAGTTCAAATGAGCCCTATTTTAAAGTCACGGATTATATACTGCTTATATAACATTTACAACTACTGATGCCAAAACAGTCCCTCTGAAAAAAATTATAATCATAACTGAGAGCTAAAATTTGAGTGTACTACAGGCTAGCACTTCTCTAAGCACTTTACATCTATTAATCCACTTGGAGCTCACTGAGGTAGGTATTGTTTTAACCTCATTTTACTAATGAACAGACACAGAAAGGGCGAGGCATCCTGGTCAAGGTCACACAGCCAGTAAGTGGCTAGCCAGCCCATGTCTTAATCACATCTTTATACAGCCTCCAGAAAGCTGCTAATGTAGCCGAAGATTCTGATTTACCCTATTATAATGACAGCAGACAGATATTCCATATAATAAAGCAAAAAATCTTAAAAATCAAATATAATAGGAATCTGAAATAGGGAAAGAATATTAGGCACCCAAATCAATCACAGACATACAGAACTGCCCATCACTCCTTTCCAAACTCATCTTGTTATATAAGTTCTCTCTCAAAATACTTCGGTATACAAATTGGAAATTAACATTTCTGTTTCAGTCGAATCTAGCATCACTTTTATTTGGTAGCCATAAAAACAGCACTGACACTTAAAAATAAATATAAATACAATATTTTAAGGACTCCCCTAAAGAACTCAAATCGGTTTTTTCGTTGGTTTTCAATCAAAATTTTCATTAAACATTCTTCCATAAACAGCATTGCTTATCTCACTCCAAGTCCATCCACTCAATGATCTGAATTCAGGTTTAAGATCATCGTTTGGAGATTTTCTCAAAGTGAATCTGTGCAAGGCTCAGCAGTTTGGATAAGCTAGAATACTAGGTTATTGGCTTTTCATCTGGTTAACAATTATGTGTATGGACACACTTCAAGGGGATTCAAAAAATACCATACACACAGGCTCTGACCTTAAAGAACTTAGGATCTAGAACTTAAACTCCTGCTTAAAGGGTGTGAGTAAACAAAAGTAAATTTAAGTAAATAATTAAAGTAAAATAATTTTCTTTAAGTAAGAAAAGTCAACATCTCAAGTTAAATAAAAGAAAACACAAACTTCATAAACTATTCTTGAATTTGGGGCTGTTACTCGGTCCATCCTCATCCATTCCATCTCTCCAAGGCTTGAAAGATTTTTTAATTGATCAACTAATTATTCTTCTCAGCAAATTTTAACTTTTCCAATGAATTACCAGTTTATGTATTTTTTTAGCTACACAGTCTCAACAGATAACTAAAATTACCATTCAGGACAATCACTATTCATTCATGACTCAGACCACACAACAACTTTATTTATGCTGTTTTGAGCACGAGGAAAAAAAAAATTACAAAGTAAATCCTGTAGCAGATTCAGTAACTTTAACGAGTTTAGTAAAAAGAAACAGATCTTGCCATTCACCCATGAAGTGCTTTACTTACGTCTTGAACATGTGCTGTTTTGTGGATGACCGGGTCTGGAGAGACTATTAACTCTGAAGGTCTGATAGAGACCCAACTCACGGGTCTTAGATTAATTTCCCATCAGATGCTAAGTCCCATTATGTCAGCTTCCTCGTGTACAAAATTGAGATAAAACTATCTGTTTATTTTGTGCTAAAAAACCCCACTAAAATGCATTGTGATATGAAAATCTATTATTAACCACCTTGTCCAAAGGTAAAAGTTAATGACAGATTAAAAAAATACAAACCTAGACTGTCTGTTGCTTAACTGATGGTATTACTTTAAAAATGTTATTAATACTATCTTTCCTCATCTTTTAAAAAAGCACACATATATTCTTCTTCTAAGCTCATCAGAGATCACACCTCTGCCATTAAGCCTCATCTTTACTGCAATTAACATCAATCTCTTCCTGAAGGCACCCAACACTTCAAATAGTCATCCAGCACTTAAGTGTCAGGTACTTTAGGCTGGGGATGCAATTCCAGTAAGACATGGCCTTGTGCCCTCAGAGCTTACACTCCCAAGGGGGCAGAAACATGCAAATGGAGTTTTTAAAAGTTGTTTACATTTGGATAAAATTATGCAGAGAACATCACACAGAGAAGACTCACTGAGCCCAGGCCTGGCAGATCAAAGAAAGATTTCCAAAGGTACACCTGTGGAGAAAAAGTAGTCCACCAGCTGAAAAGGAGAGGAATCTTAACAAAGGCACTGGACAGTGTGTTTAGGTTTGAGAGGGAAATGCTACCTCGGCAAGGGGTGAGGAACACGCTCTTGGGGGACACAGCAAGGCAGAGTGCGGCCTTGAGCCTCTAGGTCAGTTTCCCTAACCCGAATCATCTGTCACTTAGAGATTCTGACTCAGTAGTTCCCGGGCAGAACCCAGCAATCCGTTTGCAAAAACCTAGGAAATTCTTATGGGCTGGCGAGTATGGGAAAGACTGTCAGCGATAGAGGCCATGGGAAGGTTTTAAGCAAAGACCTGCAGGAGTTCTGTTTCCACCTTATCACAGATTGGAGACAGGCCATCTCACTCAGTTTCTGGCCTCACAGTTTCCCATTTGGTTACATTTGATATAACTTGTCACTATTTACTCTCTTCTATGCACTTTTTTTTTTTTTAAAGAGGAGTCTTTTCTCCCTCAAAAGACTGGAAACCACATGAGAGACTAGTACCAAGCTTCTCACTTACTCTCTAGAACATCTCCATTGTTCTAAATCTCATGAAAAAAATTTTTTTTTATGTTATTTTGAAACAGGATGGTTGTTTCAAACGCATTTTACCCACCACTTGAGGAGAGAGTATCTTTTCCATTCGTCTTCATTAGGCTTCTGTGGTACTCCCTGTTACTTAATGACTTGCCTATAAATCCATTTTGTATGAGTAAATTGGTCTCGGCACCACAATTTTTCCCATCACTTGGCTCACATAATTTTAAGTTTTCATCTTTTAAATTGGATAAGGCAGAAGGATCAGTTCTGACCGTTTCTGAAGCAAGAGAAAAGCCTCTTGAACCATAAACATGTAGGAGGAAAAAGGCTTCCTTTTTTCAGGGTCACCTTGATAAAACTTCTCTTCAAAACTAAAGCCATAATCACCCTCTGTGCCTCCTCTCCCTTCCCTAACTCCTACTTGGGTTTGTTTCAAATGACCTATTTTCATAAATCGCTATTAAGTCAAAAGCAGTACATTTTCTGGCAGAAGCTACTGAGAGGTCAAGAATGGGGGTTGGGGGACCAAGTTTGATTCATCCAACTAACTACGTGCCTGGCCACGTTAGACTCCTGAGCAATTCATGTAGTAACCCTTCGAGGTGGTGAGCAGAACAAAGGCTTCACCCCAAAGCCCAAAGCTCTTTCAGAGGTACAGCTGCCCTTTTGAATATGTCAAGATTCTCTTGTTAAACCTGGGGAATGGCCATGGAGACAATGAGAGATCTCTTTGGAGAGTAGTAGTATTGCGGGGGAAACACTCAAAGTGACAGTACCATAAATTACCCTGTGAAGATACATAAAAATGGTCAGGTGGAAATATATTTAATATGACTGAGTTATATCATTGAGGAGAAGACATGCAGATCCTTGTTTCTTGGCAATGTTTACTGTAAACTTTCACCTACTTGGAGTATTTACAGTTTAGGGTAAAAGAACACTGAGATGGAAAAACAAAAAACCAAAAACCTGCAGTGGAACATGACACTACAGCCCAAGTAAATGCAGCTGTGGACCCCCACATCCGTGTCGGAGAGGGCATCAGACAAGGAAAACACGAGCTCTCTACAGATCTCCCGTCTGAGACAGGGGATACTTAGCCCTCTTTCAAAGGATTCAGACCAGTCTGTCCTCCCCACCCAGCAGGGACTACTTTTCTCCCCTCTGGCCCAAGCTGAGCTGGTACCCTGTGCACTCAGAGCACCCTCTCTGTGCCCAGTCACGGCCCTCAGCAGGCTGCTTTGTAGTTTTCCTGTTTGCTGACCAGTGGGTTTTAAGGTTCTCAGGACAAGAGAAATGCCTTGCTCACTTGGTATCCCTGGACCCTGAGCACACTGCCCGGGCCTGTGGAAGCGGTGTTTAAGGGCAGTGCCAAGGAAAATCCCCGGCCCTTCCCCTCCTCCCCCAACGGTGGGTACAGCGACTAGGACAGCATCATCCACACACGTGAACAGCTATAACCTAGTGATATCTCTATTACTGGCCACGGGGCAAAAGATGAAGAAAACAGAAAGGTTTCTGTGTTGTCCAAGAACTAGCTGCATCGGAATCAACACAGATGCTTGTTAAAATGCAAGTTCCTGAAACCCACTCCTGGTCAGACTCTCCAGGTAAAAAGCACTATAATTTGCATTCTAGAAAGGTCCCCAAATAATTTCCATAAGCAAGTGGTTCTCCATCAGGAGTGATTTTAAACCCCATCCACAGGGACACTGAGAAATGTCTGTAGACATTTTGGATTCTCCTGACTGAGGAAGGTGGTGCTACCAGTATCTATTAAGCAGAGGCCAGGGATGCCGCTTAACATTCTACAAAACACAGGACAGCCCTCCACAGCGAAGGATTACCTGCCCCCAGATGTCAAGTGCAGTTGAGAAACACTGTTACAAGCTCTAAATCAAAAAACCACTTGTTCTCTGATCTTAGAGCAACAAGGAGATTTAAAAACCTTTAAGGGTTAACAAACGAGAACAGCTACGTTCTAACCAGATGACAGAGTATAAACGATAACTTACTAGATATTTTATTCCAACATGTAAAGAATCTGAAAATGGGCAAAGAAATCTTGAAGGGATTGCCGTTCTAAAAAATGACGTTCTAGTCCTGGCCATGAAAACAGCCACTTTCCATTTTTCAGTGCTACAGATCCCTCAGATGATGATGATTTCTGGTACTTGGTACAAGTCTAAAAGAGTAGAGTATAAAATCATATACATATATAACTGAATCACTTTGCTGTATACCTGAAACTAACACAATATTGTAAATCAACTATACTGCAACCCCCCACCAAATAAAATGGTAGAATAATCCAAGTGATGTAAACACCTTTTTAAATTCTAATGTTAAGCCAGTTTAGTGAGAGACCACATGTTGCAGCATAAAGAGTACTCACTTGGGAGGCGGGAAACCTGAGTTCTAATCCCAGCTCTGCTACTTAATTAGCTGTGTGCCTTGGGTAACTCATTTCACCTCTCCAGGACTCAGGTTTCTCATCTGCAAAATAAGGGAGTTATGCCAGATGATCACTTAAGTGATCATCCTGCTCTAACATTCAGTCGGCCTATGCAGTAACTCCACTAATACACATAAAAACATACTAACACAGTCCTCTGTTCCTGCCCAAAAGTCAAGAAAGTTGAATTGCCAGAGACCACCATAAAAGAAAAAAAGTTTCAAAGAAGTTCAGCCTTGCCGGTTGATATATTAGAAATGAATTACTCTTGGTAAGGTATAGTCATACGTGAATGATGTAAACTACTAAAATTTTTTAAAAAACAATTTGGCGATGTGTGTGAGGACCTAAAAAGACCCTACAAGACCACAGCATTCATTCTAATAATTTCACGTCTCAGAATTGGTCCAAAAAAAAAGGTTTATTAAAGTATTAGCTGGAATACCAAAATGAAGCAAAAATTCACAAACACCCTAAATGCCCCACAGCTGGGAAATGGTTACACAATTCACAGGACCTACACAGTGATGGTACAGGCAGCCAATCAAAGGAAAACATAAAACTAGAAATTTAGGAGTGATTTTTTAAATGAAAATTAAAAACTAAATGTACTGTTAAGTGATGAAATGGGTACAGCCTTAGCTCAAGTACAAACTAGTACAAACAGGAGTAAAATACAGAGATTGTAGGTTGAAGAGTGCCACGAATATTATTTTCCTTACTAAACTCTTCTGTGTTTCCTACTTTTCTATAACCGTCTCGTACTAATACGGGGTGAAGGAAGGGCACCCCAAATCACAGTCAAGATGATCTGCATCAGCCTAGCCTAATTCTAGACACCTTCAATAAAAATACGTGCTGCGAACGCGCGCACACACTACACACAAAAGCCCGGGTGACAGGACTTCACCCCTTACAATTACAACCCAAATTACAATTACAGTGGGCGTCCCCGAACCTGACAACTCGGGAAGCTGGGCTAGTCCAGCTACTAATTCCTGGGGGCCAGGAGTAGCCACCCCGATGTAACCGAGGCCAGGTAGTTCCGGGCGAAGCCTGGCCTGTGTTCGGGGTCTGCTTTCCCGCCGAATCCCCGGGCTAAAGCTGGGGCTCCCTGCGGAACTTCGACCCCAGTGAGCGGTCTCGGAAGCCAACCCGGCGGAACCCGGCTCGTGCCGTCCCTCCCCGCTCGATCTAGGCGGCCCTCGGGGAGGGGTTCTCAGGGCCGGGCTGGGGAATCCAGGCGCCGGCGACCCCAGAAACCCCGGCCAAGGCGGGCGCCGAGGACCGAGCGTGAGCGCGCACCTCGCGGGGACCCGCCGGCCGCCGGCTCCCGAGTCCGCGCTCGCTCCCGGCCCCTCCAGGGGCTGCCGGGTCGGCCCCGGGCTGCCGCTCCCGAACCCTGCCCGGGGTGACGGAACACGGGGGCCTCGCACGGCCCGCGCGGCAGTGTGGCTCACCTCGCGGTCTGGAACAGATAGCGCACTCCACGAAGCCCACAACCCCGGCCTCCGCGGACCAACCGGGCGAAACCGAAACTGAAATCGCCGAGGCGGCGGCGGCACTTTCCCGCCTCAGCCAATCATTGCTTTCCCTGACTACGGCAGCCCGCGAGGACCGAAAAGGCCGCGCCCCCTCCGGAGC
Organism: Vicugna pacos; assembly: GCF_048564905.1. Classification (NCBI taxonomy): domain Eukaryota; kingdom Metazoa; phylum Chordata; class Mammalia; order Artiodactyla; family Camelidae; genus Vicugna; species Vicugna pacos. The sequence goes on from NC_132988.1 coordinate 17,903,613, forward strand.
GCGCAAATCCCAGCATCCAGATTTGCCTGAATGCAGAGTGGGTGCCTCGGAGTCAAAAGGCTCTCTCTCTCATTACAGAAAGCAGACATCATCCACCCTCCTCCCCTACCCGACCTTAAAAAAAAAAAAAAAAACTGGAAATGATCTTTTGGCTAGGATTTCTTTAGGCAGAAATGTTAAGAAATAGCTTGAAGTCATAGAACTGAAATTCACTGCTAAAGTAATGACTATACATACTTAGAAATATCCTGAATTTGAATAATTAAATGCAAATAAATAAATAAAACAAGCAGCCTCGAAGCTTTAAACCTACTTTTGATTAAATGTGTGAAGACGAAGTCGTGATTAGCACGAGATTGTTTCCGTAGCGACGTTAATCGACACAACAAATTGAAATCACTAAAGTAACTCATAAAGGCATAAATTGCGTTACATTACAAACTAGTTCTAATTGGAAATGGTGTGCAGACATTATTTAAGTGCTGCTATGGGAACTTGGTTTGGAACTTTGCATGAAATCTCAATATTCTTGCTATTAAAAGGAAAGGAAAAAGAAGAAAACTGTTATTTCAAGACTTGATTCCTTTTTTCCCTACACACATATCCTCATCAGCTTAAAACTTATACTTTAATTCTATTCCAGATTTGCAATGCTATAAACAAAGTGATAATATCTTTAAACAGATCTTTAACCCTGTTTAAGTGTTATATGATCTAAGATACAAACGTTTTTCTAAGACAAAATGAGTTCACCCTCTTGTAATCCTCTCAGCTAAAGGCAGAAGAAATGAACCTTTGATTGGTATAGGGGACAGAGAATGGCTAGGTATGATTTGATAGAAAAATGAAACTTCTTTATATGCTTTTGTAAGAGCTCACTTTGCGTAAAGACTAAGTAATTATAGATTTATTGAAAAGGGCTGTATCTGAAGATCTTTCAATATAAAATATAATGCAAATTTTAAAAATATAAGTATCATTTAAATAAAATAATTAGCTGCAAGAAAAAACCCCACACAACATAATAAGATATAAAGTCCTGTTCCTAAAAACCTTCTTCACAAAAGACATCAAATGGTACCATATTCCACACTGATTGTTTCAATTATTCAAAAAAGAATTTTTAACTCATAGCCTCTCTCCCTTTAGCAAAGACCCCTCATGGGGTCAGTTCGATTGGTGTGGTGTGCAGGGGGCAATGAAGAACTCTAAGGATGTGGTCTACCTGCAAAGCAGCTGCGAACATTTCTAAGGGGCACAGATCTGTAAGGGCCCAACTAGACAAATGGAGTGGACACCATGAATTTGTTCATAAGCCAAAATGTTCATCAAAATGTGACTGTGTCCCGAACCCCCTCAGCAGCTTAGAATTGACTTTTACTAATCCACAAAGCAACTTCCCATATTTCACAGGGTTCCCCCCACCCATCATGTTTTATTTTACAAAGAAAATAAATGCAAGACTTTTTTGGAACACTAGACCACTAAGAACAAATCTTCAAAGCCTTGAACATATTTTATTAAGGAGCTTTAAAGTCATAAAAATAATATGACAGGATTTAGTTTAGCTTGTGTAGTTTAGTTGTTAGAATTAATAAACCTACGCCGACACATCATAATCACCCCAAGTCCATAGTTTATATTAAGGTTCAGTTTGGTGGTGTACATTCTATGGATTTTGATGAACATCGAATGACAAGTGTCCACCATTACAGTATTATACAGAGTAATTTCACTGTCCCTCAAATCACCTGTGCCTCGCCTATGTCTTCAACCCTTTCTTCCCACTAATACCTGGCAACCACTGATCTTTTTATTGTCTTCGTGGTTTTACTTTTTCCAAAGTATCATATACCTGGGATCATATAATATGTAGCCTTTTCGGATTGGCTTCTTTCACTTAGTAATGTGCATTGAAGGTTCCTCCATGTCTTTTCATGGCTTCATGACTCAATCCTTTTTAGCTCTGGATAACATTCCATTGTCTGGATGGACCACAGTTTATTTATTCATTCCCTTAACTGAAGGACATCTTGGTTGCTTCCAAGTCTTGGCGATTGTGAATAAAGCTATTATTAAATTCTGTGGGCAGGTTTTTGTAGAGACATCAATTTTCAGTTCACTTGGATAAATACCAAGAATTGCAACTGCTGAACTGTATGATAAGAGTATGTTTGCCTCTGTAAGAAAAAGCCAAACTGCCTTCCAGAGTGTCTGTACCATTTTGTGTTCCCACCCGGAATGACTGAGTACTCTTATGCCCCACATCTTCACCAGGATTTGGTGTTTCCAGTATTTTGGGTTTGGGCCATTCTAATATGTATATAGTGGTATCTCATTGCAGTTTTAATTTGCATTTCACGATGACATCTGCTGTGGAGCATCTTTTCGTATGCTTAATTTGCCATTCGTGTATCTTCTTCTTCATCTTCTTTGGTGAGCTGTCTTTTCGAATCTTTTGCCCACTCTTGAATCAGATTGTTCATTTTTAAAAATCAACTTTTAAGAGTTCTACATCTATCTTAGGTAACAGTCCTTTATCAGGTGTGTCCTTTGCAAATATTTCCTCCCAAGCTGTGGCTTGTCTTCTCATTCTCTTGAAGCTAATATTCTTAACATAAGCAAATGCTGGCATAACAATTCTGAGATGAAGGTTTGTCATTTCATTTTTTTCGTTCCAAACTTCTGCAGTTTTTTGTACATACACCTTTTAAAAATTATGTCCTTCAGTGTTTCATGTTCATAAGAGAAGGTATTGAAACCAAGGCTAGTTGTCAGTTAGCCAAATAAAGAATAAACTGTAATCCACTTTCACTGATCATGCTCCCTTTAATCGTTTTTACGAAAACGTGCATGTCCTCCAAGCGTCATGTAGCCTAAACAATAAGATGTTTGCTCAAGTTGTTTTTTTGTTTTTTTTTTCAGAAATTTGAATTTAGCTGTGTCCAGTTCAAACTCAAGCAGGTTAAGACTGATTAGGACCACTAACTTTCCCATTAGGCTTGTGCAAGTGTCCAATCTTTTGACGTCAGAGGACCCAAAACTCCATCCTCAGAACATGCTGACCATTTTCTGAACGTGCGTCCCACAAAGAAGTCTGTCGTTTACTTGCACCTGCACAGAACGATTACTTCACCTTGTTCCTATCTCCAACCATCTTTCCTCAGTCTCCCCACATCTCAGCTCTATCCCATAAATATCCCAAGCCCCTCACCTTTGAGGAGGATGGTTTTAAAATTTGTTCTCCCTGCTCACTTGGCTAACTTGTGAATACACCTCTCCTCTGCTGCAAGTCTCAGCATCTTAGCGTTTGGATGCTGTGTATCCGGGAAACAGCCTCACGTCTGTGGCTCGGTCACAGTCTCAGGTCTAGCCCTGCGGACACGTGGGTGATTGTATTATGTTGAGGATGGTGACGAAGAGAGACACAAACATGAAACTGGATTGGTTCACATTCTCCAAAGCAGATTTTAACACCTAAATCAGTGTAGTAATACTGGCAGTGTTGTTCCAGCAACGTGTTAGTCATATGATGTGCGGATATGCACTTGGACCGTCAGACTGGACAATAAAAACACCTAAGCCGTCACATTCTAAGTTTGGGTATTTGGACCACTGTCATCTACCTTCTATTATAGGATATGAAACTTACTTGTTAAAGAAAACAAGAAGAAAGAATTGTTGTTGAATATCTTCTGAGAAGTAATATAAATTTACGGACTAATGGGCAAATTCCTCAGCAAAGGCAGTGGTGCCTTTTATTTTTACCAAAAGACGGGATATATTCTACATCATGGGCACTTGGTTTCAGAGATAACATTTGAGATGTTTAAATAAAGGTTCAGACTTCATTGGCCATCGTTTTGGTAAAACTTGAATCACAATCAGAACTTCCGGCTGAGTCCAGAGCCAGGGTGGACGTTACTGTAATCACATTGGGCGCAGGGTCTGAACTCCTATGAGGAAAATCTCCCAAATGCTGTCATGCTTTCTGCTCCACTGTGAACTCTAGAAAACCTCTCTCGGCTGTAAAATGCAGGGAAATTGGTGCAACGCTGCCCTTGTATTTTAATCAAGATGAACTTGAAAGGTGAACATTGTAAGTGGGAGAAATTATTTATAATTCGGTAATAAAAGTTTATGTCTGACACTCCAAATTTCATACATCTGCTATGTGCTGGCCCTGAGATATAAAACAATTGAAGTTGCCTTTACATTTGGCCTTATATGAAAGGTCATAAATTAGAATGATAGTGTTCGTCCTCTTTCCTAGCTCACAAAATTTCCATATTAACATCTTCACCTCAAACATAAATGGTTACCCAGCTACAAAGAAAAGAGTTGTATTGGGCTTTTGTGAATTATAGTTGGTGTTGGAAATCTGTGGTACATAAGGATGCTATTCATCTTGCAGTGGAATGAATCGACTTCAAGCTAATTCTACCGCAGCGAAACTAATTAAAACTGGATGGCCAGCTCACATAAATAAAATACAATGTATAAAAAATTAGGAATATTTTAGATATCACCAAATAATTTCCAAGGTATGTGGTTCTTCTAATTCTTAAAAGTGCACTCCTACATCTGTGAGGTGTTTTCTCTGCTTGAATACCTGCCACCAAGTTTATTTAAAGTAAAGTCAATTTTCAAAATATTTCTTACTAATGTGATTTTAACTGATAAGGTGAAAATGTTCATCTTTTCAACTACCAAAACCACCCCCCCACAATCCATTTCTATTATGATACATCATAACTAAATTCATTCCAAAACATTAATGAATTGGGCCAGTGCTTTCTGTTTAGACTGTCAAAAAAAAAAAAAATGTTGACAGCCAAAAAAGAGATGTCCTTGATTTCCAAGGAGGGTTATCAAATCCACATGCTTCTTTTGGTGTAAAGGTTTCTCCCACAAGCACTGTGGTGTAGTTAAAATGCAACATGTTATAAACTTGTAGGGTCAAGTTCAAGAACAACTCCAGCACCTCAGGCCTTCAATCCAAGGAGAAAACAAAAATTTAAGACTGGATGTTACCTCTCTGTAACTTTTCACATTAGAAGCTGTTTTTTCACAGTCAGATTAGTGAACATAACGTAGCTGGAAATTACCAATATATTACCATTAGCGCTTTGCTCTCAATTTTGTTTTACTTAAGGAGTTGGCTTTTTCTGTCTCTAACATCAGGAGAGATGGATGTCTCTGCAGTCGCTGAAGGCACTGCAATAAGAAGCACATCTGTTGTTACCTAAAACACTCAGAAGCAGAGACTACCTAGGTGTTTCTGTTGTGACAAAGCCTGCAGCAACGTCCGGACACATTTCTAGAAAGTCACCCACACCGAGAGAATGATCAGCTGCCTCAAAACATATAGCATTGTCTTCTTTTCATAACTGTCCCCAACAGAATTTGAGGAACCAACATCCATCTTCATCAGTTGTAACTAGAGCAAAGAATAATATCCTCTGTCCTCCAGGGTCTTCTAAAAAGCTCAGCTGAGAAAAATCCTTCCTGCCAAGGAGGAGCATGGCTTTCTGATTTATGCTGGAGAATGGAGACACGTGGGTTGCAGAGGACACAAAACATGGTGAGGGCAATCACAGCTTCCAACCGAGTCCAGAGCCAAGGTGAATGTTACTCTAATCACACTGGGTAGGGGAGGTAGTGAATAATTAATAGAGGCATTTGCTAGACTATGGGTCCTCTCTAACTTTATATCTAAATGACACCTTGTTCTCTTTTTAATTTTTATGTATTTGTTCAGTGCCTGGCAAAGAAAAGGACTCCTAAATATACATAGGTGAACACAGGGCCACCCGATTGCATACTCAGTTGGTCCCAGAGATAAGATCCTCTGAGAATCACAGCTTAAATAAATTTTAAAATATGAAAGTAAGTGAATTTCCTTGATGTGAACTCTACAAGAATCAGAATCTGAACACTTTTGGAAACTTTTTCTCCCATTTTGCAATCACGCCATTAATTAATCAACATTTCTTCATCATTTCATGATTATATGCCTGAAAGTGATGATTTCTTCCAGAGCTGAGCTTTTGCATCCATTCCTATTCAGCAGCAACAAAGATCTCAGAACCTTCACTGAAACTTAACTTTTCACTTTCTTAGCTAGACAAAGAACACATGAGTTCTGCCTTCAGCACATAGGTTACTCCCTAAATACACATGAAGGAAAACTAGAGTCTTATGGGCCCCAACTCCCCGACCCCAAATACCTTAAGAAGATATTTTGAGAATATTTTATTGTCAGCAAAATTCAACAGTACACTGATAAAAATTCAAAAATCAAGACAGAAAGAGATTCTAGAGGAAACCTATTATAGAGAAAATTGGTTGCTATTTCAAAATAGAAAGGCAGATGACTTTTGTATTCTTAAGATGTATGTATGTATTTTAAAGAATAATATTTTATTAATCTCCACTCGCTGGAGCTGAGGAAGCCTTGGCTGTGCATGGCCTCATTCCATCTTTGAAGTTCCTTCATTCCTAAACCACTAGCAACTTTCTGTTGCCCCCAGAGCACTTGCCTAACTTAGAGATATTATTGACAAAGTATGAGGCTGTGAATTTCACACAAACCCTGCACAGAGTGTCATGCTAGGATGAGTGAAACTTTCGTCTGGGTACAACTGCTCAACAAAACTCAGGCAGGGATTATTTTCCTCCTTTGACCATTTGCAAGACAAATGCCAGTACTACAGCTGAATATTTGCATCTGACAGGGATTTGCAAGGATCATCATAATGGTGGCAATGATGAGGTAGGTCCCCATAGCTCACCCACCCTCAGTCTGAGAAGGCCATGGCAAGTCAGACCTTGTGCCACAGAATAAAAAGGACATTCACTGGAAGACACACCAGAAGCAAGGTTTCTGTAGAGAAGGTATGTGAGGAAGGGATGAGCCTGTCCTCTCAGCAGGGGAAATTGAGCCTCTAAGATGGCGCCTTTAGCCTCCCATGTGGGTAACAAGCACCAAGGCAAGAGCTGTTTGAAGAAAGTTGTTGTCCTTGGTGTCTTCCCAGAGTTTCCCTGCCGAGCTGCTCCTCATTCTGGTCTCATCCGCTGACAACACTGGAATTCTTACCGGTGTGTTCCTCCCAAGTGTCCGCATGGCACTCAGCCTTGGCTGTGGGTTCCAACGTCTACCCTCTAAGTATCCTCTAAGATAATTCCTGTGCTTTTGGTCTCTTCCCCAGTTTTTCAGTGAAGTGTCATCATGGCAGAGACCTTATAAATTCATTTCTGATCAGGTGGTAATAGCAGATCCAATATGCGATTTTGCTCATGCGCATTTTAATAAGGTGGAGTTCTTTAATAGCTTAAAGGAATAAATCTCATGAAATGTTGGCATCAGTGCCAGGTATGAGGAGAGAGTGCAGGTTTCTCTAGGTGCAATGGCTTTCCCAGACGGAGACGTGCCCACTTGCCCAAAGGAGCAGAGCAGCCTAACTGACTAGCCTTCCTGTTGTATGGGGTTAAGAGTAGATTACACTTGACTCTGTTCATCTCATTCACATCAAGGAATAAAATAGGACCTGTTTGCAACAACAACAAAAAAAGATGGGGTGAGGGAAGAAGGATGTAAGAGTGACGTGGGATAAAATTTATTTCACTTGTATGCTCGAAATATTTATAAGCCCAAAGATTTAAGCCTCTTATTCCATCCCTGAAAAATGAAGGCCCCTCACCATCACCACCTACCTCAGACAGTTCGCATAGTGGCAGCTGCCGTGAAGGTGAGAGCAGCAAAGACGATGGAGATGAACACACCTGATTCCTTCCAAGGAAATCGATCCAATGAAACCACAGAGATGATGTGCTATTTTCTATCAATACCGTTAACATTTTATATCCACACTTTAGATCATAGTTATGCTCCACACGTGGATCTGGATTTGGAGGGACAAGCAGTCTTCCAAAAAGTGTGTGTCTCCTTAGCTCACGTCCTGTCCTGGCTCACAAACTTGCCCTTTACCTACTCTTCCAACACGTCTCAGACCAAGCCAGAAGGTGATTCCAAGTCTGGAAAAACTGATGGTTTACTCAATATGTGTTTGTATTGAAGGTGGACCAAGAAGTGAGGGCAAATGCGAACATTGAACGAGACAGGTTTATTACCCTGAGTGAAGTGTAGTCATTCTTTTCTAAAAGCTTCTTTACTTGTTTAAAAACATAAATATGAAAATGTGTTTTCTGCAGATAAATTACAGATAAAAGAGAAAAACTCAAATTTTGCCAGTTATTTTACCACTCCAAGCAAAACAGCAGGAGGACGGAGCTCTCTGGGCCACGGCCGTCATCGCCGTCCCTTTTGTTCTCTTACTGAGTATAATGCTCACTGTTATATAATCTTTTTTTCCTCATTTAATTACACTTAGGGAAGATCTTTACATGTCAGTGAATAGAAAATCATTTGAGTAACAGTGTAATCCTCAGCCACAATTTAGTTAATCCTCGCATTATTGAACAACCATGTATTTTAAATTCTTTGCTACAGTAACAACATATATTTCAATATGTGTGTGTGGTGGTTTTGTGAATGCTTATCTGTTTCCTTAGATAAATCTCCCAGTGGAGAGTCACTATATATGTGCAATGATTTTCACATTTTAAAGGATATTTTGCTATAGTTATTACCCCATTTCTCTCCAGGAAGGCCAATTTATACTCCTTTCAAAATAAATGAGAGTGCCCAAAGACAGCTGTTTTCAAAAATAATCTGACTCACTTGTAAATGTCTGTTTATTTTTCTGCCTTCTCTTGTGGAATAGAAGTTTCTAGAAGGCAGGGAAAATACCTCGATTCTATTAGGTCCCTAGCACCTGACACATGCCTAACCCTGAGTGTTTCTAGTATTTGTAATTTTGTGTATTTGGGTTTAAAGAGAAACCAAATTGTATATGCATCAGGCTCCGACACAACTTGGAATTCGCCTGCTAACACTTACTATTTGTCAGGTACTGTTGTATGCATTTAATGAATATGAATGAATTGAATCCTCATACAGACCCCGTGAAGTTACCACAGTTGTCGCCTCCAATCTGTAAATGAGTTGACTGAGGCTGAGAAAGGTGATCTTCCCAAGGTCATACGGTGATGGATCTGGTATTTGAACCTAGGCAGAGTCCACGATCTCCAACTACTTAAATTTCTTTTAAATTGCACAAATGCCAATGTAATCAGGGGCCAAATAACTAAGCTCTTTTCTGCTGTCTATTGTTTCATAACAAATCACCCCAAAACCTAGTTATTTAAATAGCAATCATTTTATTATATCCCACAGTCTCTGTGGGTGAGAATTTGGGGCAGATCGGGGTGTTTCTGGATCAGGGTCTCTCTCAAGGTTGCAGTCAGATGGTGGCTGGAGCAGTGGGCTTATTATGCAGCTGGGCGTTAGCGAGGCATCTCCCTTTCTATGCGTGTGGTCACGGGGCCACGCTAGAATGGCATCTCTGCGTGGGTTCCTTGTGCTTCCTCACAGCATGGCAGTTTCAGTAACAAGACAACTTACAGTGTGGGTAAAGACTGTTTGAGTGAGTGTTCCAGCAAACAAAGCCAAAGACTTTAATAAACCAGCCTCAGAAGTCTCATGGAGTCTCTTCTGCTGTATTCTGTTGGCCCAAAGAGTCACAAAACACCTCCACTTTTAAGGCAGACTCCTCCCCTCAACAGGAGGAGTGTCAAAGATACATCATAAGAACATACATCATATTTCTCTTTGAGAAATACAATCTGCCACGTAACTAGCAATGTCTTTGCCCATGAAACATGCTCTACAGTTCATGCTTCATTTTGAGCTGGTGCGGTGTATGCTGATTCATTCCTGTTTATCAGCAACCCCCTCTTCTGACTGATGAAAAGTACTTATAAAACGGCACATTGGCAGAGGATAGTTACAGGACGGAGGTAGAATTTAAGACTTTGCACCTCAGTGAACTGACTCGCCTTTATATAAATTGAGCCTGGGACCTTGGCCTCCATGTCTAAGATTTTTAAAGCTGTCTGCAGAATTTCAACTAAATGGGAAAGCAACTTTTTCTTCTTCTAAAAAACTGTTTGCGAAACTGTTTCTTATTATGTACCCAAATTAGATTCAATGTAGCGGACTTTACTGTGCTGGGGTTTCTATATAGGGTCACTGGTAGGGTCGCAAGTGTTTGCCTCCGGCCACAGGCAATAAAGATCTGGGAGCAGAAGGGCAAAGGCAACTTGACCTCCTTCCCATGTAGTGATGCCCACTGCAGTGGCCTGTCCTCTCTCAGCTGTGGTTTCGTTTACCAAACAAAGATGTCTTTAAGAAGATGTCTGGAGGGCCACGAGGTTTCAATCCTATTTACTTTTTGGCTCTAGGGAAAAACGGTAAAGGTCCTTACAAGGGAAACCAGCTCGGAGTGGCTAAGTCAGCCCTTCATGGCCTTGGGGATACTGGGCTCCTCGTGTTTGTTTGACAAAGGCTGACATTGGTCTCAAACTTGTGGGGTCCGAGGACACAACGTTTCCGGCTAGATTAGTGACTCCAGCAGGTAAGTCACCACCGCCTGCCTGTGCTACACGGTCCCAGGCGTCCTGGACACATCCAAAACCACTCTAGTGCCTGGCTATGTTCAGTGGTAAGAAGTGGCTCAGGCACTGGCCCGTTTTCTGTGAGCATCTGATGGTGACTCTGTAACTGAGCAGGACCCTGTGGGGCCTTCCCAGGACAGACCCCTCCCCCGTATCCTCTGCTGCAGCTCCTCTCTGAAGTACCCAGATAATAGTTCCTCATGCATATTTCCTGAGTTTTTCAGATGCTAAAAACCACCACCAAATGTGAGAAATTAACGACTTGATCAGCGTGAACACGTGGCACCCAGACCTTCTGGTGCCCAGGGTTGATAGTATTGACCGTCCCGTTACCTCCACATCAGCCAATCAGGGGACTGTGCACGAGCTGATCATGTACCTTGCAACCGTCTCCTTCACTTGACCGTTAAGTAGGCTTTGATGAAACTCTTTGAGAAGTTTGGGGGTTTTTTGAGGATGGACCATCCTGTTCTCCTTGCTCAGTCCTGCAATAAACCTTTCTCTGCTCCGGGCTTCGAGGTTTTTGGTTTGTCTGGCCTCACTGTGTGTCGGGCACACCAACTTACATTCAGTAACAATTCCAGAAGGAACCAGCAACCAACATGTCCCACACAGAGTACAGGGTGCCTGCAGACAGCTAGGAAGGAAAGCATCCTAGCCCTAAGCCGAGAAATCCCCAAAAGACCAGGAGTCTTTCCCATCTCCTTCAACAGAACGATCATAAAGGTAGGGATTCCCTTTAATGCTCATTGGATCTGATACTGAATGAAGATTTGGTTTCATTTTGAATTGCGATTTCCCGTGGCCCAGGCTCCCGTTAGGTAATTTTCTGGGTGATGGAGTCCAAACTGACCTTTTGTTCCTGAGGGCACCTGCCATCAGCTTTGACACACAGCTATTGGTTGTTAAGTTGTTAACTTTTGTAACATGGTCTAGATTTTTTAAGGGAGGGGGGAGGTGGAGAAAGGATGAAATTTCCCCTTGAGAATTTTGTTATAAGTTACATGGCTTCGCCCCGCTAGATAGCTGAGTGCCCCAAGTTCCTTCTCTGACAACATTGCCGAATACAATTCTTTGCCACTAGGAACTCCAGAGCCTGTTCCCTGGCTTAGTTTTATGTCTAGGTACCTGCAATCATTGACTGATCTCACCTAGACTTCCCCCTCCACTGAGAAAGCCACAGTGCAGGCCCCGCAGGAAAGGCGGCAGCTGGGATGCACTATGCAGAGCACAGCAAACTGGTACAGCAGGGTGTCTGGGCTCCAGCCACCTCCCTGGAAATTTTCCTCTTTCGCTTCTGGTAATTGGATAGTTTGTCACATATCCAAGCCTTTCCTGGGCTTGTTGAGTGTGGCTATTCTCATTTGAATTAATCCATAGAAAGCCACAAGTCGTAGGGCCTAGACTTACTGATTTACAGATAAACTCCCTCCATAAAATCATTTCACAGCATCCTTTGGAAAGTTATCATATACAGTCTACAGCGTTGTGTCAAAAGCAAGAGAGGAAGCCTTGTGTCATGTCTCTTCATCTGTCAGTGGGATAAATATAGAGATATTTGTATTTTAGCCTTTTATGAATGAAAAAGGAGTTAATCTCATCCTATGAAAAGTTCTTGATTTGTCTGCTTTGAGAGGCTGAGTTCTCTGAGTCTTTCTGACTCCACAGAGTGAGCTGACTGCCCAGTGCAACTGTGTTACATTTTTCACTTACTGGGATGCCCTGAAGAAGCCCACCCTGGTTTTGATGGTCACTTCTGCAGAGATAAGTAACTATCTCTGAAATCTCGGTTCCTCTTCACAAACTACCAATTAAGAATGAACTTCAGAGATGATCCTATAAACTGAATTGAGAATCACTGGTTTGCCTCACAGACAGCAACCACTCCCTGAAGCCAGCAGGGTTTAAGGATTTAATTTAGGTCTCTGGTTGTAAGACGTCTCAAAATATCCAACTATCTCTGCCTGGAAGGGGTTAATTTGAAATCTAAAGACTCACAGAGGCAATAGATTATGGAAAGAGCTGTAGATTCCTCAATCATATTTCTCTTTTTTTGTGTGGTTACATAGCAATGGACCTCCACCTTCCATCAGTATGACTCCTTAAAGTCACCTTTTTTTCTCTCTTTTTTTTCATTAAAGTATAGTTGATTCACAAAGTTGTGTGAGTTTCTGGTGTACAGCACAGTGATTCTGTTTTATATATGTGTATACTTTCCCATGTTCTTTTTCACTGTGGCTATTACAAGATATTGAACATGGTTCCCTGTGCTACACAGTAGGACCTTATTGATCTATTCTGTATAGACTAGTTTGCATCTGCTAATCCCAAACTCTTAGTGTATCCCTCCCAACTCCTTTCCCCTAAACTCACCTCCTCTATCCCTGTGTAGGAGACAGGCTGTCAAGCAAATTTGACTAGCAGGTGATGATTTGGCAATAGTGTTTAAAAGTTAAGAAAAATCTCAAATCTAACACAACGACTACTTCATTTGTGAATTATAGGTGATTGGTGGGTGAAGTATTTTTTTTTGTCACTTTCTAGACTGGACAACAAAAAAATGAAGGGCTAAAATCATTGAGAATGTCTCATGATTTACTCTAAGAGCAAGTGTGAAATGCATGCATTAATAAATCTTACTTCAGCTGTATTTCCTATCTGAGCTATGCCAGCCCGCTTTATAAGCCTGAATTTTTAAAACTTAAAAAAAAGGGGAGCTATCTTTTCCAAATGTGCTTCTACAATACTCAGTAAAGAAAATGTATATTTATTTTCTAAAATAATGTCATTACCAGAAGCCTTGCCTCTTTCCCTTTGACAGGAAAACAGAGTGCTTATCTTCATATTTTCATAATGAAAACTCCCCAAGCTCAGGCCACTCTGGCAGATTTACAACCTTTGAGCAGGAGAGCTGACAGGCATTTTAATATGAAAGGAGATATGATGTCTTTCATGTACAGTGATGTCACTTCTAACGAGGGAGAAGCCGCCTTCTGCAGTGCCATCCCGCCGTTATAGGGCTGACCTGGCTGCGGGAGAGAACTTCTAACCTAGAGAAAGGTCACAAGTAAGACAGGAGGAAGGGACTCTTCCCGACTGAGGGGCAAGGGCACCTGGCGAGGTCGTGGGCATAAGCCTACTGTGAGTGTGCATTAGCTGTAGGAAGCTGAAGGCAGGAACTGTCTAGACAGAGCTGACCTTGAGAAAGGAAAAGATAAGGCTTGATACTGAAAGGGTAATGAAAATCCTCTGGGGAGTGTTAAAATGAAAGCTGGGTTGCCTGTTGACCACCTTCTCTCTCCCCTCTCTCCTACCCTGAAGTCCCGTAACTTGAAAGTGATATTGACAGCCACGCTGTTATTAACAGGGTGCTTGATTATTGTGCCTGGAGAAATGACAGTGAGAGAATGCCAGAAACTTGCAGTCTTTTATTTGCAAATGAGGTCTTCAAGGTTTAGCATTTTATATAGAAAATATTGCTTCTGGTTTTGAAAAGAGCTTTCCATTCTCAGAGACTGGTATTCAGCTGTCCTTGCCCTAAGCCCTCTGATTAATACTGCTACTCACTCCTGATGGAGCAGGAGGGATTTTTAGCAAATCATCTGATAACTGCTATGTTGCCAAATCCAGTGGACCTGGGGAAGGTGGGAAGGGGCTTCCTGCAAGCCAGTTCCTGTGAAATTCCAAAAGCACCCTCTACTGCAGCAGAGAATCAGGTCGGTGCGTTGATCTCAAGGAAAATCCTGATATTCCAAAACTGGGGACGCTTTCACTATTTAAATAAACTTTTATTCATTAAGCAAAATACCTGGAAGTACAAGGGTTAACTGAAGAACTTAGAAGGTTTTGCCAGCTCAGAGGATAGCCGAGCGTTTAAAATTTGCCAGTGCAATTAAATGTACTTCTCTTTAATTAAACGTAGGCACATCCAGCCATCTACACACTCAAAATTAAGTATCAAAGATTTATTGTGTAAAAGAGCCAAACAGTAAAGGCAAGGGTCAGAACTGACCAATATCACAGAAGACTATAATTTTTAAAAATATGTTATTATCTAATTAATTTTGCTGCAGTGAAACAGTGGTTATGAGCTTGGACAGGCTGTCCTGGGCTGTATTCTGTCTCTGCCACTTACAAGTTATAGGATTTGGAAAAGTTACCTAATTTCTTTAGGCCTCAGTTTCATTATATGTGAAGTGGGAAGTATCATTTTACCTACCTCACAGTTTCTGTAAGAATTAATTGAACTCATCAATAAAAACCACTGACCACCATGTCTAAAGCATAGCTAAGCCCTCAGTGAATGCTAGCCCCTTTCACTGCCAGTATCAGTATTAAAACAATTAAATTAAATTTAAATGAAATATTAATTTAATCTTAATCAGTTAATTTTATTTATTGGGTAATTAAATAATTCAAATAAAATTATTTAAATGTTGGGTAATTAAATAAATTATTAAAACATATTAGTCGTGTATCTTGCATTAAAATCTTATTTGTGGGCTTCAGAATATATAAAATGACTTTATATATATAGTTTGTAATGGAAATTTTTTCCTTCATGATTGGCTCAAAGGATCATACTTCCAGCTCTAAAAGGCTGCGTGTGGCCACAGGTCCATGGGCCAGTGATCCCTGAATGACAAATCAGACGTGAAAATGTGGACCCATTCAAACATTAATGGCGACCACTACCCCAAATGCCTGCTCCTCTAACCCAGTGACTCTCAAACTCTGATGTGCACAAGAAAATCAGGGAGCGTATTAATGCAGATATTCTGGTTTGGTAAATCTGGCCTACAGACGGCAACCCACCCTGAACTTCTCAAAGATGCTTGTACCCACTCCCTCCCAACCCCCCCGTCATTCCCACCGTTTCCAGCCCCGGCATTCCTTATTGCCTCGGAAAAGGAGGCCTTCTGGGAAACGTAGTCAGGTGGTAGGTCTTAAAACGTGAAGCCATTCTCACACACCCACCTCCTTAAGACTTCTGACTCTCTTATCTAAACTAAGGTCGAAGAAGTTCCAGTATATCCACATCATCTCCTTTAGGCCGTCACGGTGACTAGACCTGAAGGAGCCACTGCAGTAGTGTGTAAGGACCAGCTCCACGTGTCCTGGCCAGAACATTGAATCCTGAATCACAGGTAGGTGTCCATGCCGTCCATTCTCTAGCCTCTGTCTGCCTCCTCTGTCTGTCAGGTACTCTCCAGATCCACACCCACGGTGTTCGCACAGTTCCGGCCAGCACATTTCACCAGGTCGGACTTTTCCTTCGGCAAGTAGGCTCTGTCTTCCCAGCAGGGCTTGTACTCCCTTAGTATTTGCCTGGGGAGGGCGGCAAGGGAAGGTCAGGGTGGGTCTTGAGGCAAACTTGAGAACAAGCCAGATTTGGGGAGGCTCGTGCTTCTGGTAACATCACTGCACTCTCCCCAGGCAAGGGCGGGGATGGGGGTCTTCACCCCTGACAAGGAGAAACAAGCTGTTTCTGCCAGCCAGGGAGATTCCGGCGTGTCTACTCCAGTGTCTTCTTCCCAGGTTTCAGTTCCCCACTCTTTCCCTATCAAGGCCCTGACCGTGACCTAGGAGACCTGTTGAGTCTGCACAGTTAGTTTTCTTCACAGCCCTGCCACTCCGCACTGATTTTCAGTACTGATGCCTTCCAGGTGCAGGAGATGCCAGCCTCACTTAAAGCCGTTCTGTAGGTCCTCTGGCTTTGAGAGCATGACTTAAATCAGTAATAGCTACCTGAGCCTATCATTTTTTTTAATTCAAGCTTTAATACAGTAAGATCAGAGTGTCTGGCAGGGTGGTTTTGCCTTAGGCATTTTTGTTTGTTTTTTATACATTTTTATTTTTTATTGAAGTACCGTTGATTTACAATGATCATTTTCTTTTATCAATACCTCAGATATCTCAAAAACAGCCCCCCACACCTCACTATGTTGCCCCTCACTGATCAAACATGGTAGCTCCCTGATGTTCCAAAGTTTCGCTGTCTACCCAATCTCCATCCAAGTCAACCACAGGTGAAAGAGTTAGAAATTGTGAAGTCACTTCTCAGGGCTATTACCATCCCCGCTTACCTGATTGTTTTCAGACAGTCAAATACAAAATCAGTCCCAAAATCTCATTCTGAGGGTCTTTCTAGGACACTTCTTCTGCTGACTTTCTCAGTAAACAAAGCCTGAGGCAAAGGCTGTGTGTGAATGCTTTATTTACTGGTCGTGTAATGCCAGGACAGCCAGAGTCAGGAAAAAAGGGAAGAAAGGCAGGGAAGGAGGGACAGCAAATAGAAGGTGGCCCATGACTGAGCTGGCCACAGCTTCGCAGGGAAGCACAGGCAGTCGCTTGATCATATGAGACGTATCTGTGCTACAGCTTCTGAGAACAATCCACTGAGGGGAAGTGCTCTAGTTTTTCATTGCTATATAACAAGCTACCCAAGAACCTGATGGCTGAAAAGAATCATTTTATTCTGCCCTGGTTTTGTGAGGCATCCGGGAAGGATGGGACTGAGTGGTTCATCTCTGATCCATGTAGCTTCAGTTTGGGTGGCTGAGACAGACCACCCGCTATCAAGATGGCTTCTCCACTCACGTGGTCTGGAATAGCTGGTAATTGATGCTGACTCTTGGCTGGGAGCTGAGCAGAGGCCACTGACACGTGAATTCCCTATGGGGCTTGGGCTTCTCTCAGCACCGTGGCTCAGTATCCCGAGAGAGCATCTTCAGGTAAAGCATTCCAGGAGAATCAGACAGAAGTTGCAAGACTTGTTAACAACATTTGCCCTGGAAGTCCAAGAAGGTCGCTTCCACTACATTCTACTACTCAAGCAAGTCCCGAAGGCCAGTGTAGATGCAAAAGGAGGGGAAAATTAAATTTTATTTCTCAGTGGAAAGAATAATGAAGAATATGCAGCTGTCTTAACCACAGTCCACAGGCAGGGAAAGAGGGACAGCAAATATAAGCTGGTACTTGATGGAGCTGGCTGGTTAACACAAGAAAACACAACTGGTTATTTGAACATTTCAGTCTCTAGATGTGATGTTTGGAAAAAACCAGCTCAGAGTAGTCTGCTGGGGAGAAGAAAGAAGACTGCGTCTGCTAGTTCCTCACTGCTGTGTTGTCTGTTGTCTTTCTCTGTCAAAGTTTGCCACATGAGTTGGCAACCCCACACCCCTGCGTTGTGTCACTTTGTCCCCCTTCCTCCAAGGTGGTTGCTGGGGAAGTCATATCCCACAATCCACCACATGGTCCTCCATCTGAGTCCAGAAGTAGGTGGGAGGATCCAGAACCTCCAGGCCTTGATGGTAAAGTTCGGGTAGCCCTTGCAGTGGGAGGCAGGCTGGGTCATTCTTCAGCCAGCCCTTAACCTAGAGGAGCCAAGAAACTGGTGCTGGTTAACTTGTGTGACAGTGGAGCTGAGCAGGCCTCTCCACTGACAGCAGGGGAGGTTGGGTGAATCTGGGAAGATGCATTAATTTGGTCCAACGCACACATCTAAGCATTGTCATTCAATCCAGCTTTCATAAGTCATAAAGCAGATGTTTTTCTACCCATCTAGTCTCTCGTGGTTGATTTAGAGCCATCTGTGCCTCTTTCAGTTGGTTCTAAACTTGGGAGGAGTAGTGGATATTTTCTGTCACCTCTCCCATGTTCACCCACCTGTCTGAGCTCTGGAAGGCTGCCTTTAGACACTATATCGAGAGGTTCCCCAGTTTTCTAGCTTTCAGATGATTTAGCCAATAGAATGCACCAAGAGATCAGAGGATAAGATAGGAGTAAGTTTGAGGGGGATGGCAGGGTATAGCTCAAGCTGTAGAGTGCGTGCTTAGGAAGCATGAGGTCCTGGGTTCAATCACCGGTACCTCCTCCAACAACATATAAACAAACAAATAAAAAAGTAATTAAATAAACCTAGTTACCTCCCCCTGCCAAAAAAAAAAAAAGATAAGAGTAAGTTTGCCACTGTTGGCTGTGTCCTCTTGACAAAGAGCACAGCTCCTGTCAAACAATCTTCTCCAAACATCTCTCACATGGTTCCAAAACCACCTCCTCCTTTGCCCTACCTGGTCCAGGAGCTCACTTCTGCTGCTGACCCTGGGATACCCACCACTCCGTGCAGGTCTCCTTTAACACATTTGTGAAGTGTCCTTTTTAAAACTCTCTTTAATTACAGGTTTGAACGTGCCTTCTGTTCCTTTCGGGACCCTAAAGAATATGGGTGGGGACAGGAATGTAATTAATGATCACCCCTAGGTCCACAAAAGCAAGCCCTGGTAATTGTTAGTAGATTACTGGTAAATACTCTTTAGTCAAATACAAAAATAAAAGTTTTACTGCTGGCTCACTGTGCTCCTATAAGTAGAAAATAAAGGACTTCAGTTTTTAATCGTCTGAGGCTCATCGGGGAGCCCCCAGGGCCCCACCAGACAATTCCTGGGATGGAGTGAAATGCCAAGGCATTCCCAGAGGAAATACATGAAGCTCTCATTTCCTATCATCTGCCGGGGAAGAATTAGAAGGAAAGAGGTAATGAAAACAGCTAATTTACTCTTTTTGGGAAATCAGGCAAGTCCCAATGTTGATTTTATTAAGGCAAAAGGAACATTACTCTGTGGCGAATATCCAGGAGTACTTTTATCTGGACATAATTCAAATGATTATAACGTTAGAGCCATGCCGTTCCATCGGTGGCTACTAGTGACGTGTGGCTATTTAAATTTGAATTCATTAAAATTCAGTAAAATTTACAATTGAGCTCCTCGGTCACACTAGCCACATGTGGTTAGGGGTTGCGGTCTTGACGGCACAGACACAGGAATTTCCCATCATCACCGAACGTTCGATCAGATAGCATTGTCCTTAAGAACTAACACCACATTTCTCTATGTTGCATGTTTTAAATTACCATGTTTATTGAACATTGGGGGCACTAAATTATCAGACGCTGGAGAACTATATTTAGTGTGAGTGTGTTATGTGGAGGAGTAAAAAGAGTTCTGTGCTGTGATCCTCCAGAGGAGAAAAGACTTCAACTTACTTCAGAAATTTTTAAAGTATGTATTTTGACTTTTGTTAAATTATTAAACCAAATAGTGAAATAAGATGGTCACCCTAACTGAATTAAATGTGGGCTTTTTTTCCCTCAGATATTAGAATCAGCATTATAGCAACTTAATTTGTTTTAAAATTAATTCTTAGGATGAAGATAAAATCTTAAGAGCCATGTATAATATACTCATAGTTTCAGCATATTGAAAGAGAAAGTGTTTTAAATAAAAACATGAAAATAAAGACATACACTCATCTCCTCCAAGTAAGGTAAAGAAAAACTAACATTTTAGGTACATAAACTTGAAATCTCTTTAAAAAAAATCATGAAGCATTCCAGCCATAATAAGACCACTTATTAAAAAAAAAAAAGAGGGGTGAGGTAAATCCATGCAGAAATGATAAAATATCTAGGATATCAGATTGGATTGCATATACAAATAAATCCAAATACATAGTAAATGTAGCTTAGATAAGAGGTCTTTAAACCTTGTTTTTATGTATCTCAGTATGCAGACTTCATCTAATTTGAGATAAAGCCAGTTTGCAACTCTTACTTTAAAACTCCCAGACTGAGAAGCTAGGGTTTTCTTCGAAGGGTTGTCATCATCACTGGGTTGTGCTACCTCCTCCTGGAAAACATGTTGAACGCCAGACCACACGGATGGGCACTGAAAGCACACTGTTGACTATTTTCAATTGACATGCTGTTTCTTTCTGGAAGAAAAACAAAACTGAGGGATGAGGAAAAGAGGTAAATCGAGGTCATCTTGGACATAAGTAGACTAAGACTGGTCAGTCTAGAAAGCTGCCAAGATTTTTCAAGAATTTTTTTAAACAGCTTTTTTTTCTTACTACAAAAATAATTCATATTCATCATAGACATGTTAGAAAGCACAATTAAACAGATAGAAGTATATGAAAAAGACCGATTTACTCTCCCTCGAGATAAACTCTATTAATAGTCTGGGATGTATTCTCCCAGAATTTTTGTTTCCTTGTATAGAGAAGTATACTAGTTTCGCCACTTGAGGGTGTAAAGGTGAAACTTTTAATTTGAAACCTGCTCTTTTTCATATTGCACCATCTTGTATCATTAGAAGCTTTTACAATGTCATTTTTTAAAAGAGCAGCCAGAAATTTTTGATCTGTGGGGGAAGTTCACTGTAGTTATGGTGTTAAATATTGCATTTTCCCAAACCAGTCAACAACCTGATTCAGACTATTTGACCTAGTGATTCCCTAAACAGTTGCCTCTCAGTTTTCCATGGTCAGAAACAAAGGATCAAAAAACAAACAAAAAGTTAGACATCAGTAATGCTCCTTAACTTTTCTACTTCCCAAACATAGCTTGAATACTGTCGAGGCCTTTTCAAATCCAACAGAGACACAGTCACATCTCCAGGAAGGTAGAGGAGTTTTCTTTAAATCACTCAGGAGGATCTAGGAAAACGTTAGCCCTTCATCTTAAATGAAGCATGTAACTCCATCCAAGACTAGAGTTGTGACATTGCCCGGAGTCAGCAAGGAGCCACCCACGGATGCTGCCCATGAAAGTAACATCATCATTTTCTGTTTTAAGACCATCCTTCTGGGAAGCAGCAGAAGCAGTGAGGGGGTTATTGTTACAGAAAAAGGGAAGATGGCTGAGGCCAGAGCAGCTTGGGTGGAGCAGGGGGTGCACATTAGATAGTCTGAGAAGGTAGATGTAACAGATCTAAGTAAATAAACTGCCAAATGAGGAACACAGAATGCAGATTCTGAGCCGTGTTTCCCTGTTACTGCAGGACCTCACAGGTCCTTTAGTTTAGTGAGAGGTACTGCAAATCTCCACAAACAAGAGGTTTATAGCTGGCATTTCTCAACCTTATTTGAACATGGAACATAACGTCCCTTGGAACATCATTTTGGAGACACTGGCATGTTGGTGTCACTGAGGCCTGGATATGGATAAGATTCCCAAAGAAATAATGTTGAATGGGAAGAGAAGAGTGCTGAAGATGAAACTTGAGAGACTCTAGAGCTGTCATATCCAAAATATTTAAGGAGAATGAACAGTGCTTTATTCTGATTCCTTATTGTAATTTTCTATCCCAGTGAAAACTATGCTGCCTCAGAACAAATAAAACCATGTCTTAAGTTTCACCATTTACTTGAGTAGCTTTTGTGCTTTCCACAGTTCTAGGTCCATTTATACATTTACAGAATTTCTTTTAACTCTTAAAAACTGTACCCTAAACTTAGATGGATCCTGGAGAATATCAACATTTAAAAGGGATCCAGCTAAAGAGGCTGGAAAGAGATAGGCAGTTAGATAAGTGGGGGCCCCGGGCAGATAAAGTGGAGGAGAGGGAGGATGGTCCGGATGATATTTTTGCCCTCCTTCAGCATTAGGGGCTTTACTTCCTTTAAATGTGTGCTGGCAAGAAAACGGTTGGGACTGGACGGCCGCGATTGTGTGGAAGCAACAAGGACCTAACCAGACAAGACCCGACGCTCATTGTAATATAGTTAGCATTGCAGTTTAGGTCCTTCCCCCTCGCACCATGGGCTTCTCTGTGTGCATCATGGGTAAGGACATGCACCAAAGGGGACAGGATTGATTAAGCACTCTGGGGCAAAAGCCGTCCATCAATCAAGAGGCCACCCCTAAGCGAGGGTATAAGACAGAAGGACCAAGAAATACCAGGCTACTGTCCTCTCTTGGATTAGCTCTTGGACATGTACTTTAGCTTAAAAAAACAACAAAAACAAAAAAACCCACAAAACTTCTGCGACACAACACTTTTGTCTCCTATCTGAATTCTTCTCTTTTGGGCAAGACAAGACCTGAGGCCTTCCCCTTTTGGGGTAACAGAGACTTTTGGGGAAGAACCCCAACTGTTAGGAGAAAGATCTTGCTTAGAGACTGTTGATGGTCAATTTTATGTCATCTTGGTGAGGCTGTGGTGCCCAGTTGTTTGGTCAAACACTGGTCTAGATGTTGCCATGAAGGCATTCTGTAGATGTGATTAACCTTTATAATCAGTTGACTTGAAGTAAAGGAGATCGATCATGCTGGATAATACAGAAAGATAATACCTTTGTCAGCTGAAGGCCTTAAGAGCAAAGATTAAAGTTTCCTGGCGAAGAAGGAATTCTGCCTCAAGACTAACAGGGAGCTCCTGCCTGAGTTTCCAGCCTGCTGGCCTGTCCTGCAAATTTCAGATTTTCCACCCCGTACAATCCTGTAAGCCAATTTTTAAAAATAAATCTCACCCTCCCTCTCTCCCTGAAACCTACACGAAAGCAGAGGGAGGAGGATATTTCATAGAGGTCATGGCCAGCGCTATCCAACCGCCAGACGCCCTAGAGGCCAAGATAAGGAGCAAAAGAAATGCTATCAAACCAAATGGACATTTAAACTCTAGAGTATTAAATTTTTCTGAAGTATTTCAAGCCATTATTATCACCTCCACACCTTGATCACTAACACCCCTTGTTCTTAAGATTGTAAATTGAACCGTTGTCCTCTCAGGTCTGAGTTCCTGACAGAATTTGTCTTCCTCTGTAACCCTGATGGTTCCTCGTGGGGCCAAAGGATGTAAAAGTGAATTAACTTTGCCTCAATCTTCTCTTTCATCACCTGTAACTTATGAGACATAAAGCATCACTATTTCCTTCTTCTTTTCAGATCTGCCCTGTTTTTTGTTTTTTTTCTCTCTTTTGCTCCCATTGGCATTACTGCAACCTGACCCTCCCTTCACCCCTCTTGTGGGGAGCTTTGAGGCTCAGCAGAACTTGAGGGTTGGTGGCAGTGGGGTGCACCCCAGGGGCCTGAGGAGCCTGCCGGGGAAGATGTGTGGCCCAGGGACAACCCCTCAGGTTCAGAGGGAGGGAGTTCTGAGATGTTTGGTGTCATTCTCTCCCTCCATCCCACTCCAACATCACCCTGGTGCCGGAGTCCTCGGGAGAGAGAAAAGACTCAAAGGACCTTTCTCACAACTTTCTGAGGCTCTGAAAATCCAAAGCAAACCTCAGCTTTGGGAAAATGTAGCCAAATAATGTAGAAGGTGCTGTGAAGGAGGCCGATAAATTTATTACATAACGTGGCAGCTTGGCTTTTGTAGATTTCAAGTGGCAGGGCACTGACACATTTGAGCAACCAGCTCTCTGGAAAAGAAAGAAATAAAAGCCCAAATGTGTAGAACTTGCTGATGTTCACGGTGTGAACATTCCCAGCACGGCCCATTTCTGGCTACCAAAGTGACATCATTAAACACGGAGCTGGGAGAAGATAGACAGACTTTGGCCCCCCTCACATAATCTTTTCACTATACTGATTCAGTAGAGGTGAGGAAACATTACGAACATAGATCATAGTAAAACAATTAGGACGTGATGAGTTCTGGGTATTTATTGCTTTTCTTTGTAATATGTTTAATTGTAAGTTTATATAATTTAGATTTTAATAATGCCTGTGTTGAACAACCCCAGGCCAAATTCCTGAATCTGTCACCACCAGCTGCTGTCAGCCTGTCTGCGCGGCTCCAACCCAACTGCTGACTGACTCAGGGCCCCAGAGCACAGCCCGCTTGGGGCATCTGGGGACCAGAGCACCAGCAGCACCCAGAGTGGAGACTCAGACAGCTCTTGATGCACGAGGTTTGCAATGGGGAATATTTACCGCGTTTAACCTGAAACACTCCTGAGCCCAATCAGCTGCCACAAGTCCCCACTTTTCATTCATCTCTGTGAATGTGTGCTCTGTTATTTCTGCCCTATGACAGACCCACAACACTGGGGCAACCTCTAGGAAATCTTCCTGCATTTCATTAGCAATTCCTCTTTTTGGCCAATCTTTCTTTTATTTGACTGCCTTTACCTACCAAAAAATGCCTAGCATTTTTTTGCTCCTGTCTCCTAAATTCCTTTGGCTATAGTTTGTCTCATTTTTATACCTTGCTGTCTTACTTTCTGAAGTGAGGTTTTTATTTTTTTTTTCTTATTAAGAAAAAGCAATCATGCATTTATTTCAGGGAAAAATGAGAAAATATAGTTAAATAAAAAATGCATAAAGCAAACCTTCCCACTAAGAGAGAGAACACTCTTAATATTATTACCTTTGTTTTCCTGTATCCAGATGACTCCAGGGCCACGTCCCTGAACTTGTCTCACTTTTGAGAAGTTTCATTCCACCTTGAGGACTATTCCTACATGGGTAGGGTGTTCATGTCTTTTTGAGGGGCAGGGGGTAAGGGCAAAGTTTCATAGATCCTCTTCATTCATACATTATGTAAACTAATGAGAGGTTATCTTCCTCCTCTCACTCCGATAGTCCGCCTGTCTCTTCCGTTCCTTTAGCGTCTTCGTTCATTTGGGGCCTTCCTCCATGCGCCAAGGGACGAGCTTCTTGGGAAAGGCCCACTCTATGGTACTTCGACAATAGTGTTTCTCTCTTCTCTAACAACCCCAGAGCCACGTTTTCTAGGCCCCAATGCCAACACACAGAGGGCTTTGCTGTCTGCCTGTGATCATGCCTTTCTGTCAGGGCAGTTCTGAGCTTCGGGGAGGAAGGATGGCTCCTCACTGTGCCCTTCCATGCTTGCTAACACCCACATTTCTATTTTCTGCTTGGACAAGAGAATTTTTCCCTTTAAAAGGAGGATCCTGGATCCATAGTATCCAATAATGCGGATTTCCTTTCTAAGAAGAGAAAGAACAGAGAGAGAAAGGTGCACAGTGATTAAAGAGTTCCGCGGCGACAGCTCCCTGGAGAGAAACACAGGTCTTACTTTGGCAGCGCTGTCCTCCAGGAAGGAGCTTCGTGGACAAGCTGTGTCGCTTGCTTCAGTCCCTGTCTGGGCCAGGATGGGACTGGCACATTGCCGTGTTGAAATTGGCTCCACACCTTGTTGAAGTGGGCAGCCCGCCATGCTAATTGATGGGTATGAGTGCAGACATGCTGAAGAACCAGTATGCACATCAGATCGGAGCGGGAGAAGGATTTCAGGCCAGAAATATCAAATATTGTGCAGAGATCCTGTGCCAGGGAGAGGGGGAAGATGGTACCCATGTGACCGCTGCAGCCCTGAGTTGCATTTATTTTTAAATGCCCCATATAGCTGAAAAGACAAGGAAGGTGTGGGTCTGAGGAGGAGCAGGAAGGGGCAAGGTTATTGACTTTCAAAAGATATAGCTATTATCTGCCAGTTGGGGTGCAAGATGGTTTTTTATCCAAAAAGCAGTGCCTTGATTAGAGTAACTTTCAAGCTGTGTACTTTGGGCAGATACATAGAAATCAGAGCCACTGCATGGTTTCCAGGTTAATCACAGTGGGGACTGCTGAGGGTGGATGCTGATATCTGCTCCCTCCTCTTCCTGCTTGTCCTTGATGCCCCAGCCACCCCAGGGGATCAACCCTCTCTGCAGCAAGTACGTCCAGCGGGCCCACAGCATAGGTAGCCATCAACCCTATCCTCTTGTCAATTACATATCAGTCCTCTCCATTGGCGGACAGCTCAGTAACACCCCACTTTTAGTGTGGAAAAGAGAAACTTGACAACATTAGGATAAGAAAGACCTTGTGAAGGGTTCTGAATGGATGTTAGCATAGACTACCCTTGCTTCCCTCTACTGCTGGCAGTGACTGTCTTCTAATTGCCTAGTGATAAACAGCCTAGGAGAAAATTAAGGGAGATTCAGGTGAAAATTAACACTTAGTAACAGAGATACTGAGTCATCAGATGCAGGACCTCGTGACAACTAGAGATGAACTGGTAGAACTGGTAGAGATGAAGTTTGTACCTCAATGTAGCTGTATGTCCCAGGATAACATATAAAGTCAAATAAAAAGCTTTGATGAAACTTCCAGAAAGCACCTGTCTGAAGACTTTAAAAGCACACCCTTTACAGTAAACTACACATATTTCAAATGTACAATTTGATGAATTTTGTTAGAATAAAACCAATGAAACCAATGAAAGCACTACCACAATCAGGATAGCTAACATTTCCATCACTCACCAAGAGGTGCAATTTTCGAATTCCCAATTTACCCCTTCTGTAAATTACTGTACAGGAACCATACCACAATAAAGGTGTTAAAAATTAGCACTACCACAATCAGGATAGCTAACATTTCCATCATTCACCAAGAGGTGCAATTTTCGAATTCCCAATTTACCCCTTCTGTAAATTACTGTACAGGAACCATACCACAATAAAGGTGTTAAAAATTGCATCTCATGATTTTATCCTTATATAATGTTGAAAATATTTTTGCAGGTTTAAAATTACTTTTTTTCCATGCACTGTTTATATTTTTAGGCCCTTCTTTTCCTGCTGGGTGTTGAACTTGGTCTTATTTTTTTTGTGAGTCCTCATTACATATTAAGTTAAAGATATTGGCCTGTGATTAAACACACACACAAAAAATAAAAACACATCCCTTGAATTGTTGCAACATTATTTGAATTGAATGACAACGAGCCAGAAAGTGGGCCTGTCAGTTCAGTCCCCGTCAGCTTTTGGATTGATTTCATTTTATTAACAGTTGAATTTTTGCACAGAGTAGGAATCGAAGAAGCCACTGCTCTGAGCCTGATTTTACATCATCTCTTCCTTCCTGATTGTAAAAGTGTTTCATGTTCTTTCAATACTGAAACCATAAAGTTAATAAAAAAAAATTACACAGTTGTCAAACAAATGTAGTCGTGTTCAACTCACTTTTAGTTTCTCCTACTTTTTTTTTTTGTATAGCATCTTTAAAAAGTCAACTTAAAAAAAAAAAACAACTAAAATCAGGATAGGGTGATGAGAATGAAGCCAAAAGCTTCTTTGTCTCAGCTAAATTAAAATTACTAAAAATAAATTTATTTTGATTTTACCAAAAGATCCTAATTATTCACTTGAAACCAATGGAAATCATTGAATTTGGAAAAAAAACAAACAAAAGAAAACCCTTTGGATTATACTCGAAAATGGTACTGAAAGAACAGGAAGAAGTCAATGTATTGGACTGCATTTATTGAAAGGTAAGCAAAATCATCTGAATTTAATGATTCTAATGTCGTCTAATGATGGATGTAGTCTAAGCTTCTTGCATAGAAAATGTATCCATAATTCCCAACAGTGCTCATTAGAATAACTTATATGTGTGCATATTTCCTCATCTGAACTCAAATCACATGGACATTTGATCAGTCCAATCAGCTTTCTTGACTGTCTTAGAGAATCTGTTCATACAAACAGCACTGTTCACAAGGAGCTTTGAAAAGTTCCAGCTCGGTGGGAATGACAGGGAATTTTTCAGGCGTTTTCTCTTCATGGCTAATTAAAGGTTAGGGAGTTGGGGGACGAAGGGCCAGGTCATTTTCCTCCTGAGGTATCCCCATGTAATTTGTTAATTTATCTTACCTGATAACCTTGAAAATTCTAATTCCGTGATTACCTCTGACATTCCAAATGCTCAGATTGGTGTACTGGCCGGCTTTTCCTTTTATGACTTCTCCTTCTGAAACAGGAGTGGCGCGTGATTGATTACTCATTCAGGTTTGAGTGTTTTCCTTCACAGTCCTGAGGCACTCAGCAGCCAATTCTGCGCAGAGAAAGAAACGAATTCTTGTCCCCTAAATTCTCCACGGTGATGAACTCAGTGGTCAGTGGTCAGGTACAGTGTTTTTCAGACACACCCTGTTGGATTCACCAGTGTCTGTTCTCTGCAGTTTCATCCATGCATTTCCTGAACCTGACCTGACCTAGTAGCAGCCCGGGCCACCAGCTCATGGGGTCTGTGATTACCTTGTAACTACATACGGTCTGGAATTCTGGGAGTGAATTGTTGGTACCTGAGACCCACTGAGTGGGTTCCTCTTTGTGTGTGTTTCCTAGGGCTGCCTTATCAAAGTGCCAATATGTAGGTAGCTTAGAACAACATACATTTACTGTCTCACAGTCCTGTAGGTTAGAGGCCCAAGATCAAGGTATTGGCAGGGCCATGCTCTCCGTGAAACCTGAAGGCAAGGATGCTTCCTTGCCTCTCCCAGCTCAGGTAACCCCAGGCATCCCTTGGCTTGCGACAACATGTCTCCAGTTTTTACGTGGAGTTCCCCTTATGTCTCATCATGTAGTCTGTGCATTTTTGTGTTTGTATCCAAATTTTCCCCTTTCATAAAGACACCAGTCGTATTGGATTAGAGCTCACCCTAATGACCTCACCTTAACTTACTACATCTGCAAAGACCCTATCACTAAATAAGGTCATTTTCTGAGGTACTGGGCATTAACCCGCCAATACATCTTTTTGACACAATTCAACCCATAACTCTCCCTCTTGACCCTCCACCATGCCAGCCCAGTTCCTCTGTTTTCATTCTACAAATATGTTTAATGGGGTACCTACTATGGGCCACACACTGGTGAGGCACCAGATGCAGAGCAGTGAAGACCAGTGAGGTCCTGCCCTCATCAAACTTGCATCGGAACACAAGGCAGATAATAAACAAAATGCAGTATGAGATAGAACCTATGGATAGAGTGATCAGGGTGAAATTAACACAACACTGTAAATCGACTATACTCCAATTAAATAAGTAAATAAATAAACAGGGTCACTGATTGGGAATAACAAAGACAGGCGAAGATACTGCTTTAGAAAAGAAGTGAATGAAGGGCAGGGGTGGCCCCATCTTTCTTCATAGTTTGGTTTTTAATTGCTTCTTATGAGACACCACAGAAATTTTCCTTTATATGTAACTTCATGTGAATTGCCTTTTTATTACAATCCAGAGTACTAACTAATAAAAGTCTATTGTCCCATTTTACAGATGAGGAAACTGAGGCTTGGATAAGTTAAATAATTTGTATGAGATCACATGGTCCATAAATCGTGGAGCAAAGATTTAGATCTGGGTCTGGGAGATGCCAAAAAATTTCATTACACACCCTGTAGACTTCTTACAGCTTTAGACCCAGCGATGTGCTATTTCCATGAAACATACTTAAAGCAAACTCTCACTGGTTGTACATAAAAAGTTGGCAAATATATGTCAGCCAAATGTAAACTACACGGCACGTAAAAACGTATTTGTCAAAAATATAGATTTTAATGAAGAAATCATTAATGTAATGTGAGATATTTAATATTGACTTAAAAATACAATACACAAAGAAGATAAGAGAGCCAAGAACTATTTTGTTCTACATATCAGTGATCAAAAAACATAAAAACCAGAAAGTTAGAAATGCAAGGAGAATTGTCAAAACCACAATCATAGTGGGAGAATCATATCTCTAAAATTTGGCAGGTCAAGTAGTCAAAATCTATAACATTATATAGAATTTGAATCACAAACAAATAATAAGCAAGACAAGATCCAAAAACAATGTATTATTTCCAAATCCCCATGGGACATTTAAAATTTTTGTTATGTATAAGACCATGAAGAAAATCTCAATAAACTCCAAATATTATATGCAGCCACATTCTCTGATCATTATGCAAAAAAACTGATGTTAAGAACAAAATGCATCTAAAATAAATCTAACTACATAGGAGAGAAAGTCTATTTTAGTAATTCTTTAAAATAAAAAAAGAACTGTTCAGAATGAGGTGCATCTATGTGTGTGGCTATAAATACATCTCCAAGTTATATTAAATTAAAATAATATTGGTTATAAAGCAGTATATAAAGCAATTTAATTTTATATATTTAAGAGGATATTCATATATATTATATTAAACACTTAATTTTTTTCCTGGAAGAATGCACCTGAAATTGTTGACATTGGCTATCTTGAGAGAAAGAGGATAATGGTCAGAGGTAGGGAAGGGAATTTATAGAGAATTTAAGTCACACACAATTAACTAGCTGTCCAGTATACAAAATTACACAGTCTTTCCAAATCCCTAGTGAATATTTTTTAAACTTTATTATGTAGCTGGCCATGCAGAAAACTTAAATAACTTCCAAATACTATATATAGAGCACATTTTTTAAATGAATTGAACATAACATACACAGCCGAACATAGATTGTACATAAAAGAAAACCAGAGACCAAATTCATTTAATATCAATAAACATCCCAAATAAAATATTAACAAACAGAATACTGAGCAGCATACTGAAAATATGCTACACCATGACGAAGTGGGGTTTGTTTCAAGAACATAAGAATACTCCAATATTTAGAAATCTTTAAAATGTTATTTCCCATATTACTGCATATAAGGAGAAAAAACATATGATTCTTTCCACAAATGCTCAAAACATTTGATCAAGTTCAAATATATTATGGACCGGATTCTTAACAGATCAGGAGTAGATAGAGTGTTGTTCAACATTATTATTTATCTATGTGTCTAGAGGTACAGGTAATAGACGTAGATGTCTTTCCTCCAAAAACAAGGGCCAGACTCAGTTACTGGAACTGAACGGGCACCTTTAAGGTTTACTAGTTAGATAGGAGGCCACGTTAGCGGGACCATCAGCTTGTTCTTCCAACTGATGAAGGTCCCCGGTGGGTCTCCCCAACAATTGTAAACAAAGCTTTCTTTCCAGGGCACCACGTACATTCTCAGGATTGTACTTTTTGTGTGCAAGTCAGGTATTAACTTACCTCTCTTCCCAGAATATGGTGTCTCGCACTTTTGAGGGTGTCACAAGAGACCTTCAAACGTTTAAGGACACACCATGAGTAGATCATATCGCCTTCAAATGGCTGCAGAGACCTCTCCAAAATGAGGCTACTCTTGGTTACTTGGGGTTGCTTCTCAGATAGGTATCTTCTTAGTTGTGCACACTTTGTAGATAATAATCTCTATAATAGGGGCTAAGAATGATGCAGTTAATAAAGGCAGTATAATGTTTGTCCTTTACTATAGCTGAAGTCATTGATGACACTACCTGAGCCCTGGAAGGCATTTAGTCAGACCTGTTATGGGTGATAGAATTGCCGTAAACTTCCTCATCATAGGCCGAGGAGAAACCTGCGCCATCACTAATACATTCTGCTGTACCTACAGCAATGCCAGAGCCAATGGAAAGGTCAGTGCTGAAACTTAGGGAGAAAGCCAGGTGGCTTTCTAAGACAGACCCTGACATTTTATGAGATTCGTTTAGCTGGTTGGCCTGGCACTCTGGGCAACATGGCTGGAGTCAGCACTGTGGGCTGCCCTCATCCTGCTGCTTGGAATCCTGTTACTAGTAGCCTTAATTGTAGTAACTTCATAGTAACCTCGTAAGTGCTGTATGGGACAGACTCAATGGATTTGGTCCCAGCCTTCACCAGTTAGATAACTGAGAGTAGCCAGTGGAGTGGCGTACTGATGGGAAAATTCTCCAGAAGCCTAAATCATATAAAACACAGGGTGCATATTGTTTTTTTAAAATTGTGCACAGCATATTTTTTCTTTCTTATAATATTGGTTTCAGCTGTACAACATAGTGATTCGATATTGTTTAACATTACAAAATGATCAGTCTAGTTTCTGTCACCATACAATGTTGTTACATTATTATTGACTATATTCCCCATACTGTACGTTACATCCCTGTGACTTACTTACTTTATAATGGGAATTTTGTGCCTCTTAATGTCCCTCACCTATTTCACTCATCCCCCCACCACTCACCCCTCTGGCAACCACCAGTTTGGTCTTGATATCTATGAGTTTGTTTCTGTTTTGTTGTTTGTCCATTTGTTTTGTTTTTCAGATTACACATATAAGTGAAATTATACAGTTTTTGTCTTTCTGTATGTGACTTACTTCACTCAGCTTAATACCTTCTAGGTCCACTGATGTTGTTGCAAATGGCAAGATTTTGTTCTTTTTAATGGCTGAGTAATATTCCATTATATATGTCACGTCTTCTTTATTCATTTATCTATTGACAAATACTTAGATTGCTTCCATATCTTAGCTATTGTAAATAATGCTTCAGCAAACATAGGGGTGCATATATCTTTGCAAATTACTGTTTTTGTTTTATTTGGAAAAAACACCCAGGAATAGAATTACTGGATCGTATAGCAGTTCTATTTTTAATTTTTGGAGGAAGCTCTATTCTGTTTTTCTATAGTGGCTGTACTAATTTGCACTCCCATCAACAGTGCATGACATAAGGGTTCCCTTTTCTCCACAACCTCACCAACACTTTTTTGTTATCTTTTTGACCATAGCCATTTGGACAAGTTTGAGGTGATATCTTATTGTGGTTTTGATTTACATTTCCCTGGTGATTTGTGACTTTTGGCATCTTTTCATGTATCTGTTGGCCATCTGATGTCTTTTTTGGAAAACTGTCTATTCAGATCCTTTGCCCACTTTTAAATTAGTTTTTTTTTTTTTGATTTGAGTTGTATGAGTTCTTCGTATATTTTGTATATTAACTCCTATTTTGATATACATTTGTAAATATCTTCTCCCACTCAGTAGGCTACTTTTTTTGTTTTGGTAAGTTTCCTCTGCTGTGCAAAAGCTTTTTAGTTTGATGTAGCTCCATTTGTGTATCTTTGCATTTGTTTCCCTTGCCTGAGGAGATATATACAAAAAAATATTAAGACCAATGTCAAAGAGCATGTCTTTGTTTTCTGAAATCTTCCTATGTTTTCTTCTAGGAGTTTCATGGTTTCAGGTCTTGCATTTTAAGCCTTTAATCCATTTTGACTTTATTTTTGCATATGGTGTGAGAAAGTAGTCCAGTCTTACTCTTTTGCATGCAGTTATTCAGCTTTCAGAGCACCATTTATCAAAGAGGTTGCCATTCCCCCATTGTATATTCTTGTCTCCTTTGTCATAGGCTAATTGACCATATATATATGCATTCATTTCTGGGCTCTATTCTGTTCCATTGATCTTTATATCTATTTTCATGTCAGTACCATACTGTTCGGATTACTATAGTTTTGTATATAGTTTGAAATCAGGGAGCATGATACCTCCAGCTTTGTTCTTTGGGACCTTTTGTGTTTCCATACAAATTTTAGAATTATTTGTTCTACTTATGTGAAAAATGCCATTAGTATTTTGATAGGGATTGCACTGAATCTGTAGTTTGCCTTGAGTAGTATGGCCATTTCAGCAATATTAATTCTTTCAATCCGTGAGCATGGTATCTTTCCATTTGTTGGTATCATCTTCAGTTTCTTTTATCACCATTTTATAGTTTTCCTGGTACAAGTCTTTTATCTCCTTGGTTATTTATTCCTAGATATTTTATTATTTTTGAGGCAAATGTAAATGGGATCATCTTTAAATTTTCTCTTTCTGGTAATTTATTGTTAGTATATAGAAATGCAACAGATTTCTGTATATTATTACATATATTATATTACATATAATATTCTGTAGAGTAACTGTTCTGTATCCTGCAACTTTACTAAAACCATTTATTAGTTCTAATAGTTTTTTGGTGGTGTCTTTATGATTTTTTGTATACATGTCATCTGCAACTGCGACAGTTTTACCTCTTCCTTTCCAATTTGGATTCCTTTTCTTTCTTTCTTTCTTTTTTTTTTTTTTTTTTGTCTGAATGCTGTGGCTAGATCTTCCAATGCTATGTTGAATAAAATTGACAGGAGTGGTTATCCTTGGGTTGTTCCTGATCTTAGAGGAAATGTTATCCACTTTTCACCATTGACTATGATGTTAGCTATTGGTTTGTTGTATAAGAACTTTATTATGTTGAGGTGTTCCCTCTATACTCACTTTGTTGAGAGTTTTTTCATACATGAATATTAAATTTTGTCAAAAGGTTTTTCTACATCTATTGAGATGATCGTATGATTTTTATTTTTCAATTTGCTAGTGTGGTATATCACATTGATTGATGTGTGGATATTGAACCATCCTTGCATCCTTTAGATTAATCCTACTTGATCATGGTGTATGACTCTTGAAATATATTGTTTAAATCAGTTTGCTTATATTTTGCTTAGGATTTTTGCATCTGTATTCATCAGTAATATTGGCCTGTAATTTTCCCTTTTTGTGGTGTCTGTCTGATTTTGGTATCAGGTGATGCTGGCCTTATAGAATGAATTTGGAATCATTCCTTCCACTTTAATTTTTTGGAATAGTTTGAGAAAGATAAGTGTTAACTCTTCTTTAAATGTTTGGTAGAATTCACCTCTAAAACTTTCTGGTCCTGAACTTTTGTTTGTGGCTTCTTATCTAATAAGAATGTAAGTTGTCTTGATATTTTCTCTTAGGCTCAGAGGAATCATCAAAACCTTTCCATAAGTTTCCACAAAATATGACCTCCAGGCCCACACATTCTAATCTGGACTCTTCCATTCCACAATTTCTAAGATTTCTTTAGGTTCTATCTTTGACCTCACTCAAAGGAAGTCTTTTTTATCTGATACAAAAAACTTTTCACCAGAAATATCAGATCATCTTGCAAAAACATGACACTGGGGATTTCAATAGCCCTGAGTCCCTGGAAAGACAATTCTTACATCATTTATTCATTCATTCATTTACCAAATATCTCTAACATCTTGTACACTCAATAAATAGTATGTGCTCAGTAGCTACTTACTAAATAAGTTAATCCCAGACTAGTTAGGAAATAGCCATCCTTCAAATTGACACTCAAATAATATGGAATTTTAAACTGTGAAAAGTGTTATGAGGGAAAGTACCAGGTAAAAGGAAAACATTACGAGTCATACAGACAGTGACATTTAAACTGGGAACTGAAGAAGGAGAAGGAGAGCTGGACAAAGAGATGGTGATAATTTTTAGGTTCTAGGCAGAGGAAAGAGTATTGACTCACTTTTCTTGGTCCAGTTCGTTTTTCCAGTCATACGCAATGGCCAGCTAGAAAGGTCGGCTTTTCCTTTCAGGGGCTCCATTTCTTTTTCCCCTGTTCTAATGTGGAATCTGTGATTAGTCACAGCATTATCCAAATGGTCTCAGTGGCAGGTATCATTTTTTCTGGAGCTGTCCCTGCTTCACCGTTCCCTCCACTGACCCCAAGCAAGATTCCCATGTCAGCAACTGTCAACCAAGCACTTGCTCACTGAGGGGCACATCCCTCTCCCTGCTGATTTGCCTACCCTGAGCCCAATTACTCATGCAACCTTTATTGGTTACTGGTATATCCCCCCAGATTCTCATTGCTATCTCATCCCTCAAGTGACTTTAAAGAAATGAGAGTTCCATTAAGCTTTTTCATACAATATATCTTGAAAAGACAACAGACATAACAGAACTAGAGAAACAGAATGCCAACTCCTTACAGGGTCGTTTGTGAGCCCAGCAAATTCCTATACTAATTGACCTGGCATTTTCCCACACAAAGTAAATAGAGAGGTAGCCAGCCATGAAGAAACATCTGGTGTCCACTGGTAGGTCTCATTTGTTGTAGTGACGACCGCTATCTTTAATCATATTAAAGTAGCTTCAGTCTCCTCTCACTAATGTTGGCACTGCAAAATAATACTTACTGATTCTATAACAAAATACAGAAATGTATGCTTTTAAACATCCTCCTTAATCATTTAGATCAGAAGAAGGATGTGACTTTGAGTGGAGGAGATATGTGATTGACACTGAGTGTGGAATAAGCTTATCTCACGTTCAAGCTTTGGTCTGGGGCTGGGGAAAGCACCAGTTCTGGTTCATGCCAGCCAAGTTTTCTGTCACTAGTAAGATAAATCTGTGGCAGGGTAAGAATTGCTGTCTAGTACAGAAAGCGGCTTCTTGTTAGCGACATTACTTTGCTGTTCTATGACCTGCTTCTCAGGATGATGAGTAATATGACAGGCTTTTTGTGTGCTTATACAATAAAACTTTTAGTTTCTTGCCACAAAATGAAACTGGGTGTTGAAGCTATGTACAGTGTATAGGCTGATATTTTCTTAGATAATAACCTGAATTAATCCTGTTATGATGCTATCTTGATTTGTAAAAAAATAAAACACGATTGCTTTTCCAAGGTATGATTTCTGAGTCTCTGAAGTATTCTTCACCCAGTCTTTCTGAAATGTAATTTCAACACTAGATTCAGTCACTCATGATTGTTTGAGAACCCTGTGTCTGGGGAGTTTATAGTTTTAAATTTTATAGATTTTTAGTTTCAAAACTGCAAGCAAAATAAGTGCTAATGTGAGTGGTGACTGAAAGAAGATTCCATTCAGTATTCTCTTAGTGTTAATATGAAATTATAGGAACAAGAACACGACAGGTAAGAGGTTTGTGGGTATAGTGGGAAATAGCAGGGAAACTCATTTGTTGTTAAAAAGATAATCAATTGTAAATCAACAACACTCAATAAAAATAAAATTTTAAAAATCACTTATATGTAGAATCTAAAAATAAAAATATAAATTTTACTTACAGACCAAAAATAGACTCAGTGAAATGGAAAACAAATTATGGTTACCAAAGGAGAAAGGGCATGGGAGGGATAAATTAGGAGTTTGGGACTAACAGATACACATTACTGTATATAAAATAAACAACAAAGACCTACTTGATTGCACAGGGGACTATATTCAATTTCTTGTAATAACATATAATGGGAAAGAATCTGAAAAGAAAAAATATATATGTATAACTGAATTGTTTTGCTGTATACTTGAAACTGAAATTGCAAATCAACTATACTTAGGTAAAAAATAAAATTAAAGAAAAAGCCAATAAAAAGATAATCAATAACTCCACCTCACCCCTTCCAAAAACAAAACAACTAGATCAGGAAAAAAGAGTTTTTCTTCTTTTCACACTGAAGCAGAATGGAGAGAGTTTCCCAGAATTCAAGAAGGATGAATCCAGGGGTTGATGGCAGCCGGCTATGACAGGAGATGGGAGAGAAAATCTCAATGATGAGCTTTCGTCCCTCACACCTGGCAGAGGCTGTGCCAGAGACAGGCTGAGGAGGCTGGGGGGTTGAGTGTTGAAACTCAAAAATCAAGACAACTGTGCCAAGGGTATCAATGAGCAGGTTTCCATGAGTAAAAACAGTCACCAAGTTCAGGTTAATTTTTTTTTTTACTGTTTCTAGCCTAAACAAATTAATTTTCCTAGTATAATTTAATTAGATAACAATTTATTATTTTTTCTTTTTCTTTTTTTAAAATTTTGTTTTTTATTGAAGTGTGGTTGACTTACAATGTTAGTTTCAGGTGTACAGCATAGTGATTCAGTTATACGTATATATATATTTTTATATTCTTTTCCATTATATGTTATTACAAGAAATTGAATATAGTTCCCCGTGATATGAGGTTCATTCTTCAAAGAAAAAAAACACAAACAGGTAAGCAAGTAGTTATCATTGTCCACAGGACCCAACCCAGGCTGAGACAAACAAAGGACCCCTGAGCTCTAACCCTACAGCGTGCTCTCAATATGGCGGCTGCCAGACTCACGTGTGGGGTTTGGAGCCACCGTGTTCCTTTTCTCCACAGCCCTATTCATATCCCATAAACCAAGAGTACCCACCTCAAGGAAAACCTTCCATATATAAGCAGAGAGAAGGGAACAGGAAGTATGCTACTGACTGATGGTCTCCCAGAGTATCTTGCTCTCAATCGAAACTTTCCAACTCATCTGCCGACTTGAAATAAGTCAGAGTTTTAATTTTTCCCCTTAATTGTTTAATGTGTTAAAGGTTGGGGTCTTCCTTAGTCAAAATGGCAAATTAAATTGGATGAGCCAGGAAAGGTGCCTCCTGCTATAGGGTCCTCATTCTGAGAAGCTTTAGAGAGCCTGCCACAGCAGCAACCTCTTCTGAGAGAACCCTTGCATAGGTCAGTGGGTTACCACGTGTATCATGTGACATCACAGCCATGGTCAAAGCTGACTGGACCAGGGGTGGGTGCTGGTCAGCCATCGTAATTTGGCTAGAAGCCTATGAGAGAATCTAGCCTAAGAGCTCTATCGTAAAAAGACATTGGATAGGAGTCAAGGGTCCAATCAGAAACTCTTATTGACAAATTGAATGCAAAGCATTCAGAGACAGCAGGCTGGAGAGGCCAAGAGACCCACGCTCAAAAAGAAGGCAGTAAGCAAAAACTGGGTTGGTGGTAGAAGCTCTGAGTAAACAGAAATCTTGAGATAAACAGATGAGATTCAAGATCATTATTCAATTGTAGTAGCAACAGGAGCAGAAACAGAAACCAAGAGAGAGCAGAGAATTTTAGTTCTAGGAAAAAAATAAAACATTAAGTGGGAAGTGGAAGACCTAAATCACAAGCAGGTCTGATGGCGAGGGATAATCTTTAAGTGGACATATGATGAGAGCTTTCAGTGTATCTTAAATAGCAATAATATTTTTAGTTCTCAGCGGGCTTAGCTTGGGTGATCTTGACTTTTCCTAGTTTTTATTACTTTCCTTGTGATCTTACAATAAACCCTGTTAACTGAGATAATAGACTGTTCTGTATTCCTTGCATCCTAGAAGATCTTAGCAATTCTTTAGGTCATTTTGTAAATGGATCAGAGCAATACAATCAAATGTAATAAAATTCAAAGAGCCCCAGATTGTACCTTTCTTAATAAACAGGGGCTACAATATGTTCCACCCTGTCATTCCTTTAAAGAAGATATTTTATTGTGCCCTGGACTCTAAGACTCCCAGAAACTTCACTGAAGTGGTAGGTCTCTTCCTCTGTTTTTATGGGCTGTATATTTCCTTCCTTCTTGCAGACATGTATCTTTTACAGCCTCTAGGATACCTCTTAATTTCTGCTCTTCAACTCTTGTCAGCAAGATGTCATCAAGCTAGTGGACCACGATGATGTCCTATGGGATAATTGGATGTTCAAGGTACTTGTGTACCATATTGTTGCAGAGAGCCCCCGAACTGACATAACCCTGAGGCAAAATGGTAAAGGTGTTCCACTATTCCTACGAAGTGAAAGTAAACTTGACTGTTTTCTCTACTTAACGGCATAGATCAGGAGTCAGCAAGATAGAGTCTGAAGGTAAAATCTGGCTCATCACCTTTTTAAAAATTTTATTAACAGACTTAGTTTTTTAGAAACATTTTAAATTTACAGAAAAACTGAGCAGATAGTACAGAGCTCCCTTGTAACTACCCACCCCCAGGCTTTATCCTTTTCATTAACATCTTACATTTGTATGGTACATTTTCCACAGTCAATGAACCAACATCAATACACTGTTAGTAGTTTATTCAGACTTCCCTAATTTTACCTAATTTCTTTTCTGTGCCAGGATCTCATCCAGGATACCCTATTGCATTTAGCTGTCATAGCTCCCTAGGTTGCTCATGGCTGTGACTGATAGTGTCTCAGACTTTCCCTGTTTTTGATGTCCTTGAGAGTTTTAAGGAGTCCTGATTAGGAATATGGTAGAATGTCCTTCTATTGGAATTTGATGATTTTCTCACGGTTAAACTGGGGTTCTGGCTTTGGGGAAGAAAATCACAGATGTAAAGTGCTCTTTCATCACATTATATCAAGGGTACCTCTTATCAACCTGACTTACAACTGTTGATGTTGACCTCAGTCACCTGCATGGAGGCGTGTTTGTCAGGTTTCTCTACTGTAAAGTTACTTTTTCCCACCTTTCCACACTGCACTGTATTCTGTGAACAGAAGTCACCATGCATAGCCCACACTTAAAGAATGCTCCTTCTTCTTTGGAATGGAGTATATTTAGAATTCTTCTGCATAAGAGATTTGTCTCTTTTCTCCATTTACTAATTTATCTAACCATTTATTTGTATCAGTATGGGCTCATAGATATTTACCATACACCTTGGGTTATACTCCAATACTACTTTCCTTTTTTGCTCAAATTGTTCCAGCTTTGACCATTGGAAACTCTTTTAATTGGCTCCTTTGACATACCTCCATCAGTGTGAGTTTTTTTGAGCACTTCCTTACTTTTTGGCTCATCTTATGTATTTTTTTGCCCTCGCGTTAGAATTGAACGTTTTTCCTAGAAGCCTTAGTTCTTTTTATTGGAGAACGATGTTAGAAACCAAGATCGTGGCACTAGATGTGCTTATTGCTCCTGGGACACTTCCAGCTTAGTTTGGAAATAAAATTTTATTGGAATACAGCCATGCCCAGTCGTTTATACACGGTCTGTGGCTGCTTACATGTGGCAATGGTGGAGCTGAACAGTTGCAACAGAGAACGTATGATCTGCACAACCTGTCATATAAACTATCCAGTCCAGAAAAGTCTTCCCACCCCTGGGTCAGAGCGAAAAGAATAAACTCAAGCAGTACCTGCACACATTGACTCTAGAAATTGCCTCCAGTAAGGAGACTACATCTGGAGTGGAAGCTGCCATTCGAGTCACCATCTCATTGAGTTTACAGTGATCCACCGTACTTTCTAAGCTCCATCCATGTCCTCCTCCAGTCAATCCAGAAAGTGAACTGGGGATACTAAACCATTTTGTGCTTCTAATCTCTAATTTCATCATCAGTCTTAGCAGTTCCCTCATGAATGTTAGGTTGGTTTGATTAACTCTTTAAATGGGACCTAGAGGAAGCCCTGGAAAACCAAGATAAAGACAAAAATCTTAAGTTTAAATGTGTGTTCTCCCCCTCCTTGACCAGGCACCCCAGAATCCATTCCCCGATCATACTGAAAAATATTTTTAATAATTTAAAATAGGGAAAAATTATTCTTTCATTCTACAAAGGCTTTTCCTTTGCTACTTAACTTTGTATTTTCTCTCTCTCTCTCCATCAAGGCATGCTGGCATTTTAATTATAGGCCTATAGACAATGAAGGATGTTGGGAGTATGGAAATCAACAATTGACATTTCCCTGGAGAATAAATCCTCAGAAAGGCTGTTACAGGGTTTTCAAATGAGGCAAGAACAAACCTTTTCAGATAGTTGCTGCACATCAGGACATAGACTGGGACCTTTCCCCCATTACATTGCTAACACTCAGTAGAATTTCCAAAAGCTGATGTCTGTAGTGCTTCATGGGCTGTTTCCCTATGAATGTTCCTCTGTGACCTCCAGAGACTCAGTGGCAGCTGGGGGATCAAAATAGGCTGAGGCCTCTGCATCCTCCCATGTACGCCCACTTCAGTGCTCGAGATCCTACATCTTTATGTTCCATGTTCTACTGGCAAGGCTGAGAATTCAACAGGTCAAAGGAATCCTCAGAACGAGCCATTGCATTTGGTTTGCAGCTCTGCTGACCCTGCGCTTGCCATCCTGCAGGACTTTTTATTTCACTGTGACCTGAAGTCTATGAAACTATTGACCTTATTTCAGTTTTCTTAAGTTAGAAATTATAGAATCTTCAAATTAGAAGGGATTTTATAGTTCAACATAATTCAACTTCCTACCCACTGCAAACTCCCTTTTGGAACTTTCCAGATTCATAAGCATTCATTCAGTTCTGCTTGAGTACTCCCAGTGGCAGGGAAGGAACACTGTAATATGGATGTGAAATATAAACTGTTCATGGATAAATTATTGCATAATAAAAACATGCCTAATGGCTACATTTCCCTAATATGTTCATTTGCTAGTTATGTTTTTATATGCAAACTCATCTTGATAAAATTGTTTCTTTAAAAAAAGCTTTTAGTGTAATTTGTAGTGTAATATATCTTGAGACACCTAAAGTTTCCACTTACACCCCCTTATTAATAGCCTTATTTTCTGAGAGGAAAGCATCGCAAAGATAATAGAGAAGAAATAGTCGCATTTGCTCACGTTGTTGTTGTTCAGGGGTTAAAAATAAATGCTAACAGTGTGTGAGTGATCTGTTTAATATTTGCAGTAAATTTCCCACATATACTTTAAAAAGCTAGTATGGTACTGTTTTCTCCCACTGTTTAAAAAATCTGTCTCAAATAAACTGCTGGAAAAGTTAGGACATCATAAATTCTGCTAAATAGAAACATTTCTTTGATACTTACCCCCAATTAATGATGGAAACATCAATTACAGCTGTTCATTCTGTAGGTTCGTAGTTCGTGTTTATGCCGCAGCAGAAGAAAACCCAGGATCCCATAATTTGGAAGAGATTTCTAAATGCTAGTGTGACACAAAACTTGCAAGTGTGGTTTTCGTGGGAGACAATGGTGCTGTCTCATCCAAGAGTGTGGGTTCTGGGGTTAGACAGCCTGGGTTTAAATTCCTGCAGCTTTCATCTTGTTAGGATGTCAAGAACACACAATACTCTCAGCATAACACCAATAGAACAGTAAATCGCAATGATACGATTTTCCTCCTCCAGTGAGATCTCTTTGAAAGGTTCGGCAGAGAGCTTGAGACTGAGAGTGAAGGGTCAGGTTCAAAGTCTTGTTGCCCAAAGTTTTCAGTTTCCTCCAATTTATCCAAAAATTAAAAGTGGGGCAGTAAGGTGGCCCATGAGTGACATCTCAAAGCTCCAACAAGACAGACCAGAGCGCAGGGAAGGAAGTACATGAACATTGGAAGGTAAGTTGTGGCCGTGACCCATGTCAGGTAAGGCAGCAGCAGCCAGGGACACCCAGAAGCCAGAGGTCCCCTCCCGGAGCCAGCAGGGCACAGGCACAGAAGTATCTCCCAGGCCTAAGGTGGCTTAAAACTGAGCAATCTCTACATGTTCCTCCTTGACTTGAGGGAATGGCCCCAAACCAGACTTCCGACGACCTGGATTTTAGTCCTGGGTCTGCCCTCTGTCAAATTACGGGCAGGTCACTGACACTTTCTGAACCTCAGTTTTCCCATAATAATATTGTTTTCTGCCTCCCTTAGGGTTATTGAGCTACGGTTGTGGGAAAGTGCATTGAAACAAGGTTTCAGAGTACTATCAATACAAATGTCACACTTTATCACTCTTACCGCAGTCTTCTAATACGATTACTGACTTGCCAGGACCCAGCAAGCAGGGGCTGGGAGGCAGGCTGAAGCAAAGCAACAGGAAATATGCCATAAAAACAGGCACAAACTTTCTTTTTTCACCTCACAAGCCGCAGCTTAAGGCTGGACAGCCAGCAAATGCTAACAAAGCCTCATGCATTGATTTGAGACTGGTCACTTTGCCTTTCATTCTTCAGGAAGCACTTAGCACTTTTTCAGTGGGTGATGATGTTAACATCAAATGCTCAGTTTAAAACATTCCAAATAAAGGGAAATCTGTTCTATGAACAACTACAACTGCAGAGTGAAAATAGGGCGGTTTCTACATGTGCTTTAGCGCAAGGACGCAGCAGTACCATTTGCTACGTGCTCAATGATGTGATCAAAGTTAATTGGTAAATAAATATTATGCAATAACAGACGAGGTGCTTTTCCTTGTTGGGCAAGTCTCTAAAATCTCTTAATGTTAAGCTTTGCAATATAAAATGTTCCCCAAAGTGAATAAGGCACTATGTCGTTTTTAGTTTCTCCATCTTAATGAAACACTTGTTTTTTGTTCAATGGAGAGATTTTGTTCATGAGAAGGAAGGACAGAGGTGTGGTAGCATGGTCACAGAGTCCTCAGGGAGTCACGGAATTTGAGAGCCAGATCAAATCCCAGTTTGGTACTCACGGTG
Organism: Vicugna pacos; assembly: GCF_048564905.1. Lineage (NCBI taxonomy): Eukaryota > Metazoa > Chordata > Mammalia > Artiodactyla > Camelidae > Vicugna > Vicugna pacos. The sequence goes on from NC_132988.1 coordinate 17,947,713, forward strand.
TACATCTGACGGTCTCCATCTGAGGGTCCAAAAGCTGGCTTCCGATGCCATCTGAGCCATTAAATAGCTGTGTGACCTTGAGCAAATCATTCAAACTTTCTTTAACTCAGTTTATTGGTTAGTATAAGTAAAGGACTTCCACTTCTATGATACTTTAAGTTTACTATATCAGCATCTGTTTATACATTTTGTAAGCAAATTTGTTCCAGCAGATTTTGGTTTTCTTTCTATTTTGACAACAAATGGGTAGAACTGCCTATAATTTAATTCTCTGTGGTTTTGAGAGAAACAGTATTCTTAAAGGGTGGTATATACCCTGAAGGTGGGGTCCTGGGTTGATTATTTTGTGTCTCCCCTGAAGCCTCTAACACACTGGGTACTAGCAAAGAGTGAAGGACTGTAGAATTTCATTGCTGTTGTTGTGTTTCATTGTATTTTGGATAAAAGCATGCTGCTCTGAAACACCAGTGGGGGCGGGAGGGGTATATACAGCTCAAGTGGTAGAGCACACGCTTAGCATGCATGAGGTCCTGGGTTCAATCCCTAGTATTTCCTCCAAGAGTGAATAAATAAACCTAATTACCTCCTCCCACCAAAAAGAAAAAAAAAAAACCAACCCAAACAAACGAACAAAGAACCCTAGGATGAGGGTTTTTAAAAAAAAGAAACACTATTGGGGAAAAAATTCTAACATAGTGTGTGCTTCTGATGAAGTGAGTTTTAATCACAGTGCCCAATACGAATTGGTTAATGCCTACTGGCACACAAGGGCACTCACACACACACAGTGCATATATAGTTTTGGAAAGAAGTGTTTGGGTTTTCCATCGCACCCTGCCATTGGTTGGGTGCTTGTCATCATTAATTTGTATTAAGAGCAGCAATTCCCACAGCTATTCTCCAGCAGCATAAATGTTGACATGCCACTTAAATGGATGATGTAAATACTGCCGTTCAGAATATCCTGGACATTCTATTTTATGATTTGGAACCTGCAAGATGCCCAAGACGTGACAGACATTATAGTTTCTCAAGGGAGTCATAACTAAACCAGTTTACGAATGGTTGACTGTAGATGGTCTAAACCTCATACAGGGCCACTTGTGTCACTGAATTCTGTGCTCCACAGGGGTGGTTTCAAAGATTCAGCAGAAGTTCCCATTTCCAGTCCCTTTTTCTGATTTCTGTCACCCAGGGTCACCCACTCCTCCAAGGCATGTCGCTCCCTGCACTGATGGCAGCATGAGGAGACCATGGCACTCAAGGTTCACAACACATGTGATTCATTTTCCTCCCAGAATGACTCAAGAAGAAATTTTTTTAGAATTCAATCTGAGTCTCAATAATTCAATTTGTGGAAAAGAGCAGATGAAGCTTTCATTCTATCATAATAAGTTTCATGTGTGAATGTATTAACTCGTTGTCTGGGAAATACATTAGGTGGATAGAATGGGGACATGGTGGACAAGGACAACCAAAGAATCTACCTGAAGGCTGGTGGCCGTTCTTCTGTGTAGACCCAGGAGAGTCTTCCTTAAGGCAGGCAGTTTGGGGCAACCCGATCACTCGTCTCCATGCTTGAACTTGAAAGTCTGTCCACACCCTGGATTTCTGTCTCTTCTTAAGCAAGCAAGGACTGGTTTTGCATGCCCTACCCACAAACAGCTTGATGAAAATGTAATCTTTTCACTCACTTTCTGGGCTCCACATGGAAAAGTCAGCCTTCTCCTGTTAGTAATTAAACCAGCTGTCGTAATACTGAGATTGGGTTGCAATAGCTTTTCGTGTGAGCTGCACAGCCGACTCCTCTCTGCTTCAGAAACTTGGCTGGTGCTTTCAGTAACCACTGTGGAGCTGGTAAAATATTGACGCTACTTGTTCAGTGTCTGACCCTTGAGCAGTGTGGTGGAAGATGTTCTGTGGTGCAGCGTGGGTGTCTGGATTATGTAATCTCATCTTTGCCGGTGCAATATATTAGGCATTCAAGAGACAGCAAGAGCTCCTGTGTTTATGAATAGCATTGATCTTTATTTCCTAAAGAAAAATCGCCCAAGCCTTTCCTGAAATGTTGGTACTGTGCTAAGTGAGGAATTGGCTGAAAAAAGGAGTGTGTGTGCGTGCGTGTGTGTGTGTGTGTGTGTGTGTGTGTGTTGTCAGGGGAGAGGGAGATGGGGGAGGGTTGGGGGTTTCCCTGTGGTTGTAATTCTGGTGAGCCTACTTTTGACTGCCTTTTATACCAGCTTTCTTCTTCCCTTTGGACATTCTCCCAGTCACTTTTGGCCTTTGTTTAAAGGCAGGAAAGGAGCTGGAAGAGCAGGAGAGGAATAAGTTGCCCACAAATGGGATGACCGTGTCCTCTTTCTATGTCACACAGCAGTGTCTCTTGGTAGTGTTTGGTGATCCCGGTGGTGTTGAATGGTAGAGATGAGAGCCCCAAATAGCAACAACAATGACACAAATTACAAAACTGTACATTTTAAAGATAAAGAAGGGACCCTGGTGGGAAAATGTCCAAATGCATAGGCATCCTTGGACAAGTCTGACCCATTATAATCAGTTATTGGGAGGAAGGTAGTTACTTTTTAAAGTGTTTATCTTTTAAATTTTATTTACTTTTTATTTATTTATTTTTGGAGGTAATTCGTTTTATTTATTTAATTTTTTTAATGGTGGTACTGGGAATTGAACCCAGGACCTTGTGCATGCTAAGCATTCACCTTGCCACTGAGCTATATAACCTCCCACCCTGGGAGAAAGGTAATTAGTAAGGCGGAGAAGGGGACAGCAACCCTCACCCCCAAGTCCCCAGGGCGGCGAGTAGCGCAGGCCACCTAAAGCTAGGTTGACCCCCAGGAATATTACACTAAGGCCCCCTCCTCTTTGAGAAACACATATGCTCCAGCTGCATTATGAGCCCCAGACAAGGGCTCCTGACAGTTGGTGGCAGGACACTTGCAGCGAGAAGGGGTGGGTGGGCTAACACCCAGGACCAGGCAGCCGCCCGATTTTAGGCATCAGAGAAAATTAGCCTTCCCCCACTAATGGCCCTCCTTTGTCCTTGTAGGTGCTAAAAATATGAGGCAGGCCCTACACTGAATGTTTCACATAGATTATTTTTAACAATCCTTATCAAAAGTACTATTATTATTCTTGAGAAAAAACTGAGGCTCAGAGAGATGAATGTTACCTGCTGAGATGCTAAAGTTCAATCCTGTGTTTGACCAGAAAACGCTTCTGTGATTCCCGTCACCTTACCTCCATTTACACCACTTGCAGTGATGTTTACCTCTCACTTTCATATTCCTCCAGCCTTCTATTTCTCTGTTGTCTGTTTCTTAAAATTTCCGCCCTGGAGGGTGGGGGATGGAGGAAGAAAAAGAGCTCATTCCCCCCTCCCTATTTGCATACCTATTTCCCCTTCCTACCTACAATTTCATTTAAATCTTAATCCCTGCCCCAAGCAAGAATATTTCAATGTCATGATCTGCTGCAGAATAAGGACTCGGCCCTAGCACAGAACTCAGAAGTGATTGCCCAAATTAATCAAGTCGCCCGAAGCCTTGATTGTGCAGAAAATTTCAGTGGAAAATGTTCCATTTCGCTCTCTGCTCCACCTCTCTCTGCACTCTGATGGGTCCTCATAACGTGTCCTACTAAATTATTCCTTTGACATCCAAAGGGACACTTCAGTCCAGGTGGAGCAGACAAGGAAGGGAGCCTTTTGAAGACTATTCTTCAAAAATACACACGGGAGAGGATGGAAAACAGGCATTCTCCCGTATTGCTGCTGAGTAAGTAGAGTGGAAGCATCTCTCTAACTAGCAATCATGTACATTTCAAGAATCTGAACAATATTTATGTTCTTTGATCAAAGAGTTCTGCATCTAGAAATTTATCCTAAGTCGGTCACCACAGACATGTACGAATATTTGTAAGCACAGAACTGTTTATCACAGAAATGGATTATAATAGTGAAAAATGGGAAATAATCAAAGTGTTAACCAGAAGGGCTCGGTTAAGAAAATGATGACACAACGATACATTATAATATTATACAGTCAGAACAAGGGGTTTTACAAGGCATATTTAATGATTTGAAGAAATGATCATGAAATATTCTGCAAATAAAAATATTCCAAGAAAAGTCTGTTCAATATGGCATCTTCTAGTCACATCAGGCCATTTAAATTTTAATTATCATTAAAATTAAAAATCTAGTTTCTCAGATGCACAGGGCACATTTCACATATTTAACAGCTATCATATTGGACAGTCAGCTATGGAATATTTCCATCATTTGCAGAAAGTTCTATTGGAGGGCACTAATATAGACCATGATTTTATTTTTTCCAAAGTATGTGTGCCCATAGAAAAGTTACAAGGAAATATGCCAAATAATAATGATAATGCTCTTGGTTGGTGGGACTAGATATGAAGTAGGCAAACCTTTTCTGAAGAGCCAGTTAGTAAATGTTTGGACTTTGTGGGTCATACAGTCAGTGAGGCAACTACTCAACTCTGCCATTGTAGCATAAAAGTGATCATTGACAGTATAGAAGTAAATGGGCATGACTCTGTTTCAATAAAACTTTATAGACAGAAACAGTTAGTGGGCTGAATTTTGCCCACGGGCCATAATTTGACCCCTGGATTAGATGATTGGTGATGTTTGTTTTTTTTCTGTGTATATATTCATATTTGAATTTTTTAAAATAGCATAATTTTTTATTTAAAAGTAAAACTCCTTGGAAAATTATAGATACATACATACATACATACATACATACATAGAATATATATCTCCAGACCTGAACTGTCTGGGTGCAGATAGAAGGAATTTTGCAAAGCAATGATGACTATGAAATTATTGAAACTGTCATACGCCAATGATTCCACTTACTCCTTCCCACTCCTGCCACCGAGTCTGTCGTGCCACTCACACTCTCCATCTCCCACAGCACAAAGAACACCTGCTGCATGGATGCTCCCTGAGATATTGCTCCCCTTAATTTATTCATTTAAATTCTTCAGAGGGTGGTGCCTGGGTGTTTGAGCTTGCTGAGATGCAAACGCACACCTTAGAAAAGTGTTCCTTGGAGACGGCAATGTCCGCACCATTTGCCTCACTTACTACCAGCAGAGCATCCCATGTCAGAGTCTTTCAGGGCACGTTTGGTGATGATGATGACCCTTGCCAGCTGAAGTGATGTCTAATAGAGTCCCAGTGAATGTCTAAATAAACGGAGAGCTTCAGTGGGCATCCTGTCAGTGCATTAGATGAGTGCGCCCTGCACAGCTGCTGATGCTCTGGAAGGGGAGCAGGGCCAAGGTTAGACGTCTGACGGGTCTGTCTCCTGCAGAAGGAGATGACTGGGCTGCCTCCTGCAAAGGTTTGCACTTGTTTCCTGGTTTCCAAATTGTGCTTCTTGAGTCCTGGGAGAAGAGGGAAAAGAGCTGAATTTTAGGGCCGGGCCCCTCACTCTGGTCCAATCAGAGCAGTGCCCCAGATACAGCCACACTGCAGATTGGGCTCTTGCGTTCAACTTTGACCAAAGGTTTGCTGCTGCTGCTGCTGCTGGGAGGGGTGGGGTGGGGGCTGGAAGAAAGGCGGTGAAGAGCACTGCTAAATGCATCGTCACGAACCCGTGGGCCATGGACTCTAGCCACGTCTCGTTGGTTTCAAATGGTGTTATAAAATGTTAAACTTTGAAGCCATTGTTTAAAAATCAGAAATTGTTTTTAAAAATATTAAAATTTTTTAAATATGAAAAACAAGGGGAAAAAACCTGTGTCTTTGGCTTCTCTTAAAAAAATCAGAAAAATCTGGCAACATTCACTTCATGTCTGTCACGATGACAATTAGCTGGCATTGAGAAGCAGTTGCTCCCTTTAGGCAGGACATACATATCCTCTCTGTTACTCTGTCGCCACCATTCCTGAATCCTGGCCCTCTCGGCCCATTCACATTACCCGCCTTGACCCTGTCACCATGTGAGTTCAAGATTCTGAGACTAGATGATTGTTAAGGGTCTTGTCCGTTCCCATTGTCCATTGGATTTCCATTATGTGTATGGCCAATTAGTACTAAAATTAAATCTAAAATCCTTTTCTTAAAGTCACCCTGAGTTTATGAACATCTTAGCCGCAAATGTTCTGCTCACGTTAAGTACTGGGGTCAGGAGCCATTTTTCTCATGAATAAAGAAGGGGTGAAGCTTCCAGCCAAGCAAACAGAGTTTGCCTTCCAGCAAGTGCCACGGTGATCTTCATAGGAATCACTAGAACGTTCTCCACATCTTTTCATGAATGCCTCACTTTGAGCAACAGGGTAAGATGGCACTTTCTGACCCCCTTGAAATGTCCTAACCAGGGAGTTGTGAGTAAAAGTGGCGTGTGTCACTTCTGGATCTCAGCATATGATCTGAAATGGTTCAAGATGGTGCCTATGCCATTGGCAAACTCACTCCCTAAGTGACAGTGAACAGAGGCCTCTACCAGCTCATGATAGGCCTCTCCTGTGAGCAAGAAGTCTAACTGTGTGTCGTGTTGGTTTAGGCACTGAGGCTTGGGGCTGTCTGTTACTGCTGCACGACCTAGTCCATCCTGACCACTCAGATGTCCTGACTGAAGGTACCATTTTCTAGCCTTCAGGATCTACACTCCCAACTCCATTTCACGCTAGTCAACTATTCCTCTTATTTCTTTGACATCCTTTCCCTTGAATTTAGCCATTAAGTTAGAATATTAGGAAGCAGTGCCTGCCATGATGTCCTCATTTCTTGGCATTGCTCTACACTTGATCTTCACCACAATTCTCCCCACCCTGTTACATAATAGATTAGAGGTCACGTGTGTTTCCTACCCTGAATAACTCATCTTCACAGGATCTCAGGATTTCAGTGAGAACATTTATTTCTTTCATTTTAATATTTTATCATTTTTATCCTAAAATATGACCTTAACTGGTTGCCATGCATTTCATTTCTTCTTGCCTTAAATATTTGAAAAGTTTCAAAGCACGAACATCACTCACAGAGAGTGTGACCAAAAAATGCTCAGTTTTAGTTCTGTATAATTTCATTGTTAACTGGGTGTCATTCCAAGGATTATTTCTCCCCTTCTGATTTCTTTCTGCTTTAGCCTCAGTCTTCATCTTTCTTGGGATTAATGCCTGGCATTTGGCTGCAGTGTCTCCAGCTGGAAGGTGGGCTGTATGGCATTAAGAATTCTGCGTCTTTCTTTTTCATGGCTGAGTAGTATTTGTGGCAACATGGATGGATTTGGAAGGCATGAGGCAAAGTGAAATAAGTCAGACAGAGAAAGACAAATACTGTATGATGTCACTTACATGTGGAATCTAAAAAATACGACAAACTAGTGAATATAACAAAAAAGAAGCAGTCTCACAGATACAGAGAAGGAACCATTGGTTACCAGTGAGGAGAGGTGAGGGGGGAGGGGCAATACAGGAACAGAGGATTAAGAGGTACAAGCTAGTAGGTATAACATAAGCTACAAGGATATACTGTACAACATTGACTACAGACAATATTTTATAATAACTATAAATGGAGTATAACCTTTAAAAATTATGAATCACTACATTATACACCTGTAACTTACATAATATTGTACATCCATTGTACTTCAATTAAAAAATTTTTAAATAAATAAATAAATAACAAAAACACGTAAGTAAAATAAAAAGAATTCTGCATCTTTTCCCACATTAGAACAGTAAGATTTTCTCCAGAGTTGGTACGTCTGCTGTGGGTTCAGAGATCATGGTAATAAAGCACTTACTGAGGAAAGTTTAAACATTGAAGATGTTTTCTTCATCTGTTACTACTATAGAGCATTGGACTAGATCTTCTAAAAATATATAGCAGCTTTATTGAAGTGTAATTCATATACAAAGATCTACACATATTTAACATGTACAATGTGATGAATTTGGATGTACACAAACTCCTGTGACCACAGTCAAGGTAACAGACACACCCAATCCCTCCCAGAGTTTCAGTTGTCCCTTCCTTGTTTGTTTTGTGTGTGTGTGTGTGGTGAGAACACTCCACATGAGATCCACGCTCATAAATTTGACACTGTGTTGCTGACTGCAGGCACCCGGCTGCACAGCTGATCCCTGGACCCCGTTCATCTAGCATAACTGAAACGTTGTGGCCTTTGAGTAACAGCTCCCAAGTTCACTCTTAAAGGATAATAAGAGCTAACGTATATTCTATGTTCAACCATAGGACAGGAAATAGTCTAAGGGCTTTATCTTAACTATCACCACATCAACAGGGGAGGCTCCACTGAGTCCTCATTTTCCAGATAAGGAAACTGAGGGGGTAATGTATCCTTTATTCAGTTTGCCTAACCCTTCAAGCTGCAGGGAGGTCCTGGCTACTAACATCATGGTTGCACACAGACTGTGGTAGAGGGAAAGGAACGCCTTACTAATCTCCATGTTCATTCATTTCTTTGTATTTACTCTGTTTTTTTTTTTTGTGATAAGAACACTTAATGTGAGATCTACATTCTTAACCATTTTTAAGTGTACCGTCTAGTATTACTGACTAGTCACAATACTGTACAACAGATCTCTAGAGCTTTCATCTCACTTAATTAACACTGCTCATTGATTACTACCTCCCCGTGTGCCCCCTCCCAGGCCCCTGGCAACCTCCAACCTCCTCTGATTCTATGGAATCTGACTCTTTTAGCAACCTCATATGAATGAAATCATGCCGGTGTTGTCTTTTGTGACTGGCTTATTTAACTTAGCATGATGTCCTCAAGGTTCACGTTGTTGCATATTGTTCTCGAAGAAATACTAACATTCCTAAGTTCACTGCAGCTTTATTCACAAAAATCAAGATGGGGAAACAACTCAATGTCCATCAACACATGAACAGATGAAGAAAATGTTTTATATACACACACACACACACACACACACACAATAGACTACTATCCAGCCTTAAAAAAGAAGGAGCTTTCAAGTTCACTAATGTCACTGTTTACTTTACACCCTGTTAGGGTGAGCGTGATATGGTGGGTCTGACTCTCTTGCCAAATGACGTATCATCAGCTCTAAATGACTACAGTAAACCAATGTTAGGACACTCACCGTCATACTTTCTCATGGTTCCTCCTTCATCTTCACCCCTAAGTTCAAACGTGCCAGCCAGATACACGATCCAGTCCCTTCAAAGTTTTCTCTAAAATCCTTGGACCTACTCATGCCAAGCATGTCATGTGCTGGGTAACGTGGTAGCAGATTTGACGGGCCTCGGGAGAGATGACGACGAGGACTGCTTCACTTCCTACCGTCTCACCAGCATCTCTTCCTCTGCCTTAGCGCCCTCCCCACAGACACACCCCCGCCTCACCTCCCACCGTACGGAGCCCCCAGAATGACTGGCCCAGTCCCAGCTCAGCAAAACCTCCTCAAAGATGGGAATCCCATACCAGCTGCAACAGAAATAGCCTCTGTAACATGCCCCCTTTCAAAGCGCAAATACTAATCCAAAGTAAGACTAGAAAAAATACATAGTTTCAATTTAGCATAGTTTATATGACCTAGATAGTAAAGCATCAGCAACAGCGTTGGTGATGAACATAAAAGTAATGATATCAAACCATGCTCTTCCCAGGCTGTCTTTTGGATGTGTCTGTTTCGCCCATTTTCTCTGTATCATTATACTCAGTCACTGACTTTTGAAAAACCGAATTATCACCTGAACTTTCAGGGCCAAGGCAATACCTAAGAATTACACACGTTTGCCCTCGGTTAATTTTAAGAAGGTATCTAACGTAGGAATTCTGTAACTCAGATGTAAAGTCGATTAATCCAAAGATAATGAAGGATCAATACATGGTTGTCGTGAACTCGGTGGAGACTGAAAAGATTACAACACTCAAACCACTAAAACTTGGAGTTCTAAGGTCCAGATGACTGAAATGTTATACCTTTGGGCAACAACAAGTGTCCTGAGTTACAAGACAGACAGACGTTTCCCTCAACACAGCACAGACATTGCTGACTGTTGAAGGCCCCAACTTACCACGGGAAGAATCAGCAGTTAATTTCCTGAAGCCAGGGAATAATTTCCTTTTAAGTTCCCTTCTATTTCCTCTTCATTTCTTGACCTTGTGAACGTCTTATCTCCATTTCTTCTTTATTCCCAGGCTGCTAGATTGCTTCCTTTCTCCACCATTTCTTAAGTTTGAGCCACAGCAGCTGACTTCCCTGATCTCCGTCTAAGTCCCCATCAAAAGCCATTAATCTATAGGTTAAGAGCAACCTGCTCCCTTCTGATGTTATAGCGAGAGCCCTGTGTAGTACAATAAATGGACTGCAGCACGACCATCCAGTCATTCTTGTTCTCTGCTGGCTAGTTTAAAAATTGGCAAGGCTGTACTGATTGAGGAGATTGAAGGCAATGAGCTGAATCGACTGGTTTTACTGCACTGTAGTGTGAGTCAAACGTCTAAACATGGCCAGCACCGTCTCTTCTTTCTTTATAGCCTCTGTAACATCTGTCTATAAAACACACTCCTATGTTGCTTGACTTCCTGTCTCACCACTTCACTCCCTCCCTCCTTAAAGGTGCTCTACTCTGTCCTGAATGCAATTTTTTATATCACTGCTTACGTCCTTTAAACACATGCCCTCTTTCAAAGTGAAAATACTAATCCAAAGTAAGACTAGAAAAAATATGTAATTTCCATTTAGCGTTGTTTATATGAACTAGACAGGAAAACGTCAGCAATAGTGTTGGGAACGAACATAAAAATAATGGTAGCAAACCATGCTCTTCCAGGGCTCTCTTTTGGATATGTCTGTTTCGCTCATGTTTCCATTGTGGCGATGCCAGCTTAGCTTTGACAGTTTGACCTTGAACCCTAGTTGCTCTGTCGTCATTTAACGATCCCAGCTGGCAACCGAGTCTGACTTGGTTTGTGTTCACTTCTCCTCCTGAAGTCTGTACCGTCCCTTCTAGTCCACTTGCCCTCAAGGTCTTTCACCCTTCCCAGACCAGCTGTTTAAGAGTGAGAGACCTGGTAGACATCCTCACATTATTTTCAGTTCACATAACTACCTGTGCCTGTGCAGAATGTTTGTATAAAAATAATCTAATTTTTAAAAAATGTTTAAAATCACGTTTAACAAGCACAAAGCTTAATTGCTCTACAGCGCCATCTAGTGACAATAAATGTTGCACCAAGCATTGCAATTCATCATGAACTCCCGAGTCTGTTTCTTTCAAGGTTTTTAGGCCCTAAAATGAACAGATCTTCTAAATTTTCACATGTCCCCACTATGCTTAATAACAGAATCAATGGAAGTAGACTTAGGCCAGTTCCAATGGGTACAACATCTTCTTTTTATTTAAAAAATTCATTATAATTCTTTCTTCTTACTGACCTTGTTCTTTCAAAATGGGCATAATTTTCTCAGTCATTTCTTAGCTTTCACATCAGGTCACACTTACCACTTACAAGTGTTCACTGTGTACCAGGCACTGGCTTAAGTGCTTTAACATGCATTGATTTTCACAATAACCCAATGAAATGGTTGCTATTAGTAGCCACATTTTGCTTTGTGAAAAAGCAAGGCACAGAGGGTGACTGAAGTTACACAGCTGGTAAATACTTTCCTTTCCTGATTACACGATCCACTTATTTTATTTTATTTTATTTTATTCTATTTTATTTACTTTTTTATTGAAGTATAGTCAGTTTACAAGGCTGTGTCAATTTCTGGTGTACAGCACGATGCTTCAGTCATACAGGAACATGCATATATTCATTTTCATGCTATGAGATATTGAATATAGCTCCCTGTGCTATAGAGTATAAACTTGCTTATCTATTTTATATTTAAAAAAAGACAAATGAAGTTATTTACAAAACAGAAACAGACTCACAGACATAGAAAACAAACCAGGGGGGAAGGGGGTGGGGAGGGATAAATTGGGAGTTTCATTTATTTTATTAATTCCCCTTTTGCAAAGCTTATTTCCAGGGAAATAACAAAGGTTGTTAGGAAGGCCACTAAATTCTTGAGTACTTCATGAAATCAAACGCTCTTGGCCTAAAAAGATACATGGTTTTACCTCTCTCAGGTCTGGGTGGAGACCATTAGGGCTCCTTCCATAGGCATAAAGGAGTCCATCGTGAGAGAGAGTTTGTAGCTTGGAATTAAGTTCATCTTGGGTCTGGAATTCCGCCTGGAAAGTTAGCCATCTCTAGCTGTTGCCCAAAGATCGTCATTATGAGTGAAGCCATGAGGCAACACCCAAGATTAATCAAAGTAATAGGATTATATTAGGAGAGAGATAGGCCATGAAAATGAATGTGAGAAAATTAAAACCAGGTTGGTTGTATTATAACCCGCCCAGACAGCAGGAGGATGGTCATCAGAGAATGTAGAAAAGAGGACATGAATTGGGTTGTGTTTATCCAGAACCACCCAAGAGATAGGGGGCTGGAATCCACAGACACTTTCCTCGAACAGAGAGGTCTGCTCTGGTTTAGGACAGGGAGCATTTACTGGATTTTCCTTGGCATGAATAACGTATTTTTCAAAATTGTCTCCCTTTCTATGAACTAATTTCATGCCGACTGACTTGGCAAGTGTGCCAGTTGTCAACGCAGTGCCTCTTGGTTCCAAATCCACCCTTCATTATCTACTCTATGAGAATTGAGGGGGGCCCTGTAAATAGTTCTCTTTTTCCATCTGGCAGGGTGTTATGCCAGGAGGGAGTAAGGAAGGATGCCAGGGGAGGAAGTGTTTCTCCCCTGCTCTGCTCTGTGCTCCTCCGCAGACCCTTCTGTTGTGTGTGGACTCTCCACTGCCAGGCTCCTGCAGCCGGCAGCAGCCAACAGCACGCAGGGGCCAAGAGCACCTCCCCTGCGACTTCGCAATACATTTCAAGGTGTGGTGCCCCTCTGTGGATGGCCCCCCTGAAGCCCTAGGGTGGGTTTCCAGCAAGTTCTACTGGCAGAGCATCTCAGTGACATGTCAGCCAACCAGTGAGCCATGGCTGCACCTTCTCCAACAAGGTCTGTTTCTTCCTTGGGTGCTCTAGCCTAGGGCTCCTGGCTCTTCCTTGTCTCTGCCCTTCTTGTATGCCTCAGAGTTACTTATAGTTCTTACTAGTGACTTCCTTATACCTAATAATCCTGGATATTAAACATTCCCTGTTTGAATTACTGAGTGGCTTTTCCTCTCTCTTTATTGGACCCTGGCTGATTCAGCCAACATCTTTGTGAAATTCACTCAACTTCTCAGAAACCAAGGTTCTTTACAAGAGTGTTCCCTAAATATCGAGCATAAATAATCCATTCAAGATATGGTAATATTTACCACCGTAACTAAGACATTCGAAGGTTGGTTTTTACATCAGTTCCTTGTGAGTTTGGTTATTTGTCAGTACCTCAAAGCCCTGTCAACTCTGGTTGTGCAAACGGAACCAGATCTAGACCTGAAAATCTTGGGACAGTGGGAGCCTCACCATCACCACACCACTGTATTGGCAGCCATCTGGCTTCTTTTCGTAACATCTCTGCTTCAGTTGTTGAAATTACAATGCTTAATGCTACTTTGCTACTTCAGGAAAGATATAAATTTGCCAAAATGGAAAAAGTTAATGACCCAGGAAAGAACCTTATCTTCTGGTTCATTTGCTCAGTGGTCAGCAGGAGAGGTTAGGATAATATGATGGCTACTGACAATGAACTTGACTGACTAATGGGTCACAAGTCAGTAGCCATCAATGTGCCATGAAAATAAGCAGTGGACCTCTCTGAGTGCTTGCCATGCCATTATACGGACTCGAATTCTTTTTCTACACAAGGCAGTAATATAGTCTTAATACTCAATCTGCAAAGTCTTACCAAACTGGAATCTGAAAGAGCAAGAAATTAAATATTGGTCAAAAAGACATTTCTACTTTCAATTTGCAGTGTAAACTTGTCCTTAATCTGTCGTTGCAACTTTCAAATGAAAGAGTTCCAAATAGACCTTGACCATATTAGGTAAAGAACTTGATCTCCAAATCACATTTTTAAACAACTGTCCTGCATTGCTTACACCAAAGGCGCTCTATTCAGATTCGGAGCAAAGCATTTGGAGTAACATATTGCTTTACCAAAATTAAAGAATTTAATCACACACAAGTGCAGAAGAACAACAACAGTGCAGGGAAAGGAATGATTTCTTCCTGCTGCTCTTCTCTGCGTGTTATCACCCATCAGTTGAACCTTAAAGCTAAAAAGAGCTTGTGAATTTACCTTCGATTTCATACATAAATAGAAGGGCCTTTGGGGAGGCACCCACTTTACACTTCCAACCAAAGCAACAAAACTCGAGACACTCTTCAAAACTCTGCAGTACATTTTTTCCCTACACATCTGGTAAGTTCATTCTCAGAGCAGCAAAAACTGTATACACTGGACCCCTCATGTGTATTTACTGATGGAAAAATGAGGGTCTTCGTTAAATAATGAAACTTTATTAAAGATGAGGTTCTTCATGTTTCTATCCCAGTGTTGATTACTGTGGCCTTTTCTTATCTTTATAAATACAAGAAACTACCCAGCAAACATCAGGGGCTGTTGGATCTACTTTTAAAATTAGATTTGAGTGTTTATCACATGTACTTGCTACTCAGTTTTAATCTTTTGGGTAACTTTTCCGGATGGGTAAGCTTACTCATTACATGTTGGTTCCTATTAGTTTTATTCTCTTTATTCCCATGTTCTTGGGAGGTATCCCACTGAATAGTTCTATATATTATCTACATTATGGACTTGGAGTCTCCACAACATGTCACTTGTTTGTGTAGTGAGATAAAAATGGGCTCCACCCATAGAGTTGGATTCTGAGACATTTTCAGAGACTAGAGACTCTTCTGTGCCACTGAAGTTCTTTTCTGTTCCTTACTTTACATCTTCTTTAAGGATTATGCGCACTCAGTTGTTCATGTGAATGGTGCTCTTTTGTGTTGTGCAGTGCACAACACACATGGCAGGCCCTGGTCGCCCAGCCTCTTTCCTGACTGTTTTCTCCACTCCTTCCTCCTCAGTGGGCTATGCTTAGTAATAAGAAGCCCTGGGCTTCGGTCTAGAGATAGACAAGAGAGAACTGAAGACAATCACTTTGGCCAGGTTGATTTTCAGCAGACATCTCACGAGATCGCCACAGTAGTAGAGATCTTTTCATTGTTCAGTCCCTTCCTTTATCTTTATTGCTGCTGATTACGTTGACTTCCATATTTTTCTTTCACAAATTCTCTAGAATGAAAAACATAACAAAAAGGAATAGACACTTGAATCTATTATCTTTTCTGTTAGCTCAAAAGGCAATCACTCAGATGAAGTTTCTGGATATTTCCTGAGCTCTCTGATATCTCCATAGCAAGGCTAACGGAAGGCTTACCATACAAAACTATCCTCATTATATTTCTATGAAAGCCTACATAAAAGTGGACGCCTACACCATTCCCAACCAGCGAGCACTTTTCATAACATGAGAAATTTAAATGATTTCCAGTTTTACTGCGATATAATTGTTGGGAGCCCATAAGTCAAGAGACGCTTTATGCTTACATGAAAGTAAACAGAGAGCTTTCCCACCCTCCCAAAGCTTAGCATCTGTTGTACAGCATTTGTGAATTATTGCTAATGGGCACAGGTAGGCGCATTTAGGCACATAGGCATTTGAACACCGGAGACAAGGTGGGGGTTTAAGAGGAAAGGAAGGCCAGAGCAAGGCAACTAGGAAGACTGTGCTGTCCTACTGCATCCTGCTCCCTCCACAGAACCTTTTTCCAATTTACACAAAAGCACGGAGTTTGAGCCAATGTTACCAAACGGTACTTTACAAGAAAGGGACCCAGCATTTGCTTCATAAGCTGTGTGCCAGGAGCTTTATATGAGCTCCATCAAATTTCACAATATCCCAAAAAGGTAAATATAGGCTGGAAATGGGAGATGGAGGTGGGAGGTGGGAGGTAGAAGTGGGAGGTCTGACGTGGGAGGTGGGAGGTCGGAGCTTAGTGAGGTTACACAACTGGCCCGTGGACCTACAGCTAATAAATAATGGGAAACAAACTGGGACCTAGATCTCTCTCTCAGGCCCATTCTCCTTTTAAATATTTGTTATTTCATTATGAAAATACAAACATAAAAATAGAAATAACACATCAAATTTTCACATACCCACCACCAACGTTTAATACATGTTATCATTTTGCTGTATTTACCTCTAAACCTTTTAACTTAAGAATAAAATGTTATAGACAAAAGGGAAATCACCCACCCACCCAAAACGGATTCCCACTTCCTCCTCCTGCAACATCGACCAAGAGCCTGAAGTTGGGGTGCATCCTTGCCCATCTTGTTTTTGTATTTTTATTGATAATGTGTATGAATGTGTTCATAGTGACATATGATGTGCTGCTTGTTTCACCTTCTTTCATTGGTGGTATCATGATGTGTGTATACTTTTGGTAGCTTGGTTTTTATACTCACAGTTATATTTATAAGCTTTATTCTTGTTGATAGATTCAGAACCTGTAGCTCTGGCTTACTCTTTCCAACAATTCATTATTCTATTATTTGGTTCTTCCACACTTCCTAGTGGTGGCTATTTAGATTTTTTTTAATGTTGCTATTATCAATAATAATGTAGTGACGATTCTTTCTACATATCCCCTTGTGCACATGTGTGAAAGTTTCTCTAGGAAGTGTTTCTTGAAATGGAATTTCTGGGCCCTAGGGTATGTGCATTTTCAGATTTTTGATATTGCCAAATTGTTTCCCATCTTGGACTGACTCCCACCCCACGAGCAATGAAGATCGTTCTCGTGACTTCCAAGCCTTGTCAGCACTTGGCCTGCACATGACCTTGATCTTGTGCCAGGCCAAAGCCTGATTCCTTGAATTATATCCCCAAGTCAAGACACGCAGGAACTGGGGAGGGGAGGGTATAGCTCAGTGGTAGAGTGCATGCTTAGCATGTCTGAGGTCCTGGTTCAATCCCCTGTACCTCCATTAAAAATAAAATAAAATAAAATAAAAGAATATATAGCCTGTAAAATTTAAATAGCCAATAAAGACTTTAAAACAAAAATTTAAAAAGAAGATATGCAGGAATTTTACTTCATGATAACACATAATAACTTTAGCTAAACTGTATTCAACAGATTTTGAAGAATTTGTTTGTCTAGCCTTTTATGTACAACAATTCTTCATTATTTAACTCCTTTAAAATAAAAATAACAAACCTCATAACTTGACAGGTATTTGGCTACCAGATATATTTTTTTAGAATCTTCATCATACATTTTTATCTGGGGGTGTTGTAAACTGTGATTAACTCTATTCACTATGTAATTGACTTTTTTTTCAAACCGGGATTTAAAAATTTTTTCCCCCTTGTCTTTACCAGACTGGGTCTGCAGAAGCAATTTTAACATATTTTCTTTGGAGAAAAAAGTAAGCTCTCCAATACTTTTTGGTTTAATTCTTATTTTTTATTGAAGTGTAGTCAATTTATAATGTCAGTTTCATGTGTACAGCAAAGCAATTCAGTTACACATATATGTATTTTTCAGATTCTTTTCCATTACAGCTCATTATAAGAAACTGAATATAGTCCCCTGTAGTATTCAGTAGGTCCTTGTTGTTTACCTATTTTATATACAGTAGTGTATATCTATTAATCCCAAATTCCTAATCTATTCCTCCTCCCTGCTTTCTCCTCAGGTAACCACAGTTTATTTTCTATGTCTGTGAGCCAATTTCCAATACTTGTTAATTGAAATACTCAAAACTAACCAGCGAGAGAGCGCCCTAAACCTTGGGGTGGATTTGTAACTGTCCCCGTATTCTACTAGATTATTACTGGCAAGAGAATTCCTTGTTATTATCAGTCCTATAAGATCTAGTGCCAGGATCCTTTCTGTGGTGCCCTTTCAAGCTAGTTCATGTCAAATGCTCGTCTCTGCCTCTCCAGTTGCCCCTTATTTCACTGCACATTGAAATTCTTTAATCAAGAGGCCAGAAGCCATGAAGGCTAGATTTCAGGAGAGATAACAGCAGTCCCACCTCCTAGACTCTCTGATACCTAAACTAACACCCCCACAGAGCATTCCAAGGGCTGGAGCCAACTAACCTTTCTTGATGCTCCAGCCTTGCCCCTTGATTTAGTGATGCTTGTGGTGCAAACTACCAGAGTTTGAGAGGTCAAAGTGATGCAATAACCAGCTGGGTCACAGAGTGCCAAATACATCAATATTCCAGCTTTTAAAATCCTAGGTGACCTATACCTAGGGTAAGATAGAAAAGGATCTAGCAAGAAGGCAGGACAGGCTACTCCTTATTTAGGTAAAATTATAACAAAGGAGTGTAAATGAAGAAGACGACTTATTTTCACCTGCTTCTGTGGGACAGAGACTTACAAAGCCTCTCTGGTTGATGAAGGCATATCTTACTCACTGGCCCTGAATTCTCCCAGTGTGGTCCGTGAACCCTATGGGCCCTGAGAACCTTTAGCGGGCCTCAAACTATTTTTATAATACAATTAAAACATTGCCTTTGCACTGCATTGGCTTCTACATTGATGGCAGGGAAAACTGCCAGCGACACAGCACAGATCAAGGGGGTGACTCCAGGCTGCCCTGGTGGTCACTGCATTCACTCTTCACCACCACACACTCACAGTGGGGGATGCCAATTTCACTTAAGAATGGCCTTGATAAGTTTATTTGTGTCCTTTTTTTAGATTTCACATCTAAATGAAATCATACGGCATTTGTCTTTCTCTGTCTGACTTACTTCACTTAGTATAATAATCTCTAGGTCCATCCATGTTGCTGCATTATTTCATTATTTTTATGGCTGAATAGTATTCATACTATTCATATATATACTACATCTTCTTCAGTCATCTGTCGATGGTCATTGATGTTGCTTCCATATCTTGGCTATTATAAACATTGCTGCAATGAACATTGGGGTACAAAACAGAAACAGACTCACAGACATGGAAAACCAGCTTATGATTACCTGGGGGAACGGGGTGGGAAGAGATAAATTGGGAGTTTGAGATTTGCAAATACTAACTACTATGTATAAAGTAGATAAACAACAAGGTCCTTCTGTATAGCATAAGGAACTATATTCAATAGCTTATAACAAAAAGAATATATATATGCTTAACCGAATTACTATGCTGTACACTAGAAATTAACACAACATTGTAAATCAACTATACTTTAATTAAAAAAAGAATGTCCTTGATAGAGCAGCAAAAATTATTAATTTTATTACATTTTTGAATAGAAACATAGATAAACCTTTGAATACAGGATTTTAAAATATCCTATGTGAAGAAGTGAGCAGTACACAGAAAGCATTTCTGGGCATTTCAAAGTACAGTGAACATCTCTGGGAAAAGTACTGGAGTGATTGAGCACAGCTGAACTAGCCCCTTTTTTCACAGAATACCATTTTTCCTTAAAAAATTACTCTCAGACTAACTATAGTTTTTCCTGTTGATGTATTTGGTAGACATTTCCTTTTTTTTTTTTTAAATGAATGAAATGATCCTGTCGCCTGGAGGAAAACAACTGAGAGTTTTTGTCACCAACAATAAAATTTGAGCTTTCAAGTGAAAATTAGAATTTTTAAAAATCTATATTTGCCACCGTCAGCCTGACAACTTCCTAACACTTGAACATCTTTTAAGTGAGTTCGGTGGTGACATTAATGAATATGGTTCTGATATCACCTAGTGAGGTGTGTCAACATTTGGAAGATCTACATAATTCACTAAACCCGTATTTTCCAAATAAACAATTCACATAACAAAATCATTTTTGAATCGATTTTAATGCAACATGACAGGAAATGCTTATCAGCATGGTTTCAGATTCCACACTGCAACTAACCTTTAAGAAACGACCACTTGTCAAGCTTTGGTGTGGTCTCTGAGAGTACTCACAGTTACTTGAAAAGGCTATCAAAATTCTCTTCTTTTTCCCAATTACATATCTGAGTCAAGCTGGATTTTCTTCATATTTTAACTTAGAGGATGTACAACAGATTGAATGTAGACGCATATCTGAGAATGCTGTTGTCTCCTATTATGCCAGAGATTAAAGAGATTTGCAAAGATCTGAAACCTCATTTCTATGTTCCCTTTGCTTAAAATCTTTAAATGGATTTGGACTGGCTTGTTATGCCTTATAGGCATAGTTTTATTGGCTTCATGGGTTGAAGGAAACTATTTGGAATCAGGAAGATACACTTCCAATGGATGAACTTGAGAATTTTCAAAACTGAGTTCTCCATGTGGTTGTTTCAGCTACATTCTCATGAGACTTTCAAATGTCGCAACTTCAATGGAAAGACTTAAGAACAAGTTGCTGGTTAGTGAACTCTAAGCTACTATAGGTGTAAGGCATGTCCATTGCCTTCTTGTGTGGACTGGAGTGGAGAGGATGATGTGTTCTTTCCAATTCTAACGTGCTATGGTCCTATTCCATGATAGGGTACAATTGATAAAGCATTCCAGAGATTTCCAACATATGCTCGATTATTTTCTTTATAATGACTATAATATCTTGTTACTAATGCATCTTGGTCTCATTTTACTAATGTCTGGAGAAGTAGAAACATTTTCACACTAAGGTCAGGCAGAGTGATCGAGGAAAGAGATTAGACAACACTGGAGATCTGGGATCTAGTTCTGACTCTAGAAAATTTACTTAGCTTCCCTGCAATTTATATTTCTTATTCTGTTAAGTGAGAAGGTCAAGTGTATGTTCTCCAAGATCCCTCTCTCCTGTTCCTAATATTTGATGAAACTGGAAAGAATTCAAGGGATCATCTCTGGAAGTCTGCCTCGTGTGGTCTCTCCAGTAATTGAAAACATTAGACGAATGGACTTTGAAGTCCCTTTTAGTTCAGTGATCATTGAGACCTTTTCTACTCAGGAATAAATGTATGTCTTAAAAATGCCATTTTTTTTTTTACATTCTCATGTGTGGCAGAGGGTGTCCTAAGGCTTTTCATCATTCAGGGCAATGCCACAGGGTTCAGTTGTACTGACAAAACTTGTTGATCTGAAATAACCATATTTTTCATTTCAGACCAATTAAGCTGTGGTTGCATGGACACCATCTGGATTTTCCAGAGGGATCCAGGGTAAACACAGCCGGTGCCAGACCCCAGGTCCTGCTGAGATTAAATGCCTTAGGGGCTGGACCCAGAAATGTGATTAACAGAAGTAGTAGACAAACCCTGCTGGAGGGAGATTCTCCATAGTGTAAGCCATTGGGAATGAAAAAGTTCAGAACTGGGCAAGCGGTGACGATGAGGCTGTCAGCCTGTAAACTAGTCATCATGTCAAAAGCCCGGTTTGTGGCAGAGTGCGTGCTCAGCATGCATGAGGTCCTGGGTCCAGTCCCCAGTGCCTCCACTGAAAATAAATAAATAAACCTAATTACCTTCCCCCCAAGTAAATTAATTTTTTTAAACCCAGTTTGCAAACAAGCCCCGAGGTTATGAGGGAGAGAGCAGTAGAGAGAACGTTGGGTAACAGTGATGGAGAGGAGTAGGGTGGACCTCTTGGCTTAAACACCCCCCCATAAACAATCCTCACACTTTTGTTTATTAATATGGACATAGAGAAAACCCTTGCTTAAGATGGTTTCGCAAGTGTTCTGAAACTTAATGATTCTAGAAAGAGCTGGAATTTGTGACTAAAAGGTGCAAATCAGGGCAGACTGCCACCGCTGAGGTTTATCGTCTTTATGTGAGTATCTCATATTTCAAACGAAATTGTGAGAAAGTGCTGGGGCATCTATATCTTAATCCACTAATTTATCTTCACCCACTTCTTTTATGTACAAGAAGTATCCAAGATAAGCAGCTCTTTGGGGAAACTTGAAAATCCTGTATTGACTAGAACTTAGATTCCACAGAATGAATTTAGGAGGTAGCGTCAGCACTACCTGTAAATGTTTAGAATTTGTAGCTTGATGTCAAAGGCTTTATATTATTATAACATCACCTTGAATTTGGTTTTTTACCTGAACTAATGAAGGTGAAGAAAGCGGAGAATTTATTTCTTTGATGGACGAAGAAGCTCTGTTGGTGAAAGAAATACAGTGTCAAAGTGAGCATTTCATGGGATTATTTCACTGTGTTAGGAAAGCATTCGCCTTTACACAGCACCCGGGGGAAAACGAGAGACACGTGAAGCAAGCCGCTCTGCTGTAAAATGAATGCCAAACTGACCAAAAAAAAAAAAAAAATTAAACATAAAAGTTAATATTAATGGCTTCGTGTCAAGGTAAGACTTTTTTCTTCTAATAAGGTGCTGTAGCAGCACAATATTTTTAAATAGTCTCATTAACATCACATAATACTAATAACTATCAGCTCAGAAGATAGACTGGAGATCATTTGAATAAAAATGTGAAGACGGTGTGATGCTGGAGGGACTACAAACACGGAAGGAATTGAATTAAAATTTGTAAAATCATGACAGATTGGAGCAAAGGAAGAGATCAATGAAAGGAGTTTAATAATGATGAATACAGAAGAGCTATCCGAAGACAGTAATGATTCAGTGTGTGAATTAAGTAGAGGGAAAGGACTTAGGGAGTAATACAGCAAAGAAAAATATGATCTTATGTGGGGTGATGATTTAAAAAGACTTTATCAAAATAAACCGGGTACTCAGGGCCTGCACGAGCTCTTTGTTTCAGGCCTATTACTTCACACACACACATCCCCTCGGTTCATATTTGAACTCAGTTCACCGGTGCCCAGTGGGAGAAGGCTCTGGGGCAAGGCAGTGTGGTGAGAGTGATGGGAGAGTGAGGATGGGGGTGATGGTAGGGAGGGAAAGCAAAAACTAGGGCATCTGCGAGCTTACAGGTAGGTAGCACACCCAGGGGTGGTACCATCGGAAGACATGGATCTGATACAGCCTCCCTCTCACATATTTACAAAAGTGGCCTCATTGGCTTTTTATGGCATGGGTCATCAGTTTGTAAAGGAAATCTAACATGCAAAGTTATCTGTTTGACATTCTGAATGAAGACTTTCCAATAAAATTGGATTGTCTGTCTTGGATGCATTAATAATCAGCCAATTGGTGAGAAGTTTCAAGCTCATTCTCTTTTCTGGTTTTTTTTTTTGTATATATATTTTTATTGAAGTATAGTCAGTTTACAATGTTGTGTCAATTTCTGGTGTACAGCAAAATGCTTCAGTCATACATGAACATACATATATTTGTTTTCATATTCTCTTCACCATAAGTGACTACAAGATACTGATTATAGCTCCCTGTGCCATACAGTATGAACTCGTTGTTTATCTATTCCGTATATAGTAGTTAGTATCTGAAAATCTCAAACTCTCAATTCTTTTCATTCTAACAGTCTGTTTCTTTAACTCAGTGATTCCCAGCCCAGCTTACAACTAATTCAGGGGAGAGATGTTTTTCAAATACTGATTCCTGAACCACCAGCTCAAACCTACTGAATCTGGATGTTTGGAGATTGAGTTCATGCTTTTTTGTTTGTTTGCTTTTTTAAATCTAATGAATCAGATGATTCAGATGTGGGCAGGTTTGGGCACTCCTCGTGGAGCCAATATCCATAGCTTTCATTTAGAGTTCTTAGAAAGGTAATTTGCGAGGCAGCTCACATGCTGAATTAGATTTATGTTTCTCTCTTTTATAAATTTGGTGGAGTTTAAAAAAAAACTCCCTTTTACTATGTGAATAGTCTATGAGAGTGGTTAAATAAATGATTTGAATGAATAGCAATATCAATACAGGCACTATCTTTTAATTTGCTGATTGATGAGCATAAGCAGTGACGATAAACAGTTGAAATATGGAGCAGAATTTATCACTTTCATCACCTTTAATGACTGTTGACTTCAATCATTTCACTCAGCATGAAATGAACCTCAGAATTTACTGCTCACTTCTCCAGTACTGAGCTGCTGAATCTCAAGGGTCCAAGGGAAGTGTAATAAATATAAAATATTTTTGCTAGGCTGATTTCTTACAGCTAGTTTCACTTAAAGGCTCTCATGAAATTGCAACCAAATATTGGCTTTTTGAGGTACCAAGAATTGATGGGAAGAAACCCTGTGACAACGACACATCAAAGTTAGGGCAAATCACTTTGACTTACATGTAATTCTCTTTCCCTTTCCACAAAATAAGGGTAATAGCAGTTGGTAACTAGATTTCATAAGTTGAATTAATGGTGTAATAGCTATAAACTCACCTGAGCTCTGTTGAGCCAAGAGCTCTTAGGAAAAAGATGTTAGATTAAATAAGTAGTACATTTTAAGAAAGAGAGACTGTGAGAGGATCGAAACATATTTGTGAAGGACCCACCATGTGTCATGCGCTGCATAAAACATTGCCTCATAACATTTAATTTGCTGAAATACCTTGTTAGTGAAAAACCCTATAGTTGGGCATTTATGGGCTTTTAAAGTAAGACACAAATTCTGCAGTGGAGTGTATATAATTTTACATAAATTTCTGTAAAGAAATGTCTATAGTTCTATACTAATGTGGCTGGAGCCAGATGTATTGGACATCACCTAATCTTGAGGTCATTGGGCATCCACAATACTCGTCTGAGATAAAAACTCTTCAGCACCTATTTCTTTGAATGAATTGCAGTATCTTGCTGGGAAGAGGGGGGCAAGCTAAATTAAAGGATCTTAATAATATTAAGAGAATATATTCAGAAAGAAGTAGATGTAAGGAGTATTTGGCAAGTCCACTCACAGAAAGAAAAGGAGAAGAAACTTCCCTTGGATTCCTTTAATCATTTTAGGCTAGAGTGAAGGAGAAGAAACAGATATCAATTAATAAACATAATGCATACGTTGCATCGTGTTAAAATGAGAAGCACTATGGACAAATAAAAGTAGAGTGAGGAATATCAGATATGAGGGTGTGTGGGGATAGATCACAAATTTAGAGTGGTTAGTGTGGGCTTCACGGAGAAGGTGACATTTGAGCAAAGACTTGAAGGAGGGGAGGGAGTGAAGCATGTGACTATCTGGGACAAGGGGAAACAGCCAGTAGAAGGCTTTTAGGTGGGAACATACCTAGAAGGAACAAGGAGGCCAGTATGGCTAGAAGAGTGTAAGTGAAGGGAAGGTAATAGGAAGTGATATTAGAGAAGAAACAAGGGTTGTAGTATGTAGGACCTGGCAAGGCATTGAAAAAAGTGCAGCTTTTATTTTGCATGAGAGAGACAGCTATGAGACGGGGTTGAGCAGAAGAAGAACATCTGACTTACATTTTAGAAGCATCTCTTTAGTCTCTGAAATGAGAACAGACTGTAGCAGAAAAAGAGGCAGGCAGCAGGGAATGGAGAACAGTTAGGAGGCTATCAGAAGCCAGAAATGATGGTGGCTTGCCCCAGGATGGCAGTGGAGTGCAGTGAGAAATGGTTAGAATCTGGAGACCTTTTGAAGGTAGAACCAACATGGCTTCTTGACTGTTTGCACGTGGGTTGTAAGGGAAAGGGAAGGAGAAAAATCATGGCCCCAAGTGTTTGTCCTAATTGACTGGAAGGAAGGCATTGCCTTCAACTGAGACAAAGGAAGGCTACAGGGAGAGCCGATTTGTGGATGGGGAATATCAGGAGTACAATTTGCATCATGTTGAATCTGAACTGTCTATTGGCCATCCAAGAGGAAGTACAGATTGTTACCAATTTCTGGAGTTTTTAAGAAAGATCTAGGCTGCTGGTATAATTTGGGGGTTTCTTGGCTCATAGATTATGATTTTCAGATAAAATACAGGCACCTAGTAAAAACTGGAAATTCAGATATACAACAAGCAATTTTTTAGTGTAAGTATGTCCCAAATATTGCTTGGGACATGTAATTAATTCCTTAATATAACTATTATGATTATTGTTAATAATTAATATCTATAATATTAATATAAGTATAATTAATATGGCATGTCCCATGTAATATTTGGAACACATATTAAAAATTATTTGTTGTTTATCTGAAATTTAAATTTCACTGTCCATCCTTTATTCATATTCGCTAAGTTGGGCAACTTGAACATAGTGGCTTTTAAAACAATAAGATGTGATTACCAAGAAGTGAGTGAGATGGAGAATAGAAAAGGATTGGTTGCTCAGTCCTTGATCACTCCAACATTAAAGGTGAGGGAAGAAAAGAGAAACTAACAAAAAACTGATATAAAGCAGCCAAGAAGTAGGAGGAAACCCTAAAAAAAGAAAAAATGATGTCCTAGAAGAAAAAGAAAGTATATCGAAAAAGGGGAGTTACAAGCACTGTCGAATGCCTCTGTCTGGTCATTAGACTTAGCAACATGGAGAACATTACAGAGCTGACAAGAGCAGTTTCAATGCGTGTGGATAGAAACTCGAGTTAGTGTGGCTTGAAGAAAGACTGGGAAGAGAAGAGCTGGAGACAGACAACTCTTTTGGAAAGTTTTTTTTCCTAAAACGAGAGAAGAAATGGAGTGATAACTGGTGGGAAAATTGGGATCAAGAAAACAATTTAAAAAATAAAAAAGATGAGGCCAATAACAGCCTAATGGAGCTCTGCACTGGTCTCCAGACCAGTGGTTCTCAAACTTCTGTGTGTGTCAGAGGTCTGGGTCCCACCCTCAGAATTTCTAGTTCAGTAGGTCTGCCATGAGACCCAAGAATTCGTATTTCAAACAGATTCTCAGGAGATAACTCATGCTGTTGGTCCAGGGACCACATTTTGTGAACCATTTAGCTGTGCTCTGCACAAAATGTGAACAATATTAGTCAAGATTATTTGGAACATTTACCTAATTAAGCGGAAAAGAAAATGAAACAATTGGTATGCATATTACACCAAAGAAAGATAAGATTGTATTTATTTGCATTTGCTAAGACTGTGAGCAAAGAAACCCTAAGATTCTAAAAAAACCACTCCTACAATGAAAAGAATTTGATAAACATCTCAAATGAAGATAAACACACAAAAATCATTGACCTTTCTCAATACCAGTAGTAACTAGTCACGGATAGAAACTGATTTTTTTAAATCTCACTTGTTGTAACACACAAAACATTACCTCTTATTTAAGGATACTTATATAGGTAGCAAAATTTACATGCATGGAAATCCTACATCTTGAGTTCTGGACAGTAATGACATCTCTGGAAAGAGTGAAGATGAAAGAACATTACCACATTCTTTCTTTCTTTATATATTAAATAAGGACCTCTTAAATATGTCAAAATGTTAAAATCTAATAAGTATGAGAGGAGGGCACTTGTTTCCTTGAATATTAATTTCTATATTTTTATACTTATTTTAAATATTTAAGAAAGCAATTTGAAATTCAAAATATCTTCTTAAAAATGATGATAAACGATGACAGTAACAGGTAAGATTTTATTTAATAATAAAGAATATTACCTATAGGAAAAAAACTATGAAATATTTTTTAAAGACAGAAAACAACTTCTGGACAAGTGGAGAGGCATATCGCTGCTCCAGGCAGTGTTCATGTTAATTTTTTAAAAAATCAATATATAGCAAGTGGTGTTGGGAAAGCTGGACAACCGCATGTAAGTCAATGAAGTTAGAACACTCCCTCACACTATACACAAAAATAAACTCAAGATGACTTAAAGACAAATATGAAACGTGACACCATAAAACTCTTAGAAGAGAACATAGGCAAAACATTCTCTGACACAAATTGTAGCAATATTTTCTTAGATCAGTCTCCCAAGGCAAAAGAAAGAAAAGCAAAAATAAATAAATGGGACCTAATCAAACTTATAAACTTGTGCACAGCAAAGGAAACCATAAATAAACCAAGAAGACAAACTATGGAATGGGAAAAAACATTTGCAAACAATGTAACTGACAAGAGACTAATTTCCTAAATATACAAACAGCTCACACAGCTCAATATCAAAAAAACAAACAACCCAGTCAAAAAATGGGCAGAAGACCTAAATAGACATTTCTCCAAAGAAGACATACAGATGGCCAACAGGAACATAAAAAGATGCCCAACATTGCTAATTATTAGAGAAATACAAATCAAAACTACAATGAGGTATCACCTAACACAGGTCAGAATGGCCACTATCAAAAAGTCCATAAATAATAAATGCTAGAGAGGTTGTGGAGAAAAAAGAACCCTTCTACACTGTTCGTGGGAAGGTAAATTAGTGCAGCCACTGTGGAAAACAGTATAGAGATTCCTTAAAAAACTAAAAATAGAGTTACCATATGATCCAGCAATCTAGCTCCTGGTCATGGATACAGAAAGACAAAAATTCTAATTCAAAAAGATATTTGTGCTCCAGTGTTTGCAGCAGCACCATTTACCATAGCCAAGACATGGAAGCAAACTAAGTGCCCATTGGCAAATGAATAGATAAAGAAGTGGTATATTTATATAGTGGAATACTACTCAGCCATTAAAAAAGAATAAAATGCTATTTGCAGCAACATGGATGGACCTACAGATTATTATACTAAACCAGGTAAGTCAGACAGAAAGACAAATATGTAATATCACTTATGTGTGGAACCTAAAAAAAGACACAAATGAATTTATTTACAAAATAGAAACAGACTCACAGACATAGAAAACAAACTTCTGGTTACCAAAGGGGAAAGAAGGGATGGATAAAACAGGGAGTTTGGGATTAACAGATACACACTACTATACATAAAATAGGTAAACAACAAGGACCTACTATATCCCACAGGGAACTATATTCAATATCTTGTAATAACCTATAGTGGAAAAGAATTTATTTGTATTTATGTATAACTGAATCATTTTGCTGTGCACCTGAAACTAACACATTTTAAGTCAACTATACTTCAATTTAAAAAATCAATATATAACTATGATGCAATTTCTATTTGAATCACTTTGAATTATTTTATACAACTGGATTAAATGAATTTAAAGTTCACATAAAAAATAAATGAATGTCCAAGAATAGGCAAGAAAAATGTAAAAATAAAGGCTTGTGACAGGGAGAAATTCCTTACCAAATCTTAACACGCATCTTGTAATCAAAACCACCTTAAAAGGAGGATAGAAAAATTTATCAGTGGATTAGAAATTGATCCCAAAATAAATACAAGTGTATGTGAAAACTTATGGAAAGGGTGATATTTCAATTCAGAGGTAAAAGGTTGATTTATTTTTGAAATGATGCTATAAACTGGCCATCAATCTGGAAGAAAACAAACATAAATCCCCTATTTCACACCATACACAAAAAATAAGATTCCATTGGCTTAGAGATTTAAAAGTAAGAAATAAAGAGTATGAAAATGCAATTCACAGAAGAGAAATAACTATCCATTTTATGAAAATATGCTCAGTGTCATTAGGAACTTGGAGACACAAAAACTGAATAAATTGTGCTTTGGCCAATAACTGGAAATATGATGTAGTTTTAAGTAAAATGAGCCAGAGTTTCCATACTAAGACAGAGGAATGAGAAAATCAAGTTCCTTAATTGTGATTTTTTTGGTCAACAAAACACATAGTACAAATAAGTGTTCCTGTTTCTGCATTTCTGGGCAAGCATAGGAACAAGGCTGACCATTTTGGACCACACTGTAACCACTGCTTACTCATCGGGTGAGAATGGAAGGGTTAATGATTTCCCTTTTTTCAGTTAGCATATTAGCTTTTATAATTAAAAAACAATAACTTTAAATATTTAGGCATGTTGGGAGAAGAAAAACAAGGGAAGGGATGATTTGGCCCTGAGAGGAATAATGGCCATTATCCTAGGGTGGTGGTGAAAGAAAGGAGGGCAAGGAAGAGATTTTTTTTTTAAGCTATTTATTAAAAACTAGTTAAGCACAGAGTGCCTGGGAGGGATATTGAAATATAAGGTGTAGACCTTGCTCTCTGTTTGCATAAAATCTGGTTGGGAGATGAAATTAAACACTCAAAACCATTTAAGCATAATAGTCCCTTCGAAGCTGTCAGATTGTGTTTTTATAGCTACAGTTTCCTTCTCAATCAATAGAAATTTGAATTTTTCTTAACAGATGAGGGAGCAGAAAAATTGACCTGGATGTTTCAGGATAAGGAGTTGTGGAAAGTAACAAAACTTGAAGAGACCTAAACAAATAAATCGAAACTTGCTTGTTTGGGGGTCTGGAAATTTGAGCAGATGTACCACATGTGCAATCACTTGATGGGATGGCTCTTGGCTAAAATAAAAACAGTCTTATTGCTGTAAATGAAATCTTTCTCTAAGTTTCAATGACATAGGCATTCTTAATGTTAAAATGTGGAGAAATATTAACTTTTGGTTCTTAATTCTGTAGTATAAGAAAGAGTGGTTGTCAGTCCTCCCTCTGGGAAGCAGGTGCCAAGACAGGATGAGAAAGAAATACAAGAGATTTATTGGGGGAAGTACCATCTTTCTTATCCCATTAGAAGTCCAGTTTCTATGCAGGCATTTGCCCAACAAAAGAGATTCCTTCCCCCATTGGGGTTACCATGATGCTACTAAAAGGACAGAGGGAGCAGGGGTGGGCAGGGAGAACCTTCACACTGTGATATAGCACTGGCACCTATAAAAGGAGAGAGATGGAGGAAGGGTGGGGTAGGAATATATGTGTAACTGAATCACTGTGCTGTACACCAGAAACAAACGCAACATTGTAAATCAACTAGTCTTCAGTTGGAAGAAGGAGGAGGAGGAGGAGGAGGAGGAGGAGAGCCTTGCAATGTGGGGCAGCTCTTAGAAAGTCTCAACCAACCCAACAGGGAACCACATAGCCAAGACCATCCATGAGAAGACTCCTGCACTGGGCAGAAATGGCCAGGCTGTGGTACCCCTGCCACTCTCAGACCATCACGAAAACGTGATTTCCGTATGTGTGAATGTTGTATGGGATCCAGAAGGTTCTGCAGCTGCAGATCATCACCTAACTACACTCCTTGCAACAGGCTCTCTCGAAGGGAGATCTGAGCTCACACATCCATGACCACTGAAGTTCATCTACAGGATCCACTTCTCTATGTGAGGTCATGGAACAACTCTTCTACGAGGACTGTGGGTTTTTCTTCCTGGGGATAAACTCAGAGGAAGGAGATTAGTGGCAGGAACTCAGCCCCATCACCGCAGTTGGGGTTGGGGTTGCAACTGGTACTCGTTTTCTCCCTCCTCCATCATGCATTCTAAATTCCCTTCACACTCGGCTGGTACCTCTGCAAGTGGTGAAGACTCACCTGGTGATGTGACCCAGACAACTCCTGCGGGGTCTGAGCCCAGGTAATCATCCCGTTCTCTGGCCAGGGTTGCCATGCATGTCCTTTCACAGTGCCACTGGGCACGGGAGTACTAAGAAACCCCCAGGGAGATGCCCCACAGTGCACCTACACCCACTGGAGAAAAATGATCTTGCTTCATCTCATTGGTCAAGATCAATGATCCCTGCCCAGAAGATGACTTCTCACTGGCTAGTCCCTGGAGACAGAGACCCCAAGGTGCCCTGGAGGCAGACTTAACTTGTGTTCGATGGAACTTTGCTATGTGCCCCCTTGGGGACCAGGAGCTGTAACCTTGCAGAGGCCACATCCATGCTGTCAAGAAAGCAAAATGTCCCTTGTGAGTCATTAGAAAGGATAATAAGTTGGTAAGAAATGACAGTAGAAATGAAAATATTCCTGCTTCCACCCGTTGGTTCCTAGACCCATGCATTCTTCTCGTTGGGTTCACAGCTCCTTACAGAAGTCTCTGATTCAGTGCACACCCCGAGTCCTGGAGGATGACACCCACTTTTGCAAAGTATTGTGTTGGCACTGGCATTGATGTTGGGTAATTAGAAGGTTGTTCCAGTGCTTTTTGAGACTGGTTGCTTCTGGGTGGTGTGGTATATGGCACATCAAATAGACTCGATCGCCTTGGGCTTCCCTTAGTGTGAATTGTGTCTCCTGTTGTGTGTTATGTTGTGTGGGATTCAAGACTTGTGGTCGGGCATTCCCTAAGCTCCCAAACAGTGGTGCAGGCTGAGGCTCTGCGGAAAGGTAATGCCAACTCATTCTGGAGTTGCTGTCTATTATAGTGAGAATGAATCAGATTCCACCCTGGAAAGGACCCAATGTAGTTAACTTGCCACCAAGTGGCAATTAGGTCTCTCAAGAAGAGCTTCTTGTTGCAGGCTCAGCACTGGTATCCTTTGCTAGAGGTTGGACATTCAGAGGCAACAATAACTAGAGATCATAGCAGATCATGCTATTGGGCACATATGTAGCTGTCATCTTTGCTTCCATGGCTGCTTCATTCATGTGCCAGCCATGCTGATTCTGGCCACATTAACTCACCAAGTCATTTTTTCTAGTTGCTTATTCAGAACCTCTTCCATGGCACATACTTTCTGGTAGGGTTATCACTTCTCTATGTTTCTAAGTGACACCCAACTCACACATTTGCCTTATATCCTAGTGTCTTTGCCAAGGTGTTAAATCTAATATCCCATGGTGGTGTTCCAAAGGCAATGAACTCTTACTTATCCAGTCTTCTGTTTTGGTCTCTTTGGTAGAATAACCTCAACATCATATCCAGTAAGTATTCCCCCTGGCTCCTGCCAGTCCTTGTTGGCTATTTCTTCCACCCTTTTGGGACGTAATCTCTTTCTCCCCTCATCAGGCCCAGCATGTCCTTAGTAGGGTTTTGCTGAGACTCAGCCCTGTTACACACCTGGCACCAGGAGAAGAGGTGGTGTCCTGAGCGGTCATTTGTTATATTGATGGAAAGAGGCCTCTGCAGTCTTCCTACCTGTTGGGGTACAAGCTCTTGGTGTGGAGGGGTGGGACAAACCCACAGTCTTGTGGGGCACTCACCGAATGTCTCCATTCCGTGTTTCAGGGTCCCAGGTTTTCTCACCCTGAGCATAACAGAGCTGCCTTGCCTGACCCTTCAGTAATCTTTATAGTTCTGTGATCCTATTAGGTGCTGACTTGACTCCTCAGCTGTGTCCATCGTCCACTGCCAAAGACAAAGGGCATCTCTGTAAGCTACCCCAAAGGCCTCTGGCTTTCATACGCAGCCTTTCTTTTTTTAATTCAGCTTTATTATGGTAGACTTTACATATAGTAAAATTTAGATGAGTGGTGTGATCAGTCTTGACAAATGTATAGGGTCATGTAACAACCACCACAGCTTAGATATTATTATTATGTTATATTATACCGTATTATTATATTATATCACTATTATTATCACCCCCCAAAACTCTCTCATCATGTCCCTTTGTAATCAGTCTTCTCCTCCCCAACTCCTGCCCCTGGAAACCACTGATCTGATTTCCATCTCTGTGACTTTTACAAAAGGTCATATAGATGGAATCATTCATGAGGTTTTTTGCATCTGGCCTTTTTCACTTACTATGATGCATTTAGATTCATTCATGTTGTTGCACATATCAGTAGTTCAGTCCTTTTTATCACTGAAGACTATTCCATTGTGCAGATGTATCCTAATTTAACTATTCATTTTTCATCAGATGGATCCTTAGGTTGTTCTAATTTTGGGGTGATTATGAATAAAGCTGCTAAAAATATTCACATATGGGTCTTTACGTAAAGACCCATATTTTCATTTCTCCTAAGTCAAGAGCTAGAAGTGGGATTGCTGGGTCATGTGATAATGTGTGTGTTTAAGTTTATAAAACAACTGCCAAACTTTGACACGGTGGCTGTAACCATTTACCTCCCTATCGGCCATCTCTGAGAGTTACAGTTGTTACGTAGCTCAGCCAGGGCTTTGAGTTATCTGTATTTTTTTAATTTTAGCCATTCTAATAGGTTTATAGTTCTATTTCATCCTGCTTTTAAGTGGCATTTCCCTAATTACTCATGTATTGGACATCTTTCTATGTGCTTCTTTGCCACCATATCTCTTCTTTGGGCAAGTATCTATTCAAATCTCTTCTTCAGTTAAAAATTTTTTTTTGTCTTTTACACATGGTTTTTACCTATATTTGTCTTTCATAATCCCTTTGCAGAGCATAGGACAACTTAGTAAAACCTTAGTAAAACCTTACTAAGTCCATTGTCTTTGTACACATTATTCCTCTCATAACTTTCTCTCTCTCTCTCTCTCTTTTTTTTTTTATGGACTAATGAATACTGAATAGGCACCAGATCCATCCAAATACTCTCAAAGACCAAATATTCACAAAGACTAGAAATGCTTTCCTGCAGATTGAAGAAACCTCACTACATAAATATAACCAAATATAACATATTTGGTTGTATATAATCAAATACAATCTATACAGCCAAATGCAATCAAATGTAATATAACCAAGTATAATCTCATAACCTCCAATGGCCTGATTTCCCAGGTCACCACCAGTAAAAGTTTTTGCAATTAAGCCACCATCTTGTGCCCAAGATGATCCACGCTCCCCATTCCATTTGAAGTGGGGGTCTTATTTGCTAGCCAGACAGTGAACGGTCCAGTCCCCAAGCCCCTCTTAACGCCTCACTTGTTGGACTAATTCTTGGTACAACTGTGTCAGTTCAGTTCTCTGTGAAGCAGGCACTAAGATGGAATTAGCAGTGCAAAAGATTTATTGGAAGAAGATGCAGGGGTAAGGAAGCAGGAGTAGGCAGGGAAAACCTTCAGACCATGATGCACGTCTGACACAATGAAAGGAAATAGGGAAGAAAGGAAGGTTGGGTAGGAGGAGGTTCCAGCTGAAGTGCAGCTCTGAGAGAATTTCAGTGGGCAGAGGGTAAATACTGGCCACTACAAGACCCCCATGCTGGGCAAAATGACCAGCCTTAGAACTTGTGCCATCCTCGGTGGGTGGCTGGGAGCAGCCCGTGGAGAGCATGATGTCAGCACATGCCCTGGGCCAGATCCCAGGGGACACTGCAGCTGGAGGATGTCAGCTAACTCAACTCATGGCAGATTGTCTTTAGAAGGGAGATCTGAGTGGTGCCCTCCATGACTACCACAACTCTGTTTGGCAAGAGGATTACCTACAGAGTGATGGAAGGGAACAGAGCTGAGACAGAAGGAGACTCAGTGGCTGACATCAAAGAAGGACTTTGCAGAAGGTCTAGAAAACACCAGCGGGAATTTCATTAGATTCCAAGTGCTGGTCAGTGTAAATCTTCCCCTTCACCTCCCACTCCATCACCTGTCATTTCCATATTGCTCTGTTGGGAGGTGACAAAGAGATCAGCCCTGTTTTCACCTGAAAATAACTTGACCCCCATTTGCAATAAAAAACACAAAAGTGCCAATTCCTCAAAATCGTATCTTTATATAAAACAGTCCTCTGGTCTTTCCCATGTCTGACTCATCCTTCAACCAGCTCCCAAAGAGATCTTCCAAAAATATGGCTCTGCCCACATTCCTCTTGAATAACCTGTTAACAGGTTTGAGGTCCCATCTGACTCTCCACGCTCTCCTGCTACTCTGCTACACGAACCATCTGCTCCAGGTCTCCTTTTTACCAACAGGAGTTGCTTTGCCTCTGCTTACAGCACCAGTCTCTCACTGGAGGTTGGAGACCCAGAGGCAGCCAACAGACATGTTATGTTTGGCTCATACAGTGTTTGAATTTTTGTTAATTGTTGTCAACATTTAAAAGTAATACATTTCACAACAAAATTTAGATTTTTCGCTTTTCCTAAAAGACTGGAAGGGACAGCTTTCATCTGTTGGGTCCAGGAGCCCTTTTCAGATGGAGCGTGAGTTCCGCATGACCCTACCTCCTCCACCTCCCACCCCTGAACCCCCGCAGCCTGGCCCATGTCACGCCTGGCCCTAGTAAGCACTTGAGTTTGCATCCCTGGCTCTCTCTGCTCCCTGCTCAGAACAGACGTTCTGTTTCTCTCCTCTTCCTTCCAGAGCCCCCTTCTTTCCCTTATCTGGTTCCCAGCTCCTGGATTACCATACCTCCCTCCGCAAACACTTGCCACCTCACCTTGCAATCGAAGCTCTGCAGGATTCTATTTGTCTTGGTGTCCTGATTGTTTACAGCCCTTGAGATGTTGGGGAACAGTACCTGTTTGTTGGTGATGCTACCTCTGCCCGAGTAACATGTATTTTACTGATGCTTTTGGAGATTGCTATAAATCCAACCTGAAATGGCTTAAGCAGAAGAGGATGGCTTTTAGGCTTGTAAACTGGGAATACAGGGAAGTAGCTGGGGACAACTGGAACCAGGAACTTGAATACTGTCAGTCTTTTATTTCCGTCTTACTCTATGATTCTTTCTTCATCTCTTACCCAGATTTCTCTGCATGTTGGAGTCATTGTTGCCTACCACATACCTCAAGTAGGATTTTTCTAAGACTTTCTCTTTTAAGACTAGTTTTAGGTTCACAGCAAAATCAAGAGGAAGGTGCAGAAATTTTCCACGTATTCCCTGCTTCTACACATAGCCTCCCCTCACTGTCAGCATCCTCAACCAGAGTGGTACATTTGTTTCAACTGATGAATCAACATTGACACATCATAGTCACTCCAAGTCTATCATTTACATCAGGTGTGAAGTGGTACCTTGTGGTTTTGATTTGCATTTCCCTGATGATAAGTGACACTGAGCATCTTTGCATGTGTCTGTTGGCCATCTGTATGTCTTCTTTGGAAAAATGTCTTTTCAGGCCCTCTGCCCATTTTTTAATTGGGTTGTTTGTTTTTTATGTGTAATATGGACATTGCAACAATATTAATCCTTCCAATTCATGGACATGGTTTATATTTTCATTCACTTGTGTCATCATCAATTTCTTTTATCGATGTCATAGTTTTCAGAGTACAGGTCCTTCACCTTCTTGGTTAAATTATTCCTAGGTATCTTATTCTTTTTTGATGCAGTTGCAAAGAGGATTGATCTCTTAATTTCTCTTTCTTCACAAATGTATTGTTTCTTTTTCTAAAATGTAGTAAAATGTTCCTGCTCTGGTCACTTCTACAGGTCTTTATTCTCTTGTGAAGTCACTCATATATATTACATACATACAAAAGTTCAATAGAATTTATATGCTTTCCTCCTGTTAATTGTGTTTGTCAGTTTAATTTTCAGACTCAGCCAGGAATCCTAGAAGGACTGAGGAAACCTTTTTCCTCCCCTACAGTAATCTGTGTCTTTTTTCTTTTCCCCTTCACCTGGGTAGTGGCTCACCTATTTTATTGACATTTTCAAAGAACATACTTTTTGTTTTGCTGAGTTTTTCTATTGATTTCTTGTTTATAATTTCATTGGGTTTTGCTCTTATTCTTACTATTTCTTATCTTCTGCTTATTTTGGATCCAATTTTCTCTTCTTTTCCTGTTTCCTAAGGTGAAAGCTTAAGTGAGTGATTTTTAGCTCTTTCTTCTTTTTCTAATATATACCTTCAATATGACAAATTTCCCTCTAAGAGCTCCTTCGCTGCATTCCACAAGTTCTGGTAAGTTTTCTTTTCATTTTCACTTAGTTCAAAATATTTTTATTCTTTTTTAACCCATGCATTATTTAGAAGTGTGTTTTTTAATCTCCATGTTTTTGCATTTCCAGGTATCTTTCTGCTATTGATTTTTAGTTGAAATCCATTGCGGTCTGACGGTAGGCATTCTGTGACTGCCATTCTTTTACATTTGTTAAAGTGTGTTTTATGGCCTCGAATACAGTCTATCTTGACTGTTTCACGTGAGCTTGAGGAAAGTGTGTATTCTGCTCTTGTTGGATGAAATTGTCTATAAATATCAATAAAATTGTCTACAAATGCCAATCGATTGATGGTACTGTTGAGCTCCACTGTGTCCTTCCTGGTATTCTGCCTCTTGGATCTGTCCATTTCCGACAGAGGGGTGTTGAAATCTCCAACGCTGGGGATGGATGCATCTATTTCTCCTTGCAGTCCTGTCAGCTTTTGCCTTACATAGTTTGACACGCTGCTGTTAGGCACGTACATGTTAAGGATGGTTATGTCATGTCTTCTTGGTGAACTGACCACGTTATTATTATTGAATGCCCTTCTTTTTCCCCTAATAATTTTCCTTGCTTTGAAGCATATTCCATCCAAAATTAATACAATTACTGCTGATTTCTTTTGTTTAGTGTTAACATGGTATATTTTTTCTGCATCCACTTTTTTCATCCCTATGTATATTTATATTTAAAGTGGGTTTCTTGCACACAACATGTATTTGAGTTATGTTTTTATCTGCGCTGACAATTTAATTGGTGCCTTTAGACCACTGACACTCAAAATGATGATTTATAAGGTTGGATGAATATCCAACATATTTGTTACTGTTTTCTCTTTGTTGCCCTGTTCTTTGTTCCTATTTTTCTTTTCTTTTTTCTGCCTTTTGTGGTTTTAATGGAGCATTTTATAAGATTCCATTTTCTCTCCCTTTTGGCATATTAGTTATACTTCTCTGTTTACTTTTCTAATGATTATCCCAGAGTTTACAATATATATTTACAACTAATCCAAGACAGCTTTCAAATAACACTGCATGGCTTCATGGGCAGTGCAAGTACCTTATAAGAACGAACCACTCCTCTTTCCCCCTTCTTGCCCCTTGTTTCATTGCTGTCATTCATTTCACTGACCCGAATCTCACACAACCAGACATATGCTATAAAAGTTTTCACTTCACCTTCATTTACTTATTCTCTGCTGCTCCTTCTTTTACATAGATCTGAATTTTATATAGATCTAAATTTCTGACTTACATTTTTTTCCTTCTCTCCAAAGAACTTCTTTTAACATTTCTTGCAAGGCAGGTCTACTGGCAACAAATGCCTTCAATTTGTGTTTGTTTGAGAAAGTTTTTGTTACTCCATTACTTTTGAACAAAATGCCACGGGGTAGAGAATTCTAGGTTGGTGGGTTTTTTCTCTCAACACTTTAAAATATTTCACTCCACTCTCTTCTTGTTTACATGGTTTCTGAAGAGAAGTTGAACATAATTATTATCTTTGTCCCTCTGTTGATAAGAATTTTTTTCCCATCTGCCTTATTTCAGGAATTTTCCCTTGTCTTTGATTTTCTGTAGAAAATGATATAGCTGGGGGGTTTTTGTTTTTGTTTTTGGGTTTTTTGTTTGTTTGTTTGCCATTTATCCTGCTTCGTGTTCTCTGGGCTTCCTGGATCCGTGGTTTGGTGTCTGACATTAATTGGGTGAAATTCTTTGTGACCTTTGTTTTAAATATTTCTTCTGTAACTTTCTCTTTTTCTTCTCCTTCTGCTATTCACATCATGTGTACACTACATCTTTTGCAGTTGTCCCACAGTCCTTGGATACTCTGTTCTCTTTCTTTCAGTTTTTGTTCTCTTTTCTTTTCAGTTTTGGAGGTTTCTATTGACATATCCTCAAACTCAGAGACTCTTTCCTCAGCCATGTCCAGTCTACAATAAGCCCATTAAAGGCCTTCTTCATTGGGTTGTAGTGTTTTTCATTTTTAGCAGTGCTTTTTGGTTCTTTCTCAGGATTTCTAACTTTCTGCTTAAACTGTTCATCTATTCTCACATGCTGTCTACTTTATCCGTTAGAGCCCTTATATGTCAGTCATAGTTGTTGTAAATTCCTGACCTGGTAATTCCAACATCCCTTCCACGTCTGGCTCTGATGCTTGCTCTTTCTCTTCAGATTGTGCTTTTTCTCTATAGTATACCTTGTTATTTCTTCTCGATAGCTGCACATGATACTAGGTAAGAGGAACTGCTGTAAAAAGGCCTTTAGTGATGCGGTAGTGAAGTGTGGGAAGGGAGGGAAAGTATTCTATAGTTCTAGGATTGGAGCTCAGTCTTTCAGTGAGCCTGTGCCTCTGAACTGTGAACTTCCCAGGTTCCCTCCCCCTTAGATGGAACAGGGCAGCTAGATTGGGTGGGACAAAGGCGTTTCCTTTCTCTCAGGTTAGTTAAACTCTAATAATTCCCCAGCAGGTTAGACACTGGCTAACTAGTTTCCCCTGAGGGACAGACTTGTTAAAAAGAAGAGTTCTCTGGCATTTTTCAAAATGTTTTCCCCCCTTCCCTATGCCAATAGCATTAGAGAATTTTTTTCCAGTATTTACTGTGAGAAGCTTGTCGAGCTCCTAGAGGCAAACCCATAGAAGTGTTGTGGGGGGACTCCTATGACTTGGTCCCCTGACATTTTTCACTCTCAGAGTTGTCCACACTGAGCCTCCAGCAATTCATCAACCAGTTCCAGTTCTCCTACCCTACTCCTATGGGAGTTTCTGGTATTGAGTCTCTGCTCTGGTAAGCCCTGGTACCCTGTGTTTGCCTCTCTGTCTCTCCAATCTTGAGGGCGGAGGTTTGCCCTGTGACTTCATCTCTCTTACAGGTACAAGGAGACTTGTTGATTTTTCAGTATATTCTGCTTTTATCTGTTGTTAGGATGGAGTGGTGACTTCCAAGCTCCTTACATGCAGCGCCCTAAACCAGAAGTTCCAGACAGGATTTTTCACACAGGAGGAGACATACTTGCTGGGGCTGCATTTACACAGCTACCTTTTTCTATTCAGTTCAAAAATCTCCAGGACAGGACTTAGATCATCCTGATTGGGTCCTGTGCCTGCTCCTATGTACATGATACGCGATATTATGGTAAGTGAATCCAAAAGCTTGTGTTTGGGTTGGAGAAAGAAGAAATTTCTAAAACAAAAAAGAGGCATTTCCTAGAAGACAGGAGAAATGTTAGCTGAGTTATTAGATACCCACAGAGTTCTAGCACATTGAGATAGTTTCCTTTGTTTTCCATCTATGAGAAATTCACACCACTTACATATCAGTTATATTAAATATGATTTATATAATTCATGGCTTTCTTTTTTTGTGTGATTTGAAGAGAGGTTTTTTGCTTTATTTTTATTTTATCTTTCTCAAAGAAATTATACTTATGTACTAGATTTCATCAGAGAAAAATCAATAGGATAGATAGATGGATAGATAGATAGACAGACAGACAGATTTACTTTGAGAAATTGATTATAAGGATGGCTTATGCAATTATGAAGGCTGAGAAGTTCCACATGCAGGAAAAAGGAGCAAATTCCTCCTTCCTGTGCCTTGTGGAGTCTTCCGTCCCTCAGTGAATTGAATGATGCCACCCGTATTGGGGAGGGCAACCTACTTGACGGAGTCCATTGATTCAGATGCTAAATTCATCTAGAAACACTCTTTCAGACACATCAATAAATTATATTTAATCTGGGCACCCTGCAACCAGGCAAGTTGACTCTGTTTAAATTGTTCATAAAATTAATGGCCACAACTTAGTTTTTAAAAGTCAATTATCACAAGACTTTTCATTTAAATAAGGAAAAAAGCCTCCCTCCTTATCCTGATTTCTGCTCCCAGACAGCATCACTTTCAAATCTTTCAGCTAATGTTTCTAGTATTTACCTACATATTCTTCAGTAA
This sequence comes from Vicugna pacos, assembly GCF_048564905.1. NCBI lineage: Eukaryota > Metazoa > Chordata > Mammalia > Artiodactyla > Camelidae > Vicugna > Vicugna pacos. The sequence goes on from NC_132988.1 coordinate 17,989,197, forward strand.
CATGGCCCCATTGCTGTATCTTGACTTTTAAATGTTCGGGTGTGATGTATCAGCCTCCTACTCTGGAAGTGGAGACTCCAGCTCTGTTCTGATTCCCTCTCCTCTACACACCCTTCTTACATCCTCCCAATACAACCATTATACAATTTCTGATTAAGCTGTGAAAAAACTGTTAGCAGTCGAGGCATGTTGAATATTATGGATGTGTTTTGTCATTCTTGTCCAGCTGTTTTGTTTCCCACAGAAGATCATCCCCCTGGTCTTCTATGTAACTCTCGTGTTATCTCCAAACTCTTCAGCTGCATCCCTCTCTTTACTGTGACTAAACATGTCAAGCAACCTCACAGTCCCTTTCCTCCACTTTGGTACTTTCCTCCCAGAGCCCTCTGTCCTCTTTCTGGGCTGGCTGCACAGCCAGTGCTCAGGACTTCTGGTCACCATCACCCTGGGAATTCCCGCTGCCTCTCTTCAGTGTTGGATGCCCTGTTTCCTCTTTCTTGGGTTATTATGTCATGTTGGTGGAGCACATCCTCCAGGAACTTCCTGAAAAAGAAATAGAAGGGAAATTTGTTGAGATCTTGCATGCTTTGAAATATCATTTCTACCCCCAAACTTGATTGGTATTCTAGAAATGTAAAGAATTATAGATTGGAAATCTTTTCCAGCAGAGTTTTTAAGGACATTGCTATTTTGTCTTTTTGCTTTAAGTGTTAAAGAAAATCTTAAAGAAGTGAGGGAGCAGGCCACTGAGGGAAGAGCATTCCAGATAGTGAATATTCCAGTGTAAAGAGCCCTTAGGGCGAGAGGCTGGAACAGCAAGGACTCACGTTGGTTGGGACAGAATTTGCGAGGGGGAGAGAGGTTTGATGTGGAGTGCGAGAGGTAGTCAGTGGCCAGATCAGATCAGGCTTTGGAGGTTTTTATAAGGATTTGGCTTTGATCCTGAATAAGCTGGGGAGGCAATGAAGGGTTTTGAGCAGAGAAATGTCATGATCTGAATTATATGTTTAAAGGATCATACTGGCCACTCTGTTGAGAATAGACTGAGTGAGCAAAGGGCAAAGGTAGGGAGACCCATTAGGAGGTGACCACAGAAAGCCAACCAGCAGTAACAGGATGTACGCAGCCCGGGGTGTTCAAGTCAGTGGCGTTGAAAGCATTGAATGGTGTTCAGTGTCTGATTATGTTTCGAGTGTGGAGTCCACAGGATATGCTAATGATGGTAGGTGGGATAAAGGAAGAGTGGAGTCAAATATCACACTAGTGTTTTTACCTGAACAAATGGAAGGAAGGAGTTGCTGTTACTGAAATGAAGAGGAAGAGGAGGAGCTCAGGTTTGGACTTCTCAGCTGGAGATACTATTAGTCACGTGAGTGCAGATCTCAAGTGGACGGCTGGATAAGGGAGTCTGGAGTTAAGGGGAGAGGTCTAGGCTAGACAGATAAGTGTTGAAGTCATCAGCATACAAATAATGACAAAATTGGTGAGAGCGGTGAAGGAGTGAGGGAATCCAGAAAAGAGCTCTGAGGACTTAGATCTGGGGCATGTCAGTGTAGTAAAGATGTGGGAGCAGAGGAAGACTCCGCCATGGAGACTAAGAAGGAATGGCCAGGGATGTAGAAAGAAGACCAGAAAATGGCTCTGAGGAAGGGGGTGATCTACTGCTGGTTGATTAAGTCAGAAAAGACTGAGAATTAACCTTTGGAGTTCATATCATGGAGGTCATCATTCACATATTATATCTGCCTGCAAGAGTTAAAACATGATTGGAGTGGGTTCAAGAGGAAGCGGAAGAACAGAAATAGAGACAGTAAACATAGACAACTCTTTAAATTTTGTCCTGAAGGGGAGCAGAGACATGATATAAGGAAGAGGTTGTTTTTTTTTTTAATCTAAAATATTATAGCATATTTGTTGGCTGGTGAGAATGACCCAAGAAAGGGGGGAAAAACAACAACAATCAATGACACAGGAAAGAGAAGGGACCAGTACTGGAATGTACAAGCAAGTGGATGGAATCTAGAACACAAGTAGAGAGATTATTTTAGCTCAGAGCACAGATAGTCTGGATACAGGCAGAGTTTACCAACAGGTGCAAGTGAATGCGGTGGTGAGGATAAACAGAGGTACATCTCAGATTGCTTTCATTTTCTCAGTGAATTAGGAAGTAAGGTTATTAACTTTAAATGAAGGGTTGGGGGAGAGGAGATATTATAGAAGATGTTAATGGTCATTTAGGAGGGTAGGAGAGGAAAAAAAGTTGGAGAGTGGACAGTACCTAGACTAGGAAAAGGTGGTAGGATTTCTAACTAACACAAAAAGCTCACTGGAGGTGAGAGATAATGAACTTAAAATGGGGCCACCTAAGGTTATAGCTCAGTGGTAGAGCACATGCTTAGCATGCACAAGGTCCTGGGTTCAATCCCCAGTACCTCCATTAACAAATAACTAAACGTAATTACCTCCCCGCCAAAAAGAAAAAATAAATAAATAAAATATGGCCCCCTAGTATGGATATGGATTTTCCTCCATCCTTGTTAAGTTGCATGCATGTGAGACCGTATGAGGTAGAAAGCTGGATAAAACCAGGACAGAGTTCTCATCAAGAAAATACACCTAAGGGAAAGAGGAGCAAGAGAGTTGAGAGTGTATACAAAGCAATGTTTTTAATGATAGAGTGTGAAATATAAACCAGGTAAGGATCAGAGTTTGATGAGAAACTAAGAAAAAGTGGTGGGATCAGATTTACTGACTTTAGGTCCTGAAGGACTTGAAATATTTTGGGCGTTGGGATGTGAGTGAGAGCGAACTGGAAAAATAGGCAGTGGTGGTCAGAAGGTTGGAAGCTTAAAGTTAAGATTATCAAGTTAATATCAATGTAGTTACTTGGTGTTGACAAAGTCTAGGATTTGACCACTGAGAAGAAGTTGCCTGAAAAAATGATGAAAATTAATTAAATAATTGAAGGAAACGAGGTCAAGGAACTGAGTGGCCAGGATTCTGGGAGAAGTATCTACATGGTTATTGAGTTGCCAAGAATTCTATGAGGGCTTCCATATTGGAGAGAGTGATTGTAAGTCAGGCGCTGATTTTCTCTCATTCTGAGTATTTATGCTCATGAGTTTATCAATCTGGAGACTCATATCCTTCAGTTCTGAGAAAGTTTCTTGAATTATATTTTGGATAATTTCCTCCCTCTGTTTTCTACATTTCCTCTTTCCTGAACTCCTGTTGGTAAATAATAGGTCTCCTGGTTTGATCCACTAACTTACTTGACCCTCTCATTTTTCTCTCTCTGTCTTTTTGCTTGGTTTCTTAAGACTTGTCTTCTAGTCCTTCTGTTGGATCTATTATTTCTGTTATCCTATTTTTATTTTTCAAGAGTTATTTCTTATTCTCAAAATTTTCCTTTTTTTCATTTAACATCATGTTCTTATTTCATGGATGCTATATTTTATCTTATATTTCTAAGGTCACTTATAAGTTTGTTTAGTTTGTTTAAATGTTGTTTTTTGTTTTTTTGTTTTTTGCTGCATTGTCTCTGTTTATTCCAAGTTGCCTTTGTTCATTTGTTTGTTTTAATCTATATTTTATGTTAGACTTTCCACACATGTCTGGTGATATCTGACTGTTCCTATCTGAAAGTGAGGCACTGTCTTAGTCGGGCTGCCAGAAAGCCTCCTTGGAGATTCCCATTTCCTGCAGAGGGCAGACTGTGGTGAAAAATCAGGCCAGGAGTTAATTATACGGGTAACAGAACTGAAAAGGAGATTGAAGGCACAGGCCAGGCAGGCTTCTTCTACAAAAGTCAAAGCCCTGGTAGGGAGGAAATGGGCCCTGAGAACTGGGACAGGGACATATGAGCAGGTGCACCAGAGAATCTTGAACCCCTAGATGACCCTGAACCACCCAAGCTGACAAAAGCATCCCTCACCCTGTTTTGGTGAAGAGAACAGCTTCCCCATTGCCTAGAGACCCTACAAAGTCCTCCTTTGAAGCAGACGCCTCCCAGGTTATGCTTGTCAACCTCAAAGTCTGGCCCTACCTCCCTTCACTGCCTCTACTCCAAAAACCAGGCACAGGTCTCAGCAGAGCCTGAGCTCCTGTTTGGGAGATGTGATCGTTTTTATTTTCTAAAGATGGCGGCAACAATGTCCTTCATCCGCGTGGCTTTTCTAGAACGCAACCTGGCCCTTCCCCTACCAAGAGACGGAGTCTAATTACCCTCCCCTTGAATCTGGGCTGGACCTGACTCACTTTGAGCAGCAGTGTGCAGCAGAAGTGATGCTGCATGATTTCCAAGGCTGGCCTACAGGCTGATGCAGCTACTGCCTTGTGCATGGGGACGTTTGCCTTTGTAGACCTGAGCTACCACGTCAGAAGAACAATGACCCTCTGGCCACCTTGCTGTAAGGAAGCCAAGGCGCCTGAAAAGCAAGGACCCTGGTTGCTTTGGTAAAAGACTTCATGCTGATAGTGGGTGTGCATTTCTATCTTCCTCTTGTGAATGCAAAATCCTTTAGCAATAGCTTCCTGCTCAGGGCCAAAGGCGGTGTTTTAGGGAATGCGTTTACCCGTCATTCACCTCCTGGTCCTAGGGGTATGTTAACTCCTCCTTTCTGCTACAGTACCATTGGCAGGGACCTTGATCATCTTGACATCCTGCAGAACCTCATACTGGGCCATTACATTGATGACAGCCTATAATTGAACTTGGTTTTTTGGAAGGAGCAAGTGTGCTGGTTGCTTTAATAAAATGCCTCATGCTGGAGGATGAGGAATAAACCCTACAAAGTTTCTGAAGCGTGCCCCATCAGGAAATATTTTAGAGGCCCAAAGATCTGGACCAGCCCATCTAACAGGATGTGTTACATTTACTACCACAAGAAAGGGGCACAGAACTTGGTGAGCTACTTTGCATTTCTAAGCAAACCAAAACAAAACAAAATTACACTTGAGAATACTACTCCGACCCATTTATCAGAAGACTGTCAGTTTTGAGCGGACCTGAGAGAGTATTTGAATAGCCTCTTAAAGATTCAGCTAAGGAATCAGCTTAAGGATGACACTTTGTATGGTTGGGTCACTGTCCTCAAGGATGCAGCATATATGTTAAACCAATGATCACTATATGTAATAAGTTTATGCGCTGTATCCCCAATATGTAGAGCACACAGGAATGGTCATTAAAGGATCCTAGTAGCTTTGGCCCCATTCACCATACTCCCAGCCACCATTGGTGGAAATTGTGTTTTTACTCCTTGTAACTTAGGCTGTGCCAGATCAAAGGCCTTGTCCTCAGCATGTGTGTGTAGAGCCGGGGATAATTTCAGTAAGTATACAGTCATGGTTTTACCGCACCTAAGCCAGTAATGGTCACCTGATGATTTGGGGATCCTCAAGTTGACAGATCAACAGGTAAAAATGGGAATTACTATCCTGGTGGGGGTAACTGACTGATTATCTTGTAGAGTTGGAGTTACTGCATAATGGGGACAGAAAGGAAAATATCTGGAATTTGGAGGGTTCACTGGGACACTCCTTAATGCTTTTATCCCTGGTGATGATGGTAGAAGTGTCAGAGCAGGCAGGTAGCTAAATATGAGCAGAGAAAGGGGGACATGGGCAAATAGTAGAAAACCATATATCTTGTGAACAACGGGGATCCTTGGACAGACCAAGAAAAACAGGATCCTCTGGACTGATAAAAAACCATACCTTCTGGGTTGGTAAGTGTCCTGGAGACAGAAGGGTGGGACAGGACAGGAATCCCCACCATCCGAATGTAACCTTTTGATCATTATGACCTTCGTCCAAATCTAAACTTTCGTTGATGATACCCCCATCTGAATGTAACCTTTTGTTCATTGTGACCTCATCCGACTTCCTGATCGAGACTAAATAAGGATGAAAAATCCCTCCTCCCCATCTGGGAATGTGGAGCTGGGATGAAGGTCAGGAGAGATGACGCCAAACCCCTCCCAGCCAACAAGCATTCTGCCCATTCATTTTTACACCCGTATAATGAGCCTGCCAAGGAAACCCTGGGCAGCCACCCGCCTGGGTGTGCCAGCTCTTTCCTTGAGAGTGTACCACCTATTCCTTAATAAGTCCTTGCTTTGCTTTCTTAACCTCTGTGTCTTGTCTCTGAATTCTTTCTGTGATAAGACAAGAACCTCTCGCCCCACAACAGAAGGATGATTCAAGTAACCAGGGCCTGACAAGCAGGAAGTAACCAGAGCTCAACTGCTCAGAGTTGAAGGTCTGGTCATCCTACGAGCAAGCAACTTGGTCTAGTGGAAGTGTTGGCTAAGGGTAAGGGAAATCTAGAATTTAGACTAGGGGCAGAGAGAGATGATGGCTATAGATTGTGGCCTTGGGACCAGCCACAGAGGTGAAGAGTGTGACTTGGTCCACTAATTCTGCTATTTCTGGTCTTTTTTGGAGATTGCAGGCAGTCACAATCTTTTTATCATTTTATCTTGTTGAAATGTAGTTGATTTACAATGTTAGTTTCAGGTGTACAGCAAAGCGATTCAGTTATACCTATATATACAGATACATATTTTTCAGGTTCTTTTCCTGTGCAGCTTATTACAAGGAACTGAATATAGTTCCCTTCACTCCAAGTAGGTCCTTGTTGTTTATCTATTTTATATATAGTGATGTATACCTGTTAATCCCACACTCCTAATTTATCCCACCCCCAATGTCAGCAACAGAGTAAACTTGAGGTGGGCAAGGGAAGATCAGATCAGAGCAAGGGGTAAACGTGGTGGTCACTTGCGATGCCCTCCTCACGCTCCTGGCCCACCTCTTAGTTCCCCTGTCTGCACGCACAGGGACACCTTGCTACCCGGAGTGCCGCAGCTCTCTGCTTCTCTGCCCGAGGCCCTTCTTAGCCCGGGCCGCTCGAGTGGCCTGGAAGTGCTGGGGTTTCATACCTCCCAGGTCAGCCCTTAGCCAGTGAGGCTCAAGAGTCAGAAAATAACGGCTCCAACTTGCCCACCCCTCAGGGGGTTAGTTCTGAGGTACGTTCTACCTGGCTTCTCAGAGCACCCCCAGGGGAGGTGGGCCCAGGTTGTCTAACGCGGTAGTCTGCTCACCAAGGCTCCCTTTGGGCTTTCCTCCTTCCCTTCTCTCCCGAGCCCACTCCATCCCACGAGCCTTCTGAGGTCACCAAGTAAGCACCCCGAGTCCGGTCTCCCTCACAGGGTCCGCACTTGCTGGGGCCCAGGCAAAGATGGTGAGCTTCCGTTTTAAGTTTGCCTACCTAGGTTCACTTGCGATTTGCTACCAAAACATTTTTGCTGAGGAAAAATAATACAATTTTAGTCGATAGGCCTAAGGAATATGTATTTGTAGTAACAGTAAAAATGTAAGGAACCATTTTTAAAGTAAGTTATTTTCACTAGTTCATAAAGAATGAGGAGATTGAACTTTGAAGAAATATGCAGTAATGCATACTTATGCCATAAGAAGAAGAAGATTTTAATAACTGTGAAAAGAGTTGGCAGGGCTGTCAACTATCAAGGGATTATTTGGAAATTGCTATCACTGGCCAACTACGATGATTAATGAAATCAACATTTTCATGATGCAGGAGAAATGAATGTCATAATTCAAATTTAACAGATATGTGTTTTTCCTTTAAAAGTTGTTTGAGCTATTGGGTACTCAGTGACCATTTATCTTTCACTTTACAGAATATTGTCATAGGTATGCATACACACAAACACACACAGCCATCTTCGAGTTTTACGCATCTTCCCAGTGTACCTCTACAGACTGATACATTTTAACTTTGCGTGCAGCATTTCCTCTAGAATGTAGCTGACAAAGAAACCCATGTTGGGGGCACATGTACGGTAGTTCCTTTATCTCCTGCACACAGTACGAAACGCCCCAGAAGTAGGATTGCTAAGCCAAACTTAGCAGGACCTCCACATGCACAGAGAGGAAGACGATGTCAGTGTTGTTCTGAGAAAGCCAGAGAGTGGTCAAAAGTCAGGAACAAACAATCTGCTCATTTTGAACTGCACAAATATTTGTTGACTCTATCCCATTTTATTTGTCTTCACTTTTGATGGAATGTTGGTTTCTGAAACCAAATGCTATCCAGATTTGTTCTTCCCATAGGCCTACTGAATAGCCAGATGTAGTCCTTGGCATATTCCCCCCGGCCAGGCTTCACTGAACCTCTGTTGTTCTTGTCTACCTAATGCTGCTTGTCGCTTGCTTTGATAACAACTCACCCACTTTCTGGAAAGAACTGTTATTTCTCCATTTCAACTATGTGGAAACTTCTCAATGCAGAGCCCTGACTTGTCTGTTCCCGTCGTAGTGGCTGGATCATGGTTAATCTTCTTGTATTAGGCATTGTCTTTGGTGATGGCTCCAAGAGGCTATAGGAACTAGACCAATTAGAGGCTTTCTCCAGGATTTTCCAAGCAGAGCTGGGGGTGGAGGGAGGGAGCCCTTTCTTTCCTGGTGATGATGCCTGAGGCAGCCATGGAACTCCACTGCGTGGAGAGAGCTGGTTGGTAAGAATGAAGCCAACCTGCAGAGACAGGTGATGCCATGGCTTAAGTCCTTGGTTCCCGTGTTTGAGGGTCCCCCTGCCCTATTTTGTCCTCCAGTGCCTCTGGGGCTTGGCCATCCCCCTTTCCCTGTCCTCTGGGAGCCCCCTAATATCTTTCCCATTATTCCTGTTTCATGTTCAAGGTAAATCAAGTGGGGTTTCTGGTATTTACAACCAAGAGATTTAATGAATGTACTGCATTTGCCTTCGTTTGTTGCTTGATCAAATAGTTATAAAATCACTGCTGAATTAGTCAAAGCATTTGACTACTTTTCCGTTCTGATTTCTCAGTCATTGATGTTTCCGGAATGTAGGCTCCCTTACCCGGCTATTTCCCACCTGTTGCTCTCCCCACCTCCAGTTGAGATGTTGACTAAAGCTGTTCAATGTTGGTGTCCCAGCTACAGATTACAGAGGTGGGTGGGCACCATCTCTCGGGGGCAGTGGCAACCGTATCTCCCGAAATTGTCACATCAGTTACTAAAGCCGAGGCACTGTCAATGTTCCCAGAAGTACCCGAGCAACTCCTAGGACTACCTTGACCTTTTTATCTTCATGATAAAAGCAAGAGTTCTTATCTAAGACTGCAGGACTGACAATTCTTAAACTTTTTGTATACAATTCTGGAGATCTGCTTCAATGTTGTTTTTAGGGATTTTACTTTGTATTTCACTGAGCCCTCCCTTGCCTTCCATCTTTTTAGAGTCGCTGTGATGATGCAGGTCCATCCACCATGTTTAATGTCATTGTCATTCTGTGTCTTAGCCTGCGCGGGCTGCCGTAACAAAATACCACAGACTGAGTCATTTCAAGAAGAGATTTCTTTCTTATGGTTCTGGAGACTGGGAAGTCCACAGTCGAGGTGCTGGTGGATGCTGGTCCTGGTGAGGGCTTTCTTCCTGGCTTGCAGATGGTTACCTTCTCACTGCATCCTCACCTGATCTTTCCCTGGGATATAGGCACAGGGCAGGGAACATCTCTCTCTCTCTTCCTCTTTTTATAAAACCACTAATCCCATCATGAGGGCCCCACCCTCATGACCTCATCTAACCCTGATTACCTCCCAAAGGTAACATCACATTAGGGGAGAGGGCTCCAATATATGAACTCGATGGGGGGAAGGGACACAAACATTTAGTCCATAATGCTCTGATCAAAATTTGGATTTTGGGGAGGGAGTGTTTGATTGGCCTGGCTTGAGTCATATGGCCATCCTTGGCTGAGAGGTGGACTTGGCACCTTCTGTGATCCCAACAAGCTTTATCCATTGGGAAGTGGTAATTTTCCAAGGGAATTCAGATGCTATTGGCAAAAGGAATGGGTACTAACGCAGTTAAATAACCACAAATGCCCACTGCAACAGCTTCCAACATTTCAATGGAGCTAAGCTGAACACAACTGGAATATCAACTGCTTTGTGAAATATCACATTCACCTGTGATACGTGAATAGATACGAATGTTTCTCTTGAAATTCTCACTTTCATCTTTCATTTCAGGTAGCCTTAAGAGGGAAGCCTAGAATCTTCTTTCTTCCTTCTTTTCATTTTTTTTCTATAGCAAAACCAAACAACAACAACAACAAACCCAAAATTTCTCAAAATTTCAGAAAGAGGCTTCTCTTTGTAACATCACTGGATCTATTTACTCCAACATGGAAAATTGCACCTTGTTAACTGAAAAGAAGCAAAATAGTATGGAATGTCACTTTGATAAAATTTTTCAAATACAAATATAACTGAACATGTTACCAAAAAGTCTTTGTGGCTGTGCACTGAGCTTGTAATAGTTCTGCAGTGAGCAAAATACGGGCCGCTCAACTAGGTCCACGTGCTAATCCCCAGAGCCTCACATGACAAAAGGAATTTTGCAGGTATGATTACAGTAAGAATCTGAGATGGGGAGAGGATCCTAGATTATCCAGGGGGCCCCAATATAATCACAAGTGTCCTTATACGTCACAGAAGAAGGGAGAAGAGTCAGCGCCAGAGTGATGGGTGTGAGAAAGGCTGGACCAGCCACGCTGGCTTTGGAGACGGAGGGGAGCCGGGAGCCCAGGATGCAGGCAGGCAGCCCTAGAGGCTGTAAGAGGCAAGGAAACGCATTCTCTCCAGAACGGAACTCAGCCCTGGCAGCACCTTGCTTTTGGCCCAGCAAGACCCATTGTAGATTTCCAACCTCCAGAACTGTAAGATAATAAATTTGTGGGGGATTTGTTTAAACCATTACATTTGTAATCATTTGTGACAGCAGCAGCAAGAAACGGAAGCAAGTGCTTATTCTCAGGAAGAAGGTTTTGGGGGAGAGGGAAGTGAGAGACAACATCAAAGGACATGAATACTTCTGAACTGGGAATTTTTGCAAGAATATATAATTTGTATGCTCACCACTAATATACATTTTTTTGATGATACTTCCCAAATAGGTCATTTAATAACTCATTTTCAAAAGACTTTGCTGAAATTGCTAAAATTATCAATTTTTTTAGGAGGCAGAATTTGCTTTTTAACATTCATAGACTTTTTGGAAAAGTATATATGAGGGGTGGGGTATAGCTCAGTGGTAGAGCACGTGCTTAGTATGTGTGAAGTCCTGGATTCAATCCCCAGTACCTCCATTAAAGAAAAAAAAGTATATATATATATATGTGTGTGTGTGTGTATGTATATTATATACATATTATATATGTGTGTATATATATATATGAAGCATCTATCAAAGAATGTGTTAAGCTGCATGGATGTGTGTACGTGTGTGTATATACACAACTATTTATTTATTTATTTGCTGAAGGTCAGAATTTCTTCTTCTCTCCCATGTAACTTGAAGACTAGAGATCCAAAGGGAGGAAGCCCAGGGCTGGTTAGAGGCTTCAAGGTTATAAGTTTCTCAGTCTCTTTCTCATTCTCTGTTCTGCCATCTGCCTAGAGCATGACTTTCTTTCCCAATGTTGCCTCATGGCTATAAAATGGCTACAAGAGCTCCAGCCATGACATCTGTATTCTTGACAAGAAAAAGAAGAATAGGGTGGGAGCCGGAGGCAAGGGAGCACCTTCCAGCTGAGTCAGCCCATTTTAAGGAGCATTCTTTAAATCGGCATTGGTGATCATCTAGCCACATGGCACCTCTGTCCACAAGGGAGGCTGGGAAATGTAGGTTTTCAGCTGAATACAATGATGTCCCCAACAAAATCAGGGTTCTCTTTGTGAGGAAAAAGGGGGGAGATTGATTTGGGTAAACAATTAACAGTCTATGTACAGGCTTCAGTGACAACCAAATTATAAAGCAAAGGCCTTTGTAACTATGTCTTTAAGGATAAACATACCGTAACAAACAGTCCTTAACCATTCTAGGCAATATAAAGAGACATACCATAATCATGTCATAGCTGTTCAAAGCTGACTCACTGGAGGAAACTGCAATAAAAATTTAAAACCTAAAACAGTCAGTTCTGCTCTGAATTGGTTTGTCGGGTATTAACTCAGTAAATTCAGTTTTGAAAACAGTCCTAGTTTAAGGTGAACTTCAGAAAGGATACAAAGTAGCCCCTCTTTGAAACTCTATGCAAAATGTTTGTGCTTGAGCATTTTTCCTGATTAAACATTGCCTAGTTCCTCGAAGGAGCTGGTGACCCGGAAAGGTTAATAACCACAGACATGGGTGCTGTGCTCCTCTGGGAAGATACCAAACAATATATTTAGCCGAATTTGAATTGGGTGTCATACAAACATCCTCAGATCAGATGAAAACTACCTGGTGGAGTGAAGAGAGCTGGGGGACATGGCTGGCGTCTGGGGGCTGATCAGAGACACGCGTTAAATAGTAAACGGCACATGCTCTCTCGTCTCTGAAGGAGCTGGAAGGGACCAGGCGCGTTGGCAGCCCCAGAGGCTGAGCCATGGTGGCGTCCTCAGAATAAGTGGCATCCTAGAGAGGGCAGTGTTTCATTCTGAGTCTGAGAAGTAAGAAAAGAAACATGGACCATCTGTTTTGACACATCCACAAACACAGATATTTGGCCCTTGGTATTAAAACTGTTTATCAAACTTCTAACGCTGATGACAAACAGGAGTCTCGTGTTCTGTGTTGCACAAGTGGTGTGAGCGGGGAGGAGGGCTCTAATCCATCGGGCTAATGACTCTGTGGACCCAGGTTTAAAACTTAAGGAGACTTGGAGATTAGGATAGAGTATATCTGCTTATTTCATCAAAGGGGTCCCCCAAAGCAAAAAAAAGTTGTGTCGTTGCAATGTAAGGGTTAGGTGTCTTTGTAAACACCTGGAATTTTATTGGCCAGGGAAAAAGCGCCACTGCAGGACTTCATCCTGGGGTGTCTTGCCCGCCCCGTCCCCTGACTCTGTTGCCGAGGGGAGAGCCTGTCTGATTGTTTGAAGGGCTCCAAACTGGGGTGTGAGCCTGCACCTCACTGGATTCCCAACGCAGTCACTGGGGTGTGAAGAGAAAACGTTAAAACATTTCAAAATCGATGATCTTAAAAGGAAAGGAAATAGGCATTACAAAATATTTGATCTATGGGCAGACAGTGGCACCCACACTAGGTAGAGATGTCGGAAGAGCGGGGGCTTCACAGTCTGGGGGTTTGGCTGGGGCATCCCACTACTTCCTACTTTTCCAATATCTGGCAACCCACCGGCATTGATTCATGCCAGGTTAGGTGGATTTATCGATCATAGTATCTAATTTTCTGTACACTAGCCTCACAAAATATGCACAAGACTTAAAAAGATTATAGGGAAAAAATCTTCTGATTGAAGATCCTACTAGGGCAAAATCAAACAAGATAATGACAGAGCTGACACTTGTATTTCTAGAACGGGGTTTCTTCAGCCACATTACAAAGAAAAACCCAAGAAGATCTATTTGGATCTAACACAAGGCTGTTCCCACCAAACCGGAAATATCAAGAAGACTGCCAGAAATGTGGAAGGATATCTCCCATCATGCACCTACATTTCACTTTAGATGTATCCATCAAGCTCAGATTGCGTCTATGAAACGTCTTTCTCAGCTACGACAGCCATGAAAGCAGATGACAAAACAAGGAGGAGACCCTTGGAAGGAGACCCTTGAATTGCTGTGTCACAAAATGTCACACCACAGTTTTCAAAAATAATGAAGCATAGTCAGACACATTGCACTGATTAAAAATAGCATTTTCAAGAAAAAAAATTGTATGGCATGAACAGAAATTAATGGACATTTTTGAATATTTGCTTACGTCCAACTTAGATCATCCTTTAAAGAGATCTATTTTGTGTGTTATGCTATCACATGATGTATTAATACAGCAATACGTGTGCAGAACAAAATATAAATAGACATTCTTGGGAGTTTCTACCCAAAATGTTACTTACTGTTGGCCCGTACAATTGCAAATGTTTTGAAATCATTGCTGAGGTGATAGGTGGTGGTAGCAATTTACCCATAAAATAATCTCGTCCCTGTCAATCTGTTAATCTTCCTAAGGTGACTTAATGCTTTAACCCAATTAAAATATGATTGCTCCTTCCTTTAAACTCCCACAGCTGTGTAATTAGATGATAACTGTGCTGTCACTTCTGCTAATTACACTTAACACTTTCTTCTTAAATGAAAATTACGTGGCTAGACATGCGGTCCTCCCATTGACTTGAGAGAAAGCACACTGTGGACAGAATTAGGGTTTGAGTCATTGCTTAATTATTCATCTCCCATAGCACTCAGCACCTAGGAGATGCTCATCAAAAATTTATTTGGGAGTTAAAGCAAAATGCGTAAGTGTCTAGAAGGCCTTTAGGACCAATTATCACTGCAGGCAATTTCATTATTTGACAAGTCATGGAGGTAAACCACACAGCCCTGAGTCTTGCCCAGAGTGAATGTTCCCATCAGAGAGGATGTTTTTCGCCCTCTGATCTTACATGTAACTGTTTACGCCAAAGACTGCTCACTTCTGCTCAGAAATAAAGCAGCGATCTATTTAGCTAGTGTTTGTGGCTTGGAGACGCCTAACACAGTCTCACATGATTCCATATTAAGTGACTGGGTCAGGCGCAGTGTTCTACATTAACTCTTACATATATGGCCATAGAAAACAAATTTAATATCATATTTAGCTAATTTATCTATAGATATAGATTTCTAAATAGCCTGCAATGGCAGGTAACCTCGCTGTTCAAAATAATCTTAATAGCTTGATTACTTATAAAATATGCAATAAATTCTAATGGACTGCTTGAGAGCAGGAACTAAGTAGAATCTTGCTTTATGTGCTGACATGAGAATGTCTGATTTGACTTCAGCCAGGTATCTGATTCAGCCATGTAACCGATGCTCTTTTAAATGTCAAAATAATTTTAATATAATCTCTCTGCTTGGAACAGGTACATAGTTTCCCCTTGGTTCCTCGGTAATTTCCCAATTTGAAACCTCATCTCTGGTAAAACTTTAAAATTTTCCCTCTGCCTTTGCAAGAAAGCTAGTGATAATTTGATAGTAATTTTTTGGGCAATTTCTGCCCTAGTAAGTTATGAAAGATTATGAAAAATTACTAAATTATAAAAAATAAGTGGGCGATGTGTCTCGGTAAAGAGGTATGTTCTTTTATCATTTCTGCACCAGTTTGCTCATGCTTGGTAATGACGCATAGCAACTTATTTTTGACTTTCTAAAGAAATGATAACTGGAAAGAAACTGGGCTGCCCTTGATGACTATAACTCAATTGCCTTCCAGCTATAGGCTTTGAGCTTAGAATTGTTTTTCAGAAATAATAAGTGGGTTGAGCTGAGCCATCCATAACCCTACACTGTAAGCTCCCACTGTGATCTCTAGTACATAGAAAGTGGCTTGGTTAATGTATGGTGTCAATGAGACTGGGATCAAAAGTCCTGCAGGATAGTTGTTTCATATCGAGACACCGTAGCACAGACACAGCCCTAACTATCTTCTGCCTTCTGGAATGTCCCTGTTCATACAGAAACGACACAAGCTTTGGGTATGTCTAAAAGTTATGCAGCAAAACAAAAATCTCTGCAAAACTGGAAAGAGCTTTTTATAATGATTTTAATTTTGAGGGCTGTGATGGTTCCTTTTTTGTGTCAACTGGACCGGGCTGAGGGATGCCCAGAGAGCTGGTAAGACATTATTTCTGAGTGTGTTTGTGAGGGTGTTTCCAGAAGAGATTAGCATTTGAATCAGTAGACCCGAGTAAAGAAAATTCCCTCCCCAGTGTGGGTGGGCATCGTCCAATCTGCTAAGGGCAGGAATAGAACAAAAGTCAGAAGAGGGGTAAATTTGTTCTCTTGGCTTGAACCAGGATATCTAACTTCTGCTCGTGGACATCAGTGCTCCTGGCTGTCAGATCTTCAGACTCAGTCTGGGACTTAGGCCAGCACCCCCAGCCCCACGCAGGCTCCTTGCTCCCTCCCATTCTTGGTCCATACGGTTTGGATTGGAACTACAGGCTGATTTTCCTGGTTCTCCAGTTTGCAGACAGCAAATCGTGGGACTTCTCAGCCTCCATAATCGTGTGAGCCAATCCCTCATAATAAATCTCTAAATCTATATCATCTATATTTGTATCATCTCCTATCAGTTTTGTTTCTCTTGGGAACCCTGACTAATACGGGGTGCTCTTCAGCAGATGGTTTCTTTTTTGATGCCTACTTGGCTTACAATATTATGGTAGTTTCAAGTGTACAGCAAAGTGGTTCATTTATATATATATTATTTTCCATTTAGGTTGTTGCAAGATACTGAATATAGTTCCCTGTGCTATACAGTACATCCTTGTTGCTTCTCTGTTTTATGTCTGGTAGTTGGTATCCATTCATCTTGTACTCCTAATTTATCCTTCCCTCCTTCCCCTTTAGTAACCATAAGGTTTTTTTGCTATGTCTAGGAGTCTGATTCTGTTTTGTATATAGCTTCACTTTTATTACTTTTTAATTTCCACATATGAGTGACATCATGTAACATTTGTCTTGAAAGATGAAATTCTATTAACTAGGATCACTAAGTAGGAATGGAGAGCAACCTAATTTTTAAAGGGATCCATCCAGCCTCCCCATGAAAAAGGCAACGAGCCAATATTGAGTCCTAATATTTTGAACTTTTGGAAACAATAACAATAAAGGATACTGAACAAAAGAACTTCATTTTTCCTGTCTCATTCACTCAGTGTCAACATATTATACCTTTTCTATAACGGTAAATTTTTATAATAATAGAAAGAATGTATTCTTACTGTGTAAAATCTGGGAAACTTCAAAAACTATGGAGAAGAAAATTTATTTTTGTTTGTTCTTTTTGTTGTTTGTTTGTTTTAGAGGGGGGAGGTAATTAGGACCTTTATTTATTTATGTATGTACATATGTATGTATGTATGTATGTATTTATTTAATGGAGCTACTGGCGATTGAACCCAGGTCCTTGTGCATGCTAAGCATGTGCTCTACCACTGAGCTATACCCTCCCCTCTGAGAAGAAAATTTAAATTAGCCATAATCCCACAGTTCATTCATTTGCTTATTCGAGCAACAAATATGCAAAATTGCACAACCTTCCTATGTGCCGAGCACGTTCCAAGGCTCGCCACCCAGAAATATTAGCCTCTAATTGATTTCCTTCTGGTCCTTTTCTCAATATACTATTCACAGCAAAATAGGAATCAGATTATATACAATTTTGGATTCTCTTTTTCACTTAATGTATCATAAACATTTTTCCAAATTATCAAATATTTTTCAAAGCTATGATTTTAACAGCTGCACAATATCACATCACATGAATTTACACTGATTTATTAAACCACTTTACTTGGGAACATACATGATTATCAATTTTTCATTACTATAAATAATGCTGCAAGTAATATTCTTTGGCCACATATGTGATTATCTTTGGAAATCAGTCCTAGGATTTGGATTGCTAGATCCAAAGCCTTGGACATTTTTAAGGTTCTAGATACACACTACTTAATTGCTTTCTTGGCTGGTTGGAAAAGTTTTACTTCCACCAGCTAGGAGAGTGTCTGTCACACAGGGAGTTCCTGTCCCTCAAAACATTAGCAGTAAAAAATAAATAAAATCTTTACCTACTGGGTGAAAGTGTTTTTTTCTTTTAATTTACATTTTTTTCATTGACAAGGTAAGTCAAGCTTTTAAGAAATATATGTATCTTCCTTCATATATGATCTACGCATGCTTTGTCATTTTCCAAGTAACTGTTCATATTTCTCCCTAGCACTCAGCGAAGGATTTTTCTCATTGCATTCTGAGATCTAGCTCCCCGGCTGAGGTCGAGGAGGTGAGGTGGGGGAATGGACTGGGAGTGGAGAGCCAGACTTGCTCTCTTAGTCCTTCCATCCACAAGGGAGGACCTGGGGTAGGTCTCTTGGCCTATCTGAGCATCAGTTTGCCCCTCTGTGAACAGGAGGATTTCGTGAAGGGCCCTGCCAGTTTCTGATCACACGCTGCTGCAAAAACGACATCATCTATCCCTAGTTTCAAAATCTCCTTCATTATCACCATTTGTGATGAGCGTTGGGGAGGCAGTGTTTTTAGTGGAGGAGCATCAAACCCTAAGCTTCTTCCTCCAGGTCCAACCGAGGGCTCTACCCTCTACCAGCCGTGAGCAAATCCCTTCAACATTCTCAGGTCCCTGAACTGTCAATGGAAACCTTGTTTTACACGTTTATTGTAGGAATTTAATGTCGTAATAAAAATGAAAGTTTAAATTATAATATGGGGGGGATATAGCTCAGTGGTAGAGTCATGCATGAGGTCCTGGATTCAATCCCCAGTATCTCTATTCAATAAATAAATAAACTTAATTACCACTCCTCCCCCCAAAAAACAAAAAACCAAATTATAATATGACGCACACAGACATATATGTATACATATATATAAATTCATGCACATGTATGTATACGTATATCTAAACTATGAAGTTGCATTTAAAAGCATTTACTTTTCATTAACCTCAGTGCCCCAAAAAAGGAAAAAAAAATTTGTTACCCCGTTACATGAACCCCACTTTCAAATGAGACTCTAGACTCCAGGGAGCCAAAGAGAACAAGATCACAGAGAAAGTGTAAACAGAAATAAAAGAAGCTAACCCTTCTTTTTCTTAAGCTTTGAAGCACAGAGTCCCAAGTGATATATGCAATTTTCTAAGGTAATTTTGACCATGTGATTTTTCTCCTTGTGGGTGAACCAACTGAATAGCTAATTCACACATTAGATGTGTGTGTCTACACATACACATACACATCTCTCTCACACACGCATGGATGTCTCACACACACATGTCATAAGCATATCTATTTATCTATCCCTTCTGTGTGCATATGAGAACGAAAGTATGTTTAAGAGTGCCTCTCAGACCTTTCTGCAGAAAATGGGATTAGAAAAATGCAAGCCACTCTCAATATCTTTAATTCTTTCCTTTCATTTTGGTCCTTAAAGGACCAAATTGGCAAATTGGACGGACTCTGTAAGATTTGCTTAATGTATGGTACATTTATATTGACTTTCTGCCAACAACTTCTGTTTGTCAGCAACTTGTGCCTACACGCCCACAGGTAAGTATAGCGCTGCTCTGAGCACTGAGAATACATAACATAGAACAGACACCAGCTTGTGATCGAGGGGAGACAAGACATGTAAACATGTAATTATCTAAATAGGTACATAAATACAGTTCTGTAATTAAAGACCGAATACGGGAGGAGGGGGTTACTGGTGGGTCGGTGATGTTTACTTCTTTCTTCCCCATAATATCCTGGCATTTTTCTCCCCATACCTGGGATAAGAACCATGTGATGCCGGGGCAGTCATTTAGGTTGTATCACATGGGCATAAAAAAACAGTCATGGTTATGAACAACATTAAAAAACTGGCCAGAAATATCTCCTCACAAAAGGGGCTAGATTTTTCCCTCTGCCAAGAGAAAACGGTAGTAAATATGAGCAAACGAAGAAAACGAAATGAGCAAATACTTATGTACTAAGTTCAGTTTACACAAAAAGAACAGATCCAGGGTTAAATATAAGGGTATTTCCCCATTCTCAATCAAAGGAACAGGGTATGGACTATGATTCGTGTTCTAAGGCCCATTTTCATGTTCCTATTCATTCTTCCCCACCTGTGACATGTTTTGGTTTTTTTTTTCACCCCCAGCAAACACTCTTGTGTGTGTTAAGCAACATTTCTAAGCACTTTATGTGTATTAACTCATTTGATTCTCATAAGAACCGTACGGGGTAGGTGCTATTGATATCACTCCCATTTTACAGATGTGGAAACTGAGGCACAAGGAAATTAAAAAACCCTCCAAGGCAGCTGGGATTAAGCCTTAGGAAGTCTGGCTTCATGGGCTACATTCACAAAGGTGAAATTTGCACTGTCTCCTTAACTGGACAGAGAACTTTGTGCATTTGAGTAGCTGAGGAGATGTGGACGAAATTAGGAAAGAAAGGCTTTAAAAGTTATCCTGTCCCTGTTGTTTAGCTATTTATATATAGTAACATGTATCTGTTAACCCCAAACTCCTAATTTACAGCACAGGCAACTACATTCAATATCTTATAATAATGTATAATGGAAAAGAATCTGAAAAAAATACACATGTATGTATATGACAACTGAATCACTTTGCTGTACACCTGAAACTAACATTGTAAATCAGCTACACTTCAATAAAAAACAAAATTAAAGAAAAAAAGTTATCCAGTCATTTGAGAACCTGAAAAGAGAAGAGAAAAGGAAGGGGGTAGCCCAGGTCACTTGTGTGCAGGCACTGGAAGTGATGGAAGAGCAGGAAGTTGGAAGAAAAAGGCAAAGAGACATCAGCCTTCGCCCTGCTCATCTCCCTGGAGACCGATCTGGTGGGTCGGGGCTGCAGGGGGCGGAACTGGCACCTGTGCCTTCCGGCAGCAGCAGGTAACCCCACCAGGTCTCCCCAGGCTGTGCCTACAACAACCCCTCCAGAGCCTCTCTTCACAGCAGTTACGGAAACACTGCTCACTTACCTAAGCTACGGAGCCACCCAAATAAAATTATTAACCCCGTAGTAAAATTAAATTCTGGGCACCAAAGGTAAATTTTCAGAAGCTGCCCTTTACCAAGTGTAAATTAGAAACAGTTTCCTCTCTCTGGCAAGATGACTGCTGTGGGGTTGGAAATAAATGTGGAGTTTTGTGAAGGCTTGAATTTCTCTGGTAGTTCTCTTGAAAACACAAATGTCTAACAGGAGTGGTTCAAACAGTCCATCTAGTAACTTTTTTCCCCTGTGACCTTGGACCTTAACTTTGCCTCTGCTCTTAAGGGACTGAAGGATGTGAATGAAATGGTAAGCACTTTACAGCCACAGGGAAATGTCCCCATAAAGAACCTGGTATAAGGAATGGAGGAAAATGAGATTGTCTACCAATAGCTAAACCACAGAACTGGTGTCTGCTATACGGAGCAGTGCTGCTCAAAGTCATCTGTACTAACCTGACTGAAGATATTAACACAGCTAAAGGCAGAATGGTCAATCTATAGTCGTGTTGGGAACTATGGGAGAAGGGAAAAGGAGAGAGCCGAGGGGCAAATTCAGATGCTTCGTTCACATTTTGAGAGTGTGCTAAGCACTGAGCTCAAGGCAGTGAACAGGTCTGCCTTGCCTGCCTTCATGGGGTCCCAGGCCAAGCTCAGAGCATCCCTCTAAAAATAACTGAGGGGAAAGAGGCAACTTGGCCAAGGACAGCCAGGAGTCCAGGCCTTGGCTTGCCCGTTTGCAGCTGTGAGTGTTAATTTCCTTTCCCGTATCTCAGGCTCACAGATGAGGGGAACTTCCCCCACCCAACTTGCAGACTATTGCCAAAACAGTTGGGATCACACTCACCACCCTTTCATTCACTGCTTCCAGAAGGAGGAAGAGCTAACCAGATTCAGGACAGCCTGTCGACCCCCAGCCTGCTGGGCCCGGGGGCGGGGTGATGGAGTCAGGGGCAGCGCTCCTGCACCTCTAACCCTTTTGCTCTCTTGGACCGGCCCGCCCAGCGCTGCTGCTCACAAGCCTCAAGTCTTCACGAGGCTGCCTTCTGCCTCCTCCTGCTCCCACTTTTCAGGGTGCATCTGGGCGGGTAAGTCAGTTTGGCCCTGCTCTTTCCTCAGTTTGGGGGGGTTCTCAGCTCGGAGCCTGGGAGCTAGGAGGGCACAGGCTGCTGCTTTGATCCCTAAATATTCCCTGGATCCCCTCTCATGGAGAACCTTACCTGGGTGCAGGGTGAGGACAGGCA
The DNA here is from genome assembly GCF_048564905.1 of Vicugna pacos. Classification (NCBI taxonomy): domain Eukaryota; kingdom Metazoa; phylum Chordata; class Mammalia; order Artiodactyla; family Camelidae; genus Vicugna; species Vicugna pacos. The sequence goes on from NC_132988.1 coordinate 18,011,065, forward strand.
ACCCTCACCTCCGAGAGATGCTTCAGGCCGTTTTGACCTGATAACATTCAAACCTTGGTGGTCAACTCCCATCTTTTTTTCTGATTCCAAGTTCAACACTCAAGCTTCTAACTGGGCTTTGAGTTCCCAAGCTCATCCTCATACTCACTTCCGCAGTCCAGGCAGGGTCACGGTTATTCTCATCGTGACTGAATCAGCAGGCATTCTGGTTGTCCACACTTCTGTGCACTTTAGACCTGTGTCTGAGAGCCCGGCTCTCAGGATGCTGACTCACGTGGGCATCTGTGCCTACAGAGCCAAGGACTGAGCAAATGCCACCAAATTAATGGCATCTTATGCACTCGTGTGAGGGCAACCAGCTTCCTGTCCACCCTCGGAACCACACATGGTTGTGTCCTTTTCCATGTAAACCTTCTACAGGACAGCCTTGTAAGGTCTTTGAGAGGATGAAAGAGAATGCAGGCAGGGCACCTGAGAGGGCGCCTGACGCCAGGTAGACAAATATGGGAGTTATTGCTGGTATTGGTTGCATTTTAGTGATAACTGCACAGGTCTTGAATTACAGTCAGCCCTTTGTATCCGCGGGTTCCGTATCAAGGGATTCAATTAACCTCAGATGGAAAACACTAAAAAGAAATTTTTAATCCAGAAAATTCCAAAGAGCAAAACAAACTTGCCACACAATGGCAACTATTTACTTAGCATTTACATTATATTTACAACTGTTTGCATGGCACTTACTTTGTATTAGGTATTATAAGTCATCTAGAGATGATTTAAAGATTATGGGGAGATATGTGTGGGTTATATGCAAATGATACAGCTTTTTATAGAAGGGATTTGAGCATGGGTAGATTTTGGTGTCCTCGGGTGTCCTGAAACCAGTCCCCACCCCCCTCACCCCCTGGAAGCTGAGGGATGACTATACTCTCAAAAGGACAAATAAGTAACTCCTGTCCATAATAAATAGGAGACATTCTTTCTCATAACAAGAGACATTCTTTCCCAAAGTATCTACAGGCAGTGAGGCCACAGTATTTCTACCCTGTTATAACTCATACAATTACTCAGTCCAAATGACTATGTCCAGCCCAACTCTCTCACTGACCATTCATGTTCTAAATTATACCCAGGTGCCATCTGCTTTAAAGTGGCCTGCATTCCTGACTTGCCTCAATATCTAATTCTAACCCTGCAGAGCACGGGTCATGGATATGCCTCCTGCATGCGAGCCAGCTCGTGTTCCCTGTGTGTGCACAAGGTGAGGGCACGTTCTCAGCTACCTCCCCATTGGCACCGCAGAGGCGTTCCTTAATGCTCTGAGGGGGTCACACAGAAAGGCCTTCAAGCTTCTTTGACCATCACCCCCAGTAAGAAATCCACTAACCAAGTGTATATACACGCACGTGTCCCCACACGTGCAAACATACACACATGCACCCATATGACTGAAACAAAGGCCTGTATAAAACAATACTTACCCTTACCATACAGATTAATCCATTTTCTATTCTGTTCTTTTTCTTTAAAAAAGGAAAATACTGGCTGAGACCTCCTAGACTGATTTCAAAACCCACTGAGGACTCAAGACTGGCTATTTTGAAGCACTGCTGTGAGTCTTGTGCATAGAAGCCACCTGACCCGTGTTAGGTACCCAGCCTTGTGTGTCGCTATAGTTTCTTCTCGCAACTGCCTGCTCTGGGGATTGGCAGTTATGTTTTGTTGTTTGTTGATGTTGTTTTAACATTTTGGTTAACAGATGATACTGTAGCATGGTTTTAATTTGTTTAATATCCGAAACTTACACAATTTGGTTTCCAGGAAAAGCAGTTCAATTACTTAAAACAAAGATCTCTGAGAAACTGGGCATGATGAGGCTGTCCATGGTGCGGATTAAGGTTATCATTATCACTCTGCTCCACCCTATTATAGGATAAAAGGACAAACACTGTCCACAAACGTGGCACCAGGCTGGGAACCCTGGGAGAGGAGGGATGGCTTGCCTGCCCACCCAGCATCACTCTTCGTGAGACCCCTGGCCTGCTGCGTGGTACAGCAGAGAGCGAGCTCAGGCTTCGGGAGTCAGACCCAGGGGACAAACCCGATGACACCATTTTCTAACTCTGTGACCCTGAGTACACCATCTAATCTCTCTGAGCTCCAGTCCTCTCCTCTGTGAAATGGGTGTCATACCAAGTCCACGGACTCTGCGAGGACTGAGGGATCGCATTATAGGTAGAGCCATAGAACTCATCGTGACGTCACCCACCACGGCCGACAGCGCTCCCTTCCTTCCTAAATTCCTTTCAATAATCTGAAGTTTAAAAATATGGGCCAGGAATAGTGCCAGCAGAGAGAGCCAATACCTGTCTTTTCCCCCTTTCATTCTCGGGAACTCAGCATCACACTGACCATAATCGTGATTCATGACACACTGTCATCATTGCAGGTCATGCAAAACCTGCTTCTGAACAGCAAGGTCCTACTGTATAGAACAGGGAACTATATTCAACACCTTGTAATAGCCTATAGTGAAAAAGAATCTGAAAAGGAATATATATATATATATATATACACATATATATGTATATACACACACACACATAAAATATATATACACATAAAATATATGTATAACTGAATCACTATGTTGTTCACCAGAAATTAACATTGTAAACTGACTATACTTCAATAAAAAATAAGAAGATAAAAACTCTGCTTCTGTTTATTTGGTTAATTGTTTTGTAATAATATCGTCAGCACCTAGGAGCTTGCCACCTTAAACCAAAGCTAAGACCTTGACAATAGCCTTTTTCATCATGCATCATGGTTCCCACACTCCCTCCTCTCCACCCACCTACCTAACCCCCTTGCTTCCCTTCACTCAAGGAAATCTTCATTTTGTCTCTTTAATTCTTTAGCATCTAGAAAACCTGCTTTCTTGGATAGAGTTAAGTTCAGGGCCATGCTAAGCTGAACTCTGGAGAGACCCTGGATTGCTCATAAACCAGGCAGACGCATGGAGGGGGCATAATGAGTATGTTGTTGTTGTTGCTCTTCTTCTTGGAGGGCAGCAGAACATCTTCCTTTTCTTCTTCTTCCAGATGTGGGTTCATTCTCTGCCATCCTTAGGAAAACAATGTATGGGTGGAGGTAAGGAGAAAGTGAAGCACAGGATAGCTCAGTCTCTGTTTAGTTCTCAGAAGCACAGTGGAAATTGAAGTTTTCCAAGGAACACTGGCCTTGGCTACAGTAGACCACTACGTATATCTGGATCCTCCTACAGGAGCTTCTGGATACATAGTTTCAGTAGGGAACTAAGCAACTACCAGCTAGCGTGCGAAGACTTTGTGACTCTTATCTAAAGTACAAGAAAGACCCTCAGCAGAGATGGCAGGAAATTCTAGCACCATAAGCACAGAGAAATAGAACGGCTAGCTCCTCCTCTCTGCGATCTTCCTCCTCACCTCTCTCCCTCCCTCAACCCACTTCTGTCTTTCCTGGGGTTGAAGAATGGTTATATAATATCTCTTTGTGGATAGTTAGCTCTTAATTATCCACTTTGTGGCTTTTTTTTTTTTTTTAATCCTAGGTTGAGTTTGCCTGCCATCCTACACATTACCACAGCACCATCTCCTTTTCTGACTCAGCTGGTATATTCTCAAAGAGCAGGTGAATGCAAACTCATTATAAAATTAGCTAAGTCAAGTGTGCAAACATAGGCATTTCAATGTTGTTCATAAATTTGAGATTATCAGAACTACCACTCTCCTCTCTCAAGATACTAAAAAAAAATTATTTGAAGCCTATTAAATTGTTTCTTAGCTTTCTCTTTTCTTGGATAAATCATCTCATTTTTTTCCCCAACTGCAGCAGAACAAGAACCACTCCACATACATTCCACCCTCAAGTGCACACGTCATAGGGTGCAGTAAACTCTGCCTGAGACATTGATCCTTAAAAAAAGAAAGAAAGAAACTGATCCTGCAGAAGTAGGAGGAAAATGAACTTCAAAACTTCTGCCAAGTGTCATCAGAGATAGATGGCATTTTGGTTTAGCAAGATACCATGGATATTCAAAAGTAAGTCCAGTGCATTTGAAAAGCCCTTGAGAGTTAAAGCTTTTAACATATTTATGTCATCAAGAGGGGAAATACAGGAAGCAAGCTCTGGGATGGGGATGTTGGGGAGAAAAAGAAGAGGTCTCTCGGGCAATGTGAGATTCTCCAGGGCACAGTCCCTGTGAGACGGGAGGGAGGGGGCAGGGCACAAGCATTCAAGGAATGACGCAGCAGGTAACACCAAAATGGTGGAAGATTCAACTCCCAGCATACCGTAAGGCTCACGATGGCGGGAGATTTGACTCCTAGTAGACCTTGAGCTTCATTACGCGATCAATGTAATATTAGCATGGTAAATGACACTCCCACAGGCACCATGACAGCTTCAAGGCTGACCATAAAAGGTCAGAGAGTGGGCAGTGGCCCAATTCCTGGGAATTCCAGCCCCTTTCCCAGGGTGGTTGGAATGGTCCTCTCACTGGTGAGCATGTGAAGCTACCACAGTGCCTACAAACCCAGCGCTGGAAAAGCCTGAAAACTCCCACCCCCCTGGGGGCAGCTCTTAATCAATGACTGGCAGCTGTGGGCATAGGAGACCCAGTTCCCTTGCCCTGGAGGAAGATGATTATGAACCATCACTTACCCTATACTTACCACCACTTTCCTTCTGGGATCGGGTGGAAACCACCCTCTGCCGGGCTTTACTGAGATCCATCCTTGCTTGGCATCTTTCCCCTCCCTGTCTGCTCCTCCCATACCTTTATTGGTCTTTCCTGGAAGAATCTCCTTAGTAAATCACCTGCTCATGAACTCTATTCGCTAAATAATTGTTGAAGGCACAAGGAGAGAGAGTTGGAATGGATGCTGAGTGACAGTCACCCAATCTACTGTAGGTTCCTTCAAAAGCCAGCTTTGAAAATTCACTTTGGGGGTAAGAGATAGAAAATAAATATCATGTCACATGTCCTAAGGAAATCAGCATTCTTTCATGCATAATTTAATCTTCCTTACCCTCATTAACATTTCTTTGTATTAAGTAGATCGGATAGAAATGGATCTATTATAACTGGATTTCTTTGTCCATCATACACTAACCAAAGTCAAATAAGAAGTAATTGAGACGCAGCAATTCCACTCCTAGGTATCTACCCTAGAGAACTGAAAGCTTACATACATGCAAAGGCTTGTAGCAAATGTTCATAGCAGCATTATTTGTAACAGCCAAAAAGTAGAAATGACTGAAAAGTGCATTAACTGATGCATAGATACACAAAATATGGTATATCTGCATAATAGAATGCCATTTAGCAGTAAAAAGGAACAAACTATTGATGCGTGAATGAAACAAAATTTGGGGCATTCACTGAAAGAAGCCAGACGCAAAAGACTACATATTGTATGATTCCATCTATGTGAAATGTCCAAAAAAGGCAAATCTATGGAGGCAGAAAGTAGATTGGTGGTGATGAAAGCTGGATTACACAGGGAGTTGCACAACTCAGTAAATTTACTACAAAATCTTTGAATTTGTTGACCTTAGAAAAACGACAGAGCCAGTTGTTTTAACAGGAAAATGAGTTTATTTGGGAATAGCAGAGAATTGTATTTCAGAACAAGCAAACTCCGGTGAACCATAGGCAAGTCTGGACAATAAAGGGGGAAGGGCTTGCTTTTATACAGGGAAGGAGGAAGCCGGGGAGGGCTGGGGTGGTCCTTCATTGGCTGCAAGTGGTGGGCAGCTTGTTGTTGGGTCAGAAGGAAACCTTTTGTCCTGGCTGGGGTCTGTAAGCCGCTGTGAATGTTACAGGCATGAGAGCGCTCCTTCAGGGCTTCCCAACTCAATTTTAAATGAAGTTTCCTTTATTTATTTTCACAAATTGTGTACTTGAAGTTTTATAATATGTAAATTATTATATTTAAAGTTTTTAAAAATAGAAGTAATTGAAATGGTGTTGGTGGAGGGGATCCTGGACATTTACCACCTGTCACAGAGGCAACATATGACCGATACTTAGGAGATTCTGGTCCCAACAAAATATTTAAGAGGGCTTATATTGGTTTCTAAACCTAGAGCCTCATATGGACCTGTGAAGTAAATTAAAGCAAAATTAGAAACTTACTGATTCCTCTTCCTGACTCCAGCCTTACGCAAATGGACCTGCCCATCTGAGTGTGCTTGTGTGTGCAGGGGTGTGTGTGTGTGTGTGTGTGTGCATGTATGTGCATGTAGCCACTTACGTTGGCTTATTTGTAGGCAGAGTATTTCCCCTTCATCTTCACGTACTTACTTAAAAATGTGAGCTGCAGCAAGAAGGCACAAAACAGGTCGAGTTTCCGGAGGAGCACTCTAAGCGTAATCGTAAGCTAGGCACGTGGATGCAGAAGGAAAGAGAATATTGACCTACATCACTGTTTGTTGGGGGCTGTGTTTCCCCAAAAGGTTTTCTGGAACATTAGTCCTGGGAAGTACTTTTTTACAAGGAGTTTCCTTGTCAAGTTTGAGGGAAACTTTTCACAGGTTCTGAGGAGTCTCACTATGTACAAACAAGCAGGTAAGTTTTAAACCAGAGTTTCCCAAATCCATTTTTGATATTAATTACAGCATTAATAGTAGGTAATGTTTGTTCAGCACTGTGTTAAGCATGGCACATACATTTACTACCTCCTTGAGTCCTCAAAATAGTGCTAAGAGGAAAGAACACTTAGCCCTACTTTAAGGATGTGAAAATTGAAGCCTATGAGAGGCAGAGATGCTTTGCGGACCAGGAAAACCTGACTCCCGTGCCCATGCCAGCACTTTCCACTACTGCACACCGCTGATTTGGAGCCTCATTTTTTGCAAAAAAAAAAAAAAAAGTATTCCATGACACACTTTAGGAAACACTAGTTTAGGGAACTCGTATTACAAACATGTCAATAAAAAGACACAGAGCATGAAGATGGAGGAGGCTGGTTTCCATGCTCCTTTGGAGAATGGCTACATGTCATTATGCATTTGTCAAAGTCCATAGAATGTACAAAATCAAAGTGAACCCTAATGTAAATTATGGACTTTGATAATAATGTGCTCACATTGTTTCATTGATTTTACCAAATATGCCACACGGATGAGGGATGTCGAGGGTAGGGGAGTATATATGTGTGGATGGGGATGGCTATGTGCGAACTCTGTATTTTTTGCTCAATTCTGTTGTGAACCTGAAACTACTCTAAAATAATAAAGTCTATTAAAAATAAAAAATTAATATTTCTAATATACATACACATGAGAATTTCATCAAAATGTTCAGGGTGATTATCTTGAAACAGTGGGATTGCTATAACATATGTTCCTCCCTTTTTTTTTCCTGTAAATGCTTGCCTGTGATTTCCGCAGTTTTTTAAAAATAATGAAATTGTTCTATTTTTATAGCAACTAATGTTTTAATTGAAAAAAGTAAACACTTACTAAAGCTAGATGTCTGAGAGATGTAAAATTGGTATGATAGGTTCTGAAATGCCAAACTAAAGGTGTCTGTTTATATGTACTTGTTCCTGAAGGCTGTGGAACCAGACAGTTTTGGGTTCAACTCCTAGCCCCACTGCTCACTATCCAGGTAACTGTGGGAGAGTTATTATCTTATCTCAGTTCCTTCATATGTAAATTAGGGCTGATAATGGGATTTTCCTCACAGAGCTGATGTGAGGATAAAATGAGGCATTACAGGGGTGGCACCTAGAGCAGACGGTGCCTCAAATAGTGAGTCCTTGACCGTTGCTGTTGCCATTGCTTCTCTGCCACAGCACGACAAAGGCGTCACAACTGGGACAGGACATAGGAGTCTATGACATTCTGACAGACACTCATAACTTTCCGACAAAGTGCAGAATTTTGATTGTTAAGCCAGAGCAACCTTGCAACTTGAGTCCTCTGTGTGACAGGGTCCAACCCTTTCCAGCCTAATTGGCATCATCCAACAGGGTACCCGAAGAGGCCATTTGCCTGGAGCTGGTAGGAATATTCTCTGTGAGCCAGGGAGGAGGTATAAATACCATTCTGGTTTACAATAAACCAGAAACAACACTCCTGAAAATTCATAGTGGATCAAATTTGGGGAATATTTTAAATGCACTAAATTAATTGAGAATTGAAAGGAACATTGCAGAACACCTATTATAGCATAGTTTCTTATAGTGCAAAATTGGAAACAATCTAGATACACATCAACAGGTATTTAAATGAGGGCAGAGCTCCCACCTGGTGGGCCTTATCCATCGATGAGCCAAGGATGGGATGCAGGTGTGCTGAGGCTGATTCCTTCAGCTCTCAGGATAGCTAGAGGGGGTCTAGGGTTTATTCAAATATGCCATCAAAATATACTTCTCATATAAATGTGTGTGTGGATGACATGAATAGATGGGAACACAAGTTAGGGGTCCTGGTTGGAATCAACAGAAATCAGGTCTGGCCAACTTATTAGAGGCCCTCAGAGACCTGCAGCTCAACAGGGGCCTGAAGTGCCTGTTGGAAAACTCAGGTCATTCTGAGAGCCAGGAAGGAGGAACCACAGCCAAGAACCAGTAGCAGAAATGGTTTAATCAGGACATCCTTGCCTAGATGAGGGAGCTTCTACAGTTCATTCCAATGAATTCTCTAGGGTCAAAATCCCACCAGAGAGCATCTGCTTGGTTGAACTCCCACATCTGTATCTGGGGCAAGGAGAGGAAGGATTGGCCCCTCTGACTTCTTTATGAGAGGTGGACACAGGATTTCATGCTGGCACCAAGGATCCAAGGTGCCAATCAAGGACAAGGAAAGGAAGCTGGGTGCCAAAAAAATGACAAATGTCCACAATAATGGATGACTGGCTAAAGTGTGGTACAACCATAAGTGAGACGCTGTGACGCTATTTTCAAAAGGAAAAGGTGGAGACATCCCATTTCTCAACCTGCATGTTAGAAAATTAGAAGTCACCACTCTATCCCAACAAGTAAAAAGCTGAACAATCGGGAGAACCAACAACTCTTCTGAGATCCATTGGAGAATTAATATGCCAAGAAATGAGATAAATAGAATGATATAAAATGCTCAATTAAACCTACAGAAGTAGAATAATTGTGGAAAACAAAAATAGGAACAGAGAACAGGGGCAATAAACGGAAAACAATAACAATATGGTGGATATTAACCCAACTTTATAATCACTTTGAATGTCAATGGTCTAAATGCGACAATTAAGGCAGAAATTGTTGGCGCAGATCAAAAAGTAAGACCCAACTGTATGTGGTCTACAAGAAACCCACTTGAAATATAAAGATACACATAGAAGAGTTCCAAAGTCCTATGATTAGGTCTCAGTCTTTTAGTGAGCCTTTGCCTCTGGACTGTGAACTTCATGTGTTTCTCAGTTTTTTCGCCCCACTTAGGTGTGTCAGGATGGCTAGAGCGAGCTGGATTGGGGTATTTCCCTTCCTCGGGTCAGTTAGGCTTTGGGAATACCCCAGGCAACTAGGTTCTGGTTAGCTAGCTTCTCCTGAGGGCGGGTCTTGTTAAGAAGAACAGAGCTCTAAGGCATTATTTCCAAACTGTTCCTTTTCCCCTCCCTCTGCAAGAAGCATGAAGGATTTTTTGTCTATGATGCTTGCTGTGGGAATCTGGTTTAGCTCCTGGAGATGTAATTCAGAATATTGTGGGGCCTCCTCATGACTGGGTGCCCCTGGAGTTTTTAACGCCTGAGCTTCCAACTGTTCATCAATTACAATTCCGTTTTCCGACCCTCGCACTGGTTCTTTCTGAGATTTCCACTCACTCCCGAGTTTCTGCTCTGGTAAACCCTGACTCCCTGTTTTCGCCTATCTGACTCTCCAGTCTTGAGGGCAGCAGTTTGCTCTGTGTCCTCCCTTCTCTAGTAAATCCAAGAAGAATTGCTGATTTTTTCATCAGTTTAGCATTTTACTCGCTGTTAGGTCAGAGTGACCACTTCACAGAGCCTTACAGGTGGAAACAGAAACCAGAAATCTCCAGTTTTATTCACAATTGCCCAAACTTGGAAGCAGCCAAGAGGTCCTTGAGTAGAAGGATGGATAAATAAACTGTGGTACATCCAGGCAATGGAATATTATTCAGCACTAAAAGAGAAATGATCTGTCAAGTCATGAAAAGACATGGTGGAAACCTGAATGCGTATTACGAAGTGAAAGAAGCCAATCTTAAAAAGATTGTACAGGTTTCTCCCATGTTTGAAAGTTCCCTTTATGCCACTTCGCTTTTATGAAAGACCCGTATTTAGTGCCTGTTTTCACTAACAGAAAGAAATCCAAGGAGGATTTTCACTTTTATGGGAAAAAAGGGAAAAGCAAAAATAGTGTTCCATGCTTGTTTCAAGGCAAACAAGCCCCTTCCCGGGAACCCCACTCAGCACGTCAGCATCAAACCGCCATCGCTTTGAACTGTCTCTGAGCATCTGTGCTTCATCTCAACTTATTTTGTGCTTCCATTAACAGGATGTGTCCCAAAGCAGTTGCTTTTTCACTTTATGCAATTTTGGTTTAGAAAAGTTTTCATAGGAACTACTCTTGGATATCGGGGGAAATTGTATATTGTGTAATTCCAACTATATGACATTTTGGGAAAGTCAAAATTGTGGAGACAGGAAAAAGATCAGTGGCTGCCAGGGGCTGGAGGAAGGAAAGGATGAACAAGCAGAATGCAGAGAAGTTTTTGAGCAGGGAAGCTATTCTGTATAATATATAATGGTGGATGCATGTCATCATACATTTGTCCAAACCCATAGAAGGTACAACACCAAGAGTGAAACCCAATAGAAGCTTTGGACTTTAGAGATAATGATGTGTCAGTGTAGGTTCATGGGTTCTAACAAATGGACCACTGTGCTTCAGAATGTAGATAGTGGGAGATGTTGTACACATGTGGGGACAGAGGTCATATGGGAATTCTGTACTTTCTGCTCAATTCTGCTGTGACCCTAAAACTCCTCTAAAAGATCAAGTTTATTAATTAAAAAAAAGATAAGGTGGTTTATGTTTCAGCATCTGAAACGTATGATTGGATGGATGGGGGAGTAGTTTTCAGAACAGTAGGCAGAGAATGATCCTTTTGTATGCGTAAAAATGTCCAGAAGGTCGCGATTCAGTGGTTAATAGAATTTCTCTCCAAGGAGCAGAATTCCATTGTGGGAGGCAGAGAAGTTGTTGGATGGTGGACTTCCACTTTCTATGTTAAATACTTCCTTATTATTTAAACTGATTTTTTTCAAAGCTTGTGTTACTTTTATAACTAAAATTTTCATTTTAGAACAATCAAAAGAATGAAAAATAAATTGGCAAATACATAAAGGAGTCTTCCCAGGCAAGCCTCTTTGGGGTCTCCATTGTTTTTCTCTCTTGTCAGTAAGAAATAGTATCTCCCGGGCTGTGAAAGTTAAGCCATGGGATCCATGTAAATCGATTCCTCCAGTGCTTTATGTAAGTCACTTTTCATTCCTTCGTGCCCCTTCCCAGTTGTCTCCCAGCCCCCATCTTCTCTTCCCTCCAATGCCCTCTCCTAGCTCCAAAATCTCCAAACTCCTGTCACTCTCTTTCTAACACCCACCTCTGCCTTCCATTCTGCTGCCACCACTCTCAACTCACCCCATCCCCACTGCACAAGACGGTTACATTTTATGCAAAGAATGTATTCCTGGAGACCTCATATAATTCAAAACTTACATAATTCAAGCCTGCTTTTCCCACAGGACTGAATATAAAGTGTGTGCAGGAGGGGGAATGAATCTTGAAGTGCATAAATCTGCAAACGTGGTAATGTATATTTGCTTTAAGATTGCTTTTTACTTGCCCTGTATTTTCTCTAATATTTTGAAGTGCTCTCTCTTAAATTAACAGCACAGAGCATCATGGTAGTTGTTTGGCCTTCTCAACAGAGATTTAGAACATCCAAGTTCTGTTCCAAAGTCCCCGACTTTCCTGAGTGTTTTACAGCTCTGCCTCTTAATGAACTCTTGGATGACCTTGTTACAGGATTATAGGTTGGATATAAAGAAGATTTTAAATTATAATGGCAGCAAATGTTAAAATAACAGAGAAGCCATCAGGTCCCTCACAGATGTTCCCAGGCAGGTAAGGAAAGAGCTACGGTTCACCGAGCACTTACAAAGGATGATAGTGAAGGCGATGCTGTCGTGTGACCACAGAGCAAACACAGCTTCCTGGCCACTCAGCCCACCAGCTCTGATAGTGTGTGATCTTTGATGAAGGCTTTTAAGGTGGAGGAGAGGGGAATTCAAATTAGCTTCAATTTTTAACAAAAGTGCCAGTAGTACCCATTCAATTTTATGTATCTTTAATAAAATGCTCTGTATATGGAGAAACTGTCTTTTTTCTTAGCTTGGTCTTCAAGGCTCTTCTAGCTTCTGTCTACATCTCCCAACTTTCTCTCCTTGCCAGTCCCATCCCCAGCCATACTGACACTTGTTTTCACCTATCATAGTATGTTTTTATTAGTTTTAAATAGTCCAATTTAGAAATGAAGATAATACAAGTAAACAAAAATAAAATTAAACTTACCAATAATGTCATCACACGGAAGTGTTTATTATTGATATTTGGATGCACTTCCTTGCAGTCTTGTGCTATCTACATGTACACTGAAATCATAGTATGCATATTTTATTTTGTCTTGTTCTCTAGGGGGAGATAATTAGGTTTTTGTTTTTTTGTTTTTTGTTTTTTGGTTTTTTTTTTGATGGAGGTTCTGGGGATTGAACCCAGGACCTCACACCTGCTAAGCACACACTCTACCACTGAGCTATATCCTCCCCACCACATATGTGTATTTAATGCATAAATTTTTAATCAAAAAGTGATAATTCAGTAATATCATTCTTCAGCATATTCCTTTCATCTTATGACATCATTCATTGTTCTTCATTATTTTGTTACAAATTTGGTGGTCTTCCACTAAATGCATGGTCAAGAATAGATTGAAATCATCTTATATTTTTGAACATTCAGACTGTACAAATTTGGGTTATTGTGAACAACACTGAAATGAATATTCTTGTTGCTGAATCTTTGCAAACTCCATGACTATTTCTTTAAAATAAATGCCTGCAAGGAGAATTTCTGGGCCAAAGGGGATGAAAAATTTCAAGGCTTTAAATATGCATTGCCAAATTGCCCTAGGAAGTTGGAAACAATTTGCACTCCCCTTAGAAATATCTGCGAGTCACTGCATACTCCTAGCATGTGAGCTTTCGAATTCATCTATCTTCTTCTAATTCATGTATCTTCCAAATTCAGATTGTGATGTAAGAAAACCCTCCCCCCCAAAGACAGCCATATTAATTTGTTATATTCTAAAATAACTTCCTATTAGTAGAGCATGCCTGGAGCCCTCCATGGACGCTGCTCAGTTCTTTCTTAGACTGTAAGTTCTGAGAATGCACACAGTGTGTATGCATAAATCTCTCTTGGTACAGGACCACATAGAAACAGACTCTTAAATGTCAAAAAGCATTTATTAAGTGGGCTGATAAATGTATTTCTCTTGCAGACCTGATGTAAGATATCTGTCTTTCCTTGGTCTCCTGTTGATGGCTTATTCACAGTAATGGATGGCATGGTTGAGTGTGTGTGTGTGTGCGTGTATTGTTTTGCCTTGATTGTTTAATTTTTAATTGATGGATATGTGCTTCTAGCCTTTTGATGGGTGCCTTTTATAAAATATTTAAAATCAATGAATTAACCTGTGGTACCTCAGAGGCTGGATATATGAGTCCCCTTGTGGAGACTGAGTCTATTCTGGTGAAATACAAAAAATGGCACTCGATTATTTCTCAGATCATCCAATACTAAGTGGCAGTGGCAAGATCACTGGTAAATACACACAACAGGACCCAAGTTCACATGGGAGATAACTGTCTCTTCTCATGAGCCTTGTTTCTGTGTCTTTTATTTAAGATTAGCATTTTTCACAGAGTCCCACTCAAAGTTCTTTCTCTTCCAAGCATATAACTTATGTGTATTTTGCTCTGTGACTTCCAAGCAAGAAACTAGAATTAGTAAAACAACAACTCTCTCTCTCTATGCCTCTCTCCTGGGATATCTGGCAATCTATCTAGAGATAGTCAATCCATTAAGGGATTGATCCATCCATTCATCTAAGTCATCCATTTAGAAAATGCCCAGTTAGTTAACAAGTATCCCATACCAAGAGTCTGGGCAAAAGTCGAACGACAAAGACTCACAACAATTACCATCAAATCACATTAGCAAGTGTGTATGCTCCTCGCTTTGGACACTCCCGAATCTTGCCTTCAAGTGCCAGAGGAAACCCGTTAGGAGATGCCATTCTCTAAATTGGGGCCATTTTCTCAAAGTGTTGGCTGCTGCTGCAGGCTCTTACTAGGAGGTGATTACTGCTGTCTCCTAAACAGTGGGAGGGAGGGAGGGGCTGAGTAACCTCACAGCTACGAAAGGATTCTGAAAGGGGCAAAACCTGAAATGGATAACCCTTTCTCTGAAGGCTCACTCAAATGGAAGAGGTCACTTCTTAGACAGTATTACCACCGCCCCGCACCCACGCCCTGATCAGTGGAAACCTTCCCATCAACTGCAGCTTCCAGATGAATCTACCTTTGTTATGATAAATACTCTGTTCCTTTCCTTGGACTTTTTGCAGATCAAGCCTGGTAGCTGCAAGGGGTGACAGTGAACAAGAAATCTGATTTCTGCACTGACAGCAATAATGTGATTGGGGTTTTGCCATAAAAATACCAACACCAATCACGGGTCCAGCCATGGCCCTATCTGCCTGTGAACATGTCAACAAACCCACTGTGATCTGAGCGCCCTGCTGGTCCAACCCTCCTCATATCCTGAATTCCTAAACCAATTATCGAGAGAATGAAGATGATGAAAGACAAACCATTAGAGAAAAGTCCATCTTCGTCTGAAAGTGCACTAAGCAAGTATGGAAGTTCTCCATCTTTGCTCCCATCTGGGCACCATTTCTCTGGCCCAGTTGTGGCAGGACTCCCATGCGCCCATCTTAGATGAAGTGCATTGTTTTTCTCTCTTTACATCCCCCCACCCTTTCGGTTTTTCTGGAGATATTGAGCATCTTGGGAATTTGTTCTCTTTACTTGTAGACCACATGTTTGATTTTGAAAGCACCAGTCCCAGGTTAAAGGATTTGATAAAACATTGAGGGAAAATGATATCTGTAGTGAGGTGGCAGGGAAAGTAAATGCAGCTGCCATCCTACATCAGCAAATGGCACAGCTGCCATCCTGACCAGAGAGTATTAGATTTGCACTCCCAGGTGAAATTGTCTCCCCAGAAACGGAGCAGCCTTGGACAGTCCATTGCCTACAGACAACCTTCTCTCAGAGACTTTCATTTCACTCTGTTTTTCAGAAATGAGACTCAACATACCCAAGGGTTTTGGTAAAGAATTAATGGTTCAGTAGAAAGAGGAATGTGCATACACTTGGGTCATAACATATAACTGGAGCCAAATGTCAGGTGCCAACGAACATGTGCCATGATGGGCTCACCTTTGTGTTGTTGACCTGACTGCTTCTGGACCTGTTCTGCCCAAGTTGGAGCCATCTGCTGTGAAACACATCACCACCACAGTGCTTTGTTCTCATCATGTATTACTCTCATACATGTGTTGCTTTAATGATATATTAACGTAATATATCATCAGAGCAAGGCCAACTGATGATATAATATGGGAAGAATGGTGCCATTCAGAAAATGAAGCATTCAAGAAAAGATTCATTACAATTACAGGGTAATAGCCAACATATGGAACTCTGGAACCTGTAATCTTGGTCTGTTTTCTACAGCTGGATAAACACCTCCCTAGCTTTGCAGGCTTCCCCATGCACCCTGCTTTCCATCAGGGACCAAATTCCATAAAGCACTGGCTGCTACGTATTTTATAAACCCTTTATACATACTAACAATGTCTCCCATGAACCTTGGGGCACTGCAGGCTCATTGTATCCAGTTACATTCTTTTTACTAGAAAGTCCCCCTTATTTACCCCTAACCATAAGAAACCAAGTGACACTGACCTCCGGACAGTCAGAACAGCATATCATCTCTCATTACAATAATCTGAACTCCAGTCATTGTTCAACATTAATTATTGCCAAGGCTATAGCATTTTCTTGCTACTTGACAGTTGATCTTCATCCTATTATTAACCTGAGGTCAATTTAATCCCAACCTCCAATTTCTGCACTATACAAACAATTTATTTTGGCTCTTTTTTTTCTACCACACAAAGACAAACAATGTCAGACTGCTCCACGTTGTTTTATGCATTATGATGATTGGACGTTTGTAAAGACATTCAGACATCAAAGTTTGGAAAGCACCAGTCAATGGGAGCTCTGGAAATGAGATGTCGTGGTGATATGTTTTCCTGTAGGAGAATTATATAAAAAAGGATTCAGAGAGAGTATGACTTCAGGACTTAAAATAAACTTTATTTTAGGATTATTCTTTCTATATAAGCCAAGAAGATTTATAGTCATTCTCTACTACACACAGCTCCCCACGATGGTATGGAATACCATACATTTAGTGTTCTTAAAGCCATGACCAGCAGTGATAGAAAAATTCAGACAATTTTGTCTGCCTATAAGGGTTCCTTTTTTCTCCTAGAAATCAGAAGTCTGAACATATAGGAGAAAGGAAGCTGGAATTCCTGCTGAGAAATTTATTTGGTGTTCTTTATTCTTCTTGACCTCATGCTTATATTGAAATGCCAGAAATAACAGTTTGACGCAGCGAGGGCCTCTGAAACAATAGCGTTTAATGCATTTAACTGAAGAGTAAGCAAGCATTGTAAGTGTAATCACAACCGATTAAAGCAATGCTTTGCAGAACTCTATTGAGTTCTCCTCTGCTAAATAAAATATAAAACCAAAAAAAAAAACCTGCTAAAATATATAAAACTCAGGAAAGCATTCATTTAAAATTTTCCAGAGAATAAACACTTTCATGTACAAAAAAAGGTGTTTTTATATCCATGTATAAAATGTTACATATTAAAAATGATTAAAGTCAAAGAAGTAAAGAAATAAAATAAACATAAACAAATAAAAATATACACAAATAAGAAAAACCTCTGTAGCTGTATACATTAATATATCTTCATTTGGATTATAAGTATTTATGTGGCTTACCAAGCAGTTAAGATAAAAATTCAGGGTTCTCTGTTATGACTTTGCATGGTGACAGAGTAATGACATTAAGTGGAGATGTGTAACAACTGTCCAGGCCGAACAATGGCACTTAATTTGTCTCTTGCTGCACCCACCAAAGAGGAGAAATTGAAATGCCTTGCCCTTGGCAGGAAGAGTGAAAATGTTTACCTTTTCCCAAACTATTTACTTGAGCAGCACTGGGAAACATGGCATACTGAATTTGAGATTCTGACTTATTTCCATACAACTCAATGCAGAATGTGGGGCTGAGGTTACTTTACACGTGCAGCTGGCATCAGCATCGGATATCCCTTCTTCTACTGACCTTGAAAAATACGGGACTAGCTTCAGATCTACCTCGGTGCCTCAGCTTCTGGGGAAGGCTCTGTGTCGCCCTCTATACCTTCAGTTACCACAAGACTCAAGGGCAGTACTCTTGTTCTGAGTGTGGTACTGGTGCCAACAGCTTTCTCACTTCCGAAAAGGAATCCGGTCCAGGGACAGGGCAAAAGTTCCCCTCTGTTGCTGAATTTAGGAATTAACAAAATACAGATGGGTAATAGAAGTCTCGCTGGCATCCTGGCAGGGTAACGGTCTGCACCATGACCCAGTTAGCCAGATCTGTCTGAAGTTCTGTGGGAACTCCAGGACAGAGGGCCCAACGCCCATCTTCCTGACCCCTGAAGAGTCTGGAGTTGGGAAATAAGTCTGCAATTACCCCTTGGCCTTGAGAGAAAAGGACTCGACACACTAAGTCCTAGAGCAAGCTGGAGACCATCTCGTCACTCTATCATCAGTTCTTAGAAAATGCAAAATTTTAGCAGGAAATGAATTCGAATTACAGTTCAAACATTGAGTATAAATTGAACTGTAACAGCTCACTTTTATTCTGATTTTTGGCAGGGGCCTACTTAGAACTTTTATTTCAAAACCAGTATCGATAAAATCATTGTCTCCTTTTCTTCACCCTTCCTCCCAAATTCTCCTCAGCCCCCAAAACTCATTCTGTTTTTTTGTAACATAAAGATATAAGAATCTTAAGGGGAAAAGAAGTAGGAGTTCTGTGGCAGCCTTTAGTAAAGTATTCTTCAGCAAAGATCGTACAGACCTGCCAAAGGCAGCTGGCATTTCTCATGACAGATGTTGTTAACAATTTCTTTGGAATCTCAGACACCTACTAAAAACTCTGAATTCAGTTAATACTGAATTTTTAAGTTATTTTAAGTAAGTTCACAGTCAAATTCTAAGTTCTTCTACTCAGTGATGAATTTCTGCATCATGCTAAAAACATCTATATTTAATATGTCAAATAAAAAATGCTATTACCACGTGCAAGGATGTCTGTACACCCCAAAGTATGGGGATTTCAAGTTAGATTTGTCTCGTTCCTGACAAACCACGGGTGAAGACGGCAGTCTAGCTGAACTTGTCTATAATGAGGATGCAGAATGTTGACATTCACCAATCCCCACTGCTGCCTTGGGGACAAGAGTCTTAAAGTTAACAAGGACTGATCAACACCTTGATGAGTGCATAAGAATGTGTGGTGGCAAATTTCTCTCCAAGATCAGGGACCACCTTTGTGCAATTCTGTAAAATGATGCCCAGAATCAGGTTGTAAGACCTCTTGCCTTTAGATTGGTGGTGGCCAGAGGTGGGAGGTTGGGGGTGGGCCGAACAAGTGGAGGCAGTCAAAAGGTACAAACTTCTAGTTGTAAGCTAAGTAAGTTCTTGGGATGTGATGCACAGCATGATGACTACCGTTAACAATACTCTATTGTACATTTGAGAGTTGCTGAGGGTAAATCTCAGAAGTTCTTATCACAAGAAAAAAGTTTGTAACCACGTGTGGTGATGGATGGTAACTAAATTCACTGTGGTGATCATTTTGCAGTATATACATATCATAACATAATCATATACATAATCTATGTAATCATATATATATATATCATAACATAATCATCATGTTATACACCTAAAATGAATTCAATGTTACATATCAATTATATCTTGATAAAACTAGAAGGGAAAATAAGAAGTTCTCCAACCGTATTTTCTCCAGAAGGACCAACACGTGATCTCACTCTTGGAAGACTTTGTACATAGCATGAGTAGAGAAGGGAGGGGAGTTCTTAAGCCTACAGCATTAAAGAGACAGCCCAGGCCCCAGCCTTCTCTCCAACTACTGGCAAAGGGCCAGTGTGGAAGGAAAGAGACGGGCCTCTTGTACGTTAGGTAAGCTGACGAGGTCTGGCTGCCCATGAAACTGAGTTGAGCCAGACCAAGAAAATTCTGGGACGATGGAATGTCACTCAAGAGTGGACATAATAAAACCTCAACCTCTCATCAGTACCCTTTCCCCAAGTTTGCCATCAATCATCACATCCTAGAACTCACATTGGACACCTGCGTCACAGGCCAACTTGAGCACAAAGCTTCATTTTCATGCAATCTAGAGTCAATTTTACACATTTATAAATGCACACATTTATCCTGCTCTGGCCTATGTTGTTCTATTCATTCAAATATAACCTCGATATGCCACACACAGTAAGGCAGGTTAAACAGAAAAGCTGGAAAAGATCTGATATAAAAAGCAAATAAAATGTAAGCTACAGTCCTCCCTCAGTATCCATGGGGGATTGGTTCCAGGACCCCCTTGGACACCAAAATCCACAGATGCTCAATTCTTCTATATAAAATGGGATCGTATTTCCATATAACCTACACACATCCTCCTGTATACATTAATTCATCTCCAAATTATTTATAATATCTAATACAATGTAAATAGTTGCCTGCACAGCAAACTCAAGTTTTGCTTTTTGGAACATTCTAGAACTTTTTTTCAAGTATTTTCAATTCCTGGTTGGTTGAATCCGTGGATACAGAGGGCCAACTGTAACTTCTCAATCACTTTCATTGAGCACCAGCTATGTAACCAGCTTAAAGAAGCCTCAAATCAAATTCAAAAGGAAGTCATGGACCATTACTGTTCTTGATACATACACATTTCCAAATTGCTTTCTAGAAGGATTCTGACAGTTGGCACTCTCACAAGCAATGGAAGAACATTCCTGTTTCGTTATGTTTTGCATTAAAATTAAAACCTTAGGAGAGTGTGGCACATAAGATGTATGTTATATAAATCCACTGTCCCATAGCTTTAAATCTCTGACATTTTTAGATGGCAGAGTATCCCGCTCATAGCCTAGAGGGTGGAGCATCCCATTATAAAACAATCAGAACTAGTTAGGTGAGCAGTAAACATAACTGTCTTGGCCATTTTCACATAAAAGACGAAGTGCTTATGATCATCTTTCATTTAACTCCAAAAATCTATTGATTTGAAAATTTCCCTACACATCCATGAGTTTCATGCAATGGTAATCATTATCTCCCCTCCCATCTTCAGAGATCCTATCCCCACTCATATCCTGATGAAGTGAGTGCCCCTGCTTTTATTAGGTGATCCAGACTCCACGGCCAAACCTGATTGGACAAAGAAGGAATACCTAACCCAAGCTGAGCCAATCAGATTCCTCCTGTTGAATTTTGGAACACTTTAAGAATAAGCTTCCAAGTGGCAGAAATCAAAAGTCAAAGCTGCAATAATGGGGGAGCAGAAGTTAGGAGTGGTGAATAGGAAGACTGGCAGAAAGAAGAACCAGAGAGACATGCAGAGAGAAGACCATGCCAGTGCTTGAGTCCAGCTGCCCAGTGACTGCCTGGCTCTTGCGAAGTCTTCCTGTACTTCCTGCCACCAGGTCCTCGGGGCTCTTTCTATGTCCTTAAAAGAGATGCCATTTTGTAGTTGAACCAATTTGATAAGAACAAACTCCAATTATTCATTTTTCTAGCCCCATTTTAAGATGCATTTCTCCCTCCTTCTCCTTGCCACTTTGCAAAATTCCTAAAATAGGAATTTATCATAAAATCAAATGCGTATTAAACCTAATGGGCTTGTTTTCTCTTGACAAGGTATTAGACTGATGGTGTCCCTTGCATGTGATGGCGTCTCAGAACTGGAGGCTACAGAACATCAGTGAAGGCAACTGGCCTAACTGGTTCTACCGCGTACTATTAACCCACATATTCCCAAGTTAAAGGGTCCCAAAACATGCATCTAGGCAGAGACATCTAGAGTTTGTGGAATTTATATAAAACAACATTTTAAAACCAAAAAGCCCACTTGTCACCAAAAAGTCTACATAGTTTGTCCCATCTTAAACATAGTTAACATAGTTAGGTGTTACCACCACCATCCCGTCCTTAATTAGACAATAAATTGTCTAAAACCCTTTTTCTAGATTTTGAGAAATTTTAACTTTCTACCAACTCTAGCCAATAAAAAAAAAACTGTAAAATGAAGATTTGCTAAATTTGACCATCATAGGAATTTGGCTTAGAAACTTGTGGCTTTCTCCATAGAGAGACAAGGGTCTGATTTAGGAACTGAGTGCCACTCCCTGATTAATACAAAAGCCACAGCTGCTCACATCCCCTTCCTCATCCAGCCCACCTCCCTCTCTCCCACTGCAGGAAGGAGTCAAAGAGCCTGCTTTAGTCTAAGGGATCCAGGAATTGGACACAGAGCGGACTGTCAGAAGCACAGAGAACACCCCACGGAAGACCATTCTTAAGGGGAACCACATGGGTCTGATATCTGTTTGCCATCCCTGTGGTGACTGGCTTTTATGAGTTCTAATTTCTGACGGGAGCAAACAGAACTATGAATGTATCCAGGGACTCCACCTGGTGAGGACTTTTTGTGATTTCTGCCTTTCTGTTCGTCTGCTTGTTGTGCTTCTTAATTTCTCAAACTGTCTAAAAATGTGTAGGGAGAGAATATAATTAAAAGTCAAAACAAAATGAGTGAAAAATAAACATTCATACAGTATTGGTGGAATCATGCAAATCCCTTTGCTCTTTTCCGCATGAGCCTGAGTTTGATGTTTACTCACATAACCAAAAGGCTTTTAATGATTGTAACAGAAATATGTTTGCTGCCCTGCTGGACTGGGATAATCATATGTAGAGATGGCGCTTCTTTGCTTGCTCTCTGTCCAAAACCGGCGGACCTGAAACAGAAGTGGAGTCAGCCAGCACCAAAGTTAAGGAAAAGCTCACATTCCACTTCACAACTCACCGAAAGGCATCATCAGACATAATACGCAGTCAAGGCTAAACACATAGGAGCACTGCTTTCTTAAAGAAGATGAAAGGAACTTTCAAAGTACTCTTCCCCCTGGAACTTTCCTCTAAAAGATGTATGATCTGGGATCACAGGAAAATGAGTGATTCAGATGATATCTTTGGAGCTCAGTAATGTTCCCACTGAGGAACAAATCACTTCCAAACCCCCAGCTAGTGCTGCCCAATGTCTGCCTAGACTTTCCTCTGCGGAATTTCGGTGGATGCCACAGTTCTTGCTGAGATGCTCACAGAGCTGAGCAATATGCAGTAGAGACCTCAGGATGATGTAGGAAGTGATATTTCAGGGTTATGAATGGAGGCTTGACCAGGGAGAAGTCAGGAAGAGCTTCAGGAGAGATGAAGATTGAAAGACTCACCTTAAACAGATGTAGGACGTCCACATGGATGCCTTCATGATGAGCTGCAGAGAGAAGCCCCCACCTAAAGGAGGCACGTTCCCCCTTTTAGAAACCTCTGCATCAGCTGCACAAAATATCCTGGAGGCCAGCTTCAGTTTGTGGGTCTTCCCATTTATGTCCCCTACTTTAAAGGTAGCACTGGAGGCATTCTAGGGAGTGGGGACAACAGCCATATAAAAACAAAATCAATGAAGGGCAGGCATGTTCGAGGAAGGTGCAGAGGTGTGGGTAGCTGGTTGGGTGCTTCAGGAGGGACAGGAGACAAGGTGACTGTGGTCGGTGAGGATCGAGGAAGGCTTGGAAAACTACTCTATTTATGCTGGGTTTTATCCTGCAAGCCCTGGGGAGGCAGACGATGTCTCTAAGCAGGGTGATGACATGAAAAGAGTCCCTTTTAGTAAGAGAATTGGTAGCAGGGCTGTAGAGGAGAGAGGCTGGAGACAGGAGGATGGTTTGGTGACATCGAGGATGAAGAACGAGGTCAAGGCAGTGGCGATGGGGGTGGAGAAGATGGGTTCCAACCAAGGGATATTTCTGAGGCAGACTAGAAAAAGCTTAGATGTGGGAGTGAGAGAGAAGGAGACATTGGGAATGATCCCCAGGTTTCCAGCTTTAGTAAGTGCTTAGGTAAAAATACCAGTAATCAATGTTGAGAAGCCGCAAAGGAGCAAGTTCGAAGAGTGATCATTTTTATTTGAGACATACTAAATTTTAAATACCTGGATTTGAAGCAGGTGGCAATATATTTTTTCCTTTCCCCCTTTTATTTAAAAACATTGAAACATCCCAAACAGTCAGAAAAGCTGTAAGTACAGTACAGAGATGGGGGAGCCTTTTTACCCCTTTTATTCTACTATATTTAAGTAAGTTGCTGACCTGATGCCCCATCTCTTTATGTAAAGAATACATAATTCTTTAGTATGTATTTCCTACAAACGGACATTCTCCCACATAAACAGAAGATAGCAACAAAGTTAGGAAATTAACTTGCAACATTACTAGCATTTAATCCTCCACACTCAGTCAAGGATTGCCAAATGTCCCACCAATCTTTTTTAGCAAAAGGATCCTGTCCAGAATCTTGGGCTATGTTGGGTTGTCAGCCTCCTTCAGTCTGGAACAGTGTTTCATTCTTTCCTGGCCTTTCCTGTCCTTGACTCTTTTAAAGATTACAAGTTAGTTATTTTGTTATATGTCCCACAATTTGAGTTTGTCTATGTTTCCTCATGATCAGATTCAGGTTATGCATCTTTGCCTGGAAAATCAATGAGCGATGCTACCTTCTCCTCATTGCATTTTATCGGGCGGTACATGATTTCAGTTTATCCCATTACTGATGATGTTTGCTTTGATCGCTTGATTAAAATGATATCTGCCAGTTTTCTTTACTTTATAGTTACTCTTTTCCTCATGTAATGAATAAGTACATTTGCTATGTCGTGCATTCATTCATATCAGAATGGATTTGTGATTTCTTTATTCAGTTAGTTATAATCCATTACTATCATTATTTATGGATGTGCTTAAATGGTCCCAGATTTGGTCAGCGGGAGTCCCTTCAGGCTAGTTTCTGTGTCTTTTTGACACAGATCTATCATTCTTGAAACACTTCCTTGCTTTCTGGCATAAATAAGATATTCCAGACTCCTCTTGTGTTTTCCCTACCAGCCCTGAATCAGTCATTTCTCTAAGGATCCTTGGTTTCTTTTAGTGGAGAATAGTATTTAGAAGCTACATTCTGGGAGCTAGATGTGCTCATATTATTGAAGTGTTCCCAGTCCTCTCACTGTATAGAGCTGGGGAATATATTTGGGCATCTACATCCATATACACATACAGGCGTGTGTAGATTTTCACATACCTTTGTATCTTTACTTTTTTAAAATCTACCTACATTTATTGGTACATACTGATACTGCCAATTCCAATCCAATGTTATATAAATGGAATCGTACAGTATGTAACTTTGGGACTGGTCTTTTTCAGTCACCCTAGTTCAACTAGATTTATCTAGGGTATTCTGTGCATCAATATTTTGTTCTTTTTTATTCCATGGAACAGAATAAATTCCATGGTATTGATGCACCATTGTTTGTTTAACCATTCACCCATTGAAGGACATCTGTGTTGGTTCCAGTTTGGGTCTATTACAATTAAGGCTGCTATAAACATTCATGTACAAGGTTTTGTCTGAAGATAAGTGTTCATTTCTTTGGGATTAATGCCCAGGACTACAAATACTCACATCGAAGCGCATGTTTTGTGTTTTAAGAAACTGCTAAATGGTTTTCCATACTGTGTACCATTGCAAATTCTCTAGCAATACATGTGATTTGGTTTCTCTGCATTCTCAGTAGCATCTGATGCTGTCCTTATATTTTTATATTAGCCATTCTGATAGGTTCGTAGTGATATTGCAATGTGATTAAAATTTCCCTTACCCTAATGGCTAATGATGTTGAATATCTTTTCATGTACTTACTGGTCATCTGTATATCTTCTTCAGTGAAATAACTCTTTATATCTTTTGCTCATGTTCAATTGGACCGTTTGATTTTTACTATTGAGTTTTAGAGCTCTTTGTATATTCTAGGTGCTAATCTTTGGTTGGATATATGGTTTGCAAATATTTTCTCCCACTCTAGCTTATCTTTCATCCTTTTAACAGAGTTTTTTGTACCACAAAAGTTTTCATTTGGAGGAAAGTTCAACTTATCAGTTTTTTACATCTGTGGATCATATTTTTGGTGTCACATCTAAAACTCTGCCTGGGGGGAGAGTATAGCTTAGTGGCAGAGTGTGTGTTTAGCATGCACAAGGTCCCAGGTTCAATCCTCAGTGCCTCCATTTAGTAATTAATTAATTAATTAATTAATCCTAATTAACACCCCCTCAATTTTAAAAAAAAATTTAAAAATTAAAACTCTGCCTAGCCCTAAATCCTGAAGCTTTTATCTTATGTTTCTTTCTAAAACTTTCATAGTTTTACATTTTACATTTGAGTCTGTAATCTATTTTGAGTTAATTTTCACATAAAGTGTGAGCTGAGCGGAGATTCAGTTTTTTGCCTTGGATGCCCAGTTGCACCATTTGTTGAAAGACCTTTATTGCTGCATTGAATTGCTTTGACTCTTTTGTCAAAAATCAGCTGAGCATATTTTTGTGGATCTACTTCTGGGATCTCTGTTCTGTTCCTTTCACCTGTGTGCCTATCTCTCCATCAATACCGCAGTCTTTATTATTGTAGCTCTGCAGAAATTTTTGAAGTTGGGTAGACTGATTCATCCTACTTTATTCTTCTCTTTTTTTAAATTACTTTAGCAATTCTGCTTCCTTTGTTTTTCCATATCATTTAAAAATTAATCTCACCTGTACCTACAGAAAATCTTGCTGATTTATATATCAGTTTGGGAAAAATTTACATCTTTACTATGAACAAGCCTTCCAATACATAAAGACAGTGTTTATTTAGGATTTTTCTCCTTTTCATCAGCACTGGGTGTCACTCATCATATAAGTACAATTAGTGTTTGTTAGATTTATGTCTAAGTCTTTTTCTTAAACAATTTTGCATGGTATTGTATTTTAATTTCAGTAGTATTCTTTGCCAGTGTATAGAAATATAATTGACTTTTGTATGTCTATCTTGTATCTTATGTCACATATCATTCACTGTATATTGTATCTAAATTCACTTATTCTAGGAATTTTTTTTTCCTTTGTATAATCTGGAGATTTTTATGTAGACAATCATGTCATCTTCAGACAGGGATCATTTTATTTCTTCCTTTCTGATCCCTATACCTTTTATTTCCTTTTCTTACCTTATTGCACTGGCTAGAAATTCCAGCACTGTGCTGAGTAAGAGTGGTGAAAAGAGATCTCCTTGGCTTATTTCCAAATTAGAAGGAAAGTGTTCAGTTTTCACTATTAAATATGTTAGCTATAGGTGGTTTATTCTGTAGATGCTTTTTATCAAGATGAGGACGTTTCCCTCTGTTCTATTTGTTTCAGAGTTTTTATCATGAGCAAACATTGAATTTTGTCAAATACTTTTCCTGCAATTGATATGATCATCTAATTGTTCTTCTTTAGTCTTTTAATATGGTGGATTACACCGACTGATTTTCAAATAATAAACCATGCTTGGTTGTGGTATACAATTCTTATATACCATGGGCACGTGAAAAGAATGTGTATTCTACTGTTGTTGGATGGATTGTTCTATAAATTTTCATTATAGTCTAATGTTGATAATGTTACTGAGTTCTTCTAAATCCTTGCAGATTTTCTGTCTAGTTGTTCTACCGATTGTTTGAGAGAGAGGTGTCAAGGTCTTCAATTACAATTGAGGGTTTATCTGTTTTTCCTTTCAATTCTATCTGTTTTGCTTCACATATTTTGCAACTCTGTTGTTTGGTGCATATGCAATTATGATTGCTATGTCTTTGTAGTGGATTGATCCTTTTATCATTATATAGTGTCCCCCTCTGTCTTTGGAAGTTTTCTTTGTGTTAAAGTCTACTTTATCTAATATAAATATAGCCACGCATGGTTTCCTTTGATTAACATTTAATTAATATATTTATACACACACACACACACATATTTCTTATATCCTTTTACTTGCAACCTACCTATGTCATTATATTTGAAGTAAGCCTCTTGCAGACAGCATATAGTTGGGTCATGTTTTTAATCCACTCTGTCATCTGCTATTTTTTAATTGATATATTTAGACCATGTGCATTAATATGGCTATTGATATGTTAGGGCTTAAGTCTGCCATTTTATTTTTCATTTTCTGTTTGTTTTCTCTGTTTTTTACTTCTCTTTTGTCTTTTGTGCCTTCCTGTGAATTACTTAAACACATTTTTAGAATTCCACTTTGATTTATCAAAGTGTTTAAGGTATACATACCTCTTTGTATAGCCTTTTAGTGATTGCACAAAATGCTACACTATATATACAAAACTTACCGCAGTATATTGATGTCTTCATTTTACCAGTTTTAGTGAAGTATAAAAACCTCAACTCCCTTTAGATCCTATTCACCTCCCCTGTTTATAAAATAATTGTCTTAACATTTCCTTTACATGCATTTAGAATCACATCAGAAAGTGTTATAATCCTTGCTTCGACCATCAAACATAATTTAGAAATTCAAGAAGAGAAAGAAAGCCTCTTATATTTATCCATCTTTTTGCTTATGATGCTCTTTGCTACCTACTGTTGTTTCAAGTTTCCTTCTGTTAGTGTTGCCTTTCTGCTTATAGAAATTCCCCATTGCCATTCTTTTAGGGTAGGTAGGCTGTGTGTTTTTTTATAGTGTTTAGGATTTGTAGCTCTATTTAGCAGAAGGAATAGGGCAAAATTGCCTCTGGTCTACTCCGTGTTCCTAGAAGCAGGGGGCTTAGGATATACACGTTAACCGCTCTAAAGTCGGGGGCTGTCTTTCTGATGTTATTAGTCAGGATGCAGTCACAGCATAGTTGTTTCACTCTCCGTATGTGCACATGCGATCACAGTTCTTTATACTGCATCATTTTAATTGAGTGGGATATCTTGGTCTGAGCACAAGCTTAGTCTAAAGGGGAAAGGAATTCACAGAATTTCCCTCTCAAAGTTGAAGGGAAGAGGATTTCTCCTGGGCCAAAAGAGATTCCCCCAGAGCAGAGGGAAAGAAAGAAGTAGAAATTACTAAATGTCTTATTGAATAGCCCCCCATGAAATTCACATAATCCATTCAATAATTAGAATTTGATGCATTTCATAGACTTGTATACTAACAGTTAAAGATAAGCTTGCTAGAAAGTATGGTAATATGATTGCTATTTCTGGTGTCATGACTGGACAATGACATCTCCTTGACATTTCAGTCAACAATTCATTTAAAGACCATTTGAGGAAGAAATATGAGCCCTTAGAGTTGTCAAAAACCTTCCATTGATACTTTCTGGTAAGATCAATAAAATGTCAGCATCAAAACTTGGTTGTCACTGTCTTGGAAAAAAATACAGAGACAATAGTGGCACGCTGTCTTAAAAACTGCTGTATCACTGATGCTGTGGGTAATAGAGAGGACAACTTTGTGTGGAAAACCATAGGTGTCAAAGACTCTGCTTTGAAAAGTGATTCAGAAAAGTGAGATACTTCTTGTGGTAAGTTCTTTTATTTACATATGCACAAGAGTAATATGTAATAAAAATTATGCCTAAGTCTAAAAGGTCTCTTTCAATAAATATAAAGTAAAAATTCTAAGTGATAAGAAATCACTGTTCTATTGTTTAATTTTTTTCCTTCCAGTTTCATTGAGATATAATCAACATGCATCATTCTATACATTTTGTGTTTGTTTTGGGGATAAAGGGGGTTAATTAGGGGGGTTAATTTTTAAATTTTATTTATTTATTTTAACAGAAGTCCAGGGGCTTGAACCCAGGACTTATGCTTGTTAGTTACGCACTCCTACCACTGAGACATACCCCCCACAAGCTTTGCTGTTGTTTAATTGCATTGTTACCTTCCCTAGTAGTACATATGATAATGATGTATTTTACAATGAATAATCTCTTTTTTCAGTAGCGTAGTAAGAAATAGAGAAAGTGGCATTAGTAAGAAGACTGAGAAAAGAGCCTTGCAAGGAATAGAATGATGACTAGAGCCGGAGAATAGAGCAGTGGCATTTCATAGCTGGGGTGATTCTTGACTAGAAAAAAGTCGAGGGTTTAGCCTTGGTAAAGGTTTAGGGAGCTAGAGACCAAGGTCACAGGCCTACAAAAGATTAAGCAGCTAGGGTAGTGTGTTTAATGGAGCCTCACTAGACACTGATGTAACCCAGGCTGAGGGCAGGAATTGGGATGGAGAGCAAAATAGCACATAGCAATTCCAATTGCTCCACAAATGCAGGAGAATCACCTGGAGGTTGAAAGATTGCAGCAAGCAATGATGGGAAGAAGAGGCAAAGTTGTTGAAAATTTATTTATTCATCTTCACCTTCTTAAGAGAAAGTTTTAAAACTGTCGGTGTTATGATAGACTAAGTGCATGCAATGAGAAAAACTTAGTCTAGCTTTCTGACAGTCATTCATTTTGATACCAAATGAGATTTCTATAGGATACACTTTCGACAGGGGATCGTGGGTTCAACTGAATAGACTTATCCAAATATCTGAGTTTGGATATTTCAGAATTCAGTATAATTCATGTCTTGAACTGAATTTACACAAAAATTTCTAAGTGTAGAATTCAACAAATAGCCCAATACCTGAATGTAATCTATGGCCATTAGAAATGCCAGGTTGGAAGAAGACATATTTGCATATTGAACAATAATGCCAAATACTGGCTTCCTGACTTGATGGTTGATATTTAGAGCCATGGAAAAAAGATAAATATAGCATTTGAGAGCCTAAGGCCATTCTATGCTTACCTACTATTCCCTTGCCACCTTGCAAAACTAAACCATTGGGGGCTGGTAAGGAGGTAACGAGCTAGTTGGGCATGTCATAAAGTAACTTCAAGCAGCAAAGCCAATTAAATCAACCTAACTTCAGAAATGATCTCTTGGCTCTGAATTCAATAAGCTGAGAGATGGTAGAGGGTTACTCCTTCGCTCGTGGTAAGCCAGAGGTAGAGATGTGGTCTTGATTGCTCCAGAAAGCATACAAGAAAGTGTGCTTGTGTGAAGGTATTCGTAATAAATTGTGAGGGCACAGTCATGAGAGTAGAGACAACTCTATACTGCATGATAACCAAAGCAATAGTTTTAGAAAATCTATCATTTAAGAGAATAATCACAACCACTCAAAAAATACTAAGAGCTGAAGCAGTGGGGCTTAATAGCTGTTGACCCTAAACCCTCCTCTTTCTGGGACAGTACTGGCAGTGGGACAGACTCCAAGGCAGATGACCTTTGGAAGAATCTAACCATTGTATGCCCTTCGCATCAAGGGAAAGATGGTCCAAAGAGAGATTTTTGCCTCTCCAGGAAGAACGCTGCACAAGAAATAAAAGTTGAAAATGACACACTATGTGGTAAATGAATATTAAAGAAGAACCATTAGTGCCACATATTTTAACCATTATAGGAATAGTCTTAGGGTAGGGAAGTTTTTTTTCCCTGTAAGGGTAATAAAGGATCCACTAAAAAAATCATTACTGGCTGCATGGCAATGAAAACACTCTCACTATTAATTTCTTTCTTTCTTTCTTTCTTTTTTTTTTTTTTGAGAGAGAAGGGAAGAGAAAGCATTCAATTTCCAAGCTTTTAAAGTAATACTGAATTCAATAAATACAAGTAATAAGACTAATGCCTTTAAAATTGCCTCTATTATGGTCAGTGGAAGGGGAAAAAAAAGGTGGGGACACAAGAAAGATGAAGAAGTGAAAAAAAAATAGAAAAACTAATTTGATTATATCCAGTCATGGCTTTTCCTCCCAGGCTCTGCTCCCCTGCCCTGCCCCATGTGAATACCTGGGAGTTCTCCCTCCTCTGTTTATCCACAAACAGCCCCAGTCCCTTCCCTGGCCACCCACCACCCTACTTGTGCTGTTAATAAAACAAAGCCATTCCAAACCATTTTCGGGGGCCCTCAGCTCTCAGTGTCACCGAAGTTTCAGCAAGCAACACTATTTTTAACTTTCCTGTGAAGTTCAAAGTAGTTAGATTTAAAGGGGCTCCAATTCACCCTCCCCAATCCAGTATGTTTTCACCTCTTTTTTCTTCCCTCCTAGCTCAGGAAAGATGGTACTCCTTACCATGTTGCAGCCTCACCTGTCCTCTTTTGTCCTGAAGAGCTCCTCTGTGGCTCTGTCCTGGCAATCAGCACCTTTCCCTCTAACTGTTCACAGTATGTACCACAAGCAACGATAAGAAATAACATCGTAGGGCATTTTCAGTATACAAAGTGTTCTTGCGTACATAATTTCCTTTAAATCCTCACAATGTAAAAGATAGGTATTATGGTTTTCTCAATGGTTTTTTCAGATCTCTGAGAGGTGAGGAGACTCGCCCACGCTCCCATAAGAGATGAGAGGCAGACTGAGGATGCAAAGGCAAGCCTTCCAATTTCAGGCCCATTTTGCTAGCCACTTGTCTCTTCTTGGAAATTTCTGTTAGCAGGGCTACCCAGGTGGTGAGGGCACCCACACTTTCCCAGCCTGGCTGGAGGAGTGCCCAGCTGGTTAATCCCTGTGGCCCTCCTAGGGGGAGGACTTGAGAGTTCCCAGTCCATCTCCTGCCAAGGCTGGTTTCACCCACCAGCTCCATGATGCTTTAAAAACATAACCGTTTTCCATGCTCCATGACTTGAGCAAGGCTGGGAAGCACTAGGTTGACCAACCATCTTGGTTTTCCTGGGCTCCCGGTTTTAGCACTGAAAGTTCGACACTTGGGCATTCAGGGACGATGGGTCACTATTTTTAACTTTCCTATGAAGTTCAAAATGGTTAGATTTAAAGGGGTCACTCTAACCAGCTCTGTGCCCCTCCTGGGGTGTTTCTCATGCACTGACTTTTATTACTGTGTTTCAGATTCACTCAGTAACATTGACTGAGCCCCTGCTGAAGTCCAGAGCACCACACCAGGCCTGGCACACAAAGATGAACATCCTGCGTCTCTGCTTTGGGAGGCTTGCTCTCAAGGGGGAAGGATGGTATGTATACAAATGAGCACACAAAGTGAAGTGTGGTTTCAACAACCAAAACCAAACCCCAAAACCCCTGAGTATTATAACAGCCACAGGAAAGGAGAATTTCAGAAAGGGGAGGGCAACCAGCAGAATCAAATGCTAAGAGAACATAGAGGAGGACAAGCCCTGAGAGGAGCCTGCTGGATTTGGTGACTAGAACTGTTGAGAAGGTCATTCAGTGAGCACAGCAAAGGCAGAAATTAGCAGGTAGTGAGGACAACAGCCAGAGCCATCCTCTAAAACTGAAGCCAGAAGTCTCCCACTTCTGATCCCGAAGGGGTCACTGGTGCCAGCGAAGTTATCTTTTTTGTTGATGACTTCTTTGTTTTGCCTTTAAAGACCTCTCCCTTTCTGTGGCCCTTTGGACCTCTTCTCTATTTGCTAGATGGGATGCTGCCCAAGCCATGATTTGTTAAAAAATAAATAAATTAATAAAGCTTTAAATTTTACTTGGTTGAATTTTATTTTTTTTAACACACCCACATTTAGTGGCTTTAAACAACAACAATGTATTATTTCTCACACTTCCACAATTTGGATTGTGGAACCTCCAAAGTGGTTTCTTCATGGACATGTCTGGAGCCAGAGCTGGGATGACTGGAAGAGCTGGGCACTGACGGGGCCTCTCTGCCTCCACGTGCGCTTTCACAGGGCTAGCCTGAGTTTCCCCACGGCACGGTTGTCTCAGAGTGACCAGACTCCTTGTTATTCCTCAGAGGGAGGAAGTAGATGCTGCCAGTTGTCTTAAGGCCTGAGTTTAGAAGTCACAGATATCACTTCTGCCACACTCCATTGACCAAAACAAGTGTCAATGCCAACTTAGATTCTAGGGGAGGAGAAATAAATTATATTTCTGAATGTGTAGAGAGGCCTGAATGTGTAGGGTGAAGAAACTTATTAGGAGCCATTTTTGGAGGCTAGCTATCACGATGACTTAGAAAGGAACATTCTAAATGACAATGAAGTCCAAGGTTAAGGTGAGGCTATACCAGTGGCCCAGTAAAGTGGAGATTATTGTTCCCAGAGCCTAAAATTCAAGAAACTAAAGGGTTGTGTATTCATTCACGTGAATACCAGAGTACCAATGAATGTTGACATTCCATGGACCACAGATCTGAAATCACTGGGGACGATGTAAGTTTTCTCTAAGGGAGAAGAGAGTCTGGTACAAATGAATGGTTGACTTCAGAAGAGAAGGCAGTGGAACTGCTAACTCCAAATTAACAGAGTTCAGGGAGGGGATCCCCTCCTCCCAGCCCATGAGCAAGAAGAGTGGCTTCAGTTGGAGAAATTTGGTAAGAGAATTGCATCATGGCAGAAATCCAGGTTTCGGTTAAATTGATGAAATAAGGGACCAAATTAAAAATGTAAACAAGATAAAGGGATTCCCCCAAGGCAAAAGGCAGATGGTAGAAGGATGCCGTTGGGTAAACAGTCATATTGAAGTCCTGCTAATGGAGGTGGGAATAGAGATTTGCTGGGAGAGTGACATCTAGGGCAGTCCTAGAGGGATATCAGGATGGAGGAAGCTGAACATTAGCAGGTAGGATGGAATATTGCTCTTTCTTGTGTTCATTCACTCAAGACGGGAAGAGATGGTGGATGTTAGCTGATCCAGATGGGTGTCAAGATTTTACATCCTGTTGCTTCTGAGTTTGGAGCCATCACTTTGTCTCCGTAGCTTCCTTTAGGTAGATGTTGAGAGTAGGGGGCTGGGGAAGATTGGGGGCAGGGAGGAAAAGGAAAGACAAGGAAGGTTTGTCTCAGAGGAGACTCACAGAGCTTAATAACGGAAGCTCATGTCATCATAACAGACTATAAAGTCCATGTCTTAAATTCCAAAAACCATTTTCCTCCCGAGGAAGAAATTAGTATTTAGTGTATAAATCTAGTCGAGGCATTAAAGATGCGAGCTCTCTCAGTTTTAAGTGAAGGAAGGAGGCATAAGAAGTGAGACATTTTGCAACGAAACAGAACATGTGTCATTTCAAAGGTTTTTTTGGTTTTGGTTACACACCTTGAGCCAAACGATTGCAGAATATTTTACACACGCGCAGCTCTCTTGCTCTGTGAGATAGTTCAGCAGCAAGCACGGCTCCTAGCCTGGCACCCCACCTGCCTCTCTGAAAGGAACACACTTACTGAAGTTTAGTTTTTGTTGCTTTTACAATGCTTTAAGTTTGGAACAGAAAGTACACTTTTCTTTTTCATGAGGAAAAAAAAAGAATAGCAATGAAATAGGGTGGTTGCAATCTCCATAATTGAATTAAATGTTTTCTTATTTATTTTGTGTCTTTCTTTTTCCTTGAAAGAGGGAAAATATATCAATTATGGCTCAATGGAACTTGTTACTCGGTGGAAACAACCATTCACTCTGTTCGACCCCAAAAAAACAGGGAAGCGTCTGTCCGTTCCAAGTCTTTAGTGGCGTTCTGGCAGAGAGGTGAGCAGACCTCTCAGTTCTGTGCAGCCTATGATTTGATGGGCTTTCCAGAAACATGAGCATTCTCTCTCCTCTGACCCCAACACCATAAGCCTGGAGGAAGGCAGATTTGCTCTTGTGAATGGGCTGTGGTTATCAGGGGGTCTAGGTGAGCATCCGTCTCCTCTCTGTACTAAATAGAATAAAACATTTTTAAAACAAGACATCTAACTGGATAAGGAAGATGTGGTATGTATACATATACAATAGAATACTACTCAGCCATAAAAAAGAATGAAATAATGGCATATGCAGCAACATGGATGGACCTAGAGATGATCATACTAAGTGAAGTAAGTCAGACAGTTTTCTCTGTCAAATACCATAAGATATCACTTGTATGTGGAATCTCAAAAAAGGATACAAATGAACTTATTTACAAAATAGAAATAGACTCACAGATATAGAAAACAAATTAATGGTTACCAAAGGGGAAAAGGGTTGGGGGGGAGGGATAAATCAGGAATTTGTGATTAACAGATACATGTTACTATATATAAAATAGATAAACAACAAGGACCTACTGTATAGCATAAGGAACTATATTCAATATCTTGTAATAACATACATAAAAAAGAATCTGAAAATCTGTACATGTATATACATATATAACTGAATCACTTTGCCGTACACCTGAAACATTGCAAATCAGCTATACTTTAACTTCAATTAATTAATTAGCTAGTTAAAGTAAACTAAGCCATGTACTGAGATTTCTTGCCTAACACTTAAGCCTAGGCAGAATGTTACTGGGCATTGACCCAATTTCTTTGAGGCAGAGAAATGACTTACTTAAGACAATCCGGTCAGAAGCAGCTATAGAAAAACCACCTACTCCTCTATACAGCGGTTTCCCCCCAGGGGAAGGAGTCCTTCCTTTCCCTGAAGAATGGTAATTCACTCCTCACCCACACCCACACCCAAGTCTCAAGGCCAAAGCTCGGTTAAAACAACATTAATGTCTTGTGACTTTTTTTTTCTCTAATGTTTCAATAAAATGAACCTCCCCCTCTTCATTCCTTAGATCATAGGAATCGCTTTCATAACAGGACCCAGGAATCGTGAGGAAAGGAATCTCGTTTTCCTCCATGTTCACTAATGATCTTTTCTCATTGTCCCTGGGGAATCCAGTACTTCACATACTTCCCCGCAACCTCTTAGTTCAAGTCCGGGCCTCTGATGCCAAACCAATCCATTATGCTTTCTTTCTGGAGCCAAGAGTAGTGGACATTTGTTTTTTGGCCACTCAGCATCCATGCACCTTACTTCCTGTAACTGTGGTTTGAGAAGCCCTGTCTACTCACCCCTGCTCCCTGCGGTCAGGGACGCTCCCACCGCCCACCCCACACCACCAGTCACCTGATGGACGAGGTGACCAGGCCCCAGCGCATCAGCACGCTCTTCTGAGGCACCCTGACTGGCCAAATGTAAGTTAACAGCCAAGTCAAAGGCAATGAAATACAAAGAAACCTCACGGATAACTTCTGAGAAAGAGACCCTCTTACTTCCCATGCTGGATTTGAGAGGACAAAGAGGTTGGAGCAGTGCCTCCATTTTGCTACAATGCCTGAGAGGAAACCACTCCAGCGGGAGGAGGGGCTGGGAAGAGAAAGAAAGCAACACAGCCCAGTGAGCTGGCAGAGCTCGGCATCTGACAAGCCGGGGGTAAACCTATCCCTGGACTTTTCCAAGAGCCATTAAATCTCCTTTTTTCTTTAAGAGAAAATTTTGCAGTCAAAAGAGTTACACCTGCTACTCCAAACATCATTCCAGAGACCTATATCTCAATACCTGCTATATTTATAAGCTCTTTTCTGCACGCAAAACTGGTTCTCTTGCACCCACCAACAAGTGTCTCCGTTTTGTTGAAGCCATGCTCATTAGTTCTGTGCAAGCCAATGTTGAAGCATAAGCTCTTTTCACTTTCACAGGATCTTCTGTAACTTCTTCCTGTTCATTCACTTTCGATTCAGCAACAATTGGTTGAGTACTCAGTACCTGCTCTTAGAAATCATGAGGTGCAAGGCGAAGGAAGCCGCAACAAAGTGAAAAGGTAACTCATGGAATGGGAGAAACGTTTTCCGGCTGTCTAGTAAGGGATTAATGCCCAAAATATATAAAGAACTCCTATAACTCAGTGGTTTAAAAAAAAAAAAACTAAGGGGGAGGGTATAGCTCAAGTGGTAGAGCACATGCTTAGCATGCATGAGGTCCTGGTACCTCCTCTAAAACTAAATAAGTAAACCTAATTACTTCCTCCCTAAAAAAAAATAAATAAAAAATGTTAATATATATCTTAAAACAAACTAATAACAGAAATAAAAAGTAGGCTAAAGACTTAAACAGACGTTTCTCCAGGAAGACATACAAATGGCCAACAAGTATATGGAAAGATTCTCAATGTCCTCCATTATCAGGGAAACGCAAATCAAAACGACCGTGAGACATCACCTCACACCTGTCAGGATGGCTATTATCAAAAAAAAAAAAAAAAAAGAAAAGCGAAAGATGACAGTGTTGGCAAGGATGTAGAGGAACTGGAACCCTTGCACGCTGGTGGTGGGATTGTACTGTGGTGCTGCCAAGATGGCAAATAGTATGATATTTCCTCAAATAATTAAAAACAGTACTACCATATGATCCAGCAATCCCACTTTCGGGTATATATCCAAAAGAATTGAAAACAGGATCTCAAAGAGGTATTTTCACACACTCATGTTTATTGCACAGTAGCCAAGACATGGGAGCAAACAACATGTTTATCATCAGATGAATGTATAGAGAAAATATGGTATAAACCTACAATGGAATGCTATTCAGTCTTAAAAAAAAAAAAGAGGGAACTTCTGCAATATGCAACAACATGGTTGAACCTTGAGGCTGTTGTGCTGAGTGAAATAAGCCAGTCACAGAAGGACAGATATTGCATGATTCTACTTACATGAGGTGTCTAAAATAGGCAAATGCCTGGATGGTGGAATGCGGGTTGCCAGAATCTGGGAGAAGGAGGAGGGGAGAAATAGGGAATTACTAATCAGTAGGTATAAAGTTTCAGTTAAGAAAGATGAGTAAGTTCTAGAGGCTCGCTGTACAACATTGTACCTAAAATTAACAATACAGTATTATACACTTAAAAGTTTGTTAAAAGGGTAGATCTCATGTTAAGTATTCCAACACAATAAAATATAATTGAAGGAGGAGGAGGAGAAAAAGAAGGCGGCGGCATAAGGGATGCAAAACCTCAGCTTCAGCAACCATGCAGAATTACAGAATCAGGTGGTGTGCATCAGGCTAGGGAAACGTACAAGGTGATGGAAAGAAAGCCCAGAGCCAGGGGCCTGGCTGGGAGACCTGGGAACTCCCAGCCTGTCTACAGCTTCTCCAAGATCTTCCATAAGGGCGGATATTTGATTGGAGAAAGCATTTTCCTTCATCTTTCATGCTCACTTTTTCTTTTTCTTCCTGTATGGGACAATGAGGGGTTGGCAATGAAGAAGGTACAAATTCATTCAACATGAACGAACATTAATGTGCATCAGCTGTGTGCCTGGCACTGTGCTGGGCCCTGGGGACAGAGTACCTGGTGTCACACAACTTATATTCCAGTAGGAGAGACAGACCACAAACAAGCAGAACTTAAATATCTAATATGTCAGATGCTTACAAGAAAAGCAGAGCAGGGTTGAGGGACAGAAGTGATTGGCAGGAGTTGACGTGTGGGGTCCGTTTTAGATAAGGTAATTAGAGAGAGCCTCTCTCAAAAACTACAGTTTTTGCAGAAACACGGATGCAATTGAGGTTATATGCTGTGTGATTACGTGGGAGAAGGACGTTTCGAGCTGAAATTTCAAGAACAATAAATGCAAAGATCTTGACAGGCCCGACTTCACCCTCAGGCCCGATAGACACAGGACCACGATACTTTTAGGGACCCATGAAAATGTGTTAACTTCTTTTAAAATCAGAAGAAAAAAAACACTTTCAGATCAAAGGAAATGTTATGATATACAGCATTCAAATATCCCTCTTTATACCAACACAGTCATAAGATATAATTTGAATTTTTTTTAAGTGAAAGAACTTGCCCACAAGAATTATGCTGCAGCCTTGAGCTCTGAAGCAGGAAAGAAATGGACTTTTGGAAGAAGAGCTAGGTGACCAGACAAGTCAGAGCAGAGGGAGGAGGGGTGAACGTGAGTTCAGAGAGGTAGGCTAGGGGGTGGGTCCAGGAGAGCCTCAGGACCTGGCTTGAAGTTGGGAGCTGAGGAGCATGTGGTTAAAAGGAAAAGGATGAGGAAAGAAAAAACTCCAGGGCCCAGAATTTTTGACACTTTGTTGAAGTCTGTAATGGGAACACTGAACATATTTAATTAATCAGTTTACAATATTGTGTCAGTTTCTGGTGTACAGCATAATGCTTCAGTCATACATGGACACACATATATTCTTTTTCATATACTTTTTCATTATAGGTTACTATAAGATACTGAATAGAGTCCCCATGCTCTACAGTAGAAACTTTTTTTTTATTAACTTTTTTTTATTGAAGTACAGTCGGTTACAATGTGTCAATTTCTGGTGTACAGCACAGTGTCCCAGTCATGCATATGCATGCATATATTTGTTTTCATATTCTTTTTCATTGAAGATTATTACAAGATATTGAACATAGTTCCCTGTGCTATACAGAAGAAACTTTTTTTTTAATCTAATTTTATATATAGCAACACTTAACATTTCTGACCATTTCAAGGGAACAGCTCCTACTGACTTTTTAATTTTTCAGCAGTGGAAATGAATGACTTCTTACAGGCAACCAACTCCACCTGAATCTCTGAGCTCAGTCTCCGCTGTGCCAAAACTTGGTGTTTTCCTTCTGACCTCTACCTACTTCCTTGTGGGGTCAAATAACTTAGGACAATGCTGAAGCACTTTGCAATATTCCAATGCCATAAAAACGAGTATTGTTGTCATTGTAGTGAATAATAAGTCATAAGGCTTTGACCCCGGATGGACTTTGGCTGAGAGACAAATGACCTTTCTTGCTGACTCGCCTGCCTCGTGTCCTTACCCAGAACATTCAGGGGTTCCCTCAGCCACAGCCAATATTTCAAGAAGGGTTTGTCACCCTGTGTTGTGAACCCATAAAGTTTATGACACTGCTCGTAGCTGCTCATTTGCTAACACTAGTGATAATTAAAGCTCTTAAGCAAAAGCATGGGCCACCTGCTGCATCACCTCCGTGCTGTCCCTCATCCTGTTGAGACAACTGAGGGCACCTCCTTCTCTATGTGTGCGCACTCACATTTAACACGACCTAGTGGAACTGGAGCCTGAGCCAGCCAGCTGGGAACCCCCAGACCCTTCCAGGTCCTTTGCAAAGCTGGCTGTGTGTGCAAGGAAGCCTCTTTTCCGCCTGCCTTCTTAGGAGGCAATAAGCTGGGATGCCTTAAAGTCTGTGAGGTCAAAAGGGCTCATGGATTTTGTCAGAGCGTCTTTAGAAAGTCACTTTTGATTACATTCTCCTGGATGGGCAAATAGCAAATTAGAAATAATGTTAAAAAGTCGCTGTATTCTCGGGTTAGGGAGGGTTTTACAGAACGGAGGATGATTGATTTTGTTGATACCGAAGGGGAGGAGGAGCTCTGTTGGAAACTGTAACTTTTTAACTTGCAAGACTACCTTTACCTCTCAGTCATGAAAGTGCCAAGAAAGGTGGTGGCAAGGTTTAGAGAATAAAGAAGTTTTGTTTTTAGCATTGTTCAATGTCTTTCCCTGTTTAGCCTCATCTGGTTTCTGACGGACCCAGCTCCCAGACAGCAAAGTCCACGGAGGAACCAGAAAGCTCCCTGCTGGGTCTTTTTCAACCGCAGGTTAATTTTCAGTGGAAATTCAAATTCATTCAAGCTGCAGTTTCCAGAATCCAGAAAACTACTTGAATGTGTTGTCCAGCATAGTAACTACCAGAGTGACACAGGTACTTGAAATAGCATTCATTCATTCGAAGCACATAGAGACAACTGGACTTGTCTTGTGACTTTAGTCCTTTCAAGGGTGAGATTCCAACCGAAGGGCTGGTTAAACATTATCAAAATTTGTATATGTGGGCTTTGTTTGTTTGGGTTTGGTATGGCTTTCTGGTATAAGGTTCCTTTTCTGAATCCAGAGAAAGTCCAGGTTTTCGATGTTTTATATATATATATATGCATACATATATATATAAATATATATATTTAATTTGGCTTGTCTGTTTTAGACGGTGCTAAAAAGGAAAGGGTTGTCCTCGATCAGAACTATACTCTTCCATAAGACACTAATGTAGACCTGAAAGTAATCCAGTGTGGGTTATGATTTATGTCAGATGAATGCCAAATAATAGTGGGTCATTTATTTTGTTTCAGGCACAACAGTAGGGGTGAAGAGGGAGAACAGATTGGTTTAAAACAAATCAAATCATGAAAACCCCAATAAATGTTTTATAAGTGAAATTTATAACTGAATGAATGCCACAATGCCTAAAATTCCTGCTATTAAAGTCACTGCTCTGGGATAAAGCGCGGAGAATGTAGCAAGCAGAGGTAATATATTCAAACTTTTCCTCTAGTAGCCAAAGAAAATGAAAACTCATCCTCTGGGAATCTAGGGATAGAGCCTGAAGAGGCTTCCGGGGAAAATTTCTTTGAGACCTTGCATTTTGACTGAAAATGCACTTAGAGTTTGGACCTCACAGCATGGTCTGTGCCATCAAGAACTGTTACTGTGCTTAGGGCTTCCCGCACAGGATTTGTTTAAATCCTATGCCAATCTCTCAGGAAAAGGACAATGCCGTCATTATCTTCATTTTCCACAAGAAAAACCAAGGTACCTGGTATATCCAAACATATCTTAATAAAAGTATGTTTTAAATTATTCAAAAGTTAAATTGCGTAACTTTTCGCCAGCAAATATTTGAGTGAAAGGAGCATTCCAGAAAGACAGCCATGTTTATTCTGTGAGATCTTGTACTTTGGGGCTCCTTTTTGTGTATCCCTATTGGAATAAAGCACGGGAACTAGCTATTTGTGCTGCTGAAGACACTGGCATAGAGTAGCTGATGTACTTACTCTTTAGAAATTTTTTTATTTTAAGTTCAAAAACATGTTGATTATAGCAATATACTTCAAAAATATGAACAACAAAGAAGGAAAAAAAACTGAGCAGCTCTCACTATCCCATTGGCTGTCTTTTTTTGAGGTACAAAAGCACGAAGAGGCCCTGGGAGATGGTGGGGGTGGGGAGGAGCAGTTATAGTTTGAATGAAGGAAGACCTACCACCTATCTGGAGAGGGAGATTTGATGGGCAGCAGGGTGGGTATTGCTGGGTGCTAAAAGCAGCCCTTCTGAGAGGGCAAACAGGCAGCAAACATGTGGAAGTGCGGGTAGGCGAAAGGACAGAGGAGATGCAACGATTGAGTCCTGGAGAAAAACATCACCACTTGGCAGTTTTGCTTAGCTTACCCTGAATTTATTCAGAGTATGGAATTGAGATGGTCCTAGTTTGTGGAGGGCCACGACTTTCCTTTGGGCAAATACTTCAGCTTGTTTGTTTGTTTGATTGTTTGTTTGTTTTCATCTACTATGTTAGTCTGCTTGGGCTGCCATAACAAAATACCACAGACTAGCCGGCTTAAATGACAGACATTTATTGTCTCACACTCCAGAGCCTGGAGATCTGGGGTGAGGATGCCAGCAGACTCAGCTCCTGGTGAGGACTCTCTTCTTGGCTTGCAGATGGCTGTCATCTTGCTGTGTCCTTACACAGCCTTTCCTGAGAAGGAGAGGGAAAGAGAGAGAGAGACAGAGAGACAGAGAAAATAAGAGGTTTTTGGTGTTTCTTCTTATAAGGGCACTAATCCTGCCAAGAGTACCCCACCCTCATGAACTTACGTAAACCTAATTAACTCCCAAAGGTGCCATCCCCAAATATCATCACATTAGGTGTTAAGGCTTCAACATACACATTTTGGGTGGGCAAAATTCAGTTTGTCATGTGTCTAATACTGGACTGAGGTTTCTTATTACCTATCACATAGCCTTGTCCCCTGTTCTCAGAGTTCTTGGCTGGCCTGGCGAATCTCTGTACTTTGAAGGTAAATCATCATCATCTTAGTTTTATGGGAAATAACAAAGAAAGGTTAACTAAAATAAGCCCTAGAGTTCGGCAAACTCTACAGGGTCAAGGCTAACATCCCTGTTTGCTCACCACGGCATTCCCAGTGGCTTGTGTGGTGTCTGGCACAGAGCACTGCACATTCAATGTTTGGTGAATGTATGAAAGGAGCATGGATCAGTCTAGGTTCAGGCAGTGAACAGAACTGACCTCAGATGATTCAAAGGAAGAGCCTTTAAAGAAGGGACTACTTACTGGGGGGTGTGGGTAAAGTTATGGGAACGGTTGTGCACTGGTGAGGCATCCAGAGACTGGCATTGGTAGGTCATTACCACTTCCAGGGCTGAAGAAACAAGGGGAGGAAATAGTGTGTCCCGAGTCCAGTGAAGTGTGAGCTGTGCTGTATTCATAGAGGGACAGAATTACCAGAGATAAGGCACCAAAGCAGGGGAAGGGGAAAGAACAGAGCTCCCTACCTCTCTGCCCTTCCACTCTTCCCTCCCACAAGTACCTCCTATTGGCTGACCCGACTGCACATCAAGCCAGCCAGAGAGCTTGGGTGATGCAGCCACTGGAGGTCAGTTCCTGGGTCACAAAACAGGGCAGGGAAGGGAGGACAACCGAGGGAGGCACAGGAGAAAGAAGCAGCCCAAGGCTACCTCAGCAGTTCACAGTGAAGTCCATGTCTGTTGCTGCTTGTCTGAGTTCTGGTTACTTGTAAAGATGACTTTGATCTCTTTAATAAAGTAAAGTGGGAGTCCAAATGGGAGCTCAGACTTGTCTTGCAGGGAACTGGAGGCCACACTTCCCGGGGAGAGTACCAGGGCATTTGGGTTTACCCCTTTCCCCTTAGACAAAGGCCAGAGCCTCTTGGCCTCTAGGACATGACACGTGGCCTATCCTCAGGCTTCTGCCGGACTGATGGAGAGAGATCCCTAGGGCTGCAGTAGGATACCGCATCGAAATATAATGTCTGTGACCCCAAGTGAAAGTGGCCTTGAGCAGTGTCTAAGGCATGTGCCTCAGTTCCCCCAGCCACAGGGTGAAAAAAAGAAATCATTCAAAGTGATGATGTGAGTAAGAATTAGACAGGCCTTGCTGATACAGTATGTCCCCCTCCTCACCGCAGGTAATTATGTTGATGTGCAGACAGAAATACTGCTGAACGGAACGCTTCTATTACGCAAAAGGCACAACATAGCTTCTCATGGACACCCTACAAAGAAGCACACTCTCTGGGGAGCTGGGAAAAAAGCTGTCAGCCACCTAACCTTTCTCTAAAACAGCAAACAACCTGGCACAAAGGGAGCGGGCACCTCCTGGGGTGCAAATTTCTAGAGGCACGATCTTTGGATATTCAGTAATTCCTGCGATGCCCGTGGTCCGCTTTTTCAGGACATCTTCACCAAGGGCAATATGGCAGCCAGGCGTGGGTGCCCTGTCGGGGTAAGAGGGGGCCAGAGGACCTGGCTCTGTGAGGCTTTCCCACAGTAAGATGTCCCTGGTGCAGTTCCTCCAGGGCAACTCCACGCGAACTTGTTAATCCATTCACCAGA
Organism: Vicugna pacos; assembly: GCF_048564905.1. Taxonomy (NCBI): domain Eukaryota; kingdom Metazoa; phylum Chordata; class Mammalia; order Artiodactyla; family Camelidae; genus Vicugna; species Vicugna pacos. The sequence goes on from NC_132988.1 coordinate 18,055,845, forward strand.
GCCTGTTTACTGTGAGGACACTTGCTGAACCAGCTGGGCTTCAGAGGCCAGGACAAGTGTGCGTATTGTGGTTTAACCATCCTGTTCCTTCCTGTTGTTTTGAGCAATTAGCAGGTATCTTTTTTTTTTTTTTCTGTCCTAAACATTTCACGAAGTTCCATCTTCCCCACTGTCCCTGGGATAAGGACTCCTGAATGCTACGTGGAAGGAGGATGGGGTTTCAGAAGCTGCCGCTGTGTGAGGGCTCGTTCTTCTAATGTGAAAATGACCCTTTTGACCTGCTGTCCGGGAGCAGTTGGGTGACTCATGGTTTGTGCTTTAACAGTAATAGATTCGCGCTGATACCTTGACATCCTTCCAAAGTACCTACGAACCCCACTGAAAGACTTTTGTAAGACAATTAGCCCAGACCAAGTGTACCAAGGGCTAACAGTGGAATGGGATCTGAAGTCGGGCTTTATAAGCACCTCTTTTCATGAAAGTAGAAACATTTTATTTTGAACTGCCTGCCACTTTCCTGCTCAGAAGGGTAACACCTCCCCTCCACTGTTAGTTTTCTTCCGGTAGGGTTTTTTAATCAATAGTATCTACTTTTTCAACATAGAGTTTATGTTTTTGGTTTGTGAATTTTTCTCTGTAATTTTTACAAGTTTCTTGTAGCCCCCATAGCTACCCTTTATTCACATTTCAAAGAACCTTCCAGAAGCTAGTAAAATAACATTGAACCTATGCTGAATTTTCTGGGTGCAATATTTAAAGGCACTCAATTCCCTCATTTTTTACGTTGATGTATCAAATGCTTCTAAGTTCTGGTTTGTACAATTGGTTTACTTAAATCCACTAGGATGCACAAATACACCTTCACATCATCCTACGTTTGAGCTCAGATTTTCTGGAATAGCAGACGGTCACTAGTCAGAAGTCTCAGCTAGAAGCATCAGCCAACATTTCAGTCCCTCTAGTTCCTGGTCTGTGAAATACCAGGGCTAAACCAAGTGATCTGCAAGGCATCTTCTGGCCATAGACTCTTGTGATTTTAATTTGAAGCTCTGTTTTTCCCTCCTGATGGAAAATATTAAAGTATGAGATTAAATGATGGAAGAGAGTGAGCATATAATAGCTAATTCCCATAGCATTATCATTTGCTGTTTTAAACGAAGGGACTTTTAATCCAATAAAAAGGCATAGCCAATCCCTTAATGAGCAAAAAGATACAGTCAGAGCTCAAGGTAACTAGGTCTTTCCTCCCCTGAGAAATCTAACTGCATAAATTCTGACCAAAAAATGGATGGAGGGAGATTGGTGTGACTGCAGACCACAGAGATAACCATCATGATGGGAAAAGTTTGGGGAAACCCACATAGAGCTTTTTAATTGGTTTCTGCTCCCTTTTTATTTGCGGATCACCAACAATCACGATTTGGGGTGTGCTGCTCTCTTGTTCTCTATTATTCTTGCAGTGTTATGCCACACAAGGCAAGTCTACGGAGGGAGTTGTCTGACCCTGTGAGTTGGGTAAACAACCTTACCATGATGCCCCCGGGGGTGCCTCATAGTGAGCAGAGGGGTTGGGGAGAAGAATGGACAAAGGGAAAGGGAGACATTGCAGAGACACTGAATCAGAGCTGACTGCAGCCGGAGAGGGGCTGTGGGAGAAGCCACAATGCACGAGGGGCTTGAAAGGAGACAGCAGTATGATTTGAGGCAGGTCACAGGGTGACTGGGTCAGGCAGCAAAGAAGTACATTAAGCGACCAGACAAATCAGTTGGAAAAATGCATGAAAGTGGGGAGCAGCTGCTTAGGGGAGTTTTTCATCCATGCAGATAAAAAAACAAGGCCCAGGGAAGTTAAATTGATAGAGATGTTAAGAATTCTGGCAAATGAGGCTTGGGAGACAGGAGTTTAAGTCTCAGTTGGGGTTCGAGTTTGGAATAAATAAGGCAAGACTGAGTGATCCAATCATTACAGCTGACAAGGAGGCGAGAGAAAAATAGACCACGGAAATCAGAGATCAGGAACTTGCCTAAACTCAACAAGACTTATATGCCGAGATGGTGTTGAGATGAGAAACTACTGGGGAGATGCTTAAGGGAAAGATTTTGGATCCACAAGAATATGGATGAAAGAGCTCTAAAATGTCCAAAAATGTTACCTTTGCCAGGTTTTCTGTCAGGTCATGTGCTGGTCCATCCATGAGTTTTGAAAGCGTGGTTAATCCAAATTGTGGCAAGACTTGCTGATGTCAGCCAGGCGCTGGCCTCCTAAGAACACAAGGACAGAATGCAGCAAAAGGCTCCCCCTCTGGAAACGATGGCTGGTCATCGTTACGAGATCCTGATTTACACCACATGAGGTCCAGGCCAGGAGATACGCCAGGCCCATTTCTGTGCCTTGGGACAGGGACTTATGATTTAAAATGTCAGACTTAGAGTGCTTTTGGGGTTTGGAGTGTCCCTATCTTAACTCTCGAGGAAGAGGGCTCAGCCCTGGGAAACACAGAGAGCTGGTTTGATTGTCCTAAACGGTCTGAGGCTGGAGGAGGCTTGGGCCCTCTGTTCAGAGTAACCAGCCTCTCCGCGTGGCTGGACAATCTGTCCCAATGGCGCTTGGTGAACACCAGCTCGTCCTCTGTATTGGTTCATTTTATATGCCAACTGGACAGGGCTAAGGGATGTCCAGAGAGCTGGAAAAATATTATTTCTGGGTGCGTTGGTGAGGCTGTTTCTAGCAGAGATTAGCATTTGAATCTATGGACTGACTACAGAAGATGGTCCTCACCAACGAAGGTGGGCATCGTTTAATCCATGGAGGGCCTGAACAGAACGAAAGGGAAGAGGAAGGGCCAATTCACTCTCTGCGTAAACGGAGACCTCCGTCTTCTCCTGCCCTCGGTCACTGTAGCTCCTGGCTCTTGGGCTTTCAGACCCAGACCAGGGTGAACACAATTGGCCCCCCAGTTCTCAGGCTCTTTGACTTGGACTGAATTATACTACTGACATTCCTAGTTCTCGGTCTTGCAGATGGCAGGTCATGGGGCTTCTTGGTCTCCATAATCTCATGAGTCAATCCCTATGATAAATAATTCAATAAGCAAGTAAGTAAATGAATGAATGAATGAATGTGTAAATAATATTTATTTTTCTGGAGAACCCTGACTGACACATCCTCTCGACATCTCATAAGGAACTTCACCAGGGAAGCCAGTCTTGGGACACACAAAACCAACTCTTGATTCCTGGAGATTAGTGGGCTTCACTTTTTGAGAAGTGTTAACATATTTACAGTCGGATTTCAAGACTAGTAAAATGCTCATAGAAGTTCTTTTTCCTCTTTAACTGCATCTCAATTAATTTTCAGGGCAGCAGTCCTCAAACTTTTTGGAAATCAAGACTTGGAAATCAAGACTCATTTATACTTTTAAAAGTGGTTGAGGGCCCCAAAGAACTTTTGATTGTGTGGGTTATGTCTTGACATCGACTGTATTACACATTAAAACTGCGGCATTTCTAATAAAATATTTATTCACTTATTTATTTATTCATCTATAAATAGCAATAATACATGCAATGGCAAGTTAACACATTCTTATGAAAAATATACTTTTCAAAACAAAGATTTAGTGAAAAAAGTGGCATTGGTTTACATTGCTGCAAATCTCTGTAATGCCTGGCTTACTAGGAGACAAGCTGGAGTCTCATATCTGCTTTCTGCTTTCAATGTGTTGTGATATGTTGCTTTGGTTAAAGACATACATGAAGAAAGCAAACCTCACACCACCATGTAGTTGCAGGAAGGGAGGAATATTTTAATATCCCTTTTCAGATAATTGTGGATATTCTTCTTTGACACACCACCAAAACTTGATGACTGGTAGTTTCTTAAAAGTTACTGACAGTGTGGAATTTGAAAACCACGTCAATGACCTTTTTATACTCTTACATTAAAATCCATTGGCTTATCTTGTACTTTAAATAGATCTTTACTACAGCATGATTTTGTAACATCATGTATTGGTCATTTGAAAAATACTGAGTTGTACATTTCTTCCAAAACGTTGGCACAATATCAAAAAGTCACATTCAGTAACATCACTATGGATCTCATCAGAAAAGTCTGTAAGAATCAGGAAGCTGTTAAACCCAAAGTGATGGATATAAGTTATCGAAAATTCTAATTTTCACTTCTAACTACAAATATTATCATTGCCTAAAAAAATACCACAAATACTTTTCTTTGAAGCTAAGGGCTCACTTCATTCATTTTTTGAGAAATATCCAAGTCTGAATAATCACAATTTGTCTGTCAGTCATACTTTCAAGTACAAATAATATTCCACTAAAAAGGTATCTATATCCAGCGATCTCACAAGTGATTTTCCTTGAGAAAACGGATGTACTTTGGAATGCAGAACTTTTTTATGTACCTAACATTTTGTCACAAAGAATATTTAAAAGTCTTGTACTCATAGGTCGAGTTTTAGTAACATTAATAATTTTTACTTCTTCATCAAGGACATTCTTAAATGAACCTTCCTTTTTTCTCTAAGGGGGTAGTGGTGAAAAGAACGACCACTAATACATTTTTGGTGTCCCTGTCTTGATTTGAGCTGTGAAGGTGCCAGCATTTTCTTTCCATTGCTTTCGATCATCGTGGCAAATGTTAACACAGATAAAATGGCAAATAACATTTTGAAAATCGTTTTGACCTCAACAACCCTTCTAGATTGCACACGATTCCAGGGGATGCACCCCGTTACCACCCTTAGCAGTACTGGGGAAAGGATAGAATTCCTCCCGTGAGAGTGAGCATTTATGAAACCTCTTCTTAGAACATACAATTCTGAGAAAATCTATTTTTCATTTTATTTTATTTTATTTATTGGTGGGAGGGAGGTAATTAGGTTTGTTTGTTTGTTTATTTATTTATTTATTTTTAGAGGAGGTACTGGGGCTAGAACCCAGGACTTTGTGCATGCTTAGTATGCACCCTAACACTTGAGCTATACCCTTCCTGGAGAAAATCTATTTTAATCTCACATTTGAGAGGTGATGGAGATGAGGGCGGAGAAAGTACTATAATTATTAAGATAAAACATGCTTTCAAAAGCTTGGGCCAAGGAGTTGAACTGAAGAGAATATTCCACTATGATGATATAGTCAACAGTAATCCAAATTCCTGGATACGGGCGTCCCAAAGGCACACCATCCCCGGATTATTTATCCACTCGGTATGAAATCCATTGTAACCTTCAGCTCTTTATCTATCTAATATTTTAGGCTAGTCTAACATTAAAATTAGTTTGTGCTCCTTAACCATAGGGCACCAGAGGGTAAGAGGCCAGTGCCCTTGATGAGTGCTTTGTAGCAGAGAGAGATATTCAGCTGAGATTTCAACAGAAGTTGTTCTGTCCTTAGTTCCATTTTCTATTGTTGTGTACTACTTCAAATAATTTTTGGAAAGAGGTAAAGGTATGAATAAATTCAATTTAAAAATGTTTTTGGCTGTTGATAGAAGACCTACATAATTAAAAGTTCACAGCATTTGCCTGCGTGCTTCTAAAAGGTCGCAGGAAATGCACTCTACTTTGAGGAAAGGCCCAAAGTGTGTTTTCAATTACAGTGTACTAAGCATTGGAAAGCGGCAGCAATTCAGGAAAAGGTGGTGGTGTGTCTATGCAGAGTAATAGTCCTCCCTATCCCAGCCAGAGGTCCTGAGGGAGCAGCGGTGGAGCGCTGGGACTGTTCTGTTTACCCTGTGTTAGGATTAAGGATCCAACACACTCAGGGCAATGAGTCTATTTAGAATGATGAACTCTGATTTATCATTCATATACTAATTTCAAGTCCAGCGCTACTGATGACAGTCAAAATCATGGCGGGTTGAGTTTGATCTGAGTTGCAAGAAAGTTCGATTTCAAATCGTTAACTTGGGGAAACTTAACTACCAGTTGACTTAAGCCAATATTCAAGGAAGAGTTGGTTTAAGCATGATGCTCTATTTCAAGCTTGACTGCTCCATGTTTGGTTTTAGATTGAATTCAAGCAGGTGTTTCAGAACCTGGTTCAGATTGCATTACTTGCCACTGGGTAGCTAGATCTTTCTGGGGAGTTAGCAGCAACGGTTTCATCCTGAGACTGCATTATCAATGAAAAAGATCTTTGGGGAGACACACAGCACTCTTTAAGCTTCTCTAATAAAAGTGTGCCATATGAAAGCTTATTGTTATTTTTGAAAGAGCACGTAGAGATTCAACCCCCATGACTGTCTGGAACACCACTCCAGCTGAGAGAAGTAAGTCAGAACTTCAAAGAGGCATTAGCTATCCATGTAAGCGTATGGAGTGTCATTTTAATGTTCTGTATCTTTGGGGTGCCTCCACCTTCTTTGATGAAAAAGTCTATTTTAAAATTTGTAAGAAAATATTTAACATAATAAGGTGATGAGTCAGAGGTTTTAGAAAGCTAAAAAGGGAAGATGTAGTTTAAAAATGCACCTTTTAATTTTTTTAGCTACATCTGACTCATGACATATAATGTATTCTGCTAAGTTCAAAGTTTTCTCTTACAAAGAGAGTTTTATGAAACAACTCTTCTTCAGACTGTTTTTATTTCAATTATAGTAGCAGGTTTTGGAGTTTAAATCATTAACAACCTCTGAGTGAACTTTTATCCAAATGACTGCAAGTCATAAAGAGAACAGTCCTCTTTCACCAAGTACCTTTTGTGCTGGAGTGAGACCCATCCTTTTCTGTTTCTCCCCTTTATGTCTCTCTTTGAAGAAGAATGTGTGATTTGTAAAGTAATGACAGTATGTATCAGTTAATGAAAACTGCTATATTGCACTCATAATGCAAACTGGAATTGCTTCAGGGTTAGCTTCACGTACCTGCATTATAGCAGGAGAAAAAGTAAATTTCAGAAGTCAAGATTGCTGTGTGTACTGTAGGAGTATCATGTAGCAGTTAAAGCAACCATCAGGGGTGACCTAATCTTATTTTTCCCCCTCTGTGAAGGAGCTGTAATTTTCATTTAGGCAGCATTTTCCAGTTTTAACTCCACTGGACACTCCAAAACTGGGCACTTACTCCATCTAGTTATTGATTTCACCATATGTTATCTTTTTATTTTATTTTTTTGGTTACTTTTATTGGACTGTTTTTGGAGAGTGTGTGGAAGACTGTAACCTCCACAGACTTAAGGTGATGGGGTGAGAGAGCACTTCTTTTGGTGACAAAAGCCTGAAGATTTTTAAAGAGAACAAAACGGAGTTTAATAAACAAAAGAGAGTTAAAAAGAAAAGCCGATTTCCTTTTTAAAAATGAGTAAGAATAATGAACTAATCGTTGTTTAAAGAGTGGGGAAAACTTTTTTCCCCCTAGATGTGGCGAATAGCGGGATAAATTCGAAGAACTCCATCCCACCCCCGCACGCGCGCCCCCCATTCTTTCCAGACAGAGCGGTTGCAAATCCCAGGCTGAGTCCGCCCTGGGAGCCTTAGGGCACCTTCCTCTTTGCTCTGTGTGTGTGTGTGTGTGTGTGTGTGTGTGTGAGTGTGTGTGTGCGCGCGCGTGTGTGTGTGTGTGTCTAGCTCTCCCTCTTTCCTTCAGTCTGTGCCTGTGTGTGTGTGTGAGTGTGTGTGTGTGACAGAGAGAGAGCGAGCGCGAGAGGAGAGAGAGAGCGAGAAAGAGAGAGAGAGAGAGCGAGAAAGAGAGAGAGAGAGAGCGAGAGAGCAAGAGAGCGAGCTGTGAGCTGTGCTGCCGCCGCCGCTGCCCTTTGATCCCGACATTAGTGTTAGGGGCTCGGAGACACAGAGCGCGGCCATAGACACCGCCGCACCGGCACTCATTTATTTATACCTCCCATCACACTCGCGAGCATAGGACACACACACACAGACACACGCACTCACACCTATTAGATCCGTTTCCATTGAAGAATATTACGCTCGGGGACAAGCCAGGTGCACGACCAAAAATTAAAAAAAAAAAAAAAAGGGAAAAAAGAAAGGAAAGAAAGAAGAAAACCCCTCTTCTGGCTCCAGGAAACAAGCTTCAACCCATTGCACACACCGGAGAGAAGGGGTTTCCCCCTGCCCGCCCGCTCGCCCCCCAACTACCTCCCAGCTCCTGCCAGTGTCTGCTTCTCTGCCCCCACGGGGGTTTATTTGATCTCACATTAACCAAGGAGGAGAATGTGAGAAAAGGGGGAAAATGCCCAGGAGGAAGCAGGAGCAGCCCAAGCGCCTTCCCTCACGTAAGTCATCCCTTCTCCACCTCCTCTCGTGCCATTTTCTCGCCCTCCCTCTCCTCTTTCCCCTCCGCAGCCTCCTCCGTTGTTTTCTGCATTAGTTTAGGGTTACAGAGGTGAAACTGACAAAGACACAGCCCGGGTTACTCCTCGTTTAGGTCTATGCTGAGGCAGCCATGTTGGTGATGATCAGCCCCGTGCCCTTTCTATTCTCTCTCTCTTTTTCTTTCTTTCTCTCACCCCCCCTCTTTTTTTCCTTGAGATCGGGCTTTTTTCCTTTTCCCTCCCCCTCCTCACTCCGGGTTGCTGGGGGGAGGGGGCAAGAGAAGGGAGGAGGGGAGTAGTGTGGATGCCGGTTTTTTTTTTTTAAATCGAGGGTGGAGGGGAGGTGGGAGAGGTTGGAATCTTTAAAAAAAAAATTCCTTGCGGATCACAGTGCCTGAGGGTGCGGGGGTCGGGGCGCGCAGGGGGCTGGGGGCCGTGACATGGCGTTTGGGGGTGTCGGGGCGAGGGCGCGCGGCCGCCTGCCGGGTACAGGATCCAGGGAGAGGTCCGTCTCCGGCTAAAGGTTGCGCCGGGGTTGGTCGGCCCCGGAGCCGGCGGCGGCAGCGGCGGCGGCAGGAGCAGGAGGAGGCGGAGGTGGAGGAGGCGGCGGCGGAGGAGGGGAGTCGGGGGCGGGCGAGGCGGGAGAGGCTGGGAGGGTGTGGGGGCTCCGCACACAAACACACGGGTACACACGCGCCGCCGGGCGGCTGCTCCCGCGGCGCCGGGGCGAGGGGGCGCGCCGGGGCGCGGGGGGCGCGGGGCGGCCGGGCGGGGGGCGAGGCCGGGCAGCGGCGGGCGGATGTGGGGTGCGGGAGCTGCGCCGAGGCGGAGGCAGGAGGCAGGGCGGCTCGCGGCGCGCGAGGTCCCTGCAGAGCCGAGGGGAGGGAGGAGCAGGGCTCCTGGCCGCAATAAAATGCGGGGTCAGTCGGAGCAGACGGAGCCGGGCGAGACGGGCTCTCAAACCCCCCTCCCCGGCGAGCCTGAGCAGAGTCCAGGACTAAAGTGCATCACAGCCCTCCCCGGCTGCAGCCACACACACCAACTGGAGACACACACCCGCCGGCACGGCCCGGTCCCCTTCCCCTCCTCCACCCGCGCCCCCGGTCCCTCTCCGCCCTCCCTCCGGCTTTTCTTTGCGAGACTCTTAACTTTTCCCCCACTCCCTCTCCAGCTCTCCCCCCCACCCCCCAATCTTTCTCCGCTTTGAGTGTTCCGAGATGCTGCTAAAGCTAAAAGTGAAGGAGAAAGAAGCAACTAAAAATATCCCCCGGGGCCGCCCGGCTCCTTGAATGCAGGGAGGAGGGGGCAGGGGAGAAGGCATGGGGCGGGGTGACGGGGAGGAGGGGACGCCGGAGGCGCCGGAGGGAGGGGTCGGGGGAGACGGAGGGTCAATTTCTCTTCTCTCCCCCCGCACTGCTCCCCTCTCCCGGCGGTTTGGCGCTGCTGCTCGGAGCCCGATCCTGCAAAACCCGGGCTGGGGGCGGGAGCGGAGCCGGAGCGCCCGCCCGCCCGGGTGTCAGGCCGACGTGGTCGGTCACCTGAAGTTCACGGAGGGTGGGGGAAGGGTTAAGGTTATGGTGTCTCAGGCTCGGGTTGTGTGTGAGCGTGTGCGTTTCCGCTGCAGACAGGCAGCGCGATCGATCTCCCCCTCGCGAAATCTCCGCGGCGGTGCCGGCCCGGGGGACGGGCAGGGGGCGCGGGTGGCTCGGGCCAGGCGCCCCTGCGCCTCCGTGTCACCCGGGCCGCGGCCGAAGTGGCGAGCAAGGGCACTTGCAGGCAGCCAGCTCCGCAAACATTCCTCTTTCTTTCCCCTTCCCGGTACGCAGGAGTCGACGCACAGGGCTTGGGTTGTGCTTTTTTTCCCCTTCCTTTAAAAAAAAATGCCCCTGTGCAGTCCTTTCTTCGCCTGCCCGCTAGAGGTTCTGAGGATAATATCACATATGTAATATATATGCACAGAAAAGCATTCGCAGGCGGCTGCGTGTGTAGGGAAATTTTGTGCGAGGAAAAAGAAGGCGGCGGAGTCGGGGAGGGCGAGTTGGGAGGCTCCGCGCTGCGATTCACAGAAAACTCGCAGCAGTTGGTGGAAGTGTTCCGTGCACATGGCCGGCCCGCCGCAGTTCCCAGCTCTTTTCGGGGGCGTGTGGGGGCAGGGAGGGGAGGCAGGGATCCTGGGGGGGTGTCGGGGGAGGCTTGCCCTGCTCGGACAAAATGGGCTTCAGTGTTCTCTGCGAACTTGCCCTTAGATGGCAACTTTGGGAGCTGATGAGCTTGTGTGCGAAAACCAGGGCGGTGAGGTTATTTGGTCATTTTCCTTTCTTCTCTTTGAAAAAAAAAAAAGAAGAAGGAAAATGTTGGCGGGGTTAGAGGGAGGGTAGGAGGAGAGAAGGGATTTGTATCTGTTCGGTTGTGACGGAGATGGAACGCCTTCCCTCCCGTGGTGTGTAGTGGAGTCGGGCAGCTGCAGCCTGCCCTGCTGGTGACCTTGACCCTGACCTCGTGCGACTACCCTCTCCGTCTGAGAGGAAATTCAGGCTCCATTTTAGCTCATGTGTTCGGTGGGCCTCTCCAGCGCGCAGGGGCCTGGCGATTAAGTTGTATTTTGAAAGTGGGCTCTCTAATTGAATACTGTTACCCACTCGGTTAAAAAAAAAAAATCGACTTCTCCTCCAGTCACATAAAACCACTTTTACTGAAGTAAGAAGCAATTACCTTTTGGAAACCCCGTAAAAGTCCCTCCAGTTTTAAAAGGCAAGCCCATTTGCGAAGCTTTTCTCCACTTACCTTTGCTTTGAATGGATTTTTGTGGATGTGTGCTGCCTGTTTTAAGCATGGTTTACAGATGTTTTGTAAGCAGTTTGCATTTGAGCTGAGAGCAGTTTCTGGACAAATGGTGTGTTTTGCAGTTCTGACACAGTAACCCAAGTCTTGCTAAGTGCTGAGTGAGTCTTAAGGAACTTGCAGTGGTGTGGATTTCGGTAAAATTAGTGTTAATTTATATTTAGTGTAGAATATAATTGTAGTCCTCAGTTCTAGTTTTAATGCTAAGCTCTTTGTTTATTTCTTTGTTTATGCATGGCGCCAGGATTTTCTTTTTCCCCTGGAGAACCGTTTTGTATGACTGAAAATATAGTGAGTTGGGGATTAAGATTGCCCTAATGGAAGTCATCCCGAGTTTTTAAGAAGTTATATAGGGGCAGCTTGAAATTTCACAGTTAAAGGAAGGAGTGATGTGTGTGGCTTTTAGGGTGGGAAGGGTCAGAGGGGATCTGAGATGAGGAGGATTGTTTTTGAAACCAAGGGGCCTTCTGAATAGATGATAACAAGTGGTTGAGAGCCACTTTTGATATGATGTTCAAAAAATTTAGAGAACCTGTAAACACACATTTAAGAAGTTCCAATTAGAATACAAGAAAAAAAAACTTGTAAAACCGAATCATCAAGAAATTTGGAATGTTTTCCACTTTGTCTTAAGCCCCCCCCCTTGCCTCTGTGTCCGCCCCCCACATAAACCATTGCTACTAATAAAGTCTTTCTGTATGTTATAAAATATGATACTAGCCAGCCGCAGTGTGGCTCTGCGAAGCCCACAGTTCCCCCACTCTATAGCGCAGACACCAGGGAACCTGGAAGTTCCGCCCTGGAGTAGATTAGTCCTGGAAATCCAGACTAGCACTGAGTATTATCTGATACCAAGTCTGGGGTGAGCCTCAGCCCCTGGCACGGAGTCCCAGCAATTCCCCAGGCTGGGCTTCGGCCTGCTAAGGTTTCCTAGCTCCTTCTGTTCAACCAGACACCCTTGGGACTGTTCGGAACCGAATTAGCTTTGGGGATGGGCGAGCCTTTAACCTGACGCTACTAACCTAAGCGTTAGATTTCTGATTTAAAATTCTCCACAGTCGTTTCTTCCTGGGCCTCTGAAGTAACTGTGTGTGTTTGTTTTTGTTATATAGGCCTCATACATATGCAGAAAAACAAATGGCCTGTCCCTATAGAGTTGAATGGTGACCCTACTGACTGCCAATCAAAAATGCATGCTGCACTAGCTTTTGGAGGTGACCCCCAACCAAGGGCGTTAAACTGTTTTTGAGAAGTGGTTTTAAACACTATTATTCAAAATAAAGCCTTTATTTCTTGGCCTAGAGCAGTAATGATCATTTGGGGGTTTAAATCTGATTCTGTTGCCATTGATGTTTCTTCTACAAAAGTTCTTTCCGTGAACAAGGTCCAATACCATGTTCAGAAAACGTCCTAGAGGTCCTTTGAGCTATACCGGTGCTTATCTTTAGCAGAACCCTGAAATGCGTAGTTTAAAAATGTTGGTCAGTCTAAGCAAGAGGAAGAGAGGGAAACTGATACTGTGACTGTTTGCCAGGCCTGGGGCCCAGGCTTTTAGGAACATCACTGCATTTGGGATCACAAACTGGAGCGGGAGAGGGAGGTGTTTGTTGCATCTGGAAATCCTTTTACCGTTGGTGCCCTAAGCACTTTGAAGATTTCATCTTTAGCTTCCACTTACCCCTAAACGTGGATGAGTTTAGCTCCTGTTCTGTTTATCATTGGAAAGCTGCCTGATGCTTATTCCCCAGAGGGAGCACAAAAAAAAAAAGTTCATAAAACTGTTGTTTTGTTATTCTAGCATCTTCACTGTTGACTCAGTTGTGGGTCGAGCCCGAAACAAGTTATTGTCTCCTTCGTGAAAAGAACTTTAAAAATTCTCTCCTGCTTTCTAGTAAAATTGGGAAGCAGAATGACTGAAAAGCAGCAGGGTCCCTTATTTTTATATTTTCACAAGTCTTTATAGGTCTATTGAAAGTTAAAGGATAGAAGGTCGAACTTTTCCCTTTACTTTTATTGATTTTTTTCAGTGACCAGGTAATACCTCCTGACTATGACAGGAACCATGGAAAAATTTTTTCAAGACTGAAATAGTAAAGTATTTCACTGTTGATGAATCTGAGGTACCACAAGGCAGGCTTGGTGGATGCTGGGCAAAAATGCCTGTTTTCCCAGGAGACCTCCATGTATTCCTAAGCACATTCAGTAGGGTACACTGAGCTTTGCTATTAAAGAAGATGACTCAAAATCGCACTCCTTTCAGTGCTTCAGGATAGTTTTGAACAAAAAACATTGACTTTAAATTTGTCTTCATGTTACCATCTCGCTCTGGGAATGACACAGCTGGTGCAAGTTGACAGGTCTCCTGCACAAAGTGTTAATAAGTCACGTTGGAAAAGTATAAATTGGACAGCTTTTGGCCAGTGATAGAGCTTGCTGTGCATTTGAGTTATTAGAGTCTTTGAATGGCTTCTGTTAGAAGAGTTCCTAGGGAGGTGTGGAAAATCTTTATCTTGTGAGGCTTATAAAATTAGATGGACAGAGGTGGTGGAAACATCCAAGGGTTCCTGTTGTGTTGGTGGAGTAATCAGGCAGGCTTCTCCTGCGGGCAAAAGTTGGTTTAAAATACAAGGAATCCTATGAATGTCAAGATGTTCTTACACGAGAGACCGAATTCGAAATGTGCAGTACCTGGTGGGGTCAGTCAACCAGTTTATTTAGTAATCCCAGTATTTTGGGTTCAGATCGTGTTGGAATGATTTAGTTTCTCAAAAGAGAAAAATTTATCCAGGATCAGTCACCCTGGTCACATCGTGCAAGGTGATGTCTTTGGATTCAAAGGTGACAAGGTACATAGGGAGTGATGGGGGAACTGAAATTGGCATGGTGTACAAAGTTCCCTTGGTTTCTGATTGGTCAGTAATGCTCTCCGTGGAAGCTGAGGGCAGGATATTGCTGAGAGGGGGTTAATACACCCTTTCACCTTCCTTTTTTTGAAAGTTGCCTCGTCCCTCCTACACTCTTCCTTTTGAAATATCTGTCGGAGTGTTAGAGTAGCAGGACGGAACACAGACAACAGGCTGGAGCTGATCTCTCCATTCTGAGTGATGTCTTCGTAATTTTCTGTACTTTGATCAGACTGATCACAGAACAGGATGAGAGTGTGACCTACAAAATAGGACTTTGGGGGGCGTTCGAGGCTTTCTAGCAGAAGGTTTTACAAGACTGTGAGCTTTGAGTTTCCTCTTATCCAAAAGAAATCCAGACCAGGCCTAGTGATGGAAGAACATGTGGTTTTTTTGTTTGTTTGTTTTTGATTTTTTTTAAATCAGATTTCGTTACTATTTTGTCCTAGTAATGGCAGTCTAGAATCACATTTTAGAAATACAGATTGTAAATGAAGCAGCTGTGTCCTCTTTCTGATGGGCTCTTTTCTATTTCATATTTACTAGGTGTCGCTCAGTAATTCATACCATCGAGGGCCACGTGTACAAAATACTTTATGGTTCATGGTCACTGAAATGTCTTTTGTCATATTTTTATAAGAAACGAATGTGCAAAGCGCAGACCTTAGACTTAGCTAACAGGCTAGATGGGCTGAAGTTTCTAGCCACTTTCTCCCTTCTGTTTAGGAGCAAGTTTTGAATTTCTGTCCTCTGTCTGTAACTTACATTTTTATGATATTAGAGAATAATGTATGACTAGGTGCTGAAGCCGGGGCCTCTCAGGTGACTCTTATCATTCCCCAAGGACCCACCTTGGGATAGAATTGCTGTACCTACAAGGTAGTTTCATAAATTAAAATCAGACTGTGGCTTGATACTAATCTTCAGCTGCATGGGTGCACATTGCTGTTTATTTTATAAAAGTCAGCTTCCCTGCCTGTACACACTTACATACACACAGACACACACACACACATACACACACACACAGAGGCTGCACTGTAGCTAATTTTATAAAATGTACAGTGATACACGCCCACAGTCTGAAATCAGCCTGTGGCCTTTAGCAACTCTGCTTTTCACAGACTGACCCAGGGTTATATCAAATGCAGCAGATTCTGTGCGCCTAAAAAGGATATTGTTTCCAGCCATCCATTCCCTTCTGATTAAAAAACAAAGCTCCACTGCTGAAGTTCTTAAATGACTAAGGCTTAGGTACTCTGCTTCTGTTTTTCCGAAAGTCCAAATTCAGCCAAGTGTGGTCTACCAGCAAGGAAGAAATGCATGGACTGTCCCTGAGGCTTGGGCCTGCAAAAGCAGACTCAAATAATCCTTGTCTCTCCTTCTCTCTCTCCGTCTTTCTTGTAATTTCTACGTGGGACAGAAAAGTGGTTAGGCCCCATTAGAAGTGAGGTGTGAAGGAGAAAAGAGGGAAGAGAGAGATGTGGATCTCGGGGTGACCTGTTTCGAGTGCTCCGAAGAGGCTGGCCTTCAGAGGGGCCTGGAGCGGGCGAGGGAGATGGTCTTTTACATGACTGATGAGCAACACCCTGCTTATCTGCGCCTTTGAAACAAGCTACTGGACTGTGGAAGGTGATAGATTTTCCTGAAGTTCCATAGTGCCAGTGTCTTAGGATGCCTGGTGGTGTATTTTTAAAAGCTTTTGCTGTTGTCTGGTAACGAGAGGGAGAAAATACCGTGTGATTTTTGCCCTCTTTTCCCTCTGTCTGTTGGATATAGTATGACTTAAGTGAAAACAGAGACCGCACACGCCTTTTAAGTTCACAGAGAAGTGGTCAAGTGTACAGGCCGTGGCGCCAGGCTGTTTAGATCCAAGCTCTGCCGCTAACAAGCTGTGTGACCTTGGGCAAGTTACTTAACTTCTCTGTCCCCTAGTTTCTTCATCTTTCAATAGTGATAATAGTTCCTATATCTTAGGCTTATTGTAGGGATTCATTGAGTAAATGTGTAATAATCAATATCATTACACACCCCAGACCATGTCTAATTAGTGGCTGCTTTGCAGAAGGGGCTCAGGAAGGCTTAGCTATTATTAAGTATGTGAAATAAGTTCCCATTTGCTGAGTTTGTGATTAGACTACAGGCATTTCTGACTTAGAACTTTTTGGTGAGGTCTGTGCTTTTTTTTATTATTTTGAATTTTTTTCCATAGATCTCATAGAGTAATAATATGATATGGTAAAATTCTTTTATAAGGCTCTGTAATAGGGCTTGGCAAGTACTTGTTTCATAGGCCAACAGTATTACTTAGAGTTTACTAGAGGAACAAGTTCCTGTGTGTGTATGATTTGACCTGAATTATATCTAAATTGTATGACTGAGTTTTAGTGTAAAGTGAGGCTAGTAAATCCACATTCACAGACTCACAGTGAGATTTTCAAAAGAGAAAATAGGTGTTTAATAAAAGTTTATGTATTTATTTATTTACCAGTCAGTCCACTGATTAAAATTACCTGGGGGGAAATTTCTGTTGGGATTTCCATGTGTTAAACAGGTAATAGTTCACGTTTTGCACGGAAAGGAGCCGGTCTGCTGTTTCTAATTGCAGAGAACCAACGCAAGAGAACACATTAAATGAATTTGAAAAGAAGGATGTGTGTGTGTGTGTGGGGGGGGGGGTGTTGTGTGTGTGTTATAGATCATATCAGAGGTCCCAAGCTAGTGGCCTACTGGTATGTTTTGCCTCATACAGTCTGTTTAAACACTCGAGACAGAATTTGCAAATGGGCAGTTTCACATAAAAATCCAGATTTCCAGCTTCTTTTGAAAACTTGGACGAGCCAGCAGCACCCGGCCACCTCCCCACATGGCAGCAATCTGCTGCAGTCGGTGGCGGCAGTCCCCTTCCCTGGCATGTGCTCGCCAGTCTGTCACAGTTCCTACCACTGGGCTGCCTTGTCCCCGTCTGCACGGACACCTGCGCGCCTCCCTCAAGCGGCTTATCTCCCGGCCCCTGCGGGCGTTTGGGTTAGAAACTGTTCCACATTCCCCAACATTCTGGGATCTTCTAATTTGTCACCGAGGCGAAGGTACTGCCAGCCATATTCTATGGCAATGTCAGGGAGCAGTCTAGGTAGGGTAGGGATTAAGATCGTGGCACCAGACACCTGAGTTCCATCCTGGCTGCTGCACATTTTAGCTGTGACCTTGACAAGTGACATGACTGCAGTTTGCCACTTGTTTTCTCATCTGTAGGTTGGGAGAACATTGTAGGCTCTATGGGAAATAAGTGAGCTCATACGGGTAGATACTTAGATGCATATCTGGCACATAGTATGTGTACAATAAATGGCGGCCACATGAATAGACTCGAGGTGTGAATTCCTTTCAACTAAGGGTCTCAGTAGTATTGCTTGAACTGTGCTGTAATCAGTCAGTGACAATGATTGCTGCCTGTCAGTTTCTGATCACCATCGGCCAGCCTGGTGGTTCTCCACCCTGGCAGCACATTTTAGCCACCTGGGAGATTTTAAAAGCACAAACACCCCCTGAGATATAAATTTAATTGGCCCAGAGTGGAACTTGGGCATGGACATTCTTAAAAAGCCCCCTGGGTGAGGACCCCTGAACTAACCAGAATGCCCACTCTGGGCTGATGCTATTTCAGCCAGAAATAAAGACATGTAGATTTTGAGTCTGGGCAGCTAACTGATGAGAATCTGTTAGACTCTTAAAACCTTAAAAAAAAATAGCCCATGGACCTGAGTAATTGACTGCAGCTCCTCCAGATGGGAAACCATTGGTTTAGAGAACGACCTGTACTAAGCAAGAGATGCTGTCACCTTCTCCCACCATGATCACCAGGGTTTCTCACTAGCTATGTGACCTTGGGTAAGTCACCTAACCTCTCTGTGCTTACGTAGCGCCATCTTGTAAAATAGATAATGGTGCATTAGCCACACCTTCTACTTATATAATGCTTGTTGTCCACAAAACATTGTCACTAATATCATCTGCCTGGGAGGCGGGCAGGCAAGGGGCCTTTCTCTAACCAGTCGGACAGAAGTAGGAACTGAGCCACAGAGAGGAAGAAACTAGCTCGAGATCACCAGAGCGAGAGGTATCAAGGGCTGGACCATGTGCGGGTCTCTCGAGGCTCAGAGCTGCTCCGAGGTCTCTGAGGCCTTCATGGGGTCCGAGGACCTGGAGAACACGCCTTCACCACCTGCACCCCGTCTCAGAGTCCCTCCACGACAGGAGAACCTCTCAGGTGCTGATGGAGCATACACCTTGCCCTGTAATTCATGGAGACTTATGCCACTGATAATATTTCTTTCCTCAAAGATTTATTTTGACCTTAGACTAAGCCGAGGGCAGTCAAATAGAGTCACATGCAGTGATACTTTCTGGAGTCTGGATTATGTGCTCCCTGTGGGGAGCACTGCCTTCCTGTGATGACCTAGAATGCTGAGTTGTTTTCTAACCTGTGCTTGTTTGGCCCTACTTGTTAACCCAACAGTCCTCACTAGAGCAGGAAACACAGCTGTATTTGGGAGGAAACAAAGTGTGGGACACCCTACGCTTCAGGAAATATTCCTGAAAGCGCTGTATGATTTCTCCCTTCCAGGGGAAAGCAGACCTCGAATAGTCACTTACTGGTTTTTAATCTGACCTTAAGACAGAGGGAAACCAAATTATAGTCAGCTGCTTTCTGACATTTATAGGAAGAGAGGAATTTCATCATCTCAAAGTAGGGTTTGGGTTGGCTAGACTACTAGATCATAGAGGTGCTGGGTATCAAATACATGTTGATAGATGAGAAAATATGCACAAAGGAGAAGAAAAAAACACATGTATTTTAAATATGACTTAAGTGTACTCCATACGGCTGGAACCATGGAAATCACAGATATTCGTTCTGTTTATTGATTTATTTTTAAAAATCCAAATGGGCTTTAATGATAAAAGGAGTGCATGCTTAGTATAAATGATTAAAGCAATTTAGGAATGTTTAAAGTAAAATGTGAAAGTCCCCTCTCTTAGCTCCCGCCCCTAGAGATAACCACTATCAATCAACAAGCAATATTTCAAATTCAACCATCATTTGAAAAATGGATGCATTTCAGCAGAGTTGGCTGAACTAATGTAAGCACTGAATTCAAGACGAGGGCGGTAGCGCTGGCCTTGGGAACTGATGAGATCTCACGTGCGGTAGTGAATCCCAGATTGGGTGCCCCGAGTTAAACGGGGAAATTGATAAACTCCTGACCAGAAGGGAGGCAACCAGAATGTTGTAGGCTCTTGAAATCATCGTGCGAGGAATTCATTATTAAGGCAATCGGGGGCGCTTAATTCCAAGATAAGAGTGAGGGTGGGTCAAAATCATGCATGGTAACAACATCAAATATAAGAAGTTACGTCAAGTGAAAAAGGGAGTAGACTTTCTCTGTATTGTCATTCGTCCTAAATTCTCACCTTGTGTCTGATAACTGATACTTGAATCATCCGTTCATATCATTCATTCATTCAAACAGCAGTAACTGGGTGCTTCTGTGCCAGGGATTTGTGCTCTGTGGAGCTGAACAGAGTGTGGTCCCTGCTTGCAAAGATCTTAGAGCCAAGCAGGCAGAGAAAGAGATGGAAACGAATAATTAGAATTTGGCTCAAAAAGTATTTTCATAGATTTCTGAAATGCTGAGCTGAAAACAGACAATAGGACCGATAGGGTAGAAGTTAGAGGGAAGATAACTTTGATTTCTTAAGATAAGGGACTGTTGAATAAATAAAACTGCCCAAAAATGAAACAGAAGATCTTGCGTTTATGAAGAAGCTGGTTCAGCCACCTGTCAGGGGTGGTTTTCTAAGGACTGCAAGTACAGAGAGGGTGAGGTGCGGAGGAGAAATGTTGGGCTCTAAGCTTGTTTAATATTTTGAGAAAGAAGTCTACCAGGCAAATGCTGCTTTGCTTGGTTTCGATTATAAAATGGGACTCTGCTCCTACAGTGGGGGAAAACATCTTTCAATATACTGAACTGAACGCCTTTTGGGAATAAGGGTACATGCATGTCACGTACACACATAGTATCAACTTAGATAAGTGAGGATTTGATACTCTAAGGATTTGATCACCTGAGAGCTGTAGCCCCTACATAGTGCTTATTCATTAACAAAAAGTTTTGAGATTTGCAGATAACTAACTATTATATATAAAATCAATACATACCAAGTTTCTTTCCTGTAGCACAGGGAGCTATGTTCAGTATCTTGTAGTAACCTATAATGGAAAAGAATATGAAAAGGAATATATGTATGTAGATGCCTGACTGAAACATTATGCCGTGCACCAGAAATTGACCCAACATTGTAAACTGACTATACTTCAATTAAAAAAAAAAGAAATTTTAAAAAAAGGACAAATTTTGAGTGTTTACCTGGCTCATAAAAGTTGTATAGAATGCAGTCTCTGCTGACAGTCCTTTCAAATGTTGACACAGAACAGTCAGAGGATAATTACAAATCAGTAAGCTAACAGGTGTGAGACAGTATCATATGAATTAGATACGTAAATGTTTGAGGAAGCAGAGTAAGAATGATGGGGAAAAAATTCTTGGAGAGGAGTGATACCTAAAGCATCTTCAAGAATGTGATGGCTTTAATCTTGAAAGGAGAATTTCTAAGCAAAAGAAGTAGCATTAGCCAAAAGAGACTGACATAAACCGAAAGTAGGCAGGAGACACTAAGAGAAGGAACTTTGTTGAACTAGGGGGACATATTGGTGATGTCAGGATAGAAGGTAGGGAAAATATCGTAGGAGCTGGCCCAGGTGATAAGAGATGATGATGATTAAGTTTAGTGGTTTGGGTACGACAGGAAATCAACTGAAATGTGGTAGTTTTTTCATTGTGATGTAAATAGAGGTGGAGGATAAGGATGGCCTGAAGGAAGAAATGGCCTTGTTAAGGAGGGAGACCTGCCCCAGTGATGGGCTTCTATGGGGCCAGGGCTGCAGACCCTCAGCCAAGGCTTAGCCCTGACCCTCTACTGCCCCTTCCTTACCTCTTTGGTTTCCTTTGACAAAGAAGCTCTAATGCGGTGCCTGCCTTTGCAGGTCAATAAGTATGTGATAGTTATAATAATATATCTAACGTGCATACATATATAATGAAGTATAGTGGTTAAGTGAACATTTGTAAACCTACTGCTCAACCTGACAAATTTCAACACTATCAAACATCTCCTTTACTATTCTCCTGCTACCTGTTCTCATTATCCTAAATTTTCTGTTTATTGCTCCCCCTGCTTTTTTTTTAATTGAAGTATTGTTGATTTACAATTTGTGTTAGTTTCCAGTGTACAGCATAGTGATTCGGTTATAGTTTTATATATAGATTCTTTTTCATATTCTCTTTCATTATAGGTTATTACAAGCTATAGAATATAGTTCCCTGTGCTGTACAGTAGGACCTTGTGGTTTATCTCTCTTGTATATAGTAGTTTGTACCTGCTAATCCCAAACTCCTAATTTATCCATCCCCCTACTTTCCCCTTTGGTAACTGTAAGTTTGTTTTCTATGTTTGTGACTCTGTTTCTGTTTTGTAAATAAGTTTATTTGTGTCATTTTTTTAAGATTCCACATATAAGTGATATCATATGATATTTGTCTTTTTCTGTCTGACTTAACTTCACTTAGTATGACAATCTCCAGGTCTATCCATGTTGCTGCAAATGGCATTATTTCATTCTTTTTTATGGCTGAGCAATGTTCTATTGTGTATATATGCCACAACCCCCTTGCTTTTTCTCTGTAGCTTTACCGTATTTGGTTTTGCTTGTCTTTGAAATTTATAAAAATGCAAATGTAAAAATATAAAAATAAAATAACAAATAGCATGCATTCTGCACCTTGGATTTTCATCCAGCTGTTATCTTTGTGAGAGGACTCACGTTGATGCACGTAGCTGTGGTGCATTCATTTTTACTGCTCCCTAGTGTTGTACTGTAGGAACATATCACAGTGAATGTGTGGTTTGTTTCTACTTTTTGCTGTTAGAACAGTGCTGCTGTGAACAAGCAAGTACACATCACTTGGCCTGAGTGAATATTTCTCTAAGACACTGGTTCTCAAATATTTTGATCTTGGGACCTACTAAAAGCTATTGAGGACTCCAGAGAGCTGTTGTATGCATGTATCATATCTATCTTTATATAGCATATTAGAGATTAAAATTGAGAAATTAAATATTTTTATTCTTAAAAATAATGGTTATTACCTATTATGTGATAATTATAAATGGGATATTTTTATGAAAAATGCCTTTTTCCAAAAAATTTAATGAGAAGGGTAATATGATTTCATACTTTTACAAATCTGTTTAATGCCTGACTTAGAAGATGGCTAGGTTCTCCTATCTGCTGCTGCATTCGATCAGTTGCAACGTGTTGTTTCGGATGGAATAGACGAAGACAATCTGCCTTCACACTGATAGGTAATAGCCTTTACGACTATTCTTTGATACTGTGCCAAGGCTCAGAAAGAGGGAGCTTCTTAAAGCTACCTCTTAGCTTAGTTAGTTGTAATGTGGAATCTGAAAGCATTTTGATGAAATTTTTGTATTCTGTTACATTAAAATCTACTAGTCTGTATTGCACGTTTTTGGGGTGAGGGAGAGGCAATTAGGTTTGTTTGTTTGCTTGTTTATTTAATAGAGGTATGGGGGATTGAACCTAGGACCTTGTACGTGCTAAGCACACACTCTGCCACTGAGCTATGTGCCCCCCCAACCCCACATTGCACTTTGAATGGATCATCCTGTATGTACCATCACACCTGGGTCATTTGGAAGATGCTGGCTCCCTGAGTTATGTAGATCTACCAAATGTTGATACATTTCATTATACAACAGAACAAATTTATTTTATTTTATTTTAATTTATTTATTTTTTACTTTTTTTTTTTTTTTACCCAGACTTAATCTATGTTTATTCTTTTTTTTTTTTTCCCCTGGGTGGGGAGGTAGTTAGGTTCATTAATTTATTTATTTTTTCAGAGGAGACACTGAGGATTGAACCCAGGACCTTGTGCTTGCTAGGCATGCATTCTACCACTTGAGCTATATCCTCTCCCCAAGAAGAAATTTATTAATGTCAACAAGGATCTATTTGAAAAGTCTGTATTGGGAAGCTGTCAAGTTCACAGAGCAGGATATACAGGTTTTCCAAAATTTGAAGCCTTGCTTGAAAGCTTGAGTTTTATCTTTGGCTACAAACATGGTCGATTTTTCCTTAAAGCATCAACTTTACTTCTTTCTTTCTCCGAGAATGACTCTGCCAAGTACTCAAATTTGAATGACCATAGTCTGTCAGTTATTATTTTAATGAAAAGTGATAGTTCATGAAAAAAGTGGCTAGTTCAGCTCCCAGCTCAATCACACATGTCCTTTCCCTTGAGATGGCCATTGTACTGTGGTCATGGCCAAAGTGCTTTTATGCATACATTTCATTATATATAATAGTTTTTAAAAGTTTATTCAAGGGTCAGTTTTTAATAAAAATAATTTTTAGGGCTGCTTCATCAAAGATATTCTTTTTTTAGCATTTTTGCCATATTTTATTTATTTATTTATTGTTTCATTGAAGTATAGTCGATTTACAGTGCTGTGTTAGTTGCTGGTGTACAGCATAGTGATTCAGTTGTACATATATATATTCCTTTTCATATTCTTTTTCATTAAAGGCTATTACAAGGTATTGAATCAGACATTCTTAAGTGAAACTGGCACGGTTGCTGTGTGTGTTTGTGCGTTTTTACTGTGAGTGTGGTGGTAAAGTACAGGGATTACTAGTATGGTTTGGTGCCACTGCCTTAATTCAAGCTAAGGGGCCAATATTTTACCCGGCATTGCTTTGGTGTCATCAGTGCAAGTGTCAACAGAGTGAAAAAGGTAAATAACACCTGGGTATTCTTATGAAAGCAGCTTTAATCCCGAGGGTCTCTGAGAGGGTCTCAGAGACCCCTGCAGCTCCACAGACCATGCTTTGAGAAGCACCTCTCAGGTGTAGGAATGGAAATCCCAGGTCTTGGTGTTTGTGCTTCCTCAGCTTTACTTGATTATGTTATGAGGCAACCCTTTGTGACTATTTGCACTGAAGAACCCCAAAGGCAGGGAACCCCTATCTCACAAGGGTACTCAACCTCTATGAGATTTCTTCTAAGTATCTTCAAAGTCTTCTATTCTTCCTGCAAATTTGGATATAATACACCTGTTTGTTTTAAAATAAAAGTCATGTTTTAAGTGAACTTAGCAATCCAGTTACTTTTCTTCCCCATAAATATGTATGTAACAACATTGATCTATGAAGATGCACCTTGTTAATCCTGATAACCCCTTTAGAGAAGGTGAACTCTAGTGGGTACCACGGATCTAGTATGATCTTCCATGGAGAGTGCCTAGTTGAGTGTGCAGATTGCTGAGGTTTTCAGGCCCGGGGAGGTAGGAAGGCTTCTGGTCTTCTCGTGTTCCCTTTCTGGGCTACTGTCCATGAACCCACCCAGCCATAACAGCTACCTGGGTATAATCCTGCCTGCTGCCCTCTTCTCTTCCTTCCACGGCAGACTGACCACCAAGTCTGTTGATTCTACTTCCAAATTATCTCTCGAATTCCTCATGCCCACCCCCTGCCACTGCTTTAGTTGATTCTGCTTTCTCTCATAAGAATTGACATTTTTTTTTTTTTGGCCCCAGTCTCACCTCATCTTTCCCCCTGTGTAATCCAGTCGTCACACTGCCACCACTGGAGACTTTCTCATACACTCATGGAATCCAGATAATCCTTATGTAAGATCTTTTAGGCATTCTCTGGAAGGAGAAAGTTTGCTCTTCTTAGCAAAGTATAGAATATGCTTCATCATCTGAGCCCCCTTTCTTCTGCCCTCCTACGTATCCCTTATTTTAATCATATTGAGTGATCTGCTTTGCAGACCACCATACTTATATTTCCATGCCTTAGTGTATTCTTTTCCCTATGGGAAGTCTTCAACTCATCTGATTTGCCTGATAACCTTCTTCTTATCCTTCAACACTCAGTTCTGAGGAGTCTTTCCTGCACCCTGTCCTCTGCCACCATTGTCTTACCTACTGGGCAGAATCAGGCATCCCTTCCCCTGGTTCCCATGGGTCTTTCATAATACCAGTCCTGCTACATTATAACTGCTTATTCATCTCTGTCCTTGTTGACTGTGAGCTTTCTATGGGCATGGACTATTCCTTACTCATTTTTGTACACTCTTGCACGTAACAATACTTGGTACATAGTACGTGGTCAGTAAATATTGTTGAATAAATGAATGAAAGAGATTAAGAACAGGTCACAGAATCAAAGATGGGAGGTGTTCTATAAACATTGTTGAAGTATGAATGAAATTAAGCATGGGTCACGGAATCAAAGACACAGGAAGTAGTCCATAAGCATCGTTGAATCAGTGAATGAAGAAGCTAAGAATAGGGCACAGAATCAAAGGACTTTAGACGTAGAAAGGACTTGGGGGAACATCTCTTGCTGTCTTCTTATCTCAGAAATGAGCAATTGCTTTGCTTGAATTGTTGAACTAGGCTGGGTGGAGGTGATGAACCGGGCCACGAACACTCCCATAGATGTGGCTTAGAGATGACTGCAGAAGGTCACATGCTTCTGGAGGAGACTTGCTGAGAAGAGCAGAGGCCACGGCCGGCACCACAGGGGGATACCACAGTCTGAGTGCAAGGGCGCACTTTTGTGGTTGGACATCCGTGGCACATTCCAGACTGTAGAGTCTCCCCTCCATGACTGGCTGCCGCTCTCTCCCTCTCTGTCCTCAAACTGTGCCAAGACTGTAAGATTTTCCTGATGACTGGGCATATTCTACATCTGGATTCCATGCTCATAACAACCAGAAGTTTCCTGTGCTCTTTGGTTGAGGTGATTATGATATAGAGCTGGGTAGCAACATCAACAAATTTGAGGTAAGCTCTGCTGTTTTAAATACAGTGTTCTCCCAGCTGAGATTTCTAGGTGCCTGGGAGGGAGGGAAAGGGGGAAACTGTATTCACTGCGTGCTAACTCTGTGCCACGTGCTCTACTTACATGATTCTAATTTACCTTGACGAGAGCCCTGTGAAATTGCAGGTATCAGTATTCTGTCTATAAATGAGACAATCACCTGTCGATGGCAGGAGGGTCCAGGAGGCAGCCGAGGGGGATTTGAGTGGGATTGTCTGGTGACAAGGCTTGTGCCCTTTTGGTTTTGCTATGCTGCCTGATGTTCTAGAATTTTTTGTTTTTTAATAACTAGGCAGAACCTATTGTGGCCTCACTTTATCCATTTGGTAAATTCTTGAAGTGGCATATATGTCATGTACTTAAAAAGAAGAGAATCTGCAGTTTCTTAGTTTAGTGTTGTCTGTGCTCTGCTGTTTACACAAGCTTTGCCATCTCTGCAGGACCATGGGGTGTGGGAGAGGAAGCACGTGTTATCACCCTGCTTTATAGACTAGGGATCTGAGTCATGAGGGCAGAGGGCCTCACATCTGTCTGTTTCATCTCTGTGGTCCTAACACCCAGTCTGTGCTCTTGGTACTTGGTAGGCTCTCCAGTTTTTGTTAAACAAACATCAGGAGTTACATCCCTGGTAAGTTCCAAATTCAGACTGGAACCAGGTTTCTGAGTCAGAGCTCTGAGCTCTGTCCACTGCTAAAACACCCTGCTTTTCCCAGAGCCCTAAGCAGAGAGATAGAAAGATGCAGGAATGAACTCTCATTTGCCTGCATGGGATTTGGGAACCCTCTGATATGGCGAGCTGGTAGATTTCCACACATCTGAATAAGCACAGGTGGCCCCCTTGGAATAAGATCTCTTTCTTGTTTTTGTTTCTCGTCCTTCAGATATATCAGTATAGGATTTTAAATCCTTTCCTGTCTACCTGACACTTCCCAATAAAATGATTGGAAAAGGATTGGCTATCCAATAATGGATTCATGGAGGAAGAGCACCGTGAACATCCCTTAGATCATCTAATATAGTGTTTTTAAAACTAAAGAGGGAAAAAAAAATTCATGGAATGCTTTTTCTTTAAGGAGAGCTCCAGTGTATAGAAAGGATCAGAGCCAGGCTGCAGGTCAAGTGTGTGCTGGGGTGGGAGGTAGCTTTGGGTCCACACGACCACACCTTTCCCTGGGGCCCTAGGGACTTTAGAGGGTGTGTATAAATTTATAAGCTGCTGATCTAGCCTAACCCTTCATTTTACAGATGAAGAAACCAAAGGGCAGAGGCACATAGTGACTCACACAAGTGGCTGGATTAAGACGATGTTGATGAAACTTGTTGCCATCTGTCTGAGTTTCCAATACTGTTTTCAGCACCATTCTGTTTTTGTTGTAAAGAAAAATAACCTCTTCTTTCGAGCAAGGGTCAGCAAACTCTGGCCTGTTTTTGTGCAGCCCCTTAAGCTAAGAATGGTTTTCACATTTTTAAAGGGTTGTTTAAAAAAGCAACAGCAACAACAGAAAACAAAGAATATGGGACAGAGACCGTCTGTACACCACAAAGCCTAAAATATTTACTGTCTGGCCGTTCACAGAATAAGACTGCCGACCCTGCTTTACAGGATTCACTGCCGTTGACGTTAGTGTGGAAATACCAAAAGGATCTGGCTTTCTCTAAGTCACTTCAAAACATGTAGATTGAAAACAAAGCCTGAGCAGTTGAGAATATTTATATCAAAAAGCTTTTCAAAGGAAAGCTTTAAATTGCCCTGTACTTTTCCAGCCTCCTTTTTCAAATACCAGTTTTTGGTGGAAGATAAGCTAGTTTACTCAGTTCTTATAATAGTGGGAGAATATTGCAGCTTGTGAGCTGCAGACAGTTCTGAGCTCTATACGATGAAAGGGAAGTGGTGTGCTTATTCAAATACAGAATTTTACAGATCCCCAATTTATTAGACTCCTCCCACCCAGAAGGTTAAGAACAAGAGGAACTGACATAGGAACAGTGTAAGAAGTTACTCTCGAATAATGTAAGAGGTCACTCCCAGGAAATGCCGTGGTCTCTTTGGGGCCACCTATATGCATGTCAGAGGGATTTTTTTATTTTTGAGCATTTACCTTGGGGTTGACCCTTCATCTGAATTAGCAGTAGACATAGTCCCTGACCTCATCCTTGCCACGTGATGCATTTCCAGAAGCAATGAGCTTTGTTGGGAAGTGGAATGAGTGTTGTCTCCTCTGGAGTGTTGCTCATGGTGACAGACAACTAGAAAACAGTGCCAGGTTTCTTTCAAGTGAAAGATTTAGCGAAGTTTTCTTGGTGAAACTGCAAGGGGCATGCCTGCACAAAGTCCAGGAAGAAAGGAAATCACCCCTGAAATTCTTCAAGGAGAATTAGGTGGACAAAACCAGTGGACTCTGAGTCGTTCAGGGGCTGTTAATTTAGCTAAAGGGTATCCTGGCCCTTGGGATTGCCCGAGTTTGTTGGTTGCATATGGGTTTTGTTGTTTTCACTGTCTTCTGGCCTTCTGTCATTGACTTTGTGTGTGTGTGCCAGAAGGTAGGCAGGGAAAAGAAAGGGAGATAACAAATAAGAGTACATTTGACTGCTTGATAGCAGCCCTGGCACAAAGCCTGGGCAGAGTAAAGGTTAAAACGGTTGGCCTAAATCAGTGTTTAAAGTTGACTTTGAGTTAGGGTTGTCCTTGTAATCAGTGTCCTTTGGTGTCATGGATTCTCATGCATAACCCAAAGAAATACGCTCACACAATTCCAGAACACCAACATCCTTTTGTGAGTGTGTGTCTGTGTAGGGGAGGAGGTGGTGGGAGCTGCAGAGAAAGCAGCTATTGTTTTACATGTATTTAATCACTAAATAAAAAGCAATTTCATCTCCTCGCCTTTGCTAAATCTCTTATCCCCCAAGGCTCTTTTCCTTCTGGATATACGAATATTTTTAGTAAATAAGGGACTTACTGTGTGAACTTTTCTATTCGCAGGCAGAATGAGAATGTTTATGACCGTGGTATGTTTCATTCCAAGGTGTGTGATGTCAACACTTGGTAAATGTGCCCACAAAGAAATGTATCATTTTATGTATAAGCTAAGGTTTTACTAAGTAGCCATTTCTCTCTCTACCGAGTGCAGTTCTTAGGCTACAGAGTGCGTTATTATGTCGTTACGGCTTTTTGTTGGTGTTGTTAAGTTCTTTTTTGATCTATTAAGAATTTCCTGGTGATTCCAGTAGTTTGGTAATTTATCGTTCATCTTAGAACAGGTATTGGTAATGTTGGGATGAAAACATTTATACAAGAGGAAATAAAAGTCAAGGAAGCAGATAATCGACCAATTTATCAGCCTTAGCGGACAATTTTTCTGATAACGCCATGGTAGCGTTACATGGTAGCCATGGTAAATTTACTTCTGATTGCTTGAGGGGACAGATTCTATACGCTTTTTGTAACTCGGAGGTGCATGCGAGAGTGACACAGCAAGGAATCAATCCGCGGACTAGGCAGGACTATTTTGGTTTCCAGGGTGGCCTTTTGGCCAGTAGATTCATGTTATATTTTCAACTATCCCTTTCTTATTAATTTGCCACAACATATGTGGTGATAAGTATGTTTTTTTGGTTTGGAGATTTCTAAGTTGTTTTAGTAATAGAAGACTTCTTGTGCGTAATGTCTTGTTCCCTGTTTTTTTTTTTTATTTTGATACATTAATGTTTTTCTAAATTTATTAAAAATGTTTTTTAATTGAAGCATAGTCAGTTTACAATGTTGTGTCAATTTCTGGAGTACAGCATAATGTTTCAGTCATACATATACATACATATATTCCTTTTCATATTCTTTTTCATTATAGGTTACTGCAAGATACTGAAAATAGTTCCATATGTTATACAGAAGAAACTTGTTTATTTTATATGCAGTAGTTAGTATTTGCAAATCTCAAACTCCCAATTTATCCCTTCCCGCCCCCTTTCCCTCTGGTAATCTTAAGTTTGTTTTCTATGTCTATGAGTCTGTAATGTCGTTTTCAAAATATTTCATTTGAAAGAAATTTGGTTAAAGTTTAGAGAGAGGTGAATGTAATCTTTTTGTCTGTTTATAATCTCTGCAGCCTCTGAGGCGTTCACATTGAGGGGCAAGGTGGTTGGTTTTGTGCAGTTAAAACCCAGCTTATACAAAAACTAGCATATCAATAAAGGCTATGGTTTGGAATCCAGAGGTGAACAGACCCAGAAAAAAGTCCCATGCCTTCATTCAAACTTAATTGTATTCATTTTCTGGAGCTGCTGTTACAAAGTACCACAAATTGGATGGCCTCAGTGACTGGAAAATTTTTTTTAATAATTATTTTTAACCAATAAGATCATGTAACAATTATAGGCAATAATTTAATACAGACAAAGCAAATAGATATTGTACTCCTTTGATTCAAAAGACAGTCAAATGGCAGAAATGTGTTATCTCACTGTTCCAGAGGTCAAAAGTCTAAGGTCAAGGGGTCAGCAGGGCCACATCCTTCTGAAGATGCGAGGGAAGGATCTGTCTCCCAGCTTCTGGAGTTCCTTGGCTTGTGGCAGCATGACCAGTCTTCACATGGCCTTGGTTCTGTGCTTGTCTGTCTCTGTGTGCAAACTTCCTCTTTTTATAAGAACATCAGTCATACTGGATGAGGGTCCACCCTAATGACCTCATCTCAGCTTGACCACCTACAGAGATCCTATTTCCAAAATCAGTCGCATTCACTGGTACTGGTGGTTGGACTTCAGTGTCTTTGGGGGGATATGATTCAATTTACAACACTAGGTTTTCACCCTTAGTTTGCATGCAGTTTTAATAAGCCTGATGCCTGTAATCTCAGCCACGGCAGACAAGAAGCCACACATTTAAGAGATGGGTCTCTATGTAGGGCATAATAGAGAACAAAGGAATTCAGAAGGACTATTAAAGTAGGAAGCGTGTCTTAGAACACCATTGCTTGGGGCCACTTAATATGAGGGCAGGCTGCTGAAAAAGTCCCTGTGACTGCCGAGACACACCTCAGAACATAATAATCACGTTACAACATAATAATCATGTTTCACACATCATGTCTGAGTATGTGTGCTGTTGAAAATCCCATCAGAATAACATTTAAAAATGTTGACTACGTGAAGGTACTTTGGGACTTTTTGATTACCTGAAAAATGAGGGTTTTTTCAAGCTACTCGTGTTCTATCGGGTGTTCCGAAGGCTTGGGTTTGAACCTCGCTCTGTCACTAAGTGTGTGTATCGAGTGAGCCTTTTGGAACCTTGGTTTCCTGGTCTGTAAAGTGAAGCGGGTTCAGCCTACCATGTAGTATTTGTGTAAGGCTGAAACGTACCGATGAATATTAAAACACCTACCGTAGTGCCAGGGATACTTTCAGGGCTGTAGGCAGGGTTGTCCATTCATTCAACAAGCGTTTACTGGGAGCCCACCATGTTCTAGGCCTCGTTCTAGGATTTATTCCTTCACTTGATGACTGAGTACTGGCCTTTGGGTTGGGACATCTGAGCTCAAGTCCTGTCGGTTCTGTGAATCTGTGTAGGGCCTTGGACAAATCCAGCCCTCTCTAGGCCTCTGCCTAAATGACTTGACATATGGCCTACATCTCCTAGGCTTTTCCATCTCTAAAATAATGCCTATAACAACATTCAAACTCAACAAATACAGGTGTAGTTCTTGTCCTGCAGGCCCGCTGTGTCATCCTGGCAGGCCACTCTCTGGGGTTTCACTTTCCTCTCTGAGGTGGGGGGTCACAGGACGAGTGCTGTCTGTTTTCTGGGAGTCATCGCAGTAACAATGACAGCCACCCTGCTGTTGAGCTCTTGACGCTGGGCTGAATACTTCTCATACGTCCTTGCTTCTCCAAATAGGGTACATGTCTCTCCAGAGCAGGTGGGTGTCCAGAGAGACCTGGTGCCCCTTCCAGGAGAATCAATATCCCTGGCTGGTTTGTGAGAAACACTCCCACGTTATTAAGGACGAGCACATCCCCAGTACAGAGTGGAGCGCAGAATTCCCTTGAAATGTTAAGCTACAACTCCAAGAAATTCAGGGCTAACTGGAGGGGCTTCGGCTTCAGGACCCCTGTTTCCTTAGGGTGCTGATGTCTTTTCTTGGTCCCGAGGAGGCTCTAGTGGAAAAGTTTGCCAAACAGGCTCTTCCATATCCCGTGTTTGAGTCACATGAGGAAAACAGAACTGTCACTTATAATTTTGAAAACGGTTCTCATTTCTAGTACTGACAAGGGCTACCTTTCAGTAGCCCATTCTTCTTTCTCGTTCATGCATGTGACAAATACGTGAGCACCTGCTCGGTGCTGGGTACCATTCTAAATGCCGAAGATACAGCAGCAAGCGAAACAGAGTCCTCTCTCTCTCATGGAGCTTCTCTTCTAATAAACAATAATGTCTGGGAGGAGACCTGAGGAGGTAAGGGAGTCAGCCATGTGGCTATTTAGGGAGTGGGGGAGATTTCAGGCAAAAGGAACAGCAAGTGCAAAGGCTCTGAGGCAGGAGCCTACCTTATTAGCAAGGCAGAGCAATAGGAGATGAGATCAGAGGGTTACAGATTATTTAGGCTCTTGAGGTCAAGGTAAAGGTTTTGGATTTATACCAAGAAACATGAGCAGCCATTGTGGAGGCTTTGGGGATGGGAGTAGTGGAATTGGACACAATTTTTTTAAAAGCTTATTCTGGCTACTGGCTGAGTAGTGGGGCAAGAATTGGAAGTAAGGCGACCAGTTGGAAGGCTATTGCCATAGTCCAGGCAAGGCATGCAGTGCTGCATACGAGGGTGGTGGTGGTAGAAATGGTGAAAAGTGGTAAGATTTGGGATGTATGTTGAAGCCAGAACCAAAAGAATCCACAGATGAATGAGATGAGGAGTGTGGAGGGCTGCGGGTTTTGGTCTAAGCAGTTGTGGGCATGAAGGAGTTGCCATTCATGTTGAGATGGGCAGTGTAATGGAGAAGCTCCGGTAGGTGGTTCCTTCGTCAGTCACTGGAAGATCGGGCAACTTTATCTGAGGCTATTGGAACTGGCTTAGATACTGTGTGGAACTCAGTTTGAAGATGAGGGGTGATGTGTTAATTTGTGTTACTCATGGACACTCTGAACAACCATTTGCAAGCATTGCTATGTGCAAAATGCTCATCTTGACCAGGAGGCCATCCTGCTATCTTCGTCTGCGGACTCTTGTCCTCTCCAGACTTCCTCTCATTTCCCCATGCCCTCACAGCACCTGGTCCCCAGCTGGACTGGTGACAGGGATCTGGTTGTCTTCTCCACCCTGGCTGTTGAAAATAACTAGCAGTTCTTAGATTTTCTTCCTGGCTGCGCTGACAGTGGTTGGGTGCCCTGGGCATCGATGTTTGGTGACAGTGGTCTCTGAGGCTTGGTCCTGCGGAGCCATTTGCCAGCCTGCGTGTGTCACTCAGACTTTAGACTTGGAGCCCTGAACCCCTGGGAAGTCTCTTCATTTTCTCTGAACCGGTGTAGGGGAATGTGCTGAGGCTTTCAGGCCACAAAGGGACAGTTAAAAAATTGGCAGGTAAACTAGCCTAAATGAGGATATGTTTTATGCTCAGAATCATAAAATTGGTTCCGAACAGCCTGATGTGAAGCATATTAAACCTTTATTAAACATTATAGAGGTCATTGCTTTTGTCCTCCTGGTGCCTCTTCCCTCTCCTTTCTTCCGTGACCCACTTTGAGCCAATCATAGAGCTCGCCCTCCGGCGTCAGGGATAGGTTCAGGGAGTGGAACGTGACCTCCAGCCGGCCAGTCAGAGGGGGGAAAGACCGCTCACCTGGTCCCTCACTGAGAGTTTAAACGTGGACCCATGCAGCTAGGTTTCCCGCCTCCTGGGAAAGGTGGCCTGAAAGGACGAGGCTAACCTCTGAGAAGAGACTAGAGGCAAATGAGAGGGAGCCCTGATGGTGCTCCCACACCTTCTCTGATGCTAGCTAGGAACATCGGGTCCCTCTCTGCGGCTGATACAGAGACCAAGAATGTGACTTACTGTGGCTGTCATTTACCACCACAGGAGCCCTACTACCCCTACTACGGGCAGGGCTTCCAGCAGAAATACAAAAGTGACTGACTCATGGTCCTGCCTCGGGTTTGTATAATCAAATGGTTTGATTTCAAAACTACTGAGCATGGTAAGGTAATTGGTCAGAGCTGCCCTTAATAAATCAATAGATGGTGTGTTTTTTTAAATGTGAAGAATTAAGAATCTGAAAGCATTTTCACGAGGTCTGTTTATCTAACATAAGTCAGCAGAATATTAGCTTACTCCACGACCGGGCTATTTCCTGTCTGATGGTTTGCAGAGGAGCAAGCCCCAGTGTCGTCTGTTGAAATTGTCTTCATCTTTTGAGGTCCATTTCCAAAGCCACCTGCGCAACTAGAATGAATCATTCCCTCTCTTATGCACACACAGCTCTTGCTGGCGTGATGGCACCATTCTGTTTCTTAGGCTTGTGCAACCCTCGCTCCTATGTTGATGATAAACTGTTGATCTTAAGACTGTTGCGTCTCTGAGGCTGGCTCCCTGTTGCAGAGAACAGTTCCCTGAATAGAGTAAATGCTCAGTAAATGTTGAATTAAACCAATTATTAGCACTAGTTTTACTAATATCTTTTTGTCTACCCCTCCTTAAACTTTACAGACCGCTTTTGTATAAAATAGCGAGGAAAAGTTTGTTGTATAATGTAAGGTGGGTATTCCAGGTATGACTGATAATACTGACAGAGATGCGCAGTCTGCTTAGCTCTGGCCGTGTATCAAGTAGAAAAGGAGAACATGGAAGATTTTTAGGTGAAAATGAACGAGAAGGTTAGGGACCAGGTGAGCACACCTGTGGTCACAAGAAGAGGGTGTTGGCTGCCAGAGGACTGACCATGACTCAGCTCCTTCCAGATAAGTCCTGAGAGTTTAAGCCTGGGTTCTTTTCAAACCGGCTTGTTAGATTCCTGTGGACAGACTTGTAGGAATGGTTTGTGGGTAGATTTAGAAGTGAGGCTTTTAGGCTTCCATCTCTGCTTGCTTAAACCTCAGCCAAAAGGCATGAAAATTAATAGGTGACTCCTTAAAAAATTTTTTTCTCTGCACGCCTGATCTTTCTGAACAAGAACCTTCTGAGTGGAATATCAATCCAATTAAATGCATCTGATTAAAACTGTCAAACTGAAAGGGAAGTACATTGAAAAAAACACAGCAAGAGTTGTGGATCTTAAGTTATCCGGTTTCTCTGCTTGAGAACTGAATTATAAAAATAAATACGTTAGGTCGTGGGGTTTTGTTTTGTTTTCCCCAAAAGAGAAATATTTGCCGTGTGGAAACAAAATATATAAAGCCTACTTTCGTTCTGTAATTATACCATTTCTTTTCTTAACTCTTTGAGTTTCTGACTTAAAGGAAAAAAACATCAAAACAGACTGTTGTGTAAAATTGACAGGAATGAGTGTGAACCTGGCTATCAGAGACATAGGTTGGTGTAAAATTAGCAATGTAAATAGGAGGTTAAAAATGTATCTAGAAGGGAATTATTTACACTGGGGGTTCAGAGGCTTCCCCGGAGCCTTAGATAGGAAAGCTGCGAAACCCACCGTGGATGCGCAGGGAGCATTTCCGGGAGGGCGGTGTGTGCGATGTCCTTTGATTCCGTGCCACCGTTCCGTCCTGGTGTCAGACGGGGAAACGGAGCTGTCTTGCTGCCCGCGGTCAGGGTCGGGTGGGCGTGCAGTGTTCTCAAATTGTGAAAGAGAGTCAAAAGTCAGGCCTCGCTTGTTCCGAAGTTTGTGATGTCCGGCAAATGAATCCGCAAGATTGCAGGAACACTTCTATTTGAGCATCCGGAGGAGAGAATCTTTTCTAATCATACGGTAGGAAAGGTGCTGGGGGCAGGGTGGTCCTGCGGACGTCGCTGGAGGGGCGCACCCCCAAACCTGACCAAGGGGCACTTTCTGGATGAAACTGAATGTGAAAATAAACAGCAGCCCAGCCGAAGGGAAACAAAGTTAATATCTGTGGGAGAAAATCCTTGTTGTCACTGTTTTATGAACTGGAAACGCATTTGTTTGAGCCTCTTAGGGATTTTTCTCGAACCTCCACAGGTCTCCACTTCTCTTGCATTCATTTGTCTGAGAGCACCCCCCCACCCCCGACCTTTTGCTTGACCTCAGGTGATGACAGATTAATTTCAGTTATGTTTCTCCTCGGGTTCTTTCTAGGTCATGCATTACAATTATTCGGTGGTTTATTACTTGGATAACCTCAATTTCAGTCGCAGATCTTCCGACAAGTGATTGATAGAGTATTATGAGTTTACTTGTTTGTTTGTTTGGGGGGTAGGTAATTATATATTTGATTTTTTTATAGGATATACAGGAGATTGAACCCAGGACCTCCTGCACGTTAAGCATGTACTCTAACCACTGAGCTATCCCCTCCCCTGCCATGAGTTTAAAAATATCCTTTAAGTATTTCAGTTTTCTTGCAGTCCAGAAAAGAGTGTATCTCAGTGACTGTGTCTGCAAAGCATGGAGAAATGGATGGTTGAGAAATATTCAGGTATTTTAGAGGGCATAGCTAGGTCTGTTTAAGAAATGCTTTGCTTGTTTGCTTGTTCTGGGCTGGTGTTTTGGCGAGGTTGGGGAAGTTGCTTTAAGTGTAGATACCAGCTGTTTGTATCATCCCTGAATGTTTGGATCTCCTTAACACTACTTGATAGAGTTAGAGCCTGAATCGACAACTTACTCAGTTTTTGACCACTCGCCTGCCCCAGCGCTGAGGACGTGGAAGGGGCAGGAAATTAAACTTTGCCTTTGGGGCTTTGCCAGTAGATGTGCTGAATTCTTTAGGGGTTTGAATCAACTTTTTTTTTTAAACATGGGGCTTTTTAAATTTAATTTTATTTATTTTAATTTTTTTCTGTTTTTTGGGGGTGGTGGTGGTGATGATAATTAGGTTTATTTATCTATTTATTGTAAGGGAGGTACTGGGGATTGAACCCAGGACCTTGTGCATGCTAAGCACACACTCTACCACTGAGCTATACCCAGCCCCCTTGAATCAACTTTTGATGACAGCGACAGAGAGGGGCTGGAGAGGAGAGTATAGGAATAATGGATATTTACCTTTGAATGGTTTAGCTCAAAATAAAGAGTGAATACGTCCTTATCAGTGAGAATTCTCTTGCAGATTTGTTTCCAGAGGGTGGAAGGATGGCTGGCTGGGGGTGAGAGGACAGCTACGCAGAACCCTCTAGACGCTGCCATTCAGAGGGCGTCTGGCTGACAGTGCAGGGGCTTTGAAGAGGAGCCTTGGGCTGGTTTTGAGAGATTTGGGTTCTTGTTTCCGGCGTTAGCAATAGGTAACAGTGTGTCTCTGATCCAACCAGGTAACCGTTAGAGTATTTAATCATCTCAGTAAAATGACAAGACTGGGCCTGGATGTGGTTGTAATTCTTTGTGATTTTATGTATCTTGTTCATTGCCCCGTACTGCAAGGTTCTAGACCAGTCTTGACTATCTTGAGCTACTCTAGTTTGACAAAAATATAATCTACAAGTATTACTTACTTTTGAATCATGTATTTTCCCATGTTAGTTCTTTTAGTGGGTGGTGATAAAGATCAAAGGAGAGATTTTTCAGTGAGGTCTTCAACTATTCTTACTGTAGTGACTTTTCAATCTTTTACTTCTCTTGCTATTTATAGGATAGTTCCCAGGTGATTTTTCTGAGGGTAGATATTTAATCTGAAAACAAGAAAGGTGATTTGCCAAAGGAACATAAAATTAGCCCTATTGTTGAAATTGATGTTGACTGCTTGATGTGTGGTAAAACACATCTCTACGAGAAGCCGTTGGGGAGATGAATAGTTCAGGGTCCCGCGGATTTCAGGGAAGATGAAAAATGTTGAAATCAAGTGGGAAGAAGGGAATGTGGCAAGTCACAAGGACCCAGACTGTTTTTAACAGAGAAAATTCAATTGCATCTGCTTTTTTTCCCAGCAAATTCCATTTGATATTTTCTATTTCCTTGATAACATAATAAGGAATCTCAGGAAGGAGTTGCAGAACTTTAACTTGGTGAAAGAGAGTTTGTCATTTGTGACATTTCTTCTCTAAAGAGCAGGAGAAGATCAATGCATTCGCTTGTAGTTTGTGCATTACTGGCTATTTCTATTCAGAAAAGAAACAGCATGTTATATAGCAAAGCTTGGCACAATGGGGAATTTTGGCTCAATCCCTAAACCTTTACTGAACTCTGCTAGGGACCAGGCATTGTGCTAGGCACAGCGTGGATAATAAGACACAATCCCTGCCTTCAAGGAACCCCACCACTTATTTTTTCAGAAGATAGGCCGATAGTAGACAGATCATTGACAGTGATATAAAATCAGTATTAAAAAACTGGGAGTGTTAGCTCTGCATTCAAAATATGCACAGGATCGGGCTACTTCTCGCCACCTGCAATCGCCTTGAGCTGGTCTCCCTGCTCCCACCTTTGTACCTGTGTTCTCTTTTGCACATGCAGCCTGAACAATCCTTTGAAAACGTCACATGATGTCATGGACCCTCCAGTGGTTCTCAATTTCACCAGATGCAAAATACCTTTCAGTAGTTTGCAATCTCCTACTGATACGCACAGCCTCCCTCCTTTACAATATACACCTCTCTCTCTTTCTCAGTATTTCTCTGACTTTCACTCCACTCTCTCAACACTGGTGTCCTTGCTGGTCCACGGACATGCCAGGCAAGTTCCCACCCACATCACTGAGCCTACAGCCACTCCCCTTACCTGGGCCACTCTCCCAGGGACTGCTGCATGAAAAACTGTTCAAATCTTTCAGATCTTTGCTCACATGTCACCACGTCAGTGAAGCCTCACTCTGAACCACCTGATTTAAAATGAAAGCTCACTTCCTAACGCATTACCCGCAATTCTGCTTGTCCTGCTCTGGATCTTTTTCTGTAACACTTATCACCCTCTGGCTTACTAGATGATTTACTAGTTTATTCATTTTGTTTAACATCTGTCTTCCTCCACTGGAACGTAAGCTCTAAGAAGGCAGGATTTTGGTTTTGGCCAACGTTGCTCAGTCTAGAACAATCTAGAACCATGACTGACCGGCAGCAGGTCATCCCTCATTGTTTGTTGAATGGGTGAGTGAGTGAATGAGGAGAGGTGAATTCTGACTTAGAGTTCTAGGGAGAGTCGTGAGGAAGAATCCTTTGAGCCGAGGGTTGAAGGATGGGCAGAGTTGGACAGTCCAGTTTTCTGGGGAAAGATATTCCAGATAGAAGGAATATTTTGAGCAACGGGAGAAAAGTGACAAAGCCCACTTGTGCTTCTGGGCTGGCAGTGTTCTAACTGACTGGTGCCTGGGGGACAGTGAGGGCAGAAGTGGTGGAGAGATAACCTGATGGATGGAAAATAAAGAAAGGAGACTCAGTGGAGTGAGGGAACAAATTACTAATCACTACCTGTGTTGGGATGGCAGGCGTGTTGGGGACTTGAATCCAGGACTCTCAAACAGGCAGCGTCACAGGGTGGGAGAGAGTCACGTTGAGAAATCAGGAATGTGGATGGTGTTTGCTAGTGAGATCTCATTTTTATATAGTACTTGACTGTTTTCAAAACATAGTCACATGTTTCTTAT
This sequence comes from Vicugna pacos, assembly GCF_048564905.1. NCBI lineage: Eukaryota > Metazoa > Chordata > Mammalia > Artiodactyla > Camelidae > Vicugna > Vicugna pacos. The sequence continues at coordinate 18,095,603 of NC_132988.1, forward strand.
GATTGAAGCTGCAGAACAACTCTGTGAAGTTGTTTTAAGAGCTAATAGGCAGGTATTATTTACATGTTTTAATGAATTTAAAAACGTTAATTGTGTTTTTAATCAAGCCAGCTAAGCGAGTCACTTGAGGTCATGGAGTTAGAAAGTGAGGAAGTGGCTTCTCACTGTCTTGGGTCTCATAACCGCGTTTCCCCCTCAGCCAGGCTGCCTATTTAATTCCGACACAAAACTGAAGATATTGAGATATCATGCTGGTTTTGTTTTTTTTTTTTAAACCAGGGTACAAGCTTCTTTCCACTTTCCCCCATCATTGAAGCTAGTGGTTTCTGCATCCAGTTCTTTCCCAGATCCATTTTTCTCTTTCCTCCTTTTCAACTTATCTGGAACTGATTATGAGAATGATGAACGTATGGACGAGGTGGGTGTGTTCCTACCTTGGCTCTCTCAGCATTCTTTCAGGCTTATGCCGGGACGATCTGATTCGGCACCTGCTGTGCTCTATGGTCGCGGCTGTCTTTCAGGTGGTTCTCGGGTGGAAGGGGTGAGGAAGCGTGGGCACAGCTCCATTTGCGTGTCTTCAGGCTTGCTTGTTGCTCGCTTTGGAAGTAAACGTGATCTTCTTAATTCCCCCAGATGTTAGTAGGCAGGAAGAGGCGGAGGGAGAGCTCAGTGAAGGAGAGCACTGGTATGGGAACTCTTCGGAGACGCCGTCAGAAGCATCCTATGGAGAAGTCCAGGAGAACTATAAGCTGTCTCTGGAGGACCGGATCCAGGAGCAGTCCACTTCCCCCGACACCTCCTTGGGAAGCGCCACTCCCAGCAGCCACACGCTGGAGCTGGTGGCGCTCGACGGGGAGGTCCTCCGAGACCCACTGCAGTGTCAAGATCACCTCTCCCCGGGCGTGTCTTCTCTGTGTGACGAGGACCCCCCAGGCTCTGCGAAGCCATTGAGCAGCAACTTAAGGCGGCTGCTGGAGGCTGGGTCCCTCAAACTCGATGCCCCAGCCACGGCCAACGGCAGGGTGGAGTCCCCGGTGAATGCTGGCTCCAATCTCTCCTTCTCCCCACCGTCCCACCATGCCCAACAGCTCAGCGTGCTGGCCAGGAAGCTGGCCGAGAAGCAGGAACAGAATGACCAATACACTCCAAGTAACCGTTTTATATGGAACCAAGGTAAGTGGTTGCCAAACTCAACCACCACCTGCGGCTTGTCCCCGGATTCAGCCATCCTAAAACTGAAAGCTGCAGCCAACGCAGTTCTGCAGGACAAATCTCTCAGCAGGACGGAGGAGACCATGCGCTTTGAGTCCTTTTCCTCCCCTTTCAGCTCCCAGTCTGCCAGTTCTACCCTGGCAGCTTTATCCAAGAAAGTCAGTGAGAGAAGCTTGACTCCTGGCCAGGAACACCCGCCCCCGGCCAGCTCTTTCCTTTCCTTGGCTTCTATGACCTCCTCGGCGGCCCTACTGAAAGAGGTCGCAGCAAGGGCTGCCGGGACCCTTCTGGCTGAGAAATCATCACTGGTGCCTGAGGACCCTCTACCGCCACCGCCTTCAGAGAAGAAGCAAGAAAAAGTAACCCCGCCACCTCCGCCACCACCTCCACCCCCTCCGCCGCCACCGCCACAGTCCTTGGAATTATTGTTACTCCCGGTTCCCAAGGGAAGAGTTTCTAAACCCTCCAACTCAGGTATGGATTCTTTCATTTCCATCATCACGCGAGTCTTGGCCTGTCCGTTGCGATGTCTTTTTGCCTGTCAGTGGCGATGTCTTTTTCATTGCCTGCTTCGCTTGGGTTGCCCATCTGATCTGAGGCAGGAATAAAAAAGCGGGCACACAACAGAATACTTCCAGTAAGCAGCCTAGGGGTCCTTCATGTAGGTATGACACAAAGACTTCACCGATAGCTTTATTTTTGAAAGGTGATGAATAATCTTAGAGACATGCAGTACTCCTCCCTTTCAGATAAATGAGGTTTTTTTTCCTTACCAGGTTCAGGCTAGGTCCATACAAGATCTGTTTAATGGGGGAAGATCAAAGCATCTTTGTCATGGAGTACATGGCGTCACTGAGCAGAGAGGGGAAAGAGCTCACTGCTTTTGAAACAGTTGACAGCAGAGAGCTTACCGTTCTACTGTGTCCCTCACAAATGGACTTTATGTCATCAGTCACTACTCTGTCCTAATTTAGCACACTGTATACTTTTATGTTAGCATTTTTACTTCTTTTTTGGGGGGGGTGGAGTTTAAGCCTTCTTTACTTAGCCCGTTCTTCTATAATTCCTCGTCCTCCAAGAATATTGTCATTCAGACATAATCAAAGCATTTCCTGCAAATGCTCTATTTTATTCCAATCCAACTAGTTTCTCAAGGAATGCACATGTGGAAAATGTGAATCATGGGTTTTTCTTGTGGAGACGGTCTTTCCGAAGGAGAAGTGGCTGTCGTATAGAGCCTTGACATTCACAGTTACCCATCTGAGGGAGAAACTTAGTCACTTGAGTTCTCACAGTGGAAACATCGTTTCTTGTACTGGTTTGTTTTAAACTGTGCGGGTGATAAAGGCAGTGTCCCAGAGATGGATGTATGGAATTTCAGATATCTTTTGAGGATATCCTGCCAGACCGGGACAGGAAGTGGGCCATGTGTGTCCTCATCAGTATAAACACTGCCATTGGGTGTGTCTAACCAGCTTTTGATTGCAGCCGTATTGATGATGAGGGCTTAGAATGGCAAGTAACTGACTGAATGATCACAGCTAACATCAGTCTGAGGCATTCATGACAGATTTCCATCTAAATTGCTGAGTGAGCTCTGTGCACTCATTATAATTACTTCATAACTTGTGTAAACAGCAGAACAGAACTAGGAAAATGGATATCTGGAACTTTTACGATTCCTTAAGTGATCCAAAACACTCACTCCAGGGTTTCTGAAGTGTCAATAAAACCCTGAAATGTTTATCAATTCTGAGTTTCACTTCTCACCTGCCTTCTGGTGAAATAAAGAGAGAAATGGCTAAAATTAGGAAACAAGGAGACAAGTGGAGGGAGCGGACTAATACTGCAAGGGAATAAATCACTCCTGGTTTGAGGAGATTTCATTTAAGGGTACCAGCAGAAAGAAAGAGAGGGCTATATACATAAAATGTAACTTTATAAATATTCTCCATCTGCTTATTAAGTAACTGTATATTAATGGTGTTTATACTGTAAATTCACCTGGAGAGTTATTTACTTGGAAAAGCTTATACAAAATTAATAATGGACTTTAGTGGACTGAACACTTGGAAAGAAGGAACTGATCAAACTGTCTCTGGGAGGCAGACTGTAGTGGCTTTGTCTTTTTCAAGTGTCTTGGGCATAACCAGCAATAGTTATGAAGTGTAATCTTTTCACTTAAATGACCAGCTGCATGTGAGGAGAGGAGAGCACTCAAGAGCTTCCAGGGTGGGGTAGACTATTTGTCTATTTTGTTGTAGGGTCTACACCCCAGGGACAAGATGCGCCCCCTTTTTGGTTTGAATGTGCTTAGTCCGTATCAGTGTCTCACTAGAGGGAATGAACTTCTCAGATGGGGCTCTGCCCACCCCACCTTGCTGACTGACAGGGACCTACGCCTCCTATTTTCCACGTATTTCTCTTTACAATCCAAGATATGGCGAAGCAGCTCCATTGATGGAGCAATTGCATTAAAAAATCATTCATTTTGTAAAACTCATGCTAGAGGCAAGATCGCTGCCAAGAAAAGCACGAGGGCTCTTGAGGTGACCCTTTGAAGAATGTTCCGTGTGCCTCTGTGGGCGCCTCCTAAATTCAAGTTCTGTTTCTTATTGCGTGGATTGGAACTAGGAGAGGGGGGTGCTGCCTCTGCGCACGTTTCACTGACAGTGAACGTCATCGCTTCCCAGCATCCCAACTAGTTTATGGGTTTAGAAGTTGATAGAGTATCTGATTTTGCTGTTCATCTTTGTGTCATGGAGAGATGATTTGATTGGTGTTACTTGGACCACTGGTTTTTAAATCTGAGGAGTGGAAGAGAAGGTGGGTCTTCTCTGTCTGCCGCCTCCCTTCCCCTCCTATGGACTGCTGGTTTCAGGGCAACCTGGGGGCTGGATCTGGCTTTACCTAAAAAGCATTATGGGAATGCAGTGTGAGCTCTCACCCACGTTTCTAAACGTTTCTCTATCTTTTTTTCTCCTTTCCTTAGAGAGAAATCTTAGTTTAATTCAAAAATAGGTAGGTAGACTGGCTTCTCACAGCAGAGGAAAGGGTTTCTGTTGCCTTATGACTTAAATAAACAAGTAATAGCCCCCCGCCCCCCAAAAAAAGAAATCCACCAAAATAAAGTACATACCATCCCGATTTCAAGCAGGGCTTACATTTTAAAGCTCTTTCTCAAGATGTGGCAAAAAGGACATTTAAAGTTGATTTTAGAGTTACAAAGCAAGATGTGCTAGAAAAGCCAGTCCCGTATTGAGTCATTTAGACACCAGCGTTTCTTTGACCTTCTTTAGGTCAAGGGAAGTGCAAACCATTAAAAAAAAAAAAGTGTCTTTTAGATTTGGCCTTATTCGTCTTTTTTGAACAGAATTCGGTTGGTGCTGGGTCATGGCGTATTTAATTCCTTAAAGAGTCCGCCACTGGAGAGCCTGCAAGGGAGAGGTGACACTGGGGGGGGGGGAGGTTTCTTTCATGTGACCCTGCGCCCCAGCACATACGACACTGCTCCTCTGAAAGGGGACACAGTAGAGAGAGGATGCTGTCCGTTCGCTCTAAAGATAAATGTCACACATTGACTCAGTTCTCTTTGAAGCTACTGTTCTGTTGCAGCTCAGAATAAAATAAGTGGTTTTTATTTTAAAGACAAAGTTTCTTGTAGAAGGCCAACAAGAGCCCCCGATGCCAGGCTCCTGGTTAAAAGAAATAACAAAGAGAGCTTCCGACGGAGTGTCTCCAAAGCATCTTATTCTCCTGAATAAAATGTAAATATGTTTCGAAGCAAGCTGGTCTCATACAGCTGAGAGCTAAGAGTATTTCCTCGGTCAATAGATAGGGTTTTCTGGCTGCTGTTTTCATTCCTATTATGGGATGTTATTAATATTATTGCAAAAGCATAGAAAGCCCAGCAAGTGAGGTCACCTCTTCGGACGCTCATTAGGTCCATCATATTAGAGCCATAACCTGGAAATGAGCACGTACAGGGGTTCCTCAGAACATTCACAGGATTCAGAACTATCTGTTGGTGATCTCAGTTTTACTTCCCTGGTGATTTAAACTTAGACTGCTTCTAAATACCAGACTTCTCTCTTCGTTTTATTGAGCTGCTAAAATACGCATTTGTTATATCAATGTCAGTAACAGCAGGCAGACCCAGTGACATCCATTGCCAACATAATTATTTTGTTTCCCAAGAAATTCCATGAAAAGATACTGAATCCATGTATATTGTTAGGAAGAACCACGGCTCATCCTACGCAGAGACGCACTAGTAGATGGGCAGTCCCAGAGTGGGGACAGTGAGGGTGCACGGACGGATGATGCACACTGAGGACCACGTGGCATCACACTCCTTCAGTGTGTATGGGAAGGTCTGGTTGCAGAAACTATCCACTTGCAGATTGTCTCGGTTTTCTGCAAATTGCCACCTATGATCTGACAAGGCAAAGTTTGATTTCACAGCCCTCAAAACAATTACATTTGTTTAAAAAAATGCCTACCTTGAGTTACAGCAATTTACTTAAAACCCTCCATGACTTTTTTTTTTTTTTTAGCTCAATGAACTTTTGTTGTTGTTTGGTGGATTTATATACAGACAGTAGGGTAGAGGACCAACCGGAAGTGAGGAGATTGGCTGCAATCCCCACCCTGCCTCTAATGAGCGGAGGGACTGTTAAGCACACAGCTCAGTTCAGTTTTCTCGATTGTACGCTGAGCTGGTGGGGAATTAGCTCCTAGATTCTTCCTTGCTTTACAATTCCTCCCTTTCACTTTCTTTAGCTCTATTTGTCTATCAACTCAAAGCAAACCTTTCCCCCACCTCTATTTTTAAATTAAATACGTTGCTACTTAAAATTCACTATCAAACCTGAAGACCATCTCTCTGCCTGGGGCAGATCCTGTCGATTGTAAATAGCTTGATACAGGTCGTTATGCTTTATTAATGAGGTAGTCACACTGCATGCACTTTTAATATAAGCTGCTCCAAAATTCACTCTGGAAGTAAGTGAGGTATGAGTCTGTGAACGTCTCTATGAGTATGTGGTCTTCATGGTTTACATACCCATTCTTTTAAGGTGTGTATCGGCATTCTGTGTGAAAGGCGTGTGCTCTCGGGTTAACGCTACTTCTGCTGGGACCTATGGCAGCTTCCGGTACCTTTTCCTTCCATTTCTAGCCCTTGTTTCATACTCTCTTGACCCAGTCTTTCCTCTTAATCTCATTACAGTCCAACACATAATTACTGGATTATACTTTGTCTCCGCATGGTTTTGGGTGCTGGAGACACATGGTGAGGACTTCCAGCCCTGCCTCAGCCAGTTCCCACCTCCACCCTCTTCTTCCTTCCCCCTTCCATCTTTCCCGTCTTTCTCTTTTCCCTGCCGAGCTGAAATTGGCCATCAGAGTTCTGCATAGGCTGAGCTGGACCTACCTGAACAGCACGGTGAATTCCTGCTGAAGTTTATTTCCTCTTGGCTCCAGTAACAACCTGCCGTGCTGGGCCAGGTCCCAAGCTGCATATTTATTATGTGGCGTCAATTGTTTACATTTACGCCTGCTCCGATGGTAAGTTTTCTGCTTTGGAGGGTATGACCAGAGTTCATTGTCACGACTATTACTACGACAGCTACTACCAACAGCTCCCATCTACGGCATGGCAGGCATTGGACATGCATTTATTATCTCTTGTATTCCAGTGACGTTATTGCCTATAAAGAGAACATGTTTTTCTCCAAAGGAGCCAATTAGCAGCTATCCATCCCACTGGGTCTGGTAGCATTTGGTGGAATTTAGTTTTGTTTGCAGAGATACTAACTAGTGGTGTGTTTAGGGGAGGTGGTTCCTCGGGCAGTTGTAAACCAATGAAATTATGAACATTTCAATCCTGTTGCCTGAAGAATGTGCAGTTCCTTGAAAATACTTTGGCATACAAAATAGAATACATCCTTACTTCCTCCTTTCTCTAAAATAGTTAACAACACCCTATATGCATGGAGGGCATCCTAGTAAACTGTGAATTCTTTAAATAAAGAAAAATGCAGACATTACCACGGAAAATTGTTGGCCAGCTTTTAAACTCTATCGTTGCATTCTGGTTACGTTTATCATTTGGCTTCTGTCTTCCTTTCCTGCTGTGATCAGTTAAAAATGTCAAATAGTTACTGTAGTTCAGCAATTTGACCTCATATCTTGCAGTTTAGTTTCTCTGCATTAGGAGTATTCTCATTTTTTCCCCAGTCAATCCAAGGACACCTTAATTGGTACATGATTCATGTATATTTTGATATTAATTAAAGCTAAGGAAGTGTAGATCCCAAATAAAATAGATTTATATGAAATTTGAATATGCAGGGTTTAATGTAGTGGAGTCTGGGACACATTTGCAATGTAGAAGAGGTGATTGGGGTGGGGGCCGGGGGCGGTGTCAGAAAAAATAGGAAGCATGTTGGTCACTTTAGGCAAAACAAGGTGTTAGGGGAAGCCAGCAATGTTCCTTTCATCAGTAAATGCCCTTTTATTGCCTTTCTGTGATGTGCTGTGAAATCTCAGGTCAGTGGAGGACATCTAAGTTTTCCTCTCCTCTCCCAGACCATTGTGTAAAATTAGGCAGTTTAGGGTTTAGACGGTGGGAAATACTTCCTGAAGATGGAGATTAGTGGCAGCCTGTTTGTGCATCTCTTTCTTACTACTTTCATGTTCTTACAGCCCCCAAAAGACATCATTATGATTTTCTCCCCTCTGGCTTATGACAAGAATCTCACTGAGGGGCCGGATTCAGTCTTTTCTCTCAAATCTGTTGTTCAACCTGTTGTCCTTGAGATCAAGTTATCAGAGTGGAGGGAATGACAATGAAGGATAGAAAATGAGAGGCCGGGTTAGGGACTGGACTCCAGGTCAGCAGAGGCAGCAGGAAGGCTCTGATGGGTCAAGGCTCTGGTGCTTTTCCTAGAGCAGAAGGGAAAGGAAACCCTCCATCCCCAGCCCACCCCCAATCAGAGAAGGAAATGCTTGTAATGGAACACATCTCAGAATTTCCAGACTTGAAGGGTGTATTTTTAAGATAGAGGATTCTTTTTCAAGTTGCTGGGTTGAGCTAACCAGCAGTGCTTACACCGATAAGCAGTGTGCTAAACGTAAAACGGGCGTCCTTGGAAGGTCCTGACTCTCTCCCCAAACCCTTCTGGGGTCCCTCCGTTTTAAGTGGTTCTTTGCACGTGGAGACTCCATTGACTCAATGAAGAAATAATAAGATTGTGTTAAAGTTTACACTTCAGAATATTTCCATTTAAAATGATAAAAGTAATGTGTATATTGAAAAATTCAAATAGTAAAAAGGAATGTAAAATGAAAACAAAAGTTTCCTACCATGACCCCTTCTGTTTAACCCACAATTCTTTAAAATTAACTGCTTTATGGTTTCTTGGGTACGCTCCTAGACGATTTTCATACAGATAAAAAGATCTGTTTTGGTTTCATTTATTCATCTCATTCTTCCTATTCCTTTCTTTTTTTTTTTTTTTGCTTAAGTATTTAAAAGCAAATCCCAGACCTCATATTCATTTGCTTGTAAATATTTATTTTTATATATATATATATATATACACACACACATATGTATATATATACACACACACATACGCACACGGACTTTAAAAACAAATGGCCGCATTAACTATTATCGTATTTAACAGGACCAGCAATTGTGACGTGGTATTATGGGACACCCAGGCTAAAATCAGTATTTTTCTCAATTATCCCCAAAGTGGCTTTTTATAATTGCCTTGTTCAAATGAGGATCAAAATACGCTTCACACCTTGCATTTGCTTTATGTGTCTCTAAGTGTCTTTTCATCTGTCACCTCTTCCCTTTTTAAAATGCCATTTATTTGTTGAAGAAACTGGGTCATCTGTCCTATAGAATGTCCCACATTCTGAATGAGGCTGATTCCATCCCTTTTGTTGTGTTTAATTTTTTTTTAAAAAAATCACCTGTATTTCCAGTAAACTGCTAGTTGTAAACAAGCCTGATTACATGTTTTGTAAGACTATTTCCTAGATGGATTATCAGAGGATACACACTGTCTGTCCCATTTTTAGTGATGTTGAAGTTGAGTAGCAGTTTTAGGTGTTGTTAGCTTGCTTCATCCTTTATAAAGTCACCTGTCAACCTTACACCCAGTGGTGTGAGCAGCAAGTGATTCCTATTTTTGAGAAAACAAAAATAGAATCCCCCTAGACATCTAGTTTCCATTCTTGCTCTATCCGCTAGCTCTAATACCCTGGACGTATTTCTGTATCAGCATCTGTAGATCTAGTTCATTTTTTAAAATGGCTTCTTTCATTTTATGAACATATTACAACTTAAGCAGTTTGGAAATGTTTCTGATCCCCCATGATTAAGATTGGAGAGTCTGAGTCCTTAACTCTACTCGTCTTTATTTCTTGTATCCCCAGATTGCAGGGGCTAGTGTGGTCCTGAGTGATATAAATTGATGGGTCAGACAGGTAGCAACAGAGTGTCACAACAGACACCCTTCCCTTGGTGATAGGATGGAGGAGAGAGTTATCTTAGCTTTCCTTGGAGGATTACTTGGTTTGCTTGCCACCCTTAAAAAAAAGGAAACATTTGCGGCTGCCTGTTTGTAGCTCTTCCCAGATGGGCGGCGGGGCCCGGCCGCAGTGCCGGGGAAGGCAGCACATCTCAGTGGCCACTAGAAGGACAGAATTAAGAGGGTGAAAACCCCTGACCTGGAGACCCCCTGATGGCCAAATTGGCAGCGGCACCTGCTCCAGCCGTAACTAAACGAGTCAGCAGGGGGACCCTGAAATGTGTCTCCATTGGAGTTCAGCGTGTGAGGTTTACGATGGCTCTTTGGTTTTCAGTGTGGTGTTATGCTCCGTCCCACTTCATTTGTCTTTATTTCTTGCTGTTTTTCCAAGTTCGGGAACTCAGATATGAGCCAGAGTCTGGCAGTTTCCTTCAGGAAATACAGCCCCTGAAGTCAGGCTTCTTTGGGGTGAGCCAGGACAGATACCTTCCGAAGTGTGGGATGGTCCCTGGAAGCAAGACTTTCACAAGAGGGGGATGCTCAGATCTTGAAAAACGGAACCTGGATGGAAGTAATGAGATGAATGTGGGTTTCTACCTAAAGAAAAGTGGTAATAAAGCTTCCTCATGGATAAAGCCTTGGAATGGCTGATCAAACAAACAAAAAACCCAAGTCATCATTACTGTCCTTTTTTTTTAATTGAAGTATAGTTGATTTATAATGTTGTGTTAATTTCTGGTGTACAACATATTGATTCAGTTATATATATATTCCTTTTCATCTTCTTTTTCATTATAGGCCATTACAAGATGTTGAATATAGTTCCCTGTGCTATGCAGTAGTACCTTGTTGTTTATCTATTTTATATACAGTAGTGTGTATCTGCAAATCTCAAACTCCCAGTTTATCTCTCCCCACCCCCTTTCCCCTGGTAATCAAAAGTTTGTTTGTAAATAAGTTCGCTTGTGTCCTTTGTGTCTTTTTTTTTTTGGTTCCACACGTAAGTGATACCATATGGTATTTTTCTTTCTCTGTCTGACTTACTTCACTTAGTATGATGATCTCTAGGTCCACCCATGTTGCTGCAAATGGCATTGTTTAATTATTTTTTATGGCTGAGTAGTATTCCATTGTGTGCATATGTGTGTGTGTGTGTATATATATATATAGACACACACATACCACATCCTCTATATCCATTAGTGTTCTTTATAGAGTGATGCATGTGTATTAGTGCTGGATGCAATGTACCTTTTTGTTTTCCTTAATTTTCCTGTCTCTTTCCTTCTTCGAAGCCTCAGAAGAGGAAAGCGGAAAGCCTTTCCAGTGTCCCATATGTGGTTTGGTTATAAAAAGGAAGAGTTACTGGAAGCGGCACATGGTGATACACACAGGTTTAAAAAGTCATCAGTGTCCGCTCTGTCCATTCCGGTGTGCTCGCAAGGACAATCTCAAATCCCACATGAAGGTAAGCCACCTGCAGACGGGGCTCCCACAGACGCGGGCACAGCCAGGGCCCTTGCGCATGGTCCTCCGTGCCAGAGCCTTCAAGGCAGGAGTAGGGCCATGGGTGGAGCCTATGGATGGCAGTGCTCAGTGTTGAAAGGCAGAATGCAGTGCGGATGAGGCACATGGAAAGGGATCTCCTTGTAGGTATCTTCATGTCCATTTCACAGCACAGAACTTAAAGGCAGCAAGAAGCTTCAAACTACAAGTCATAGATGTAACGTAGAACATCCTTTTCTGTTGGGAAGCAGCAGCCTCCCCAGGCCTTGCATGGGGATGGATTTTGGGACACTCCGACAAAAAGATGGGGGAGGGCAGGAAGCAGGGGAGGACAGGTACCTGAAGGGCTGCTGGACCTGCTCCCCTTCCTGGAGGGAATGCCCTCTTCTGCTGTTGCTTCGCCCTTCAGTTTACAAACCAGGGACATCTTGTAGGCAGGCTGAGGACACTGAAAGACACCTGGGCTTTAATATATGCCCCGTGGGAGGCTTGGGGGCCATTCCTGGCAAGACTGAGTCCTCCCGAGGCTGTCAGTGTTTGGGCTGTCATAATTCCCAGGATCACACTTAGCAAACATCTAAAGGCATTGTCCCCAATGTGCTCTTAGGAGCAATTGGAGGGCTTGTGCCTGTAATGAGCATATAGGGAATTGACCAGACTATGTGTCACTCTTGCGTGAGCTGGGGGAAAACCTAGTCATCTAGCAATCTTTTTAGCAGACCCTGTTAGTACTGAGGGTTTCGTCTGAAATTCAAGGAGAAAACTCATGAGATCAAAAGAGCGTGAGCTTCTGGAATATACTAAAAACCATTGAATTGTATACATTAAATTAGGTGAATTTCATGATATGGGAATTATGTATCAGTAAAGTGATTTTTAAAAAGAATTTTTAAAGAACACAGGCTGTTGAATTTGATAGGTCTGCATTTATTGTGCAACTTACTAGCTAAGTGGCCGTGAGCAAATGAGTCATTAAACTCAGTTTTCTCACCTGCTTAATGGGAACAACTATGTTCATCTGGAAGAGTTATTAGTATTTAAGGAGGTGATATTAGCAAAGGATCTGACACAGAATTGTTCAATGGTGGTTATTTAATTTCATTAACTATCACTGAATACCTTAATAATAACAATCATTTTCACTGATATTTGCAGCATTGTCTGGCTGTTGACATTATAAAATGTTAATTTTCCTGCCATAAGAAGTATAGTGTATGTACATAATTGAGCTATTTACTTTTTTAAAAAAAATCTTGTGGTCTCATCCTTCTGAATAGATCAGTAATCACTGTTTAGAATTGTAGTTCTAAAAAAGTGTGATCAAACAGAACCTCCACTGACTTTAGGAAAGAGCTTGGAAAATTAAAAAAAAATTAAAACCACTATAAATTTATTTTCTACCATTTGCCTTTTTCTTCTGGGAGTAGCACAGCCTTCATCTTCAGAATCCATTTAACCAGGGGTTCTGGTCCGTTGAATTTTACTGAGCCAACGTAGTTTTTTACTTACACTCCCCTCATCCTCTGTCACCTCTTCCCAAAGTAAAATCTCGTATATTCCACACCTGCAAAGTGGATTTCAGCAGCAGGATGAGACTTCCAAAGAGACACCTTTAAAACTAAAATTTGTTTTCGTTACTATGTCCTTACACTGTGTTTGGAAATCAAGTCTGGCAAATTTAAAGCTTCAGTGAGCAGAACACTTGCATCTGGCCTGACACCTTGTAAGCCTGGTTTCTACTCAGGGTCACTTAAAACAACCTATTTATAAGCTCATGGGGAAAAAAAAAGCTGGGTTTTTCAATAGCAGGAACTACTGACCCTGAAACTCCAGGGAGATGAGTTGGTGCCTTGATGGTACAGACGGTCGGCCATGACAGTGATACTGATGCGAGCGGCCAGGGCTCTGCGGGTCGTGAGGTCTTAGAAAGCTTTCAGAACAAATCAATAACCAGTACAATAAAACAGCTGTGTGAAATTACTACTTTATTCAGCCTCATGGTGTCCTAACCTGTTGAGCTTTTGAGAAGTCAAGTGTGAGAAGAGCTCATGCAAGTTTAATTTCATCAGATGGTGTGTGTTTTCTTTTTTATTTGATGTGCCTGTTTTTTTGCTTTAATCAAAAAATTCATAGTTTATTTTGATTAAACACACTTAAATGTTGCTAAATTTTGAAAACATAGTCTACATCGAGATATGATGGCTGTGGCCTTGTAAATAGGTATTCTCTGCTGTGTGCACACCAGAGACGACAAATATGGATAGATTTTCTAAAAGGAATCCTGCCTCTGAAGTAGGGGCAGGCTAGCCTGTAGATGAAGATCTCAAACTGTGTGGTCAGGGAAAAAAAAACAAAACAAAAAACCTTAGTTAGAATCTCGGTTCCACTAGTTTTAGTAGCTGTGGAACTTTGGGCAAATCGTTGAACCTCTCTAAGCCTCTGTTTCCACTTATGGAGATAATAATCATATGATCTGTCTCACAGAGTTGTTATAAAGGTTAAATGAGATAATGGACAGACAGCCCTTACTATGATGCCCAGCGTGAAAAAACAATAAATATAGCTACTGTAGTAGTTAGTATCCCAAAGCCATCTGAATATATACTGACATTTACATCAAGAAATAAATTAATGACGAGGCAGAAAAGGACTCTAAATTTTATTGCTTTTTTCTCTTTGCGACATATCTTTTGTGTTGAAAATGAAGGAAAACTGATAAACAATAAGAATATGAAATTGACCCTTCATCCCATCACGCAGAAATAACCAGTATTATCATTCTAATCTCTGTCCTTCTACCTTGATTATATTGATTTACTTAAGAAAAATGGGGTTCTCCTTTATTTGTTCAGCAAATATAGGGCTTGCTAGGGTGTAGGCTCTGTACATTTTCTGAAAGCCTGCCTTTCCTCCTTAATATATCATGTGAATGTTTTTATGGCTTGCTGCGGAAGGAGCCTGTAAATGCCTCCCGCTTCCTCAGGGTTATCTTAGATTCCCATTAAGTCTTTTACAACTTTCCTGGATGAGGGATCATACAGGAATTAAGTGGGAAATTCGCAGGCTGAAATTGAACAGTGAAGGTGAGGAGGACTAAGATCCAGAACCTCGGTGAAGGAATGGCAGAAAGTGGGGCAAGGGTCAGGGTGCTGATTTCTTCTAGTCTCAGTCTTGCCAGCTAAGGGGCTGACTCCTCAGGAAGCCCCCTCCCAGACTGCCCCGTCCCCTAAGGAGGGGATGAGATGTTTCCTAAAGTGTCCTCATTTGCGTCTGACTGCTACCAGTAGATGGACCCAATGATATCACAGTGCCTTCTACATCCCACCTCTTAGGGTGGTGACATGTGCTCGTGGTGCAGAGTGGCCAGCAGGAAGCACGTCTCTGCGTGACCTGGAAAGAACAACACGCTTTAGTCAAGCGTTTTCTTCACGTTAGCAGACCGAGAGGGTCTTTGAAGCCGATGCAGGCTAAAGAGAATCAAAATGATCCCAGAAAGTGTTTTTCTGTCCGGAGAGCAGGGGAGAGACTTCCCTCCAAAGCCAAAAGCAAGCTCCAGCCCCCCGGGGATGGTCTAGCTCAACTAAAATTCTCAGTGCGAAAGTCAACACCGAATCCACTGTTTTTCTTTTAAACGGTCACTTGTTCTTTGCACAACTAAATATAGCCAGGCCAGAATGGGGTGGAAAAGAAGCCCTGGGCCGTCCTGGGGCACAGACGCTTTTGGAATCCAGGACTCCCTTTTCAATTTTAGAACCTGGGCTCGCTCTCTGCCCTTTTCCTTCTTTCCAGAAGCTGCTTTCCAGAGCTTCTGTTCCTGGATTAGCTCCTCTCCCCTCCTGGGGCAGTGGACGTCAGGACACTCCTGAAGTGGAACCTGCCCCACCGCCCTGCTCGCTCCCAGGGACCTCGGAAGCTTTCTGCCCGCTGACCTTTATTTACCCCCTGGTTCCGGGGCGAGCTTCTGGCAGCACCTGTCAGGGTCCCCTGGGGCTGTGACCCGAGGCCCCCAACGTGCCCGCTTCTGTGTGAATTGGGTGGGAGAAAAGGTTGGGGAATCGTCACGATTTTGTGAGAAAGCAAATGACTCAGTCTGTTCCAGAGTGAAAGCCCTTTGCTGGGAAAGAACAGAGACTGGTCACCTTAACAGCCAGTGACAAAGAGCGTGTCCCCACCCCCCACTCCCAGCCCCTCCCGACCTGGCAAGGGAAGCCTTTTAATGAGCAGGGCTTTGCCTGACACTGAGTTGAAGTTTATACCCCGTTATCTCTGTTGAGAAATTCACACTTTGGGGGACCCAGAATTTCTTCTCTTGTTTTTTTCAAAAAGCCACAGTGGGGTGCTGTAGCGACAGGATCTCACCATTAACTTTTAATTTCTTTGCTTTTGTTGGTCACTTAACGTTATTTAAAAGTATGTTTTGGCTGGTGAATAATGCTTTTGGATTGCACTCAGAATGCATAAACAGCTGTAGTAAAACTTGCTCTCTTGGAAAGGAAGCCTGCACAAGAGGGGCCAGGTGGTGGCGGTGGATGAGGGACCTTTGACCTTTAACCTTTGTTAGACCCGGGTTCAAATCCCGCCTAGGTCACCACTGAAAGATGAGGGGTCAGTTTGATTTGGGTTTTGAATCCCATCCACTTGTGGGTCCAAATCACACAACTCCCCAAATCTTTTGGCTCAAATCTGCACAATTGGCAGTTTCTACTCAAGGGAGGGCCAGTCCTGAAATAGCAGGGTGTAGCTGGTCAGCATTGAAGCGCATTGGCAGAGATGAATGGGGAAGTTACAAGCGTCCGAGCACCGGCCAGCTCGAAGCCTTGCTCGGGCCAATGCAGTGATTTCCTCACTGTTTCAGGCGCTAAATTTGGCAGTGACAGGAAGAAAAAAGGTTTCTTGCCATTCTTGCAGGTATTGTGCATGTCAGACTGGAACTGGGTTTAAAAGTCTGCGTGCTTTCATTGCAGATGTCAGAATCTGGAGCCTGAAAGGACCACGTTTGGAAACACCTGTTTCATCTTGCTGGGTGGGGGTCAGCCCCTGGTTTTTCTCCCCCTCTATTTTCTTTAGGTGTGATTTTGCTCCAGCCACTCCTTCCAGGGTCTCGATTTCTCTGTCTGTGAAACGGGAATACCCTGGAGGTGTTATTTTCCACATTCTTAATTACTTAAAGAAGCGTTTTTTGAAAATTGAAATTATGTTTGCAAAACACAGCGAATTCTCTGGGCAGTAATAATTGGGTCCATGCAGCGTGTTATATTGTGAGAGGAGTTACTTGACAGGTTACCTCTTTTGACCCCCCCACCTCCACTAGTAATTATGCAAGTTCAAATTGTGCTGGGTTTATATTTCCTCTGAAGACATCAACCAGGGTTGAGATGAGTAAACTGTTAGGAGGTTACCCTAAATGGCCTCTGTTGGCAGATAGCATCCTCAGTTGTGACCTACGTGGACCCGCTTTCTGTTGAGAGATGCCCCTCCTTACTTGCAGCACGTAATGAAATGCTCCTCTGGTGATTTGATTTCCTGGGCCAGCCCTTTGTACCGTGCAGAGATGGTTGATGAGTAGTCTGGCTGTTTTCTGTGAGCACGTGGTGGCTAGCTCATTCTTCTTGCTTCCTCGCCAGGTTCATCAGCACCAGGACCGGGGAGAGACCTTTCAGTGCCAGCTATGCCCTTTCACCTCGTCCCGCCACTTCAGCCTGAAACTCCACATGCGTTGCCATCAGCACTTCCTGAGGACAGAAGCCAAGGTGAAGGAGGAGATCCCAGACCCTGATGTCAAGGGATCTCCCCACCTCAGTGACAGTGCCTGCCTGGGGCAGCAAAGGGAAGGAGGAGGGACAGAGCTAGTGGGGACCATGATGACGTCCAGCACTCCAGAGAGGACTAGCCAGGGTGGGGCTGGCGTCTCGCCTTTGCTGGTGAAGGAGGAGCCCAAGGAAGATAACGGCCTGCCAACCTCCTTTACTCTGAATGCTACCGACAGGCCGGCCAACCACACAAAGCTGAGAGACCCCTCCGAGTACGTGGCCAACAGTGCGTCCGCGTTGTTCAGCCAGGACATCTCTGTTAAGATGGCGTCTGATTTTCTCATGAAGCTGTCAGGTACTTGAAGAGGGTTGTCCTCTCTCTCTCCCCCTTCTCTCCCCCTCTCTCTCAGTATTCTCATCTGTAAAGTGAGCTGGTAGGACTAGATGATTTCAAGGGTCCCTGTAAATTCCAATTGTTTGCACTCTCATACGTTGTCTCCTTGAAACTGTGTTTTGCAGCCCTTTGGACGTAGGCATGGCTGTCAGGGTTTGGGTCTCAAAACAACAAGGACTGTTGATTTCCTTCTGGTTTCCCCCCGTATGGGTTCTCGCGGTGGGGGACAAGTCACAGGGTGAGCAGGTTGATGACCTTGGGTTCTTTGTGTGACCTTGGGCTCTAGTGAACTTGTCTCTCCATTGGGTTCTTTAACCTGCTTATGTGGGACATTTGTCTTGCATGATTCAGGTTTTTTACTGCCTTAATTTGAAAGATTTTTTTAAAAGGACATATATACAGAGACTACTATTAAGAATTAGAGAGTTGTTAAATTTGAGCAAGTGATAAATATTGTCTTTAAATTTGGGGTTTTTTTTCCCAATGGAAAATTTTTTATTGTGGTAAAATATACCTACGTGAAATTTACCATTTCAACCATTTTTAAGTATATGGTTGTTTGGCATGAAGTACATTCACATGGTTGTGTAATCACCACCATCCATCTCCAGAACTTTTTCATTATCCTGAACTGAAATCTTGTACCCAGGAAACAAGAATTCCCCATTCCACCCTCCCCTCCGCCCCTGGTAACCACTGTTCTGCTTTCTGTCTCTGTGAACCTAACTACTCATGTCGAGTGGAGTTTAAAAGAAAAATTTGAAACATTCTTTTCCAACTGCCCCAATGCCTTTTAGAAAGAAGATAGAGTATGTTATAAAAATTTTTATTACTAATTGATATCACTTTGACGGTCAAATTATATGTGATGTTTCTTTTACTTTTTGCCTTTTTTTCCCCCAATTTATTTGCGTCATGGAATTGAATAGAGAGGTATAGAGATGTTGAGGAAGTGCTGTTTTTAAAATTTTTTATTTTGTTTATTTATTGGGGGGAGGTAATTAGGTTTTTTTTTTATTTTAATGGAGGTGCTGCTACTTACTTCATTTTTTAAAGTCTGATTTTAAATTTTAAAAGAGATGTGGAGGGCGGGCAAAGGTCGGCTGAGAATTGGTTCTGTCTTTCAGTGAAGATGGCAGTCCCCACGATGATTTCCAAATGCCATTTCAGCTCTTTGGAGATTGACAATACCCTTTTAAATGGAGAATAATTGGTTACCGCCTTCCTTTAAATGGACCGTGAGTCGCATTTCACTAAATGTCATCGCCAGGTGAATTAGAGGTTCTGCTTCACTCTGAAGTCCCTTTACTCAGTGACACTTTAGTCAGGTCTTCTGGAATGTCCCCATCACCCCCAGATCTTTGCCCCTCAGGAGTGCACAGTGCTGGTTGGAAGAAACGAGGAAAGATAGGGGATGGAAATGAGGCATTGCAGAAATGAACTGAGGTGATGATGTTACAATGAGGCATCGCACCCTGTGTGGCAAGTGAGGATGTCCGACCCAGGAAATGATCCGGTCGCAGGAATTAAAGTGCCTCTGACTGTGGCAGTGAAGAACGGTCTTCCCTGCCTTCTCCCTTCTCCATCCCAACCTGGGGGGAGATGAGTGTTATCTTTAAACGTCTTTGCAAACGCGGGCGAAATGCAGACTTCTTGTTTTCCTCTTGTTGCTGGTCCTTTAGTTTTCACTTCCAGAAGATCTCTGGGTCTTCCTTCGTGGCCTCTCCCACCAACGTGAAAGCAAAAGGGACTCCTTTTCTGGGCTCTTCTGGTGCTTTCCCAAGGGAGGGTCTGCAATGGCGTCTTCACTAAGCATAGCTTGGAAGGAGGGACATGTCCTTACTTAGCAGACAGGGGAAATCTCAGTGGAACTCTTACGAAGGGGTTGCTCCCTTTACTCCAGAACTCCAGAAAGTTTTTAAATCCAGAGGAAAAGGGAGGGGGCGATGGAGGAAGGTTTGGTGATACTTCTACTGGGCTCAGTTGTGAGTGCCTCACTTTAGGCTGTAATGAGGCCCAGACCCAATCTCAGGGAGCAGAAGATAAGGCCTGCGGCTGCTGAGAGCCAGGCTTGCAAACTGAAAAAACGCAGGAGGAGAAGCCGGTTGGTAGGCTAGGGTGAAAGACTGTGCACCCAAGCCTTATACTGTGATCTGTTTTCTCAATTGGCTATTGATGGGGACTTGTTTACGATTTGGCAGTGGCTGTATTTACCGACTGATCAATTGGCATAAGAAAACAGATAACAAATGCACTGCTGTTTATGCAAAAGGCCCATGCAGCTATTTCATGGTGGCTTACTAGAGGTCCTGAAACCTGACTTGTGTGCACTGTTACCTAGCAACCTGTTATAAAGTCACCGGGGAGTGAGATGCATCGGTAATTTTTCTGTGTTGTGAGCGTATCAGGATGTAAATGTAAACTTGGTGACTGTGGCAGTGCAGCCCACGGGAGGAGGAGATGTGTGGAAAGGAAAGGAATACGTTGTCTTGGGGAGATTTTTTTTTTTTAATTCCACTCCCTCTCCAGTTAGTGGGGCCCTGTACTTGACAGCTGCTGTCCCTGGGGCGCTTCACCTGGCTGTGTCTGTGGCTATGATCTCGGGACCCAAAGGCCAAAGCCCTGGGAGCTGAGGCTGAGTTCCTGGCTCTTTCCCTCATCAGATGTCGGGCAGTCATGGCTAGCATCGGGCCTGGTCCCTCGGCGTCATAACGGCGCCATTGTTCTCGCCGTGGATTTTTGAGCTGGCTCTGTGCGTGCACCTGCTGGGACTGTCGGGTGCAGCTGTCTGTGGCCACCGGGTCTGGGAGCCTCTGTGCCAGCCACATCACCGCCTGCGGACCCGGAGCACAGTGACAAATTCAAGCGTGTACGTACCTACTTGTTTCCAAAAGAGAGATGGAAAACACTTGATTCTTTCTTGCTTGGCTATTAAGGGGAGTCTTTCTTGCTCCTTCAACTGAAACGAAACAGAAAAATGACTTCAGGGAACCCCGTAGGATTAAAAATCGCTAGTGGAATGCTGTTTTCAACGGACTCTCAAGCCTCCCCCACCCTCCTCCACTGCCCCCGTTTTGAGGTTTCCCAGCGTCTCTGATTGTGAAATCAGACCCCTTCCCTGAACCGTCGTCCACTCTTCTCCCTGAGCCCACACTGAACATTCCTTGGTCCCCCAAGATCGATGCTGTTCCCTGGGAGTGAGGCTTCCCGGGCTCAGCACCGTAATTGATTCAGGGAAGAGGCTGGGGCAGCCCCTGTTTGTTGCTGGCTTTCTGGGCTGACGGAAAAGATGATTTTGTAAACTTTGCTGAGTTTCGGCATGGGAGGCAGGCCTCTGAGGACTGCAGCCCTCCGTATTTGCATAGATCTTTCTTGGGAGCCGGGAGACAGAAGCAGACTGTTGCACGTCAGGGCGAGTGATGCAGTGGTCGCGTGACCGGGGCCGTGCGGGGGAGAGGCGTGCTCAGGTTCTGCTGCCTCTCTGCCCGCTCTCCCTGATCCAGCAGCAGTTCTCACCGTCACCGCACATCAGACCTACCTGGGAAGTTTTTTTTTAAATGCCAGGGTCTAGCCCCACTACCAGAAGTTATGATTTAGTTGGTCTAGGATAAGACCTAGACACTGGTGTTTTCTTTAAAATCTTCAAAGGATTCTAAAATGCAGCCAGGACTAGGACCACTGACGTGGAAGATACAGTTGGTACCTGGGTTTTTTAGTTTGTTTTGTTTTGTTTTTTCAGTACACTTCTTTCCCCTGACTTTCTCTCCCAGACCATGAAAAGGCCCTGGTGTTGTGGGATGGTGCTGGGGCATTCAGCATGGGTCAAGGTTGACATGAACTGGAGGCCTGGGTGAGTCACGGTCACTGAGCCCCGTGTTTTCCCTCGTGGGGCCTCATGACAGGAGAATTAAAAGAAGCACCTCAACATTCTCCAGTTGGAATTAGAAAGTTTCCAGGCTCATCTAGAACATCTAGGGACTGGGGGTAGACGCCTGCTTAAAAGTTGCCTGCTCCGTTCCGCCTTACATCACCTCCCTTTCTGAAAACTACACTTTTCAAGATATAACATTTAATTCTAACTCTCCAAATTAGAACCAAGCAGTTGACAGAAACTTGGCACCTCAGTTGTGGGCTGGGAATATCTTTTTATCTTTCTGTCCCTGGTTTTGTGAAAATAAAATATATGAGTCATTTCAACTATTTTTGTTTGGAAACTGGCCAAAAAAAAAAATTTTTTTATACTGTCTCCCACCGTCTCTTAATTTCAGTAAGTTGAGACCGCAAACGTTTTCACCGTGAGAGATGGACTTTTGAAAAGCAGTGACTCGCGAATGGCTCCAAGCTGAACTGTTCCGTATTCGTTAGGAGCTCAGCCCTCAAGTAGGAGGATTTTCGTGAATAAACGCAGGGGAGCTGGCGCACGTGTTTGTGTTGTGTCTTGCAGTGTCCCCTGGGCCTTTGTTCTGCCACCTCCATCTATTTCCCACAATTTTGTGCATCTGAATTTACAGTACAGTTCATCTCTAAATGACAGCTCCCTATCCTGTGATACCTTTGTTTGTGCTGCTGAAGGAGGAGGGACGAGAGATGCCCGGTAAACCAGGCATCCTTATCGCCTGGTGGCTCGGATTGGCTTTCTGTCCAACATGTTAACCAATGAGCCTTCTTCCGAAGGAAATGCTGTCCCTCTGCCACTCACGCCCTAAGGCTTCAGTGCCCGTAGCCCGGGCTCTCCCACTCCCCAAGCCTAAGTGTGGCTTCCCCAGTGGGTTTATTCTGGGCAGCCTTCCTCTGCATCTTCAGTCTGGCCCTTTTTAGCCTGCCTGGCTTTTCTCACCATGGGCCCTCACTGACCACGTGACTAAAATTCCCAATGTCAGAAGCTGCATTGAGGGGCCTCGTATGTGCAGGCAGCCTGAGTGCCCTTTTGAAATCCTGGATTTTACTGACCGTGTTGGGTGATTCATCTGAGAGGGAGCGTGTGACTCTTTCCTGTTTTTCGGTGACTTGCCCCTTCACAAGACACAAGGGCTGATCTGAGTCACAGGAGGGAGCAGGTGTCATTACAAGAATGTGGAGCCTGGAGTTACACGCTCATGGGCTCCAACTTCCAGGGACAGAGACTTGGTGACATTTACTCATTGTTTATGATTTTTCTGGAACGGTCCCTTACATCGTCATGCTTGCTCTGTGCCCTGTCACCCATTTGAACTCGTAACAACCCGATAGGGAGAGACTATTAGTATTCCCATTTTACAGATGACAACTGAGAAACAGAGAGGTTCAGCAACTTGCCCACGTTTACACAGCAAATAAGTGGTGGTATTGGGAGTCTAATCCAGGCAGCCACATTCCAGTGTTCCCTCCCCCAGGCTGCCTAATCACCACATCACAAAGTCAGGAAGCTATAAAGCCGGAACTTGGCTCTGTTTCTGCTCTTGTTGTTGTAGAGTTAGCCGCAGTCCCCGGCCAGGGAGCCGGTCTCTGAATGTTGTATGTGAGACACCACTGGAAGCTGCACTAACCCTTCTAGGCCTTTCGGGCATTATTTAGTGCAAACAGAGTAGTCACAGTAAGTCCAGTTACAGTGCATTTTCAAGTACGTTGTCTCGCTGCAAGCTTGTAGATGCGGAAACCAAGTCTGGAAATAAATACTGTAGGAAGGGCACCACCGGAATCCAGAAGTTTCTTTCCTCACTGTGCTGGAGACAGTTTACCTCATTCTGGAATCACCCTCAGGATAATTTTTTGTCTTGATAAACTCTTGGGAAAATTGGTTGAAGTCTGTCTTTCTGCAAAACTGAATCCGGGTCATTTTCTTCCTTCCCCAAGAAGTACATCGCCTTCCACTTACTACTGCCGTTGCTCTCGCTGCTGCTTCTAGTCTTGCTATCCTGAGCCTCGTTACTGATCAAATGGGTTTACAGTGAGCCGGGCACTGTGCCAGCAACTTGATGGAATTTCTCATTTACCCCCCCCCGCCCTCAATAGCACTATTAATATTACACCTATTTTACAGATGAGGAAGCTGAAGTTTAAACATTTCGGCTACGAGGGATGGAGCAAAGATTTGACTCTGCCTAACTGTGAAGCTTGGCTCCTGATCACTGAATTAGCTCTTACCTAATTTTTTTTTTTTCCCTCAGTTGAGCAAAGAAACTGACCTCCGCCTGCTTCACTGTTTATTTTCCTTGGCTTCAAACCATGGCATCATTTAAAAATGCATACTAATTCAGTCACTCATCTGGTTCAATTTTTTGTGTCTTCAGAATACACCCACAGTCCATCCCTTCGAAGGGCATCTTTTCCTGGCTGTGACTTCACACGGCTCCCTCCAGCTCCCTGCCTGCCACCTTTCCCACCCAAGGACCACCCCCCACCGCCCAGGTCTTCAAGGCGTTAATGGGCTCTTCCAATACCTCCTGCGTCAGGCTGTGCCCCTGCCTGGCTCCTTTCTACTGAGTAACAGTGTCCCCACTCCTCTCAAGAAAAATGCCGACAGCGTTCACCAGCTCATAGACACAGCCCCTCATTTCCATTCACCCGCCTTCACTCTTGTTCCAGGAGTCTGGCCCTTTGAACCATGGAGTTCTGTATATCTTCCTCCTATTAGCTAAAATAGGGGAGGGGGAGAGGATTTTTCTACTAAAAAGAATTAATAATGTTATTAAAATAACTATTTTAATGCACCTTTAACCCGCCAGTGTTTCTGTATCTTTGTAGAGAATTTCTAGCAATGTTGGGCTCCCATTGCTGTGATACCCACCCCCTTACCCCCCAGTTTCAGTGATACTTAGAATCTCAAGATCCAGGTGGATGCTTGTGTTATTGCTTGTGTATTAGTCTTGCCTCTTCAGCTATGTTTCAGGCTGCTGTGAGGGGAGGAGATAATGTTTCCTTTATGACGTCTTTATCTTTGTGTCACCCACAATGCGTTCATGGCAGATGATAAGGAGGATATTCCATTAGTCATATTCTGAAAGTCAGATTTCAGAGGTTAAAAAAGACTTGCAAGCAACTTGCAGAACAACATATACAGCGTGACCCTTTTATGTTAAAAATCCGTATAACATAAAAAAAAAAAAGATTTGCAAATTCACAACCAGCTCCATAGTGCTATAAAGAGGATGGAGAGGGAGGTGGTCCATGGAAAGAAGTCAGGCTGTTGTTCAAAGGGAACCTCAAAGGGTGTGAGCATCTCAGTGTTTTCTCACATCCTGTGTTCCAGGACCTCATCTTGTAGGGCCTAGTCTAGGAGCCAGAGTCCATCATACCGTTAGTTAAGAAAAAAACTGTTCCATAATTGAGCTGCTCAAAATAGTAGCCATTTTCTTAGCTTATGAGTTTGGGGATTGGTGGTTTGGGCATGGTGGACCAAGGTTTTCCTTCTGGTCTCTTCTGTCTCCTCCAGCTGCAGCCCCTTGCAGGGTCGACCAGGGGTTGGCTGATCTAGGATGGCCCCAACAGGAATGACTTCTCTGTGTTCCCCACGGTCTCCTAGTGGGCTATCCTAGGCTCGCCCACATGGCTCCTGGACCGGGTTCCAAAGGAGAGAGCCGAAGTGCTCAAAAGCTTCTGGAGGCTGGGCTCAGAACCAGCCCCATGTCACTTCCACCACCTTCTGTTGACCAAAGCCATCCACAAGTCCAGCCCAGCTTCAGAGTGTGGGAGAATTTACTCCACCTCTTGGGGAGGAGCTGCAGAGTCACTTGGCCAAGGGGATGGGTTTTCAGAGAGAGGAATCACAGTGGCCGTTTTGCTCCCACTGCCCAGAGTTCTTCAGATTCTCTGGGTATCCCACAAAGACAAAAATCATTAAAATACCGATGTGGGAACCAGAATGTCAGCCCAGTAATTTAAAATGACAAGTGTAACAATCAAGAGGAGATGTCATTTGGGGCAGATGGTGAGTCACCGACGTCCCTGAAAAGTGTTGGAGATGTACTATCCAGTCTTTGGGTTTTCTCTTTTCTGGTCTCAAGTCACCTCGCTGCTCCGCTGTTCGTACATGCAAATCACTTCCCGGCTGTTTGTACAGTTCATCCCTTGGATGTGTTAATAGCGTGAATTTAAAGTGCAGTTTTCTTTCGCATTTACTCAGGGGCTTGATGGGTTTTCCAGGACTGGTCCTTCCTGCTTTTGACAAGGGAGATATCCTGCCTGTTAAGTGGATTACTGCAGATAGGCGCCCTTGTGGCTTTTAGTAGTTTCGTTTACAGAGAAAAGCCTTATTTATTTTAAAGTTTTGTAGCTCTGCTTATTGTTATTATTACCCTTGACCCTGCTCCGGGGCTGTTTTGTTTTCCCTTTGTCACTATGTCTATATTCGTAATAGCTGTCGCAGGGGACCTGTGCTGTCCTGGTCTGAGGACGAAGATCCCGCAGCATGACCAAGGATTAGCCCAGGTGGGGATGAGAAAGCCAGTGAACTATAATGAGTAATATAAGCTGGTTAAAACTTCACTAACACTCATTATAAAACTACTGAGGCCAATTAAGTGTACCTTATGAGAAACCAAGATTTGAAAGTATTTGGCTATTGTCTTAAACCTTCTATTTGAATATAAAGTGCTCTACTGTTAATTCATTAAATCTTGGCTTTCCATATGATTTCAGAAGGCAGTTTATTTTCTTCTCACCCAAAGTGCATCACGTTGCCAAAAAAATCCCAGGTCCCCAGACAGATCATGTATACTTACATACACTCACGGCGGGGCTAGGGCAGTTAATAACTACACTGATTTGCAATTAGTGAGAGTTGAGCTCTGATATTGGGTCCATCATTAATAAGCTGTGAGATTTTGGGGTCATATCAGTCTCTGAGGCGCTGTTTTCTTATGGTAAAATAAAGGAGTGGAAAACACTCATAGTTTTCAATTTGTTTGTTTTTAAACATCGAACCCATTTTTTTAAGTCAGATCTTAAGTGCAGACTCATAGGTAACACAAGGAATATTTTACATATTTTTAAAATATTTTTTATATTTTATTTAATATTTTTATATTTTAGTATTTTATGTATTTTTAATGTAACTTTATCTTTTAGAGTCACATTTATTATATTTATTTATTTTAAAAGTCCAGCAGTTAGAAAAAAAGTTGCTCAGTGATAAGCCCCAAACACAGAATTACTGTGATGATAGGATGAGGTCTTACAGCAGTTTAGACATCTAGTATATTTCTAAATTTGTTTTGCTGATTGCAGTGTCGAGAAATACCATTTACACAGGGACGCTGTGGCAAATGAGATAATATTTTTAACACTTCATCTTGTAATCTCAGGAGCTCTTTAATTGAATTTATTCAGCTGCCTGAGCGAAGAGGACACTAATAAAAAGCTTCAAAGTTGACAACGTTTAACAAGTGCCCTTATTCTCTATGATAATAAAGGGCAGACAGGAAGCGTCCTGGACTTTCGATACGTACTAAAGCCATCTACAATTCTTTGTTAACAACTTGGTTATTACTCAGTTAACCGTTATTTGGAAATTTATTTCATCTCTAGTTTCCAATTGTTCATCTACCAAATGGGGATAGTGGTAGTACTACTTTGAAGGGTTGTTGAGACGATCAGATAAGCTAATCCAAGGAAACAGCATACTACCCAGCCCATAGTAAGTGCTCTATAAATGACAGAGCCAACGATGTCTATATAGCTGCATGTTTCTGTCTATCTGCTCTAGTCATGGTCAGAAGCTTCACCAAAGCAGATGCGCTTGAACTGCCCTGGTGTTTAATTTAGGGCAGTGGTTCTCACCAGAGGTGTGCTCAGGAGACAGTTGGCAATGTCTAGAGAAATTTGTGTTCCCACAACTGGGAAGAGCTATCGGCTCTCGTGGGTCAAGGCCAGGGAATCTGCTAAACACCCAGCTGTTTGCAGGACAGTTCCTCAGAGCACATTATCCAGCCCAGAGTGTCAGTGGTGCTGAGGTTGAGAAAGCCTGATTTAAAGCCTGCTTACGGACCCTAGTGTTACCATAATAATACAGTTTTACATGCCTGAGCCTGAATTTTTGGAAAGATCAGTGCATAGGCAGCTGCTTCCTTATTAGTGACATTTTACTAGAACGCTACCATTCCTACGAGAGCAGGAGGAATGGCATTACATGTGTTACGAGAAACTGAATTAATTTGCTAACCCAAGTTAACATATCAGTGGTCTCCAGGGAGTTGACATTTTATAAATAATGGAACTGAGAGTACACGTTTTAAAATTAAATTTTAAATTCGCTTCGATAATCTTAAAAGCGTTTATTTGAAACTGACATTTGTTGGAACCCCTGAAGCTTATCCCAGGGTTCCCTGGAACACTGTTTGAAAACCACTGAGCTGCAGCCCCTTCCATGTCAAAGAATCTCTGGCTCTGCTTTAGGGGGAGGGAGTAAATAAATAAAATTCTCAGTGGCCCGGGTTTTTCATGTAGCAGTTCAGCATTCCGAAAATTGCCGGACTGTAGCATGAAAGAGAGCCTTGTCTATTTTAAACTCAAGGAAAGTGTCCTTTTCCTTCACCAGAGGGAACGGACAAAGCAGAGCAGAAGCAGTCGTGTTGCTGTCCGTTCTTCCTCTTCCACCCTTCACAAAACTCTTCCCTACCAGAAAACGCCCCTTTCCTTCAGGTTACAGCCCACCTTTCCCTTTCTCATTAACAATGCTTCCTTCATGCCCTTATCGCTTCTGTCCAGAGCCCGCAGTGCAAGTGCCTGGGTTAGCATCCTTCTTAGAGGCGCTTGGACTGTCTAGGAGGGAAAGGAGAGAGCGTGGGTGCGTCGTCAGCCAGAAGCCCTGCAGTCTAGTGTCCCTGTGTTTCGGAGGGGTCAGTCTCTTAGCCTCTGGGGACCTTCGCTCCCTCACCTATGAAGTGAAGATAATAACAGTGGCCATCTCCTGTAGCTGAGGGAAGGCTCAATTCCTGTGTGACTATTCGAATGCCAGTTGTATGCATGACTAAGGCATACAATGATCTTTAAGGATGTGACGCACTGTGGTCCTCGGGGATGAAGATGGGAGGGGGGCTTAGGCAGGATCTCCATGTGGACTGATGACCCCTTGCCAGAAAGAGGGGTTCCTTTCACAGTGTATTAATGCTGGCCTGTCGGAATCAGAAACTTGGGATCATTTTACCCCGGTGGCTTTCCATTCCTTTCTCATGTTAGCCTTTACCTTGAATCCTTTCTAAATCCTCAAAAAGCTGATTTGTTTCCTTTCAAAGGCAGCCCGGCTCCACCGAGTGCATGAACTTGCAGACATACGTAATTTTTAATCAGAGTGGCTCAGGTCACACAATGTTTGAACAGTGAGAGAAAGGACCTCTTGGTGAGTGGGGTTTCCTCACTGCATTACTGGAAACTTGAAGACATAAACAGAAGTGAAGGCAGGTGCTGTGGAAAGTCCTTTATGACTTGAGTACCATGCGAACACAGATCTTTCTGTTAGGAGTAAGAGTGAAGTAAAAAACTAAGCAATGAGTCATAAATTATTGCTTTTCTTTTAGCAATTTCCCCAAAGGGAAAAGAAAACATCTTTAGTTCCACCTTTCTCTGTAGAAAGATAATGGGTTTTTTAAAGTAAGATAATAAAAAATGATTGTAATTATTCAGTCATATTAATTAAAAAATATAGGGCTTTATGTACTATTCTCAGTGTAAATATTTCTGGTAATTGAAAGAAAGCAGGGTAGTGTTCATATTTCTATTTTGACATCATCTATTTAGGCTCCAGGGTTTGGGAAACTAAACTTTGGACCAATGAGTGTTTCCCACACATTTTTTGGATATGTCATTAGCTATATGTGCATGTCCCCCAGCACATGACTAGTTTTATGCCATTCTTGGCATTGTCAGTATGAAAACCAGGTGTGCAGTACCTTGTGAATTTATAAAATTATAAAACAGCAACACGCAGCTTGGCTATTGTTTTTCGTTGTTGTTGTTATGGTAGAGTTGATTTACAATATTATTTAAGTTTCAGGTGTACAACATAGTGATTCACAATTTTTAAAGGTCGTATTGTATTTATAGTTATTATAAAATATTGGTTTTATTCCCTGTGCTGTGCAATGTACCATCCTTGTAGCTTATTTATTGTATGCATAGTCGTTTGTACCTCTTAATCCCCTATCCCACCCTGCCCCTCCCCTCTTCTGTCTCCCTGCTGGTAACCACCAGTTTGTTTTCTGTATCTGTGCATCTGTTTCTTTTTTTTTTTTGTTATATTCCCCAGTTCGTTTTATTTTTTTTAGATTCCACATAAAAGTAATATTATACAGTGTTTAAGTGACTTATTAAAGTTCTGTTAAATCTGGGTTGTACTAACAATCCTAAATATCTTTTTTTTCCCCCTTCAGACTTAGGTAGCATGTATTCTGACCGATGCCCCAAAGCTACTTATATCTCCGGAGAGCACTGGCTTAATGGTTGCCCTCTCTAACGGTTGGGGTTTGCTTCTGGGGCCTCAATAGTTCCTTATCTCTTTCCCAGCCTCACCTTAGAATTTTTTAAAGCTCCAAAAATAAAAGATACAGCTTTGAAGCATTTTGAAAAATACATAACCATTCGCTTTATATTGTTCCTTCCCCAAGACTCAAAGTTACAGACTTAATAGAGAGCACGTCATTTCACTACTCTGTTGTGACTAACTTAGGATGCTTCTGGGAAGGGTTTTATAAAGGATTCTGGAAGAAAGGCTTAGGGCAAGAGAAGCTTTAGGCAGTGGCAGTAAAAAGAAAAAGAAAAAAGAACTCAGGAAGTGGTTGAAAGAGGAGAAATGTGCTAAGTAAACAGAGCTCTTGTAGGAGCCGCCTTCTGTAGAGGTTGGAAATGCATGCTTAATGATTCTTCTAGAAATGGTCTTTGTTTCCTCTGGCTCAAATTCCAATGGCGCGGTCTCCAAAGGGTTAGATTTTCAGCAGTTTCCCTGAGATTTTTCTGGGTTCCTCCTTTGGTGATGCCAGAGCCTAAGTGACCATTCAGAAACACCTTAGTCAGCACTGTGGTATGGTAGCAAAGCTTTTAACTTTATCTGGAAGGTCGTATCCCCAGTGGAATGATCAGATCTGGGGAAAGCACTTCCGATCGCCTTTGGTGGAATATTTTGGGATTCGTAGTTTCTGTCCACTACAGGTAGTAACAGAGTGCCAACAGATGTCACTGATTTTCGGCCAGCATGTTTTGTTCATTCAGCCAGTGTATGTTGAGCACCTACTATGTGCCAGGCCTTGTTCTAGGAACTTGAGTTACATCAGTGTTAGAATAAAGATCATTGCCTTCATGAAGCCTCCCCTGGAGTTGAAGAAACAGACCATAAATGGTTAATACAATAAATAAGAAAGTTAGATAGTATGGATTAGTCTGTTTGGACTGCTGTAACAAAACACCACAGACTTGGCTTAAACAACAGAAATTGATTTCTCACAGTTCTGGAGGCTGGAGGTCCAAGATCAACGTGCTGGCAGATTTGGTTTCTCCTGAGATTTGGATTCTCCTTGACTCGAAGGTCGCCGCCTCTTGCTGTGTCCTCACGGGGTCTTCCCTCTGTGTGAGCACATCCCTCGTGTCTCTCTGGTTATCAGGACACCAGACATGCTGGATTGGGGCCGCACCCTAATGGCTATATTTAACTTAAGTACCTCCCTGTCTCCCAGTACAATCACAGTAAGGATTAAGGCTTCAACATGTATTTGGGAGGTGGGGCAGACACAGTTCAATCCATAGCAGGATGTTATCCAGTGATAAATATTTTGGGGAAAAAAAGGAAAACTAGAGTCAGGTAAGAGAGAGTGGGTATACTGTGGGGTGGGAGTTGCAGTTTTCATCAGGATGGTCAGGCTCTTCATTGGGAAGGTGGTATTTTAGCAAAGACTTGAAGGTCAAGTTAGATTGAAGTGCGGTTGTAGCACAGGGACCAGAGACGGAGTGGTGTGGAGGCAGGTAAGGGACATAAAATGGGCAGCCCATGGATGTGGTTCTAGTCCTAACTCTTCATCTTTCTGGTAGTAAAACTTCCAAGGGTCACTTTAGCCCTCCGGGTTCCGGTTTCCAACTGTGCTGGTCTTTGTGAACTTGTGACTCCGTAGCATCTATTCTCAGAGGGCCATGAGGTAGAAAGAAAGCTTTGTGCCTGTATGGTGGCCGGGAGCAAGTAGTGGATAAGGGGTGATGGGTGTTTACTTTGGAAATTTATTTTCATTCTTTTTGTTGTTGTTAAGCAGGAGTGGGCTTAAGGCTCATTCTAGTAAGCATTTCTAAGAACCCTGTACTAGGATGGGAACTTCTTTCTCAAAATGCAAACACACCTAATATAAGCAACCTAAAGTTCCTACTCCACGGCCCTTCAAGGGGCGCAAGATGCCTGTGAACGTGACAAGGGGTAGAAGAGGTTGCTTATCTTCTTATCTTATTTTCTGGGGAAAGACCGAGAAGCAGTATGTAGCTCAGTGGGTGAAGGCCTGATACAGTGTAGCCAAACCACGGGATCCTTCCAGTAATAGGCCAGTTAGCTCTGCCCTGACCACACACTCCATAGCAGCCAACTATGCTAAAAATGGAAAAAGGACACTGGTGGAAAAACTGTTGAAATCTGAATAAAACCTGGGCCTTAGATCACAGTGATGTGAATTTCTCCCTTCGGACAAATGCACCGTGGTTACGCACTGTGGTTACGTAAGATGCTGACGTTGGGAACAATGGGTGAAGGGCTGTATGGGAACTCTCTGAATCAGCTTTGCAACTGCTCTGCAAATCTAAAATTATTCCGAAGTAAAAATACTTCTTTTAAAAATGCCCATTGTGGACTCAGTTGACTTGGGCTACAGACATGGACCAGAAGAAACAATGCCAAGTGTGCGCCCCACCGTTTGTGGGACGGTGGCATCAGCTTAGAGGGCAAAGCGGGACATCGCTTCTCTGAGCTTTTCTCTTCGGCAAATTCTCCATCCTCACCTCACCACCTCATGCTAGGTTTTTTGCTTTGGGGGCTGCCTCTGACTCATGCTTATAGTTGATATTTTATGGCAAAATAAGTCTGGAAGCATTATTCTGTAATAGGATTAGAGAGGGAGAGTGCCAACAGGTCAGAGGGGCAGCCGCACATACAGGAAAGAACACACTGAGGGAGATCGAAGAGATGTCCGAACACTTTGCAGAGGCAGCACTTTTTAAAGTAGGTTCAAAAGATTCAGAAGCCCACAGTCTTCCGCATCCTACGCTCAGGGAGCGTCTGGTATTTTTGTGCCCAAGGCTGAGCCTGTTTTGAGCAGGTCGTGGTCCCTCTTGTGTTAGCATGATGTGACTGCGTGTTCCATACTTCCTTCAGGTGGGAGCAGCTAAGAGCGGGAGTGGCCTTCCATTGACGTGTATGTGTATAATCCCTTTCTTCTTTTGACAGCTGCAAATCAGAAGGAGCCCATGAATCTTAATTTTAAAGTGAAAGAGGAGCCCAAGGAGGAGGAGGCCCTAGGTGCCACCTTGCCTCGGTCCAGCTATGTGTTCAGCCCGGAGTCAGACGTGCCGGCCCCAAGCATCTCTGAGGACGCACTTAAGCCCCAGGAAGCGAAGGGCAGTGTTCTAAGGCGGGATATGTCAGTCAAAGCAGCATCTGAACTTCTCATGAAACTATCAGGTACTCGATCTATCCTAAAATATTCACATTCTGGTACCTTCACTTGCAAGCCAACTGGGCTGCTTCCCGCATAGTTTATTAATTAGCCGAACGGCAGCAATATCACATTATAATGGTGAATTCAGGAATGGTTGGGTTCCTTGGCTTACATTCCTGTGTTGTGTGTCTGAATTTGTTTGCGGATGTTAGCCATGTATCTGTCTTATTAAATACACCCCCTATGCCTGAAGATGACTGCGAACTGTTGGAAAACACTGGTGCGTTCTAAGATGATGTGGGTCATCATTTTAAATGGGTTCTAATGACATTCAAAGCACTTCTGTTAATTGATCAAAATATCTGTTCTTTCATAGCCGAGGACCTTGCATTTTGTGGTGTTTTTATACTATATGCTTTAAGAACCATTAAAGATATTTTTCTGAACTTAATAAGCCATCGAGATAGCACTTGAAGTAATTACCAGTAGAGTAGCAATGAGATTTTATAAATAGAAAATTTCATAATGAAATACTATAATAATTAATCTCAATTCTTAAGATAGATGAATAATTTTTATTAGTATCAAAATGTAATTTCAGCATATCAAATGCTGGCAAAATGGGTTATAATTTGAAATCCATGCATTTTGGATTTTTTTCCACTCAGTCTCCTATCTGCCCCATCCCCTTCAGAACAGGTAAAACTTCAGTGTATTTTAAATTTAGAGGTCTGACTTTGAAAAGGTGGAAAGAAAAGCTGTATCAATAATACTACTTATCATGTCACATCCCATCTGTAGTTCTCTGCTGCTAAAAGATAATTTTTGGAAACTATATTCAGAATGCTACTATGAAGCAAAAGCTGTTTTCAGTTTGTAACTTGCTGTGCTTGGAGGATAAAAGCAAGAAATGTTTTAGGGAGACTTGGTCCCTGTGTAATTTCACCAGAGAGCCTGTGTTTCTGGTCGACCAGTAGATTGGGAAGTTTGAAATTAATTGTTTAATTAGAGTTGTTATGTCAGAACGGTTGAAATTCCTGTATTTGCCAGTTGGTGGGGTTAAGAATTCTTTCCTTTGATGTTAATGTAAAAACACACTGGAACTGCAGGGGAACATGGCTTGTTACAGATGAAGCATAGTAACAATGATCATATCCGTATTGTCGCCCCATTTTTCTGACCTTCGCATCCATAGTGCCGTTTCTCCTGTGGAAATGGGAGATCTGGCAAGGCTGTGCTAATCGCTAAAAGCTGAAAGTTTACAAAAGTGATTTCCAAACCAACATATTTTCATGTTTGAACCCTCCCTCCTGAGTCAGAAGGTCTTGGTAACGTTCAGGAATCTGTCTGGTGTTTCAATAGTCAATTCCGAGAGGTCACGCGGCAGCTCTGAGTCTTCTCCCGTTAACACTGACTCTCACATTATGACTTTCACTCCCTTCCAACAGCGACTCCTGTCTTCTCCTGATGGTAAGATTCCAGTGTGTAATGTTTCTGTTTCAGAGTTTGCTGTGCGGAGCGTATTGTGAGCAGAGGAGGCTGGATAATGTGGAGCAATGAGGTTTCAGGGAAGATGTTCTCTGAGGAGAGCATTTTATCTCAGTCCTTTTGGATGATGCGATTTGGGACAATGAAGTCTGAAATCATTTCCTGAGTCGTAATGAGATCCCTGAAATGCAAGACGGCTAGGCAGCCGTGCACATTTAATGACATTTGTGGTCAGCAGTGGCTGTTCTGAATGTTCATGCTGAGTGTGAGTGAGTACGGATGCTGTGGGGTTCAGGAGTAGTCAAATGGATGACATGGTCCGATTTCCAAAGGGCATCTGCCCTGCTTCATGGTGTGGAAGTGAAAACTTGTTTGAAAACTAAGAAAACTACTGTTTGGCCCTGAAAAAATTTCCCAGCATTCTGTGTGCGAGAGACTTAGGTCAAGGAAGTAGGCATCACTGTCCCCACCTTGCAGACGCTTGTGGTTTAGGTCAGAAGCAGTCCAGGGCGATGGAATCCATTCAATAAGTGCTTTGCTCTGGAAACTTCATACTTCTCCAGTCTAGCAGACTGTGGTCAGTAAACTGCGAAGACGTTTCCAAGTTAGTCCTAAAAATAGGAGTGTGACTTCAAAAACAAATGTCTTTTCATTCCTAAGCCTCAAGGTAAAGAGGACTCATCCTTTATTAGGTTCAAAGTGGACAGGAGAGTTTCTAATCACGGGGAGATCAGGGCTCTTGGAAGAGGGAAGATGTTAGGAAAAAATTTCCTATGCTCTCTTTCTTCACGTTGTAATTTTAGTAGTTTTAATGATCATGCCCTGAAAGCCATCTGCATA
Source organism: Vicugna pacos (assembly GCF_048564905.1). Classification (NCBI taxonomy): domain Eukaryota; kingdom Metazoa; phylum Chordata; class Mammalia; order Artiodactyla; family Camelidae; genus Vicugna; species Vicugna pacos. Next base: position 18,130,938 of record NC_132988.1, read on the forward strand.
AAGGACCTATCAGTGTCTTCAGGCCCCCTTTCCCATGATATTTCCTGTCCCTTTATGGAAAAAGAGTAATAATTCATTTCCCAAAGCATCTGTGCAGGTGATCAGGGATGCTCCAGGCTCACCTTACCTGGTACCCCAAAGCCTTGCTGCAGGCACTCCTGTGAGTGGGACTCCCTAGTGCTTCCAGCCTCGCTAATTTTCATTCACAGCCTTCTGTCCTGCTGGGGAAAATCTGTTTGGTTGCGAAGAGCTGGGTGAGAAAAAAGTACGTCCCGTCTATTATCATACTTTTTTTTTCCCCTTCTTTCAGTTTTGACCCAAGGAATAGCTAAGATGTGGAGTAAAAGGATTTTTCTTCTCTGTTACTTATTTCTCTGAGATTAGATGTCAGAATCTGTAGTTCAGGCGCTTTCAGTCTTTTCATTTGAATTAACAAGAGGAAGCTAGTCAACAATCTCAACTGCTTCATTTCCGGTTTTAAATTCATTTATGTTAACTCCTTCAGATGGATGTTGGGCACATGTCCAGGTTAAATATCATGTGCAAATTTTCTGCGTGGAGAAACCTCTGTAGGCATATTGTTTTCCAAATTGACATTTGTATTTTATGAGAAAAACAGAGATGTTAGCGGCCAGGCTAGAATTTTTCATTAACTGTGTGTTTGGGAAAATCTGAGTGTTCTGCCTTCCTGGTGGCTCAAGTCTGATTTCCAGGCGTTAACTGGGGAGTCAAGTGCCTGACAGCTGGGCCAAGGAAATTGATTACCATAAAGAAAGCAACCCACTCTAAGGAAACCACTGGGTGTCTGGGACTACCTGTTGTTACGTGACACAAGGCAGCCAAGATAATCAGACGTTTCTGCTCAGCGTAGAGTTGCCAAAGATAACTTCCAGAAGTCTTGATTCAAGGAGGCCAAAATCCTGAAGTCCAATACAGGGGCTATATAACTTAGACAGACTAAGAGAATCAAGTCACTCTTAACCTCTGGTTTTGCAACGCTTAGTGACTTGGAAAACTTAAGGAGCAAATGTGTTATCAGAGATGTGACGTAGTGCTCTAAATGACGGAGTTTTATCTGCTCTGTCTCTGTTGTGCTTTAAGAGAAGTAGCTATGTTGTAAATCCACTAAAAAGAAAAAGAAAAAAAAAAGAGAAGTAACTAGACTTAACAAGACAAAGAAATGCCCCTTTCTCTCCCTTTGAGCATGCGTGTGTAAAATCTTGTGTATGGTTGCACCAAGAAGTAGCTGATCAGAATGCCATATAAAGATATGAATTCCACAAAAATAAGTAGCTGGAAAGCTGGAGTTACTCAAAAACGCTAATGAAAAATTAAACATTGGAGTTGATCTAACATGGTCCAAAAAACTTCACATTAGACCTTCATTTGAAATGCATCTACTGGTTTTCTTATTCCTGTGCTCAGAGAAGGGAACCACATGGATTTACATTCATTCTTGATTTGTATTCACTTGTCCCTGCCTGGTCTTAGAGAGGAATATGCATTACAGTTGCTGCTTATAGAGGGATCGAGCAGGACTTGGATCTGAAATACACAGGGATGGGAGTCACCTATGGAAGATCGGGTTTTGGCTCAGAGATACTTAGAGGCAGGTACACTTGTAAGATGAAGTTTTTAAGGCGAATTCCATCTCTGAGGTGAACTGGAGCAGAGAGGAAAGGTACCCAGAGGGTGACTTTGTTAACAATTAGAGCTTCTGGTTGTGAGTAACAAGTCCTCTTCAGCCAGTTGAGGCAGGAAAAAGGAATCGAATAGAAGGTGCAGGTTTGGGGTTGACTTACGGGATGAGCCCAAGGGCAGGAATGCAAGAGGGTGTCCGGCCTCCACTGAAGCCAGGGACGGGGGGACTCGGGGGACCCTGGCTCATCTTGCTTCTATGGGCATCCACATGGACTTTTCCTGGTACCCAACCCACAGGGTGGAAAATGGCAATTGCCAACAGCTTCTGAGTATACTTCTTGTTCCAAAGAGCAGCTGAACAGAAATTTCTTAATCCCAATCCCAAATTCTAGCCGATCGCCTCAGCCCCGATCAGGGTCCCCCGGTGGAAACTTCTACTGTATCGAGGGGCGAGGGCATGATGGGCAGACATGCCAGGAGGAGACGGGTCCCCAGAAAGGTACCTTGGGTGGGGGTGCTGTGAGACCAGAAAGATAAGCAATATGTATGAACCCCAAAAGTTTGAGGAGCAGATAATGGTAATTAATTACTGTTACTTAAATATTGAAGGTAAATGTGTTGTGGCCTTTCCTTTCGGGTGGAGTCTTGGAGAAAACTGCCCAGCCAGCACCCACTCTGGATGTGCTAAGGCAGTGCTTCTCCAAGTGTGGTCCTCAGACCATGGGAAGTGATAGAGATGCCAATTCGTGAGGCCTCCTGTGGACCCAGCTGAAACTCTGAGGTTTTTCTCTTTTTACAAGCGCTGGAAGAGATTCTGAAAGCTAGGTTTTGAGAAGCACGGTGCCGAGGAAATGGTTCGCTGGAGAAGTAAGTTTTGTCCATCTGAAAAGAGCGCATTAGGTTGAAGCTGACAGAGAAGAAAGCTATCTTAAATGCACATCTGCCCCTGCCTCTGATTCTTTTTAATTTATTATGAAATAATGGTAACTGGGAACCTTTTTCTGAAGGGAACATGTGCCTGATGAATCAAGCTAGTCTTGGTTGTGAGCCTCAGATAATACTACTTTTTTCAATGTTCTTTGCTGTTAAATGTGTTGATTATTCCTGGGTGGTGTGTGTGTTCTTTTAGGAGGAAAAAGCTCCCCACCCCAACCGCCAACAAATCAAAGATCACATCGGAGGCTCTTTTATTCCAGAGAACTCTTTGAGATAAACGAGAGACTTTACCTAAATAACTTCTCAGGGCAAAACCAAGTCAGTCATCTATTTGGTATTTCTCCCTTGGAAAATTGTAGTCTAGCAAACTGCATAAGCTGTGACTTCAGTCTGACTTCAGTCATAATTGGCAATCTGCAATAATCTGCAAGGCAATAATCTGCAAGGATGGAAAATCAGGCTTTTCGTCTTACATTAATGTTATTTCACATTCCCCTCCCTCACTTCCTAGTTATTTAATTGAATGGTGGGCAGAACCTGGGAGGCTTGGTGTTACCTAGTTCTGTGGTTCTACTTGCTTCCATCCGGTTCAAAGTTGGAGCTCGCTCCTAGGGTGAGCAGGTGGACATGTTAGCAAAGCTATAAAAGAGTTTGAGAGTAATTTAGAAGTATCAGTTAAAAAAAGGTGTTTTATTTATTTTATTGATGTTGTCTATTTATCACATTGACAGATGCATGGTACTGAGGAATTTGAAAGCATAAAAATGTCAAATGGCAGTCTGAAATTGAAAAATGCTCTTTTTCACTTGTTCTGTTTTCGAGGGAACTTGCTTTCTTTTTTAATTAAAAAAAAAGTTCCCTCTAATGGAGGCACTGGATTGAACCCAGGACCTTGTGCTTGCCAAGCACGAGCCCTACCACTGAGCTGTATTCCCTACCTCCAACTGAGGGAACTTCTAAATTGCTTTTTTTAAACATCTTTATTGAGATATAATTCATATACTATAAAATCTGCCCATTTAAAGTGTGCAATTCCATGGATTTTAGTATATTCACAGAGTTGTGCAAACACCATTACATCTAATCACAGAACATTTTCATCACCCCCCAAAAAGCTCTGTACCCATTGGCAGTTACTCCTTACCACCCTCGACCCTCAGTACCCTCCCAGCCCCTGATCTGTCTGTCTCAATATATTATTTTCCTATTCTAGACATTCCAAGTGAGTGTAATTATGTAGTGGCTTCTTTCTCTTAGCATAATGTTTTCAAGGCTCACCTATGTTGTGATATGCATCAGTGCTTTATTCCTTTTTAGGGCTGAATAATATTCCATTGGATATTATTGGGCTGGATATACCAACACTAGTTTTACACGTGGCATAAAACAGATGTATCACATTTTGTTTGTCCATTCATCCATTGTTGAACATTTGGATTGCTGTCGAACTTTGGCTGATAAAAATATTCCTGTGCAGGTTTTTGGGTTGACATATGTTTTGTTTCTCTTGAGTATAAACCTGCAAGTGGAATTACCATGTCAAATGGTAACTCTATGTTTAACATTTTGAGAAACTGCCAAGCTGTTTCCCAAAGCAGCTGTACCATCTTATATCCCCTACAGCAAAGGCTGAAAGTTCCAGTTTTTCCACATCCTTGCCAAAAGTTGTTATTGTCTCTCTTTTTTATTATAGCCATCATGCTGGGTGTGAACTAGTATCTCATTGTGGTTTTGATTTGCATTTCCCTGATGACGAATGATGTTTAGCATATTTTCATGTGCCTGTTGGCCATTTGTATATCTTCTTTGGAGAAATGTCTATGCGAGTCCTCCCACTTTTTAATTATCTTTTTACTCATGAGTTGTAAAAGTTCCTTATATATTCTGGATGTAAGTCTCTGTCAGATGTATGATTTGCAATTCCTTTCTCGGTGATTGTCCCTTCACTTTCTTGACGGTATAATTTGAAGCACCAAAGGTTTTAGTTTTGATATAAACCAACTTATCTCTTTTCTTTTGTTGCTTGTTGCTTGGATAATTAGGGAATTATCAGATTTCCGTAATTCCAGAAATTAGGTAAAAAAATGCAGACTTCTTTAGTATTAACATGAAAGCCTGTCTTTACCTGTATTAGCACTGTATTCAATTTTCAGATGCAAAGCCTATGAAACCTAGTCTATTGAATAAATACTTCCATGGTGGAGTTGACCTCTCTGATTTCTGTGTTTGCTAAAGCATTCCGTACTTTAGCTGATGCCAAAGAATATTGATATGTCAGCTTTTTAGATGGCTTATAATGAATGTGACGACAGTAGGTTTACAACTAATGAGGAGATCACGTTCCTCTTTACCATATATATGCTAAACAGCTCTCAGGATATACCTGTGTGTACAAATATGTATGCTATATAGACATACACATAGACAGAAAATCCATACCTGGGGAAGTTAAATCTTAAATAAGGAATTAGCCTCTTTTTTTTTAGCACTTGAAACCCAGTGAGAATTGGATCTGTTTGGCTCTCTTATACAAACAGGGAATCGATCATTTTAATAAGATAAAAATGTGACCTGTTTGTATACCCAGAGAATTCTTTTCTTGAAGGTGTAGGTCTTGTTAAGCTCAGAGGATGTACTCAGTGTTGTTTAGCCGATCATTTAGACAGGGCAGAGCGGGGACTCGCTGGGTGCAGCTCTGGAAGGGCCGTTCTCTTCCCAGCGAGAAGCAGGGCTTTGCTTCTCACAGAAGCTCCACCGTAACTGGTGCCACCCTTGCTCTTTGACCAATACATGCCCTGCTGTTTATTTTGAAATCCCATACTCAGCTTCCAGATCCCTGAGCCCGTACACCCGAGTGGCTCTGCTGCTCCCGCGCCTCGTATGGGGGCTCCTTGGCTCACGCCCCAGGCCAGCGCCTCAGTGCCTCCTCCTCCCCTCAGAGCTCTCGCCCCTCGGCCACCCTTTCGCTGTCTTGACCCGGCTTCCTCCACCTCCCACACTGAGGCCGGGACTCAGACCGGCCGACTCAAAAGGCTCTTGTTTATGATCATCTCTGCTGCATCGCTCATATGTTAAGGAAAATTTGTATTGGCCTGCGTTCCCAGAAACCAGGCAAGAACTCAGAAAGGAATTTCATGTGCTCCACCTTCGTTACAGATTCCTCTTCTGTTTGGCTGGACTGGGGAAGGAAGGGGGTTTGACTATGGTAGTGGGTAGGGGAGGGCTGTAAGCAGGGGTGCAGGGTGGGGTTGGGCGTGGCGGAGGGGTACCAGATCCTTTACAATACTCAGCGAAAGAATTAAGAATGACCTCTAAGAAATGCATTCACAGTTGGTGTAGCTGCCCTTCTGTTTTCCTGTGTTGTCTTCTGTTTTCTGGTATAAATTAAAAAAAAAATTTCTACCAACATTTTCTTTTTTAAAACTTTTATTTATTTATTTGTTTGTTTGTTTGTTTGTTTATTTAAATTGAAGTATAGTTGATGTACAATGTTGTGTTACTTTCTGGTGAACAGCACAGCAATTCCATTATACATATATATGTATATATTCTTTTTCGTATTAGGTTATTTCAGACATTATCCACAACACAAATGGTAGCACAGAGAGGCCATCACTAACTACTATTTGATGATGGTAACTCTAAGAAGACGCTTTCTTTTTTTTTTTATTTTAATTTAAAATTTTGTGAGGGGGGAGTAATTAGGTTGGTTGGTTGGTTGGTTGGTTGGTTGGTTGGTTGGTTTATTTATTTATTTATTTATTTATTTATTTATTTATTTAAAATGGAGGTGCTGAGGATTGAACCCAGGACCCTGTGCCTGCTAAGCACATGCTCCACCACTGAGCTAGACCTTCCCCCCTCAGAAGCTTTGTTTTCTGGGGGAGCCAATTGTAGTGTGGATGCAGATATTTGAGTAACCAATGAAACATTTCGGTTCCATGTTTCACTCAAGAGGACCAGTTTCCCTGCCGCGTAGAAGCTGTGTACCTTCTCACTGCGTTAGACTCTCTTACCTCACTCTAGCTTGTTATGGTCCCTCCCGTCAGACTTTCTGGCCATGCGGTGGTCTTGTGAGGGAGAGCACACGGTCATGCTCCTCAAGGAGAGATCTAAAGCATTCTCATCGCACGGTGGCTTTTCTTCCCATCACACTATTAACCTTTCACCTTGAACTTATTCATGTCAAAGAAGGGGAACATTTGCATCTGTAATTAAACCCCATGGCTTCTGTGCCTATCTGGGTACTGGCTGATATCACACATCTGGAGAAGGGAGTCCTCTCTCTGCTGTGGAGTGGCCACGTCCCACTGAGCAGGGGCTCCCTGGGTGGTGGTACCCGAGCCGATCAGCCACATTAAGCATCGGAAGATACACTGGTTGAGAGGGGAGCAGTGGGGCCAGTTTCCGTTGAGCAGGGAAGTGTCCATGTTAGCCCAAGAGTGGAAAGCTTTTCTGAAGAGAGACTATTTCTCCCTTAAGACTTCTGTTGCTCTTGTAGGAAGGCAAGGGATTGAAAAGTGGTATTTTCTCATCATCAAACTGTGAGGACCTGCCTGTGACATCCTTGGTCTTCCTTCCTAATAAGTCTTCTATTTACTCCACGCATGTATGTGTCCTCCCCATGCCCCATATTTAGGCCATCCTGAGTTTGTGCTGCGAGTTGATTTACTTCCTATTTTCTAAGTACGGGCTGGCAGCTGGATTTGAGCACATTTCCTGGTTTCCCGTGGCTCGCCGTCTGCTTGTATTCCTTACTTCCACCTCTGGAGAAGCGGGGAAACCATGATAGAATAGACACGTGACCCACTGCATTTTCTCGTACATCCAAAATCAAGGGGTGGGACTCACTGTTTAAAGAACAAATCATGAACTTGTTTCCTTTACTTCCTGCTACTGCCAACCTCAGCTCTGTAAACCCACCTAAGCATACACGCACATTCCCCTGCTGTCGCTGCCAGAGGGTCTTTCTACTGTTTTGAAGTCAGAGCATCCAAGGGGGCAAGCTTTCTGTGGTCCACACACACGTTACCAAAGTTATCCCAATGGCCCTCTGGTGGAGAGGGCGAGAGACCTTTAGCAGAGCTGAGGGACTAACGGTGAAATGGCAGTGATTTGCGGGATGTATCTGGAGAGCAGAATCCTTGTCCCTCACTCTGCATTTAAATAGGGGTAGGAGGAGGATGGGGTAGAGCTCAGTGTAGAACACCTGCTTAGCATGCACGAGGTCTGGGTTCAATTCCTAGTACCTCCACTGAAAAAAAGAAAAGAAAAAAAAGTTACAAAGAAAAATCAGTACCATTTATAATCTCTCCAGAGCAAGTGAAATATTTATGTGTGCACTTAATAAAACATATATGCGATTTTTAAAAAATAAAATAAATAAATGGGTAGGAATCTTCACTTGGAATTCATTAGTGCTTATGTAGCCAATATATTGGATAATATGTAGATAATTTTTTTCCTGCACTTTTTTTTTAAGCTGTGGAATGCAGGAGAAAACTGGGGACTCAGGATAATTTAATCAAGACCAAAGGTTTTCTCCTTTCCATCGCTTGTGCTGAAATTCCACTCTAATACTGTTTAAGGTATTTTCTCTGTCGTTCATATGAGAAAACTCTTCCGATCTGACTCTTTCTCATCTTTCTTAGAAAGAACGGGGCTGAATCCTCACCCTATGTGTAGCAGGGAGGGCCGAAGTCTTAGGACCTGCTTCTCAGTTAGGGGCTCCCCTCTCCCTGTCCCCCTGCCCCCGCTTGCTGTGCTGTTGCTCTTTACCACCTGGGCTAGAGAGGACACAGGAACAGGGAGAGGAAGAGCCATTCAAATGAGTCACTTACCCTACTTGGAAGTTGCTTTTATTTTAAAAACATTTAGAAAAGAAGGTTGAAATACAGCCAAAGTGCATCGTGAGGCGATCTGTGCATTTCGTGTCTCCAAGGAGTGTGGGGAATTAAGAGCCCAGAGGGAACATCTCCCACCATCAGATGCTCCTGTTCCCTGGCACCAGGGACGGGGCCCCATCGCACACGGAGGCTCGTGTATCATTGGCTGTTAGGGCTTTGATTTTTGGCAAAAGTTTGTACAGCTTTCTTGGGGGTTAAATGAACCCCGTGCTTTTAGCTTTTTCTCTACTTCTCATCATCGCTTTCCATTGCTTCTTTGCAGTGCTCTTTTTGTTTCTTTCCTTTTACTTATTCATTCAACACTATTTACTGAGCTCCTGTTATTTTCCAAGCCCCGTTTGGGGCACCGGGGATGCCGAGGTGAACTAGACGGCACCCTCTCCTGCCTGAGCCTACGTTCTCTTCCCACCCTGTCTGCCACTGCCCGTATGCAGCCTTGGTGGCCCCTGGGTCCTCGTCTCTCTCTTTATGTGCTGTTCTGCTCTCTGCTCCACCCCACCAGTCCTCCCCTGCCTGCTAGAGACATTGACCGATGCCAGAGAAGCAGCCAGGGCTCCTCAGCAGAGATCTCCTTGGGACACGATTCAGTAATATTTAGCACCACCTAAGAAAAGCATTTTAAACTAGTCTGCATATACTCAAGCCCTTTTACCATCTGTTAGTGGAAAATATTTAAAAGTTTGGTAAAACTCTCAGTTATTGAAATAAGACTTTGTTGGCTTCATCCTCTCCCAGGACTCCTTCTGCTCATCTTCTTTGTCGTGGAGCATCCAGCAGAGGCCAACCCATCGCCAGACAGAGATGGACCTTGCTTTTTGGTCATTTTTTATGTCAGCAGGGATTCTACTAAATCTCTCAGGAGTTCTGTTTAAAACCTACCTGCATACTCCCCCCACTCCCCACCCTTCCTGCACACAGGTTCATAGAAGGATACAGAAAGGCCTATTAATCACAGCAGATGAAGTGGACAGGACATAGATTTATTAAATGGCAAAGGATAATGATGTTAAATAGCTTTAAGTTTAAATCAGATACTTTAATTGACCCTTTTCCTTTTTTCCTCCTTTTTTGAACGTGAGACAAGAAAAGTATATTCCGCACATGAGATGAAAAATAGGTTAATTTTTAAAAAATGAGATCATTTGGAGTGTTACCAAATGGCAGACATGCAGTTTAAATGCACCTCTTTAGCTGATTTCTAGTGAAATCATGAAATGAAAAGAAAACAAGACGGCTGGGAGAGGTTTTACACTAACGCCGGGACACTCAGAGTTCAGCAGATAATGCCTGGCCCTTCCGCGTCATCTGCTGGTTGGAGAAGCTGATCTCCCAGAGCCCCCAGTGGCTGAGGATTTTAATTCTTGTTATTTGGACGAAAGTGAAATCAAATGCAGCATTTGTGATGTGGGATGGATGTCTTCTGACTTGTAATCAAATTCCACGTGACCACTCCGAGGGACCTTCCTTTACGTCAGGGAACCCCCCCCCCCACCGTGTGGTTTAACGCCGGACAGTGTCATACCCTGAATTGAGTCCAAAACTTGTGCTGCAGCTCGGGGCCCAGTTTTGTGGCCGGTCTGAAAACGCACTAGCAAATGTCCAGCTATGTCAGCTCAGGGAAGGACCTCCTGCGTTCGTTGCTTGCCGAGGTCGGGGATGCAGAGTCATTGAAAAATGAATAGAAGAATGAACTGCAGGTGCTTTGCTCTGATGGAAAATGATCTGTTTCTTGGATCTTGGAAAGGGAACTTCCAGGTCTCACTAAGCCTTTATTAGCTTTAAAGTTTGAGTTCCGTTTTTTTAGGGAATACTGGTTCTTTGCAGATTTAGAATTAATAAAACGGAACACTTGGTGTTCCTTATTGTTTCTGATTTGACCCCCTGCTTACGTCTGTCCGCTTAAGTGTGATTTGTAGTGTGCATAGCTCACTGTTTCAACCTTTGTTACTTCTCCTTCCTAGTCGCCAGGTGGTATACTGCTAGAGTGAGGAAATGCAAATGCATTTATGGTTTTGGTGATCCAGTTCAAAAGGCCAATTCTGATAAAATATCTTTGAAATTGTGATAGAAATTAAAAGATGTGCGTGTGTATGTGTGTGGGGAGGGGGCGGAAAGAAGGTAAGGGGCATACGAAAAAACCTAGCTCCATCATTTTATTTTATTTTTTATTTAAAAAAAAATTTTGGAGGAGGGGAGTAATTAGGTTTATTTATTTATTTTAATGACAGTACTGGGGATTGAACCCAGGACCTCGTGCATGCTAAGCACGCGCTCTACAACCTCCTTCGTAGTTGCATCATTTTAAACAAAATTCTCTTAATGTTTGGATTACTGTGAAGGTCGGTTTTACCACTTGGAATAGATGGTTTAATGTAGTGAATGGTTTCATGAATTAATTAAGTTTGTGCAGATATCTGCATGTGTTCCTCATAGATACTGGCTTGGTCTCATGGTTTGCTCAGTTACTCCAGTGTGGTCCTGAGTAAAATGTGTGTGTGTGCGTGTGTGTGTGCTGGAGCTCACTGTAAGGCTTTTCTGTTGAAAAATACAGTCGCCCCCCCCCCTTTTTTTAATTAAGGAGGAAAAATTTCAATTCCATACCTCACACCATTTATCAGCCCTGCCCTCAGCTGTGCCTGTTTATCCTCAAGTCTGGAGGCCATGCATCTTGTAAGTCTCCCACTCTGCTGTTCCGAGAGGAGGCAGGTGGAAAATGCTGCTCTTGAAGGTTCTTGTGGGTTAGAACTAGAGAAAATTGCTGCACTGCTGTTTCCTTTCATGGAGAGCGTTCCTTCTCCTTTTCCCCAGGAACAGATGACTAGTGTGTCCAGCAAGGACAGTAGGAGCCTGTGTTGCCTCTCCTGGGATGTAGCAAAAGCCCCAGGCATGGGTTCCATTCCTCAGAGCGAGACTGGGGAACTTCTCCCCACTGAGGACGAGTATACTCTGGACGCTGTAAGAATGAATCAAGGGCCACATTGTAGAGACACTGAAGTTTAATATGTAACTTCCCATGGAGAAGCATGTCCCAGCTGAGTCCTTCAGAGAACTTAAGGCCTGTCTCAGTGTGCCAGTGCTTCTGTTTGACGGCATGGCTCTTGGAGAGAGAGAAGGTAGGGGAAGAAAGAGGGAAGGAAGAAAAGCACTCGGGCATCCAGGCATCAGGGTCTTAATTTTCATAGCAAGAGCGGAGCTGCATTCATCCGTGTTGCGCTGAGGGCTAGCTCCAGTTGTCAGGGGAGGGAGTGCCTGCTGGGAGGCTGCATCCTTCCCACGTCACTGAGCTCCAGCAACACAAAGCCTGGCACAGAGTGTCCAGCTGCTGGGGAATAACGTTTCCTTTTCTGTTGGAGTAGCGCTGGGGCCTGGTCTCTCCCTGCGCCACCCAGGAAACCCAGCCCAGCTCTTCATTCCATCTTGATTCTGGCAAGGACAGAATCAAGCAAGAGAAAGCCAAGGGAGACGGCAGCAGCTCGTCTTCCTCAGGTGCCCGTGGGAGCCAGGCGCTCCCAGAGGCGGATGTTCCCAGGCAGGCTCTCTGCTCGTTCCTGGTCGTCTGTTTTGCTTCCCTTGGTCCGTTTGCCTTGCATTTTTTTTTTCACAAAGTATTAAGGAATAAACCCAACACCTCCAGGAATTAGTTTTCATACCTGGGCCACATTTTTGCGCCCATCCCAGAACTTTGTATCTTTGAGGATAACAAAGTTGGAGATTAAAGATTTTTAATTTATCTGATTGACAGGAATGTCACTCCAGAAAAATGAACTGTTTCCAGATGGCATCGTTGGCATTGCTTCTAGAGGCTCTTTTAAGCTTCTCGTTATTCAAAAACACTAGCTCAGGACCATGATAGCCCCCAGAAAGGGAATGGCCAATTATTATTGTTTATTTCAGTGCCACTGCCGGTGCTGCGTCCTTCCGTGTTTTGTTTCAAGTTCATAGCGTGGCTGAGTGTCTGTGGCAGACTGAGGGGTCAGGGAAGGGAGAACAGCACACCTACTGTGTGCCCTGCCTCAGGTGATGCATGTGACAGACAGAGATTAATCTTATCAAATGTGTGAAGTCTGGCGGATGAAAGATGAATCAGAACCAGGCTCTCCCTGGGTGTTCAGTGCAGAGCGGAAATGAATCTAAATAATAATCACATTGAGCTATAATGTTAGCAAGGTCTGTACAATCTAGACATAGGACAAAGGAGGGAAAGGGTGTCATCTGATGAAGATAAAAGAAAGCCGCTTACAGAGGGGAAATTTCAAAACACAGTTCTGAAATCTGTATAGGACATTATTGGAGTATTTAAGAAGGGAATAAGGTGAAGAATGGTGGGATGTATTTGGCAATTGGGATATTTCAGTATTGCAGGGAGCGTGGGGCTGGGACATCTATGGGGCAGAGACTAAGAGGAGGAGTCACTGTGCTGCTGTTCCATGTGATGGCAGGAGTGGGCGGGGCCTCTGCCCCCGCCCCCTGCATTCCACCGCAGGCTGTGCTGGACCACTCCCTCTCCACCTCTTCTTGCTGCTTTTCTTCCTTCTCTGTAGGAGTCTATGGTAACAGTTCCTCCCCATCCACTGCTCTCTGCTCGCCCTCCCTTGCTCATCTCACCCAGTCCCTTCCACTCTGTGTGTCACTGGTGGCTCTTCTCTTACTGCCTATAAACCATCACGACCTCTACTTCCTGCAGGGATCATAGGTACTTAGGCAAAACAGGACTGAAAATCTTCCTTCGAATTTCTCCCCAGCTTTTCTCTTTTTCTACTCTTAATAGCAGCATTTTCCAAATATCCAAGGCTGAAAAGTCATAGAGTTGTAATTTTTTAAGATCTCACCTCCTTCTTATCCAGACCATACATAAGGCTTCTTCTCAGTTACTCTCACATTGGTCAGGTCATTCTTTTTTCATTATTATTTTTTTAATTGAATGTTTTTTACATTATTTACAATGTTTCAGTTGTACAGCAAAGTGATTCAGTTGTACATATATATATTCTTTTTCAGATTCTTTTCCATATAGGTTATTACAAGATATTGAATATAGTTCCCTGTACTAGACAGTAGGTTCTTGTTGTTTATCTTATTTATATATTGTAGTGTGCATCTGTTAATCCCAAATTCTTAATTTATCCTTCCTTTCTCTTTTCCCCTTTAGTAACCATCAGTTTTTTTTCTATGTCTGTGAGTCTGTTTCTGTTTTGTAAATAAGTTCGTTTGTACTGTTTTTTGAGATTCCACATATAAGTGATATATGATACTTGTCTTTCTCTGTCTGACTTACTTCACTTAGTAGGATGATCTCTAGGTTCATCTATGTTGCTGCAAATGGTATTATTTCATTCTTTTCTATGGCTGAGTAATATTCCATTGTGTGTGTGTGTGTGTGTGTGTGTATGAGTACCACATCTTCTTTATCCACTCATCTGTCAGAGGACACTTAGGTTGGTTCCAAGTCTTGGCTATTGTGAATAATGCTGCTATGAAGGTCCCTTCATCTCTTCATTCTTGATTCGGACTCTTAACTGTCCACCACCAATTCCTCTACATTCAACCTCTGGAATATCTTGTGAGTCTTTTCTACCCTCATGACCTTCAGTCCAGGCCCTCATCATCTTTTTGCTTGGAGATGATGATACAATACCGCCATCAGCCCCCCATCGATTTCCCCATCTCCATTTCCTCCGGTCCCTTCATCCCGTACGAGTGCCCCTGCCAAGATGTCATCTGATTGTGTTGCTCCCCTGCCCAAATCCCCCAGTGGCTGGCTCCTCATTTAGGATAGTCTTCCTGGTCCAGCATCTGAGATTCCATATTCTGCCCTTACCTGCCTCTCCAGTTATTTCTCTGGAGTGCAACCTGACACTCTATTAGACAGTATGTTCAACGGAAGATCTGGCCTCAGCACCAAGGTTACAGCTTGAAGAATTAGGAAAAAAAAATACAAAAACTCCTGGCCTAGAGTCAGAAAGGAGAATGTTGGTTGGCAGAGGCTGAGGAAAGGGGGAAATGGGAGTTAATGGGTAGAGTTTCAGTTGGGGAAGGTGAAAAATTCTCGAGGTGGTGCTGGTGATGGCTGCACAACAGTGTGAACATACTTAATGCCACTGAATTGGACGCTCAAACATAATTAAAATGATACATTTTATGTTATGGATATTTTACCTCGCTCCCCCCCCGCAAAACACACAAACTCTTGGACCTCTTGGCCAAATTGAGAGAGAATAGGCGTGAGAGGTTATGAAGGTTGGGGCGAGGGGCTTTTGGAGAGAACCAGGCTGTGATTCCCCAACTGCAGGCTAAGGAGGGTGAGGGAAGGGATACCAGCCTCTTAACCCAAATCTAGAGCCCACGGCTTGAGAGATGCCATCTGGAAGTTCGTCTTGTGTTTTCCTCAGTTGGGAGCCTCATGGTCCGTGCCTGACATTGGCCTAGGATCTGGAGGGTGAGAGATGGCAGACTGCCTTGGTGTCTGAGTAGAAGAGAGTGGCCTGCTGTGCCGTGGTGGGGGCCTCTCTGTCTGATCAAATAAGAGGCAGCCGTTCCCCACGGTTCCGAGTGGACCAGGTTCCCACAGGAGGGTCCACATGGGTGTGGTCTGCAGGGCTGTCCGGTGGGGCTGCCTAGAGAATTGGTGGTCCCTGCGCCCAGCTCAAGTGGATGCCCACAGGTGGGTGCCTGAGGCGGTGGAGGGAATCAGGGAGCCCAGGCTAGAGGCCATTCAACCAGGTCGAGGCAGTTTAGAGAGTGAGCACCTCCAATGTCAAGATCTCCGAAGACCCTGTGGGTGAATCCCAGGAGAGAAATGTCTGCTGGCCTAAAGAGGGTGAAACCATTCTGGAACAGGACAGCGAGACAAGGGCTGTCCATCCCGTCTCCTCCCCTCCCTCCCCCTCCTCTAATCCTAGGGTCTGAGAGGGAAGCTGGATTGCTGGGGAGATGGCAAGAAAGTGGGGAGGGAGCCCACCACACCATTTCCCCCAAATTACAGGCAACCTGTGGACCCTTCCAGGGGGAAACCAAGGTCACCTTTACAGAAAGGTTGAGCTGTGGGTTACCCCGTGGGTTGGGCCTTCTGGACTGTGAATCGAGACCATGTTTGCTGCTTCAAGGGCTGTGAGGCTTTTTATTATCTAAGAATTACCAGGATATGGGCCTGCCTGGGTTTTCACCTGGGAACAGGGAGGAACATTTTCCTACTGGACAGGTTTAAAGAGACAGCGGAAGACAAAAAGAGCGTTGTGTTTATGATTTCATGCTGGGAGTCCTGCTTGTTCAGGGAACCAGCTCTGCCTCTCACTGGTGGCGCTTCAGCCTAACAGACACCGTGATGGTCCCTGAACCCCCCAGGGAGAGTACAGTTCCACCTTTGGGCTTTGGTCCACGGTCGTCCTGGACCCCTCTTCCCACACTGTATTTAAATTTTACTTCTTGTATGGGAGGGCTGTTTATACTTGTCTGATCATCCATTTAGATTTAAGCTTCTTGAGGGCAAGAACCAGGTCTTACTTACCTCTGAACCCCAAGAATCATCCATCTAGCGTCTTAGTGTGTAGTAGATGTTTAAAAAAAAGATTATAGAATGACCAAGAGACTGATGAATGAAATGATCCCCTTTGCTGGCTGCTATATATTGTGTTTATGACGGTAGAAAAGACAGTATTGTGACACCCCCATTGCTTTTTCCCTCCTGTTGCCAAGCAGAGTACGAACAGGGCTTATCCGATTCACAAATCAGCTCTTCCGAGGCCACGAGGCATGCACTCTGATCTGAACTAGACTTCCAAAGAGGAAATACCATCTTTTTATGGGCGTATGTAATTGTTTTCCATTTTTTTAAATGTAGGTAAATGACAAAATATCCATGTTTATCCTAGAAAGATTACAAAAATGTAAATAAGCATTACAGTAAACTGTCACCCACAATCCACCTCCCAGGCATAACATATTGTTAACACTGTCTCATCTTTTCCCATGTGCCAATTTCTTTCTGGAAATAGCAGTACAGGCCGCTGGAGTAAGATTAATATTTGTCCTATCATTTTAGGAAGAGATTCTAAAAGGAGCTACAGTGTGCGGAGAAGGGGGATGTTGGGAAAGTATATCGTGGATACATAGACTTGTCCCTAGGGGTGGGAGTCAAAGCGAAGAGTGAGGGGGATGATTAATTCAACCATGGTTATGTTGGGGCTCCCTAAGCGAGAGGGAGAGAGCTGGCCCTAGGGACCAAGTAGGATTTGTAGCAGAGACCTCGCTCCCAAGTCAGGCTGCCTCCTGCGTCCTCGGCCAGCCGGCTGAGGTGGTGTTGAGTACATGGAGGAGCCCAGGCTAGAACTTGGCAAGAGCTTCTTCTTTCTTCTTTGCCTTGGGTGTTGATTAAATGAGGGAGGGGGTGGGGCATGGTGACAACAAGAATGTGGCAAAAAAACTTTACAGCGGTGGTTTCAGTTGGGGTGATTTTGCCCTCCAGAGGACACTGACAATGTCTGGAGTTATTTGTGGTTGTCACAGCTAGGGGCTGGTGCTACTGGTATCTAGTGAGTAGTGACCAGAGATGTTGCAAAACATCCTACAATGCACAGCACAGCCTCCAATGAAGAAGTATCTGCTTCAAGTGCCCATTGTGCTCAGGTTGAGAAACTCTGTTTTAAAAAAAAAAGCAAGAAAACACTTGGCAATAATGCTAGTGCATGAAAAAACACGGACTATGGAAATATTTATTGAATTAGGTCTCACTTGCCCATGGAGATGTCAGTTTGAAAACTTTTCGGTGAGTCTGGAATCTACCAGGTAGATTACAGATGCTAGAGGTTTTTTCTCTTTTATCAGTGATCAGTGTTTTGTGCATTTTTGAAAGGTCAAGAGTTGTCATAAGAAAGAGTAGAGAGCACTTCATGGAAAAATCATGCTTGAAATTATCCCAAGTAGCTTTTAAAAACTGATTTCTGTAAATTCCGTGGTGCAAATAGCCAGTGGTTTTTAATCTAGGGGCAAAGCTGGGGAAAAGTGGGCTTGGGGGAGATAAATGATGGAGCAGATTCTTTCTAGCTTTGCCCTTTATGTTGAGATTTTTTTTTTCAACTAAATGAATCCCTTTCTAGTATTCCTTTGTTTGTCTTTGGGCCTTGGAATGACTTGCAGGGTTTAGAGACATCATTATGTATCCATGACACTGACCACACTGTTTATTTTTCCCAATACTAAGTAGTTTGAGGAGAGGGTCCCATGTGTCATGACTGCACCTGTGAGTGATCTAGAGGGGAGTCAGGGTCAGGATGGCTGTCAGGTCACCAAATCCCTAAGGGGGCAGAGAATGCAGTCAGTACCCAAGAAAGAATCAGATGGGCTGGAAGTAAAGGCAAGAAGCCAGGCATGTAACTTGGAAAGCTTTATATTCTTTGGTTTTTTTTTTTTTTTTTTTTAGCATGATTGAATCAATGGACTTGGTTTTTATGAGCTTCGCAGACATGCAGAGGGAAAAAAAAACAGCTTGGCATAATAGGGGGAGGGGGAAGGGATCTAAATGAAATATAACAGTTGCCTGCAGTTTAGTCGCTGACAAAAAAGTCATTTTCGCTGAGAAGCATGTGTAATGTGTCAGGAAGAAAAAAGCACAATTAGTACACTTCTTACATAAGATCTTACTGATATCGTTGTATTAATTTTAATCATTTAATTAAAAATACCACTCTGTCTTCTTTATTGAAAATCAATAAAGTGTGCATGTACTCGATTTTCACCTGTCTCATACTTGGCAAGGAAAGCACAGTTTCCTCTCAGCACCCAGCTTACAGCAATGAGATTTCCCCCCTTTTTAAAATTGACGTATAGTCAGTTTACAATGTTGTGTCAATTTCTGGCGCACAGCATAATGTTTCAGTCATACATATACATGCGTATATTCCTTTTCACATTCTTTTTCATTATAGGTTACTGCAAGATATTGAATAAAGTTCCCTGTGCCATGCAATAGATCCTTGTTGTTTATCTATTTTATATATAATACTATCTCCAAATCTCAAACTCCTGATTTACCCCCGTCCCTTCCTAATTTACCCACCCTTTAATCATAAGTTTGTTTGCTATGTTTGTGAGTCTGATTATGTTTTGTAAGTTTGTGTTTTTTTTTAGATTCCACATATAAATGATATCATATGGTATTTTTCTCTCTTTCTGTCTTACTTCACTTAGTATGACAATCTCCAGGTCCATCCATGTTGCTGCAAATGACAGTATTTCATTCTTTTTATGGCTAAGTAGTATTCCATTGTATAAATATACCACAACTTCTTTATCCAGTCATCTGTCGATGGGCATTTAGGTTGCTTCCATGTCTTGGCTGTTGTAAATAGTGCTGCTGTGAACATTTGGGTGCATGTATCTTTTCAAATTAGAGTTTCCTCCAGATATATGCCCAGAGACTTTCCCTTGTATATCTCTTGTCTCACAGATCAGCACCTACTTTAAATTGTTTCTTATTGTTTATCTGTCTGTCCGTCTGTCCATTCATCTATCCATCCATCACAAATTACCACAGACTTGGTAGCTTAAAACAACAGAAATGTATTCCCTCAGAGCCTGGGGGCCAGGAACCTGAAATCTGAAGATTCTCGAGGAGAATCATTCCTTACTCCTTCCATTTTCTGGTGGTTCCAAGCAATCCTTGGCTTGTGGCTGTAAAACTCCAGTCTACCTGTCTTAGTCTGTTCGGGCTACTGTAACAGAACATCACAGACTGGATGGCTTGTAAACAGCAGAAATGTACCTCTCTCAGTTCCGAAGGCTGGAAGTCCAGGATCAGGGTGGCCCGCATGGTCAGGTGAGGGCCCTCTTCCTGATTCATAGGCAGGTGACTTTGCACTGTGACTTCACATGGAGGAAGGGTCAAGGAAGCTCTCTGGGGTCTTCTCTACAAAGGCACTAACCCCAGTCATGAGGGCTCCTCCATCATGACCTGATCACCTCCCAAAGGCCCCACCTCTAAAAATCATCACATTGATGATTAGGTTTCAACGTATTAATCTGGGGGGAGGGACCCAAACATTCAGCCTCTGGCACTGGCTCTGTCTTCACATGGCCTTTTCCACTGGATCTGTCTTGTCTTCTTCTGTTATACAGACACTTGTCATTGGATTTGGGGCCTACCTGGATAATCCCAGATGAGCGCATCTTGAGACCCTTAACTTAATCATATCTGCAAATACCTTTTTTTCTAAATAAGGTCACATTCACGAGTTCCTGGGGTTAGGACATAGACGTATCTCTTTGAGGGGGCCATCATTCAACCCACCACTCTCTATCTGTGTACCTATCTATCAGTCAACTATATACCTAAGTTCATTTTAGTTTTTGTGTTTTCTGGAGTGCAGAGGACACTATAGTAACTAATAAGTACTGGCTGATTTGAGAGTGTGGCCTTATTTTAAAGTGACCCGACTCAAAGGCTGGGCTAATTGTCCCACCTTGTTTCAAAGGTCTCATTAGCTGTAAGGAGCATGTGCACATAAAGGCGCTCCTGCCTCGCAAAGTAAATGCATGTTTCAGGCGAAAGACCAAACATTCAATAGCCACACCTAAAGCAAGAGCGGTCAGTGAATTGAACGGCTACTATAACTTGTAAGATTGCTGTTTTTCTAAGTGTTAATCCGTGGGCTGCAATTAACGTCCTAGGTGGTCTTGAGGATTAGCTAGCTCCCAGCAAGGTATAAATGTCTCAGTTGAATCAACCCTCCTTATCCTTTATTAATTTAGGTGACCCAGAAGAGAAGGAAAAAAAATTGATCAGAGCTTTAAAAATAGAGGGAGAAAATTGTAGTCTGAGTAGACTTGCTCTAGTTTGATTCGCTGCAGTTGGGTACGTTATAAAACAAGGACAGAGGTTTGCCATGTTCTTTGTAAGCTCTGGGAGCAGCCTGGCAGAGAGGAAGGGGTGTGTGGGTGTGGTCGGGAGGCCCTGGTCAAGACACCTGGTTCTGCATCTGGGGACCTAGGCCTGGTTCTGCTGCCGTTTGTGTGGCCTTGGGCAAGTCACCTGATTCCTCTGAGCTTTGGTTTCCTACCTTTGCGAGAAACCGGAATGGGCTCGACCGGAAGTTTTTCAAACTGTGTTCAGTGTGCCCGGGGCGCTTTCTTCTAAACAACTCCCTGACACAGTCCTCGTGGTTCTGTGATCAGAAACTGGGTTTGGTTCAGAATTAAGAAACTCTGGTGTTTTTTGTTCCTCTTCATTCACCTGCTTGCAGCGGAAAGCTACAAGGACACTCAGATGGTGAAGATTAAAGAGGAACCCATGGAGGTTGATATCCAGGACTCGCATGCCTCGATCTCACCCAGCCGGAATGTTGGCTACAGCACTTTAATCGGGCGAGAGAAAACCGAACCCTTACAGAAGCTGCCAGAAGGCAGGGTGCCCCCAGAGAGGAACCTCTTCAGTCAGGATATCTCTGTGAAGATGGCTTCTGAGCTTCTTTTTCAACTGTCAGGTACGTTTACGAGCGGCAAAAATGTCAATAACCGGGAGTCATTGGAAGGAAAGCCACTGTCACAAAGTAAAAACACCTGCGTTATAAAATTCTTTTAGACGGAAATCCGTTTTGTTACTTGAACACGTATACTGCCACTCCAACGAACAGTTAATCAGATGTTGCCAAGTAGAACTCCTGCCAAACTTTCTTTAATAAATAGTGAAGAATCATTTGAAATTAGAACTCTATTCAATTCTGTGCAAATGATCTCCGTTGACTGGGCTGAACGTCTCACCTCTAATTTTGTTTAGGCAGTTGATCTGATTAACAGCTTTTTTTTTTCCTAATGTGCAAAAGATAAACCTCAATGTACTCCAACAGTGACTGAATTACCGTGAATTCCAAATTAGTGTGGTCAGAATTAATGAGATTTTTCTGCATCTTGCCAAAAAAAAAAAAAAATCCAGGAAAAGGAAAAGCAAAAGACGAAACCGTGAGGTTTCTTTTCCAGCCAAGTATAACCTTAGTAGAACATTTGCTGTAAACCAACTTTTTCTCCTTCGAATAGTTGGGATTTGAAGTGTCAGAATTAATGACCAGCTCAGCGTCCTGACAGAGTACGGGAGGGTCTTAGTACCTAAATTGTTCCCTTTGTTACCTATTTCAAGCTGCGTCTTCTTTGTCCTTGTCAAATGTAATATGCTATTACTGTTTTACCATGATCGAGATGGGTGAAATAGACACGTAAGGTTCAAATTTATGTAGAAATACAGATACTTTGTTCTTGGTCAGGCACTGGCCTCCCATACTGATGCTTGGGCATCAGTACTAATTGTTACTAATATTTGATAAACTATTTTGTTATGGGTAACAAATTTAAAAACACCCATTAAATGCTTCATTATTTGAGGATTGACTCTTCTCCTCTAAGAAAAATACCAGAAAAGAGGAAAGAGGCTGGAATCTGCGTGCCATCGTGATAGTCCCCCTTCTCACTGGCCTCAGACACCACCTGTAGCTGTGAAGCTATTGGTCGATGCTGAAAATAGTCTCTGGTTCTCAAACAAGGACCGTGTTTGTGCAGAGCCCAGAGAGGTGGAAACAGTTCATCAGTCAACTTAATAGGCCACATAGACCTTTGCAAGTTCCAAAAGAGCTTCTAACATGCAAGATGCTTTTCTTTTTCTCAAAACAAACTAAAAGCATCTCTCAAGACAATACAACTTTGAACATGATTTGGCAGTTCGGATTTGCACAAGTGAGGCCAGCGTGGCTCTTTTCAGAAAGTCTCTGCCTCTGACAGTACCTTATCATGGTCTACTATCAGCTAAAAACTTTGTGTCTGAGAGTTCTCCCCCTGGCACTGTCACTGAGTGCCTAGGTGACCTCAGGCGAGTCATTTAGCCCCGATTTCCTGCTCTCTGAAAGAACCGTGCCTGCGAATCCAAGTTAACCCTCATTGTCACCGCTGAGTGGACAGAAAGTTGTCGTCCCCACAAACAGGCACACAGCAGCTTTAGGCTAGTGTTAAAAAGCACCAGACAGCATAAATCTGTGTTTAAATTTTTCTCCAAATCCCGTAAGATGAGGAGTTTTTCACTTGCCCTGCCACTGAAATCTGAAACCCTTGTCCAGCTGGCCAGGTATCCTCCAAAGACTTAAAAGAAGCCATTGAGCACTGTGACAGTCGGGGCAGAATCCTCACATTTGAACTGGATGGGGAAGGCCAGAGTTGAGCTTTCGTGTTCCTGAAAGCTAATTAAATAATTTCTGACAGCTGGTAGATACAGACCTCAAGACAGAGTCAGGGAGAGTTTCCCTCCTCTTGTCTAATGATATTTTTTTTGTCCCTCGTGACATTTATCAGAACAAGCGCTCAATGCCTGTCGCACCCAGAGGTCTTATGGCTGTTTTTATATCCCATCTCACACAGGGGCCTGACAATATAGAATGCTTAAAGGTTATCATCAAAGTCAGAAGCGGAACGGTTGCCCACAACTGCAGTTTTCATGCTGAATCAGAGGAAAGCAGAAAGTTTCAGCCGGGGAGAAATATACGAGAAATGACTCTCTCTGTGCGCATCTGTGTGTGTGTGTGTGCGCTTACTGAGGCTTGATTAAAATCAGACAGCACACTTGTACTTCGTTAGTAACTCTTTCCCCTTGGATCGGTTTTTAATAAACTATTTCAGTAGATGCCACCGACGTGCTTTGGGTGACTGTCTTTACCGGTAAGATAAGAAGGGTCTGAATGTTTTAAAAAGAAACCAGAAGAAAACCACAAGAGAGAAAGGGAAATGTTGAGGGTGTTTTTGCTGCAGCCTTAAAAACGCGAATTGAGTAAGCACCACCTAAGAGGTGTCCGTTTCATGCTTTCTCCTTACAGAAAAGGTGAGCAAAGAGCACAATCACACAAAAGAAAACACCGTCCGGACGACCACCAGGTAGGCAGCTGTGGGGTCCCCTCTGACCGCCGCCCCCACCCCCGCCCTGCCCGGTGGGGACCCTCAGGCCCCCGTTGTGTGTTGAACAGCTGTCCTCACACCGTTCTCTCCCACTGGGTTTGAAGAGTCACAACCCCTCCACCTCTGTTTTGTCTGTGAACTTTGGTGGAAACAATACAGAAAGCAAAGGACACCAAGGGGGAAGGCCACTCACAGTCATCAAACCTCTAATGGGCGTCACCTTCTGGGGGTTTTTCCTGATGCCCTTGTTTTTCATTCCTTCCAATAATTTCGCGAAGGAGATACTACTCTCTTGGCAGAGGTTTTGTGACTTGAGAGTGTATGTAGGCAGCACGGCTGTGCCTGGGAGCTGGGTCTGCGTCTCAGGAAAGCCTCCCTCCATCTGCAGACCTAGGTTCTCCCTGCAGCTCTCTTCCTGAGTAGCTGTGCAGCTGTGGGCAGGTCATTGTCATCACCAGGGATACCCCAACTTTTTCGCTCCCAGCATTGGTAGGAGGGCAAACATTTAAAAAGCAAGAGAAACACAGTGCTTTTGAAACTTACTGGAAAGCTGATTCCACTACCACCAATAGGTAAGGTTGCTTTCCATTTGCCAAAGGCAGTTGGAGGAGGTCAGCCAGGGCGGGCTGCTCTATGGAAGAGGGCGGGCCGGAGCTGGCCCCTCTTCCCTAGCCCCCGTGACCACCCGGGCCGGACCCGTGGCAGGCAAGTGTCAACAAGCCCCGACCCCACCGCTGCGGAAAAGCTCAGAGGAGAGGCAGTCTCCTGCCTGGAAGGCTTTAAGTCAAGGGCCCTTGCTTTCCTGAGCAAACTCAGATTCTTCCTTAGGGGAGCCGTTGATTGGTTTTGTTTTTAATTCCTGCCACTGAAGATCAATGGCATTTCTCTTTTGGATGTGATGCAAACTGACCTTAGAGCATCCTCTGACATGTGAATGGTGCTCCTTTGAACCCTAACCTGAGTTGCTTTTTCTTTTTAATTCTAAGAATTGGAATTGGGGAATGATCAAATATCAAACAATGGTTAAAACAGAGCCAGCTTGCTTCACACAGGGTTTAAGTCGTGTTAGGGACAGAACCTCCCTCTAACAGAACACAAGGGTGATGTGAGCCTTGCCTCTGCACAGAAGTACACAAATGGGAAACGAGTCTTGGGATCTGGTCTGTGCCTTGTGTTGGGAAATGGGCCTGGGGGATGGAAAGGTGATTCTGTCTATTAAACCTGATGCCCAAATAGGAGATGTGAGCTACTATAGATTCCTGCCTATCTTCTTCATGTAATCTTAAGGCTATTTATTTAGTATCTATGCTTGTGTCTGTGGGTCTAAATACATGGAGTTGGCCAGAGGGGTAGACACTGAAAGACGGCAGACTGAAAATAATAAGTGCTCATTTTAATTTGCTTCCTGACATGTCACAGGTCAGGCTCTTTCGAAGCAGAGCCCAAAAGGGGATCTGGGGGCAGGTGTTGTACTGAGGGCGTGCTCGCAGAGAAACCCACAGGGACGCAGTGGGGCAGGAGAGGGAAGGAGAACTGAGCAAGGATGTGTTTTTTAGCTGGATTCTAGCTCCAGGTCGATCCTGCAGAGAATTCTGGAGCATGAATTACACCACAGAGTAAATCTTGCCTGCAACAGGGCCAGCTCTTTGTACCCCCTTATTATCCACCACCTTCAGCAGCAAATGTGGGTGTGTAGCCTCCCAGGTGAGGGGGCTCCCCGGTGGGGACAGTTCTCACTGTTGGCAGCCAGTGCTTCCAGCACTGCAGGGTGAGCGTGCTAGTGCGGTGAATGGGATGGGGGCGGGATGCCGGCAGCATCTCCTGTGAAGGTTTTCTGCCGGCTCTTTAGGATTACATGATAATATTTATATTACAGAAAGGTATGCTGCAAGACCATGTTATTTTATGCTTTTCAGGTGTTCTCTGGGAAGAGGTAAGGAGAGGTTCGAACTAGCCCCAAACAAGTGAAATGTGCCTCATGGCCTAAATTGCCTTGGCTGGGACTGGAGCATAATTATAGGATAGAAGATAATTTTTTTTTTTAGCTATTTGGCAAAAGACGAAGCGATCCTTAAATTCTCCTGTTGCTGGGAGCTTATGAGTAAGAAGAAATCCGAACCAGATCTTCTGCCCAAAGCAGAGGAAGAGGTGCTTCCCGTGAGCGCCTCCCCGCTCCCCACATGATATAAACGTTCAGAAATCAGTGCCACAGACTTCTCGGTTTATTGTTCCGCTACAGAATACTTGGTGTGTTTTTATTTTTCCTTTGAGGAGGCAACTTATCTGATTAGCCTCTCTTCAAGTAGATGTCTCCTTTTACCTTCTCACCTCGTTACTTCAGGGGGAAGAGAATCATGCTGCTTTGTGCCAGGAAACCCTCTTTCACCTGCGTTAACTGATAGCAGAAATACGGGGGGGGGGGAATTGCCAACTCTCTCTCTTCATTTCTGATTCCTGGATACGAATGCAAAAGGCACTCGTAATTTGTATGCACAAGGTCAGCTAACGTGGGTTATGTTCTAAGGTGTGATTTGTGATATTTTCCAAAAAGATTTACATCAAGCATCCAGATTTCCATCTCTCCAGATTTTTAGGGAACTTAGTAGGATGTTTGGTTAGTTATCAGATTTCCCAAGTTTGATTTCCTGGAAGAAGCTGACCGTCTGGTGACTCATGATTAGAATCCAGGTTTGGAATCGTCCGTGTTTAAGAGTTGCTAGATGCACCTAAGACAGCATACTAGTGAAGGGCAGCCTTGGGACTGCCAAATACCCACGGGTGCCTGAGCTCCTCCATGCGGTGAGGTCTGCTCCTGGGGTCTGGATATCTAGGGGAACCAGGGGAGAGGAGAGATGTGCAACGATGAAGAAAGAAGGTCTCTCCGATTCTCTCCCTGTCCTTTATCATCCCACCGCTCCCCCCATAGTTTATCGTATCGACCTTGCCTCTCATTCCAACTGCAAGAACGAAGAAAAAGTGTAGCAACCCAGGAGGAAACACTCTGTAGCTTGGCATCCCAGTATGTGCTTACCAGTGGGATGTGGGGGTGCTGGTCTCCATGCCCCAGCACCAGGGCAGCTGGAAGCCCGTGGATGTGTGCACAGATGACTCCCTATCCCCTAAGAGCTCCTGATCACACCTCCCTCCTCATCCACTCCTCTCTCATCACGGGCTGTCCATCTGTGATTCTGCTGTTTGTTAATACCTCCATTAATAAGATGGGGAGATATGGAAAGAGAAAATGTTGGACAGCATTCCTTGTTAGCCGTTTTTGAAAAAAAGGTTTAGGTGAAGCTAAAGGTTGAAACTAACAACAGGCAGGATTCCGGATCAGTGACCCTTGACCTCATTTATTTAAAACCCTTCCAATGGAAAATTTCAAACATATACAAAAGTAGAGAACGTACCCATCACCGAGTTTGAACAATGATCAGTTTATGACCCATGTTGTTTCATCTGGCCCTTCCTTTTGTTTTTCCTCCCCCTAGATTATTTTGAAACAAACTCCAAACATCATTTAAAGAACTGGTTTGAGAATGCCTTTTTTTTTTTCCATCCTAAGAATTTAGACTCAGCTGCTTAAATTAGGATCATTTCCCAAAAGGAAAGGAGAAAACAACCCACCATGTGGCCAGGCAGAGACGTCAGTCTTCTTAGCAGCCAGGATGGTTGGATCATGTGGTCCTGCTCCCCAGTGCCTTGACCTTTCACCCTTGTTTGTGCCTTCCTAAGGGCACCTCCACTGAATCAGTCCTTTAGTTGGAACTTCACTGTAAGTGCTAAAATCGCAGTCCTCTTTTGCCTGTTTAACCTTAGAGTCTCAGAAATTTAATCTAAGTGTAAAGAAGTCTGTGCACCCCCTCTGAGAGAGCACATGGGCTAAGTGTTCTTAACGTCGTTCTGCCTGACAGATGAGATGGGGAGACAGTCCTCCCAGACCCTTGAGAACAGAAGGACTGAATGCTTGAGACGAATACAATCTTGATTTTTCTACTTCCTCTCCCAGCACAACCCTAGGTTCTGCAGGGCACAGATACCCAGCTAATATCATTTGTACATGAAAATATATGAGGTGTGATATCATAACCAGATCCCAAAGTTTAATGGAATAAAAAGAAGATCTACATCTTCTGACATGGACCATCACCCAGCCAGATGCTGGATAAGATGGAGATAGGAAAATGGAACTCTAGAGTAAGAACCAGATAGCTCCTGGCAGGTGAATTGGACATGCTCAATGTTGTGTAACACCGTGAACTTCAAACAAAAGGCTGCCAAGAACCCTCTCTTGGTTATTTGTTCTCTCTCTTCCCATTAATATTTCAGTGTCCATGGGGATATAAGATTGCAGGCCTATAAGAAAAACTTCTCACACCTGGCTTGCTTTATTCTGAAAGCAAGGAATTGTTTACCTGAATTGTTCTCTTCTCCATTGCTCGACAAAAAACAGAACTGGGAAAATCAGAAAGCTAGACTTTGTATCATGCTGTGCTTACCAACATTTAATTTGCCCAATTTTCAGAATTTGAAATGCAGGCTATTTTTCTATGATTTAGATAATGGCACTTACAATGTTTACTAAAAGACATATGTGCTCGGAAGCATCCAATACAGAATTTTCCTGTGTGATGATTTGGATGTCTGTCCTTAAATATTTATGATTCAGTAATAGAAATTGCACAAATTTGTAAGAGCATGATGTGTTGCTTCAATTTGTGCAATTTCCCCCCTTCATTTTTTTTGAAGACGTAAGAGAACAATGCTCCATTCCCTTAAAAAGTAAAAGATTACATAAAAAGAACACTGGATTAGACAGCAGCAATTAAGAAAATAAACAGGAAACAGAGCAAATGAAATTGGTGATTTCTGAGTAGCTCTCCGTATATTCTCTTTACTGTTTATATTTTGTAACTTGAAAATTAAATGCACAGAATTTTGTTTCTCAAAAATGGAAATTGCTACTAATTTCATGGAGTCTCTGCAGTTGGGACGTCCCGTGCTTTTTTGGTGAAGTCAAGGCTGTTGAGGGGGGCCATTGCAAATTTTCTTAAATGCCCTTCTTCAAGATACTGCCATCTACTGGAATACTGTCATAATAAATATGTAAATCTTTGAAGTCTCTAATGTTAAGTAGCCCCCACTCCACCCCAAGTGGGATGCTTTTGTGCAGTGCACAGCCTGCACCACTGTCTGCAGCTGCCCAGACACAAATTCTGACTGGAGAATCTTTTCATTGGCAGTTTATCCTTTTCAACTTATTTTTAAGTTTTCATTTTTCAGAGAAGTTAAAACTCATCCTTAAGTAATGGATATTTTTTTTAAATACATATAGCCTTAAACAACCTTGCTGCCATTTGAGGTTTTTTCCTGCTTATTTCACCAAACCTTCCTCAGTACTTTATTCCTATTTGCCATAGTCCTGTAGGTATCACGTCCATTTTTCCTCCCATCTATGACCTCTCCATTGAGCCATTATCGTTGAGACAGTATGCTTTCAGAACTGTTTAATATTTGTTACAGTGAAAAGGCAATTTAAATCCCCTTCTCAAGGATCTGAAGAGGACCGTGCCTCTCTTTTCTTCATTTCCATGGGCTCTCCCACCTTTATTTCCACTGGCTTACAACAGTGGTCCATCTGTTTGTGTAACTCAGAGCAGTCAGGAGGGAGGTGTAAATTTGTAAGCCTCTGTACATAGACATCCTCCTTTGACAGGTCATGCAGCGGTGACATGTGACATGTGGCTCAGGTGCCGGCTTCAGTCCTGTTCTTCTAATCTGGGATTTTCGCTCAAGGGTATCTCCATGGTTGTTACTAGAAATATCTCCAATATTCAAGGGTTGACCTCTGTCTAGGGTTGAAAGGCCCTCTCGGATGCTGCAGCAGGCCAAGGCCATCCGCGTTTCACTGTTGTTACCTACAGCTGCCACGGGACAGAGGGCCCTGCCTCACTGCAGGGAAGACCGAGTTCCTCTCTGCTCTGCTCGCCTCAGCAGAAGCCCGTTGTCCTTGTTTATGAATAAAGTCAGATTCCTGCGGGAGATCCAGGTCTTTCCACGAGCTGACATTTCACGGGTCCGGACGTGCAGGTTTACTTCCGTGGCCTGTGCTTGGCTCTGGCTCCCCAGGGCCTGGCCTCCCCGCCTCAGCGGCCCCGACAAGGCCTGGCACCGTGCTCCCTGTCCTGAGAAGTTTCCTGGCTCCGCGGAGGATGAATGCTCGAGCTGCAGCAATGGGAATGGTTCCTTGAAAACTTGGTGTTAGGTTGTACGGATTGGCCTGCCTTGAGGACAGCCCTCAATAGAAGGCATTTGGAGAAGAAAACTAGAAGATGTTGCCAAAATATATTTCTTCCTAAAATGCTCTACTTTTCTTCTACACTATTTTAAACAGCCTTTTTCTTCTGTAGCTTTGAGCCTTCTGCAACTGCATTGACGGATATTAATGGGCTCAGAATTTAGATACAGTTGCCCCTGCCTGTATCTTTTACAACTGCTTTCAAATATATCATCCCTCATCTTACTCTTTAAAGACCAAGAGTCTCTTTAAAGGATCCCAAACTGTAAATCTTAATCCTTTTTTTTTTAAGTTTTAAAAATAACTTTTATTTCTGGAGACAATAGGAGAAGAAATAATCGCTTACGATCAACCCTGCTACCCAAAGGCAGCCACTGCTAAAGGTGGTGGTTTGTATCCTGGCTGAATTTTTATCTGTTTATAAATGTATACTTTCCTATTATAATTGGATCCTACCACTTACACAGTTTTATCATCTTCTCTTTGACCTACTAATATATTAAGAACTTCCTTCCATGTCAGTAAACTTAACCCAATGTTATTCTTTTAATGTTTGCATGTGTCGTAATTTATTTAATCAGCCTCCTGTTATTGGATAGCAAGGGTTTGGTTTGGTTTGGTTTTCCCAAGTTGTTGCTAATATAAACAGTGCTGGGATAAACTGACTCAAAAAAGCATTCAGTTTTCAGGCTTTTGCTATGAATTGTCTACTTGACTTTCAGAAAGGTTGAATCTGCAATTTTACCAGAAGCTAATGAGAGAGGAAATATTTTACAGGTCTTTGTGCTTTATCATTAACCTTTCTTTTACCCATTGGGAGCTAAAAAATTATACCTTACAATTAAAACTTTTTCATTTATTGATTCTTCGTGATATCCAGCATTTTGTTCATGAGGAGGCATTTTTATTTGCCCTTTGGTATTTTTTTTAATTGTCATTTCTTATTTTGTCTAGTGGTTTGTCTGAGTTGGACTTTTTGCTTGATTGTTGATATTGATTTCAAAAGAAAGTGGAAGTGGGGGGAGGGTATAGCTCAGTAGTAGAGAGCGTGCTTAGCATATGAAGTCCTGGGTTCAATCCCCAGTCCCTCCATGGAAAATAAAGTAAAAAAAGAAACTAATTACCCCTCCAAAAAAACCCCAAAATAAATAAATTTTTTTAAAATGGAAGGAATAATGTAATAAACCACCGAATCTCCATCCCTGCAATTGGACAAATATGGGCCACGCTTACTTCACCAATATTTTACTCCTTTGATTTTAAATCACATCTCAGACGTAACACTCACTTCCCCATTCTTTGAGATATATATATATATGTACCTCTAAAAACTAAAGAATACCATTGCACACCTTACAGAATTAACAACATGTTCAATTGATATTTGATTGCCAAGAAGATTCTACGTGATCAGCACCAGCGGAGTGTGCAGCCATGTCAGTGATGTGAAAGCAGCACACCTCGGCTTTCTTGTCACCTCCAAAAATTAAAGAAAACTTAGTGCCTATGCGGGCAGCAGAATGATGGAGTGGTCTTGGCTCTCCATCTGCCCACAAGCCCCATTTAGAAACCCGCTGTATCTGCAATGCCATCTCCATTTGTAGATAAATACCCGGGCTGAAGCTGGCCAGCGTATAGTGATTCACTGACGTTTTACTCACAACAGTCCTTCTTTCTTTGAAAACGTGTCCCCAACATGATGGATGACCAGGTCTCCAGGCCTAGCCCACTGGGGTCAGAAGAGGGCTTCTCTGTTGTGTCCCTTTTAAGCCTGAATAGGGAACTTGCTGTTTCAGACGGGCAGGGTTGTCTTCAGGTCAGAGGCTCGCAGTCATCTGTAATCTTGGCCGCTCTGCTCCACCCCCATCCCCTGACCTGCCACCCAGGGTTCTTTTCTTACAATAAGTAAATAAATAAAATCATTCAAGAATAGGAGTCCTCGGGAGGAACAGTGAACACGAGTGCCATTAAAGCTGTGTTTTTTTTTCGGTACAGATTACCTTTTTAACCGAGGACAAGAAAGTTAACAGGGAAACTGGCATTGACTTTTATATAAAATATTGATATCTGGGCCCATTTCAGAAAAATCAGCTAAACAATCTCATCCAAAGTGAAATTGAGGGGGAGGATATAGCTCATTGGTACAGTGCGTGCTTAGCATGCACAAGGTCCTGGGTTCAATCCCCAGTATTTCCTTTTTAAAAAAATGTAAATAAATAAACCTGATTACCTCCCCCTTCTCTCCCCCCCCCGCAAAATTAAAGAAAAACAAAATGGAATTGAGGGTCCAAGTGAGAAGTTACGATGACCATGTACTGTCTAAAGTGGCATACAAGCGAGATTGCTCTACTGGAGCAAAGGGACTTACGAGGGTTGTAAAGGGTGCTCAGAATTCTTTTACAAAAATCAGTGGAACTTAGCATTTAATGTATTTCAAATGCAATCATTTATAAATATGTTACAAAACAGATAGATATGTAAATATATAAAAACAAATATTAAGCATCCATTATTCCATTATAAATTATTAGCAAATAAATTAACCAAGGACAGTAATATTTGAGGCAAAAAAGCACTACCTAAAAATGAAGAAAACTGCATTGATCATGAAAATTAAGTTGAAAATGGAATAATATTATTTGATCTTTTTTTTTCTTAAATGGAATATCTAAAAATAAAGCGTGGCAATGCTTTTGTTATTGAGTTGTAAGCAGATTTTCGTGCAGGCTATTCTAGCTTTTCAGAAGGTTTCTTCTGACCTTAAAGTACTCGAGGAAATGTTGAGAAGGTAGTTATAACTAACTGAAATATTTCCCAATTCCTTACCTTTGAATAATGCCATCTTTCCTATTTGATAAGTTTGAAAAGCTTTTTTTTAAAAAAAAAAAAGCACACAGCACTTTTTGTTCTATAACAGTCTGCTCTTATTAGCAAGGTCTAGGTTTTGTTCATAGAAAATGTTTCTGGCTTGTTCTCGTCTCCTTTAGTTGCATGATCTATACGTGGAGCTTCCATATGGAAGTTACCTGTATTCCATTCCAGTCTGCAGCATGCCTATTCCACGTAGTCAGAAAGTCTTGGAACTAGAGTCAGATTTATTCTCGGAATAATGTAGTCTGTCGCCTGTCTCTGCTTGAGGCTTTTGGAGGCATGGAAGATTGTTTTCTCAAATAGTGCTTCCTGCTCACTTCAAAATGCTAATGCCGTGCGTCACTCCTGGGGTTGGTCTCAAGGTCTATGTGATCCAGAGGTCAGAGTTTTAAAATACCAGTACAATGGTTGTAGATACATCTATGAAATCTCAGTTCTTAAAAAAAAAAAACATGGTATATCAGTACAGAAAGCTAGTATTTCAGTGACCTGACTTGAGAGCTGGGGCTGAGTGGAGATTGAGGCTGCCCTGTTACCAGGAGAGAGAGAGACTGCTGTCTGATGAGGTGGCCCTCGGGCTGGGGTCCACTGGGAAGCGGGTAGCAACTGGAGAGAAAAAACATTGCCTCCCACAGAAGTTTTCCAGCCCAGAAAGGGGCTTCTGGCTCCCCTTTTGCAATATATAGCTTCTCAGAAATATCTCAGTCAGATCATTTGTTCTTAAAATTTCCTTAAAATAAAACAAAACGAAATAAAATGAACCCACATCCTTTTGGACATATTTCATCTAGCTCTTGGGAAAAAAAATCCTGTTACGGAAGCCCTGTTACGTGATGTGATACCCAGCAGGATAGATAATTAAGTGCTTTTTTTTTTGAAAATACATCATCTTTTTTTATTCATTAATGAAAATTTGGTCTCTGTGCAGATTGAAGTCAGAATATCACTTCAGGATGATTTGCCCAAAACTGTCATATTTAATAGAATTTCACTTTACCCTGAAATTATGTAGATCCTTATGGATTCAGAGTAAAAATTCATTGCAGAGCCAAGTCTTTTTTTCTTGTTCAATCTTTCTTTTCTATGTGCCATCCCCAAGTTCAGTCTGAAGAGTTATTACTGTCTTTTAAAAAGAAAAAAAAATGTCTTCTCTGTTGCTTCTTTAAAATTACAGTGTCCTGGGGTCAGGTATAGCTTAGTGGTAGAGGGTGTGCTCAGCATGCATGAGGTCATGGGTTCAATCCCTAGTACCTCTGTTAAAAAAATTTTTTTTAAATAAAATTATAGCATCATTACTAAGCATAAAGTTTTTTTCTTAACTTCCTCTTCCATATGCTGTATCCACCTTTTCCTTTTTCATGTTGTTCTGCTTTGCTATTGCCATCCTAATGAGAATTCCCGTTAATGCATGGGTTTCAGCGGTGGCCCATGGGGAGGGGTAGTTTTTAAGTAGATGGGCCTTTTATTCTGCACGGAGCCAAGCTCCCTGTTGGCACTCAGATGTTAAAGGTGGAAATACTGGTGCCACAATCAGCACTTAGCAAAATGTATCACTATTTAGAGCCGTAATCTTTTATGGACTGTTTTATTATTTATTGTAAATCTTTTCTTTTTGCAGCCCCGTGCTGTTGACCATGCAGCCCATGCCATCTAATGCCTGGAATTGTCTGGTCACAGTGACAGCGGGCCCTCTCCTATTTTCACCCTGAGATTTTCTGCAGGAGAAAAAAAAAAAATCAAAATACGCATTCATTGTTCATTTCATTTTGATCCAAAACAGAAACTTGAATAGATCGAGATTTTGTCTTTTCTAAGTCACAAAAGGCAGGAAAAGTAACTGAGGAGTTGGGCGGTTCTGAGTCTACACCAGCAGTTTCCAGATGCTGCTCCTGAGTAATTACTGAATATTTATCCGAATTAGCTGAGTCTTCCAGGGGGCCTGTTGTTGTGCAGGGCTGGAGGGGGTGTGTTGTGGCCAGTGGGGATTTTGGTAAGTGAGAATGAGTGACGGTGCTGTCCCCCGTTAGCTGTTAGTCACCCTGCTGCTCTGCCAACTTTTTACCAGAAATAATCATTTTGGGGAACAGATTTGGCCTTTTCCACTTACTAAGCTCTCTTTCCAATGGAGGGGCTTTTTCACAGTAAAATGACTAAATGGAGGCAGTTGGAGAGCCAGGAAGTTGGAACAAACCTTGTGGCATTCACGGGGGGTTCCTTCTCTGCAAGAGTCAGTAACCACCTAAGTTGTCAAAGGATGGCACAGATGTACTTCAGAGTTGAGTATGTAGTTAAGCCTGCATTTCATTTACCATTTTCCTCCCTGTAAAGTGCAGACAGGGTTCCTCCTGCATTGGCCACCTCCTGGGCCTCCCCTCCCCACCACCCTCTCCCGGTCCCTGCAGCCTGGCTGAGGAGGCGATTTGTCCCCTGCAGAGCAGATGGGCTTTTGCTCTTAACAGACCCTGTGAGGCCCGGGAGAAGGAGAGGGGCTGTGGGACTACCATCTCAGCATTCTCAGAATGACACTGCCCGGTGCTGAGTTAAAAGTGCGGGGACATCCGTCCTCAGAACACGGGCCGAGAGTTGAAGATGACCACGGTTGTTGGAGATCTGATCCCACTCAGTAAGCACGTGCTATACAGGGCATGCTCCAGGTTTGGTTTCCCCTTCCTCCTCCTCTTCTGAGACCCGGATGCCAATCTAGGCGGCTGAAAGATTAATATGCTGATGTCTTGTAGCCATAGTGCCACCGTGAGCTTCATCTCTGTGCGGAGCTAGAGGTTTCCGAACACCTGATGACCTGGTCAGCTTACCCTTTTCTCTCTATTTAGGCTTAATCACAGAGATGAGCTTGCCCGGAGAAGCAGGGGTTTCAGCCAGTGGAGAATGTTAAGGATTGCAAACTGAGCCAGCTTGGGTTGTGGAAGTTTTAGAAAGTCAGGGAGTATTTTAACTCCTAGAGAGAAGTAAAGACTGAAATCATTTTCACGTGTTCTATTTCTCCATGGAAAAAGCCTTCTTTGGTTACCTAGGCTCCTGCGTATGGAAACCGTGCTCCCTTCCTCCCTTCATCCCCTCTTCCTCTGTCTCTTCCCTCTGTTCTGTCGGTTTCAAGGAGGATCCATGATTCTGTGTTGTCCATGAGTTCCCCAGATGTCAGGAGACCCAACAGAAGGCAGTGTAGCTTAGCTTAATGGGCAGGGGTGCAGAATGTGATGCCAACAGGCTTGGGTTCAGATCCTGTCTCAGCCCACAGGCAGGGGCAACTCCTTCTCTGTACTTCAGTTTCTTCATCTGTAAAATACAGATGATGGTAATAATGGTCTCCACCCTATGGAGGGTTCTTGGCAGGATTCAACGAAGTTAATGCACACAAAGTACTTTAGAGCAGTGCCAGGTGCTTGGTAAGCAGTATATGTGTCAGTTGCTGCTTTTTTATTGAGCATGTACTACGTACTAAGAACTTAAACCTGAAATATCTTACTTAACCCTTTACAGCTCCCCAGTATAGATGGTATTTTAAAACCTCTTTTCCAGTGATGGAACTGAGAGGTTGTGGACAAAGAACACTTCACCATGAAGTGGGCAATACGGAATTCAGACTCAGATCCCTCTGATTCCAAGCTCAGCACTAACCCACTGCACTTCCACCTCCAGGCGTGAGTGAAGACGAATGCAGAGCATTGCATGTTTGGCCTGAGACTGAGGCTCTGTTAACCTAGCACCTTCTCTTTATAGATAAGATCTTAAACCAGGCGTAAGCTGCCTTGACTTGTCAGAGTTTCTCTATCAGTTCTTTGCTCCAAACATTGCCAGTCCTTTTGTGCATTTTTAGCATCCAGCCTGACTCCCATCTAATTCTTTGCTCCCTCAGGAGAAATCTTTTCTTTTCTATACAGAATAAAGTTGGCCTCCAGTGTAGACAGTTACTTGGGAATGTTGTTGCCTTCGGTGACTGTGTCCCTTTCAAGTCAGTTTTATCTGAGGGGCTGGGTGGTAAGAGAGCTTCACTTCCTGCATCAGTGGAAATCTGTTGAAGAGAACATGTGTGAAGATGCAGAGCTTGCCCGTTTCCACTGCTTAGCAAAACCTAGGGTGTGCTTCCCAGCAGCAGCGTGGCGGCCTCTGCCCAGTTCACCTGGACACCATAGGGTTGGTTTGAAATGTACCTGTGGTCTTTACCTGCTCTATTTCTTTTTTTTTTTTAATTGAAATACAGTCAGTTTACAATGTTGTGTTCATTTCTGGGGCACAGCATAGTTATTTTTATATATATATATATATATATATATATATATATATATATATATATATTCCTTTTCAGATTCTTTTCCATTATAGGCTATTACAAGGTATTGAGTATAGCTCCCTGTGCTATACAGTAGGACCTTGATGTTTATCTATTTTATATACAGTAGTTAGTATCTGCATATCCCGAACTCCCAGTTTATCCCTCCCCACCCTCTTTCTTCCCCTGGTAACCAGAAGTTTGTTTTCTATGTCTGTGAGTCTGTTTCTGTTTTGTAATAAGTTCATCTGTACTGTTTTGGGGTTTTTTTGTTTGTTTGTTTCCCCATTTAAGTGACATCACATGGTCTTTTTTTGTTCTCTTTCTGGCATACTTCACTTAGTATGACAATGTCCAGCTCCATCCATGTTGCTGCAAGCCCTGCCCTATTTCTTAGACTGTTTTTCAGTCTGCATGTGTCGCTGCTGCTTTGCAGGGTTGGCCGCCAGAGTCATCATGTCCCGTATGGACTGCTGCTCTGGCCGCCTGCCTTGTGTTCTCCGGCCTGCCCAGCAGGACCTCCTGAAAGTGAACTCGTATTCTGTGCTCCCTTACTTAAAGCGCTGCAGGGCTTCCCAGCACTGTCAGGACGAAGCCATGATCTCTGCGTGCCACGGGCCCGCCCCGCCCGCCGCTTCAGCCTCATCCCCCCCGCCCCCACCCGCAGACTGGCTGTGTTCTCACACTCTGCAGGGGACAGTTCTCCCAGCCCCCGGGAACCCTGACAACCCTGCTCCCCACTCAGGTCTCAGCTCAGTTGTGGCTTCTGCAGGAAAAGCTGGCCTTGCAGGCCAGGCCAGACCCCCAACTATAACCCCGTGCCCCTCTCTTCCACAGCATTATTCTAGTCTTTGAACCCCCCGACATTTGCCACTGTAACCAGCGTTGCTGAGTTATGTTTCCAGTGCCTGTGCGTCCAGGCACTCCCTAAGTACTACTGTGAAGCTGAGGGAATGAGGGCCCTGTGCATCTTCCTCTGTGGCAAGAAAGGTGGTATTTCTAGGTACCCGTATGGGGCCCCTCTTGGGACTCTTGTCATCCCCAAAGGGAAGAATCCACATTTCAGACCAAACAGTTCCATGAGCTCTCATATTCCAGGGTGATTCCAGGATAACCGAAGACCTATTGCCTGACCTTTGTTCACCTGTGCCCTTGGGCCAACCTGTGGTACTTCCCATGTGAACTGTCCACTCAGACCTCAGGATGTCACCGTCACCTTGTATAGACACTTCAGGGCTCAGGAGGTGGGAATTGCGAAATCTGACACTCTGGGTCCAACCAGCAATCCTCCAAGGTCTCTACTTTCTTAAAGGTTCTTTGATTCTAAACAGTTTTCTTTGTGGAAGAGTTGGAAATTAACCTAACTTGCCCCAGCAGTCAACTGACACTTCCAAATCAGAGCGACCTTTCATTCATGCATTTTATGCAAGGAAACTACACTTTTTGTCAGCTTACGAGGAAAGGGTGATTAATGCATGTTCCCTTTTGGCCTAGACAGAGATACAGATTAAAAATAGCTTGCCTTTGGTGAGCACTTGCTGTTTGCCAGACACAGTGAATAGAGTGTTACATGAACTAGCAACTCAGCCCTCCCAGGGATGCAACCATCATCCCATTAAATAGACAAGAAACAAAGGCTCAGAAAAGTCAAATGATTTGTGCAAGATCACACAGCCATAAGTGGCAGAGCTGGAATTTGAACGTAGAACTGCCCACCCTCCCGTGCACGCTCTTAGCCCCCACGCTGCCTGGCCTCGTCCTCTCATGGGACTTGTGTCAGTTTCAGGTTGGGAGAAGTTTGGTGCAAAATGACATGTCTTCCAGTCTCCATCACCCCCTAGCCTGTGGCCGGTTCACTAAAATAGCCTATTTAAATTGTTCTATGCTTAAGAGATAAATAAAAAGCATGGCACACAAAGTTGCATTAAATCTAGTCTAACAGCCAAATGAAACTGTATTAATCATGTGTTTTACTTTTTAAAAAAAAAAACATGTCCTCCATTTTATCGCAGTATTCTTTTTAGCATTTAATAACAGTGATAGCCTTGCGGCATGTTTAAAAAGCATTACCTGTCATGGAGTCGTAGGCTTGTGTGCCCTCAGGTCTGTTCCTTCCCCTGATCCGTCATTTTGCAGGAGCTGATCCCTGCTGGCTGCGTGGCCCTGACTTCTAGGCAGGTTCAGCCAATCAGAGCCTTTGATGGGGTGGGAGCGGGGCTTTAGAAAGAGCTGGAATATTTCCCTCCCTCTCTGTCTCCTGCACCTCCCTGGTTCCAGCTGCCCCCTGGACAGGCTCACTGTGCCTCCAGCTCCCACCAGGTGACCCCAGCCCTGGGCTCCGTTTAACTTTTTCTTTTGTCCCTCCAGCCTCAGGGTGGTGGTGGCTTCTTGCTCCTCCTATTTCTGAGCTGCACTACTGCCCTCTATGAACCTTCCACCACCTGTGTACCCAGGTCCCTCAGTGATGCTTTCTTTGTTGTAAATAAATTGGGCTTTCAGTTCTCCATGCTGGACTCTGCTGTCTACTCCAGTATGTGGTCGCAGTACTTACAGTTTACTTGAGAGGCATGGGAAGATGAATGCTGTGATTGCGTTAAAAACCCTCTGATTAAAAGCATCCAAAGCATTTATGTTCACTGTGGCTGTGGTATTAGAGGAAAACCCTGGTTGGGTGTTGGGTGTCCCTGGTTCTAGTTCTAGCTAAGTCACCAGGGGAGCTTAGAATCACTCAAGTCAGAGCCTTAGTTTCTTGGAAAATGGAGATGCTCCCCAGGGTTCTTCCTGGCAGCCCCATTCACTGGCTCTAACTCCTTCCAAACCAAGGCAGTTGTAGGATGCAGACTCAGCTTCCACAGGGACCAGCAAGCTGTCTCCTTCAGTGCAGTGGTCCCTGACTCCAGCTGTCTGCCCTTCTGAGGCATGCCCTTGGTCCCTGAGGGATCAGGTGACAGAATGTGGGAGAGTCGGAGCACATCTGTCCCCACTCTGGAAATAACCTCAAACAGACCTCTTTGATCTGACTCAGGTGGTTGGTCTCCATCTGGGCGCACAACACACTCATAGAACATACAGTGCAGGAGGAAGATACCCTTCTCAGCTCTCCTGACTGTGGGTTTAACAATCTTTCAAACATGATGTTCCATATATATTCACTTTAAGTATAAAACCAATAGGTAGAATCTACAGACGGCACTTATCTGCTATGATACATTTTCTTTCTCCATTTTAAGGATAGTCCTCTTACATTCTCTAAACACCATTTTTAAAAGATACTTTATGGTGCACGTGCATGCGCGTGCGCTTGCACTCGCGCACGCATGTGCACTCGTGTGTGCGTGTCTGTGTGTGTCTGTGTCTGTGTCTGTGTCTGTGTCTGTGTGTGTATTGGGGACCAGATGCTCTGGGTATCTTAAATAACATTGATTTACTAAACTTCCCTCCTCCTCTCCCACCCCCAGCCCTTTCTTTTCAGAAGACACATGTAGACAATCACCATTCACCTTCAATTCAAAAGACCTGCTGCCCAGTGAACCTGTGCTTCACGGAAGAATATCGGCTCCAGGTATGGAAACATTGTCGATTTTGCTTCTACTGCTGGTTGCTTAAAAATTACTTTCCTGAAACGTGTGGGTTTTCAGATACTTTCAGTTTGTAGGTTGAAGTTATTCGTAGGAAGCTTGGATTTTGACGGGAGGGAGAAACTCAATTTAAATAGCCACAGAAGTTGGTTAAAATCAAATGCAGACGATCGTAAAGCTCTTCTTCTTTGCTGCAGGAGCCTGTCATCCTCTCCCCGCTGATGTTTCATTTGTAAAGGAATTCCTTTGAAATAGCGAAGTGTATCCTAGAAATAATTTGCTTTCCACATTGTCAGTATTTCAGGCAGGCAGCCAGGAGGATAGAAGGGAACAGTGGCGGGGATGCTGATCACAGGCAGGGAAGGTCATAACCCTGGTAGGGTGTGGGCCACCCCAGAGGCCTCTTCGGTTTCCATGGGAGCAACACAGCTTGTGAAGACAGCCTTGCCACCCAGGTCTCACCTCTCTTCTTAGTCAGAGGATCTGCGTAGAGCCATCCACCACTCCCTGTTGCCATCTCAGCATCACTGCACAATTTCTTCTCCACGCCTCCTTTTTCATGGCTCTTTACTGAGCCAAAAGGAAGATGTGCTTGCTGTCCCCTGACCCACAGCGTGGCCGTCCCCCAGGGCGTTCTCAGAGTTATCCTGAAATGTGAACATTTGAGAACCCCTGCCCTGGAGCTCCCCACCCCAACCCCAGTACCCGTTCAGCAGCCACTTCCAGCTCTTAGCCACTGAGATAATTTCAGAAGCTTTTGGTGGCCCACACCCATTCATTTGCCCAGGAGAGAACAAGGCCACGTGTGTGCAGGGGGTGCTCACAGCAGGGTAGTTGGCTGGGAGTTTCCACAAGAATAAAGTCCAAGTGTCCCCCTCACACAGAAGGAGCCCGGTGTCAGAGGCACAGATGGTTGGAGAGCTGAGCATTTTGCGATTCAGAAAGGGCCAACGAGCATCTTCGGAAATACTGGCTTGGGGTATCACAGGTCGTTGGAAGCGGTTTGTGACAGACCGTGGGGAAAAAAGCCACTCTCGGTCGTCCTTTAGTCTTGTGATGTCAGATCCATTTCTTCTCATCTCCAAAGAGCCCTGGTACCTGCACGCTTGTTAGCCTTGCAGGGCTTTTCTGTTCAAATACCATAAATAACATGCTTACACAAAAACACGTTACATAATACCTGGTTCTAGGGGTGGAAAGAAATTCTGCTTAGTTGATGTCTTCATTCTCAAACAGGGGCTATTTGAACTACTGTTTACTTCCTACAGTGTCATTTTGAATAGCCATCTCCCCAGTCCCTAAATTATCACCCTGCTGTTAAGTTGATGGATTGTGACTTTCTAATGTCAAAATAACTGCCTAGGAATTGCCTGTCAGAGTGCTGTGACCCATCCAGCCAGCATCCTGTGATGTATCTGCAAACCCTGCATCGTTGGCTTAATGTTTGGCCTGGCTATATTTTAAGAAGGGTTTATTGGTCAAGTGACAACGTGACCTCAAAGAGTGATATGTTTAACTGTGTGTCTTGTGTT
Source organism: Vicugna pacos (assembly GCF_048564905.1). Taxonomy (NCBI): domain Eukaryota; kingdom Metazoa; phylum Chordata; class Mammalia; order Artiodactyla; family Camelidae; genus Vicugna; species Vicugna pacos. The sequence goes on from NC_132988.1 coordinate 18,172,904, forward strand.
GGGGGTGGTGGAGGCGGGGGCAGGGGGGGCTTCCTGTGATTTGCTTGACAGACCTTTATTACAAATCGATCAACTCACACTTAAAAAGTTAACTCTTATTTGAGGGCGCGGGAGTCAGCATCCCTGAGACTTTTTTAAATGTAAACCCGTCATTCTAAGGGCTAATCAACCTCTGTTCCTGAAGAAGCCTTTCTTTAGGCAGAAGATAAACAAAATGACTATATTTAAATTTTGCCAAAATAGACAACTCAAAGGAGACTTTTAAAAAATAAGGTTGAAAATGCTTTAAAAATGGAGTTAAAATTAGAAAAATCAGAAGTGGTAAGGACAACCTTGTGATCACAGAGTTCTTGTAATCTGAAGACACGTTTTGTAAGGAAGCTCTTGATGACTTGGACTAATTGTGGAGAAGATCAGTCTGCATTAACGAAAGATTACAGTGGGGAGACTTTTCGAGAAAACATGTCTTTGACGTCTGGACAGTGATAAACAGCCTTCGTATACCGTCTACCCTATCTTCCCAATCCCTTCTGAAAATTCTGAAATCCAGCCACAATGTTTTGAGTAGGTGACTTGGTGGCAGGACCTAGTGGGAGGCTATTTATAGCCTTTATGCCAAGGGTGAAGTTCATACATTATGTTGCAGAAATATCAACGTGCTTGATTATGAAAGCCCATTGGAGTGTTATATAAAGCACATCTTATGTACCGTATTATCATCCTGAAATAAAAAACAGTATGAATCCCAAAATATATCAAGCCCCAGGGGTCTCCCATACATACTGTGGACCTACGTTTATTCCCAGACTGCTAAATGCAATGCTGGGAACAAAGAAATCTTGAAGCTCCAGTGAAAGATCTTAAGAGTCTAGGGTATAAGAGTTATGAATCCCTATGGAAAATTTCGGGAGACCAAGTGAGCAGCAGGTTTCTGAATCGTTGGAGATGTGGCAAGAATGAGTTGCCCACTGGGGGCTGCATCGTTAATAGGCCTGAGTTTGAGAGAAAAGGAGGAGGGGTGGGACAGGCGGACCAAGTCTGGCAGACCGAGTCTAGCTTACCCGTCCGAGAGATGGGTTAGCTTTGCTATAAGCAGGTAGAATTTGGAAACAGTGGTGGCCGTGCAGGAATGGGGAAACCAGGAAGGAGACAGCTGGTTTTAGTGACTAGGCCGAATATAATTTGTTGTTAGTATAGAAATAAAAGCCTCAGCATCCTTAGAAATCTTCTCTTGGCTAATCTAAACATCACCATTAAAATATGATTTCTATTCTTTATTTACTTAGCAAACCTCATCTTGCCACAGATCATGCAAAGATAAACATCAGCCTCGAGAATGATTTCAAATTCCTTATTACTGGAGACTATAATTAGTGAGGTTTAATGAGTTCCAATCCAAGAAGTCCCTTGCAAATGCTGAAAACCCACAGCATTAGTTCAACCGTATATATTGGTATATATTTATATACCGCTCTCAATGGGATAAACGTCTCTTCCAGACACCTTTGGAGTGAGACCCAGGGGCGGGGAGGGCACCACATGAGAGTAACACATAAGGCCTGGCAGCTCCAGGCCCCAGGGATCCAGGCAGTGGGTTGTGATTGTGTGTCAGGCCCTTGGAGGACGAAGCAAGCGGTGTGGGAGAGAGCAAAGTGGGGAGAGGTGGGCGCACTACGGATCGTGGAGAAATCGAGAATAGCACAGTTAACTAGGCATTTGCCTTGGGCAGATGGTAGCTGAGACACACAGCTGCCACCATCCCGGAGGAACAGAATAAACACAGGGCTTCACGGCGTCCTGGCTCGCCTTGTGGCCACTATTTCTAGACTGACTTGCCTGTGAACCACAGAATGCTCACGAGCCAACACCTAACATTTTTACTTGCTGCGAATGTCTTCGACAGAGGTAGCACCAGGAATCCTGAATAAAACAATGAGTTGAAAGCTGCTGTCACCTTCTGCTGGAGGGGTGTGCGGACAGAGTATCCTGAAAGCCGTGAACAGATTACTGAGAGCATCCTGGGTGGTGCCGGGGTGGATGGTGATTTTACAAGAGAAATCAAAGAGCTTTCCTATGACGGGGGAGACAGAAATTACAGACCATGTATAATTTAATGTATTTGTCTAATTTATAGCCGTCTCATTTTGTAAAAGAGTCACACTCGTAGAAGGAAGATTCTGAGGTCAGGTGTTTTTCAGGGCATGGAGGAGGGCGGCTCTGTGGGAGGAGACCCATTACCTTTGTATCTGTGGCTATTGGTGTTTTCCCATCGTCTTCCCAGAGCAAAGGCTGTTAAGAGAAGGATTTACGTCTGGGCACTGCTTTTAAAAAATGTAGCGCTTCAGTTCTGTTTTATTATGATTTTGAAGTCACAGTATGTTTGCTCTGTATTAAGCCAAAAAAACAAAAACACAACCAGAGCGGGTGTGAAGGAAAATGTGGGTCTCCGTGGAATTCTCTTGCAGTGTTTGGAGTCACCGATGCTTCCGTTTGTTATTTCAGATGGAGCTTAGAGTTAGGCGGTATTAAACATCTCAGCAATTGTGTTTGTAAATCCCTACCCCCAGTATTTGCTAACTTCCCTTGAAACAAAAAGAAACTCTTTTTGTTATTATTTGTAACCTACAAACAAGAAGTAAAGAACACGGGCAAATCGTAGTTCTTTTCAAGACTTGATATGCCAGTCAGGTTTGATGTTAAATAAAAAGGCTGGCTTGGAATGGTCTACCTTGTCCCCAGGCCAGTTCTTGATCCATTTTCCTCTCTCTGTTCTGCCGATCAATCTAATTGAAGTCATACCAGCTCATAGACTTTTCTGAAATCTAAATAAATGGTGCCTAGCATCAGAGTACCACCTGCAACTCACCCTTGGCCTGCCATGCTGCTGGCCAGCTGCGAAGGACCTCTCTCTAGCAGTGGGTTCAGAAGATGTGCATGTCACCTTTCTTCCTGTTAAGACTTGCCAACTCACATCTCAAGAGAGGGACGTACCAAGCTTTCCTGGATTCCAGCAAAGTGTTTTTCTCAATCCTTTTTCAAACACAGCAGATTCTTTTAAAATGCAGACGAAGTCATATAAACAGTAGAACGTTGGGTGTTGCTGGTGTGTGTCATGTTGTGGCTTAGGCTCCTTTTGGATTAACCACGTTCGTTCTGGACAGAGGAGGAAGGTAATCGTTATCCAGAACCTGCCAAGTGGTCAGGCCCGGGATCTGTGTCATCACATTTAATTTTGAAAACAAACCATGGAGACACAGGAATTATGCTCAATTTACAGATGGCTAAATGGAGATTCAGAGAGATTTAATACCTTTTTTCTAGTTTTACTGAGACATAATTGACATACAGCATTGTAGTAGTTTCAAATGTACAGCCTAATGATTTGAGACATACATGAATATATGGAAGTGATTACCACAGTAAATCTAGTTAACATCCATCACCTCACACAGTTACAAACGTTTGTTTCTTGTGACTGAGAACCTTTAAGGTCTACTCTCTTGGCAACTTTAAAATATGCAATACAGTTTTGTTAACTGTAGTCACCATACTGTACATTACATCCCCCAGAACTTATTTATCTCATAACTGGAAGTCTGCATCTTTTGTGGAGAGATTTACAGGCAGATCTCAGAGATATCCCAGACCACCACAATAAAGTGAGTATCACCATAAAGCGAGTCACACAAACTTTTTGGTTTCTCGGTGCATATAAAAGTTATGTTTACACTATACTGTAGTCTGTTCAGTGTGCAACAGCATTATGTCTAAAAAAAAAAGTACATACCTTAATTTAAAAATACTTTATTGCTTAAAAGTACACATCATCTGACAGCACATGATTGCCACAAACCTTCGATTTGTATTTAAAAAATGCAGTATCTGCGAAGTACAATAAGGCGAGATATGCCTGTAATAATTTGTTTAAAATCATCCAGTTGGTGGGTGGCAGCCCGGGAATTCAAACGTGGAGCTGCACAGTGCATTTTAGCTCTTTCTACCCCATTACGCTGCCTCTGAAGTCGGATGATGTGTCCCCAATAGTGAGCAAAGGAGCACATCTCTCCAGTGTACCCCTCGTTGGCATTTGAAATACTACTGGTGGATTACCCTCGTATAGTTAGGAATAAAAAACAGTCCTCTAAATAAGGTATTTCAAAGCAGTTACAGGACAGGGGTGGACTGGTTATTACTATAATTCTAATTGTGTCCTCTTCCAATCCTTTTCTTTCTTCCTCTCATATTTTGCTATCTGGTAAATCATAGTCACTTGGAATGTTTCTTTCAGTTGGAAAAGTTAAAGAGACAGTTAATGTTTCTTTTCAACAATTTTTAATGGATTGTCTGAGCTAGAGAAATAGTTTCACGGAACTGGGTAAAATCCTCCTGGTTAAATAAAACATGTAACGCTGAAGTGAGAGGTCTGGTCAGCAGTGCAAAAGAAAAAGTTCTCGACTGAGACTCAGTAGAATGCAGGTTTAGTCCTAGCCCAGTTTCCAGTAGAAAGAGAACAGAGAATCTTCAGGCTTCTTCCACCTTCCCTCTTTTTCAAAAGCTCTGCTACCTGAAATGTTATTGTAATTTCAGCTCAAGTGACTATCTTCTTTGTGGAGCCAAAACTATGTGCTGGTACGGGGGGAAATCAGTCTAGCCTACTAGAAATTCTACCACCCCACTAAAAGTTGGGGAAGGCACAAGTCTTCAAACATAATTTTTCAAGGACTCAGCATTGGGAGTGGCAGGGACTGGGGAGGGGGCACAAAAAGGGCTTCTGGGAAGCAGGGATGGTATGTTTCTTGATCTGGCTGCTGGCTGAGTTACACACATGGGTAGTTTTGTGACAGTTCATCAAGCTGTGTACTTAATGACAATGTTTCTGTATCCATTAGGGCTAATTGGCTTATTCCCAAATGGATGGGTCCAGATGCCACGTGGCCACCTCCAGGCCATCAATACGAGTGCCCCTTCGCTTTAGAGACTATGAAAGTCATGATGATGATGGCAGTCTTTCCATCAGACAACTTTTAATTTATAGGAACACTTCCATTTGTAGTGCAAACATACTGCCCTGAACTGAATGACATGTCGGTGGAGCTATCTGGTTCCTGTTGTGTTTCAAATTGGGAGACTCTTCTGCATGGCTTGTAGCATTTCTCTGATGAACTTGCAGTAGATGAGCTGTGTCGTCTGTCCAGCCATTTACGAGAGGGAGAAGTTTTCATTATTCTTTTCTTCCTGATCCAGATAATGTTATTTGAAGCTAAAAATGATGTGTTCTCAACTAGCCCCACTGGTCCTTCACCAGCCTCGTTTGGTCTTAGCAGGTAGGTAGCTTCCAAAGGGGAGCTGTTGACTCCATTAAAAATTCTTTGCAGGGAAAGGTCTTGCTTTAAGCCCTGCCAGCTTTGTGTCCAGACTAGTCCTTCTCAAATATATAACTGATCAGGTCTCTGCAGACCAGCGGCTGTGGGCTCACACACCAAAGTGGCAGGCATGCTTTTTTAAATTCTCCAAAAGGAGAAATTTCTACCCAGTTTAGGTGCCTCACCTGAGCTATCTATGGAAAGCCACAAAGACGGAGGGGGAAAAAAAACTGTAGCTGTTTGGCCAAGCCCCTTTATCTCTGCCCAGATGGCCCCAGGGTTGAGTCACTTGGTACTGAAGATAGTCATCAACGCTTTCATGTTTGTGCTTGGCGGGAAATGATACCATCCAAAAGCCCCTTTAAAAACCCGGACTGAGGACTCGGCTTCTCAGGTACAGGTTACCCCTCCTGGGGCCGCAGCTGCTTTGGCCCCAGCCGGGCATCTTCCTGTCGGCAGAGTGTAAAATTTTCTGCACGCCCTTTATAAGGCCTCCGCCACGCCCATGGTATTGTTTTTACTTTTGCAAAGACTACTGAGATGCCTGGAAAATGAATAGTGCTATAAAAGTTCAAATTCTTGAGTCTGTGTCATGGGCGATGGAGAGTATTTGTTGACACATTGCCACGTGGTGACCCTGGGTTCATTCTGGACCTGGCTAATTCCATCTACAAGGCCTTTTCTCTATATACAATGCATTCCTCCATGCCTTTGCTATCAAAAATACATATTCTCATTTCATGCAATTTCTTCTTTGTGCTCATTCCTTTTCAGGGCAGCAGCTGCCCTCGGTCACCAGGGTGGAAAAAAAGAAAAGACATCCTGCTTGCAAACTAGAACATCTCCCTTTCAGATCCATTCCGTATTCCCATATGTAGGCCAAATGGGGACCTCTGCGTGGCGAGAGAGACACCCCACTCCTCGTCACACTGCGGCCCTTTTTCAATGTAGTTGTTGGAACGACAGTCAGTCAGAGGCTGTTCCCCCCCATGCAGTGTGTTTCCTTTAGCAACGTACTTATCATTTCTGTTCTCAGCTTGCCATCCAGAAAGGACGGGCAGGCTTTGCATTTGCTTCATGAGATCCTGGGTTCCCCGCATCCTCCGCTGGAGTTCGGTTGAGATGCCCCACACAGGGGTCTGTCCAGTTCTCTAAAGTCAACAGGTCCCAAACTAAATGTCTCATTTCCCCCACCTCCCACTGTCTCCAGACTTCTCCCCAAATAATTAAAACTGATGAGAACCCTCTTCTCTACCTTTTCTTTCCGAGCTTAGTGAATAGCGGTACCATCGTGGCACAGACCGTCAGGCTGGATGCCTTTTATTTGGGTTCCTCCAGAAGTCAATCCCGAGACAAAGATTTGTGCGAGTCTTTTTTTTTTTCCTTAGGAAGTGAGATCAGGAAACACTGGGAGAGGGACGGGGAAGCGAACTGAGGAAAGGAAGGCAGCCAATAAAGCGTTCCTTATCAAACAGGTTGCCTACTGGTCAAATGGAGAGCAGTGTCACTGGGGAGCTTTGAGAAGCAATGGAGGACACACATCTCAGGGTTCTCTGCCCACCGCGGTGAGAGCACTGGAGTGCTAGCTGCTCCCGGGACAGTCAATTCCCCAGCACCCTAGTCTTACCAACCAGGTGGGCAAAGCGGGCTCCTGTGGCCAAAGAGAGCCCTTGGCAAATGTGTGCAGTTGCTGGCAGTGGGAAGGCAGGCACTGAAGTCATGGAGGCAAGCTAATGGTGAAGAGGGGAGGCGGGAAGGACAGTATTGGCTGCATCTTCTTTGCTGTTATTTCTTCCTCACCCTCCACTTGCACCCAGTTCCCGTGCATTCCTACACTGATTCTCCCTCTTGCATCTCTTCCAGATGCATTTTATCCTTTTCATCCCAACTGCCAATATCCTTATTCAGTCTCCATCAGTGGGCCTCTGGGTGACAACCGTGGTCTCTGGCTGGTCTTCTGTCTCCAGCGTCACCCCTGCCAGCCCCTTCTTTCTATCCTGGAACCACGTTCTTTCTAGAAGGCAGATCTGATCATCTCCTTCTCTGTCCTGCCAGCTTCCTATTTTCCTCGGGATAAAGTCTCATTCTGACTGCTGGCACCTGAAGTCTTCCCAGTCGGCTTTTTTTTTTTTTTTTAAGTCTCTGCATTCTTTGGAAATCATTCCCTTCCACTCCCAAACTGGACTAGATGTCACTTCCTTTGATCTCCTTGGATATTTAGAATGTCCTGTTTAAGCATCCACCTTCTCCCTTAGCAGTAAGCTCCTTGGTGGGCATCAGCTGACTCTTTGACCATTGTATCTCCCAGAAGCTGGCACCAAGTGTAGCTGCTCATCAATCTTGGATGAAAGTATATTGTTGAAAAGCTACGTGGTTTGTCAAACCAGTGTTACATGCTCTCAAGAGAGATCTGATGAAACTTTGATTGTGACACAGAGCGGTTCTTGATTGTAGATTAAAATGAATCCCTTTATAAATAAAGTGTGTGAGAAAGCTTTTTTCAAAAATAGTTGTTCTGTCTAGCTGATGTGAGTGACTGCCGGGACATAACCCTCTACTTAGAATTAAATGGTTAAGCTCAACAGGAGAAAAATTGCAGGGCTATTGTGTTCTCTCTTTCCACCTTAGATAGAGATCTAACTGCCACTAAAGAAACTCTAGAGCAGCTTTTCTGAGGGCAGAGAGTGGAAGATGGAAGACCAAGAAGACTAGATGGTTTGACGAAGGCTAACACTTGGGTTCCCGGGAAACTCCAATAACTGATTTTTGCGTGTAGCAATAAAACTTCCCAGACATGAAATTCCCTGTTACTAGTCTCATATTAAAAAGCTTGGGATTGTTTCAAATAGAATTGTTTTCCCATCCGTGAGCCAACCGCTTTATCCAGTGAGCTCCTCTTTTCATGTAAATTATTTTATTGAGAGACATTTGTTATATTTTGATCCAAATAGGGCAAAAGTTGACATCGGAATCTCTCATCAGTACTAATGGGAAACTCTGTGTGAGGCAGATTTGAATTCAGGCCTGAAGCTCTGTGGAATTTGGGCAGCCCGTGAAAGGGACATACCTTTTTCTTCTTGCAAGATACTGAACAATGATACCTGGCTTTCTCCTCTTGCTTGGGAATCATCCCACAGATTTTCTGACACTTCCTCAATTGTTTCTTACGCCTGAGGAGAGAAACAATTTTCTACAGCTGTCAGGCTGCACACCTCCCGAGTCCCCCACGTTTCTCCTCACCTCTGCACGGAGCAGCTGAGCTGGATGTGCCCACTGGCGCACAGCCGTTTCCTCCCTCAGCTGCCTGCTTTCTCCAGTGTTGCTGCACTCTGTCTCACCCCCATTGTTTCCTTCTCTTTTTCTGTTGTGAGCCATCATGGGGCTTACAGGAGGCAAGACTTAAATACTCTACTAATCACATAAATAAGAAATGAGTTCTCTAAGTTACAGAGAATTACAGCACTCCCTGTTATTTTGTGAACTTGGACCCTGATGCGCCATTCTGAGAAGTCAGTCTCCAAATAGACTTGAGCAAGTAACACTAAGGTCTAGAGGGACAAGGGTATGCTTTCAGCATAAATATCTGAAAACAAATTAAATGTCCATAAGGTAGGGAACTGGTGAAATGAACCGTAGGACATTTGATGGAAAATGCCAGAGCGGTTAAAAAAAGGTGAAGGAGATCTTTGGGGATCTGTGTGAAAAGATGTCTTAAGATACATCATTAGATTTAAACAACAAAAAACTGGCTACTGACAACATAGGTGACATGATCCCATTTATATTTTTTAAAAAAGAGGTGGTGCGTTTTCTATACACATAGTATGCTTGTGTGTGCATAGATAACTTCTCCACAGATAAACTCCACAAATAGACTCTGAACAGTGACTCCCATGAGGAGTGAAAAGGGCTGGAACTGGGAGGAGAGGGGTAGTTAAGAGAGGGGTGTTCTTTCATTCTTCAGTTCATATCCTTTGTTCTGTTTTTGTTAATTAATTTACATTACTTTTATAATTTTTTAGATACCTGTGTGTTCAAATCACCTTTTTTTGGAATCTGTCATTTACTCATATGATGATTTGGAGTGCTAATGAACAATCTCTAAACTGAGTGAACTACTGAAAGTATTGATAAAGCAATGATGCTTAGCCATCTTCCTTTGGTGAGCCCTCCCAGCGAGATGCCAGCGTTAAATGAATGTTTCACACAGTTCATGAGAATGTAAATCAGGTTGTAAATCCTCATGAGCGGTAAGACCCCCTGGTTTGTAAAAATGCTTGCATTACTGGGGGAAAATCAGGGAGGACTGATGTAGAAATGTTAACTCAGTGTTATTAAGATTTCAAGTGACTTTCACTTATATTTTATGGACTTCAATTTTTACAGTAAGCATGCATTACTTTTATAATCAGAAACATCATTGGAACAAAGGTAAAACTATCTCGTATGTTCTGATAATGAATGCTTGACACCAGATCTCTCTAGAAGTTTTTCTCATGAGGATATGCCTGGAGCTTTGGACAAGGAGACCAACTTCAGCAGAACTTATGTGTGTCCATAGAAAAAATGGCAGACCTACAAAAATGAATGGAGATATTCTCAGCTGGAAGAGATGAAAATTTTGGGGAAAAAAATCTTATAAGGGATGTTTGGAAAGTGAAACCTATCTTAAGATATCAAAATACTTCAGATTAAGGGATGCTGTTCTCATATCTTGCACTCATTGGCACCTGCTGCTTTCACGATTTCCTCATCTTCTGTTACATGCGCTTACGTGCACCCTTGGGTACCTTCCTTCTATCCAGGGCTTTCCAGTCAAAATGACTCATCCATCTGCGGAATCTAGTTTCTCTGCTGTAAGTATCCAGGAATGAGTCACTCAGATCAGTTGCTTTTCTTTCAGCTTGAATGGAATTAGGTTCAGGGACGTTCAATTGAAAGACTCAGAAATGGGTGGGTCCCAGGAACGGCAGTGGTGAGGTTATCAGGGAAGTCAGCTGTCTTATAGGAATGGGAAACAGGATGGAGAATCAGGTAGCCCAGAGGAGAATGACTTATTATAAAGAACAAAGTCCAAGCTCTAGCTGTCAGTCTTTGCCAGAGTGTGGAGGCAGGAATAAATTACGGATTTTAGGTAACCATTTTGTCTTAAAGACGAGATGACTCATACAAATTACTTTTTTTGCTCACTAATTTTGTATGTACTGTGTAGGTACTTGCCAAAAGCAAAGCAGGGGAAAATTTTACTCAGGGGGAAAAAAATGCGTACTCTTGCAAATGCTTTTAACATGTAGGCATGCTTTCGGTATGTGAAAATTCTTTTTGACGCTATTTTTGGCCAAATTGTTTTTCATTTTTATGAAAAATGTTAATTTTTAAAGCACTCCGGTCTATCTCCCAACTGTTACTTTTATCACTCGAAAATGTGGTATTTTAAAAATACCATCACTGGTGTCATGCTAAGACTTGCCTTGGATTACAAGCCTTTCATAGTCATTAATTTTTTTAAGGCATTTGGACATGAAAAAGAAATAAAATGAAAGTTCACCAAAATGTTCATAGCAGTCGTCTTTGGGTGGTGATGGGGAGGGTGGTTATGGTTCTTGGATTTTTTTTCTCACTTGTCTTTGTTCTTCTAGTTTTCTATAATGAGCATGGAACACTTATGAAGGAAAAAATCAGATTTATTAGAGGGAGTAAAGGTGTTAAGGGAGAAAGATAAGATTCGTGATGCTTTGAGTTGCACTGTAGTAATTCTCATGGTCACACACAAGATGGGTCTTTGTCCAAGGCTCCCAAACATCTTGTGTTACAGTGAACAGATATTAGCAGAGTCGTATCCTGGAAGTTAGGTATCCTGGAAGTTATTAACAAAGAGCTGAGAAATACTCATATGAAATATACATATGCCATGGTCTTTTAAGTACGTTATTTCAGTTTGACAACTTACTAAGCTCACTTGAGGAGCAGCTGAAGTTTAAGGATGGTTCCTTATTTTTAATCTTACAAAGGAGATTCATGAATTAAATGTATATTGGAGCACCCGCTATTGGAGAGAAGTGCGCACCATCTTATTTAACTGTGCTGTTGAGAATAGTGTTTAATGGAACAGCGCTTTGTACTGTTGCGTTGCACTGTTGGTCTCATAAATATCATTCACCTAGGTATGATTAATAATATCATCGCTGCTGCTGAATATTTTCAGTAGCTTTATCAAGAGGTGTAATGAGCGTTCACATTTTTGTTGCATCTATTTAGTTTCCTAACAGAAGAAGTCAATGAGAAAAATGATCTTAGTGGCTACCAACAGATTCACTGACTTGCCCCTTAAATTACCTTCATTCTTCTCCATCAGCGTCAGAGGATACTGAGATGTCGTGAAATGGGGATTAAATATAAAAGAATCTGAATAGCATTAAGTATTTGATGAGCAGTATTGTTGCCGGTAGATGAAACCGGTGTTCCAGGTTCTTGCTCCGTCCCAGAAAGAATTCAGAGACAAGATGTGGAGATTAAGAAAGTAAAGTGAGGATTTATTAAGGGAGGGATAGTACACTCTCAGGGGAGAGCGGGCAGGCTCAGGTGAGCAGCAGCCCTGAGTTTTTTTTGGCAAGTTGGTTACATAGGGTGTAAAAATGAATGGGCAGAATATTCATTGGGGCGGGAAGGGCTTGGGGTCATGTTCCCTGATTTCCATCCCAACTCCACCTTCCTGAAGGGAGGAGGGATTTTTGTCCTTATTTAGTCTGGATCCGAAGTGTCATAGTGTCACTGCATGATGGGTACTTCTAATCAGCAAGGCTAATTTTATTGTAATGAGGGCACAATGAGCAAAAGGACACTGGAGATTCCTGCCTTTTCTGACCTTTGTCGGCCTCCAGACCGCTCATCACCCATAAGGTGTGACCACTTATCAGCCCAGAGGTTCCTGTTTTCTTCCTCTGCCCAGGGGCCCTTGGTGCTCACATGATGTATGGTTTCCTGCATTTGGCCTGTGTCTCTCCTTTTTGCCCAATGTCTACCATTTGGTCTGTGTCCTCTGTTCTCTGCTCATATCTAGCTATCCGCCTGCGCTAACAGTATGAGACACTATTATGAGGTGTAGGTACCCCTGGGTAAAAAGAAAGTCCATTTCTTCATTCAGCAAATACTTAGGGAGCTGCTGTTGTATGATGAGTACTTTTTAGGTCTAGGGAAGAACAATGAACAGAACAAAGTCCCTGACCTTATGGGGTTTACATACAAGGGAGGAAGAGGGGCAGATGATACACAAATGATTAGACAGTGTGTATGTGATATACACACATATGTAATAACATTCTAAAAGTATATATTTTTATACGTAACGTATAGTTTTATTTGTATATATATTTAATAACATCATGAAAAAACTAAGCCAGAAAAGGGGGTTTGGAAAGGAGCCATCCTAGTAGGATGGTCAGAGAAAGCTCTCCCTGAGAAGGTACAGTTCAGGCGGATACCTGGAGCAAGTACGGGGAGGTCGCGTCCTGACTCTGGGGGCGAGTGCTCTCGGTGGAGGAAGCCGGTACTACAAGGCCCAGGGTGGGGATGAGCTGGCTTGGGGAGGTGATGGCAGAAGAGAGGCTGGCTGGAGGGGAGGGAAAGAGAAAAGCTGGTAGAGCCTGCTGGTGAATAAGCCAGGATTTGGGCTTCACTACAAGTATCCCAGGAACCACTGGAATGTTTTGAGCAGAGAAATAACAGAATCTCCCTTCCATTTAAAAAAGTTAATCTGACTTTTTCTTGTTTAATCTTTAAAGCCCTAATAAAGTCCTCTGAAAAGCTTAATGGAAACAAAGAGGACTTGAACAAAGATAAGAGAGGCAGAGAAAGTTAATTTAATTTACTGGGTATTCTTTTTATAGTGGATGGAATCTGTACATATCCCTTTAATAATTCCAATAACAATACATTGAATAATGTAACAATTTATTGGTGGTGAGTGTTGCCCGATATTTATCTCATTTGATTTTTCTGACTATAAGTTATGAGAGAGGGATGATATTTTTATGTTACTGTGTTTAGTTAAACTTTCGGTTTCTTCTCAATCAGTTGAAAATGACGATCTAGACAGTGAACTGAATATTTATGGAAAAAAGTCTACAAAAGTCACCCTCATAATAAAAAAGCTTGAAAAGCTACAAAATTTCAAATCAGAATTTTAAAAAAATGGCAAGACAAATCCATTATTTAGAATTCATTGTCAAAAAGAGAATGCCTTTGTAAGAAAGGGGAATTTAGCTTCACACTGGAATTGCTTCATTATTATTTGTAAAGAGCTCTGTCAGGGAACTACGAATTCGCCGATAAAACTACAAATTACTCCAACAGATGTTTACAAAGCGTGCCATTGAAGGGGTGATATACGGTCCTAAAGCCACTAATGATGGCGCTTCACAAACGTTACACCACGTTATATCGTCTAAGACAATAACGTCTGTTATTTACAACAGAATTCTTAAATATTTGTTGCCTACATGCGTTACTGACAAGCAGAAGAACGCCTATTGGGGAGCACATAATGTGAATCTTTTGAAGTCGGAGGTTTGCCTTTTCTCGTTCATGAGAACAGCACTTAATAAGGAATTTCTTAGAAACACTAGCAAGTACTAAGCCGTCAGAAACTTCCTGCTAAATATGTACCACTTCCCACCTATCTCTGACAATCCTCAGACATTGGAATCTCTTTTTAACAATATTTTATTGTCCATAATATTTAAGGAAATGGAGATTCTTCATAGATCTTTTGAGACTTGCATTGTGTAAATACATTGTTTGTCTACATTTTTGTTTCAAGTGCTTTTTAACCACCGGACTAGAGTAAGGTGATTCTCTAGACTAGACCTGTTAACCATTTTTCAGCCAACCCATTCAGAGGCAGGTTGCTGAGACAGGGAACGAGATGATACGATTCGGTGATAAAACAAGCAGTCCGCTCCTTGCTGGCAAGCTGTGAGGTTGACTTCTTAATAGAGGGTTGGAGAGTGAGTCTGAATTACAGTTTCCTCCAGGATGATACAAGCTTCAAAATTCACTGGGGGGAGGGCTGATGGTGCAGACAAGAGAAACCTTTACAAGTGATCTCTTTACATCCATTTACACTCATGAGTGTGTGTGTGTTTGTTTTTTTTTTTTTTTTTGACGTGTGAGAACAAACTGGTCAAAATCTCTTAAAGGGTTTTTGCTGTTTTCCTTTTTTTTTAACATTCTTTTTTTTAATTGAATTATAGTTGCTATACAATATCATGTAAGTTACAGGTGTACAATATAGTAATTCACAATTTGTAAAGGTTGTATTCCATTTATAGCTATTGTAAGATACTGGCTGTTTCCCCCATGTTGTACAATGTACCCTTGTAGCTTATTTTATACTTAATAGTTTGTATCTCTTAATCCCCTCACCCCATTCATTCCTCACTTCTCTCTCCCCACTGGTAACTACTAATTTGTTCTCTGTATCTGTGAGTCTGCTTCTTTTTTGTTATATTCACTAGTTTGTTATATTTTTTGATTCCACGTATACGTGAGATCATACAGTATTTGTCTTTCTCCATCTGACTTAAAGGCTTTGCTATTTTGAATAGAAACGTCCACTTTAGAGATTTCATAGTTAAAAAAAAAGTTCTTAGTTGACTCACTGTTCCCTGGCAATGGTGGCCCCTCTTCAGGGTAGCACACCATATATTAGAACAAGTTATAACAAAGAGAAATGAATTTGAGGAAAACTGCGTCCATTTGTCCTTTTGTATTTGGTATGCATAGATAACCCAACCAGGATGCTCTTGTGCACTTAGCACACTGAGGCATTTAAGTCATTTTCATTTTATTGGGGAACTGCGGTAAAGCTGCAGTTAGACCTCTGGGAAATCATTACTGGCTCAAGCTAAGTGCTATTGCTGACTCTATTATGGTCCTGGAGTCTTGGGGAGTCATCTACATTGATTCATAAGGATTCCTTTGATCAGCTGGAAAAACTTCTCCCTGCTCGGAATGAGGGCAGAGAAGTCTCACAGGTCAGATTGTGCTGCTGACATTCTCAAGATGATGCTAGTAACTCCTCTCAGATTATGTCCATGACACTGTCTAAATCCCTTTGCAAACAGCTGGATCCCAACATGACTGCCTTTATTTGTGCAATTGAAGAACTAGAGTGATCCTGACACACCGCTAGCGAAGAAGTAATTTTCTTACCCTCTTGAAGGTGGTAACCAGCTTGGGCTCGATTTTTTTTGTTTCAAATTGCTCAGGTTGATGGGATTAAAGATATTTAAAAGAAAGAATTTAAAATCTGCAGTAGGAAAAAGATATTTGTGTTTATTTTATGTATTGGCTTTAATAGACTTGCCCTCTTAAAATACTTTATCATAACAAAGTAGGTGGACCCATGTACTGAGTTGGTAGCTTTCAAATTTCTGAACAAAAACTCATAGTAAATTTCCCACCTGTTTATATATGTGTATGTATATGTGTATATTAAATGACAATGCAAAATATATAGAGATAGGCTGATTGATTGCTAAAGATAGGTAAATGAAACAATCTTCACCATGTACCATGTCTGATTTTTCTAATGTATCCTATTTTATTTCACCTTTTTGGGTTTTTTTTGAATGCTAGTGGAGACCAGTTTATTTCATGATCTGCCAGTAGGTCACAATTAGCAGTTTGGTCATTACTGGGCTAACCAATAAGGGTACCTAGAGTATTTTCTCTCCTTTGAGTTCCCCAATGACAAACCCAAGAACTAAAACACTTGGTGCTAGGGTTTTGACTTAACAGGTTGGTTTGTGCCAAACACTTTGAGGCTCCAAACTCCCATCTTATTGAGATGACTGAATCACTTCTGAACGAGCCCTTTGAAGCTGCCACCCACTGTACTAAAAATAAATCAAACAAAAGGGGAACCAGACCCTTCCCAGAGTGGTCTGGTACTATTCCGCATGTATCGCAGTAGGGAAGGAAAAGTAATGATGTTTTTCACATTTGAGTGAATCTCATTGAAGAACAAATGTCTCTGATTGCTTTTCAAAAATTTAAAGTAATGGCAAAGTGAACTTAAGTGGAAGGAAAAAGATAGAAGAAAAATTCTTAATTCTGCATTTAGCCATTAATTGAATAGATTCCTTGGTATCTGAAACTAGTCTTTGGTTTGGCACCTTCTTGGATGTAAATAGCGCTGACAGTGCCCATCCTTGATTCTTATTTGGCGTGTTAGACAGGGGGTAAATGACCCCCAGTCCCCAGTACGTTGCCTTTAATTCCCATTTTTTAAAATAATTTCTTCCTACAAAGAGCCAATCACGCTTCCTGCCTGCTCCCCTCCACCCTCAACATGAATGGTAAAATGCTCAGGTTGAAATAATGGAGTTTTTTGGTTGCTGGAAATGATGGATTGCAGCAATCAGCTAAGCTTTTAAAAGCATATGTATTAAAAGGGAGAAGAAGGTATGTCTTGGATTCCACCCACTCCAGAAATCAACTAAGAGAGAATTCTCTCCATTTAAACAATGTAATTTCATCCTACCCTTGGGGCATTGCTGCTGCTATGTTGACGAACATGTACATCAAATTGATTGGCTTCCTGCACCCTGACAGTCATTAATTCTGCAAAAGGTGCTGGGGACCTTCCTGGTGCATGGAGTGATCTGAAAACAATGCAGGGTGACAGCCTTTTCCTCACCTCACCCCTGAAGTCCAATCTCAGGACAGGTGACGGGCCTGACATATCTTTTTACAGTACACGTCTTCCCATTCTCTCTAACAAGAAAGAGATTTTGAAGATATTATTTGCTTTGAAGGAGCTGGTCCCATGGTACATAGAAACATTTCCATTGGTCAAAACAGTCGTAATGCCAGGTGTTATGGGGGCTGTCAAGGTAGGGGAGCTTGAGTGGTGGGGCTAAAAACGCTTACCTATTTGAAGAGACCTGCAAATAATTCACACTTATCACACATATATAATATCCAAATGTCTGAAAAGATGGTGCCAGCAACATAAAAAGGCTAAAGGAAGTTTAATAAAGGCAGTGCTGTCCATTCTCAAAGGGTCAAATTTTCTCCTGTCATTATACTTTCTACAAAAGAACACTATTCAGACCTGGAGGATTTTTTTTTTTTCACTTCCCATAGGCAATTATTTCCATCTTAACCTTGGATAGAGGAAGTTAGACTAATAGTTAAATGTGCTTGGAGTTATGCCTGTGACTTTTTTTTTAATTACCCTGTGAATTTTCTTATTGAAAGCTCAGTGAACTTCTTAATTTAAAAAATAAGAACAGCTCATGCTCTTTGCCCCGGGTAATCACCAGGGCACCACTGTCATCAGAAGGATGTTAAGGACCTACCTGTCTGTATCCCTGCTAGGATTTAAATAGCCACAGCCCCTATTTTCTCAAAATCTGCAACCTAGGATGCATGAGATGTACAATTCTCCGCTGGGGGCGATTTGCACCTCCCCCAGGGGACGTTTAACACTGTCTGGTGATATTTTTAATTGCTATGACCAGGGGGCTTCTATTAGATAGAAGCCAGGGATGCTGTTAAATATCTTACAGTGCACAGAACAGACCCAACAGCAGAGAATTATCTGGGCCAAAATGTCACTGGAGCTGAGGTGGAGAAAGCCCACTTTGGGTGTTGGCAGATGTATGTACAGGTCATATTGAAGGTGAAAAGTGGTAGACCAGGTACCCAAATTCCATGTCACTGCTGCAACTCTGTATGAACGTGCACTTCTGGAAAATTTTCAAGTTTCTAAGCTACAGGTTTGCTCTTTAATCGCTCTATTAACACTTGTGCTTGTTTCGTAAGAAACAACTGGACACTGGAGATGCTACTTCAGTGTTAACAGTGGCCTGAAAAACAAGCCTCCAACATGACAGAAACTTGCTCATGAATTATTAACATCTCAGGAAATGGAGAGTATGCCTTGTAGAGTGGGTAGCTGAGCCTACTTTAAATGTTAAAAAAAAAAATTAGATGTATTAGTTAGGGTAAATTTTTGATGGCTGTAAAAAAAAAAAGTCCAAAATCACAGTAGCTTAAATAAAGTAGAAGTTTATTTCTCTCTGATGTGGCAGCCAGAGTGTGAACAGTCTGGGGCTGACATTGGGGCCCTGGAGTCCCCAGGCTTCTGTCTTGTTCTGCCAGCCTTAGCATACAGCTCTCATTTCACCATCCGGGACGGCCCCTCTACCTCCCATATCATCACGTCCACTTCCTAAACAGCAGGAAGGCAAGAAAGAAGTCATGGTCACGGCCCTCCTTTTTAGGGCGTGACCACGAGGCTGTGAACATCACTTCTGCTCACCCCACTGTGTAGAACTTGGTCACATGGCTACATCTAGTTGTTAGGGAGGCCAATAGAGTTTTTTGTTGGGCAGACAGGTGTCCAGCAAAACCTCAAGGGGTTCCTTTATTAAAGGAAGAAGAAAAGCATGTCTATTGGAGAACAGCTCGCAGTCTCTGCCTCAGATATCACATCTTAGGTTAATTCAAGGTCAAGGAACGTAAAGACTGCTTAATAATTCCAGATGGTCTTTGGTTGGGATAGAGGGCACAGACTGTGACGATGCCTACAGTGGCTTGTTATTTTCACTCTGTTACGTTAATCCTAAATCACATGTGAGGCAGTACCAGCTCAGGAGCTAAACCCCCAGGGTTCAAATCTTGGCTCTGCCCCTTGCTAGCTGAGTCAGTTTCAGCGAGCTTCTTTCCACTCTCTGTACGTGGACTTCCTCCTTTGTAAATTGTGGCTGATAATAACACCTAACTCACAGAGTCGTGGTGAGGATGAGTGATGTCATACCTGTAAGGCATTCAGAGCAGTGCCCACCAGGCGATGCTACTAAGAGCTCTCAACATTATCATTGTCGGGGATGCTTGCGCCCGACTAGCTGATTTCACATCTGTTGATTTGAACCTGAGCTTACTAAACACATCTGTGTCTGTTCATTCCATTTGGTTTTAAAATCCCAATAAATACTCCTTTCTTTGATTTAATTTTGAATTGTAGCTCCCTCCCCCACTAAAGTTATCAAAATGTGGAATTTGATTTGGAACAAAAATAAAGCTAAATCGGGACTGATGAGCTGGAGCCCACTCATGAGCCCGTTGTCTTGCCAGCACTTCACACAGGAGTCCCGTCGGTGGACAAGCTAGAAATTCAGGGTAGACAACTGATGTTCCAGCTGCTTTGTCTCCTACCTGTTGATTTCTCTGCAGATGTCAGAGATTTCTGCTTTCTTCCAATAAATTTCATGAAACTCGAGATAATTCTTTGCTCTTCAGTAAAGGAATTTAAGAGCGCATCGTGAAAACATTTCAACCCAGAAGATCTACAAATAGCAGAAGTTGTCATGCTTTCTGCAGTATTTCAGATTTTAACCTCTTATAGCAGATATCCTTCCCTGAAATTCTGCTTTGTCAGCTCCAATAAGCAAAGCACTAAAACTAAGGTTAGCACATTTTTAAAGCTTCGAATGTACATGCATACGTGTGTGTGTGTATTCGAGAAAATCCTGTGTGGGTGACGGTATAGTGTGACCCCTAAAACACACATGTTCTTTGTTAGGTCATTTCTTATTTTTCACCAGTGTAAGTTTTGAAAGCAGCTGAATATTTTAGCTATGAAGTGATAGAAATGCAAATCATGGACACTGTTCTCTGGAACGCGGGGCGCACTTCTGTCGGCTGTAACTTACTCTGATGCGAATATGGGGTTAGTGAGGCAGCCTTGTGCCAGTACATAGACCTTTGTCTTGATTTTCTTCTCAAAGTCCCTTTGGTCCTTACAGCAGAAAATGTAATGGATGATTCCACATCCATTTAATCTTAAATTCAGTGAGGGAGAATGATGGTGACTCATGATGGTAATTCTGATTATTTTATCAACAGAGAATGATAAAGAAAACAATCTCACACAGTCACGTGAAAATGGAAGTTATTTAGACTGGCCTGTATCAAAATATTTACTCAACTGGGTAAAACTGTCAGCTCTCAGAGGGCCTGTAGGTTTAACAACAATACAGTGAGAATTTCCAGAATAAATTATTTCCATTTCTACCATGGAAGCTTTGGTCTCTTAAAACTCAACGTATTACAGTGTAATACTTAAACATTATTCAGGACTTAAGGAAACAAGCCCTAGAGTGCTGGTTCCTCTGAATAGAAGAAGGGTTTCACTCTTCAGTCTTTCTTTTCGAAATAAATGAATCCAGGAAACAGAAAGGCATAGAAGGAGCACGTGGGAATGAGGACAGAAAGCCTTACAGTGAACAGGCTCCAGAGAGACAGGGGACAAAGTCCTGCTTCTGTGAGGCAGCATTTGGGACCAGAGGCGCTGTGAATGGTCTCTCAAAGTTCACAACCTCTCTTTGGCCAACTTGCACGAAGCATAAAACTCTTGTGAGTGACCAGGTGAACAGCTGTAACTTGATAGGAAGATAATCCTCTGGCTATTATTATATCAGAGCAGCAGAGTGTCTGTAAAGGTCAATGTGAAGCTTTCTAAAATAATCTTACCTAACGGCAAAGAGTTTACCTTTAGGAACGAGATCTGTACTTGGTCCTTTAAGGTCTCTGTTACCCAGCACAGAGGTGGTGTGCAGCACACTCTGGCTTGGGGCCGGTATGATTCGTTTGTGGGAGACTCTTCAAGACCTCTAAGTTTTGTTTGGGGATATCATACAAGGATTCTGTTGATTAAAAATTATTGCAAAGGTGGTCCCAGAATTGCGTGACTCAGGGCCACTGCCCCATAAGACGAAAATTCTTTGTAAAGCATAACGCAATGCCTGCCTTTGACCTTGCTTCTGACTTGGCATGACTCTGGGGAGGACACCCTCAGGGTGTGTGGTTCATTTCAGTATCTGTGGAAAGGGGACAGAGCCTACCAGAAAGGCTGTTAGGAGGACCAGTGACACAACTTACTTCAGGTACTTAGCAGAGCGTGAGCGTCGTTAGCTCACATTAGCTCTCAGTAGAGAATTTTGTTATAGGTTATTATTTCTTACATAGGTGTTAAGAAGATAAAAGGAGACATCATATTACATGTTTAGAGTTGATTAGAAACTTGATTTGCAAGTGATGAAATAAGGTATCCCCCAACCCCTCTCCCCACCACCAGTTCTCCACTCACTGCTCCTACCCTCCCCCCCTTCTCCTCTCTTTCTCTGCCACCCAACTGGTGCTACCAGTTTCATGGGAATCCCTCCAGAGATACTGTATGCACGGGTAGGTGAAAACATATCTGTATACATCCGTATGTATTTTTGGAACATTCATTCTTTTTAATTAAAAATAATTTTATTGAAATATAGTTGATTTACTGTGTTGTGTTAGTTGCAGGTGTACAGTAAAGTGATCCAATTTTATACATATTCTCCAATATTCTTTTGTAGATTCTTTTCCATTATAGGTTATCACAAGATATTGAATGTAGTTCTCTGTGCTACACAGTAGGTCCTTGTTGTCTATTCTATACACAGTAGTGTTATATCCCGCTCTTTTTTTTTAATTGAAATATAGTCAGTTTACAATGTTGTGTTAATTTCCACCGGTGTACAGCATAGTGATTCAGTTATATATCTATATATGCAGATGACTGGACAAAGAAGTTGTGCTAATGGAATACTAGTCAATTAAAAGAACAATAAAATAATGCCATTTGCAGCAACATGGATGAAACATTTATTCTTAAGCACCCTTCCACTTTAAAGAATAAAAAACCTCCTTTCAAGCTGGTATTTGAAATGAGGAAATGAAGTAAGAGTCTTGTCCCTCCATGGGTGTGAATGGCAAGTTTTCCTACCCTGTAGAATCAAATGGTTATGTCCTTCCTGATTTAACAAGATATAGGGGACATCAGATGTAGAGGACCCTACTGATAGATAGACACTGAGGCCAAAGCAATGGCTCAGTGGAGTCACATTGGAGCTTATGACTACATTCACTGGGCCATTTCATCTTCATATAGAGACATGACCATTTAACTGCATGGGCCAAATTATAGGTGCCTGGAATTAGCAACCAATTCTTTTACATATTTTTGCATATTTTATTAGATGACTGGCTCCATATTAAACTGAAGGGGATTTAGAAGCCTTAGTTGAGGAGCCACTGGTGTAAGACATCCTACTCTAGCTGAGCAGGGAGAGCACAGAACTTCAGAAAAAATGATGGCTGCTTCTACATCCCTTCTTTTAAACATTCCCGTTGCATCCCCATTCCATACATGAACCAAATCGAACCTGATTTAACTCTTCCACATTCCATTACTTAGGGAAAAAATGACTGCAAATGACTGAATAATGTTTAAATGTCCATCAACAGATGACCAGATAAAGAAGCTGTGGTATGTTTATACAATGGAATACTACTCAGCCATAAAAAATAAAATAATGCCATTTGCAGCAGCATGGGTGGACCTGGAGATCGTCATTCTGAGTGAAGTAAGCCAGAAAGAGAAGGAAAAATACCATATGTTATCACTTATATATGGAAATTAGAAAAAAAAAAGAAAAAAGGACACTATAAACTCATGTACAAAACAGAAACAGACTTGCAGACATAGTAAACAATCTTAAGGCTACCAGGGAGAGGGGGTAGGAAAGGATAAATTTGGGAGTTTGAGATTACAAATGTTAGCCACTATATATAAAAATAGATTTTTTTAAGTTTCTTTTGTATAGCACAGAGAACTATGTTCAATATCTTGTATATTATCCTTTAATTGAAAAGAATATGAAAACGCATAAATGTATGTATATGCATGACTGGGGCATTGTGCTGTGCACCAGAAATTGACACATTGTAACTGACTGTGCTTCAATTTAAAAAAAAAAAGGCATACATATGATTATCCTGGTGCCTCAGTAACGTGATTCTCCTATCTATAAATAATGCAGTGGAGGAAGTAGACACAATCACTCCCCATAAGCAGCTGACGGTGATTCTGACGTCACTTGACAGGCACGGGTGGTTAGTAGGCTTAGTCTAGGTATTGTAGTTGGACGTTTTGGCTAAACCTTCACTTTGGAAGAAGAAATAGGTGTGCCATTCCATTTGAAAGCCTTGCCTTGGGAAACTCACTTTTTACTCATGGTTTCCCGCTGGACCAGTATTTGGGATTTGGTGTTATTCGGTGCCCTGTTCTGCTGGAGATGTTACTTGTTTCTTCACAATAGAAATCGTTCTGTGACTTGGGTCTTGACAGGTGGGGAGCTCTTCCGTTGGCCTTTACGGCTGTTGGGTACGTATATGCTTTTGAAATGACAAATATATATCTCTAGGAGTCTTACCTGACAGTATCTCCTGTGAGATTAGAATGTGACCACATTTCCAGCTCAGACAACACCAACAGGACCTGGAGACAAATCGTGTGCTGAAAAAACAGCTGTACTCTGTTGAAATCAGAGCATGACAGCGTTCCAACTCAAGGAGCATTTGTGAGCTCCCATATGAGTATTAAATGCAAGAATCTTTGTTCGTGGAACATTAAGGTTACAAATGTGCACATGCCAAAACTGGGAAGTAGCAGAAAATAAGATTCTGATGGTGACATCTGTTCTCCACTATAGTACATGTTCTATAGTACAGTGTACAGTTTGAAGACTGCTTAGTTATGCAAAGCCTTTGGTATGTGGTGTGGTTAAGAACCTGAGCTTCAGCATGTGGGGAGGCAGAGGATGAGGCGAAGAGGGCACTGAGCAAAGACTGGCTCACACCCAGTCTAGCTTCTACGGTACGACTTGAGGCAAGTAATCAGCTGGCCTGCACCTCCGCAGTAGTGTGCCTTCTCCCTCGTTCTCCCTAGTATGCAGAGGGTGAGCAAAGATTCTCCTGAAGTGAAGTCTCCAAAGAATATAGAGCCTCCATCATCATCGCTGGAGGTAGTGACTTTCTGTTACGGGGTAGGAAGTGGTGCAACAAGGGATAGGCTAGGATTTCTCAGCCTTATCTATTTGCATGTGATTTACATTAATTTACATATCGTATGCATCCGTGTTTTTCTCTCCTTTGCCTATAATTAGTGAAATTTTAATCAAATCAACACATATTTATTGATTGTCTATTATATTTAAGATCTATGTAAAAAAAAGGAGGCCAAAAAGAGATGCTTTCAAAGACAACCAAGTCAGAAAATAGGAGAAAAATGCGTATATACAACCTACAGTAATACAAGACACATAACTAAAATATATTGTGTTTCCACTATGCAGTTTGGTAGTGCCTGCATATTTCTAGATTTATTATTTGATTTTTCCATACTTTGATTTATAACCAAAATACTATATTGATTTTTTTTATTTATTTGATTTCCTTTCCAATTGGAAAATTGAAATAGAAGGGAAACTTTTTTTTTCTTTATTTTTAAATTTAGCCTTCTCTTGCTCAACTACTTTGGAGTTGTATCGCTGAGTATCAACCTGTTTTTTAACACATCCTTAGACCATTGGATGTTTACATTTACATTCTGAGCTGAAAATCCACTTTTTGCTCTTTCAATCCTTAAATGATTAAATAGAAATGGTTTAGATTTTTCATTTAATTATATTGATTATATTAATGCCTTAACTTTTATACACAAGTTCAGTTCTTCAACTTCGTGTCAATAGGATGTGTGTTTGGAGTAGGATTAAACGTTAAACCTTCCACGCTGTAGCTACGTTCTGTTCTTTAACAGGAACATTTGTGTTTAAGGCAACTGGTAACGTTGTATTTTCATCTGAGATCATAAAATTCAGTGACACTTGCCATCTAGGAAAAATTAGACACATGACTTTGGCCTCCTTAGGACCCAGTCCCAATCAAGGTCATCATCTATCAGGCTTTTTCTACTTTGAGAGATTGAAGACCCGTCACAAAAAGGGATGACTCCCCATGAAGACTGTTACATGTCACATGCGATATAAGGGAAGCCACAGAGTGCCTGCTCTTCCAGGTTGGGTATCCCAGGTTCAGATCCCACCTCCACCTCTTCCCTGCTGTGTGAGAACAGACTAATTCCTCAAGCATTCTGAGCTTTGATTTTTCCCACCTGTACAATGAGGACAATGATGCGATCAACCTTAATGTGTTGTGAGGATTAAATATTATGAAAGTAAAGGACTTAACCACAGTGCCTGAAACAACATAAATGCTAAGTAAATCTTAACTAGTTGTATGTATAATTCCTCTTTCAGCTGCATCTCTATCCACAGGTTTCTCCCCCATTAAAGAAAGTAATGAATATTTGAATTATTGACAATGATATTATTGTGGAGATGGCCAGTTTTATTTATTTAAAAAATAAAATGTTTGCCAACTGTGTTACTTATTATGATTGGTAACAAATAACCACTGTTGCCAATATTATGACATACTTTCACAGGAAAATACTAACAAGGTATATTTCCCAACCCCATGTCTGTCAGCCCTACCTGGAGGAAAATGATTGAACAAACCAACAGACAGAAATCTCCATCATATAAAAACATGTAACTCTGCTTCATCAAATAGATAGCATTTCTGAGTCCAGGAGAAAAATGTGTGTGATGAGTGTTGCCTTAAGATGTTAAATCTGCCATCAACTAACACAGACTTTATAATGTGCTAAAGCTCAAGGTCAAGAGAAAGGCAAACTGGAAGAGTTACATCTTCTGTTAATACCGAATTCAAGAGATGAGGAGCAGACGGAGAAGACTGAAAATTTGAAACTGGATGTAGTCACACAAGAATATTGCCGTGTCTGGGAGCTGATAAGGGCTTTAAGAAAATTTAGAAATCTTTAAAGGAATTGGGTGATATGATCAAGTCTTGCCCATAAGAAAAGAGGACTAGAATAATTGAGAACACCAGTGGATTCCAATCTCAGTGAAGAGAACTGCAGATCCCTAGAGGCTTACTTGAATACTATTTGGAAATGACTGTGACTTGAATTTAAAAAGAGACGTGTTAAAAAAATTTTTTTAAATACTCTATAGGTGTGATGCATAGCACATCATATACTTATAGAAATAAATGAAGATTAAAATTTTAGTATTTGAGAAGTTATCTTAGTCTGAATTTTCCCATTTTAGAGTATTTTAGAAAGTTTAAATGTTTTAGTGACAGTGATTTGTTTTTAGTTTATTCATTCCCTCATTTATTCAATAAATAAATATTGAGCAACCCAGTCCAGCAATAAACAAGAGGAAAAAGAGATAATTCTCCTGTTTGCCCAAATAATGGTTAATGCTTTCCCTCAAGGTGTTCTCCTGTGTGCCCATACTTTATAATAATGCGTAGCAGAAAACCCTTTTGGATTTAAAGATTTGCCATCACCTAATAGAGTCGTTGGGTAGCTCTGCACTTGAATGCTTGTTCTTTTTCTTCGCTGGGAAAAGGTGAAACAACAGTCATTATAGGGTCTTATTCTAGGGCAACTGAAAGCTGACCTGAAAGGATTTAATTAAAATTTACATAATTGGTGCTCAGATTTTTGATATCCAGCAGCTCATCAGCGGTAAAGACCCAGAAAGAGACCCGAGAGGGCCCAGGCAAGAGAAATGAGGGGAAGGCTCCAAGTTCGGCCGTTTTCTCTCTGTCCAGGTCCCGGGGTGAGCATTTGGGTTGCCCTAGTAAAGCCCCCCTTGAAATTTATGCATCCATGGATGCTGGTTTGTTATGGCTGGTGAATATAGGAAAATTTAAAGTCAAACGAACTCAGATTGTAGTAGATAGATGTGTCTCTGGTGAAAAAAATCAGAACCGTTAGATTTTCTTCTCTGATCTTGTATAATAGGTATAATGTAATGAGTGGTTAAGGGTTTGGGCCTTGGAGTCAGACAGGCTTGGGTTGGAGATAGGTTGTCACTTACCAGCTGAGTGACCTCAAATTCATTGTTCAACCTCCCGGAGCCTGAGACACCTTTTTTTTAAGTGGGAACAGTAACAATAGTATCTAACCATCATGCTGTTATATACGTCAATGTGACATGTGTACGTACATAACACAGTGCCTGGCACCATGGTAAATCCTCCATGAATGTAGGCAATTACTGTTCTTTAATTATGCATTATCATCTCCTTAATATACTTTTAAGCAACTCTGATACTGTTTTGCATAACAGAGATAAGTTGCCCAATAGGGGTGAAACTAGCTACACACTTTAAGACTTTATCTGTTAGAAATATATTCAGCTTAATCACAGTGACTTAACCAAATGGGTGTCCGTTGTTTTCACATAATGAATTCAGAAATGGGTGCAGCTGTTTGGGGACCCGGCCTCCTTCTCTTTTTTTGCTCTATCTACCACCCTTATCATATGGCTTTTATCTTCATGGTTGAGAGGGCTTCTCTACTTCCCAGTGTCCAAGGGGGAAGAGCCAGGCTGAAAGGCCTTTTCACAAGACTGTCTTTTTTTTTCAGGGAGCAGGGGAGAGCCAGAGAATCTCTCCCCAGGAACTTCCACCTACATCTCATTGGCCAGAACTGTATTTCAGGGTTAGCCTCTAACAGCAGTCAAAGCTAGGAAGGGAAGTGTGTGCTTTTGAAGCAAGGCACATTGCTACCCTAAAGAAAAAAATTCTAGCTCTGTTGGATATTGAATAAGCAATCGGCAGTGTCTGACACAAAGCCGTTAAGAATGACACAGCTCCCAGGCCTGATGGTTCTAACAAAGATTTGTAAATGACCCCAACATTGGGACATTTTAAGGGCATTTGCTAAATAAGACTTTAATCCTACCAGCATTATTCAGAAGAGAAGTGGTCACTGGTCTAGGTAACTGACAAGATAATAAGCAAAGCCCTTTAGATGTGACTCCTGTCAGTGTGCTTCCCTGTTGCAGTGCAAAATTTAGTTGCCATTTAGTTCAACAATCATGATCTTGGCCATGCAACTGTCTCACTTATTCCATAAGCATTTGTTGAGGGTCCACTGATCTTGAAAGTACAAGTAAAGGGAAAACATAGAAGCAACATCCAAATTCCTGATGGATTTCTTGTTAAGGTGAAGTTATATAGAGATGACAGATATCAATTGGCTAAATTCTGCCAGGGACCCTCTCTGTTTGGATGCTTAGAGAAGTTCCCCGAGGTACTCAGGTTCTATGTGATCAGCCTCACCAGCATGATGGGGACCAGTCCTAGCCATTGTCTATCACCAGAGGAATCAAGGTCTAGTTTTCTTCTATTGATTTTAAATGACCTGCATAAAAAAAAAACAGATACAGGAAACATTTGTGGTTCTCTGCCAGATTAAAAGTCAATTAGTAAGGATTCATTGAGGCTCACTGTTGCCCAGGATTACACACAAAAAAAATGTCATCAAACTTTTCTGGGTTGACCCCAGGATGTTTACTAATAACCAATTCCACAAACCCATGTTGGTTGTAGACTTTGGCATTGATGTCTTATGGTTCAGAGGAGCTTGAAT
The DNA here is from genome assembly GCF_048564905.1 of Vicugna pacos. Classification (NCBI taxonomy): domain Eukaryota; kingdom Metazoa; phylum Chordata; class Mammalia; order Artiodactyla; family Camelidae; genus Vicugna; species Vicugna pacos. The sequence continues at coordinate 18,201,686 of NC_132988.1, forward strand.
GACATTTAAGGTTCCTCCCTAAACTAAGGTTTGGGGCAGGATGAGGACTCAGTCACTTTAGAAATCTCAGTTCTGTTACTCAAGACTGTGTAAGTTGTGGGGTGCATTGGAGTGAGAGAGGTCCTAGAATTTTATGCCTCGGTTTCATCCTCATGGAAGGGAAAGAATTACATTCGAAGAAATCTGAGTCTTCTAGTTGATCTAATGTTCTGTCCAGTAGAGTTTAATAGAGTTCCCTCCCATATTCTACCAGATAGATTTATTTCATGTCAGTTTTTGGAGAAATACTTCCGGGACCTATGCATGGACTTTAATGCTTAAGTTTGCTAAGCATTGAAGTTTGAAATGAGCACAAAGAAGATTCAGGCTGTGAACTCTTTTATGCCTAAGAATCTCCACCCAGGATTTATAATTGAGCACAGATCAACTGTTGCTAAATTTTACTATTTTAGCTGTTCATTGAACTGACATCCTGACCAGCAAAAATCTCATACTTTGGGAGAGTGTCCAGAATGATCTTAAAAGGGGAATTTGGTTACACCAAGATCTGCCAAGAGGTGGTCGTAGGGAATGTAATAGATCTGTTAGAACCTGCCAAATTACCCTAAGTTGAAGTGACCCTTAAAATGAAAAAGAATTTGTGGGGGAGAAGGGTATAGTTCAATGGTAGAGGGCATGCCTAGCATGCACAAGGTCCTGGATTCAATCCTCAGAACCTCCACTAAAAACAAACAAACAAACAAACAGACATACCTCCCACCAAAAAAGAATTTGTAAAGAATATAGAACTGCAAACACTAGAGGAAAGATATTAACCCCCCAAGAGTCGTAAACCACAGCTGATGTCTTAATTCACAAGCAGCCCTCAGAAGGCAGCAGCTTGTCTTAAGTCCGTGAAACCAAAGGATAGAGCCAGTAGGGAGAGGACTAACCAAAAAAATCACATGCCCTGCCTAGAAATGACCAGATAGGTTTTAACCTGTCTAAGAGTACTGAGCCTCAATGCAGATGGTTTCAGAATTTCACTGGAGATACGCCTCGAAACTCTCCAGGCTTGATGATGAAAGAGAGAAATCATCAAAATACCATCTGTCGTCATGGAAAACCCAAGGTGCCCCACAGCCTCTTCCCCATTGAGCAGCTGATGTGGATTTAGTTGATCTGGACAGTTATTTATGTGTTGAGGTCACATTTTGGCCAATCTTTTGCTTACAGCTTTAACCAAATAAAGCCTTCTCTCTCTCTCCACATTTCTCTTGCCAAAGTCAGGTTGAGAGATGATTCTTTGAGAGGATTATTTTGGCAGGAGATGCCAGGATCTTCTCACACAACAAAACACACCAACAAAAACCAGATGATACACCAGTCAGGAAGCTAAGTGATGTTAAAACTGAAAAGAAACACACTGAAGTCCTTTCCTTTGCCCCTCTGAGGGTTTTTTGTTGTTATTGTCATTTGTTTGTTTGCTTGTTAACAAAATGTTCCCTCAAATGTCAGTGAAAGACTCAAGGGAACTTTCTTCAATAATAACTGGTTTACCTCAGTGGGGATTGGCTTTTAGATTTTTCCCATTTGATCTTCCTCCGGTTCCATCTTTATTCTACTTCTTGACATATTGCAGTTTCTAACTTCTCTGTGGCTGGAAATATTCTAGGCTGACACCTTCGAGAGGAGAGATGGAAAGAAATCCTAGTGTCTGTGAATTGTTGCTAAATCTGCACTTGTCCACTTATAACCAAGAATTTAAGCTCAGAGCCAAAAAACAGGAGGAGAAAGAAAAAAACCCTTCCTTGTGTGTTGTAGACTTTGGCAGTGATTCCAGATGGCTTGGAGGAGCTTCAGTGAGACTGTGGCTCTGGTCTCTGCTCTCCCCAGAGTCACTAGCCAGGGTACCTGGGCAATCACTTCAGTCCTCTGGGCCTCGGCTTCCTTCTATGTAAGAAGAGGGCATTGAACAGGATGACCTTTAAGGTTCCTCCCTGAACTAAGCTTTAGGGCAGGATGGAGCTGTGGTTACTCCGGGAACCTTGATTCTGTTACTCAGCCCTGGACGGGTTGTGGAGTGCACTGGTATAGGAGAGGTCCTGGAATTGAATGCTCTGTTTCATCTTCAAGGGAATAAGAGCTGGATTCAAAGTCCTCTGCTGGACCCAACATTCTGTCATGTAGAACTCCCTCCCAAATGCTACCAGGCGGGTTTATTTCATGGAAATTTTTGGAGAAATACTTGATGGGCTTCCTCTTCCCAGAGCCTGTGCATGAAATGAGACTTGTCCCCTTGGGTCACTGGGTCAGAAGAGGAGGATTGACATACTGTCTCTTGGTCATTCAGCCTTACCTTTATGAATGAGTGACCTCAGTTCACCATAAAGGAAAACTGAGAGCCTTGTGTTGGGACTGCTAAGATGGGGTGACTCACCAAACACCCTGTTCTTATTTTCCCAACTATGCTGTAAGGGATAAACATGCTCACACCCGTGCACCTGTTTACTTCACTTAAAGCAAACACAAAAATGTATTTAAGGAAGAAGGAAAGACCCAAAAGGCATTCAAAGCAATGAGCATGGGTGAAAAAGGAGAGAGAGAAATATCTGATCAAACAGTACTGAGTAGCCAGGAATTTATGGGAACAATTTATGGATATCTCAGGAATCAGAGTAAAAGAGGGTAAAGGGAAATCAAATGTATTATAGGAGACAAAATCCTCTGAGACACTGTATAAAAATATATATAATCATTGAACAAATATTTTTATTTCACTATAAAAGAAATGAAGACAATCATTCACAGCTTCTTAAAATAATGAAACAGAAGGGATATGGGAACAAAGATGAAGAAGAGCAATTTTTAAAAAAATGATAATACCTGTAGTATTTCTTATATGTAAAGTATAACTTACATTAAAGTATAAATTTTTCCTGACTTTGGGCTCATTTAAAAACAATTAGTGTTATGTGAGTTTTTCTGTTACATGTTATGTTTCAGTAAAAAATTTTTAAAAAGCAAATTCCTTAATAATCTAAAAGAAAAATTTTTAAAGTTGTTTTTTAGCAGAACAAAAGATAATTAAGACGGAATTGTGCTCAGCTGTACACTTACTGCTGTTGACAATATGGAGAGTTCTTCACAAGATGCAAGAGTTTGGAATAAAGCTTGTCAAAGACCAGACCTAACACCCAAAGTCTTAAGACCAAGAGTTACCATGGGAGGGAGGAGTTTCAGTAAAGAATATCATAAGGGAAGACTCAGCTAACAGTAGCCAAAACAAATGGGTTTAGTTTCCTTACATAACAAGTAAGTCCAGAGTGGGTGGTTTCTGCTACTGGAAGGTGCCATCAAAGACTCAGACTTTTCCCATCTTTCCCTTTCTTCATCCTTAGCAGATTGGCTTTCATCCTCAGGCTTCATATGCACAAAATGGCTGCCATAATCCCAGGCATTTCCTCTGTCGTCAAAGCAAGAAAAAGAGAGAAAGGGCCAACATCAAATGTATCTTTCTTTCTTTTTTAATTGAAGTATAGTTGATTTACAGTGTTGTGTTAGTTTCAGGTATACAGCAAAGTGATTCAGTTACACATTTTTTTTCAGATTTTTTTCCATTATGGTTTATTACAAGATATTGAATATGGTTCCCTCTGCTATACAGTAGGTCCTTGTTGTTTATCTATTTTATAAATAATAGTGCATATCTTCCCCTTTATCAGGAAAGCAGAAGCCTTCTCACTGGCCAGAATTTTAGCACATGACCACCCCAGCTGCTTCTACAGTGGGAATAAACAGGGAAGAGGGGAAGTTTAGGATGACTGTTGGTTTAATTGAAAAACAGTGTCTGCCAGAGAATTTGTTTTGAAAAGAATAATCCTGTGGCTTGTTGTTGGGAAGAAGTAGGGACATAGAATCTTTGGGGATATGGCTCAAGATCGCAAACATTTCCACTAATAAAATCATTAAATCACAGTCCTTGGGTTGAGTTAAAACACCATTCGGAAAGCAAGTAGCCTTATTTTTCACCCTGAATTCGCCATTAGCCTTGACAAAAGCTATTTCCAGGCCTCAGTCTTTCCCCCCTATAAAGTAAGAATAATCTTTATTCCCTGCCTCATTTGGGTCCTTTCATTTGGTCATTCGTTTCCTCAGCAACTGTATACTACACACCTGCTGTGTATCAGGCATGTGCTAATGCTGAGGGTTCACGCGTAAATCATGCAGAACCCCCTCCCTCAATGACTCACCTTCTAATAGGGAGGGGAGGCCAGTGAACCTAGTTATTATTGAACACTGCTGCCTGTTGGACTGGCTGATGCTCTGTGTTAAAAAGGTACATAGAATATAGAAGATATGCAAACAAAAAATGTAACCGGTAAAGTGATGCAATAGAGTGAGTATTCATGAAAGTGCTCCGAACAGAGAAGGGGGAGTGACTCGTGACCTGGGGAACTGGGGAAGGCTTTACCGGGGAGATACGGTCTGAGATAGGACTTGAAAATGAGCCAGAGTTTGTGTGTGGAAGAAGCGCTGGGGTGGGGAGTGATTTCTGTTGGAGGCATAGTAGGTTCAAAAGCATTGACAGCCCAGAAGCGACGAGCTAGTTCTGGAAAAGGTGAGTCGCTCACTCTGCTGAGCATTTGGGTGGTGGGAGGTGAGGTGTGGAGCTGAAGGTGAGAGGTGGTTGGAGCCAGACTGAAGGATCTCAGGAGCCTTGTGACGGAGTCTGGCCATGGGAGGCCGCTGGAACACAGGATGAGAGATGACCTGATTTGTGCCTCAGAAAGATCATTCTGGAATCTGGGAGGAAGGGTTATTGAGATGGAGAGAGGCTGGTACTGGAGAGGCCATTTAGCAGGCTTCTGTGACAATCCCAGTGAGGAACAATGACTCAGTGAAGGCAGTGGGGTTCCAGAAAGATCTCTGAGGTCTTCTTTTTTCCCCCAAAGTTATCAAAAATTAAAGAAGAGAAAAACTTGACATGAAAATATGTCAGTTTTAGCTTTCACACTGTTGTCCACACACGCACACAAATCAAATCATGGTATCTTTAAACCTGTAGCATAGACCACAGAGGTAGCCAGGCCAGTTCACTCAGTTCCCCGTGCTGGAGACGGAGCACGGTGTCTGTGTCTATGAATAGAGCTTTAAAATGCACATCCTGGGATACACACCGCTGTCCCCACAGTGGTTTTCTTCATGTGGGGTGACAGTCCTTACTGCTAATGCAGAGAGATTCATACAGGCCTCCATGTCAGTTTTTATAAACGTTTATCAATCGGTTTACAACTTGAATTGTTCTAAATATTTTGGGGAAATTCTGATCCTCAAAAGCTGCAGGCCAAGTGTGCTGCTCACCTTTGGAATGCCTCCTGGAGAGCTGGTGGTCCAGGCTGGCCATTCTCTATGGTGAAGGGGCCAGTCCTGCTCCCAAAAGGCAGACACTGGTCTTTCTAAAGCCTGGCCTTGCTGGGAATCGATCACATTCAGGTATCACTCCAGAACCAGAGAGACAGCTCTCAGTGACTGCTTGGATGTGTTGAAAGACACAGTGAGAGAGAGGGAGGAATCAGATAGATGCCAAGGTTTCTCCTGTGGCTTTTGGGTGACACCCTTCCCAGGAAATGTGGGTGAACATGGGGTCCGCTGAGCTCCATTTCAGCTCCGTGAAAAGAGGAGCAAGCCTTTTACTTCAGTACATGTTTGGGCAAATACCTCTCTTCGCCCTGCTGGGGTGTCAAGGTCGCGTTCTGGGGTGAGGCTCCGCTGCCTGTGGTTGCCTCACTCCGGTGTGAATGCAGACAGCCAGCGGGGAGAGGAGCCGAGCCCTGGACGGACGTGGGGGCCAGGAGCCGGGCGGTGGCCGACGGGGGCTGGATGCTCTCCTGGTGTCTCTGGCCGCCTCTCCGTGGCCGTAGGGTGTTCTTTCTGCTTGGCTGCAGCACAGCCTTCATGAGCCTAATGGTTTTTTAGGCCAGTAGAGGGAATTCAACATTTCACGATGCTTCAACTTCTCAAGTGTGTGACTCATACTTGAAAGAATTATTCAGAGACTTCTTTTCTGTTTAATTGCATCGACTTGTTTGGCACGTGACCCAGTTCATTCTTGTCGTGAATGTATCAGAAGACCCTGTATCCTCTTAATCTCTCCTCATAGCTGTTACTATTGTCCTCCTTTGAAGCACTGTTTTGGTTACGCACTTCAAAGGCACGACTGAAGTGCCCTCTCACCACCGTGAGGCGGAAGTGCCCACGGCTTGGACTCACGGACGGTCATCTGAGGATGGTTCTTGTCCTCGGCATCTCAGAGCCCTGCACCTCCCTTTCCTCCTTCCTTCCCCCACAGTCCCGCCCCTTCCCCTTCCGAGGTCTGTGGTCACACAGTCATACACTAGTAAGTCCGGCTCTTCTCTCCGGGCCCAAAGAGCTTCGTTTAACAAACACAGATAAATCAATACATGTGCCTTATCAGTGTTAGGACTGCTGGCAGGTGCCTCATAGCAAATATTTTTGCAATTCACCATCAGTGCCTGCCCTTTCCCCCGCCAAACATACATACGTCGTATTTGTTTCTTTCCTGAGATTACCCTATCTGGCAAATCTGAATTCAAACGAAAATTAATCCAGTCGACTCACCCAACTGGAGGTGGAAGCCTGTACTTGTATTGGGGAAGCAGTGTTAGCCCAGTCGTGTGAAATCAAGGTCTTTGTTCTGCTGTTGTCTCTGCCCAGTGGGTCTGAGTGCTTTCCTCGGCTTGGATCTTCTGAAAAGTTCTTTCTACCATCTGATTCCCGCCACATGGCATCCGGCTCTATCAGGCACTGCCGTGCTGTGAGAACGTTCACAGCAATTTACTGAAGTAAAAGATGAGATATTAGCTCAGTGAATTATCTGTCTTGTTCTTCAGAGTGAGGCCTAAAGGCCTATCAGTGGCTCAGACAAGTGTCCTCGTAGAAGTGGCCCCTTCTCTCCTTTTGGTACTCTGTCACCTCGCCCCTTGTGTTACTGTAGAAGGAATGTTTGTATAATCCATTACAGCTCAGTGAGAAGAAATATGGGTGAGAAAATGAAAGGTAACCCAATGGATGATGATGAGAAAATAAGAACTTTTTCAGACGGCAGGAGAAGGTATTAACGTCCACTTGTTTCATTCATGGCTGCGAGTCATCCATTGATGACTTGTGGCTGTCATCATTTTCCTAAATATGATGAGACCACTGGGGAAATTCTGCTTGTGTAACTCTTGTATTAAGGAGTTTTATGTGGAGCCGTGTCTTAGCCTGAAAAGCTGCTATAACCACAGTGTGGGTAGCTTATAAACAACAAAATATATTGCTCACAGTTCTGGATGCTGGAAACCCTAGATCAGGATACCAGCGGGTCAGGTGAGGGCCGCCTTCTGGGACAAGACAGCCTACTCCTTGCTGTGGCCTCACATGGCCAAGGGGGGGCTAGGGAGCCCTGTGGGGCCTCTTTTTTAAGGGTTTTAATCCCATTCATGAGGGTCTACCTTCATGATCTAATCACCTCCCAGAGACCATACCTGTAAAAACCATCACCTTGAGTCTTAGGGTTTCAACATAGGAATTTAAGGGGGGACACAAACATTCAGACCATGGCAAGCCCCGTGCTGTCGTCATCACTGAGTCTGTGTGACGAACGTTGCTCATTAAGGATTTTTCACAACCCAGAACACAGGGCAAAACCTTTTTTCATAAAAGGCAGTGAGAGTGTATTTACTTTCAAGAGATCGAACCATTTCTTTTTGCATTGGAATCTGAGCTTCATTCTTCTTGATTTACTGTCTGGTGGCCAGAGTCTACATTTCTGGAACTTTAATGTGCAGCTCAACCATCACTCCTTCAACATATATTTATGGAGAGCCAGCTATATACTGGGCACGGGGCTGAACCACGCTATCAACCTGCTGGGGGGTGGGTCGGCTGAGCGTTAGTGAGAAAGGAGAGAAAATACTGGAGACTTGACTAAAATGGGAATCCACAACTTTCAGGCATGGCCTTCATAGAGATGGGAAATGAGCAGGAAGCCCAGAGGTTACTTGGTCTTGTTTGCAGTCATTGTTCAGAAGGGAGCCTTTGCTGAAGTCCTAAATGTTGACTGAACTGAAATTTGTTCACGTTGCCTTATTCATTTTTCATGATGCTTTTTGTTCTTTTGGCCCAGAAACAGAAAAGATAGTCCTAGAGGCAGGAAATGGGTTGCCATCCTGGAAATTCAACGACCAGCTTTTTCCCTGTGACGTGTGTGGGAAAGTGTTCGGCCGACAGCAGACGTTGTCCCGGCATCTCTCCCTGCACACAGGTGAGTCGGGGCCTCACTGCCAGGCCTTCCCTCTCTCCATCGCCAGCCTCTCCACTACCAGCGAGCTGAGTTTCTCTAAGAGAATGATAACAGGAAGTGGTAGAAATGTTTTTCTCCTGATCTACTTAAGCCATTTTCCTTGGCATGTTCAAATAAGGCTCTGGAAGGGGTCTTTTATTGTTATTGAAAAGACCCATTGAGTTCGAGTAGGACTGATGGGAAAAGATACACGTTTGGGTACGTTCCAGTAAAATTCCGCAACTCCAAGGAGTTTATTGCTCCCATCTTGTGGGCATCGGGGGTGGGGCTGCACCCCATCTTATTGGATTCATTTTACTGTGGTAGGGGGAGCAGAGAGGGGAAGAGCACCTTGGTGGAGAAACAGTCACTGTCTTTATGTTCGTGTAACAGTAGAGCCACGTGGTTGGTTCTGTGTTGGGGAAGGGAAGACAGCCAAGTTAAGAAGGAGTCAAGGAAGGATAAATAGGAACTTAATCAATGCAGCAAGGATAAGCAAGAACAAAAAGAAGTTAGGTCAAATCAGTAGTAACCAAAAAGCAAGATGGAAATAAGGAAATGAAGTGTTTCAGTTTTTACACAACAGACTTGTTAAAAATTCAAATGTGTCTCAGCCATCTGCAGCAACAGGGATGGACGTAGACATGATCGTACCCAGTGAAGGAAGTCAGACAGGGAAAGATGAGTATCATATGATATCGCTTATAGGTGGAATCTAAAAAAAAATGAAACACGTGAACTTATTTATAAACCAGAAACAGACTCACAGACATAGAAAACAACCTATGGTGACCAAAGCGCAAAGGGTAGGGAGGAATAAATTAGGATTTGGGGATTAATACATATACTCTACTATATGAAAAATAAAGAGCAACTGCCCACTGTGCAGCACAGGAACTATATTCACTATCTTCTAATAACCTATAATGGAAAAGAATCTGAAATATATATACACACACACATCCTTCTTCATATTCTTATCCATATGTGTATGTATAACTGAACCACTTTGCTGTGTACCTGAAACTAACACATCGCAAACCAACTATGTTTCCATTTAAAAAAATTTTTTGAGAAAATAAATTCAAATATGTCTTATTTACAGGAAACACAAAACAAAATGGTAAAGAAAATAAAAGTTTTGTATGTCACACAAAATAACGAAGAAGGCTCAACAGGCAATATTCGTAGAACAAGATTAATTTTCTCTTTTTATGTATATATATATTTTAATACTTTAATCTTAAATATTAAACCACTAAAGACAGAATTTAGTCACATACTTAGCCACAGAGGAAACTTTCACATGTTCAAAAAAGTTGAAGCTCCTTAGGCCACATTCTCTGAGTGTAGTTAAATGAAATTTAAAATAACCAAAGATCTGATTGGAACAAGCTGAAGCTATGTTGATATTTGCAAGTGAGGGAGGCATTTGTTAATGAGATTTTTTTTCCCCCTTGGAAATTTTCAAGGGAAAATAATATGACATGCAGAGAAAGGGAGCTGTACTGAAAATTAAAGGTGTGGATAAGTAATTTTTTTAATATGATATCTGTATATATATATATGCACACACACATACATATTTTATTTGTTATATTAAGTGCATTTCTGCTTATTAAAGCTTTCATGTAATACCAATATATCAAGTCAGTGTGCAAAATGACATAGTGGGGAGGCACTGCCAGCTGTAAGAAAATCAACACATCAGTTCTGCAAAATATGTTAAACATCAAAAAAATTGCAGTCTACATAATAATCAGGAACACAAGAATGGTAAGCCATAACATATGATAAATTTAATAATAAAATGTTCTTAATGAAATGCAGAGTAATAATAATAAAATAAAATAACCAAGGGTCCATAAAATGTCCTATCTAATTGGATCAAAGAAAAGGAAGAAAATCAAATTGCAAATTGCAGACCTCTAGGAGGAGTGAAAGGAGAACACTTCACACCTCACCCTGGAGTAGGCAGTCACAGCTCTGTGCAAGGAGCATTTACAGATATGAACGTTATAATTAGAAGAGAAGAAAGAAAAATAAAGGCACTTACCACCCATCTTAAAGAATTCGTGAGAGAACAAAATCTAGGAAGAAGAATATAAAATGGATAAATCCTTTTAAGTCCAAGAAGGAAAAAGGAGGCCAAAACATTCAAAATTGGCAATGAAAAAGGAAGCCTAATTCTCAATACAGATGCCATTAAAGAACTGTTGGAGAATAGAGCAACTCTATGGCAAAAAAAATAAAAAATAAAAGCTGTAAACTTATTTTATTTTATTTTATTTTATTTTATTTATTTTTTAATTGAAGTACAATCAATTACAATGTGTCAGTTTCTGGTGTACAGCACAATGTCCCAGTCATGCATATACATACATATATTTGTTTTCATATATTTTGAAAGCTTTAGATGACATAGATAATTTAAGCAAAATTTCCAAAATTGGCCCAAGATGGAGGGGGGGGGGGGACTTAAGTAGATCAGTTACCAAAGGGTGACTTGGAAAGATGATGAAAGAAATACTACAAAAAAAAGGCATCAGGTCCAGAAATTGTCTCAGGTTAGTTCTTTTAAAAAAGCCTTTTGAGACTAGAAAATTCTGATAGTATTAAACTTTTCCAAATGACAGAAAAAGCTAGGAATCTCTACGATTCACTTTGTAAAGAAATCGTAACCTTAATACCAAACTTAACAACCTCATTGATTAGTACAAGTGCAGAAATTCTAAAGAAAAGGCTCTAGTCTATCTGCACAATAGGGGATCCTCCCAGCCCTGCTGAGCCCAGGGCCACCGACACATCAGATGTTGGGGACCACCTGTTATAATAACAATGCCTTACATTTTGCTGCAGAAAATTTTTTTCTGCACTCTTCCCTGTGAAGGAGATAAGACAGGTATTTTCTTTAAGGCAAGCCCAGTATTGCAGAGTAAGAACTAAGGACAGAAACAGAAATTGTTCTTTCCTTGCTCTGTTATCATCTGTTACCTTTATCTGGACCTGAGAGCAAAGCCTGCTCCTTTTACTTTAATTTGCTTGATGAGTCAAATGAATTCAGAATGCAACTCTGGAAGCAGTCCTGAAACATTGTCAATTTTACAAAAAAAAAAGGGGGGGGCTTCTATTAAGAAATCAATTGAAACTTTGTGTTTTATTTCTGTAGCATGAACATTTCCAGTTGAATCATTTCATCCAAGTCCTTTTTTCCCCCTTAGTTTCATTCTCTTTTGTTTCCTGGCCAACCCAGACTGGAGCTTAGAGAAAATGATGAGATTTCTCTTAAACACACCAATCCTGCGAACGCTGTGTCACAACCCTTCCCCCCCACCTCAGCACCCACCCTGGACCGACACACGGGGGAAGGAGGGCAGGCACACACGATATTCTTTTAGCCCCCTGTGGGGCTCACCTTACCAGGGAGAGAGGGACCAGTAGGTATCCAGGGAAAAGCAGATGGTCCAGTTGCCCTGGGACTTTTTTTTTTTTTTTTTTTTGGTGGGAAAGTAATTAAGATTATTCATTTATTTGTTTTTATTGGAGGTACTGAGGATCGAACCCAGGACCTTGTGCATGCTAGGCATGCACTCTACCACTGAGCTATACCCTCCCCGGGACTTTCTTTTATCTTTGAAAGTATTAACACAGGCGTGACCTGCCCAGTAGAGACTTTTCGAATGTTTACAACTCCAAGGTGTTCCCTTTGTCCCCATTTGAAACGAGATTTCGAACTCTCTCCTTGACACCTTGAAGCGGTCTTTTGCAAGGTGTTGAGATTCCATTTCTGAGCATGGTTTGGGTTTTTTCCTGTTCCTTCTCCCCCAGAGGAAAGAAAATACAAATGCCACTTGTGCCCCTATGCTGCTAAGTGCCGTGCAAACCTGAACCAGCACTTGACCGTCCACTCGGTGAAGCTGGTGAGTACGGACACCGAGGACATCGTGAGCGCCGTCACCTCTGAAGGCAGTGACGGGAAGAAGCACCCTTATTATTACAGGTGAGCCGCCAGCGGAGCCCACCCGGGCTGCCCAGACCTTCCCGAACACTCCCTGCCCCTCTGCTGGGGCACACATGTCAAGGCATCTCTTCTCTGACACAGTGCTGACCTTCCTTTTCATATTTGGCTTTGCTTGGATTGAACCCTGTGTTGCACTGACTCCTCTCCCGGCTGGGTGGCCCTGAGAGAGTTAAGTAAAAGGGAGATGGTCTGCGGGGCGGAGCCCTGGAGAGTGGCAGGGCTGCTCCCGGGTGATTAGCTGTGAGGTCTGTGCGGCTGGGAAGCTCCCAGCTTCCTAACTGAGAACCTCGCTGCTTCCTGAGAATTATCTGAAGGAAAAATCAACCTGAGAACTCTGAGGAAATAGCCCTGGAAGTATTGCCTGCTTTCCCTTGGCTGTGTTATCCTTTAGTACCTGGAATTTTGTGTTTCTCTTCCATAGTCAACCATGAATCTATATTTGGTTTGGTTGCTGTAAAATCCCAAGTTTCAGACTTGCTGTTGAATCTTGCCCGAGAGACGGGCTATCCAGATGGGAGGAAACTTGCTAGCTGTGTTTGCACGGAATGTCTCCAAGGAGGGCGACTTCTACCAGGATGGTCACAGACAGGGCTTGCTCCGGCTCCGAGTGCCACCTGGATGTGCGTCCATTCCTGCATGGAAGGTTTGCAGAGCCAGAGAGGGGCTCACCAGGTGTGCGGGGCGCTCAAGTTTATCAGTGCACCAGCACCACTAATATCTTGGCAAGGCTGCCCCGCATCTCTTTGCCCAAAGGAATCAGTTAGGTGTTGTGCAGCATCTGGAATCTGTAATTTTTCATTAGCTTTATGACTATTAGCATCATTAGAGCATGTATGGGATTGTTACATTGTGCTCCAACTTAGTCCATTTGGCACAGTGACCACATCAGAGGCGTCCCAGAAAGCGGAAGAATTTCCTAACGCAAAGCCTTTTGGTGGGAGGAAAACCTGGGTCAAGGCCTGGATTTCAGAGGGTCCCGAGTCCAACTGGATAGCTTCTATTAGGAAGATCACTCTTCTCTCTCTGCTTCTCTTCATTGCCCCTCTGGTACAGCTGTCACGTGTGTGGATTTGAGACCGAGCTCAATGTCCAGTTTGTCAGTCACATGTCGCTCCACGTGGACAAGGAGCAGTGGATGTTCTCCATCTGCTGCACGGCCTGCGACTTCGTCACCATGGAGGAAGCAGAGATAAAGGCTCACATCGGCACCAAGCACACAGGTGACCCTCCCTGTCTGTCCTTCGCACCCATCTCTCTTTCAACCCCAGTCGCCCTCCCCACCCCACCCCCCATTCCCCGGCAGGGGCATCCTCTTCACCAGGCGACACTGACATTTCCTTCCAGAAGGAGGGGCTTTCTCCGGGTGGTAGGGCCACTTCTCCCATTGTCTGGCCTGGCTTGTGCCGCGCTGATCTGACAGCCACACAAGCAGTTGAAGGGTGCGGGCTGTTGGCTTGTTCCTCATCCTGATCATCATCATTGTAGCCAGCAGTCATCCAGCTTTTACAAAGCCCCAGGCTTGCGCCTTTGCGCTCTAGATCTCATTTAAGCTTAAAACAACCCTCTGCAGTCAGTACCATTGTCAGCATACTAGCCAGGGGGAGAAACTGAGGCTTCAGGTGTCCACCAGGATGTGACTCCAGAAACTCAGACCAGCACAGTTTCATGCTGGAGCCCACTCTCTGTATCACTGCTGTCCTGGCAGCCCCGTGCAGCCCTTGGCAGAGTTCTGCGCCTTTCTATTTTATGGTGCCAGAGTACCGCAAACATCCTTCTGCGGGCTCTGCTCCTCTTCCCTTGAACTGCAGCCCAGACACCCTCCAGAATGATGCCCTGGCAGTTCTGTCCAGAGATAAAGAAAACCGGCTTCTCCCAAAACAACCCAATATCTCTCTTGGCTGCAGCCAAGACTTTGCCAGGGCTGTCCTTTCCTGTAAGGCTCTTGCCATGCTGGTTAACTTCTTCCATTTAATGATGTTAACATTTTGACTTCACCGTGCAATTGTCCTCTCCCAAGTGATGGTTACAAATGACACCAGCGCGGAGTCATTAAATTAGGAGGAGGAGGAGCTCCCGCTGTATTTCCCAGGGCTTCCAAGTTACACTGCTGACCACCAGCCCCAGGCGTTGGGTCAGCCCCCCGCATCCTCAGCACTTGAAGGATTCAGGAAGGGGAATCTCCCTGACGATGTGCACGGCCGTGAAGTCTCTGTGCTTTCCTGGCCGCTTTGGCTCCATGGTGCCAACAGCAATAAAAGCTTGTTTTTGTCAGTAAGTTGAGCAGCTATGACTCGGAGGTCTGCAGAGAGCCATTAGGCTGAGTGAGAAGGTGCCGTTTTTACAGTCAGTTGTCTGACCGTAACCACATTAGCACCGTGGGCAGCAGGTGAGCTGGGAAACTCACATCGAAGACAAATTAAATTTAGCATTTCTGGAGTGGCCAGCCTCTGTTCCATTTCCACTGGCTTTTCAGGTATTCTTTTTTCTCTCTCTTTTCTATTACACGTCCTTTCTTCTCGCCCTCCCCACCCCAAAGCATGCCCACACCCAGCCGAGAACCTTCCCTTCCCCCTCCCCCCTCCGCAGCCCCCTCCACCACCACCTCCAGGAAACCATAGAAACCATAATGGCTGGAAGGAAGTTGGACTTAGAATCACTTGACTGTCATCACTGGAAACTTCACATTCACAAGTAACCGATGCAAACATACTTCTCAGTTGCCACGGGGAACACAGCGACGATCTGTTCCCTGTGAGGTGGTGGGGCTCCTGGTGTAGCGGTGTGTTAGCACAGAGAGCCGAGAGTGAGATGCACTGAAGGACTGTCTTTTCTAACACAGTAGAAGCCTTAGATGCTGCGGCTATTAGGGAATAAGGTTATATCCTATTTTATAAGCCAAGGGTGCTAGCAAGGGTTTTTCTTTTAAGGGCCAGATAGTAGCTATCTTAGACTTTCAGGCTGTGCAGTTTCTGTCCCTGCTGTTCAGCTGTGCTGTTGGAATTGGAATGGAGCCCTGGACAGTATGCAAATGAATGGGTGTGGCAGCATTCCATGGGAGCTTTATTTACAAAGGCACAGAAGCTAGATTTGGCCCGAGGGTTCTAGTTGGCTGACCCCCATTATAAGCTAAAAGGCCTCACAGTGAGGGTTTCTTGTCTTTTGCTGCTGCTTTGAGGTGGTTTTGACCCAAAATATATACATCTAAATTGTAATTAATAAGCTGTGCAGTTGCAAAGTTATGATATAAAAGCACTATGTATGCTATGTAATACAGACAATGTATATTCCTAAGAATAAGGAGTTTATCCAAGGCACGGCTGCGTCTCCAGCACCTGGACCCGTGGCTGCTTGGTGTGGGTGGAGAGAAACTTTCATCCAGTGAATGAATGGATGTGTGCAAATGCATCCACACACACGTGTGCATGCAAGTAAGAAAATTACTCAGCCATGGCCCTTGCCTAACCTTAGTATGTACAGGCATACCTTGTTTTATTGCATTTTGCCTTGTTTTTTTCGCAGATTTTTTTTTTTAAGCAAATTGAAGATTTGTGGCAACCCTGCATCGGGCTAGTCTGTTAGCACCATTTTTCAACGTTTGCCGACTTTATGTCTCTGTGTCATATTTTGGTAATTCTTGTGATATTTTAAACTTTTTGTTATCATTATATTTGTTATGGTGGTCTGTGGTCAGTGATCATTGATATTGCTGTTGCAAAGAAATTGTGCCTCGCTGAAAAAGGCTCAGATGACAGCATTTTTTAGCAATAAAGTGCCTTTTAATTAAGGTATGTACATTTTTTTAGACATAATGCTGTTGCCCACTTAATAGACTACAGTGTAGTGTAAACATAACTTTTATATACACCAGGACACCAAAAAATTCATGTGTAAATTCATGTGACTTTATTGCGGTATTTGCTTTCTTGCTGTGGTCTGGAACCGACCCTGCAGCGTCTCTGAGGTCGGCCTGTGTGGAAGAAGTTACTGGGATGGAGGAGAGCACACACTGAATTCCAGATCCCGGTTCTAGACCCCATGTTACCGCAAGGCACTGCGAATGCAGGCACTCATGTTAACTTCTCTGGGCCTCCATCCGTTCCCTGAGGTTTTAAATGTGCAGGAGCTGCCGGACAGGCCTGAGATTCCCTGTGAGCCTCGTTCTCTCATCCAATTTACCTGTCGTAGGAACAGGCATCCTTCATTTCAGCGCCTTGGGAGATCTGAAATGCTTTCTTGGTACCTAATGAAGTTGTAATCTACAGCTTTGATCAATAGCAGGTTTTGGCTTCGATAAGTGGCCTATCTTGCGATTCTCCCACAGAATCCACGTGCTTTCTCATACCTCCTTACTGGCAACTCTTACCCACGACACACTTGTGAGTCTGAAGAACTGTTCTCTGTTTGGTGTTTCTTCCTTCACCCCTCCTTGCCCTCTGTCTGCCCTGGTCCTTGCGGAGGACATCAGCGAGGGAAAAGCAGTCCCTCTGGTGCTGTTGACTTCTCAATGCAGATTTTGCTGCAGTTTTTAAATGTTGCGATAATGGCAGTTGAGGATTTTGAATAGCTCTTTGGAAAAAACAACCATCAATACTTCACGTCACATAGATGCCAAAATAAGTGCCAGATGACTGACACAATCCCTGTTAACCAAGCAGCCCCAGAAAGGCTTGAAGAAAATAGAATATTTATCACACTTACAGAGTGAGAAGGATCTGTAAAAGCTTAAGTGACGCAAGACATCTCAGAGGAAGAGGATCAAGGGATTCGACACAGGAACATTTCCTCTCTTTGCGAAAGAGAAGAAAAAGGGAAAACAAAAAACACAGTCTGAAAAATGTGTTTGTAAAAATGACAAAAGGCCAATATATTCACAACATAGAAAATTTATGTAAACTGATAAACACTTTAGGTCATGAACAGTCAGTTCATCATAAAAGAAAGAAAAGCTAATCACTCAACGTCAGGGTAAGTGTTCAGCCTCGCTAGCAGTCAGCCTGAAACTCAGGAGTGGCTTATCTTTCACTATTAAGTTAGGAGCACGTCGCCCAGGTACCCCCTGTCGCCAAAAGCGGCTGATTCTCTTGTGACGATGGCCCTGCAAAGTGGTAGGACTTTTGAAAACTAATGAGTATTTACCGAGAGGCTGGAAAATGTAAGGCTCTGTGACCCAGTAATCCCACTTCTGAGAATTTATCTGTAGGGGAAAAAAAAAAAACCGAAACAGTGGAATATTCATTTTAACTGAAAATGTAATTTTAAGGCAATATTTAAATAAAGTAGGATCAGTCCACTCCATGGATATAATACTGTCATTTAAAACTATTAATTCGTAATTCTTCTTTTAAGTCTTGTGAGAGCCAACTCTGCTCCACGTATATCAAACAGCAAGGGAAAATGCAAAGTGTTCGTGGTTACTATCCTATTGTATTTTGTAAATACTATATGTTATATTTTATAATATAATAATAATGACATATTCTTCAATAATGCTTACCACGAGCCAGGCATTGCTCTTAGTGCTTTGCATGTAAAAGCCCATTTAATCCTCACAACAAACATATGAGGCAGGTGCTGGAATTAGCCCCTTTTTTTAGATGAATGAGATAATTGAGGCACAAAGTTAAATCGTTGTCCCAGGTCATACAGCTACTAAGGGGTATAGGTGGCATTCAAAGTCAAATATTCTGAATCTGAAGTCCTTATTCTGAACCACTATGCAATTAATGGCAATACCTTTATTTATTTACTTTGAATTTTCTTTTTCATTGAAGTGTAGTTGATTTACAATGTGAGTTACAGGTGTACAGCAAAATATTCAGTTGTACATATAGATACATAGATACTTCCTTTTCAGATTCTTTTCCCTTATATGTTATTACAAGAAACTGAATATAGTTCCCTGTGCTATACAGTAGGTCCTTGTGGTCTATCTATTTTGTATATCGTAATGTGTATCAACAGTTTTAAAATAGATGCTTACCTTGAGGGGGGGTAGCTTAAAACCACAGAAATTTATTATCTTACAGTTCTCCAGGTCAGAGTCTCAGACTAGTCTTACGGGAATAAAATCAAGATGTTGGTGAGGCTGTGTTCATTCTGAGACCTGAGGAGAGATCAGTTTCCTTGAGGTGCTTCCTTTTTAAAAAATAAAAAGAAGAACACCAGAAATATAATGGTGCTTGTACTGAGACAGCAAATTGGTTGGTACTCTTTTATAAAGTCTCAATTTCTCAACGTGTGTCATTTTCAATTAGAAAATCTTCAGATTTTTAAAGTTCTCTTTAGTTGGCCGTCCTAGTGTTTGAGGTTGCATTACCCGTGCACGGGTGTCGTTCACCAGAAATCTCTGTGATGCTGAGGATCAGTGACCCCTGGGATCACAATGACAGCCTTGGGTTGGGTTGATAAGGACACCCTGGCTCACTCCTTAAGAGAGACTGGAAGGAGATGGGGACCGAGAGGAGAGGATGCCAGATAGACCTGCAATTACAAATCGAGCAGGCTGGGCTGTCTCCCAAAGTGCCTTCTGTGGCACCTGGATATTTGTAAATTTATTCATTTAGGTAGCTCTCCTTGGTGCCATAAGCCTGAGGGTACTCGGAGCTGTTCTCCAAGGTGGTCATTAAAATTATCTATTTTAACTTGAAAAACAAGATTAAAATAACCATCCGCAATATTCTGCTGGTCAGGCCAGTCTTAGAGAATGGATTTGGTAAACAGCGTCAGGGACTCAGGACTCCCACTGAAAATATTCTCTTTGTCTACAAAATGTGACTGAGCTGGTTACATATTTAGATAAGAGACTGGCAGTAATGGTGCTGGCTTTCCTTGTACCAAAAGAAGAATATATGGTAAAGGTATATACTCCCTAAGGGAGGTCACGTACTCAACCAAGTTCATTTCCGCTAGGGAACAAGATTTTAAAAACTATAAACTGAAGTAAGAGTTGTCCGCTCTGGGCATATGGGCAGGTCTGACTGGAACAGGACTTAAAATCTTATAAGCAGGTAAATAGTTCTCCTTCCTCTTTTTAAAAACTTTTTTTTGGTTGGCAAAGTAACGTGTGGTCACTCTAGAAAATTTTGAAAACCAAATCAAAGAAAACAAGTCTAATGCTGATCATTTCTCACACTAGCCGTGACCACCGTTACATGTTTGTTTACTTCTGGACTTTTTATGCCCATATAAAAAATGTGACTTGTTTTTTTATCCCCTAATAAAGGAAGTTTGTTTCTAGAGTTTACAATCGCTCGATGACTTAATTGACCGATGTGAAGGGAACTGAAGCACGGTCTTATATTTTCTACCGTAACCTGAAATTATGGGGTTGCATTGAATTGGCTTGGGGAGAATTGATGTCTTAACTATATGGAGTCTCCTGAACATGAAGAGTGTATATAGCCCTCCAGTTATTTGGGGTTTATGGTGTACATTTTTTATTTATTACTGTATATGTCAAGTGATATTATAACACTTCATAGATAGTATGAGAACTGCACAATGATTTCTCCTCTCCCAGCCTTTATGTTATTATTGTCATAAACCTATTATACCTGTTTTAAGAAGAAAAACTCATCTATCCATGTGGTCATCATGTCTAGTGTTCTTCATTCTTTTGTGTAAATCCATTTTTCACAGGTGGTGTCTTTTTCCTTCTGCCTGAAGAATTTCTTTTAACATTTCTGGTAATTTGAGTCTGCTGGTGATGAATTCTTTCAGCTTCTTTTTTTTTTTTTTCTTTGCGTTTGTATTTGAAATATATTTTCACTGGATGTAAAGTTTCAGGTTGACAGTCATTTCTTTCATTGCTTAACATCCAGGGAGAAATCTGCTGTATGCTTATTTTTGTTCCTCTGCACATAACGTATCCTTTCTCCTCTGGCTGCTTTTAGGATCTTTTTCTTTATCACTGGCTTTGAGCAGTTTGATTACGATGTGCCTTGGTATAGATTTCATCATCTTCCTGGTGCTTGGGGTTTGTTGTGTTTCTTGGATCTCTGGGTTTGTGGTTTTCCTCAAATTGGGAAAAATTTTGGCGTTTTCAAATATTTTTCCTGCCCTCCCCACCCCATAAGGGACTTCAGTAAAACCTATATTAATCTACCCGAACAGGTAGCTCACTGATTCTCTTTTCATTTTTCGTGGTTCTTTTTTCTGTGTTTCATTTCAGATCATTTCTGTTGCTAGTATCTTCAAGTTCACTTATCTTTCTTCTGCCATGTCTAAATTGCTGGCAGTCCCATCCAGTGTATTCTTCATCTCTGACACTGTAATTTTCAACTCTAGAAATTTAGATTGGGTCTTTTTAATCTCTTTTATATCTCTGCTTAACTTTTTGAGCATACGGAGTACAGTTACCAAACCTGTGCTTACATCCTTGTCTGCAGATTCTAGCAACTTTGTCAGTTCCGAGTCAGTTTTGATTGGTTGCTTATTCTTCCCATTTGGGGTTGTGCTTTCTCGTTTGGCATGCCTGGTAATCTTTGTTTATATGTCAGACATTGTGGTTTTTCCCTTCCTGGGTGCTGGATATTTTATATTCCTAGAAATATTCTTGATCTTTGTCTTAGGATGCAGTTAATTACTTGGAAACTTTGATCCTTTTGGGGGTTTCTGGCTTTAATGATTTGTCAGGCGGGTCTGAAGCAGTGACCCCTCTAGGGCTAATCATTACCCAGTGTTAAAAGATCTTTCTTGATTTTCTGCCCAATGCCTCAGGAATTATGAGTTTTTCTAATCTGGCCATTGGAAATGGACCCTGTTCACTAAGCCTTTCATATGGCTTTTTTTTTCCCTCCAACTTTGGGCAATTTCCTCACACACATGCTCTGATCCCTACACTGCTGAATGCCCTCGGGGGAACCCTCTGCAGGTGTCTGAGTTCCTCTCCTGTGCTGCTCTGTCCCGCAAAGCCCTGTCATGTTGATGTCCTCAAATCCTCAGCTCTCTCTTCTCATCTCAGTGAGTCTGCTGGGCAGGCCCCCATCCCGGCACTGCAGCCTGGGAAGAAACGTCTCTCAAGGCAGGAAGCAGGACAGTCGGAGGGCCCACCTCTTTTCTTTCCTCTCTCTCAGGGGTCCCTCTTCCTCACTGCCTTGTATCCAATGCTGTGACAACCACTGATGAAGAAGACGGACACTAGAGCCTGACCAACTGAAATCTCTGCTCTGCCACTTCCTAGCCATGTGACTGAGGCCGAGTTAACCTGACTGCCTCCTTCCCCTCGTCTGCAAGATGGGGGTGACAACAGTCATGCCTCTTTGGGTTTTGGAGAGGATAAAATGAGATGATGCATTGCAAGCACGACACAGTTCCTCACACTCAGTAACATGTCCATCTTAGCTATTATTGTCATTTTTATCTTAATTATTATAAGATCCCAATAAACACTTGTCAAATAAATGAATATCTACTCCTGGCCCATGAACCACAAGTACCCTCACCACAGGTCCAGCACTGGGACAGCTGGAAACCTCAGCCTGTGCTCCCTGAGTGATGATGTGGCCATGAGGCCCCAGCTCCCTGCCCCCATCACTGCTGTTATTCTAGGGTTTTCATCTCCTAAATAACAGACCTGGGGTTTCTTTGTTTGTTTTAATTTTCAGGGGAAGACAGGAAGACCCCCAGTGAATCAAACAGCCCCTCTTCATCCTCCCTCTCCGCTCTGAGTGATTCGGCCAACAGCAAGGACGATTCCGACAGCTCCCAGAAAAACAAGAGCGGAAACAACCTGCTGGTCATCTCGGTCGTGCCCGGGAGCCAGCCCTCACTGAACAGCGAGGAAAAGCCAGAGAAGGGTAAGGGAGGAGGTAGGCTGGCCAGCTCAGCCCTACACGGTGTCGGGGGATGTGCAGTCTTAAGAATAAGCCCTTGAGAGAAGCGATGTTGGAAAATAAATACGAAGCCTGAGAACAACCTAATATGTATCATCTACAATTTGGGTGTGTTTTTTTGGCTTCATTTACATCCCAGTGCAGGGTGGAAGGATGGGGAGTGTGGTATTAATTCCGCTAACTCCTTTTAGCATGGAGATGCAGGGCACAGTACCTGGAAGGGTCTAGCTAGAGGGGAGCAGGAGCGGGGAGGGCTGCCCGACTCCCGGCCTCCTGTTCCTCTGCCCCACGCACCTGTACACCCAGTCTTGGTCCTTTCAGGGTTCGAATGTGTTTTTTGCAACTTTGTCTGCAAGACGAAGAACATGTTTGAGCGCCATCTGCAGATACACCTCATCACCCGGATGTTTGAGTGTGACGTGTGCCACAAGTTCATGAAGACCCCTGAACAGCTGCTGGAGCATAAGAAATGCCACACTGTCCCCACCGGTGGGCTCAAGTAAGGAAAGCAAGTACAGAACCTTTTACTGTGTTGTTATTAAATACCCTTTCCCCAGCCCTGCCCCATCCCCCACCTGAAGGTTTTGGGGGTCATGGGGAGGGGGTTTGGCATGGGGGGAGTTAGGCACCTCGGCTGCCGTTAGCTGGAGAGGAATAGACCTGTCTCCCAGGGGTCAGCAGATGTCAGTAGGAAAGTGCATTCCACAAATATGCCGGGATTCCCGGCAAGCAAGACAACTCGTTGAAGCAACTCGGCATGAGCACGCAAGGGTAGACTCATCCTCCGCTGCTTGAGTTTTGTCCAGACTTGATTTTAAGGGACTTGGGGTTAGGGTCCTCACGTGTAAATTATTACGCTGTCACTGCACTTCACCATCTCTGTTTTTTCAGATGATTTGCCACAAGTCTTCTAAATAAGCATTACAACCGCTCTATCCACACCCACCCACAAATACTGGATCTTTTGTCAGTTTGAACAGGCAGGAGGCAACTTTTTTTTTTTTATGCAAAGATCATCTGCCTCCTGTCTTCCTGCCTTCCCAGGAACTGGAATTGGGATGTCCCTGGTGTAGCCTTCATGAGATCTGATATTTCCGGACACATGTTAGTCACAGATCCCCAAAGACCTAGACACCAAGCATCATCATTAACCAATATTTGCAAGGAGCCCTCTGGTCTGAAGTGAGACCCATCCGTTATTAACGAATGCACTGTGTGTCTGGCTTGATAATAGGTGCTAAAGGGCAAACAAAGAATAAAACATAATTTCCACCCTTGGGAAACGTTCGTCCGAACGCTACCAGAATTTAATCCCAGTGCTTCTGAAATCAGAGTCCCAGTCTCAAGGCGCTCACAGGCTAGTAAAGAGAGAGAAGCATGTGTCACTGGGGACAAAAACACACATCAACTTCCAGGCCTAATTATTCATGTTTAGCTAAGATGATCATGTAATTAAAAGAATGAAACATGATGTTTTACTTAAGAAAAAAATTTATTTTTAAACATTTTTATCTTTGAAACTCACAACTTGCCAGAGAGGTGGCGTGACTTTTCTGAATGGCCAAGGGGTGGAGAAACCCAGAAGGAGGTTGGGAGTCAAGTGGGGGGTGGGGGGTGGGGGGCAAGGCAGGGTGGACTCCCTGGGCACCTGCCTGGTCAGGGGGACCCTCCTCAAAAACTTGCCCAAGGAGCAGCACCTGCTGTTGGATCCCACTTTATTTCACTCTGGGGAGAGGGGCGATTAGGTGGGAGGGGTGGGGAAGAGAAGAAGAATGGGGGGAGGGGTGGTTAATGCCTAGCAAGAGCTTATTTGGGAATTTGATTTGTTTTGTTCCCACTGTCCCTTTCTAAACATTTGTGTACTTTTACCCTAAAAAAAAAAAAAAGAGCCATGTATTTATGTGGTTGGACTAGCACCCATCCCTGTTCCCAGTAGCCCAGTCACACCCATTAACTGCGGCCCCGGCCAGTTGTGGCTTCGCCAGTTAGGTCCCCTTTTCTTTGGGGACCTCAGGAGTCCGGAGCCTCTGGCCCACTGGGGAGAATGCACAGTGAACGCTGATGCTTTTGCGGATACAGACACTTCCCGTTCGGTGCTAATGGTCCCCTATGTAATAGTTTATGTTCTAGGATGACCAAGTAGAAGAATACTTTGAAAAAATTGCTAATGCCTTCTGGCTATACAGTGAGTCTTTGTTTTGTTTTGTTTTGTTTTTCCCTTTGCCATATCAGAGAATTAATTTGCCTGAGAGAGTGTCTTTACGATAACTAACGGGAGCACGGAAAAACCCTTAGCACTTTGCCTGAGCCGCGAAAGAAAGATTGAGCCGTGGGTCACAGAAATGTCCTTAAAATGAAACAGACCGCCGATGTCTAAATTGCTTTTCTGTGATGGAACTGCTTGTACTCTATATCCTGTTCATAATGCAGATCAAATAAGATTATACTATTATTTTTCTTTTGCCGTAGCTCAGGACAGTGGTGAGTTTCAGACTCCTCTAGGTAAGGCCCAGCTTGGCGTAGGGGTTGTGTGTGCACCTGACCTGGGAATGGGCTTTATATTTCTCTCGTGTGCACTCTTCTGTGAGCTGAGGTTCCGAGGCTAACGGCGGGCTTGGCGCTGAGGAGCAGTGCACGGTGCACTTGGTGTGTTGGGCTCTGCTGGACACCTCTCCAAACCCTCCGAGGACAGTTCACTCGTGGGCCCTGCCCTGCAGGTGCCGAGCGAGAGCCGAGGCAGCCACTTTTGCACTTGCCTTCTTTTTGTAAAGAGAGCACACACGCCACAGCTATCATATCAGCCACCGACTCGAGCCTGGCAGCTTCTGCGAGCGCAGCTCAGCAGAACTTGCAGAAACATGCCCTCCCTGCCTGCCTCGCCCCTTTGGACAGCCAGCGGGGCTGGGGGCAGCGCAGCCTCACTGCGTAGAACGGAGAGGCCCAGGCTCGGTCCCAGCGCACAGCCAGCTAGAGCCCGACAAGGTGACAGAGCTGGGACCAAAATCAGCCCTTATGGAATCTGCCTAAATTACGTGTACAGACCAGTCCAGTAGTGAATCAGTACCCACCATGTGCTGAGTCCTCTACCGAGCACTGCAGAGAATGCAGAAGAAATGGGAGATATGGTCCTGCCCGATGAGAATTTACGATCCCCTTGGATTATTATTTCCATGATGTAATAAGGCACTCATAATGTCTTCAAGCTCCAGATAGCAGCTGTCCCCCTTCCTCCTGAGTCCCTCATTCGTAGGTGGGCTGGTGGGTGGGCCTCCTTCTCCTGAGCCCAGGTCCTGGTCCTCACCTCCCTTCCCTATGGAGACCCAGTGCTGTAGGAGCCAGGTTTGACCAGTACAGATCTCTGTGTACACACGCACTCCCACACACACTGACACACACAGGCCTTCTCATCCTAACCACCCTTTAATAAGCACGACTCTGACCCCTACGACTTTCTGTTTGCTGGAGGTAGCTCTCCCCACTATAAGCTGTTCTTTAAAACTCTTAGCCTTTCTGCGTGTGCTTGGTGTGGTGCATGAAAAGTCGATTCTTTGTGTTGCTCCCATCTCGAGGGGAGGTCGTGAGGTTTAGACCTCGGCTGTGTCCAGTGGGGAGCGGGGAGGGCTCCGAGGGGCGGGGCGGGGAGGACGGGGGGGAGCAACAGCTTATCTGGTCCTGGCACTGTCTCTGCTCCCCTTCCTGAGGGCTGGCGTCCGCTCTTGCAGCCAGGAGACCCCCGAGCAGGCCCGAGGGAAGGCTCTGTCGGCAACCAGAGCCTAAGAGGGTCCTCTTCATCCCTCCGGAGGCGGCAGGGCTGGGCTGGACAGGGGGCAGGCCAGGCCTCAGGCTGGGGAGGGCGTCCAGAGGGAAGGCTGGTGAGGCGGGTAGCAACCGGGGGACCGCAGAGCCCGCGCGGCTGACCCTCCCTGTCCTTGCTTGCCCCCTCCCCCGGCAGGTGCCCATTCTGCATTTATTCCACCAACCGCCCCGCCGCCATGGAGTGCCACCTCAAGACCCACTACAAGATGGAGTACAAGTGCCGGATCTGCCAGACGGTGAAGGCCAACCAGCTGGAGCTGGAGACGCACACCCGCGAGCATCGCCTCGGCAACCACTACAAGTGCGACCAGTGCGGCTACCTGTCCAAGACCGCCAACAAGCTCATCGAGCACGTGCGCGTGCACACCGGGGAGCGGCCCTTCCACTGTGACCAGTGCAGCTACAGCTGCAAACGCAAGGACAATCTCAACCTGCACAAGAAGCTGAAGCACGCCCCGCGCCAGACCTTCAGCTGCGAAGAGTGCCTGTTCAAGACCACGCACCCTTTCGTCTTCAGCCGCCACGTCAAGAAGCACCAGAGCGCGGACTGCCCCGAGGAGGACAAGAAGGGTCCGTGCCCGGCCCCCGCCAAGGACGCCGCCGGCCCTGGGGCCCCGCTCCTCGTCGTCGGGAGCTCCCGCCACCTCCTGTCTCCCCTGTCGGTCATGTCCGCCTCCCAGGCTCTGCAGACCGTGGCCCTGTCGGCCGTCGGCGGGGGCGGGGGCGGGGGCGGCTCCGAGCCCAGCCTGGCACTCAAGGCCTTGCCCTTGAACGGCTCCCCTTTGCGCTTCGACAAGTACCGGAACTCGGATTTTGCCCATCTCATTCCCTTGACCATGTTGTACCCCAAGAACCAGCTGGATCTCACATTCCACCCTCCCCGACCTCAGACTGCGCCGCCCAGCATCCCCTCCCCGAAACACTCCTTCCTCGCCTATCTCGGACTGAGAGAAAGAGCGGAGACTGTCTGAGGGCAGCCAGGCTCTGTACCAAAAACCAAGAGACAGACAAAAACAAACAAAAACAAAACCCACAAAACTTAAACACAACCCCAGCAGGTGTATGTTGCTGCAAAACCTACAGACTCCCATGGGTCTGAACCACGTGTACTGTATATCTTTAGTAAGGAATAGAGAATTGGCTCTGTGTGTATACCTATTGCATTGACCTGAAAGCTGCTTTATCCAATCTTCAGAGAGGTGACCTACTGCGCCCGTCTACCTTCAGAGGCATGCCTCCCCAGCCACCCACTCCCACTCAGCCCTCCTCGGTCCTTTTATCTGAAAGGAAATTTGTCTCGTTAAACCCTGAAGGGAGTGTCCTTACTAGCAATCAGCCCTTGTAAGCTTCTACACCGGTGCATTTTATTTTCCGTTGGGTGAATGTAGTGAGTGGGCGTTTGTGGATTTGGAAAGAGACCTCCGTGTGTCCTGTGCCGGGACATTTGCACATTCTTTGTACTGGCTTCTTTCACAGCGATGAACATTCTCTCCCCTCCCCACCCCACCCCCCAGGACTTTCATCCACGCCAGTCACTTCCCTGAGCTCCCTCAGTACCTTCCTCTATTTTATGGCTACAGAGTGGTAGGGCCTGGTGCTTAGTCGATGAAGGAACGGTGGACATCCTCAGTGCTGCCTGAGATTTCCCACAAGAGTCCTGGAGACCATGTGCTCCGATCTCTGGTCATGAAGACACTAGTCATCAAGAGCCCTCGTGTGGAAGAAATACCTCGCAGCACTGCAGCCCACATCACAAAACTCCAGTGTGTTTTGTGTGTGTGTCCATACGTATGCAGTGTGTATGCTACACACACACAGTGCATCATTTTTTAAGGGCAGATTATATATATATATGATGTATTAAGTCATGGTTACCATTTGTTTGCAGGAAAAGAAAAATTGTATGAGTGAAAAATTTTATGGTTGATAAATCCAGCCAAGGAGATTAAAAGGGGTTTGGATAAATTCTGGGTATAAATGCTCAGACTAAAAAAAAAAAAAAAAAAAGAAAAAAAAAGAAACGGCAGTTTTGCACAGTGCTTTGGTCTTGCACTAGTTTTTGTTTCTCATCTGCAAAAAAGAAAAAAGTAAAATAAAAGGAAGAAAATGTACCTTTTTTATGGAATGAGTAGACTGTATGTTTGAAACTTTTGTCACAACCTCTTTGACATATAACGACCCAACAAAAAGGTGCTGTTTAGTCCTACGGTTCAGTTTATACCCCTGAGACGTTTCCATTGTGTTTGCGGATTGTCTGGCTATGGCGGTATTCTCCATGTTATTAATAATTCTGTATTCCATTTTGTTAACGCCTGGTAGACATAACCTGCTAGGAGGCTAACTTTATACTTATTTAAAGCTCTTATTTTGTGGTCATTAAAATGGCAACTTATGTGCAGCACTTTATTGCAGCAAGAAGCAGGTGTGGGTGGGTTGCATAGCCCCTTTGCTGTTCTTAAAAAGCAATGGGTATGTAAGAAGAAGAAAAGGAACAGAATCTTTGGCTAAATATGTTAATGGCTTGTATTTTTAAGACAACAGGATTTCCAGGATGAAACAGGCTGAAAGAGCAGGGGAAAAAAATGTGCTTTGTATAACAATGGGAAGTTTGGAATATAAAAGTTGTATCTATTATTTATCTATCGAAGAACTGGTGTATGGGAGGAATGCTTTCTTACTGCATTGCTGTTTTCCATCATGTGTTATCCTAGAGTTGGGATTTTTTTTTCCGTCTGTTTCACCAGGGGAAAATAAAAGCGTCCCTAATTTTCTTCCTCTAGTCAGTTTGCTTCACTGAAAGCTCCCCCTTGAAACTGGTACCGTTGTACAGGAAGCCAGAAGTCTGTAACTTCTGTCCACACCATGGTCCTCCCCCGTACCCACCCTTCTTCCCCCAGACTTAGCAGGTGTGCTAACACTTCCCTTGGCCAGTCATCCAGCCCTGGCAAAGCTGTTTACACTAAGGAGATGTCCCCAGGGGCAGGGAGGCTGAGCCAGCTAGGGCGGGAAGCTCCCGCACCCTCGGTCATCTTCCAGCAGAGACATTTGTTCTTGGCCACGTTTGACACGTCATTCAACGTCGCCCTTGTGATGTCTCGGTAAAAGACACTATAGACAGTTACAGACAATACACTCCAAGAATACTGGGCTTCTGGGTTTGTTGGTGTTTTTTTTTTAAAGTCATGTCTTTATCCCCATTTAATGGAGAATGTGCCACTTGGCTAATCTTGTGCTTTCAAAATTACAAGTTCAGTGATAACAGGAAAGGAGGCCACGATGATCCCACAGGGGCTGGCAGAGAGGCGTGAGCACCAGCAGGTTAAAAACCTGAAGGGTGGCCCTGGCAATTAGGACTGCAGACTTTACAGTGTGCCACTTGTGCAATACAAGGTCCTAGGGTGAAAGCTGCAAGATCAAGAGGGGCGTTGGAAGGAGATGGTTACCGCTCAAATGCTTGCCACTGAACTTGTATTTGAATGACTTAGTTATGCTTAATGTAATTGGGCAACGTTTTTTAGCACTTTGGAAAGAGTCATCAGTCTTTCTGGTAAATTATAAAAGTTTTCTGAGTGAGAAAAGGTGTGTTTGGAGTTTGTTTGACTTTTTATATTATTATTGTTATTAATAAAGAAAAATCTACAGCATTTTTCAGATTCCACCCAGGTAATATGTACCCCTGAATTTGGTTTGCAGTTTGATACTCAGGGAAGGATGTATTCCATAGATATCCTTTCCGTGTAAAACACTAACATCTTTGAGATATTCACCTGCCAACTAACTTCAATTCTGTTTTCACTATGCATTCTTCAATGAAAGCTAGCTTATTTTTCCATATAGTAATGCAGTTAGAATTCTCAGAACTTTCTTCTATCCTTTTTTTTAACTCCTCATATTATGTTCAGATGATCATACTGTCAAGGTTTGTGTACATTACTGAAAATTTGTATTGTATAAAGCTTTTTTGCATTACAAGGCTGTACAGGGTCATTTTGACAGTAACTGGTATATTCCTTTGCATCTTATGTTGCATTGCCAATTTCTAGTGTATCCAGTTTGGAAGTATAATATACTCTAATTAAAAAGAAAAAAGGTTGGCTATACTCTTGTTTCTTTTTCTTTCTTGGGTGCTATCCTTGGCTACGTGTTAGTCTCAGGGTTCTGTTTGTCTTGCTTTGTTCTGATTTTCGCTTTTTCAGTGTATTTTTAAAAAGTTTAGGAAATGTCCACTACTAATTATATACTATTGCAAAATGCAAGTTTTGAAGAGCCATGGTCATAATGCAAACCATTACTATGTAAATCATTCCTGGCCATGAAGGTTGAGAGCATATCCATCAGTCAGTCCAGCTGCAGGCTGGCTCCTTCCTTAAAATACTTCATGACTTTTTCAAAGTGCTCACCAGCCTTATGCTCTCCTGCTTAATATCAT
The DNA here is from genome assembly GCF_048564905.1 of Vicugna pacos. Lineage (NCBI taxonomy): Eukaryota > Metazoa > Chordata > Mammalia > Artiodactyla > Camelidae > Vicugna > Vicugna pacos. Next base: position 18,232,111 of record NC_132988.1, read on the forward strand.
TTTATTCACTCCATCACCATAGAAGGGGAGCAGGGAATAGATGAGTAATTCCATTTGTCTTAATGAAGTTTGGCAACTGTGCGATTTTAATGAGGGGGGAAATGGTATGTTTTACAAGCTAAGTAATCATCTATCCAAATGCAGTAAGAGTTCACCATTCAGAGGAAGGTGCCAGAGAAAGAAACTGAGGCAGAGAGAGAGAAATCAATTAAAAAAACTTTTTTGTGTTTTTTTGCGGGGGGAGGGAAGTAATTAGGTTTGTTTGTTTGTTTATTTATTTATTTATTTATTTATTTATTTATTTAATGCAGGTACTGGGGATTGAACCCAGGACCTCATGCATGCTAAGTACCTCTGAGTTATACCCTCCCCACTAAATCAGTTTTAAAGTTCTGTCCATCAGAGAACTTCCCCAGGAATTCTTGATTTGGTGAAAAATAGAAAGCAGCAAAAGAGAACGTTTTGGTTCACATCTTGCATTATATGTATTCACGTTATTATTCACATTCACATTATACGTAGAACGTCCTTGGGACGTTGCAAGAAATTATGAACCGCTTCACTCTAACATTTAAAAAGATCAACTTGACTTTTTATAAAATGACGTTGACATAGGAGCAGCCCCTTTGAAAGTGGACGGTGACTATTCAGACACCATTCTCCCCTTTGTGTTTTCATCCAATAACTATCTTCAGGTGATTGACTCGAGTTCTCCCACCTGATTCAAATACTCAGGTTGTTTGCGGGTGGCTAGTATTTATTGAAAACATTAAAAAAAGTCAGGCTTCTTTATTTTTTGCATAGCTTCTCATTTGGTATAGAGTTTTCTCCTTCAATTCCATACCCACCTCACATTTTCCTTTTGGTTGAGAAAAGCCAGAAATAGAAATTAATCATCAGATTGGTACTTGTTTCCCCTGTTAATGGGCCTCCAGTGACTTTGAGGAGTGGCTGGGACGGGAGCCGTCCGTGACAGAGCAGACCCCATCCTCCTCCATCTTCACTACCTAGAGGGCACTGCAGTGTGGACCTGGCCATCTCCAAGCCAGCCATGGGGCCCCTGTTTGAATTCAATCCAAGATCATGCATACTTTTCCTACTGTTGTGTTAAATAAACAGATTGTAAGCTTAAGACTCGAGGACATGTTTTCTATAATGTGTCTACAGCTGATTGGCCCATTTGGTGTACATTAGAAACCGTCCCTGACCATTTCCTAGAGTTGCAGTGCTGGTCACAGGAGAGCAAGGAGAAATATCAAGATTTGATGAGCATTGGTATCTCCTTACCCACAGCCAGAAGCATCACATTAGATCTCTTGCTTGGCCAAGGTCATGTGGGGGCTCACAAAGGCTTTGAAGGGCATGACTCTTTCTTTGCCAAAACACAGAATCAAGTCACCTCGATGCTTTCAGACCTTGGGGAGGAGCTCATACAAAAGGGGAGGGAGGGACAGAAGGGGATGACAGCTGAGTGATTTCGTCTGTTTGAAGTGGGACATAAGGGATCGGGGGCTCATACAAAATAAACAAACTTTCATCGGAGAATGTAAAACTAGACTTCTCCCCAACAGTGCCTTAGAACCTGTGAGCAAAATCACAAGATCGAAGAATGCTCTTGGGATTCAGATCCCAATTCAAGGAGCCATCAACCACAGATAGTCCGGAGACCCCAGCCAACACTCTTCCTTACGCGTCTGTCTCAAAACAGAAGACTCACACAAAACGAGGTTCATTTTGCAAGTAACTCCAACTCACTAAGAAAGCAAATGCCCATAAAGCTGGCCCTGGGGTAAGTAAGTGTGGTGACTCTGGGACCGCGGGGCCCGTCCTTCCCTTGACCGCAGTCTGCACGGTCTCGGGTTAGTGACCAGGACAGCTTCTGTACGGGATAGCAGTTCTCCTATGCAGCATCCTTTCTTGATAGCTGGATCTGTAAAATAGACAAATGCAAGTCCCGCTCATGTTGGTAGGAGTGGCAAAGGAGAAAAGGAAAAGCCATTGTTGTATCTCCTGGGGATTCCTTTTTGATAGAGTTAAGGAATGTATTAGCTAATTCGTTCTTAGTTTTCAACAGACTTACAGAACTGAAACAGAGAATCCACCTCAATTAACAATTTGAAATTATTGTCCCCCATGGCAGTCCCTACAGGTGGCTTTCTACTCTATTTAGTAAGAATATCTGGGTGACAGATAACATTTTTCCACCACAAAAGACATTACCATGGAGTCAGATCACCTGAGCTTAAAGTCTGACTCAGAAGCATCTTATGAGAAGAAGGACTGAACTATACAATCTCAAAGACCCCTTCCCACCCTAGCAGATAACATGTAATACACGACGACTCCATGACTCTTTCCAAACAAGCAAGTCAGCTTTTTGAAACAAGAGTGGTCCCAAAGCAGAATCCTGGCAAGGCAGTTATAGCAAAAATGGCACCTCAAAATTTTCAAGTCACGACAGACCTAAGAGAGAAAAAAAAAAAAATGGCTGAAAATATTTGTTTGCCCACTTCAGAGTTTGGGAGATCTAAAATTTGTCTCTTTTGATTAAACACTAAGTCACCATGCTTGGATTGCCTGCAGTCATCTTAAGAGTGGCTTAAATGTATTTTACCAAACTGTGGGTACTTAATCTGGTTAGATGAGTTAGGAGGTAGCCAGGTGGGGCAGGAAAGGTTTTGCCTTTTCCATCTTCATCTCTCTGACTGTGCCCCCTCCTTTTCCCACCACCTGACTGCTTCCAGCCTTCTCCAGGTGACTGATGCAATTTTGACTGCTAAGCTCTCTGCCCACCATGTTTCAAATGTTTTCTGGAGAAAAGCAAAAGGTTTCTTTTAACAGGTAATGAAGGGTAGGCTATAGCTCAGTGGTAGAGCATATGCTTCGCGTGCACACGGTGCTGGGTTCAATCCCCAGTACCTCCATTAAAACACACACACACACACACACACATAAATAAATAAGTCCTTAAAAAGAAACAGGTAATGAAAGACACTTTAGTTTTAATACAGTACAAGAATATACTAAATATTGTTATTTTGCTGCTTGTTTAGAAAGACTCTCAGCCCGTGAACTCTGAGCACATTAGGAAAGCTCTCAGGCACTTCCATTGGATGGAAGGGCTCCTCCTGTTTTACAAAAACACAGGGAAATAACTGATCTATCTCCATCATCAGACAAATGGGGCCAAAAGAGCAAACACTGGGCTGGGACCAGGGAAATTTATCTAGCCATCCTCCAGCCTGAATTCCAGAATGATGTCTTTCCAATCTCAAAGGTTTCTAGATAGGAGACACCACCAACTGGCTTCAGTGTTCTCTTATTTTTATTTTAACAGTAATTCCTAATTAGCAGTCCACACACTTCTCAGTGTGTATAATAAAGGATCACCAAGCCCCTGTCCCATTATGTCCCACTTCAAATAGAATATGTGCTAGAACATTCTCCATGCAATGGGTTCAATCACCATTTGTAGTCTCTCTCTTGCTCTCGCTCTCTCTTTTGTCTATTTTCTGGGTTCCTCTAAAAGGCTGAACCCTGAGATTTATTTTGGGAAGCAATTCCGAAGCAAAAGTGGGAAACTAGAAAGAGTGAAGCAAGTAAGAGTAAGAGGGGGAAGCCAATCCCAGGGGACACGGGCGAGCTAGTCATTGCTGTGAACAACTGGGATGGAGTCCTTCTGGGCACCCTCATGAGGAGCAGTGTGAAGGTGTCTGAGAACTGAGAACCCAAGGGAGAGAAGAAGGAAGAGGCTGGGGTAGCCACAGAGAGTGTTAACTCCCTCACTTTTCCAGCTTTGCCCAGGATTTGCAGCAGCTAAGTTGACTTCCCCAGGCAGCCATGGAGGTGGCAAAGAAGCCAACGGTGCAGAAAGCAAGAGATGTTTGGTGAAGCTGAGGGGAGGTGCTGTCCCCTGACCAGAGCTGGTTGCTACAGCAAAGACTAGAGTAAGAAGGTAAGTTTGGGAGATGCAGAACAATTGGTATCCGATAAAATGATATTTGGCATGAATGTTGCTGTCACTTTAGCCTCCAAGCCAATGTGGGCTACACATCCAACCCAGTAGGTCAGCTTGTAGCTCTTCTCCTTCCCCTCAGTGGGAGGTGGGCAGAGACAAGGCAGTGATGGGTCCTGATGCTAAGGAAGGAAAGAGGTGGCACAGGAGAAGCAGGTAAAGAAAGGCTCTCCCCTCGATGTGGCAGAGTCTCTTTACAGTCCTCCCTTCTTTGATTTCTCTAATGGGATTGAGCCCTTCTAGAACTCGATTAAAGGGAAGTCACTTGACAGGGACATAGGCTGCCTCCCACCTCAGAGAGCCTCCTTTTCCAGGGAAAGCCACACGAGAGCCCAAATGAGACCGGGTCAAGGAACCATCCCCCAGGCTTCTGTGGCCAGCCTCAAGCTCAGGCTAAAGGCATCCTGGTGGCTCTCATTCGTCCCAGCTTACCACAAACGGGGTAAGACTAAGGGGTGGGCAGCCATTTAGGCTCATCTAGGAATAAAGACATTACATTTACCTGGCATCTTCTTTGTACTTGTGTCTCCCACAGGAACCTGGAGCTGAACAGGGAGTTACCTGTCTTCATGGAAAACAGCCGATTGAAAATTTAAGTGTTCAGGATATTCCACCTGTTTCTTTCCGTCTCTAATCCACAACAAGCAGTTCTTCTACTAACGGAAGATTGGACTAAGCCTGGACTGATAGATGGTTGCACAGAACATATCTACAAAGAATGCATAGAGCACATGCACCACATGGCTATAAATGTACCAGACCTGCGTTTGTGTGAGAGCATCCAGAAGGAAGACCATAAATTCTTATTATTCTGGGATTCACAACATTAAAGGATAATATTTTTCATTTTTCCTCTGTGCTGCTGAAAATAAATACAGGTTGATGAAAGAGTAACATATGAAAAGAATAATTAAGGGTCAAAGAAATCTCATTAATTAGAATATCCCCTTGCCCGTCTTTTCTACAATTAAATAAACGGGCATAGAAATGGGTCATCATCATACTATCAGTCAGAACCCCATCTCTTTATGCCATCAGACAATAGACAAAATAGCAGCAATAAGTGAGTATTCGGGAGTCTTGGTTACACAGAGAGGCCACGTGTCTGTTTAAATGGGCTGAATAATAATTTCCTGCCAATGAAGGGCTTTACAATTTGGCTTGTCTGCCTGTGAGGGAGGCTAAATTGTACATGTGTATGATTTTGTATCACAGGATCCTGTCTTTAAGAAAAGGTTGGACGGGTTCAGGGTGGAGTGGCCATAGGCAGGATCCTGTCTTTCAATATCAGCTTCTCTCCTTACCCATAACCCACTGCCTCCCTCATTCTTATTCTCTGCACCTGTTCTCCACAACCCAAAGTTTCCACCCCCACTGCCGTGTTCGAAAGCAAGTCCAAGCCTATCCAACTCATGACTTCTCCCTCCAACCCCCAGGCTCCCCTTTCACTCTCTCCTTTTCATTCATTTAATGAGCAACAAATATGTGGAAAGCCATGCGCGGGCAGCTGGTGAGAAATGGAGACAAATAAGACACATTTCCTAGCTTTTAAGAAGTTTACCAACAAAGAAATGTGTGTTTGAGCAAATGCATTACAATACCAGGGGAAAAATACATATAAATTGCTGTGGAAATATTGAATAAAGAGTGACGACTTCCAACGGGGGTGACAGGAGGCTTTATGGGCGATGTAACAAGCCAACTGTAGTCGACAGGACGAGTAGGATTCTCAGAGGCAGGGAAAGTGGGGAGGGCACTCCAGATTGGGAGAACAGCTTGAGGAAAAGCAAGAAGGTGAGAAATTGCATGGTGGGTTCTGTTGTGCTAGAAGATTCTAATGAAACCAAACAAAGCCAGCTTGTGTAGGGCTTCCAATCCCTCGTGAAGGAGCCTGCACATCTAAACAGCTCTCTAGTTAATAAGAGCTAAGAAGAAATTCTGAGGAGGGGAATGGCATGATCTGACCTCTGTTTTAGGAAGATGTTTCTGACAGCTACAAAAGGAGGACTCAAAAGACAAGAAAGGCAGAGGGAGGTGGGATGTGCAAATATCCCAAGCCGAAGTCACCATCTGCCCCTTAATCCTGTGTTCTTTAGACCAATAAGGGCACACCCATCCTCCAAGTTACTCGAGCCACAAAACTTGGGGTCAACTTGGCCCCCTTCAATCCCTCCTCTTCCTCTCTCTTCCTCCTTCCTTTGGAGGAAGCTAATCAATCCATCCATGTCCTGCTTATTTTATCTGCCAAGTATTTTATGAATCTGTCCTCTTCCCCTCTTAACATCTCGGTGCCGGTCCTCGGCATCCTTGCCAGGTATCTTGCAATAATTTCCTCTCTGAATGGGACACATCCTTGTGTTGAAAAGGCCGTGAAAAATTTATTCCAGAGCTCAGAAGAAATATCACGATCAGACTTGTAGACACAAAGGTGATGTCTGGAGCCAGCAGGGAGGGTGATAACACCAAGAGCAACAAAACAAAGTCACCAAAGACAGCACCTTGGGAGATGCCAACTGTACTGGAGAAGGAGGAGGAGGCAACACAGGAGACAGGGAAGAAAGCATCAGAGGAGTCATGGACAAGCACGCCAGTCAGAGGAGCCACAGTTAGAGCACTTCCTGTGAAACTGTGCTGGGGGATGAGGTGGGTGAGGCTGAATCACCCAGCTTTTACCAATTTCATGGTCCCTGGTGATCTTTCAGGATGCAATGTCAGTGACAAGTGGGGGATGGAAACCAAATTCCAGTAGGTTAAAGAATGAATCGATCATAAAAAGCTGGTTACAAGGAGAAAACTCCACTTTCGTATTAAGTATGATAATGAAATTAAAAATAATCACGCATACCCCCCGCTCGCCCAAGATGACGACTTCCCCTTCCCACTCAGGGAAATCTAACAGTTCCCGCTCCCTCGTCCACATTCCTTTGAAGAGGAAAAGAGGAAGCTGCTGTCCTTACAATCCCAGCCACGCTCCAAACCAACCCCCCACATCATTTCCGGTATAATTAACCCTTTGAAGTGCATTCGGTCTGTCTTTACACCATCCCTGCTCTTGCTGGCTGCCCGGACCAGCTTCTGTCAGCCAAAGACATCTGCAGGGAACAGGCTGCACAGATACAATTTAGGAGCACTTCTCCTAAACACAAGAGCTTAGAGAACTGCAAATAAATAAGTAAATAAATACTCAAGGGATGGAAAGTCACCCCCCCCCACCCCTCTCCTGTGGCCAGAATTATAAAATAAGGGCTCCAGTGTGGAAAGACGAAGGCTTAGCAGGGAATATGAGAGGCTTCCGGAAAAGCGTGATGGAGATGGCCAGAGAGGACAGACTCAGTCACCAAATTCCACAAGATTAGAACTTGAAGATCTTGAAGCTTAAAAGAGGTTTTTGGAGTCCTGGTCTCATGCTACCCTGACCATCACATTCTGATGTGTCACAAACCCCACCTTCGTGGAGAGCAGTGGATCGCAGACCCTTCGGGGCGGCACAGCACTTCAGCCCGGGAGAAAGAGCCGCACGCCAGTGATCCTGCCCCTGCCTCCTGCCACTTTCCCACCGGAAAAAAGCAACCCTCATCAGACATAATGGAAAAGAGGGTCTGGGGAGCTAGACAGGAAATAATCTGTTTCTTATTAAGCATCATGAGAAAATGATTCATTCCTGCCTGAGACACAAATGTAAACATTATCATATTGGAAGCGTCGATTCCGAAGGAGACCATCTGGCAGGGCCTCGCGGCCCGCACTTTGATGGGCAGAGTGTATGTGTGACCGTGGCGGCTCTTGCGTGAAAGCAGTGAGCCTGGAGGAGGAGGCAAGGTAAGGGTTTTGAGGGGACGACCTGGCAGTCAGGCCATCTGCTAGGTACCTGTCACACATTCCTCTAGAGGTGGGCCCGCTTTTACAAATGCTGTTACAGGAAAACCTGAAGTTTCAAAAACAAGGAGTGGTTACTATTTCAGAATCTCTCCCTTTAAAACTGGATTCTCTCCTTGGGCACCAAATTCCAGAAAAGCGTTTACCTACAAATGTATGGAGCATTCATTGCTCAACATGAACAGTTTTTGGCAGGGGAAGATGAAGGAAAATGGAGGACACGAAAAGAGTTAGGAGCCACAGTCAATGATAGATTAACCAGAAACTGAAAACACAGCATCTTAAAAATATGAAGTGAATGTATGGTTCTTTTTTGGTAGAACACAAGTTTAAAAATCTCGCATTGTCATTTTTTTTCCCCCCAGAAAGGCAGAAGCATCTGGAATTTGGAAAACACTGCCCTCTCTGGAGTCAGAGAGAGAGCACTGGTTACACACGAAGCGGAGAAGACGTCGCATTTCAGAAAAGAGGGAACACTGATGACAATTTGAAGAAACACCAGACACCCTCGCGGACCAACGTGAACCGTTTTCACCTGGTGGCCCAACTTCTTCAAAAGACTCTGAAATTCATTTTGTTTGCATCGTCTGCCCTCACTTGCTCCAAGATGCTATTGTGGTCGACTATCAGTGCTGTGTTGGAGCCTTTCCCAAATCTCTTTCCTCTGTGTCACACATCAACGCCAATGGGCGGTCCTAGAGAATCCGAGGAACAACTCCTCCGTCTAGAATAGCAGAGGTCAGCAGAGCCTGACCCAGGTCGGCTTCCAGTACCTGAGAATTCATTCCCACCTTGGTCCTAACCCAAGATGACCAGGCATCCACCTACCGAAGGTCAGTCAAGGGCCACATTACACGTCAAAACAGTATCAGCAGGATATACCGCATTCCTGCTTACTCAGGCACGTCTCAAATTCTAGAGAGAAAGCCAGCATCTATCAACAAGGAGCCCGTGTCCGTTGGAGGCGTTGGGGCTGCAGCTACTCAAGCCCTAATTACTGCTGAGGTAGGAGAGTAAGTGATGCAGATTATCCAGGCTGCATGTGCTCACTGTCTCTTCGTTTCAAACACTTCCTTGTGTGTATTAGAAGTGGAAGAAACAGCCCTCATGCAACCCAAATCTCCCAGGAGAATCTGGACCCTCTCAATGTTAACTTCTCTATGCCTCATACTTTTAAATTAAACATCTAATAACCATTGTTAGTACTTTTTAAAAGGTAAGACATGCATATGATAAATAAAAACCGACCCAATGATTATGTTTCAGGAGGAATAACAATTTTGTTGGCATCTTCTCCTTTTGTTTGCTCAAAGATGCTCTTTTGGGTCGAGACTTTTCCAGATCTCTCTCCTCTATGCCACATATGAGCTCCGATGGGTGGACGGAGAGAATCTGTGGAATGAATTCTTCAGTCTAGAATAGTAAGTTTCTGGGCGGTGGGTGGGTAGGGCGGTTGGCAGAGCTTCATACACCAGACCTTAAGCCAAGGGTCTTGACCTGCTATAAGCTTGGTCACTGTGCAGCCATCTCTGTCCAAACTCATGACAGTTTACTTGGTGACAAATTAGATTACAGAAATGAGGGAACAAACTATTTACCTATGCTTCTTCTAAGCCATTAGTCATACAAAGGAATATCTGTAGGTAGGCGAAGGAGGAGTAAAAGAGAGAGAAGGAGAGTTAAAGAGAAATGAGGGGAATTTGGAGCATCTAATTTCATTTCCTCATTATAGAAAAGAAGTGGCTGTGGCCTGGACAGGCTGGGGGAAGGTGGACAGGGGAGACAGAGACAGCATGAAACAAAGATACTTGCTTAATAATTTAACAAATAATAATGGTTTCTATAGCTCATATTAACCCAAGGCAGTCTTATGGTTCAGTTTCAGCATCAAATCACAGAAAAAATAGTCCCACTGGAAAAAAAATATAATTAACAGCAACTCAGATCTTAGCCTCTTCATAAAACACCAAAGACGGGAGTACATCCTTGATGTATATCCAGAGAGCGTCTTAGGATAGTTTCCGCACCTCCCTGGCAATGAATTCCTCCACACCTTACTCCTTTCTCTCTCTCCAGAACTCCTTCCCCCCGGGTGCTCCCTTTTCTCTCCTTCTTAGAACTTTATTACATAGATCAAGTTAACCTTCCTGGTTTTCTCCTCACCACCTCATATCCTAGAACTGAAGACTTGAGCCCTCAGATTGAAAGAGCCTATGGGAGGAGGCAGGAAGGAGGGATAAATTAGGAGTCTGAGATTAGCAGATACTAACTGCTATATATGAAATAGATGAACAACAAGGACCTCCTGTACAGCACAGGGAACTATATTCAATATCTTGTAATAACCTACAATGAAAAAGAATATGAAAAAGAACATATGTGTATAACTGAATCACTATGCTGTACAACAGAAACTAACACACTATAAATCAATTGTACTTCAATTAAAAAAAAAAAAGACTGTTAGTACCAAGAAGAATAAACTTAAAAAGTAAACTCACACATAGAGATATCATAATAAAACTCCAGAACATCATGGTGAAAAATACAATTCTAAAAGATAGACTCTACAAAGGGATGAGAATCAGATCAACCACAGAAGTTTCCAGAAAATAATGCAACAATAGCTTAGAAATGCTCAGGAAAAACAAATTTGAACTTGGCATTCCATAAGAAGCCAAACTAACACGGAGAGAGGTCAAAATAACTCTCAGACATACAAGCCCTCAGGAAAATTTATTATCCACAGACACTTACTGATGGAGAAAGGAGAAGAACAAAGGAAAACCTACCAGAGGATGTACTCCAGCAAGAGGAAAAATGAGTCCAAAAGGTAATCAAAGGGCAAGAGAAACTATATTTATGTTTCATTTTTGTAATTAAAAAGAAACTTTTGAAAAGGTTGGGGAGAAAGAAAAATAGCAAATACAATTTAATTCTTTACTTTTATTCCCATTCCATTTTACCTTTGCATAATACGTCATTACAAGTTACAAAATGCTTTCAGATAAACTGTCAGTAGCCATAGTCACAGGACCTACAAAAATATGTTTTAAGAGGGACCATATTGACCTAAATGTCCATCAACAGATAAAGAAGCTGTGGTATATTTACACATTGGAATACTATTCAGCTATAAAAAAAACAATGCTGTTTTCAGCAACATGGATGGACCTGGAGATCATCACTGTAAGTGAAGTAAGCCAGCAAGAGAAAGAAAAATACCATATAATATTACTTATCTGTAAAATCAAAAAAAAAAACAAACCAAACAAACCCCAAAAAACTTCACAAATGAACTTACTTACAAAACAGAGACAGACTCACAGACATAGAAAACAAATTTATGGTTACTAGCAGGGGAAGGGGGTGGGAAGGGATAAATTGGGAGTTTGAGATTTGCAGATACTAACTACTATGTATAAAATAAACAACAAGTTTCTACTGTATAGCACAGGGAACTATATTCAATATCTTATAGTAACTTATTAAAAAAAAGAGTATGAAAAGAAATATATGTATGTCTGTATGACTGAAACATTATGCTGTACACCGGAAACTGACACAACATGGCAAGCTGACTATACTTCAACAAAACAAAAATGTTTTAAAAAGAGGGACCATGTTGAAACAAATAATACTTTCAATAAAATCTGGAAATGCCCTCCCTGAGTGTAGGAATGTCCTTCTTGTCATGGAAGCTGGCTGCCTTGCACCATCATCATGATTGGGCTGAGAAGGGGTGATGGACGTCAGCTTTAGCAAACTGTTTTTCTTACTCTGCCTACCAAGGTGGACGACACTATGAATTGGTAGAGAAGGAGCTGAATAGAAGAACTATACAACTTCAGACCAGCTGATGGACTGAAAAGTGACTCATTAGCTGCCCAGGCTAGGACAGCTGTGGACTAGAGGCCTCTGGCTGCCAGGATGTAGCCAGAGAGACCCACTCTGTGTAAGAGGTCTGCAAAGGAATGATCTAAGGCCCCACAAAGGCTTCCATGGAGTGGTCTATGGTACGATCGCCTCGGATGATACACGCCATGAATTTAGGACTTGGAATCTCCCCCTTGATCTATTTTATGCCATCCCGGTATGTGTCAGAAAAAGATCAGCTGCCAAAAAGCAAAGATCTTCCTGTTTCTAAAAATAAAATGCTGGCAACACTTCAGGCCCCTATGCCAAGACCAGGCCCTTCCCAGGATAAACAATAGGTGGCCAAGCTGATCAGAGGCAGGCACTGGGCCTTGCAGGGGGCCTAGGCCCAGCCTGGAATGTCTAGGTCAGGGCATGTGCAGCTGGAAAGCTAGAAGCCAGAGATGGCCCTCCTCCACAGCAGATGGGGGGCAGTTCCCGTCCCCCGAAGCCAGGGGCCGGGTGTGACAGTGTCCGGTTACACCAGCAACCTTGACGAAGCTGAGGTCACAGAGCTCCCACCCACCCCCCGCCCCCAGAGCCCCAGGGTGCGTGGTGACAGACCTAGGGCTTTGTGAGCTCCTGTCCAGAGAAAGTTCCCTGGGAAGGAGAGTTCCATAAGCATCTGTTTGCATCTGCTACTCAGGGCTGAGGCCATCACCTGTCAAAACCTATCATCCCCGCTGAGAGCCCTCACCTGCCAGACACCAGCCCCACAGCCCACCTTAGTGTGTGAATGCTGTAATAACAGTCGTCTTTCCCACTCTAATTGCCTCCTGACTCGTCAAATGCTTCTTCAGCACTTGTTCCAGCCACTGTCATTAGGGTTCAAATCTTCCCTAGACCAGAAGCATGGCTTTGTGCTGGTTTAGGGGGTTAAAAGGGCTAAGAGGGGGTTAGGGGAGGAGAGGGACTAAATATAGCAAATATTTGCCAGCATAATCACTCCATAAACATGCTTCAGTGGGACAGAGTGTAGGGCCGACCCAGATGACGGATGTCACTCACCCGAGTGTCACATCATAAATAAAACTGAATGAGCCCATTTTCCTGCAGACCCAGAATGACGCCTGTTCACACTATAAATATTTATGTAGTCATGGTCCTTAAAAGACTTTATTTTTCCAGGTAAGTAGACTTTAATGAAAAAGTTAAGCAGAGCTTTTCCTGCAATTATGGAAGAGTTGCTGTAGCTCGTCCACGGGCACTCCATGGGGAGGAAAAGAAAAAAAAAAGAAAGAAAAAAGGGAAGAATAAGGCTCCCTTCCAGGAGGCTGCTCCATGGAGATCTCATTTATGCCCGTCAAGGTTCATTCTCATTCAAGAAGTGACAGCCTTCAAGGGTGGGGAAGCGAAAACCAGAACAGCATCAGTCCCGCTCAGTTCAGGCCCCTGTAATGAAGGGAGCATGAGCAGATCCCAGTCACCCAAGGTCAGACCCCTCCCACCACCTCTTCGAGAAGAGACATCCTCCTTCGGGCTCTCAGCTCTCTCAGCCTGCCTCTTAGGAACAGAAAAAATTGTACCCCTCGCCCCACTACTACGCTCACTGGAAAGGAATTCTCAGAATGTAAGGATGTGAGCCTGGGTGTCTCGGTGTTTATGTAAAGTCCACCATTCCTGCTTCTTATCGACTCCTTCTGATTCCATCAGCCAGGGCACCTCAGAAACCCCGCCAGAACCTGACCTGCTTTTCCTGCGCTCTTCTGGCACCCTCCGCCAAGAGCAAACCCGCCCCCGGCTCCTGGCAGCACTCCCTGGAGCTCCCAAGCCACCGTCTCTACAACAATACGGGTGAATTTTCATGTCACTTTGTAGTTTACTCATCTTGAGACAGGCTGGGACCTCAGACCCGGGACCCTGGGCTGCAATGCTTGCACCTGACTGAACAATAGAATACAAAAAGAACTATAAAGGACAAAAAAGTAACTCTGTGTATGCGTAGCTGGGGCGAATAATGAACAAGATACAAAAAGACCAGAAGCCCAACTGCCATTTCTGAGGTGTTGGGAGCAAAAGCAGGGTACCGCAGCAGAAGCAGGTACTGCCCATGATCCCTGCACACAGCACCTCCAAGGGGGTAGGCAGACCACCTCAGCCACCCCTCCAGCCAGACCCCTGGACCCACCCCTACTTGCACCCCATTGAAGGGACTAGCACCCCCCCCCCAGGTAGTGAGCAAGGAAACCTGGTACTTGTTTTTTCTCCCTCATTTTCATCATGAGTCCTGACAAAGCGTTGGCTGAATTTCTCATCTGGCTTCTTATCAATTTCTAGAATCCTGGTTGGTAACAATCTCTTCAACGTATAAAAACCTTCATCCAAGTCCATCAAGGGGGGGCTTTCCCAAGGATGGCCTTCTGCCCAGGCTCCCTTCCCTTCCAAACCTCAGGGTGGCCCCCACTAGGTCAACCTGAACCGGCCTCGGTGGGAAAAGCCAATGATCTTTGGGCTCTAGCCTCCGGAAGTCTTGTTCCACGAGGAACAAGAGTCTCTGGTTTTGGGCAGTGAGTCACAGGCTGCCTTGACCGGCCTATCTGGGGAGGCCTGGGGCTGCCATGTATGGGCCTTGCTCGGTGCCACCCACCTCTCCATGTCAGTTGGAGCTCTTTGCCAGGGCAGCCTGACTCATAAAACTCGGCACATTCCTGAGGCGTTGGATAGCATTTCCTTGTTATTACTTTGCTTTTGTTTTATGCCGCACCTGGTTTCATTTTAAAAATCCAAATAAAATCTCATGGTTAGGGTTTGGGTCGGGTGGGGGGATAGGAAGGAAAGAAAAAGAGAAAGAAACGAGTAAAGTCTATGTTGGGGAAGGAAGAAGGGGCTGGAACTCCTCAAATAGGCAAGACCCAGAACCGCAGAGTGAAAGGCAGGAGAGAGAGAGGAGGAGGTGCTACAACTGAACTAAGTTTGATCGTCCTTTTTCCGTATGTGATAAAGCCCTTGATGCCTAAGTCTCCGCCCCAATTTAGGCGCAGTTCCGAGTTAGTCCTTTACTCATAAGCCATGTGATCTTCCCTAAAGCCCTACACTTTGTCTCCTCCATAAACCGACAGGCTTATTTTTCATGAATTCCAAGGAACTTTCCACTTAGAACCCTGTGATTCTACAAACCTATCTATTCCCTTTTTTTCTTGGACCACAAACCCCAACCCGTGTGTAAGAGGACATTTTCCCCCAAACTAACGTTTGGTTTTTGTCTTTGGTGGGGAGAGGAATGGGGGCCAGCAAGGGAGAAGGTGTAGACCCAACCATATAAATGTTGCTGGTCAAACTGAATTTCTGTGGCCAGGTTATTTTGTAAAATCATCTGTAAAGCTGTTAACATTGCTTTTAGAATTAAAACAGTATTTTTTTTGTTTGTTTTTTTAAATAATATTCTAATAATCTGTGCTTTGTATATAGAAAAAACACAGAAAAAGAAAGAATGAATGATGCTAATTAACAGAACTGTATTTCCTTGTAGTTGTAAAGTATATTAATTGCAAATTGAGATCAGGACGGTTAGGTATTGACTGAGACCTTCAACCGAGGCCTTTACTTCCCTGTGGCCGAGATTCTCTCCGTGAGGCTGGCCAGGGCAAAAATCCTGGAGGTCCCTGAGTGGCTCCAAAGCTGCAGTTTCAATGCACGGTTTGGCGAGCTTAATGGAAACCATACGAAGGGATCCCGGGACTCAGACCAGATGGCTTCCCGGGAATGCATTTAGCCTAACCTGGGCTAAAGAACAAAAATAACCACCAGGAGGTTCGGGGAGGAGGAGGAAGTAGGGGTGGTGGTGCGACTTTTAATTATCTTTTCTACTTAACAAATCTTGTAGAGAAGGACGGTTTGGTAAACGGGAGTAAATGGGGCATTGGGCAGGGCGGGAGGTGCAGAGGAAGAGGGGTAGGAGGCAGCTACTTCCGTAACCACACGAGGTTCGGCCTCCCCTGGTGGGACAACAGGGGTGGGGGCCCTCGGCGCCCGGGAGGTTGGCGGTGCCTCCCCGTGCCGAGGTCCCCGCGCCTTCCCTCGACCGCGCTCCGCACAGGCGTGGGCGGCCGGTGCTGGGCAGCGGGGGAAAGAGGCGGGCCGAGTAGGTAGTGGGGGTGCAAGGGGAGGAGGGTCGTAGAGGTGGAGGAGGAGCAGAAGCAGGCGGCCGACCGCGAAAGCGGGGGTGGAGGATGGTGCAGGGAGAGAGGGGAGGCGAGCAACGGGGAGGAGCGGAGAGAGAGGAAGATCTCGACGGGGAGGGGCCCAGACGTGGGCAGGGCGAGGCGTGGGCGGGGCCTGGGAGTGGGAGGGGTGGGGCGCCGGCGGGGGCTCGGGGGCGCGAGGCCCCTCTGCAGAGGGCCGGGGCCAGAAAGGCCGCGACTCGCCCCACCCCCAGGCTCCTACCCCCGCTACGACGCGGGCCGGCCCTACCCGCCCGACGGCGGCCGCCAGTTTGCTTCCCGGCGGCGCCTTGCGCGGAGGGAAACCTGGCGGTGCAAGGCTGCGGCTCTGCCGGCGACTGCTCTGAATGCAGAAGAGCCTTTCTCACGCCCCTGAGCCCTTCCCCGCCCGGGACGCCCAGATGGACGGGTCTGGCTCGTTGGACGCTGCAGCCCACCGCTGTCGGGGCCACAGCACCATTTCTGTGGTTCTTGCAGAGAAATGTGGTTTCAAGTATTTATTTTAAACGAAAATTTAATAATGATTATAGCGATACTTTTGTCCCTTCTTCCAATTTAAGAGCGAGGGTAAAAAATTGAGGGATGAAGGCGTTTGAAGCCCAGGGAAGTGCCCAAGAAAGCCAGCCTGCCCAGGCCCGGAAGCAGGCGTTTTCATACCTTCAAGTCGTTAAGCAAGCTCTGGGCCTCCAGCTTTGTGGCTTCGTTTTCCAACTCAGCAAAATGATGGGGACGGTCCTCCCAGACTGTAAACAGAGTATTGATCAGCTTCTGAGTCTTCTGATGAGCTGATCTTGCTTGTAGAATTACATGGTTTCTGAAGCTGGAGGAAAATGGCCTGGTTGTCAGCACTCGCCCATCCCCTAAGGTTATTCTTTTTTGCACAGAATTGGGAATCAAATTGCCATTTAATAGCAGGACTTGGGATTGGTCCTGCATTTTCTTCCATCTCCTTCAACATGCCTGTTTCATATATTGTGTGTCTGTGAGGAAGGCCAGATCATTATTGAGGAGAGGGGAAAAAAGGCAAGAAACTTCTTGGAAATCAATAACCAATAACCATTCACTGCTTGTCTACTGCCCGGTAATCATCCTTCAGAGGTAAGATTCTTTCCCCCGTCTTCCCTTACCACCCCTTTGGGCCAGGCATTCCTGTGCATGGATTTCTCTGCTTCCCAGTTTTCCATCATGAACTTATTAAAGATAGGACCCCAAAATATAAATATTTAGAAGGTGCTTACCAATGTCATTAGACACCAAGCAAATACTTTTTAAAGTGAGAATGTCATTAGTGATGGTTGAAAATTTCATTCAATCCCTCCCTGTTGCTGATGCAGGAATTTGCACATTTTACATCTCAATGCTTGTTCCTCTTTCCCCAAATACAGTGCCTATTTTAAAAAATGAAGATTTTTGCCTTGTCCGAAAATTAAAAGTCATGATTTATTTTTCAGTTGGACTTCCAGGCTCAAGGTTTCCCAAACAAGTACCCCATATTAATTGTGTGGCTTGTGCCTGTGTGTGTGTGTGTGTGTGTGTGTGTGTGTGCGCACGCGCTTTTAGCCTGTTGTTGCACCGTAAAAACATTAGCAGGATGTAATGTCATTAATTTGTTGACTTAAAAGAGGCTACTGTGAGTATAGAAAAATTCACTATAGGGGAGGGGGTCGGGGAAGCACCTCAAAGAGATGGACAACTGTTCCCTAGAACAGCTGCGGACACTGGCAGTGGAATTGCTTGGCACCAGTACAACTCTGCAGCAAGAGGGGTTTATTTATTTAACAATAATTAATGATTCTCCCAGGCAACTCCCAGGAGGCCAGCTAGCAGTAAATATACTTTCAGGAAATCAGCTACCCTTCCTAGAAGCATGCCCCAGCCCTGCAGTGAAGGGAGATCCCTGGCTGCCCACATAATATGACATTCGGTGGGCTTCAGCTTCAAATGCCCCCCCAGAACTCCCTGCACAGCCCACCACAGCCCTGCCTTTCCGTGCTTGAGATGCTTGAGGAAAGTTACCAGGTCCTAAAACAGAAAAATGAAGAAAAATGCACCATTTCTGGAAGGCCACCATTAACCAGATTAGTTACCTGGGAACAGAGCGGGGCTGGGGCTATCCAACCCTGTCCCACTAGCTAAAATACCAGATTAGATTAGCTAGTTGATGCCCCTAGACTAGCATTTTCCAAGGTGATATATGTAGAGAGACTGGTGGTTCTTGTGATACTGTTAGGTGGTACTTGAATAACATTTTTTTATTTTAATGGTCAGGTTTTTTTTTTTTTTTAACCTCATGCACATAACTAACATACCAAACCTGTGGTATTGTAAATATAATTACTTAGGGTGAGGCCAAACTTTTTAAAGTCAATTTAAAGAGAAATCCGAATAAATAGAAGTAATAGGATAGCAAAAAAATGTAACTTTTATATTAAATGAGGTGAAGTCAGTAGGGTGCTGGTAGAAACCAGTTTTTATTCTTTCTTTCAACTCATTCTCCTGGAGTCTCTGCCAGGACTCCTAAGACAGAAGAAGAATTCCATTTTAACATCCTGTTAAAAAATACTGAGTTTTGACAACGTCTCATCAGGCAGGACAGAGCCCTTGCTCTGGAGGGCCATGTAGGATGCAGGGACAGTTGATACTGGGTGGCAGAATGGGCTCATGAGGTGAGTGAGCCCAGGACACTGGGCACTCACAGTGGGTCCCCAGGATGGAAGGACAATCTGAGAACTTTACTGCCTGAGTCCAGCAAAGCCCTGCTGTCAGTGGTGAGAATTCGGACAGTACAAGAGAAATTTCAGTCCCTATAAGCCCCTTTGAGCTTCCTTCCAAACTAACCGGAGAGATCTAAGCAAGAAATGTTCAGGATGCTTCTAGAAAGACTGCTTATCAGAATAGTCTATTTCTATAGTCATTTCTGTCACATGATTGTAAATTAGGGATTACTTTCATGTCAACTCTTAACATACGGACGCCACCCCCACCACCACCACACTGTGCAAAATTACTGACACCCCAGGGGTGACATGTAAAAAGATTCTTACATGCTTCAGGAACTCTTTCCTTAGTCGATTATACTTCATCAGGATCGTAGGTGCTGGCTTTTTAATTTTCATATCTAGCGTGAAAAGAAAGACAGCCGATGTGGTGAGTAAGCGAGCTGTACTGACATTCCCAAACCATTTTTCAATCAGTAGTTCCATACACACTACCCACCCACCCCCATCCTCAACTTCTGCCACCACCACAACCTTCCCCAATCATGCTCTTTCTCTAGAGCTGCTGCTCCTTTTATTTCTGCATCCTGTTGTCCTTACTGTTAGGACAGAGGCGTACAATAAAGTGACAAGGCGTGTGAAGGGAGGAAGGAGGCAGCAATGCAAAAGGCCTTACATGGCCTCAGACTCAGGAAGGGATGGAAATCTCAGCTGAAGATCATAGTTAAAATACAGGCAGAACATGGATGTAAAGTGGTAGTTTCGGATAGGACTTACGTGGTCTTTCATAATCTGATGGAGACAGAATTTGGTGTGCCTGCGAAAAAGAGATAAAAATAAATACACCACACAATAAATACACTTCACAACAGTAGAAATTTAGTAAAATTCCATTGCCAGTGTTGTCCTCCCCTTCCAGAAGGCACTTTGATAATGCTGTCAAAAGCCACTGTAGCAATAGGTATGAACAATAAAGTGGAAAGACAAAATTGGAGAAAATATTTATAAAACTGGACAGCAAAAGATGACTCTCCTTAGACACAAATAGCTTATACAAACCAATAGGAAAAAGCTAAGAACCCCAGTAGAAAAATGGGCAAAGGAAGTGAATACAGTCAGTTCTCATTGCTCATGGATTCCAGATTTGAGAATTTGCCTACTTGCTAAAATTCAGCTGTAACCCCAAGTCAGTACTCGCAGCATTTTTGAGATCACCGAAGGCCCTGCTGGGAGTGGCAAACAATTTGAGTCACCTGACACGCACGTTCTCTGTGGAGGTTAAGAACACACGCTGCCTTCTTGTTTCAGTTGTCATACTGTAAACCAATGTCCTTTTTGCATCCTATTTAGTGCCACATGTTCTGCCTTTTCATGTTTTTTGTTAATGATTTCATGTTTAAAATGGCCCCTGAGTGCAGTGCGGATGTGCCATCTAGGATTCCTAAGTGCAGGAAGGCTGTGATGTGGAAAAAATACGTCTGTTAAATAAGCTTCGTTTAGGCATGGGTTATACTGCTGTTGGCTGCAAGTTTAGTGTTAATCAACAATATATAGTACATAAGGTATCATTAAAAAGAAATACATAAAACAAATTTACGTATTGATCAGTTGGTGAAACTGGTGTGACCAGAGGCTCACAGGAACCTGACCCTACATTTCCCTTAGGAGCCATGGTTCAGTAGTCACTGATTCAGTGTTAGTGGAGGCTTTAGAAACATAACTACCTCACATAATGAGAATTGACTATAAATTCACCAAAGAGCTATGAATAACCAGTAAATAGAAGCCACTCCACCTCACTGATAGTCAAAGAAATGACAATTAAAAGGAAATTGAAATATCTTCATCTATCAAATTGGAAAATATTAAAATTATTTTTTTAAAGCCAGTTTTATAGGAAATATAGGAAAACAGACACTCTTGTGGACTGCTGGTTCATGAGGCCAATTTTCTGGAAGGCAATTTGGCTGTACATCAATATTTAAAATAAACATACCTTCTGACCCAAGAATTCTACTTATGGGAAAGTACCCTGAGGTGATGGTTGTACAATCAGAAAAATTCATATTCAAATTTACTCATCACATCATTTTTTATAATAGTTACAAGTTTGAAAACCCTAAATGCACAGCAATAAGGGATATTTTTAAATTGCAATATATCCAGTCAATGTAATATCATGATTCCATTAAAATGATAATAATTATGTTAACAGTGAAAGATGTCCATGAAAATACTGTGATTAAAATAGATTGCAGAGGACAGTGGATGCCATCCGTGAACTCCACGTGTGCGTCTTTATGTGTGCGTAAGCACAGACCTTTGAGGGATGTTCACTAAAATGTTAGTGGTGATTACTCCTGGGGCAAAGGGAAGGATTTCAGGTGATTTTTCCTTTGGTCTCTATTTTCTCTGTATTATTTGAAGGTTTTCAATCAGAGAAAAGCTGTTTTTGTTTTTAACTGTCAATGTATTACGTATAGTGATTGTCGCACATGGGAAAGAGGAAAAGTTGGTGACTATAAAAAAAAGCACAGCGTCCTCAGTTCACGGTCATCCATCACCCAGAAGAAAACTGTACACCTAATAAGCACTCAGAAATAAAAGTTTGATAAATGAATATTATTAAACAATGACTCCAACCCCCTCCAGTTCGTTTTTATGAATAATATGCAGTATGCAATCATTGAAGTTCTCTACGCATAAATGATCACTGAGAAATGTTGGACTTACCACTCTGTGCTTGACGTCAAATGAATTTTTAAAGGAACCAGTTATATGAGGGAAAAATCCTGCGTGCAGATGAAGAGGGAAAACCAGAATCAAACCCAGTGTTAGAATAAAATTTCTTACATTCCCGATTAGGCTCTACCAATAAATTGTACAGGTGTCACTTATTTCCCTTTAGAATCTGACCTACAAAAAGTAAGAGGTAAGACAAAGCTGTGACTAAAAGTTAATTCATAGTAAATATTCTGGAGCTTCTAGGCTGGGTGGGTAAACATGTTTTTTATGGTATATATTTCAGTATTATTTTAAAAAGAAAAACATACTGATAACAGCTAAGGAGACACTGAAATTATTTGAATCTAAAATTAAAAAATGTTATCAGACTAATTCAGTTTTACATGTCCTTTGGCTTTCTCTATATTTTTCTGAAGTAAGTCTAAAATATAGATTGTGTTTCAGTCTTTATGAATTTTCTTACATTTTAATTCAGCTACGAAATAATTCTTTATGTCCCCTCTCCCCCATAAAAAAAGAACACTTAACCTCTCAAATGCTCTTCTATTTTCAAGATTTTATTTTATTCTTTTAGGTTCATGGGAAAACTAAAAGATCCACAGAATTCCCATGTCCCCCTGCCCCCCACATGCATAGCCTCCACATTGTCAACATCCCCCCAGCAGAGTGGTACCCTGCTACAACTGGTGAACCTACACTGAGCCTCCAGCAGTTTGTCGACTACTGTTCGGATGTTCCAGTCCTGCACTGGTTCCTGTGATCATATCCCCTCGTGAGTCTCTGCTCCGGTAAGCCGTGATTCCCTGTATTCACCTGTCTGTCTCTCCAATCCCGGGGGTGGCGGTTTGCCCTGTGTCCTCCCCTCTATTAAGGATCCAAGAAGAGATGTTGATTTTTCAGGCTTTTCAGCTTTTTACCTGTTGTTAGGATGGACTTGTTTCAGGCACCACCCTACCTGCAGAACTGGAAGCTAGGAGAATTAAACTTCTACCTGGAGAATTCTTCTGTGATACACAGTTTATACTCTTGGAATCAAAGGGAACCAAGACTGTGCCGAAAGTCTAAAACTGTACATTTTTCTCAAGGTCTGAAGGAGCTCTAGTGTATTTTTAAAGATAATTTTACTGAGGGATAACTTACCATAAAGCTGACCTACTTTAAGTGTACAGTTCAATGATTTTAAGTAAATTTATCAAGTTACACAACTGTCACCGTAATACCATAATCTGGTATTAGAGTATTTTCGTTACTCAGTAAAATCCCTCATGTCTGTGTATGGCTAATCTCCTTTCCTCCAGGCCCAGAAAACTACTAATCTACTTTCACTATGTACAGATTTGCCTTTATTGGACAGTTCATGTAAATGGGATCATACACTATATGGTCTTTTATGTAGCATAATGTTTTTGAGGTTCATCCACGTTCCAGCTATCCTAGTATTCTGTTCTCTTTATTGATGGGTAGTATTCCCACCCATTCATCAATGGGTGGATGTAGGGGTCTTTCCAGCTTTCACCGTTGTAGATAATACTGCAGAGAACATTCATGTGCAAATCTTTGTGGAGACGTATGTTTTCATTTCTCTTGAGTGAACACCTTAGGTGTGGAATTGTTGGATCCAATAGTAAATTTATGTTTAACTTTTAAAGAAACTGTCAAGGTGTTTTCCAGAGTGGCTGGGCTAGTTTACATTCCCAGTGGCAATGAATGAAGGTTCCGGTTTCTCCACATCCTCACCAACATTTGTTATTTTCTGTCTTTGTGAGTATAGCCATTCTTATGGATTTGAAGAGGTATCTCATTGTGTTTTAATTTGCATTTTCCTAATGACTAATCATGTTGAGTTCTCTGGAGTATTTTGATTAAAAAATAAATAAATAAGAAAAAGGTTAAGTTTGATTGAAAATACATAAAACTTGATTTATAAAGAAAAAGAGGGTTTGGCTTGGCATAATAGAATGGGGTCTGGTAATCAGGGATGAGTCAAGGGAGAGGAATAGCTTTTGGCAAATACTCATTATTATTTGTGCTATTTTATGCTGATAAACTTTTAAAAACAGGATATCTTAAGCTAAAGTCAAAGAGTTCAATAGTCACTCAGCTAAATTTAAGAAAAACCCACTTTTCACAGCTACAGTTAAAGCAGGTGGCTAAGAAGTTCATCCTGCACAATTAGCTCTGATTTTTCCACTGGCTGTGAATTCTTAGCCTTTCAAAGCTCTATAAGACTTTTACAAATCCCATAGGCCTGCCAGAGGCTTTGACTAGTTTTTTGTCACTCTTTCTTTCAAGAATTATATGAGATAATCATTAATTAGTGAATGAGATGATTCTATACTATAAAAGCTTTACAGAAAGTAATTTTGAGGCATTTGATGGATTATGGGGGAGAGGGGATAGGCATTAGAATTTGTGTCAGACCGTTGCATGAGGGATTTACACATTTATGCCCATCTTTTAGCCAAACTTGGTCATCTTTCTAACCGAGCTAGAAATGTCTCATTTTCTTCCATCTGTTTACAGAGAGGAACACCGGCAAGCTCACATACGTTGGCGTATGGTCAGCTGATGATTTTGTTTCTTTACAAGTTAACAGTTGACAAAATAGAGCCCACAGTGCAACTTGACCTTGGCAGTCGCAGCTGGCCTTTCTTAAGGACATTTAATGTGACCCTAATTTGCTAGCAAGTATCCACCTCCCTGCTTCCACTTCCCTGTCCTAGAACTGTAACCAAATTGGGCAATTCTGTTGATGAAACTTACAATGTCAGTAACTGCCAACAAATTCTACTTGTGTCTTAAGTCCATAAATGTGCCAACTCTGATGGAGTGCTATAGATATTTGGTTTTAAAAGTAAACTATCAAGAAAGCAAGTGTGGGTTTGCGAGGATTCACTCTTTCAGAATCAAAGCAGCTCAAGTTTGGAAATACTCTTCTGGGTCTTCTAATCATGTAGTCCACCTGCTGGGTGTCTGTCATAGTACAGCTCTCAGCTGTATTTGTGATTCTGTTTCCTTTGCATAGATTAGGGGATCATATGATCCCCTGCCTACCCATCTCTGAGTTCCTTGCAACCTTGATTTCCTTGGCATGAACACAAAACATAAGGTTGGAAAGTGAAGAAAAATCGTTTTTAATCTTTTCTGAGAACTGTAATTATAAATAGTGTGTTCACAAAAGAGGAGAATTTAGATCAAAGATTAACAACACTTAACCTAGAGTCTTATGGACACCCTGGAGGGATCCAAAATGTATGCGTTGTTGGCTGGTAGACATGGAAGTGTCTTTATGGATATTGTTCTGAAAATGGGGCCCAGTGCTTTTATCAAACTTTTCAAAGTGCCTCAAAAATATGAGGCATCTTAAAGAGAGAATTGCCAACCTTTGGGATAGACAACAGAGCGAAACTTTTCCTGACGGATCCTAAAGAATAAGGAGTTAATGGTCTGTATATTAGGGGAAAATTATTCTATCAATATTGTTTCTTGAGTGTGATAATAGTATTACGGGTATATAAGAGAACATCCTTACTGCTAGGAGGCACATGCTGAAGTATTTAAGGACATACTGTTATGACATCTGTAATTTACTCTCAATAGTTCAGCAAAGAAGTACCACATGCAAGTATCAACATGGAGAGACTGCGATCAAGCTGACTGTTAACAACTGCGGCCACACGTTAATGATTGATGAATCTAGGCAGAGAGTACGTAAATACTGATTGTGTTATTTCTTCAACTTTTCTATGAATTGAACATTTTTTAAAGTTGCAAATAAAAGAATAAGGCCTTCATTTACCTGCGTAACTTTCATAGTTATAGGCAAAGGAGTGCTGTAATCCCGTTTTGTAGATTTTAGCCAAAACCAGGCAGAAAAAGATGAGGAAAACCAGCAGCATCCCAAATTACAGCTGAGCCTTAACCAAGGACAGACCGAAAACGATGCCTTCTTCCCTTTGTCTCCCCACAGAGCTCCAGCCCATCCCCTAGGCGGACGCAGGGCTTGTCCTCACAAACCCGCTGAGATCGCTGCAGTGCCCACTGTCGCGCTGTCTTTTAAATTCACAGGCAAAAGCAATTGCTGCCACTTCCTAGTTGACGTTATGCTTGAACAGTAAAGTATGCACAGTAACAGATGGCATCTTGTGACCTTCTTAATAACAGGCTTGGCTGCCAGTGTTCCCTTGTGTCCAGTCTCTGTGGGGAATTTGGAAACTGTTGCCTTACCCTTGAATATTTTCTGGCCAACCCGTTTAACCATTTCTTAGACTGTTCCCTGATTTCAAACAGAGCAAAACCAAATCCCCAGCACCTGAAAGGGAGATCAGTATTTCCGGAATCTGGGGCCTGTCCTGGGATTCTCTGGGGTGTGCTGGCCATCACCCGGCGTGTCTGTCATTTTGAGGCTGGTGAGAACCTCAGTCCTGGGCAAACTGCTTCCCAGGCTGTCTAGATTTACAGGTGGCCAACGTGAACTTTTTCCTTTCTGTAGTTTAAAAGAAATGTGTGCACTTCCCACAGCCAGGCATGCAAATTAGCCACAAAGCAAACTAAATCCTGGCATTAGAAGACCCTTCTGCTGTGACAGCCCGCACCAGGAGTGAACATGGGAACCCCGCGGCAGGGAAGGCTTGTTCTGAGTCACCTTGCTCCCTTCTGGGCACACCCTGGGCAGCCTGGGGCTGTCAAGCTCCACGGCGGGAGAGGGAGGCGGAGGAGGGTGGTGATTTGTCCTCACCCAACCCCAGGGGCAGCTTGCCTTTGTTAACCGTGGCAGGCACACAAAAGTGGCCCTAGGGAAAGCCAGGGAGGACGTGCATGCTCAAGCCTGAGGCGTCCTCTGCCCCCAGCAGAACGGACCTGGAGCGCTTGCGCCGGGAGGGGAGTGGTGACATCCATCCGCGTCAGGCAACAGGTGGCGGGTGGGGGATGGGAGAAGAAAGAGCGAGAACATTCTTGGTGCAGGTGGCAGGAAGGAAAAATGCGTGGAACCTCCGGGAGGAACAACTCAGGTGACAGGCTCAGGAATGCATGGGGTCACACCCGGGAGGAGGCAGATAAGATTAGTTTGTGGCTGGCGGGGACGGCTTCATTCCAGGGTTTCTCCCAGTAGCTGAAGCGGAGGAGGTAGGGGTCTTTCCTGTGACCCCCGTCCCATACTTGAGAACACAGGATTCCCCCCCAGGCCTCTGCCCGGGAGCAGCTGGCCTGCGTGGGGAGGAGCCTGCACTGGGCAGCTGTGAGTCTCCCAGGGGAGCTGGGGGCGGGATGCTTCATCCAGCTGCCATCTATCCCTTCGCGATTCCACCCCAGGGTCAGCCTATCGTTCCTTCGTCAGGCAGACGTGAACACCTGCGGCGAAAGCCCCTCTCTTGGGACACGCCCTTGCCCACCTGCTTCCACCTTGACTCTGCGCCCAGCCTCCAGGAGCACTGAGCTTTGGAAATCATCTCAAAACAGCACGAGGGGACACATCCCTGAGACATTATGGAAACAAAGTGAACAGAGCATGGAAGCCACAGGACACCTACAGTACTAAACAGCAGAAAGTTCTTCCCCTGCCCTCTTTCCTCTCTCCCTCTCACCCCAAATCACACTCACCATCTTTCGCTTTATTATTACTATTTTTTTAAACATTTATTTTATCTTTATTTTTTGGAGGGGGGAGGTGATTAGGTTTATTTATATAATTTTTTTTTTTTGATGGAGGTACTGGGGCCTCAACTCAGAACCTCATGCATGCTGAGCATGTGCTCTACCACTGAGCTCTACCCTCCCCCCCCCACCATCTCTTGTTTACACGACCCTGTGTGTCTGTTTCAGATTTGGGTTTGCCTGGCTGTACCTCCTTAACCCTGTACAGAACCTGGGTGGGGGATGGAGGAGTGTGTATAATGAAGATTACATACATATGCAACAGGGCCACATGTGATTTATTCATTCCGTTTTTGAAGTATGACCATTTCATGTGCTGCCACACAGGATCCTAAAGCCTGCCATCGGAAATACAAGTTTTTGAAAGGTTGCGTCTGTAAAAATGACATCCTAATTTTTAAAAATACAAATTCCCTTCGGGAAGACAAATTATATGTAAGAAACTGCCTCTCTAAGGAAATCTTTGTGGGAAAGAAAATGCTAGCCATGGAAGGTCCATAAAAACCACTGTTCCCCAATTATCTAATTGTCCCATACAATTGTAAGACATTTGTGTGTGTTGAGCCCTGTCCCTGGTGCTGGAGATACAGAGACAAGACAGACAAGTTCTGCTCTTATGAAGCTTATGTTCTAGAATAGGAAAGAGATAATAAGCAAGTAAACAAAATAACACTCAACTAGGCTCTAAGATAGAAATTAAAAATGGGAAGAGTGTGAAGACCTTACTTTAAATATTGTGGCCAGGGAAAACCTCTCTGAAGAGGTGACATCTAATTTCAAACCAGAAGGATACAGCACAGCAGAGCCAGGATAATTGCATTCTAGTAAAGAGAATGTATGTGCAAAGGTCCTGAGGTGGGAAATGGCTTAGTGTGTCAAGTTCCTGAAAGAAGCCAATGTAACTGGAACAGAGTAAGCAAAAGGGAAGAGGCATGAAATGAAACTGGAAAGATAGGCAGGGTCACATTTGTGTAAGACCTTCCAGACCTTGATAAATAATTAGGATTTCATTGACAGGAAACAGAGAAGTGGCATCATCTTGTTAGTGCTTTAAGATATCCCTGTGTGAAGACATGACTTTTGGGTAGTCTGGGGAGTTCTTATTACTTTTAGAAGTCTTCCAAGGTTTGGAGAAGATGTCATAGAAGAAAAGTGAGACTGAAAGAATAGGAGAAAAATGAGATATTTAAAATGGACACAAACATTCCTGAAGTAACATGACAAACCATATTCATGCTGCCTCTTTGAATATCATTGGTTCTTGAAAATATTCTCCTGGACACTGCCATCTTTGTAAAAGGCCATATACTGTAAAAAGAATTCCAAGTAACTGCTTTAGGGACTTGGAGTTTGTTATGTGTGGTTAGGGAATAGCCCAAGAAGATCTTACACATGCTGTCTCATCTGAGCTTTGATGTGGTCATTCTATATAGAACCTCCCCCACCGCTACATATTGCATCTCCTGGAACAAGAATCAAAGGGGCCAGTGTACTCTTTGCAAGAGTAACATGGGCTCATCCTAGAGGGACACAGGTCCAGTGCCAAGGACAAGAGGTGGGAACAGGACAGCCCATGAGTGCTGCTCCAGGTGCTGCACGGTCTGCATCCCACCTCACTCTTCGTAAATTGCTTCTGCTGGAGAGAAGCTTTTAATCAAAGAAAACTGGCTAGAATCAGTCTTAGCAGAGTCTAAGAGAAGAGCAAGTTGAATGGTTGAACAATGTCTGTTTGTTGTATTGCAGTCTGATGATATTTGATTTTAATTTTTATTAGCTATTGCTTTGTTCTTTGATGAGCATCGATGAGCATATGATGAACCAGAGGAGGGAAAAGCCACAACCAAAACACTTGGAAAGAAAATTCATAGTAACGCAAGTGGAAGTCCACCTTAGCGTAGGCAGAACAAATAAGACTGAACTCTTTAAAAGGCAGATGTGAAAAAGAACTTGAGAATGTTTTTCCTCTGAAGCTCTTGAACCCCATTTAAGGACAGTCTGTCTGATTTGCAGTCCTACAAATGGACACGTTTCCACGAAGAGACTGTCAACAGACCAGTGTCCACTGGCGGTGAGCAAATTTATCCAGTGGGCTTGTATTGACTAACTGATCCTTGGCTTCGCCTTTTAATTCCCTTCAGTAGAACTTCTGGCTCAAAGCTGATAATCTAAAAGTTAGGCAGGGGAATTGCAAAGGAGAACGAAGGGAACTAACTTATCCTTTGGCCAAATTAAATGACTCTACCTGGATGGATTGTCACCTCTTGATGAAGAGTAGTCATCAGTTAAATTAAAATGACCATCTGGGTAGAGTGAAAAAGGCACCGTGGGCCGAGTCCATCAGTAAGTCATTGTTAGGAATATATATACACACTAGGTTATTTCTGCCTCTCCTCCTACCATTATTTTACTGTAATAACAAGAGAGGAGGTAGGAAAACAAATGCCTATCATACACTGGTAAATTATTTAATTTCCCCTACCCTAGGTCAGGTGAACCAGGTAGTATGTTTCAGTACTCTGTTTATTACTGCAAAGGGGAGAAAGAAAGTGTTCCCTGATTGTAACAATAGCACAAAAGGTTAGCTGTCCTGTCCTTTTCCTCAACAAACCATAGAGGGACACATAAAACCCATTTCAGAGGTACTGCTCCCGTAAAGTCCAGTTTTATTAGGAAAGCCAGCAAAATCGTGACTGTCCAAGACAGTGGTTAAAATCCTTTACTCCATTATTTAGGAGAACCCCATAAGGCTGCAGGGCACCTCCTAACACCATGCACACCCCGCACACACACAACACACACATACATACTGAGCCTTTAAATACTACAGCACAAAACAGTAACAGAATATTTTGCAAAGTGCTAAAAAAAAAATCCTCATGTGAGATGATCATTGGTCTTACTAAACCTTCAAAGATTCAACCCTGAGAGATGGAAATTATACGGGAAAAACCTATTGTGTTTCTTCCTCAAAATCAGAGTGTGTGTCAGGGTGGCCAGCTGTTCCCCTCCAAGTGCACAGTTGTTACTAAGAAGAGGCTGCCCAGCCCAGGAATCTGGACTCCCTGGCTCATGGGGGGCGCTTTATGACCGCTTCTTCCACTGGAAGGTGAGCATATGCGATGTGAGTCGTTTCCAGGCTAAAATGGTGAAAAAGCAGGTGTGTCTCCGCTACCCTCTGTCCCACCACCTGCCAGATAGAGACTGAGGACTCTGGGGCCCCAGGGGATGGAGGGACCCGCAGATGAAGGAAATCCATGTCCTCAAATCACCCCGTGGAAGGTCCGTCTGCAAAATGGACCTTCCTCCTGCGCCTTTATAGGAAAGAAAAACTATATTCTATTGTGTTAAGCAACTGGAATTCGGAGGCTTATCTCTTTGGCAGCTAGTGTTATTCTAGCTTAGCTAGGACGGGGTGGAGGTGGTTATAGATGAGTCAGTGGAGTTTCCTAGTTGGTGGGTTGTAGTGGTTTGGTTTCTCTTCCTAGTTCTTTGATGCGCCCAGGACAGCTCAGGTTACATCACCCAGAGCTGTAAGCTCTGGCAGAAGGTGCGTGCTGGGACTAACATGGAGCAGGAACATTTTCTTGCCTTGGAATAACTGTCATTTTTAAAAGTAACAGATCCAGAGTGGAGCATGCCATGTTGCGAAAGACATCTTGCCTTTAGGAGGCAAATGGAACCATCTGGATGACAATCAAGAATGTGAAGGATGTCAGGGCAGCACCCTTGGCAGAAGGGCTGGGCTCAGAACCGATCCCGCTGCACTCACCTTTAACACCTGCGGTCTCCTGGAGAACAGCCCTGCGGGCAAAGCCGGTTGGCAGTGTTACCCTAAGGAAAGCAAGTAGAAGAAACAAGTTATAAGGTGATGGGCTTATAAGTCACAGCCTGTGGATTGCGAGGGATTTTCACCCATCCTTTCATTTGATTTCTTAAACTTTGGCTTCCTCTCTTCCCCTCTTTCCACATTCCCAACAATACAATCCCATTAAATCAACCCAAATTGGGCTTTCTCACTGTCTTTAGTGATTTGTTTTTTCCCCGATTTCTCATAAAAGGGTAAAATGTTCAACGTTTGTACATGAAAAGCTCAAACATTAAGTTCATAATAGTTTTAACAGGATTTATGAGTCTTTCTCCAGGGAATTGTTTACAAAATAAGTGCTATGAATGGAATAGCAAATACTACAGTAATTATGCTGGTTTCCCAGGAAAACTTCTAACTTAATGCCAGTGGGCTAACTTGGGGAGACACACACACTGCATCTGTCCTTCGGAACATGTCTGTATCTCAGTTTCCCTGAATCCAGATATGACACTGCTTCTAGGCAATCAGTTGGCTTGGTGGGAAGCACAGTCATCAGTCTCTAGAGGTCAACACATGGTGGCCTTTGTTTTAGGACCTCTGGTGGAGGGTCGAGGGGAGGAAGGAGGGTCTCCAAGCTCCAGGGACCTGGAACTGTGTGTGTGAGGCAGGGATAGAGTGGAATTGATGTCAGCCTGAAGAGTCCTAAAATGCTCCTGGACGTGCATTCAGCCCCTAGACTAGCCCTAACCATCCCTGAGACGGGGGAAGGGGGGCGCTGGCGGGCCACCCTGCATCATTCTTCTCCTAACCTAGAGCAGCAATTGCATCACCAGATGCAATTTTAATTTTAAAATGCACGTTGCTAAGCCCAACCCCAGTAATCATGTTTTCCAGTAGGTTTGAGGCAGAATGTGAGCCAGATAGTCAGGGGACGACTTCCCTGACTTCCACGGGAATCATCAGTTTTGGATAATTACTAGAGTTTTGAAAAAGTTGATTTTGACAGTTTTTGCCAGGGTTTTTCTTCTTATGGAGGGATGGATATACACAGGATATACATAGGTTCTCTCTCTGTATTCTGGAAGTCCTGCCCTTCATAGGTGGTTATTATTATTATTATTATTATTATTATTATTATTATTATTACTATTGTAAAATGTACATAATGTAAAATTTGCTATTTCAGCCATTTTAAGTGTACAATTCAGTGGCATTAAGTACATTTAAAATGTTGTGCAATCACCATTACTGTCCATCTCCAGAACTCTTTCATTGTCCCAAACAGGAACTCTGAACCCATCAGATAACTTCTCACATCCCCCTCCCCCAGGTCCCTGGTAACCTTTATTCTACTTTCTGTCTCTATGAATTTGCCTGTTCTGAATCTCTTATATGGGTAGAATCATACAATATTTGTCTTTTTGTGTCCGGTTTCTTTCCTACTGCGTAATGTTTTCAGGGTTCATCCATGTTGTAACATGTATCAGACTTCCCATCTTTTCTACGGCTGAATACTATGCTATTGTAGGCAGACAGGTTCTCCCCTGTATCCAAAAATAGAGCGTTCCTACGAAACCTTTTGTAAGCCGAACTGGTGTCAAACGAAGAAGCAATTATCCTAGGACACATCTTGCTAACAGATGCACAAAGTAAATCGAGATAAAGCACAGATGCTCAGAGACACAGTTCAAAGCCACGGCGGCTTGATGCTGAGATGCTGAGTGCGGCTCCCAGGGGAGGAGCTTGGGGGGTGTCACTCTCACTGCGCAGGGGGTGCACTGCCTCTTTAAGGGTTCGCTGCAAAACAAACCCTGAACACTACTTTTCGCTTTTCATCTTTTTTCACAAAAGTTAAAATCCTCTTGGGGTTTCCTGTGGTTAGCAAAAACAGGCACTAATGTAGGTCTTTCATACAAGTGAACTGGCGTAAAGTGAACTTTCGGAAAGCAGGGGATACCTGTCTACCGTATTTTGTTCATCCATTCACGTGCTGATGGACCTTTGAGCTGTTTTCGCCTTTTGAATATCACCCTCACATGTTTTTAAATATGCCATATTTTATTTATCATTCAATTCAAAATATTTTCTAGCTTGCATTGTGATTTCATTTTAACCCATGGGTTATAGAGGAGTATACTGTTAAATTTCTACATATTTAGACATTTTCAAGTTTTCTTTTTGTCAGCGATTTCTAGCTTAATAACACTTGTCAAAGAACGTATTTTGTATGATTTGAATCCTTTGAATCTGATATTTTTAATGGCCCAATAGATGGTTAATTTTTGAAAATGTTCCACGTGCTCTTGAAAAGAACGTACAGTTGACCCTTGAACAACACAGATTTGAACTTCCTGGGTCCACTCATACACAGATTTTTTTCAATACTTCAATACTTAAATACTACAGCACTCCACCATCTGTGGTTGGTTGAATCCATGGATACAGAACCATGGCGATATCAAGGAACCTTCAATATAGAGGAACCACGGACAGGGAGGGCCTACCCTAAGTTATATTGGGACTTTTGACTACGCAGGGGGTGAGTGCCCTGACCCCTGCATAGTTCAAGGGCCAGCTGTACATCCTGCAGTTGGTGGGTTCAGTGCTCTCGATACATCAATTAGTATCGGTGTCTTAATTGTGCCGTTCAAATTCGGTGTGTCCTTGCTGATTATTTGCATGTTCCAACCAGTTACTGAGACAGGTATGTTAAAATGTTGATTGTGGACTTGCTTATTTCTCCTTTTAACTCCCTCGGTTTTATCTAATAAGCCTGGAGTAGACTGTGCTATTCGATGCAGACCAGTTTAGGATTGTCACATCTTTCTAGTTGGCTGACCCTCCAAGCATCAGAAAATGTCCCTCCTTGACCCTAATACTTCTTGCCTTCTGATCATCCCATACAGAGTAGCTCTCCTCTCCACCTCCCCCCATTGTTTTTTTAAATTAAAATTTTAACTTCAGAACACTTTTTGATGGACAGAATTTTTGTGGCGATAACAGAGATCCAGTCTAGTCCACCCATTACCCCTATTATTAGCCTCTTAAATTTGTTTGGTATATTTATAACACTTAGTGAACCAGTGTTGACACATTATTAACTGGAGTCCATACTTTCTTCAGTTTTTCTCAGTTTTCTCCTAATGTCCTTCTTCTGGTCCAGGATCCCATCTGCGATACCACGTTACATTGATCTGTTCTCTCTCCTTAGGCTCCACACAACAGTGACAACAGTTTCTCAGACTTTCCATGTTTCCATGCCCTTGATCGTGTTGAGGATTACTGATCAGCTATTATTTCGTAGAATGTCCCTGAATTGGGAGTTGTCTGATGTTTTTCTCGTGATTCAGTGAGGATAATATATTCTGGGGAGGAAGGGCGTGGAAAGAAAGTACCATTCTCATCACATCATACCAGGGCAAAGACTATCAATATGGCTTCTCACTGTTGATATTAACCACCTATTGGGCCAGTTTCAAAAATTAACCTTCTGTTGGGCCATTAAGCTAATATATAATCAGCTGGCTTGAAGTAATTGTCAGGGTTTTCCCCACTATAAGTTACTCTCTTTTTTCTCATCCCCCCTTTTCTATTCATTAGAAGAAAGTCACTATGCACAGCTCACACTTAAGAAACAGTGAGTTACGCTTCACCTCCTTGAGCAGAAACTAACTACGTAAATCACTTGGAGTCTCTCTGCATGGGAGATCTGTTCTTTCTCCCTTGTTTATGCATGTTTCAGTCATTCATTTGAGCCAATCTGAATGAACTCACGGCTATTTATTTTACATTTTGGGCTGTAATACAATACCGCTTTACTTTGTTGCTCCAATTTTCCCACCTTTGGTCATTGGGAACTCTTTCAGTTGGCTCCATCATTGGCTTTTTTTTTTTTTTTGACACTTTACTAATTTCCAGCACTATAAGATGCTTCAGGCTCATCTTGTCTATCTTCTGCCCCAGTCTGAGAATTGTCATTTCTCCAAGAAACCCTGGTTCCTTTATTGGAGAACAGAATTAGAAACCAAATCTGGGCACTAGGTGTTGTTGTTACAAGGTATTGCTTCTAGGCCCTCTCAGGAGATGGTCCATACTGATAGGGGCTGCACAAAGGGACTTTCTTCCAAAGAACAAGGAAATATGTGTGTGCCTACTTAGCCATCTCTATAAATATTTCTGTTTGGAACCATCTGTATCTGCATCAAGGTAAACATGAGTTCATACCACTGTACCCAATTCCAGTCCATTAACACATGGATCATTCTGGTCTCTTCCCTTTGTTTATCTTCAAATTCTCACTCCAACAGAAGAAACCACCACCCACCATCCATCATCCATGTGCTTAACTGTTCAATTCCAGTATTTGTGTATGGCGGTTTCAGAACTGTTACCTGGACCCCCGAGCGAGACAGCTTTATCAACTAGAGTGCAGTGCTTACGTCCAGTTCCTTTCCCGCTTAGTTTTGCAAACTCCACTCATTTCCAAAGTTACTTAGGTCAGAACCTTATTCCCACAGCCCCTTCAGTGAGCTTGTTTCCTACCTTTGTAATACAGTGTTCCTTTGTCATGTTGTGTATTCCATCCTGGGATCCCCCGATCTCCTAAATCATTTTTAAAATGTATTTATATTAAGGCTTACTCTTTGTTCTGTAAAGTGTTCTGGGTTTTGACAAAAATTTAATGTCTTATAGTCACCATTACAGTACTATACGGAGTAGTTTCACTGACCTTAAAAAATCCCCGTGCTTCATTTACTCAACCCAGTCCCAACCCCTGACAATCACTGATCTGTTTACTGTCTTAGTTTTGCTTTTCCCGACGATCATACAACTTAAATCCGACAGAATGTGACTTTTTAATACTGGCTTCTTTCACTCAGGACTGTGGAGCTAAGATTCGGCCATGTCTCTTTGTGACTTCCTTTTATTGCTGACTGCTGTTCACTGCATAGATGTACTAGTTTGTTTATCTGTTCACACCTATTGAAGGACATCTGGTTTCCTCCAGTTTGGGGCAATTATGAGTAAAGTGGCTGTAAACATTCATGTGCAGACACAGATTTGCAAATCAGGTAAATACTGAGGAGCACGATTCCTGGATCACAGAGTAAGACTACGTTTAGTTTTATAAGAAACTGCCATCTCTGTTTTTAACAAAGCTCCCTCTTTGTTTCCTTCAAAGTACAGATGGTTTGTGTCCTGGTGCTTGTTTCCCTCACCAGACTATAAGCTCCAGGAAGGCGAGATCTGTGTATGTTTTGATCACTGATGTCACCCCCGCATCTGGTCTAAAAGACCTTACACATAGTAGGACCTTAGTAATATTTGATGAATGAATGAATGAATGAATAAATGAATACTTTAATGAATAAACAAAGCATCAAGACAAAAAGTTATACTTGAGCCATATCCCTCTCTTAGGAATTGCAAAATGCCACTCTTATTTTCATCTTGGCAGACAACTGGGATTGATACCAATATTCCATAACACCTTAAGTTCTGTTCCACACTAATCCCCCTTCTCTCAGGGCAGGATCCTTTTCTTTCTTTCTTTTTTTTTTTTTTTTGCATGTCATAAGTTTTACATATTTGCTGTTAAAACTGACTCAGAACCGAATGATCAGGACTTCTACCAAGTTTCTTCTGCCCTGCACACTATGGGTATTCAGTGTATGTGGTGAATAAATAAGGTGAATAAAAGGTAGTGTGTTTTGTATACCTTCCTATTTTCCTGACTTACATTTTAAATGATCAGTCATTTCATATTTTATTCATTAATCCCCCTTGGACCATGCTGATTTTATAGCAGTGTAACAATGTCTCTTGATAGCCTTACAAAATTTTAATCAAACAGCTTTGGCGCAGAACTTAAGACATTTGTCCTTGGGGCTAAAATTAACCAAGAAAAAAGATTAAAAACAAAAGCAAATTTAGAATATAATCAGTACTTTCAAAATGAGCTGAATCTGCCCTTCACCTTCATTTATAACACTTGCTGTTTCTTAGCCTGTAATATAATAAGCAGTAGTTATGCAAAGGATATATTTACATTTCTGAGGTTCCAAGAACCAGATAAACCTCGCAAGCTGGTGCTCTCTGTGGCTTGCAATGTCACAGGGTGCCCTGGCTGGAATGATTCACATAACGATCATAATCTGAATCGGAAACAAATTCAAACTTCTTACGTTTTCACCAGATGTCATAATTCTGCATTTTTTCGGTTATTATATTTTTTTCTACTCTGGTTTGTGGATCTATCTGGATCTAGCTTTCAAATACTATTTATTTCCAGAGAGGACCCCAGCAGTGCTTGAAGATTCCCCTAGCTGGCCCAGGGGTGCCTCGGCACTCACAGAATTAGCAAAGGGACTTTCAAAGTTAACTCAAGTGTCAACATACTCGAGAGCTATCAAAAATCCAGAGACTGTAGCTCATTGGAATACACCAGACAAGGCATCTGATTGGAAAATACTTCTGAGATACCTCAGCTTTCAGCTTTGTTTTGATAATTTGGAAAGCCCTGGGAGGCAAAATAACTAGCATTTATTAGGGTATTACTTGAAGTACTCCTCACATTTCAAGTTGGAGCTAATAATCCAATTGATTTTCAAATAGATTTCCAGAATTTGGACAAGGTGTTTGACAATTAACATACAGAGGGACAGACTGCGTAACAAGGGCTCATTTTCCCACATCCTCACTGATGATTCCTGTCTCAAACTCACTGAGCTTCTCGCAGCTCTCAGGTAACACCTGGGATTAAGTGCTTTCTGCCTTTGTGCGCTCTCTCCTCCAGGCAGCCCTCCTGTCCTCTCCACCTCCTCTACCAGCTTAGAAGAACCTGACTTATGGAGATTTTTCCAGAAGCACAATACCCCTTGCCCCACCAGAGACAGTGATAAAATCTCCTTGCCTTGTGCTGATTACTTATTTCTATGGTTTCAGCTACCATATTAAACTGAAATCAGTGTTTTTTGTGGACCTAACACAGGGCTTGATTTATAGTAAACACTCAGAAAATGTCTTCTGGACCTCAACACTTGAATTCATCGACAGACAATATGAGGCTGAGGGGAGAGGAGTCGACTTGCCTCCTGCACTGAGGGAATAGTCCATCTCCCCAAAGTGGAAAAAACTAGGCAAGAAAAAAAGTGAAATTTGCAGAAGCACCTCTTCCCTGAGCAGAGAACACATTTTATCTACATTTTAACCAAATACTGATTTTTTAACTCTTAAAGAGTATGGAGTTATACATAATTTTATGAATACTAAATAGGGAATCCAACTGATTCTGACACGTAGCTCTTCTTCCCCCTGACATTAACCCAGGAAAATACACGACGCGAAAGTCCAGGAAGTCTCTCAGGGGTTTACAGTACCCTCCTCCTTCTAAGAGCATTCTCGATCAGTTATGGTGACCCAGCCAGGTGCGAATTACAAAGGAAGCTTACTGGTTACACTCAGGCCAGTGCTGTCCTGCCTTAAGAGAAAGTCGGCTGCATGGGTAATCATCCAGCTGTTTTTTCCGGTAACTGCCTGTGTATGTTGTTACAGAAGAATTTGACCATCTTGTTTCATTCTGCCAAGATGCTCCAGCCTTCCGTCTGATCAGATCAAATTCTTGAGAAGTAAGAGGGCTAAAGGGCAGAAGAATTTGTGGAGTCAAGTAGAAGAAGTGTGACATAGCCTGCCCTGATTGGTGACTTTTCAGGCCCTTTGCGTAATGAAGGATTAATTTCCTTTTGGTAGCAAGAAGTAATTGACTGGGCTCACTAAACTTTGTCCGTCTGACAGTTCACAGAATGCAGAAGCTTGAAGTTCTTGAAGTTGCTAAGCAACAGGTCATAAAATTCCACAAATACTTCTCCCCATCCCCCCACATTTTATCTAGCAAATTTAGATGTTACGTAACTTTCTGGCTTTTGCGCTAAGCAATATACCGCTACAAATTATGGCAAGAAACAGGTGGCAACTGCTTTTATAAATAAAACAGTGAAGCCTAATCATGGTGGTTGCAGAGGTGGAACAAAAGGACCGTGCCGAGCATTCATTTCCTTAAAAGACTGGCCCCCAAGGGTCTGGAGGCAAACATGACCTGCTTGTGATGTCAACAATAGCAGGTGACTCAAACAGCTTCTCACATGTCACAGACAATGCGGCTGAAGGAGGCAGGGCTCAAGTCGCCCCAGGAGCTGGTAAAATAAGCACCCCACGCCCTGCCCCCATAGCTTCTGATTTAACTGGTCTGGAGTAGGGCCCGGGCTTCGGTAATTTTTAAAAGCTTACTCCTGGAAGGTTCTAAAGAGCAGCCAGGGTTAAGAACTAAGGTCACTGAAATGCCCCTGTGAGCCTGTTCCAGGTTGAGAAGTCGGCATTCAATTGTCCGTTCACCTGATTTCCTCCATCCTTCACTAACAATTCCTCTGCACTTGGTTAATACGTTTGCCACTCCTTCTCCGCATTAATAAACAACGCATTGGCAAATAGAAATAGATCTTTCCGCATTTTTTTTCTCTGTGATTTATCATAACATTTTGTGTATATTTCCCTGTGCTATACAGTGTAATCTTGTTTATCTATTCTACAATTTTGAAATCCCAGTCTATCCCTTCCCACCCGATCTTTCCGCATTTGTCCTTTCACTTATCAGTTCTCAGAGCGGAAGTTCTCAAGCCTCTGTGCTCATTCACATAACTGGTGGGATTCTTTATAAATACAGACGTCCTGACTCACAAGGTGGGTCCAGCATCAGCATTAAAAAAAGAATCTCCCTAGGTGATTGGATCGGCATCCAAGGGGCAAGTTCAACATGCAGAGGCCTCACCCTCCCCTCGCTGAGGAAAAAGCCCCGGAATCAGCATATTTCTATGGTCGTGTGATGCAATCAGTCTTCGAATGCTGGGAATACTGCTCCAGGAGCCAAATTTACACAGTCTTTTTAAAGCAAGGCTGACACACTACAAGGTATGCTTCTTTGAGAGTAAAATTATTTGAAATACTTGTTCGTATTTAAAATTAGGAGTTTCTTTCCTTAAAGCTTTGAAATTTGGAACATAAGCACCTTTGCCCTAGAAGGATTAGGCAGGTGTTTGCTTTTTCTCAGGAAGTTGGAGGCTCCTTGGAAAAATCCAGATGAGATGGATGGAGATAAAGAGTGAAGAAGGGGCACCGAAACTGGGCTGCCGGACGCTTTTCAACCCACCCGAGTGTCAGGTAGCAACTGCCTAGATGCTTAAACCTTTAGCCATTCTAACACAAATGGTGGCTTAAAAGAAATCTCTGCTAGCAGTAAATAATGTTTTGAGACAGGAAAATAAATAGAACAGATGGTGAAAGATTATTTGTAGAAAACATTTAAAATTTTTCTTCTTAGATTGTGTGACAGTCTATAAACAAATGCGTAATAAAAGAAAGTCTTTAAAAAATAAATTATGGTATAAATGTATTATATTATCACATTCCTTTCCTTTATGTTATTTTTATTTCTTGTCTTCTTCCCAAATCAATTACGATATCATTTTAACAATTATAACCTCAAGAACTAAAAGTAGTGAAACTTACCAATTTAAACAAAAATGTCTAATACTGGTTCAGATGGCCTTAAGGATTAGCTCATCCATCTATTAGATGTTGAACAAGTCTGTTAAACATAAATTGGATTTCAAATTAGAGAATAAATGGGACAGACTAACTGAACTTATTATCACAAGTATTTAATCTATAAAATCCTACAATTCTAAAGCACGTCGCCCTCATTTTTACTCTTTGTTCTCATTTTATCAGATGCTTCACTTCTTTTGGTCCCTCGTATTCAGTGCTGATCTGTATGGTTTGACTTCCATGTTGAGGGTCTGCATGAAAAACTTCCTTTCGTAACTGAATTATGACAAGCTACGTTGTTCAGTCCCTGGTATGTCAAATGTGGAAAAACATAATTAAGAGCACTGTGACAACGAACTCCGGATTGTGAGTGCAATTTAGTGAGAACAGAAGCTTCCCTAGTGAGTGACTTCATACCCAATACAACCAGCAGGTGGCGAACATGTCACCTGATGCAGGGGTAGAGGGCGGGTATTCATGGACAGGCCTTAACCAGGCTTTTGCCTAAACGTAGGCTGATTATTTCAATGAGGCGTTAGTAGGTATTAATCAAAAGAATTTCGTGATTAAGTTTAGGACAAGTTGGGATAAACTTGTTTCTTTGCTACAGGACTTTAGGGCCTTGAACATTCCAATGTGCATTGTGAATCTTTCAAAGCGGACAGCATTTCCTAAACTTATTTGACCACAAAACTTCCTTTTGTTGAGTGGGGAGCATCTCTGGGTATTGCTGCTTTATGGAGCAGTCCAAGAACTAAAAAGCCTAGCGCTCTCTACAGCTAAGACAATGCTGGTCTGCAGTCTCTGGGATTTATTAGGTCTTGACTAGATCTGCAGCCTAGATCACTCACAGCCTGGCAGGAGGGTGAATGAAGCAGCACTTTTTTTGTTTTAATTGAGCTGTAACATCACACAGTGAAGTACACAAACACGCAT
Organism: Vicugna pacos; assembly: GCF_048564905.1. NCBI lineage: Eukaryota > Metazoa > Chordata > Mammalia > Artiodactyla > Camelidae > Vicugna > Vicugna pacos. The sequence goes on from NC_132988.1 coordinate 18,273,538, forward strand.
TACATGTGTGACATCCGTGGAAATACTACCCAGAGGCACCACTCTCGCCCCTTTCCAGTCAAAGCAGCACGTATGCACACAGACACATGCACACACGTAGGTAACTACTGTTTCCATCCCTGTCACCGTAGACTAGGTATGTCAGGCGGAAACTTACTGATGTCATTCCAGGACGAAACCCAGGGAGGACCTGAAGAATAGAAAGGCCCCAAACAAGCAGAAATCTCTTAAGAAAAAGGATACCATATGAAGCTGAAGCTTCCATCTCAACAAGACTCTGTCTCCTGCCCATAGAAGGTGCCAGACTCTGATATCTGGGTAAGTGTGGCCAGCAGCTGACCTAATGTGTTAGAGTTAATAACTGTCTGAGTCTGTCAGTTACGGTAATATTAATTCTCAGTCCTTGATCTTACAGTAATTTCTTCATGCTTACCAGTTGTGTGGTTTGGAAATTTGAGTAACTTACCAGGAACTGTGTGCTATATAGTCTACAAGACACAGAAAATAAGAAACCAGTTGCAACCAGGACTGGATGGACATAAAAGAAGGGTACAGTGCAGAGGAATAGGAAACTGATACAATTGTGAGGACAAGACTAAAGGGAGGGATCTTTGTTCTTTTTTTTCCTGAAATTTATTTTTGGGTATGTTTACTATTTGAAAACTGAAACCAATTACAAAGTGTACACACTGTGATCCCGATTTTGTTTAATAAAAAGTATATGTGTGTATACGTATTTGTAAGAAAAGGCCTGCTGGGCTCTGTACAAAAAAAAATGTTAATACTTACTATAGCTGAGTGGGAGGATTACATGTGATTTTTGTATTTTCCATTTCTTTATTTTTTAAACGTTTTACAATGCATATGTGTAACTCACAATCAGAGCCAAGACGTTACGCTACAAAAATGAAAACAAATGGAATGCATCCATATATCATCAGTCTCCCTATTCTTGCAAAGAGATTTACATTTGTTTTTGAGTTTACATGTATTTTTCTCTTCCAGTTCTCTCTGGAGTCTAGGCCAGCAAAAAACAAACCAACAAAAACAAAAAACTCTGTGACAAAAAGATTGGAGTCAATTCAATCAAGTATGATGCTGCTTGGACGCCCTCTTCCTCTAGTTCTGGGTCCATAATCACATAGTCAGGGGAAAGGAGAACATAAAGCACACGGCTCTGTGTGTGTGTGTGTATGTGTGTGTGTGTCTCTGTCTGTGTCTGTGTGTGTGTGATTAGTGGGGAATAAGGAATAGGGAAGTAGAAAAAGAGCAGGTATATAGTGGACCCCAAAATGAGGAACTTGAGTCAATGAGCGTTGTTTTTCCAAGGAAACCCTGTCTGAATGGGTACCCACAAGGCAGTGATCCATGAACTGTGTCCCACACTTTTCAAAGAAACAAACAAATAAAAAAACTCATAATAATTGTAAATGAAAAAGGAGCAGTAATAATGGTTGAGGCTTTGGGGATGTCACAGCAGTCCCTCCGAGATAAACAGTCTATAGGTTCGCTGACTTCTTCCATTCACTCAAGGTGAGTTTTGGGGGAACAGACCCCCAGGCTGAGCTGGCCCATCTTCCTCTACCATAAAACTAAGCCATTGCTGCAATTTTGCTGGGATAACACTCTCAGTCTTAGATAGAACACGTTATTAGGATAATCAAAAGTCATTTGGAAGAATATCCTAAAAGGTATTTCAAAGTTCTATTCTTGCTTAAGTAACTTGAGTTTTGGGAGAGTCTCGTGTATATAATAATAATAATTGGTGATGATAGAAGCAAATATTTATATGTTCCAGGCACTTTCCTAAGCCCTTTATATACAGTAACTCATTTAACCCTCACAACAACCCTGTGAGGAAGGTACTTTTATTATCCCCATTTTGCAGATGAGGAAAGTGGTCCACAGAAGGTCTGCCCAACGTCACACTGCTAGGAAGAGGCAGAAGTGGGGTTGAAACTCAGGCAGTGTGTCTGCAGAGTTGGACTCAGACTATGAAAACTACTGCACCTTCAACTTGTTTTACTCTCCTTATCTGTCATCTTCCCCCGCCTCTCCCCAGTGCCCCCACACACCCTTTGGTCCCACACCTGCCGCCTACTCCCTTTCTGATTAGCCCAGTCCAAAAGCATCCCCAACAATGTGCATATTAATGATTTTCATAGTCAGAGGAGCTTCTAATCAATGACTAATAAATATGCCCTGCAGAAAAGACTGGAGAATTTTAGGTTTTATTGTTTTTTTTTTAATGAACAACAACTACTTTGTGTTGCCAAGCTGAGATCCATCGACTTGTTTATAGGGAAAGAGGTATACAGCATCCTGCTACACACATCATTTAACGCTTTGAAGATTCTGAGATTAAGTTTAAGAATTATATATGAAATATTGTCAATTAAGTTTTAACGTGCAAAACCCTCTCAACCCCCCAAATTTTCCAAACTTAAAAGAGAGATTCTAGGAAGCTATTATCCATTTCCTAATTAGGATTCTAAAAAATTATCTGTTAAAAAGGAAATTAATCTTAGTGGATTGCAATCCCAAAATGCTTGAAAACAAATAACAGGCAGATGAACTCCTCACAGCCTCAAGCAAGCTGACTCCTCCGTCGGGGGTCATGGCGGGAGTGGTGGAAGGCACAAAATAAAGTTGCTAAAATGATCAATTAATGCATGGATGTTCACGAGCAAAGACCAGAAGGTAAATCCTTCTGGGAGTTAACTGACAGACCCTTCCTTCTCTGTTCACCAAGGGGGTTTATTTGCCTCTGTTGTTCGCTTAGTCAAATACGAGTCTAAGTCCTACTCCCTTTACTCTAAATAAGTCACACTACGTGCTGATTCGGGGTCCACAAGTTTAGGGACGCGCAGGAAGGAATGTGCACAAGACCTGGGAAAGCCTCCCCTAGAACGATCAAAGTTACTCCAGCTCCACCTCCTCTGGACACTTAATCTGAACGGTGGCAGATTTATAAAGTGCACAGGTATTTACATGCCTGCTTCTGCATTTCCGGGTTTACGCTTTGAGCTAAGAGACACTCAATAGTATTTTGTCCTAGGAGATACGAGTATCCTGACAGATGAAATTTTAGAGTTCTCCAGAGAATTGGATTCATTCAATATATTCCTGCCCTTTGATTTGCCGTTCTTTGTAAGGACTCTTCAATACGTAGCTTTGTCTCTTTGTCTCTGTGGTTATATATGATCTTTGCTCAGAATTTGTTCACTCACTCATTCATTCAATAAATATTTACTGTGCACCCACTCTGAGCCACTTGTCAACACTACTTCTTACTTTGTGCCATATAACCTACTCCCTACAAATACAATGACATATGATACACCGATGGCATTTTTCCTGCTACCCTGGTTAGGATTCGTTCACTAATCAAGAGCTATTTAAGCAGAGAACTATGTAAAAAGGCAGCATAATCAGCATACAAATTTAGTTGGGTGCGCTTTCTAAATGTTGGGAAGTAAGCGAACCACACAGTGGTGGTTGTTCTGAGATACAGACACCTAGAACAATTTTTCAGCTAAATTCTTTTCATCTAAAAATCCGTATTGCAAATACCAGATAAGAGGGCCTGATGAGAGAAGCTTCATGCACATAATAAAAATCTGAATAGAGGCAGAGTGAATTTTATAGGGGCAGCACTTAATAGACTCCACTCCTCCCACACTCTCTGGTGGGTATCACACATCAGCTCCTTGAGGAAGAACAGCCCGGAGTGACCATTTTATGATGGTGTTTCTGTTGCTCGTGACTAGGTGCCTGAGAAGGCATCTGTAATTCCCCATCCTCTTACAGGAACCCTACTGCCCAGACCTGTAGAATGTAGGTCCTTTGGGATAGTCAAAGCCTGACCCTGAATTCAATGCCAAGATATGTTAGAAATGGTGGAATAACAGGGAGGGTGTAGCTCAAGTGGTGGAGCGCATGCTCAGCATGCACAAGGTCTTGGGTTCAATTCCCAGTACCTCCTCTAAAAATAAATAAATAAAGAGACTTAATTACCTCCTCCCCCCAAAATAAATAAAATAAAATCTTTAACAGAAGAAAAGAAGTGGTAGAATATAAACAGAAGCAAGGCAACTTGACAAGAGAAATCCTAGGACTCTCTTGTGTCCCTTTTGTTTTATGGGCTTTCGAGGTACCGAGGGAAGGTCAGAGACTGCATTTTTATTTGCGCTTGAGGGGTAGGGGGAGTGTAATAAAAATCTTTACAGAACTTTACTTCTTTGAATCAGGCTCAGATAGGGGTTGACAATTACATTAGTTTGCTAGAGCTGCTTTGATAAAGTACCACAAACTCGGTTCTTGAAACAACAGAAACATGTTATTGCACAGGTCTGGAGGCTGTAAGTCTGAAATCGAGGGATCAGCTTGGCTCATGCTCCCACAGAAACAAGTAGGAGAATCTTCCCTGCCTCTTCTGGCTTCTGGTGGTTTCCCAGCAATCTTTGGCATTCTTTGGCCGGCAGCCGCATCACTCCAATCTCTGCCTCCATCGTCACACAGCATCCCCCCTGCATGCCTTTGTCTCCACACAACTGTCTTCTTATAAGGACACCAGTCACATTGGATTGGGGCCCATCCAACTCCAACATGACCTCATCTTGGCTAATCACATCTGCAACAACCTTATTTCCAAATAAGGCCCCACAGTGAGATACTGGGGGTTAGGGCTTCAACTTCCGCAACTATCTTTTTAGGAGGACACGATTCAAACCGTAACAACAGTGATGGCGTGTGATGGATACCACACGGGCAATAAAATGTTCTGAGATTCACGGAGTAAAATGGTGTGCGTCCTCTTCTGTTCCAAGGGCCCCAGGTGACTGGGGCTAGTGGGAAGAAGGTTTCTGGAACCAGTAACATCATTGGTTCTAAACATCGGTTTTAAAAAAAGGTGGCGTGACTTCTTAAATTTTTATCGTAAATAAAGATGTAGTATGTAGAGCAGATCTCTAGTAAATAATGACATTTCTTGAATTAAAAAGACTTGAAAAAAATGTAAACAAATACATACATGCATATGCATGACTGGGATATTGTGCTGTGCACCAGAGGTTGGCACATTGTAACTGACCGTACTTCAATTTAAACAAACAAACAAATAAATATTTTTTTAAAAGGCTGATAACATTCTAAAGAAGAGCCAGAATAATTTAAAAGATTACAGTCAATGGACAACATATTTTTCTTAACACTTGGTTTCTAATCCATGTAATAGATCACTGAGTAAAGAGTTAGAAGAAGTAGGTTTGAGTCTAAGTCACAGTGGCTGCTTAGCAAATCACTTCACCCCTCTGAAACTCCATTATCTACCTAATAATTTGTTCTGTAGTGGAAGTGTATACGTCACTGCCAACCCACCCACGTGCGCCAAGAAAACAGTGCCTTGCAAACGGTTCTAGCCGAGTAAGAAGGAATCATATTAATATTTTAACCCACCCCCTGAAACACAGACTGATGTGGGCAACTGATTCTGGGCGACCCACCCACGGAGTTCCCTCAGGGACTTCTACTGCCTTCAAAAGATGAACAGGCCAATCATAATTCTATCAAGAATTTGAAATTGGGCACCAAGGAACCAAGGAAGAACTAGGGCTGTAAAATAATGAGATAAAATTGGAGCTAGAAAGGCCCTTGTTGGTCTGCATGAAACAACAATGACGAAGGTTAAAGTCTAGAAGGGCGCAGAAAAGGGCACAAGGGTCCTGACTGATCTTTCTGGTTCATGTGAGAGAGTTGCCTATGTTCTTTTTGTCTTTGGTTTCCTGCAGTTTGAATATGATATGGCAACATGTGAGTTTTTCTTTTTGTCTTTGGCATTTCTCTTGTTTGGTGTGCTCCAAGCTTCCTGGATATGTGGTTTGGATTTTGTCATTAATTTTGGACAGTTCTCAGGCATTATTACTTGAACTAATTCCAACGACTTGTATGTTTTATCTTTTGAAATTGTTCCATAGTCCTTGGATGTCCTCTTCTATGTCTTCATTCTTTTTTCTCTTGAGTTTCAGTTTGTGACGTTTCTAATGGCATATTTCCAAGTTCACTGATCTCTTCTCTTGGCTGTGCCAAGTCTACTGATGAGCCCGCTGAAGGCTTTCTTCATTTCTGTTAGTGTTTTTATTATTATTATTATTATTATTATTATTATTATTATTATTATTATTATTATTATTATTATTATTATTTCTAGCCTTTCCTCTTGATTGTTTGAGAGTTCCCATCTCTCCACTTAACGTTACCATCTGTTCTTGCATGGTGTCTATTTTTTCCATTAGAGTACTTTAATCTTAGTTATTTTAAATTCCTTGTTTGATAACTTCATCTGTGCATCTCTGAGTCTGGTTCTGGTGATTGCTTTGTCTGTTAAGACTATGTTTTTTCTTGCCTTTTGGCCTCCCTTGTAATTTTTTGTTGAAATCCGGACATGACGTATCGAGTAACAGGGAGTGAGGCAAAGGCCTTGAGTGGGGATGAATGCTAACCTGTCTAAGGGTTGACATACATGTAATGCTGGCTGTAGCTGTAAGTGCCAGAGACTTCAAATTCCTCTAGTGTTCTTGCTTTTGTCTCCCTCCTTGACTTTAGGTTCCCTGGATGGTCCTTCTCAAAGAAGTCTGTGTCTTGTGGCTCTTTCAACTGTAATCTCATGTCGTGGGAGCCCTGTCCTGGGGCAGGAATATGTTGGGGAGGGAGCATTTTATAATCTTATGATTAAATATCAGTCTTTTAAGTGGTCCTGTGTCCCTGGGCTTTGATCTTCACAAGTGTTTTCTCCAGGAGTGTAGCTTCCCCCACCCCTACGTTCACTGGCTAAAGGGTTTCCCATGTCTTTCCTTGAAACCTGGACCCCTGTTGACTCTGTTCCCCTCCTCACTTTAGGTGAGGAGAAAAGCACTGGGGGGATGGAGTGGGAGGAGTGCCCCTGCCCCAGCTGGGCTAAGCTCTCGCAAAGTCTTTTCTCCTGGAGAGCAGGTCTTCTGAAGGAGGCTCTGGAGTATGACATGTGCTTGCTCTTCCCCTGTTCCTGCTGGAGCCGGGAGGGGACTTTTCTTGGGTCTTCATTGTCACTACATGGTTCCTGGAGGTAAAAGTCCATGGAAGTGTGGGGGCTCCTGTAAGAATGCAGTCCTCCAGAGTTTCTCCCTCTCTTATTAGTTCACACTTGGACTTCAGCAATTCTTCACATTAACCACTTCAGTGTTCCTACCAGTCTATGGCTCCAAAGGTCTCTGCTCCAGGTAAGCAGACCTTGACTGTGATTCTCTGGATGCATCATCTAGCCAGATTTTGGGCTGGTAGTTTCTCTATAGATCCAAGAAAGTCACCGATTTTCAATCTGACTGGCTTTTTCTAACTTGTAAGGATGGAGTAAAGATTCCCAAGTTCTTTACGCGTCAGAGTTGAAAATGGAAGTCCTTGTTGCCTCCATTCTTGAAGGCTGAGCTCTGATTCCTGTCTTTGGATTTTCATCAGGTCTCCATATTTAAAATAAGTCTATCTTCTCTTGCGTTGTCTTGAGTAAGTCAACCACGCAATCAAAAGACCTCTGTCTAAAACGTATTGCCTGTTAAGGTCACAGCTTCTCCTCCTCCTCTCCCAGCCCTCTCTTTCCCTCTTCTTCTTCTTCTTTTTATGTATAAAAGGGTGGTTAGGTTAAAATAACTCTAAAACATCCCATGAATCAGCTAGACATAAACAGGAAATAATACCTAAGAGATACCGTACTTTAACTACTCCTTTTTAGGCTCTTGATCTTTTCCTGTTTTTGGCTGCACCTTCACCATAAGGAAGGGTAAAAATAACTTAGGGGAGTGGGGAAGAAAAATGTTCTACTTGGAAAACTGGATTAGGGAAAGATATTTTCAATAAATAAGAGTGGTACAATACTCACACAAGTTTGAAGACAAGTGACAGCTGGCGATATGAACTTCACTTGTGTGTTCTGATGGTATATTACCAGTAATTAAGTAATTAAACCTTTTCATGAAGATCATATTTTATAATAATACATCCACAGTGCTTATTTAGTTACATCTCATCTTATTCCAAAACAGGTTAAAACGTGTTTAGTAGATATTATTTTCATCTGCCTAGCATCCTACTTTATTCTGTGACTGACAATTCTTGGAGAACCGGTCTTCCCCAGCTCCAAATGTTTCCAGGCAATCACAATACCTCACACAACTGGCCATGGAGACGGACCTATGAGCGCTTCCCCAAGGCTCTCAGAATCGGATCTTGGGAGCTAGGGGAAGTCCTTCCCCTGGACCTGAGCGCTGCTCATTGCCATTTCTCCAGCTTCTTGCAGGAAGCTGGGAGAACGACGTCAACACACAGAGAGGAAGAGATGGAGAAGCCCAGCATCACTTGTGTCCCTGGAGCTTGGTGTCCCTGTGTTTCTCTCTGATTAGATAAGCCAATACATTCCTCTTTTTACCCAAGCTGGTAGGTTTCTGTCATTTCTAGACAAGGGACCTGGCTGATATAGAAGCTGATATTTAGTTTTGTTTGGGCTTGGTTTTCAATGTCTAAAATATTCTCTTTAACCATAAGCAGAAAAGTCGACTGGGAAAAAAATACCTTGAGGCACCATTCTCCAAAAAAGCAAATCCAAGATATCGGGTTTACAGAGAAGAAAGGCCTTAAAGATAACTGATATTGAGCAGGATTCTACCACCTAAATTATATACAAACCCTTTACCCATTCTATACCACAGAGACACCCAGAAATAAAGATAATATCTGTCACCAAACTATCTTACAGAGAGTAGGAAATGACGTTCAATAAAGTACTTTGAGCAACTTGGAAAATAGTTTTAAAATTTAATGTATGTAAATATGTCTCACATTTAGGGATGGTGAATTTAGATAAATTTCTTAATATTCCTATTGCTCAATTTCTTTTTCTGTAAAATAGGGGTCATAATACTTTTAAGGGACTGTTGACAGAATCAGCAATCATATATATGCGAAGCTGGGAGAGGACGACTCAACTGAAGATGAGGCTGCCAGACAAGGAGAGACTGCCAACTCCCTAGGCGTCTTTGCAGGAGTTGAGCGACACTTTGGAAAGGGGGCTTGTGGTGGGGAAGCTTTCTGCAGAGGTTGTGGGCTTAGGCATGGGGGCTGGGGGAGAGATAGGAGAGCCGAGCTCAGGGAGAGATGCTGCGGGACTTGGTCCTGACCCTAGCCCGATGGACCAGCCGTGAGAGGAGACAGGCAACAATCCTGTGCTCTGGGGAACACAGCACTATTTCGGCAACGCAAAAGTTACCCGGTCTGGGACCGTCTAAGCAGGGTGGGTTCTCCTACAGGAATAGCAGCAGCTGAAATAGTGGAGCTACTGGAAGCCCGGAAGGAGTGAGCTGCACCCAGGAGTTGAGCTCGTTTGTGAATCGGTGAGGAACCTGGGACTTCCAGAAATACGTGAGGAGAGGACTTATCAGGGGACTGAGGTCCCACAAGATGTGATGGAATCCTGAGTTCACAAAATTTGGGTGTAAAAGCTAATGCAATTTTATTCATAAGAAGAGAGTGTTGATCTTTGAATAGTTGGGTTCTTTAAGTAATAAGATCTGGCATCTAAATATGAGCCCAATAAATAGCTTTACTGTCATCTTAAGGTGTCTATCTCTTTGTAGAATTCTAATCAGACAATCAAATTGGCCAGGTGGATGTTACACTGCTTTGGTGATGAGGTTGCATGATTTTCCTCTGCGTTAGTTAAAAGCAAGCTGAATTGAGATGAAGCATTTACACTCGCTGAGAGTAGAATCGTTTACTGACTCACACGTGCCCCACCTCATTCCGTCAGGAAGCTGTGGGAGCTAAGCAAAATCAATTGCCCCAAGGTTACCACTAGGTATCAAAATTTCAGATAAGTATTAATGTACTTTGACTCACATTAGCATCATCTACATTTTACATTACAAAGTTGAATTTTTCTGGAAAAAAAAGCATCTAATATCTTGTGCTTTTGTACCACTCGAATATTTTGTTATTAAACATACCACTACTGACAGGAAAAGTAAATTTATATAAACCTCACGGGGCAGGAATTATCACCGAATATTCATGTTGAGTGGTTAAAAAATGTTTATAAATTTAGCAGCCGACAAACCAGAATATTGTGATGAAGGAAAGAAAACCAAATAGGCTAAAGTCTCATTCTGATGATTCTTTTTCAAGGAAATTTCGACTTGCTCATCACTTTCTTAGTCTGAGTAACGATGCTAACGTTCAGCGAGCATCCTAACACTAGGTGAGTCACAGTGGTACCCCAAGATGTACCCCTTAGAAGAGGAGAATTCAACTTTACGAGGAGTCTCCTGAAGCCTGGTTTGGAAGCATTTGTGTCTCTGGACCCCATGTGATTTCTCAGGCTCCAGGAGCAGTGAAGCTCCAGCCTCTGCACGGATGTATAATCACAGGAACTGCCTCTCTTCTCCAAGTCCTTGTAGTTTACCAGTTTTTAGCAGAAGCATCATGACTTCTATGATGGCAAGCTGCTGGGTGAGTGCAATGTCAGAATCGTTTTCACTGATTCACCAACAGGTTTTTATCTTTTATTTTTTCTGCATCAGAGACTGAATTACATAAACACTGAGGATCACAGGTAGGTTGCTCATTAGCTTTCGTCTTCAGTGTCTACTGGATAATAGCTACAAGAGCTGAGGGAAAGAGGTAAATGGCCATCTTAGAGATGATGAAGAGACAATTCCTCACTAGGTCGTGTTGTGAGAGCTAATGTTAACTGCAGCTGTACCGGTACAAGAAAGTGCAGTCATTCTAATGAAATTTGGTATTGTTTTAGCAAAATATCTGTCAACTGTGGAGCTCAGTTTGGAACACAGCACATTTTTACCCACCTACAGAAATTAATAGTAATTATGCTTTTGACAAAAGCAAAGCCAATTTCTTTTTTCCAGAAAAGAGTTATTCTTTTAAGACAGAGGGAGAGGAACTAATTTAATCCTTACAACAACCCTAAGAGGTAGCAATTATCTATTGTTAAATATTGATATAGCACTATGTCCAGGTAGTGTACGTACATTAACTAACACAGTCCTTTTAACCACTCTGGGTGAACGCTACTGTCAATCCCATTTAATCATGAGGAAACTGAGGCACACACTACATTATGTAGTTTGGCCAAGCTAAAATTAAATGATGCTAATCTGTTTTGTAGAACAAAAAGCGTCTACTGTACCATTTCTGACAGTACCTACCAATTATTGAGTACTAAGCAATTTAAATAAATATCTCATTTAATTATTACAACAACCCTGTAAAATAGCTATTCTTACCCTAATTTTACAGATGAGGAAACTAGTTCATACGGAGGAGACGTAACTTGCTCCAAATCATGTGGCTAGTTAGTGACAGAGCTGAGACTTGACCCTTTGGGTATCAAAATCAAAATCTAAGCTTTGACCACGTCGGGGTCTAGCATGGTAGAATCACAGGTGAGAAGGAGCATGGCATTTCTGAGCTTAACAAAAGGGTGTATGAATATTTTTTAAAGGCCACAAATATTTTACTCTATTATACAGCTTCCAGTGTAGCAAATAACAGAAATAAAGGTGAACAATACCCTGGGAACTGGTCTCTGTATCGTAGTCAGTGGTACAACAACAATGTATGGAGCACAAGGGAGGTTTTCTAGTGCTTTTATGACTGTACTGCTAACACTGAAAAGCAGTTCAGACCGAGAAGAAATGCGTAGAAAAGTTCAGGGCTAACAAATGCCACCCTTTCTCTACCTGCTTTATAATGCAGTGTGTGTGCCCTCCATGGCTGCTTCCTCTGCACCACAAAGGAAAGGTCTGGTACTCCCGGTGATAGCTTACTAAGGGAAATTATGGAATGCCTCCTCTGGAATATTCTAAACAGGTTTTCATCTGATAGAATGGTTTGTTTAATGATGGACCTTTTTGAAATCAGGTGAATTGACTGGATGACCTTCCAAAGTTGTTCCTAATCCTCAAGTGTGAGGTAGGTATACCAGTAACACAGTCCTTTAAAAAAACATAAAGGAATATTTGCTAAAATAATAACCAAGAAATTTGATTCTAGATAGGAAGGTAACAATGAAAGCTGACACACTGTAAAATATTCTCAGAATACAACATGTTTGAAATTTCCAGAATGACTTTTCTGCAATGGAGAAATTTTATGTTAGAAACCATTTTATTCAAACCTACGTAGTTATAACTACCATCAAATAGTATAAGACAGAGTCAAAGAATTAATCAGAGCAGGTGCTTTAAAGACAACCATAAAATATCACAAGGGCCTGATGGCAGTAATAAGACCATGGGAGAACACTGAACCTTTTATAAGGTTTGTACAGCTTCACGTACTCAGAACTTTAACGTAATAACAGTAGCAGGTAGACTTTGAGTATTTCCCATGTACCATCACGACAGCAAAATGACTGTCCTGCGTTCTCTCATTTATCCTGACCAACCCTATAAAGTTAGTATGTCAGTTCCATTTTACCCGGGAGGAAGCTAAAACTTACAAAGGTAAGTTATCTGTCTGAACTCATACAGCCAGTAAGTGATTGATCAAGGCTGAAAGTTCAAACCCACCAGTCGCAACTCCAGAACCCAAGCTCTTCATCGCCTTACCACGCTTCCTCCAGAGGACAAAACTTATTCCTCACCACCAAGAATAAAGCAGATTTTTAAGATGCTAACGTGAAGTCAAATAGCCAAGGAGGAAGAGAAGCAAAAACCTTTGATAATGTTCAAACGGAATAATCCTTCAGTTGTTCTGACCTCACTTGGATCTTTTCGGGGCTTACTCCAACCCTGGGGATTAATGGACCATGTTACTTGTGGCTGATTTCCTGGTTCCCTTTGGGCTCTCCTGCGCATCGTTGGGGGTGTCTGCCAATCTAGACAAGTAGGCTTTAAAACTATGTTCACATCTCTACACATTCCAACCATCTTGTTACTCACATACATGGCCATTTCACAGATTCCTAGAACAGTCTGGCACACTACATGTCAATCATGATTTTTGGCTCTTAGACACAGACACAGTGTGTATTATTCCAGCCTCAAGTAAGATTTAAAAAACGTGGTCACTCTTGCTTATACTTTCTCTGGAAACGCAGAGAACAGAGGATCAAAGCAAGCATTTTAGGTCCATGATCTTTTTCTGTCCTCCTCAGCTTTCTCTGCTCGACTGACAAGAAGAAAGTATCCTACAGGCCACTATGCCAGGGAGTTAAGAATAGAAAGACATGGAGATGAGTAACACGCAACAGGTATCTTGTGAATACTGCTGACTGCCTGACCTTTCCCATCCATAGCTATCATTCTTTGACTTTCTGGGCACGGTTCACAAACAAGGAGGCCGAGGGCACAACAAGTGAATTACTGGAAATAGAAGCACACAAGTGACTTTCAATATTAAGATACTTTATGAAATGATACATAAAACCATTGTGTAGGGTGCATTTCCTAGTCTCTGCTTTTAAAGGCTTTCAACAACAAGTCTGCTGCTAGTCCTGGGGACAGGGATCCACTGAGAACCCTTTCTTCCAGAAGAGGAATCTGCTCCCGGACTGTGGGATGGGTCCTGAAATGTTCTAACACATTTTCCTGAATGAGGTTCCACATCCAAACTTTCTGCTGCCTCTGTCGTTTGGCAGTCAGCTCCCCACTGGCAAGCATTACGTCCTGGAACTCTTTCATCTTATCCCACATGTCAGTGATCCCCTCTCCGCTTCTGGCAGAAATGCGAATTACCTACAGAAAAGGGAAAAACCAGAATTTTTTTACTTAAAATGATAGAAAGCATTCTCATGGGGACTCTGGTAGTTAATTCTTACAGTATATGGACAAAATGAGACATCACTGTGTCAAAGTCGATCCCAGAAATATACTAAGGTAACTGACGAGGATTACTAAGTGCAAAGCAGAAATAAGACACGGAGGCAAGGTCAGATTTTTTGTCTCAGAGATTTATTTTGGCTTAGGATTGCTCGAATGATCTTCGGAAGCAACACGGAGGAACCGTGAGAGGGTCACTAGGACGAGAAGGGCAATGCTATGCAGGTTTCCCCAAGGGCTCAGTGCCAGCAAATGAAACCAAGCCCCAGCCCTCTGTCAAAGCTGCCTGATTCAGCAGGCGCTACGAGCTGAGGGCTGGCGCCCGCGTGGACAACACAACGTGCCCGGAGCTGACGGTAAGACACGTCGTCCTTGTTCTCACTATAGTGATTACAGCTTATTCTTTAATCACATAGTGTCCTCCTGTGGATAAAGTGCTGCCTCAGTACTACTGCATCATTTACTATGGAATTTTCCTTTTTTCCTTACTGAAGATAGCACCCAACGAGCACCATGGGAAGGGAAGTCATCACACCAGAAGCCTTTCCTCTCTTGCTCAAATTCTGATATAGATAATCAAGTCATTAGCTGCTCCATAATCTTAAGGATGGTTCCTTCCAGAATGGATTTGCCATCACTTCCAAATGGCTCCAGTCAAGCCTTCAGCAAGCTAGTCCATCACCTCGCATCTCGTTTTTGACATCCAGTGGTTGAAGAATTATACTTAAAACTGTAACTGCACACTCTGGCTTTGTCATAATTTTTTAAATTATAACCTCATATACAAGTGAAGAGTGATTATACGTCTAGCCTGGGACTCACATCCTGTCTTCTAACGTGCACTGTCCACTTCTAACGTGAAGAACGCAGATGGGACCGCAAGCTCACCTTTGGCCTCCAGACTCCGGAACGCCTGCGGAGTAGTTTCAGGGCGCTCACGTACTCTGCCTGTATCCTTCGGGCTGGCACAATCAAGTCTCCATCAGACTTGGTTACAGCTACCAGGTCTGCCATCTCAATTATACCTCTTTTGATACCCTCGAGAGAAAAAGAGAAGAAAGTGATTTTGTCCAGAACACTTAGTTACAGCAAAAATGGGACACCAGTAAATGCTAAGGTTTTGAATGTCATACACTTTACCAACTAACTTGTTCTCTGCACCTTCCCAAGCCTTGGGTACTAGGAATCACAATCACTTGATAGGAGTTACTCAAAAGCACCGACTCTGAGGACTCTGGAAGTCATCTGTAATCTCTCTTCCAAATTTAGGGACTAACATGTTGAAAAACATTCAGAATTAGAGTAAACATATCACCTAGACACCACATGACTGAGTGCCAGGAGACAGCTCACACTGTCTCATGATGGCTTCTACTTCTCAGGAGCTAAGACTACAGGATAAAAAACCATCCATCATTAATTAAGGTGCTTAAAAAGAACACACACCCGTCACTAACATCTGCACTTTCAGAAGCAAAGTCTTTGAAGTTTTCCTTAAATGCACATAGCATTTTTTTCAGGTTACATTTGAGGGAAAAAGTAACCTGATGGCTAAAAATGCCTCAGTCTCTTCACTTACATTATGTTGCATGAAAACTCTAGAAAAATCCTAAACTTTATTTGGAAGATTTTGCCGTCTAAGATTAAAATTCCTTTTCAGATATTTTTAAACATAACTTTCAATGATTAAATGTGAACAGTTCATGTTTCTAAATGGTAGCCTCCACAGTCTGCTATCACTATGCTTTTGGAATTATTCAATTGAAAGGGAGGTGTTGTACAATAAAGAATTTGTTTGGTCTCTGAGGGTCCGGGGAGGCCACCTCTAAATCCCTGGAGTTTCCCAGGTGACAGGAGTGTCTTGTCATTCACCATGGGTGCCCAGGGCCATAACTGAGTTTAGACACCAAGGTCTCAGAATATGGGCTACCACGCCAGAAAAACCCATCTTGTGATTCAAGGGTTGAGCCTGTGAGGCCACGTGGTATCAGCTTGACCTCCCCTGGGGAGAAGTAAGGGCTGGAGACCGAGTTCAGTCATGTGGACAGTGATTCAGTCAATCATGCCTACAGAACAAGGCCCCAGTAAGAACTCTGGACACTGAAGCTTCAGTCTGGCGCCCTTCCAGACCTCTTTGTACGTGTCTCTTCATTTGGCTGGTCCTGATTTGTATCCTTCACAATAAAACTGCAACTGGCAATACAGTGCTTGCCTGAGTTCTGAGTCATTCCAGTGAATTATCGAACCTGAGGGGCAGTGGGAACACCCGCGTTGGTAGCCAGTTAGAGGCACTGGTGGCCTGGGACCCGCTGGGCTTGCTGTGGGTGTCTGGGGTGAAGGCAGTCTTGTGTGGGGTGGTACCCGGACCTGTGAAGGCTGTGCAAACTCCAGGTAGTTAATGCCAGGCTGCACTGCAGGGGGAAAGTAAGAGCCCTGCTTTACAACATACAGACTACGACAGTGGGGTCCCAGTTCAAAACAGCGGACTATCTTACGAGGAGCTCTGGAACCAGCTGTACCACAAGCGTCCGTGCAACAGTGGTCACTCCTGGCTGGAGCTATGCCTGTATTTTATTCACTCTCATGTTACCGGTGGAAAAGCCAGAGCTGTGTAATTCGCTCAGTGTCACAAATTCTATACTGAAAGTTGGGGAAAAAGAGAATGTGCCTTTGACTCAGGTCTTTCAGCCCATGTGAGTGATGTATCTCGCCCTGCGCTAATACCAACCTAATTGACAAAAATACAGCATTGGAAATTAGTGATTTTAGAGATGTATACTTTGTGTTTTGGGGGGAAAGGTCAAAATAATTACCTGCAATTCATCGCCTCCTGCTGGTGGCAGCAGTAAAACAAACATGTCCACCATATCAGCAACGGCAAACTCTGACTGACCCACACCTGAAATTTTAATCGCAAGGGTATACAAGGGTATTCTAAAATATGCTTTCTCAACAACCCTGGCCATCACTTCCATTCCAGTTCATTTACTCACGCTCACGATCACACACTCCACCCGACCCCACTTTAAACACCCCACCTCCGAGCCATGTATTAAATGCCGCTATTTTAGCCATTGAACAAACCTGTCACCGCCCCCTCCTCCGGCCTGTATTCCCATGTCTCAGTCTCCCTCCTCACTCTCGCTCTTTCTCACTTCCTCGGCCTCCCCTCGGTGGGTGGGCAGCTTCAGCGCCAGGATTCTAATCCTTGGCCATGCCTGGCAATACATGCAGCTTCCCTCCTCCTCATCCTTCTACCCTCCCTGCAAACCCCACCAAGGGTCCGTCCAGCTGTCCGGGTTCTCTCCCCCATAGACGTGCTGGAGAAACCCCTCTGCTGTGTGGTCACAGGCGCCCACGGTGGCCACCTCCTTCTCCAGCTGGCATGGTCCTCCTCGCCCTTGTTTCTCCTACTAGGACCCAGGCAATTTTCCTCCATCCACCCTTAGACGGTGGAGCGCCTGGTCCCCAGCCCCATCTCTTCACTCCCGCCCTTCACCCTCATGCTCTATGTGTCCCAAGCAGACTGCAATTCTCTGAATAGGCCGCGTTCGTTCACTCTCTTCTCTGTGCCTTGGCAAATGCCCTCCAGCCCACACTGTCCTTAAATCCATTCTTCCTTCAAAATTGAGTTCAACGGTCACCTCCTTCCTCATGTCTTCCCTGATCCCCCAAATCTGAGTCCAATTTGTGTCAAAACACAGATCACACAGTAATATAACAGACCGTCTCTCCAGGGGAATGCAAATTCCTGGGGCTTGCTTTTCAGTATTTTCACCGTGTGTAACTAGGAATGTGCTAGGAAGATAAAGATGAAGTAAAGCACGGCCCTGTATTCAAGAGGTGTCCAGCTACATTAATTTTCTTAGCGAGCACTGCAGACTTATGACTGTGCTTAAACAAAACAGGTGTTACGTTACAGTGGTGCTCCCGCAGGTCATCCTAACGCTCATCGTTCTCCTCCTGCACTTAAAACACAGCACCTTGTATAAGCTATCCAGACACAGGGCTTATCTTTCCTTTTTTAAGGGTAAGGATGGTAGCCTACACACTCAAATCTCCTACAGAGTCTGAGATTTCTTGCATTTAACTACATCTTTAGTAAATACCGGCTGAATGAACAAATGAAATTAGCTGTCGCTCATCCTGCTATAGCACTCATTACAGCAGTATCCCATTGCTATGAAGTAGAAAATCACACTCACCTACAGTTTCAATAAGAATGATGTCATAGCCCCCGCCTTCGCACAACAGAATGGCCTCGTTTGTGGTCCTTGTCACACCTCCTAAAGTCCCTCTCGTAGGAGATGGCCTGATGTACGCATTCATATCTCTTGATAACTCAGTCATTCGGGTTTTATCACCCAAGAGTGATCCTAAAACACATGGCTGCATTTCATAATCACGGAACATCTACGAGAGCTAATTATCAATCAGCCAGCTCTTAGGGGAAGTGTTTTATGACATTTCTCCCAGAACCTCAAAATGAGTTTCATATGATTGAGCTCTTCTCCAACACAGCGTATATAATAACACCAAGTTAATCTCTGTAACATTTCAAGCCCCTCAAAACTGATAGTGGCTCCCACTGACTAGAGGTTCAGCCTCGCATTGGAGGCCCGGAGAATGCAGCCTACCTCACCTGTCCAAGTCCAGCTTCCACTGATCCCCAAATCACTCTTCCGTTCCTGCCAGGCTGGCTTCTTTACTGTCCTCTTAACATTGTTGTGTTCATGGTTCTCACATGGGGGTGGGTTTTTCCCCCCAGAGGAAATTCAGCAATGTCTAGAGATATTTGAACTTGTCACCCTGGTAGGCAGAGGCCAAGGACACTGCTAAGCATCCTTCAGGGTGCAGAACAGCTGCCCACAGCAAAGACCGCCATTAGTGCCAAGGCTCAGAGACTCTGCTTTAACCTGAGTTCCACATCTGTAGGGCCATGTCTTACATATTTTGTACACCGAGTGCTTGCACACAGTAGGCAATTCATGTAACACCTATGGAATAGGACTGGTGATGTTTCAGGGTTTCCTGCAGCATTTTGCCAAACATCAGTCCCTGCAAATTCGAGACGACTGAGAAGCCCTGGAACTAGTGAAATTACCTCTACCTTCTTTCCTTCAGCCCTACGCTAACACTTGAAGGTATATTGCTGGGCCGACCTGAATTTTCATTTTCACTCTGCTTAAGAGCTAATTTTTCCAAAGTTCATGCTAAACACTGAGACACTCCTTAAAGATATGATCTTTTCTCTTACGATTCCAGGTTAGAGTTCTCAGAGGTTCTAATTCCAGGACTCACACGTACCACGTATCTCCACTACCTTATTTACTGAACACAGAACTTTGTTCTAAAGTAATTTTCTGGGTAAAACCATCTCTGTGTAAGTCAATAATCTGCCAAAGCTACCCATTAAATTATTATCCCATAGATCCTAACACACCAAACTAAACATTATGAAATTACTCTCCCATATAATTATCTTTACCAATGAATCCAAAACTGTTGACTGCAGACCCTTAGGGAGGTCTCCAAGCTCCCACAGCAGGAGATCTGTGAACCTAAAGCATGACAAGGACTGGCTGCAGGCTTCTCAAACTTTAATGTAATGCTATTTTTCAAATGTATATACTGTTGCAATGATAAAGTAGAAATGTATACTTAGGGTGTCCTGTTCATCTTTGTGTATTTTTTTTCCTTTCAAAGTCTATGTATTTTTTTTTTTTAACCTGAGAAAGGGACCCTCATTTTTGGTTTGAGAAAGGTTAGGAATCACACAGCTATGTAACTTTACTTTTTCTTTAATCGAAGTCTAGTTGATTTACAATGTTGTGTTAGTTTCTGGTGTACAGCATAGTGATTCAGTTATACATATACATATTCTGTTCCATATTCTTTTTCATTATAGGTTATTACAAGGTATTGAATATAGTTCCCTGTGCTATACAGTAAGACCCTGATGTTTATCTATTTTATATATAGTGGTATGTATCTGCAAACCCCAAACTCCTAATTTATCCCTCCCTATGTCTTTCCCCTTTGATAACCATACATTTGTTTTCTACGTCTGTGAGTCTCTTTCTGTTTTGTAGTAAGTTCATTTGTGTCATTTTTTTTAGATTCCACATATAAGTGATCTCATATGATATTTTTCTTTCTCTGTCTGAGTTACTTCACTTAGTATGATGTCTCTAAGTCCATCTATGTTGCTGCAAATGACATTATTATTTCATTCTTTTTTACGGCTGAATAGTATTCCATTGTGTATATATACTACTTCATCCAGTCATTTGTTGATGGACATTTAGGTTGCTTCCATGTCTTGGCTACTGTAAACAGTGCTATAGCTATGTAACTTTCATCAGATTATCTTACATCACCATTTCTGCTACTGTCATCAAAAGCATTGTTTTCTTTTGCTATTATAAGTATTCTACAGTATTATGAAGGTAGTGGAAAAAGCCTTCTTATCTATTTAAAAATGAGGGCCGCTATTAAAAAAATTCTTTGCTCAAGTACTTACCTTTAACAAAGTTCTTAGATTATTAATAAGACAATACACTGACATGGATTTAATCTTGAACCTTGTGAATATAAATTTTATTTTACAGATAACTTTTTCATTATAGTGAACCAAACACTGTGAATGTTCTCAGCTAGGTTTTTCAATGGGTGATAACAGCAATTGTTGCCTACCTCTCTACTGACCCAAGGGCCCTAAAATACATCATCTTTATTTTTGAGCTTTAAACCCACAGGATTTAATGCAAACCCTTTCACAAAGCACCCTGTATTTCCCTCTTCATAACACACAATACATGGTAGTGGCCTGTGTTCACTTGTCTGTTCACCTTAAAAGATATAAAGCTCCCTAAGGCCAGGAGGACTGTCTTAACTCACCACAAACGACACAGTACCTTCCTCGCACAAGGCCTTGCCTACAGTAGGCACTGGAATACTTGTAAAGTGAATAACTGTGATGTGAAATGCTTAAATCAGAAAGAAGGGCAAGGAAAGAAAAACTTTTCCTGAGTATTTATCAAGTAAGCTTTATGTGTCCCCTAAGTGACCCTTTGGGGAACTAAGTTTATTCATTTTATCTAGGATGAGCTGCACATTAAACTTTGAGTGACTGCATGACCTCAAATCAGTAACTGCTCAGCACAGTGTACAATGTACTGTGCTAAGTGCTGCCAGGAAGGGCAGGATATCACTCGGTCCCTCTAAGAGCCTTCTGTTCAGCTGAACATATAACATAAACAGGTGCCAAGTTACATAGGGCACAAAGATTTTTTTTAAGCTTAAGAGAAGAGATATTACAACAATATGAGGAAATCAATGAATAAGAACCCGTTTTCTGAACTGCACAGGAGATGATGCAGCCAGGAAAAACAACAGGTGGGAAAAGGGGCGGAGCCTGAGGTGGGACAGACAAAAGGCTGACATTTGTTTTTGATTATCTTCAGCTTCTGAAACCTGGTCTCCTAGTTCTCTAAGTGACTACTCCTACTCCTGAGCGACCAGTATGCTAACCTACTCTGGACAGCCCGGTGCCCAAACCACCGCCCTCAGCCTCCATGTCACTCCCCTGAGAACTCACTTCCTTCACTTAGCTTGAGGTCAGAAGTCACCTGTCTGTGCAAATTCCCACTAAACTGTAACAGAGAGCCAGCCCCACGAGCCACTGCCCTGCAATTTAAAATGAATCAGCACTACTCACCACCGCTAGTACAAGAAGAAGGGTCCACAGCTAGCACAGATAATTTGTGCCCTCTCTCAGTGAGCATTTTTCCAAAATATTCTATAAAGGTTGATTTTCCAGCACCAGGAGGCCCAGATAATCCTATGGAGGAAAGAGACCTTGTAATTTAATGAAATAAATGAAATGAGCACCATGATGAGTTCTATTAAAATATCAGACTAACTTCTATTCCCCCTAATTTATTAAAACCATCACAACTGTAGTTTAATACTTCCTAAAGTGGTAAATGAAAATCTACCTATTTATCTAGTCCCTGAGTAATAAGGACACAGGGAGGAAACAAATTCTGATTTCCATATGTTCACTAAATTCAGGTTTAAAAATTACAAAACGCAATTTGCCTTTTCACTAAAACGCGGGTCTTCTGGGACAGACTGCACTGCCTACATTGTGAATTGTGCTGAATTTCTACATCTGCCCAGCTCCCGTCACAACCAGCAATTATTCCACCCACCCCAATCCTGTATGCCTTGTCTTCCCAGGGAGAAAACAACTCAGTATTCCTGAAACTCCCTAGTGACTGATAAAATAATTTTCTATTTATGAAAGATAATTTTAAAAATCTCACCCATGACGCCAAGAAAATAATATAAACTGAATCTTAAAAAGGAAAAAAATTCATGTTAAGAAAGGCAGAAAATTCCCCTCCTTGGCAAGTTAGTAGAGCGTGGCAGGTAAGAGCACAAACTCTAGAGCCGGTTGGCCAGGTCTGTTTCTAGCCCTGCCTCTTATGAGCTGTGTAATCTTGGGCAAGTTACTTAACCATTCTGTACCTGAGTATACTCTGCAATAAAATGAATATAATAGTGCCTATTTCTTCAGGTTGCTGTAAGGAGTAGATGAGTTAATTTTGCAATATGTTTAGAATAGCACACGCATCCAGGAAGAGATATGTATGTTCAATAAAGCCTATAAAACATAAGCACTTAATTGTAATTATAGTCAAAAGTATGTATGGCGCATGTAGGCCTGGCTCCTTCCCAAATTTCCAGGGGAGGTCTCTGTCTTAAACATCTATGTGGGTGCTGAATAAACATTTGGGGCTTTTATTTATCTTGGTGGGAAAATAAATGCAACAAAGACATAGGCGTATCTTGCTTCGTAAGGTCAAGATGGCGGAACCAGAAGAGCCCTGCAAATTTATGAGTTGCTAGTTAAGTGTGAGTTGCTGGTTAACTCCATGTATTTCTGGACATTTTCTTTTCAAAGATTCTCTGAATGAAGCCTAGTAAGTGAACACTTTGTCGTAACTGGAATTTCTCTTTGGGAGTATGTTATTTCGTCTGTTCACAATACATAAAGATTATTAACACCCAGTGCAGTACTCTCAAAAGGAGAGTCCCCTGAGTGAGGGCAGGAGAACAAGGGGTGTGAAAAATGTGGACGAGTACAAATATCAGCTGGTTTTAATTTTCAAAATTATCTTTAAAGCATTTAGGCCCTGTTACCCTAAAGACGAGGAGCTTTTAGACCCCATGTTGCAAATAAACTGAGATAATAAAAGTCTAGTGCAATGCCAGTCCATCTCTTAAGTGTATTTGCTCATTCCTCACACAATTTCTGCACTTCATCCACCACTTCAAGTTGTTTTTAGTGGCTGGGTTGGTTGGATTTACCCAGTTTGCCATCGTGAAAAGCACTCATTCCACCCAAAACTGACTTGCTAAATTCCTTCTGGTCAAACATATCTAGACTGTTCTCTAATGAACAATTTCAAAAATATAGCAAGCTTCTTTGCAATTACAGAAACAGGTCAATTGTTCAAGAAGTCAAGTGAACATCTGATATTTTTAGATCACAAGTGAATATGGTCTTTCCTTTAAAATACATTTTGGTATTAAGATGGTTATGCTTAGAGTCAAGCCATTTCCAGAAACGCTAATAAAAAAGTATCTGAAAGAAGAGAGACTTGCCTATAGAAAGACTAATGAAACACCTAAGAAGTAGAATTCTGAAATCTGATAAGGGTAATTATGGTTGATGTAACCATAACAGGGAATTCACGTTAAACTATTAAGCAGAAGTTCTACCGAGAGAAAGGAGTAAACTGGTAAATGGCTCTCCTGTCACGTTCTTATTCTGGGAGCCACAGCAAGATTCCTGCCAAAACAGAAATCTTACATTATTCTCTTAAAATACAGAGCCTTGGTTCAAATGGTCATGGCGTGTTGTTTTTTTTTTAATGTAACAAGACTAATTTTTGCAAAGAAACGGCATTTAGAATTCATTTCAAAATTCTGAAGGAAAAACAAATCTCTGTTAGATCATAAACTATTTAGACTTATTTTAAAAAAAGAGAGAGAACCTAGAAAAATATTCACTAGGCAGACCTAAAAAAAAAAAAAACGAACTGACCCACTCGAAATGCCAGTGGCTTCCCTTTATTTAACCTTTCTTGCTCTCTGAGGTGGACTAGTACTTTCTGAAGAAGCACCTGGGCTAACTCTTTTTTCCTGGTGTGAGTTGATTCTATAAGAGTTATGGCCTCGGCTAAGCAGGCCCTTTGCCCTTGGATTAAACCAGTATAGAGTTTATCCACAAATCTTTGTTCTTTATCAGAAAATCCATCTGGATGTTCCTTTAAGGTTGTCTGTAGACACAATTTCCTCTTTAAGCCATCCGACAGCATCATCCACGTTGTACAATGGCGTCCAAGAGAATTGAGTGGCCCGGCACACGGGATTCCTGATCCGAGATGAGTACTCGAGTGAAAGATGGAGTGGTGACGTCGGAAAGGTGCTCTTAAGAGGCCTTTTAGGAAGTGCTGGGGAGGATGCTGGAGCAGCATGGGAATGTTCATTTTGTCTGTAACTGGAGAAAATGCTGGATTTTGGGGAGTTCAATGTGATTTGTGACTCCCTAAAAGAAAGGAAAACACATTTTTGCCAGTTCAACATACAACTAAGTTTCTGAAGTAATAAAACTGAAAGCTTAGTGTTTTCCCGAGATTCTAAACCACATGTAATCAGGGTTTTTGGTAGTCCCAATGTGTGAGAGTTTCTTACCAAACCTGACAGAGAAGACTCCCTCCTTGTCCATAGTTAACATTCAGATTAACCCAAATCGTGAAATTTTCGCTCTGCTGTGAAGTGCAGCTAAAGTTAAGTGCACAGTAAAATCTTCTAACCAAAACCAACACAAAAACCAAAATCAAAACCAATATAACAAAACAAACAAAGTAAAATCCCAAACCATCAGGGTAGAAATTTCACGTCATGCTTATTCTCTTCTGTCTACGGACCTTACCTTCACCGTAACAATTTCCTCAGATCAAATATACCCTATTCTGAAGCTTATTCAAAAGATTAAAAAAAAAAATCCCTCTGATGCTGGCCTTTTATTCATTCTCCACAAAAGAAAGGTGATTAGTAATGCAGGCGTTGAGGCGTAAGTTTAGATCCACCTGTGTGTTCAACAGACTCATCTGGAACACAGACGTACGTGAAGCGCGGCCTAACATAAGCACACAAACCACCATCACCACCACCACCCCAAGCCCTCACGCAAAATGAACTGTGAGGACTGTCTGGTCCAGCTCAGTGTATCTCAAAGTCAGATACCACCCGGCTGCTTACTAAAAGGGCATATTCCCAGGCCCAGGAATCAGAATCTCCGAGGGCAAGGACAGTCCAGTTTGAACCACTGTGGAATGGGATGCAGGTCCTTTCCTTACATTCACTGATCTTCTCCACTTCAAACTGTATTAGACAATGAAAGCTGACGGGGTCCTCTGGGAGTCAGGGGGGTGCTGAGGTCACAAGGCATGGCCACTCTGAGTTTCTGCCACTTCAGCTATAATGACCTTGGGCGAGTTACTTAACCATCCTGTGCCTTGGCCTCCTCTGAGTTAAGAGAACAGGTAAGAGACTAGGACAGCTGTGAGAAAAAAATGTGTTAATTCATATCAAAAGTCTGGAACAGTACCCAGAGTACAGAGTAGGAGCTCGGTAAATACAAGCTTTTCTTCCTACGATGTCAGTTTATAAAACTTCAGTGAAAAATTGGATCACAGACCTTGCTTGCAATGGAAAACTAAAATTTACAGACAAATAATACATATAACCTACCAAGTCTATGTTTATGATTATTTGAAAATTCTGGTTTTCAAGTACCTTGTAGCACAATGAAATAAATTACCTTAGTGCTCCAAAATACCTCTTAAATTGTATTCCAAGGCCAGCACGAAATTAACTTTAGCTAAGTAATTCTATTAGGAAAAAGAAGAAATGCTCTAAGGTTTTTTTTTTGTTAGAACTATAACTGCTCATCATTTTTCTATTTTGGGGGGGGCAGTGGGGGACGTTATGACCTCTGTCTCTATAAAATTTGTCTTATTCTAAAAGGACAATTTATTTTCAAATGTGTAAAAATGTTTCTAAAAAACAGTTTAAAAACATCCATTACTACCCTTCATACAAACACACAAAAAGACATTTAAAACAAACAAGCAAACAAAAGAGGCGCTCTATTCTGGAAGCTCTCGTTCGATACCATCTTCGAACACACTTCTCATCCACACCGTCACCACTGGCCACCAGGCTGGAAGCTCATGGAGAATGCTATTTCCTGAGCATGTTCTACTTCCCAGGTCCCAGGCTAGGCCACAAGAATAATAGTGATGACAATGCTTTCTGATGGTGATGACAATGATACTAAGTTCCAGTCACTATACTGTGAACATCTGCATTAGTTTCCTTTTTTAAATTTTTTTTGTTGGGGAGGGAGGTAATTAGGTTTATTTATTTCTTTTATTTAATGGAGGCACTGGGGATTGAACCCAGGACCTCATGCATGCTAAGCATGCGCTCTACCACTGAGCTCTACCCCACCCCCCATGTTAGTTTTCTATGGCTGCTGTAACAAATCACAACAAACTTGGTCAATTAAAACCACCACACACTTGGTGGATTAAAACAGAAACATATCCTCTCAGGGTTCTGAAAGCTGGGGGTCAGAAATCAAACTGTAAGCAGGGCAGCGCTCCCTCTGAAGACTCTGGGAGAGGATTCTTCACTGCCCCTCCCAGCTTCTGGGGGCACAGGGGCTCCTCGGCTCAGGGCTGCATAACTCCCACCTCTGCCTCCTGGCCCTGGCCTACTCTTCTCTTTGTGCCTCTCCTGGGTGTGGACATTTGTCACTGAATTGGGCTCATTCAGATAATCCAAGATGATCTCATCTCAAGATCCTTAATTACATCTGCAGAGACCCTTTTTCCAAATAGTCACATTCGCAAATTCCAGGGATTACGACATGAACATATCTTTTTGGAGGTCATCATTCAATCCACTACACCATCTTAGGTGGACTGCCTCATTATCTTACCCTAAATAACATAATCCAGCACGTCAACAGCTCACAGAATAATAAACACCATGTCCAAAGAAAGAACCATGTGCCGTGGGGAAGACAAGATTACAAAAACTAAGTCCCCTGGGGGAGTAGAAGGTTCAAGTTATGGGGGAGTCGATGTCAGGGCTGGGTCTGAAAGGCTGAACAAAGCTGAAGAAAGACGAGGCGGGTTTTCTAGGCTGAGGACACACTTGTATAGAGGCTGAGTTGAGACTTGGTCTCTCCCTGCCAATCAGAGAAGACTGAGAAATTCAGGGAGGCAGAAACCTGGTGTGTATCCATGGAACTAGTGACAGGAAATAAGGCCGGGTCAGGATGTACACTGAGGCCAAGGGAATAGATGCTGTCTTGCTGGCAGTGGAGAAACGACAGAGATCTTCACAGAGGCAAGTGACCTGATCAACTTCACTCCTGGGGAGATAACATGAGGAGCAGTGCCAAGAAGCCAAGAGTGATCAGACCCTGGTGACACCCACCCCAGCTGACAAAACCCCAGCAAAGACCCAAAGGAAGCAGCGAGGACCTGGACCAAGGCAAGGCATTAAGAAACGGGAAAGAGAACTTAAGTTCAAGACCCTCTTGTCCATGCTAAGGATGCTCAAACCTTGGCATGGAGCCTGGCATGTTGCAATTATTCCCCCAAAATGCTAATCTGCACTTATTTTATTGACTCAGGACTTTATGAACCATTTTCAAATACTTTATGTCATTTTACCCCCCCCCCCCAGAAAATTCCATGAGGACAACTGGACAGTTATTATTCTCATTTAATGAGGGGAAACCAAGAGTGAGTTAGGTGACTACAGTCAGAGCCAGGGGCCAGGCCAGGACTCAGATCTATTACCTCTTGGTGGCATTTTTTTCTTAATAAGTTGTTTCAGAATAAAGGAACAGTCATTCCTCTGGCCAAAAGAGAAACAGATATTAGTAACTGGTCCTCCCAGAGCAGTAAGAAGCAGTGATGGTGGCAGCATTAAGAGCCAAAGAACTGAGAAAGAGGAAATGTTGACCAGGACACAGAACATTCTTACAACTAACCTAGTCCTTTTCTCCCTCAGGGGAGATGTTATCACATGTAGCATAAGAAAAAATGAGAATTACTTAAAATATGCCCTTTAATTAAGTCTTACCATGACTACCTCTTGTTATCCAACAAAGCTATGTTCAAAAAAAGAGCGAAGTAATATATTGAGAAAGGAGAGAGAAACAAGGTTATAAAACATTCATTCAACAAATATTTGAGCATTTACTCTGTGCCACATGATAGTCTAGCACTGGGGATGCAATGATGATCAAATTGAACAAAAGTTCTTGCCCCCATGGAGCTAACATCCTAGTAAAGGAAGACAGACACCAGACATGTAAATAAGGACACCAGTGTGGCTGGACATGAAGGAGCAAGAAGGAAAGTGTGAGAGAGAAGGCCAGAGAGGGGAACAGATGGAGGGCTTTAGAGAGGACTGGAAGGACTGACTGTGAGTGAGATGGGCAGCCATGGGACAGAGGAGAACCTGATGGACTTCTGTTTTAAAAGGATCTTGTGGGATACAAGAACAGAAATGGGAAGAGCAGATAAGAGATTACTGCAATAATGCAGATGAGAGATGATAATGACTCGGATCGGGGAGGGGGGTAGTATTAGATCAGATTCTGGATAAATTCTGGAGGACCTGCTAATAAGAGGTGTGATTTGTATCCTGAGCCACGGTCGAGATGGAGCTGCCCTTTAATGAGCGGGGGAAGACTGTGGGAGGTGAGGTCTGAGGTTAGGTTCAGACACATTAAGCTTAAGAGGCCTACTAAATATTCAAGTGGGATCTGGAGTAGGCAGTTGCATTTATCAGTCTCAGGAAGAGGTCAGAGCTGAGGTGTATATTTGAGAATCACCGGTGTTCAGGTGTCATTTAAATCCAAGAGACCAAATGAGATTACCAAAAGAGCACCTGGAGATAAAGAGGGCTGACTCCATTTTTCATAAAATTTTACACACACACCCGGAAGGAATACGTATGTGAAACTGTTAACTTTGTCTATGGATGAGTGATATTATGGTGCTTATACATTGTGCTTTGGCTGATCATTCTTTTTCTGATTTTTAAAAAGCATCATATGTTACTGTGGTAGGCAGATTTATGGCCCCACGAAGATGCCCACATCCTAACCCTTGGAACCTGTGAATATGTTTTGTTACATGGCAGAGGGGAATTAAAGTTGCAGATGGAATTAAGGTTGCTAATCAGCTGACCTTAAGGTAAAAGGAGTATCCTGGATTATGCAGGTGGACCCAATGTCATCAGCAAGGTCCTTTATAATGGGAGAGGGAGGTGGCAGAGAAGAGCAGAGTGATGCCAGGCGAGGAGGACTCAATCCACCCTTGCTGGCTTTGAAGACAGAGTAAAAGGGCCATGAGCCACAGAGTGCAGGCAGTCTGTAAAAGCTGGAAAAGACAACAAAATGGATTGTCCCCGAGAGCTGCCAGGATTGAAGGAAGTGCCACTGATGGTTTGATTTTAGCCCAGAGAGACCCATGTCAGACTTCAGATCTCCAGAACTATAAGAATAACTGTGTGTGGATTTAAGCCACTGAGTTGTGGTAATTTGCTATAGCAGCAAAACCAATACAGTTGCTATAGTTAAAAAAAACACTTTTTAAAGATGAAATTTAGAATTTTTATAATTTTAATGAGAGATGTCTAATACCTATTCATGATTTAATTTTTATCTTTGCTATAACCAGTAACTTGCTTCCTTCTGCATTTATATTTCCTCATAATATGAGAAGCAAATATTTAATTTAACCAGTTATCAAACCATCAGCATTACATCTAATTGTATTTATGTGTCAATTTCTAAACTAGGCATAAAATTAACATATATACTCAAAGAGCCTAGTAAAATTATTTGCAAGGTGAAAAAAGTGATAATCATGTTTCAGCTAGGCTTCTATTCACAGAGACTTCTATCAGAATCACCATATTAAGATCTGAAGTTCAACAATGCTCTGAAATAATGCGGTGCACATGGGCTAATAAACATTTTTGAGCATGGCAGATTTTTAAAAAGCCGTCTATATGCTATAATAAAAACTAGGTGTCTGGAATGCATATCTTCCACTTTTTGCCTGACAAACATCTGCTCAGTTCAAATATCACCTCTTCTAAGACACATCTTCCCCCGCTTTTCCCAGGCAGTCAACTGTTTCTAACTTCAGTGCTCCTCAGCCTTTTGTTCACATCTCAGGCAGAGTGCTTGCCTTCTTATTCTCTAATTTCTCTATTTATAGACCTCTCCTTCCCCTCAATTCTCCTCCCTCACCGCGGCTGACGATCCTCCCAGAGAAAGGACAACTCCTTATTCGGTACTTCCTCAGTATCCATCTAGCACAGAGCTTGGCACATGGCAACCTCTTAATAATCATTTTTTAAGGTTCATGAGTAGATATTCCATGTACTTTATGTTGATCTAATATACTAAAAAAAAAAGTTTGAGTAACAGTCTCAACCTGTGTGACTTGAGGATCTTTACTAAAAACATCCTGTCTTCTAAGTTCCCTGTTTTGAATCAAGGCCACTTTTGACATCTAACTAATCTTCCAAAACAGAAAAACCTAAAGATAGGTTTGTCAGGAATCAAAGCCCAGTAACAAGAGCATTAGCAGATGAAAATAATGTCCACTTTAATAAGGCAAGCAAACAGCATTCCCTAAATAAATGAGATAATTAAAACAGTCTAATAAATAGTATATAGATTTTGTGCTAACATTCAGAATAGTGATTTTGTGCAACAATTTAATTACAGTCTTTCTCAGAAGATCCATGCCAACTATCTGACAAGCTTTTGATTTACACTGCAGGGTTTATCACAATTTGGGTCTGCAAAGCTCCCTGCCCTTTGATGCCAGCAGAATTCTTAAAAGGTCTTTAAATGAAAAGAAAGAGCCAGGAAAAGGATACCATTTTACAACATTCTTTTGCCAAATCCAAAAAGCTACCCAGATGTATATAATTCTAGGATATTATACCCTCAATCTCTCCCAGAGGGCTGATTTTCTTGGTGTCCCCAAACCCTCTGGACCAATGAATGGCAGAGCAGTGGCTGCTACGTTTCACTGGATGTTTACTATGTGTGAGCCATTCGTGTGTGTGTTTCCTCAGCTAAGCCCCAAGACAGTAGATGAGATTCTATTTTATAGGTGAGGCTCCTAAGGTTAGGTTGATTGTGGCAGAACTTTGGAAAAACTATAGATTTCATAAATCCCGATTTGTATGGTGAGGACTCTAGACTGTCATATAAAGAGGAGTGGTGTCATGTCACATTAAAGGGACACCAAATGACCCTTCACATTTGAGTATGGAGTGATTATGGCAGGCTGTTTATCTGTGTTTTGTTTCTCTCTCTCTTTTTTTTTTTTTACTTAGGCCAGAATGAAAAATTAGTTTACATTTTCTGTGCAAATTTTATGAGTAGGAGCTCCTGATAACGTATTAAGTGACAGAACAGACCAAATTTCTAAAATTTTTAAATGTTTTTTTGCTCCACAGAATAATTCACACCTGATAACTGAGCGCATAATAGACTTAAACCCATTAATTTAATCAATCAACCAGATTTTAAAGGAGTCCATAAAATTTTACAAAGCCAATATAACTCAGCCTTGTATGAGCATCTTTCTGCCCTTATTTACATGTCACAGGCAGAACAAAGTCCAACAGGGTGGCAAAATCCTGCAGGTGAGGAGAAGGCCTTCCCACCTGCTCGTGTAACTAAGCACCTCTTCCTGCTTTCTTATGGAAAGAAAGCAACGAACTTAGCCAAGAATTAACTCAAGCTGTTTCAGTGAATTGGTTCCATCCTACAATTTTAAACTAAGCACTACCAAAATAAGACAAATTTTGCAGTATTTACAACACACAGTAAGATGCCTCAAAGCATCAGCATTTCTAATAAACCAGAATGTCAACTTATTTATAAATAATGAAAAACAGTAAGAGGACAAATACACTGATACAGGTTGCTAAGTGCACCCCCTCCCCTGCTAGGTTCCTGTGGACAGCAGCATTTTAAGATGCTTGTTTTCCACACTTGTTTTCCTCCAAAATATCTTCTATATTCATTCCATTCTCTCCACCATCAGGCCCACATTTCTCCACTCTAACAGCTTTCAAACTTTGATAGAAGTCCATAGGAAGAAATACACTTACATCAGTCAACACAGAGGTACATAACTGAAACAAAAGTTTCACAAAACATTATTTACCCCTACTGCATGTTATATACTCTAATACTCTTTTCTACTTTTTCTTAAAATGCAGATTGCAATCTACCAATGGGCACAATCTTAAGTCTGAAATACCCCGGTCTACTACAGCCATTATTCATTCATCTTCCATACTACCACTTATCCTCATAAAATCTGACTATATTACGCCACTGATTAAAATACTTAAAAAGTTCCCTCTGCCTTATCTGTTAAAAACTTTTTTTTTCTGTGATTCAGCCATTCATTCATGTAACAACTATTTATTGAGAATCTATTTCATGCTAGGCCTTCTGCTAGGCCTTGGAATACATCGGCATATGGGTCCAACCTGGCTCCTAACATCATGAACGTTACAATCCAGCCAAGGCAGTCATTGCATAAATACTTCATATTCTTCATGAGTGCTCTTATGAGCTGCTCCAACTTAATTGATCTCCCTCCTCCACTTTCACCATATTGCTGTAACCATTCTGATCTGCACGCAGGTCCTGGAAAAGCCTGTACTCTTTATACATCCTGGCCGTGGTCCCTGATGTTTCTTCTGATTGGAATTCCTTAATCATCTCACATATTCCTCCTCAGCCTTCGAGAATCAACTCAAGAGTCTCCTCCTCCATCAACAGTTCCCTGGCCTCCTTTCCACACCCCTTTAGTCGTCATTTCTATCTCCATTCATCGTGTACTGGTCACATCCCTCTATTACAGTGCTGATCACGTTGTTTTGTGACCATTTTTTAAGATGTCAGTCTTGCCTACACTGACTTATCGCTCTATCCACAGCGTAGTTTATTGCTCACAGAATAAATGAATGAATATCTGCTGCAATTCTGTATGGGTCAATAACTCCATTACGCTGATTACTTGGTTAATCAATGTTTGAAAACTTAAAATTTTTCTAGAGTTTACAGTGTAAATATATTTTTAGAACTTCCTTCTTTGAAGTCTGATTTCAATATATGGATGTTTTCCTTCATTAAAAATTTGCTCAGCAGCAGCCAATCTGACTTGGGATATTTGTCTTGAAATTGATCCAATGAATATTCTCAATTTCAGTAACTGCCCTGGCAAGAAAAAGCATTCAGGATTTCCAAAATCAATACGTTAGGTCAGTGGCTGTGGTACAGCACAGTTCATGCACGCAAAGCAGTGTTATACCGTGTGTTCCTGTTTCTCATTGCCAATCACTTTTGATGTGACGATAGGCTGACAGATGCCATAGATCTGTTTACCATCTCCCACTACCCTTACAGAAGGCTTTACTTTCTCCTTTTCAAATAATTTCAGGAAATTCTGGGGGAACAGAATGACTTTTTAAACAAGGCACTTTGAAATAGATCATTGTTATGTAAGTGTAATACAGAACACATACTGAAGTTCTAAAGTTCCCTGTCCACTTTACCTTTTATCACTTCCCCAGTTAAGACTCAAGACTTCCCCACTTCTACTTTTAGGTTTCAGTCTTCTTGGGAAGACTTTTTCTAAATTCCATCACCATTAAATGTTTAGAACCACTGCTAGAACCCTAGTTCAAATCTGAACCAGTCTTAAGGAGCTTTGAGACTAGCTATAAGACCTGGGCAATCTCTACTACTCGCCACATGAGAATACTTAAGACCTACATCTCAGGTCATAGGAAGTATGAAATGAAAACAGTGTGCGTGAGAGGGGCTGGCATCAAGCAGGGGCTAACCAACTGCAAGGAACCTTCTTTTCTCTCTCTCTCCCCTCCCCAGTCCTCCATTTTGGACGTCACAGCAAAACTCACACTGAGCCATGAATGTGATCTCCTCACTAATCCACACCAAATTCCATCAATAGTTTCCCACACCCTAGGACAGTGGTTCTCAAAGTGTTGTCCCCAGACCCACAGCACCCGCATCAACTGGGAACTGATGAGAAATTCTCAGACCCCACCCAAGACCTCCCGAATCAGGAACTCAGGAGGTGGGGGCCAAGCCTGTCACTGTTTCAAAAGCCTGCCAGGTGATTCTGATGTATGCACAAATGTATGAACCACTGCCCAAGGAGACAGACTGCTACTGAAGGGTTTCCCAAACCAGTTTTTTTCCACTTAGCTGCACTTGCCCTTTCCGGACCTCTCCTAGGAAAGTTTACTCATTATCTTCCACACCTGCTTGTTACTTTCCCAACTGAGATTTTCACTCACTTGATACATCCTTTCAGCTCCGTGGCACCTCTCCTATTCAGGCCAGCTTAAATCCCACTGTTTTCTTAAATCCCTTCCTATCAGTTTCCGGGAACTTTTTCCTCTTTTAACTCTTTATTTCTGAGTACTCAGGTGATCTGAAGAGGTCACAAACTGGCTGTTCCTGGCCCACAGAGGGTGAGTGCATAACTGAATTGGCTGCCAGTAACATTAAAAATCTACAAAATCACAAAAATACAGGTTTTTAGCCTGTGTTGGAGAAAATCAGATCTATGTATGAGGGACCCGCATTCCCACATGGCAACAATCAGCTGAGGGGCAAATGTCTCAAGCACTCACCGGCACTTTCCGTGCCAAATACAGGTTTTTTACACATCTTCAAATATCTCAAGCTCTAACTTACATACCTTATGGTTACATAACTTCACTTTGTTTTATCTCTCCTTATAGAATAGAACAGAAAACAGCCCTTATCTGAACTGTCTTAGTCTTTTTTCTTATTACCTTGAACAGAAAACAGTATGAACTCCTTCTATATAAAAGAATATTCTGAACATTGTGGTCCCCAAAATGATGAGCAATCCACACAGGCTTTTAGGAAACTTTCGGTTCTCTACCAACCTGGAAAAGCTAGTGTTTGTTTTCCAAAATATATGTATTAGGGCACATCTCTTCAGGTAATTAAAAAAGACTTTGTTTAGGCCATTTTGGTTTAGGTTGTCCTTCATTTTCTAATCAGAAATACAAATTTATTTGAATCCAGTATGTCTGCTAGAAGAGACCTAGCCCATACCTGGCATAGTAGCTTACAAAACCTAGATGCTGTTTGGGACTTTCAGTTTGAACCCTAGTTTTATAGCGTGGGTTTTATTCCATAAAAGATGAGTTTTAATTTCACTCGGGTGGTAGTAGCTAACACTGGACTATCGTTCCTTTTTCCGATCCATCCTCTGGTTAATCATTCAGCAGGTTTGGCAGCGATAAAGAGACCAGCCACCTTAACAAAACTGCCTTACTGTGGCACAACGGTAAACTCATAAACCTGTCCAAAATGATGAAATTTTTAAAACGCGGTTTACAGAGAATTTCCTTTAAAGACAAATCACACTGACCTTCCCTTTGAACCCACTTTGCCGACGCCTGCTTGTCCACACATTTCCCGCACTCTCAACATCACCTAACTCAATATTCTCCTCTTCCTTCCCCTACCCCAGGTCCTCCAGGGGGCGCCCCCGACGCTGAGGCCGGACCCCAAGCGGCCTGAGCCGGGAGCCGGGCCGCGACTCCGGGCGCCCCGCGCAGCCCCCACCCCATACTCACTCTCCCGAGGCCACGGAAGTGCCGCCCCTTCCGCCCCGCCCCTTCCGCCTGTCCAGTTCACCCCGCCCCGCGTCGGCCGGCGCGCAGGCGCAGCGACCATCGCCGGTGCGTGGAGCCCGGGAGGGGCCGGGGGCCGGGGGCCGGGTGGCGGCGCGGGGCGTGGCCTGGGTCCCGGCGGACGTGGCCGCGGGATTCCGGCGTGTGGCGCAGGGCACGTGAGCCTGGAGGCCGGAGGGCCTGCGGCAGGTGGGGACGGGGCGGCGCGTCCGGCAGCCGTCGGGGAAGTGACGCGGGAGACGGCGGTTTACGGTCTCTGCGGGTAGCTTTTGCTTCCCTTAAGGTCCAGATCGCCTCCAAAGGTGGAGGGTAATGGCCATCCCTTCCCGGCCTTGGCGCTTCGCGAAGCCCGGGAGGTGGAGCCCGAGTCCAGCCGGGCTCCCGCGTCTTGCGACGGCCCACATACGGAGACCTGTTTCCTTTTCTCCCTGCAAACCTGAAAGTATCGGGTGGAGGGCGAGACATGGGACGTTTGACAGTCCGGTGAAATTAAGGGGATTCAGATTCCTCAAAGCGATTTCCAGCCTATTGGAGTAAATGCTCAGTAATGTTCCGTTGAAATGCAGCTCAAGTTTTAAAAGCACGGCGTGGGTTTTAACGGCTGAAGGACTAGCATTTTTTTCTCTTAAGTTACTCATTCGTGTTGATTAATATTTTCAAACTTGTACCAAAAACAAGGACCCACGCTCACCGCTCTCGCAAAGTCGACAGAGGGGGAAAGGCTCTATCTATTGCTTAATATTTGTTACCTCTCTCCGGGTCAGAAAGGTAACTAATTTTTTGGAAAACCTGTTAGATCCTGTAAGAAGTAATAAAACCCGAGCTTAATTGAATTCTAGAATTTTTAGGTAAAACTGATGTCTCCCAAATGTCTGCTGTAACGTAATAAAGCCATCATCTTAGGCAATAGCGAAGATCAAATTATGGCTACTAGATATGGTCATAAATGGGGGCTGTATTATAATTAGTATCTGGAGCCAAGACCCCAGTCCCCACATATGATTTGCATAATTGCATGCATTTGGGAGAGGTTAAGCCTTCCTCAGTTACTTGCTGTGAGTTGATTCTTATTGAATATGAAACAATAAAAAATGAATTAGTCTTCCTTAGCAGCTTCATTATTATTTAGACTAAAAGACCACTTTTACCCTAGAGTAACTGTAGACCCAAGAATAGTTAATTACAGAAAATAAAACATAAGATTAAATGAAGTAAAGGGTCTAGTGGAAAGAACATGTAAGTAGTCAGACTTGGTTTCAAATCTCAGCTGCTAAACGCAGTCAATACAGTGATAGAACTTGGAAGTTACTCCTTTTCTTTAAGCTTGGGGTTCCTTGTCTGCACAATGTTTGGTGAGGGTTTTTGGTTGTGTTAACTTTTATGAAAGCTCAGTTTGCATTACCTAAGGGAATGAAGTTTGTAATTTAAAAGTGATTTTTAATTCTTACCTGCTTTTTACCCTACAGACTCTTAAACATTTTAGTGCATTTCACATTTTTTTCCTTATCCAAGTGTTCCCTAAACTGTGTTCCATGGAGCATTAGTCCTTTGCAGAAATGTTTTG
Organism: Vicugna pacos; assembly: GCF_048564905.1. Lineage (NCBI taxonomy): Eukaryota > Metazoa > Chordata > Mammalia > Artiodactyla > Camelidae > Vicugna > Vicugna pacos. The sequence goes on from NC_132988.1 coordinate 18,310,879, forward strand.
GGTTTTTTTAAACACCACTATTTATTGATTAACTACTTTGTGTGTACTGTGGCAGACATTTTCATACATTATTTATGTGTTTATTTTTAATGGAGGTACTGGGGATTGAACCGAGGACCTTGTGCATGCGAAGCACAGGCTCTACCACTGAGCTATACCCCCATCCCCCTGCAGAATGGTAATAGATGCTGCCTGGCAAACAATTCTAGCATCCATGCTGAGGAGAACACAGATTATTGCAAGCACACCGGTGAAGCATTCTTGCCAAAATGTTTAGCCTGAATCTGTAAGGAAACAGATCAATGCAGAATGTGGTTTGTTTAGACTTTTCAATAATGTCAATATCATGAAAGACAGACAACAAAGGACAGAAAGATCTGATCTGCATTAATGGGCAACCATGAATTGGATAGGAGTATGAATTTTTAAAAAGTTATTCAGGAGAGTTTGTGGACAATTGGGGAAATTTGAACATGGAATTACATTGTTGACTTACATTTTTCAGGTCTGATAATATTAAGGTTATTAGAAAAATGCTTTTGTTCTTAGGCGATGCATGCTAAAATGTTTAGCATGCATGATATCTGCAAACTGCTTTCAGGTAATCTAGGACAAAAAAAAGTGTGTATAGAGAAAATATGGCACTATGTTAATTGCAGTTTTTTCTTTCAAATCTTCCGTAAGTTTGAAATTTTTCAGAATTAAAAAGTTGAGGGGAAATGTAGGTAGCAATTATCTTTTTAAAAAAATAAAATGTATTATGTTTATAAGAAAATGCAAAATTAATTTATATGCTGTTTTGCTTATAATATGACCTTAAGAAAAGGTGTACCATGTTTAGAATTATAGGAAGTCACTTGAGAAATGAATGGGCTTTCATTTTTTTTTGTAATTGAAATATAGTTGGTTTAAAATGTGTTAATTTCTGGTGTACAGCATAGTGTTTCACTTATACATGTATATATTCCATTTCATCTTCTTTTTCACTATAGGTTACTACAAGATATTGAATATAGTTCCCTGTGCTATTCAGTATGAACTTGTTTATCCATTTTACATATAGTAGTTAATATCTGCAAATCCCTAATTCTCAATTTATCCCTCCATACCCCATTCTCCCCCCACCCCGTAAGTTTGTTTTCTATGGAAATGGCCTCATTCTTACAGGCACGGCATTGAATCTGTACACTGAGGTCTGTTTCCCAACCAAAGTAGCGTTAATGTGTATCGTCTAATGATCCCTGCTCTGCGCTATGTATTTTGCATTAGAATGTTAACATAAGCGAATTCTTATAATCTGCCAGTAGTTTTTTAAGTGTTCCTTTATTCCTGCCAGTATTTATTGAGTGACTATTGTGTACCAGATGCTATTTGAAGTTCTGCAGCTAAAGCTGTCATCAGTACAGATAAAGCCCCTGCCCACACAGAGCTTATATTTAGGGAGCAAGAAAAAACAGAGTAAACAAACAAATATGTATCAAATGATTGTGTAAGTGCTGTATGGGATAATAAACTAGGGATTAGGGGTTAGTGAATGCCAAGTGAGGGTGGGTGTGTACTGTCCTATATAAGGTGAGCAAAGAAGGTCTCACTGAGAAGGTGACATTTGAGCAGAGACCTGAGGAAAGTGAGAAACGAGTGTGGGATATCTAAGGAAAGTACATACTAAAAAGGGGAGACTGTGTGCTTGGTATGTTTAAAGGGCAGTAAGGAGACTAGAGTGAGTGGATGGTAGTGATCAAGGGAGAGAGTGGGAGATGAGGTCAGAGAGGTGGCCACGGCCAGATTATGTAATATGATTTCAGAGGTGTTTTAGCTTCCTTTCTTGAAAGGCTTATCTGGGAAGCACTTGCTGTAGTGGTAGAACATGGTAATTGCTAGCTGTTACTACAGTATTCATTTTCTATTGCTGTTGTAAAAAGAATTACCATAAACTTGGTTTAAAAGATCACAAATATACTAAAGTTCTACAGGTCTGAAGTCCAGAACAGGTCTCACTGGAGTAAAATCAAGATGTCAGCTGACAGCATTCCTTTCTGTAGACTATGGGAGAATCCGTTGCTTTATCTTCTCCTGATTCTAGAGGCTACTTACATTCCCTGGCTTGTGGTCCCTTTCTTCCATCTTCAAAGCCAGTAACTTTGGTCAAAGATTTCATCGATCAAAGAATCTTAAGGATTTATGTGATTAAAATAGGCCCACCCAGATCACCTCTGTATCTCAAGGTTCTTAACCTTAATCACATTTGCTAAGTCCCTTTTTCTCCGTAAGGTAACTTATTCACAGGTTCTGGTGATTGGGGTGTGGACATCTTTGGGAGGGGCCATTTTGCCTGCCCTAGTCCACCCTCTGACTCTCAAAGATGCATTTCTGTTCACATGCAAAATCTATTCACCCCCTTTAAAAGTCTCCCACATTTTCAACCCATTACAGCATCTCATTTAATCCTCCAAAATCTCAAATATCTCAATCTAAATTAGAGATAGGTGAGGCTCTGAGTATAATCTGGGGCAAAAATCCCTTTCCATTGTAGACCTGTGAAACCAGAAAATAGGTTGTCTGCTCCCAAAATACGGTGGAGGAGAAGGCACAGGAGAGCAAGTATAGCCGTTCCCATTCAAAAAGGGAGAAAATGGAAGGAAAAGGGGAGTCACAAGCCCAAACAATTTCAAAAATCCAATCTGGCAGTCTCCACAGAATCTCAAGGAGTAATCTGTGGCTCTTGGTTCTGCTCTCTGGGCTCAAGGCTTCACTCTCTTGGGCACCGGGAATGAGGGCATGGATATCTTTGAGGGGCTGTTAATTCTGTCCATTACGCTGTTATCATTAGATTTAGCTTTATTTTTCACTCATCTTCATTGAGCAGTGGTTCATCAGATCTTAAGTTTCTCCATTAGCCCCAGTCAAGTGGTTAATTACCTTTACACAAATACAGAATCAATACCTGAGGGGCTCACCATTTTCAGGAACTTTACATCATTCATGGTAAATGCAAATATCCCATCTTACTTTCTCTTAAAATAATACACTCCCATTTTTATACACAGATCGTATTTTTCTTTATATGCAGTTCATTTATATTCTAGGATTATTGATTTCTTTCAGACCTAAAGGTACCTACATTATGTTTCACTTTATGGGACAGTTTTACAACCTGTAGGGCCATCATTCTTGCCCTTTAAGGATGCTAGAAACCCATTTCTGCCTCCCAGCAGGTGGCAGCAAATCAGTACTCGATAAGGTGCTGTAATATCATTGAAATTTTCTCGTCCTGGTCAGTGTTCTCAGATGATGCAGACTGGCTTTTCTTAGAAGAGCAAAATGAACATTGCTGCCACATTACAGGCATTTATATCAATTTGTCATCGAGTTGGGAGAAAAAATTTATGTAAATTTTATTATATTGTTACATTAATATTGTTCCTTGCTTGTTTCTTATAGAACCAAAAATCCATTTGTAAGCAGTTTTGTCGAAATAACACTAAATAATGTCCATATGTTAACTCCGTAGATAAACAATACTCTTTGTATCTGTTAATTGGCTAAAAAAATACCCATCAACACAGCAGAGCATCTTAAAACTTATGATACAAAGTATTCTTAGAGGGGAAGTTTATAGTTTCTTTCATTCCTTTATTAGAAGAGTTTATCATCTAAGTCAAAGTCAGCAAAATGATCCATAGGTCAAATCTGGGGCAGAGCCTGCTTCTGTACACCCTACAATGGTCTTAACAAAATTAGTCAGAAGTAAAGGGACAGATTACCAGTACATGGAATGAAAGGTCACTAAAGATCCTTTGGACATTAAAACACTGATTCTCAGCCAGAGCTGTTTTGTCCCCAAGGTACATTTGGCGGTGTCTACAGACAGTTTTGGTTGTCACAATGTGAGTGTCCAGGGGCTGGAGATCAGGGATGCTGCTAAACATTCTGCAGTGCACAGGGCAGCCTCCCACAGCAGTGTTCTTGCCCAATATCAATAGCACTGAGGTTGAAAGCTCCTAGTTAAAAATCATAACAGGAGAACATTGTAAACAAATTTAGGTCAATAAAATTTGATAAAATAAATGAACAAATTCCTTGAAAAGTAAAATTTATCAAAACTGACTAAGAAGAAATAGAAAATCTGAGTAGTTATATATTTATTTCAGAATTTGAATTCAAAACTGAAAACCATTTTACAGAGAAAACTCCAGGCCCAGATGACTTCACTGGTGAATTCTATCAACATTTAAAGAACACATAATGCCAATCTCTTATAAACTCTGAGAAAATAGAGGAGGAGAGAATGCTATCCAGTAAATGTTACAATGACTGCATAACCCTGATAGAAATATCTGACCAAGACATTGGAAGAAAAAAAATCACAGACCATTATCACATTTATGAATACACATGCAAAAATCCTATACAAAATACTAGGGAATTGAACAGAGCAATATATAAAAGGATAAAATACAATGGCCAACTGGAGTTATTCCCAGAATGCAAGGTTTGCCCAGCATTTAATAAATCAAACAATGTAATTTAACCACATTAATAAAGCAGAAAAAAAAGATCATCTCAATAAATTCAGAAAGAACAATTGGACACCTTATTTCCAAGTAATGACCAAAAAACCCCACAAAACTGGAAGTTAGAGCCAAGTTCATATGATGAAGGAATCTACAGCTACTATAAGACCATTAGTTACTATCATGATCAGTGGAGAATTAGTCGACCCTAGGATTGAGAAGAAGGTGAGAATGAATGTCTGCTCTCACTCTCACCACTTCTATTTGACTGTGTATCAGAGGTCCTAGACGGTACAAGAGGCAAAAATTAACTAAAATAATGAAAAATGTAAAGATTGATTACAAGAGTAAAACTGTATTCACATGGTCTACATAGAAAGTCTATTTTTTACACTATTAAGTTAATTGCCTTTAGATTAATCTAGTTTAACTATTCTTTAGATTAATAGATTATCCAAGTAGAAAATCTTTGAAATCTACTAGAATTAATCATTGAAATTAGCTCATAGGATAAAAGGTCATATAAAAATCAATTCTTTTATATGTTAACCAGCAGCAATTGGAAAACAGAATTTTTAAATGTATCATTCATAATAGTATTAAAAATACCTAGGAATAAACTTAATGAAAGATATGCAAGAGCTATACCCTGAAACTACAAAACATTACTGAATGAAGGAAGATCTAAGTAAATGGGGATATAGACCATATTCGTGCACACAGAACATACCAAGAAAAAACATATTTTAGGCAGAAACAAGTCTCAATTCATTTATAAGGATTCAGATCATGCAAAATTTGCTCTCTGACCACAATGAAATTAAAATAGAACTCAATAATAGATTTCTGGGAAATCCCCAAATTTCAATAATCAAAGGCATAGATTTTTCTAGACTGCTTGCCTCAGAAGTTCAGGTTGACAGTGAAGATGTTTTGCTTTTCCACACAGCCAGGTGAATCACACAGGAATTGATTACGGACGTACTAATATCACATTCTAACCAACTGGCACTGCCCTGTATGCTGGGAGCGACTCTAGGCGGCTGTTACATACATACATGAATATTGCACTGAAAAAGTGTTATGGTGTACTTAAAATTCATGAAATCATTCCCATTTCTTGTTTTCTTTCCCTCATAGTCTGCAAATGCTGATGAAAAATCTGGGAACAAGACTGTGGGTGTAGTTGACAAAACAGAAAATCTGTTCCTGGACAGCTTTGGATGAATTTAGTAAGTAGAAAGATAATGAACATAGACTACATTTGCATAATGGCATCACAAAAACTTATTGAATGATGCTAACTATCTAAAGAAACTACAGTCTGGAAACTGAATGGAAGATTCTGGTTCTGGCAAGATTATCCATTCTGTTTAATCATGATGCACAATTTTAAAGGAAGGGGGTGGAATGCCTCATATGCTTTATTCTCATGATCTTAAGTATCTTTTCATCCTATTTTTCTATTCAAATAAAATTCTTTTTTTTTTTAATTTTGCTTTTTGTTTGTTTTTTTTTTCACTGTTTTGGTGGGGGGAGGTAATTAGGTTTATTTATTTTAATAGAAGTACTAGGGAATAAACCCAGAGCTTCATGTATGTTAGCACAAACATCTACCACTGAGCCATACCCTCCCCTCTTAAAACTCATTTTTAATAGAAAAATTTCCAGAATCCAAATTTGTCCTGTCTTTTTCAAGGATTTAAAAAAGTAGACATTTCTGTTTAATAGACCTTTGAAAGGATGTGGGGCTGTAAATCATTTTTAATATTTAGAAGTTTTCTAACCACCCTTAAAAGGGCTTTTAAGTTACTCCCCCCCATAATTATTTATTTTGACTATAAATTATGGTTAAATTTAGCCATAAAAATTTAAAATTTCCCTTTGTAAGTAGAGGTTAGAGGACCTTTTCTTCCCCAGAGGTTTCCTTCCTTTTTTTCTATAAAAAATTATTTTTATCTAAAATTTTTTTTAGTATCTACCTTGTACAGTTTTTAACTTCTTGCTACCTCCAATCATTCTAAAAATAATTACATCGTTTGAGTATAATTCTCTCAACTCTCAGGGGAATTATTCTTTCCTGAGTCTCCTATTCTGGGTTTGAATGTGAGGGGAAAACCAAGTGTGGCGATGTGTTAGCGGCTAAGGATAGCTGGTGTTACTAAACTATTTGATGGCCATTGTGCTGACTATTACAACTATCGTATTAATTGTTCTTCTCAACATCCCTGTGAAATAGATGCTACTGGTATCCCCATACTTCGGAGGAAACAATTTCAAGGAGACCAATCCCTTGCCCAAGTTCGTATCATTACGAGTAGGAGAGCCAGGGTTTGAACTCATGTCCCTGACTCCAGTGTCCACATACTTAATTGTTGGTGTTCACTAGCCCCCATTTTGCTGTGTATTACTACAGGAACAGGATTATTTCAGATCCCCCAGCTTATAAAGACCTCTCTGATTTCAGCGTTCTCTCTATACGGTGTGATACAATGGCACCCTGTCTCAGGATATGCGGCAGATTTTCCAAGGTGATGCACAATCTTACCACATGATGGTGCCAGTGAGGTGGGCAGCCATGTGCTGCTAATACTTGACATTGGGCTCAGACCTAAATATAAATGCCAACAGAATATAATTAAAGGTGTTAAAAAAATAAGAATTTTTTTTAAAAGCAGCCATAAAACTTAACAGTCTAGAGAGTCTTTTTAAAACATAAGGAATGAAAAGATCACAACTACAAAAAGGGTAAGAGTAACTCACTCATAAAAGTTAAAAATAAAAAGATAAAAGATGAGCCTTTGTATTCGTGAAGTATGTGGGACAGATGTCAGAGATTTCCCACAGGAAGGAAAACACCAAAGGAAGTGAATTAAATGAGAGCAGGTGACTTACAAAAAAATTATAATAATAAAGCAAGAGACCAGCTGTATAGTGATGTAGCTCCAGGGTCAAATGGTAACTGTTCCAGTAAGATTCCACAGTAAGTGCAAATGGCTTAGCAAAAGCCAGGGACTAAAAGATTTTACAGAACCTTTAAATAGACATCACTACTTCCTTTTCTAACCAGAATAAACATTACTATTTTTCCGTCCTGCAATAGCAAAGATATAACCTACTGTTGAAGGAAGAAGCGTTGTTTCTCAGAAATGTACTGAGGCAAATCCACACACATTCTGTTAATTGCAGTGGTTCCACTGACTCTCCAAACGTGGTCCCTGCGCCATCAGCATCACCTAAAATCATTAGAAATGTACATTCTTTGGTCTCACCCCTAGACTTACTGAACCAGAAGCTCTGGTCATGGGGCTCCCTAGGTGCCTGTGAAGCACCTGAAAGCTCAAGGTCCACTGTATTATTGAAGAAAAAGAGAAGAGAATTTCATCAAAGCATCATTAATAACACAAAGAAGTTGAAAATTACATTCTGTGAGTAAAGAAATATTTAGTAAATAGTGAAATGTTAGCGAGGCATTTAATCATAAGTTTGATGGATAGTTTTTAATAATGGAACATGCCTATGATGTAATACTGGTAAAGTCAGACCACAAAATTGATCTCAATTATGTGAAAACAATTACTGAAAAAAAAAATAGAAGGAAACAAGCACAACTAGTTAACAGTGGTTGCCTTGGAGTGATGAGGTTATATGCGCCTTTTTTTTCCTGCCATTTAATGTTGCAGATGCTGTTTCCAAATTTTCTATGAGGAGCCATTTTATTCCTATTTTTAAAAAAATCTTATCAATATAATGATTAAGGAAGTGGTAAGGGGGGGGTACTTTCCAAAGTCAAAATACTAGTTAGAAATATCATTCTTCCCCATTTTCCCCCTAAATATATGGTTACTAGGAAAAAGACCCGGGAGTGTCCAAGGCTTAAAGAAAAAACACAATCATCGTGTTGTTCACGGGAGAGACAAGGCACAGAAAGACCATAGTTGATATGTATTCAGTGAGAAAGAGGTACAGGGAATAAAAATTTGACAGAGGAAATAATCTTGTTACAACCACTAACCATGTGCTTTCCCCTTTCAAGTAGCATTTAGTTAGTGGAAATATTGTGTTCTAAAGTAATGTAAAGGAAAGGGTTGGACGTGGTACCCCTAAGAAAGATTCACATTTTATACCTGTGTCATTTGAATTAATGACCTGATAAATCAAGTAGGAAAAAACCCCTCAGATGACTATAATTTTCAGGGGGAACTAATTAGGCTTATCTATTTATTGAATTTTTTTGTTAAGTGGAGGTACTGGGGATTGAAATTAGGGCCTCATGCGTGCTAGGCATGTACTCTACCACTGAGCTCTACCCTCCCCCATCAGGTGACTATAATTTTTAAGATTAGTATCTATCTATTTTTCTATTTTTCTATCTATCATCTATCTATGTTCATCTTGAATATTAGACCCTATGCATCCTTACTTCTTTTTGACAAGAATATATATAGTATATGTTAAAATTGGTAACATATTAGGCCACAAAAAGTTCAGTAAATTTTTTAAAAAAATCTGAAACTGATCAGGTCACATTCTCTAAAAGTAATAAAATACAATCAAAATTAATAATAAATGATCAAACAAGAAGTAAAAATGCAAACATTTGGAACTTGAGGAAGGAAATTATTCCAGATCATTCTTAGAACAAAAAGGAAGTCAAAACTACAATTACAGATCCTTTACAATAGGAGGATGTGAAATGGGAAAATTAATGGATGCAGTCAACAATGAACTCAAAAACAAGTTCATTATTTAAATATTTTCAATATTTAAAAAAGAAAGCCTAAAAGTAAATGAACTAAGTATTCAACTTAACAAGTTAGAAAAAGAGAATTAAAAAAAACCATGAGAAAGGAAATAAAGATAAAAGAAATTAAAGAATTATGAAACAATTAGAGTTGTAAGTGGACCAAGAGTTACATCTTTGGAGGAAAAATAATACGAAAATACCCTGGGAATTTCTAATTAAGAAACCCACACATGCATGCACACATTAATACATTAGGAGTAAGAAAGATTAAATATGATTTTTTGTTTATTGTAGAAGACCTCCATTTCCCATCATATGGATGGCTATCTTACTCAGCTCAACCCTCCCAGGTGAAGGGAAGAACAGCTTAAAAGGATGGATAGCACATAAAAACAAGTTTACAAGCAGCAGAGATCTGATGGAGTAGTAAGAAAGTTCCAAGCCAAAATCTACACAGAGAAGGGTCCCCAGAAATATTAGCAAGGCACTTGAACTGCTTTTGCCCTAAGAACATTTGCTAAACCAGCAAATTTTGGTTTTAGCAGTAGCCTTGGAGTGCGTGGACAACAGAAATCAAAGCCCAGGGTCTACCCAAGGTGAAGACCTAAAAGGGGATCCTTCTGCCAGATCCCAAAGGGAAGGATGAGCCAGCAGTGAACATGCACACTGCTGCGAGGAGGGTTGCCTTTGGCTCCAAGCAGAGCAGGGACAGGAAATGAAAAACCACTCCTGAAAAGTTGCAACTATATAAATGCTTCAGGAGTTTCCACACCGTATTTACATCTCCAAGGTGGTCTAAAACCCTGAAGCCATGAATTTAAGGTGTTTCTGAACTGACGATGTTTCTATGCACCAGACATTGGATATGAAAAACCTTTCAAGAAAGGTATATAGAGGCCAGCCTGAAACAGGAATTTAGGTGCATACATCCTAATTGAAACTAACATCAAATACAGCAAGGTATAAAAAGTACAGTAATTCAAGACCAAGTTGAGTTTCTTCCAGAATGTAAGTTTGGTTTTAATTAGAAAGTCAATTAATATAAGTCACTACATTGACAAATCATAGGAAAGATACAAAAAGCCAACATAAAACTCATGGCTTATTCTAGAAATGCAAAGGTATTTTTTGTATTTATTTTTAATGGAGATACTGGGGATTGAACCCAGGACCTCATGCATGCTAAGCATGTGCTCCACCACTGAGCTACACTTCTGCCCCTTCAAAGATATTTTAATATTAACTATTAAAGTGACATCAGCTTGGTCATGTTGGGGAAGCATCTTATTCCTTGTGTGCTATAACTTTAAAAATTTAGTCAAGAATGAATGATAAATGTTATCAAATGTCTTTCTTTTTATATAATCAGATGGTCATGTGGCTTTTCTCCAATGACCTATTTGATTTAACATCTTAACGTTATATTTATAAGGTCTAGACATTGACTTAGAGCAACCAAACTGTTTTTATTTCCTGACAGCATTGTTGTCTACCATGAAAATTAATTTTAAAACTCTTAGAACTAATAAGAGAGTGTCATCTGAGACTCTTGAGAAGCATTTGGCAATTCCAGAGTAGTCTTCATTCTTTCTCACAGGAATATATGGCATTAATAAACTGCGACATTATTCTGAATTAAGTCACACTAAGATTTGTGTGCTCATTCCCAGAAAATAAATTACACGTAACACAACATGAGAAGATCGTTTAATGTTTAAGTAATTCTTGTTAAAGATTTTATTTGTCTAGAAATTATGCTTCTTACTATTTATTATTTCGAGTGTAGGTTTACAAGTTCGCCTTAATGAGGCTGAAGTTGTTTCTGGAAGTCACCACTGAACACTTCTCACTGGTAAGGGTACTGAGACGGGAGGGTACCTCCAGCACACAGGTGCGGACCCAGAGGAGGTGGTAGCAGGGTTGGGACAACTCCTGTTCGTGATGAGTAAGGCAGTGGTCCCAAGGTGGCATTTGAAGAAACCTCTCCTTCACAAGAGGGCTGGAAGCAAGGAAGCGCTTGTTTGAATATGCTGGGTAGTATTTGATGAGGAATAAAAGGAGACCAAAATCCCTTGATTGGTCTCCATTTCCTGGTGTCATAAAACTTCCACTCACTCTGCCCAGATATGAGAGCTTGCATAAGGTCTCACCAAGGAAGGGGTCACAGTTGGTAAGACTGACAAGCTTCTTACACAGAGACTTTACTAAGAAAGCCAAAATAGAACAAATTGATATACATGAATCACTTCGCTTTATGGCAACAAAACTAATTATAATGGCACAATAAAAATGCCTGATTTATAACACCAACAAAACAATGTGTATATGATAAAGATGGCATCACAAATAAATGGGGAAAGGAAGCATTATTTAATCGGTGGTCGAGGGAAGATTGGTAATTATGCAGGAAAGCGGCAGCAGGGCGTTCTGTGAAGCTGGGACTGTCACTGCGGCTCCTCTCGGAGGTGCCTGGTAGAAAACAGAGAAGTCAGCAGATCTGAGCGCTTTCTGCCTCAGTTATCAAATCTCCCCGTAATGAGTTCCTAGATCTGCATCTATATTTATTTATTTAGAGGTTGGAAGGAAGCACACAATGTTAGCAGTGGCTATCTCGTTTCATAATGTTTTCACTTACTAGGCAAAGAGCACTGTTTTACTTTTCTAAATGAAAAGTAACATTTAATAATGGCAGCAGAGACATACTCTGTTTCTAATGTGAACAAGACGATGTAGCCCTGTTTCTCGCCACCTCCTCTTGCTCAGGACGGTTCTAAACCCTGGACGTAAGGCAAGACAAACCGGAGGACTCTGGAGGTGTGAAGAGATGAGCTGATTTAGGACCCAGGAAAGGAGGACATCTAACATCTCTACCCAGTTTTTGTTTTTTGTTTCTAAGGAGCTCCAAGAGTAGGTGAACCAATTTGTTCCAAAGAACTTTTAAATGAAAACAAAACAAAACAAACCCCCACCCCGAAGCACCTAAATTAGTGTTGCCATATTCAGTAGATAAAAAATACAGGGTGCTTTTGTAATATTTTGGATGTGTAGTTGTTGTTTGTCTGAAATTCAAATTTAATTAACCGTCCTCTATTTTATCTGGAGACCTAACCTAAACCTAAATGAGTTTTGAATTTCTAGAATTTTGATGGTTGCATTACCACACTTTATTTTTTAGGACAGTAGTTGTTAACTTTGATGGCAGATTACAATCAACTAGGGAGTGAGAATCTCAGGGGTGGAAACCGGGTTTCAGTAATTTAAAAACTGACCCTTCTCATCCAAATAGACAGTTCTCCAAAGAAGACATACAGATGGCCAACAGACATCTGGAAAGATACTCAACACCACTAATTATTAGAGAAAAGCAAATCAAAACTACAATGAGGTACCGCCTCACACCGGTCAGAATGGCCATCATCAAAAAGTCTGCAAATAATAAATGCTGGAGAGGGTGTGGAGAAAAGGGAACCCTCCTACACTTGTTGGTGGGAATGTAAATTGGTGCAGCCACTGTGGAGAACAGTATGGAGGTTTCTTTAAGAACTAAAACTAGAGTTACCATAAGGTCCAGCAATCCCACTCCTGGTCATATCTCCAGTGAAAACTCTAATTTGAAAAGATCACATGCATCCCAATGTTCACAACAGCGCTATTTACAGTAGCTAAGATATGGAAGCAACCTAAATGTCCATCAACAGATGACTGGATAAAGAAGATGTGGTATATATACACAATGGAATACTGCTCAGCCATAAAAAAAAAAATTAAATAATGCCATTTACAGCAACATGGATGGACCTAGAGATTATCATATTAAGTGAAGTAAGTTAGACAGACAAAGACAAATACTATATGATATCACTTATATGTGGAATCTAAAAAAAAAAAGATGCAAATGAGTGTATTTACAAAACAGAAACAGACTCACAGACATAGAAAACAAACTTACGGTTACCAAAAGGGAAAGGGGAGGGGAGGGATAAATTAGGAGTTTGGGATTAATAAAAGTAAAACAGATAACCAGAAGGTCCTATTGTAGAGCCAGAGAACTATATTCAGTATCTTACAATAATCTGTAATGGAAAAGAATTTGATAAAGAACAGATTTATATAGCTATGTATAACTGAATCACTTTTCTGTATACCTGAAACATTGTAAATTAACTATACTTCAATAAAAAAAATAAAATAAAATTGACCATTCTTCACCATCTACCCCTCTTACAACCAAGTGATCCTAAGGGGACAAAGTTTAGAAAAATTGGTTAGTGTTTTCAGATGTTTTCATATTCTCCAGTTTAAAGAAATCTCCATAAAATGAAAAATCTGATTTCCAAAATAATTACCGTATCTAATTTGATATCTTTTTTTCCTTTTTTTTTTTTCAAGGGTGGGGTGGTTCGGGGAGGTAATCAGGTCTATTTATTTATTTATTTGTTTCCAGTAATGGAGGCACTGGGGATGGAACCCAGGACCTCAAGTATGCTAGGCACGCACTCTACCACTGAGCTATACTTTCCACCCTAATTTAATGTCTTTAAACACATTGTCTGAACTGAACAGTAATATATGTGGTATATCTGATGTGACCACTTCACTTTACAGGCAGCCTGTTTTTCACTACATTTCTCTGGAAGCGTTCAGGGTTTTTTCCCTCTCATTCAGGAAAAAAATTGCTAAAGGTGAGGGTATAAAAGCAAGCAAAAGCTCTTCCCTAAGCTGAGATGAAAAGCAATCTGATGTAGTATCTTTTTTAAATTGTATTTGGTGAATTACTTTTATTTCAAAGTCGAAGGAGGGAAATTCTTAAAAAGCAGATTGTATTAAAAAATATGACCAGTTTTGCCTCAAAGCATAATTCAATATTTATCAAATTCTGTGTATATTTCTGCTGAACTTGGAAAGAGTGGCTTTGGTCTTATGACTAATATTCGACTGTCTATTATAAATATTCTTTGTTCCACTTAGACCACATCCAAATGTGTTTATTTTGTTTCTTTCCAATTTCACAAGAAAGGGAGACAAGGCTGAACTGCTGAATGTTTCTTTTCTTTTCTTTTTTTTTTGATCTTATGCACTATTTCAACTTGTTGGAATAAATGAGAAATGCCTGTTTATTTACTTAAACGTACTCCATTGGCTGTGTTAGCCTGTCTTCCTATTAATAGTACAGGCAACTACACTTACAAAAGGACCAAATGTTGTGGGTTCAATTGCTCCTTCATTTTCTAGTCTGTTTTGACAGTTCTTTAGAATATCAACCAGTTTTGCTGAAAATGGTTCATTATAAACCTTGAAATAACTATTTCCTACCCTACATCTTAAACTGTTAGTTTCTCCCTAGGGATAGTTTATGAAGTGCTTTCCAAATATCTCATGATTACTAATTAATGCAAGTTGCTGGGTGGGAAGAGAACTTGCTCTTAAGCCGGTAGGCTCACGGACAAAGCCTGGGGCCACCCTGACGGGTAGGTACTGGGGTATCATCTGGGTTGATGCTTTGCATGCCCTCCAGAGCCAGCCCTCGGCCTTGAAGCCTTGATTTGTAATCTCTCATGTTACACACATGCCTGGAGACTAATGTGTATAACCAGAATGCCAATTTATTGATTGGTTATAAAAATATAACATATACTTGTCAATAATTCTCTCCACAGGCAAATTTCCATTTGAGTCCAAATTTTCATCAGAAAGGAGTAACATATTCATGCCTGGTGTTGTCAGTCTATAACAGCAGCTCCATGTTGGGGGTTTTATTTTCTGCATCACTAATCAGCAGTTTTGATATACACATGATTAAACATTTAGTCAGATTACAGTCAGGTGCTGTCGGGCAAGGGTGTACCTCTTATCCCCATGGTGATCTTGTGTTATTGATGAAATGGTGCTTTTTATTTTTAAGGGGCTGAATGTTTTATTTCATTTTAATTGAATTCAATTTAAATTTTCCCTAGCTTTACTGAAGTATAATTGACAAATAAAAGTTGTATATATTTAAAGTGTACATGTTATTCTGATACATTGTGAAATGATTATGACATTCAAGCTAATTAACATGTCTACCACCTCACATAGCTATCATATGTATGTGTGTGTATAAATGCTTAAGATCTACTCTTTTAGAAAACTGCACATTATTATATATTTTATATATATTATACTAACTATAGACACCCTGCTGACCATTAGACTTCTGGAACTTATTCATCCTGCATAACTGAACTTAAATGCTTTACCAGCGTCTCCATCACTCTCCCCAGCACCGCGGCACCCAGTATTCTACTCTGTGCTTCTGTGAGTTCCCCTTTTTTGGAGTCCACATGTAAGTGACATCATGCAGTGTTTGTGTTTCTGTGACCGGCTTGCTTCTCTTCGCATAACGCCCTCCATGTTCATCCATATTGTTACAAATTTACAGGTGACAAGATTTCCTTCTTTTTTTTTTAAGACTGAATAATATTTCTTCGTAAATACATATATATATATATATAGAGAGAGAGATTTATATCCATATCACATGACAAAATGATGCTTTTGACGAAATAAGCTTTTTTAGTAGTTTACTCCAGAGTGTGGCTGTATTTTTCTCTTTTTGTATTCCGAGGAACATCTCAACTCTAAACGGAAGCTGCATGGGAACAGAAATCTCATTTGTCTTATTCACAACTGTACTCCAGAGCCTAGAACAGTCTGTTCGTTTCATATAGAGCCAGTTTCAATAGCCTACCTTTATGCTACGGGCTTCACAATGTTTAATAAAAGTCACCTTGACGTTTATAAGCCAGATCTATAAGCCAGATTTATAAGCTCATAGGAGGAATAATATGACTTGGGGCTTTTGGATATCAGGCTAGTTGGAGGATGAGCTGTTCTGGAGGGCAGCCAGCCAACCCAACACCCCAAAATCCCACCCATAGGGAATTGCTGCTCACAGGCAGACCGTGGTTTGTCAGTGTTCCCAGGCTATCTGTAGAAGCAAAGAGCAAGGACACAACTTAGTTGACATTCATTTTGTAAATTTGAAAGTTAAGATTAATTTATCATTTGGTTAGGAATCTAGTTGCATGCTTAATAATTGCTATATTCCTAAACTGTGTTCATCCCAACTAATATTCAGTGCACTGTTCCTTTGACTGTTAAATCTTATATGTTTAAATGCTATTTATATCTAATTTTACATTTTTATTGTGTGTTATGATAGGCAATTCATAAAAATAAATCAAGTGCTTAGAAGTGGTTAAGTAAGTATAAGAGTAGGGATGGAAGAAATTGGCACAACATTGTACACGGACTATACTTCAATAAAAACAGCAGGAGAGGGAGGGGATACATTGGGCTTTCCAGATTTGCAGATATTAACTACTGTGTGTAAATTTGATAAACAACATGTTTATACTGTATACCGCTGGGAACTATATTCAATATCCTGTAGTAAACTATACTGAAAAGAATATGAAAATGAATTTATGTATGTATATGTATGACTGAAGCATTATGCTACACACCAGAAATTGATACAACATTGGAAACTGACTCTACATCAATTAAAAAAAATAAAAATCAAGTAGTGATGAAAATGGTCATGTAAATAGAACAACACTGTAGATGTAAACAATGAACCGGAGTCCAATGTAAATATTGTGAGGCTATATATGTTAGAACGAGTGAATCTTGATGAATACGTGAAAATTGGATTTTATCAGACCAGCAATCAATTTGCCTCTAGTTTCTATTGCATTGTCTGTTACCAAACTTCGTTAAAGAATGGCAAGAAGCCACCGAGGCTTTTGCATTGCTTTCAAAGGACCGTGACCTTTCTGATAAACCAATCGAGTTTTTCCTGAACAAGCACAAAATCATGCTTTCTAATATGAAATTGATACATTGTGTCATTTAAAGGTGGAGAAGAGACCAAAACTAAAGAAACATTAATCAAAGTTGTACCTACCACCCCTCAAAAAAAACCCAAACCCAACAAACAAACAACAAAACAAATATGGAAGTCACATATTGCTAAAAAGTTTATAAATCCAGCTATGAGGCTAATGATCATTACCATGCTCAGGAAGAAACTTTAATTAGCTCCTGGGAATTTCCTAATCCGAGGGAACCGTTGAACATCATGTGACATCAATGGCATTCAGCACAGAAGGGCCATGCCTAGCATGAGTGCATGCTGCCAGATACTGGGCTTATATTTGGAAGGAATCACAGACGTGCAGAGTATCAATCAATGCTTGGCAGAAATATGCAGAAATATATGAAAGGGAAGTGCTCAGTGACCTGCTGTTTAGTTCACTGCCCCACCCCATGCTACAGGAGATTTTTCATGTAGTTGGCAATTATTTTGTGCATCATGATACAGGCTGGAAAGACACTGCCAGCACCGGTTATGAATTCAATGAAGAAGTGTTGACTTATTTGGATAAAATGGGTGTCCCCTTCTCCCTGGCTTCATCTGAACCCAGAACATAGTTGGTGAATGTGGTTAATACATTTAAACTGTGGTCACTGAGTGTTTATCTTATGAGCAAGCTTTGTGAAGAAATTGGCAGTAAGTACAAGTCATCTTTTTCACACGGAAGTAAACTGTTTACTGAGATGAAAATGTTTAAACAAGCTTTTAAAATCAGGGATGAGATAAAAGCATTTCTTCATGACACTAGTAAGGATATATACTTTTTTAAGTAGTTTTTTTCAAGTAGCATATTTCAATGATATATTCTATTGTTTAATAGCCTCAGTCTATCACGTCAGTGTGTAAATGTTATCATTTTAAATGTTGTGGCTGTCAGGATTTCTTAAGAAGACCAAAGTATGGTATAAATATCTTAAGTTTGATTTTAACACATGATTTTTCATTCATTGGCGAAATCTAAGACATTACGGGATGTGCTTATGTGTCATATCCTCAAAAATAAGATAAACGAAAGAAAGGAATTCAGATGCTGTCCCCAAACCCAGAGAAATACTTTCTACAGTGAAATGAAATCAAAGTGGAGTTGAACTCCACTTACCATCATCTCTGAGGTTGAAACAGAGAACATTCAAGATATGAAGAATTTTTTTTTTTAAATCTTACTGACTTACTGCTGCGAGAAAAATCAGAACATACTTTAGGTTTAGAAATATCAGACAGAGGTCCTGAACAATGTTGCCGATTCTGATGATCAATAATTATGGTTAGGACCTTCTATTTCCGGAGAAATAGAGTAAGAAAAAAACATGCTTGAATGTGGGCACTAACCTATGCCTCAAGCGCTCTGTCTTTTAGAAAGTTACAGAAACCTTGGTGAAACATTACAAGCAGTATCATCCTTTTCACTAATATGAAATAATAATTATTACTCATTGAAAACTGTTCAGTTTTGGATGAACCTTGAAAACATTATGCTAAGTGGAATAAGCCAGACACAAAAGGACAAATATTGTGTGATTCCACGCATATGAAGCACCTGGACTTATGGAATTCATAGAGAGAGAAAGTAAAACAGAAGTTACCAGGGACGCGGGGGTCGGGCGAAGGCAGTGGGGAGTTAGTTAGTGTTTAGTGGGTACAGAGTTTCTGTTTGGGGTGATGGAAAAGTTCTAGAAATGGATGGTGGTGATGGTTGCCTAACAATGAGAATGTACTTAATACCACTGAACTGTACGCTTAAAAATGGTTAATTTGTTATGTATATTTTACCACGGTAAAAAATTATGTTTTAAAATTTATTTATTTATTTATTTATGTATTTATTTATGTATGTATGTATTTATTTATTTATTTATTTATTTATTTATATTATTTTAAAACTAGTAAAAATAAATTTCAGCACACCCCACATGGTTAGTCTTGTGTGGCCTATGGACCTGAAGCCAGCTCTAGAAATTCTCTTTTAGAGCCTTTTGAAACATCAGTTTTACAGAATAAAAGAAGTGAGAGCTGATTGGCAAAGGCCAAGAGGAGCCCTTGGAGAATGAAGGCCAGGAGGTGACGGATGGAGCTTCTGGAAGTTTGCTGTGGAGAATCCTCTTTCCTCTCAAATCCAGAGGGACATTGAACGTTCGGTTTCCTTTCCACCGAAGAGAGTCCTGTCCAGGGTCAGGGAATGGAAGCACACTGGCGGCGGTCTGTTTGACAGTTCTAGGTCTCTTTGGCACTGGAGCTCCCTAGGCATACTGGACTGAAAGCCTTTGGCTGTGGAACTTCTCCTTTAGGCAATTGCAGTCATCAAAACGACAGGCCTTTGGGACTTAAGAAGAGCATCTCCTTGGACTTCACTGGAAGATAGTCTTTCCGAAAGTGGGCCGTGGAATGCTGATAGGTATTCCGTGAGAAAAGGTATCTGCAGTCACATAAGTAACTGCTGCCACAGGTTTCTCCACTGCAGAACTTTCCGGAGTGCATTCTGAATCAACAAAAGGGTTAGTCTCTTTTTATTTTATAGTTTTATTTTGTTTTTATTTTTTATACATTAAAAAATTTTAGTTGAAGTATAGTTGATTTACAGTGTTGTGTTCATTTCTGGTGTACTATTTTTTATACAGCTTTTAAAAGTTACTTTCCATTTACGCTTATTACAAAACATGGGCTATATTCCCCATGTTGAACAATGCAACCTCGAGCCTGTCTCACACCCAGTACCCTCCCGCTCCGGGTTAGTCCTTTCTTAATTGTTGCTAACGTTGTGATAGGTCTTAAAGGCAACCAATCTCCTTTATATTTTTCGCAGGGCATTTTGTGGGATGTGTGTTCTGGGGAGCACACTTTAGGAAGGTTAGCCCTAAGGAATTGTAATACCGTGAAATATATATTTTGTTTTCCTCTCCATTTCTGGCCCAGAGCTCTTAAAACCCTTTGTATGTTCTAAGTGATATGAATGATATAGGTGTCTTTTTTAAAAATTGAAATATAGTTGATTTACACTATTGTGTTAGTTTCAGGTATACAGTATAGCAATTCAGTATTTTGGCAGATTATATTCCATTACCGGTTGTTACGAAGTAATGGGTATAGTTCCCTGTGCTGTACAGTATATCCTTGTTGCCTATCTGTTTCATACCTAGTGGTTTTCATCTGTTAATCCCAAAGCCCTAATTTGTCCCTCCCCTCTTCCCGCTCCCCTTTTGATAACTACAAATTTCTTTTCTATGGCCATGGGTCTCTTCTGTTCTGTGTATGCATTTATTTGTATTTTATTTTTTAGATTCCACATGTAAGTGACATCAGATAGTGTTTGTCTTCAACTGATTTCACCTAGCATAATATTCTCTGGGTGCATCCACGTCGCCGCAACAGTATTTCATTCTCCTAGTCCCATCTCTTGATTTCTAGCTAGGGGAGAGGGGCTGGAGGTTCCCTCAGTTGTCAGTGGCCACGATTTAACCCACCATGGCTTGTGCAATGAGGCCGCCCCAAAACCAAAAATGACAGGGTTCAGGGAGTTTGCTTGTTGCTGAGCATATGGCGCTCTCGGAGGGCTTGGAGCTCCGTGCCCTTTCTCCCTTCCTTGCCTCTGTATCTCTTCCAGCTGGTGGGTCCTGTGATACCTTTTTATAACGAACCAGTAATATAGTAAGTAAAATGCTTCTCTGAGTGCTGTCACTTGCTCTAGCAAATTAATTGGCCCCTAGGAGAGGGTGGTTGGAATCTCTAATCTGTAGCTGGTGGAACAGAAGCACAGGGCACAACCTCAACTTGTGAGTGTGTGTGTGTGTGTGTGTGTGTGTGTGTGTGTGTGTGTGTTGGGGTGAGGGGCAGTCTTGAGACCCAGACTGAGCCTTTACCCTGTGGGATTCCCGGTAGATAGTGTCAGAATTGAGTTAAATCATATTGCACCCAGCTAGTGTCCGAGAATTGCTTGGTGGTGGGGGCCAAACCCACATATTGGAATGGGTGTCAATATTAAGGGAATCATTTCTATTGTTATTTCTTTACTCCTCTTTCATTTCTTTTTCTCACTCATGTCTTGTGTGACCACTACAGGTTATCTGTCAGTATCTTAGTTGCTCTCAAATGATCTTAACACTTTTTGTTATGCCTTATTTTTAAAGGAACATATCTTGTTTTTTTCTTTTTAAAAAAAGCAATGCAATCTTACTAAGATAAATTATAAAACACAGACCAGCAAAAAGAGTCAATAAGACACCCATCAACGCAGCATTTTTATTATTATGAATGTATACACATTAATTTACTACAAAGAGACCATTCTATACACATTTTTTAAAAATCTGAGTTTTAAATTACTGGTCTACCACAAACTTCTCCCCATTCCGATAAATATTCATCTACAGTATAATTTTTAATGGCTAAAAATTCCATCTTTAGAAATATATATATGATACTAAAATGCATTCCTGAACGATTGGCACAGACTTTGTAGGCTCAGGAAATACATAAATGCCTTCATTTGTTTTATCTCTTCTGCGTTGTACTTTAAGGCAATTAGGAAGAAAGGATTTGCCCTGCCTTTCCTAATCCCTCTGCAGCTGCATTTTGACTATTTAGATGTAGCCACAGCTGACCAAGGTTATGTGTGCTGCCGTTTCTGCCTGTGCTATAGTTCTTAGATAAATCCTGAAAAATGACTATGATTGCTAGAGAACCCTGGGAGGAGCTCAGTGTATTTATTCGTGCACTGGTTGTCTTCTGGCTGTGCACTTGGGACTGTAAATGGTGATTAGCGACTGAAACATGAAGTTCAATATAGAAAAAGGGAAAAGACAAAGCCTCTTCCAGGAAGGGAATTTGGCTTTTAAATTGAAATCTGTAGGGAACACCAGCATTTTTCCAAAGCTGATGCCACCTAAGTATTTCCATGTGCCACCCAAAGCCTATTTATAACCATGTTCAGATTTCAAAGGCCCTCGGAGATCAAAAGGGATGGAGGGCTGCGATCTGCTGGCAAAGCACTGTTTTTCAGGAAGGAAAGAATGTGTCCGTGAAAGGGGGCCGTTTCTCTCTTGGCTTTTTTCAGTGATCCCAGCGAGGCTCCTCCTCATCTTGTCAGCTACGTCTCCTCTTTTCTCTGCCTCAATTATCACCCGAAGAAGTCATGGAAGAGCAACATTTCCTGTAAGTGTAGCTAAACCACACATGAGTTCCCATTCTGTCCCCAGGAGAGGAACCGCTCTGCTGGTGACATAACAAGTTCCCTCAAATTTAAGGACCAAGCTGGCCACCACCTAGAAGCTCTGAAGTTGAGAGGGTTACGCACAAGTAGAAATTCATCTTCCTGTTGGCCATCTGCATTTCTCCTTTTGGAAGAATGTCTATTCAGTTCTTCTGTCCGTATTGTAAATGGGTTGGTTGGTTGGTTGCTTTTTAATTGAAATACAGTTGATGTAAAATGTTGAGAAACAGTAAAATTATGAACATAATCAAGGATACCTTGAAATTAAATTAAACTTAAAATGGAAGTTATATCTTTAAGGTTAAAATATATGGGCAATTGATTCACCTGGAGATAGTACTGTTCCTAAACCACAGGCATTTCTAATCACCTGTAAGAATAAGCACAACCTAGTGGACAAAGGATTAAAATTCACACACTTCAAGAAACAGAGCCAGCTTAATTCTAAAATCTATTCTGGTTTATTCATCACATATAACTTTCCCCTTTCAATGTTCCAAATCCCTCTGGCCATGCCCAAGGCTATGTCTATGGACTTAGAAAATAGATTTTTGTGCACACACAAACTTCCATACAGTTTCCAATAACATTTCCAGAGCAGTTGTTCATGCTAACATTTTAGAAATCTTCACAATTTAAAATGAAGCCAGGATTCATTTAAAAAGCCCCAACTGAAAAAGTCCCAAAGGAATACTTAATTAATGCTCCAAAAGTAACTGTTGCGTGAAACCCTGTTCTTCAGTCAACACATCTCCTGGAAACATGAAAATTTGTATTTGTCAACATAGAAATATATTTGTATTTTCACTTAAAATGACCCACCTTACGCTCATGTTCTTGGTTCACTTCCCTTTTCTCTTTCCTCTCTCTCTCCACACACACACACACACACACACACACACAGAATAAGTACCCCCAAATATTTCTTGAATAAGTAATCCTTTCTTAGGATAAGAAAATAAATACACATGACCAGAGCAGAAATATTTCTCAAGTCAAGGCACTGAAGAGAGACAAGACTTTTAATGAAAAGACACAAACTGTGAGAGACTTTTAGATCTGGAAATGACCTTACAGTTCATCCACCTCCTTCACTGTACAGATGAAAAACTCCCGCCAGGGAAGCTAGGTTGAGCTGCCCGAGGCCATACGGCCATCTGTTGGCAAAGCTGACACAAAAAGGCCCCCGGCCTCCACGTCTCCCGACCAGCACTTCTTCTCTGTCATCTCTCATATGATGTATGTTTGATGAAATCTATATATGCAATAATGATATACATATTAATATTATATATATATGTTTATAAAATATACAACGGCATTTATTGAAACTTACGCTACTTGTGAGTCAGTTCCTCACAGAAACCTTCACCTGTCTCTCAGACTTGGTCAGCAAGCCCCCTTTCCCTTTAATCTCCTGTAGTTAGAATCAACTGACTGGGGACTTTAATTATATCTTCAAAATCCCTTCACAGCAAACACCTAGATTAGAGCTGAAATACCGGGACCCTAGCCTAGACAAGCTGACATATCCAAAACCTCATTACATGCAGGTAAAGGAAAAAAGAAGGAAAGGAATCAGAGACCCCCAAGGAAAACAAAAAGTCCCATCATCAGAAAGTTATGAGCCAAGTGAAAAGCAAACTAAAATTCAATGTTATTTTGATTACATGGTAGAACACAGGAAAGGAGAATCCATTTGAACTTGACTGTAGAGACGATTTCCATGGAGGCTCACAAGTGGTGGTGATCCTAGAACCACAGAGGAGGACGGGTAATCAGGGCTCTGGATAGATACAATTTACTTAGTGATGATAGTAAACGCTGTTTATTGGCTTGAAATATTTAGAATCAACCTGCGGGCAAATCACAGGAGACTTGACTGTTCAAGGAACACAGTGTGAGTGCCATCAACCTTGACATTGTACAAACAGAGGTTCAGGTTACAAGGTTGGGAGGAGAAGTTGAGGGCAAGGTGAAGGAAACAAGAATGGGGAAATCACTACCCTGGGAGGAGGCAGGAAGGGGATGTGGGAGCCACGTAGATGAGCTAAATCCTCTATCACAGGAGGGAATCAATAAACGAGGTCTAGAATTGATACATCAAGCAATAGACGTAGAAGCCTTATTATTCAGAGCTGTGAAGATGGCAACCAAAAGAAAACAACGAATGAACAATGGTTGCGTCTAGGCAGCAAAATTAAGAAAGGTGAGAGCAGAGTCCAGGAGAGTTGTTTTGCAATGGCAAATCCTCCATACTGTTTGATGGTTCATTAATCGTGTGCCTGTTGCCTTTATAAAAAATTTAAGCAATTGTATTTGTTAAACAAAATCTCAGACAAAAACAACGGGCGGTGTGAGATTTGTGAAAGATTTTAGACACAAGAGAGCATTGTGTTAATCATATTATTTACAACAGAAATCCAGGATTACTACCCAGCCTTCGATTGCTCTTGTCCTCAAAGAAGCCCCCCCACCAAGATTCTTGATGGGGGGCTAACATTCAGCATGGTCCTGCACATAACTGGCTTGGAGATTGGGAAAGAATACCAGAGAAGAAGTCAAGTATAATGTGGTCATAACATAGCATCTGACCCCTAATCAGTATCAGATGTGTTTCTCCAATCACCCGTCTTCTCAGCCCATCTGCCTTTTGGCTGCTCACACGGACAGTCAGCTTAGATGAAACTGAGACGTGACCACAGTGTGAAGGAACCTGGGGAGAGGGGACCATTTTACCAGTGACCCCAATTCTATTAGAGTGTCACCCCACACTGCAGGTGAATAAGGCTCTCCTTGGAACTGTCCCAGGTTTTACTTCCTCTTTGCAATTTCCTGGCAGCCCTGCTCCAAGGCTAGAAGAAATCTTGTCTCCTGCCAGAAGCCACTCTCAGTAAATGTTTGCTGGGTAAATGCTTGCATGCATGAATGATGAGAGGCTGGAGGAAGAAGCTTGCAACAGGGGCTTGGAAACAAGCAAGACAGCACGTGGTCACCTGGAGTCTCTTTGTGGGCAGGGGTAACATGGGGGACAGGGAGTAGGGGGCAGACAACAGTCTTCTCCTTTTCTCCTTTTTGCTGTCAGCTCTGAATTCTGCTCATGTTTCTCTCCTGCCTTGGGGTGCTTTGCCCCTGACCTGGGCTTGCAGGGTCCCCCTCCTGCTCTACTGCATTCTGTTCTGTTTGCAATGTATACGCAGCTCTCCCTCCTAGTTTCACAATGCTAAGGCTTTATTTCTCCAATTTTACATCAGGTTCCCATCATTTTCCTTCTGGCTTTCATCTTCCGTACCATCTAGTCTTTTTCAGGAATCCCTGGAGGGGAAAGATAGGGGTTTCAGAATTGAAGTTTTCTGCAACTGGGAACTTTTTCTCCCTCTCTCCCTCCCCCAATTGATTTGAGCACTCTGAGTGAGACGTTTTCAGAAATAATTCCAAACTTTAAATAGAATCACTGCAGGCACATGTGCAACCTGGGAAGAATCTCCTGTTCTTTAGTATTATTTAAAAGCCAAGAAAATGGGCACATGGCAATAGATTACTCTTGTCACTTTCGACAGCAACTGCACAGAGGCAGTACTTCTAAAGAAGGTCCCATTCTGTGAGGAACAAACACAGAACTTCTTTTTCTTCTTCTTTTTTTTTAACCATCCACAGTCAAAGAACCATGATGCTCCTCTTTCTAAAAGCATAAAAATGGAGTCGAAGCGAAACTTTTCCAGGGAACTTCTGATGATCACTTCCATCAGAGAAAACAAAGTAATAAAATGCATAGTCCTTTTAAAAGAGTTAAATAACTTGGCTCATGTATAAATAAAGCAAGCTATCATGATTTTAGAAACGAAGAGCCTATGAGACTGCAATTTTAAAAGCTCAAACACAGCTCGGTAATTTTATTACAAAATTTGATTTCTGACCTGTAGGACAAACTTAAATGAAATTTTAAAAGTGTCTCCAAAGTATGTGGGGGGAAAATGGGGGAACCAAATAGCACTTCACCGCAGGACAGTTGCAGAATCCTGGTGTAAAACAGAGCTCAAATGTAATACGCGTATTATTAACCCCTAGTTTTAAAGTGGTACCCTTTGATACCATATTTAATTTGGGACAAATAGAATCCTGCCATCAGTTTAAGAAGCCTTGCTAGGGAAACTGGCAGAGCATCGGGCCTCTCTGATGGATGGTGACGTGGCTAAGGAGTGGGAGGACCGCTGGAGACTGGATTCTAGACACAGCCATGACACAAAGGTGCAGTGAGGCCTTGGACGAGTCACCCAAGGGCTCAGGCTTCAGTCTTCTTCATAAAGGGAGAGGAGTTGACAGTGGGTTATATCTTAACCTTTTGTTGGTCACAGGTGGTTCTGAAAATTTAGTGAAAGCTACAGGTCCATCCACCCCCAGGGAAAATACACCTTGGTGCATACGCAGAACATTTCTATGCAGTTTCAGGAGTTCATCGCCCCGCTCGTAAAGCCCATATGCACGGACCATCTGTGGGCCTGGGGCCCAGTGTTCTCCCTGGTCCCTCAAACTCTCTCCAATGTGACTCTTTGCTGGGCTCCCTCAGCTCAGGTGTGAGCCAGGCTGGGCCACAGCTTGGAAACCCCATTCTAGTGCCATGATCACAAATACCCTCCACAAAAGCTTATTGAATTTAACATACATACATATTCACTTGCCTTCGTGTATGTTTTTAGTAAACAATATTCAAAAGAGGTAGAACATAGGAATCCCAAGGAAGGAAAGTCCAGATCTCACACTCAGACTCAGAGGGAGCCTTCCCCGTGGGAAAAGTGACTCATGGTCAGCTCTCCAAGGGTAACAATCAGTTTCTGGGATACCAGTTTCCTCCAGCAAGAAGCGTTTAACGAAGCTCTTGGTGAAATCATTCTTTCCTTCAGACAAGCATTTACTGAGGGCTTGTTATATTCCAGGCCTGGTGGGAATCCTAAGATAAATAAGACACGCTCCTGTCAGCAAACAGTGACCGGTAGAGTGGGGGAAGACGATGAGAAAATTACACTGGAAATCTTTATTGCTTAAAATGGGAGGATGTCGAGAGTGGCGCTCCAGGGAAATAGCAGGGGGTCACCCAACACCGCCGGAGACAGACACTGAGGAGGCCACACTGAAAAGATGATGCTTCAGTATTTTTTTAAATTGGATTATGGTCAGTTTACAATGTTGTGTCAATTTCTGGTGTACAGCACAATGCTTCAGTCATACAGGTGCGTACGTATATTCCTTTTCATTATAGGTTACTACAGCATATTCAATATAGTTCCCTGTGCTATATAGAAGAAACTTGTTTATCTATTTTATTTATTTAATTAATTAATTTCTTTTCTTTTTTTTAATTGAAGTATAGTCAGTTTACAGTGTGTCAATTTCTGTTGTAAAAAATAATAGTTCAGTCATACATAGAAATACATATCTTCCATTTCATAGTCTATCTATTTCATATATAGCGGTTACTCTTTGCAAATCTCAAACTCCCAAGTTATCCCTTCCCACCCTCTTTTTCTCCTCCCTCACCCTCCCAAGTCCGGTAATCATTAGTTTGCCTTCTATGTCTGTGAGTCTGTTTCTGTTTTGTAAATAAGTTCATTTGTGTCTTCTCTCTTCTCTTTTTAGATGCCACATGTGAGTGTTATCATATGGTATTTTTCTTTCTCAGTATTTCCTGATGATAAGTTAAGATTTTCGAGGCAGTACGAGAAGGGCCCCTCAGGGAGAGGCTGTGTAGGAACAGGCTGTTGTCATAAGTGAGGATGACAATTTTCCAGCATGACTGGCACTTAGGGCCTGTGTGGGGACACCCTAGGGGATGAGAGAAGCCAGACTGGGAAGGGTCTGCATGTGTTCTGCAAGTCGTGGTGCTGTATAGCTTTCGTTATTATGCATGCCACATGTGGTGATAGGGACGCACTGGAAGATTTCCATCAGAGTAGAGAGATAACATTGGTATTTTAGAAAAAGAGTGTAGAGGATGGATTGGAGGTGAGGGAGGCTGGAGGCAAGTCAATTATTACTTTGTTTTTTTCTTCCAAAACAACTTTTTACTGAAGTCTAGTTGATTTACAATGTTGTTAGTTTCAGGTGTACAGCAAAGCAATTCAGTTATACTATATATATATATATATATATATATATATATATATATTCTTTTTTAGATTATTTTCCATTATAGGTTATTACAAAGTATTGAATATAGTTTCCTGTGCTACACAGTAGGACCTTGTTGTTTATCTATTTTATATATAGAAGTGCATATCTGTTAATTCCAAACTCCTAATTTATCCCTTCCCTGCTGACTAATTACCACTCTTTATGCACATCTCTCTTTGCATGCTGCCTTGATAAATTTTTACTCATCTATGCCCAATGCTTATATGACAATTTTTGATGCTAATTTGCTCACTAGTAATTGCCAATTCTTCTTCTTCTTTTCCTTTTCTTTTTAAATGGAGGTACAGGGGATTGAACCCAGGATCTTGTGCATGCTAAGCATATGTTCTGCTGCTGAGCTATACCCTTCCCTCACTCACTAGTAACCGTGTGCTGAGAATCATATGACCTCATGTTCATCCATTATGATTTTGTTTGTAACCCCAGTTTGAATAAAATTTCACTTAAATGAGCTTTTCTGTTCTACACACATGCCCACAGATATAGTTTAACTAGGAAACATCACCCTAATTGGGAAGAAAGAGCTTGCAAAATACTGTGAAGGTTACTCTCAGGTAGCACGCATTTGCAGCCTCTGAGATGGTGAGCAGGGGGCAATCCCGGCTACAAAACTGGTTCCAGTGTCTTAACGTTTTATCTCAGAACGCAAACCTTGCCAGTTTCGTATATGATCGAATGGCGAAATCTACTTTTATATCACCAGCAAGACGCTTTCCCTTGCCATACCTTATTTATTCTTTCATTCCACAAATATTTACTAGGCTCCTACCATATTCCAGGCAAGGTTTGAGGCACAGAGGACATACTGTTGGAAAAGACAGAAAGGCTCCCTCATCAAGTGGTGACAAGTGCTAAAGAGAATTCAAGTAGGTGTCCTGACCGAGAGGCCCTGGCTGCCTGAGAGGTCAGCAAGGACCAGGAGGTAATTCTCAAGGAGGTGCCATCATGCAAATAGCAGGGACCGAGCCCTGGGGGAAGAGGGAGTGAGTGGGGGTGCAGAGGCGCTCTAGGGGTGGGAGCTTGGTGTGTTTGGGGATCTGGATTGGGGTGGGATGAAGCAAGGCGGGAGAGGTAAGCAGAAGCCAGAGCACACAGGACACGGGCTCTCAAACCTGAGACCTGCTGCCCTAAAATGAAGTTCCCAGAAAATATGTTTTTTCTCACCTTAACTGTTTTTTTTAACTTAAAAACACATTAAGAAGGCAACAGCTATCTAATTCCTCTAGGAAACATAAAAGTGGTATTAAAACTGGACTCCCAGCCCCTAGTTTGTGGGTGGCCCATTAGTTGATGGATCTCATATCCAGCTTTTCTCAGGAGAAGACCCCTCCTACATGGCCCATGTCAGTTACGGGTTATTTTGTTATAAGGTTGTTATGACAACTGCACTCCATGCATTGAGAAATAATTTGTGCTTCCTTTCCAAGCGCCCTCATCTCATCCCTCAACGGGTAAATATAATTAGTCCAAAAGTTTTGCTCGTAAGTCCCCACTGGTGTCATCAGTCAACCACTAATTCATGCTAACAGAATCATTTAAAAAAGCGATTTATACTAAAGTACTTTGTGTTTCAACATGTAGTGCTTGGGCACAGCTCTTCTGGAAGGTACTGAGCAGGCAGAGGATTGCCCGTCAGGTAGAACCAACTGTGCACATGGAGGAATTTGCAGTAGTGACGCAGGTACAGCCAGTGGCTTCTCCTGGGGTGAGGTGATTTTCTGCTGTGGTGAACATTTTTAGAACAAGTTTGGAACAAATCAAAACAACACACATCCTTTTTACTTTGCATTTAATATATAATATCGAGTCAGGATCCAGGCTCTGATGCTGATCAACAGGTAGAATAAAGGGCAATCCCACAACTGTGGGACAGCTAGCTTCCCTTACCCTGCCCATTCAGTGCCAGTAGCAGCCCCCTCCAGACTGTTATGACAATCAAAAGTGCTCCCGTACAATGCCAATCACTCCCTAAAAATGAGAACCACTGAGGCAAGAGACACAGAAGGAGTTTAGGTTTGATTCTAAGTGCCCGGGGGAGCCCACTGACAGTTTTGTGCTAGGAAGTGACAAACTATTTGCATTTTTAAGTGACAGTTCTGGAAGCCATGTGGAGAATCAATTGTAGTGAGGGCAAGAATAGAGGCAGGGAGACCAGCCAGGAAGGAAGGTAGTTGTCCAGGCAAGAGATGATAGTGCCTGAGACAAGGATGGAAGGGGCAGATGCAGAAAGAAATGGGTAGATGAAGGATGTGTTTTGAGGGTAGAGGAAACAGGATCTACTGATGGAATGGCTGTAGGATGAGAAAAGGTTTTAGGCTTTAGGAACTGGATGATGGTTAGTGATGGCATTTACTAAGAAGGAGAGGATGTGGGTGGTGGGGGATGTGGTTTGGGAATCATGAGGTTGGTTTGGGCCACGTTAAGTTGGAGATGACACCCGTGTGGAGATGTCAAGTGAGCAGTTAGATGTATGAGTTCCCAAGAGATGCTCTGGCCGGAGACAGGTCTGTGAGTCTGTGGTACCAAAAGGGCAATGAGAGCCAAGGGGTTGGAGAGTGGAGGAGGTCACCTGGGGGGAGGGAGTGGGTGGAGGATGGAAAGGAAGCCAGGGCAGAGCCTTGGGGCCCTCCAACACCACGAACGAGGCGCTCTATTCATTATTCCATTAAGAGAAACACTAAAGTTTTTACACTAATTTAAATGGGAACATTTAATGATTGATGACAACAGTTTTGGCTTATGAACAGAAATTTTGGAAACTAGTTATACTCATTTATCAAAGCCTGAGGATGTACTTCATAACTTTCAAATGATTTCCCAGTGCATGAAGTATGATTATCATAACAATCTTAAGATACAAGAGTCGTAATTAATGTTTGAATTAAGGGCAGACTACATAGGGGAGAACTTGGGCTTGGGTTCTTATGAAAAACCACAGATGAAGTCCTTTAATGAATATTTACTGGTCACCTGCAGAAAACACACTGAGAGTTTTTGGCTTAAACATCCCTTGTTAAAAAAAATCCATTGTATATTTTCTAAGGGGATTCGACAGATTCTGTTTTCTCATTTTTAAAAATCTTTCTTTTGTGTAACTTTCACATCATACAACTTGAATGTTTTTGAACTTGAAGGCAGTTACAGTGACTTTTCAAATAGACACATGCCAATTAAAACATGTCACCCCTCCAGCTTAACCAAACATAGTAACTGTTTGCTGGGCCCCCACTCAGGTGACAGGTAAGACAAGCAGCACTTTGCATCATTGTCCCTAATCTTCACAACGTCCTTGAAGAGTATGTCTCCCGCTTTCCAGGGGGAAAATCCTGGACGATCTGGAGAACATCACAGAGGTCCCCACGGAGGGAGCGCAGGGGCCAGGATTTGGATACAGCTTCTGGCTCAAAGCCTTCCTCTCTCCCTTACCTCATCTTGCTCCCCGTCTTCTGAAAGACAGATGCTAGAGCCTGGAATATATATAGAAACCCTCCCACCTTAAAGAGAGATCAGTGTCACATCCCATTGGGATTGGCTTCTCGACGGCTCACATTTTGAAATGTTTTCCGGGCACACGGGGATGAGCGTCAGAGACCTTTCTTAGTGGTGTTGCCGTTAATGCCTTTATAGGAATTCTCCTCTAAAGGTTAAAGTGGTTTATCTTGTCTCCTTCCTCTCCAAAGGACCTCTGCTAATTGAAGTTTCTAAATATATTTAGGCAAGTGCAGGGGTGGAGTAGGAACACTGGTAGGGCCCCGAGCCCACGGATTTTATTAGATACAAATGAGCTATTAATATCGGATGACTGGTGAGGGTAGAATTTGCTGTGTACTTAGGCAGACACCCAGGGCGGAGCGGTGCCAGTTCACCCGACGAGGAATCTGCCCTCCCAGAAGTAGAAGAGGAGCCGTCCACATCCCGACCGGAGGAGACAAAATCACACCACCAAAATAAATCCCGGCCTGCAAAAGGGATAAACAAGAATCTGGAACGTGGAAGTACACAGGAGAAGAATGGCTGACGCAGTGGTAAAGGCGCCCCCTGGAGGAGAAGCCCCAGTGGGGTGTCCCCTCAGCAGACGATGTCGTCGAGTCAGGGTGGAAGCAAGCACGGGAGCGTGGCTTTGAACCCCTCGGGGTTAGCAGCACCTTAAGACGGGCGGGGGCAGTTCTAGGTCCGAGATCAGGTGTGGCCAGCATTCAGGCAGAATAACCCAGGATGGAACCTGGAATAAACAAATGGTTTTAGCTTGGGAAACCACCAGGGTAAGAGATGCCCTTACAAGCAGCTGGTCTCTAATTTAGGGGTGATGCAGGGAGTCATGTAAATGAAAGTCAGTATTGATAAGCGCCTTGGAAACACAATTATTTAGCAAATAGGATCCAACTTGCAAAAGAGTCACCTCAAGGTTCTTCCATCAAGAATCCAAAGACAGTCTCTTCGCTGGAAGCAAAAGGACAAGATTGATGTTTTATTAACATCAGCTGAGCTACACGCTGGGCACTGCTATTTTTCCTTTTTGCTTTGCCAGAGCTCACTGAATTTTTCTTTACTAGAATGTTCATTATTGTTGTTGGGATTTTAAAAAGCCTTTTACTATGTTTCAAGTCATCTACCACCTTCCAGAGCTACTGAGAACCCTACTGCCCCCCTGTATTGAGAGGCATGCATTCATGAAACCCTCCGGGTCCTCATCACTGTTGCCGCAAGCCGTTATTAAGCATTCACTGTGTGCCTGGCTCTGTGCCAAATATTCAGTGGCCATTACACAGCCTATGAGAGCATGGCTACTATTTTTCCATTTTTACAGTTAAGGAGACTGATGCCTGAAGTGATGCAGCTCAAAAGTGATGGAGCCTGTAAAACAAGCCCACATAACTCCTGTGCCCCGACTCTTAACTGTCACATCTGCATGGGATGGAAATAAGACAGAGGCAACTCTATCTGACCCAAGACCAAGGAAAAGAAGAACATTTTCTCTCTCACATTCTCAAAGGACGTCTAGTCCTAAAGGCGAACAGCAGCTCAATTTCAACTTTTTTCTTTTCTCTTTATTTTCCCCTTTTAAAAACTCACTCTACTTTAAGGGATAAAGAGAGTTGAGCTGTGTGACTTTGATTTATTTGGTTTTCCAATTAAGGGGGGAATTTACCAATTGTCAGCTTTTCGCGAAAGTCTTCCTTAGAGAAGTCAGTCCCAAGCTTTTAAATATAATACAGCCTTTAAAATATCATGGTACATTTCAATGATGACGGCCTCTCAGTTGCCAACACTGAGCTTCCAGATCTGCTGTAAACGTTCTCCGTTCCAGTGCTTGGAAACTGCAGGCCTGAGGATTCCCTCCAGCACCTTTTTTGGGGACCATTGCCTTAAAAAACACTTAAGAATTATAGAAGTGTAGCGGGGAGGGAATAGCTCAGTGGTAGAGCACATGCTTAGCATGCCCAAGGTCCTGGGTTCAATTCCCAGTACCTCCATTCAAAAATAAATAAATAAACTTAATTACCTCCTCTTCTAAAAAGAAAAAAAGAAGAGTTACAAAAGTATAACTGTTACACAGTCACCAGACTCAAGAAAAATGGACTTTTTCTGTTTGAAAGCTCTTCAACTTACACATTGCTCCCTCTTGGACCCTGGGATGAATCGATGGATCACCCTGAGTCTCTCTGGCTTTCTTTCCCACTTGTCTTCCCTTGCAGAGTCATGTTCTTCTGGATTTCTGAAGCTTTAAGTTTTTTTTTTTTTTTCCTTCCACTACTGTGGCTCTGCTGGTGCCTTGCCCTGATTCCACGGTCACCTTCGCCAGTGTCTCCTGCATCACCCTAGCTGACCCCAATGTCCACGCCGTTAGAGCACATCATTCGTGTTTTACGGCGTGCCTACCGTGCGTTAAGCATTATCTGGTGACACAGTGAGGGACAAAACCTCTTAACTCCGCTCAGCCTACTTCCTGGTTCCTTGATTTTCACTCCTCCAGTAACTTTCACGACTCGACCCCACAGGGCACCCTTCACGAAGGGCCATGGTTCAGGATCTGCTGTTTCAGATGCATTGGTCTCAAATTTCTGGGTGACGCAGTGAGCGCAGGCCGCGGGCGTTCACCCCGAACGTGCTCTCTGGCTGGCTTCTTGTCCCGCGCCACCCAGGTCATCGTTCCAGCGATGGTCACCAGTCCCCTGGAATTTCCCCAGGAGCTCGGGGTCAGTCCTTAACTCTGGGCATTCTACCACATTCCTTTTTTCTAATCCGCCCCCCCCCCCGGAATTCCAGAGCTTCTATGGAACCACGCGGATGGGATCTACTTCAAGGCCACGTCACCCCCCTCAGCTGTGCTGCCGATGCTCTCTCCCCATTGCTCGAACTGACGGCTGGTGGAGTCCTCTCTTCGCAGCAACTGCTTTGACCTCGCCACGCTTCCTCAGCCCGGCCTCCCGCCTTGCCCCGGACGACCTCGCCAAGCAGGCGGACATCCCCCAGAGGCGTGCGCTCTGCTCTGACACAGCCTTCCTCCCATCCGCTCCTCTCTCCAACCACCCTACGCGGTTCTTTCCTTGTCTCCTCCTCACCACTCAGCTCTTCTAGAATCAGTGCTCTCGGCCTCCACTTTTTCAGTGCAGACTCTCTAATCCTTGCGACTTGGCTTCATGTACCCCCTCCCCAAACTCTCTAAGGTTCCCAGAGACCTCCTGAGCCTGAGCACAATCCTTCCGCAGTTACACTTACAAGGCTCCCCCTTCTCAGTCCATACTCTTCACACGGCTTGTTCAGCCCTCCTTCTCGGCACGCTTTCCTTGGCTTCTATGACCTTCCCTACTTTGTTAGCTCTTCTCTGCGCCTCGTGTATACACTTCATTGTAGATTCTCCTGGACCCTGGACTGTCCTAACCATTTCTAGGTTGAGATCTCTAGGAGCTAAAATCGTAGGGAAAAAAAACTCCCATCTAAAAAATTCTTTTAAATGAATTACTGATTTTTATTTATTTTGGGGGTGGGTGGGTAATTAGGTTTATTTATTTATTTAATGGAGGTACTGGAGATTGAACCCAGGACCTTGTGCATGCTAAGTGCACACTCTACCACTGAACTATACCCTGCCCTCTTAAAATCCCATTTTTTTAGTATAACATGGACAAGATCTTTAATGACGTGGCTCGTTTTTTCTTCTCCATTCTTTTCTTTACCATCGCTAATTGCCCCACACTCTAGCTACACTGCATCACTGTCCCTAGACGTGCTGGGCTCTTCCACATTCTGCCCTCTCTGCCTGGCACACGTCCTCCCCTACATATCCTGTGCCCGGATCTCTCCTGGTTGGCTCACTAGACTGAACCTGGAGGCACCATCTCCTCTGAGAAGTCTTCCCTTACTCGTCTGGTCCTGATTATGTCCCCTTCTGTGCTCCTCACGGTCACAGCACGTGTCACTGTTTATTCATGTGTCTGCCTCTCTCAGCACAGGGCAGACTCCTTGAGGGCGGGGCTGAGGATTTGCCCACGTTTATACCCAGCACGGTGGCTGCACAGGGCTGGTGCTGGTAACTGCTTAGCCAGTCGGAGCCAGTCATCATCTCTCTACTAATAAGACCAACCTTTAGACCTGAATTTCCTACAGCCTGCTGAACAGCTCTCTGCCAGATTGTCGTAAAACTTTTTAATTTACTTTTCAAGGGTTAGGATGGGTGACTTCTACCTTCTTCTTTTGGTTTTTCTTGGACTTTTAAAATCTTGAGTGAACAACAATTGTTTGGGTTAAAAGGAAATTATCTATAAAAGTGATCTATCTTTAAAAAGTCAAGATATGTTCATACTGTATTGCTTAAATCACATTTGCTTGCAGGTAACAAAAACCCAAATCAGACTACATGAAGCATAAGAAGGGGTTCTCCATTAAGATTCTGGTGTGTCCCAGGATAGCCACGAACAAAAATGTGGCAGCACTTGGTAAATCCCAGACCCGTGAACCCAGATGCCCTGAGAACCCTGTCTCTCTCCGTCGCCAGCCCAGAGAGCAGAAGAGATGGCAGGAGACATCTCTTAATCCCCAAGGTTTACTATAGCTTCCACCAGGCACAGAGAAACTCTATTCCTTCTTACAGTCCCAGAAGGACAGCTCCCGCCTGGACCACCTGACAGTGGCCAGAAGGGACATCACATTTTACTGTGTGACAAATCCCACAGTCATCCTGTGGGTTGGAGGTGTGTCTTTAGAAATTGGTGGGAAGTTTTATATATGCATATATTATACATATATAAATACATATGTGTATATATACATACACAAATTTGGGAAAAAATGGTTACTTTTTTTCTCATTCCTATCCCCTCCTCTGTCTCTCGGTCTCCAATCACACGTATGTTGGACAAACTGAAATTTCCTCATGGATTACTGAGGCTTAGGTACTTTTTAAAAACACTATTTCATTAAATTACCTTGCTATGCCTGAAAAAATTAAAAAAGAAAAAAAGGAAAGAAATTGGTGGGCAGGTGCTGGAATGTTCCAAACTACAGGCATCTGTCACACACACTTCTAACTCAGGCTGTTGTCTTGCTCCAAGTTTTCTCCAAATATCAAAATGCTTCCATCCCTCCAGGTTCAACCCTAAACACCACTTTCTCTGTAAAAAAAAAAAACCTTTACTGGGTTCCACTTGGCCAAGCCCCAATTTTTTTCCTTTACTCTGACCTCCTCTGTACTTTTTTCATTCTGCCTTATTTTACAGTAATTTTATATGTCTGCAAACTGAAAAGATTAAGAATATAATGGAATTAACTCTGGATTTTTAAGTCAGACCTGAATTGAAACTGATTCCCATACTACCTAGAGCTAGGTGACTTGTGACAGGTTATTCAGCTTCTGAACTAGTTTCCTCATTCATTAAAAAAAAATGACACGAGGAGTCAAGGATGGAGTAGAAACTCACATGTTCTTGTGAGGATGAAGGAGATGTGTGGACACCGGGCACGCAGCCCGTCAGTGGACACTCATGAATCGCTTCTCCCTTTGGGTTTCTCTCACAGGACTGTGAAGTCCTTGCGGTCGGGGCTTCCCACTGTGCTTACTAAATGCTTTAAAGGTAAGTAGGTCTCCATCAAACGTTTGTTGACTTGAACTCTTTTCAATTTGTCTTCTGAGCCAGACCTGGTCAGTAGTATTAATACTCACTGAGAGGTTCTAAGTGCTTTGCCTGTATTGACTTCATCTCCATGGTAACCCGGGAGACAGGCTTTATTGCCTCTATTTTACAGATAAGGAGACAGGTGCATAGAAGTTCAGAAGTCTGCTAGAGGTCAAATACTATGAGGTGGTGAAGTGAGGCAGGGGTGCCAGGGCCCCCCGCTTCTAATCACCCCAGCTAGCGAGTGGCTTCTTAGGGGCGGAAAGTATGTCTTCTATGAAACAGTTCACATTGCTTTTGTTTGTTTGTTTGTTTGTTGAACTAGCTTACGTTTTTTCTAGTAATCACAACAAAGAGTTTTGACTTTTTCATCCCTTTAATTAAAACTTCCAGGAGAACAAACCCAATCAAAAAATGGGCTGAAGACCTAAACAAACATTTCTCCAGTGAAGACACACAAATGGCCAACAGGCACATGAAAAGCCACTCAACATTGCTAATTATAAGAGAAATGCAAATCAAAACTACCATGAGGTATCACTTAATACCGGTCAGAATGGCCATCATTAAAAAGTCCACAAATGATAAATGCTAGAGAGGCTGTGGAGAAAAGGGAACCCTCCTGCACTGCTGGTGGGCACGTAATTTGGTACAGCCACTATGGAGAGCAGTATGGAGGCTCCTTAAAAAATGGAAAACAGACTTACCGTATGATCCAGCAATCTCACTCCTGGACATATGTCCAGAGGAAACTCTTAATTCAAAAAGATACATGCACCCCAGAGTACACAGCAGCACTATTTACAATAGCCAAGACATGGAAACACCTAAATGTCCATTAACAGATGACTGGATAAAGTTGTGGTATATTTATACAATGGAATACTATCCAGCCATAAAAATGAATAAAGTCATGTCATTTGCAGCAACATGAATGGACCTGGAGGTTGTCATACTAAGTGAAGTAAGCCAGA
The DNA here is from genome assembly GCF_048564905.1 of Vicugna pacos. NCBI lineage: Eukaryota > Metazoa > Chordata > Mammalia > Artiodactyla > Camelidae > Vicugna > Vicugna pacos. Next base: position 18,349,537 of record NC_132988.1, read on the forward strand.
AAGAGAAAAATACTAAAATCACTTATATGTAGAACCTAAAAAAAGGACACAACTTATTTACAAAACAGAGACAGATTCACAGACATAGAAAACAAACTTATGGTTACCAGTGGGAAGGGATAAATTGGGGGTTCAGGATTTGCACATACTAACTACTTTATATAAAAAACAGATAAATAACAAGGTCCTACTGTATAGCACAGGAAACTATATTTAATACCTTGTAATAGCTTATAATGAAAAAGAATATGAAAAGGAATATATGTGTGTGTGTGTGTGTGTGTGTGTGTGTATGACTGAATCACTATGCTGTACATCAGAAATTAACACAACATTGTAAATCAACTATACTTCAATTGAAAAAAAAAAAACCCAAAACTTCCAGGAGACTTAAAAACCTCCTATGGCTGATGACAATGATCCTAAGATTTTACCAAAAATATAAATAATTGCAGTTGAGCATCAAGGGCTGATTTATGCACCACGCTACCAGCTCCTCGGGTCCTGGACCCAGTAGGTTTCAACTTCCTGGACGATCTGGGAGTGCCAACTGGTAGATCTCCAAGCTGGCTGCCAGCAATGCCACACCAATTAACCACTTGCATAACTGTCCCAGTAGGCAGCCCCGGGGAGTCAGGGAAAGCCCAAATTAGCTGTCCACTAGGAATATGGTGAAAAATCCTGACCTGAGCTCTTTATTCTTAAGATAATTTCCAGTTATATTTCATAGTTGAAGCCCAAGAGTCTTAATGATTGATCTCCTTTGAGCAGAGCTCATCGATCACCATCGTGTATCCAGATCACCTGGGCCAGGAATGACTTGGCAGGTAAGGGGGAAAACAGCAACCCCAGCTCGCACAGCAGCTGTGTTTTTCCCAGGTATTCTCTTCTCACACACATTTTTCTTCCAATAGATCTTCCCCTGAACTTTGTGATAAGGACACAACATTATCTCCATTTCACAGATGATGACTTGGAGGTTCACACAAGTGAGAAGGCCTGGGAAAGCTTGTGTGAGTTTGTTATAATGAAAGTCTTCCCTCCAGGGCTTTCTATACGTACATACAGTGTCATGTTTCTGGAGACAGCAAAATGCAGTCAAAATTTCAGCTTGGTCATAGTCAGAGGAATAAATGGGGCTGATAAATACCTCTGGGAAAGAGGTATAAAAATGTACAAGAGAAAGAGTGGCATGTATCTGGCCAGGGAAGAATATGAGTCCCCCCTAATCTGTGTCCTTCGTGGGCAAATTTCTTCTTGGGGGTGGGGTGGGCCGGGAGAGAGGGGACGGGATCATCCCAGACCCACGTAGATGGAGACGCACTGTCTCTCACTTAAGTTTTAGTTCTTGTTCCTCCCCCATCTGAAGTCTAGAAACTGGTACTTTCGGTTGACTAAGTGGTATCCACCAGTGATGGCTTCTGCTGCTGAAATTCCTCATGTAAAAAAGTTTGCATATTTAGATCTGGAATTCCAGATTTTGCAAGTTAGCATTTTCTTAATTTTTCAAGTTCCATATGTCCTTTCTTTTCTGATTTAAAGTGACTCTACTCTTTTCATGTTTCAGTCTCCCTGTCTCTATAATTTAGTTTTTTTTAGTAATTTGGTTTGTCATATTTGGCAAAGGAGATTTGAGAAAAATCTCTCAAAAGAGTAGTTAATTTTTTTTATCCTAAAATCTAGTGTGTGAATAAAGGAAACAACAAATTTTTAATCAAAGTAAGCAATAACGACAGGTTTATTTAAAACTTCCAGTAGAGAAAACCCACTAGTTTTGGAATAAAAGTACTTGATGTACGAGAGCGTTAAGTGAATATAAAAGATTAGCAGAAGAAAAATAAAACCAAGCATAGTACAAAAAAATTTAAAAAGTTTGAAATGGATTTAAACAGGGATGTTCTTTAAATCCTCCAGATATTTAAGAGTTACTAGGTTTGGCAAACAATTCACTTGAAAATTAAAGCCTATATCTGTATTGTAAACTCCATAAAAATTGCTTATTAAATTCAAGCACTCCATACCATTGGTATTGAAACATACAGACAGTCAATTTCAGAATAGCAGGAATTATTCATTTGCTCTCACAGTTACATGAATTAACCAGCTGCATAACTGTTTTTTTGGAGAGGATGGGATAGAAGATGTAAAAAAAAAAAAAGTAGGATAAAATCTCTAAAAAATTGAAACACAGCAAAATTCAGACATCAGTTTGTTTCTTTAAAGCAACAAACTGAATTTTACAGTATATTCTACATTTGTCATTTCCCACTCCCCCCACCCCCTCCAATACTCCTAAATCCACTAGTCTAATCAATTCCTAACTTCCAAATATTCTGTACATATATATTTAGCAAAGAGCATATGCCTAACATTATTCTGACAGCAGTATGGTCAGCATACAATTTTAGGAAGATTACTATGTATATCATCAAGATTAACCTTTACTTAAAAAACAAACAAACAAAAACCATTACTAAACAAACAGTTTTAAAATATTATGAAAACCCATGAAGAGAAGACTCCACCTGGGCTCTAAACCTGATAAAAACACACGTCAGCAAGACTATTAATGCTAAACTTCTGCCACACGATGACCTTAAAGTGCCAAACACAGAAGAATCTCTTAGGACCATTTTTCCAATAGATGATTTGTCCCTGGCTTGGCCATCTCTCCTTTAACTATATGCAAAGTCCTGCGAAAAGTATGCATTTCAGTTGACTTTACAACAGAACGTTACAATGTAAACTAAACAGGTTCTCGATATCAACAGTATGTTACCAAGCTTTTAAAATTTCTGAATCCAACAGTTGGTCGCAGAGGTCAAGTATGATCAAGGCTCCGTTGTCAGTTCTCGAAGGTGTCTGACTCATCCATCCTTCAAGTACATGCAAGGCTCAATAGTTTTCAAGAGGCAGAAGCCCGAGGCCGTTTAGGACACGGATGAAATAGGATTATGAGGTGAACCCATCTGAGTAAGAACTTTATCCAGCCACTGGAGGGGGCCGTGCAGATGGATCTCGATCCAGCAGGGGGTGCTGGTCACATCCTGGCGGTGGTATTCTGCTCCCCAACCCTAGAAACAACACTGGAGGTCATTTAACTTGCTTAAGTCAGTGGTTAAACTTAGGAAGCAAAAAGAGTTCACATAATCAGACATTCCAATTAAAGACATGGTTCTCTCCACAAAACAACTGCTTTGTGTGCATCGACGCACACACATGACTTGGTAGGCAATTTCACAGCTCCCCAGAGTCCACACGTAGATTCCAGATTAAGAGGTACTGGTCTTGGGGAATGAAAAGTCTAAAATACACTATAAGACTGTCTTAATAAAGATATTTTCTTTCATTTTCCTTGCCCATTATGTTACTGATATTGTAATAGATACTGTTAAATTCTCATTTTATCATCAAGAAAATAAGGAAAAAGGCATGGTAGATGAGCTGACATTCTATTTCCTCCTATTTTGCCACTGAAGCTCATACACATCCAAAAATTAATTAGTAATAACTAACCATTGCCTTGAATCAATAAATTCCGTATTTTTTTTTGAGGGGGAGGTAATTAGGTTTATTTATTTATTGTTGGAGGAGATACTGGGGATTAAACCCAGGACCTTGTGCGTGCTAAGCATGCGCTCTATCACTTGAGCTATACCCTCCCCCCAATAGATTCCATTATTCTTTTGTACAAGAAGGTAGCTTGCCAGACATCCTCAGAATGACTGAAGTAGGACATGGAAGTTGACAGAAGAAAGTCCTTATGCAAAAAAACTAATTTTGCTATTGCAAACATCAAAACCTCACTGGTGTGGTGGACGATGGAAAATGAGGTTCTGATAAATAACTGTTTCACGAGAGATGTCAGAGAAGGTTGGGTACCATTTATCTCTGCTAACTACTTATTTTCAGGAATTTCAAGAAATGTATCTAAATATCAGAACTTTCAGGAGAAAGCTGTGATACATGAACTGCTTATGTATAAACATCCATTCATTTGTACATATTATCAACAACCTGCTAAGTTTAATTAAAAGGTTTGTTTATGTGCACGTTCCCCGCATTAGACAGTAAGTTCTTTGGAGGCGGGAACCAGATCTTACTTATCTTTGATCTCAAATACCTGGCACAGTGATCGGCACAAAGCAGAAACTCCAGAAAAGCTTGTTCAGCTAAAATGACTTTTACATTTTTCAGATATGGGGAGTTTACTGTGCAAATAATTTATCAAATGCATGTTTATATTAAAGTCTCAAATTGATCATCTTTAAAAAATAGTACAAAACTGGCTATTAATATTAGTACAATTTTCTAAATCCTTTCTCTAAGAGATTAAGTATGAGAGGGCAAAGTGTGCAGTCCTTGTGATAATAAAGAACACTGCTGTACCATGCACACATCTTTTGTTGCCAACATATAATGAATAGCTGCCCTTCATCATGTCAGCAGGAGTTAAATAAGGACTTATTAAAATAAAAATAAGATGTTTGTTTAACTCTCCAAATTCAACTTTCCAGGTATACCCATCACAGCTTGTGTAACCCTTCATTTCACTACTTATCACTTCATTATTAAACACGGACCAGGCCATAAGCATCTTGAAGCTAGAGACTTGAGGGGCTTTTTCAACTTCATGTTAATTCTTTGGAATAGGGCTAAAAATGTTTGCTGAATGAATGAAACCTAATACATTTTTAATGTGTATTTTGCATTATAAACTTTTTATCAGTGTAAAGGTTGTTTTTACTTGTGTAAAAGTAAATAATTAAAAATATGTAAAAGTAAAATCATTAAAGTAGACTGAGTAATCAATAAGAAATGAGTTTGAGGAGAAAGTCAGTTGAAGCATCAGAGTCATAAATTCTCCTAGAGCGGTCCTTCGATGATAATACACTCTTCAAAGGACCTCAGTAATGATTCCACAGTTTCCAACTGCCCCATTTTAAAGGTAATGAACATGGGGGTCAGGAAGGGATCTCTGGGCCTTAATCACACAGTCAGAACTAGAACCTCAGTCTCCTGGCTCTCAAGAGGTCTTCCTTTCTCCAAATCAGTAAAAACAACAAACAAAACAACACTGGTTAAAAAAAAAAAAAAACCCCAAAAAACCAACACTGGCAAGTCACTGTCCTCATTTTAAAATTCATCTTAGTCAAAATGCTAAGTCAAAAAATAAACAGTGCACGTTAATAACAGATGAGAAAGCTCTTTGAAGTCTCACAGGTACACAGCATACAGGTAAACCTCTTTAAAAGGTTAAAAAAAAAAACCAAAAAACCTCTTTCAACACTAAAAAGGTACCACACTAGACTATATGGATCTGTTAAATCATGTTTCAAGAAAACAAACACTAAGAGAACACACTGAAAATCTGCTACTATGACTCAAATAAGTAGGGAAGAAAGGATACTCAGGGAAAGATATCTTTGCTGTAAAGGATGATTAACAAAATGAAGTTCCAAAATTACCCTCTGTAATAAATGCATCACAGAACGGGTTTAACAACAAGTTTGGTGAGCTCCTGAAGACAGGGCATAAAAGATTGCCTCACCCGAATATATAATTAGTTTTGTTTCTCAGGGTCACAGAGGAGGAAAATTTATCTTTGAGGATTCAGAGACAACTCAGTCAGCCACTAGAATAAGTTACTGACTCATACATTTAATTAGATATTTAAATTTTTTTACATTTCCATGGCATCTCAAAGTTCACAACATGATCTGAGCGTTCAGGCAGGAGCCTTATGAACCCTTGAATTATCAGACCATCACAAGCTTTACTGGAACCACCAAAAAAAAAAACTGACCAGTCAAAAATAAATCCCAGGGTGATGCACTTGTATTTTCACAGAAAAGATCACTTGCTTACGGTTGAAACAAAAGCAACAAGTGTTACTAGCGTAAAAGTACTAAAAACACAGAATGAAAAAAAAAAGAGGGGTGTGAGTTTATCGAGCTGATCTCATAAGACAACCAGGCATTTAAATTATATGTTACATACATAACACGACATTCTAACTAACAGTATTACAGTAGCTAAAATAGTGCCATTTGCATAAAGAAGAGTTAGTAAAGCCTGACATTTAACACAAGCACTCGTACATTCCAGTGATAGTTTCCTAATAGCTGACACCCTTGTTAAAGTTTAAAAATGCCTAGATAATAAGCTGGCTGCTTCTGTGGACACGTATCAAGAGGACACAGATTTACATGTAACGCAGGGGTGCCTTAAACCCTGATGGGAGGACTCAGAGCTCGCTTACCTTCACAAAGCTCATGCGAATAGTACACATCTTTGTGAGCTCGTAGACTGTCTCGAAGCCGTGGTTCACAGACTGCGCCAGTAACTGAGCAAATTCTTGGTTATTAAAAATTTTCAAACTACACCCACTGGGGATCTTGCAAACGGTTGTGGGATGAAATCCGTGGTGGTAGTTGCAGTTCCGACTCTGCACAAAGATGCTGCTGTCGCTGAGGCACTCGGCATATACCTCGCCTCCGACATAATACAGATGAACTCCTGCAGGGAGACAGCGTAGAATTTGGTCATTATCGTTCTTTTACAGCTGAAAAGCATCAGCGTAGCCTCGGAATATACATTTACATGGATTTAAACTTTGGTGGATGAGATAAAGACATGCTCCAAGTCTTGCACAGGTGATAAATCTCAGTCAACTGCAGCAGGTGATACAATGCCTGTATGTGAACATGCACGTCTAGGAGTTTTCTAGGAAATAACACAGCGAGGTCAGTAACGGAGCACGGCAATTTCATTTTGAAAAGCGTTTCATGCCCTACGTGGCCATGGACTGAGAGCATGTTCTCACTTTAAAACCACGGCACGATGAAACTAGATCTGATTATCAGGTCCTACACACACTCATCACATAAGCTCTCTTGCATTTATTTTGTAGCTAAGGTGTTTGAAGATTTTTAGGGTGCGGGGAGGGAGAACTGAGAGAAGCAAAAGAACCAGAAAACCACAGGGGGAGGAAGTACTGCTGAGAGCTGGAAGATGTAAGGTCCAGGGGAAAGAAACCTAGAAAAATAATTCATACTGCGTGGAATCTGATCTTACTGAACTATCTGCTCCAGACTCCTTCCTGTGAGATCAAGAGTGCCAGGAGTGTAGGAAATTGATCTTAACCAGCCTTTAAAAAGAAAAAAAAAAAGAAAGAAAAAGACAGACAGACAGAAAGGGGAAAAGACCATTCTGACAAAGCCCCACAAGATTAGAGGCCACCCAGCAAACAGTCACATCCCATGTGGCTTTCAACGATCAGCTGTGCAGGTAACTCTGGCTCAGTCAATGCTAAGACTGTTATCCCATCCGAAACACTGCGCGTCGGGTTTATACTACACACAATGGCTAAGGCTTCTGTAACAATGGAGTAGCTGGTGGAGCAGAAAGCCCACTTTTCTGTCTGACGTAGAGAAAACAATTTAACAGTGTGTTTGTGTGTGTGTTACTTTTCTCTGATTATAAAAATGAGGAATTTTCATTTTAGAAAATTTAGAAAGCGAAACAAAATGTAAAGAAGAGAAAATATTATCACTCCTGTAGTGACCCAGAGGCAAGAGCTGTTAGGACATGTCTCATTCGGTTCTGAGTATCATTAAACTTCCTCTGCAAACATTTAACACACCTACATGACTGCATAAATCCAACAACTTATTTAAAGGATTCTCCCATTACTGGGCCACCCTGTTGATGCTAATTTTCTGCAATTATAACAATGCCGTGATCAATGTCTCTGCATAATTTTTGATAATATCCTTAGGAGAAATTCCTGGAAGTTAAATTACTTGGATCGAAGGCTCTTGATTCACTTTGCCAAACGACTGTCCGGAGTGCTTGTATCAATTTACACTCTCTCCAGCAGCGGCTGAGTGCCTTTCTCATTTCCCGTGCCAGTGTCGAGTCTGAGTTTAAAACAACAAAATTCCCCTAATTTATAGCTGGAAAACAATACTGTTTTAATTTGCATGTGAGCCTGGAAATGCTCTCCTCTGTTTACTGGCCATCTGGGTTTCTCTTATGGATTTACTGTTCATATTTCTTACCTATTTACCCTATTTACTGGGGTTCTAGTGTTTATTATTTTTTTATGAGCTGCACATATAAGAAAGATAGAAATAATTTATTTCCTATTTGCTTCCCTGTTAGTCTTTTGTCTTTTAATTTTGTTCCTGGTATATATATATTTTTTAACCTTGGGGATGACACTGAAATCTTAAGTAGACAAGTCTGTCATTTTTTTTTTTGTTGCTTTCAATGCTTAGAATATTTCTGCCTCTCTGATCAATGTATTTCCTTCTAGTTTTTTAAATAGCTTGCCCTAAAAAAATTCAGCTCATTAATCCATTTGCATATATGGAATGAATTAGGTCAGGTTTTCAATCCCCCAGCCTCCCCCAAAAGCTAACTTTGTTACTGTAGGACCATTAGAAGACTCTACCAATTATGCTTCATTTACATACGTTAAAATTTTAAATACAGTATACAGTCTGAGTTTAATTTATTCTATTGTTTTGTGGGCACACCAATTTAATTGTGGTTGCATAATCTTTGATTAACCCTCACATCAAGAATTTTTTTCTTTACTATATTCCATTTAAAAAAATTAGCTATTTTCACTTGTTTATCCTTCCAGGTAATATTCACAATACATTTTCCAACTTTCAGAAAATATTACATTGTGATTCTGACATGGATTGTTTTAAACTATGAATTAAATTAGGAAGAATTAATACCCTTAAAATGTTCTCACAATATTAGGCCTTAATCTTAAGGAACACAGATTGCCTGTTTTTTTTAATTCAGATTTTCTTTCTCTCAGTTACATAGTTCTCATATACTGCTGTTTCAGATTATTTCCAAGAACTTTATGTATTCTGATGCTACTGGGGATGTGATTTTCCTCTCCATTATATTTTTTGACGGGTTATTGTCAGATTAAAGAAAACTGACGTGTAATTTCTAAAAATAAGATGCTTTAGCAGTTTCTAGATAAACAATCATATCATTTGAAGAGACACAATGACCATAAGTAATTCTGAAGGACTAAAGGAGGAAGGACACTCACAGACTTCTGGCATGAGTGGAAATTAATCAAAGCTCTCTAGAAAATAATTTGGCAAAATACATCAAGAGCTTTTGACCTTCTAATTTCACTTCAAGAGTCTATCCCAAGAATATTATCAATTAGTTAATCATATCATCTACATATAATGACAATTTTGGCTCATTTCCGTAATCTGTGATTCTCCATTTGAGTGCACGAGTCACGGCATCTGGAACAATCTTAAATAACAGCATTCCCAGAACACTTACTTTCTTCCTGACTGTTAATAGGAATGTTCCAGAGCACAGGGGCTTTTTACTACTCCGGGGTAGTGGTCAACTTAATGAGAAATACATCCCTTTGTCCCAAATGTATGCCAAACTGGGTTTACATACGGTTTCAGGGGTTTACAGACCAGGGAAAGAGATCTATAGGAGATGAACGTTAAGTTCTAGCATTTCATCATTAAACGTGTAGTTTAGGTTTTTCTTTTTCCTCACTCATACTAAGGAACTATCCATTCCTGTTTAAAGAGGACTTGTTTTTTGTTTTTGCTTTTGTTTCCAGGATTAAATGTTACACTACATCTCCAATGTCTTTTAAGCTTCTATTCAATAACCTTTTTGTTGTTCTTGTTGTTGTTGTTTAGGGGGGAGGTAATTAGGTTTATTTACTTATTTATTTTAATGGCGGTACTGGGGAGTGAACCCTTAATAACCTTTTAATTTGGTCCACTGTTCCAAATTTCATAGCAGGTCATCTAAAAAACTTTCACTCTGGGAATAATTTCAAGTTTATAGAAACAGAACAAGCCACAGAGAAAAACAACAAAGAACACCTGTATACCCATTATCCGGATTCACCCATTGTGACAGTTCACTCAACATCGGCGCCTCCCCCACGACTCTTCCAGACACCCTTGTGTACACACATACACTCACATACGTGGACATATTCTGACACAGGACTGTTTTAGATGGAGAGATATCTATATCTATGTATGTATCTAAATAGAAATATATATATTTATATATATATGATTTCTTCCTGAACCATTTCATCATGACCCTTTACCCCTAAATACTTAAGTGTGTATTTCCTAAGAGAGATGTTCTCTTATAAAACACAGCACAGTCAGCAATGCTAGTGCATGGAGTGCTGACAAAATACTTCTATCTTATCAACCACTCACATTCTGATTTTGGTTCTTCGTAATACTCTTTCCCTGTGTGGTACGGGGTCACATCTGGGGTCAGGTTATTACACGGAGCAGTCACCTCTCTGTAGCCTCTTTTTATTTGGAACATTCTCATACCTTTGTCTTCTGACACTGATATTCTGGAAGAACACAGTTCCTCCTCACCCTTTTAAACAGAACGTTCCTCGTCTAGGGTGTGTGTGAAGTCACCCCGTGGTTAGCGTCAGACTTGCAACCTCCACTGGGATTCTGCAGGTGGTGCTACGTCCTTCTTCGGCCCCACGGCTGGAGGTGTATGGTATCCGTCTGCCTCTTGCTCGGGATGACCATTTCACTCTCCCAGTCACACTGTTGTCCAATTTCTCCACTATATAATGACTGATTGTTATTCTCCCTTGTAAGTAATAGGTAGTCTGTGAGGAGACACTTAAAGACCACGCAAGTACCTGTTCTCCTAAAAACCTCTCTCAGTATTTAGCATCCACTGATGATTCTTGCCTGATGGCTGCAAAATGGGGGCCTTCCAATTTGACCACTCAGTCCACATTCACCAGTCCGCCTGCCTCATCCATTTCTTTATTTCTTATGGTCATGCGTGGCCTTATGAATTAGTATTGTTTTCCAGTAGTTTAAATTCATTACTGTATTTAATCATTTTGGTGCTCAAACCCCCCACAGGTGGCCAGTGGAAGTCCCTCCGAGTTGGCCCCTGTGACATACCTCCCGCACGTGTGCAAGTACTTGTTTACTTTCGGACATAACAAAATGCTTCATGCTCATCCTGTGCCTACCTGTCCTGGCCTTGGAGTCAGTCCTTTCTCCAGAAGCCCTGGTTCCTCTCAGTGGGAAATGGTGGTAAGAGATGATGATCTGAGCACTAGATGTGCTTATTGCTACCGGGTATCTTTGCCTCTTGGCCCTTTCAGCAGACAGATCAGACACTGTATGCATGTACAGACACGTCTCTATGTGTACTCATACACACACACGTGTACAGGAGAACAGAAACATGCATATACACGTACATACACATACTGCTAAAAGCATGGTTTCACGCCGATACCTCCACAGGGTTTATGTGTTACCGTCCTCCACACTCGTGCGTCTCTTAATCCGCAGTGAAAACCCCAGTTCCCAGAACACCCACACAGTTAGTCATTTGCTTAATCTTGTAATACACCTTAAAGTTTCATAACTGTTTCATTCAAATGGCCACTAAATAATCAAGTCTACTAAAAAGCGTTCAGGATTTGTTTGCGGTCACTCTACCTTACCCGGCCCAGGCTGAGAATATATAGGCCAAATACCATATTTATAAGTTATTCTGGATTAGTTTCCTTTTTTTTCTCCAGTGAGTTATGGTACTCATTTGAAATTCATTAGGTTTACTTGTTTTAATTTGCTTTTAGTTTGAGGTTGTAAAGAATTTTTTACCAGCTATTTCATTCTGCAGTAAAACATACGCTAGAACAGTGCCCCTGAGTAGCAAGTCACTATTTCAGCTAATAAGTATCAATTTTCATGAGGAAGCAGACCACAAAAATCGCTGGTTGGGAAATGAAGTCCATCCTGATAATGCAATTGAAAACATATTTACAAACTGGAGCAAGTAGGTATTATCTGCTGTTTGCTACAAGGAATGACAAGGTGAGTCCTGGGGGAACAGGGACCCAACAGATTAACATTCAAGAGAGGTCCAACTGGAAACTCACCTTTCCCGATATGCCGCCTGGTGTTTTCGATGGTGGAGTTCCGGTTCACGTTGGAGAGCAGCCCGAGGCAGAAACGGTTCTTGTTGTTGGAAGGATCAGTGAAACCGTCCACCAGCACGCTGGTGGAGGAGGCATGGAACGCTTCACCCACGCGATTATTGAGCTCATAGTAGACAATAGAGCACCAGTGTTTGGGTTCCTCATAAGCGACGGCTTGAACATCTGTAAGAAAGAGAAGCGTGTAGTCAGCCATGGTGAGGGCCCCGGGCTCTCAAGAACTGAAACTGTGTCGTAAAGCTGGCTCAGGGTCATGGAATGAAGATGGGGAAGAGCAAACTGCTCTCATCGGGTGTGCAGTTTGGGATCTCGAAAGCAGGTACTCCCCACTGAGTGTGACATTCCCCTCTAACTGGAAAATCCTTTTCTCCAACGACTATCAGAGCACCAAGGCGCCAGCTCAGCCAGCACGCTGGCAGCACCTGCTGAACGCTCACAACGCACTGCTTGCTCTGTTATGTGCCAACATGGAAATGACCCCACCGCTGACCCTGGATCGCCATCTAGAGAAATGCAGCAAGTGGCAAGTGAAAAAACCAGTGAGGAGAAAACAACAGACGACAGGAAGTATGCCAAAGGTGCTGGCACAAAAAGGGTAACATGGGACAAGCCTTAGGATGCCGATGCCTTTTCAAAGCAAAGAAAATCAGTTTCCAATTATTAAGAAGTTACTTTACTTCACGTCAGGTTCCAATAACCATCACAGCCACAGCCTTGCTCCGGGTCCTCAAACTCAGGAAGAAATCCTGCCAGCTGGCCATTCTTAAAGAATGAATCATATCTCTCTCATCCAGATTTCATGCTAACTTCCTTATATTTGCTTTAAGTCCTGTAGAGCAGGTGTGTTTTGTCTCTCCATTCCCAGAATGGGCCAACAATGGAAATTACCCAACTTTACTGACAGGATGCAGCTTGTTAAGTCAAATCTCTTAAGACTAACAAATCTCCAAATAGAACAGGCCTCTAAACATTTGCAGCTAAAAGGTTCTAAAGATAAGTTCCTTCTGGAGTAAAACCTCTTATACCACTGCTTTAGAGATTCCAGGAACACAAACCATACATATCCGGGATGCCAATATGTAATGATCTGAGGTTTACGAAGCCTGGAGTGTACAATCGTAAAAAAGAAAAAAAAAGAAAGAAAGAGAAAATCCAGGATGTAAGCATGAACTGTAACTGTTAAGGGAGAATTACCTCTGTGCTCTTAACATCAACTGCCACAAATAGTAAGCTGCACTGTGCTTTAGAATTCGGTAAAAAAAATGATCATTTAAAAAATTCACACATTAGTTTTCTTTACACTTATACAGGTGAGATGAAAACATTACCACCTTCCCTGTTTGCTAAGCATCATCCCAAGTCCATCAGCTGTATTTCAAAGAGCAGATTTTTTTAGTGATTTACAAGTGCCAGATCTTAAAGAAGGCTGCGCCATCATTAACAGAAGGCTTTAATCAGCTATTAGGACTGTTCACAGTACTATTCATCTGGGTCAGAGGCTGGTAATTTTTTTTCTGTAAAAGGCCACAAAGGTCTTGTGGGACATACGGTCTCGACTGCAGCTACTCAGCTGTGCCCTGGCCGTGCTAAAGCAGCTACAGATAATCTGTCATGAATGAACAGAGCTGCGTTCCAATAAAGCTTTATTTACAAAAACAGGCTGAAGTAGCTGGTGGGCTGCAGTCTGCTGACCCCTGCTCCAGGAAAACCTCCAAAATACAACAACAAGGCCAATAGCCCTGACTCATGAAAATATTAACTATAAACTTATTCTGGTGGGCAAAAATTTTTAAGCCTTTTAAAGGAAAAAATTTAAAGCAATTTAAAGGTCTATTTCCTGAAATCAGACATTTTAGGCCTAACGACCACGGCTGCAGGTCCACATGCTCACAACTGGTTAGCCCATTCTGTCCTGCTAGCCTGTTCCCCAAATGCAAATTCCAAAGATGTGTGAGACAGGAGTTATTTTCTGCAACCAGCATCTTTATCTGTTGGCTCATAATTTCTATGTCGGAGAGAATGTTCTAGAGAATATTCAGGAACCATAAAACACAGAGCCAGTAAAAAAGACATAAAAAATGTTTACAGATTAAAAAGGTATGCATTCCAATTCATTACACTGCACGTCAAAGGAAGGTTCTTTGAGTTCATCATCAACTTTTAAGAACTTAAAAAATACGGGGAGGAGGGTACGGCTCAGTGGTAGAGCACATGCCTAGCATACCTGAGGTCCTGGGTTCCATCCCCAGCACCTCTACTGAAAAGTCAAATAAATAAATAAACCTAATTACCTCCTCCCTGCAAAAAAAAATTAAGTAAAATAAAAATATTTTAAAAATATAACCAACACTGACAGAGTCTGAGGTGCCTCCAGCAAAAAAGTGATAAGAATGATGAGATAAGACATACCTAGTAATCTGATTGCATTTTAACTTCCATTTGTGTTAAAGGAATACAAACTGCATGCTCTATGCCCTAGCTGAGTGCATGGTGAGGCACGTCCCTCCAAGGGACGTTCCTTGGGGACAGTTTCAGCCAACAGTGTGGTCATGACGTCTTACAGTTACTCGGGGATTCTCCCAGCACTTCCTGACCCGAGTTCTCAGCTTCACGAACCTGCTGGACCTGCCCCTGCAGCCAGGGCAGGGTGACGGCCCCCTCACCTCAGGCACTCTCTCAGGGTAACACAGACCCACCTCTACTAGAGGAGACGAGAAGTGAGCGCTTCAGGGTGAGGAGAGGAGGAACACGTGCCTCAATCCCGTCTTACAGCAAGGTTAGCAACAAGCGCAGAGCACGAGAGAAACACATGTGATTAGCTTCCGCTGCAGCCACTCACAGATGAGGGCTGCAGAAGAGACGGGGCTTAGGAGTGCCTCTCTCAACTACAGAAGAACCTTCTGGAAAGCCCTGGTACATGAACTTCTAATTTTGGAAATCACCAGGGAAAACGCTCCTTCAGTTTTGTTAGGTTTGCTGTTTTTCAATAACCCTTGGCCTTCACTTAAAAATATTCTTTTTTTCAAGATTTTTAAAAATTCATTTCTGCTCATTTCTGGCATACAGCACAGTGATTCAGTTATATACGTATGTATTCCTTTCCATATTCTTTTTCACTATAGGCCATTACAAGGTATTGAATATAGTTCCCTGTGCTGTACAGTAGGACCTTGCTGTTTATCCATTTTATATATATAGTTAGTATCTGCAAATTCCAAACTGCCAATTTATCCCTGTCCATCCCCTAAAAATATTCTTTTATCATCAATCCAAACTTGTTAAGCACTGATGCTCTAAACAGATGACTGCACAGTTACACCCAGGTCTTCGCTGGTTACGTCAGTGTGTTTGTTCTCCCTATAAAAGGCTCATCTGAAACCCAAAGAATTCTTTCTGTCCAGCTCCTCTCATTGTGCTTTTACTAAAATAGCGATCTAATAAAGACTAATAAAAATCTATGAGAAAAAGTAATACTTGGACAGATAAACTTTCAGCTCTAAAAAGGGAATCAGCAGCAACTCGTTTTACCTCCTCGGCTGATTTCTGAGGGCAGTGAAGGCGCCAGCATGTTCGTGTCCATGGGCTGAGAGCCATCCTGGCTCATGGGGTCTTCAGGGGGCAGGTAAGCAGGCGGGGGTGTATCTGCTACAAAATTTTGAAAAAAAAGAAACAAAGATTTCTTTATCCTTAGTAAACATATTCTTTTAAAACATACTCTCTTCCGTGCTGAAATTCTTAGAAATTAAACTTGTTTCAACTTCCTCATCAGAAGATGGGATGCTAAAGACACTGGACTTGGTGTACATTTTTGGAAAGTTACTACCATCTCATGATCTTATACAATTGTAGTGGAAATGCAGTGGTAGGAAAGCACTACATGCCAGTTCCAGAACTTGTCTGCCCACCCAGGGTCATGCCATTTACAAACAATCAGAAGGGCATCCAAACGTGCCTTCACACAATCCACTTGGAAAGGACCTCTGCATTTCGTTGTTACCCAGGTAGGTGGAAAACAGTTGAAAGCCACCCAGGACTTAAGAAAATGGGCTTCAGGGTCTCTCGCATTAAATCTATAGGCTCTCAGGGATTTACCAACTAAGACCCGTTACGGCCAACTTCCTGGCTGCAACTGTTAGTTTCCTATGACTTCAAGAAGTCAGAGGACTACCTTCTCCCTGCTCCCTTAAATAGTCACTAGTTTCAAAATCCCTAGTAGCAGCATAATAGGAAATGAATCAGTTTATCACAATTATCTTCTATTTCAGAATTTGCATATGTTTCTTCTGGAGAGCTCACAGCCAGATGCCAAGTAAGAGGCAAATAGTGTGGTTTTTGAAACAAAGAACACTAACACAAGTCCTGAGCTTTCTTAAAAGAAAGGGTATGGCTTTCCCAGGAACCATCCTTTGCGATGGAAAACGAATTCCTCCTGGGCTATGGTGAGCCCATCTAGTACCACGTAGCAGAAACCACAGAGCAGGGAACAAAGTTTCACCTTAAGGAACCACCAATAAGTAGGATGTACTCTAGACCACTCAGGGCAACCATCGCATACAAATAGCTAACACTGTTCTTCCAGAGTTTCTTCACGATTTCCCAGACTGACTACAGCTGAACCACAACCTGCTAACGCCCAGGATCCAGCTGCTGGCCAGGCCTCAGAGCACGAAGTCAGGACTACGGGGACCCGGTCTGGATGCCTTTTCCACCCCTTCTCCAGCTTCTTTTAATTCAGCTTCTTCCCTGCAGCTGTAACACTGCCTCCTCTTTATTTCCAACCAGGAATGAAGACAAAGAGACTCGTCTGAGACCAAACCCAGTAAATTTCTGCAAACAAGCTGGTGAAAAAGTCACGAACACCCCATGGCACCAGCACCACTGGGAGGGACCAGACACCACCGACGATGCTCCACAAGGTCCTCCTCCCTCCCCTTTCGCTTTCTCGTCTCCGTATTCCCTCTGCTTGGCCTGTGCCTTAATCTCCGACAGCCGGGTACACAGTATAATTTCAAGCGATAATCTTCAGTTTTTTCATTCTTGGGCCCACTCAAGGTCTACCACTGCCCCAAAGCCTTCTGAAACAATCTCCTTGCCACCAACCTGTTCATCGGAGCCAATGGGCTCCAGAGGGGGTGGAGTGGCTGGATGGGAAATCACCAGATGATATTAATCGGACTTTTAATCTATCTCCTACCCTCACCTTAAATAGTTTAGGATTGAAAAGCAAAGAAAACAATGCAAAATAAACAGGCTTAACATTTTTAAAAAGCAATAAATGTACAAAAAAAGATGGTAATATCAAGCGTGTACGACTTTTCAATGAGGACACACCAGCTCTGCTGTCGAATTCAAATTTGCTTAAAAACACTTCAAGTGGCCCAATGAACACGGCAACCCACTCATTTTCCTTCTTGAAATGTTAACAGATGTCGAGTGTATTTGCTTAAGAGTACCCTTCGTGAGGTCTACTGGCACGACCTAATCATTTTTTGTTCTGAAGTACTTGCTTATTAACCTATAACTTGAAAAACATGAGGTCCTAATTAATCATTTAATTTGACAAACATTACACCATCAGAGAAGTCTAAAAAATAAAAAGGAAGGATAATGGTGTTTTGTCTTTGCTAAGTTAAATAAGCAGATGGTTTCTAGTGCTTCTGTTGCAATCGCTTTGTTGTTAAAGTATATGTTTCTTGGGATTACATCACCACTCAAACAAATTTAATTAAGTGGTGGGTGGGGTGGGATCCCCCAGGAAATGTCTTTTCTGAGGTTGTGTTTATACAGGGTTTTCTCCTCGCGTGAAAACAGCAAATGCATGCAGCATGCTCTCTCTTTTTTATCAAGAGCAAAGGCTGCTAACAGTTAACTACGCCACTCCCAGGATGCAGCTGTTTCAAAACCTTTCAAAATAAGAAATGAAAACGTATTCAAGCATCTGTGCCGGACAAAGAAAACACAACACTGGCGTACTTGGCCGCGAGGTCTCCTTTCATTCAAAGCCATATCCTGAGTTTAGAGCACAGTGCCCTGGACCAGGGCTGGAAAGCTCGCTCCATGCCAGGTGAGCAGCTTCTCCTCGACACCGGGATGACACAGCTGATCTGACCACAGCGCATCCCCCACATCCCAACCTACCTGGCATCTGAAAGGGGCTTCCTGGGTCTGAGCTGGTCGGAGAGTGAGGGTAGGTGCTGCTGCTGCTTCCAGGAGAGTTTGGGTAACTGCTGTTGGGAGAATGAGGAAACGGGTGGCTGTTGGGTTGCTGGAAGGAATCCGGGAAAGTGGCATTGAGTGGCATGTGAGGCTCGTTTTGTCCTAAGTTACGGAACTGAGCTAGGAGGCTGTGCTGAGGATTGTATTCACTGTGTCTCGGAACCAGTACTGGAGGGAGAACTAGAAAAAGGGAAAGAAAAAAAAAAGAGGGACAAAAATGAGAATGATGCAAATCTTCAATGACATCACAAGAAAGCTGAAACATATCTGCAAGGAACAACAAATTATTTGAACCCCATCATGCCGCCAACTCAAAAGCACAGTTCAAATGAAAAGCCATTTTCCACCCAGGAACAAATGCAGTACAAACCAGTCTCCTTAGAATCACTGATGGCATATGCCTCAGGCCTGCGCCACGGACATGCTGTCCAAGGAAAGCCTGCAAAATGTCTTCTTTCAGGTTGAAAATGTTAAGGTTCCCCATTCTTAATTGTTTTCATTCACTGAAGAGCAAAGCACAACTAAACATATATCACCATTGACAATTCCAGTTTATATCCCTGGCTGATAAGATTTTACATTTAAGAGTCAGTAATATTTATTGAATGATATGAATTATCTATCGTGAATGTTTTAAATGGACACATTAGCTCACTTTAAACCAAAGGAAGTAAATAAAGCTGAGAGGGCAAATACAGTGAGTAGTATAAAATTCAGATGCCAGCAAAGACCGTTAATTAGACAAAATACGACGTTTCGTGGGACAGACTTCCCATGTTGTGTCTTAGTAGTCACATTTTATTTTTTTCTCTGTTGATCTTACTGTATTTACCCACTTCTCAGTAGTCCTGATCACAAACTGATAGAGGAAGAAACAGGTCATGTCATCCACATTTTGCTAACTGAACACTCAAGGTATAATGGCCAAGAAATGTATGCGCAGGAAATAAACAAGTCAAGCCATTCCTAAAAGCTCCGCCTGTTACGAACCTAAGGAGTTAGTAATTTGCATGGTCCTCAACCTCCAGAAACCACCAGAAGCAAAACCACTACAAATGCAATGACAGCTGAAGGGAAGGACTGGCCACCAGGGTTGGAGCTTAAGCTCCTTGCCAGGGTCACCAGATTCATCCCCCCACCCTCCAATAATAAAGGTCCTCGGAATCCCTACAGCTCTTGCGGCCTTGGCTGGAAGGAGGAAAACAACCCATTTGGTAAACTGCATGGGAGGCGAGAAGAGGAGATTTAAAATCTGTTGCTGTTAGGAGTTAGGACTCAGAATGTATTTTCCCAAAGAAACCATATTTAGTGGCATCAGGAATTAAGTAGATTTTTGAGGGCTTTCCAGGGAATCCATCCATGACTTATATCATTTCTATAGGAAAAAGTGCTCTTAACACTTGGATTATCACTAATTCATGAGCTGAAAATCGTTTCCCTTAAGTAAAAATAGGTTTTTGAAGGTATTAAAATCGGAAATTTCTACATAATCCTGTAGCAGTCAGATTTGCTGATTTCCCTACTGGATGGATCCCTTAGAAACAAATCTTTTTAGGGTAACAAACATTTTTTTCTTTTTCACAGTGATGGACTCTGTCCATATCAAGTCATCAAAAGCGTAATTCCTCCTTCTACCTTTCCACAGTCACTGGAAATGTAAGCTACTTTGTTTTGTTAAAGGAAACGTTCCTAATCGTCACAAAGGCTCCCCCCAACACCAAAAGAAATCTATATTCAAAAAAAAAAACATGTGCTCTGAAATAGCACAACATCTTTAAATTACCTATGTAATCAAACATTCTCTTATTCTTTTAGCTGCTGCAGTTTGAGTTACCACTTTCCAACTTGCCTTTTATGGTCATCAAGCTAATGCCTCCATTCTGATTCCTCCTTTAAAAGGTGGAAAACATTGGCCTCTAAACCCCTCCCACCAACTGCAGCGCCAGACAGTAACTTAAATCAGTTCTCCATCTCTCTCCTCTGTCTCTTTCCCTCCCCCTCCCCTTACTGGAGCCCCTGTTGTAGCGACTGGACTTTTTCCCACTGCCTGCAGATAACAGAAGCAGCAGAAAACAAAGTATTTCTGCATCTCCAGTTGGCACGCTTTACACGGGCTCCTGTGTAACTGCTGACTGATGTGCAGTGGTCTGGCCCTAAAGCACTGGGCTGCCCTTAGTGAACGCCATGGGTGAGATCAGTCAGCTTTTGTGCGTGACCTGCAAAGTGACTACCAACAGCACTCTCCAGAGGAACTTGAGAAGACCAAGACCTTTCTCCTGCCCTCTGATTATTCAGATGAGAAGGTTTTGCCACTGCTGATATAGGTACAGGTCTATTTTAATGAACGTCAAAAGGGTGCTGAGGTATCACACATCTATAATAAAACACACAAATCTTCACATAAATGGGATCGTACACGTTTTTGTGCCTGGTTTCTTCAGTTCAACATCATGTCTGTGAAATTCATCCACTGTTGTGTGTGTCTCGTTGTATGTATACATTACAACTGATTCACTCAGTACCCCTATCTTCCTCAGAGTATAATCAATTTCATTGTTTTCTGGTTTATCCTTCCTGTGTTTCTTCTTGAAGAAATTAAGCAGATAACTGTGCGCTTTCCAATTTCATCTTCATTACTAGAAAGAAAGGCAGCCTACTAAACAGCCTTTTGCACATGGCTTTTTTCACTACAACCCAGAATTAACTTCATATTAGCTTACTGAGATCTTCCTTATTTGTCTTCACAGCTACTAGCACCACAGTTTATGCAACCAGTCTACAACGTCTGGGCATTTGGGCAGTTTACAAATATTTAATTATTACATATGCAATGAATAACCCCGAGCATATACTGTAGTACTGTTAAAGGTGTACCTTCAGGGTAAATTCCTAGAAGTGGAAATACTGGGTGAAAGGGTAAATGCAGGTAGAATTTTGTTACTGTCAAGTACCCCTTCACAGGGGTTGCATGGCACCAGCAACAAATGAGTGGCTTTTTCTCCACTGCCTCCAGAACAGACTATTTTGCCAAGTTTTTAAATTTTTTTGGACAATCTGATGGGTGAGAAATGGTATGGATTTTGGTGCAATTTTCATATACACTTCTATTATAGTGAAAGTTGGATCATCTTTGTGTGGATTTCAGAAGACATAATTTTACTTTTGGTGAATTGTCTCGTGCCTTTTGCCCATTTTTGGACTTACCCAATTTTGACAAGAATAGATATATTAGAGACATCAGCCAATGATATGTAATGTTACAAATATTTTATCACAATCTGTTAATTTGTCTTTTGACTTTGCTTATGTGAAAGTTTATTTCTTATTTTTCAGTAGTCAAGTTTATCAATAATTGCATATGGATTTTGAGTCAGAGAAAGCCTTCTTTTAAAACCAGATTGCAAGGAGGAATTCATCCATGCATTCTTCCCGTGCATGTACAGTTTCATAATTTATTTAAATCTCAGATCCATTTGGAGTTCAGTTTATTTACGGCAGGAGAAACAGATCTCATTTTATCTTTCTCCAAATGGTTAGCCAGTTGCCCCAATACTGTTTATTAAAAAGCCCATCTCTGCCCTAGTGATTGGAGATACTACCCTTCTCGTAAACTTCCATATATGTTAGGGTCTGTTTCCAGACATTCCACCCCATTCCACTCTAGTCTGCGCCCCAGTACCACTGTCTTAATTACAGAGACTTCACAGTAAGTGTTAGTATCTGCAGGGCTAGTCCCCTCTCACAGTTTTTTTTCAGTGTCTTGCTTGTGTGCTTACTTTTTCCACATGAACTTTTGTTACTGCCTTGTAGACCTTCAGAAAAAAAAATTATTGGCACTTTTATTGGGATCACATTATATTTATACATTAACTTAGTAAGAATTAATAGCTTGACGATGTTGAAGTACTCTATCCAACACCTGGGAAGGTCTGTTCAAGTCTACTTCTGCGTCTTTCAGGACTGTTCCATAGCTGCTGTCTATTAGTGTGCTCAGCCTGCCCGTGACAAAATACCACTGACTGGGCGGCTTAACCAACAGAAATTTATTTACTCAAAGTTCTAGTGGCCGGAAGTCTGAGATCAAGGCATTGGCAGGTTGGTTTCTCCTGAGCCCTCTCTTCCTGGCTTGCGGACATACGGCCACTTTCTTGCTGTGTCCTCCCATGGCTTATTTCCCTGGTGTCTCTCTGTATGTATCAATCTCCTCTTTTTACAAGGACACCAAACAGTTTGGGGCCCACCCCAATGGCCTCATTTTAACTTTTTAAAGGCCCTATCTCCAAATACAATCACATTCTTAGTATTTACGATTAGGGCTTCAATATATAAGTTGGGGGGGGACACAATTCTATCTATAAGCATGCATTAGGTCTTAAACATTTCTTATTTAATTTATGAAGAATCTTATCTTTTCTGTTGCTATTTTAAATGGAACTTTCGCTTCCATTGTATCTTCTAACTGGTAATTATTTATACATATGGTTATTGGTATTTCCATGATATCTTATATACTACTTCCTGGCTGAATTCTTTTGTTTTCTGAGTTATTTTTGTCATTGACTCATTATGAAGTTAGTTCTCCAGCAAATGGTCATGTTTCCAACAAAAAGATAATTTTATGTTTTCCTTTCCAGTTGTTTCCTCTTGACTAATTGCACTGGTCAACAGCACCAATACAACGTAAGAAGTAGTAGAGACAGTGAACTTCCATGACTTCTTCTTGACCTTGGTGAGAATGCCTCTAGCATTTCCCTATTAAGTAGGATGCTGACTTTAGGACTGATGTATATGTACCCATTCCTATGGTTAAGAGGTTTTATTAGGAATAGGTGTTCAAATCTCATCAGAGAATTTTTCAGGATTTCTAAAGATATTATGATTTTTCTTTTTACACCTATTAATGTAAATTATCTTTGCATTCCTGGCATTAAAAACCCTGCTTGGTCATGATGTATTATTTCCTTAAAATGGGGTGTTAAAGTCTAATAACTAATTTTTGTTTCGGATCTTTGCATTAACATCCATTCAGTGACACTGGTCTGTAAGTTTCTTTGAGTGTGCTACCTCTAGCAGGGTTCGGTGTCAGTGTTACACTTGCTTCATAAGTGCTCGTGTGCTCAGAAATAGTTCATGTTTCTAAATGCCTGGTAGGCCACCCCCCTCTTAAACTCTGGGATTAGTGCTTTCCTGAGGAGTAGTTCCTTGAAACTTTGTCCTATGTAAATACATTTAAGCTTCTTAAGTCTACAGAGGGTATTTTGGTAAATTGTATTTCCTCCTAGAAAATTACCCATTTCATCTAGGTTTTCAAGTTTACTGGCATAAAGGAATGCAAAGTAATCTTAAAATAAAATTTTCTATTCTCTGTATCAATAGCTGTTTCTCTCATTTCTTATTTTTTATACTTGTGCTTTCTTCTTGTAACACCTTTTTTTCCTTTATTAAACTAACTCTAGGGTTTTCTGTTTTATTTTGTTTGCTTTTATTTGTTTTTTAAAAGTAGGATTTGGATTTGTTAATTTGATCTGACTTTTTACTATCTCATTATTTTTTGCTTTAATCTCTATTATCTTTTTCCTTATACTTTTCTGGCTTACTTTTATGTTTTTCCCCTAGCCTCCTGATTGGGAATTTAAATTTTTCTTCTCTCATTTTTACTGATATAAGTATTCAAGGCTATGAGCTTTCCTCTGAGGACTGGTTTAAATGGATACCACAGGTTCTAATATGTAGCTGTTTGACCATTATTTTCTAGAAACTACATAATTTTCTTTATATTTTCCTATTTGCTTCTGGGTCACTTAATAGAATAGTTTTAAAATTCCCAGATAGGAGAGATTATTTGCTTCAAATTTCCAGGCTTCTGGCATTATGATAAGATTTTTGGGGGGTTAGATTAGGTTTATTTATTTTTAGAGGAGGTACCGGGGACTGAATCCAGGACCTTGTGCATGTTAAGTATGTCCTCTACCACTTGAGCTATACCCTCCCTACCACTGTAATAAGAATTTTGATCACAGTATTTCTAACTTACGGAACTTGATATTTTCTTTGCAACCTACTATATGATACATTTTTGTGAGTGTTCCTGGTACACCTGAGAAGGGACATTTTCTATTATTAGGATGCAGTGTTCAATATGTTTCCATAGAAGTTACCTAATTAACAATGTTGCTTAAGTCTCCTACATCAGGAAGTCAGTGAGCTTTTTCTGTAAAGGATAAGAGAGTAAATATTTTAGGTTTTGTGGACCACAGGGCCTCTGTCACAACTATTCAACTCTGCTGTTACAGTAAGAAAGCCATAGACAATATGGAAAGGAATGTGGCTACACTAAACAAGTACCAGACTGGATTTGGCCTATAGGCAGTTCCCCAACCTCCAGCTGATATGATTACTTATGTTTTTTCCCACATGACCTGTCTTGCATTTAGACTGGTGTATTAAAGTTCCTATTATTGACGTGTTTCTAGTTGTTGGTCCTGCCATATCCTGCTTCACACAGGAGGCTGCTGTGATGCTCGGTGCACACATGTTCACTTCCAAGTACCCTCTGCGTCAGTGCTTTCTGGTCGCCTGAATTCTGTTTTGCGTGACATCAGAAGCACAAGCCCCCACTTGTTGTTTACAGGGTGCCTGATACCCCTTTGCCAATTCCTTGATTTTTAGCTTTTTAATCACTTTTTTTTTTTGAGGGGTGGGTCTCTTCAACATATCATAGAGTTTTGCTTTATGAACCAACTTGAAAATCTTTTAATTTTAATAGGTGATTTACTAATATGGCTGATGTTTGGCCTCAACTCTGTCATGTTATTTTATATCATACTTACTGTATCATATTTACTATATTTCTCTGTGTGATGTAATCCTTTGTCTTCTACTATTTTTTTTAAAGGAAATTCTAAAGATAGTTTTATATTGCTGCTCTGTGGTTATTTTTCTATTTGCATCTTTTAATATCTTCAATCTCCATTTTTTTTCTTACTTCATCTTATACTGTCTAGTTGGTCAGTTTTTTTTTTAAATGGAGATACTGGGGATTGAACCCAGGACCTTGTGTATGCTAAGTATGTGTTCTACCACTGAGCTATACCCTCCTGCCTCTCATTGGTCAGTCTTAAATGGTATCTTAACTCCCATCTATCATCTATACAATTGATCTTTCTCTCCTCTTGTTATTCTTCTATTCCATTTTCATAGTTGCACCCTTTCTACTTTGTCAGAACAACTACAGACTATATACTTTTCTTGCATCCATATCACCACTCATATTTTAGCCTTATCTCTATTATTAAATATATTAATTGCTCACCACATGTCCTTGTGCCAAATTTTCCCCAGTCACATCTTAGTTGAATGAAGTGACCCCAGCAGACTCCTCAGGAAGAGCTCATTGTTACAGTATTCTCCGACTTCAGCACGTTTAAAACTTTATCTGTAGCCCTGATGCTTGAAGGAGAGCTTGGCTTGTCCTTGGTTTCCTGAAGTTTCTTAAATGCCTTCTCACTGTTGCCTGTTTTTAGATGATGCTTTTGAGAAATCTGATTTTAGCTTACTTTCTTTGCCTTTACAAGCCATGTGCTCTTTTTGCCCGGAAGCCCTGAGGACTTCTGACTGTAAAGTATAATAGTTTTACTAGGATATATCTCAAAGGTGATCATGCTAGGTGAGTTTTCCTAAGTATATGCTGAGTTCTTTCACTATGTATTTAGGTTTCCTCTAATTTCTGAAATTTTCTTGAATTATAGTTTTAAATATTAGTCCTGTTCTACCGTCTGTTTACTTCAGAGCTCCAATTATACATATGTTGGATCTTTGTGGGCCGTTCCAATCACTTTCTCTCAAACTTTACCTCTTTTTAAAATTTCTTATTCATTCCTTTAGTTGTTTTCTTGCCATCCTTCAATGAACCTTATTACACTTTAATATAAATCTATTCTCCTTTTGGCACACTGCAATTTATTCCTCACTTATGAAATGTTTTTCTTTTAAACTTACTGAATTCCATCAATTCTCTTTGATTTTCCAATTTTTGTCTATTTCTGTACTTAGTTTCTGAATTTCTGATGTTCCCCCCACAAATACTTGTTTGAGGATACTTGATTTATTTTGAAGTGCTGTCCTACACTTAACACATTCAAGCCACAGACTCAAAAGAAACATTTGCAATCACATATCTGATAAAGGACTTGTGTTCTGAATACATAAAGAACTCTCAGAACTCGTTAATAAAAACCCAAATAATCCAGTTAAAAATTAGACAAAGGATGTGAAAAGACTCTTCACTAAAGAAGATGGATCTTAAAAACATTATGTTTACTGAAATAAGCCAGACACAGAAGTACAAATATTTTGATCCTACTTATATGAGGTACTTAGAATAGCCAGAGTCACAGATAAAAAGTAAAACAGAGGTTACCAGGGGCTGGAGGAAATAGAAGAGGTGAAGTTATTTAATGGGTATACCAAGTTTTTGTTGGGGATGATGGGAAAGTTTTGGGCATGGATAGTGGTAACAGCTGTAAAACACTATAAATGCATTTAATGCCATGTAAGTGTATACTTACAAATGGTTAAAATGGTAAGTATTAAGTATATTTTACCACAATAAAAATTTCTTTAATTAAAAGTATTGGCAACAGGGACTCTCGCATATTGCTGGCTGGAATGTAAAACAGCACAATCACTTTGGACAATATTTTGGCAGTTTCTTATAAATCGAATGTGCACTTAACCGTATGACCCAGCCATTCTCTTCTAGGTATTTACCCACAAGAAATGAAAACAACTATCTACATAGACATGTATATTTTACTTGAGATAGCTGAAAACTGGAAACAAACCAAATGTCCATCAACAAATGAATGAATGAACAAACTATGGTATAGCCACACAATGGAATACTACTCAGTAACAAAAAGGAATGAAATACTGATTCACGCATAACATGGGTGAACCTCAAAAGAACACACTGAAAGAGTGTATACTGTATCATCTCATGCATCTAAAATCTACCTTAGTTCTAGAGTCTACTTTTATATCTTATTTGCCTCCCTTCTTGCTGTTAACAGAGCATTTGAACCACTGGTTGCTGCTATTATTAGAGGGTTAAACTGAACTTTAGGTAAACCTGACAGAAAAGTCCTCTCTAATGAGTGTATAGGAGGATATCCATTTATTTTTGCCCTTGCAGTTCTACTGATTAACTTTGAATGGCCTGTTGAAGACACTGTATTTCTTCAGTATCATCACCACTTAAGCATGAGAATTCCTTGCAGCTCTTTACCTTTGGTACCTTCAGTTGGTTTTCACTGAAGGAGCTGGTGTGTCTGTCATAGAGAACTAGAATTTCTTTCCTGGATGTGGATTCTGAATTGGGAGATGTGCATTTTACAGCTCCAGTAATAGAACAGTGTCATGAAACTGTTTTAATTGGGAATATAGTACTATTGAGAGCTCAGAGTAAGAGGTTCCCAAATCTTGAAGATGGATTTAGAAAAGGAATTGATAACAGAACATTTTAGTCATTTTTTTAAATTGGCAAAAGATGACTTTAAATTGCCCCTTCACATTTACTTTTTGAAGTGCTTTACTGAGGAATAATCAGCTTAAAATAAACTGCACATGTTTAAAATGTACAATGTGATTAGTTTTGACATATACACGTGAAAGCATCACCACAATCAAGATGATGAACATACTCATCATGCGTAAAAGTTTACTCCTCAACTCTGCCGTCTCTCCCCAAGAGAGACCGCTTCCCTGCCCTCCTCCCCGGGCCGCTACTGATCTGCTTCCTGTCACCATACATTGGTTTTCATATTCTAGATTTATGAAGAGACACAGAGGAAACTTAAATGTATGTCACTAAGGGAAAGAAGTCAACTGCAAAGGCTTCTTATTGTATGTTCCCAAGTCTATGAGATTCTGGAAAAAGCAAACTATGGAGACAGTGAAGATCAGTGGTTGCCAGGGACTCAGGGGGAGAAAGGAATGAACAGGTGGAGCACAGAGAATTTTTAGGGCAGTGAACTTATTCTGTATGACACTATAATGGTGACTGCATGTCACCACACATTTGTCAAAAACCCATAGAATGGGTAACACCAAGAGTGAATCCTACTGTCAACGATGGACTTTGGTTAATAGTAATGTATCAATATTGACTGGCTCGTTGATTATAATGATGTCCCACACTAATGCAAGGCGTTAATAATCAAGGAAACTCTGTGCAGGGAGAGGGAGGCTATGGGAAGTCTTTGAACTATCCAATTTATCTGTAAACTTAACATTGCTTAAAAAATAAAAAGCTATTTAAAAAAATAAATAAAATCAGGCTGTGTTGTGTTATTCCTGTACTCTAGGAGTTCTAACTCAGATTTAAAAAACAAACAAAAAACAAACCCTGAGCTGGTGTTACATCACCTTTTCAGATATATTCTGGGGGTAAGGGAAAAAAAAGCCTTCTAGGTAATTTCACTACACCTCCCTCAACCCGCTTGAATATCTCTAATAACTGCTGTATGTCTTGAAAAGGAGGAAGCATTTTCCTGTCTTTTCCTGACCCCCCATGAGGAAAAAAAGTCAGACTGTTGCTTATCATTAGTGATGTATACCTCTGCTTTTCAAAGTACTTATGCATCTCTTTCTGTTAAAATAAATAAATAAATAAAATCCCTTTTCCAGTTAACAGGGAAACCAAACTAAGAACACTTCAGGAGGCATTTGTGATTCTGGTACTGGGCTCACTTTTTCTGCGTTACCAAGACACAGGAAAAGGAATGAAAAAGAAACAGCTAAAATTGGAAAGAGGGGCTGAGTTCTGGAGAGCATCCATGTACACCCTCTAGATGTGTGAACTTTTTCAAGATTCTGAAGTATTGTTTAAAATTCTCTCATCAAGTCATCCGTGTCGAGCAGTCTAGTGACCAGACTAAGGCTGACAAGGTTGTGATCTGCCCAATGTTAGTGGACAGGCTTACTTTTTTTTCTTTAAAACCACACAAGAGAGTTCCGATAACAAAGCTGCCAGGCTGGTGCCTATGTCCGCCCACACAGACATAATGGCAAATAAGCTGGCTGCTACCCAGCCATACATAAAGGCCCTTTGGTTCCAAAGACTTGAAAAACGAATTTAGGTGACGGTCAGGACGCCTCAGTTCTAGCCCTGGCTATGGTAACTGTTACTTTTGTGAATTTGAGCAAGTTACTTAGTTTCTCTGGGTCTCGATTTCCTCACTGCAAAGAGCAAAGGGATCTGAATTCCAAGGGGCCTTCTTGCCCTAAATTGTGCGAGTCTGCTGACTGCTGCTGCTGCTGCTGCTTTGGGGACATCTGGGGCAGCCTGGTGCACACAGTTCAGGGCCAGAGCATACGTCAGTCAGTGCTCAGGACAGACAGCGAGGTCACCCAAGAGCAGAAAGGTGGCCCAAGGCTAACGGGGAAATGGCCCGAGAGCTGTCCAGGGGCCGCAACTCTCCTCTGAAAACAGGTGGGCGTGGAAGAGGGACGGCCATGGTGCCAGAGCAGCTGTGTCCAGTATAATATCTACACTAGACAGATGTCCCTGGACATGGGGTGTGGTCAGTGACCTTCTAAACAGAAACACTGCCAGGAGAAAGTGGAGGAGAAGGTGAGACTATTTAGAAGTTAACAGTATATGCATTTATGAAATAAAATTCCGTACCTCGGGGTATGTCAGGGAAACTACACTGAAGGAAAGATTCTCAGAAAACTTTAATCAAAGTTAAATTTCAATGCACATATCCCCAAATCCCTGGGCAGTGGCACTTTATAATTTTGTGGGGTTATTGGTGGTAAGGCAGCAGGAGGGAGGGTCTGAAATAAGACGAGGTAATGAGCCTGGGCACACGTATCCGCCCATCCAGTGCTGACCCGGGGTCAGGCACTAGGGGGCGCACACGTGCAGAGGGCGACAGCCACTGTCCCCGCCCACATGGAGCTTCCCACAGAGCCCTGAGTCCTCCCTGTGGACAAGCGAGCATCAGCCCAGCAACGTGACATGCCGCCCAAGGTCGCACAGCTGCTGAATCCAGCCAGGGTCTGAATCCAGGTCTGCTCAGAATCACCAGATGACAGCACTTAGCCCCACACGCCTGGAAGGAAGACTGTGGAGGTGGCTTTTAACATTCTCTTTCT
Source organism: Vicugna pacos (assembly GCF_048564905.1). Classification (NCBI taxonomy): domain Eukaryota; kingdom Metazoa; phylum Chordata; class Mammalia; order Artiodactyla; family Camelidae; genus Vicugna; species Vicugna pacos. The sequence goes on from NC_132988.1 coordinate 18,379,943, forward strand.
CCTCTTCTGTTCAGCTTTTTTGAAGGAACATCTTACGAGAAGTTAATTTTGCCTAAAGACAGCAACTTCGTAGTATTTACTTTCTAGGAATACATCAATTACTCTTGAGTACAGATACATGAATAGAAGACACACATGTGAATGAAATTTCAATATGAACAGAGAAATAAACTGTATTCAATAAAAATATCTGCAAAAAAACCTATCATTAAATTTACTTAAAAAGAGCCTAAATTGAAATCTCCTTCTGAGAACCCAACCCCCTAGGTAACTGCAGGCCGGTGAGTGTTTCTGTAGGCCAGAGATGATTTCCTTGAAATACATCTTCTCTGTGCCATCACACACCCAAGCGCATGCTCTGGGACTCTGTGACCTAGCGCAGATTCCTGCTCAACCTCTCTCTCGGGGTAGCTGCCCTCCCACCCTGCTCTTCGCCCAGCCACCCCGAGCCCTAGCAGTTTCCATCTGCTGGCTTCACACTCTTGCACTTCTGCTCAGTTGACATCCTTCCAAGTCTCAGTTTCAGTGTTACCTCCTTCACGGTGTCTTTCTTGGTTTTTCTACCCACCCCCAATGGAGGTGAATTCCTCTCACTGTGGCTTAAACAGACTTCATCAAAGCATTTGCAACGTTTCACTGCTAATTTGACTTTACCTCACCCAGACTGTGAGACCCCTGGGGGCAGAAGCGAGTTGTCTTTCTTCTGTATCATCCCAGCGCCTGGCATATAAGAGGTCCTTAGTAAACGTTTTTACAATTAACAGATGCTTGTGAATTATATTGCTATTCCTGGACTGTTTATTCCAAGCTGATTAATACACACCAGTCTTGCTCAAAGTAGAGTCCTCAGACTCCTTGAATCTGATTTAGCAAGATACTTGTTTAAAAAGGCAGAGTCTTGTACCTCATCCCAGACACAATGAATCAGATCTCCGGGAGTTTGGGTGACTGCAGCCTGGGCAGGGGAAGCAGAGGGGTCACCGTGTTTGTTGGCTACACAGCACCAGGCCTCTTGCCCTGCCTCTAACTAGCTGTGGGACCTGAACTTCAATTTTCTCCCCTTAAGTCAAATTTCTAGAAATCATCCCTTTCACCTCTAAACTCCAGTCAGTCCCATTCTCAGATTAAGAGATTCAATGTAGATTAAACTAGAATGATATAGAAAAGACCAGCACGGACTTACACTAAGTTGACAAGAAGAGTCACGAAGTGTCCAGTTTTTCTGGTCAGGCGGCATGATGCCAAGGAAAGAGCACTGCCTTCAGACGCAGGAGCCCAGGGTTCTAGCCGCATGGATCTGGGCAGCCTGAGCCTCTGTTTCCCCCGCAGGGCTAACGAACCAGCTCCGGAGGGGGCACCTGGCAGGCAGGCAGGCGCCCTCCTTCCACCTCTTCCTCCTATCCTCACCCCAGGTTTCGGAATCCTTCGCCAAATATTTGCTTAACTACCACAGAAGGACAGTGCTATGTTCTTAGAGACTTCACAGTTTGTTAGAGGCAGAAGAACTTCAGGGTGTCAGCCAAAAATATCAGGAGGGGTCAAGGCCTCCATCGGGCACCCAGGAAGCTGGGCAGCAGTCAGGGGTGGACTTTAGTTCTGCACTTCTGAAGCTGGCAGCCCTGCTCCGTCACTCACTCGCCAATTAAGGGGGAACTTACTCTTTACACCTCATTTCTTCCTAGTAAATTGGGAATCAGAGTACTTCTCCCAGATTTCCTTTTTACTTACCATTTACATGGAGCTTATTTATGCCAACTGCTGTACCAAGCGTTAGCTCTTAATCCTCGCAGCAGCTCTGGCCTAGGCACTGCTGTTACCTCCACCTTGTACAAGTGGATGCTGAGGTAGAGAGAGATTAAGTGACTTGCCTCTGAATATACAACCAGGAACTAATGGAGACAGGATTCAAACCGAGCTGTCTCGATGCGGAACCTCAGCTCCTAACCACTGCACGCACTGTCTCTCAGCGTCGCACGGGTTAGTTTTCCCAAGTGCCGGGGCTTGGTCAGCACTCGGCGGGGGACAGCTACCACTGTAACACCCAGAGCCGTCCGCCAGCCTAGGGTGCCTGCTCGTCCATCACACGCCACTGATATGTAAATGGCCGTCCCCAGGTGTCCCCCCAGGCAGCTGGGCTTCATTTGTAATTGCAGCTGAGCGTAGTTAGTTCTCATTTGGAGTTCAACTTGATTCTCTTAAATATATTCCAGGAAACAGACACTTGTTATCAAATGATGAAGATTGACCAATGGGAAATAAACAGAAATAAAGCCTCCAGAAACACTTCAAGCATAGATGTGAACTCTCAATTTACCATTATCAACCCCAAATTCAAGCAGCTGGTGCACATATGGATTTCACATCAAATTCTCTACGACTGAAAACTCTGGATCCCTTTCCTCTTAAAGAGAAATCATTAAGGAGGGGAAAATGACTTTTTGGGGGAAGCAGCAGTGTGGCTGGTTGCAGCCTGGATTTTGCAGTTAGATTTCAGAATGAATCCTGGCTCCCCCTCTACAAGCTGCGGGACAGCTGACTTCAACTGCATCCCGGTGGCCCTGTCGGCAGGCATCCCTACCGCTTAGAGTTGTGGTCAGGATGAAATGAAAATACGTGTGAACAGGTAAGCACAGTTGCTGATACACAGTAAGCACACAAAGTAGCTATTTTAGGAGGGAGGGTATAGCTCAAGTGGCTCCTGGGTTCAATCCCCAGTACCTCCTCCAAATATAAATAAATAAACCCAATTACCTCCCCCTCATAAAACAAAACAAACAAAAAGTAGCTATTTTAACTGGCATTGTTACCAATATTAATATTGTAAATAGTGACCCTTGAAATAATGTGGGCTTGAACCACACAAACTGAATGAATTTTTTTTCACCAAACATGTACTTGGGTACACCACAATCCACATTTGGTTGAATCTGAGGACGTAGAACCGCAGACATGGAGGGCCGACTGTAAATTTAAATTTATACATTTGATCTTCCCCTGCGTGGAGGGTTGGCGCCTCTAACCTCCAAGCTGCTCAAGGGTCAATGGTATTATAATCAGTTTTCTGAAGATCTGTTCAGTGAAAACTTACTTAACATTACCAACTTTGTGTTTAAAGATGTGCACAGAAGTTATGCTCCTTATTTCACTGTTTCAGCCACATTATGTTTCAAGAACTTATAAAGCCTTTTCTTGTGTGTGATTTAATTTAATCCTTGCCACGACCCTGGAAAGTCACTAGTATTACTCCCTATCTTACAGGTTCGCAAATACCAGCTCAAAGAGGACAAGTAACTGGCCCAAGGTCAAAGATACCAAGTGCCAAAACTGTAGTGCAGGCCTTCTGACCCGAGTTTCCACCCCAGGACATGTGAGCCTCACACCACAGAGAAGTCAGTATCTCCTTTCACAGTCCTTATTGGTCCTAAATTTTAAAGAATTCCATCCACATCCAGTCGGCCATCGGCATCTACTGTGAGCAAGAGTCCCTCCCCTCCCTCGTTTATTATCAGCTCAGACTCCTGTTTGTATCCCCCAGTGGCTTATAATTCATTTCTGCCCTTAATTATTTTGTTGATCACACTGTCTGATTTAGCCAGGGGCAGCCCCTTCAAGCTGACCTCCGTGTCCTTGTGACACGCTCCCATCAGTTTTCCCTTTGAAAAACAACTCACTTTAAAATCAGCTGTCCTTTTTCCTATTTCAAAGCTGTAAGTTCTATGTTTCAAAAGCGTCCACCCACAACTGTTTCCTAACATGACCCTCTTACTTAAACACCTGCCCGGTACACTACCATTCCCTGGATAAACTTTTCAGATGCTCAAAGAAAGACACCGTCACAGAAGGAAATACTGCTGAGTCTGCCACGGAGCTGGCTAGATAGGACTGTCATGAAATTATAGGGAAACACACAGGAAAAAGCATACAAGGCATCCCCACTCTGTTGTCATGTACGTGTTTACTTTTAGTTTACAAAAAGCTGCCCAAATACCACTTAAAAAAATCGTAGGCTCTCCTTTCACCTTATTCTGACTGAAGATCCCATCCAGGCAACCAGGTGGTTAGGTGAGGGGATGTGTGACTAGAGGCCAGATGACCACTTAGGTACGAAATGTGAAGTCAGCCAGAAAGAGAAAGAAAAATACTGTATGACATCACTGATATGTGGAATCTAAAAAAAAAATGACACAAATGAACTTACTTACAAAACAGAGACAGACTCAGACACAGAAAACAAACTTACGGTTACCGGGGGGGAGGATGTGGAGGGCGGATAAATTGGGAGTTAGGGATTTGCAGATACTAACTACTATATATAAAATAGATAAACAAGGTCCTACTGTGTAGCACAGGGAACTATGTTCAATACCTTGTAATAACCTATAATGAAAAATATGAAAAGGAATATATACATGTATAACTGAATCACAATGCTGTATACCAGAAATTAATACAACATTGTAAATCAAATATATTTCAATAAAAACAAACAAAAGAAATGGCTTGTTTCGTGTGAGAGAGCGAGGAACTGAGAACAGCATCATCTCTCAGAGTTGTTTTAGAACTGAGGTAGTGATGGAATAGAATGTAAACGCCGCCTCCCATTCCAAGGGCTGCTCAAATGGACTCCAGCGCATAAGACTGACCATTTAAGGAACTGCGGGACAAAAATGCCAAACAGTCCTTTGTGGACCTAAATCTTTAAACATAATCTATGTTTCCAGATTCTAGTTCTTTTATCAGGGAGGTTCCCGTTACTTCTAGTTACATAACCCACGTGGCCTGAAGCAGTTTTATGAAGAGCAGACCTGGACGGGGTGTTACCGGCAGGCTTCCGCGCATGCTACAGGTCACGAGAGTGGAGAAATCCAGTTGTGGGCACTGATGATTAGGAAAGTGAAATGAAGCCGCAAGTTCAGTGTTCATCTCCCCACCTCCCACACACAGGGAAGGAGTGCTGTTGGCAGAGTGCAAGCCCACACCAGACTAAACGCAGGGGAAACAGAAGTCTTTCAAACCAGTCCTAAGAACAGGATCTAAGAATCAGGAATCCTCAGCCAAGTTGGCAAATTAACAACATTTGGTTTTTTCGGTTCTCCCATTCTCCAGGCCCTCTGAGATTGTGAACACAGTGCTCAGGGAAACTGACAGCTGCTCAAAGTCCCCCAGCTCTGCTGTTTAGAACAAATAAATATGCACTCTTTGCTTCCCCATCTCCTCCCCCTAACAAACTTGTTTTTCCAAATACCAGGGCAGAAGTCTGATGATCTGGCTAATTCATGATGATTAGGCATGATGCTGGGTCTTTTCAAGAGAATATTTGCATTTCAAAGTGGAAAAAGACAAGGGGATGGGACATACATTTCGGGGAAAGAAATCTCCAGTCTTTTCTTTGAGGCTTGAACATCTAGTGCAAATGAGGCTGAAAGAAAAATGGGGGAGAATCAGCCTGAGAGCATTACAAAAGCCAAGCTCCCCTCCATTTCTTCTCTTTTCAAGTGTCCCTCAGAAGCCTAGGGCATTACAGACACGGGCAAACCATCTGTGACTCCCCCCCCACAACCACACAAAACATCCCCGGACCCACAAGAAGCCACTGTCTGAGGGCGATCCACACGTGGGGACAAAAAGCTAAAAAGCACCATTCGCGGTCTTGATATTATTTCACCCAAAGGTAGTCTTGGAAGGTATTAGCTCTTTTAGCCCTTTTGATTCAAAACATTATTTCCACATCACTGCAGTCAGTGAACTACTTTATTACAACCAATGTTTTCTGTGGTTCTCAAAACTGCCTTTTCATCAGCCGTGCTCTTCTGGGAGTGTGTTTTGTTTGTAACAGCTGCTAGCTGGCTAGCGTTCCTTCAGCCCCGTAAGCCAGCAGGGCTGGGTGGAGGAGCGCTGAACTTTAAGTGAATCGGAAAGGTCTGGAGATACTCTCTCTTGCCCACCTAGTGTCGCAGAGACAGACAAGGAAAGAAGTGGAGGACAATGGTCAGGAAAGCAAAAGGATGCAGGAAACTTTGTACAATCTGTGGAGCAGTCTTAAAATTTCAAAATTGCAGTAGATTTGGCAAGAGAAAAGTTCCACCCAGAAACAAGTCAGGTAGTAACTGTCTAGAGGTCTACTTCAGTTTATATAATTTATGTACTTTTACAATTTATGTAAGAGTAATATATAGTAACTGCTAAAACTTAACCATGTGTTCGTCAATTAATAAATAACACAAAATCAATGCCCTAAACAATGCACTAGGAACAGTCAGTTGCTCAGGAAAAAAAAATGAACTAACTAAATAAAAAAGAATAAATAAACTTCACATTTTTGCCTTGGACTTAAGAAAATGGAATTCACTAAGAAATCTGGGTATAAAATCCCACACATGATTATATTACTTCATCTGTTTCTAACACTATTGTAAATGACAGTGATGAAATTATCAAACACAAGCCAAATGCCAATATTTGGGGGAAAAAGTTCACCATCTAAACTCCACGTCCACTTGGCTGTGTCTTGAGCTTGGACAGAAGCAGAAGTAGTGACCAAACGCTTTTTCAAAACAAACCTTCCATGGGGACAGAAGGGAGCCCCGAGTGGACTGTGGAAGAGTAAGTGCAAACTCTGGGGAACACTGTCCTCGCCCCACGGATCCCTCCTGCAGGAGCCCCTGCAAACTGCCTAGACGGCTCTGCCCACCACCCACCCTCAGGCACAAATGCTCTGAAACTACCTCTTTTAAGGTTTTAAAGCATCCCTTCCTCATCTCAGTGTTGTACACCTCTCTCTCAAGCACCCAAAGTATCACAGAACCACCCAGATGAGGACCACAGACATACAGTAACTACGCACAGGAGCACATCTGTATCACAGTGACCCTTATGGAACACGTATGTGCTAATTTTCTCTTTGGTCTTGACCTTCCTTTTGAATTTGTTTTCCTTGGTCTGCACTATTACCAATACTTTCTACTTTACTGTAAGTCTTCTTATAAACTGACTTAAATCCTTCGCACAATGAAATATACACATACGTATCTGAACCACCACACGGGCTGGAACGCAATGTCCAGATGTGTTAGAGTCAAGTGAGCTTCACTGGGGCTGCTCTCAGGCTTGGAGGAGTTAACTGGCTGCCTCCCCTGTCCACAGCTCTATTATTCAATTCCTGTGCTGTGGTCGGTCCTTCCCAGGCAATGCCTGTTCCTGGGAAGCTGTGTACATGCCGTGGATGTTTGAGTGAAGAGAAATTTAGACATAGATGATATAGTGTCACGGTGCAACAGTTAATTTTACATGTCAACTTGACTGGGTGAAGGGCCGCTCAAAGAGCTGGTAAACAGTAGTTCTCACTTGTCTGTGAGGGTGTCTCCAGAGGAGGTGAGCATTCAAACTGGAAGACAGAGAAAAGATCACCCTCGCCAACGTGAGTGGACATCACCCAACTGCTGAGTGTGGAACAGGACAGGAAGGCTGGGACACTTCCCTTCTCCTGCTCCTGAACACTGGTGCTCCTGGCTCCCAGGGCTTTGGACTAAGACGGGGACTGACACCACCAGCCTTCCTGGCTCTCCAGCTGGCAGACAGCAGACCATGGACTTCTCGGCCTCCACACTCACGTGAGCCAAGTCCTATAATAAATCTCCATATATACACATCTCTATAATATAGATCCTATCGGTTCTGTTCTCTGGAGAACCCTGACTGTAAGATGCAGGTCATAATGCTTTAGTTTAATTTTTATACTTGATATTGTTGCCAATGAATCCTAAATCTTTAAAGCACTTGTTATCATCATAGCCTGATATCTGGCTTACAGCTTCAGTTATCAGACTCAGATATCACCACTCAGATAAACTTGAAGGAAAAGTCAATACTTGCCCCCAGCCCCATCCTCCAAATGGACATACACGAAACTTTAAAAAAAAACTTTCACTGGAAATTTTTGTCATCACTGCCTCAAGTAAAAACATACAACATGAAGAAACATTAAATTTTTTTACTTTTATTTAAAAAAAATTAACGTTATTCAATCTCAGTCCTTGAGTATATGTCTTTTTATTATTCTGTGTGACAAATAAAATAAAATACTCCTACAGCACCTCTGCTGTGTGCCCAAACACAGCGGCTGGGTCCTGAGGGAAAGCACTCGTGTGACTGAGTTGTGAGCTGAATTAGATGCTTTTTCAGGGGTCACCATGCTTAAATTCAGATAATGCTAGGTTCACGTGCAGCTGTAAGAAGTGACAGAGAAACTGCCTACCCTCTACCCAGCTTCCTCCAATGGTAACACCCTGCAAAACAACAGATCAACATCACAGTGAGGACACTAACACTGATACTGTCAAGACACAGAGCACTGCCATCAACCTAAGGGCCCCTTCCCCATGTTGCCTTTTTACAGCCACACCCACTCCCCCACCCCGACCCCCATGCCCTCCTCAGCCCCTGGCAACCACCAATTCCTCCTCCACTGCTATGATTTTAAGGCTTTCCTTTTAAGGTAAAATTGACCAAGCCACGAATTACGTGGTGACTGATGCAGTCGAAGGGCCAAAACTTGCATTCAGCCAACAAGTGAAGAGGACTTCAGGTGTATTTTCATTTTAAACAGCTGCGAGCCATTATGCTGAACACGAAAGCACCTGGGAGCTAGCGCCAGCTCGAAATCGAGATCTCAAAATTTAAGCTCAGGTTCAATGTGGCCTTTCAAGTTGATGAAGTTCAAAGTACAGAAGATAATTTTCAAGAACCACGTGAAAAACATTAAAAAAAAAAAAAAGGCCAAATGACAGGAAGTCCCCATGAAGGCATTTTAATGGCGGCAGATACAACTGAATGGTCTTCTCGATGCCACAGGGAGATGACTGACTTCACCGTGGTCAGCATTTACTTTGGTAAAGAGAAAGAAAACCCACATTTAACGCAACCACTAATAAGTAGCCTTGACTCTACAGGCTACCAAAAGTCCAAGTAAACAGTCACCCCGTTACATCATCAGCAAGGTCATAGTCTTCAGAAGCTGCTGAACTTCCTCCTTCCCATAACTGTCTACGCATTTGCAGAAAAAGAAATCCTTACCATTTTCTACTTTCCCAAAGGTGCACATTTCAGTGAGGGCCAACGTACTCACTACCTTTCGCAAAAAGGAAGGAAGGCTCTTCCCTCCCACGCTCTTTCCCATTGTTAACTAGGATGAACACAAGCTGCGACAAAGTGTTTCTGCATCTTTCCGTTTTTGCTCCACTACAATTTTTAGACTCTTCTATTTATATCAAGATAAATGGCACAGGTTAAAGAAAAACTACAATTACTTAAATCCATAAAACTATTTTCAGTCAAAGAAACAGAGATAGTAAGATTCCCAGAAGAACAATTATAAAACTCGCACTGGGCCAAACAACAAAGCATTCATTCCCTTCTCCCCCCAGACTCCTCCATCCTCTTAAAGACAACTTATCATATTGTATCACAATGCTGAACTTACTGGATATCAGCAGGAAGGGAAGTTCTGGAAAGAGCAAGACAATTTTATACCCCTAACAACATGCAGAGTTCAAAATGGTGAAGGGTTTCAAATTCTAACTCACTTAACATCTTTCTCGTTTTGTTTTTTTTTTTAACGGAGGTACTGGGAATTGAACCCGGGACCTCCCACAGCTAAGCACATGCTCAACCACTGAGCTATACGCCCACTCCAGCATCTTATTTCAATAAGAGGCTTCATCTTGTCAACTGGACTTGATGACTCGCCTAGATACTTACTTAAACCAGTGGTTCTCACACCTTAGCCTGAATCGGAATCACCTGGAGAGCTTGTCAAAATACAGATTGCTGGCTCCATCCCCAGAGTTTGATTCAATAGGTCTGTGGAAGGGTAAAAACCTGCCTTCTTAACAAGTTCCCATGTGATGCTGACGCTGCTAGTCTGGGGACCACACACTTTGAAAACCACTATTCTACACCTTCCAGAGACTCCCGATTTCTGTTGAATTTTTCTCTAGGTCTCAACAGGGACGTTGAAAGAAAACACTAAGTTTGGAAGACGTGACTATCTTATGCTTAAACTGCTGAATTGCTCTTTGAAGTAATGTATCTGATGTAAAAGGGAGTTCAAAGCAATTCAGTGTTGAGCTGTGTATCTGCAGCTTAGAATTCCAGACCCCTTTTGTCCTCTTCCACAGAAACAGTAACCAGGTGTGCTCCACGCTGCGTTACAGAGGGAAAACGCCCACTTAACTCTGGGCCCCCCGCACTCTGACTGAGTGGGCCTCTCCCAGGAGGTGTAGGGCTGCTTCACAGCGGTCTCCGGGAAAAAGCCCCTTGTTCTTAGTCCCACATCAGACACTTCACAACAGGAAAAATCTAAGGAAAATCCTGATATGTTCAAATTTAACAGATCTTGGCCCCAAAGTTTTTGAGAACTGGTCTATGAATGGTTCACTAGATTCCTGGCTAAAGGGGAGGATGAAATAATATTCGTGGAGTCTCAAAATGCCTAATTTCAGCTGGTTTTCCACCTCCTCCCTATCAAGAACTTTTTACAAGTAAATTATTAAGAGTAACCAAATCATCTCAAGATTAACTTTAAAAAAAAACACAAACTTTCCATCTTATGTCAGACAAAAACAGCAATGAAATGAACAAAAAAGGAAGATGATGGTCAGCGGTACAAACTGAAAACTCATCTCTAAAAAAAAAATGACCACAGGGTGACATTAAAACCAGCATTTTCATTGAACAGTAAAAATGTACCAACAGTGCTCACTATTAATGTAGGGACATTAATAATACACATGGTCCCTGACCTCATGAAGCTCTATTTACTATCCTGCAAGGAAGACTAAAAGAATGGTAAATTTAAGTGTGAAGAACAGTAGGAAAAAATTCAGATTGCTATGCAAAACAGAGACCAGCCTACTGGGGGAGGAGGAGGTTATCAAGAAAGGCTTCTTTCTCTGTGAAGTGGCCTCCATCAAGCTTAGGTCTGAAGGAGAAATAAGAGTGGGTGAGGCAAAGAGGGAGGAGAAATGACGTCCAGAGGAAAACTGCGCTAGGTGTTTCTGTGAGACTCAAGCAGACACAGCGTGGAACAGTGGGAAAAAAGATGGAGAGGCAGGCCAGCGCCAGAACCTGCAGAGCTGCGGTAAGAGCGTCGGAAGCATCTTTAAAGAACACTGCCTGTAAAGCAGTGGTCCCCCCGCAGGGGACATGGGTCAGGACACAGAGAGCAGCGCAAGACGAAAGGGTGGAGCTGAGCGGCAGAAGGGTGGCTGGAGGAAATACGTCCACAGTGTTTTCTCAATACTGAACCTTAGTTGTCTGACACACAGGTCACTTAATTTATAGGGACCTGAGTGTCACTGTTTGTGAAGTGGGATTAGACTCTTTCATGTGTACCTCTTAAACTTACTACTGGGATCAAAAACCGATGAATCTAAACAATCTTGTTGTACATATTACACACTCAGAGTTACATCACAGTGAGTGTAACAAGCAGTAAAGAATGTCTGTATTAGAACAAGAATTCAGCAAAATTGTTGGAAAAAAGCAAGTATAGTCCTAGCCATGAACATTAACAACATGACTTTTAAAAGGATACAATAAAACCCAGTTATCTAGAAATAAATCTAAGAAAAGACATGCAAGAACTTTATGGAGGAAACTTAAAGACTTAAATAAATTTAGAAAAATATTGTGCTCAAGAGCATAACTAGGTCAGTCCTTCTCCAAATGAAATCAACGAAATTTCAGTAAAATCTCCAGAGGATTTTTCACAGGACTTGACAAAGCAATACTAAAGTACATAGTACAGAAATCACAAAACTATGATGCGGAATGAATATAGCAAGTTGTAGAAGGATACTCCAATATCATTCTATAACACCTTTAAATATACAAAATAATAGTATATACCATCAAGGATTCGTACAAAGGTAATACCAGTATTGGGAATAATAAAGATTAACTCTAATTGTCAAATTCAGAACATCAGTTATTGAAAGCAAGTGGGTGTTGGATACAAAGATGTTTACTATATTATTCCATAGTCTTTAAACTTTTTGTATGTTGTAAATATTCCATAAAAAGTCAGAATGCCTTGTACTGGAGAGCCCTGGTATTATAGGATCTAGCTTAGTAGTTCCCAAACACCAACCCAAGAGCTCCCGTCAGCACCACCTGGAGCACTTGGTAAAAACACGGATTAACGGGCTATGCCAGAATCACAACCTCCGGGAGGCAGCCATGTGAATCTGCACACAGCCTCATTTGGGAGCCCTTGCCACCATGAGCTATGAATAACTAATCCATCAACAAAATTGGTTCTGACCTGACAGAGACATTTAAGTGCTTGGGATTGCCTAATCAGTTTCCAACTGATGCAACTGTCTAGAATTTGGACTCTCATCTGAGGGCAAACCCAGGCAAATTTTAAAGTAGATTCTTTGCTATGCTCCCCTACCCTGCACTGTCCCCTGCCAAAGGTCATACACGTAAAAACTAGGACTCTCTTACAGAGTAATTGTATCAAATGATTCCACAGCAGAACGTAATTCCTTCCTGCCCTCCACAGGGACTAAGCCATAACAAAATCCCATGGACGACGAGGATAAAGCGAGACAAGTCACTGGCAACTGCCCTTAAGTACGCAGATGGCTACACCGTGCTTCTCTCCTTTCCTGATTTTCCTCCCCTTGCAATAAAATCATAGCTAAAAGTGTCTAGAGAAAGGCACAGAACCGAAGGGAAACATGAAGAATAAACTTAGAAAGGAATAACTTATTACAAGTTAGCAGTGTCAGTACCACTATGACCGTTTTCACAGCACCTAGGAAATAATGTCAACCAGAGAGGAGTACATGGTTGGAGCATATGAAATGTCCAAGGGCTGACAAACACAGCTTTTCCCCTAATGCTTAAAAATTACAACCAAAAACATGGAAAGGAATGATCTGGATAAACGACACAAATCCGCTAAATGCATCAGCACAAAAGGACTCACTTACCAGGGCTCTCGACCCGCTTGTAGTGGTAGGGATTGATGCACACCTCCTTCTGCTTGGAGCCGAAAGGAAACTCACAGCATTCCAGTGGTTTGAGTTCGTGGTGGCTCTGCAGGTCGGGCCAGCGCCACACACGACAGTAAATGACGTGCGGCAGCCCCTTGCGGTGGGAGACCTGCAGCCGGCCGTCCAGGGAGCGAGGGATGGTCACACAGTTACTGGGCTGCCCCGGGCAGCTCAGGGCCTTTTCCAGTTCCTCCATGGCACCTTTCTTTTTCTTCAGTTTTTTCACCAAAGCGTCAACAGCCTTCTCGGCCCATTTTTCTTCTTCGTCACCCTGTTTCCACCCAAGAAGTCTCTTCACAGCTGGACTTGTGAAGGAAAATAAACTTGTCACGTTCATGATGGCACCAGGATGCTCCTTGCAGGTGGAGAAAGAAAGATGGTCCCAATGTGAAAGGCCAGCGGAAGAGGTGTCACTTTATTTACATAGGATTCTCCTTAGCTCCTTCGTGTTGAGGTCCTGAAAGGTAGAAATGACCATTCCTAGTGTTTCAAAAAGTCACCCAAAGTCAGCACCTAGAAAAGAGAAAAGGGAAAAAGATGTTTAAAATCTTCTCTACCACAAACCCACGATTTATTAAACAATTTCTCTGGGCCAGGTACTAAAGTGCTTGTATGTATTACAGTATGCTATGGACTGAATTATGTCCCCCCTAAAATTCATGTTGAAGCTCTTACCCCCAAGTGTGACAGTATTTGGAGATGGGGCCTCTAAGAAAGTAATTAAGGTTAAAAGAGGTCATGAGGGTGGGGCCCTGATCTGAAAGGATTGGTGGCTTTACGAGAAAGAAGGAGAGATTTTTCTCTCTCTCCCTCCCTCCATGCGCACCCACTGAGGAGAGGCCACATGAAGACACAGAGAGAAGGCAGCTGTCTGCAAGCCTGAAAGAGAGCCCTCACCAGAAAGATTAACATGTTTAAAAACTTAACTCAGTTCATGTATGTAGATCATTAAACCTAACAACTGGAGTATCCAAACTGACCAAATAATGAGCCATTAAGAAAATTTCAACACTAGCAAAGGAATAAAACCATGCAATTCCCTTTGATCACAGTATAACTAAGAATAAATGTCAAAAATACTGTTATTGAAAATAACTGCACTTCTAAATAACCCATGGGTCAAAAAAGAAAATACAGGGGAAATTAGAAAGTATTTGGAACAGAATGATTATAAAAATATGACACATGAAAACTTGTAGGATGTAGTTCAATCATGCTTAGAGGGAAATTTAGTCTTGAATGCATATATTAGAAAAGAAAAAAAGCTGGAAACAAATTTTATATTATCTATCACAAGAAGAAGATAAAAAAGAGAGAGAGAGAGAGAGAGAAACAGCAAATTAAACCCAAAGAAAGCAGAAGGAAATGAGAGCAAAAATTTACATTAAAAAAAAAAGTGTAACAGAGAAAATCTATAAAATCAAAGTCAGTTCTTTGAAAATACTAATAAAATTGGATATTCCTCTAGCAAAACTCATCAAATTACCAGTAACAGGAATAAAGGGGAGAAATCATTACTGAGCCTCAGAACGTGAAGGGATAATGATGATGAACAGCTATCACAGCAAATCGTGCATGTCTATGGCTACCACGTGGCCGTCTCCACACCTGCCTTCCTCACTAGAGGAAAATGATTCAGGAATTCTATATTATTGTTTTCCTATCTTTGGAGCCTAGCATTGTAGCTGGACCATATCAGAGTCTGAATAAATGTTTGATGAATGACTTAGCTCCCTCAAGAATCAGAAGGCCAAGTGTGGAACTTCAACAGGCTGTAGGAGGTTGTTTCCTTTTGTAAAGAGTTTTACCCAGATTTACCAGTTCTTTGACACTGGTATTATTCTCATTTAACAGAAAAAGAGAAAACAAAACCATGCTATTATCAAGTCACACTTGGTCAGAGTGTACCTCCTGAAATGATCATTCACTTTTACTAAAGGTTAATTTTGCAAAAGAACAAGAAAGACAACTTCTTTTTCTTTTCCTCTAGTAACAATTTATAAAAGAAACACATTTCTTCTTATTCTGCATATCCTTTTCTTCGACTCCAGAAACTGCTTTTTTCTATTTTAGTCAACAGTTTTCAAGTTAGAGGGGGTGTGTTTATTATCAAAATCACTTGGCACTATTTCAAACTCTATCACTGATGGGTTTGTTATATAAGGTAAGAGTATTGGGGGTAGGGGAGAAGATTAGGAACCACCATTTCAGACCTTTGTTTTAACTATTTCAATTGACATTTATTCAACAAAGCTGTACTGAATGCCTGCTGAGCACTTGTGGTATACACAGAGGACAGAGGCAAAGATGTCTCCATCCTCAACGGGCACCCAATTTAACCGAAGAGTCAGTGTGTAAACAATGAACTCTCATGAAGCAAAATTCGCTCCCCTGAATGCCAACACTGGAGGACTGTACTGCAAAGTCTCAGGGCAGAACTCAGCAGGAAGGAGGGCATGACCACACTGAGGCAGACCCTGTGTGCAGGAACAGGAGTGGCAGCCTGTGTACTGTGCGGTACCACCATCAACCAATCATAACACTGGGTGACGAAAGCTCTACAACAGGTATAAACGATAATACATAAAAGCAGAAAAGCAATTAACTTTTACAATTAATTCCAGGCATTTCAGGAAGTTTTCCCAAAGAGAAAGTATCATACAGGCCTTAAAGGAGGAGCAGAATTTTGCAAATCAATAACGTTAAAATTTTGAATGATCATTACATGACAGACACTATTCCAAGAACTTTATATCCATTAACAAGTTCAGCCTTTGCCACAAACCCTCTTTAGTGAACACTTTCATTTTCCCCATTTACCGGGTAAGGAAAGTGAAATACGGAAAAGTAAAACAACTTGTCCAGGGTTTATGTGCACAGTTCTAAACGGCAGGGCCAGGGTTCGAACCTGTGTCGTCTGGCTCTAGAGCCTCAATTTTTAAACCACTTTTCTAGATTGCTAGTTCTAACAGACATAATAGAAATACTAGGGTTCAAGGTTGTTACAAACAAGGCTGATAAGGGCAGGGCGTGGCTGTGAAGGGCCTGTGATACATCTTACCCCGTGGACAAATGGAAGGTTTTAAATCACAGCATCAGTGTGATGAGATTTAGGTTTTAGAAAGACAGCTGAGGTGATATCCTCAACACAGAAGGCTTCTCCACCAGGGAATAAAAGACAAAACAAACTACTGCTTCCAAATACTGTGTGCCAGGTGGGGGGTTTGCTGTGACAAGATCACAGACTCTTGCATATTAAACGCACACACCAAACAAAATGCAGGCTGACTTTTGCCTACTTCAGTTAAGCATTTTAATATTCAAGTCAAACAAGTAGCGTACCTGCCATCAGGAACTCAATGAGTCCATGGCACCCTGGCCTTGGCAAGACAACTTTTTTTTTTTTTCTGCCCCTTTTTGTACTTCCTGCTTTAGTTTATGTCAAAAGCTAAGTGGCCTTATCAGTTTAAAGTGCAAAATAAAAACATGAGTCAGCAAACAGAGATTTCCTTCCCTCTTCTCCAAATACAAACATTTCACACTGACAGAAAAAGAAAAAGCATTCATCTGGTAAAGAACCCCCAAGAAGCCTTAAAAAAGAAGCGAGATTTATGTTTCAGCAACTTCACTTCTAGAAATTTACTCTAAGGAAATATTCTGCACTGGAAAGGTAAGAAAGTTTTTTGCACAGTGATTTTTATCACAGCATTCTTTGTTATAAAGGGGAAAAAAAAGAAGTATCTAAAAATTGGAAAATAATTAAGCTATAGTATAACCCACTCAATAGAATATTATGTAGCCCTTAAAAATTATGTACATAAAGACTGTAATAACTTGGGGGAAAACCTTAAGCAGAACATAAAACGGCATATATAGTAGGAACAACTATGTAAATATACCAAAATATTAACAGTGGCTGGATTTGGAAGGTTAATAATCTCTCTCTCCTACCTGTTAAAACTTTTCAAACATTCTTTCATGAAAAACTATAACTTTCAAATTTTTTAAAAGCCTCTATACACAAATATTTGCAAATTACCCACCCCTCCCATCCAAATCAGTTCGTTAACTCAAGCCACATACAAAGTCCACTTATAAATCAGCTTGGACTTATAGTGTGGTCCGATTTTGCAAGTAATAAAAATGCAGTTTAAGACAGGGTTCTAAATACAGAACCTTTCCCTATGGAGTCTCGCCCGTGGGAGGCATTTCTATTAGCAGTGCCAGAAGCCAAATGAGAGAAATACTCTTATAATGCTCCTTTTGACACGGCTATTTAATTTTGCAGCGTCTGTGGTATTCCTTAATGTTAAAAGGAAAAAGAGCAAAAAGTTGTAGAATGCCTTTCACTGCTGTGTAACTCGCTTTTTATTTAAAGGAAGCCTAATCGGCTAACTGCACAACAATGAGAAAATTTTCTTCAACTTGGCCTCGTCTAGTAAAGAAACATGCCATTTTCCAGTTGCATGAACACCAACAAAATACACTCTCTGCCATTCAATACCTCAGATCCCGGAGTCCCAGAGTCCCAGAGAAAGTTTTGAAAAAAAATTATTCTAATTCGTATCTGAAGATACAATAAAAAGGCATGGGATTAGGCGGGGGGCGGGGGGGTGTCATGGCAAAGTGCTACGAACCAAGTCCCTTTAATAAAAGGATGAGGAGAGGAGACAGATAATGGCCAACTGCCCCTGTAGCTTCAGACTTGTGGTGTTTTACAATTCTTGCCCTGGCACAGAATTCAGTGAACTAGACAAAATAAATAATCCCCTTAAATATTGAGGGAATGATTAAATTATTCAATAAAATAAACATAAAATATGGGCTCCAAAAAGTGATTGGGGGTAAAATATCAAAGACTTCTAGTACCTTCAAAAAAGCGACTGACAAAAGATAAACTGTCTGTTGTCAACGAAGCGAGCAACTTGGCCCCCCCACCCCTTCTTGTCCTTTGGCTCAGTACCCTGTCTTAACTCTCCTGGTAAAACATCATGGCATAAAGATCAAAAGCAGCAAGGAACTAAAAGCGCAGGGTACTGATTAACTTTACTTTGGAACTGTTTTAGTTACTTAAGAAAGAACGATAACTTTATAATGATTATCTTCCTATTAAAAATGTCTGACCCACTTTTGGGGCATGGGGGAACAAGGATTTCCAAGTAACCAAACAAAGTGTATGCAGATCTCTGACTTACACTACTAGCTCTTTTTGTGAAGAAACAGAAAAGGTGAAAGTCCAGCTCCCAAAGTGCTACTGTGGGTGTCAGAGAAGTTGTAAGCAAACTATATAATTTCCGCAGCTCCGAAGTTTTTACATCTAAATCATTTCGCCACATACCTCACTAGAATGTCATGGAGATGCAAAGTGCCTCAGAGGTGTGCTGTATAAAGTGACTGGTGGAGATACTAATTACTGCTGTGAAAAGGTATGTACCTATCCTAAGAACTGCCTCCAGTGAGATGCTTAGCTAAATTAAAACATGCAAAAGGGTGAAAAAGTGAACATACCAGGGGATTTGTAATGCAACTTTTCATTGCTCCAACATGGACTATGTTTTCTTAACCTACTTGATTTCACTTAAGGACTGACATCAACTGTATGCTCCTAACCAAAAGCAGAATTGTCCAAGACAGATCATAATTTCCAAAGAGGATAAAACAGACACCTTAACACTCATAGCACATTCTTGACACTCATAGAAACCATAGAATCACAGACTAGACACTACAAATTAGGGTTAAAAATGCTTGAAAAGGGGGAAGGTCAAATTCCAGAGACTCGATGCCAGTATTTTAAAACATAAGGAGCAATCCATCATTAAGCCAGGAACAGCAATGAGTTTTGCTGGTAAGAGTATGATGGAGAATTCACTAGAAGGGGGAAAAAAAACCACAATCATATTCATTAGGCCTAAATAAAATCAGGCTACATAATTAATCAAAAGTCCTGAGGAAGTGAGAACTTACCAGACTTCTGATAAAGCTAAGATTACTTAAAAGCAGAACAGGAGGCAACCCACCCAGTGGCTCGGCAGGAGGGAGAGTCGGGGCAGCGGCAGCAACACGTGTGCTCCCACCTCCCGATGGAGAACCAAGCCTGGGAACAGGCCCAGGAAAACCAGTGATGAAGGCGAGTGGAGACAGTATCGCGGACCATGCAGAACACAACCAGAGTGGTACCCAGTCTGAACAGTTCCTAATAAAAGCATGATTGATGTTGATGGTACCGCTCCTTCAGAGAAATGACACATCTTATCTACTCTTGAGGCAGAGAGGAGAAAATAAAACACAAGTAAAATCTGCTACACAGTATAATGCCATCACAGTGACTATAAAAACAGAGACGAGGTTTCTCTAGCTATTTCAGTCTCAGAAAATACCCCAAAGCAACAATGGTCTGGTGATTCGGTTTCAACAAATAATGTGTTCAAATGCTTCTTTTCCCCAGTTACTCCAATTAGGAACTCACTTGGTTTTGAGATATTTGTCTTGAAGGAGCAAACAGCTGAAGTGCTTCTGTTTTTCTTTTTTCCTGTTCTAAAACAGCAGTTAGCCCTGGACTTTCAACATTTCTCAATTTCAGTTGGGCTACGTGTAGCTAAATAAAGCTCATCACTAACCAAAATAAAGGAGGGAAAAAATCCTGTAACAGGGAGAAAGTGAGGATGAATAAGACTTCCCTCCATTTCTTTCACAGATTTGAAAGCACTTTTTAAGCTACCTACTTCATTGCTGAGAACCTGGGCCCTCAGGAACTCTACTTTGACTAAGTCCTTCGAAAAAGAAAATATATTTAAACACAGTTCCCACACATGAATGCGAGATGAAGACCCACTGGGGATCACAGCACCCTGTTGCTCTTTGATCAAAGCCACAGCAACGCCCTGCTCCACAAACACCCAGAGGTCAGACTGCACTTTACTGAGCCTCTGACTATGACACCTTGTTCTGGTTACTTCCAAACATTTACCAACTTTCTAAAAGCGTGATGCATGACATAGAAATAGCTAGTTTGCCATTTTTTCATTAAAATTCTTTTCCAGAGATTAATTTTCCAAATCTGGAGAAACTGGGGAGGGGGTGGTGAAGGTGGAAGAGAGGAGGGGCTCTTGAAAGCCGACTTTTCGTCACTTAATTATGCAGGTCTCAGTGCTTTTAAAACGCAGGCACTAATAGCCGGGTCTTGCGGTCTCTCAGGTGTGAGTGTGATGCTCGCAGGAGCTGGGATGGGGGTTCGCAGCGGAGTGTTAAGTGAGTGGGAATCTCAGGAATCAAAAAGAAAAGGAGTAACACGGAGACTCTGAATTTCAGTTTACCACCTACCACTTCTAAGTTCATTGCCAGCTGTGACATTTCAGCCAGATGATTTCAAAAGTAGCATCCTCCCAACGAAAAGGAAGCGAGGAATTTATGGATGTCACACCTGATCCAAGTCTCTAAGGACAGGACTGTAGTTTACATATTTAGTTGTGCCAAGTAATGCCATTCAGCGCATCTTCATTGTGTTAGAAAATTCTTGAAGACAAGAACTCTTTCTGGTTCTGCTCTGCATATACAAAGTCCTTCCATCCAGACAAATCTAGGCTGCTTATAAGGCACCTGGTCAATTTTTCTTAGTCACAGAGACTCCCCATAGAATAGCAAGTGTCCATTCTGTTTTGTTTCATTAGATGATTACTTGTTTAGTTAAGCAGACTGAAGACACTTAAAAAGTTTTCTTACTGTCCTCAACTTCAACAAACTTGTCTTACTTCTACATCTCCTTGCCACTTCCTCTAAATGTTGTACAACATTCCTTAATTCCACTGAATCTTTGTTCTCAAAGTCATGCTTATAATGGAAAACTGTCCTCTGGTATATGGTAACCTTTCAAGATATCCAGGTTGTAACTGCCTCACCCTGATAAATCTCATCTGTATTCACCTCAGCTCAGAAGTTAGAGTCACTTGGCTGCAAGTGCTCACTCGTCAAACACAGGAGACTGAAGACCAGAGGCATTTTAAAATTTAACTTTACTGACTACAAGAGGAAAGTCTACAGCAGTCTCTTAGGAAAAAACTGTTCTCTTTGAGTCACTGTTATCATAGAAAAGCAGTTTTACAGATTGCAAAGAATGCTAAATGTGGTAAATTTCCAAAAGTGACCAGTTATGAATGATTCAATAATTAATAAATGAAAGGAAATTATTTTGACTGAGCTATCACCTTCTGCAAGGGTTACAAGGGTAGTTTTTACAGACACTATCCTGTTGACTTCTTATAGCAGGCCTTCAAGAGATGTATCGTCTCCATTTTCCTAATAAACCTGAGGATCAGAGGTTGTTAAACAGCTTTCTCAAGATCATATTCTAATAAGTGACAGATTACATTTTAAACCAGAACAGGTACTAAAGTCTATTCATCAGGTTTTAAAAAACAAGTAATTCAAATGCCAAATTCATAGGTGAAAAAGGAACAGGCCAGAGGAGGGAAAAAACGATGCCTTTTATTTAAAAAAAAAAAAATCCTGCTGTATTTCATTTTTTGGAACACACTTCTCCCCATCCACTGATCTCACAGGTGCTGTTTACAACACGCACGCACATCTGTAGGGGTGAGCTGACATACACAAGGCAGGACGGCCTGAACCCTCTCCCTATATTTAGATCCTCCAGCTCCACTCTTAATTGAGTAATTTAATCAGGACCCTCTAGAAGGGAAACACATCCATATTCATCACAGGCATCAAAGGAAACATCTTTACAAGTTATATCCTTTTACAAACCAACATATGGTCTCACGCCATTCTCCCAATTGTTGAACTCCTCCTCTGGGAAGAGCATGGAATTTTATTTCTTTTTATCACTTGAAAAAATCACTTCCCTCCTAATTCAGTAAAACTGGGTGGAGGCCACTTCCTCCACAGGTGAGAGAAATAAACCTTGTTGCTCTGTCATTGTCAGGAATTTTAAAGTTAACCATTTATTTCATGTGCTTTCAAAATGAAAACAAAAGGCAGACTAAATCCAGAATAAGAAATCAGGGCAGGTTCCCCAGACGTTCAGATAAGACCCCCCCAAAGTCATTTGAAGATGTATTTAAATGGGAAAACAAGAGCCCTTCACTTGGAATGAAAAAGGTAGGTGTGAAGGGCAGCCTTCCACTTTGTAGCTGATCTTTGAACAAAACACCTCCCTGAGCCTCAGTCTGCTTTCCACCAAACTTGGATTCCAACACCGACCCCGCTGGGTTATCACCCTTAAACATGAACATGTACAACTGATTCAAAAATTATAACATGCTGAAAAGGGTAACATTTACAGGGCAGTTTCACAAATAAGCTAGTTTCAATATTTTGTGTATACAAAAAAAAATGAAGTGTCTGTTCCAGTTTTTGTCTGTCCAGTGGAAGTTCTAACGGTACAAAAAAATAAAAAGAATGATAAAAAGAAAAGCTGATAACATTGCAGTCACTCAACTCATTCGACAAACACCTACAAAGCGCTAGACGCTATTCTAAGCACTGGACGAGACAAGTTATTTTATACGAAACTGAATATAGTTCCCTGTGCTATACAGTAAAATAACTGTTTCTTGTAGTAAGCTACAATGGAGAAGAATCTGAATATATGTATATATGTAGGTATATGTATAACTGAATCACTTTGCTGTACACTTGAAACTAACATTGTAAATCAACTACACTTAGATAAGAAATAAAAATTTTTTAAAAAAATTATTTTTTTAAAAAGTCCACCAGGGCAGGGTATAGCTCAGCAGTAGAGCGCCTGCCTAGCATGCACAAGGTCCTGGGTTCAATACCCAGTACCTCCATTAAAATAAATAGATAAATAAACCTAATTACCATCCCTCCAAAACAAATAAATAAATAAAAATGCTTTAAAAAGAAAGTAATAGAAAAAGTCCATGCCCTCATGAGACCTACATTGTAGCAGTCAGGGAAGGCCTCCCTGTTGAACAGAAGCCTGCAAAGTGAGGGACGGAGCCACGGGGAGACCTGGGGACGCACATCCCAAGTAGGAGCAGAGCAAGGGCAGAGGCCGTTGGGCGGGAAAGGGCCGGCAGTGCTCCAGGGACAGCGAGGGGCCCAACGCGGCTGGGATGGAGAGGGAGGGGCAGGACAGGGAGGGGACAGACAGGACAGCCGCAAGGACTTCACAGCTTTCCCTCTGAACTGAGACAGGAACCGTGGGGAGCAGAGATACCAGCCCTCACCAGCTTCCAGCTTAACAGGAGGGCTCTGGCTGGGCTGAGCACAAACTGAAAGGAGGGCAGGAGGAGGAGGAGGAAGAAAGAGGGGGGAGGAAGGAGGAGGAGGAGTGTCAGAAGTAGGGAGCAGTAAAGAGACCAGTTAGGAAGCTACAGCAACTGTTCCAGCTCACGGCGACACAGGTTTGGCTCAGCCCAGCAGAAGTGATCAGGTTCTAGATCCTATGTCTTCTGAAGGTATGGCTATGAATAAATACGCTCTTCTGATTAATAAAGAAAAGAATTAACCATAAAGTTGGAGAAGTCTGTTTAATTTTTAGAAGTGCAAGATCTCATATTCCAGGACCAGGAGTCCCTGAGGTGGGGTCAAAGGTCCCTGGGGAAGCAGTCCAAAAATTATCACTGGAGCAGTCGGAAGGGGACAACGACTGGACACTAAATCCTGCAGGGACTGGGGTGGAGGACGGGGAGTGAGGCAGTAAGTGACTAAGGAGGAAGGGAAGTGTGGGGGAATCGCACGTGAGGGGCTTTCATGGAGGACGTGGGAAGAGAGTTCTGGGTGGGGCGATGAGAAGCCCCCACCTCCCGGCCCCGTGGTACGGGGGTTATGAGAGAAAACAGCCACAATCTGAGACAGCTACAAGGGAAGCTGCATCCTCAGATGAGCCTGATCTATGCTCAAGATCATTCATGTTCCAAATAACCCAGACGTCCAACAATAATGGAACAATTAAACAAATTATTGTACATGCAACAATGATGTAAACTGTTAAAAAAAGAGAAGAAAAAGGACAGGTTTTCATGTCTACAAGGGAAAGAAAACCGTATTATAATTGTCCAGTTAAAACGAGGTTTAATACACATAGTACAATCCCATTTTAAAAACACAAATAGAAACAAAACCTGTCCGTGTATAATATGTGTGCATCTTTAAAAGCCTGGAAGGAAACAGACAAATGTGAACCAGTGGTTGCCTTGATTGCGAGCTGGGGAGGAGGGGCGTGTAGAGGAGCAGACCACTTTCACTCACAACCAATCACTGTTTGCAATTTTAACAGCCCAATATAAAAATAAGTAAAAACCGAAAGTAGGTCATAGATTTCTTCTACATGGCTCCAGAAGACAGTATTATGATCAAGAGGCAGCAAGATTTATCTTTTTATACAGAAAAAAATAACTGAAAGTGTTCCTGCACAGAATGGGGTATCACTGAACTAGGATTTTCAGGGAAACGTTTTCCTGTATGGTGGGGATATATGACCTAATTCTGAATGAATATGATCTGGGGGGGAAGGTACTTTTTATTAAAGAACTCAATCACATGCTCAAAAAATTCAGTTCTACAAAATGGCACATTATAACAAAAAGCAAGTTTCCTTCCCATTCTAGCCCCCTAGTCCCCTTTCCACTAACAATTCAAATATCCTTAAAATTTCTCAATGTATGAATTTCTTACCAAAGAAAGGTTTTGTATTATTCAAATATTTCAAGAGCAATTTGGTCCTGTCCCCTTTCCAGTAAATCTGTCATTTGAAGAATAAAGTAACCTCTCAAAATCAGAGTTTACATAACCTCTGAAACAACCACTGAGATCAGCCAGATATCACTCTCCTCCACGTGATGATTAATGACGCCCTGTTTTCAATCTGCCAAAAACTAAACTGGACTTACAAGCGTTCACCTGGCCACGTCAGAGGAGAAACTGAACAAAGAGCAGCGGCCCTCTCCCAGAACAGTAAGCCCTGCCTCCAGCTAAGAGGACGGACACACCGTCCTGCATGGGGTGAGGGAAATCATGCTGTGGACACAAGCAAGCAGCACCTACAGGATTAGGTGAGACCCGGACCATAAACTTAGCCCTCTTCTGCTTCAGATCACTTGTTCAGTCCAGTTCTAGCCATTAACCTCCCCACGGTGAGAGATTTTCCAATCGGGATGAAAAAACCTAATAAAGAGGGTGCTCTTAGAAGACTTCAAAACCCAAGTTCTCCTTTGTCCGTTTTAAGAGAGCCAGTAATACACCATGTAACCAAACAATTCTTCAAGCACTTATTACCAACATAAAGGTGCAGGAGGAGGAGAATGGGTATGATACAGTTCCCAGCATCCCCACGCTTACAGTTACAAGGGCCACGGCAGGCTTGTTTATCAGCTCCACTTCCAGACCCGAGGACACAAGAACTGCTGATTCCTTCAAGGAGGAAAAAGGGAAAGAGCTCAGACACACATATCCTTTCTTCCTAAAAAAGAGGGAGCAAAGAAGTTAACCGTCAGAATTGCCTGGGGTGTCTGGAGCAGCTGTGACAGACATCACAGGGCACCACGTGCTGCTGGATGGACAAGACACAGTTTTTCTCACAACGAACCCACAGGCCCTGGTTCCTGGCATGTGTTTAAAAGCACATCAATATGAAAAAACTCACTACCACATCAGTACTGTGTGTCCAGCCGACAGTCCTTAACAGTGCTGTACATAAGACTCACCTGTGGTGCCTGCTGAAAGGCCACCAGGCCCCCAACCCCAGGACAGGCCCTCTCAGGGAGGGCCTGGCATTTTTGTCGTGGTGGTTGTTCATGGGATTCTGATGTGCAGACAAAGCAAGAACCAGAGTGTTAACATCAAGATCAGAAAGACACTGTCCACACACACTCAGGAACTCAGTCCAAAGAATTAGTAACTGTAACAAAAGCTAGTAAAACAGAAGGCACAGCAGGCAAGCAGGTTTGTATTTTTCCTCCAAGTTGTAAGATCTCAGTGCAAATTCTACATTTATGATCCCTTATCCCAACTTTATCAAGCTGCACAAGAGATACACTATAAGTATAAATATAGACACTCAAAAACTTGCTGAAAGAATCAACTAAGCTGGAAGTGGGCAGGACACAGGAGCTCTCCAACAACATCAGCTCCTTACCAGTCCCGTGATGTTTAAAGGCTGACCCAAGTGGAGAAACAGCCTCCAACTAAGATGATACGACATTAATAACGATGGCTTGTTACTGAAGTTTTCATATAACCATAATCTCCTCTTAGCAGTAGGATTACTTCTGCAGGGCAGAAACTGACTTACACGTTTCTCCAAACCTCCCTGAAACAGAGCCCAGTGCTGGACGCAGGAAGAACTTGCTGAATGATTAATATTGGCTCAACAAAAAGCAGAAGCTCACAGTGAGGATGCACCTATTCGAAAGGAGACTTTCCTGGAATACAGATCAACATTTCAGCCCCATGATTTGACAGGACAAAACTCTTCACCATTTAAGTGCAAATAAAAGCCATATATATAAGTCTGGGTGCCAATCATTTCAATAATAATCAAGTTAATTTTGTTCACAGTTAACAGAAGACCATTAGAAACCAATCAAACATTCTCTCAAGCTTGAACGAACCGAACAGAAGTCCTGAGCACACAAACAAGAACATGGGGGAAATACAGAGGTTGTTATTAAATACGCCAGACTGCAAAGCCTGCAGCGGACACGGAGCACAATGGAAAGCTGTGACAGACGAGATGGTAAGCTCCATTCAGGCAGCCGTCCTGGGCTGCAGAGGGCTAAACGTGTACTCTCCAAGGCAACATTCACGGCAGCATGATCACTCCCTTCCATGAAAAGCTACCCATAAAAATTAATGACCAATTTTGATAAAATTAAGACATTTTGCCAGCTTTCATCCTCCCTCCCCAATTTAGCTTAGAGTTTGAGGAATGGGTCTGACCGATGCACAGGCCCCTGACTCCCAGTCACCATCCACAGAAAGGACATAAAAAATGAAGAGGAGATGATAACACGTAAGTGGTAAGCCTGTGGGTGAGATTCAAAAGCCTTCCCCTGCCTCCAAATTTGAAATACTGGCAGATCATTTAAGAGAAAGGAGGTGGTGGGGCAGAGATGCTGACAAATTCTCTTCTGTCTAGAGGCCAGGTAACAACTCAAAGCTGAGGTAAGACTAAGTGTGTTTCATTTAGGTAAGGACCCCACCAATAACCGCCTTATGGGTGACACATGGAAAGCCTTTCTTACACCCATGACCCTACCACCCTTTAGAGAAAATCTGGGAAATTAAATACTGATGCCTAACTCCTTAAATTTCTCTCACCCAGGAGGTTTTACTACATGGGAGAGCTTTTCTCTTTAATACCTTATGAACTAGTCCATCTCAATAATTAAAACCATGTTGTAATAATTTGGTGCAGCCACTGTGGAAAAAAGTATGGAGATTCCTTAAAAAACTAAAAATAGACTAACCGTATGATCCAGCAATCCCACACCAGGGCATGTATCTGGAGGGAACTCTAATTCAAAAAGACACATGCACCCCAGTGTTCAGAGCAACACTGTTTACAATAGCCAAGACATGGAAACAGCCTAAATGTCCAATGATAAATGACTGGATAAAGAAGTTGTGGGTGTGGGTGTGGGTGTGGGGGTGTGTGTGTGGGGGGGTATGTGTGTATGAATACTACTCAGCCATAAAAAAAGAATGAAATAATGCCATTTGCAGCAACATGGATGGACCTAAAGATGACCACACTAAGTAAAGTAAGTCAGACAAAGACAAATACCATAGGACATCACTTAAGTGTGCAATCTAAAATATGATACAAATGAACATATTTACAGAACAGAAATAGACTCACAGACACAGAAAACAAATCTACAATTACCAAAGGGGAAAGGCAGGGGGAGGGATAAATTAAGAGTCTGGGATTAGTAGACACAAAGCACTATATACAGAATAGATAAACAACAAGGTCTTACTGTATATATAGCACAGGGAACTATATTCAACAGCTTGTAATAACTGTAATGACAAATCATGAAAAAGATATGTATAACTGAATCACTATGCTGTACATCAGAAACTAACACAACATTGTAAATCAACTATATTTCAATTAAAAAACAAAAAATCCACGTTCCAAGACCATAACTGTGTCTCATGTGAATAAGGAAATTCCACTACAAATCAAATCTAATACTGCAACTCAGGTAGGAGGGAAAGAGGCCCCTTTCGAACCTTAAGGTATCCTTAAGGTTCACCGATCATGAGAGCTGATCGAGAAACTGCACAAAACTACAGCCCCTAAAGGGCTGAGAACACCTCACATTCGAATGAGAAGACTCCTAGCCCAAGTCCTGTCCCAAGGGCAGCAAAGCAGTGCCAAGGAAATGGGATAGAGATGGCCTGTCCCTTACCACTCTGGCTTACATGCTTCCTTACAGCTCCAGCTTCTTTTAGGAGGTGGGAAATCTGGCTTCCTTTCCTACAATGAGAAAAGCCCAGTTTCCCCAGAGTAATACTTCCCGGTCCGCAAAGAATGATACAATAAAGTAAAAAAGACAAGGTCCCCATTCCAGTGACGCATCTGCTCCAGGACACAGCAGAACAGTTTATTAGCAGCCTGCATTGCATTTGTTTGTGAATTGCCTGTTCATGTCCTTTACCAATTTTTCTTAGGGGTGGTATTTTCTATTGATTTAAAAAGCTTACAAAGAAGAATAACTTGAAGCAAATTTGTTACTGAAAGGTTGTGATTTTGTGTGCGGTCATTTGTGAGTGTGTGTTTGGTCACAGAAATGTTACCAAATCCATAAATTTCTCCTTTATGGTTCCTGCCGTTGGAGCCGTGTTTATAGAGCTCTACAGGTAGCTATTAATACTTCCCGCCCCCGACCATTTTGTGAAATGACACGAATCAATCTCCCCCTTTCCTTCTGACACTATGACGAGAATACATGCCAGAAATATTTTGCACTGAGCATCTATAACGGTAATGAAAAAAAAATTTTTTTACACTAATGAATACTGTAAGAAAAACCATAGACAAACTCAGAACAATTACTTTTAAAAGCTTTGGGCAATTTAGAGGGTCTTCTTCTCTTAGTTCAATTACTATACTTTTCTTAAAAACCTTTATCTGAAATTGCCAGGGAAACGCTCCATCTACAAATTCCCAAACTTGCTATCTCACAATTTCATTACCAGGATTCCACCGCTTAACTCTTTTCAATTCATTTAATCCATTAGACTCCTCATAACCCATGACCCCTTATGGAGATTAGATTCGATATTGGTCTAAGATTCTAGACTCTAAAACCACAGTGACTTTTGTACGTAGCTAACATTTTCCGAATGCTTATTATGTTCCAGGTCCTACTGCTGAGTCCTTTGGGTATTCCGTGCTTCACTGACTGCAAGACGCACACCCACCCGCGCCAAACCAGGAAGTTTACAATCAACTGTACGTCATGTACTAACTGATGGCTTTTTCCTCAATAGTACATGGAATAATGTCTTACAATTAGCAGCATCCCAGATTAAATGAAACATGGGAGGCTAACTCATTTCATCTTATGATCAGTCCTGAGGCTGGTACTATTATCTCTATTTTTCAGATGAGGGTAAGTGAGCTTCAAAAGTTAACAGCAGCTTTCCCAAGGTTATAAAAAGCAAGTAAGTGTTGGGGCGTGGACTTAAACTCAGGCAACCTGACTCTAGAGCCTTATTTCTTAATCTATTGGCTATCTCTAAGCCAGAATCATCTCTATCAACATTCCTTTCCAATCTTACTTTCGGGCCAACAAGTCACACTAAAAAGCGACAATGACCTAGTGTACTCTACAGCCACCTCAAACCTCACCCCAGGCTTCCCTCAACTGTTCAAACTTCGAGCTCTCCATAGATCTCCTGACAACCACCTACAATGGTTCTTCCAAAACTTCTCTGTTATTCTTAAACTTCCAGTACCACTTTCTGATTCCCACAGCTCACCAGCCTAATGAAGGGACTGATCAGACTCCTACCCTACTAGGAAACCCCGTGCAGCTGGCGTGAGCTCTGCCATCTGCTTTCCTCTCTAACCTAGACCCCATTCTGCTTCTTTCTCAATCTCCCTCCTTACCATGACGGATGGATACACATCCCCCGTGCTCCAGATCACTAACTCCATCATCTCTGATTGTTCTCCGTCCATTAACTTCTTTCCCTCAACCTTCGAATATGAAGACATCTCGTCTAGTTTGAAACATAAGTCACTCGAGGGCATATAAGACTCTATTTCTCATTTCTTAATATACTCAGTCCTTCCCCCTCAACTACGTTCACTTGATTGCACTGACATTTTCCCCTTCACCCTGAACCATACAACATCTCCCCCTTTGAACCGATGTCTGGAATCTCTCTTCCCTTGGCATCCTCTCACCCCACATCTTTCTTTTAGTTCGTTCCTTCTTTTGTCTACTTCAAACATGCCTCTCCCTTCAACTGATTCCTAATTGTGGCATCAATGGAAGATTGAACTCACCAGCTCTTTTTTTCAGTTCATGGTCCTTTCCAAATACCCATCTGTTCTTAGATGTTCAATCATCGTTCCCATTAGTCCCAGTAGATGACTACCGCGAATCTCCATGTAAAGCTCTGAGCCCTTCCCTAGGCTTTAGCTTAGTTACGTTATCTCCAAATTGCCTGTGGAATACTGAGATACCTCACCTCAAATTCAACCTGTCAACTCTGATTTATCATCCACACAAGCTTTATTCCTTCTACAACCAGTTCTTCTCTCTTCCTAAGTAAAGGCTTTATTATTTTCCAGCCACTCAGGATGGAAACTTAAGAATAATCTCTGACACCTTTCTCTCCCACTACCCCATAGCCAAATAATCACCAAGTGTTTTTTGGCTCACACAACCCACCTCCTTAGAGAGAGAACTCAAAAGAGCTTCCTTACTCTCCTGGCATAAATGCTCTACCCCTCCACCCCAAACTGCATGCTCAAAAACATTCAGTGACTTTCCAGCTCTTCCAGGTTCTGGCATGCTAAGGTCCTCAAATCTTCATCCAGCTTAATCTTCCCGAACACCTCTCCCAGCTCGTTGTACAAGGGGCCCCATCAGAAATACCACGGGGGTCGGGCAGAGCTGCGTACCAGCCTCCAGGTCTGTGCTGTCCAGTGACAGCACATTGCTAAATTGGTGGCTATTTAAACATAAATAAATGAAAGTTAAAAATGCAGTACTCCTCAGTTGTGCTAGCCACCTTTTAAGTGCAAACAGCCACTTGTAGCTAGTGGCTACAGTATCGGATGGCATACATACAGAGTTTCACTGGACAGCTCCTAACACTCGTATTTACCCCCTGAGTCTCCACCACTGCTCGCCCAGAATGCCTCTTCCTCCTACCTATGCAAACCCACCCGCCCTTCCATACCATGGAGGGCCTCAGGTGAGCAGTTTGCACCACTTACTCCTATACTACCTTGCAGCAACTCTTGTAATGTTGCATTTAATTTTTCATTTTTATGTGCCTTCTCTGCAGTTACTGAGCCGCTCTGAACTAATAAATCTTTGAGTAAGTGAAACATATGCTCATTACAATACTGCATCAAAATTAT
Organism: Vicugna pacos; assembly: GCF_048564905.1. NCBI lineage: Eukaryota > Metazoa > Chordata > Mammalia > Artiodactyla > Camelidae > Vicugna > Vicugna pacos. The sequence continues at coordinate 18,411,605 of NC_132988.1, forward strand.
CCAATGAGGAGATATTTAATACCCCTCTCCTCCATTAAAAAGACATGTTTTCTTTCAGTCGAAACCAACAAAGGATCTTACATTTAGCTAACTAAATAATGACTTAATTTAATGCCTAATTATAATACTTGAAAGATAATTAGTTTCCTTTTTTTTCTTGCAGTATTTGAAACTGAAAGAAAAAAAACTATAAAGGTCTGAAATACTTCCACTTTGCATAAGCACACCACAAAGAAACCACAAAAGACAGACAAGGAGAGGAAAATGAATGAATAGTTTGAGTAACTATACCTAACTATCCAAGACTGTAGGAAAAAATATAGTACAGCTGCCCTAAAATTAAGCAGAAACTAAAAATAAAGCATTAAAAATTTATGCATATGAATATATTGCTGAATCCAAAGCTAGACCTCTCTTACTCTCCTTTTTGCAAACATGCCATAGTGACTACATATTTTCATTGTGAGCTCAAAGCATACAGATGCATAATTAACTGTGGTGTGTATATATGTTTTCCTTGAAATTCAGGCTTGTCTATCTCAAGAAAATAAGTTAAGAAACCAATCCACCACACCACAGGCCTGCGTTCTTATAAGAGAAGAAGGCTCCTTACCTGAACACTAGGAATCGAGCAGGGATTTGGGAGAATGGCCAGGTAAGGATTCCCTCAAACCTTAGAGGGTTTGATGCTTTATCTTCAGGATGGAGTCTTCCCTAAAGTTCTGATTTGGCTTCTAACAAAAATCACAAAGATGTTAAACTGCTCGAATCCTGCAGTTCCCAGTACCTGCCTAAAAATCTGATACAGTCACTGGAGCCGAACTGTTTAAGAAAATTTTGGCTCTTCCCATCAGAAAGATAGCTTTCCTTATGGAAATGAATGCTCTACAGAGCCCGCTCATTTCTGCACGTCAGCCACAGCACCTGCAAATGTTACTTTTCCATGACTAGTAGTACATCTCTAAAACCGACACCATCTTAATAAGGAACACCAAAGTGAAGATTTTGACTTAGATTTTAAGTACATTCATGCGATTTAGCTTAGTCTTTTTTTTTTTTTTTTTAAGGAAGTAACTCTAGAAGAAGTGTTAAAAAATACTTCAGGTATTTTTGCGGCAAATCAGATGACAGCTCACCAGATTAGACTGAACCGCTGCTCTCCGAGGTTTAACAGCACAAAAGGAACAGAGTCAAGGGACTTCAGTTCGCAGCAAAATGGAGATGCCTCTATTTGTTATCAAAGCACGTCCTGCTATTCTTGGCACCAAAAAGTAAAGCCAGAGCTTCCAGGTTGGTGACCACGTGAAGGTGTCAAGAGGAAGGGGAGCCTGGAGAGGGCATGGAAGCTCTGTGCCCCTTCCCTGCACCTGGCCTGTGCATCCCTTCCACCTGGCTGTTCCTGACTTGTATCCACTTACAATAAATCAGTAATAGTAAGTTTTAAAAAAAAGAAAAGAAAAACCACATACCAAAGTACAATTACTGAGAACACTCCATCAACTTCAATGGCATTTTATGACTTAATATGGAATTTCTCTACCTTTCCATATGTAAATTATCCTTTTTCTCCTTAGACCTTTCCAACTCTCTCCCTAGTGCCCCCAAGCTCCTTCCCTAAATATCCCAATCTGTCTGTAGCTTTTGGTTGGGAATGTGATTTGTTTTTGAGAGCAAAAAGAGATGCGTAGAGCAGAACTGCCTGATTTAGTCTGAACTTTGTACCATCTCGGATCACCCATTTTCTAGTAAGGTCCCATGATTAAACCAGGCATAGGGCTTTTCTGTTCCATCTCTAAAATGAAAAAAAAAAAATCAGTATTAGTCTGTAAAAAACAACTCTCTGAGGTTGTCAGACTTGATCCTACTCAGTTCAAACAATGCTGGGAACAAAAAGTCACTATCACGCCAAAAAATTCTTCTTTCCTCCCCTCCCCAAATAACACTGGCTATGCTCAGACCAAAGCCCCAGGAACACAGCGAGTGCGGTAGGAAAAAATAAACAAATGAGAAGGTGACAATGAGAGTGACCTGGATTTAGGACTTCTCTCCTCCAATCACCAGATAGATAGGCAGACAGAGAGCAAGTCTGGTGTCTTCCGTGGGACTCGGATTGCTCAATTTGATATCATCCAGCTGGATAAGAAAACTTTCAGAGCAGCTTTTCACAGGCGATATCTCTATTCTTCGTAAAGGAAATTACAAATCTTAATGTTTCTGAACACAAGGCAGTCCCATGATGTCCTTTACCTGAAGTGTCATGCAATTTGCGTACTTCTGTGTACACACAAGCCTATGAGGGCATATAAGCATTTCTGGACTGGCAGGTGGGAGTGACAAGGAGACAGACTCTACAGTTTCATCAGATTCTTAAACCAAAAAAAAAAAAAAAAGAAAGAAAGAAAAGAAAAAGAAAATTTATGAACGACTGAATTGTAAAACCATACAAAAGGTAACATTAAATGTAAAAAGAAAAAAATTCCAAAGAACTGGCAATGAACTATTTGTCTCTCAAGGTGCAGGGTTTATTTAACAGCTAAGGGAAGACTAATTTTGACAAGATAAACTGAATACCAGAACTTTTTTCAGTACCATCAGCTCATGATTATATAAAAGAAAGCCAAGGGGAACGTGACAGGAATTATCCAGAAAAGCAGAGATAAAACTAATTTGGCATTACTTTTATGTCAGACTTATTCTTCTAATTATATTCTGCTGAGATACATATTCACATTATGTTTCCTTTATTAAGCACTTATAAGAAGACAAGAGACGACAGCCTAGAAAAGCACAACAGAGGGCAAATCTGCTTAAAAGCCGAAAAAATAAAAGTAAAGTCACGTCTACACTGGAATTAATGAAGCCCAGCAGAACAATGATTATTTAAGTATTCTGGACAACCGTATTCATACAGATACAGTTAACAGGGAGGCTCCAGAGTCACACTGCCTGGTTCACAACACACCCAAGCTTATAATCATGTATGTACCCTGAGGCAGGGCAATGAATCAGTCTGAACTCAGTTTCTTGACCTGTAAAATGAGACAATAGCAGTACTTAGGGAAGTTCTGAGGCTTAAATGAGATGAGTATTGAACACGAGGACATAGTAAAAACACAGGAAAAAAATCAGCTACCGTTTACTCCTCCTGCCCAAAGCTCTAAATCAAATTAGAATCCATGACCCCAGTGATACGCACGTTTCCACTGAAAAGTCAACCTCATTTTCTCCCATAGCTTCAACTGTCACTTCCAAACTTCAACAAGAGCAACCAGAAAGTAGCAAAACTGACATGTATCTGTTTGTCTTTGACCCCACCACCTCATCCACACAGGTAGCAAGCAGAGAAGCAGCCAAAAGATGAGCAGAAAAGGAGGATGAGAGGCAAGGGCTGGAGAGCAGCAGTGTCCAACACAGCCTTCTGGGATGATGAGACGGTTCTGTGCCTACGCTCCCCAGTGTGGGAGCCATGAGCCACATTAGCTATTGAGCCCTTCAAATGTGGCCATTGCTACTGAGAAGACGAATTCTTATTTAACTTTCATTAATTTCAATGTAAATATCCGCATGCGGTTATGGCTGCTTTACTGGACGGCACAGCCCTAAATGACCCATAAACCAAACATGGATTGCCAGAAATTTAAGAAAAGAATAAGAATCTTCTTTTCTCAAGTTGTTCATATGTTAAATTCAAATATCTCTGTTTTCATTGGAGACCTGATAACTAGACTTGTTAAAGTAATAACTTTTTGTTTTGCTTATGGTTTCCTTTGCTGTGCAAAAGCTTGTAAGTTAAAAAAAAATAACTTATCAGCAGATGCATCAATGAAGAGCAACTCAGCATTAATAGAAGGATCAGAGACATGAAGTACAAGGTCCTTCGATATTTCCGAAGGTCCCCAAGGCCAACTTAAATTCAAGCTCACATGAAGCCTGATACAGTACACGGATCAGAGCTGCAAAGGTCCTTACTGGCAACCCTCAAAGCATGCATTTCTCCACTACCAAATGGAAAGCTACTTAGACAATGCAGACTGCACATCCCTTAACTTATCCTCAATTTTTTCAGAGACTCAGAGTTCTGTAAGCCCTTCTCCGTTTTCAGGAACGCTAGCGGTTCGGCCTTTCCACTACAAACAAAATCCATGTACCACCCATATCTGAAGAACGCCAGACTCCTGCTTAGTTGCCCCTGTAATACAGTTTAATTATGATGACTGAACTAATAGGCTGACATCATAGACTTTTACAGGCTGACCCCATGTCATCCTGATGTATCATTTTGCACCAGTTCAGTGCTGTAAATCAATTTAAGATCTCAGGCAGGTTGAAAAGGCTGGTAATGATGCTTTCTCTGCCGTCTCTGGAGACTCCATATTATACACAACTTACATTATTTATAAAGCCTCCATGATGCCTCCATTAGCCTTGTAAGACTACACAAATGAGATCTTTTATACACACACAACTTGGCCTTGATTATGTAGGCGACTGCAGCTTAAATATTCTTGTCTAATTACACTCAAGTTTATTCTTTTTCCAATCCAACCAAGCTACTGAACCCAGAATTACTAGAAATCAAAATTACCAGCTGCAATTTAGTTTTTAACTAATAAATGTACGTGGGAAAATGAGACTGACTTCTTCTTAATGCTTTAATGAACTCAGTAGAAAACGAAAATTAAATTCCAAGAGGTGTAAGAGGTTAACATTTCTAATGGCCTAAAAACTGTCATCTCTCTAAAATGCTAAGGTCATCAGCTCTTCATTGTTATAAAACCAAAGGATACTACAAAAAGAAAAAATGTATTTGGTTACATACCTATGGTTGGAGGGGTCAAAACTAAATCAAGGACAAAACCCTCCCCCCTCAGAAGAAATCCGACCCTGCCCAGATCCTCCAGAGGCTCTGGCATCACCCACCTCTAGCAAATCATCTCCCACGACACTGGTTATAGTTTCCTAAGAATTGCAGTATTCCACAAATGTACACCACCTGCACAGAAATATCAAATAACTGCAAATGGGGAAGAGGGAGGGGGCTGGGGAGGACAAACACTTCAATCAGTACAGCATACTGAGGCCTGGCACCTCAGTCAGAACAACCCTAATGCAAAATATTTATACTAACTGAAAATCCTGGGGGCAGTGAACACTCATTCTGCCTCCATTCTCTTTAAATAGTGGTTCCAATACAGCTCACCTACCTCCAATAAAGCGGCAAGTGGTAACCAGAAACAAGATGAAAATTCAACCTGGGCAGAGAACAGTTTTCTTATTGTGTTACTGAAAGGAGGCATGTTATCCACGACAGGCGATCAGAGCGAGCAATGTTCTGAAATAAAAGCGAATATTCCGCCACTGAGCTGCGGGCTAAGAGTTTCAGCAACAGAAACAGAGAGAGATCAGGCAACTTCTGTATCCTACCTACTTCCACCTACTTTCAAACTTCAGCTATAAGGGCAAGAGAACCTTAGGGGAAAGAAAAAGGCAGGTGGTCACAGCACTCACGACAACGATGCTCTCTCGGGAGCTGGTTCTGAGACGCGCCTCAATTTTCCGAAGGGACGCACCTTACTGGGGGGTCCAGCAAAGTGCATGTAAAAATCGTCCGCGCCTCCAAATAAACAAAAGCCGCAGCTACTGTAGTTGTAAGATCCGGCAGGCGTCTGTTCCTCCTCCCTTCCCAGACTACATCAAGGAAACGCTCTCCCGGGAAGCCTTCATATACATTAAGCAACTAGAAAAACAAGCCCACGTCTGTCTCTCTCACACCCACCACCCCCACCTTGCTGCAGAAACAACCCCGAGAAACACTAACAAAGACAGGGCGCCGAGTAAATGAACAGTTGTTCAGCAGCGAACTCACAAATACACATGCAGTGAGGCAATCGAATCCGGGAAAGGGAAAGGAATGAGAGGACACTTGGGGAGACTCAGGGGGTGTAGGCGGAAGAGAGAAAGAAAGAGAGAAAATTACGCGCCGCCGCCGCCGCCAAACCTTTGAATAAATTAGAGGGAATTTCGGTACGAACTTTCCTTGACCTCGACCCCCAAGAGGCTGGTGAGGGGCAGAGGAGGGAACCCGTCCCGGACGCGGAGGGACCCAGGGCAGCGGGCGTCCGCCTCGCGGCAGCGCAGCTCCGCGGGAAGGGCAGCGCCCGCGGCCGCCCCCCCGACTCCCACACGGGTCGCCCGGGCTGGCGTGGGACACAATGGGCCCGCGGGCCGCGCCGACGGCCCAGGCCCGGCTGCAGGAAGGGAAAGGGAAACGGGCGGCCGGCGGCTGGCGGAGGGGGAGGGTGGCCGCGGGCAGGGCCCGGGCGGAGGAACGCGGCTTCCCGGCCCGCAGACCCAACAAAGACGCGGGGACACCCTGGCCGAGGCCGGCCCGGCTGGCCGGGAGCGAGGAGAGAAGGAAGTAGCAGGTTTGCTCCGCTGACCCTCCGGGAGGCGCCATCATTGGGGGGGTGGGGTCCCGGGTCCGCCCCACGCGGGGAAGACCCCCTTACCGCCGCAGCCCTCGCCAACGGTCCCGCACGATCGCGGCCACCCGGCCCGCCCGCCCCAGCCTGAGGCGGCGGCGGCGGCACTGGAAAGCCCGGGGCGCCGAGGGGAGGGCGGGGACGCGGCGGAGGGGAAAGTTGGGTTCGGGTCTGTTTCGTTTTACCGGGTTGGCTGCACGCCCGTCCGCGCGGGCGCACGAGTTGGCAGGGCGAGCGGGGTCCCCGTGCGGCCCCGATCCGGCCGGCCGAACGCTGCGCGGCGCTGCGCTCGCAGGGTCCCTCCCCGCGCCTCGGCCCGGGCTCAGCCGCTCGGCCTCTCCTTCCTCCTCCCGCCCGCCCGTTCGTTCGCTCGCTCGCTCGCTCCCGGAGCCTGGATTGATCTGGTCGCGCTGGCGTCAGGGAGTCGGAGCCGCCCAGCCTCCACTCCTCGGCTGCCAATACCCGGCGCACTCGCCCGCCCGCCCGCCTGCTCGCTCGCTCGCTTGCTCACCCGCGCACCCGCGCGCCGCCTCCGCCACCGCCGCTGCCGCGCGACCAGGGATCCTCTCCAAATTCCCGGCCCCGCCGGCGCGAGCGCGGGGCCGGCGCCGCCTCCCCCGACCCCAGCCCCACGCCCTCTGATTCCAAGGAGAAAACACAACGGCCCCTGCCTCCTTTAGTCGCGGGGGAGCGGACTCGGTGCCTTACCTGCAAGTGAAGTTCTGAGTTCAGTGTTTATTTTCTGAAACGTTCATCCACACGTCCACCGCGCCCACTGAACCGCGCTATAAACGTTTGACGATTTTGACGATTTGACGATTACCTTGCCCAATAATTTGCAAGCCCCAGAAGTTTCACGTACCCAGAATTGGAAAGCCTAGTAACTACTGCGTGTGCTTCTACCTAACCCTGAATCAATACGTGTGTTTTATGCCAGTTCGGGAGCTAATGATTCCAGTAGGTAACCTCGTTGCTCCAAACGACAAATGCTACAATAGACTTCTAAATTTTTTGATCCAATTTCTACAATCTTTTAAGTGACACCAATCTCTCAAAATGAAGACAAACTGGCTCCCATCTACCTGATCTGCATAGATATTGAAAATATCTTTTTATAAGATTTAATTTTTTTTCTTGGCCAGCTCTCTGGAAGCTGGCATGAAATCTTGGATAATTACCATAATGTTGAGTTATGTTTAGAGGCAAATAATTATTCTGAGGAATTAATTTCCCATGTACCAAAAAAACCATTACCACCAATATTTTTTTAAATCAATGGTCCTCTCCAATTGTTCAAGTATGTTTACGAGACTACAGTCTATTTAAAATTCTTATTTATTAACTATTTTATTATTTCTGCATTCCATGTGTAGTTATTCAAAGGAAATGAAAGTCTCGCCAAATACATAAAATACTGTTTATAGATAGATCAGAATATTTCTGTTAATGTCTTCATTAAATTATTTGAGCACTTACAGGTCAGCTCTTGGGCCTCATCTTATTTTCCCTAAAAGCAGCATTTGACATAGTTAATTCCTTCTCACCTCCTCAGAACAACAGCTGGAGTGAGCCTTGTTAAATGCCACTGGAATCAGGTCACTCCTCTGCTCAAACCCTCTCTATGATAAACAGAATGTGCTATATCCATACAATGGAACATTATTCAGTCATAAAAAGGAATGAAGTACTGGCCCATGCTACATGGATGAAATTTGAAAACACTATGCTAAGTGAAAGAAGCCAGACACAAAAGACCACAATTGTATACTTCCATTTATATAAAATATCAAGGAGGGAGGGTATAGCTCAGTGTCCGAATTAGTGCTTAGCATGTGCAAGGTCCTAGGTTCAATCCCCAGTACCTCCATTAAGAAAGTAATGAATTAATTTAAAAAAATGCTTTTAAATAAAATATCCAGAATAGGCAAACCTACAGAGACAGTAGAATGGTGGTTGCCTATGTTTGGGAGAATGGGGAGGTTGGGGGCTGGGGGCAGTGATAGCTGAAGGTTATGGGGTTTCTTTTTGGGGGAAACAAAAATGTTCTAAAATTAGTTTGTGGTGACAGTGTCACAACTCCGTGAGTGTACTAGAACCCATTGAATCGTACACTGTAAGTGGACAAATTATATGGCATGTGAATTACATTTCAATAAAGCTGTTTATAAAAAAAAAACAAGGCATGACAGCTAATCCTTGATTGGATCATGGATTGGAGAGAAAAACTACAAAAAGACATAGAACTGTTAATTTTTTTAACCTATAGATGACCTTTCTCAGCACTGTCCTAGTAGCCCCAAGTGATAATTACTAATACTATGAATTCTATAAAATTTGATTTTGCCCCTTGTGCAAGCTAGTTCTTTAAATAGTAATAGAAAGTTAGACAAATAAAAGGACATTATTGGGGCGGTTGTGAAAACTTGAATGTAGTTGCATATTAATATCACTGTATCCAAAAAATCCTTCCTTGGCTCCCTATCTGACTCAAAATAAAAATTCTCACAGTGTGTACAAGACCCTGCGTGAACGTTCCTTCCCACCTTACCTCTCTGACCTGGTCTCCTACTCCCTTCCTTGCTCACTTCCTCAAGTCACCATGGTTGCCTGAAAAGTCCTGGAACCACCAGAGCACACTCCCACCTCAGGACCTTTGTACCTACTGTTTCCTCCCTGGAAAGCCCTTCCTGAAGACGCCCACATAGGCTTCTCCCTGGCCTCCCTCAGTCTTTATTCAAATGTTCCTCTCTCGATGAGGCCTCCTCTGGCCACTGTATCTAAAATTTCACCCCCCCAACACACCATATCCCACCCAAATGCACACATTTTATGTCCTCTTTCTCTGCTTGGCGTGGATGTTATGTTTATGAAACCTAATTTGTCGTGATCCATTCCAATCTATAGTTAAAATATTTTGTAGGCAACTCAGAACACAGCTCTTTTGAAAGTACTGGACACTTTTAGATAAGAATTAAAAGCAACATATGTAAGTGAAAAAAAAAAAAAAAGTCCCACCTAATTCCTTCCTTCACTGAAACAGCAGGTTTTTTTGGTCTGTTCTGTGCGTAGCTGTACTCTCAGGGTCTGGAGCAGTGTCCCGCACCTGTTGAATGAATGAATGAATGAGTGAAAGAATCAATTAAGCATCCAAGTCAGAGGGGATATGGTGCAAACCAAACAGATAAAATCCCTGCTCTCATCGAGGAAGTCGAATAATGAATAAATGCACGAAGACGTCACGTGGTGGTATATGGGATGGAAGCCGAAGGGTAAGAGGGGTTGGGAGTAGGGGAGGCTGCTGTTTCTCTAGGAGTATGGAAAACCTCACTGACAAGAAGTCCTAAAGGAAGAGAAAGCACCAGGTGATCTGGGGGAGATTTCCAACCTCCCAAGCAGAGGAGAGAGCAAGTGCAAAGATCCTGAGGCTGAGTCTTCTTCCCTTTTTCACAGAAGAGCCAGGAGCCAGTGCGCTGACCAGGGAAAAGGTAGCCCAGGAGGGAAGGTGGAGTGTGTGGACCCAGATGCATGTGGGCTGGTGGCTGTGGAGAGGGGAACATGGGGACATCCTCTTCTCTCTGCTTCTCTTATCTTGGTAAGATAGCCATGGACCCTACCTCCTGAGAATGGTGAGGGTGGAAGAAATGTTAGAGGTTGAAAGAGAGAAGCCAATATGAGATAGTTCTCTTTTGGGAGAGTTTGAGAGTAAATGAACTCCAGAAATGGGGTAGGATGGCCAGGCAGCGCTAGAAAGTGCCCATTGATGTTAATGGTCATGACTTTAAAGCAAGACCAGTCAGCATGGCTATGGATTCCTCTCTAGCATCAGTCAGCCTAAGGGGACAGAGCTGGGGTATTGCAGCTGGGTGTGATGGAGGGAAAGAGGATCTGAGAGTGGAGCAGTTACGCAAGAGAGTGTCTGTGTAGGACTGTGATAAAGAGGGAGGTGAGGACACAGAAGAATATGATGACGATGGAAAGGTGAGAAGATCGAAGGTCCCAGTGGGGTCCAAGCAGTGCTGGAACTGGAGACCACTCCCCAAAGCTGGGGACCAGTCTGAGAATGGGATGCTGGAGATTGAAATCAGGGAGCTGGGATGGTTTGGGACAATGCCAAGACCTAGCAGTGGATGGGCTGAGCTAGGGAGGAGGACAAGATCCCCAGAGAAAAGGAAGTATCAAGGAACTGAAGGCAAATTAATTAAGCTATTTAACCAGTTTGTGCCCCACCCCCAAATCAATTACTAATCATTTACAGTAAGGCCAGCCCTTAAAATTGGCTGCAAATTTTATATATGCGAAATATGCACCCAAAAACTTATTTTAAGAGATACTTCTACTCAATAGAAAAATAAATGCGATGTCGAATTTCTGTAACAGCTCCTTACAAGTTCCACTGAAGAATTTCAGTGGAACGAGCCCACCAGGGATCACTGGAGCAGTATTCTTCACATTATAAAGGGATGTCCCAAACTTATGGTTACCAGGTGGGAAAGGGGGTGGGGAGGGATAAATTGAGAGTTCGGGGTTTGTAGATATACACTACTGTATATAAAATAAGCAACAAGTTCTTTCTGTACAGACCAGGGAACCATATTCAATACCACATAATGGCCTATAATGAAAAAGAATATGAAAGGGATGTATATGTGTATCTGTATAAATGATACAGCAGAAATTAACACAACATTGCAAATTGACTGTACATCAGTCAATCAATATTAAAAATAAATAAAAATGAAAAGGGATGTTCCTTCTACTTGTATCTATATGAGATGATAGATGTTCACTAAACTTATCGTGGTCATGATGTGTGTAAGTCGAGTCATTACACTGTAAAACTGAAACTTACACAGTGCTAGATGTCAATTATATCTCCATGAAACTAGAAGGAAAAAAGACAGAAAGCAAAAGAAAGAAAGACAGAAAAAAGGATGCTCCAGTGAAAACTCTGTGTGTAGGGGGGCGGTGATTATGAATTTTTGATGTTGAAATCCTTTTATTTTCTCATCATACCCTTTCCTCCAGAGAACCTGGAACTATTTGCAGTTGTAAGTGTATTTAGGCACGCTGTTGGTATTTGTGGGAAGACCTTATCAGCCTTCTAAGTAGCATGAAGTTGGGTACTCTACCTCGCTTGTTTCCCACCACATGCCCAGAGTTCGCACAGATCTATCATCGCAGACGCTCAGATATTTGCTGAAGGAAGAAATCTCTAATAGAACAGCTGTAAAAATGCCAACTGGTGTCTTTCGTAAAGGAGAGCATGCTTCACAGTAATGATTCTATCTCGTGATTGTCATTTCTCTCAAATCTGAATTTTAAATCTAATTATACATTCTAGGAATTTGGGAAAAAAAAGTTGTTAGCCCTTTTTATAAGAGTTTCAAAACAGTCTGTGCACTGTGAAAGTTCTAAGTGAAAATTTGATGATAACTCTTATGGTGACAGTAGAATTTTAGATGAATTTCCAGTTTCTGAAGTTTATGGAGCATTCTATAAAATCCTTGCTTAGAATTATTCTCTGAGACCACACTTCCAGTTGGGGTCAGGTAGTATTTGTAGCATCTAGACACAGGCCTTTGAGGACTATTCCTTCCTCCATTTTCCTGCTGCACAAAACTGCAATGTTGTTATCCCCCCCAAAAAACTCACAGTGAATATTAAATCTACCGAACTCCTAAATTGTCCTAAGTCAACAACAATCTCTTTGCTTACCTGACCCCTATTAATTGACTGTCATTAACAAAGGTTGATTCCTGATTTTCTGAGTTTACTACACACTGTTCAAACTGTTGTTTCCAAATTCACCAAACAACTTTTCAGCCCCCTAATTTGTGCCAAGAATGGCTCTGCACTAAACTGCTGAACTGTTACGTCTACTTGCCAGTGAAATCATATGGGAGAACTTTCCATGGGTTCATTCCTTCCATGAGATACTCACATCCTTCTCGAAACTCTCATGTCCTTCCTTTCCCACGCCTCCAGTTACTTTGATCTCGTGCCTAGCCCTCTAGAGTAATCCCCCAACTCTCCTCCAGGCCTCAGGTGACCCTCACATCTTTCTCGTTGCTGAAATAATCTCCCAAGGGAAGTGGCTTGATCATGTCCTTCCTTTGCTCAGAAAAGTTCAATGGCTTAGCAGTGTCCCCCAGTAAACTTCTAAACCTCAAGGCCTGATACCCAAGTTCTCAAAGTATGACCCTGAATCACATTTCGTGTCTGGTCTCCTTCATACTCTCACACAAATGCTGGTAAATTTGCAACGATACTCCCCTCAAAGCATTGAAATATTATATCCTGCGTTCATACTTGATGTAGCATCCCAGCAGCTCCAGTTTTCAAAATGCCACCTATTCTTTAAGGTCCAACACTATCTCCTAGATGTTAAACAAATGAACAAACAAAATGACTTTTTAGAGTTGGGGTGGATGAGTCTCTGGAGCTCAAAATTGTCATTTTAACAAATGAGGGAAATGAAAAGTAATTTGCCCAAGGTCAAAAAACTAGTAAATGTCAGAATCAGGTCCAACTCCAGGTCTGAACCTAAGCCAGAGTCATCTCTTCTCTATCCCCAAGCCCCATCCCTAGGCCTTCTCTTCTCCTTCCCTCTTGCTGTGCCCCGTATATTTGGTTTGTATCTATTACATGTCAAATATCGCTCATCCTTTGGCGCATTAATTACATATCATGAGGCACCATAAGTACATTATAGAGATGGGTGAATAATGACCAGCCTTCTCTCCCACACACACACACACACACACACAAAAGCTAGTTTTATTTTTCTCTTCACTGATCCAATATGTTGGCACAAATCTCACTACAAGAGCCTCATCCCAGTGTGGCTCTGTACCAAACTCATGATAGCCAGATTTTACTGAGCATTTATCTGGCACAATGCTAACCACTTGGAGGTATCATGTCCTCACAGCCTCCCTATGAGATTGATGCTGTTGCCCTCATCTGCTGGTAATATCAGTACCTATTGTACAGGTTTTATGGGGAAAATGAGCATGATATTAGTAGCCAACTTGTATTTAGTGCTTACTATTTGCCAGGCATTGTTTTGAGCACCAAACATACATATTATTATATTTTTATTAACTCCTTTATCCTTCAAAACAACCCTATGCTATAGCTATTGTTATCTCCATTTTACAGATAAGAATGAAGCACCAAGATGGGAAGTGACTTGCCCAAGGTCACGCAGCCAGCATGCTGATGCCTCTAAGCGCATCTGGTGCACAGTGTCTGGTACCTCGTATGTATTCAGTAATGGTAGCCAGTATTCTTCTCACTGAATGTTCACAGTGCTATGCTGAGAATACAATTTCTGCCTCCAAAGTCAAGTATTTTAGGTAGACTCATTCCAACAAAGTGTGTAGTGGATGGGCCAGTTTTTGAAAGTTTTAGTGACTATATGAGTTCCAGAAAAAAATTCGCAAACACTTTTGTTTCTGGTAGTAATTTCTCTTCACTAGGGCTGCATTCATTGGCAAGTTTGCCCAAGGTGAAAATTGCCTTTGGTCTCCTTTAACACAAAACCTAAATGACAATGGCTTAAGCAATAGAAAAGTATATTTTATTTCTTGTAAAGAAAAGATCAGAAATAGGAATTCCAGAGGTGGTGAGGCAACTCGAAGATGTCAAGACCAAGGTCTCTGTGATTTCCTTGTCCTCTCCCTTACTGTTGATTATAAAATGGCTGCTGCAGCTCCAGTCATCATGTCTGCTTTCCAGGCAGAAAAAAGAAAAGGATAAGGACAAAAGGGGTGAACTGAGTCTGAAGCTCCTTTAAGGAACACACCACTAGCACCACCATCTGCGGCAGGCCACCACTGTCTCAATGACATGTGCCTACTTCTCATCAGCAAATACTGTCTTATGCATCTCCTATTTGCAAGAATGACTGGGAAGCGCCTTTCTTTTTTTTTAATCTTAGGAAATTGCCAGTGCAACAGAATGGGATGTCTGCTTGTGATGAAGAAGACAATGACTGCAGTGCTGTGCTCCAAATGGCTCACTCTGGCTTGTGAGAGCCTATGGTTACATTTCCAGGTTTTTTGGCAGCCTGAAAATGGTCACAGCGGGAACATTTACACCACAATAACTGGCAAACATCAACAAACTAAGGGTTTTTTTTGAGAGAGAACCAGTTGTTAGACTTCTTACCAGCACACCATTGAATATTGCATAGGTAACCAGAAATCCCTGCCACAGAAGGCTTTTCATCTTCCTTGTTACATTTATCACTTATATGTGCCCATAATAGTTGAGGCTTGTGAACACTTAGGCAGGTAATCTTTTGATGTACTGGTGTATTAATTATCCCTCTCTCGTTAGTCCATAAAGAGGCGTATTTATTTATACTGGGTTTTAGAATTTCCCCAGAGATTGTACAACTTGCTCTTTAGCATTAAGTTAGGGATGTCATGAAACAGTTGTAAATTTCTGTTCCAGAACTTGAAAAAGTTTTAGGTAAAAATATTTTGTTCTGGTAAGACTCCTTTTTTAAAATTATTTTTTGGGGGGGTAGGTAATTAGTTTATTTATTTCTTAATGGAGGTACTGGGGATTGAACCCAGGACCTTCTGATGTTAAGTACACACTCTACCGCTGAGCTGTCCCCTCCCCTTTGGTATGACTCTTATATGTGCAGAAACAGCAGTTATGTTTTGTATTTGAGGCAATTGTTATATCAAGCTGTTGCAAAGACAGACCAGCCTTTCTAAGACAAGGTGTAACTTTACTGAAGTATAAAAACTTCTTTGGCGGGGGGGAGGGATAGATTAGGAGTTTGGGATTAATAGATAAACATTACTATATACAAAATCAATAAAGACAAGGATCTACTGTAGAACACAGGGAACTATATTCAATTGATTGTCATTAGCTATAATGGAAAATAATCTGAAAAAATATGTATGTATGTATACGTATAACTGAATCGCTTTGCTGTACACATGAAACTAACATTGTAAATCGACCACACTTCAATAAAAAATAAGAATTAAAAAAAATTCTTTAAAATAATTTCTTCTTCCAAAATTTACTCCTAGAAAAAGAAGAAAGTGGAATATTTTCTTCTCCTGATTATAAGGAGGAACTAATGGTTCTTCACTCTTAAGGAGGAGAATCCTAGGTAGATCTTCTTTGATTTCTTCTGAACACAACCAGGCACTTAAAAACCCAGCACTGTTAAGAACAAAGAATGCCTTCCCTTTGATTTAGAGGGAGGGAATAAGAAAAAAATGATTTCAGGAGCTGAGCCAGGAACTGAAAAGTAAATCTCAAGGGCTTATAAACATGACCTCACCTAAGGGGTTTTGCCTCCAAAACAGGGTATTTAGAAATGAGTGCTAGAAATAAAGTCACATATAAATCTGAGTTGCCAGATGTATCTTTAGATTTTTCTTTTTCTTTTTCTCGTGATAAACTGACAAGACTGACAAAGAGAAGCCTTTGAAATTTTGCACTGAACTTTCCTTTAACTTTTTATTTCTTTGGATAATATCTTTTATGACCTGAATTTTTAGTGTTGTTTTGTGACCTTTAAAATTCATTGTATAAATATAGTAAATCCTTTGTCCAAAAGATATTTCTTTAAAAAAAATCTTGCTTTGCATGATTTACTTTAGCTAATGTCATCTGATTAGCAGTGGTGATAAAAAATCTCACTTGGAAATAAAAGCACTGATTAGCAGCGATTGATCTCTAAGGCTTGGGTATCCAACTGAATCAGTCTCACTTGAGGCACTGTCTGTTCGGGGGGAGGGGGGGTAGAGGATGGTTGATAAATAACACCTGCTTTGTCTCCTGAATATAGAGACAAGTAATAACCAAACCCAGAACTCAGGCAGAAGGAACTCCAAACATCACCTTTATTATCTGTAAAGTAGACCAGAATATTTAGCCATAGGCCTGTGACCAAATTAGCTTGCTAATATTTTACCTCCAAATTAGAAAGTCTAGGCACTAGCACAGGCTGCAATTTATTTGTACAGCCGTGGATGAAAAGGGTCACTGGTTCACAGAGAACACCCTTCTCCTGGTTTCCTAAAAGATTCTTCCCCCTCTGCATTAGCATATACCCTGTGTTATCTCATCTTTCAAAAGAAAAGCTAATGTTGCACTTTTCCACTTGAGACAGGTGATTGGGTTGGTTTTTTTGTTTTCTTTTTTTTTTCCAGTTAACTCAGGGATGCTCCACTTTGCCTTAATAAAGCTCCCTAAAGTTTGCATTTCGTTGTTAAGGAGCTCAAATTCAAATTTTGTTCATTTCAACGAGGTCCTATTTCGTAGCACAGGGAACTTTATAAATATCTTGTAATAGCCTATAATGAAAAAGAATATGAAAAGGAATATATATATGTATAACTGAACCACTGTGCTGTACACCAGAAACTAACACAACATTGTGAACTGACCATACTTCAATAAAAGAAGTCCACTTCAATGTTTCTGCAGTTGTATTGATTCTCCAAGGTCATCACTATTAAATTGAAATGCTTTGTGTAAAACCAAAGGAGAGAAAATAAAAGGTAAAAAGATGTGAAAATTTGCATAGCAGGTCCTTGCAAAAGGCAAAGAACAATATTAACATAGTCAGAAAATATAGGTTGAGTGGCTACCATATGCTGGGCATTGTTTAAGGTACTGGGGTTACCACAGCGAACAAAGAGCTTTTCCTTTCAGTTGGCACGTATTTTAATTGGGGAGATAGACAATGAACAAAGGAATACAGGATAAGATGTGATCATTTAAACTATGAGGACAATAAGACAGGGTGATGTGAATGACTGACTTCGGGGAGTGGGCAGCTTCTGTTTTAGGTAGGGCAGCCGGAGAAGGCCTTTTTGAGGGAAGAGCTTTGAGCGAAGATGTGGACAATGAGAAGGAGGCTGAAGAAGTTACAGATTGTCATTGTAGACCTTCACAAAGACTTTGGAGTTTTTTTCTAACTGTAATAGGGAGTCACTGAATGATTAAAAGCAGGGGAGAAAGAAGATTTGAGCTACATTTTCCTGGCTTCTCTGCAGAAAAGTGGGAACTACAGAAAGATCAAGAGTGAAAGAGGTAGGTCAGTTAGGAGGCTACTACATCGGTCCCAAGAGAAGAAAGGGCCTTGGACTTGGCAGTTGTGATATGATGACCCAAAGATGGTAGAATGCTGTAGTAAGGATAAATGCTTCTTTTACTATAAGTGTCAAGGGCATAAGGATCAGGCCAGAGAATGTTGCCTTTTCATGGTGACTTGAGTTTCTATAAATTTCAGGAAATATATATATTTTTAAAGATGTCTGTGACATGCTTGTATTTTCCAATCATACTTTCAACAACCTCAAGAGTCTTCTCTTCAAAAATATAGAGTTACAGCATTTCTCTGCCATCAACACCTTTTTTTTCCTCCCATTCTAACTCTTTCCCTGTATGGCTCCTTCCCCCAAACAGTAAACAGGCTGTGCTATTTTCTATTCTAAAATCATATTTGCACAAACATACATACGTGTATAAAACAAAGCCACAAACTAAAACCCTTCTTGTTTCCAAATACTTACCTAGTTATACCTTTGTGTCCCTTCTTGTCCAAATTCCTCAAAGAGCAGTTTATACTTCCTACTGTATAATTTTCTCACATTCACCCAGTGACCCACTGTAATTTGATCTCAGTTTGCACCATGACACTGAAACTATTCTTGCGAAGCGAGGCCACTGCATACTGCTGGTAGGTTGTGTATCTACATCTTAGCCCTGGTTACGATTTCATGGACCTTCACATTGCGAAGTCCAATGAATACTTTAATGTCTTCTCTTGGGTGGCTCAGATGCATTGGGCGCTACTAGTCATTCCTTCATTCTCAAAGCCTTTGGCTTTGTAAAAGACTGGAAACAACCCAAATATCCATTCCTAGAGGGCTAGTTGAATTAACATAATGGAATACTTTGGAGCTGTAATAAGGAATCAGGGCTATTTTCTATATGCTGCATGGGGGTAATCTCCAGGTTATTTTGTTAAGTGAAAGAGTAAGGTGAAGAAAAGTATGTATAGTATATTATCATCTATTTCAAGAAAGTAGAGAGAGATGAATATCTATCTATCTATCTATCTATCTATCTATCTATCTACCTATCTATCTATATTTGCTCATCGCAAAACAATAATACAAGGATAAACCAAAACTTTTTTTTTTAAGTTACGTATAAGGGAGACAGAGGATAAATTGGAGAAAACAGAGATGGAAGCTAGATTCCTCTGAAAATACTCTACTTGTAAAATTGACTTTGGAACCATGGAAATGTTTTACCAAGTTACAAAGCAAAAGTAATTTTTAAAAAGAATCAATAAGAACTCAAATCAAAATGAAACAAATGAACCTAACTATAAATCAGGACTATAACATAAACACACAGCGGTGAATTATTTCAAATGACAAAAAATATAGCAATTGGATTGTAAATCCTTATTGGGATATAATTTAAGGACAAAAAGAACTAAACAAAATCTTCAGTTATTTTCAGTAGTCATGTTATTAGTAATAATATTGGGCAGTTTTATTCTGAAATTATCCTAAAATATGTTTAAAAAGTAATTGTTTTAACATTGTTGCAAACCAAGATTTTCAGTGTAAGAGAAAAGCAATACAAATACTAATTTAATTAAAGATGCTTAATCGAGTTTGGAAATGGGGTTATCAATCTGAACTCATGGTGCATTTTGTCTAAAAATACATATTCCCTGGCTCTTTTGAGGAAGAAGTCCTAAAAATAATTACCAAATGCAACAGCAATGAGCATCTTCAGCACCCAGATTGTGGTCTTTGGATACCATTACCCCTTAAAAGTTTTTTCTCTTTTTTGAGCAATAACTGAATCTAGATCTGGAGCAACAAATGTATGAAATGACAATAAAACATTTTGTCATACCAGAATGCAAGAAAGCTAGCAATTGCTACTGGAGTTATTTCAGAAAACTCAGGAACCAAATTTTTTAAGTCCCTATGGGCCAAAGATGGGGCAATTTGTACATTAATAATAACTACAATACACTGAAACATGTAAAATATTTAAATAAATGATGTAATAATGCTTTGAAAGCATTCCCCATGAAATGCTAGGGAATCACATTATTATATTGAAAAATGGTAAATAAAAAGAAAAGATGAAGCATTCTTTCCTGCCTTTCTCGTATAACCAGACCACAGGGTGGTCATGTAGTAGACGTGGGAAAGTTTCTCTTTATGAAAGTATTTCAATTAATGAATGGAAAAAAAGGAATACATGAAAAAAAAGATAGAATCAGAATTTTTTGGTAATCCCTGATGAAATAATGTTATCTAGATAATGATCATCAGTGATTGTTCTGTCATAAAAAGAGAGAGAGAACCAGAAACGCACAAGACCGCCTATGAAGCTATTCCTGTCAAAAGATGGAACCTAAATTAGTCAAGCCTCACCTCTAGGCCTAAATTACCAATACACAGGAAATAAAGTAGATAAAAGAATATATTTAATGACATGATGAGAACACATTCAGCAAAATCTAGAATGTGGAAAATTCTACAGGACCCAGTTTGTTCAATAAATAATAAGTAGCCAAGGGAAAAATTAGGGGAGTAGAGTGGACACTTGTAGATTAAAGAGAGCTAAGAGACATATCAACTAATTGCATTGTTTGGACTTTATTTGTCTCTTGCTTCAATACAAAAAAAAAATTGTAAAACCAAAAAAAAATTATAAGATGGTTGAGGAATTTTGGATATTGACTGAAAATTTGATGACGTTATGGAATTGATGGTCTTCAGTGAGATAATGGTATTACTGGGCTATTTTTTGAAAGAGGTCTTATCTTTTAGAGAAGTATAGTGAAACATTTGCTAATAAACTAATATGATGCCTATTATTTGTTTAAAAAATAATATGGTTTAGTTGGCAGGAGGGAGAGGGTGGAGATGTAAGTAAAATAAAAGTGACTGTGAGTTGGCCATTATTGACGGCTGTATGAGAAATCACTGTGTTATTCTTTCCACTCTTTTTTTATGTTTAAAATTTTATATAATAAAAAGTAAAACAACCAAACAACAAAATCCCGTGGCTCCCATGACAGTGCACTCCCCCAGTTCTCTTCTACGTCTCCGACCATCTCCTTTGTCCGTCTTTTCAGTGCTCCCTCTTCTTGATCTGATACATAAAACGTGATGCTTCACTCTTCTCCCTCCACCTGCTCCCCTTGAGCAATTTCATTCAGCAATATATGACTACCTCCCAAATATCCACCTGCCAGTGGGTTCCAAACTGGTATCTCCGGCCCAGAGCTCTCACTCTCTGGGCTTTGGATTCACACATCCCGCTGTCTAATGATTTTATTCTCCTGGAACTCTCACACATTCTTCAAATGCAACATATCTAAAACAGATCACCATCTCCACCCCAAAGTTGCCCTTCGTCCTGTAATATCTGTCGTTATTCACGGCATCGCTCATAGTCATCCGAGGTAGGAACCTGGGAGTCAGTCTTTTTTCTATCTTACTCCTATATCATCAGGGAATGTTCATTTTATCTCCTGAGTATTTCCTGAATCTATTATCCACTTAATTTATTCAGTGAATGTTTTTGAGCACTTGCTACATGCCAGACTAGTCCAGGTGGTAGACGTACCGAATTAAATACGCTAGACAAAATCTCTCTTAAAGCTTAGACTCTAGGTCTAGATTTTTTTTTAATTGAAAAGCATTTATTATTTGCACATAAAGCTTTATGTTGAAAATAATAA
Source organism: Vicugna pacos (assembly GCF_048564905.1). NCBI lineage: Eukaryota > Metazoa > Chordata > Mammalia > Artiodactyla > Camelidae > Vicugna > Vicugna pacos. The sequence goes on from NC_132988.1 coordinate 18,432,857, forward strand.
CAGTAAAACTAGATTTTACTTTATTTCCTAAATTCCTGGATTCCTGATATGTCTTATTTCCCAAATTTCCAAAATGACTGATATTAGCCTCTTAAGTGGTCTCTAGCCTTGCCCCCTTCAAATACATCCTCCAAAATGCCAGTGGAGTTCTCCACATGCGGTGCCTGCAGCCGCAGCAGCGTCACTTGGAACTGGTTAGAAATGCAAATTCTCGGGCCTCACATCAAGCCTATGGGATGAGAAACACGGGGCATGGGGCCCAGCCATGTGTTTTAAAAGCCCTCCTGTGATGCTGGTGCCCATGTGCGCATGCCCGAGTCTGAGATCCACTGCTCTGAAAAACCATGGGAGAAATGCAAGTAAATGTAGGCCTGGCCATGTTGTTTCTCAGCTCACAGCCTTTCTGTAGAATCTCCCTGAAAACAGAGAAAAGCCCAGGCTCCTTAGGAAGGTACAGAGACCTCTCCATGGGCTGGCTTCCGCCTGCCTCACCTCACCTCACCTCAATCATCATCTTAATGCTCATTTATCATTTAAGGCCTCCTCCTGCACTGACTTCCTCTAGGAAGATTTCCCTCGTTGTTAACTCCACCCCAGTCCAAAGTTTCTGTGTCCTTCACCATTTGCATGTCCATTGTTGTATATACCACACATAAGTGGAGAAGTGCTTCAAGGGCTCTGGAGCCAGATTAGCCATGTGGACTTGGGCAAGAAACTCAGATTCTTTGCTTCTTCATCCATGAAATGGATTCATAAGTCCTCCAACATAAGATTGTGAGAATTGTGCTTAGTGCTGGCTGGCGCTTGGTAAGAGCTCACTGTTACCTATTTTATGAATCAGCTTTGTTTGAGCATCTCCTCCCCGGATTATGAGCTGCTACAAGGCAAGTGCCTGGGTGTTACTCAGCAATGTGTTCAAAACACCTAGGACAGCATCTGCCACCTAACAGGTACTCAATATGTATTTGTCTATGAAGTAATTTCCCAAGTGTTACTTTAAATTCAGATAGAAGACTCAATAGTTGGGCCCTAGGTCTCTGTTGTTAAATGGTCAATATATTGTTTATAGCAAAACACTTATAATAAACTAATACACAGAATCAAACCTGAAAAATATGACAAATACACGCTCTAATTTAGTTGACTTTATTCTATTTATGTTTCCTTAATGTCAATAATGGTAATTGTGTAAAACAGTCTCTCTGCTGGTTTATTCTTTTGGCAAAATTGCTTTTCACACATTTAAATGATCCTTTCACAACAAGGAAATGCAGGGAAATTGTAAAATGTTGTTGCCGCTAGGTTTTACCTCTACTTTTACAGTAGTGAGAACCGCAGCCCTGTATGAGTAAATTTTCTAAATGTGTTTGCTTTTCCACTCAAGATTTCTGGAGCCTGTAGCTCTTTCAGTCTCTCAAACTCATATGCTTTGAAATTCTCACTTTTGCAGACAGCCTTCCCCTCTTGTGTGAATTAGGTGTAAACTTTTCAGGCTAGAGAAACCCTATGCCTTTTCAAAATTCTACATTTTTTCAAAATGTATTCCCCATGTTACAGGCAGCAAGACACAAATGATTTACTAGATTATTCTCAATATTTGCATAAGGAAAAAATATGGTACAAACCCAGAAAACCTGCAAAAATAGTTTCCTAACAAGGTAACATTTTTTTAATATATGCATTTTTATTGAAGTATAGTCAGTTTAAACAATATTGTATCAATTTCTGGTGTACGGCACAGTGCTTCAGTCATACATGAGCATACATATATTCATTCTCACGTTCTGTGTCTTTTTTTTTCTTCTATGGAGGTACTGGGGTTTAAACCCAGGACCTCCGGCATGCTAAGCATGCTCTCTACCATTGAGTTATACACGCCCCCTCATTTTTTAAAATCAATGATAAAATATTCTTCTTTCCCAGAGAGTAGAGGCTACCCTGACCTTTTCAGTCACTCTGGGGGAAATCAAATCATTAACACACGTCCAGCCCCAGTCATCCTTGGATAAGTAACATCTTACCGTCGTCCCATTTCTTCTCACATAGTCTAGACATCATAACATGACTTAGACCTCAAGCCTCCCTGACAGTGTGGTTCCTAAAATTACAGAGAGAACGCCGAAAACATCTTTCCCCACCTACTCTATTACTTCCTGGACACACATTGCTCAACGCCGGCTAACCCACAAAGGGAGGAAAATATACAATCTGGAATAGGTCTTAAGGTGTTGTCTCCTTTGTCTGTCATCTTTAATGTGCTGTAATATCTGGCATCGGGCCCAGAAAATTGAGATTTACTTTCCCTTCTTTGAAGCTCTCTATTTCCTCTTGGTAGGGACACTTATCAGCAAGCAAATGTTCTTTGGCTCAATTTAGCTCAGAGGGACCTAGATGGAAGCCCTCCATCACACAAGCTTTCTCCCTGGTGTATTTGTATTAATGTGTTCCTTCCTCCCACGAATCCTCTCTGAGGAACTTCTCCCTCCCAACGAGTGTTTTCAATGGACAGAAATGAACCCTCATCAATCTTCAATCCTCCATAGTCGTGCTTGGATACTTTCATGTCCGTTAGCTCAGTAGATTCATTTGTTTGTTTAATAAATATTTACTGAGCTTCTATCTGGCCCTCTTATAGGTCAATAAGCAACGCGGTACTCTTGCTTTCACGGAACAGCCAACCTAGGGGATCCTGCAAACGTCCTGTGAGCTGGTCTCAAACAGACAGCATGCTGGGATGTAAGGAAGAAGCAGCAGAACCGACTAACGCTGTACAGCACAGGGAACTGTGCTCAATATCTTGTAGTAACCTACAAAGAAAAAGGATATGAAAAGGAACATATGTATGCTCATGTATGACTGAAGCAGTGTGCTGTACACCAGAAATGGACACAACACTGTAAACTGACTATACTTTAATAATAATAATAATAATACTATAAAAAGAACCAGACTCGTACATGCAGATTTCCTGTTCTCAAAGCTCTCATTACTCCCCTCCAAGGCTGTTTTTCTCAGTGATAGGTTAGATGCTTTGCTTCTTATATTCCCAGAAACATTGGGCTTAACTGCAGGTGTTACGGGAATACACTTTAGAAATTTTGAGAAAGACGGTGAGGGAAATGACTCACTTTGTAGAAATCCAGGTCAGTGGGGTATCTGGAATGATCCACGTTACTAGGTTGGAGGGCGAACACGATCACCTTACTTCTCTTTGTTCAGTTTATTGCTCGGGTGCCCACCAGCCCTCAGTGACAGGAAGTCTCTTTATTTCCCAAGGCTTCCCCCAACCGACCTACTTGGGTAGGAACACTAGGGACTCAGTTCAAAAAAAGACTGGTCCTGTTGCAAAAAGCCAGGAAGGGAGAGAAAACCAGGAAGAGTGAGCAGTCCACTGACGCCAGGGCTTGGGTCTCTGCCACGTGAGGTTACAGGGGGTTGTGCACGTTCTGATGGCAGGAAATTTGTTCACGGTGGTTACAATACTGCTATTGATTCAGCCCTTTTCTTCCCGTCACCTGGACAGTGTCCCCTTGAGCTCTGAGGATGCTCTTTTAGATCACACTCATACTCAGCCATTTCCCCCTAAGGCTTTGCACAGTGCCAAGTGGCCACGCTGGAGAAGAAAGCAGACCCAGCCTCCTGTTGTGCTGGAGTAAGTCTTCCCCGTGGGGGCGGGTTCACCCCCGGGTGCACCTTTGCCTGCACGGGACCACCTGGGCACAACCCAACAAGGGATCTCCCCATTACATGTAAAAAGGGGGAAAGCACATGTTGCTAAGCAACAAACACACCCATTTTACATACTTACACCCACACGCAAACTTTCACTGCCGAGGATGGCCTGTCTGTCTCACATTTTCATAACTTAGAGGGTCTTTTAAATCCTCCTGTACAATGAAGCAATATCTTTCCAGGAACTATTCTCAAATTCTTAGAGGCCCAAGGTTACCACATTTATGTTTGATAATAGATACAGATGTAACTTGATGAGTAAAAATAACCAATATTTATTGAGTGCTGACCATATGCCAGGCACTCAGCTAAATGTTTTACATGCAGCATCACAATTAATTCTCATGAGACTTTATGTGGCAGATACTACAGTTATCCCCATTTAAGGTTAAGTGACTTGCCCGAGACTATCCAACACGAAGAAGTGAAGCCAGGATTCATACCCGAGCATCCTGGCCCCAGAGCACACACTCCTAATGACTTCACTGTAAAGGGCTTTTTGTTCCAACAATGATTTCAGTTGAGTGGTCTACCCTTGATGCCTCCTTTTCACCATCACCCACCTTTTCTTAATTCCTAAAACCTGATGTCCCCTATAGCCCACTGACGCTGTTCTTGAAAGTGTCAAATTACTCTTTTCTTATCAGTTCCAATGGCATTATAATTTGTGCCATGATGTTTTCACTCTGTACACTGGGTTAGAACTTAGATGCTATTTTGCCTTCTGTCCTATATCTTTAAGCTCCAAGGACAGGGACTTTATATCCTCGGGTCCAGAACTAAATGCTGAGCATCACAGAATGCAGCCCCAACTATTTGTTTTTCCTCCTTGTGACAATATTTTGAAAGTCTTAAAATTTTTAAATTATAGAAGAAGTTATGCACATTTGAAATTCTAAAATAGAAATATATAGAGTAATAAGTGAGAGATATCTTATTTTCCTCATTATTTTTCAGGGATAGATTGTTTAAAATTGTGGCTTTGACACAGTTTGTTAAAAATTATGAATATTTTTAATTATAAAAGAAATGTAAACTCATGATTAAAGAAACTGAAAATTTTCCAATTATACAGAAGAATATGCAAAAATAAAGTCTCCCCAAGTCCTACTTGTCAGAGGAAACTGCTCTTGAAAGTTTACTACTGTAAAACTCCAGAAGTTTTCTATATCTACAAGCTTTTTGTGTTTTGTTTTTGTTTTTGGCAGGAATAGAATCAGGGCATGCACTGTGATCTCCTCCAGTCCAGGTTTCCCTAAGACTTTTGCTGCCTTTGACACTGTCACACGTCTTTTTTCCCCATTCTAGCCACTCATTTTCTAGGCACTATTCAATCTTTTTCCTCTTTTTCAGACTACCTCTTTCTGACTCCAGAGTATCTGGGATCTCTGCTCTTTCTCTGAATATCTTCATCCTCAGAGAGCTCCTCCATTCTCTGAGCAGGCTGCCATATTCTCTCACTCTGTTCTCTTGCTTCCTTTTAGACTTTCTCAGCCCACATCATTCCTCGGCCCCTTGAGATCTGCCTTGCATGCACCACTCCAATAAAATGACATGTGAAGTTTCCTGAGACATCTCTTAATCACAGAAATTCTCTTAGCATGGGCTTCTGGGGCCATTCACTCTTTTTTTTTTTTTTCTCCTAAGAAACACTCCCTTCGTGGCTTCTGAGACATTGCAAAATCCAAAAATCTAAGTTTTTCCTCTGCTTTTGTGACCTGAGCTGCCCCCACTCTATTGCTATCCCTCTGGGTCTTCTGTTCCCAATCTCTCTCTCCCTCTTTCTCTCTCTCTCTCTCTCCCCCAGTGCCTCCTTGGGGAATGTCTTCACAGTCTCAGATACCACTCAACTCCACATGTCCAACCTGGACTAATCTCTCTCAAACTCCAATTCCACATCCCCAACTATCTGCTTGTCTGATTCACGATTTTACCTCAAGGTTAACATATCAAAGCTTAAACTCACACCACCTAAAAACACATCTTCCTCCCCATGTCCTTATTTCTGTTAATGGTACCACCACTCTCTCGGTCAACAAGGGCCACGCTATTCATCTTCCTCCCCAGTGCCCCTTGAGTCCCTCCAGCTGTCTCTCGCATGGATTCTACTGCTGGACCTTTTTGCCTATTTCTTCCACCTACTCCCAGCATCTCACTGCTGCTCAACTGCATCTTTACAGCCTCCAGTTTGTTTTATCTTCATCTCTCCACTTTATGGTCCTTCTACCCACAAATATATCAAGTAAGTTCCCAAAATCCTCACTCCCACCTTACACCTCCCTGTTCAAAACTCTTCAGTGATAAGCCACTGCCTGTGACTGAAAGACAAGTCCTTCCACACAGTTTCAGAAATCTTCTGTAACAGCCATTCTCCAACTTCTCTTTCAGGATCCCTTTTCACACTTAAAAATTCTTCAGAACCCCAAAGAGCTTTCATTTATAAGGGCAACATCTACCACTATTTACTGTATTGGAAGTCAGTTTAAAAAAATTTTTTTGTTTTGTTCATTTTTGGGGGGGTAATTAGATTTATTTATTTTATTTTTTAATTTTTTTTTCTAATGGAGGTACTGGGGATTGAACCCAGGACCTCGTGCATGCTAAGCACACACTCTACCACTGAGCACACACTCTATTCCCGCCCCTTGTGTTGGAAGGCAAGACTGAAGGAACTTTAAAAACATTTACTTACATATTTAAAAATAATAACAAACTCATTGCACGTTAACATAAATACCACACTTTATGAATAAAAAAATTAGTGAAGAGATTGGCATTGTTTCACATTTTTATAAATCTCTCGAGTGTCTGACTTAATAGAAGACGGCTGCATTCTCCTAGCTGCTTCTGCATTCAATCTGTTATGATATCCCAGGTCATATAGCCTCTGAAAAACTCCACTGTATACTTGGACAGGAGGAGGGTGAAAAGAGAAATAACATCTCAGTGTGAATGGTGAAGAGCTTTGATCTCACAGATGCTTTAAAAGTGTCCAGGTCCCCAGACCACGCCTTGAGAATCACACTATGTCTTCTCTCTCATGTCTCCTCAGTCAGCCTGACACTCCAGTTACACTATTCTTTACCCCCAAACATATTTATGTTTTCATGGCTCTTCTCTTAAAGAAATATTTTGGGCAAACAATTTTGTTCATTTATTAGAAGTACCTTGTGGTTTGCTGGGGGTACAGGCACTTAGTGAAAAAAAAATGAGATTTCTTTTTTTCCCTCTGATTTACTAGAAAGTACTCAAGGCTGAGAATCAAGGAACTTAAATGCTAGTGACAATTCTGTAACTAAGTTTATGTCACCTCAGACAAGTCAATTAACTTGGTTAATTTCTTGGTTCTCAGCTTGTGTGTGTGTAAAGAGAGGAAATAGATAAGATGATCTCTGGAAGTTGTTCCAAGTCTGAAATCATCTGTGATTTGGAATTAAATCACCTGCAGCCTGTTCTGAAGAAACAGGAAACAGCTGCCACTTCCAATCTTCTGTGTACACCCATCCTCAGTTAACTACAAACCGCTGACTTTTTACAAATGCATTAAAAAATCAGGTTCTCTATGTTTGCAGTTTTCAATGACCATCTTGAGGTGCTTCAAGAAAGAACCACTGGTTATTTAGAGAAATTAAAAAAAAAAAAAAGGAAGAAACACTGAAAATTTTGCTGGATTTCTTTTTTTCTTTTAAACTGAGATGTAAGTGCCACACAACTTTATGCTGCTTTCTGATTTTTTTGTTCCCTTTAGGAGGATCTGGATTCTCCTAGTCGTCTTTATCTCTTTTGCTGTCTTTTTCATTACTTACATTTTCTTGGCTCTTATGATTCTTTTCTTTCTCGTGATTTTGATTACCAAAGGGTTTAGTTTTGCTATGATACTTAGAAAAGAATGATAAAATAATTATTTTGGGTTTTCTCTGAGGTACTTTGCATCATATTCCCATTTTGGTGTGATCAATAATTCTGAAAAGTGTAAATAATCAGAAATTTAGGCACATGTAAGAGCATTTTAAATGTATTTTAAAATTGCTACCATACTATGTTGGGCTATGATTGCATAAGCCAATTACTCTTGCAATATATACATTGACTAGTATGAATCCGAGAAGGTGTTTCATCGCTGGGATACTGGCATCTTCGGGCTATTTTACGAGGGTGGTGGCAATTTTCTTCTGTAACTTCTAGATCTGCAACAGGACCAGATGTGTCAGGAAGACTAAGGTGGGATGCAGACATAAACAGCTTCACAGTCATATTTGCTGCTTGTGGCATTGCTTACAAAGACAGGAATTCTGATCAAATTTATTTCATTGTGCGTAGTTTAGGTCCAAAGAAAAACAGATACCAGGTCAACGTGAAAGAGGTTTACTTGGAGGGGAGCAGGAGAAGGAAGGAAGAGCCTTAGGTTGTGCTGTGGGTCTGGGAGAAAGGAGGGAGGGAAGGATGCTAAGAAAGATTGCCAGACTCCAGCGTAGGACCAGGGAGGTTCAGCCAGGCTGACGGGGAGCCCTTAACCCGAGTGACCCATTGGAAGAGTCCCATATCTCACTAGAATTGGCCCATCTTAGCCCACTGTGCTTGGTCGCTGGCTGTGAATGGTCTGCATTCCCATGCTCATGGACTCTGAAGTGCTGCCTCAGCCCAGACACAGTGCTGAGTTCAGAGGGGCGGGAGCTGGGGTGTCCGTCAGTGATGTTCCCTGCAGCAAAATTCTCAGGCTGCCACAGTCACCCCTTGTGCTGCACAGATCTAGGTCTCCGTGAAGGTTCAAAAAGGAACACCTCCCCATTTCCATGAGCCTTTCCTTCTGGGGCCAACGTAGAAGCGATAGGTTAGTGAGCTGAACTGCAGCCTCCATCCCTGCATCTATGGGACTCAGGACCACAGCAGGGCTCGTCCTCAACCTTCTCTACCACCCGCTCCCATTTCCCCTCACTCTCCACTGTCACCGCAGCAGATGCTTGTGGCTCTCCTGATGGTGTCTGAGCTGGCGACCATACCTTTCCTAGTCTAGGTTTGCTGCACATATCTGATCACAGTTACAAAAGGTTTATTTAACGCCAGGAGGCACCAAGTGGATCACCTGGATTCCAGTTGTGTCCCTTCATGTCCTTGTATGAGAGCAGCCTTCCTCTTCCGCTGATCAGGGTCAGCTTCTGGCCAGTGCCTAGCCACAAGGTGCAGTGAGGGTAGTTGTACCCTCTTTGCTGCCAAAGAACTGAACATCTCTGAACTGCCCTTGCGGTTAGTCAGAGTGTCTTCCTACTTCCTCAGTCTGTACTTTTTTCCTGGGTGTGTTGGTCTCGGCTCGGGGAGAGCCGCAGCTGGATTCTACCCTATGTCCCCCTCCCCACGGCCTTCTCTTCTTTCACAAGACGCTCTCATCCAGGGCTCCAATAATTGCTCTAGACTTTAGAGAACTGTTGTTCCAACTTTTCTGAGCAGAAGACTTAATGCTTGTTAAATACAGATCCACGGAATTCCAACATATTCTCCGGAAACTCTCCGGGGGAGAAAAGGAGAAATTGCGTTATGTTGTGGTTCTTGATCTTTAGAAACAGAAGTGCCAGGTCCTGCTCTTAGGCTATTTCTCCTCTCTTTCTCCGACCCCATTCCCTTCCCTCTCCTGTCCTGACAAGCATCCCTCTTAATGTCTGGGGTGTGTTACCCTTTTCTATTGTGTGTATTTTTGCATTACAGGTATCGTTGTCTTGCATGCACACATTTTAACATTTATATAATGTCATTGTGCTATACACGCCTCTGCTTCTCCTTTTCCATGAAGTACTATGTGGTTCAGGTCCACTCACGTGGCTATGTGTACCTTTAAGTCATCGCTTCTCACCACTGCTCAGTATTCCTTGGTGTGTGCGCCCACGACCCTCCACCTCCCCGCTAGCACAAACACTGCAGCAACAAACAACCCGACCTTCTTTCTAGGAGCCTGAATTATCTTTCTGATTGGGTGAGCTTATTATTTATTTAGTGATGGTTGTGTGGGGTAAACAAGTATAAAGAAAGAGGGGCAAATTTCATGCTTTCCAACTAGCTGTTGACTAGCAGACCTGAAGGAGGCCAGGAACCCAATTATTTTCTAACCAAGGAAGATAACACTACAAAAAATATTTATTTTTATTTTTTAAAAATTAAAAAATAAATTTGAGGGGGGAGAGGTAATTAGGTTTGTTTGTTTATTTATTTACTTATTTATTTAATGGCGGTCCTGGGGATTTGAACCCAGGACCTCGTACATGCTAAGCACACACTCTACCACTAACCAATACCCTCCCCCGATTTTCAAGACACAAACTTCAGTAAGATTGGTAATCCCAACAAGTTCTGGATAATTTATAACAAGGCTTGCAAGAAGGCTGAAGGTTCTTAGCACTAAGCTTTTATTAATTTGGAAGCAATTATGGGAACACCCTCATTACACCCTTGAGAAAACCCTGACTCAAAAGAAAATTGGGTAAACAACAGTGATTTCCCTTAAAGCGCTCCTGAAGACCGTCCAGCCTGGCTCTCAGTCAGGTCCCGTCTGCAGTCATCCAGTGCACTTAAGCAGAAGTCAGTTGCCCTGCACTGGAGTGCAGGTATTTTTAAAAGCCGAGCACCGCAGAGGCTCCCCCGTCAATGCTGGCTGGTCTCAGTTTGTTGCCTGCAGCTACACTGCAGAACCTCTGATGTATTGCCAGAGGGGTCACTGGAGGATTGTGTCTTTGCTCAAAGATACTCCAGCCCTCTTGTCTTTGCCCATAAGTCATGGTGTTGAAATGCACGTATTGGCAAAAACTATGCCAGCTGCCCAGGGCTTCTTATGACAAGCCCTTCAGATCTTCTGCCATCGTATCTAACAATTGGAAAAAGCAGAGGTATCTATAGCTCTTGAAATAATAACATAGCATCAAGACGGGAATGGAAGGAAATCCAAGGGGTTAACAAGAAGTTATAGTAACAACTTGGGGCAGCTGAGTCCCACAGCTCTAAGAGCATCCCTTGTTTCCCTGGCTCAAAGAATTAGGACTGCTTATGATTTAAAAACGCAAGGGTAAAGAATAAAGAACTGCAGGTTCCTCATGTGGATCATACCGCTGAGAGCAAATGGTATCCAAATTCCAGCCTCCTCTCTGCTCAGCCCAGGGCTATAGAAGAAAGGACACATTTTTCTATTTAGTCTGACCAGAGAGGCACCTTTTTTCTAATTGGTCAGTGAAAAGGGGACACATTTCTGTAAAGCCCTCCTCTGGAGGGATTTGGAGGAGATTTCCATCTCCTCTGTTAAGAGGCACTTTCTGCTCTAGAAGCAGCCCCGGGGGCTGGGACACAGTGCCATTCATATTTTAACCCTTAGTGGAAGGTGCAATGAATGACATGGTGATGAACGACAAAATACAGGTTTGTTGAACTGAATGTTTGTCAGACGGGGTCGTGTGGCTTTAACATCCTGGCCTCTGCCTCCAAGAGCATGTTTGTAATAAAGCTGATAAATCCATTTTACATGCCTCCCCAACTAGATGGGGAGTTTCCTTTTTAAGAGTGAGAATCACCTTAAAAAACTAGAGTTACCAAATGATCCAGCAATCCCACTTCTGGATCCAGAGGAAACTCTAATTCAAAAAGACACCTGCACCCCAATGTTCATAGCAGCACTATTTACAACAGTCAAAACATGGAAACAATGTAAATGTCCATCGACAGATGACTGGATAAAGAAGCTGTGGTATATACATATAATGGAATACTCCTCAGCCAGAAAAAAGAATAAAATAATGCCACTTGCAGCAACATAGATGGACCAGGAAATCGTCATTCTAAGTGAAGTAAGCCAGAAAGAGAAAGACAAATACCATGTGATATTGCTTATACGTGGAGTCTAAAAAAAAAAAAAAAAGAGAGAGAGACAAATGAACTTATTTACAAAACAGAAACAGACTCACAGATGTAGAAAACAAAAAAACAAACATGTGGGATGGAGGGATAATTGGGAGTTCAGGATTTCAGATACTACTATATGAAAAGTAAATAAACAACAAGGTCCTACTGTATGGCACAGGGAACTATATTCAATACCTTATAATAGCTATAATGAAAAAGAATATGAAAAGGAATATATATATATATGTATATATATAACTGAATCACTATGCTGTACACTAGAAATTAACACAACATTGTAAACCAACTATACTTCAGTAAAAAAAGAAAAACTTTTTTTTAAAGCGAGAATCATGTCCATTTCCTTTGTGATCCCCAAAGTAGCATGGATAGTATTAAGGCCCATAGTTGATATCCAATAAACACTGTCTCCTCCAGATGAAATGGGGAGTTTGTTTTAAAACCTGTACAATAAGGCCTGTGCTGTTTGAGAAGGGCTAGAGCTGATTTGCTGAGACTCTGTCTTTTAATGTAACTTTTGACACAGAACTTTGGAATCCCTGAAGGCAAATTTTAATTTATACAAGGGTTCCAAAGAGACTACCCTGAAGGTATACAGGTGTTTCTTAACACCGGTGAGTCAGGCCTGGCAATGGGAACAAGATCGGTTCTTAAAGAGACAGCATTTCCCAATACAGGCAAAGAGATAGATTCATTCCTCTTCTGATTAATTGGTTTTAAAGACCAGTGACTTTAATAGACACTACAACATAAATCTCCAAAGTGTGAGGGGGTTCTCTATAGAAGACATTTACCGATATATTTTAAAATAGAAATTTCTTCAGAATCTGTGGGTCATTCTTTTTAATGTGCTCAATGTGGCAGCATTTTAAAATGAACATGATTAAGCAAAATTAGGGTCCTTCCTTAGAATTGTTCCATATCGAGCTGGAAGAGAAGGCGTCCTGTCCTCTCTCTAGAGTCACATCACTGAAAAGAGGATATTAAATACATTAATATTTAATGTTAAGCACACTAAATACATGAGTGTGAGTGACTAACTGAGGAAATTATATTTGGGGTAAAAGTAAGATGGTAATGCTAATCCTGCTTTTTTTTTTTTTTTTTGTACTTTTGAAATGCAGTTTCAAAGGAGGAGTGCCCAAACTTCATCCAGTGATGGTGGGATCATTTGAAATAAGTGTGTGGTCTTTCATGGTGCCCATTTTAAAGCGGAAAACACTAATTTTAATAAGATCTGATGCTTACTTGAAAAATAGCCAGCTCATTCCAACACGGTCATAGCTCATTTAGCCTTAATCCTGGCAAACTACTTTGCTTCTTCTCAGGTAGCTTTGCCTGTATAAGTAAGTCTTATATTCAGCTGGTTAGTTGTCTTTGCATCCTAATTTGAAATACTGATTTAAAAATCTGTTACACAAGTACTGTCTCTGCTTGTTTGGACATCATCGATTTTCACCAATGCATGTCTTTAACATTGAAAGTGAAGAAATAACTGTTTGTTACATAGTTATTCCAACTAATGTTACTGTAGAATCTAGGTTTATAGCAATAATAGCAAAACACAGATTTACTGCTATTAAGAGAAGAAAGAGGCTACGTGTCAAGATGCCTGGTTTTCGTTCCAGTGGGAGCTGCTGTGTGACTGTGGACAGATGTTAATTCCTTCTGAACTATCCTTCTCTCATTTAAAAAAGTTAAGTGATATATCATATTTCTTACGGATGGCAGCACCTCGGTGTTTTTTTTGATAGATTCCTAGTTTAAATAGCTTTTGTTGTTGTTGTTTTAAACTCAATTTTCACTGCAGCTGTGGGAAAGTAATTAAATGTTTTGATGGTAAGGGATTTTCCCATTACCCAGTATTTGAAATAATGGGGGAAAGTACTATCCTGGCACTAACCAAGTAAGTATTGTCAAAAAAGATGTCATTGAAAAAACAAAACAAAACAAAACAAAAAAGAATGTCATTGAATGATTTGCACAGATAACTTCAACATGCATAAAAATATTTATCCTGCTAGGAAAGAAGATATATAAATATAATATATAACAAATATAAGCATATATATAATATACACCTTAAATATAATATATAACAAATAAAAAGTTTCCTATATAAAACTGAATCATACATATTACAGACAACTGTAATAAATTGAATACAGAAATCATTCTGTTCATTCTGAAAGTGGGAGAGAGGCATAAACCGGCAGGTCAGGGTTTGCAGATACCAACTACTATATATAAAAATAGATAAAACAGCGAAGTCCTACTGTATCGCACAGGGAACTCTATTCAATACCTTGTAATAGCCTATACCAAAAAAGAATATGAAAAGGAATATATATATATAATCTGAATCACCAGGCTGTACACCAGAAATTAACACATTGTAAATTGACTATACTTCAATTTAAAAAAAAAAATCATTCTGTTCATTTATGCCTGTAACCTGGAGAATATCGTGGGACCAAGCTTTCAAAAGTGAAAGACCAGTTGGGGAACTTCCCAAGTCTATTCATGTTTTTTAAGATTTCTTGAAAGTTTTTTGGGGGGAGGTAATTAGGCTTATTTATTTATTTTCTTAAATGGAGGTATTGAGGATCGAACCCAGGCCCCTGTGCATGCTAAGCATGTGCTCTGCCACTGAGCTACAACCTCCCACCAGCACGTTAGTGTTAATCATTTAAGATCCACATAGCTACCTAGCTGTATTGTTTATTCCTAAAGCACACAATGCAAAGTGTGGTCTAGTTCCTGATGAACATTGCTATTGGAATTCTTTGTAATAAACTATTTTCCAAATGCGCCGATAGGATTCATTTTATTTTTGCCAGTTGAGTAGTTTGGAACCAAACAAGATAACCATCAATAAGCAATGCCTATGTTTGATATCTTTGGAAGGCAGCCATACCACACACCCACACACACACCCACACACACACCCACACACACACAAGGAAAAATAATTAACTGAACATCTGTTATTTTCCTTCAAATTTGGGCTTGGCTAAAGGGACACAAAGTACATAGCAATGAGCAGCTGTTGACAAGTAAAGTTTCGCAAACATTTTAAGACTGTGGCAAATGTTTACTACCTCTTCCTCTGTCAAATTTAATGGTGAAATACACAACCACAAAATGCATAAGGAAGCATACAATTATGGAATATAATCTTAATGAAGATGGGCCAAATTTGTATATGCCCATGAAAATTCATGCTATCAGAGTCAAGTTTTGCCTTTAGGTAAGAATTCATCTCTGGGAATTTATTCTGATACTAGGAACCTGGTCTTCTAAGATATTGCATCTAGCCTTTCATAGATCACTGCAGTTGGGCCCCTGACCAATGCATTTTGGCTATAATCTTCAACATCTAAGGTTGCGCTTTGTCATTCGATTTTCTGGATGCTCAGTTGAAAATGTAGGAATCAGCAGGTGTGTAGACTCTGAGATAATGGCAAAACAATCAGAGTACTTCTTGGCATCTTTGAGTATAAACAAAAGTCTATTTGCTTATTTCTACAAATTTTTTCTACAAATTTTCACAGCACTTACCATGTGCCCAGCGTGGTCTCTGTGGACGCAACTATGCACAAGGCACATTCCTTTCCCCCAAAGAAGTTACCAGATAGCAAATAATAAGCAAGATCTTTAATCTCAAATAACCAAATAATAGAGCTTTGTGAAAAGGGGGACGATTTTTAAAGCTTCCTTTTCACTCATCACTTTGGGGGTATGCTTGGAGGTGTTCAGCACATATTAGATACTAACCAGCTGGGAAACTCTGTTTGTGGGATTTCAGTAGGGAAACTATGCTAAACATTTGCAAATGAAGATCTGAATGCCTAGGAGTTAACAGTGAGACTTTGTCCAGTAGCACAGACATATTTCTGAGGCACACGGAAGTACAAACGTAAGAAAAACCATCAACCATATGGAAACTCAGTGGCTGTGGTCGTGTATAAAATGAGAAGAAAAATGTTTTACTGTATTTAAGGAAAAAATTTAGAGCACTCAGAACATAATCAATTTCTGTTTTCTAATCATTTAATCATAGCTTTTGCCCAATTCTAGCAAATACCAGTTTTCACTGCATTGGAATGAACTCAGTGATAAATTTTCATATTTTCCTGGTTGGTTAATTATTGCCCATACCCTGAGGACAGAAAGCAAATAACTCTCTGCAATAGTTGTCCCAACAACATAAAAGACTTCAGCTTCTAAACACAATAGAATGCCAAGGACCAGATTTACTTCCCCACCTTAAATAAATATAAAACTGGAAAAAATACATTTATAAAAATCTAATTACACAGATGATAGAATTAGTAGAAAAGGACATCAAACCATCTATGAAAACACTACATATATTCAAGAAGGTAGAGGAAATTACAAACATAAGAAGAGAAATGGAAGATATTAAAAAAAAAAAGGCCCAAATGGAACTTTCAGAGATGAAATATACAATATCTGAGGCAAAAAATTCATGGACAGAATGAACAGCAGATTAGATACTTCAGAAGAAAAGAAGATAGTGCACTTGGAGACCTAGAAATAGAAGCTATTCAAATGAAACAAAGAGAGAACAAAGCCTGGAGTGAAGTGGACAGGCAGCAGAGATGCAGAACAAGTTGAAGCAGCCCTACCATGTTTGTCACTGAAGTCCCAGAAGAGGCAGGCTGGGGAGGGAAACAGAAAACTTATTTGAAAAACTAATGGCCACAATTTCCTAAATTTGATAAAAAGGATAAACGGACAAATCGGAGAAGCCTGACAAACTCTAAGCAGAAAACAGGAAGGAAACGGCATTAAGGCAGAACATGACTAAATTGCTAGGAACTACTAACAGAAAGGAAACAGAAATATTACATATAGGAGAATAAGGATACGTTAGATCAGCTCTAACTGGTTAGCTAATACCACAGAAATTCAGAAATGTATTTTCTCCCAGTTCTGGAATTTGAGATCACATGCCAGCACGGTTGAGTTCTGGTGAGTGAGAGATCTCTTCTTGACTAGCAGATGACAGCTTTCCGGCTGTGTGTTCACGTGCATGCAGAGAGGAAGGGAGAGAGAAAGAGAAATCTCCCTCTTCTTACAATGCCACCAATCCTATGGGGTAAGGACTCCACCCTTGTGACCTCATTTAACCTTAATTTAACCTAAAAGCCTTATCTCCAAATACAGTCACATTTGGCTTCCACGTATGAATTTGGAGGGTGGGGAACCACACAATTCAGTCCATAGCAAAAATAAGAATAACAGTAGTCTTCCCCTTAAAAAAAAATGTAAGTCGGAACACAATGGATTGACATCTTTAAAGTACTCAAAGGAGGAAAATTAGAAGCTCAGCAAAACGATCTCTCAAGAGATTTTTCAAATAAATAAAACCTGAGGGAATTTATTACTAGCACATTGCCACTACAAGAAATAAAAAAGGAGGTCCTTTAGGCAGAAGGAAAATATTATTTCAGGTGGAAATGTGGATCTTACAAAGGAGTGAAGAGCATCAGATATGGCAAATATGTGAAGAAACGTATTAGATTTCTTTGTTAATTTTAAGTCTCTTGAAAAGGTAACTGATTAGTAAAAGTAATCACGTATTGTGGGATTTATACCATAGGTAACAGTGAAATGCTTGATAGCAATAGCACAAGGGTGGAGGTGTGGAAAGGACATACACTGCTCTAAGGTTCTTATACCATATGTTAAAGTCACATGTTTGAAAGTAAACTGTAATAAGTGGAAGATGTACACTATAAATCCCAGAGGAATCACTAAAAACAAAAACCAAAAAACATCCACCAAAGCCCAGGAAAAAACCAAACCAAAAAACAAAAGCTCATAATAGAGATAAAATGAAATCATAAAAAAACACAATCCAAAAGAAGGAAGGAGAAGAAGAAAAAAAGGTAACAAAGAGTGAATAGGAAAAAAAGCAAAACAAATAGGAACCTGGTTACTGTAGATTGGATGTTTGTGTCCTCCCAAATCCCATATGGTGAAAACTAGTCCCCAGTATGATAATATGTGGAGGTGGAAACTTTGGGAGGTGATCAGTTAGATTTCGAAGGTGGAGCCCTTGTAAGTGTGATTAGTGCCCTTATAAAAGAGGCCCCGGAGAGCCTCCTTCCCCTCTTCCACCATGTGAGGACATAGTGAAAATATGGTGGTCTACGAACTAGGAAGTGGGTCCTCACCAGATACTGTGATCTTGGACTCTCCAGCCTCCAGAACTGTGAGAAATATGCTCCTATGGCTTGTAAGCTACCTATTATAGTATTCTGTTATAACAGTTTGAACTAAGACAACAATAGATTTAAAACCAAACATTTTGATAATTACATTAAGTGTAACAAGGCTAAACACCCAATTTAAAAGTCAGAGATTGTCAGATTGGATGAAGAGCAAGACCCAACTGTATGACGTCCACCAGAAACCCACTTGACTTATAAAGACATGTAAATGAAAGTACATGGATAGAAAAATATATACTATGCTAAAATACGTTTTATAAAAGCTGAGTGGCAGCCTACTGATCAAACTGTGATGACAACGATCAGCAGTATCGTGATGATGGTGTCTTTATTTTTGAAAGCATATTATAAAAACACCGAAGGGACTGTAAAAGGCTGTTTCAAATTAGCATAGAACAGCCTTGCCTTAGTTATCCAGTAGTTTACGTTCCTGTTATGTTAGCCTAATATGGTAAATAATAAGTGTTACGATTCAGCTCTAGAAAGCTACCCCTGGTCAAGTTGGCACTAGCAAGAATTGTTTCAGGAAATCTCCTTGTGGTGCTCTCCTGGTGATTCCCCAGGAATCAGCACATTGTATCCAGACAAAGAAACAGAATATTCCATTTCAAGTTTCTTTCCAAAGAAGCAGATGACCACAAATTAAGGAAAGTGTCTTGTAGTTACAAGGTCAATCCTCTGTTATGGACATTTCAAATGAGTAAAGGCTTATCATGAAGTCTTCCTGGAATTCTCACTTCCAAATGGAGGTAGGTTACATGGGCCCTTCCGGGAATAGAACCAAAACTGTTAGAAATGCATAAATACCAGAGAACGGTCATGGTTGAATCACCCAGGGAGGCATTTTATAGAAGTTCCTTTGGAAGTAAACACTACTTTCCTTTGACTTTTTACGTCATTACTATAACATATAAAACAAAGTAGGTAACAGTAAGTGTCATGTCTGTAGAGATGTGATAAAGATCAGTTATTTTTAGAAAATTGAAAAAAGGCCCAAGCCAAAAAAGGGAGAGTGAGAATATCAAAACAACCATTTTTGAGATCTCACTATTTTTCAGGTTTGCAAAGCACTTTACCTTCATTCATCACCTTATGGAACCCTTAGAGTAATCCTTAGAAGGAAGTATTATTTCCATTTTACAGATGAGCAAAGTGAGACTCAGAGAGATGCAGTGTCTTATCTAAGATTGCACACCTAGTAACTGGTGAAGTCTGAATTCAGATCCTGAATTCAAAGACCCGCCCCCCAAAATTTAACCACCCCGAAACACTGCCTCTGGAGTGCTGCCTACTAATGCCTTTCCCAAAAATGTGGAGCTTCAGCTCACTTG
Organism: Vicugna pacos; assembly: GCF_048564905.1. Taxonomy (NCBI): domain Eukaryota; kingdom Metazoa; phylum Chordata; class Mammalia; order Artiodactyla; family Camelidae; genus Vicugna; species Vicugna pacos. Next base: position 18,452,079 of record NC_132988.1, read on the forward strand.
AAGATCCAACTTCACTTCCCCCTAGTCATTTGCATTTAAAATACATGGCTCCATTTATTAGCCCATAAATATACCATAAGTCTTAAGTAGATCAGTGGTATGCTGATTTTGAAATATTTCTAAAATCATGTTTTACACACTTCATTCTTATGCCTTTGTGATTTTTTTTCTTATCAAGTTTATGTCTTCCTCTAAGTTAACTGTTTCTTTTTACTTTAGCTTCTTCCTAATATTCACAAAGTCATCAGTTTGACATGCTATTTGTATTTTTCTAATGGATATTAAACATCTGTAATTATAAAAATACAGCTCTTCCCCAGAGATCCCCAGAGATGATAAAGAACACCTCCCTGCTCCCTTAAAGTTGATTTTTTAAAAAATTAATTAATTTATTGGGGGGATAATTATGTTTATTTTATTTATTTCTTGATGGAGGTACTGGGGTTTGAACCCAGGATGTCGTGCAGGCTAACCAGGCACTCTGCCGCCGAGCTATATCCTCCCCATAAAGTTGAGTTTTCATTTCAACCTCACCCAACCAGTGGGACATTTCCCCAGTTTTCAGAATCTGAAAACTTCTGCCCTCACATGGTGGAGTTTACCATCAAATGATCCAGAATACCAGGTCCTGAGACTGTCCCCTTACCCACCCTCATTTAGGGTTCACACACTTGTCCCTTGTCCCTGCTGTCTCTCCCCAGACCCAAGAAGGGTCTCTACTCAGGACCACTATAGCTCCTTTCTCATCTTCAAAATCTTTCCCATTGAGTCAGTTCTCTAGGGCACATCACAATTTGCTTGTCTTATCCATGCCAAGTGTTAATAAATTAATGCAACACTCCTCGCAGGTAAAATACTGGCATGCTAATTGAACTTTCTGGGGGCCACCTTATGGCTCCGAAGGTGGAACTCCAGGTATTTTGACAGCCTGTGGTGAGACAGTCCTTCAGACCATCACATCAGATACGTGGCCCGTATAGTCCGATCCTATCTCCTCCAGGTATTCTGAGGCCCTTGATAACATGACTAAGCATGGAATTTCACCCCTGTGATATCCCGGAGGGGCTGGTTTGGATCTCTTTCGATTGCAAAAGCTCTCATTTTTAAACAATGCTCTATCCTGTCCACAAAGCCAGAAGTTACCATGCTATTTGAGAAAATTTATCATCACTGCTTTAAAATATGCTTAATAATAATAAAGACATTCCCCAGTATTACATCATTGTCAATAAGTAAAAATGTATGTATATATAATAATTATGTATCAATTTGACAAAGTTAACTTCGCCTAATTTCGTTTCAGTGATCAAAGTACAAAGTTTTCACTCCTGGGGATTCCGTAGACCCAAGTTTTATGCTTGAAGATTGGAAGAGGAACAGAATGACTTCCCCTATTAACCTCAAAGAGGAAACTGGGACCTGCCTTAGAACAGCCATGTGAAGTCTGAGACAATTTTACATTTATTCCCAGAAAAAGCAATGAAAATATGAAATACCAAATGCAGTTGGGGAAACACGATGCAGCACTATTTGTGTCCTCAATCTTTAAATCTGCCTTTCTGTGCGTATGTGCGGTTCAGCAGCTGCCCCCACGCCCAGCGCAGGAACTGCGGGTATGTTCGCTCCCTCTTCTTCCTGCAGGGCGCATCTCCGAGTCTGCATGGTTTTCACTTTTGCACGTTGCTGCTCAAAGAACAACCACAGGGGGTTAGAGAGGGCTGACCAAAAGGAGTTGGAACTGGCTCCAGACATTCGACTATGTCTTGGCATCTGGGAAAGGACGAAGCTTTTTATTAGTAAGGATAGTAATGTTCTCGCTGTTCCCTGAACACACGCTGTCTTGAGCAGCTGTGTGTCCTGGGAGCCCTCTTCTTACCGGGGGAACTGTCTCAATGCGTCTTAACATCTTTTTCATCAAAGAACTCAGAAATACTCGATCAGATTTTTCCTTTCTGGCTAAAAACGGACATGTTGAGAATTGTATAACTTGCTCCAGCATTCTTTCACTAAATATGAAAGTGTCCCATTCCTCTTAAGTGTAGAGTTGATTCTCTTTCTTTAAGTACCAACGTGGGGAAAATGTTGGTTAAAATTTATGTCTTTCTTCCTAGAGTCCTCTGTCTGAAAAGTCCACATTTGTGACTTAAATATGAAGTGCTGGCATTATTTCAAGCAAATGGGAATTTGTAAGTCTGGCCACCTTCTTCACAAATATAATTTAAAATAATGCTATATATATACTTTTCCCCCAAGGCAATCCTCCCCACATTTTACCATTTGAAAAAAGACAATTTTGCAACATATTGGGATTAATCAGGAATAATCATTACCCAAATTCTTACAGCTCTAAGACGGGCAAAACAGCAGCTGGTGTCTTTCTATTGATTTACACCACGAGGTGCGATATAAGCACTATTTCCCACCAACATGCGCTGTTGTGTCAGAGATCTTCCAAGATGTTCCCCAGGCAGTGAGTCAATGCTCCATCATTATCTTCTGTGTTTAAATGTGAAGGTATTGGTATTTTCTGAGCTCATATTCTATGCCTGACACTGTATTGGGCAGAGGAGAGTAAGACAGTTCATGCTCTCAAAAAGGTTTCACTGCCCCCCCAAGACAGAGAAGCCAAGCATCTGCCAAGCCAATTTGTTAAATGACAAGTTCCACAATGCCCCTCGCAGGGTGGTTGGGAGGAATGGCAGGACAGCGACAGGTAGAAGAGAGAGGCAGGCATCCCCTTCTCCTCTGAGGAAGGTCTGAGAACCTCTGCTACATCTGAGCAGGCTTGAGTCAAGACAGCACGGGCAGGTCAGCCGCACACAAGCCATCTCTGTTCTTCAGTTTCTTTTTGCTGCAAGCACTGCCTAGAACTGAATGAAGCAAGAGGCGTGTGTTATTCAGGCTCTCACCTATGCCCGAACACACTCAGCATCACTGTTGCAAGGCACATTAGACCACCTGTTTGGTTTTCACCTGTTGTCTCTTAACTGCAGGCTTCCCTTCTCATCTATTTCCCAGAGTCCCTGGAGGGAGGAGGGGTTGGTACTTGTTTCTTTGCTCTCCCCACAATTCCTTAGGGGGTTCTCAATGCAGCTGGGGCTGGAGATAGCTTTTCTTCAGTTGGCTCTCAAAGGAGTATCTGTACCTTGCCTTGGAACCGTGTTTCAAAAAAGATGTCACTCAGGAGGGATTTTTGTTAAAAAAAAATAAAGATTTCTGGACACACCCAAATTTGCTGATCCAGAATCTCTAGAAATGGGGCTTGGAATGAACAGGTTTACCATCTTTTAAGGTCATTCTTTACATACTGAAGTCTGGGGAAAAGTCTACTAAGAAGTAGCTTGTAGGAACTCATTTGAATCCAAGGGACTCAGGGAATATACTCTATATTTATAGGAGAGTGAAGGTGCAGTGAAGGGTTCCAGGTTCCCAGGAGGCAGGAAGACCTGGTGGGCGACACTGCTGCATTACTTCAGTTAGTCATGCCAGTGAATCAATATTCATTTGATTAGATAAGCTTCACTCTTTCAGTACATAACTTTCTCCTTGGGTTCTGGGAGGAGACATCAGTCAATTACACTTTGGTGTGAATTAGTCTCAGTCTTATTAGCTTTGTCTCCTTTAAAGAAGAGAATGGGATAAGAGGAGAAAAAAACAAACTTGAGAACAAGAGTGTTAGCCTACTTAGTGTGTCTCTCATGGCTCAATTTAAAATGTGTATATATTTTTTATATATCCACACACACACATACATACATACATACATACATATACAAAATGTGGGTGTGTATCTATATTCCTAAGAAGACTGTCTGGAGAGTCAGTTTTTTGTGACAAGTCGATGAGGCTGTAGTACCTAGTTATTTAATAAATGACTAATCTAGATTGTGAAGGTATTTTGTACATGAGGTTGAATCCCTTAACTTTATTTTTTACTTTCTTTTTTTAATCAGTTAACTTTAAATAAAGGAGATTAGCTCTGATAATCTGGGTGCACCTTATCCAATCAGTTGAAAGAGCTTAAGAGCAAAACTGAGGTTTCTCAGAGAGAGCAGGAATTCTGCCGAAAGACTGCAGCGTCAGCTCCTGACATGACAGAGCGTTTCTGCCAGCCTGCCCTACTGATTCCAGACTTAGCTCCACAATCATGTAAATCCTTTGAAATCAGTCTCTCCATAATATCATATATTTACATGTATAAAATATCCCTTTATATTATATATGATATGTGCCATTGTATCCTACTGGTTCTGTTTCTCTGGAGAACCCTGATCGATACACCATCTTACAAATTTCTCTTTTCCTATTTTAACAAAAGGGAGGTGGAAGGAGTGGGGAGGTGGGGGGGGGGCGTGATTCTCAGGAGGGAGAGGAACACAACATCTGTGCTTCGCACTCCTGCCTTCGAGGAAGAGGGCTGGAATGCAAGACAAGTGAGCTCCCCACTCTAGCAGAGAAACAGGGGTTCTTAGGTGGAAGGACAGATAGACTCCTTTCATTTCCAGCAAGCTTCCCAGAGATGCCATCTGACCCTGACTTGAGTACCAGTCCCAGGCTCTGCCCCAGCTTCCAAACCCACTTCGTTGCATCCTTTACCTGCAGGACCATGTGAGGGAGGATGGGCCAAACAGCTCACCAGTGGACATTAGGCTGATTTCACAGTCTGGGACCCTGAAATGGACACTCCACTTTATCCCCACTCCGGCTCCACACCCCTATTAGCTCCTAAGATTTTTTTTTTTAACAAAACTGCAGTTTTCCTGGTTGAAGACCAAAAAAAGTTCTATGAAAATTGCTTCCCTTTGAAAAATCTTCCTGATAGCAGGTGAACTAACCTTTAAAGCTCTGTTTCGCTGGCCCCTGAATAGCAAACTTAGAATCCAGAAATAACTTGTCAGGTGTGGTTTCCTCAGCCTGCTCCCTACAACAGGGCCCATTAAAAACTCACCTTATTGAAATGGAGTTGGAGCAAAGATGCTGCCTTTGTTTGCTATGCTTGTTAGGTTCCTGAAGGTGCTGACACTACAGAAATCTTAGAAAGGAAGAAGTACCCTAGGTCAGCGGTATTTGCTCAGCCAAGATCATTCATCTTATCAAAAACCAAGGATGGTGTCCATTCCACAACTCCTATGGCCCCCCTCGGTAGATGAGGTCACAAAGCTATTTGGCAGGCAAGGGTTCAGCAATTATAAGAGTTGGCAACAATTAAAGGAAATAAAAGCTGATTTTCAAAAATCATCTTAGCCCCAGTGGTTTCCTACCGTAAAGCATCTCTCAGTGTATCACCTCAGAGCCTTTAGATTTCATGTTGAGATATGTTTTGGGCATTGCTTTTACCACTTAAGAATTTAATGTAAAGTTTCACATAAGAAAACTACAAAAGGATTTGGCACTGACTTCTGGAATTTATCCAGAACACAGCCTGTATTGTGTTCCACAGCAATTTATCTGCTTAACAAGTACCACAGCTAGTAAATGGCAGAAACAGGATTTGAACCACCCTCTGCTTAAGATCAAAGCCCATGTGAATTCTTTTTTTTTTTCAATTGACATATAGCTGATTTATAATATAAGGTTAGTTTCAGGTGTACAATATAGTGGTATAAAATTTTTCCATATGCATGCTTTCATTCACCCATTGAACAGACCCTTATTAATCACTCACTGAGTACCAGGCACTGTGTTATACATGTCACATCATCGGAAAAAAAAAGATTAAGAAGGAATAGTGATGGTGCCTGCTCACACCTACCTCCCACCAACTGGAAGTGACGGAAAAGTTCAGCTCCTGAGGCGACAACAGTTAAGAAAAATCTTATCATTAACAGATAAGACATATCTCTCAGAAAGTTGATCTATTCCTCTATTTTCACAATTTCACAGTCCTAGTCCACTCCTCCCTTTTGATTTCCTAAAATAATTGATCTGGAACAATCCCCACATTCGGGTGAAACACGTATCCACATTGTATAAGATTTAACCATGCAGGTGGACTGAACAAGATATTCAATGTCTAGAAATCAATCTTCTTACAATAATCAAAAATTTGGAGAATACTCCATGCATGAACATCTTTACCATCTTGTAATTTATAATTAAAAATTAGGAAGATTGAGTAAATTACGGTATTCTGCCATCATTAAAAAAGAATAGTTTTATCTATGATTCATCACATGAAAATTGTTATGAGATAATATTAAGGGGAAAAAAGCACCCGAAAGTACTAAATATATACGTATATGATGAAAACCAATTCTGTGGGGATGTACTCCCAAAAGACAAAAACGTACCAAGATGATAAAAGTGATTGTTTTAAAATAGTAAGGCATGTATTAAGATGATATTAAGATGATGGTGTTCCCTTAATTTTTAAACATTCTTTGTAGAGAAAATAAAGTTAAAAAAAATGTAACACCTTGGTAGTAGATAGGACCCTCCATGGTAGATGACTTGATGGCAATTTCTATCCCAGTTTCTGGGGGAAGGATGTGGCACTGGAGGCAAATTAAAAACAGGTAATGAATAGAGGGAAGTCTAGCGTGGATGTGGTTACTACTCTATGTGCCATTCCTTCACAGGCGGAACACTTTAATTTTAATTGCCATTTGTTTTCCTTGTAGAGTGTTTTCTGTTTTATCTTAACACAATGACGGGAGAGACACCATTCCTTGCCAAAAGCAATCTAGATCTTCTAAAACTCTCTTGCTAATGGAGTATCTTATCTCCCTGAAGCCAGAGAACTGGGCCAAATGGTTTCTTGAAATCTCTTTCTGCTCTGGGGTCTAAGTTTCGGTGATTTTACAGTGTCACTGTCCCGACAGCCTGGTAACCCTGCTTTGACTTCATACCGTTTCAAGGAAATAGCTGACTTATCAAAACAGAGCTGGGAATATTGCAAGCGCCCTGGAGATATTAGTGAGAAGTAGGGCTGCTCTCTGGTCGCAAAGCTGCAAGTTCAGAAGGAGGACTTCTTCATAATGGATGATGTCAATCATAAGAAATCCCATTTTGGAAAAAAACCAAACAATCGGATGAGAAACTCAGTTCGAGAAACACTGGCCAGAAGTTTAGATGTTGCTTTTATAGATCTCCACTTAAGAGTTGTATCATTTTTTAAAAACTCTCTTGGAGTTCAGTTAGGCAATATGTAGCAAAGCCTTAAAAATGTTCATGCCCCTTGACCAAGAAATTCTAGGACCTAGGAACCCATCTACAGGAGGCAATCAGATAGGCTGGAAAGAAACAGGTGTACTAGAAAATCTACCTGTTTGAAATAGCAGTGTCAACAACATCAGAAATGACAGCTCTAGTAATTAGGGTTTCTCCAGAGAAACAGAACCAATAGGACAACAGAAGATGGATATACATAAAATATACCTATTTTATATATATATATATATATATATATATATATATATATATATATATATATACTGTATATGTGATATGTATATATACCTATTTTATATATATATATATATATACTGTATATGTGATATGTGTGTGTGTATATATATATATACACACACACATATCACATATACAGTATATATAGTGAGGAATTGGCTCATGTAATTACAGAGGTTGAGAAATCCCACAGTCTGACCTCTGTAAGTTGGTGACCCATGAAAAGTGGTGGTGCAATTCAGTTAGAATCCAAAGACCTGAGAACAGAGAGGTTGATGGTGTAAATCCTGGTCCAGGGGCAAGAGAAGATGAGATGAGATGAAATAAGATGAGATGTTCCAGCTCTAGCAAGCAGGCAGAAAAAGGGGCAAATTCCTCCATCCTCTGCCTTTTGTTCTACTGAGGCCCTCAACTGATTAAATAAGGCCCACCCACACTGGGGAGAGCAGTCTACTCAGGGATTTGATTCAAATGCTTATCTCATCTGGAAACACTCTTACAGGCACACCCAGAAGTAATGTTTAATCTGGGCACCCCATGGCTCAATCGAGTTGATACATAAAATTGACCATAACAACAAATGGAAACACTGCAAATGCCCAACAGTAGAGGATTAGTTAAATTATCGTATTTCACACAATGGAATACATATGGCCATTCAGAATGATATTGTACCTCTATTTTTAGTGATGCTGATGAATTTTTATAACATATTAAACAATACAAAAACTGGAAGAGAATGTGATCTTTAGTCCAATCTTGAAAAATGCACACATTTGCTGGGGTAGAAATCTAAAAGGATATGTACCAAAATGTTCATAGTGATTTTTTTTCCTGGGAGTTTTTGATTTTTGCTTGGCTTTAGTTCAATATGTATTTTTAATTTTTGCTCATTTATACTTCTAATATTTCTACATTTCTCATGTAATTATAAAAGAAATTTAAAATCAGTCTTTTTCAACTGTTTAAATTTCTTTAAAAATTCAAAAAAAATCTTGAACTATCTGGTGTGTGCTACTTCTATAAGTGAACTACTAACACCTTGAGAGTCCTGAAGGCCAGGTAAGGAAGTGTGGACTTTATCCTAAGGGCCAGGGGAAATCATGCAAAGACTGAGATGTACAGAAAAAAAGGAGCAAGGGGGAGAGATTCCTGGGAGGTCAAGTGAGAGATGCGGGTGGCTGGTAGTGGAGGTGGGGAAAGAGGGAAAAAAAAACAGAGAAATATATAGGAGATCTGGAGGTCTAGGGAGAAAAAAGTCATAGCCAAGCCTTGGTGGACTTCGATTTAACTGATATAGGAAAGCAGATGCCACAGATTCAAGTTGGTAGGCGGAGTCTAGAATAGCCGTGAAGGCTTACGAGATGAGGTGCAGGGAGCTCTGATTACACAGACTATCCGTGGGTCTTGGTAGGTTGGTAGGCAAGTCCAACACCTGGGCAATCAACAAGGGTATGGGGAGCAAGAAATTACTAGGTCTTATAGAAAACAAACTTATGGTTACTGGGGGGAGAGGGGTTGGGGAGAGGTAAATTGGGGGTTTGGGATTAGCAGATATACACTACTAATATATAAAATAGATAAACAACAAGGTCCTACTGTATAGCACAGGGAACTATATTCAATACCTTGTAATGACCTATAATGAAAAAGAATATGAAAAGGAATATATATGTATGTATAAATGAATCACTATGTTATACATCAGACATTAACACAGCATTGTAAACCAACTATACTTCAATAAAAAATTAATTTAGAAAATGAAACTGCTAGGTCTTAGTTCAAGTGTGATGAGCAAAGGCACAAGGAAATTTAAAAACAAAACAAAACATAACAAAAACTCCTCAATCAATGGATAGAAAAGTAGCTTTTCCAAAACCATATAGGTAAAGAAGAAAGGCAAGATTTGAACCCAGGGCTGTCACACTCCTCTTCAGCGGTCCTTTCTTGACTACAAAGCGACGAGCAAAACAATTGGGTAGAAAGCAAGCAGACTCTGCATTAAGATCTGAGGACACAACTGTGCTCAGAGCTGGTCTTACTGCGGGGCTCCTTAAATATGTATTGAATGAATCAGTTATTGTTATTATTACTATTTCTGCATTTGTCCCTTAACTAGGTCGTCAGCTACATCTTGCCATGCTTTCTCCTTCCATCTCTGCTCTTTGGCCATGTTGTCCTTTCACCTACTCTAATGTGAGGATTTAAATGCTGCAGGAGCCAGACAGGTAAATGAGTGCAGCAGGCCCAGTGGGATGGACTGATAAACTAGAAAAGCTCACGTCAAGTCTGAAGAGGGTGGCGGCTCCCCTCTTTCTTCCCACTGTCTGCTGCGTTAAACCCTAAGCTCTAGGAGGGCAGAGTTCAAGTGTGTTTTTATTCATCATTGTGTTCTTAGCTGAGTACCTGACACTTAATAAACACTCAAGAGATGCTTGGGGATAGATGAATGGCTGGATGCCAGGATGTATAACTGAATCATGGCAGAAGTCATGTTCCAAAGCACGGCAGTGACTGAGAACCTTCTCGCTCTCCAATGCAAGGTAAACATAGGCCTTCATAATTGTATGCAGGGTGAGTGAAAATGTTATTCCTCCCAGATCTCAGTGACTGACTACAACAAAGCTTATCTCTAGCTCAGGTAACAGTTCAACATGGTGGTTCGTGGTCTATTGGCCCTCCTCCAAGCGGTGGTTTTGACTGAGGAGGCAGGTTTCTTCCACCCAGTGGTTCTATCATTCCCTAGAACAGGGATCGGCATTTTTTTTTTTTTCCTGTAGAGGACAAGCTAGTAAATATTCTATGCTTTGTAGGCCATAAAGTGTTTGTCACAACTACTCAACGTTATAGCACAAAAGCAGCCATAGACGAGAAACCCACAGGCTCTTTGTGGATCCCTGCCCTAGGGCATCAGAGACCTTCCTAGGATCTCTGCTTCTGGCCGACAAAGGGTGAAAGAGTGTGGGTGATCATATGGGAGACTCTTAGGAGCCAGGCCTGTAAGTGGCAGTCTCCCTGGCCATCACTCAGTTTACCTGACTCCAACAATCTCTGGAGTAAAGAGGGCTGGGAAAGTCTAGCTGTGTGTCTAGGAGGAAGAGAAAACTAGGTTCAGTAAGCCCTTAGCACTATCCTGGCTCCAGATTGCCCTTCTACTCACGGAGCATCTGTTAACTTCTTCCCATACACAGAACACGCCCAATCTTCCCCTCAAAAGGGCAATCCAAAATCCCACCCAGTCTCTGCATCAGCTTAAGGTCCAGCATCTTCTGATGAAACAAGCCTTCTCCATGTGATTCCTTATAGTTGTCCTTCTCCCCTCCTTAATGAACAATCATGGGACAGGAATGGTACATCCAAACAAACAAACAAACAAATTAACAGCAACTCTCCTATATGGAAAGGATTAGAGGAGAAAGCACAAAGCAGGCACTGGTCCATGCATTTATAAAATCCCATTGTACAGACCTCTGAAAGCCCCCTACCCCGTTTGATTCGGCCCTCTGTGTCCGTTGTTGTCCCTGGCCTCCATCTCTCCCTCTTGCAGGTTCCATCTTGTCCATTGTCTTCTTCCGCCACATCTGAAGTGACCTCCTCAGGGCCTTCACAGTTTTGTAGGACGTTTCCTGTTGGATTGACTTTTGGGCTCGAAAGCTGTTTTATGTTTCAAAGACATTTAAAAGCTGGTCATGATATCTTTCATAAATAAATTTCCTTTATAAACTTAATAAGCTTCTAGCCAGTTTCTTATACCACTAAAAACACCCCAAATTTTACCTACACATACATTCTCAAATTTATTTGTTTGTTTCCTCCTCCTAAGCCATTCTCTCTCAGTTTAATGGTCTCTACCCTACCGCCAATGAAAAGAACAGAAAGGAAGACCACATTCCTTATCTGATCTTTGCCTCAGGGCTAAGTCTTTTGTTTAACTGGGGAGTACCGCCACTGGACTTTAATACTCAAAGCCTTATCTCCTAATATTTGGGAATCTGAAAGCATCAGTGACCCTAACATTTCAACACCCCACGTTTCTTTACTCTTTGTTCCCTTTCATTTCAGCTTGCAAACCAGCCAATTCTCTCCTGAACTCATTTTTTTCCCCTATAAAACATTACCAAAGACAGCTAATGGCAGCCAACACACACTAGCACTCAAATTACTTCCAACCGTTTCCCCATGTGCTCTGTTTCAGTAAGCACATGATCTTCTTTCAGGTTACTGCAGGTAACCATTTTTCAAAGTGTCTTGCCACTTTATAGCATAATATCCATCATTCCAGCTACTCCCATCAGTCTTCTCACCCGTCACCACTTCACTCACAAATTTTAGGTTTATGCTACAGCAGCGCCCCACTTCAAGTTTCTGAATTGTTATAAAGGCACTAACATTCTGGTGGTTTAAAATACTCAGAAAATATTTTTTGACCTGAAGCAGGTGTCTGTGGTTGGATGGGTTTCCCGGGTAGCTTTCTTCCACATGGCAACTCAGGAACCCAGGCTGCTTCCAGCCTACAGGTTTCACCATCCTCCAGGGTCTTGGAATTCACCAGGTCTCTGCGTCCAGCCACTCGACCTATGATTGGCCCGTGTTCCACTGGCCAGAACTGGGTTAAATGGCTCCACCTAACAGCAAAGGATCCTGGGAATGCAGCCTCACTGGAAGCTGGATGCCCAGGAGGAAAAAAAAAATGATGGTGGTGAACAAACAGCATTCTCTCTGAGTAATGATTTATGGGGTATAATTTTCCTGACTGTGGACAGCCATCGGGTCACCAGGTCTATAGGAAAGTGATCTCTCTCTCCTCCTCTTGGCTTCTAGGTTCTGTTCATGAAAGAAAAGAAAGAAGCTGAGGGTTGCAGCAAGAAGCAGAAGCTGCAAGAAGCAGACACAGTGAGGGGGAGAGAGCAAACAGGGAAAGCCTGGGAATTAAAGGCCTCTTGATTGACAGCTGAAGCCGCGCACAGCTGTAAAAAGGCAAACCCTGGGTTAAATGGCTTCAATCTGTGAACACAGTCCAGGGATCTTAACACCACGAGTTGAAAAATAGTTGAAACTTTTCCTCTGGATAAAGCAAGCTGGAGAACAAATTTAGCTATGAGTTAATACAGTTTGATATGAGATGGATAGTTATTTATAGCTAGACATTTATGTATCTTGGATAATACCTATCATATGCTTTGGGATTTTAATTTTGCATTTTAGGGTTAGTTATCTGTTTAATTTTGGAAATCATAATTGATTAGATCGTGACCCATTTTTATTCTTTTTACTTGGCTGCGTTCGTCAATTAATTCATCCATTCATTCAATAAATATTTATTTAAGCCCTATTAAGTGCTAGGCACTGGGCTAGGTACTATTCAAAGCTAAACTGGTCCCTGCCCTTGTGGAACTTAGAGTCTAGTGCGTAACACAGACGTTGAGCAAATACTCCGGGACCAAGAACTGTTTACTTTCGTATTCTATGATTATGAAATAGGGGGTTAAGGTTATCATAGGATCTGGTTGTGAAGGAGAAGTACAAAAAGTTCTCAGTGTATCACCCTGACCCTTTCTGAGGGGTCAAGGACAGCCTCCTTGGTAAAATCACATTTCTTATTTTTAAAAAGGGCACGCAGGGAAGAGCGTTTTCCTGGCTGCCACCTCTGCACCAGCCTCCTAGTTTCTCTGCCTGGAAGTGACTACTCTTCCTAGACATTCCTTGAATGTCTCTGTTTTAAAACATCCTCACAACAGTTGGCACTGTTACACGTACTGTTCCATTTCTTGCTTTTTTCACTCAGTATGTACTCCAGAGATTGTTCGCTGCTCGTTCCATGGTCGTTTCCTCAGTCTTCTGTAAAGCCTGCACGGTATTCCTCTGTGTGGATTACCATAGCTTATTGAATTAGCCCCGGTATGAGTTTCTTATTGCTGCTGTAACGAGTTGTCACAAATTTAGTAGCTTAAAACAGTGCAAATTTGTTATAATGCAGTTCTGGAGGTCAAAAGTCTGAAATGGGTCTCCCTGGGCTAACATCAAGGTGTCACGAGGACTTTGTTCATTTCCAGAAGTTCTAGGAGGAAAATCAGTTTTCTTACCTTTTCCATCTTCTGAGAGCTGCCTGAATCACCAAGGCAATTTGGTGTAAAATTTGTCAAATGACCTTTAGAGAGTCAGCCTGAAGCTACTCTGAGTAATGGCAAAATTAGCGTATTTCCTCTCTCTACTTCCTTTCTTCCTACCGTTAAAGAAAAAATTATTTATGACGCTTGTTAAAGACAGTAAGGCTAACTTTATCCAGGGGAACTACTACAATGGGTTTTGTAGTAAGGGAGAGAGATCGGGCTCCACTCCAAATTCAACAAGGACAAGTGAGAATTTACAGCCAAGGAGCCGGGTGGGAGGTGAGTGGATGGAAAATTACCAACAGAAAATATTAAGACTAGGGGGATTCTTGCTAGATCCACAAGGTCTTGCTGCAGGCAGGCTAGCTGATAAGATACCAAGCATGGGGGATGAGGAATTTGATCAGATATCAAAAGTGGGGAGTTTCAGGATTATTGCTGAAACTGGGCTAAATGGGCCACAGAAAGAGTCTAAACTCAGGGATTAGTCAGAAAGAGCACTCAGAGAGCCTGATACGTTTGGTCAAAGGAGAGAGTCTTTGTTGTTACCCCCCAACCACCTATTTTAGTTGATTATGTTAACTTTCCTTAATGTTTACTGTTATATCTGGAAGTAAAATTACTGCATTACTTGATTTATCCTTTTCTTTTTACCTTTTATCATAAAAGATGGGAAAATCTGCATGTTTGTCTTTCACCCTATCTCCTCCTTCCCTGCAACTTGTTTAGCTATTTCATTTATGCTTTATCATGATTTATAACAGTTACAGTCTGTTTTAGACTATTATCCTCATAATTTGCTTTAGTTTTATCAATTAAATGCATTGAATTAATTTTTTGACCATAGTGTTTTCACTTACCATTGGATTGGCTGAAGTTTGACCTCTTCAAGGAGATCCTGGGATCTTTATTCCTCGAGATTTTATATATTCAAAAATGTTTGTTGCCTTTAGACCTGAAAGACAGTTTGGGAAGAAACATTTGGAATCACAATTTCTTTCTTAAACATCTGGTAAGCATTGCTCCACTTCCTTCTAGTATTGAGTTGGTAGAGGTTTGAAGTCATCTGTTGGTTTCTCCTATGAGTTACTTTTAAATTTCGGCTGAATATGCAAACTATTCACTTTTTTCAAATGCTAATTTTTACTTGCTCTACCATTTCCATTCCTATGAGCCTGAGGCAGCAACTTTCAACTTCCTCAGACATTTCTTTTGTTATGTCTTTCTGTCCTAATAGGTCATGCTATTTGATAATCTTTGAGATATAGATTTTATGTGTTGGTTTCCTACAATGGAGGGTTTAGCTCCTGTGCTACCCAGCCCCAACTCACATCATCCATACACACACAGGTACATACAACCATATATACTTCCCTTCCTTTCCTCTTCCTCTTCATTTGGAGTTAAACCAATATCCAGTGGGCATATTATGATGATGTAACTGTCATTCGCAGCCCAGCTATACAGTATGCAATGATTACATTTCCTTTTTAGAACAACTTGTTGTTTGTTGGTTTCTTTCTTCTGCTTGGTTTTCTGCAGTTAAAAACTGCCTCCTTTTTGTGTAATTTTTCATGTAGCCATTCCAAACTCTTACTAGAACTGAAAACTTCCTTAAAATACACTCAGATATATTGAATATTCTATATACTTGATATTCTTCTTGCAAATGTCTCTCTTGTATTGCCATGTCCTGCTCCAGCCTGGACAGTGTGTATCCCAGGCTCCGGCTCGCTTGCAGCCTAGGACTTCCCCTGTCATCTTTATCCTGGAAATTCCTTTTCTGTCTGGAGCCCTTACAAACTATGTGCTTTCTTCGCTCTTAGTTATGTCCTCATTTGGTCAGGTCACATCTCCTGTCAGCCTTCTGGGAAAGTGTGTCTGGAAAGACAATTCTTGAGTCCTTACTTTCTCAAATTATTTTTGCTTTACCCTCACAATTTATCATTCAGCAGGACAGGGAATTCTAAGTGGGAAATAATTACATAAAACATTGAAAGAAATCGCTTCATTGTCTTCTAGCACTAATGTCGTTAAGCCTTTTTCCGATCTGATCCGCAAACATTTGTATGTTCTCTCTGGAAACTTTTAGAAACTCTCCTTTATCCCTGACGCTCTGGAAATTCGCAACAATCTACCTGGGGGAAGTCATATTTCCATTTAGTGTGCTAGCACTTACTGGCCCTTTCAATCTGGAAAATCATGTACTTAAATAAAGAGAAATTTTTTGTTGGTTACTTAATAATTTCCTCCCTTTCATTTTCTTTTTTCTTATTTTTTGAAAATCCAGATATTTGCATGTGAATTCCCAATAATCTATTAATGTTCTTTCTCGTGTTTCATTTCTTTTTTCCCCCTTTTATCTGGGAATTTTTTCTTTTCTTTCTTTCAGAAATGTTAGATTTTGCTATCTGATGATTAATTTGAAGGAGTTCTTTTTTTTCTCTGAATGTTCAGTATATAAATATCTATGTCTATGTTCTTGTTTCATGGCTCTGATATATTCTCTTATTTCTCTGAATTATACATTTTATTAAAGTTTTCTTCTGCTCTTTTCATTTTTTACTTTCACAATTTAGTTAGTTTGCTTTCTTCTCTGTTTTTCGTGCTAGAAACTTTCTTCAAATGTGTAATAAGCATTTGCTGTCAGTTCACATTCAAGAATGAAGCCCTAAAAAGTAGAACGGGACTCCACTGCATTGGAAATTGATGAACCTCGCTGGGGAGTAATTAGGAGAGACTTGATCCTTTCTTTGGGGGCCTTTTCTCTTGTAACCAGTGACTTCATCTGAAAGAAATTCCCCAGTTGCAAATACGGGTTGAGCCAGGGTTAAGCATGACAGCTAGATTTCTAGGACCTAAGAA
Organism: Vicugna pacos; assembly: GCF_048564905.1. Lineage (NCBI taxonomy): Eukaryota > Metazoa > Chordata > Mammalia > Artiodactyla > Camelidae > Vicugna > Vicugna pacos. The sequence goes on from NC_132988.1 coordinate 18,468,464, forward strand.
AAGAAAGTTGGAGGGTAGTTGTCACCTCTTAGATTTGTGTCACCCTTAAGGTGTTCCTGGTGTCCTCCAGTCCAGAGTCAGTCTGTCTGGTTTGGGTTCTCCAGCAAGTGATCTCTAGCCTTCTGCTGAGGCTCATAAGAGGAGGTCTCATGGCTATTTGGGGTAGGGAAGAGATGGAGGGGGTGGGATTTAATGTCTCTTTTTAAACGTTTATAGCCATTTTTCCTGTTTTCAACGCACCCTGCCCTTCTGTCTTCAGAACTACCTGTTGCCTTCAATATGTGAGTTTCCATGTGAGCAAGCCTTTCATTTCGTGTGAACTTTATTACACACACTGGGCCACACTTCAACCTTCTTTGCTCTGCTAGGTCAATTACCACCTGCTTTCCAGTTCCACAATGTTGTTGTCATAAATCATCCTTCCCTTCTATTCTCTTTGCTTTTTTTGTGGAGTTTTGCCTTTTTATGTATTTACCATCCTCTCGATGAAGTTTTGAGGGGAAATGGAGATAAATGCGTAATTCCATTCGTGGCAGCCATGAAAGTGCACTTCTCAGCTGCCCTGCGGCAGGGAGTATAATGGACCAAAGGCCCGGCTGTTAGGCTCTGGAATCCAACACCATGTGAGGAGGCCATGTTTCCCGACTAGCTGCTCCCAGCAGTGATGGAGTGTGTCAGGGATACTGAGGCTGGCTCGGTCCTGGGAGCTGTGAGGCTCCTCTAACGGACAATGCTGGCTGGAGGACGGACGCCTCACCAGCCTTGCCAAAATCCCCTTAGAAGTGCGTTACATCTGAGGCCTGACTTACTGACTCATTTCCTTCCTTCCTTCCTCCGCTCCTTCACAGGGGTCACAACTGCATCGTGGTCCCGGGGCTCACCCAGCCTCCCCTGGCTTCCTCCTCGTTCTCTCTCACAGGTGTTTCCCCGCTTCCCCACCCCATCCAAAATATCTTGTACATGGAATCCTGTCTTGGTATCTGCTTTCTGGAGAACCTGGGCTGATGTAGCATCCAACACTTTAATCTGGAAATTAAGAATTTTTCTGGATTTGAAGTCTAGAGACTTGGCTGAGACATAGTTGTTGTGGGTCATCTGTCTCAGTTTTTCCTAAGGCACAAGGTGCCTTTTCAGTCCTTTGGGTCATGTCTTATTTCTGGGAACTTTTCTTAAATTATGTTTATGTTCAATTATTTGTTTCATTTCTTCAGGGATATCAAAGTATGCATGTTTAATTTTAATTTTTATCTCCTCACCTGATCTTTTGTTAATCAATTTTATTTTCTCAATCCTCTTCTCCTTCTCCTATACTTTCAGTTGTGACTATTCCTTTTTTCTAATGAGACCCTTGCTTCTAATAAGACTATACATTTGCTTTCCACTCATTTTTCTTCTTTTTTTCTGTCTTCTCAGCACTTATTTCCCCCAATTCTTATAAGTCTACTTTGAGCTCTTATTTTATATCAGCACTTCCTTCATTAAATGTTTTTAATTCATGAGCAATATATTTGGTAATAATTCTCATCTAGTTCATAGCAAAATTCTTCTAGGGGATATTCTTTATCTGCCATTTGTTTTTCCTGTTCCTTCAACAGTTTTTAAAAGAAGCATTCCATAGATCCAGTGTGGTTCCTTTGTGGCTATCCCTCACCTCTGAATGAAAGAAAATTCGTCATGAACTGGATGTTTGCAGCACAGAAGCAGTAGATTGTAGCTCTGATTTCAAATTACAGCTCTGCCCCAGAATAGCCGCATGACTTTAGTTCTGCAGTAAAAAGGTAGTAGAAGTAATAATGATAATAATAATAATATAATAACAACAACAACATTATTTATCTCATTGAGCACCATGAGGGCTAATATATGAATTAATACATGAAAAAACATGTCCACTGGGCTTGTAGACAAAGCACTGTATGAATGTGATGAACAATACCTTTCAAGAGGTCATCTCTCAATATCTTTTTGCACTTGCATTTTTATCTTCCTTTATCTGGCATCTTTTTTTTTTTTTAATGGAGCTACTGGGATTGAACCCAGGACCTCATGCATGCTAAGCACACCCTCTACCACTGAGCTGTACTCTCCCATCTTTTCCTCACTTCAGAAGTTACCTATATCTCAGAGCTACGTGTATCTACTAGATTTGTGTAAGATGAAGTTCATATTTCTGGAATTTTTCCCCCTTTTTGCTCTTGAATGATTTCTTTTAGGAAAAGGGGGACAGTCCTGTCCTTACTTCGCCATTTCTATGTGTCTATCAGGACTTGACATTTAAATTAAGATATGAGGGGTGAGTGGGAATAAAGCAGATAAAAGGAGGGGAAGGAGGAGGAACATTCTAGAAAAGGGAAATGTATGGAACATCTCTGGTATGGGAAGAAACTGTGAAGTTTGAGGAACTGAAAAGACTGTGAGGCTATGATATAAGGAAAGAGAGAGAGTGAGTGGAGTAAGAATGAGGCTGCAAGCAGGCGGGCTTCCCCACAGTTTCAAGCAACACTGCTCACCTAAGAACATCACAGCACTTCAGACAGCCGGCCTGTCCTCCTCAGTTGTTGGTTGAATAGGGAAGGGCTCATAAGAGAAGAAATGGAAAAGAACTTGGGTTTTCTTTGGGGCTGGATTCTAAGTCCAAACTTGAAGCTATCAAGTGTCTTTCCTTGGGAAAAAAAAAAATTATTCACTGCCACTTTATTGGATGACAATCTAGATGATGTTGGACAATGTTTGCACCATATTGCAGACATGTCTGCATCCATTTATAAAATAAAACATTACCAGGGTTTCTGACTCCAATTTAAATGTAAAAATATAAATATATTTTGCTTTTTAATTTTTTAGGTTTTTTTCCCCCTCCTAAAAAATTATACTGCTATGAATAGAATTCTAAATGAAAGAAAGAAGAAAGTCAACCACAAACACACCTACATCAACAAATCAAACTGTTTCCGTTTATCCATGTTCCCTTGTAGATGTATTTTAGCAATCATTTCAGAACAATAGATATTTGGGTAAATGGTAAAATGTTATTTGGATTCAGAGGAGTGGCTGTAGAAGTGTTTATTTCCGTTCTGTTGACCTCAACCCGTTTATGTGGTTTTTTTGGAAAATCAAATCAGAATGTCCCAATAGAAATGATTTTCAGACTTAGACACTAACAACTCATCCACCATCTAATTTGGGAAACATCCTCTTAGCTGCTCTTGTCTATATACTTGATACAGTTTTTTTTAAGTGCTGAAAGAAAAGAACCATCAACCCAGAATTTTTTACCCAATAAAATATTCTTCAAGCATAAAGGGAAAATCTTTCCACTCTGGCTGGTGGGAAGATACACTGTTCTCAAGTCTGTGTGATTTCCAAGAATTGTTCCACTGGCTCCTTTCTGGAAGCTCTTTCCCTGCCATGATAGTTTCCTCAATACATGCACTGGTCAGTACTTAGGAAACCCTCTGGGCATTTCCAGAGCCTTTTCTCTCTGAAGATCTCCCTTCTCTGTGACTGTCTCATGAATTTTAAGCAACTTGGCCTCTGTGAACTGAGAACTTGGGACTCGTCATCTCAGAGAGGCTACCTGGCTGTGTTAGGCTGCATGCTTGCTGTTCTGAGACCCAGACTCCGGGAAATGGGCTGGGACCATCACTGGGCTCAGCTTCTTTGTTTTCCTTTTCTCAGAAATCGCTCTTCTGCACTGCTTCTTGTCCAAGGCCTAAAAGCTAATGTTTTGTCGATTTCCCTCAGTCCTTCACCTCTTTGAGGCGGGAAAATAAACCTAGCCCCTGCTACTCCACATGGACTAGGAGCAGAAGTCTCAAAATTCTTTTTTTTTTTTCTTCAAAACTCCAGAGGTTTCTCTTGGGAAACAGTGTTTATGTTCACAAGGAAATATTTATCTAATGTATCTCAGTTACTTCTTTTTCATTTTTGTATTATCTATGGATTTCAAGTAAAAATAAACTTAGTATTTTAAATTTAAACATAGTTTGATTTTCTCAGAATTATATCTAGCTCTTGTTCTTCCTTTCCACATGTCAATATAAAGAGATGTCTAAAATAATGGTCACGTATGTTAAGAATAGTGATTCTACGTGGTAGGATGTTGGGGTGGCTTTTTACCTTTTTTTTCTAATCGAATACTTGTATGTATCACTTGTTACACAAATTTTAAGGAGCTCATGATTTTTTTAAAGGTAAATAAGAAAGAATAGGGAAAATGTGGGAGTGATTTTCTCAAGGATATGGGAAATTTGGGGAAGGGTGATCTCAGAGGAGGAAGAGAACTTTTTTTTTTTAATGTATCTATTTTGCTTTTATTTAGAATGATACCTTTGCTGATTTTGATAGCATGACTGATCGTCTTCTGGATGAGATAATACAATATATTCAGATATATAGTCTAACGGTCTCAAAAATAAGGTAATTTCTATAATACTATGTAATTTACCTATACATCTCTATGGATGATAGAAAAATTACACAGAATTTCTGGTAATTTTGTTGTCCTATTCTGAAATACAGGAGAGCACAACTCAGATTAATTTAAAGTGAGAACAAAAAGGTGAAAGATTTTAGGGAAAGACAATATATGATTCTGTCTATATGAATTGCCCAGAATTGGCAAATCTACAGAGACAGAAGTAGATCAGTGATTGCTCAGGGCTGAGAAAGATGGGAGTGGGGTGGAGGGGTGATAACTTGTGGTGGTGGCTGCACTACTCTGTAAATACACTAAAAACCATTCAATTGTACACTTTAAATGGATAAGTTGTATATGTGAATGATATCTCGATAAAGGTGTTACCAAAAAAGAAAGGTTATAGGGAAATGGATATATATAAACAAATGAAACAGCAAAAATACTACCAGTTTCATGACTGTACTTCATGAGTCAGTTTTCCTTAAGCAAGAGTTGATGATCAAACCAATATATGTTTCAGTATTTAATCAGATATTGCAAATAGACATGGGAAAGAAAAGCATTTGTTTCCTTCTCATTCAGTAAGGATTAAAGAAAAAGTCAAAGCTAATCTTCTTGCCTCAAAATTCTTTTTAGAATAAACTGGTTCCTTTCATACCCAGCTAGGTCAGAGGAAGAAGCTGGCTCTTTATCCTGCAGGCTTTATTTAGAGTTTGTCTCTGGTTTGAAGTATGGAGTAGGGATGAAGAGGAGAGAGGCAGTTTTTTATTTGAAGTCATTTTTTAAAAGCAGATTTTTGTTAAAATACGGTGAGAGATGCAAGTATGTTGAGGGGAAGAGAGATTGTTTTCTTGTTCTAATTATTCTCTTCATTTATGGACTTTAATCTGTTTACTAAACTTTCTGTAGTCATCTTACGTTCCTTTCATTAATTTATTATTTTATGGTGAGAAAATGATGTGTTGTTTCCATTGTGTCATTCATCTGCAAAAGTATGCCCTCTCTTAGATGAGATGGTCAGTTATAATCAACCTTACCCAAAAGCTTCATCTGGCAGAAGAGGACTGTTGGTTACCCTCAGAACTCTTCCCTCCCAGCTTTGGGAACTTCACCTTGGGAGGGAGTTTGTCAACCTCTCAGTCCTCACATCTGTCAGCCACGTTCAGACAGTTCTCCAGCTCTCCTCTTTCACTTAGTGTCCCCAGGGATTCGGATACTGTCTGTTGTGAAACCATGTGAGCAAAAACGCTCTTTTGGTTCCAACTATTCCTTGAAGATGAAATGCCTTTTAGCTGTTCTTTTAAGAGAACCTTTTTTTCTGAGATAAAAGGACAAAAAGATAATTGTAGAGATTTTTAAAAAATGAATCTATGTTAAGGGATAGTTAGAGTTCACACCAGATGTTCAGATGAGCTGCAGCATTTTAGAAAAGTAGAAGATGAGGTCATTTCCGGTGAAACCATTTCTTTCATAAGAATCACATCATGAAAAATGTGGACTCCAGGCTTTGAAGCAGTTGAACTCTCAGATCTGAGGATTAATTGGATGTGTCACTTTTCTGACTTCATTATTCCCTGGCTAGATTATAATGTAGTTGAACAAAAGGTGAAGGGTGAAAATCTAAGTAGATGAGTCAGGACAGGGTGACATGAGGAGGAATAATAATAATGGTGGTAGTAGCAGTGCAGCAGCTACTGTTTATTGAATGCACGCCGTGTGCCAGGCAGAGTGATCGGTGCTTCCTCTGCATTACCTCACTTGGTCCTCTTAGCAACTGAGTCTCAGAGACGTTAAGAAATCTACCCACAGTCACAAAGCTAGCCAATGGAAAAATTGGAATCTGAACCCTGTCTGTCTGACAACAATAAATCTCCAGTTTCTAAATAAGAATTTTGAGTTAACTTTCCTTCACCTACTGGCTTCCTCAAAAAGAGATCTTCCTTTGAATAGTTTTAATGGCCTTCCTGAGATTTTTGCTTCCTGAGATATAAGAACACATTCAAATGACTTCCAAGGGTTCACAGCTCTCTATGATGAAAACTGAGTTTCCTCTATCTTGTTTCTTGCCTCTTATGTTACTTTCATTTTTGCAAACTCAGTTTCTTCCCAAATCACTGGAATGCCACCTTCTAGCTCAGTCGGGATAGACTAGCCATCTTTATCTCTTCTTTGGTTATGTGACACCTGGATGTGCATCCAGGACTTCAGTTTCCGTGCCACACACATTCTCTCTTTGACCCTGGCCAATCTTTTTGCTTTCTTGTCCTTGTTTGTAGAAAGTCAGCAGTGATCACTGCATCTTAGAGCACTCAAGGCCCAGACAATTTATTTTTAAAGTGTTGGAAAGGTCCTTGACAAACATTGGATAGAAGTGTGAAGTGTTAATTAATATTTCATTGCTTCAAAACAAGTAAAGTTTGCCGATATATTAAAGTAATCTAAACTCGTATGAATAATTCACTAGTCTATAGAATTTCTACCAATCCACTCAGCTTGTTCAAGGTAGAAAGTATGCTGGCCAACACAGTTTGACCTGGGTTATGGCTGAAGGCAGTAAAGTGGAGCATCTCAAGAGTACTGATCTTTGTTAATATATTTTCTCAAATGCTGCCTAAATTGATTTTTATTTGGTCTAATTTTTTTCAGGTCCTGGACTGGAATGTAAGGCTGCAATTTTAACTTACTCACAATCAAGCAAACTCAAAAAAAAAAAAAAAGACTGTAGAAACTCCAATCTTTCTCTAGATTTTTTCAGCAATGTTTGAGAAAAAAGAGCAAACAAACATGTCTGTGGGTGCCCGTCCTGTGGTCACGGCTAGTGGATCTGAAGCTTGCAGACAGAGATCAGTCCAGCTTCTTGGAGACAAAATAAAATGTTAGTACTCTGGTGTGATAACTTAGTACTTTTGTGTGTGTGTGAAATCAAAGCATGTCACACAACTTTGGCTTCTGACCTTCAGTTTGTTTATAAAAGAATAACACAAGTTAGGTGGGTTTTCTAAGATATGACAAGAAGATTGAACTCTTCCAGGACTTACAATAATAAATACAGAGTCTGCATAAAGGTACACGATAACAATTCTTTTCGATTCAGGAGAACATGTCTACCTGTCTTTTGTTCAGAGAGGATACACTTGCCTCTGACATCCTTTGGACTCATAGTTGGTGTTTGAAAAACTTCACTTAAAGGTTGGGCAAGAGAGCTCCCTGGAGGAATTGGCAACATGACAAATTGGCTGTTGCGTGCCCTTTGGCTCGTGTCGGGGTTGTGACGTGGTGGCAGGGAAGCTGGAGCAGAGTCAGAAGGTCGGCACCACTTAGCTGGACCACATGCCAGCTCTGCCGTCTCCAGCCCGTCCACCCTCAGCCTCAATTTCCATGTCCAGAAAACGGAAAAATTCTCAAATTTTGCTCCCTCTCTTCTGGTCTTTACTCAGTTGGTATAGTCCCCATGACTGTCACTTCCTCTAAATCCTCCCTGCTTGAGAACCACTGATTTATGGGAACCCAGCACGGGGAGGGGCTGCCTAATGGAAACTATGGATTTAACTAGAGGACGGCAGTCTTTGGGGGATAAATATCCAGCATTTCTCTTCTCTTACCCTTTCATCTCTTATTTGTGTCTCTCATTGGCCAAACCCCACTAGAGGCTGGAGAATAAGGGAGCCCGAGTGAGGCAGACCGTGGAAATGAGAACTCCCGGGGTACAGAGCAGAGCGGACAAGGATGGAAAGTGTGTCTGCAGGATGAACAGGGACTACCTGACTCAGCATGTGAGGAGTTTGGACCTCATGCTATAAGCCACGCAGAATCTCACGTGCAGAATTTTTTTGAGTTTTGCTGAGTAAACATTCTTCCACCAGTTTTACAGCAATCGGCTTCTCTCTTTAAGGGAACAGAAGACTTTATGCTGTTTCAACCCATGCTTGAGTTACCATCTTTCTAACATTGGTGACGCATTAAGAAATTGAATCATAGGTAAATTCCATCTCCTGTTTAATAATCACATTTCCCCCAAGAAATGGGATGTAATTACTCCTGATAATGACCCTTTAGTTTGAACAGTCCCTTTAGAAATGGGATTATCTCAAAGACGACCTGGACTGTATGAGTTGGAACCATGAGGATGTTTTTTCTACTATCAGTGGTATCGTGGGGATTCTGTATAGTACGGGCTTGTGAGTGTCAGCTCGGGGAAGGTTACGTAAGTTCATTAAGTGCTTATCCTGAATGCAGGCAGCAGGAGACAGTGTGGAAATGGAAAAGAGCCCGTGGGCTGGGTGTCAGAAACAGTGGCCATGTCTCGTGACCCAAGGGTTATGATTACACTCCTAGTTGGCTCTGTGAAATGGGGCTAATTTGTGTACTTGCTCAGCCTCAGTATGCACACCTGTAAAATGTGGGTGTTAAACTGGCCGCCAAAGTCCCTTCACTAACAAATAGTGGAAATTCTGCAGAGGGTGGAAGACTTCTGGGTTTGGAGGCTTTGTTTTTCCTCTCTCTTTTTAGAGTCTGCCAGCCTGCAAAAGCCCAGATGCAACAGCCTAAAGCACATTTACAAATCGGCCACACTTCATTTCTACCTTTGCCAAAGGACGGATGCACTGATGCCTAGGACCCCAGAGGATTCCAAATTATACACAATCACATCAAACTGAGGAGCCTGGAAAGCAGATTCTTGACAAATAAGGCAAAATTGAGTGTGTTTGTTGGAGCTTATGCAAGCACAGTGTTCTTTGTGTGCGTGGAAGCTGAGTTTAGTCCTTTGCATTGTCTTCATTGTGAATGAAGACTGCTGGCATCTTGGAAAATGTTACAATAGCACATGTTACTGTGGTAAGATAGTGCAATGTCACAAATGGATTTTTGGATTTCTTACTGTAACTGTTAGAGATCTTAAAGTCCTGGAATATGAGAATCCTCATATTCCCTCCTTCTCCTATCCCCCAATATAATTTGCTAATATTTTGTTGAGGATTTTTGCATCTATGTTAATGAGAGATATTGGTCTGCAGTTTTTCTTCTCACTGTATTTATCTGGTTTGGTATTAGGATAATGCTAGCTTTATCTTAGAATGACTTAAGAAGTTTTCCCCTCATTTCTATTTTCTGGAAGTGACTGTAGAGAACTGATATTAGTTCTTCCTTAAATATTGGGCAGAATTCACTAGTGACACTATCTGAGGCTGATGCCTTCTTTTTTCAAGGGTATAAATTACTGACTCAATTTCTTCAGCTGTTACAGACTATGATAGTTAATTTCATGTGTGTACTTGGCCAGGCTGTGGGAGTGCCCATATATTTGGTCAAACATTCTTCTTTTTTTTTTTAACCTTTTATTTTATTTAACATTTTTATTGATTTATAATCATTTTACAATGTTGTGTCAAATTCCAGTGTAGAGCACAATTTTTCAGTTATACATGAACATACATATATTCATTGTCACATTTTTTTTCTCTGTGAGCTACCATAAGACCTTGTATGTATTTCCCTGTGCTGTACGGCATAATCTTGTTTATCTAGGCAAACATTCTTCTTGATGTTTCTGGATGAGTTTAACATTTAAATCTGTGGACTCTGAGAAGAGTAGATTTCGCTTCATAATGTGAGTGGGCCTTATCCAAGCAAATGAAGGCTTGAATAGACAAAAAGATCAAGCTTTCCCTGAGCCAGAGAAAATTCTCCAGCATACTGCCTGCAGACCTTCTCTGCAATACTGGGTCTTTCTGGCCCTACAGCAGACAGCCTTAGGGCTGGGACTGGAGCATGGACTCTCCTGGGTCTCCAGCCTGCTGGCCCACCCTGGTGATCTGAATTTGCCAGTCTCCATAATCATGTGAACAAATGCCTTATAATTAATCTCATATATTTACGACATTATACGTATATATTTCCTTGGCTGTTTCTCCTGGAGAAACCTACTATGTGAGCTTATTCAGATGATCTCTTTCTCCCTGTGCTGATTTTGGTGGTTGGTATCTTTCAAGGGCACTTAAATTTCATTTAAGTGATCAAACTGGTGGGCAGAGAATTGTTGATAGTATTCCTGAGATACTGTTTTAATGTCCATAGGCTCAGTCGTAACGACCCCTCCTTCATTTCTGATATTACTCATTTGTCTTTTCTTTTTCCTTCTTGGTTAGCCTCACTCCAAGTTTATCAAATTTATTGATCTTTTCAAAGAATCAGGTTTTGATTTCTCTATTGATTTCCTGTTCTGAATTTCATCGATTCCTGCTTTAACATTTATATTTCTTTTCTTCTGCTTGCTTTAGCCTTAAACTTCTCTTTTTTTCCCCTAGTTTCCTAAGATGGAAGCTTAGATGATTGACTTCAGGTCTTTCTTCTTTTTAATACAAGCACTCAGTGCTATACATTTCCCTCTGATTATTGCTTTCACTGTATCCCACAAATTTTGATGTTATGCTTTTAATTTTTGTTTAGTACAAAATATGAGCCTCCATTGGTGAATGTTCTACGTGAACCACCAGCTCAATTGTAATAAAAAAATTAAAACAGTTTCAAAGTGAACTTACAAAATTAATGTGGCAAAAAGGAAGTTGAAACAAGACCAGGTAAGGACTGACAGGATTCAGGATGCTCTTGCTGCATCTGTCTACAGTGATAAAACACATTTCCAGACTTGATTCAAGTACCATATACACCCAACCATGTCAACAGTCTTCTGTTGAAATATTGTTTATTCACGTTTTTCTTAGGGGAGGTGTCTGAATCAGAGATCCTGAAAGAAGGGGAAACTGCATTCAATTCTTTAACCTTTCAGTTTTGGCCTGGCTTTGCATCATTCGGGTTGCAACTAATTCTGCACAGTGTTTATCAGGCCCACAGGGATGAACGTTAAATGTCACTTTTTACCTCTGAGCTCCACACGCACGCACCACACACCAAAATAAACATCAAGGGCTGCTGATCTGTCAATAAAAAAGCAACCTGTTTTGTTATTGTTTTGTTGTTGACTGTTTATTTTTTTGGCTGGCAGTATCACCTGGTAAATGTCTAGTATATTACCACTACTCACATCTCCAATGACAGTTTTGCCACTAGGATGATGAAAATGGTGATTCACTTGTCATCGTAATGTAGGTAACGGGTGACCTGTCTTCTCCAGGACTTCTTGTCCTAAGTGGATTCCAGTCTTTCAGACAGAGAAAATTCCAGCAGGAGTAATCCAACCTCCAGCTCCCTCTGTGGCCGGGCCAGCTTCCAGCGGGTTTGGCTGCTCTCCGGGCTGAGCCTTCTATCTCCAAGGTCTCTAAGCAGACCGGCTGGGGCCTTCAACCATGCAGCCTCAGCACGGGGAAAACTGAGTTATAAGTGCTTAGTGTGGGTTCAGCCAGAGATCCCACAAAATGGATTCAGGGTTTGTTTGAAAAGACTTCTTCAAACAGAAAAGGCCTTTTGAATCTGTTGGAAGATTCTTTTTTAGCAGCACCTAGTTGCAGCTGTGCATGAGTGGAAGGGCATCACACAGATACAGTGTGTCTCTCAGCTGTGCCAAATGTCCCCCTTTGCTTAGAAATTAAAAGCTGCTCCTGGGCTTGGGTCATTAAACCACTTGGCTTGGATTGTCCTGGGGATGAGGAGGCCAGTGCAGGTGTGGACCTGCATCTAAGCCTCGGCCCCTGGGCTGACCAACAGGACAGCGTTGTAGCCACGGAGTGAGAGGTGAGAGGTCAACTTGCCCTGAATCTCCTCCCAACCTGGGCACTGAGAAAGCTTAACAGCTTTCCCAAAGGGAAAGCTCTGTTCTGAGGAGCCAAGACAGCAAGAACTCTCTTTGGGAAGAAAAATTAAGTGAACTGAGGTAGGTCACCTGGGATATATGAAAGATGTAATTTTTGGAATAAAAGAAGATCCAGGTAAACAAGAGAACAGTCATTTCCAAGCGTCCCCAGGAAATGTTCTCTCTTCTTCTCAGTCTCCTATCATCAAATTCTTGGCACCGCCAATCAGAGGAGAACTTGCAGAAGGACTGGTAGGTGACTTGACGATGACTCCACTTTGTTCTGCTTTTCTAAGAACCCAGAGTAACAGCCGCAGGCGGGCAGCAGGTGTGCTGGAATGGACCAAAGTGTTCCAGGGTCTAGTTCAGACTCTGAGCTCACAGCCTTCTTTGGGCTCAGTTTCTTTGCCTCTAAAAGTTATCATGGTTTCCAAACCTTATTATGAGATAGAATCCAATATTTTGCACTGTATAGAACTGGGGGTTTATAGAATATGTTCATATACACCGAAGCCTTATAACACGTAAGGAAGGTATTATTATCTTTATATCATAAGAATGAAAACTGAGGAGAAACTATATATCTTCCCCAGTTTAGACCACTGGGTTCCATCAGTGCAGGCTTTTCTTTTCTTTCTTTTTTTGGGGGCGTGGGAAGTGGAGGTTTGTTTTTTATTGTGATAAAATATACAAGACACAGAATGTACAATTATTTTTGAGTGTACAGTTCAGTGGTATTAAGCAAATTCACATTGTTCTGAAATTATCATCCATCTCCAGAACTTCTTTATCTTCCCCAACCGAAACTTTAAGCTATTAAACTAACTCTGCATCTCTTCCTCCCCTAACCCTGACAACCACATTCTACTTTCTGTCTCTATGAACTGGACTACTCTATAAATGGAATCATGCAATATTTGTCTTTTTGTGACTGGCTTATGCAACTTAGCTTAATGTTCTCAAAGTTCATCCATGTTGTGTCATGTGTCAGAATTTCCTCCCTTTTAATACTGAATAATATTCTACAGTGTGTATAGACCACATTTTCTTTATCCATTCATCTGTCAATGGACACAAGTTGTTTCCACCTTTTGGCTACTGTGAATAATGGTTCTGTAAGCATGAGTGTATAACTATCTTTAAATTCTTGCTTTCTCTTCTTTTGGGTATACACCCAGAAGTAGAATTGCTGGATCATATGATAATTTTTGTTTAATTTATTTGATTTCTCCTTTTTTAATAGGTAAATCCATTTGTTCTCTTAAAATAAAATAAAAATAATTTCCCAAAAAAAAATTATTATTTACACGTGAAGCCATATCTTCCTCTATTTTTCTTAAATTAGCTGTGGTGTTCTTTTGATGCTTTGGTCTAGCTGAATCAATACATTGCTAGTGATAAAAAAAAACTACCTTGCCTTTATTTTGTGATTTGTCTCTACATGCAAAGCATCACATTGATGTTATCGCATTTACCTTGTCAAGGTCTACGAGAACAGGATTAAGGGGGGGGAGGGTATTATTAACCTCATTTTACAAATGATAAAAAAAAATAAGGTTTAAGAAGAGTAAAAGAATTTCTTAGGGGGTGGGGAGGAATAAATAGGGAGTTTGGGATTTGCAGATACTAACTACAATATATAAAATAGATAAACAAGGTCCTGCTGTATAGCACAGGGAATTGCAGTCAACACCTTGTAATGGCCTATAATGAAAAAGAATATGAAAAGGAATTTTTTTATATATATATACACACATATATATATACACACACACACACACGAATCTTTCTGCTGTACCCCAGAAATTAACACAACATTGTAAATCGACTATGCTTCAAAAAAGAAAAAAAAAAAGATTTTTTCCAGTAAGATTACAGTAGTAATAAAACTAAAATCCAACTTTCTAATTCAATTGACTGCTTACTCATATGGATCTCATATGGATCTCTATATACTTAAACGGGATATACTGTCAAATAATTCTAATTTGATTTGATATAACACTTGTTTTGTAAACTTAGAAAAGTCTCCAAAACTTTTTGTGCCTGTTTCTTCATCTACTTAAAAAAAAAAAAGCCAATAATATTAATAGCCTACAAGAAGAATTTAAAGAATAGCCAACAAAATAGCAGCAAAGTACTTCACAAAAGACAGAGTTATGGCAAATTATTAACGATTCAATTATGTAACCACTTAACAACTATTACTAAAGCAGGACCTTAAATGGGAACATTCATTAGTTCCTCTGAAATGTCAATGGGATGCTGAAAATCATTCTGAAAACATGAAAGCTTGGAAAAAAAGCCAGCTACACATGAGTATATTCTCATAACGATGTGTGTCTTCCCAAGTGGCAGGGCCTCAGCCCCTCCGGGGTGGGCTAATGGTTTGGCGGGATGTCAGAAATCTCTGCATGGCCACGCTCATGCTCTCCCTCTGCTGTCTCCATCCCTTGTGAATCTAGCTTTCAAGTCCCTGAGCAAAGTGACGTCTTGCCCATCCTCACTTCTCTGCTTCCTTTGCGAGGTTGCTCCTGTCTCTGCGTCCCCAGTGCAGGCACACTTCTGTTGGGTCATGTGTGGGTTTGTGGTCCATCTCTTTCTCCTACATTCTTATTCCCCTGGTGCTTGTCATGGAGCCTAACCTACAACACATACTCAAACATTATTTGCAAAATGAAAAGAAATCCAACAATGTGAACAAGTAAAGAAGCCCAGGGTGGTTTTCAAGGACATGCACGTCCTTACGTTGGACACAGGAGCCTCCTTCCTGCTGTAAAAGCAGCACCCTTGTTCTCTGCTCCTTCCTGCCCCCCCACCACAAGACTGTTGACATCACTCCGCTACCCTCTGCTCTCCAAAGTTCTAGAAGAGAGTGGGAATGAGAAACAAGGTGCCCTGATTTGGAAGGGCTGACCTCTGGTTGAAAAGGGATTTGAATGTAATTACGTGACAGTAAAAAAGAAATGGGGAGCCAACAGGTTGTCACTAAGAGAAGGAGAGATTGAAAGGGGAGAGATTTTCATTTGTGGCTGTGAATGGAATTGGGGCTGGGAGATGGGGAGTTCCTTCGGGGAAGATCACTTCCTGTGCATCTTTGTAAGTGAAGGCAAAGTGTGGCCTCCACTCTAGGGTTATTGACCTAAGTTGAGACTGATACACAAATCATTATCAATAAAGAAAGAACTGATTAGAGGCTGGCACATAGATCAATTTTAATAAAATAAGAAAGTGTCAAAGTCCCAAATGACAAGCCTGATGTCCCAATGAATCTGCTTTGTACTTTTGAGAGGTCCTGCCGTGATGAAACAGATTTATTTTCCAAAGGATCATCCATAAATTAATGTTTGAGAGAGGTGGTGGGTTCCCAGACCAGCACACAGTGGCCGATTTTATCAGTTAAACGCTGAGCGCTGTGGCAGAAAGAACTCAGGCTTCGGAGAAGATCTGATTCACTTTGATGTGCCATTTACATTTCAGGAGAAAACCAGATTCCAACCATCGCTAAGTCTGTGATGGCATGAGGCACGAGGCACGAGGCACGAGGGGTTCCTTAGCCCTGGAGCTGAAGGTGCTGGTCTAATCTGTGCTGCATCAGAATTAACTAGATGTTAAAAAACAAACAAATGAACTAAAAACAAGTAAACAAAACAAAAAACCAATGCCAGGGCCCTACTGGATCAGAATCGCCAAGAATAAGGCCCAGGTGTGTTTAACAAGCTCCCTAATCCTGGTGCACAGCCCAGTTTGGGAACCAGTCGCTAACCCCCACTATCTCTTTTCCAATTAATAGGCTTTGAGGTGAGCAAAGGAGGGGAATAGAGGAGGCAGGGTCCTGAGAAATTTGGGGAGCAGCTGAAATACGGAAGGCAAGTCTCTAGCTTTAGTGACAAGAGGGAAAGGGAGTTGCTCACCACATAACAGATGGGGGACTTGAGTCTTAGCCAAGGTCCCAGGGCAGACGGGAGAGCTGGGATTCTAACCCAGGCCTGTCTCCTTCCCAAGCCGGTCTCTTCATCTCCTGCAAAGGGCTGCCTCCCATCTGGCTGGCAGATACACTTTAGAGCCCACCAGTGCTATTAAACTGCGAGTTCCTACGAATACTAAGCTAACAGTCAAGTTCAGGTGACAGAGGAAAGAGCTGGAGGCAAGGCCAGACCGACCACGCCTAGCAAAGCCCACGGACACCAGCTCCCAAATCTTCTTTTTGGCCTCCGTGGAATGATGTCTACTCTGGATTCTTGGCTCCTCCAGCCATAAAATGAAGATAAAAAGACTCCTGCTTCACGGCATGGTCGTGAAACTTAGTTCATGCTTATCGTGTCCTTTGCAGATGAAAAGCTTTGTGTAAGAGTTAAGTGCCAGTCTTCCACATTTCTTGGTTTGATCTCACAGCCCTCAAGCTCTGTGCTCTAGAAGACTCTTCCTTTTCTTTATTTTCTGTTATTTCTGACCTGGTCCAAACCAAGAACTAGTGGAATTTCTTGAGCTTTCCTAACTGCAGATGGTTTTCAGGTCAATCTACTTGCTGGTCAGGACTGAGGGGAGGAAGGGAGAGAAGGAGGAACAGAGTGGATCTGAACAAAATCTCCAAGCATTCAGAGGTCCACCCTCAGCCTGGAATTCTGCTGCTCTCCCAGCGTTGGCCTGACCTCGGCTTCTTGCCTTGTGCATTTCTAGCCTCAGGCCACCCCCACCTCTCCTACTCCAACTCTCCCTCACCACGGCCCTGCCCTTCCCCTTCCCCCTCCCCCTCCGCCCTCATGCACGAGCCCTGACGAGTGTCAGCTGTTGGAAGAGGATGGAAATTCAGTTTTTCACACAGTATTTGGCAGTTGCAGCCTTGCTTTGCAGAAGCATTACATGTAATGAAATCTCTACTCTTTAAAATGCAGCTCGGGATTTGCGGATACACACTACTGTATATAAACTAGATAAACAACAAGGCCCTACTGTACAGCACAGGGAACTATATTCAGTACCTTGTAATGGCCTGTAGTGAAAAGGATATGAAAAGGAATACATATATATGTATAACTGAATCACTATGCTGCACACCAGAAATTACCACCACATTGTAAATCAACTATATTTCAATTAAAAAAAATTGCTGAGACACAACATTGTAAAATGACTATAACTCAAAAAAAAGTTGAAAAAAAAAAGATTTACAGAAATAAGAGCAGAATTAAAGAAGCCAATTAACGCTAAAAAAAACCCCAAAAATTCTGCTCCTTAACTTACCCTTTGCAAAAGACAGTGTTAGAGCATGAAAGAGAGGATAGGTTTTGATCCTTTAGAAGTAATCAGATTAAATGCTACTTTCAAGATAGCAGTAACAATATTACTGTCCTAAAGCAAACAAACAAAAACCATGTTTTTGAAAAGCAACCAGGTCTGGTAAGGCAACTCCTCTTTCAAGAAACAAAACTCAAAGCCAAGCTGTTGAATTTGCAGGCTTGAAAGCCTTGGGTACCGTTCTGGCTGGACTTCAGCCTCAGTTCTCTTCAGCACAATAACTGCTCTGTATACACACCGGCCCTCAGCTAAGCTGAGAAGCGGGCGCAGTTGGTCTTTGGCATCTGAGAGGCCAGCAGTATACCTCCTATTGTGTTCCCTCTGTCCCTCCACTCCTGTCAGGGACACATGGGAGTCGTCCTGAAGATTTCCTGTTTGTTCTCCGTTTCCACCTGCCCCCACCTCTCCATCCTTCTCCAACCTGCATGAGTGGGTAGGAGGAAAGAGGAGAGCAGGAGTGAGGTGCTGAGGTCTGAGGGTGGCCACCAGGCCACCCCACAGACAGGTCAAGAGGTCAAGGGCTGGAAAATGACAGGTGAATTGCATGGTGGTCCCAGGTCTGCCAGAGGAAAGGAGGGGTTTCCTCTTTAGTCCCAGCAGTTTTACACACACGTGTATACTATGTGTGTTTACGTATGCATAGGTAGGTATGTGTGTGTAGGCACGCTCTCAAGACTTATTGGGTGCCGTGTGTGTGATCTGTGCGCTCGGCCTGAGCTGGAGCCGGAGCTGAGAGGATGGAAGAAGTTGTACCTGACCGGGTCCTGGGGCTTCAGCAACATAAAGGCAGTGGATCTGCCACACTTCTCTTATTTTGTGGGAGAGCAATGGCTGGCGTGATGGAACAAGGGAAAAATACGAGAAAGAGAAGACTAAAGGACAGAGCGTTGACAGCATCTGCTCAGCCAGGAGCCATCCCTGGAACGTCCCTGCCTGTTTCCATGAGATCCATTCATAGCAAGTCCTCTTTGGGAACCTTCTGGAATACGGCCACAAGAAAACTCTCTTTCAAATGCTTTTCAGAGTGTCCATGAAACCGTCTGCAGAGGGACATTCTTTAGGAGCAGAATGATTAACCTGAAGTGAGTCTGTTCCGGATGCTGCTAGGAAAGATTCCATCCTCCCTTCCCAGGCACTGGGGTCCCTCTCAGACCCCCACGGGCCACGTCCCTCCACCTCTGCGGCCTGAAACTCAGTGATTCCAGCAACTCAGGTGTGGGGGTGAGACGTCCTCGTTGACAAATGAAAATCTTTTCTGATGATGCTTACATTTTACACTTTAAGAACAGAATTGGGGCCTCACTCCCGGGGCTACATGGAGGTGGCATGGGGCCGGGAACGTGTGCCTGGCTGACCTTGAACTTGGGGTGCTGTTCTCTGGGCTCCACTGCTGCTTTCCTGCCGAGGCCAAGCAGCCACAGAGGCTCCTAGCCAACCACCAGCAGATCTGGACGCAGGGCTCCCCAGGCTGCGAGGCTAAGACCCTCCCATTGACCTTCCCCCGCTCGCCTTCACCCAGGGGGCGACTGGCATTGTGATCTGACACCTCCCCCAGCCTCTCCCCATTTTCTCTCCTTCAGGCTTTTTCCTTAAAAAAAAATCCTTGCGTGTTTGATACTGTCTTGGTGTCTGCTTCCCAGAAGACCTGGTCTAACACATGTTGTATTTAAGAAGATAAGTGTTAAAACAGATTAGAATTGGTCCTATCTCCTTAAAATATTAAAGAGATCCAAGTTTGATGTGACCAATCTGCATGAAGAAAAGTCGTTTACACTGAACCCATTTAACCAAAATTCATTTAACCAAAGTGATCAAAAACATTTTTTAAATCTTCATTTCAACATTAATTATAGAACATGTCATCAACAGTGATACGATGAAAGAATTTAGAATGGATTATTGAGTTGTCAAAAACCTGTACCAAAAGTGGTGTAATGAATACAGACAGTTCATTAGAATGCTAATGGTGATGATGAAGACAGTGTCTTTTCTTACTATCCACCTGGCATTATTCTAAGTATTTTATAGATATAATATAGATTATGCATTATGTATTATATATAATAATATATATCAACTTCTTTATCTTGTTGGTGGGTGGAAACATTATACAGATTAGCTTCTCATTTTTTCCAGGATGATGCATCTCCACATTAATGCAGTAAGTTAGTACATGATAAGTATGTACATATACCTACAAATGACCTTTTACTGAAGTTCTAATGCCTGTGAGATGAACTGAACGAAAATGAAAGCATAAGGATTTTTATATACATGAGAGAATGGTACAGAACACAATGCTGGCATACGGTTTTTTGGATGAATAAGATCTCCCAATGAAATGAACCGTTATTAAAATAAGCATCTTTTCCCTATCATTAGAACCAGGAAAATCTATCCTCTAAGACACTGTTTCACAGCCTAGTTTATTACATTTCCTTCATTGTGATTGCCTGGGGGTGCTTACTGGGAATACAGATTCCTGAAAATCACTTTCCCAGTCTGTTTCAGCTGTCTGAGGTGGGGCACGGGACTCTGCATTGTACAAAGCATCCTCAGATCATTTCCAAACACACTAAAATCTGAGAATCACCGCTGAGAGTTAAGCAGCATTGTTATTTTTGAAACAATGGCTGCCTTTGAATTCAGATTTAGTGTTTGATTATACCTGGGTTTACAGTCACACCAGCCAAAAGAAAGGAAGTTTCCTTTAGCCTGGGAGGGGGGCCAATCAGGACCACGATCAGGCAGCAGTAGACATTAGAAACGATGGGATCCCATTTCTCTGGGGATCAGAGAGGCGGACTCAGGGAAGCGGCCCTCAGCACAACAGCTGAGTCCACTTAGTCTGTTGTTCCTGTTTGTACATTAATTAAATCAAAGGTGTGGGGCAAAAAATGTTCAGTATGTTCTTAGCTGTGAGCTCAAGGCCACCACCTAGCCAAAACTAGTATCATAAACAAGGCTGCCCACGAGGGACCGCGTGGTCCAAAGACTCATTCACCACGGAAGACATCTGGCAGAACTGGAGGGTTCATGGAGAAACATACTGAATATTCCTCATACAATATTCTGAAGATACATCAAACAATGTATGTGCTTTTACAATCACAGTTTCTAAAGGGAGTTCCAGTGCCTGGCTGAGAGAGAAAAGCTGAAACAAGGGGCATGTTACTTGTTTACAATTGTTGGGTCATTAGTGGCGAGGAAACCTGCTGATAAAGCGAGGGACAGAAGGAGGGGACAGACAGCGTATTTTTTAAAGGAGTTGAAAAAAAAGCACAAAGTGAGAAAAACAAAGGGGGGTGGGTAAAGATTAGGGAAATAAAAGAACAAAGAAGAAAATCTGGTTGCCTGGAGATTTTTGTTTTTTAGAAACATCACTACCAGCAGTTGTCCAGAAAGAACTATGATTCTCTGTTTTACTTAAATAATTTTCCATCTATTTTTTGTTTATGTATACGGAAACAATCCTATGATAGCTGATTGAATTGTAAGCATCTTCCTGCAACCTGTGTATCTGATGATTTAAACTGCAAGTCTGGGTCAAAGGAGAAATTTTAGATAAAGAGTCCTCTGGTATGCTAAAGACACTTCTGCTGAGACTTTCCCCTTCTAGACCTTCTGAAAATAAGTGACTGCAAACATGGGATTTACAGCCCTGGCTGTACAACCCTGAAGGTAAATGACATTACTCTAGGGAGCAATGCAGCATTTGGCAGGGGCCTATAGGACAAATGGCATTTTTTTTAGGGCTGAAGGAAGTGCCAGGAGAGGCTACTGTGCCTGGAAATTACCTTGTGTTCTATTATGGGAATTCATCAGGTCCATTTGGGACCTGCTTACGAATTCCTTGACAAAAATTACAGTGGTACCAACTGCTTTTACTGCTATTTTGCACCCTGAGGAGCAGTAGTTAGAAACCCAAGTGCTTAAAGGGGCCAGGCTGAAAACGCATTTGAGCGAAGCAGGCCATGACTGAAAGCACCGGGGGCTACAGAAAACTGGAGAACGTGGTCTCATTTGGACAGCCCGGCAGATCTATATCCCTGAACCAGTTCAGCTTCCCCAGCCTCCCTGTCTGATACCCAGGTGCAGGAATGACGGGGAAAATAACATGATTGTGTTAGGAATCCTAAACCATCCAAATCACACTGCACCCAGATCATTACTTTGTAAATTCTAAGATAAGCCAAATCAAGATTACACGCATTCCTGCGTTTTCCTCTTTGTCTCTTCTTTCTACCCCCTTATTTTCACTTACCTTTTAAATCAGTATATCAAGACATGGTTGTAAACATCCACCATGTGCAGGTAAGCACCAGATGAATCTCTAAAGAATGAAATAGAGTCTCCGAGCTCAGGGAAGTTTAGAATGTACTAGGGAAGGCAAGAAACCAACAAGAGAAAAAGCAATGTGGACTGCATAACCCAAGAGATGTCTCCAGGTGGTTAGCAAATGTGTTACTATGACTCCAGAGGAATTACAGATCAAAGCAAAATGAACTGCTGTGCTCTCAGATTTCTTGAACAAGATGTGACTTGAAACGCCCTGGAAAGGAAGTTAGATTTCGCTTACTTAGAGAAGATGGGAGTACAGAGAATGGTTTGGGTGATAGGTCCAGAATGAGCAGAGGAATACCAGGAGGTCAAACTTTTATCCTTCCTCTCTTTCCTTCTTTTTAGCCAACTCTGGAGTTTCCAAAGATGATCAGAAAATAATGGGAAATAATTAGAAAATGTTGGGGTGGGTGGGTGTGTGTATTGTCCTGAGAATGGGGAAAAGCATTTTTTGTCCTTGTATTCTGGAAAGTCCTTATAAGTCTGTGTTACTCATTGCAGATTCTGAGTTACTAAATGCTTTGTGACTCTAGCCTGGGACTGTGTCACGAAAAGCACTATCTCCACCTTTTGGAGCAGGAATTAAGTCCTATACAGGTTATCAGGCAGTGTGGCCTTTGGCTGAAAAACAACAGAAATCACAACTCAAAATGGCTTAAACAATAAAGAACATATATTACCTACGTAACAAGAACTGCAGAGGTTGGGAATATTCTCCAGGGCTGGTTAATGCAATGACCTGGCAACATCATCAAGACCTAGGTTCTCTTTAATTGTCCTCTCTGTCATCCCCTGAGCATGTTTCCTGTGTCCTCAGACTTAGCTCTCCTGATGGTTGCAAGGTGGCTGCAGCAGCACCAGGTGGCCCATTAACACATGAAAATGTCCCACAGCGGAAGGTAACACTCTTCCTCTGTGTGTCTTTTTAAGAGGAAGGAAATCTTTCTCATAAAGTCTCCGATAGACCTCCCTTGATGAATTCTCTCTGAGATTGGGTCATATGGCCCCTTTAAAAACCGGTCACTATTCGAGACACTATCAACCTCCTAGAAGAAAACATAGGCAAAACATTCTCTGACATAAATCTTAGCAATGTTCTCCTAAGGCAGTCTACCAAGGCAATAGAAATAAAAGCAAAAATAAACAAATGGACCTAATTCAACTTATAAGCTTTTGCACAGCAAAATAAACTATAAATAAAATGAAAAGACAACCTACAGAATGGGAGAAAATATTTGCAAACAGTGTGACTGGCAAGGGCTTTATTTTCAGAATATACAAACAGTTCATACAACTCGATAACAAAAAAAAAAAAACTAAACAAACAACCCAATGAAATGGGCAGAAGACCTAAACAAACATTTCTTCAATGAAGGCATGGCCAATAGGCACATGAAAAAATGTTCAGTATGACTAATTATCAGAGAACTGCAAATCAAAACCACAGTGAGGCATCACCTCACACTAGTCAGAATGGCCATCATTAAAAAGTCCACAAATAAATGCTGGAGAGGGTGTAGAGAAAAGGGAACCCCCCTACACTTTTGGTGGGAATGTAGTTTGGTGCAGCCATCATGGAAAATAGTGGAGATAATATTTCAGTTAAAAAACTGAAAATACAGTTACCATATAATCCAGCAATTCCACTCCTGGGCATATATCCAGAGGGAACCTTAATTCAAAAAGGTACATGCACCCCAGTGTTCACAGCAGCACTATTTACAATAGTTCTACTAGGTAGCTATGGTTTTAAAATCTGTGCACAAATTCTTTGATACTCCTCTACTTTCAGGAAGTTGAATCTAACTCCCCTCCACTTGAGTGCCATGCCACCAAGCAGCCAATGGAAAGGCCTGCCTGGTGAGGAACAGAGGCCTCCCACCAACAGCCATTCGAGTGTGCCATTTTGGGTGTGGATCCTCCAGTCCTGGTCAAGCCTTCAGATGCCTGTAGCCCCCACCAGCAGCTTGAAAGCAAATAGATGAAAGATCCTGAGCCAGGACAACACAGGCCCAACTCTTGAATTCCTACCCACAAAAATGTGAGAGGATGAATTTGTTGTTTTAAAACCACTAAATTTTGAGGTAAGAGGTAATTAATAGGTTAGGTAACTGACCATAGCTGGTATTCTTCAGGGAGCTTGGGTATTCATTTTGTGCATGGAAATCATGCCATGTCTTAAAATTGGTTGACTCAAAGGAGAAGGGACTGTCTCAAGTCAGTTGGGGGAGGTGGAAAGAATCTGGATCTAGAAATCAATAAAATTCTGGCCTTGGCTCTGTCACTGAGAAACTCTCATAACTAATTTCTCTTCTCTGATCTTACCTGACATAAAGGAACTGAGCTAAATGCTCTCTGATGCCTTCCATGGATATGTGAAGTGCTCGAATTTTACTGTTTTAGGTTGCACAGCACAGCATCAAGAACATCAGTTCTAGAAGTAGATGCCTTGGATTGAAATCCCAGTTCACTTACTAATTACATAATTGTCTTTGGACAAATGATGTTACCATTTGTAAGCCTCTGTTTCCTTACAGGTTTGTTGAGAGCATTAAATGCAGGTAAAGCTTTTCGCATGGGGTGGCATTCAGTAAGTGCTCATAAAATGCAGGCAACTGCTGTTATCTATGTTCTAGCAGCACGTTTTTAGAGCTAAAGAAATTTTGAAATGGCAGTTGTATTTTTTATGTACTTTATAGAGAGTTTATAGTTCTTCAGGCTTCTATGTAATCAATACGTTAAGTGTACCTTATGGGAACATGGATGGAGCACACGTTTCTTATTTTAAAGATTTAAAAATTTATTCACGGAGCTTTGCCTTATAATTTATTGCTAGATTAGGAATCAGCCCCGAATTACAATCTCATCCCTACAGGAAAGAATAGCCTGCTGTATAATGATCTACTTTTACATGTGTTTCTAGGAGTGCTTTTTTTTTTAAATTCTTATTTTTATTGAAGTGTAGTCGATTTACAATGTTAGTTTCAGGTGTACAACAAAGTGATTTAATTATACATATATATTTTTTTCAGATTCTTCCAGGAATGCTTTGCAGTAGAACATTAGGTGATCTGTACTTCCTTGATTCTCCCATATAGTAGGAAGTAAGTACTCCATTTTATTTGCTTAAGCTGGCTTTTTTATTAGTATAAAGATCATAAAAATTTGTCAGTTTTTTTTTTTAATTTTAATGGAGGCACTGGTGATTGAACCCAGGACCTCATGCATGCTAAACACACACTCTACCACTGAGCTATACCCTCCCCCACTAAGGCAGTTTCTGCTTGTGTCTTAGGGTCTGTTCATTAATCATGACGTCCATTATCCACCTGGCGTGCCGGGCCTGGTTCTGCCAGGGTGGAAGTCTCTCTTTTCAGGTCTCCCTGACTCGAGCTGCTGGGTAGAAGGAAGTCAGTGGTCCTCTGACAGGCCACTGCCTTCCTCATTCACATCCAGAATGCTAAACTCTCTTTGGCCCAGGTCAGTTTCCTGGGATAAGTTTCCAAAATCAATATCTGATGTCTCTGTTTGCTCTGGCATCTGCTGGTTGACTTGGGTAGGCCTCAAATGTGGAACAGGGTTAGATTATTCAGAGCTTTCCATCTTTCTGCTGCACAGCCAGGGTCACCTGAGGCCCCACACCAACTCTCCAGCTGGAAGCACAGAGTATTCTGGGCAGAATTCTTTGCTGGTGGCCGCGGGCTGGGCCTGGCAATTAAGAGTCAAGAAGGATTCCAGCTCCCAGTGCTCTTAGCTTTTGAATTCTTAAGTAACGCTTTGTTTTATGGGCTAAGATTTAGAAATCTGAAATAAGTTTTGTTGTTTCTTTTTTCCATGTTTGCTGTCATCAATTCCTTGAGAGCCACAAAGCAGTCAATCAGAAGCCTATTGTTTTCCTCTTAGTCTTAATGGGACTGTGCTCGCTTATTCATTCATTCATTCATTCATTCATTTTAGAGGGTGTTCTGGGGATTGAACCCAGGACCTTGTGTTTGCTGGGACTGTACTCCAGATTGACCTCCTCGTGATCTGGAAGCACGATCACTTGAGCAAATTTAAATCTTGAATGAGCTTAGCTGCTTCTTTTCTCTTGTCATTGTTTATGATTTTGTGTAAGTTGATCAGGGTCCTCTCTTTTCACCTTAGGTTTCCAGACTAGAATCCTGATTTTTATGCATCAACATCTAGATGGTTGGTTCTGCACTCCCTTCACTACTTTAGGTGCCCACCTGCCTCAGGATCTGCACCTGCCTGTTCATCTTACAGCTTTTACACGCCGCTTCTCTTTTATCCAGCCGACCGTGCTCTCCATGGGGGAAAACGCACCACGCTTTAAGTATGTTGAAAATTTCCAAATCCTGATTATCTCGTCTCCCAATCTCAGTGTTCCACAGTTTTTGGGAAATTCAGAAACAGACTTTGTGTGAGGAATGAATCTTTTTTCTAAAAATTTCAGGGCTGATCTCACTTTCCAAGACGACTCCATGCTCTGAGGCCGCCTCTACCCTCTTGAGAGCCTGCGTTCTGCCTATGGACCGTGTATCTCCTAAGCCTCTTGCTCTCTCTCAGCTCCCTCTCACCTTCAGAGATGGCCTGCGCTCTGGCTATGGAGTATGTAACTACTTTTACTTTAAAGTAAACACCGCCCCCCATGCCTCATGGCCTCTCTGGTCTCCTGGGACAGCCTGTACTCTGTCTATGGAGTGTGCATTTCTCTGAATAAATTTACCTATACTTAAACATACATACATACATACATACATACATACATACATACATACATACATAAATAAATAAAATTTCAGGAAATTAAAAATCCTAGCCCTTGAGATATTTATTGTAATTGTATTCCAATTTAATATTTGACACAACTAACAGAATAAAAAGGCAAGCTATGGAATGGAAGAAAATATTTGCAAATCATATGCCTGATAAAAGATTAGTATCTAGAATATATTTTTTAAAACTTCTAAAACTCAACAATAATAACAAAAGTAACCCAGTTTACAATGGGCCAAGGACTTGAATATATAGGAAAAGAATATATTAAAAGCACATAAAAAGATTGTCAACATCATTAATCATTAGGGAAATGCAAATCGACACCACAGTGACATGTCACTTGATACCCATCAGTATGGCTACTGTTTATCATAAAAACAGAAAATATCAGACCTACTGTATAGCACAAGGAACTACATCTAATTTCTTGTAATAAGCTATAATGGAAAAGAATCTGAAAGTATATGTATGTGTACATATATATGTACTTACATATAGAACTGAATCGCTTTGCTGTACACCTGAAACTAATGTTGTCAATCAATTACACTTCAATTAAAAAATAAAACAAAAAAACCCCAGAAAATATCAACTGTTGTCAAGGATGTAGAGAAACTGGTGCACTACTGGTGGGAATGTAAAATGAGGCAAGTGCTATGGAAAACAGTATAATGGTGCCTCAAGAAATTAAAAATAGAATTAATATATGATCAGCAATTCTACTTCTGAATCTCAAAGGGATACTTGCAAACTCATGTTCATAACAGCACTATTCACAATGGTTAAGAGATGAAGCAACCCAAAACTTTATTGGCAGACGAATGGCTAAACAAAATATGGCATATATATATACAATGGAATATTATTCAGCCTTAAAAAGGGAGGAAACTCTGACACATGCAAGAACGTGGATGAACCTTGAGGACATTATGCTAAGTGAAATAAGCCAGTAATAAAAAGCAAACAAATACTATATGATTCTACTCCACCAGGTACCTAGAGTAGTCAGCTCACAGAAACAGAAAGTAGAATAGTGGTTGCCAGGTGCTGGAGGGAGGAGAAAGAGGAAATTGTTGTTTAATGGGTATAGAGTTTCAGTTTCGTAAGATGCAAAAGTTCTTGACACTGGTTGCCCAGCAATGTGAATATCCTCAATACCACCGAACTGTGCACTTACAAGATTAAGATGGCAAATACTCTATTCTGCAATTTTACCACAATAAAAAAAAAAGTGTTTGTATTTCACATATCTGCAGTACATAATACTCATTATTTTTTTCTTAGGAATGTCAAGTCTTAGTGAAGGTTGTATCTTTAATTACCCAGCTTTACACCCAAGGGGACTTGGCCCTCCACTCCTGCCAACTGGTGTCTCAGTCAGGACAGGTAGAAGATAAGCTATCAACACCCAAGAGCAGCTAAGTTAATTATTGATGGTGACCTTCTGGCACTAAACACATATTTGCCAAATCCTTACTTAGCCTAGACTATGCTCAGTGGGGAATTATAAGAGAACTTTCCACTTTTCCTTTGAGCAACAGAAATAGATTTGGCCAAACAAGACTAAAGTTCTAGAAGGGTAGAGGACTGAGTGTGGCTATGCCTCTGTGTTGTGTGGTGTTCACAATGGGCTCTCCTACGTGTGCAAGATGGCAGGAACAAGGAGCTTCTCTCGCTAGCCTATCCAAGGCTGTTAGGGGCCACCACCTGGAAAGGGGAGGAGGGCTGTTTCCCGCCTGCAGAGTCCTTCAAAACAGGGATGTGGGTTCAGCAGGTGCCCGGAGAAGGAAAGGCATTCTTACAGAGGGAAACTGCAGGAGAAGCCGTGTCAAAGTGTGGAACAGCAGGTGGTGTTCAGTGAACGTAGGAGGACTGGACATGAAGAGCAAGGTGTGAGGGATGGAAACGACCACGCCGTAGTCTTCTTTATCCCCAGTTCTTGACAATAAATTTTGCTGAACTGAACTTGAAAAACAGTCTTTCCACTTAGGTTTAAGAAGAAAGACTTGGGAGAGTTTCCATATAAATGCACACACACATACACACAAAAAGAAAGGTTATTATCTTCAAGAAAACCTGAACACTGTAGTCTGCCAAGCCTGCTCACCTGGCAAGCTGTCTGTTGGTAATTATTTTTCTTAATCATATCCATGGTCACCTTATTCGTTTCTTCCAAGACACCAATATCCACTTTTCCAATAGAAATTTCAGGTCACTGGAAAGGCCAAAGTGTAAATAATTCAATTAAACAAAAGACACCTCAACAATGACAAAAAGCTCCTCCCATGTTAAGCTCCAGCGGAAACGTCAGCAGCAAATGTTAGAGGTTAAGATAAGAAGGGAGTTTTCTTTCCAGGGGAGCTGAGAAAAATAATTGTCTTTATAGCCTGATCATTGGGACCCAGAATACATGCCAGGAAAGGGCCAAGAGGGCTGAAGGCGAAAGCCAGCCAGAAAGGTGGAAAGGAGACCATTCTCCTCCCCCAAAAGGGGGCCTGGAACTCCGCATGAATTTTACAGACCTTGAGGCATTCTCTCCACATCGCGTGCGCGCGCGCGCGTGTGTGTGTGTGTGTGTGTGTGGTGGTGCCAGAGCCAGTAGAGTGGATGCTCTCCTGACTCACAGAATCTTTGCCACCTACCATTTCTCAAATCGCCAATAAGTGTTTGGAGGCAACTGGAACACCCGGTTCCACACTTCAGGAGGAAGCATTGATCCTTGTATCAAAAGCCAGATGTGAATGGCCCTTGGGAAATGGTGGACCTTCTTTACTTGGCTCTATGGTGACCAGTGAGTCCATTATGCATCAGGAAGTATCCATGAACTTATCTTAGGCAGAAAGACAAAATGTTGGGGGATGGGTATAGCTCAGTGGTAGAGCACGTGCTTAGCATGCATGATGAAGTTCCTGGGTTCAATCCCCAGTACCTCCATTAAAAAAAAGAGACAAAAAGTTGACATCTAAATCTTCCCCCTCCTTCCTCTGACTTAATCCTCCAAGTCAATGGTGTGGACTGCTCTGAAGTCCATGGAAAGAGAATTTCCGTGACAGTGAGGTGCGACGTCCTCTATGGTCACAGGCCCAAAGCCCGAGTTCCCGCCACCGACAGCACCCAGACAAAACTCAAGGGTGAAAGTAAACTTCACACAGGAAATAGTCTTATTTGGCCCCAGAACCACATATCTAAACAAGTTCTCAAAATTTCAACCAACCAAATAAAAGGGTAGAGAGAGGGAGAAAGAAAGAAAACTTGAGCGGAACCTCCAGAGGAGAAGGTAGGTTTGGCCGAGCAAGTCCAGCTATGCCCCGGGCAACCAGGGAACGCTCAGGACAGTCCCACAGTGAGGCCTCAGTTTGCCCAAATGGGTTGACTGTGCAGATGTTAGCAAGTGAGTCCGTCTAGGAGAAGGAAGGCCTCCATACCACTGCTGCTATCAATATTTTAATATTTAACAACATCGGTGAATTCTCTAGATCCTGAGATAAATGCTAGAAACGGAAGCAGAAATACTGTGCAGCTCTTGTCAGGCTTGGCTGAGCTCATTCACCATGAGTTCATGTGGTTCCCAGCCAGACTGCACTGAATGCCACTAGCTACTCCTTGGTTTAGTCCTCTTAGATCTATACGGTTGCAAATTAGGATAATAGTATAATAATCAGTAAAATGCCAGTGTCAGATACGTATAAAATACTCCCCAAATATGACTTGAGTGGAAGATGGGAGACAGATTAAGTGGGGTCTTACATCCCAAAGGACTGATTATTTTATAAATAACACGGGGCAAGAAAACCTTTTTTACATTTTTGCTTGGTATAAACATGAATATCTTGGTAAATATTTTAAGTTAATATGTGAACGTCCTGCCAAGTCATCCACCTCAAATCTAGAAGGGGGCTGAGAAACGTGTGCTCTGGGAATAATTTCCTTCTAGATGCAGCAACTGTCAATTATTTATTGAAACTACTTTAGCTTTGGAGCACCTATTTCCCGGCAAGAGCCAGACTCACGTCTTGTAACCAAAACGCAGTCAAATTTACTTCAAAGATAGTAGTGAATATTTACTAGGAAGATCTGATTCCAACACGTCTTGGTTTCCCAAACTCCCTTGATCAAGTCTTCCCAGTTCTCTCTCCCCACGTTCTCCCACTGAAGGTTGACTCTGCTTTCCCTGGACCTTCCCTAGAGTAAGGGAGATGGTGAAGTCCTTGGGTATCGGAGTTACCCTGCTTATAAAATAAATAGAAAGAAATTATATTTTGACCAGCAGAACGGCTGCTGCCAGCAGTGAGAACCAATACAGAGTCAAAATAAAAATTTTTATTGATAGATTAACTGAAAAAAATGAAAAAAGTTTTCCAAGATTTATTCTGGTTTATCAGAAAGTCCTATGCAATTAGATATTAAGAAAGTGCCTTGCCTTTTAGTAGCTGTCTGTCTTTGGGCAAGTGACCTAAGTTCTATGATCTTCAATGGGATGACTGGTCCCCACTTCTCCACACTTTTGTGAGGACTAGACACATCTAAGTCACCTTGTTTAGTGACAATCACTTGCAGCTCCGAGAGTGGTGCCCAGCACATAGTAAACATGTAATGAATAAATAGTTATGAGTCAATGGTAGCTGTTACAACAACAATAACATTTTGCAAAAAGAAAGATGATAACATGTAAGATAAAATAATTATCACATTTTTATGCAATTCAGAAATAACCCAGATCTCTGATATTTTGTGGGGGCAGGAGACACAAAAGACAAACAGCTTTATTTGAACAGTGAGAGGATTAAGTCCATCCTCTGCAAGAGGAATGTGTGATCCAAAATGGTGCTGTGTAACAGTCATGGTTTAAAAAATCTGGAATTTTAAAAGAATTCCAGGAAACCCGAGGCTTCAAGGTAATGAATCACAGAAGAGAGGAATCAACAATTTTCTGACCAGAGGTTGATTCTCCAATGTTAAAACAGGGTCATAGGTTTCCTAGTATCTTAATGTAGACAGACCTTTTCTAATGACAAAGCCAAGTATGACTCAGGGAAACCCTGATGGCTTGGCCAGTGGGAAAGTATCTCTTTCTGCTGTCGACATAGATCTCTTGTGTGGACTTGAACTTCCAGCTGCTTTGCTCTGCTGTGGGTCTGCTTTCTGAAAGAAACTATTCTTTGGCCTTTTCTTTATTCCAATCTTAATTTCATTTGGGTATTTACTGCCGAAGATTTATGTAACTGGAAGTAGTCTATATTCATAAATACATATGTGTATGTGTGTATGTGTACGCGTGTGTGTTACCTCAGGGTGTTTCAGTCTCTTGCTTTTTCCATTTGATAGCCTGGAACCATGACCTTTCCCCGTGTGTTACTTCTGCCCCTTTTGTGGAGTTGGGGCGACCCTCAGCCCAGAACAGAGTACCCTGAGCTTGTCCCCGTCTAGTCTCTGGGTGCAATGCCTGAGCTTCCTCATGACTGCAAGTCCAGAGACCTGCCCTTGCTCTTCCAACACATCTCTTCATTAGGCCTGCAGAGGGCCCGCAGTGCACAGGAGTGACTTGAGGAAGAGGGTCAAGTTGAAGTGACACCAAGGTCTATAGTGCAGGGGCCTTGACCACTGAGTGGAAGCTCATCTTAGAGAGTCATGGCCCGACAGCCAAGCTGGGGGGAGTGCTTGATTCCTGCAGCAGCCAAGGAGCCTGGGAGCTTCGGTCCTGTGGGTCAGTGTTATCCAAACTAGCCGGGACCCGCCTGCTTAAAGCCCCTTCATGGTTCCGTTGTCTCACAGAGTTGAGGCTTTGCAGACTCGGCTCCAGAAGAGCAGTGCACTGAAGGCTGAGAGCTGTGGGGTGAGAAGTGCCTCAAAGCACTTTGTGTTGAGTCCTCTGGGACAACACCAAGAAGGTGAAGAGATGCCACACTTTAGAAGCCGTCTTCAGGACAGGGCTAGAGCCCCTTGGAGGAAGCGCTGTTCTGCACTTCTGAGGCTACGACTGGTTCAAAGTCAAGGCCTTCCACAGAAATTCTTTTTGGGAAAAGACCACCCCCAGAATCTCATCATAGGAGTCTCAGGCCTTGAGATTCCTGATTCCAAAGCTCTCTTAGTGGTCAAACACCTTCTATTCCTCCCCAGACTCATTTCTGAGACAGCAACATGGCCCCAGGAGTACTTGGCCAAGGAAGTTCCCGCCTTCTTCTGCAATAATGACCTCACAATTTTTTAAAGATACTTCAAACATCAAAGCTCTGGTTACGTTCCTCTCCCGGAATAACAGCCAGCTCACCCTGCACTTAAGTGACTCAAGCCACTTACGAGACGCTTCCCAGAACAAGGGAAATCTTTTCGGAGTGATGCTGCCCACCAGGACAATGGAGCCTACTCACACCGTACTTGCGTAAATGAGGAGACCACTTCTGGGCTTCTTCCCCAAACAATAATAACCCACTTCAGTGCATTTTCCGCCCTACACTCATCATACACTGAAACAGCTGCCAACTTCTGTCTTTGGAAATGGGAGAAAAAAAAAATTAAAATGTTCAAATGTAATTACGAATGGGGCATCAATCTGATGTGGTACCCATAACAGACGCCCCGATGCTTCCTTGGTTTACTTCTCATTTACATCCTGTGTGTTAGCTTCTCAAATCTGCATATTAAGCGCAAAATTAAATGCGCCTATGCCTTTGCCTTCAATCAGTAAAAATGACAGCACGTTTAAATATATGAACACACACACGTGTGTGCGTGTGTATGCACACATGACACGGATACATATCCCACTGCCAGAGTCTGAAATATAGTTTATCTTTGTTTTGCAAGCTGCCTGAAAAGTGTGATCTTAACCTTATTTGATAGAATAATTTTCAGGAATAGGGAGAAGATTTATAAGCTGAAGAGCTAACGTCATAATACCCTTATCTAAGTCCCACAGTGTTAAGGAAACTTCAACCACATTTTAATAGAAAGTAGGGAGCTATGGTGGAATCCCATCATAATACAGCAAGTGGGGTCCAAAAAGACTTACAGTTGAGGGGGTAGCATGTGGAGTTACATTACTGCAAGGTTAATAAAATTACCTAGCCCACCAGCCAGGAGTAATCCTAGGAAATTCTTAGTGTGACCCCAGTCCATCCAGATTCCTGAAGCATTTGGAGCCACTTGGTGGGAGCTCCTCCCGCCCCCAACCCCTCACTAGCCAAATACCAATGGGGATGACTCTGGGTCTGTGTTGGCTGGGACTTCAGGACAGTGAAAGCGACTCCAGGTGTCTGCTGCTATGTTGAAAGCTATTCTGTCAACCCAACCTTCTTCCATTTGAAAGACTGAGCCATGGATTACTGTAGACCTACGCTCTAGTTTCTTGCTTCCCAGTCGGGATTGCCTGCTGTTTCCCCATCAAACTTCATGTCCCCCCCCCCACCCCGATAGTCTCAGCCTACTTCCCGGAACAGAAGAGCACTAACCCACTTGGATTTGGAAATTGGCACTGGACAGAGGACAGGAGCTAGCTGGATTAGATGCGAATCTGCATTATCCTGGGGTGTGTTACCATGGGGTTTGACTCTACCATAGCCCCACGTACTTGTCTTCCCCGCCCGAATCCTAGGCTCCCACCTAAGAGCAGAGGCAAATAAATATTTTAAAAATCATTGCAGAGTTTTTTCAATTCCACGTTCTACGGTGATATACACGATCCCACAGTAAACCAGTAATAGCACAGCCGAGGAATATATGTCAAGTGTGTTTGTCCCATGATTAATAACTCACGTCTTCTGACAGCTGTTACAGACATGGTGCTTTAAAGAGGAATGAATGGTTGGCCCCCTGCTCTTCAAAAGCTCCTGAAATCACACAATATTAAGTGGATGGTTTCTTAGAAGCCAAAGAGAATTATCAAAAAAATCTTTCATGAAGGAAAATTTTGAGCTGTGGCTGGCAGTGAGGGGTTATTAACACAGAAGTGTTATTTCTGTGCCAGTGGTGAAACTGAAATGTCTGGATGTCGATATAAATAGACAGCAGGATAGGGTACAAGGGGTTGAAAATATCATTGAGACTGTGGGTGTTTTGTTGGCAAAATAAAGACATTGAGCAAGCACATATGGTCTTCCAGTAAGCCACAGACTGCCAGAAATCAAAGCACAAGTGCAGAAGGGCAGGTTTTCTCTTCAGCGCGGGGGCAAAAAAACAAGGGGACTTTCCAAGCTGGTAAACCCAACACTCGTGTCAGTTGGGAACACCTGATGCATATCAGTGCAGGTGCAGTCACAGATTTTTATCCAGGGACAGGGGTGTGGGAAGAAAAATATGTGTTCCAGGGTGAGGAGGAGGTGAGTGGAGCTGATGCTTATCAGAAACAGTCCGTTTAATTAAAGAGACACTACCATTCATCCTAAGAGTGAGGGTTTTCAACCTGAAGTGAGTTGGGAAATAAGACAGGACTGCAGCAAATAGCTTATGACTTTGTGAATTTTTTTAAAGTCACTTTAGATGAAAATAGTTTGAAAAGAGCATCTGAATGGCTTTATCAACACAACAGTGTAAACCGACTACACTTCAATAAAATAAATTAATACATGGCTTTCTCCTTTGCTATGACTCCAAACTATGCCTTGAGAGCCAGAAAGGAGAACTGAGGCGGCTTCAGTTTGTCGATGCTGGGACAGCTCTCTGTGTGGCTTCTACGGACCAGCTTCCGGTCATGCTGGGAGGTGTGGGACGCCCCTTCCTTAGCTCTCTCACCTGGTATTGTTCAGAAAGGGACGTGCGCAGCAGTCCACGGTGCACCTGGACCAGCTTTAGAGCTCCCACCTTTGGATTCCTAAAGCCTCTCAGAGGAAGGCAGTGAAATAAGGATGATTTGGCCAGTTTCTCAGGGGTGGGTGGATACTGCCCCAAACAAAAAAAAAAAAAGAAAAGAAAAGAAAAAAACTCATTCTTTTATAAACAATTAAATATCTTACCTACAAGTATGTAAGCAATTCTTACTAATATGTAATTTAAATCATCACTTGAAAGAATCATTCACAGTCTGCTAATAAATGGCTTTGTGTTGCGTCCCCATTTTGGAATCACAACAAAAATGTATCCAGTTCCGATCAGGGGCCTGAAGCCAACCAAGGGTTTTCTCCAGAGCGCCCCAGGAGAACTGGAAAACAAAAATGAATCCTAGGAGTTGAAGTAATCTTAACATCCTACCTGCTTATGAACAAGTAGCCTGGTTGATGCAACCATATTCCAATTTATGAGCTCTTCAAACCAGCCTATTCAATTCAGCAAACTTCGAGTGGTTCTTCTAGGCCAGGTGCTGTGCCTGATGCGCAAGACGGTATGAAAATGGTCTGTAATCTACTTTAAAATGTTCTTAGGTTAGGCTATCAGACCTTCACAGTGTATCAGCTCAGGGATGTTCAGTACATTCCAGGGGGGCAACGACAGTTCATGCTGTTTTCTGTATCTCCAGTCTCCACCCTGCCAATCGGCATACTACATATCAGAAGCAAATCTCCAGTTTTTAAGTGTTGATTAGCATGATGAATATTCAGTGTCAGATATATCATTGACAAAATTAAAAGTACTTGTGACACATGGACTGGTTGCAAATATGGGAGACTTTCTCCATTCTTGCATGAATAGGGTGTAAGAAGCAGATGAAGACAGCCTTTACCCCTAGAGGTGGAGCTCAAGTCTGATGCTCTAAGTAGTCTTGCGTCCAGCTGTCGGCTAGGAGGACTTCTGAGACCTGCTAAATAGCACAGGAGTAAAAAATTTCTGACTCTGGAGCTGTGTCAGTCTCTTAGCAGGCAGGGTAGTTTTCAGAGCACCTAAGATGACGGCAAGCTGGGCCTTTTTTTAAACTTACAGAACAGCATAAGCAGCTTTGAACCTGCTTGCTCATCAACGTTTGGCTAATAAATGTCTGTACCTGTGGCAGAATTTGGTTTGAGACTTGCTTTCATTATGACCTAGCAGGAACATTCATCTACCTCAACTTCTTCAATGGCTACTGTTACCTCTTAGAAAGAACCTAAGAATCGTGTAGAACCAAGCAGACTTAGATGAGTAGCATTAACAGGCCCAACTATCAAAGGAATTTACAGAAAAGTTTCTATAGGTCTAAATGCTGCTCACCAGAGGCTACCAGAGTTCTAAGAGATGACCAATGGCCATGGTCCCACATGAAAGGTGTATCCACTAAGCCATGTTCCTTGATGAAAGATGTATATATATATATATATATATATATACACACACACACACACACACACACACACACACACATACATACACACACACCTATATTCGTCCACTTGGCTTACTTTAGTCAATAACCTAACAAAGATCAGTTACTTAGCTTTTCTTTTGTGGATAAGGACCACACATCTTAGAACAATCCATATCTTCTTCTTTAAAAGGTTCTGGAGGGGGTAATCTTACATTTTATCCTGGGCCAAATGTTCAAAGTATCACAGAGGACTTCTTGATGTCTCCCCTGAACTTTGCTACAGACAGGTAAAGAAGTAGCTCTGAACGGCAAAGGTAAAGGTAGAAGGTGTCGCATCTCAGTGTTTAACTCTGGGTTTCTTGCTCCTTGGAAGCTTTTGATCTCCAGTTGTATTTTCCTCTTTGTTTTCCCCCCATCTTTAGAGTTGGGTCATTGCAGTCCCATGGTGGGGGCTCTCTTGGCAGTTGCCCTTTGGAATAAATTGCTTGTTAGCATAACTGTTAATAAGGAGATACAAAATGTAAGCCTTTCCATCATACCCGAAGGCAACCTTAATTATACAAGAGTGAGTAACCGCCCCTTTGGCTCACTCGCCCTCTGGCTGCCATTTGGTGAGGCATCTTGGTCCTGCCACAGGCTGTAATTTACAAAACTGTAAACTTCACTTCCTCCATTTCCTCCTCCTTTACCCATCCCATCAGCCACCACAATTTTTATATATAGAGCTGTCCTTTTTGGTCACAGTTCATGACTAGTTATAGCAAGACTCTCTTGATACTCAGCCAGACTTTGATGATTTTTTTTTAAGGTACCAGTTAAGAACACCCCCAAGTTAAGAATAAATTCCTCCACAAGCTCCGAGTAAAACGCTCCTGTTTCCTTTCCCATAAGTACTAAAATAAAGTTAAGAAGTCCCTTTATTTCCTATCCCCACAAAACTATATTTTGTTTCAAATAGCTCCCCTTCCTAATGTTTGAAATCAGGAGCCAATGTTCACTTGGCACGCATTTTTCTGAACATTTATTCTATGGTGGGTATTGTGCTGAAGTGAACAACAAAAAAAGATTGAGATGTGTATGTGTATAACCTCAAAGGAGCTCACAAGTCTAGTGGAGGAGGAAGACTGGTCTACAAATAATTATCGCTCACTGACGCAGGCGATGCGTGACTTATGACAGAATACAACGGATCTTCCCAAGCTACAGGACATCTTGGTTGCCCCATAGAATGCAGTATAGTATGATAATCAGAATCACTGGCTTTGGAGCCAGAATGTTTCCCTTGAAATCCACCCCCATCATTTATTAGCTGTGTAGTCTTAGGCAAATTAGGTAATCCCTCTGAGCCTCAGTCTTTGTAAAAGTCATCTGTAAAATGCAGTTAACATTTGCTCCTCTTTCATAGTGGATATAAAGCACTTAGCACAGTGTCTGGCGCATAATAAGCTCTAGCTGCTGTTTATTACGTGTCTTTCAAGGTCCTATTCAGCTGTGAAGATCTTTATATTCCAGCCCCATCTTAACTCTCCAACTCTATTTTTTTATTAATTAAAAAATTAAATTAAAAATAAATTCAAATTGAAATGAATACGCATACAGAACACACACAACAGTATTATATTACTTCTTAATTTTAAATAATTATTTCTTAATTACAGATTAAGCCTTCTACGTGGCATAGACTCCAAGAACAATCCAGTAGAATGAAGCATAAGAATACAAATTTAAACTGATGAAGCCGAGAGAGGTAAAAGCTTTACATAAGAAAAAAGCTGGATGCTTAGTTAAATATTGAAGACTGGGAGTGATTTTCTCTCCAAGACTGCTGAAATGATAATAAATGGATTTTAAAGTTACATAAATTCGGAAGCAAACACAAGCAGAATAGATTGTCAGGGGAGATATTGCAAATAAGACAGTTAAATACATTTTTGGAAAACGTAAATCAAAGAGTTGGTGACTGATTCAGCTATAATTTAAAGAGCCTACAAAAAGGCACTTCATTAAAAGCAAACAAAAGCTTCGAGAGGCTCAGGAGGACTTGGAAGTATCTGGTATCACAGAAGGCAAGGAAGAAGAACAGTAAAAAGAAGAGGATGAATTGAATGTTTGAAAATGGAACAGTGGGAATACTATGCAGACAGCTCTTGACACTCCCACCGGCTCAAAGGAGAATAAGGCCAAGGACCCAAGGTGGGGGTTACTCCGGTTGCCAAGCATGTGAATCCCAATCATACACTTGGGGGCCAAAGAAATGACCACTCAGTGCATCAGTGGGCTCTGACTGTAAGCCACACTTTGTCCAGAACTTCTTCTCTAACCTGACCTCCTGTGTGCACTCTCTCTACCAGGAGACTATGATGATGGATGGTATCTCTGGATACCAATGTTGACTTGGATCCTATGTCCAATAAGATATCACAATATCTGTTTATTCCCTTTTTCTCAATATCCTGTTACTCAAGTACATGGTTTTAGGTCTCTAGTGAAAGACTAGGGTAAGCTTTACAGTGTATACTCGGTATGGTGATGTGTGCGTGTGCGCGTGTATAAAGAGCTAGGCAGTAACTCCAGAAAAAACAATAGATTATGAAAGAAAATATATAATACACTACATTTACTTGGTTCTGTAGAAAACAATATTGACAGTCATAACACATAAAACGAAAAGTTATTATTTTAGCCAAAGAAAGTGATGTGATTATAATGATAGGGTGACAGTGAGGGGAGAGAAGTAGGACCAGAGTGTGGCCTATGAACTGGCACGTCAGCTGCCTCTTCAGGAGATCATGATGACACTCAGACAACACTCTTGTGTGCCAGCTCATATTGAGGAGGGGAAACCACACCTGCACATCCCAGGGTTCAGGAATAGCCTGGGGATGGGGGTCAAAATCTACCAAGGCATCCATCCAGATGTCCTCATCTCATGTGTCAGGGACTCAGGTTTTCCCAGCCAGCCAGAGTCATGACTACCTTAGTTGAGCTTTCAACCATCTTTGAAGTTTCACCAGTCTGATAACCAAATCCTGGACACAATCTTCAGTGTTTTTGTGAGCCCATTACATATGATTAGGGCACCCTCGAAAGCTACCAAAGAGATCCTCTGCCTTTTACACTTAGTTTTCCATTTGCTAATTGCTCTCAGATTTTCAGTATCAACCTATAGAGTTTCAATGCAACTTAAAAACACCCACCCAATTCCACTATCATTATTATTTCTCGTTCCCCCACAGATTTCAAATGCCTGACTCATCCTTTAGACTACTGCATTTCCCTCTGCAGGCACAGCCCAGCTCTACCTTGGAAAGTCTTATCAATTAGCCTGCCACCTTCT
The DNA here is from genome assembly GCF_048564905.1 of Vicugna pacos. Taxonomy (NCBI): domain Eukaryota; kingdom Metazoa; phylum Chordata; class Mammalia; order Artiodactyla; family Camelidae; genus Vicugna; species Vicugna pacos. Next base: position 18,508,599 of record NC_132988.1, read on the forward strand.
TCCAGGGAATATCTGTGCACAAACCACCACCAGGAATTGGTTCCTTGTTTCCAGCAAAGGAGTGAGTGACTTGGCTCCTACACCCCACCTTCCTGCCTGCTTTCTTGGACTGCTTCTGGCACCAAGAGGCACAGGTTGGATTCTCCAGAAAGCAGATATGAGCTTGACTGAGGAGTACAAAAGCTTTTGAGATGGAATAATTGTGAAAGATAAGGGATGGAAACAGGATTGGGCAGGATGAGTAGCAGACCGCAATGCAGATGTAACAAGTATCTATCAGCCCCGTGAGATGTCTGAGCTCCAGAGCAAACACTACCTGTGAGAGGAATCTTGAGAATGCCAGACCTTTTTACCACCTCCTAAGATTGTCACAAGCTAGGGGCTGCCCGAGGAGAGAGCTCAGCCACTCTGCTTTGCTCAGTCAGTGGCTGGAAGCTGCCCCAAGAAACAAGTGACCTTGACTTAAATGCTGAGCTAGATCCTGAAGGAGCTAACTGTAGGGGGTCCTTTCTTAAAGGATCTGAACCATCCATTACCGTATCTGCCACAAGATGGTTCTTATCCTGAGCTTATCTTTTGGAGAGGGAAACGGACACACAGCATATGATTTCCATTCAATGTGGTAGGTACAATGCACGAGGTCATAGCTAAATGCAGGGCTGAATGGGCAGGATAACGTGGGGGTGAAGATATTAATCAGGACCAATTCCCAAGGTCTTTGTCATCATTTTGTAACTCTTAGTTAGCATGTCAACTTGAAAGACTGAAATAAGACCATATCGTGTATAATAAGTGCATTCACAGAGGGTCGATTTATCTTTTAATCCCTAAATGAAACGAACTAAAACAATGTTTGGCATCTTCCAACCACAACCACAAATGGTGAAGTGGAAATTAATTTGATTTTTCATGGAGTTCTAAAAGAAAGCCAAGAAAATGTCTTAGTGTAGAATGCTTTGTGCTTACTCAAGTTTAAGGGTGGAATGGATTTTCTAAAAATCATCAAAAAAATTTTATCAAGAGACTATGCTTAGTGTGGTCCTTGTAACAGAAAGAAACTTTACTGTGGAATGTATTTTGAGTTTGGGATAGTCAATAAATCACTGTAACTTCTAGATAAACCATCATGTATTCCTTCAAAATGCAACTGCTGGAGTCATTATAAACTTACTTGGAATTACTTACTTACTTCATTGGAAATTTTAAATTACAGAAGAACATACATCAGTTAAAGAAAAAATAATAATACAGAAATAGTAACATACCATCTGTCCTTTAGAGGAAGAATATCAATTTTGTGACATGCCACATGCTTTTCCAAATATCTTCATTTCAGTTTGGGCAACTTACTTCACCTTACATGGGCTAAAGAATCACCAGGCTTAAGCATTCAGATCTATTTACTGACTAGATCACAATTCCCTATAATAATTAGTTTTATCATTGAATAAATATAATATAGTTCATCCAACTGGAGATAAGTGAACTCTGCTAGTTGATCAACCTTAATTAGCCACTATCAAGATCCCTTGAATTGTCCCGTTAATCACCTTGAAGGACTCCCCCTCGAATATGTTATGAAAAAATCATCCTCATTTTGGTTCCCCAGATTTATTTCTCCTTCTGATTTATTGAACAGACTATACATATATATTCTGTAAAAATATCTATGGTTGTAAATACTTATTACTGAAAGATAAATGATCCTATCAAGTCATCAATGGGTGGTAATGGATTTCAAGATCTAAAAAGGTCTAAGTGTTTGATGCTTGGATGAGATCACTAAGAAAAACTACTCACAAATGAACAATTTAGGCCCTTCTACAATAACAACATTCTAAGTTAGTCAGAAGCCAGGCTACAATGGCCAGTTTTCTCCAAGGAACCTCTGAACTCTGGCACTCAGAGGAAATGTCTCTGCAAGTCCTTAGCCAGTGCAATGGAAACCATCTATTACTTTCTTAATCATATATTTAATGCTAGGGATTCCTTGGCCTTGAAGATTCCACTTGACTTTAATAGTGTGGACTTTGTCAAATGATGTGCAAAAATACTACCAAGATTCTACAGGGCCGCATGCCCATCTGGGTTTGATTTAGTTAATCTATCAAGTACTTGTGTGCAATTTTTCAGACACATGGTTTCGCTTCTCTACTTTTCAAGTATGTTCTATTTACTTAGGCAGATGTTGCAAATTAGCTCCTAAAATATTGCAAATGAAGTAAAGAGATCCTTTATAGTAGATCTGAGTCTAAAATGAGTCTCTTTACTGATTCCCAAAGACAGACTAATCCCAGACTTCTATGCAAGTCTTGAAGAAAAAAATTCTTTAAAAATTTAAAGATATGTCCCCTTCCACTTCCTTGTTCCTTGGTACATGGTGTTCCTGCTGCACCTTGGTGACATCCCTGATATCTGGAAACTTTTGAGCTCATATTTATTCCTGGCCATAAAAAAATGTGAGTACCTTTAACCTTTTCCCAGCTCTTTCCCTTGCTCCATTAAACCAAAACTATACTGTGAAAGAAGTACTACTAAAGCTTCCACTTAAACTTCTGGTCATAAGAATTTCGTTAATCAGGCATGTGGGTCACCATAAATTAACCATGAGGCAACACTAATTGAGAGCATTTAAACCTATCCAGTTAAGACATTTAAAAATGCTACTTTGAGAATATACGTTATGAATAGAAAATATTTTAAAATTATTATGCAGAGAACACCTAGGTTTTCCCTTGCTTTTTAATCAGTTCCATCAAAAAGGAATGAATTAGTAAAAAATATTTTAGCAGAAGAAATTTTTTTCAGCTCCTCCATTCACATGTTTTCCACTATTTACCTTTGCTGATGTCTCCAAAGCAATGCCTCCAACACTTGTTTCTCCAAAAGAGTCCAGCCCCATATTTTCAACCATCTGCACTGTGATTCCACCTGGATGTGACAGGAATTCAATAATTACTCCAAAAGAAATGACATTATCAAGTATCTAGTGTCAAGAAAGTCAGGATGCTTGTGCTCAATACTCAAAGTGTGACCCGATCAGCAGTGCTGGCATATTATTAGGTAGCTTCTCAGACATGCAGAACCTCAGTCTCATCCCAGACCCACTGAACCATGATCTACATTTTAATAAGAACCTTAGGTAACTTTTCTACACATTGACGTTTAAGAAGTGCTGAATTGGACTACATGGATTTTAGGATCTGACGTTTTGAGTTTGTTTTCTACTTTGTGATTTATTGACTGTGAGACCATGAGCGAATTACTTGGTCTCTCTGAACCTCAGTTTCCTCATCTGTCAAATAAAGATAGTAATACTTCAAATGGTTGTTGCAAACATATTCAAGAAAAGTATTTGTGAGTGTGTGTGACACAGAGAAAATTAAATAAGTTAGATATATAAACAATTAGGTTGAACAGTCAGATATTGACAATTTCCTACGGTTCAACTTTACCTGGCATAGTGAATCCTAAATAAACCATAGGTTACTGCTCTCTCTGGCACTTTCCTAGGGCTGCCATGACAAATTACTGCAAACTTAGTGGCTTAAACTAATAGACATTTAGTCTCCCCTAGTTCTGAAGGCCAGAAGTCTGAAATCAGGGTCCTGAAAGGAGGCGCCTTTACTTAGATGTCTAGCAGTCATTACTGGCTGTTCACTGGGACCTCAGCTGATCTTTCAGTCTGAGGACCGACAGGTGGCCACTCTATTTGGCCTCTCCCCATAGGCTCGTTTGGGCTTCCTCACAATATAGTGTCTGAGATTCTGAGAGGCCAAGAAGGAAATGAGTAGGCTTCTTATGACCAAGCCTTGGATGTCACATAGCATCGTTTCCATTATACTCTGTGAAGTCCAGGCAGCCACCAAGACCTACCTGGTGTAAGAGTAGAGGACATAGACTCCACTACTTGATGCGAAGACTATCAAAAAGAATTTAGGCATATTTCAAAACTATCAAAGCCTGCCCTCTGGCCTCAGTATTATTATTTACAATGATTTACATTTCTCCCACATGCAAAATGCACTCACACTCTCCCAGGGACTCCCCAAAGTCTCATGCCTTCATGAGTCAGGCTTAGAAGTCATCTAAATCAGATCCAGGTGTACTTAAGATTCCCACATGTGGTTCTCTGAACACAGCCCCTTAGCACGGTTCTTATTCATCCATAGAGTATATTCTCAGCTCTTTAGTGACATGGGATGTGATACCCTTGAAAGGACCCTAGGGGCAATCTCACTGCTAATGTGGCCCCTAGGGACTCGAAGGAAGCAGTTGCCCACCCTGAGCAAGGTTGAAATGCCTGAGCTTCTATGAGAAACACTAGAAGGAACAAAAATGCTAAGAGACGTGGATATGCTAGAATGGATATATCATGTGAGGCCGAAAGATCCACCAGAGAACACACCATTCACCAAGGCAGTCGGGAATGTGTTGGTGAGAGGGAGACACCAGCATCACTAGGAGGTTCAGTGATGGCTCTCTTCTGCAGGCCAGGGCTGACGATACAGGGGATGGTCACAGAGCTGGGCTCTTTCATAGCAATAGAGGCCATGTCAGTGACATGGGGTACTTTGTCACTAGAAGCCAGGTAAGAGGGGCAGCCAAGAGGCTTTGACCCTCAGAGAGTTGTAGAGATGGTTAATTGAACATGGTGTCCTTATGGGCAAGATAGGTCGTCAACAAGAGTGCTGCTTCACATTTAGAGTGAAAAGAAAGCACGAATGGAGAAGCAGGAAGCTGGGAAGAAGGCTGCCCAAATAAAACATTCATGATCCCTTGCTCAGCTTCCTACCTGAGCCAGTTTTCAAATCCAGAACCTATTGTCTAGGTCCCCAAGAAGAAAGAGCCTGCAACGCCATGGCAAGCGTGTCCTGTATACATTCCCTGAGTCCTTCCCCAAAGCAACCTTCAGCCATGTGCTTGAGGGGCTATACACTGCAGAAATGGGAATATCCAGACTTTGAAAGGTCTGTGGGACACAGAGTCCAAGTTGACATGAAGTTCTAGAAATCTGAAGCGTCTTCACCCCGTGAGAGTGGGGACAGATGGGGTAGTTAAGAAGGAAGACCTGGTCAAAGTCCGACTTCATTTTCCTGTCCCTGGATGCATTACTGTGATTGACATACCTGGCAGTTGGAACCCTGGGCTCTACTGGGTCTCTGGCCTGTAGGGTAAAACTATCATAGTGGGGAAGGCCAAGTGGAAGGATCCTAAATGCCACACCCATTTCCCTCCAGCCAAGAGAGTAATTCAAAACCAATTCTGCATCCTGGGGTTGTGGTCGGGATGCTGGATATTAATGGTACTGTTAAAGATCCAAAGGATTCCAGGGTGGCCATCCCCACCATATCTCAATGTAACTTGCCAGCCTCACCGTACGGAAGCTGGACAGATCCTGGAAAATGACTACAGACTTCCACACACTCCACTGAGTAACAGCCCCAGCTGCAGTTGCTGTGTCAACTGTGATGCCTCCTTTCTCGAGTAGATCAATGTGGCCTCAGGAACATGTCATGCAACGATCTGCTTGGCAAACTCATCTTTATATATCCTATTCAGGAAAGAGGATCAGAAACACATTGCAATCGCATGGAAAAGACAATATATAATTTTCCCCTAAGACTATGTGAACCCTCCCATCCTCAGTGATAATATAATCTGGAGTAATCTGGACCATTTGGATTTCTTTGCAGAGCATCTGATCTATCCATTACATCAGTGACATCATGCTGATAGGACATAATGAGCAAGAGGTGACTAGCTTCCTGGAGATTTTGTGACATGTGCTATCACACATGTGCTCCAGAGGATGGAAATAAACCTTATGAAGTTTGAGGGGGCTGCTACTTGAGCATTTAGGGGATCCAATGGTCAGGGATATTCGATGCTATCCCTCTAAACTAGATTGCTGTACCTGATACCTCCTACTGTTAACAAGGAATCATAACACTTACTAGGCTTCTTTGTGTTCTAGGGTACCATGTTCCACATCAGGTGTACTTCAGTCTATTAACTAGGTGACACAGAATCCTGCCATACTCAAGAGGATCAAGAGCAAGATAGGGATCTGCAGCAGGTCTAGAAGTGCAGTGCTCCGCCACTTGGGCCGTATGATTTAGTAGACATCATGATGATGGAGATATCAGTGATGGAAATGAGATACAGGGGAGAGCTTATGACAAGCCCAAGGGGGAGAAGCCCAGTGCAGATGCTAGGGCTCTGAAGCAATACAAGTCCATCTGCAATGGAGACTCACATACACACCTTTTGAAAAGTGGGTCTTAGAGTGCTGCTGAGTCATGATAGAGAACTGGAATGTTGGAGCATGGGACGCCAAAGTGATTATGCATCCTGAACTGTATAATATGAGCTGGAGTCTACTGAACCTGCCAAATTGGAAGGAGGTGAGAGTCCAGCAGCAATCCATCATAAAATGGAAATATGCATCCAAGCTTGAGCTTCGGCAGGACCAAAGGACACAGCAAGCTGCATGAGCAGGGAGCCCAGACCCCCATGTCATCCATCAAGGTTTCACCAGCATCCCGCCCCCAGCTCATACCTCTGGTTGTATCAGGAGAAAGAGAGGGAGATCTGTATGATCAAATGAAAGAGGAGGAAAATGCCCAAGCTCAGTTTACAGATGGACTGGCTCAGCATGTGCAAGCCAAAAATTGTATGACAGCTGTATGACATTCCCACTCAAGAGTGGCCTGGAGAGACAATTATAAAGGGAAAGTCTTCTCAATGGGTAGAGTGTTATGTGGTGTACCTGGACGTAATCACTTTTTGTGAAAGGAGAAGTAGTCTGAGATGGAATATAGATGGAGTCGTGGGAAGGGAAAATGGCTTGTCTGGTTAGTTGGAGATCAAGAAGGGAAAAGACTGAAAGCTGCCAGTTCAATCTTCAAAGCAAGGAATTGTGGGGTAGAGGAACGGGATAAGTATATGGAATTGCAAATGAAGTATGTAAATTACCAAGCAGACAAAGTGAGTTGGCCAGTTTAGGCTAGCTACCTTTATCAGTATCTACTGCAGTGGAGGCAAAATATACACACAAAGTTGCCACAACAACTGAAACAGGGATTATGCATGGACCCAAGAGCACAGACTTCCACTAACTAAGGCCAATCTAGCTAACCATGTCCAACCATATCCAATGTTCCGTATCCAACCAGCCAACAACAGAGACCAATGCTAGCCCTTTGATATGGTAGTGCTCTTTAAGGAAACCAGTTGGCCACTCGGTAGCAAGCTGACGTCACTGGGATTCTTCCATCTTGGAAATTCCCGCGGTTTCTTCTCACAAGAATAGACACTTATTCCTGGCGAGGTTTGCCTTTCTTGCCCACAGTGGAGCACTGCTAACTGGGAATTTATGGAATGCCTGATCTACAGATACGGAATTCCAACTAAATATCACATCCAACCAGGGAATCCATTTTATCAGGATAGAGGAGCAAAAACATGGTGCATATGATGACAGGATAGCATATACCAGTTCACCCACAACACCCAGAAGCTGCCAGCCTGTTAGAGCAATACACAGCCTCCTGAAGGGGCGGCTGGAGCACCAGCTCAGAAGCAGTGCCTTGTAAGGATAGCACACCATCCTCTGGGAAGCAGTACACTCATTGAATCAGGGACCTCTCTATGGTGCTGTAACCATCAGGAAATATACATGGGTCTGGAACCAAGGGATGAAAGTAGAGTTGGCCTTAGTTACTATCACTCCAGGGATCTACTGGGGTGTTCTGTAGATTCTTGTCTCCACAACTCTGGGCTCTCCAGGATGAGAAGCCCTTGCACCCAAAGGGGGCAAGCTGTCACCAGGGGTCGCAGCAAGGGTCTCACTGAAGTACAAGATAAAGCTAGCTGCCATCTGAGCACTTCAGGATTTTTGTGTTCAGGGACCAGCAGGAAGAGGAGTCACCATCTTGTCAGAAGTAATGGACCCTGAACAGCAATGAAGAGGAAGGCTTCCTGTTACCCAACAGAGACAAGGAGGAAGAGGGGGGCTCAGGTGACCCAACATGAGCACCTCTTGGTACTCTTCACCCACAAGAATGGAAACACACAAGCCTGGGCAGAGAAGGCCGCATTTCACAGGAAGTCAGACTTCAGGAAAACTGCAAAGACCAACATAGGCGGTAGGTTAGAGTGAAGGGAATTTAGAATGGCGAGAGTAGAGGGAAGGTGATGGGTGCCAGCTGGGGCCTTGAGACAACTGCAGAGATGGGGGCTCTATTTTGTCACACAAACCTCCCTCTATCCAAGTTTCCCCTCAGGAAGGGCACTCCACCAGAGCCCATGAGGAGTTGTTTCCGTATATCATGAAGAAGTAGATCTGTGTGCCCCAAGGCTGGACGATGGCAGACATGGAGATAAGTTCAGCACACCTTCAAGAAAGACCTTGCGGATCAGGAGGAGGGCGATGGCTACCTGGCAGATTTCAATTGTTGGCTTCTTCAGGATTCACCTCAGCATTCAAGCAAGTTCATGATCTCCTCAGAGAAGATCCCATTCATGATAGAGTAAGGTGGTGCTACAAAAGGTCAGATTCTCCTTGAAGTGGCCCCCAGCCAACAAGTAAGGTGTAAGAGCCTAGCCCTTTGCACACAACGTGGGCCTCCTCCAACGGTGACCTGCTCCGGAACTTCCTGTTGGGCTGGCCGAGACCTTGTCAGGTCTTCATCACGTCTGACCACCTTCTCCGCTGAGTCCTGCCTTCCCCACCCTCTTCTTCCAGAGGTGCCTCTCCTGTGAAAACCTTCTGCACTCTTCACTCCAACCCAGTTTCTGCTCTCCAGAGAACCCAACCTACAACCCATATTTCATTCAGTTTTGTAGCCAGATTACCCAGTATAGCAACTGGAACCAAATAGGTACTCAACAAACACTTGGTGAACCCAGCTGAACTGTCCACTGCAGTCTGTGATAAATCACGTGCTTAGGCACGGTCATGTAACATGGCAGATGCCAACAGAATTTCTTGTCTTCTTTTTTTTTTTTTTTAAACTTTTATCTTCTAATTCATCAGCTTTTAGGGACTCGCAGGCAGCAAGGATGAAGATGTTTTCGTTGGCTTCCTATTCATTAAACTGAGACACAATCTAATTCTTCCAAGTCTTTGGCAGTTTTCGGAGACAGGGAATTTTCCATGCCGGGAAAGGGAGACAGATTTGTATTTCTATCACAAAGAATTTTCACTAACTATTTCTCTCGAAGGACTGTCCTCATCAGAGCCAGTCAAATTTGAGATGCTACCCGTAAGGATGGGGCAGTTGAAATAGCCCATCAGCCAAAAAAACCACATAAGAGCCCTCAGTGCAACTCTGAAGCCACCCACGTAGACCGCGGCGGAGCAATCAGTCAAGGCCCAGACGCAGGAGCTCACTCATGTGGTGGCTCAGGGACTATTTGAAGAGCTTGGCAAAAGCAAGTAGATTTTATGAGGCGGCCTTTAAGATGAGAAACAAAAAGTGATTTAGATCAGCTGCCCGCACTGTGAATCAAATTTCCTGTGTCACTCTGTAGATGGCTTTGCAGCTATATATAATGCTTTGTGCTAGAGCACTGATATAAATAGCACCATCGAAATGTACTCTGGGGGGAGGGTCTAGCTCGGTGGTAAAGCGCGTGCTTAGCATGCATGAGGTAGGTTCAATCCCCAGTACCTCCATTAATAATAAATAAATACATAAATAAACCTAACACCTCCCCCTCAAAAGAAATCAAAAAATAGCAAAGTAATAAACACACACACACACACACAACACACATACTCCACAGAATGAGAGCAATTCTGATAGCATCTCTAGGTGGAAAACAATTGTCTTTATCCAGGTCAGAGATATTTAAAAAGAAAGAACTTGGGGCCAATTGTCTTGTCTCAGGAATAGGAAGAAATGCCACAGTAAATTTTCTTCGGGCATATTGGTGACAAAGCAGACCTCTGCACGAAAAGCCTGACGCATTCTCCATGGCAGTGTTTCTCTGGGGTCTCAACTTGGTTTAGCTTACAAAGCAGAATCAAAGATTGGGGAGGCCTAGAGAACTACTGTAAACTCCCACCAAACCCAAGTCCCACAGTCATTTGTGAGAATGAATTTTGGAACTTGTAGCATCATTTGAGTCACAGACGAAGCAAAGGCTCATCACGGCTGCTAGTAACTACACCTGCCTCCTTGCCTAGCCAGCATGCCAACCTTGAACTTCGTCTTGGCCATCCGTTATTACAAGTTGTGCTGAAGACTGCAGTGGTTTTGTGATTGAAAATAAATGCAGCTGAAGATCAGGGCTATAAACTTCTTCTTGCTTAAGGCATGAAGTACGTGTATATGTAAGCTCTTCATTACACCATTGTAAGAGACTTGGAATAATCTGGTATTCTCCTACCTCTCCATTTATATTCAAGTTAAAAGATAGCAATTTCCCTTGAGTGGAATTTCCCCACACTTTGTTTCGTCAAAGCAACAGAGATTCATTTAATGAAAGGAACCCTTATGCATACAAAGCACAATTGACTACAACTCTAAACAGAATTTTTTCACAAATTTATGTGGATGTTTATAATTTGTTTATGCTAAGTACAAACAAAAAGCCCAGTTTGTTGACACATTAAACAACTGTTACCATACATCTGACACAATTCTGGGGATAGAGAGTGAATTTTAAACGTAAATTCAATTTCATGCGCTAAATACGTCTCTTTTAAAAGGAAAAGGAATTGTCTTCAATGGGAGCTGGTAATGCAAGCCCTTTAAGTGCAAATTGCTAGAGGAACCTGGCAAATCCCATATCAATAAAACACTGTACTTCCAATTTCTTCTTAACTGTTAGCCACTAAAACAGTTGCTTGTTAAGGTCATATTGCCAATGGTTAAAATATATGTGTGCATTAGATTATAGTTTCAACTGGCATTATGTTTCCAAGAGTATAAATATTACATTGCAGCAAAAATTTTCTTAAAGGAGGGATGGTGATAAATAGTATTTATCGAAAATTTAATGCACCAAACAATTTTAAGGCACATTATGTGTTTTCTGGTAGCCACACTAAGGAGAGTAGCACATCAAGTTACCAATCAGAGATATCGAAATACATATTATAGTGTACCTCTTGGAAGCCAACATCAATGTTTTTAATAATTCGTTGGTGCTAACAAGAAGTCTACTTTTTCCTGATAGCAATTAAAAAAAATTTCCATGAGCAGAGACACAAATTTTTTCTTTTAAAAATTCAGTGAGCCTAATCGTACGTGCTATGCCAAGAGAAAAAAGTACACAAATGGTACTTTGGTTATTTTACTTTTGTTTCAAGTAAATGCACAATAGTTTGAACTGATAATTAGTGAGTATATACTGGGCTGTGAGGCATAATTAGCTAAAAAAGAAATTCTACTGTTGAAGGTATATTAGATGTCATAAAGAGAGCACTTAAGAATTTATAAGATACAACCTGGAACTATCGATACATGAAAGATGGTGTTTCAATTACCAGCTGATTGGTAGCAAGTTACTCCAAACACTAGTGTCTTAAACAATAAATTTTATTGTATTCTAAATATACAGAGACCAGTACAGTATGTCTGATTTCTGTAAATACTTACCAGAACAGTCAGCTGACCGATCAGAATTCCATTATGCCCTACTATTGATGCCCACTCGCTAAATATCAGTGATGTATAAAGCGTGAATTTTTTTTCTGAGAGTCTCATTTCCTTCTTTATTTAGGTTATATGAGTTTTATGAAAAACTAATCTCATGGGTTTTGGTTTTAAATTAACTCTACGTGTTATAAAACCTTTCATTGAAGCAAACTACAAAATGGCTAACTATCCAGCAAGGTGATTTTTCTTTTTTTTTTAATTTTTTTCAATTTTTAAAGGTTACACTTCATCTACAGTTATTACAAAATATTGGCTATTTTGTTTTGTACAATACATCTTTGTAGCCTGTCTTTGCACCCAATGGTTTGTGCCTCCCAGGACCCTTCTCCTCTATTGCCCCTCAATTTATTATTATTTGTCTCACTCTTCTGCGGGTCAAGAATTTGGACAGGGCGTAGGGAGTGAGGGCATAGCTCAGTGGTAGAGCACATGTTAGCATGCTTGAGATCCTGGGTGCAATCCCCAGTACCTCCATTAAAAAGAAAAACAACAACAACAAAAAACCCCAAATAAACCTACCACTACCACCCAAAAAAACAAAAAACAAACAAAAAATCCCAGGCTGTGTGATGCCCATGTCATCACAGACCTTTAAAAAGAAAAAAAAAATTGGACAGGACACAGTGGAGACAGCTTTTTTCTGCTCCACAATGTCTGGGGATGAGTCAAAAGGCTGGTGGCTGGAAGAATGGGAAGGAGGTAACCTGAACATCTCTCTCTTTCTTTCTCTTAATCTCTCTTACTCCCTCTCTTGATGACTCTCCATAGCCTCTCCATGTGGCTACTCTGGGTCTACTCATAGTGTGGCTATCAAACTTCTTCCATGAAAACAGAGAGTCCCAGAGGACCAGATCAAAGCTTCCAGTCTCCTGATGTATAGGCCTGAGATTGGTACAGCATCTTGGCTCAGCCCAGGGTCAAGGGAGGGGAACCAGATCACACATCTCAAAGGGCAGAGTACCAAGGAATTTGTGGACCTTTTTAGTCAACCACGGATGACTAGTAGTGACATTTGAAAATTTGGGGCATTAAAAAAATCATAATTAAAGAAGATGTGGTATATATATATATGAAATACTACTTAACCATAAAAAAGAATGAAACAATGCCATTTGCAGCAACGTGGATGGACCTAGAGTTTATCATTCTAAGTGAAGTAAGTCAGAGAAAGGCAAATATTCTATGATATCACTGTATGTGGAATCTAAAACATGATAAAAAATGAACTAATTTATAAAATAGAAAAAGACTTGCAGACATTAAAAACAAACTTATGGGTAATAAAGGGGAAAAGGGAGATAAATTAGGAGTTTGGGATTAGGAAATACAAACTACTATATATAAAATAGATAAACAACAAGGTCCTACTGTATTGCACAGGGAGCTACATTCAATATCTTATAATAACCTAGAATGAAAAAGAATATGTATTATATATATGCATAACAGGACCACTATGTAGTACATCAGAAAATAACATTGTAAATCAACTATACTTCAATTTTAAAAAATCATAATTTCTTTTAAAAAATATTTCAGATAGGAAAAAAAAATGTATTGTGATGGCCAGACAATTATACCCATCCTGAACTCAATGAATAGGCATATTTCAAAAATAGCTTGTTGGATCCCATTACTTCCAGCCTATATCTTCGCCACTACTATTTTGGCATTCTATATCCTTGATGTTTGATAGTAACGACATTTGCAACATAATATTTTAACCCACAACAATAGCATTACTTTCTCTTCTGATGTAAAATAAGCAACCAACCAAAAAAAAAAAAAAAAGCAATCTATTAGGAATACCTACTGTGACTTCAAACAATCCTTCCAAAGAAAGAATGATTTTGTATTCATCTCAGCCTTTAAGAAAGTAAATTTTCAAGAAACACAACATAGACATTTAACAGCAGAATAGCACATCTGAGTTTGAAGAAATGTTGATCCACCTGATTAAAGAGAAAATAAGTGTGTATCTACCCAAAGTCTTAGAAATACATCTTAAAGACCACATACTATAAACCTAAATAAAATGAAGTCAAGTAACAATGCAGAGCCACGCTAATCTAGCTACTCTACCTGCACTGGGACTTCCGACGGGGTGAAATCAGGACAGCTGAGTAAGGGTCATGAACGTGTCAGGGAGCATAGCCCACCCAGCGTCTCCACCTAAGATCACTTGATGGCATAAGTGACCCACCTGTTCTGCCCGATATTCAGTTTGGCTCAACAAACATGTACTGAGAAGCAGGTTCTGTGCTAGGAACTGAATATTAGATGGCATGATCACTGCCTTGGTGGGAATTACCATCTGATGGTGATTTTCTCTTTCTTTCTTCCTTTCTTCCTTCCTTTCTTCCTTTCTTTCTTTCTTCCTTTCTCTCTCTCTTTCTTTCTTTCTGTCTATCATCTATCTCTATCTATCTATCTATCTATCTATCTATCTATCTATCTATCTATCTATCTAATTGAAGTATAGTTGATTTACAGTGTTGTGTTAGTTTCTGGTGTACAGCACAGTGATTCAGTTACACACACACACCCACATACACACATATTCTTGGTGATGATGTTCTATTTCCCATCTTCCTTGCCCCCCATCTACCTTGCCCTCCTTGAAGCAGTCTTGTGGCATCATTTTCCCATTTCTCATTCAACATATACTTGTTGAGCGCTTCTTCTGTACCAAATATGTGAACCACTTGTAAACCAAAACAAAGATGCTGTGATTCCATGCATCCTGTTTTGGTTTCCCAAGGCTCCCATAACTATGTACAATAAACTGGGTGATTTAAACAGTGGAAATGTATTGTCTCACAGCTGGGGAGTCTAGAAGTTTCAGATCAAAGTGCTGGCAGAGTCGGTTCCTTCTGAGGGAGAATCTGCTTCAGGCCTGTCTCCTAGCTTCTGGTGCTTTGCTGGCCATCTTTGGCTTTCCTTAGCTCATAGATCTCTTCTTGACGCTTTCATCTTGACACGGCATTTTCTGTGGGTGTGTGTCTGTGTCCAAATTTCCCTTTTGTATAAAGACAGTAGTTGTATAGAATTAGGGATGCACCCTGATCCTGTTTGACCTTGTCTTAACTAATTACCTCTGCAACAACGCTGTTTCCAAATGAGGTCACATTCCGAGGTGCTGGGTGTTAGGACTTCAACATGGGAATTTTGGAGAAACACAATTCAAACAACAGGTCCTTAAGGTCCAGAGCAACTATTCACTTTGCCCAGTGAATTGAGCAACTTTACTTCTATCTAAAGAATAACAATAAGCAGGGGCAGAGGGGTTACAGGGATGAGCCAGCTCTCATGTGCTATAAGCTTTGATCTGCACATGTTCTAGACAGGGATCATTTAGGGGATGTGCTGTATGCAAAAGAACGCAGGAAGGTTTCCTTGAGTGTCTGAAATGTATCCACTTAACACACATTTAGTGGGCACTGTTTTGGGCACTGAAGCTACAGCAGTGAACACAATGGACAAAAATCTCTGAATTCATGGAGATCACATTCTATTGGAGGGAGACAGAGAGAAAAAACAAAATAATAAATAAATCACATAATGCTTTAGTAGGTGTCAAGTGTTATGAAGTAAGACAAAACAGGGTAAGAGGGATGGGGAAGGCAGAGTTTGACATTTTAAACAGGGGAGGGGCTGAAATTTTAAACAGGGTGATCAGGGAGGCTTCACTTAGACGGTGAAAGTTAAACAAGGAGTTGAAGGTCATGGGGTGGCGAGCCACACGGCTGTCTGGTGAAGGAGGGCTTCAGACAAAGCAAACAGCTAGTGGGCTAGGAGGGTGACTGATGTTTAAGGAAAACAGGCCAGTGTGGCTGCAGAAGGAGAAAGTGGTGGGTGGAAAAGGTCAAAGAGACGTAGGAGGCAGACCACAAAGGGACTTGTAGCGCACTTCAGCTTTTCTCCAAGTAAAGGAGGGAGCGTGGAAGGTTCTGAGCAGAGGAGAGATGTTATCTGACTTGAGCTTTATTAGGATCACTCTGGTTCTAAAGGTGAAGGGGCAAAGAGAAACACAGGGAGAGGCGCTAGGAAGCTATTGCATTTAGCCCAGGTGAGCGACGTCGGCTGAGGCCAGGAGGGTAGAAGTGGTGATGGTGAAGAGCATTTGGATTCTGGATATATTTTGAAAGGAAAGCCAATAGGATTTGGGGTGGATTGATGTAGGACGTGAAAGGTAGGAAGGATGCTCTTAAGCAAAGAAAGGAATAAGAAATGATAACCTCCCATTTTTGTCTTGTGTCAAATGGTAAATTCTCTTCACATTTCATTGTTACCAATGAGTTATTTTTATCTAGGCGAGGTGAAAATTATTGAAGAGTAAATCCAGGAGTGAAAAAGCCAGGGAATAAATAACTTTAAATGTGAAGTATACAAAATTCTCTAGAAAAATGCAATCAACTAAATTCAAAATGTGAGAAATTCCATAGGATGGAAAATTCAAGTTCTTCTACAAATTACAGGAAAAACAAAACAACAGGGAAGGTGAACCTATAAATTAAAAGACACTTGAGCAATGTGTCGACCCTGTTTGGATCCAATTGTAAAATAGAAAAAAAAATGAGACAATCAGAGAAATGTAATCATTGATTCATCTGATGATTGGTCATTTGATAATTATTATGAATTTGGAAAGATACAATATCAGTATTATGGCTAGCTTTTAAAAAATGAATTATTATTTTTGATGACTCCATAGTAAAATATTTATAGATAAACATGATGTCTAAGATTTGCTTTATTATAATCCAGGGGAAAAACGAATGGTGGTCATAATTGGAGGACTATTATTCATTTTACTGTTCTCTTATTGTACATTCAAAGGTTTGCAATAAAGAGTAAGTAAATACACACATACATAAATACACAGACCTCAATACAATACAATGACGGCACATTGAAATTGATAATACTAGTTGCCTTAAGAAAGTGGTGGCAGGGAGCAGGAATAGAGGGGATTCTTCCCTGCCTCTTATTTTGTATCTTTCAAATGTCACATCATTGAAATGTATTGTCTGTTAACAAACACGACACAAAAGATGTTATCTCACTGTGATTTTGATTTGCATTTCCCTGATATTAATGATGCTGAGCAGCTTTTCATGTTCCTGTTGGCCATCTGCATTTCTTCATTTGGAAGAACGTCTGTTCAGTTCTTCTGCCCATATTTTAAATGGGTTGGTTGGTTGTCTGCTTTTTAATTGAAGTACAGTTGATTTAAAATGTTGTATTAGTTTCTGGTGCCCAGCGTGGATAGACTTGGAGGGCATTATGCTAGGTGAAATAAGTCAGACAGAGAAAGACAAATACTGTAAGATACCAGTCACATGTGGAATCTAAAAAATATAGAACAAACTAGTGAGTATAACAGAAAAGAAACAGACTCACAGATGGAGAGAAGGAACTAGTGGTTACTAGTGGGAGAGGGCAGGGGGAGGGGCAAGATGGAGGTGGAGGATTAAGAGGTACAAACCATCAGGTATAAAATAAGCTACAAGGATGTGCTGTACAACATGGGGAATAGAGCCAATATTTTATAATAACTATAGATGGAGTATAACCTTTAAAACTTTGTGAATCACTATATTGTATACCCGTAACACATAATACTGTACATCAACTATACTTCAATTTTAAAAATATGATATTATAAAATAAGAACATAAATAAATTTTAAAATAGTTAAAAAAAATAAATACAGCTGTTAAACTGCCTTTGCAGATGTGTGGAAGGAGCAAATTGCACAGAAGACAAGCTACTGATTAATTTCTCCTGGAGTCTCCCTGTTCTGCTCTCCTGCTGGCCTTGGTTGTCTCATGACTGCTCATTCTGAGGCAATGCTTAATTCAGCAAAATATAAGCCAAAATTAGAATGACTCAGAGAACAGTACCCCTGAGCATTAGAGCATATATCATTCTGAAGCAAATTTTTCCATGCAGGTTTCACTGGATCTGTAAACGGCTATTAGCGTCTGATTTAAGACGGTGGTCTATTTTCCTAACCTAACTGATAGGTTTAGATCCTGGGACTCTTGAGGAGCAGATTAGCTTTCATTATATTACCACTGTGTATATTGTGGGAGTAACTTTTATTAATGAAATGAACACATCTTATCTTACCTGAATAATACACATATTTAATTTTATATAAAACTTCATACCACTCAGCCTCACTCCATTAACTTTGCAGTACACTTTTTCTACATTGATCAGAAAGTCATTTGAACTTCTAACATTCAGAGACCAATTTCTAGGACATACATCAATCCAAAAGACCTTCCGGGAGGATCTCCAAACTTCGAGATCTTAAAAAATAGCCTTTTTGAAAAGGTGTAAATTACTCTTCTCACCCTTTGAGGGAGTTTAAAATCAGCTGAACATTTACATTTTTAATTTCTTGGTCTAGCAATCTAATCACAGAATAAACAGGGCTGAGTCGACTGATTCACATGAAACCTATCATTGGTTTTGGGTTTTCAGTTCTTTTTTATCCAAATATTGGTCATCATCAAGGTTGCTGCCTCTGTGCTTTTAGGGCTAAAAACCTGTCATTTTCTGCTTCAAGGAAATAAGACAGAAAAAGTTACATGAGTAGATGTCATACTTAGCTATGAAGGTCAGTGTTTCCTGTGGCTGGGAGAGTTTTAACATTTAGCTTGGCAAAGAAATTATTAAAATCGTACCTCCTGAAGATGAACTGCATAACCACGTTAGTCACTGAGGCAAGGGCAAGAGCAAAAGCTCACACGTGAGGTCAAGGTCTCCCCTACCACCCTCTTTTTGAACTCTGCCTACACTGCTTAGATAGCATTCATAGCATTACATAGCTTACACACAGTCTTCATACCTAAATACTTACTCTTCATGTAAAAATAAAATAAAATTCTTCATGTACAGAAAGTATAGAATCTAGGGGGAAGGTATAGCTCAGTGGTAGAGTGTGTGCTTAGCATGCAGTGGGTCCTAGGTTCAATCCCCAGGACCTCCATTAAAAATAAATAAGTAAATAAAAATAAACCTAATTACCTCCCCCTCTAAAAAGAAAGACAATGTAGATAAAGAAATTCATATTTTTAAAAAGTATAGAATCTAAACTGTCTTTGGACAGCCTTTAAGTGTACTTCTAGCTCTTAGATTCTATAATTTTTAATTTTTTAGAGAGAAATAGAGGAGACTATTAATTTAGGATCTCTTTGTTTTACTCTATCTAACACTTATTTAGGGACCTCAAATTTAGTAAAGGGGTAAGAGTTTCCAACACTGCTGCCCACTCATTGTCTGTTTTCCCTTCTTCCTCACTAAGGGAACTCTGTATGCCAATGTTGCCTTCAGCTCAAACGCTGCCTTTTCAGATACCCTTGCTGCTGGGGAGATGAGGAGATGGAAGCAGAAATGGCTCGGTGAGTCTTCCAGGAAGGCTCTTTCTAGGTGGGTAGGCTCCCCTGGTGGATGTGTTCCATGCGTTGACCTTCCTCTTCTTCCTGCCTGGAACTTGGACACGAGACGAGAGGTGGAGCAGCTGTCGTGCTGAAACAGCCAATAGCACAGCTGAGCAGGAACGTCTAAGGAGCCCGGGTCCCTGCATTGGCTTCCTAGGGCTCCCGTGACAAAGAACCACAAACTGAGTGGCTTAAAACAGCAGAAACTCATTCTTCCACTGATCTGGAGGCTAGATGTCTGTAATCAAGGTGTCAGGAGGGCCATGCTCCCTCCAAAGCCTCTAGGGGAGGATCCTTCCTTACCTCTTCCAAGGTCTGGAAGCCCCAGGTGTTCCTTAACTTGTGACAGCATCACTCCAATCTCTGCCTCCTTCTTCCTATGAGCATCTTCCAATGTGTCTTTACCTAGACTTCCCTCTTCTTGTACGAACACCAGTAACATTGGATTAGGGTCTCTCCTAAAGACTTCATCTTAACTTGACGACATCTGCAAAGACCCTTTTTCCAAATAAGGTGACGTTCACAGGTTAGGACTTCAGTATCTTCTGGAGGGATGTAATTCAACCCACACCAGTCCCAGTGGCATTCTGAAACTGCTTTACCAGCTCTGGATCTTCTACCTCTGAACTTACGGCATGAAAAAAATAAATCCCCAATGTGGTTACGCCTCTGTTTATTCAGAGCTTTTTGTATTCACAGCAGAACTCAATTCCTAACTGACACAGTTACTTCTAAGTGAAGGTGCTGGCAATTAAAAAATTATCTGCCGTGTGGAGCCTACCTATTCAGAGGACGGTTTGTACATTTTTAAAGACAGAGACCATGATTGTCTTATTTGGGGCTGGGGCAATGGGACTGGGTGGAAATCCGTGCCCAGCTGAGATTTTTCTAGTCATTTAAAGATCAAAGCTGTTTTCAAAATAGAGTTTGCCAGACACTGGAAAGGTCAATGGACATGTATTCAGCAGCCAAATTTAGACCCTAACCTTGCTCTGGACTCAGATATGTCTTCATTAGTCACCCCGACATACCTCAATGAATGAGGCCATGAAGGTAGCTTTTATGCTTAAATTACCAGAAGCACAGTTTACTTGTCCAACACAATCAGACTCAATTTTATGGTATAATTTTCTGCCAGGTGAGGTGCACAGAAATATAGGTGCCAGAAAACACTTCAAACTGCCAACACTGAAATTTGTCTTAATTTGGAGAGCGTTGCCAGGAGTCCTCAGACCATTTTCGTGGCATCCACACCAGGAACATAACCATGATTCATTCCCCTTATTCATGAGCGCCAGCAGCGGGGACGAGCAATTACTTCCATCATCTCTGTTAGTCAGAGAGCCCTGAATTGTTCGCTTTCCCACTCAGCAGGCTGAATAAAGGCTGACATCAGAGTAAATAGATACTCCAGTCATTTCTCCAGAAAGAAGAGGGCCAAGTTGACGAAAGGACATTCTTCTGTCCTTTCTCTAAGAAGTATTTGTTGAGTGCCTATCTGCTACCAGACTAATGCTGAGGATTAAACAAATAAGACATCATCCCTACTTTCAAGGAGTCTACAGTTTCATTATAGAGATAGACAAATCAACTGATAGACACAAGATACTGAAATAAATGCTGCGAGAGCTTTAAGTGCAGGATGCTAAAGAAATACACAAAGCGATGAGCTCTTTTTGGGCAATCAGGGTGAAGTTCTTGATTAAACTGGTGTCAAAAGTTAGACATGAGCGTACACGGGGAGTTAGCCAGGTGAGAGAGAACAGCAGGTGCAAAGGCCCAGAAGTAAAAGAGGGCATGACAGATTTCGAGAATTGCAAAGTGTTTGTAAAGTGAGTATAAGGTGGAGAATGTCAACAAAAACAAATCAAACATGGTCCGTACTCTGAAGGCATTGGGGACTCACTAGAACTGTTAGGCAGTTACGTGATCAGGTTTTTGTTTTGGGAAAAGAACTTTCTGGCAGAATGGATTACAGCAGGATCAGACATGGAGAAACCAGCAGAAGTCTCTAAGGGTGGTGCTCTGAGGGAGGCAGAAGTAGAGAGAAAGGAATGAAGAAACACGATTAGGAGTAAAATTGACAGCACTTGAATTATCACATTTAGCAGGCACCCGAAGATGACACTGAAGTTTATGGTTTAGTTAACTGGTATGTGTGGAATGAGGAGGTGTCCTTATAGGTTAAAAATTAGGCAACATGGTTAAAAATTGTTAATTCTCTAATATTGATGCTAAAAATCCATATTTGAATTCATATCCTTATTTAATAAGTATGAATTCTGATCCTAATCAAATTTCTAATATAGGAACCCATTGAATATTTTTAAAATGAGAAAAGCAAATTTACTTTAAAAACTAGATGTTGATGGGGATGAATGATGAAACAAAAATATGTGCAGGATAAAATTCAGAAGGCATGAATCAATAGTTCTCAATTATTTTCATCTCACAATTTCCTTGAGAGTCCCCCTCCCTGCTGCAGCTCAGTTCCAGGGAATGGTCCCTATTGCCCTGTACCACTAATATAAGATGTAGCAATATTTCTTTTTTGTAGGAAATGAAAATTTGAAATGTGGGAGCCAAAAAGGAACTTTGGAGATAATGAAATATGGATTCTTTTGGTTGGAACTATTGTATAGCAACATTAAAATATTTTTAGGTAATAAAATCTCAGAATACCATTATGTGTATACCATTATACATACCAATATGCATTATATATACTGGTAGGGACAATGTGAGGAGCACCTGTTTGATAACTGTTCCAAGGGAGGGGACCTGGGACTTGGACTTCTGTGGATTAAATGAAGCAGTCTTTGTAAAGCATCTATCTCACTAACTGACAGCTACAACAGCAGAGGTTATCAACCACAGTCCAATCTCTCACTCATTCAGGGTGTGAGGCTGCCCACCTAGATTGCATTTCCCAGGCTTCTTTGCAGTTAAGTGAGGTCACATGACAATACTCACCACAGGACCACAAGCAGAGATAACAACTGCTACTTCTAAGCCTGGACCCTATGGTGCTGCAGAAGTTCCTTCATATCGTCCCTTTTCTTTCAGCTGAAAGCAAGCATGACTGTAACCCTTCAGATGAAGACAGTGCCCTAGGGAATGGCTGGGAATAAGACCCAGGAGTCTGGGTCCCTGAGTGGCCACATGGAGCAAAGGTACCTGCCTTCCTGCCCTGGGCTGGTGTGAAGAAAAATAAACATTTTTGTCTTTAAGCCACTGTATTGCCAAGTGTCTCTGTTTCAACAGGTTTGACATTGTCCCTGATAATACAGCTTCTTCCTTTTTCTTGTTCTTCTCCAACACAACTATTCCATTTCTGTAATAATTATCTTCCATGAGTATCAGTATTTTAGATAGTGCAACCCTAGTGAACATGTTATTTTACACTCTGTTATTTTCATTTCCTATACCACAACCATGTTCCAGAGTCAAAATTACCTTCAATTATTCATTTTAAACAGAAAATGAAATCACTCAGAGAGGATTCATGCAAAGCAAAAAAGTTTGGGGTTTTGGAGAGTCTCTCCTATGTAATGACTATTGTACCCACAGGTGTGTGTAAGTGATTAGACATGGTTGAAGGCAGAGACATTGTCAAGATGGCTACATGGGTCATTCCCAACTTTATTCCCCCCACAAGAAGACCAAACTAGCAACTCTCCACAGACGAGACACCATTGTGAAAATCCCAGAGCCCACAGAAGCAGAGACAAGGAAGGACCATATTAGAAGGCAAGAGGAGTGGCTGCGCTGACTGCATGCCCCTCCCCCAGGTCAGCACAGTATGGAGAGGGCCCCCTCGGGCTGATGGTTTCTCCAGCGGGTAAAGAGAGCCCAAAGTGAACATCCAGCTCCCCCACCAATTGCAGGATGCTTCCCAGGAGGGCTACTTGGGTCTCAGCTCTCAGGGATCATTGCGGGAATCAAATAGAGATATAGAAGGGGGTGGGGCTTACAATAATCAGTGCTCAGACCTTGGCAAACCATGTTCCTGCTTGCCATATCCCTTGAATGGCGATTCCAGTCTGCAGCTCTGCCCATCTGCAGAGCTGAGCTGGTAGCTGTGCCTGGCCAGGGAGCTCAGTTGATCTCATTTCCCAGTCAATGGGCCGTACTGGCCTTGGAGCCCATCCTACCATCCAGCCCAAGCAGGGAAGCAAATCTGCAGTCCTGTTCAATTGCTGAGCATGGCCTCCAATAGTCCCTCCCAGTCCAGGAAGCCTGGTCAGAGAACTGGGCATTATGAAGTCCATCCTGTAGCCATGCTAAGGCAAGGAACCAAGCCGGCAGACTGGCCCAGCTGTTGAGCATAGCCTCTGACTCTGGGCAGCCTACAGTACCACTGAGCTACAGAGCCCAGCCCACAGCCCTACTATAGGAATTAAATAACTCACTGCAAAAACCCGCAGGACACAAAAGAAGACAGTAATGCAGTAAATGAGATGAAAAAGCTATAAGGCATATAGAAAACAAATAACAAAGTGAAGGAAGTAACCTACAAAGTGTGAGTCATGAAGAAATAGAACAATTGAACAGACCAATAACAAGTAAGACTGAATCAGTAATCAAAAACCTCCCAACAAAGAAAAGCCCAGGACCAAACGGCTTCACAGGTGAATTCTACCAAACATTTAAGAGATTTAAACTCAATCCTTCTTAAACCCTTCCAAAAAACTGAAGAGAAGGGAGCACTCCAAAACTTATTTTGCAAGGCCAGCATTAGCCTGATGCTAAAGCCAGATGAGAACACTACAAGAAAGGAAAATGACAGGCCAGTAACTGATGAACATAGATGCAAAAATTCTCAACAACCACATGTCACAAGGATCATACACTCTACCAAAAAAAAAAACACCAGAACTAGTAAACAAATTCAGTAGAGTTGTGGAATACAAAATCAACATACAAAAATCAGTTGCATTTCTATATACTAATGAAGAACTATCTGAAAACCAAATAAAAGAAACAATCCCATTCACAGTAGTACTGAAAACCATAAAATATTTAGGAAAAATTTAGCCAAAGAGGTGAAATATGAAAAGATGTTTAACATTGCTCATCATCAGGGAAAGCAAATGATAACCACAATTAAGATATCACCTCGCACCTGTTAGACTGGCTGTTATCAAAATGACAAGAGATAACAAGTGTTGCTGAGGGTGTGGAGAAAAGAGAACTCTTGTACACTGTTGGGTGGAATGTAAATTGGTGCAGCCACTATGGAAAACAGTATGGAGGTTCCTCAAAATATTAAAAATAGAACTACCATATGATCCAGCCATTCCACTTCTGGGTATTTATCTGAAGAAAATGAGAACACTCATTAAAAAAGATCTATGTACCTCCATGTTCATTTCAACAGTATTTACAATAGTCAAGATATGGAAACAACTTAAGTGTCTATTAATGGATAAAGAACATGTACATACATTCCACTGTTATTTCTCCCCTTTATTGGAAAAACCTCAGTGTTAATTATTTTTCTCAAAAAATAAATCACACATTTGGTTATGAAAAAAAAACCCCAAAACCCTTGAGGATATTATGCTAAGTGAAATAAGTGAGACAGAGAAACAAATACCACATTACCTCACTTACATGTGGAATCTAAAGTAAGACAAAAAAAAAAAAAACAACAAACCAAAAAACAAAGCAAGCTCATAGACACAGAACAGATTGGTATGAATATAAACATATGTATGGATATGCATGACCAGGACATTGTGCTTAACCAGAAATTGACACATTGGAACTGACTGTACTTACTTACTTACTTAATTAATTTGAAAAACCAGAGAACAGATTGGTGGTTGCCAGAGGTGGGGGGTAGGGGGTGGGTGAAATAGGTCAAGGGAGTCAAAAGGTACAAATTTCCAGTTATTAGATAAATAAGTCATGGGGATGTAATGTATATGCATAGTAACTGTAGTTAATAATACTATCTTGCATATTTGAATGTTACTAAGAGTAAATCTTAGAAGTTCTCATCACGAGAAAAACAAATTTGTAATTATGTATTTGACGGATGCTAACTAGACATGATCACTTTGTAATAAATACAAATATCAAATCATTATGTTGTACACCTGAAACTAATATGTTATATATCAATTATACCACAGTTAAAAGTAATACATAATAAATAAATAAATTTCCAGTTTTAAGATAAGTAAGTTCTGGGGATGTAATGTTACTATTGTTAATAATAATATTGTATATTTGAAAGTTGCTGAAAGAGTAGATCATAAAAATTCTTAATATATACACAAACTGTAACTATGTGGGATGATGGATGTGTTAACTCATCTTATTGTGGTAAACATTTTGCAATATATATAAATATAAATCATCACGTTGCATACTTTAAACTTACTTGATGTTATATGTCAATTGCATCTTAGTAAACTGGAAACAAAACTCATACAGAGAAGGTTGGAGTTGCAGGTTTTTTGTCAAGCAGAAAATTTTTTAAGTATCAATTGCTCAATAATTGACCCCTCTGGTTGGACCACTGGAAAACCTGACTCCCTTTCACCCAACAATTACATTTTCCTAAAACAGCCTAACTTCCTAAGGGGAAGTTGAGATCATCCTAAAAGCATCAAGAATTTTCCTGAAGAGTAAATACCCTGTTGTTATTTTTCCCATCATGGAAGAACAATGTGTACCTTTGATATTCTGACACCTGAACAAATTTGTGATTTTGCTTCTATGAGAAGCTTAACAAGAATTAATTCAATTTCATATTATTTCACAATGGTAAAGCTGTTAAAATATAGAGGATATGTCAACTGAAGGGTGCAGACAAGATTAGACCTGAACTTAGCTGGCTCTTGCGAAAAAAGGAAATCAACTAAGCAAACCATTTTCAAATCCACGTAAAAGCATTTACTAAGCATCTACAGTATGCAAAACACTGTCTCAGGTTTCTCCCTCCCCCATGAGCAGGTCACAGTCACTGTCTTTGCAATCTAATGGGGACAACAGACATATAATTAAATAACAGGAATTCATGGTGGAATAAGATGAATTCTATAACTTGTATAAACAAAATACATTTGGGCCATCTTGGAAGGAAGAATTAGTTTAATAACTGTTGAAGAAGGGGGTGAGGGAGAGGGAAGAATCTAATAGCAGAGAATAAAATCAGTGTTTACCTTCCCCCACCATCCCCGTTTCTCAACCCCTGAGAATTACCTTCCTCTAGGATGTTTCAGAAAAAGGATGTTTGCCTCACATTTGCTCCTGAGTCACCCTCCGCAGCTGCTTCTGTGAGTCACTTGCTCTTCCCCACTGCCCTCAGCCCTGCTCTCCATCTTGGTCCCCACCTGGATGATCTGGGATTCCTTTTCTCACGATATGATGATGGTCTCCATGGAAGGATAGATCATACTTCTTTTTGTGGCTCTTCTTTTTAATTTCCCACCATACGGATACAGGACCTGTGCATATGTAATAGTCTTAATTAAATGCTTGTTGTAAACTAGGGAGATTTATAATACAGGAGGGAAAAGAAATCAGATGACAAATAGGACAACTCTCACAGCCCAAGAGGAAAAACTGTAAGTCCTTCACAGGTGTCCTCTTGTGAAAACATCCTAGTTCCTAACTTTGCTCCATTGCTTAAAGCCCAGCTTCCTGTTGTCCCATCTAAGAATGGCTTGGTTTTTCAGTCCTCCAAATGCAAATCCTTACTGCTACTGTATAACCCCACCCTTGTTCTTTGGCCCCCACTGGATAACTCAAGGACACAGCTGCCATGGCAATGCATTGTTTTAATTGGGAGAGTCTGAGGACAGCCAAGGTGAGCTTTGCACAGCAAGTCCAATGTCTCTTTTGAAGTCTCCATGCCAGTGTAATGTGAATGCATACAACCTCATCACTCTTGCAGTTTTCCCAGTGGATAACTGTTGAGCTAAACATGTCCCTCACACCTTTTCTTGTAGAAACAATACTTTTCAAAGATGGTGCACCCTAAGTGTATGTTAAAGAAGATAAGCTTTTTCTCAATGTGAAATTAGCTGCCTACATGTATTCCCCAGCCTGCAATGGAAATAGCACTTTACAAAATTGTTCCAAGAAGTTTTGGTTTCATTTTCCTACTTCCAGTCAATTTCCAGAGGTCTACCTGTGCTTCAGAAATAAAGTCTACCATAGTACCTCACGAAGCAATAGAACCACCCATGCTGACAGCCAACACTGGTTATATAAAGAAGAAGAAGAAGAAGAAGAAGAAGAAGAAGAAGAAGAAGAAGAAGAAGAAGAAGAAGAAGAAGAAGAAGAAGAAGAAGAAGAAGAAGAAGAAGAAGAAGAAGAAGAAGGAGAAGGAGAAGGAGAAGGAGAAGGAGAAGGAGAAGGAGAAGGAGAAGGAGAAGGAGAAGGAGAAGGAGAAGGAGAAGGAGAAGGAGAAGGAGAAGAAGAAGAAGAAGAAGAAGAAGATTTCAAAGTTTGAGTAGTCTTCCTCTCAATGATCTCTGTTAGGGTCAGGGAGACAGTGGAAGGATGGCAAATGACACTGACTGGTATAGCTGCCTGGTGCATGATGACCCCTCACTTTTCCTTAAGGTAACAGAATCGACCCCCTTAATCTCAAGAATGGACACGCCACCAGCCTGAGCCAATCATCTTCTGGTTTTATTCTCAGCCATAAGAGTTCATCCAATGGTTGGAAACATGATTTAAGCCCAGCAGATCACAGAGTCCTGCCCCAGGATTTTTTAACTTAACACTGGATGAGACAAGCCCCTTTTCCTCTAGGAATGAGGAAAGCCCAGGACTGACTCAGCTCCTGTTTCTCACCATAAAGAAAGAAACTATTTCCCACAGTAAAAACAGAATAAAATCAATAGGCACAGGGAAGCGGAAATGAGATTCAGAAGAGTATTTTATTTAGTATCTGAGTGCCTGGTTCCAGTCAGTGAGGCCTTCAGAGTGGCTGAAGAGCCTAAGAATCATCCTCAACTCTCTGAGTTATTTCAATTCCTTTATTCCTTTAATTTAGTTCAAATTTTACTTAAATTGGATTGAATTGAGTTTCTCTTCTTGTGAACAGAATGTTCCTGAGATTATATCCCATCCCGAACAAATTATCTTCCCTGAGGGTAGGATATAGGACACAAAAAGTTACACTTGCAGTGAACACAAGCAAATCCTACACATGCAATCAGAAAGCCCTTCTCTGGCTCATGGCATTATTCTACATACAGTCAAATGCAACCCTTTGGAAAAGGGCTTTAGACCACTTTAGCATGATATCACAGATCCTGTATATCCTGATCAACTAGTTGTCAAACAGAGCTCTGTGAAAGCCCCTGGCCAGTCCTGCTGGGCCCGGCCCCTCCTAAGCATGGACCCAGTTTCATATGCCACAGGCTTGTCTTCAGAATGTAACTGCAATACATCGATGCATGTGGTGTCTAGTAATTATCTGGTAACTTATAGTCAATGAAGCAAAATAGTGATGTGGCACAGTGAGAACTGTACTTGGAATCTCTTTTATCCAAGTGATAAAGCTTGCTAAAGGCTTTTTCTCATCTTTCAACTTTATAAAAAGTATGATAGAGTTTTAGAGTAGCATGATATATGAGAAGTTTTATATGCCTCTAACTGGGGCTTCCCTTGATCTGAGAGGACAACCATGGCCATGTGGAAAGCCATTGCCACTCACTCAGGCCATCTCCTGTAAAGAATTCAACAAGTATTCACAGCCTAACATTTCCTAATGCTTTGTGGCAAGTGTGTTCCTTGGGAATATTACAACAGTACAGACCTTCTATAAAATGCTGGTATCAGTTCACAAAGCCTCTCACCCAGTCCTATGAAGAACCACTTCAGGGCCATAGGAATCAAGAAATACTGGGAAATATAGAATCTGCTCAAGTCTTTATCAATATCTAAACCAGAGACAGCTGGGTAACTTCTGGACATTCAGCCCAAGACCCTCATTGTTATTAAACAGTGAGAAACATTCAGTGTCTACATTTTATATCTTAACTACAACCGTAGGCTTCAAAAGCAATATGTTATTCACATGTAACCCAGATGTCAGATGAGTCCCTTGGCCTCTTGAAATGGTCTCAACTCCCATTTCATATTTCTCCCAAGTCCAGTGCCCACCCCCAAATTTCTGAAAAATCCCCAGGGGACCTTCATTCTGATTCATTTCTGGCTCTGAATGCTGCTTCCCCTGATTAGTGTAATTGGCAGATTATCTTGCCATGTGGCATACACTGTCCCTCTTCTGCACCACATTAATCCAAATGTGGAACGCAGCCCGACTATTCCCACAGGACACATGCTCCCACGTTCACTGGGTTCACCCAAGGCAATTATGTAGACAGCCGAATTCACTAAAGATTTGGGACAGTGAAGGTAGGATTTACATCACAGAAATAAAAAGATCATAAAACAGAACACATAGTCTACATCTTAAAAGACTTTAAGGTATATCACTGTTCTGCTGCATCAGTCACTCTCCCACACTCCCTGTCTGTTCATTTTTTCCCCATCTTTATGTGTCTATTGCAGCGCAGTGCATCTATGACTGTTCCTTCTTTGTCTTCTGTTACCCTCAGGATGTACCTTCCACCCAGGTAGCTCGTGGAGTAGTTCCCTAAAACAGATTCTGGTCCCAGCTGTCAAGATTTCCCCCTAGTATACACAGAATGAATTAAATTGTAAAACTGGATGATTCTAAAGCTCTAGCTCTTCCATACACTAAATTTGATAGGTTCTTACCCTGGAACAATGAGAGTTCTCAGCTTGCTTCACATCTCTTACCTCTGAAGAGCAACGGGTTACCCATTGTTCATTTGCGGCAGGTGAGTCCCTAACTAAGCCATGATATTGTTAGTAACTCTTGGAAATTGGTCGGTAAGAACATTTGGGTTTTTAATAATGCGTAATAAATTAATTTAATCCCAAATTAAATTTAAAAAGACACATTTTCACAAGAATGGAAAGGAAGTTAGATTCCTTCCTGTAGCAGGACATGTGGGACCGTGGAATTTAAATGACATCAGGAAACAGCTGGTCTCCGGATAGATGTGTTTATCCCCTAAAGTGATTAATAACCACATCATTGGGAACTTCACAATGGCTGTTTTCCCAATTCTGCAAGATGGTTCCAGTCAAAGAAACTGTTTATTTTCTGTTTTGATCTAGGGAGCTGGCATCGCCCCTCCTCTAGAGACTGTGGGTAATGAGTATGGCGGAATGGATTTGAGTTCTTCCTTGGAGTCCAGAAATACACTCACATGGGCTGTTCCTGGGCATAGAAGGCTACACTTTTAATACTGTGGCCTAAGTACCCAGCTCTTAAACCAATTCAAGAAGAGAAGAATAATGTGGAGTTACCTATCTTTCCTTCTTAGAACCTGAGGAGGAGATGTCAATCAACAACCTCTCACCCCTGCCGCCACACACGCATGCGCCCGCCCACCAGCACACACACACACAGACACACACACACACACACTCTCTCTCTCTCTCTCTCTCTCATTGCAGAGCACGACTGTGTCTCTGATCTGTAGCCCCTCCCCCTCCTGGGGCTGCTTGGGGCCCCTCACCCCACACCCGTCTCACCACATCCCAGCCCCAGTGACCTCCGGGCAGTCCCGCAGACTCAGGAGGCACGCTCTGGTCCTGGAACCTTGGTACTGCTGCTTCTCTGCCTCGAGAGCTCGTCCTGCATTTACCCCCATGACAGCTTCACTCACTTCATCCACTCAGAAAGGCTTTCTCTGACCATCTCATCTAAGACAGGTTCCTTGTCAGCCTTTATCCCTCTTTCCTGCTTTATCTTTCTGTATCAAATTTATTGCTACCTGATATCATATTGTAACTTACTGTCTGTCTCCCCACGAGGAAGTCCCTGAGGTCAAGGGCTTTGTTCAGTTCACCGCTGTATCTCCTGTACCTAGAACAGTAGCTCTCACACAGTATGTGAAATTAACGAAAACATGAATGAATGGGTGATAGACCTGGAAGAAACCGTGTAGCCTGGTGGTTTAGAGCATGGGCTTTCGAGATAGCAAATCCAGGTTCAAATTCTGGCTCCTCTGTTTATTAACAAGATAACCAAGGCACTGAACCTACCTCGCAGGATTATTTTGCAGATTAGCACTTTAGCAGGACAACATTGTTGATTTCCCGTTGTTTTATAAATGAGGAACCAGAGGTAGACTGAGGCAGAGGGACTGGGGCAGTATCTCTGATCTCGGGGATATTTCATAAAGAGAAGGAAACAAATCTTATTCCCTCATAAAGGCACTCCCAGCTGGAGTCAAAACCCCTGAAAACATACATTCACTTTAACTCAGCAATTTTATTTCTGCAAATTTATCCTAAGATAGATTTAGCTACTTAGATCTTTATCACAGTCTTATTTATAATAACAAGGAATTAGAAGTATACTAAGTATTCAATAGGGAAATGATCTGATAAATAATAGTACAGCCATTTGATGGAATGTTACATGGCCATTTAGAATGAAATTGTGGCACAGTTAAAAACATGAGAAAATGCTTATATATACTCAAGTGAAAAAGACTAACATACACAAAAAGGTCTAGGGGGTTGGAATCTGAATGAACTACATTTTCTTTGTACTTCTCTGAATTTCTCATATTTTCTTCAGTAAATAGGCATTGTTTTCATAATCAGTCTTTTAAATACAGATAATGATTGCTTGGTAGCATCTTCACAATAAAGGGTTACTGCATCTCCTGGGGTAAACGATGAAAGACACATAAACTTGAGGGAGTTTCCCAAGTGCTGGTGGAATGAAATTCTTATCTCCTTTTCCAAATGTCATGATTTTAAGCCCACAGTCTCCCCTAAAGGCTTGGCACACCGCAGATTCCAGAGTATTCCAGCTTCTTGACCGTCAGGACCGGCTGTGCGTGTGTTCTGAACATCCACATTACTCTGTATTAGCACATTTAACTGATGACCTTAGCTATGCTGCATTTTTAAAAGCCAAATTGACTTATAGCATTACTCATTAGATTTAAATACTAGGGTGATTCATCATTTACAGTAAATCTATTAGATAAATTACACTGCAAAATCCACCATCGTCAGTGTGGCAGGCCTGCCTGGAAATTAAGAATGGGAAGGGAAATTGAAGAAGAGAGATTCCTATCTGTGATTTGAAATTTAAACTTAGATCGCTATGGCAAGCATCCGGGCCTCAGCCGAAGAGGACGAGGCGTCTGTCACATGTCTGAGCTATTCCACGCTAATAATAGCCTAGGATCTCTTTTGGAGCAGGTCAGTGCCTTGCTTCACAAGGGAAAGTCTTGTATGTTAAAATACTTTAAGGAGTATTTCCTTACCCCTTAGCATTTTTTTTCACAGCATAACTGGACTGCATATGTGATACATGCGGTGATGGTTGGGTTTCTCTTGGGTAAATATAGTCCCAAACCAACAGTGTGTTCGGCTGGGGGCCCTTGCTCACCAGATGTTATTCCACTAATAGTGAGTGAGCTCATCCTTGGTGTGGAAGGCTATTCATTTGGGAGAGAATAATGAAAGCGAGACAATCATTACGTCACCTTTTCCTGCACATTATTCTCCCCTGCAGCTAACAAGCAAAATATGCTGCTGGGCTGGTTGTAAGCTAGCGCACGTTCCTGCTTTTCTTAAGTCGACATCAAGAGCGTCACGGGGGTGGTTCTAGCCCAGATTAACATGGTACCTGATAATTGACATTTGGAGAGTTAGACTTTGGGACGGTCTTTGTCTTAGGCTCAAGCAGGATGACTTCTGGGGTGTGATTATCCGCTCTGCACGCCCAGAGGGGCTCTCCTCCTCTCACGCCTTTGGAGGGGTAATTAACTCACTGTCCTCGGCCGGCCGTTGGGGAGGCAGAGATTGCTGTTTCTAGAAACATGAAGACTTCTGAATAATGGAGTAAACTTTTAAAATAATGCTCATGAGATCATGTCTTTTTTTGTTTGAATGACTCACTTGGTGCTACCTGTCTAACCACCAGTCCAAGTTCAGAGTAATTAATTTATAGATAAACTGCCGAAGGGGGCAATATATACATGTAAACACAGATATACAAATAATAACACATACCCATACACATATATAACACACATACGTGTATTTGAATACATATATGTTTTATGAAAAACAAAAACAACCTTTATGTGAGAAACTATATTTTTGGAAAACACACATCAATTAAGAACCTTAACCCATTACTGAATTTTATTGCCACCTTCCTTTAAAAACAGTAACAACTCAACAGCAAACAATTTTACTAAATTTCATTAAAAGGCTTGAACTTCTGCCAAGGGCCTAAACTGGCCTCGTTTTTCTAGTGTCTTATTTATCTTTCCAAACATGATTAGAAAGGAAAATGAAACATCTAATAGTAAACTACTTGATAAGAACTTTTTTTTTAAATTTCTTTTTTTAAACTATTTTATTGAGGTGTAATTGACATGCAACATGACGTTAGATTCAGATGCACAACATGATTTGATATTTGTATATATTGCAAAATGATCACCACACTAAGTCTAATTAACAACAGTCATCACATAGGTAGAGAATTTTTTTTCTTGTGATGAGAACTTTTAAGATCTATTCTCCTGGCAACTTTTAAATACGCAAGACAGTATTATTAACTCTAGTCCCCATGCTAAACATTACATCCCCATGACTTGTTTATTTTAAAACTGAAAGTTTGTACCTTTTGACTCCTTTCACCCATTTCACTCACCCCCTACCCCACCGCTGGAAACCACCAGTCTATTCTCTGTATCTATGGACTTGGTTTTTTTGCTGTTGTTGTTTTTACATTCCTCATATAAGTGAGATCATACGGTATTTGTCTTTCTCTGTCTGACTTATATCACTCAGCATAACACCCTCCAGGTTTAGCTATGTTATCACAAATGGCAAGGTTTCATTCTTTTATAGTTGAATAATGCTCCATTGTCTGTATTTATGTATACTCCACTTTCCTTATGCACTCATCTGTCGATGGACACTTCAGGTTGTTTCCATGTTTGGCTACTGTAAGTAATGCTGCACTGAACATGGGGGTGCATATATCTGTTCGAGTTAGTGTTTCCATTTTCTTTGGCTAAATACCCAGAAGTGGAATTGATGGATCATGTGGTAGGTCTACGCTTAATATTTTGAGGAACCTCTGTACTGTTTTCCATAGTGGCTGCACCAATTTACATTCCCCCCAGCAGGGCACAAGGGTTCCCTTTTTTCTACATCTCTGTCAGTGTTTGTTATCTCTTTTCATTTGGGTAATAGCCATTCTAACAGGTATGAGGTGATACTCACTTCGGTTTTGATTTGCATTTCCCTGATGATTAGTGATGCTGAGCATCTTTTCACGTACCTGCTGGCCATCGATATGTCTTTGGAAAAATGTCTGTTCAGATCATCTGCCCATTTTTTAATCAGATTGTTTGTCTGTTTTGCTATTGAGTTGCATGAGTTCTTTATATATTTCAGATATTATTAGATACATGATTTGCAAATATTTCCTCTCATTCAGGAGGTTGTCAATGAAGTCTTTAGTTGGGCACCCAGCATTGTCTACTCACTTTTTCTCGTGCTCTCTCGAGCTACCCAAGCCTTCTTTTCAGGGCCTAAGTGTCATCTCAGGAAGGAATTTTGGTGCCTGGGGCAATACTTGGCCAATCATAAAGCCTCCTATATTTTTAAATTCCATTACATTCTTTCCCATATTGAACTTCACTCCGTATCTACCACTTCCCATGGCACACTGTGTGCAGAGAGTACTGAAAACCAGTCCCCAACTCCATCACTTTCTTTCTCATGACTTCTTTCCAGGTTTCAAAGCCCCCATGTGCAAAACTGGAATAATAATATCCCAGGTGGCCCAAAATCCTAGAAGGCATGGTACAGACATATTTCATAGATTTGGGCAAGTTAGGGCATGCCACTGGATCCAGAGCCATGTGTGACTTTTGTGGGCTCTCAGCACCTTGGCCTCAGGTACCTTCATAAAAAGATTTATAAAAAATATATTCAATGATAGTATTGGTATATTGATAAATATATTAATATTATAAATTGAAACATTTTCCTTGACTCAAGAGTTTATTCTCCTTCTGATGTAAAGGAATTAGGACATCTTTATGGGCCCCTAAAACTACTGTGGGCAGTCAGCGTCATGCCTGCTAGATTAATCAGCCCAGCCCACATCACAGACTCTCCACTGGTGTATCAGACTTCGCTCTCACTTCCCCATCCTAGACAGTTTTCGTTGTTCCCTTCTTCGGTCTCCTCCTCCTTTCTTGCTGAGTTTTTCAGTGGCTAGAGGCTGCCTCTTGTCCTTTTCCCCAGGCTTTCTTAGGTTCTCCAGCTCTGGTAAATCAAGGCTCACTAGCCAACAGACACCAAGTTCCAAGAGTTAACTCGATCAGCAACAGCATCTACTGCACAGCACAGGGCATTATAGCCATTGTTGTAATAACTTTTAATAGAGCAGAATCTACAAAAATACTGAATCACTATGCTATACACCTGGAATTAATATAATATTGTAAATCAACTCTACATCAATTAAAAAATATGTTTTTTTAATTTTTTTTAAGTATCAAAAACTATTCTAGGAGACTGGAGGATGTGTTCAGTCCAGGCTACTATTCTCTATTGTCTCTGGAGATTCTTCTAAGTGGACCAGAATCACTTCTGCATAGACAGGTAGCTATGCAGAGAGATTTCTGGAGTCATGGGTACCAAATTTTAAGAACGATTTTTATGAGACTGTGGGCTTTGGGTGATTTTTCTCTTTCCTCTTGGTAATTTCTATATTTCTTGCATGTTTTAAATGACCATTATTTTTAATAGAAAGGATACAAATACTAAAACTTAAGTTTAATAAGTATCAGCTACTAGATTTTTTTCAGAGTAAGTGTGGACCCAGATCCTATTTACCCATTCCAGAACAAGTCCTTGGTCTCAAAAGCAAAGCTCGCTAAATCCACACACTTAGATAGTCCCTTCCCAGGCTAACTCTGGGCTTGGCCGTGTAACTTACCTTGGCCAGCGGAATGATAGTAAATATGCTGCAAGCAGAGGTTTAAGTATTTGAAACTACGTTTTGGGTTGAAGATTAAGGCACATCTTCTAGAAGACATTCATGTTTCTCTTAGTCAATACAATCGCCAGAGAAAGACAGAAGGAGAGATGTTGTTTGCATTTTTTTTAACACATCTTCCATTTGCTGTCACCTGAAAGTGTAAAAGAACTTCTCCACGTGCCTCAGGAATTGAAACAGGAGGAGTTAGAATGTTATGAAGCAATAAACTGAGTTCTTTTTCTCAGTGGGCGGCCTTTCGAATCCTCACACAGAGGGGCTGCGATTCTAGCCAACCATGTGGTCCTCATTTTCTGTATCTATTTCTGTTTATGTTAACCCAAGGATTCTGCCACCGTCAGGCGGCTGCCTAACCTTTTGCCCCTTGTTTCTCTCTTGTCTTAAGCAGAGGGCTCCGGCTGAAACCTTTCTTGGGTGCTGTTTCCCTCAGTTTTCCTCCCGTGGGAAAAAGAGCTCAGGGCTAAACCGCTTAGTAAGAAACTGCATTCGCCTAATTATTTTCCTTGCGGGTGTTTCCCTCTGTCTGCATCGTCTAAATCCTTTTCCTTTCGTATTTCATCATTCCAGGCCTTCGTCTTAAGATCTCTTTTTCCCACTGAGAGAGCGAGCAAGGGATCCTAAATGATTTTAGCACATGAGGAATCAGACTCACTAACTAATCCAGCAACAGCTGAGCGCCCACCATGGGCCTCGCATCCCGCTGGACGTTGCAGGAAGTTGTAAGTGGTTCCTGACGAACCCAGAAGTCGGCTGGCTGGGCGTCCTCGAGCTCTCCAGTGTTGGAGTGGGTGGGGACTGTGGGGAATTGGGGAGCGCAGACCCGGGTGGGAAGGGCAGCTGTTACTCAACCCCAGCCAGCTGTTGCCCTGTGGGAACGAAGGCCCAGGCTTGCCCGGTCAGCTTGTTTTCACCCACAAAGCTAGAAATCAAGATTTTTGCATGAAATCTCTCCATGTAAAAAGCTGTTGGCTAATTCAAATTAAAAATAAAAAACCACTGTGTGGGTGGACAAATGTGCCAGCCAAGTCAAATAAGGCTGCGAGGCCCGATCTGGCCTGCGGCTTGCTGGTGCGCACCTTTTGCTTTACATGGGACACTCCCTCCACATTTAAAAATGCTCACCCCTCAGAGTGACCTGGTGACATTCGTAATGGTCTACGCACACTTTCTGGAGGAAAACCTTGAACAAGGCTGTTGGCATGCAAATTCTAAACAACGAAACCTGCCAGTCCAGTCATCCAACACCCCAGGGCAAAGTAACTTTTTGACAGAGTTTTTCACTTCTAAATAATTGTTTTCATGTTATGTAGATTCCATCTAAATTGTGTATTAGTCTTAACATCACAGTTTCTGAGATCACATGTGTATCAGCATTCCCCACCCCCAGCCACACACATACGAAATACTATTCCATGACAAAAATGACCCCTTCTGAGGATTATTTTGGGTTCCTGCAGGATTATTATTGCTGGAAATAACAAGTGGTTGGCAAGGATGTGGAGAAATTGGAATCTTCATGCACTGTTGGTGGGAATGTAAAATGATGCAGCTGCTTTGTAAACAGTATGATGGTTCGACAAAAAGTTAAAAATAGAACTATCATATGATCCAGCAATTCTCTGAATATATATATCCAGAAGAATTGAAAGCAGGGTCTCAAAGAGATATCTGTCCACCTATGTTAGTAGCAGCTTTATTCACAGTAGCCAAAAGATGGAAGCAACCAAAGTGTCCATCAACTGATAAATGGATAAACAAAATGCATATACACACAATGGAATATTATTATTCAGCTTTAAAGAGGAAGGAAACTCTGGCACGTGCTACAACACAGGTGAAACTTGAGGACATAATGCAAAGTGAAATCAGCCAGTCTCAGAAAGACAAATACTGTATGATTCCACCCATATAAGGTATCTAGGGTAGTCAAATAGATAGTAACAGAAAGTAGAATGGTGGTTGCCAAGGGCTGAGAGGAGGCACAAAGAGGAATTTGTTGTTTAATGGGTTTATAAATCAGGGTTCTCCAGAGAAACAGAATCAATATGATGTTTATACACATAGAGAGAGATTTATTTGAAGGAATTGGCTCATGAAAATATGGAGGCTGGCAAGTCCAAAATCTGTCGGGTAGGCCCATCTGGCTGGAGAGCCAGGGAGAAGCTGATGTTGCTGTTTAAATCTGAAGGCTGTCTGGTGACAGATTTCCCTCCTGCTTGGGGGAAGTCAATTTGTTGTTTTATTCAGGTCTTCAACTGATTAGGTGAGGCCCACCCATTATAGAAAGCAATCTTCTTTACTCAGAGTCTACCGATTGAAATGTAAATCTCATCCAAAAGCACCCTCAGAGAAACAATCTAGAAAAATGTTCAATCAAATATCCAGGAACTGTGGCCTGGCCAAATTAACACATATGACTAACCTTCACAATGTGTATGGAGTTCCAGTTTTATAGAATAAAAGGTTCTGAGATTGCATATCAATGTGAACATACTTAACATTACTGCACTTTATACTTTAAGATGGTTAAGACAGTAAATTTTATGTCCTGTGTATTTTACCACAGTTGAAAAACACAGTTTACTAAATCTTTCACTCGGGCCTGTGGCACCAGTGGGATGGGCGAGGGTCTAGGTCTTTGTTACTGCCAAGAAGCTCTGCTGCCACCATCAGGACCAGAGGTGGCATGATAACGAGTACAAGAGAGCCCATTTGGGCACAGCCCTGAAGGCTAGCCCCTCTGGAGCTACTTTACAGGCAAAGGGAATTTTGCTAGAAAAAGTCAAGGTTGAAGCCAGACAGTTGAAGTCTGCTGTCAGGAAGGTTTTCAGGGATCATCTGATCAAGAAGAGCAAGAAACTCACAGCTTTCATACCCAATGATGGTTGCTCGCACTTCATTGCAGAAAACGGTGATGTTCTTGTTGCTGGATTTGCTGTTGTTATTGTTGTTTTCATTGGAATATAATCAATTGACAATGCTGTGTTAGTCTCTGGTGTATAGCATGGTGATTCAGTTATACACACACACACACATTTATATTCTCTTTCATATTCCTTTTCCATTATAGGTTACTATATGATATTGAATATAGTTCCCTGTGCTGTACAGTAGAAAGTTGTTGTTTATCTGGTTGCTAGATTTGGTTACAAATGTCATGCTGGTGGTGACATTCCTGAGACCCACTTTAAAGTTGTCAAAGTAGCCAGTGTGTCTCTCTTGGCCTTATGCAAAGGCAAGAAGAAAAGACGGAGATCCTAAGTTTTGATGATGCCAACATGGTAGTAATAAACTTTCATGTACAAAAAAAATTATGTTAGATAAATTTCCTTT
The DNA here is from genome assembly GCF_048564905.1 of Vicugna pacos. Classification (NCBI taxonomy): domain Eukaryota; kingdom Metazoa; phylum Chordata; class Mammalia; order Artiodactyla; family Camelidae; genus Vicugna; species Vicugna pacos. The sequence continues at coordinate 18,548,183 of NC_132988.1, forward strand.
CACTAAATACCAAAAGAAATATTTTTATAAGGGACCTTAGGGTGCAGACTGGACTATATTTTAACATCAGGATCTTGTAAAAAAAAAAAAAGTTCTTCATACAGCACACTGCTATAAAAGTTGAGAGAGTAAATTATTGTATCTCAATAAAACTATTTCTGTGGGGAGTTGAGATTACACAATCCAGGTATATTGCTTCCTGGGGATATAATTTTCCTGAAATACAGAGCATAGGGAGTAAAAGAAACAGTGGCTAATATAGTCCTGTGATTGTTACTCTCAAAAAACAAAACTTTTCCACGGAACTGTTGGTAATAGCTAAATAGCAGCCAATTCATGGCTGGTCATATGATAAATGGCTACAATTTTAGTATTTTGGTGAAAATTGCTACGTACACAAGGAGGTAGAATTTGATCATAGGATCACCAAATCCATGCAGCCAATGCATTCTGAGTCAATTTTCCTGAGCATAAGCTCAGACCTGGGGATTCTTCACAAGGTAAGTGAGGTGTCATTAATTGACTATTAACTTAGAAACTCAGATCATTCATTCAAGTTTCTATAACGCTAGAGAAAGTTTTTCAAGTACAAGTTTCTAAAACTCAAACTTAACTGATGTGACAAGAAGCACCCCTTCTTCGGTCCCCCTATAATTTAACCATTGGTTTATCCTATGAGCAGCATTATATGAGTAATAATAGCTCTGATACTAATGCTGAAGGTCAAAATATGAACATGGCAGTGAAATAATACCAATTATAATGAAAAAGGCAACATAAATTCTAGTGCACTAAATTCCATAGGAAAGAGTAACTTTGTTTCTTGTAATTTTTAAAGTGTTTTTTTGTATTTTGTATTAAGTTTCTCTAATGGCTTTTTCTCCCGCATGAAACTAGAGAGTTAAATAAAGAAGATAATAATTGCTGAGGCAAGAAGTGAGCTTTTCTTCTTCACAAGAAGGTAAACTTTGAGGGGGAGGATACAGCTCAGTGGTAGAGCAAATGCTTAGCATGCACAAGGTCATGGGTTCAATCTCCAGTACCTCTATTTTTTTAAATTAATAAATAAATCTAATTACCTCTCCCCCCTCAAGAGAAGGCAACCCCTTGACAAGCCTTCCAGTCTCCAGCAAAAGCTCTAACTCTGAGAAGCTCATTTAGGTCTAAGTGGAGCAAGGACCATGAGGTGATGACAGAGGTGCTGGCTGAAATGCTGAGCTCAGCCCGCTGCAATTTCAGATTTTTGAGTTTCCCTGTTTTGAAAAGGAATTAATTGTTTTCTTTTATTTTTACTTCATTAAAAAAAATCCTCAACTATGAACACAAACTTGGCAAACCCATGAATCATAAATACACAGAAAATCTCTTAAGGCCATTTAGGGTATTTCTCTGCTTCTGAGTAAACTTAGGTCTACCTTTTAAAACGTATCTCTAGGGAAAGCTTTTCCCTAAACCCTCTAGACTAGGTCAGGGTCTACTGTACACCTCCATGCCATATTGTATTTCTCCTTCAGAGGACTTATCCCAAAACGACACAAAGAATTACTTGGGCTCTCTGGTTAAGATGGCTGATGAAACTCACACCTTTGCCTTTCTTCCCTCCCAAAGTCCTGGTGAGAGGATGGAGGTAATACAGCCACCCAAGTGAATCCATAACAGGCAAAGTAGCTATACACCAGAAGAGTATGGAACTTGTAGAAGATTTAATCCAGGTAGGAGGAAACTTAGGGAGGCAAGGAAGCAGAAATCCGTATATGTGAAAGAAGAGACTTTCAAGGAAATTTTTCCACTGGAGAATGGGCATAAGTCTCAATCAGAAGTAGCTGGGGCTGGTAGGAGACTGAGAGGCAGCTGGCGTGCACTGAAGGGTCTGGGACACCTGCATCAGCAGCGCGTCACTCACGGTGCTGCTCACTTGGCCTCAGCCCCATGGTAAAGCCACGAATACATTATTAAGTAGCCAAATAAAATTAAGAGTTTTGATAAGTAAGATCCTCACTGTGAGCACTGGGACTAGAGAAGGCAGGCGGTAGCCCTGATAACTGACAGCTCTCTTGAAGGACAAGGAGCCCCTACACGCAGAAGTCAGTCCCCCTGGTCCTCCCTTCCCCCAGTCCCCATAGCTGACTCCTATAACAGGAATAGAAAATCCACATTCACTGCCAGGAGAGCAAACATCTTCAGACACACATCAGCCCATCTAGGTCTTTTTCTTTTTGCGTAGAAACAATGAAAATCCCCCAAACATTGAAACAAAACCAAATTGTTTCATTTTGTTATATCATTTCATTTTACTGGATTAACCTCTGAGAAAACAGTTAAAACAGGAAATGGAAGACAATTTTAAAAGCAAATAATCCTTATCCTAAGAGAAATCAAGAGAACGTTGTACCCATTAAAACAGAACAGGTGGCTATGAGAATCGATGACTGTTCTTGGAAATTTAAAATGTAATGATGTAAATTTAAAATATTTCAATTTTTTTGCGTATGAATATTTTTTGAATATTGCTAGTCATGTTGGAGATCTTTTCATGTTTTTTTTTTTGGACCATTTACAGCTTCATTTCCATGAACTGCCTGTTTCTATTTTTTCTCATTTTTTTCCCCCATCTTGAGTCATTTACAGTTTTTCTTATTGATTTGTGAGTGCTCTTTGTATAACATGTTGCTTGGTACATATGGGCAGATGATTTCTCTCAGTCTGTCACTTGCCTTTTAACTGTCTTTTGGTGTTTTTCAAATTTCAGGAATTAAAACTTTTTATAGAAAATTTGTTCTGTAATTATTTTCCTAAAAGCTTGTGAGCTTTAATTTCACTTAGAAATGTCTTTTCCAACTCCAATAAAATAATAGAACTTCTTCTGGTATAATTACATATATCAAAACCATCTAATACCTTTAAACATTTTACAGTTTCCTTATCTGTAAAATGGCAATAATATCTTCCTTACAGTGTTGTTGTGAGAATGAGTGAGAAGACGCATGTGAAATATCTGGCGTGCACAGACACTCAATAGACTTATTGTGGAAATAAGGAAATTGAAAGCGACGAAATAAAGAAAGCTGGCCAAGATCAAACACACACAAAAATATAACCTCCTAAGTCATTGACTCAAGGCAACTAAATGACTTGTTCTCAGCCTCTGCATGGACAGGAGAGTCCACTTTCCCCACCATGACTTCGTTAAACAGGCACACAGACACCTTGAAAACAGCATGCCCATCCCCCTGCGCAGTGAGGAAGATGGTTGAGTGTTTGGAATTTAACATTGCCATTCCCCTTCCTCCTCTCCTGCTTAACCTGCCTGAGGGTGTCTATGGCTTTATCTCTCCTTCTCCTCACCTTGTCCCTCCCACCGCCTGCCCTTGCTTTGAATCCTTCAATCCACATTCAGGTCCCTAAAACCTGGACATTGATGGACGCGTCCCCAGTGAGGGATCTGAGATGGCCAAGCTACTCGTGGAGGAAGGCACGCTTTTGACTCTACCCTGTCCTCTAATTCCCAAATGTCTCATCTCATTTTCTTTCACATAAATTGCTTGCTTCCACAGCCTTCTTGCCTCTCAGCCTTTCTACCCATCTCCACTTCCCTCCCCTCCACACAGGCTCTGTTCTGCTGCCTTAATGACATTTCTAAAGCAAAATCTGATCATGTCACTTTTTACTTAAAACGCTTTAGTCCTCTGCCACTCACTAGCCATTTGGCACTACGAAAATATTTATTGGATCACCTTCCCCCTTTGAAGAATAGGCTTAATAATAGTTCGCTATTACTTTTAATATACAACATAAATATCTTAACCTGATCTATAAATCCCTACAGGATGCTCTCCACCTTCACCCCTGACCACCTCCTATCTTGTATTTCCTGGTCCAGTCATCCCAGTCCCCTCTCCATCCCTAGAGCACAACACTCACTCTTATTCTATAATTTTGCACGCACTGTTCCCTCTGTCTGGAAGAATACTTTCCCCCCTGCTCCCGGGCCCTTCTATCCACCTTCATTGACTAATCCTTGTTTATACCCCAAGGTTCAGCTTCCTCCTGAACTATGTTTCTGACACCTTCTAAGCTCTGAATGAGTATTCGCTGAACGAGGAACTACCGATGTATCTACTATCTGCTAATAATGTTACATGCATTATCTCACTCGATGCTCACAGAATTCCTGTGAGGTCAGTATCATTGTTCCCACCATTGTGGATGCTCCAGCCGAGCCGTGGAAAGGTTGAGTAATACATCTAAGTTTATACAGTTACACAGTTATCAGTGGTGGAACTGGTATCCAAATCCACGTCTGTCCAAAACCAGAGGCCAAGTTTGGAGTGAAATAGAGCATCGGGCAAGGCACGAAGGAAGAAGTCATCATAAAATCAAATCTTAAAGCTCTCAAAAATAAAACCCTCGCATGTCGAGTCTACATAGGTTTTCCAAAGCAGCACAAAATCCTGCAAATCTGGCCTTTTCACCAACTGCTAGGAAGGTGCCAAGGGCCCATACAGCAATGAGTTCTTGACCAGCAAGGAGGTGTGGCAACCATTCCAGATGACCCTCCCCCAAGGACCACGTGTCCACAGCGTCTCCCAGCATGAGAAATCAGGACTTAGAAGGTTCCTTTCAGACTCTTAGATCTCCTTTTTTCTATGCCATAAAATGTAGTTCACTGTATTTCTTAAAAATGAAAGTTCTTTTTAACAAGGCTTTTGTATAAGTTTATGAAAAAAACACTATTAGAGTAGAAACAACTTAAATGTAAAGGATCAGCCACTCAAGCATCCATCTCCAGAACTTGGGGCTGTCTAATTGGCAGTCACAGCACATTAAAAGTTTTTATTTCAAGGGGGATGGTATAGCTCAAGTGGTAGAGTATGTGCGTAGCATGCATGAGGTTCTAGGTTCAATCTCCAGTACCTCCATTAAAAAAATAATTAAATAAATAAACCTAATTACCACCCCCCAAAAAAAACACAAATAAAAAAGACTATTTCAGTACACTCTGCACGGTCATAAATCATAGGTACGGAAATAAAAACATGGAACAAGTGTAGGTCTCTATCTTTTCAACCGATACGAATGCCTTTATTCTCTGCTCATTGTTAAGAAAATATTTTACAAATAGTCACCTGTTTGTGGTACTTTTAAGTTTGCTAGGAGTTTTTTTCCAAATGGTTTGTTAATGGTATATATCGAATAATTCTATAATGGTTTGTCCTCAGAGAATGCTGACTTCAAATAGGAAAGAAGATAACTTTCTCTAAAGATGGATTCAGTGATGGATACAGAGCTAAGGAGATGGTTAAGAGCAACAATTAGATGTGTAGTAACAGTGGGAGGGTCCAAACACAGGGACTCAGTGGAGAGGCACTCAGAATGATGGGTACGGACATTGTGAAGTGAAAAAGGCAGAGGGCAGAGCAATGGACAGAATATATTACAATATGGGATGTGTGTGTGTGTACACAAGTGCGTGTGTGTGTGTACACAAGTGCATGTGTGTGTGTACACAAGTGCATGTATGTGTGTGAGATGTCTCTAGAAAGACCCACAAGAAACTGATACAAATGATTGCCTCTTAGAAATGGGCTTGGAGGTACTATGTAGAAGTGGAGGGAGAGATCAAGGGAGAAGAGTAGACCTGTTTGCTGTATAATTTTTTCCTCCTTGCGTGTGTGTGTGTTAATCATGTGCATGCATTTTCATTTCAAAATAAAACAGGAATGCATGAGGTTGCCCAGAATTGCAAGGCTCAGGTGTTTGGGACACACTCAAGTTCAGCCAGGCTACCTTGGGTGATAAGTGATAAATGTGACCCAAGGAAGGGAGTCTGTGTTCTGCTCTCCAGGTTGAGCACCAGGAAGTGAACCAGGGCCAAACCCCCAGATGGGATTATGGAATCCAAGAGCAGAAAAGACCTGTGCCCAAGAGACTAGGTAGAGTCCTGGGGAGGTCTCCCATAACATCAGAGGAGGAATATCTCTGTGGTCTGTGTAGATAGTAGCCTCAACGTCCAACCTTAAGTTATCATGATGGGACGGCAACAGAATGTCTCCTGCATCCAAGGGAGGCAAAGAAATAGTTGAGAGGAACCGACTAGATTGGAAGGGTTGCAGAGATGAGAACAAAAGGTTTCTCCATGACAACCTGCGTGGACCAATCAGGGAGGAATAGTTACCCCCTCGACCCCCTTAATGAAGACCAGACTTCTTCCTACCCTAACTACAGCCACCAGCGCTTTGGAACCATGTAATCCATATAACCATACGAACCTAGATAAACAGATCAAGCCAGAACTCAGGTAAAACGCCATGTAAGGGAACGAGCAGGGATCCAAACTGGCAGAGATTAAGTTTCTGCCATAGAATGGTGAGTCAGAATATAAATTTGGCAGAGTCATATAAGAATAAAATTGATACATTTCTTGTGCACCTAAATTTGTGGCCTTAGACTAATACCCACCATGCATATTGTATACTTCAGCCTTCTGTGAGTTTGAGAAGTTGATCCAGAGATACTTACATGCAATGTGCCATTGGGGTGTCAAGTTCCCCCATCGGTTGAATAGGCATTTTAATACCCATTGCAGGGGGCTTCCGTGTGATAATGTATCTAAGCTGCCGGGCCCAATGTGGATACTCTATAAGTACTATTTCCTTCATCCCAGTATCATCACATCAATCAGCATCCATAGAATATTACAATTTCCAAGTATACCACTGGTCAGGCGTTAATTATGCTTTAGGTTGGCTGCTTCGTGATGGCATCTTCGCATCTTAATCTCATCAGTAAAATGTCTTCAGACCACATGGATGACTTCTGGGAAGGATTTCTGTGGCCAGTTAGTCCCACCCACAGTGTGTGGTTTCCAGTAAGCTTCAATCAAAGAGAGTGTCCCCTCCCTGACCTAAGCATGCTGTCATTTCCCAGGCCTTTTGCCACAATCAGTGCAAAGTCCATCTCTTGGCATTCTAACTTTCCGTCCCTCATACATAAGCTACATAAGATAAGCCATGCCTGCTTGTTCCAGGTCCAGGAAATGTGTGCAGCCCCAGTGCCTGACATCTATTCCTGGAGCTAGATAAGACAAAGGGAGGGGCATCAGTGCAGGCCCTTTAAGTACATTATTTCACTCAACCTTTCCAATCATCACCATTTCATTGGCAGAAAACTAAGGCTCAGAGAGGCTAAGTTATTTCCCTGGTAACCAAGAACAAGTAAGTAGCAGAGCAAAACTTGAAGCTAAATCCAGAAAGCTCCAAAGCTCATGCTCTTTCTGTCATGTAAATGCCCATGGAGGAAGGAATGTGAAAGGTAAGTATGATTTGTACCAAAGTGATGGTTGATTGGAGTACATGGCCGGGGGTTAGAGGTATGGGGAATTGTCTCCTAAATACATATACGTGATTTGATAGTAGCATGTGAACTTAGAGAGAGAGAAAAGGAGAAAGAGAGAGAGAGAGAGCACGAGAGAGCATTCAAACATCTTTCATTAGGCTCTGGCCAGAACGTGGGTTGAGTCTGTCTCTATGGTAGTGACAATAATGGTAACAATGCTTTGTGTGTGTCTAGTACTCAGCTCTTCTAAATACCTTGACATCCATTATATGATTAAATTCGTACAATCCTTCCAGCAAGATACGCAGGAAAAGAATGATTATTGCCATTCCTAGAGAAGGGAAAGCGGCACATTCCCCAGCAATCTCAAAACACAGAGCTGAAGTGCATGTGGGTACTCCATATGATGGTTGAAGATCTGGAGATGGGGGTCCTCTTTTCCCTGGTGAAGTAGAGAATGAGGTGTGCCAGTCAGAGCCTCAGTAGGAAACAGATGACATGGTCAGTTGGATAATTTGAGGCAATTCTAACAAAAGGACTATTTACAAATGAGTGCTCAGGGTATAGGGAAACCACAAGATTCGGCCAATTCTCGGGTTTGCATCAGTAGGACCCACTACTGCACACAGGGCTGAAGGGCAATAGGAGAGTGTGGTTATTAGAACAGGAAGAGAAAAGTTTCTGCAGAGATACCACCTGACAGGAGCTCTGGCTTTCGACCAAGGGACACAGCCAACCTACAGTGACCCCACAAGGAGGAGCCCAGGGAAATATATACCTTGATTTTACTCCACTCCCTTCTTCCATCTGATCACCTGCTGGTGCTTTCTGTTAGCCAAGTCCAGCTGGAAGTCAGAGGCAAGATTACCTGTGAGACCTGCTTAGCCTCATGAGACACAGAACAGGGAGCAAAGGAGCAGAGTGAATCTGGAGGAGCAAATGGAAGCTATCCTGCACATGAGGTTGTCTGCTAAGTTAGAGGCCACTCTAGAACTGTGTATCAGTAAGACTTCAGCTTCCTTTAAATGATGAAACAATAAAGAGGGGTTACCGGGCAAGCTTCAAGTTCAGTCACATCAGGAGACTGGCTCTCTGTGAGGGTGTAAGATCTGTCCTCCTCAGTGTGCCAACTCTGTACTCAGGCTGCCTTGCCTCATGGTAGCAAAATGACTGCAGTAGTTCCTGGTGTTGCATCTTGCACCACATTTGCTGGAGGAAGAGAGGGACCATGGTTCAGAATTTCCAGTAAAAGTCCTGAGACTCATTCTGATTGGACTATCTTGGGTCATATACTCAATGGTGAACCAAACATTACGGCTAGAATATAGAATGCATCCATTGGTGTCGCCTAGGTCAAGGGCTTCATCCCTAGATACAGGAATGAAATGGTTTGCCACAAACCGCATAGATTCTGGTACGGAAATTAGAGCTTTGTGGGATGGTTAAGAGGCCACCAAGAAGTGCCCACTCGAGTAGGACTGCAGAACTGCCACTGATAGAAAAAGGGAAGAGCCAACTGGGTCTAAGAAGTGTTTCAGTCCAAAGTACAAACAATCAACAGAAGCCTAACATGGACCAAATCGATGGGGGTGGTGGCGAGTATTTATTTCACTCAAGGAAACACAATGGCTCCATCAAACATTGGTGTAGAGGTTCAAAAATGATTTTTGGAACTCAGCTTCCTTTCTCATGGATATTATTACCTCGCGTTCAAAAGATGGCTGCTGCACTTCTAGGCATCCACCCAAGTTCAATGCAGGAAAAAGGAAAAGGGGCAAATGATGGTCTAAAGGGAAAAAGCATTGTCTTAGAGAGCTATTGACTCTCTTTGCAGGGGCCAACTCTTTACCTCATTGGCCAGAACTATGCTATGCGGCCACCTCTTAGCTGCAAGGGAGTCTGGGAAGGAGGGGATTGTTATTTTCTAGCCTGAGCTGCAGATGACGGTAAGGGAGACAGGGATGGGGAGTTGTTTGGGGGAGCTCATCTCTGGTTCTGCCACAGGAATGACTGCCTAACAGCACTGGAGGCCCAGCTGAGGCTGGAAGTTGTAAATCTGTGGTCAAGCCAATCAGCAAAGGGTCACTCACTTGACAATGAAATTGTTAACTGGAAAAAATGACAGCTTTATACTAAATTTCACTGAGTCTGCTAACTTGGGAGAACTACAGGCCAAATTTTCCTAGCAAACAAAATAGTGAAGCCAACCACATAGACAATTCAGACAAATTCCTGGAACAATGCTGCTATCTCATTTCCAAAAAAATTAAGAGCCTTTCTGAATAAATCTCTAAACTAAAGCCCCATAGTCTGTGACATATACCAACACCAATACTGGTTATTTTCCCAGAAAAGTTAATTTATCCAATTTTGAAGACTACTGATAAAATTTTAGTACTTTTCTAGGTAATTTTTAAAAATTAGTTCATGCTCTATTTAGATAGGTCTTTAAAAGGAACCTCCTTAGTATGCAGGTTTTGAGTGTTTATGCATTATCACAAAACACAAATTGTTTTTCTTATATAAGCATCTTGAATGGGGCCATACACATATGTGCTTTTAATTAAATAAATTTAGTGGATATGATTGCATAATCCAAACATAGAATTGCTCTTAGAGCCCACAGTGATGCATCCAAAAAATGTACACATTTGACTCCTGAAGCCTTGAAGTAAAATGTAGATCTTCACGGGTGTTCTCAAGGAGGAGCTAAGAAAGCTTAGGATACAAAACACACCTCAGTGTTTCCTCAGTCCCCCATCACATGGCATCTGCTGTCCCCACAATTTTCTTCCCATCTCTCCTGCCCGTTCCAGAAGAGGGAACTTAGGTGGAATCATTCATCCCCCCTTTCCAGGTTCCTGTAGGTCCAAAGCTTGACACATTTCTCCACCAGTACATCAAAGGCACCATCCCATCTTCCCAAGCAGGAAAGGACCTTCCTTCTGAAACAAAAGCATAGGGAGAACTGACAAAGGTCAAATCATAACAATGCCAAACCCTAGGCAAGTGCTTAATATAGCTTCATAGAAAGTGCCAGCAACTCTCCACCTTTAATAAATAATACAAGTATTGGAGGAAAAAAATCATATGAATAATTTATGTTCACATCCACATCCAACATATGGCAAAAATAACAGACATCACAGATCTTCGATGTGAAACAGAAGAGGGAAAGGAATAGAAGATAATGACTAAAAAGATACAAAGCAAGAGCAATGATTACATTTTCCTTAGCCAACCGTGTGTTACTGGAAAGGGACGGCTGGAAATGGAAATTTTAAACTCTTGACTAAGAGAAGTATGTGTCCTATTAAAACATGAAAACATCTCCCACTGTAGATGTGTAAGAAAAATCATGCTTATATTCATATGCAGATATAAACTAATGAAGTTACTTTGGGGATTTGTGGATAGTCTTAGATATGTTAATAGCCAACAAGTAAAAGAAAATGATTTCTATCTGAAAACAACAAAATGATTAATGTAAGCATTAAGATAGCCAGTAATTCCATTAATGGCTGTTTTCCATCTCTATGACGCTTATTAGCAACCATGAGGAGCAAATAACCTCTCTTTTAGTTTGGGATTTTTGGTTTACAAGCCGTGTAATTTTGGTCAAGTCCTTTAGCTTTTCTCCATGTCTCTGCTTCTTCATCTGTGAAACTGAGAAGGTAATATTTGTCCTATACCTACTTCTCCAGGTGCAGTGAGAATCAAACCAGGTAATGCTTATGGCAGCATTTTGAGAATTGTGAAGTACTAGTAAACCCAAAGTACTATTACTATTAATAATTGTGGTAGATACTATTTGCTGACTCTCCACAGAGCACTGGGCAAGATGTCACGTGCACTGGATGCATAATAAAATGTGCAATGCTCATTCTAACATATTTAGCTTTAGCATGCCTGTCTAAGACAGTATAATATACTCCCTGGAATTTTAATTAGTAGATAATAAAAATAGCTACCGTTTAGTGAGCACTTACACCGCACTAGTCTAAACGCTTTAAATATCTTCCATCATTTAATGCTCACAAGAACCTGGTGAGGAGGGCAGTGTTATCATCATCTTTATTTTATAGAAGCGGAAACCGAGACTCAAAGAGTTTAAGCAACTCCCCAATCCCAGTTCCCAACATATTGAATAGTGGAATGTGGAACGGAATCCAGGTAACAGAATTAACATGCCTTGACATTTCCTTGTAGTTGAACCAGTGACTTGTAGATGTACACAGGCAACAAATCCGTGTTGACTGACTGAATGAGCATATATAGATCCCTGTGTTTTGAGTACTTAGAAAATTACCATGTTCCTATGACATATATTATTTTTTTCTAAATGAGGAAAGGAAAAAGAAAACTTCTCATACCTCAAATAACAGTTACCATCAAGAAATGAACCTTCAAGAGCAGACTTTGCCAGATGGACACTTAACTCTTAGAAGACTAGATTATAAACTTTCAATTGTTTTTGATGAAAAATTTCTAAAATACACACAAAAAAATTTTGAGGATCAATGTACTATGGGCAGCTATTTGAGTACCCCCCCAGACCCCTATCAAGAACCAATTTAGTCTGTCTTATAAATTATTCTTTCCACCTTCTGAGTGTTTGCTCCTCACGACACCTGCTTCTAACAAAGGCAACTATGACGTATCTCTGCTGCTTTCTCCCTTCTTCTCTGTTTGCTCCTCTTTCCTCATAGGTCATCTATATCCTCTTTTCTCTAGACTTTCACTTGAAAATATGGCTTTTTATAGACAGAATCCACCTTTTTCTTTCAATTATCAAAGTAAATAGTCACAATGAATTGAATGTGTTTCTAACATTTGTCTTTCCACTCAATTCACTTCTTGCCCCTTGCCCAGGATTTGTCCCATTGGCAACAGACTTTTTTCAGGGGGTCTAAATCCTAATAGACAGCCCTTCCTGGCAAGCCTTCCACGTTTCCTTAATTTACAACCCACTCTTTAAAAGGGCTGTCACTTCTTATCCTTTCTCTTCTAATATTCAACACCTCCTCCTCCATCTCAGCTGATGATCTCACCTCTAATTTTACTGAGAAAATAGAAGCAACACTAAAAGATCTGCCTGGTCTCCCCCAACCAGATACACCATCTCACCCTTGTCCATACCCACGTCCTCTTTCTTTGCTCTCTTCTGTGTCCCATACTATTTCTTTCAACAACCTTGCAAATCACTAAATTTCCCTTTGACTATGTAGGAATTCAAATCTAATACATTTGTACTCCAACAACTGAATTTTTTTTAATTCTTGGTTTTTTATTGAAGTGTAATCGATGTACAATGTTAGTTTCAGGTGTACAGCAAAACAATTCAGTTATACATACACATACTTTTTTTTGGATTCTGCGATGACTGTATTTTTTATGTACAAATTCTTGATCCTCTCTTTTCGTGTTTCATTTTTGTTTATTTTTATTCCATGATTTCTTGTTCTTTTTGATAAAAGTTATGCCTTTAATTCTTTGATCATCTCAATCATATTTATATTCAAATCTTATCAAACTGTTCCAGAGATAAAACTGATTTTATCTATAGTCAACTTACATTCTAATTGTTGATTTTGTTGGCTTTCTTTCTAAGCATTAAACCTATCCACATGGTTTGGAATTTGAGTTTGCAGACTCATAGTGAAGCATTTGAAAGCTTTTAACATTTTTCTATCTCTTCCCATGCTTTCAACCATGAGCTCACCCCTCTCTGTCAGCAGACGCTCAATGAAAGCCAAGTCTTGTAGCATCAATTAGGAACTCCTGCCCTAAGGTGATATTGTGGACTTTGCAGATCCAATCACAAAGCAATTAGGCAGCTTGGCTCAATTGGGGTTGTAAGATTGTATCTAGGCACCCCCATCTCCCTGGGTCTATAGCTTCCTAAAAGCCACATCTCCAAGTAGACGTTATCTAGAGTTTTAATATTTTTTTGGCCTCTCTCCTGAGAAAGGAGGAGTTTTCAGGCTGTAAGATCAAATCTGGTTTCTTGTGGGGCAATTTTAGTGTTCTCTACCCCTCAGGAGCTGAAATCCTGGCCATGGCTCTGTGCTCTCTACATTTCCCATAAACTTTGTGGCTTCAGCCTACTCGCTTTGGCATTTTTTGTTCTATTTCCATCTAGGAGATGTTTGTCTTGTTTTTAACCTGGATTTATTGTTTTCTCCCTTTAGGTATGATTTTTTATTGTCATATATTTGCAGCATGGGTTATAAGAACTTGAGCTCAGAAGGCCATCTTGCCTAGAAGTTGTCTCTATAATATTCTGCCTTCTCTCTTATTTCTATCAAAAGCCAGTCTCCTCATTTGTGTACTGTGTTTCATCCACCCTTGTCTTCTTGTGGACTTTGCTCCTGCAATTATTTCCCCTCTGCTCCTTTTTATACCAGAATTCCTCAAAAGATTTCTCCGTATTCACTGTCCTCACTTTCTCATTCCTCATTCTTTCCTCAAGTCACCCCAATCAGGCATTCATGCCTGAGACTGCATTGAAAAGGGAGTGCTTTGCCCTTGTTAAGTTTGAGTTGCCAAGTAGGCATCCAAGCAGAGGTAATGAGTAAGAAGTCTTGAGGCTCAGAGAAGAGTACAGGGCTGGAGATATTAATATGGAACCCTTCAATATACTGATCTCATGGCAGAAATGAGGAGGTGTTTATCAAATATTCTTTCTCCTCTTCCTCTTTAGCACAGAACTTCAATTTTAGCTGAGCATATTACTTTCTGAAATAAAAGCTGCAAGTAACCAATCTCCCTTGGAGTGAGGTGTAAGCACATGGCGGAATCTAGTCATTGAACTGATGCGATAAACTTGCAAATACGTGTGTGTGTGTGTGTTGGTGGTGCAGTGGAGGCTTCCAAAAAGCTTCTTTAAAAGAACTGATCTGTTGGATGTCTCCCCTTTCTTTCTCCTTCCTTCTGGTGTATGTAGATGATGCCTGGAGCTAAATTTGCCATCTTAGGTCATGAGATGGACCTGAGACCTAGGATGATGGAACAGAAAATCCAAGGTAGCCTGAGCCTCTGATGACTTTATGAATCTGCCACATCAGCTGAGAACTGGCTCCTTCTGACTTCTAGTAAGAGAGAGAATGAACTCTTCCATGTTTCCTCTATTGTAACTGAATCTCTGTTATCAGCAGTGGAATGTGATTCGTTAGAGAATGCATGGAACTAAAAGCCATGGAACCAGAAGAGATCATCTAGGGAATGAGAAGAGACAAGAACAGGAAAGGACCACACCAGCGCCTACGGAACTCCAACATCCATAGGAAGAGGAAGAGAATCTAGGAAAAGAGGTCAGCAATGAAGGGTCTATAAGGTAACAGGAAAACCAGGTCAGTGTGGTGTCCTGGAAGCAAGGGAAGAAAATGTATGCAGTAAGAAGCATTAATTATTGTCAAATGCTGCTCATTGATCAAGTAAGATGAGGACTGAGGATTGACCATTGGATTTAGTGACATGAAGATCTCTGACGACCTGGACAAGAGCACGTTCAGAGGAAGGGTGAGAAAAAGCCTGACTTGAATGGACATAAGAAAGCATGAGAGCAGAGGAAGACGGGAAATACAAGCAACTCTTTTAAGTAGTTTCATTTCAGAGAAGAGCAGAGAATTGGGGCAATAGCTGGAGAAATAGGCTGGAAAAAAGTTTTTGTTTGTTTTAAAAGAAGAAAAATAATAGTATGTTTGATGCTGGTGGAAATGATCTAATTTCATGATGCAAGAATGAGAAAGTAGAATCATTGGTGTGATATTTTTGTTTAAATCAGGTTGTTCCCTGAGCTCAACTCCAATAATCACTTTAATTGGCACTTTATTATGTTTTCATAACTAGCTATCATGTTGCTAATTTTTCCTGATCCTTTTTCATTTAGTGTAATAAACTCAGTGCATTTTTTAAGTGGCATAAATAATTACAAAAAATTTTTTTAAAGGGAATGCTTGATTTAAAAAAAATGAAAATATATCCTAATTCAATTCTATTGTATTTAGATTAAATCATTTAGATGCTAGGTGCTTCAGAAATCTCCAATGTATTAGGAAAAAGCATGAGTTGAAGGAAAAAAAAAAGAGAAACGTGCAAAATTTTTACTCTGTGGTAGACTTGGTATCCAAGGATTGGAACTTTGATCTACAGTATAAGGCATGATTTTGAGTTCATCTTTCCTGTTGGGATTACAGCAAAAACAAATAAGCAAATAAAATGTTAACATAAAAGTATTAGCTTAAAGTGCTTAAAGTGCTACCCAGTATTAGGTAAGAATGGAGACGACTACAATGTGTGTGTTGAGCTTAAAGAATTTATGTTATCTGGAGACTGGAACTCTATCATGACTAGAAGGTGGAGGGCTCGCAGTCTTTAAGGCATTAGCCTTCTGTGACTCCCTTACCTGGCAATGCAGTAAAGCTGTTCTTTTCTATCCTCCAAACAAACAAACGAACAAACAAACAAACCTAGAAGGTGGATTCTTTAACTTGATGATGGGTATTTGAGCGGTATGGCTCTCTGGAAAGGAACTAGGGAGACCCCTGCTGGGGGCATGGAGTGACGGGCTCCCCACACAGAGCCAGATTTGGGGTAAATGGGAGGTGGCAAATTCAAAAACTTAGTTGGATGAGGATTTAGAATGAGAAAGGAAAAGAATACATGATGAAGTGATCATGAATGGACAAGCTGGAGTAATTAGTCTTCTAGAAAAATAAGAATGAAGTAAGTCAGGAAAACATTCACAAGAAGAAAAGAACTGTGGTACTTGAAACTCCAAGTAGGTAAATGAATATGGAGGTTTCGGTTCCAGATCCCTTCAAGGACATTCCTGAATCCCATAAGAGTCCACAGACCCTGCATAGGTCAAAGTGTCCTGCTAGAAGAAGAGAATGTTCTCTGAGATGTGCAAAGGGTCAATCCTGATACATCAAAAACTCATCATAATTTCAAAGAAACTTTAAGGTTTAAAAAGAGTCTGAGGCGAGGGGAGGAGGTGGCAAAAGGACTGCAACTGACAGGGTTGGGCAAGCCTGGGAAAAGGGATGGGGTTCTTCACTGGACATTAGTGATTCCTTGCACTGTGGTTTATAAATTGCTCTGCCAAGTTATTTAAATGTTTCTATGTCAATTCAGACAGCTATACTTAATATATAAAGTACTGTAAAGGTGAACTTGAAATTAAAGAGAGAGAAAAGAAATAAAACAGAGAGGTTGGCGCTGTAAGATTAAAGACTACATGGTGGGGGCTGTAAGTCTAGGGTTTCTGACCCCGAGCATGCATGGATGGCTTTCAGAAGATCCACAAACCTGTGGGAAAGTATAGTTTCCTTTCGTCTTCCCCAATATTTAAAATTATAATTAGAGGAGAAAAACAGTTCGTACAACTTATATTTTTTATTCAAGCATGGGTTCACACTAACATAAAAGGCAACATATAAAGCAAAGCACAGCTTGGTAATTTGTAACTGTCATTATTGGCCAGTTATAGTATCTATCAGGACTTCCTTTGGTGTGAATTGCAAATATTTCATGGCATTATGATTATGAACATCTATATATCTATACCTTGATACCAGCTTAGGCTAGGAAATACCACTCTATATGTATGTAAGTGTCTACATATGTTTTGGGGAACAAAACTGAACACAAAAGTCAGAAGGCATCTTGTGTAGCCAGATGCTTACCTATGGAAGTAGGAAGCCAACAGAGCTGAAGTGGTCCCTTACGTCCTAACAATCCACTACAAGGTCTGCTTTTTTTGCCTAAGTAAAAGGCTCAACTGGAAAAACATTAAAAATTTTACCAAAATTGGATTTGCTTCAACACAAAGAGTGTTGTCTTGAGTCAGCCTGCAAAACTGCTTGTTCAGTTTCATCTGTTACCAGATAAAAGACTTTGATGAAGCAATATGTCTTGGAAATGGTTAAGCTGATTTATGGCTTGGAGGAAAATTTAAAAATAAAATAACATTCTGTCAAAATGTTCTCATCCATTCCAGAATCACTAAAATCTATTCCAGTATTTTGAAGCAGATCATTAAGGAACTGCCATTTCTCTCTCTGTCTCTCTATTTTTTGTGAAAGTATTGACTTCTCTCACCAGATTCAAGCTCTGGTTCCCATGTTCTTCGTACAAAGATAGTATCAAATGAGATTCCTATTTTGGGAGCCCTTGGAACGTCCAGAGGCCTCCTGTGGTTTTGAAATTGTAAAAATTTTTATTTGCCAAACAAAACTTCAACCCAGACACTGGTCCCGGGTATGGTTGGAGAACCAGCCACATTTGGCAGCCCCTCTGGGCTTTCTGGCCTAGTGAAGAAACAAACTCTGGTCATCACTGAGGTTCATTCCGTTCCAGGCTGTCATGTCGAAGACAAACCCTGATTAAAATTTTGTTTACTACCCCAAAAGTCATCAACCTATTCAATGTAAGAGCCTCGAATTTCTGTCTTTTCAAGAAGTTTTGTTAGGAAAGCAGAATGAAGTTCTCTGCCTATGCAGAAATCCCGGCTGTCTGAAAGGTAAATCTAGAAGCACTCAACTGAATTTGAGGTAGGCACCTCCTTCCCAGCCCTAAGACCTCAGGTTCAACAACACTTCTTCAGGGTCGTATCTCTCTATCATCGGTTCTCAGAGAACCATGAACCTTTCTTCCACAGTAATTTTACATATTTTATATTTGTGGTTATGATTCTTTGATTAATATCTGTCTTCCCCACTAGACTGTGGGCTCAAGGAAACCAGGGACTAGTTCCATTTGAGTTGACCGTTGTATCTCTGGCACACAGCACAGTGCCGAGCTCAACAAATATTCAGAAATACATGAACAAATGAACAGAAAATGAATGGCAAGGAAGAATTTTTCTACAGCCTTCCAGATATGTGTGGCCATCTGAATAATAACCAAAATGTGACTGCCCTTATTATAAGGCTTCATCTGATTTACGCTAATTCTCACAACAATCTTATCAAGTAGGTACTATTATTATCCACTAATGAGAAAATCGAGGTGTACACAGGCAAGTCACTTGCTTATGTTCTCATGGTTAGTAAAGAGTTGATCTGAGCTTCACGCAGCCTAAATCTGGAGTCCACACTCCATACTCACTGTGAGGGGAGTCGCTGGAAAACGACCTACTATTTGGGTGAGGCTACCTCTCTGGAAGTGAAGACTGGAGGTAAACAACTATGGAAACTTTACAGATCTGGGGAAAGGTTTTCTCCCAGCTAGAACCCAGGATGGCAGCTCCTCTGCCGGAAGAAACCTCTAGAATTCAGAAGCCCTGCAGAACTCTGTATGTTACCTCTGCTCAAAATACCACGTAGTGTATGGGACAGATCTTGACAAAGATGACCTCAGTGACTGGAGGACAAAGAAATGGTACAAAAGGAATTCAATTTGCAGCATGTTTGAGAATTCTGACATTTTTTTCTTTCAAGTCAACCCTCACCTGGAAGAAGAAGCAATGGGAATTTTCATTCCATCTGTAACACCTAGCCTTGTAATCAGCGATTTCATAGCTTACTGCCATCAGAGGTAGAACTAACATGTGCAGACTGTCAAATATGACATTTTACCATGTGAGAAACCATTCCAAATGTTAAAGTTCTTAATTGAAGTTTTTTTTAAAAAACTATGTACTTTTGAAATTTCCTTTTAAGCATAAATTTCATATTGAATTTCTTTTTTTATTTTAAATATACAATCTGGAGTTATTTCAAAAAAATTTCCAAGTATTGGCCACTATTTTTGGCAAGAATATCAGTGAGAAAGATCTAACTACTTGCTTAAAGAAAGGCTCCCTGTCTACAAGGAAGAAAAACATTGTACGTACATTTTATTTTTTTATTGAAGTATAACTGATTTAAAATGATTCAGGTGTACAGCAAGGTGATTCATAGATAGATAGATAGATAGATAGATAGATAGATAGATAGGTATCTTTTTCAGATTCTTTTCCATTATACATTATTACAAGATTTTGAGTATAGTTCCCTGTGCTGTAAAGTAAGACCTTGTTGTTTATCTATTTTACATACAGTAGTGTGTATCTGTTAATCCCAAATTCCCAATTTATCCCTCCCTTCCTTTCCTCTTTGGTAACCTTAGGTTTATTTTCTATGTCTGTGAGTCTAGTTTTGTTTTGTAAATAAGTTCATTTGTATCATTTTTTTTAGATTCCACATATAGGTCATAACGTATGATACTTATCTTTCTCTGTCTGACTTCATTTAGTATGATAATCTCTGGATCCATCCATGTTGCTACAAATGGCAGTATTTCATTTTTTATGATTGAATACATTTATATATATTTATCTCTCTCTCTCTCTCTCTCAGTTATAACATATATATATGTGTATATCTATATAAACACCACATCTTCTTTATCTGTCTTCTGTCGGTGGACATTTAGGTTGCTTCTTTGTCTTGGCTGTTGTAAATAGCTGCTATGAACATCAGGGTGCATGTATCTTTTTGAATGAGAGGTTTTGTCTTTCCCATATAAGCCTAGGAGCAGGACTGCTGGATCAAATGGTAGCTCTATTTTTAGTTTTTAAGAAACCTCCATACTGTTCTACATAGTGACTGCACCAGTTTACATTCTCACCAATAGTGCATGAGGGTTCCCTTTTCCCCACACCGTCTCCAGCATTTATTATTTATAGACTTTTTGATGATGGTCATTCTGACCTGGGTGAGGTGGTATCTCATTGTGGTTTTAATTTGCATTTCTCTAATAATTAATGATGTTGAGCTTCTTTTCATGTGCTTGTTGGCCATCAATACATCTTCTTTGGAGAAAGGTCTATTTAGGTTGTATGTAAATTTATGAAGGTGCTTATAGGTGCTTTTTGGAGTCTGTGAGCCAAAAGGAATTGGGAATCACCAGTCTCTAGGTTGAAGCCATTTTTTATGACTTTCTAGCTGAAAGCGGGTGGTTTCAGGGGTGAACGTATGGGAAGGGGAGGATTTTGTTAGAAGTCTATGTGAGGATAGCCTCAATGTGCCCATCCAGATTCACTCTCTAGCTTTCCCAGCTCTTCTTTGAATCTTTGAACCTCTAGCAACTGACTGAGTGGAACACATCATGGGTTACCTGCTTTCTGGCTTCCAGATGGTTCCTCTACTCAAAGCTGCACTCCCGTCCAGCAGCCCCTCTCCTTCAACATATAGTAGCTGCCCATTCCCATGGCCCCGTTAGGTCTGGGGCTGGCAACTGTTTCCCGCTAGTTCATCATCTTTTATTTCCCTTAACCTTGACCACATCTCAGTAAGTAGTCTCTTCATTATAATCTTTTCAATGACCTTTTGACTATGTTTTCTATGGATATAGGCTGATGGATACAGGCTGTCTCTCTTCTTTCACTTGAACTAGTCAAGAGTATTTTTTTTAACAGGTTAAAAAAAAAAGGGAGATGCATCACCAAAAACCTGATCCATGAAAGAAATAATTAATAAGCTGGACTTTATTAAAATTAAAAATTTCTGCTCTACAAATGACAATGTCAAGAAAATGAGAAGATAAGCCGCAGAGTAAGATAGAGCATTTTCAAAGACATCTGATAAAGGACTGTTATCCAAAATATACAAAGAACCCTTAAAACTCTGCAGTAAGAAAACAAAGAACTCAATTAAGAAATGACCCAAAGACCTTCAGACACTTCACCATAGAAGGTAAAAATATGGTAAGTAAGCATATAAAAAGATGCTTTACATCATATGTCACCAGAGAAATGCAAATTAAAACAACAACAAGATACCCCTACATGCCAATTGGAGTGGCCAAAATTCAGAACTCTGACAACACCAAATGCTAGCAAGAATGTGGAGCAATAGAAACTCTCATACATTGCTGGTGGGAATGCAAAATGGTAGCACCATTTCGGAACACAGTTTGATGGTTTCTTACAAAATTAAACATACCCTTACCATAAGATCCAGCAATAACATTCCTTGATGTTTACTCCAAGGAACTGAAATTTTATGTCTACACAAAAGCCTACACATGGATGTTTATAGCTGCTTTATTCATAATTGCCAAAAGTTGAGAAGAACCAGGATATCTTTTGGTATACAAATGGATAAATACACTGAGACACATCAAACAATGGAATACTATTCAGTTGTAAAAAGAAATGAGTTATCGAGCCTTGAGACAACATAAGGAGCTTAAATTATGTTAGTAAGTGAAAGAAGCCAATCAAAAAGACTACATACTGCATGATTCCAACTATAGGACATTCTGCAAAAGGCAAAGCTATGGAGACAATAAAAAATTATTAGTGGTTGTGGAGGGGTGGGGAGGAGGGAAGAGATGAACTGGCAGAGAGGAGAAGATTTTTAAAGCAGTGAAATACTCTGTAAGATACGATATGTTTCATTGTACATTTGTTCAAAACCATAGAAAGGACAACACTAAGTGTGAATCCTAAAGTAAACTGTGGGCTTTAGAGGATTATAATGTGTCAGTGTAGGCTCATCCCTGATGAAAATGTGTATCGTTCTGGTGAGTGATGTTGATAAGGGGGGAAGCTATGCATATGTGAAGAGAGGCGATTTATGGAAAATCTCTTATCCTCCCTCTCAATTTTATTGGAAATCTGAAATTGCTCTGAAAATGTCTTTTAGAAAGAATGTTTAAACTATTTAAAAAGTGATTCAAGAGTACATTTTGTACTTGCTTTACATTTCTCTTTCACCACGTCCTCTCCTCTGTCTAATAGTTTTGTAAGCAGAGTGCCATAAGGGCCATAAGTGCCCACTCCTGCTTTTTCTCTATATCCACCTGGAGATCCTCAGAAAACACCATTGGGCTCCAAAAAGTGTTTCATGAATAATGTCAATTTTAGGGGAGGGTAATAGCTTAGTGGTAGAGCTCATGCTTAGCATGCACGAGGTTCTGGATTCAGTCCCCAGTACCTCTGTTAAAAATAAAAATAAAAATAAAAATAAAAATAAAAATAAAAATAAAAATAAAAATAAAAATAAAAATAAAAATAAAAATAAATAAAAATAAAAATAAAATAAAATAGTAGTAGTAGTAATAATAATAATAATGTCCATTTTAAAGATGTTTCCGTGGGCATCTGAAGAAGAGGGTTCTATCACCCTTTCACAGAATAATTTCCCCTTAATTCCCCTCCTTTGGCATCTTTTCCCAAAGTTCCTCCCGGGGTAGCCTCCTCATCCTCTCATCTTTTTCTAAAACTCAGCTGTTAATAATTCAATTCTCCTTATTCCAACTGATTCTCTTCACCAAATGATCAAATGTATAAAAATTATCTTAAATGTACATTTACAAAAAAAAGGAAGATAAGTCATTTTTCCTAATAAGAAAAGTTATACATGCTCATTGCAAAAAAAAAAAATCAAACATTGCAGAAATGTATAACCTATAAATTTAAATTTTCCTTTAATTCTAATATCTACAGATACCTACTGTTCTGGTTTGGGGAAGGGGCCTCCAAACAAATTTTTTGGCAGATACTAACGAGTATTATTTTCTCCTTTTTATTTTTGAAAAACAATGATTATATTTTTTTAAATGAGCAAAAGACTTGAACAGATGTGGATGGCAAATAAGCATATGAAAAGATGCTCAACAGCATTAGGCATTAGTCATTAGGGAAAAGGAAATTAAAGTTTCAATGAGATACCACCATGCACCTATTAGAATGATTAAAACTTAAAAGCCTGACCCTTCCAAGTGTGGGCCAGAATTTGAAGACTAGAACACTCATAGACTGCTGGTGGAATGTGAAATGGTACAATCACTTTGGAAAGCAGTTTGACAGTTTCTTAAGTTAAACATACACCTGCCCTATGATCCAGTCATTCCACTCTTGAGGATTTACCCATGGTAAATGGAAGCATATGTTCATACAAAGACAGATGTTCACAGGAGATTTTTTCAAAATGAAAAACTGGAAGCAATCCAAATGTCCATCAACAGGCGAATGGGATAAACAAATTGTACTGTATCTATACAATGAGAGACTAGTCAGTAGTAAAAAGGCATGAATTGTTGATACATGCAACAACCTAGAAGAACAAAAGGCTGAGTGAAAGCCAGACAAAAAGAGTGTATAGTAAATGCTTCAATTTTCTTAAAACTTTAGAAAATATAAACTAATCTGTAGTGACAGAAAGCAGATCAGTGATTGGGCGGGGGAGAGGGACAAGAGAAAGATTATCAAGGTGCACAAGAAACCTTTTGAGGGTGACGGATATTTTCACTGTCTTGACTGTGGTGATGAGTTTGTGGGTATAAAACTGATCAAAACTCACCAAAGTGTACACTTTAAAATACACAGTTTATCTATGTCAGTTACATCTGAATAAAAGCAGCTTAAAAATGGAGACAATCCAAGACATACAATTTTGCAATTTATGGTTTACAGTGAACACATGTGTATGATTATTTTATATAAAGGAGGTAAAGGGCAGAATTAAGATCCATTGCACTAAATAAGGTGCTCACCAATGATAAGAAACTATCTAGTTCAACAAATAACGTGTTACCAAATCGTTCTTTTTTTCTCATATTACTTTTGTGTGATAAATCTATAAAGTTTCTCCAAGATAACCGTGACTTAAAGTTGGTAAAAATGGATCTTGTAAAAAGAAAAGTGATTTATTCTGTAAGTTTTGTTGCCTTTCTCAGATATTTCTCAGTCTCTAATTGGTTTAATTTCATCTTAGAATTATTTGGATAGGAAATGCATATTGATGTATATTTTTAAATGCTAATAATGTCGATGCCCATATGTCAAGTCAAACAGATGTGAGTTTGAATCATTGCTTTGATTGCAGGTAAATCTCCTAGCTTTAGTTTACTCAGTAATAAAAGGACAAAATGATACCAACTTGTTAGGATTGTTACGAAGAGGGAATGTCGTAATTCATATAATGTATTTGTCATATAATAAATACTCAACAATGTTAGTTCCCTTCCCCTTGTTCTTTCTAAGTAGGCTCTTCAATACCAGAAAATAATCTGCTATGTAGGTACTAAGAGGACAAGCGGGATATTTCAGGTAATCTTGGAGTGTCAGATGGGACCTTAAAGTTGAGGCCAGTGGAAAAAGGGCCCATATATTCAAAGAGAGAAACTAGACACATCACCTTAGAGGTAGCCAAGCTGGTCCAACATCCAGCATCCACTAAATAAGCCAAGAGATTCATTTGAGAAGAGGTTACCTTCATGGAAATCTTGAGAGCAGAGAGTACCATATTTGCATAGACCCAGGGCCCCAGTATAGTGTATAGTGACTAAGAATTCTTTGGAAGGCTTGTCACGTGTCCCCTGGAGTTTGAGGTCACAGAGGCTGGTGCCTGGTTAAGCCTCAGCAGAGGAGACTGGCTGGAGCTGCCAAATGCCATGGCTGGGAAGCAAGACAGGAGAAGGCTTATAGTCAACTTATGGGCCGGTTGTAAGTATTTTGAGTTGCAAAAAGCTGGTAACTTATATCAAAACAAGAATCGCCCTCACACACTGAAGACAAATACATATGCATCTACAAGATGGAAAGGGAGTTTAGAGTTTCATCAGACTTCTCATCAATGTTTATGTAGTCCATACATGTATGAATAAAAAGCAGTTAAGCATAAATCCTTAGATAGTTCTAGCTGACGGCAGAAATATTTGAACATGCTACTAAGTGATTTTAAAATATGTAACAATAAGAAATTAATCATAAGAAATTATAATATGAATCTTTGAATTAAAATTATATTTGAAGGTAGAATCCTCTACTTCCACTTAGCATGAATATCATTCTTTATATAAATATAGGTAAATAAAACCATAGAGGGTATTATCATTGAAGTCATAAAACTATGAGTTTAGTTGAATCATAAACTTTCTGTGATTGAAAGAAGACATTCTCTGCTCCCAGAACAATTAAGTGCTTCTGGTGCCTTGAGACAGATTGTTATATAAATGAGTCAAGGATAGCCTCCATGTATTGGCCTCTAGTCTCTTTATTTCTTCAGTGCAGCCTGAGATCTATTAGCTCAAAAAGCCATTGGCACCAAACTCAAATTTTACAATCCAATTATTTTTAAAAGAGCCTAAACAATCAGCATTTTAGCCACTTAGTACCTGCTTAGTTTGCATACCCCCAAAACATCACCCAACAGCTCTTACCTACTGATAAGACAGGGCCTCACAGTAATAAGACTCAAAGCTGATGCTTCCCTTGGAGATCTCTCACCCAGAGACTACAAGTAAGTCCCCTCTCTCTTCTCTCCTTCCTCTGGGAGTTCCCTTGCCTAACTTCCCTTCTAGATGATGGTTCCTTTTAGTAAGCCTCTTAATGGCCATGTGCTGTGAGAAACATCCCCTCTCATGCATCCTTATTCTCATGCCATCCAATAAAGCTTCTGTTTTAGTGTCTTTCTTGGTCATCTTTTCCCTTGATCAGCCCCACATCCCTGAAACCTCTACATGAACTAATTACAAATTCAGCAGAAAAAAATTGTAAAATGGTGCCAAATATGGTTAAGATATAGCTAGAAAAAGAAAACTCGTGAAATGTATCTAAAATTCATTTATTGTAATCAGAGACTATTAAGAAGAGAAAAGGTATGGGAATTTTACAAAGATTTGAAAGATGTCAATTTGGGCTAAGCAACTGTGGACAAAGAATGCTGCCCCCACCACCTCAGTAAACAAAAATGTTGTGGCCATGACGCCATCAGCCACTGCAGCTGCTCCTGATGGTGCACCCTGAGGGGAACTCAGGGTGGAGAAAAACAGGATACCAGTCCTAGATAGTTAAGATGAACATCAGAGGAATAATTTCACTGACCCCAGATTCTTGCATCTTCCCATAGATAGAAAATCACTAAAATCATTAACTCTGATGTCTGGTTTTTGTGGTTAGTAGTAATCTTTTGATGTTTTTGACTCTGTTGTTTTTTGGAGGGTTTTTTTTGCAACAGAAACACCTATATATCCTAGCTCCTCCCTTACCTCTTTAGAACAGTTCTTCAGAGCTATCTGTGAGGGTGCCAATCCTGGGCTATAGTCCTTCAGTATGTCTGTTGAATAAAGCATAATTCTCAGCTTTTATGTTGTGCATTTTTTTCTATTGACATGTTTCAGTAAGTAGAGGGACCCCTAAATTCAGAGGCCCACCAAAGTGGGGGTCCTTGCTGTCAACTGTGAAAGTATTTGCAGCAGAGGCAGAGGGACAGAGTGAATGGCTGCTTTACTTCTCAAAAGAGGAAAAGGACAGGAAGCACTGGAGCTGGGAGCTATCAGCCAAGACGACTGGTAGAGACAGCTCCGCCGTGGCTGGGCCATGTGGATTTTTATGAGCGGCTTCTTCCATCATGTCCTCCTTCCGGATGTGATGGAACCAATCAGTCCTTGTACAGGCTTTTCAGTCCGTGTATGGGCTTTTCCAGTTGTTGTCATGGCAATCATCAACTGTCATGGTTGTCGTTCAGCATGCTAATGTATTACAATGAGGGTGTAATGAGGCTCAGGGTCCACTGGAAGTCAAATCCTCTGCTATCTTGGGCTCAGTTGGTTCTAACCAGTTTTTGTTTCTTTACTTTGCAGCTGCCTCCTGAGACTTAGATAAAACTAACTGGTTTCTATTCAAGGGAGGGGCAGGGGTATGATCCTGGGAGCAGCAGCCTTGGTAACAAAAAGGAAAGTTGCTTTTAATCAGAATGCCTCAAATCTGGTAGATCCAACGCCACCCACCACACACACACACACACACACACACAAAATCATCTCCAAAGATTCTGCTCAGCTATGGAAGTTTTAAAGGGAAATGGGGGAGTAAGCTCAGGTAATCATTGAGATAGGTGTTCAGAGTCCTTGCCATCCCCCAGTGCCTGCAGGCTTGTCCTAATCCACTGTTTTCAGCCTGCTCTTCTATGGCTTAGGGAGACCTGGGAGATTTCATTTTTCTGTTAAACAAGAGGCAGGGGTAGAGGGTGAGGTGCCAAGGGTCCTGCTCAGTATCAGACACAATCAAATATGTTTCAAACCTAAATAGATTGTTTTTCTATAGCCACCATATAGTCAATGGGACTGGACCACGATCTTGGTTCAGTCATTTACTAATTATGTGGACTTGAACAAGTTTTTCTTAAAATCTGTCTGAACTTCCAGTTCTACACCAATAAAATGGAGATAATCATACTTATCATGAAGTTATTGTGGGTTATTGTGAATATTATTTGAGATAAAAAATGTGAGGCGCCTGATACATAGCAGGTTTTCAAAATTTGTTAGCTCTCCAACCTGGATATCATGGAAACACATTTTTTTCCTTTAAAAGGGTTCAAAGTACTATCACATACATGATATAGGGTGTTGCTTTTTATAAACAGGCTTTGCATTTTCAGCAACAATTTTCTGAAGAAAGAGCTAATGGTTCAAAAGGTAGAGATGATCCAAGTCACTTGCTTATGGAAAAGTCTATTATTATTTCCACCCACCCTTTGCCTTAAAAGAAATCTTTGTGCAAACAATCCAGTGAGTTAAGAGCTTCCTTCCGGCTTTCAGCAGAATGTTGGTTTCACTTGGAAGACAATGTGGTCTAGTGGCGAGACGAAACAAAGATCTTGGAGCCAGCTGATTCCAACACAGTGGACGAGAGGCTAGCCACAGAGTCACCATCGCTGAGACCCTGGGCAAATCCCTTGACCTCCGAGGCCTCCGTCAAATCCATGCCAACAAAGTGAAATGTGTTAGAGTAGGGTTCACTTTTCCAGAGAGTAAAGCATTTTTTTCTGGGGGCTAAAGCAGCGTGAGAATTTGTTTTTTAAGCATCTTTCAGCAAAATGGACTTTGGAAATTGTGGCCAAAAATGAGACTATGCCATTGCTTCACATCAAAATCCAAATATCAGAATCACTGAGGTGACAGCTCCTCACAGCCTTCATTGCCAGAGGTTTGGTTTACGCCTCCATTCGGCCAAGGAGATCTGTAAATTCTGATGTCTGAAATGTTGACTCAGAAAAAAATTAATGTAAAGGATTTCTTACGTACATGAGAGAACCCCCTTTCAGCTCCAACTTTTACCACGTGTGGGAGAGAGGGTGGTCTCTATTTTGCTTAGGACCTCACATTGAGCTTCAAAACATTTTTAAGATTTTTGTTCTAAAACTAGCTAATCCAAGGCAAAGACCTGTTAGGAAAAAGCAAGAGGACAGAACATAGTCAGAATATAGGCAGAATGTGGCCTCAGGATGTTCAGTTTCTGTACTGATTTCTCCTGCATTCTAGGCCCCAAATAACATTTGGATCAGATTTTAAATCCATCAAGCTGTCAAAACATACACATATGCATGCAATATCTCAAAAATCTCCACAACAGATCCCCAAGGATCTAATGCCATCTAAAGGCAGCTGTGGCAAATTGCAAAAAAAAAAAAAAATTAACATTAAAAGTTTTCACTCTGGATACAAACATAAATGAGATGTTCTTGGCTTAATATATTCCTATATTGATTTTATATAATACTGATTAAGGTCAATGAAGTTTTTCTCCAAAAATTCAGCATAAGCAAAATTAAAATCCAAACAACTAATCAAGAGGGAAAACATGTGTGTGTCTGTGTGTGTGTGTGTGTGTGTGCCTGTATGTGTTCAGCATTACCATAAATCAAATAAATAGAATTAAAACTACATGGGGAAAGGGGAGAGGATGCAGATCAAGCAGTAGAGCACATGTTTAGCACGCATGAGGTCCTGGGTTCAATTCCCTGTACCTCCTCTAAAGGTATATAAATAAATAAACCTAATTATGCCCACCCTCAAAAAAAAAAAAGTACATAGGGAAAAGTCTTTTTAAATTTTAATGCCGGATAGCCAAAAGGTGGAAGCAACTCAAGTGTCCATTGGCAGATGAATGAATAAACAAAATATGGTACATAAAAAGGAAGGAAACTCCGACACGAGCTACAACATGGATGAATCTTGAGAACATTATGCAAAGTGAAATCAGCCAGACACAAAAGAGCAACTGTTATGTCATTCTACGTATATGACACACGTGGAGTATGGACATACAAATTCATAGACTTAGAAAGTAGAATGGTGGTTGCTAGGGACTGAGGAGAGAGGAGAGAGGGAGTTTTTGTCTCATGGATATGTAGTTTCAGTTTAGGAAGATGAAAAAGTTTTGGAAATGAATGGTGGTAATGGTTGCTTAACAATCTGAATGTACACAATGCCACAGAACTGTACACTTAAAAATGGTTTAAATGGTCAATAACATAATATGTGTATTTCACCACAATAGAAAAACATTCAGTGCTGAGGGAATGAGATGCATTAACACACTGTTAATGGAAGTAAATAGTAATGTAATATTTCTGGAAAATAATGTGACAATATGTAGCAAGAAATTCTTCAATGTTGATTTATTAGTTCTATATCTGAGACTTCATCCAAAATATATATAACAGAGATATATTCAAAGAATTATGTACAAGGATGATCATCAAAGCCTTATTCATAACAGAGAAAAATAAAAAAATAACTTACAAATCCTGTAACAGAAGAATAGATAAATAAATTATGGAGGACCACCCATATAAATTGGTGGTTGCAGTTATAACCACATTTATGAAGAATTCTTAATGACATACACAATGAAAAGGAAAAGGGAAGATTCTTGTTTATTTTTGTTTGTATGTTTTACAAACATTCAGTTATAAGCATGTCTCACTGTTAATTGGAAAAAAAAGTGTGTGTAAACAATTTGTGACGATGAAAAAGTTGAATTATTCTCTGTTTGAAATACATTATGAAGTTATTGCATTTAAGCAAAGCCTCAGAATAGCTCATGTCATATTATGCTAATGACCAAAACTCTATTCTGTTTTAACTTAATGAGAAATATATTGGGAATGTCTAAGAATTTTTAAGGCTTTTGTTGAGACATAATTAACCCTTTATTTCACAGAAAAAATTATTTGGATATTCAAATTTGTTAAAAACTCACATCATGTCTACCACTATGAGAATAGTGGCAGGTCCTTGATAGATTAAATAAATTGTATCTGAAATGACCATCCCTCTTCAGCCACCATTAGATTTTACTTGAACTTAAATGACACAATGCAACTTTTAGATGAACAGAATGTTTGTTCTGATACAATAAAAATAAGCATTTGCTTCCATTCCAAAGATGATGTTTAAAAATGTTGATTGCTTTGTTCAATTCAATAAATATTTACTAAGTACAGTCTAGGTATTAGAGATACAGCAGAAAACAAAAACAGACAAAGTCCTGCCTCAGAGAATTACAATCTAGTGAGGAAGGGAGCAAACAAAACAAATAAGTGTATACACACACACACACACACACACACACACACAATGGAATATTACTTAGCCTTACAAAAGAAGGAAATAATGCCATTTGCAGCAACATGGATGGACCTAGAGATGATCACCCTAAGTGAAGTAAGCCAGACAGAGAAAGACAAACATCATATGATATCACCTGTATGTGGAATCTAAAAAAAAAATGATAACAAATTCTATTTACAAACCAAAAACAGACTCAAGGACATAGAAAACAAACTATGATTACCAAAGAGGACAGTGTGGGGAGGGGTAAATTAGGGGTTGGAGATTAATGGACACATATTACTATATATAAAATAGATTATCAACAAAGACCTACAATATAGCACAGGGAACTATATTCAATTTCTTGTAATAACATATATTGGAAAAGAATCTGAAAAGAATATATATATGTATATGTATGTATATGTGTAACTGAATCACTTTGCTGTATACCTGAAACTGATATTGTAAAGCAACTGCACTTCAATAAAAAATTAAAAACCAATAATCCAATCAATAAATAAGTAAAATATAGTGTATGCTAGGTAAGTGCTATAGAGAAAAATAAAACAGAAAAAGAATAGAGAGTGCTGGACAGGAACAAGTAGGATGTTGAGGGAAGGTGACCTCTGAGGAGATACGAAGGAATAGAGGGAGTGAGCCATGCATTTGGATATCTGGGTAAAAGGGGAAGGGCATTCCAGACACATGTAAAGGCCCTGAGGCAGGAGAGCACCCAAGTTTGAGGAAGAACAGCACGGAGGCCATTGAGCCT
Source organism: Vicugna pacos (assembly GCF_048564905.1). NCBI lineage: Eukaryota > Metazoa > Chordata > Mammalia > Artiodactyla > Camelidae > Vicugna > Vicugna pacos. Next base: position 18,579,630 of record NC_132988.1, read on the forward strand.
GGACCCGAATGAGCCAGAAGGAAAATCAGAGACTTCAGAGAGGTGGGAAAAGTAGGCGCTCATATAGGGCTTCCTTGTAGATCATCATAAGGACTTTGACTTTTAATGGACAAAAATGCCCGTGACAGCTAGAAACATAAATAACTATTTTATTTTTTTTACAAACTAAAGATATTTGATAGCATTATCTATATTAGCCTGTATTTTCAGACTTTATGTACATCCTGAAATGAGATGGGAAGTTGTTTGGTGGGTCATTTGGATGACACACCTCAGCTCCCTGTGTCCCATCATTCCCCAGGTTAGCGCAGAGACAGTCCCACCCTGAAGGCAAAGGAACCAGACAGCAAGTGGAACCATTGCATGCACTTTTTCAAGCCTCTGCTTGTAAACAGCCCGTTGATCAAGGTAAGTCACATGGTTAAAAGCTGTATAAAGTTCTGAGGCAGGAAGAGCCATCCAGAATAGGAAGGTGTCGCCAACATTACAGGGCTTGGATATAGGAAAGGATGAAGAAGTGGGGCCGATAATGAACACAGCCCTGGTTGGGAGGGAGATCCTGCAGGTCCTTCTCCTTTCTGAGCTGGTTGGGAGCCTAAAGAGCTGCACTAGAGAACACCGATGCCAGCACCTAAAACCCGTAGTTCCTATGGAAAGTGTGGTTGCCAAAGATAGGTAGAACCCTGGGAAGAAGGTCAATATACCGAAGTCCAGCATCCAGGGAGAGGACGAATAAACAGCACACTGAGAACAATTCCTTATTCAAAGAGAACTGCTGGAGGAGAAGTAAAAATATAATGAAAACTCTAAGAGAGTTTCATAAACAGCACAGATGGGCTAGGAATTCAGCATACTAATACAAAGAGAAAATGTTTAAAGACCCAAATTATTGGTCTGAAGGTCAAGTAAAAGAGATCTCAAAGCATAGAACAAAAATACAAAGGGATGGAAAGCATTAAGGAAGTGATAAGGAAGACAGGTCCCAAAGACCCAACATATGAAAAACAAGCATTCTATAGGGCAACAGAAAGAAACAATGGGAAAAAAGGGAGTAGTTAAACCTCACAAAGAAAATTTCCTTGAGCTATAGAAAGACATGCAGACTGAAAGGGCTCACTGAAACCCAGATGGCTTTAATAAGGAAAGATACATTCCTAGGCATATTCTGGTAAACTTGAAACTCCAAGGATTTTTAAGACAATCATAAATGCTTCCAGTCAGAAAAAGACTTTCCTTCCAAAGGAAGAAAGACAAACTATCTGGCTTCAAATCTGTGATATCAGAAGCTAGAAATTAGTGGCATAACATCTCTCTATTACTATAAAAAGAACTGAAACTCTTGAGGTAAATTTACATAGATTTAAAAAAAAAATTGGCCAACTGGGAAAGAAAGTTGTAATCAGAGATTCTGAGAACCTGTATTCAATCTGAGAAAAACACTTGAGAAATAACTCTGTGGTTAGAGTTATGCAAATCAGAACAGAGGGAAATCAATAGGCAAGTCAATATGCAAATCAGAACAGAGGCCTCAAGATGGGGGTTAAGAAAACCAAGAAAAATGACCATGTAGCACACACAGGGGAAGAATCATGGAACCAGAAGTCTCAGGAGCACAGATCCTCCCATGGCCCATACTTCCGGGGCAGTGCACAGACTTCTGGTTGAATCAGCTTTGGAGAAGGACCCCCACCCTTGGGCTATGACTTTCAAGCTGCATTATTAGAGATCAGCCCTTTACCCAACCACTGGGCATGATCAGAACCTGGGAAAATCTAGCTGTGTGAAATTTGGTTCTAGCTCTACCCTGTTAGTTCAGCATTGCCCCCTTATCTTCTGACATGCAATGGGCAATGGGATCCAAGCCTTGAAGTTCTATGATGTGATGAGCTGGTTGCATGACTCAGCCCTTTAACAGTCACAGCTGGACGAGCACCAGTCTGCTCCTTGGTGTGATCAGGATGGAAGGATCTGGGTCCAACACTTGTCATTGGCCAGAGCCTTTATGCATTAAGCTGTAATCAGTTTCAGTGAAACTTTGCAGGAAGCCAGCTCCTCTTTCTGGAAGACCATTCTGCAAGGGGATCTGTCTTATACAAGTTATTCCTTGCCTCTTAGTGCCCCCCAACAATTTTGATCCCCACGTTTGCTTCATTCTGCAACACTGTTTCAATCATTGGGGCAGTGAGAAGGTCATTTGTGAGAACAACCTGAGAGGCACACATGATTCAGTGTGGAATATAAAATAAGGCTGGCATCTGTGGCTGCAGTTCAGGGGTAGAGAAAGAGCTAAACAGGACCTATGATCTTTCCTCAAGTCTTCCGATGACAGAGCTTCCCAAGTTTGCTGGAGAGAAGAAAAGCCGTCTTGCATGACTTAATTACCAATCTTTCCTGCCTTTCAGCTATTGCTTCTCAGCCCATGACCAGAGTCAGATGCCATCATGCCCCAGGGAGAGAACAGCAAAGTATGATCCAGCACTAACATAAAACAACCTAATAAAGGCTGGACTAGTATGGACCAAAGGTTGTAGTCATCCAACTAGGTAAAAAATACCAAACAATCAAGGTGCTGGATGAGAACAAGAGGATTATAAAATGGGTGGTGAAGGAAGTAATAAACATAATCCCTGACCCTAGAGTGGTTACAGAAATAGTGATCATAGCAGCCACGTCTTTAAAAAAAAAGACACACTCACCCACATAAGATATATACATAATCTGTATATATGTGCATACATACATCAGACTTTTCTTTGTCTTTCTGATTTTTTCCCTTTCTCTTCCCCACTACACTGAATGAGAATTGGTAGTGCTTAATTTTACAATTAAGTTGATGGGTTACCAGGACCACAAGGAGCCACATCCAAGCAGGATTGCGTATCACCTGGAGAACCTTGAGATGGACACAATGGCTAGTAGGACTTTGTGTCTCCTGAAGCTGTCAGTATCTTTGCATCATGGATAGTGGCCTCATGGTAGGCACAATCACGAAGTTGCTCTTGAGCTGGTCCAAGGGTAAGAATGGATGCTGAGTACCAAAAAGGCTACACTCTGGAATCCATTCTCTGCCCTTCCTGTGCTCTACTCAACTCTACATCAGAGGGAACTAATCTCCCAGTTCTTTCTTTCCCTGGTTTCCAGGTAGGTCAACCCATGAGAGCTACTGGCAGAAGATTGGAGAGAAGATGGGAGAAGGTAAATTATTTATAACTCCATCTCAGGCAGCACCTGCAGAGGTGTTGTGTCACATCCCGGGTTTCACTTCTGTCAGGTAGCCCATCCTGTCCCAATTCCGCTCAGGCCCATTTTCTAGAGTTTGGTAAGTCTGCCTCCTTCGCTTGTCTTCCTGACCTAAGGTGGTTGTAACATCCTGTGTGCTCATCCCTGGGTTGCCTCCAATGTCTTATGCCCACCTTCTTAGTTTTCCCATCACTTGTTTTTGATTGAAACATATCATCCTCTGAAATAAAATCCCCTCTGAGAAAGACCCTGAGTGGTTTCTGTTTTCTTGCCTGGACTTTGATAGAAACAGTATATTTATTTCATTATAAACTACCTTAAGCTCTTTGGGATGTGAATAGGAGTTTTAAAAAGATACTAATATCATCTAAATACTTGAAAATGGACTGCAGTAATCTTCTCCAAAAGTTACAGTTATTCTTTTTAAAAAATGTAAAAAAAAAAAGCTTCATCTTTTTGTAAACAGCAAAGTTCTTTAATGTAGAAGATGTTATTATTTACAAGAATATTTTAATATTGTTGAGTGTTTTTCTTGACATACAGCAAAGAAATGATCTTTTAAATTTCAGTCTTTTGATTTACACAATGAATGTAGATGACCTTTTGAAGAAAGAAAGTTCACAAATTTACCCAAAGAAGTCTTCCCAAGTTTTGCATTTGACCAATCCTTCAATATATCCGTCCAGGCATTTTCTTTTTTTCTTTTTAAAACTGTATGTGAAGTTGCAAATAATCCAGATGTTACTGACTTGTTTATAGTTAAGTAATCAGCATTGTTTGGCATAAAATATTTGGAGCCCTATGGTGCTTTTCATATATCTTTATCCTTTGAAGACTAAAGTTGAGTACTTCCAATGCTAAGTGAAACTTGAACTACACAAGACTCAATTCCAATGAACCTAAGAAATTTTAAATTTGCACAAGCCCAAAGCTAACTGATGTTTTCACATCTGGCTCTTGATACCAAGCCAACAAGGAAGAATTTTTTTTTTTAATGGTTAATCCCACCCTCACTGAAAGTTCCTATTTATTCACAAATTATATTTAATGACATGATTTTGATCAGATGGCTTCAACATTATGCTGCCTTGGCATACAAGAATGCAGCCAACATATTTAGCCTCTATTCTGGAACAGCGTTTTTTTTTTGTTGTTGTTGTTGTTGTTTTTTTAACTGATTATATGAGGTAAGCAGTTGCCAAATAATTCCTATACATTTATTTTTCTACTTACCCAATTTTAGTGAGTTGATGTACAGCCAAAAGTTTTTGAAGAATTTAAGTATATTGAAAGAAGAAAAGACCAACAGGGTGGTGGAGTGATTAAACACAAGCTTTTGAGTCAGTAATGCTTGGGTGTGCATTGTAGCTGTGTTACATCAATGTCCTCCTCTGTAACATTAAGACAAGTAGGGTCTCCATCTTCTGGAGTTGTGAAAATTAGATGAGAACATGTATGTGATGGGCTGAGTGTACCGCCTGGCCCACAGCATATGTTCAGTTAGCTATGACTATTTTAATACATTTTCCAGAACATACGTTTTTCACATCAGAAAATCTTTTTATACAAGATTAAAGGCAGAGATGTTATGACAGTCCTGAATATGCAGGTAGAACCAACGAGATTGTGTGGGTCAGTGAACAGTTTTGTTTACCTGTGTATATATGTGTATATATATATATATATAGAGAGAGAGAGAGAGAGAGAGTGTTTCATTTTAAGTTTATCTATTTTTCAAATAGTACATTTACATGGTTCAAATTCCAAGTTTCTAAAAGGTACACAGTGAAAGGACTCCCTCCCACCCGTGTATCCCAGTCACCGAGTCCCACTCCTCATGAGGAAACCGACGTTAGCACCTTCTGGCAAATCCATCCAAAGATGTGTTATACACACACACACAAACAACATACAAACAAATAAATATGCATGTTACCCCTCCCCGGGACACAAATAGTAGCACATTGTACACTGTAGTTGCTATTTTTGCCCCATAGCATATCTTGCAGTTCATTCTATATCAATATGGTTGCACAGTATTTCATACTTTATTTTAACCAATGCCCCATTAATAGAAATATAAGCTGTTTCCAGGCTTTAACTGTCTCAAAAAATGTCACTATGAATACCCTCATGTATGTGTTATTTAGCACATATGTATATGCTATAGGTATCTGTAGGATAAATTCCCAGAAGACCTGCTTATGCATAAATGAATATACATAATTGTAATTTTGATGATGATTTGCAAATTGTTCCCCATAGAGGTTACACCATTTTATATACCAACTTGCAATATATCTGGACATTTCAAAATCTATTTTCATTATATACTAATAATATTCCCCAATAAATTAAAACTAAAAAAGTAAAAAATTTTAAAGTCAATTTTCAGAACTAGGAAAAGACCAAAGGTTCGCCTAACTCAGCAGTCCACGAGTCTACTCAAACTGTGAGTTAGACATCCTTCTTTTAGTGATAAGCTCCAGGCAGAAGCATATCTCGGAGAGATTTCTTTTTGTCTCCATGGTGACACTTACATACTTAGAAGCTTCAAATTATTGTTCCTAGGTTACAACAGTAAAAACTCTGGATTAAAACATTCTGCCCACTCCATGTTTTAAGTAGGAAAGAGAGAAGGAAAATCCACGTAGGAACACAGTGGTGCACACATGGCTTCATGGGCCTGGGGATTGTTCAATTTGGGCATTTTCTTAGTGTCTGTGGTGGGGGGTGCGGGGGTTCTGCTCTCTGAGGCTCTCTTCAGTGTTGCCCTCCAGCTTTTGAGAAAGAGACTAGCTTGTTTTCTTTACTGGAGAACATGGAGAGAGGGTAGCGAGGGAGTAGGGAATTTACAGATTTGCTCTTAATTTTCAGCCCCTCTGAGCAGAAAAGTTTTCTATTTTCTGGTGTGGCCCTTGATGACTTACATGCATTTGAATTTCTTTCTAGCTTCTAAGAGTAAAGACTGTAATAAAGAGTGTTTTCCAAGGACAAAAATGTGTCTGCTCGTCTGACTTTCTTTTTCATTTCAGTAGCAATCAAAAAAAGAATTCAATGGAGCTACTGCAACATCTCACAGGGTGGAAGTAAACACATGTGCAATTCCTTAGTGCTACTAGTCACAAGAAACTAAGATGTCTTTTAAAAGCATCAGAAAAGTAAGTAAGTGTGTGTTCTTGTCACTTGGGATCCATATGTGAAAATCTGCCCATTTGCAGAAAGATTTGGATCGGATGTGTTTGTTTGCAACACTGAGCAGTCCCCTTGTGAATGTCTGCCCGTCTGCAGATTAACTGTCTTCTGCATGTGGGCCAAACCATAGGAATGTATTTAAAACAAAAAGCTTCTAAGGGTATAAGCTTTCACTAGAATTTTCTTTCACAGTGTTGATTCTAAACTCAAATTCCGCATTAAATGAGGCCTGATTTAATTGGTCCAGCTTTATGGTGCTTTTCACAGCGCAGCTTTTATCCTTGTTGCTTCTTTATTGGTACAAAATTAGTCTGAATTCTGGATGACTTGTAAGCAGTTAAAAGAGAGAGAAAAATAAAAGCAAAACTTAGTCTATTGTGTGATAATAACACAGATCAGTTCTTTGCTGTGCTTGAGAACAAAAACTTGACTGATACAATAAATGTTTTGCTTTTCTCATATCTGTTTTGACATCGTAAATAGAGCTACTGAAACATTTTCTGACTGCAAATAGTCAATACAGAGCCACCAATCTTTTCAAGCTGTTCTCCAGGAACAGATGTAGAGCTGAAATGTGAACTATAGCAAATGAATTGCAATTACTTTATTTACTTCAACAATAGTTCTTTATTAAAAAAAAAATCAAACCTAGCAAGAAAGACGCCAGCTAGTACATTTGTGTGGATAATTGCTCAAAGTAGCTTAGGAAACAAGAAAATTAGTTGAATCAACTAACCAAAAAAAACCCTTAAATTAAAAGTAATTTTGACTTATGACTTAAACTCTAAAAAGCCCACATCTAAAGATGCCGTAATTATTGAGAAAATGCTGCTTTGTGTATCGCTTCTTAATCAATGTGTAGACTTTACTTGATAGAAAAATTGAAATGGTCTCCTTCTGTATATGAAGAAAAAATTAAACAAAAATAAGAGAAGGCAATTGGATCAGGAGATATTAAGACTAAACCAACTAGAGTCCTGTTTATATGTATCTTATTTATATTTTTCTCAGAAAATAAAACTAGCTTTAAATGGTCACTGGTTTTATTTCAAGACTGTGATCAGGGCCTCTCTTTACTGCAAAACAGAGCAACATCAAAGGCAAATCAGCTGATGAGACCACGTTCCTAGCACTGCCCCCTCCCCACTGTGTGCACGCCATTAAACAGGCAGGCAAAGAGAATCCCTGATGTGAGGCGATTCAGAACTTCTAGAGGAAATAAAAAGATGTCTTTATGATGCCCAGTGTTTAGTAGTAATTATTTGGTACCTTGAGGCTCCACCAAAGCCATTATTCTTCCCAAACCATCTCCTATAGCTAAAGGTAGAAGTATACACAACATACCTTCAGAAGCCTTTTATTTATTTATTTATTTAAGCTTTTTTTTTTTAATTGAGTTATAGTCATTTTACAATGTTGTGTCAAATAGAGGTCTTTCTTTTAAAATGTAGTGCATGTACATTCCAGGTGAAGCTGCATAGCATAGTGGATGAAACACGGAGTCGGTTAAGCCTCGGTTCAAATTCTGTCGAGGTAATTTAACTTCAGTATTCTCGTAGTTAAAATGGAAATAATAATACTTCCTAGTGTTACAATTAAATAAGATAATGTAATAAAACGTCATTTCTTAACTATAATAGAGCCTTCATAGAGGCTAACACACTGCATTTGTCTTTCTCTGTCTGACTTATCTCACGGACGTGATACCCCCAGGTCCATCCACGTTGCTGCAAATGGCAAAATTTCATTTGATAGCAAATACTATATGTTATCACTTACATGTGGAATCTAAAAAATAAAACAAACTGGCAAATATAATAAAAAAGAAACAAACTCACAGATACGGAGAATAAACTGGCGGTTTCCAGTGGGAAGAGGGGTAGGGGGAGAGCCAAGATAGAGATAGGGGATTAAGACTTACAAACTACTATGTATAAAATAAATAAACTACAAGGATATATGGTACAGCAAGGAATATAGCCAATATTTTATAATAACTATAAATGGAGTATAATCAATAAAAATTTTGAATCACTATGTTGTACACCTGAAACTAAAGTAATATTGCAAATCAACATCTCGGTAAAATAAATATGAATCTTAAAAGTATCAATTTTAAAAATAAATAGAGGCTATTATTACAGTGTGCTATTTGAACATTTCCTAGACAACATTTACTGTAATGAATAGTTAAACAAGACTGCAAACGGGAAACAGATAACCACACTTACAGCCCCAGAGAATTCCCAGCCATCAGTTAATCAGAAACCATGTGCATGACACTGTAAAAGATGTGAAGATGATCATCTAACTGGTAAGAACGTAATGTATAAACACAAATAGCCTTACGAACTATTAGCTAAATGTTAAGTTATACCATACGGGCAGTTAGGTCAAAAATTATAAAGTAGCAAATGGTTAGCATAGATAAAATACACTGAAGGAATGGAATACAAGTAATAATGTCGTCCAGCGTCTTCAGGATAGATAACACTTTAGAATTCTTAATTACGAGTGATGGAAACCTAAGTCAAAGTAGCTTAGTTAAAAAGGGAGTTGGTTGGTTCAAATAACTAAACTATGGGAAAGACTTGGGCACATTTGTGCCTCTGATAATGCAAAACCCAAGCACTCTAACTCCAACAAATTTTGTCCTCTTTCCTCCTATTGTTGCCTTTTCCCCATATATCAACTTCATTTTCTTAGACTGAGTTTTTCACAAGGCTGGACCCATAGTTCCCACTAGCTCCCAATTTACATCTTCCCAGCTTGGCCAGAGAGGAAATGACTTGCTTCTGTAACTTCTAATTCAGAAAAATCCTAAGCAAAGTCTCTGGCTTGTGTTCTGAGCCGAGTCCTCTAACAGGGTGTGTTATTGGCAGCTTCCATTAGAATCACACATTTAGGAGAGTGGGTGGGGATAGGAGAGGAACAGATGCCCCCAAAGAAATGACTGCGTTTTCCAAAATGAGAGGGCTGCGGTGCAGGACAGACAAAACAATTGATGTGCAACACTAAAGCTGAGGCTTAAAAGCTGAATGAGTCTTTAATTGTCTCACTGAAGCAGGACAAAGGCTAAAAGTCTACACTAACATGAATCAAGCCTTTTAAACACTTCACTTCCCCCTCTAATATACATTTATGTTGTGATTCATGAGCATCCCTGGTCTAGAATATGCTTGATCTTTGCTTAGCTTTGTACTGGTAGCAGATGGAATGAGGTAAAATACAGCCAATCGGTATGCATCATCAGAGTCCAATCAGGAGAGAGAAACCAGAGTCATCTGAATAGAGATAGTCCAGTATAAAGAAGTATTAAGGGGTTGACTGGTAAGAAGTAAAGAGAACTCTAAAGGATACATGTAGCAGATTCAGGGAGCAGTCACTCCCCACAAGGTTGAGAAAGAGCACCAAGGAGGGAGCCTCTGAGTGCTGACATCCAAACCTTGCTGGAAATATCATGGCCTTTGTTCTCTAGGTGGCAGGGTTTCCAAAGTGCCACACTGGTGACATCTGCTGGAAATCAGCCCCACAGTGCTGGGAGAACTCGTTCATGGGGAAGTACCTTGCCTCCAGCACTCTGCTGCAGTTACTGAAGAGGTGTCATGAGAAGCTGCTTTTTCCAAAGGAAGGTACCATATGCTAATGGTCCTGGGTGCTGCTGGCCACTGCGGGGGCCTGGGGAGAAGAGTGGACTACAACCAGAAAGAGAAACTCCTTTCTCCAGCATTCTCTCAACCGCCTCTACTGACAAAGATTAACATCATGCCAAATGACAAAGGAGAAAGTCCAGCTTCGTTACCACAGAACGGACAATGCAAGTTGGATTTGGAGCTGAGAGGCAGTAAGTGAGTTACTGGCACAGAGTATTTACAGGATTTTCTTAAATACTCATCTTAAACAAAGTACCACCCATCAGCCTTATTCTGCGATACTCAAATGCAACTTAGCCAGAAAGGGGGAGGACATACAGTGTCTCAGGAGGCTCTGCAAATTCTCCAGGTGATAGGAGACTACCTGAAAATCTAAAAGGAAGGGTTAAAAGTCTTGCCACTAGAAGAGCTTTTTTGGTTCAGGATAGATGACTCATAATGAGAATTTGGTAGTCTTTTACTTTGGTCTGGGGGATGGCATGGAAATATATTACTAGGTGACCTTTAGCTCTACAGATGCAGTGGAAATTACATACTGCTAAAGTAAATTTTGTTTTCATAAAATGTGTGACATATTCTAAGGAAAAGAAATTAAACTATTTATTTTGTATGGGAATTCATTCCCTGCTAGAGGAAGCTGTATTGGTGGCATTTAAGCATGTGGAAAAACAGATACGAGATGTTCAAACTGAGATGGATTCAAAATTTAATTAGGAAGACTATAGGAGTTGAGCTAACTAAGGAGCAAAACTTACCAATTTTTCTTTTCTTTTTGGTTCAGTCTTTCCAAAGCTTTATAAAGGAAGAGTTGGATGTCCTTACATGTCACAGCTAGCAGAGCTTAGGACTGTATCAGAGTCCAGTCAGGGAAAAAGAGACAGAAGAAAAAGAAAAACATCAGGTATTTTAACACGAGAGATACCCAAAGCTGACAGCAGAAGCGACAGCTGCCTCTAGGCCTGGGGAACCAGAGGGGCGGATACTGGGATTACCAGGCACCTCCTTGGAGGAAGGGCCCCTCTGGAGCTGGGGATCAGGTGTCTGAGAAGTGCATGCTGCCTGGCTACCTCCAAGGAGATGGTAGAGCTGGGAGTGCTGAAGAAAGCTGGGTCAACACATCCAGGAACAGAAAAAAAGAAAATCAGGGAAGAAGTCTCTCCCTTTCTTCCTCCCAGCAGCTCGTCTTGCTCTAGCGCCTCCTACTGGCAGAGTTTAACAGCCGGCTGGCAAAGGAGCCTGGGAAATGTAATTTGCAAAGTCCGAGTCCTGGCGTCAATACAGAAGCCATAAAAGGGTTAGTTTGGGGTTAAGAGACTGTAAGTAAATAAACAGTCCAGTAAGCTAGCCAAGGGGCGTCATTTAAGAATTTTTTTTTTCTCCTTTTTTTGTTTTGTGTTTTCATATTTTAGGAGGAGAAGAGTGGACATCCCTGCACGCCGCAGCGGAGCAGGGACCGTGCCCTCTCCTAGTTCAGCACCCTCATTACTCTGGTAGGTGGCCAGGGCCCTGCTGGGACCGTGACAGGATTTAAGCCTTTGGGTGAAACCTCTGTACTGTTGAGTTGGGGGCCTCAGCGTGACAACCATGAGACTCAGTGTATGCAGGGGCCTGGAGTTTACCTTTGTGGAGGCTAGAGGAGCTGGCTGGCCAGTGAAGCCTCCCGGTAATCCTCGGTTCATTCATCTGGCGCTTCTTGGGCACTAGGTTCCTACTTTCTACGACATTTTTTCCCCATGTTTATATCCCAAGCACCAGCCCCTGTCTTACCTCTCCCCATCTGCTATCAGCCCTATGTTTTTGTTATACAATCACACAAATCAAATGTCCTATTCTTAAATTTCTTTCACAACAGACTTTGATGGGCCCTTAAAACCCATGCTTAGATCAATAGCCTAGGCCAGTGATGACTCTTAACACAGGGCTGGGAAATACCTTGTTCATTCTGTTCTCAGGAGTAGCAATGAAAGTGCCTTCTTTCCTAGAACGTGTTTATTGCAAAGAAAGAAGTCTACGAAAACAAGTAGAAAGTTCACACGCTGCTACATTTTTCTCATTCTACTGGCATTATGTTTTCATTTTTCTTGGCACTCTGTTTTCCACTTTTACATCTTAGATTATCTATGGATAAGGTTTTTATAAAAATGGGTAATTAGAAGTCTGAAAGTGTTAGTAAAGCTACAGATATTTATCCTAGAAGAATAATACCAGATAAGCTTATTATATCACCAGACTAATCAGTCTAAATATTTTACTGTTTTTGCTAATTGAGGAAAAGGAAACTGACACTAATTGAACTGACTGAAAACAACAGCAGATTTTGGCAGAAGAAAATGTTATTCACTTTAGAAAGCTGAACTTTGTAGTTGATCTGAAGGCAAGTAATAAAATGCATTCATTTTTGGCTTTTATTTCAAATTCTTACACTACATTTTAGTTATTTTTTTATAACAGCTCTATTGAAGCGTAGTTCACATGCCATAAAATTTTCACCCTTTTTAAGTGCACAATTTCATGGTCTTTAGTATAGTCAGAGAGTGGTGCAACCATTACCATAATCTAATTTTAGAACATTTCCATCTCCCCTCAAAAACTACCTATTAGCAGTATCTCCCCATTTTTTCCACCCCACAGCCTGTGGTAACCATAAATCTACTTTCTGTCTCTATAGATTTGCTTATTCTGGATAATTCATAGACATGAAATTATACACGTGGACTTTTGTGACAGGCTTTTACTTCCTTAGCATAATGTTTTCAAGATTCATTCATTTTATATCAGTACTTCTTTTATTTTTATTGCTGAGTGATATTCTCTTGAAAGGCTATATATACCATATTTTGTTTACCCATCCATCATTGGATGGGCATTTGTGTTGTTTTGACTTTCAGGCTATTATGAGTAATGCTGCTATGAACATTAGTGCACAAGTTTTTGTGTGGACATGTGTTTTTCATTTTCTTGAACATGCACCTTAGAGTAGAATTGCTAGATCATGTGGTAACTCTATGTTTAACATTTTGAGAAACTGCCGAACAATTTTTTCCAAAGTGGCTGCATCATTTTACAATCCCTTCAAAAATGTGGGAGGGTCCCAGTGTCTCCACATCCTTACCAAAACTTGTTGTCTGTCTTTTTGATTGTAACCATCCAAGTGAGCATGCAGTGGTATCTGATTGTGGCTTTGATTTACATATTCATGATTAACAAAGAGCATTTTTTTTCATGTGCTTTGTTGACCGTTTGGATATCTTTTTGGAGAAATAAATAGGAATTATGTTGAATCTGTAGATTAATTTGCCAAGTATTGTGTCTTCCATGAACACATGATGTCTTTCCATGTATTTGGGTCTTTTTTGATTTCTTTCAACAAACAATGTAGCTTTGCACAAGTTCTTGAACTTTTGTTAATTTATTACTAAGGTTTTATTATTTTTGATGCTATTGTAAATAGAACTGTTTCCTTAATGTTATTCTTAGATTGTTCATTACTAGTGTGTAGAAATACAATTGATTTTTCTTTATTGATCTTGTACCCTGCAACTTGGTGAACTTGTCTATTAATTCTTAAAGTTTTCTAGTGGATTCCATTTTATTTTTTCAGAGTGAAAATGTATCTTTGGTATGTATGTCATATTTGTACTTCCTTTATTTTTAGAAAAACTTTTCTGTCCTTTTACAATTCTGTTATCAACCGTTGTTTAAACTGACAGTACTCTTGTATTTGTGTAACTTGTGAATTTGGCCACGGCAAAGGCTTGCTGAACAAATCTTCAACTAAAAGTATATTCACACAAGCAGATTAACAACCATAGATTAGCATATAAAAGTAATGAGACCGTTTCTCAAAATTAGAACATTTATGAAGAACAATCTTTGTATATATCAACTCGTGGTTGTCCATTGCCACATGGTTGGGAAGGCACAGGGCATTTTCTGAAAGAGATTGAGTATCTCAACAAGACATGAGAGAGAAAGATACAGAGGTGACTGGGATCAAAGACTCTCCAGTAGGAGCCAAGATAATACAGCAGCCTTGGAGTCAAAAATCAGGGAAATATAGACATTTTGTGGCCATAATTGGAAAATCTATACAAACACTCATGTTTTGTTCTGTATTTGTTTTCAAATTATTACTTCAGACTTCTGTTATTCCAGTTAAGATAGAACTACTGTCCCTCCTGAAATAACCCCAAATCCAGACAAAATATATGAAACAATGGTTTTTCAAGACAATGGACATTAGAAAACAAAGGACGGTAATCACTAAAAGATAGGAAACAGATGTTGTGAGTTCTCCAATTACCCCAGCTTAATGTCTGGAGAGAAGTTCTAGGCCATGGTATAGAAAAAGGGAATCCCAGGACAGTCTTGCAAAGAGCAAGGTATGGGCAAAGGGGCTTCAAGCTTCCACCTGCTCTGAATGCTTCACTCTCCTCAATCTCCAGATGGTAACCCATCCAGAAGCTCTCCAAACCTTGTCCTTTTGGGATTTTATGGAGGCTTCATTACATAGGCATGATTGATTAAATCATTGGCCAACCTTCAGCCCTCTCTCCTCCCAGGAAGCTGGGGTAGGACTGAAATTTCCAACCCTTTATTCATCATTGGTTTCCCAGGCAACCAGCCCATCCTTAGGTTACCTAGGGGTTTTCCGAAAATGCTGCCTATTAACAAAGGCACCTCTACCACGCCCTTCACTTAAGAAATTTCAAGAGTTTAGGAGCTCTGTACCAGGAACTGAGAGGAACAAAGACCAAATAAATATTTTGTATTATAAATCCCAGTATCAGAGGCAGTTTTTTTTTTTATAAAGTTATACACACACCCACCAAATGAACCAGCCATTGTACTCCTCGGTAATTTGCCCAAGAGAAATAAAGGGTTCATAGCCGCTTTATTTTTAATAGTCTAAAACTGGAAATAACCCAAATTTCCATTAATAGGTGAAAGGACAGTGTGCAGTGTGTCTAGACAATTAAATATTACTTAGGAATGAAGAGAAATGAACTATTGATACAGGAATGAATTAGTCTGAAAATAAATATGCTGAGTGAACAAAGTCAGACAAAAAAAGAGTTTATTTTGAAAGCGTTCCATTCATATAAAACTCTAGAAAATGCAAATTAATCTACAGTTTCTGTTATGAAATTAATTGTATCCCCCCCAAAATTATTTGTTGAAGTCTTAATCCTCAATACCTCAGAATATAACTGGTTTTGGAGATAGTGTTTGAAAGGGATAATTAAATTAAAATGAGGTCATCAGGGTGAGCTCTAATCCAATCTAACTGGCATCCCTTTAAGATGGGAACATTTCTACTCAGATGGGCACACAGAGAAGACCACGTGTGGTCACAGGGAGAAGACGGTCATCTACAAGCCAAGGAGAGAGTCCTCAGAGAAGTCAACTGTGAGCAGACACTTTGGTCTCAAACTTCTAACCCTCTGGAATTGTGATAAAATAAAATTTCTGTTGTTCAGCCACCCAGGCAGTGGTATTGTATTATAGCAGCCCTAGCTATAATACAGTTTATGTAAACACATGTATTAGTTTAGTTACAGAAAAAAGATCAGTACTTACATGGAGAGTTGAGGATTGGAGAGGGGGTGAGGGTGAGGTAAAGAGATTACAAAGGAGAATAAGAAACTTAGAGGGGTAATGAATATGTTTATTATGTTGATTGTGGTGATGGTGTCATAGATACATACGTGTAAGAAGACTTATCAAAGTGTGCAGTGTAAAATGTACATTTTATTATGTGTCAATTGCATTCTCAATAGATTTATTAAAATCATTTCACGTAACTTTTACATTGCTCTTCAGAGTAGTATGTTCAGTATCTATGTTAGTTTCAATGTTGATGGTACATTTTTGTGTTTTTATTAACAGTCTTATTGTGCAGTCTTAGTTTAATTTAAAAATTTTGGTGTTTTATGTTGCAATCATCTTAAGCAATAAAATTTTATCTTAATATGTCTTTGTCCAAAGATACTAAAAGCACAACTTGGTCTTTTTGTGTGTGTGTGTGTGTGTGCTCTGCTTTATTGCATTTTGCAAATATTATGTTTTTTATAAATCGAAAATTTGTGTCAACCCTGTGTTGAGCAAGTCTTTAGGTGCCATTTTTCCAAAGGTATTCAATCACTTCATGTCTCTGTGTCATATTTTCAGAATTCTCACCGTATTTCAAACATATTTGAGGCATGATCCTCCAGAAAAAAAGATTACCACTGGCCGAAGGCTCAGATGATGGTTAGCACTTTCTTAGCAATAAAGTATTTTTAAACTCAAATATGTACATTTTTTAATTTAGACATAATGCTATTGCACAACTTGATAAACAATAGTATAGTGTAAACGTAACTTTATATGCACTGGGAAGTGAAAAAATGCGTGTGACTTGTTTTACGGTAATGGTCTGGAACCAACCCACAGTATCTCCGGGGTATGCCTGTTATATAAAACAATGAGTGTATCATAAAGATTGCAATCCTGAAGAATTTTTTGTGATGATCTAGAACAGGGATTATGGACCTGGAATAAAGGTCAGGTATCTATTCCCTACTCTCACATTAATTAAAAAACCCATGATTTCCTTTTCTTAGATGATATGCCCTGCCCCCGTGCTGCCATCTCAATGTTCAGATGTTCCCAGAAATGCTGGCTGATCTTCAGAACCACCTGGGAAGACTTTTAAACCTCAGATTCCTCTGCCCTATCCCTTGTTATTCTGATTCAAGAAACTTGGAGTGGGATTCAAAAACCTAAGCTTTTTTATCATAGAAAATTTTCAAATATGTACAAAGTGGAAGAAATAGTATAATAAACACTCAAATACACATCAGCTAATTTCAACAATAATTATCTCATAGTCTAATCTTTGATTTATCTATCCCACCCTCTCCCTTCAAAATCAGTCATCTTGGTGACCTTCAGTAGGTGAATGGATAAACTATGGTGCATACAGACAATGGAATATTACTCAGAGCTAAAAAGAAGTGATTCATCTAGCCAAGAAAAGATGTGAGGGAAACTTAAGTGCATATGACTAAGTGAAAAAAGCCAATATGGAACGGCTATATACTGTATGATTCCAACTATACAACATTCTGGAAAGGGGGTAACTTTGTAGATAATAAAAAGAGCAGTGATTACCATAGGTCATGGAGAGACAGAAGAAGGGACGAACAAGCACAGCACAGAGAATTTTAAGACAGTAAAAATATTCCGTGTGATGCCATAAAAATGTATACATGTTAGCATCCATTGGTCAGAACCCATAGAAGGTACAGCATTGAGAGTGAACTGTCATGTAAATTATGGACTTTGGGTGATTATGATGTATCAGCGTGGGTTTATGATTGAAATAAATGTACCAATCTCTTAAAAAAAAAAAGGTTTGAAACAGAAAAAAAAGTATCAGTCGTCTTGGCTTAAAAGTGGTTTTAAGGAGTTCTTTGGATGATTGTAATAAACACACACACACACACAGACACATACACACATTAAACGCCTCAATAGTATTCTAATTGTATACACATATTAAAATGTATTTAATCAGTTTTCTATTGTGGAACATTTAGATTACCTTCAATTCTTTGTTTATAAGGGAAAATATGATGTATAACCTGACACATAGTCTTGGCCAAATATTTAGGCCTCAACTACAGGTTCCATAATTATAAATTTTCATTCTAAATATCTTTCTCATTGAGGGGTTTATTAGAAATACGTGAAAATATTTAACGAATATTTATTGAATTGCTAACCTGAATATGCAAAACCAGATACACTCTTAGACCCTTGGGAAACAGAAAATCATCTTAAATTCTGCAAGCCTACAAAGAGTTCCCAATCCCACACTGTGGACCTAAAGTAAATTCCTCGTAAGGCGACTTTGTGAGTTTGTTTCGGTCCAGGTGGGGATTGAGAAGTGGTAGTGGAAGGAGGGGTACAAGGCTGGAAATACGTGGGGGTTTATTTGCAGGGATGATGGACTCTGAGTGGCCCTTAGTGTTAAGAGTCTCGGTCTATTGTGAGGTTTTTAGTCTGTCCAGCCTGGGCATGTCCATGGGCTTACCTCACAAGGAAGTGACAGCTGCTGTAAGAATCTAAACCATAGTCTGATGTCTCCAATCACACTTGTGACAGGGTGTCAGGGCTACAGTCTGAGCTCTGGGGTTTAGAACTTACTCAGTTCATCCCCCAAGCCCAGGAGAGTTTCAAAATGAGGAGGTAGTCAGCAGTGCCAACGTCGCAGCTGAAGGAGAATGTGAATTGGTGATGAAGAAAGTCATTTGTTGAAATAACATCAGAAAACCTTTTTGGAAGTCCTTTAACATTTCGGATTAACAAAATTGCAGGAAAAAAATTTTCTGAACTTCCTTCCCCAAAAATGTTATGTTCTGTGCAACTAAATTTGTAAATAAATTTCATTTGGTCCCAAATACCACTACCTATTTAATATTGGAAGAAAAATATGCTAGAATATATAGACCAGTTGTAAAAGAACAACAGAAAATAGTTGGTTAAATGAGTTCATTTTTCTCTCACAAAGTAGTCTGGAGGTGAATGATTCAAGCCTTCAGGCCATAAAGCTTTCAGGGACGCTGTTTCCTTCATCTTCTTGCTCTGTTATCTCTTAGAGGGTTGTCTTTGTATCATCAGTGCTGGCTTAGTTTCAACCACATCTTCAAATGAGCCCATGGGAAACAGGAAATACTGTAGCGGGCAGGAGGCTTCATCTTTAAGGAGATGACCTGGAAGTTAAGCGCATCAATTCTGCTCACATCTCATTGGCCTCAACTAGTCACGTGGTCACATTTAGTGCCAACGTAGGCAGGGAAACCTGAGCATGGCCACCCTGCACAATATTTAGGAGAGTCGAATGCAAAGTGGAGGACAGTTAGTAGTCTCCAGCGCATAGGATATGAAAGAAATAGGTCTTTCTTCATATAAATAGGTGGGTTTTTTTTGTAGGATTAAATTTCTTGAATTTTTATAGAAAACAAATCAAAATGCTATGTGGCAATAAAGCCCAGACATTCTTAGGTTTTTCTCTTATTGTAAAGGATTTTATAAATTTAAAAAAATTCCACTTACTGGTAACTTAAAGAACTATTAAAACCACTAAGGATATTCAATTTGTGGTTACTTTCATGAATTATTAAAATACATTCTGTGTCAACCCAGTAAAGGGAAACAATGGAGCATTGTATCTGTTTACCAATAGTTGTTTAAAAAATTATTCCAAAATTTAGGGGCTTAATATGGCAAACATTTATTAGCTCACACAGTTTCTGAGGTCAAGAATCTCAGAATCTCAGAATTAAGAATTAAGAATCTCAGTGCTTGGCTGGATGGTTCTGGCTCAGGGTTCGCATGAGGTTGCTGTTCAGATTTCAGCCAGGGTTGCAGTCATCTGAAAGCCTGACTGGGTTGGAGGACTCACTTCAAAGCTGACTCACATGGTGGTTGGCTAGGGCTCCAGTTCCCTACCAAGACGACCGCTCCGTAAGTCTGCTCAGGACCCACAGCAACCAGCTTCTACGAGAGGGAATGTAAGAGAACAATCAAAATGCCAAAAGTGTCTCTTATAATCTAATCTCAGCGGGGACATAGCATCATTTTTGCTCTGGTCACGCAGATCATGCAACCAATCTTTGCAGACCAGTCACCCTGTAGGTGGAGGCAATTATACAAGAGTGTGACCACCACCTGTCGGAGATCATTGGGGCCCATCTCAGAGGCTGGCCACCATAGTATGTAACTTCTTATTGGAAAAAAACAAATGCAGAAAATCTACCATCCTTTAAAAAAAAATTCTATCCAATTATTAGCTTCAAAGTTTGTCAGAGCAGTCTGTGTACAAGAAAAAAAAGTTGACATATTTGCATAGGATGAATTTGTTTAATTTTGTTGGGTTCTCAGGAGCACTGAATCTTCCAAGTTCTATTTGATTAAAACGTCTGTTGAAAGACTTCTTCACTTTTGCTCATCAGATATGGCTTCCTCAGAGTGAACGTTTTCAATCAGATGTGGTTTCTCAAAAAGTTTCAGAGGTTAATGTTAACAAGTAAAGGTCCTTTGAAAGCAAGTGAGTTTCTGTAAGTATTGGTCCAGTTTAAAGTCGTAGGATCTTTTCACATTGCCTGAACAGTGAGCTATATTTGGGGATTTGGCATACAGAGGGTCTGTCTTGGATTAGGTCTCAAAATACCTAAAGGATTTCCTTAAACAGGCCTGGGGTCAAATACAACAGGTGTTTTACTTCTAATTTTGGAACCAGAAGCAGCCAGTTTAGAATGAGGCTGTTCTTCACTCATGCAGCAGGAGTGAAGATAGTAATTTTGCCACAACAGCAAGTGTGGAAAACACCGAAAATGTGTTATTCTTCTAATATTTCTGATAATAAGCCACATTTTTACAAGATAACATAGAATTGTGATGAATTCTACAAAGCCTTCTGTTTTCTTAGTATTTAATAATTCACTTAAAAAATAACAAAAGTTGGGGGCAGAATATAGTTCAAGTGTAGAGTACATGCTTAGCATGCATGGGGGCGTTCAAGCCCCAGTACCTCCTCTAAGAATAAATTAACCTCACTACCTCCTCCCACCAAAATACAAAATTAAAAAATTAAAAAATTAAAAAATTCCGAAAGGCAACCTCAGTGTCAGGTTCTATGCTAGAATACGTATTTAAATGATCCTACCCACTCTTATATTGTTTATACTATTGTTATTGAGTTACATTTTTTGCAACAGAAATAAAGACAGTGTAGAATTAATGATGTATTGGTTTCCTTTTCAAAGTGTTTCAAAGGATTTTTGAGACTTTGGAAAATGGTGATTTTTTTTAAATTAAAAAATATATATGTAAGCATATTTAAATCAGGTTAAAATATGGACAAGGCTTGAAAATAGAAAATATGCTTGAAACACTATTAGCCACTCAAAATGAAATCATTGTGCACATAAAAAGTGAGCAAAACTTTTATTTGAATGACATTTTTTAAAAATTAAAGCAATGTAATTATGAACATTTCAATTTCAAAATAAATCCTGATAAATTTTCAAACTGAAGGCCCTGGAAATGTTTCTAATATATCCTCAAGATAATTAGCAATGCAATCTTAGCATTATACATACAGTAGATTTCCCATAAATACATACTGAATATGAGATTAGCTTCAGAAATTCTTCTTGAAGGAATATTACATAAATGTTAGGAAAGGCATGGTTTTCTTTTGGCGTATTAGAAAGTGTGCTGCTTGGTAATGGAAAAGAAGGTGAAAAAATATGTATGTATGTATGTATATGTATAACTGAGTAGCTTTGCTGTACACCTGAAACTAACATTGTAAATTGACTATACTTCAATAAAAGTAAAAAAAAAAAAAAAGATTTGAGAGAAAAAAGTCTGCTGCTTATAAAACTAATTATAAAACTAATACTACAGAATCCACTCATTTTAGGAATTCAGTATTTAATCTCTACAGCTTAAGTACTACTTTACTTTCAATTCCTCTGTGGGTTTAAAAGGCAAGCCATGTTTTAAAAAAAACCACAAAAAAAGCAAGCCATGTTGTAAGAGGTGGCAATACTGGGTAAATTCTTTTTCAGTGTAATGAGAAATATATACAAAGTATATATTTTTAAAGAAAGAAAAGCAATTTTTCTGTCTTTTGACTTGCAACTAGAGTTTTCTAAAAGTGATTCCAAAGTGTTCATTTCTTTACAAAATGTACAAAATTTACTACTGGGACAAGAAAACTCATTCAGGTCACAGTAACTTTTGTATTCTCTAAAAACAGCACAGTTGGGATAAACTCTTTAAACATTAAGAAATCAAAATTAGAAGCTCCAAAGAAAAGAGACTGTATGAGTCATTAATTGTCTGCAGCAAGTACTGAAAACAAATTACTAAAATAAGAGTTTTCAGTAATTTGCACTGGGCTCTCACCATCAGGTGAGAGTCAGCCTTGCCCCCATTCCAGAGTCTGTTTGATCACATGTCTAAACTCTCCAGTCCCCTCCGCCCCAGTATTCTCCTGACACACCACGGCCTCAAGACTGGAGTAGATTTTACGATTAATCGCGTACTTAAATGATTAGGACACCGGATGCTGTTGTACTTAGCAAAATAAAATTCTGGTGTCACAAAAACATACTGATAAATTCTGGGATCTAAAGCAAAAATTGTCATTCCACTTCAGAGGGTGGGAAGTTGAGCAGGAAGGCTCCAGTAAGCATTGCTGGAATCCAGGGCAAGTCCAGCACGTTATCAGGCAATTACAAGATGAGTTTTTAAGAAAAAAAAATCTTTTCACCACCAGCGACACCTCTTTGTGTTGGGGTGGGCAGCTACAGTGGCAGGGTAAACCAAAATGCCTGCGGCAAAAGCATCGTCTTGCCACAGCGCGTGAGCTATACTTCTCATCTCTAATAGGAATCAGCAGTTCACGGCTGATTTATGGACAGCCTGTGTCGCTCTGCACGGTGCCAGTTCCGGGAGCCTTCGCCAATTAGCTCTATTTTCTGCTTAAGCCGTTAAAGCCACCTCCATGGAAACGCCAGGAGAAGAGGCCGGGGGGAGGGGAGCAGACAGGTGCGCCCTCTGTTTGGAAATACACAAAGGGCCGACCCAGCGGCCTCCGTGTCCCTGGCAACTCCGCGCACGCTGGGCGCGCGCACTTCCCGCGGCCCCGCGGCGCAGTGGGCGGCGGGCGGGGCGCCGCGCGTCGGCTGGCGGAGACCCTCGGCCTGCTCGCGGACGCGGTGCCCGGGAAGCGCGAAGCCGGGTCCGGGCGGTGGCGGCCTCGGCGCCCGCGCTGTAGGGACTTGTAGTTCGCGTGCCTCGCGGGCGCCTCCCCCGGGTAGGCCGGCCGCGCGTCCCCGCCCGCCGCAGGCCGACTTCCTGCCGCTGCCCAAACTACACCTCCCGCCGTCCTCTCCGCTGTCGGGCCGAAAGCGAAAACAAATTCTGGGCTGCGAGGGTGCTGCCCTCCGCCGGGCGCCCCCACCCGCTCCCCGCCCCTCCGGCGCCCTCCTGCGAGGTGCGGAGACGAAAGGCCGCGTCTTTCTCTTTCGGCTTCCTCGGCTCCCGGTGTGGGTGCCGCGCGGGGGCCGCAGGCCTCCTTTCACCTGAGCCGGCCCCGCGCGCTCGGGCCGCGGGGGTTTCCTCGCCTCAGCCGGGTCGGGACGAGGAAACTTGTGGGGGCGGCGACCCCCCGCCCAGTTGCTGAGCCGGGCGGCAAGGCCGCCGGGAAGTGACTCCTCGCTCTCGGGTTTCCGTGAATTTTCCCCCCGGCGCCCCTGGGCGCGTGGTCCCTCGGGAGGCGGCCGCGTGCGCACGGCCATGCACTAGGCAGGGTTCCCCTATGCGCGCGGACCGCTGCCTCGGGCCGCTGCCGCCGCCTGCCGTCCGCCGAGCCCGAGCCGCCGCCCGAGCCGCCGCCCGTCCCAGGCCGGGGCGTCGAGGAGCCGGCGGCGAGGCCATGTGGGGCTAGCCCGCGCCACGCCGGGCCTGCAGCGCGACCGGCAACATGGAGGCGGCCGTCGGCGCCCCCGACGGCGGCGACCAGGGCGGCGCGGGGCCCCGCGAGGACGCGACGCCCATGGACGCCTATCTGCGGAAACTGGGCTTGTATCGGAAACTGGTCGCCAAGGACGGGTCGTGCCTGTTCCGGGCCGTGGCGGAGCAGGTAATGGGGCGGGGGATGGGGGGAGGCGGCGGGGCCGGGTGGGAAGCGGCGGCCGGCCGGGCCGCCCACGTCCCGGGCTGCGCGTGGCCCCGCTGTCGTCACAGCGGCCCATTGTCACGCCGGAACGCGACGCTGCCCAGGGTCTGGAAGCTCTAAATCGAAACTTAAAAACCTGTGCATGAACCGGGTGTCGGCCCTCCTGGTGAAGAGGTGACGAGTGGAGGACAGCCCGCGAGGCCTGCCGAGAAGCCTGCTTGATGGCTGGGGACTTGGCGAAATGCTGTTTCCTCCTTCTGTTCCGCATTCATCTTCTCTTGGTTTTTTAAGCACAGCGTTCACACCAGTAAACCAAATGTTTACTAGAGGAGGTGGTGCACCGGGCTTGACTCGTGGAACATGATTTTTTCCTCTTACCGGACTTTGGAATGTGGGGTAGCCGTCCCGCCGATGTCCACCTGAATCAGGAGGGGGAAAATGTGCAGTTTGGGAAAGCCAGCCTTTTGAAAATACAGTGTGTTTTAAAATAATTCAACTCAAAGATTCCACACTTTTTTTCTTTTAAATGCTCTGCAAGGCTTTGTAGGTATACTGTAAATATTTGACTCAAAAAAGTCTGTTTTGTTGTTGCTAGTAGGAAGGATATACCTGGGGTTCTTTAGGCCCTGGACAAAATCACTTTTAACACAGTTTTTGGGAGGGTATTTCTGATTTTTTTTTTTTTTGGTAAGAGAGCTTATTATGTATTATATAACACTGTGTAGTTGGTAGGTATGCAGCCACCAAAACCGATCCTATATTGAAAAATAGCTGTTGAAATAGTTGGACAGAAGTTTCACATTACTGCCTTGGTGGGTGTTTCCTACCGTTCGCAGGTTGCTTTCCTTTGGCCTAAGATCCGCCCCTCCTTCCTCCCCTCCTTGGAGTTTTTCTGTTTGTCTTTCTCTCACCTTTTTTGAATGCTAAGTAGCTTGCATAATTCCTATTTGTGAGTGAATGTTTAACTTAACATCTATAGATTATTCCATTCGCATTGTTTTCAACACAAAAAGGCCAGCTGTTTGTTTTTTAAAGGCCCTCGTTTTCACATCCAGAGCATAAGATGCTTTTCTTTTTCTTTTTTTTTTTAAAGAAAAAACGAGAAATTGATTTAACTGGTCCACACCTTTGCATTTTGTTGCAGGCATTGTCATTCAGACATTCTTCGCAATGCTCCTCAGATCTAACTGTGTCTTTCAGTTCATTAGTTTTCTCTTTTTAGAAATTTAGGATGTTCTAACTTTGCTGTAGGTTATGTCTACACATACACAGAGCACCTGTCTTTAATATTAGTAATAGTCCCATTATGGAGTTTTCCGGATCTCTGTTTGTCTCCCTGGACCTCTCGGCACCTCCAGAAGCAGAGGGAAGAGGTAGAAGTGAGTTCAGCCTCTGTTTATACATATTTAGCTCTAGGAAGAGTCTGATAGGGAAGCAGGTGGAAACCAAGAAAAATAAGGCAAGTGTGGTGCATATTTGAAGTTGGATTATGCACATCCTAGTTTGTGCTGAAGCAAAAAGGTGTGTCTGGTTTCAGTACTACATGCCATAGATAATTGGCAAATTTGATTATACAGAATCTCTCTATTTTTAAGTAGAAAGGAACACAAGCTGGCTGATTACACTAAGAACTCATCGCTAACATCAGCTAACACATTTTATTGTATATTATTGTGATGGGATTTAAGTCAGGCATAAGGGACTGTCCCTTCCAAATATGTGACTCGACTTAGGGTATACTGAGCTTTTAGAAAGCTTAATACCATGAATTTTGGGGGAAGCTCAGTTCTTCAGGAGACATGGACTAAAGATGTAGCCTTCATGGCCAAAGGCAGTGTATGTGTTGGGGGAGGGGGCAGGGGGAGGGGAGTAACAGCAGCCTCAGGCTGCCCTTTAAAAATATGTACAGAGGATTGACTTTTTTGGTGTACGATTTCTCCAATTATATCTAAGTAATTTATCACTTCTAACAAGGAGTTAGGGTAAGTAATCTAAATGGCAGTCTTCGAGGGGAGAGTCTTGAATCAGGAGAAGTGTCTCCCTCCAAATTACCCGATTTAGATAGGCCCTTCCCTTTTTACACTTCTGGACTTGGGCCTGCAGGAGGCCTGACCTGAATCAGCTCTGTGGCCATGGAGCTAAAAATAGGGCGCTCTGAGAGGACTTGCTAAAGCAGTGTCTCAGCCTTTCTCAGTGTTTATCACTGTCTGTCCTAAGACTGGAGAGCCTCCTATTTCTAGCTTATCTTCACGTATACAGTAATTTGCAAAGATACTTGTCATGCCATTTGAATTCTTCCTGAATGTCCTTGAACCTGCACAACATTATGCTTTTTAAACAGTTGTCATTTAACTTTGCTTCTCTTAACAGTACTTGGCTTACAGTAAAGCCCCGGCACCCCATACTTGATGCAGATTGCTGAGAGTTTTGCTTCTGAGTAACAGGTTCAGATTTCATGTGCTAATAAAATCTTTGTTAAAAGAGGAGAGAAAGCAAGAGATATGCCTGCCATTGTTTTTGATGGAAAATAAGCTTTACTCACTTATGTCTGCCACCTGTTGCTAGGTAAATGGCTTTAAGACTAGCTTCTCTTTACTAATGGCAGGAAGGCCCTATCGGATGACACTGTGGTTTACTCAGACTAATACCTTGATTCACAGTCGTGTCTAACAAAGCTTCTGTGAAAGGAGTGTTGCTGAATGTCGTTTGTTGAATTGGCAAAAAAAAAATGTGTGATGGCTATTTTTACATATGTAGTCCTTCCAGTGCTGGAAGCTTAGAATAGGTAAGGATGCTTTTTAGTAGTTCCTAAGACAGCAGTGTTTATGTTCTTTAAGCTGAATTCCAGCTGGTGTACTGAAAAGTGACTCATTGCTAACCTCAGCTAGTGCATCTTCAGTGTATCTTAACGTAAAGGGACGTACTAGCCGTCCAGACAGTTGCGCCTCTGGTTTTGTGGGTATAAATGAGCCTTGGCTGCTATCCACAAAGCCCTGTAAAATGTGCAGCTAGCTGGAGCTTCCCTTGTCTTGAATTCTCTGCTCATCCTGAACATAAGGGAGAATCACTGAATTGGAGCTGCAGCTCTTAAAGCTTCTTTGTAATAGATTCTCAAGAGGCCTTGATAGTAGTTTGAGATAATGGTTATTTTAAGTGTCAGTGTTTTTTTTTTTTTTTGCCTGTACCTTAACCTTGTAAGGGTATCAGGAGCACCTTCGTTTGAGACACTTAGTAATAGGAAAAAATTTTAAGTATGGTAGTTAAAAGTATGGTAGTATTGGAGACTAGCCAAGAGGTTCCTAACCATTTGATGATATTAGTTGGTTTTAAACCAAAGCCTTAGAATTTTAGTAAGACAAAATACTAATAGGTTATCCTTTCGTTGAACTGGTTGTTTAACAGAAGAATACAGAGGCTACATAGTGAGAGGATTTGGATCATCTTTGTAGTGTGGCTTACTTTTTTCAGGTGGTGCTGTAAGATTTGGGGCTTAAGAGCAAATTTCAAGGCTGCTGGGACGACAGCACACTGGGGCACATTTGCATCCTGTGTGCTACTCGCTGCATGTTCTTCCAAGAATCATGTAAGCCTGACAGCTAAGGATTTAGGAATGAGTGCCTTAATTTCTCTGAAACCACAATGGACTTGAATTTATATATGAGGCAACTCATTCAAAACTACTGGGAAAAAGAAATTTATCTCTTATGGACTTAAAGCTTCTTAAAACGGGGATTTTTTGTTGAAGTTGCCTATTTGTTCTCCTTACCAACAAGCATAGGATGAAGCTAAGCCCCGAGTAGCAGGAATTCTGTTAGCCCTGCTTCGTGAAGAGCAGTTATAGTAGAGGGCTGGCCGAGAGAGGAGTGTCTTAAGTTTACAAAGATTTCCTCAAAGGAGTGATTTCAGTGACCTAAAGGAAAGTGGTATTGAGCTCTTGGTAGGATGACACCTGGCTTATGAAGTGCTCCTGTTGTATGTGTATGTGTTCGGGGGAGAGGTGGGAATGAGTCAAGAGCTAGAACTCAGAGAAGGGGAGGTGGAGGCTGGTGCCTGTTGGTCCTGAGGTCGTGCTGGGTGAGAGGAGGCCCGTCGGCATGACTTGACTCTCAGGTGCTCAGTGGTGTGTGCCTCTTCCTCTGCAGGTGCTGCACTCTCAGTCTCGCCACGTTGAAGTCCGGATGGCCTGTATCCATTATCTCCGAGAGAACCGAGAGAAATTTGAAGAGGTAATTTGTAATTTTAGACATGTAATGGTGTCTTGCCTTAAATTTACATTTCACTTTTTAGAAGTGGTCTAGTGGGAATTTCACAGGTTGGATCTTAATGTAGCTGATGAAGACAACCTTTATAAAAAAGAACTGCTTTACTGAATTCAAATCCAGTTATTTTCAGTTGTGATTTTTTTTGAGGCCATTTTATGGTGTTTGTTTATTCAGACATTTAGAAAGCTTCTGTAACAGATCAGACCCTGAGCAGTGGAGGATGGAAGGATGACTCGGGCAGGATCTGTATGTATTTAGAGTGAGCTTTGTCTGACATGATCAGGGAATTGGGTGTGTGGTTAACAGCTTTCTGTGATTGGTGACCGCCTATGAATTTTAAAAATTGCAGACTTGGAGTATAAAACATGCTGAGCATAGCTAATGCTGAGCCTTTGATTTTTATCAGATTAATAGATTTTTAATTTTCAGGGTTCATCATTGGGAATCGCATATCAGAACACTGTAATTTTAATGATTAGTAGTTAATAGAATGTAGCAGTTAATTAGTAGTTAACGGAATAGCTACTTGCTGTAATTTCCTCTGTAGTACGTAGTAGGCTATGAAATAAGATGCCACAGTGACCTATTTTCATTTTACATCAAAAACCTTACAAGATTTACTAATTATTGGTTTTATGACCTACATCATCTGACAACTTTCAGTGGAATTTTCCCCTGTTGACTGCCAAAGGAACATGGATGCTTTGCATGTAACTCAATTCTAAGACTTAGTAGGTAAACAGTTCTTAGTTTAGATGCGTGCTTGGGTTTGAGTTCCTATATTTAAGCGAAATATTATTACTGGTGACATTTTTCTGGGTGCTGTGTTATCAGATGCACAGTAATACATTCCAGAAAGGAGAGTTACCTGCTTGATCAGATTTGAAAACTTTTCTTCTTAAAAAAAAATAACAAACAAAAAACTGGTAATGTGAAGGCTAGATGAGAGAGTGTTATGGTATGATGGTGAAGACAGCAGGGAAGTAGAGTGATCTTAAAGTATTTGAAGAAATTACAAGTGAATCAGTTATTTTTGGCCAAAAGGTTAAACTCTGTTGGCGGTAATGGAAATTGCCGATACTGGTTGAGCATTGACTGTGTGCCCGCAGGCGTTGTGTGAAGTTCTTTGTGTGTATTATTTGGCCTTTACAATCTTGGGAGGTATGATCGGAGGCTGAAAGTTCCGAAGGGGAAGGTTTCACTTTTCCTTACAATGAATTCCTCTGACAGTGTCTGTTGGCCGCTATTGGGAAAGGCGTCCTAGGAAGAGGAGGTGCGCCTGGTTACTTACTGACAGTGCTTAGTCAGGGCTTAAGGTAGGTACTTTCTGATTAGAAAGGACAGTCTCAGATTGGATATGGGCTTGCGTCTCTTCCAGCTTTGAATGGGTTCTGTGGGTTTTTGTTTCTTGAGTCTACAAATAATCACCAGATATAGAACAGTCTCTGATTGGTGGGATATTTAAAATGTGTGACTACTTTTTTATAAATACGTGTTGAAACTTAGGATGTTTTTTGGAAATTTGACAGTATACGATATATAGAATTATATCTCAGTCTTAAAAAAAAAATCCATGGACATTTAAAAGATTTTTATAGACCAGCAAGTGTACTGTAATGTTTTTAAGTGTATCACTTTCCTAAATTAACTGGGACTGTAATTTAAATAAAGTTGAATTTGGTGCTTCAGACAAATGTCTTTCTCAATTAAATTAGTGCAACTACTATGAGAAAAGCAAAAAACATTATTACATAGTTTGAAGAAACTCCCTTTTATCTTTACGTTAAAGTAACAGTGAAACACACTATTAGAAAACTTGTTGATTCTTCAAAATATCTTTAGTGTTATTACTTCTCATCCTTGTTTTTAGTGTAACTGACCTAAGAGACTGTGAATATTTATATCTATTAGTAAACTAATATTCCTGTCTTTGTTTAATTCTCTGCTATGCATTGGCCATGACCATAGTTAAGTACTGCTTTTATCATGTAATTTGTTTATGGTGTCACCTGAAGTGACCTTGAATTGCCTCCTCCCTCAATCAAAGTCCTGGGCTCCAGGCCCTCCGTAAACAGGTGCCCAGTTGAGTCCCTCCCTCATTGTGCTCTCCCCACCTGCTTGCCCTGTTCCTGCTCGCCGGGTGGCTCCTGTGCTCCCAGCACAGTGCTCTCCCTGCCCCTCCTGCTGTGCTGTCCCTGTGTGCCTCCATGTCCTGTCCAGGAAATGCTTTCTGATGGTGTTTCCTTCTTTAAATTCTTTTGTATGTTTTATGATGATTTGTATATATTTGCATAATTAGATTTTGTGTATGTATAATTAACTATTACTGGTGTATCCAAGGTTTGTGTAAAAAACTCAGTAATTCACAGTGAAGAGGTTGACTGTTGCTTTTATGTATTCTTAATAGACTTTTTCTTTTTTTGCAGTTTATAGAAGGGTCATTTGAAGAGTATTTAAAACGTTTGGAAAATCCACAGGTATGCAGTTATCTTCTAGTATGTTTATTTTTTATATATTTAAATAATATATTCAAAGTTCATTATAACATGCACTTAATATTACAGGGTATGGAGGGGTTTCCTTATAAACATTTTCTGTTAGGTGCACATTTTATCCGGCATTTAATTAGAAGACAGAGCTGTGTACTGTGCACTGAATGTTGCCTCCCAAAGGAGAGAGTCGTGCTGTCTTTACCTGTCATGACAGTGTGTGATTGTAGCATAAAACACCAAAAATAACACTGCCGGTGGTTTCAGGGTGCCGTGTGGGTGTGTGTACGGGGCGCGGTGGACAGGGCGATACTTGATGCTTCCTTAGGCAGCTGAGAAGACAGGTTCCTCATGGAGGCCGCGTGCCCTGTGGTCAGCGTGAGGAGGAAAAGACCGCTGAGGGTCAAGGGACAGCACTTCGCCCCAGTCCCGCTGCCAGCGTGCTCAGTCATTTTCAAGTGGGAAGAATTTTTTTTTCCTGCTTACAAAACTATTCTTACTGTAAAAATCCAGATGTAATGAAATGCCCTGCAGAATGCCATGTAGACTGTTCCATCATCCCCAGAGGTCATCACTGTTCAGTTTAAGAGGACATTAGCAAATGAAAAAGCTGAGGGGAGGAGTCAGGGGAGAGGGAATAATAACATAGGAATAGGGCGTTTGGTCAATGTTTGGTGTCTCCGTTTGACTAACTCCTGTTTGGGTGTGTGTTGTGGGCCAGGAATTGCCAGGCACGCGGGATGCAGAGGTGACTGGGATTTGGATGCTGTTCTCAGGAGTTCCCTTATAGTAGAGAAGAATACCTACTACAGGGGAGAAAGTGCCTGTGTACCAGAAGTGTGGACGTGGTGCTGTAGGCATTTCAGTTTTACTTCCTGCTTGGTAGGCAAAGCAGGAGTTGGAGAGTGAGTGGGCATTCGAAGTCTGAATAGATTCTGGGTAGGAAATGCCCATGGTGGAGGGCGTTGCCAGGTAGTGAACACTGTGCACAGGGCAGACTCAGAAAGCACTTGGAGCTGTGAGCAGCCTGCAGCCCAGGCAGGCGGGAGGTGGGGAGGAGTGTGAGGGCCGGCTGTGGCCAACCATGGGGGTGCTGCAGGCCCGGCTCAGCAGCTTGGAGCTTGTGCTTCAGGCCAGCATCTCTCAGAGTGACCTCCAGGCCGTGTTCATCAGGGAAATGCAGGTCCCCGGCCCCTGTTCCAGACCCAAAGTCTCTGTGCCTGGGGCCTGGGAATCTGGCATTGGGAAATCTTCAAGTTTTTGGAGACAGGAAGGAAGTGAGTATGTTTTCTTCACTGCTGTGAATGGGGAAGAGTGCCCGGCATTTTTGTTGACTAACTGAATAGATGGTTGCAACACTTGTGTAAAGATAGTTTGGAAGTAGATGAGACCAGAGGCAGAAGGACCAATTTCAATGGCATTAAAAAAATTGTGTAATACATGGGAAAGTGGGCACGCTATATTAAGTGTAAAAAAAGGAACAAGTATAGTATTACTCCAGTTTTGGAGACAAATACTCTCTGAAGGCCTTTTCTCTAAATCCACTCCTGACAACATTTTAAAAAATTTAAAACTGAGTTTTGCCCTCAAAAAATGATCATAAATTCATTTTCCTGAAGTTTTTGCTTTTTTCTCTTCATTTATAAGCCTCTTTGATGGCAAGGATTATATATTTTACTGCTTTTGGACTTCCCATCATTGCCTGTCCATTTGGAGTGCCTCATCGATGATCCGTTCGTGCGAGCTGAATGAATGTTAAATCCATGTCGCATTGTCTGTTACAGGATAAACGCCAGCATGTTGCCTCTCAGTAGTAGTATAACTGGTGATTTTTATTTCCTTTATAGAAGATGAAGGAAATGACAAAGGCTATTTATTAATTTTTAATCAGAAAAAACCCCCAGGATATTATTGTATAGTGATCTCTGCACAACAATTGAAGCTGTTGGCCTGTGAGGGTCTGAGAAAGGATAGAAGAGACATCGTGGGAGTGGAGAGGGGAGGGGTCAGAAGGAGGAAACGAGGTGCTGTGGCCTGAGCTGAGATTGACTTGGGGGTCTGCAGGAGAGGAGGCAGGGAAAGTTGCTTTCATTTTTGAGCACATGGGACAGGTGTCTCCTTCCCAGTGTGCTGGCTAGCTGGATTTTCTTATTCTTTGGACACTCTCCTTCCCAGTGTGATCACAACCCTTCTCCAGATGTTTTAGGAACCTTCTGAAAAGTCATTTGCTCCTTGTTATTAGCAACAGATGTTTTTGTCTTCTTTTGTTTCTTCCTACCTGATATATGGAATGTATGAAATGAAAAGGGAAATACAGTTGATAAAACTCCATTGCTTCATCCGGTTCAGAGAAAGCCCCTTATACTTTTACTTAAAAATACCAGTGGAGCATTTTGAAAAATGCCTCCAACTTTTTGCAAGAATATATTTTTGTCAGCTTTATGGAGGTAGAATTGATATACAATAAAATTTTAAGTTTATAATTTGATGAAATCTGACAGACGGATACAATTGTGTAACCAGCACCGCAAACATCATATAGGACATTTCTATCACTCAGAGTCTTACGCCCTTTTGCACTTCACCCCACACCCCTGGCTCTCCTGCACATCCACTAATGTGCTGTTTTTTTGCCTTTTCTTGACTCACAAATGGAATGATATGATATGATCTGCTTCTTTCACTTAACATAATGGAAACACTTTGAGATTCATCCATGTTGTTTTGTGATTTTGTTGTTTGTTCCTTTTTATTACTGAGTAGTGATTTGTTGTATGGATGGACTACATTTTGTTTATCCATTTACCAGCTGATGGATATTTAAGTTCTTTCCATTTTGGGGCTAGTTATGACTAAAGCTGCTGAGAACGTTTGCTTGCAAGTCTTTGTGCGGACTTAGGTTTTCTTTTCGCTTGGATTAATACCTAGGGGTGGCATTGCTGGGTCATAAGGTAAATGTATGTAAACTTAATGAGAAATTGCCAATCAGTTTTCCAAAGTGGCTGTGCCATTTTGCATTCTCATCAGCAACATAAGAGAATTCCAATTGCTCAACATCTTCGTCAACACTCAGGATTGTCAGCCTTTTAAGTTGTAGCTGTGTTAGTGATTGTGTAGTGGAATATCATTGTGATTTTTAACATTTCTCTAGTAATGTTCAGCATCTTGTTATATGCTTATTTGCCATCCGTATATCTTTGTTGGTGAAATGTGTATTCAGAGATTTTGTCCTTTTTTTTGTTATGTTTGTTTTATTGAATTACAAGTTTACTTTGTATTATATATATGTTTTCCAATATTTTGTTCCAATTTGTATCTTTTTATATTCTTAATAGTGTCTTTTGAGGACCACATTTTGCTTTTGATGAGTATTTAAGAACATTTAAATCAGCATTTTTGATGTAGTTATTGTTCTTTAGTTAAAACAGGATTTGCAGAAATGCTGTTCTTTCACCCAAAATAAGGAAGTAGATCAAACATACACAGAGTGCTGAGTAATTACAGCCTTAAAGGTGGAAGGCAATGGTAGAATATAGTTTTTTTTAAATAATTTAAAATTATAAATTTTTGACCCTGGTTAGAGAAGACAAGAAGATGCTATAATGGCCCTTTTGCACTTAACCAGGCTACAACAGAGTTTATTCTGAAGATTTAAATACTTGTAGAAAGGTCCATTATTTGAGAGGTAGTATTTTGTTGACACTTGTAGAGTACTTTTCCATCTTTTCAGGGGATGCAATGCCTTCTGTAAAGTGGATGTAGCTTGTGTTCGCGAGCTAGGCAGACTGACTTCAGGGGAGGATTTCCTCTGTACCAGAGGGTGTCACTTCTAGCAGCTTATGAGAAGCCGTGATTGTTAGGCAGAGGCCTATTTTAAGAAATCTATTTTAATATAAGGCACCCATTTCATTTTGAAAACCAGAGCCAACTTTTAAGAACTATTAAAATGCAAAGTCTGTGGAGGAAAGATGATTGTTTTCTGAGAGATCACAGCATTATCTAAAACCTTTTCCTTGCCTCAAAGTTCTTTTCTTCCAGGGAGAAAGAGGCAGCATTCATTTATCATAGCTCGTTATGTTTAGCAACTCGTTATGTTTAGCAACAAAAGTCTTTACTGATCTCACGGGTAGTACAGAAATACATCTCATGGTAAAAAATTTAACACAGAATGAGGAGTGAAAATCCTTCGTTTTCCCTCATCTTGAAGTCCCTGTCTCTCTGCTGTCAGTTCAGGATGTGTCCTCGCAGGCCTCCTGTCGCATGTATGCACACATATCAGACGTGCCTTCCTGTTTGTTTTGCACAACAGGGTTATTTTACTGTGACTGTCTTTTTCCCTTAGTAGTCGGGGTGATCCTTCCCAGTCAGTTCACATGAGTGTACCTTCTTTTTGATGATTGCGTGGTGTTTCTGTACATAATTTGGATGAACCATAAATTAATAATTTCTTGTCTGTTGGTGGAATCTTGGGGCTTTCTTTAAAAAAATTTTTTTAAGCTATTAAAAATAGCTACAGTGAACATTCTTGTTTATGTACGCTTGTGAACATATGAAAAATTTCTTTAAGGTAGACTTAATAGAAGTTGAATTGCTGGATCAAAGAGTATATGGGGATTTAAAATTTTGATATATACTGGCTGTTTTCTTCTAAAAAGTTGAAGGACTTGAAGTGGCTCCTTTAGTTCTAGAACTTCTGCCGCACGGTACCGTGACTGCTGGGACACTGCTTTCTTTGTGCTCAGTCATGCTGAAGATAAGAGATCTTCTGCCCTTTTTCATCCTTTCTGATTCCTGAGTTCTGCTCCTGCTCATCATCCCATTTTCTGGGCATGTACCATGTGCCAGGCTCTGTCCAGCTAGGCTGGAAGACAGAGCCCTTGCCTTCAGCAAGTTCTCAGCTGTAAAGTACCACTCCGTCATCTTGCCACGCGAGCAGAAACTCTTACGGCGTCCCCATTACTAGAGATTGTTGCAGCAGAGACTTGGGCTGCCTTTTAGTACATATTATAGTCTGTTTTACAGACATGCTTTTATAATATTCATAATACTAATAATATTAATGAGCTTTTCTAGTTCATTAGGTACATTGTATAAAGATATGTATTAAGGTTTTGTAAAAAGTATGAGACTTATGTGCCAACTTCTTTTCTTCAATACAGGAATGGGTTGGACAAGTGGAAATAAGTGCCCTTTCTCTTATGTACAGGTAAACACTGTAATAACATAGGCAAACAAAAATGAAGTCAGTGGGAAATTAACAGATTCCATTATACTAAAACTGTTAAAGTAGCAAAGCAGTTTTTGTTGATTTTG
The DNA here is from genome assembly GCF_048564905.1 of Vicugna pacos. Lineage (NCBI taxonomy): Eukaryota > Metazoa > Chordata > Mammalia > Artiodactyla > Camelidae > Vicugna > Vicugna pacos. Next base: position 18,615,523 of record NC_132988.1, read on the forward strand.
AGAATCTTTTTTAATGGTTTGTTTTTTTAATTGCATCAGTTTGACATTTAGATATGTCAGTGTTTAGGAATTTTAATTCTCAAAATATTTTTGGAATGGAATATTCCTAAAGTTTTCCAAGCCTATGAACTGTATCAGTTATCAGCCTCCCAGAGAAATGCTTCCCCACTTTCTCAGGGCTGGTAGCAGTGAGTGGCCACTAGGACAGAGGCAAAACACCGGAGTGCCAATTTCATTACTTTTGCCCAGTAGAGGAGCAGCTGAATGCTTTATTTTTTTCTTTTCAAAATGTCTTTATAGATTTTATCTTCACAATTTCTGTGATTTTGAGGTCTACTTTTAGAGTTACAGCTGCAGTTACATATATGCAAATTATATTTAAAGTATTTTTTTTAAATGGATACGTTTATGCAGGTATGTTAGAGCCTAGTTATTCCGTCAGTCTTTTGCTTACTGCTCTGTCTCCAGGGCCAAGAACATTGCTTGTTGTGTACTAGGCTCTTGAGTAAAAGAATGAAATCATGAAATCTCAATTCATGAAATACATTTCATCAGAAGTAATTTCTAAATGTTATTTTCAGGAAAGATTTTATAATTTATCGGGAACCAAATGTTTCTCCTTCACAAGTAACTGAAAATAATTTTCCTGAAAAGGTAAGAATTTTTCTAAGCGTTTCTAAAAGGTTTAAGTAAAAGAGCCACTCAGTTGCCACCTTGACTGCCTGAGCTATAATTTTTACTTGACTTTGAATTTTTTAAAGTTACTTTTTGAGTTTTTTTAAGTTCCTGATAATTATCATTGAGTTATATTATTTTGAATTTGTTTTTCCCCACAAGTCACTGTTGAACTCATAACATTTTACTAGAGGAAAAAAATGGAGGTAGTAGTACATGATTAACTAGACTGTTACTGTCTTATACCAGTATGAACATTAAATAGTAAAATTACTTGTGAAAATAGGTTCTGTCATTGTACCCAGAAATTAATAGATCGGTAGTTGCGATCTGTTTCCCATAATAAAGATAATCCGATTCACAAAGCAGAAAGTCTAGAAAGGGACAAATAAAATGAAACCTGATTCACTGTTAGAGAACTTTATTTAAATGAGCTGTTTTGGAATCATCCCGACCAAGCTAAAGTGTCTTGTCACCATGCTAATGGTGGTGAGGGGAGGGGAACTGAGTGAAATATACCTTTATAAGGACTTGGGGGTTTCCAAGGTGCTTGGCTCTGGATCTGGCCTTTCCAGTATAATTCTTGGAATATGACATAATCTAAACAAAATCAGTATGCATTTCTCTTTGCATAAGTAGTTGACTGTTTAGAAGGTACTTAAAACTGTAAAGCAGAAAAAATTTGCTTTTGATTCTGCCTCTTAGCGAGGTAAGCATTAATAAGGTTTTGGAATAATTTCTTAAAGGCTTTTAACCTCTTGGTCTTTAAATAGTTGAAATCATGTTGTTATCATAAATTGTATGTGATTTGTGATCCTATAAGCATTTCCCCAAGTCATTAAGAACTTTTTGATGTAATGGCTGTGTGACGTTTCAGTGTATAGATGTACCACATGGGAGCTTCTGAAATACTCACTTTCTACTTGGAAATTATTTACTAGTAATTCAGAGATACTGGAGATAGAAGTTCTACGTAAATGTCATACGTGAAGGACTCAGAAGCGTTTTTTATTTTTCCCTTTCAGGTATTACTGTGTTTTTCAAATGGAAATCATTATGATATTGTCTATCCCATAAAGTATAAAGAGAGCTCTGCCATGTGTCAGTGTAAGTATTACCCTTGTTGTTTGTATAGGACATTTTATCCCTAAGCAATGCATAGTCTTAATGCAGACAAGTCAGGGCAAATACACTGTTCTGTTGTAGAAAAATATATTTCTGAGAACCTTAGGTTAACCAGAAGTGTTAATACTGTAATAAAAACTTGTTTCAATAGGCAGAAAGGGAGCTGCTAGTTGCTTAGAGTTTGGCTTGTAAATACAATATTATTTTTTTCCTGCAGTGATTAATTTTAGTAATAAGGATTTATATGTGTTTTTAAAGCTGTTAGCGTATAATGTAAAAATCTAAATGAGGGAAGTCAAGCATTTGATTATATTTGGCTCCAGACCAGGGTTTCTTAACCTTGGCACTGTTGACATTGGGGCCAGATAATTACTTGTTTTGGGGAGGGGGGTTCTGTGCATTGCAGGATGTTTAGTAGTATCAGTTGTGTGGGTGCCAGTAACTGTCTCCCCCATGTGACAGCCAGAAATGTCTCCAGATTTTGCCAAATATTTCCTGGGAGGGTAAAATCCCCCTTTCATCCTCAGTTGAGAATTACTACTCTGGTAGGTCCTTCCTACCTTCTTACTTCAGCTCCTTTATCATCTGTTCCAATAAAGTGCACATCACTCGTGCAAAGCAGCGGTGCTGGGCTTGTGACAGATTTTTCCTCTGTTCTCCAGCTAGGGTGACCAGCGAAGTTGTGTATAATGCAGATTTTTAAACTGATTGATCTGTTTTGGGATAGGAAAGTCTAGGAGTCTGAATCTGGGGCTCTGTCCTCCTCTCTCAGTTATTCAAAATCTGGACACTTCAGCTTTGGAAGGGACAGCTCATGGTGCCTACCTCTCCTGCACGTCTCAGTGCCTGTGGCTTGGATGATATCAGGGTAGATGCAAGGTGATCTGTGAGACAAGGGTGTCTTGGGGGACCATGGTGGGTGAATTCTTAGTATTCTTGTTTTTGTAAAGGTCATTGTAATTTAAACCAAATGAGAGTCCTAAACTCCAGGTGGAGTGTGTTTTTGAATATTTGGTAATACATATTTCTGTGTTTTCTGGAGTTTTTTTCCCCCTTTTTTAAAGCAAAGAGGTTGGCTAAATATGCTTCAGTGGGGGGTGATAAGAGCACATTTTATAACAGTTTCTTTTTAGTCCTTTATGAAAAGTTCTCTTCTTTCATGCCCTTAAGTTTTCCATCCAAGCCTCTTAAGGTTGGGCAGGTTGTGTGATGTCTGTAGTTCTTTTTTTTTTTTTTTTTCTTCTTTTTGGGTGGGGAGAGGTGATTAGGTCTTTAATTTATTTATTTTAAGGCGGGACTGGGGATTGAACTCAGACCTCCTGCCTGCTAAGGACCACATTCTACCCCTCAGCTACTCCTCCCCCCGCCTTAGTTTTTTCATGTGTACAGTTAGAACACTTCACTGTGCTGGGACTGAATATGAAGGTGTGTAAAGGCTAGGCACAGTGTATGAAATGTAGTCATTGCTCAGTGTGCACATTTAATTGCATTATACTTGTTTCACAGTTGTGATACCTTTTTTGTGTTATAGCTTAAAAAATGTCAGTATCTTATGTGAATGATTTGGAAGTAATTCACTGCAAAGACAGACATTGTAGATGCTCTCTATCTAGGTAGCTTTCTGATTAAATTGTGTTATTGACCATAGAATGTTGCAGGTGTCTAGTTAGGACTGTAGAAGCTTGAGCAATCTCAATTTTACGTTAGAACGTAAAATTAGTTAATGCCGTGTAACGTCTCTCTCTTGTTACTTGCAGCTCTCCTTTATGAATTGTTGTATGAGAAGGTATTTAAAACTGATGTGAGTAAAATCTTGATGGGACTAGACACCTCTGAAGTAGCTGATGAAAACAACAGTGAAATATCAGATTCAGAGGATGACAGTTACAAGTAAGAATGAATTTCAGTCCTAAAATATCTTTCTAGTGCCATACCAAGAAACAGTTCGGTACTTGTTTCCGCATGGAGTTGCCTCACGTACTGAGGTATTACGGTGCTTCTGAAACACAGCAGTCTGCAGTAGCAGGTTCCTTCCCTGCCACTAATTTTACCTAATTTCTATTATGAGGCTGTTTCTTTTGGAAGTTTATTTTTTTTTATTGTTGCTAAGGATCTATTTCTGTGTAACCTGGATGTGTATATATATATCTGTGGAATAGATTTGGTCCTACCTATACGTGTGTGTATTAATAAAATTTTAAAATTAGCCTGTCAATTGCTTACATAGCCAGTGATAGAAAAACTGGGCATTTTGATTTCCTTGACTTTCTTTTATTATTTTCTTTCTTAATGCCTCTTCTTTTTCTTTTTATATAATAATAAACCCAAGCTGGAGTGTAAGTATGTGAGTAGCTCTGGATGATGCCTTTGTTTAGGTTGTGAATAAGCACCTTTTACCTTAAAGTCTCTGAAGCTTATTTTTCTTTTCTGCACAAGACGTATAGGGTGGTGGGTAAGAGCTTGGGCTGTGGACATCCTAACCTGGTTTCAGTCCTGGCTTCCTGGCAGCTAACTGCACTTGGCACAAGTTACTTAAATTCACTAAGAAATCTCAATTCTATACCTATAAAATGAGGATATATTAGTATTTCTTTAAAGTGGAGAATCTGTGAGAATTAAATGAGATAACATGTACAGTGCACAGCCTAGTTCCTAGATAGCATGTCCAGCATGCGTTAGTTTTTAGTTAGTTTTTATCAACCATGTTAAATTTACTCTCTGTTTTACGAAAACCGACCTATTCCATTCTCACTGAAGCTAAAAGTGTGTTACTCCTCCTGTATGAGAGTATGAAAGTATCAATTTGGTGTTACATACTGTGAAACTAGAGAAAAATGAAATGGAGCCTTAGGATATCTAATTCTTTATTAAATGCTTAAATATATCTTCTTACATCTGTAATTCCAAGCATTTGTTGAATTAAATTTTTCTGATCCTGATTAAAAATTTGATTGACTACCATTTCTTTGTAAGAAAGAAATGAGTCAGTTAGATTAAAATTAGGATCTGCCCTTGTAAATTTAATGCTAGAATCGCCTAATTAACTTTGTGCAGATGGAAATTCTGCTCAGTGGTTTTCTCCAGGCACCTGGTATGATTAAGGCAAGTCATTGAACATAGGGGAAGTTGGGAGAGAGAATGAGTGACTAGCTTGTTTTAACTTATTACCTTTATTTGGTGTGGCGGCACTTCCAGCACACGCCCTTTGGTTGCTGCTCCTGATAGTTTTAGCAACAGTTGGGTCTGGGATGGCAGCTGGCAGCTGGCAGCTGAGGTGGGTGTAGTGTGGAGTAGAGGCTAGTAAGTTGGAGAAGTTTATCAGGGATGCTGAGCTCATTGTAATGCTGTTTTCCTTTTTATATTGCGTTATTGTGGCCCTTGGAACGTGGAAGCCTTTTAAATAAACTTTTCACTGCATTATTAAGATTTCTTTTTACTTGTGTTGTGGCTGGCTTGGGGAAGACAGAACTTCAGTTAGGGAAGAATGCTGCCTGATCATGGCAGGATAGGTAGGCACACGTGTGGTAACAAGGAGGAAAGACCCAGGATGTCGCTGTGCTCTTGTGCCTGGATTCTTTTCACATTCATATTGGTCAGTCCTGAAGTTTTGAAAGTTAGGGTGCTCTTTAGTCTAGACTCTGGATACTTGGGGTCTCTTACATATTGCTGCATTTAAGGGTATAGGTTTGGAGATTGTCCTGAAGACTAGAGATTGATTTATTAATGAGGAGGAATTGTAGGACGGAAGACTGTAGGTAACCTCTCACCTCATCACCCACTCGACCTGCCATCACTCTGACCAGCCTCACCAGCCTCTTGGCTTCCCCAAGGTCCTTGCATCTCCTGTCCCCTCTGCTTGCAGCAGCCATATGGTTTGCTGTCCCATCACCTTTAAATCTTTATTTAGAAAGACATCTCAGCAAGTCCTTTGCTCATCCTTTTTTTTTTTTAGCCTAAGTCTCAACACTGTTTTTCCTATCTTTTTCCCCCTAAAGCACTTATCAGCGTTTTCCATACTGATTACTTACTTAGTTTGTGTCTATTCTCACTAGATTGTCTTATCCTGTTGTAGTGAATTATTTTGTTCAGTGGAGCCTCATCTATATTTTGAAAGGAAATTTTTACATTGAATGTTTCATACATTCGTTGATTCTGCTCCCCCAAATTTCATATTTTTTGTGGTTTTGTCTTTTTGATGATTGAGTCAGTAAGAATTACTGGTAAAATTCTTTGACATATATACATATACACATACACACATGTACATGTATATATGCTCACTTATTCTAAACTTGTTTGAGCTCATTGGAATATAGCTGTGACTTTTTGGGATATAACTCTGACTTTGAGATTTTTTATGTGAGCTTAGAATAAGGTAATTGCGTGCAAACATTTTTGTACTCCTAATGATGGCTATGCTTCTTTTGTAGGAGTACAGCTACCACTGCTAATGATGTGAATGGATTTAAAGCTTTGTCAAGTGATCAGGTATTTTTTTTTAAATGGTTTTAACTAGTTCTTCAATATAAGAAGCATATGAATTTAATTTTTTTTTCTCTTTTCTGGTACATTTTCAATAGAGTCAGGATCATCTACTAGTAAGACTTTTTTTGGTGACTTCCTAATTTTTAAAGTTTACTTCTTTATTTGATTTTACTCTTATACGTATCTCAGACATGTTTTAAGAGCATTTCTGTGTTCATTGGACTTCCTGGCTTTGTTTATTTAGCACCCGAAAAACAATGGGAACTCTCCTAGCCTTCCTTTGTCTAGAAAGGTTCTTAAGTCACTCAATCCAGCAGTCTATAGAAATGTGGAATATGAAATTTGGCTGAAGTCTAAACAAGGTGAGTTTAAAAATCTGTGTATTTTCCATAAATTTGCTTTGTGGTATTTGAAAATGATTAAGTCAACTTGATACTGTACTGATATTGTTTACAGCTCAACAAAAACATGATTATTCCATTGCTGCTGGCTTACAGTATGAAGTTGGAGATAAATGCCAAGTAAGTGATTATATAGAGGAAGAAAAGATTTTGCTTGAAGTCTTGCCCAAGTTTGTATGTGTTGTTAATTTGGAATTTCAGACTGCATTTTATCATGTAAGCGTTTTAATAGTTAGAAATGTATAGCTTTTGAATGCATTACCAAAACCATATGCATCTAAAACCATGGCATCCCATCACATGGTCTGTAAAACAGTTCAGTCTTTGATACCACTTGCTTCAAAGGAGTAAAAAATAACATTTTAGGTTTTTAGATTTTTCATCACAGTTGGCAAATAATTTACTGAAATTGACATTATAGATCAGTTTGGTATATGTAAGTCATTCTGGAAGGTTTTGATAAAAACATAATATTTTTGTTGGACTGAGAAAGGGAAGTGAATAATAAAGAGCTTTGCCATTGCCTTTGAATAAGCTACTGCTCCGGACTGAAGCAGCTGGGTGTTACAGGGGAAAGCTGCGTTAGGTCAGCGCTTCTCACTTCGTGTGATTTTGTACCCCTGCCTCCCACTTGGCAGTGTCTGTGGGCATTTTTTTTGTTACAGCTGGGAAGATGCTGTTTTGGTGGGTAGAGGCTGGGACAGGACCACCACCCCCACCCCCCCGCCCTGGCAAAGAATTACCTGGTCTAAAGTATCAGTAATGCCAAGACTAGAGAAACTTTTATGAAAAAATATTACTCTTTCTAAAACAAAAACAACCCTCCCCACACACAAAAATATTGTTATTTATAAGAGAATTTTCATCAAAAATGGTTTCCCTCAAAAAATGTTATCTTTTAAAAACTATTTTAAAATAGCCATTGACAAACATTTCTTCTTGACTTGGGGAGGAAACACTCATTTCCTCTGTGATAAAGTGGTCTGTGGAAAGTCTCTGATTGACCAGGCTTATATCTGGGGTTTCCGTGACTGGCTTTACCTTAAAAGCTTTAATAGTGTTCTGATTCTGGGGTAGTTGAAAGGACAGGAAGAAGAGGGTATGATTCATTTAGGTTCTTCCCTACAGGATTGTCAGAAATGTGCTCTAGTCACAGGACAGAATTGCGCGGTCTTTTACTATATTGATTTGGGAAACTTGGAAGAGAAGAAGAGAGATGAGTAAATCCAGGGCTTGCGGTTCCCCTCCCTCCCTCTCCCTGCTTAGTAGGGAAGAGAAGTTTGCTTATTTATGCTGCATCGCTGAAAGTGTGTTACTCATTACTTTAAATCAGGTGTATTTCCTTTCAGGTTGCAATTGCTTCTATAAAACAGATGCTGTATAAGGTAGATGATTAAGCAGATACTTGTTTTAATTTTTTCCTTTTTAGAGTATTTTGTTTCTATTTCTACTACTTGACTATTTCACTTGGATAAAAGTTAATTGAAATTTTATTAGGAGTCTGTTGTGACTCAAAGGTGACTTTTATTTACTCAAGCATGTAAAGTGTAGTTTAAACTTTTAATAAAAATTAGCTTCAGAAAAATTTTTTTATGGTAAAACTGTTGAAGAGAGGAAGGCAGGGTCCTGCTGTGGCTGATGAAGAGTGAAAGCTCCGCTTGAGGGCCGTCATCTGCAGTTGGCCGTCCCCCGCGCCGGCGGACGTGGAGGGCCGAGCGTGCTGGGCCATTTTACGTCAGGCACTCGAGTACCCGGGGAGTTGTGGTATTTTCAGGGGTCCTGGAACCCGGTCCCCCACGGATTCCAAGGGAGACTGTATGGATAAAATAGGAGGTTACTTCAGACAGGGCTGCATACATTGGGCTCCTAGTGCAGTGACTGGCAGTGCGCTGTTCTGTGTGTGCCCTTTGACTATAGGAAACCCAAAGGCTTATTCTTCTGTCTTGATGATTTGCTATTGTGTAGTAACCAGCTGTATGTTAGAGAAGAGATGATGGACCTATCTGTAAGGAGAAAAAAGGTCACAGTTACGTGTTAAAATATTTAAATATTGGAAAAATGAGATGACAATAGGAATTTTAATAATAGTCGCCCTCCTTTGTGGAGTTGTTGCCGTTTGCAAGCTGGTGTCCGTTATATGTGTCATATGTACCTCACTCCATCTCTGTGGGTCCTCTGATGTAGGTACTATTATTAGTCCCATCTTGTATCTGAGGACACTGAAGCATGACATGAGGAACTTGCTCAAGGTCATATTGCTGGTAAGAAGAAACGCCGGGCCTGGAATCCTGGTGTTTGTGGGGCCACAGCCTGCCTTCAGAGCCAGGACAATTTAGAAAAAGTTTGAAAGAGTAAACCAAAGGAGTATTGATAGAGGTACATAGGTCACGGAGGTCAGAGATAATATCAGGCACCCTTTTGAACTTAGTTTTGCTTTCAACAATGTATGTTCATTTTCTCTTTAGTTGAAAATGAAATAACAATTTGGAAACTGATCATTAATGCGAAAGAATCAGGTGACTGATTTTTCTTTGTGCAATTGTTCAACAGGTGAGGTTGGATCACAATGGAAAATTTCCTAATTCAGACTTTCAAGGGGTTCACTCTGAGAACGGACCAGTTTTGGTCGAGGAACTTGGAAAGAAGTATGTATTGCTCTTCAGCTAAGGCATTCACGGTCTCTTCCATTTAGCCTCATGTAATCAAGAGCATTTCTAAATGGCCCTGTGTATTTGCAAATTCAGTTAAAGATACTGCCAGTGTATAGAAAATATATTTGTTTAGATCTTTTGGAAAACTAGTTTGAGTACAGATTTAGTGGTTTGTGCCTTAACGTATTTTAAATAAAAATATTTGTTGCATACTGTTTAAAGTGTGCCATTCTTCTCAAAGGCAATTTGGGAAATTGATTCTGTTGTAACTATAAAGTAGGAGCTTTGGAGGACAGAGACCATACTCATTTCTAATTTCGTTCATTGCTGCCCTGCCTGTAGTTTTTAGTAAATGATTGTCAGGAGGAGGAGTAAAGCGCTTTCTGTTAAGCAGTGTTACTTTAGAGCAACTTTTGTTTCAGCTACTGCTGCCTTTATTAGAGGAAAGGGTAGTAGATCATACCTAGACTTCACTATGGAAAATTTCAGACATACACACATGTAAGGAGGACATTGCAGTGAACCCTAGTGTGACTGTCACCCTATTTTAGCAGCAAATAGTGGTTTGGCGGTCTTTTCTAATCTCTTCTGCCTAACCCTTAAAAAAAAATGGGAATGAAATTGGAATTTTTGCAAGCGTATCCCAGACATCACACCATTTCTTGTAGACGCGTAGATAACACAGAAAGGACTCCTCCCTCCCCCATCTTGGCTGCAGTCCTGTCGTCATGTCTAATGGATAATAATCTCCCGTTTATTTAATTTTGTGCTTAGATTGTGATTATGGCCGTTTAGTCTTCTGTTCTTTTAGGTTAGAAAATATGCTTTTGCTGTGCGACACCTTATTTGATTAGAATTACATTTGGATTGCTAAATGCTTTGTACTTTAGTTTGTTTTTTATATAAGAACTAAAACTGGGAATTCTTTTTTATGTAAATTGAAAAAATATTTTCTTAAGTATGCACAGTACTTAAGTGGGTATTCTTACTGGAGTACTTTAAATTACTGCAAGTTTATTTATTTCATTTTAAAGACACTCACCGAAGAACCTCAAACCACCTCCCTCAGAAAGCTGGAACACAGTGTCAGGGAAGAAGATGAAAAAACTTCCTTCCGGACAAAATTTCCATTCTGGTAGGAGCACATCAAGTTACTGTTTCTTGGGAAAGGGGTGATAAGTACTTGGGGTGGTCATAATAGGAAAACGATGAGATATTTTTGGCTTCTTGTCACAGACATTGATTACAGAGGGCCAAAGACCCCAAGCAAGCCAACGAAAGCCCCGGCCGCACTACCTCCTCGGCTGCAGCACCCTTCGGGGGTGAGACCGCACGCTGCCTCCAGCCACCCCGCAGGGTCGCAGCCTCAGAAGCCTGCCAGCGAGCACAGAAGTTTGAGCAGGACACCCTCACAGATCATAAGGTACCCTTCTTGAATGCAAGACAATGAGAAATTAACTGAGGTGGGGAGGGTAGAGCTCAGTGGCAGAGTGCCTGCCTGAGGTCCTGGGTTCCATCCCCAGTACCTCCATTAAAAAATGAGTAAGTAAACCTAATTACCTCCCCCACCTAAAAAAGAAAAATAAAAAGAAATTAAGTGAGGAGCTTTTCTTTTATTTGCCATGTTACATGTGTTTAGTTACAACTCTTTGTTCATATACTTGTCTGTAGCATCAGTGTTAAAAGTATTGTTGATGAAGTACCATGTGAAGATTTCAGTTCTTTGTCATTCTCTTTAAACAAATTAGAGGAATTTTGAAGGGTAAGCCATCTCTATCTTTATTTTTGAATAATTTTTTTCAAATGATTTAGGAGCTTTTATCCTAGACCTTATCCTGGCACTTAGTAAGTTTTCTGGTGGCTTGTAGTGTGTTAAAGACTGAATTCCAAATTGTATTCCTAATTCCTTGCAAAGTGAGGATGTTCCCCTTCATAAAGGAACGTAAACTAACCTGAGTGGTTGGCTTACTTTGTTTTCGTAAGTCTGGATTGTTTGTGGTAATGTGTCTTAACACTGAATGAGGCTGTAGGTTGGTGTAATTCATGCAGGCTTGGCCGTGTCTCCTGTGGGTGCTGGAGGCCTCCTGGGTTACTGTGACCAGTACCTTCCCCATCCAGGCTCCCTCTCCCCAGTTGTCTCAATAGTTGGAACTTGCCAGGCTCCGGTTTTTAGTTCCTTTATTTCTGGCATGTGGGCATTCCCCTTTCTTGGGAGTGTATTTAACATTTTGTTGTTAAGGATAGTTTATGTTACATCTTCAAGACAAAGTTGTAGGTTCTTAGGCTGACGTGTTACCAGTGTGGTGTAGTTTCCTAGGTTTGTGGGGTACTACGACTGGCGTAAAACAGCAGGCATCATTCTCTCGCGGTTCTGGAGACTGGATGTTTGCGGTCAAGGTGTCAGCAGGGCCGTGCTCTCTGAAGGCTCTGGGGAAGAGTCTGTCCCCTCCCCTGCTTTTGCTGTTGTCTGCAGTCCTTGGCGTTCCCTGGCTTGTATGTAGGTGCACGACTCCAGTCTCTGTCCCCGTTGTCATGTGCTGTTCTCCTTGCGTGTCTGTGTCAGTCACGGTGGACTTAGGGCCCACCCTGCTCCAGGATGACCTCATCTTAGTGTGGTTGCTTCTGCAAGGACCCTACATAAAAGTAAAGTCCGCACAGATACCTGGGGTCAAGACTTGAACATTCAGTTTATAACAGATTACATTTTTCTTTTTTATTGAACAAACTATTTAGGGTAGGAAATTAATTGATACTGTTTAAAATTCAAAACATTCAGTTTATTCTGGTAATTCCTTCCTATCTCTGTTTTGCCAGAGGTATCGTTTCCTTCTGCAGAGGCATCCAGTGTTTTAACAGATTCTTCTGTATCCTTGCCTGGGATACTTCATATATGTGTAAAAAACACATGTGTGTTCATAATCCAGTTTTCTGAAAGTTCTAATGAGAACAAGTGATTAAACATCAGTCAGAAGAAAGGATGACCTCATCCGTCAAGGCTGGCCACCACAAACAACCCTGAGTACAGCCTGGGTACAGAGGAGTCAGGGTCTTGGCACATGCAGCACACAGAATTATGTTGTAAATCAGCTAGTTGTGGCTAAAGTCTGATGTTTGGACATTGACCAGACTCCACTAGCATCTGGTGGTAGCTTATCCAGTACAGGCAAAGTATCTAAGAGGAATAATTTATTATGAATATTAACTTTGGAAACCTAAAAATTTGAAGTAAATGTAGAAAGGTCATAGACAAAAATGAGATTTTTTTCTTAAAATAAAATTCTCATTTTTTAAATAGGCTAGAAAAGCATTTTTTTCTCTTGAACACAAGGATGCTCTTTAGTGTCTTAAAGTTTTAAGAAACAAAATACAGATTACTAAATGGCTAATTTAAATACACTTTTGTTTACCACAAACTGATTTATATCCAGTGTGTTTCTAGTATTGCATCCAGTCTGTTAGGAATTGGAGTAGCAGACAGATGTGATCCTTTTCTCGTTTCCGTGGTGGCTGTATACGACCTGGTGTATTAAAGCACTGGACGGCAGGAGGCAATGGGTAGTGCGTAGACGTGAAGCTTTGGAGAATTTCTGACCTTGTGACAGACTCCATAGAACCTAGTTGTGCTTGCTCCACACTGTGGGTGTGAGCATGGATTTGACTAGTGTATTCAAACACATTTAGAGACTACTGACTGAATATTTAAAGTAAGATTTTAAAAAGTTTTAGTCAAAATTTAGAATTGTGCAGCTAATACCCCCAATTGTTTAAGACCATTAGAATTCATCTTGGCTTCATTTCTAATATCTAACACATCAGTTTTGAATTCTTATTACAGAATGAAAGAGCTGTAATGTTGGGCATGAGCCCTTCATGACCTCTCATTTTTTCATTTCTTTCTCATTGATATCCTCACTGATACTGTCTTTTTGGAGAAAAGGAAACAAAATAATGACCGAAACCAAGCAGGATTCCACGCGTGCTTTCATTATGCGGGTGCTGAGAGTGGTGGTGGTGTCTGTGCTCTCTAGGTAGACACAGGTGGGAAGGATTTGGCTCTGGCGGGTGAGGAGCGGTAGGCACCTTTGGGTGGTGGGGCACATTGGGGAGGGAGTGTTAACTTTCCAGACACTGCTGGCACTTGCTGAGTCGTCTTTGGAGTCTCCCACCATTGGGGTTTGGGAAGGACTGGTCTAAGATTGAGGGTCCAGGTTTGCTCCCCTGTTTATTCCCCCCAGTACTCTGGGGTTTCCATCTGCCCCATTGGAATTCTCTCTTGTATTGTGACAATATATTTTTCCTGTAGGTTTTGGATTTTCATTTCCCACTGCTGTGGAACTGTGAGACATGGTAGAAACATAGTGCTCATGTTGCCTATAATAGTTACAAGCCTTAAAAAAAATCAGGGTTGCGTTACAGGTGACTAAACTCTATTCGTGAACTTCTTGTCATTCTTCTTTAACCAAAATTATATTGAAATGACAGTAATTTTATCTGGGCAATTAGTAGCTAGCCTGGTACGTTTCTTCTTCTTTTCAGGTTTCAGTTTCCCATGGTACTGTCTTTAAAAAGGAAGAGGGTGGTCCTGGTGTCTCCTTTGAACATTGCCCTTTACTTAGAATGGAAAATGAGGATGCTTTTGAGGCCTAAACTAGTAACTTTCCCTTTCCTTTGAAAGAGAATTCTTGTGAAAGTCCTGGAGAATGGCATAAAGAAAATATATATAGTGCTCACATTTATGCCCTCATGAAAAGAAAAAAAACTCTCTGATTTCTGTATCACTTGGAAATGAGTTGTTTTTCTCCTTTTTTTTTCCTTCCCCCACGCCTTCCCCCCATTGTAAGTATATTTTCTTGACTGTGAAATGTAGCCTAGTGCTCCAGGCGCTGCCGTTTGCTGAAAATTAATTAATCAGGCAGCCAGAAGTTCTGTAATGTTACTGTGTCAAATATTGTATTGCAAAAAAGTTTTAAAAACAATTTTTAGGTACCTAATACATTTTTTCTTTTTAGGAACTCTATGCATTTTGGGGTTTTTTTTGTGTGTGACAAGAGTATTTTATTTGACAGAAAACCTGATCGTGAGAGAGCGGAGGATTTTGACCCCATGATTCGAGAATCTAACTATTTCGGCCTCTCTCCGGAAGAGCGCAGAGAGAAACAAGCTATAGAGGAATCTCGGTTACTCTATGAAATTCAGAACAGAGATGAACAGGCTTTCCCGGCCCTTTCCGTATGTATATAAAAGGGTTTTAATTTAAACATTATCCTTCAGAAGTCTCCCTGAGTTGAAAGACACCTTGAAGATCGTGCAGTTGCCCCTCTTTTCATTTTCACGAGGACGATCCGGTCTAAGGTTATTACTAGTTGTGGCAGAGTTGAGGCAAGTGAACTGGTTATCTCACTTCAAGTTTAGTATTTACTTTTGAACTGAAACTCGTTTGTTTTTTGCGAGAGACAGTAACGAGCATTGGAGTTTCACGATTCATTTAATAAGGTATGTCTGCAAAATCAGGAAACTCGTTTTCAGTGTTCCTTACTAAGCATACCAGGGCCCAGGAAGAGCAGCCTCACACGTGCAGACAGGACAGCACGGGCACTGGCGGGGACGGTGGTCCATGCCGTCCTGTGGCGCTGCTCTTGTCCGGGTGGCAGGCCTGGGCTGAGGGATGCTTCTCTGGTGAGATAAGTGTTCTCTCCCTTTAGGTTTCTGATTCCTTTTACGGGAGTCAGAAGGGAGAACAGTCCTCGTGTAGAGTGACGTAAGTGCTCTGTGAGGAGGGGTCATTGGCAGCACAGGGCAAGGTAATTAATTCGGGCTGGGGTGCTGGGAGTCCTGTGCCTGTGGTCTTAGATGTATTGGTAAGTGGAACCAAGTGACCTGAGATGCAGAGTGGTGGTTGGAACACTTTCTTAACAGTGGATTGAGCAAACAGAATTGAATGTTTCAGGGGGCTACCCAGTTTACCAGTATAAAACATTAAAGTGCCCCCACACCCAGTTCTCTGTCCTCTGGTCTCTGGAATCCTTCAGAGGTGTGAGATGCTCAGTTGAAAACAGCTGGCACAGAGGTTAGAGCTAAGGAGTTACTGGAAAAAGTGCCCAAATCCATATGTGAATTAGGCATGGCCTGTATTTTAAGTATATTTTTCTCTGTGATATAGGTTATTTTCCCATTATATTTAGATAATAAAAATTACAAAGCATTTAAGCTTCTACTCATAGCTTTATATCCTTTTTTCATTTAGTGAATGAAACAACTGTAATGTTGAAATAAATCCTGAGATTTTTTGATTGTTAAAATGGAGCCTTCATAACTCACTGTTTTTAGATAGGCGTTTGATCCTGTCTTGGACTTGACAGTGACTCAGGTTTGTCTTCGGAAAACTCCCGGCACAGAGGGCTGAGGTTCTTTTCTCAGCCGCGTGCAGCGTTTACCCGGAGAGTGTTAAAGAGGAAGGGACCTGCAGTGATAGTTCAGCCGAACAGCCTGCCTCACTCCAGTCCCTGTGTTGCACCAGAGCTTGGGTGATTTGCTGACGGTCAGTAGCATTTCAGCAATAGGAGTCCTAGTGCCCTGTAGGGCACTGCCAGTTTGCACTTGGGGCTTTTTCCCCACCAAGGACTGTGGCTGTGCGAGGGCTGCCTGTGAAGGCTGGTGTGGAGGGTGCTGTTCTTTGTGAGAATGGAGGGTAAGTCGCAGGCTGAAGGTTTGGTCAGGGTGGCTTCCTGAAACATGGTGACTTGAAGAAGTCTTATTTCTAGTTTAGGCCGAGTGTCTGATTGCCTAATAAGCCAATTTACAGAGTATATGATATGAACCCTAGGTCCTGTTTTTTGTGGTTTTGGAAGTATAAACAACAAGGCTGTGAATTTTGAGATTTTCAGTCAGATGTTTTATGAGTAAGATTAACTAGAAGACTTTTGTTCGTGTATTTGTGGGTAAATCTTCAGCACAAAGTGTTGGGTTTTGTTTTTTTTTTTTTTAAAGAGCTCAGCAGTCAGTCAGTCAGCTTCTCCGAGTAGCAACCCGGGTATCCAGAGAAAGTCATCCCACGTGAGCGATAGAAAAGGAGGCAGACGGAGGACGGATCCCGAAGAGCGGAAAGATAAAGGTACGCCATCGCATCATCTGAAGGCGGGTGCTTCAGGTCTGCTTCGGGTTTAAAGTCATATATGGGGAAAAGAGCTTGCTTCTTAAGTGCTTAAGCAGTTCATTGTCACGTCTCGCTGTTACAGAGAAGCAAAGCAAGCATGTTGTGTTATTCTGAAAACCGTACTGTTCACTGACTGAACACGCTTCAGGTGGTGCTCTTAGTTTTCTCCGTCTCCACATTTTGTTGTTCTTTCCTCACACCTGGCTAGTGGCTGACGTGGTCTTTTTGGTCTTGATCTGTTATAGATTCTGTCCATGGACATGTTCCCTTGGATAAAAAACCTGAGCCAGGCACGCTGGAGGTAAAGCTTTTAAATAGTTATTGCATCCTTTTCTTCTTTCCTTACCGCTGTGGTAATGTAGAAGGTGCGGGTGATGTCATCACTTTGTAACAAAGTGTTAGGGAAATAGAAAAGCGGGAAGAAACAGTCCCTGAGGAGAATTCACTCACAAATGATGACCGTTTCCTCTTGAGTACATTTGGACCTATCTGGATTGGTGGAAGGTAGCTTACTTTCCATTACTCTCTAGTAGATTTGAGATTTTTTAAAGGAAAAGTGCTGTTTGAAACCATGCACCCAGTGAAAACTGCCCAGTAGTTTGATATGATAAAGATGTGCAGGCAAAATCTGTTGAAGACCAGATACAATTGAAAAAATACTCACTCATGTGAGGGTTCAGTCAGATGCAGGGAGGGCGAATTGTCAGGGCAACCGTGGTTACCCTAGAATGTGGGTCTTTGAAATATAAAATTACCCTTTTTTTTTTCTTTTTCCTTCCAAAGAATATTAGCAATGATAAATGTTCAAGGATTTCATCACCATCAAAGTCAAAGAAATTAGAGTGCCCACCTCCTGCAGAACAAGTAAGTGCACTGTTGCATTTGACATTAAATGCTTCATTTTCTGGGTTTCTTAACTCTTTTGTATGATCGTTTAAAAACAAACAAAAAAACTTAAAAAAACAAAAACAAAAACAAAATAAAGGAGATGGAAGAATTTATTCCAGTATCAACATTTGGATGCAGTTATGATTATAGTGTAATTCTGCTGTTAGTCTAGAATGTTCTCAGTTTTAATGTAATGTTATTTTTGTAATCACTACTTTCTGGACACAGAAGCCATTCTTCTGAATTGACTTTGAATAAGTTTATATTTGGTACCTTGTATCAACCTTTGTGGTGGGTTGGCTTGAAAAATCAGATTTTTGAAGGGAAATTATAAATTTCTACTTGATTTCAAAGAGTTGTCTGCATTCTTAACTATTATTTCCTAGAAGAGAGGGAATTTAATGATTAAAGAGACTACAAAAACACATCTAAAATGCAGTCCCGCCTATTTACAGATTTGATGGTGAAGGGACCCAAGTTCTAGCAGACATTTTGGTTGCTAGTCGAGTACAGGAGCAGAGAAAGTTCTTAGCCGTGCGTTTCAGCTAACATCCTTCATGTTGGGTAGAAAGCATATAGTTTGATGTTATCTCTTTGTGTGAGGAGCTATTCTAAATAATTCATGGATTTCAAGGTGATTTCAGGGATTTTGCTTCCTTGGCTTAAAAGCATTGTGTTGTTTGCTTCAGTTTGTTTCTAACCTTGCCAGTGACTTCTGTGACTTTCAGTGGGCAATCCCTGGTTAGGATCAAATTTATTTGTGTGGAAGTTTCAGTTACTGTGTTTTTTTCTCTTATGTTTTAGACTTCAGAAAGACCATTTATAGAAAATGCAGTTGTATATATAGAAGGCAGGCAACTCAAGGTACATTTGACGGTTAAGTGAGTGTTAAGCAAAATGAACTGTTGTCTTTTTCCACCCTGTCTTCTTGAAGAAGCCAGCAGAACACGTGTCTTTGTCAAGTCCAGCTCCCCTTCTAGTGTCTCCCGAGGTACATCTAACTCCTGCGGTGCCTTCTCTACCAGCCACTGTGCCAGCCTGGCCAAGCGAATCGACAACTTTTGGACCAACAGGTTAGATAAGAATTTTAAAAATTTGAACCAACCTGTGATGCCTTCCAAGTCAGAGACTTCAGATTCTTGAGTGTGAGCTTGGCCTCAGAGCAGGCGGTGTGGGAAGCCAACACAGAGCTTCCTGTGGTCCTCTGCGCTGCGCTGTGCTGCGCTTTGCTGTGCTGCGCTGCTTCCAGTGGGGAAGGGCTGGGTTCATTTAGTACTCATCCGAAATAGGCCCTCAGTCTTGGGAGCAAGACAGCACAGTCTCCCCACTTCCCTGACCCCGGACCAGCTCTCGGGGGGCCCCCATTGAGCCCTTTGCCAGGCTCTGTGTCTTACACTGTTCATACGAGCTGTTATTAGAAGGCACTGATTCAAAGCTCGTTTTCTGAGCTCATTTCCTCCTGTGTTTCCAGGAGACTCCTTGGTTGATGTAAGAGGTACTTTAGATCGCTTAGGTCCACACCTTGTTACCAGCTCTATAATTGTATACCATTCTTTATTTTTTAGCTTAATGTGAAGTTACATTTGTAAAACAATTATTTTTGCCTGTTTATAGTCTTCCGATTCCTCTCCCTCTCTTCTGTAGGTGTCCCTGCTCCAATTCCCGTTTTGTCAGTGACACAGACTCTGACCACTGGACCTGATTCTGCTGTGTCCCAAGCTCACTTAACACCCTCTCCAGTTCCTGTGTCAATACAAGCCGTGAACCAGCCCTTGATGCCTTTGCCTCAGACGCTGAGCCTTTACCAAGACCCACTCTATCCTGGGTTTCCTTGTAATGAAAAGGGAGATCGAGCCATTGCACCACCTTACTCACTGTGTCACACTGGGGAGGACCTGCCTAAAGGTGAGGCCCTTCTCCAAGTGCAGGTTGATTTATCATCAAGTACTGAAGCAGGTGCGGTGGGAAATGTAAGTAGAGGTCAGAGATCATGTTGCTGAGTAAGCCGAAGGACTGCTTGGGGAGGACAGCAGAGGTCTGGCTGGTCATTCACTCTCTCCAGTTCCAGCTCCTGTTTGATTGGAGTATTTTGTATGTTTAGTAACTACCTCTGGCCCTGGTGTCATTTTTTTCAAAAACAGCTTGAATCCATTTTGAATTAAATCTTAATAACTAAACATTACTGAGTTTTCACATCAGTGTTTGGTTTTTGGAACTGCTCATATTCATTACGTTACACTTTATGAAAAAATTACAGAAGAGAATGAATATAATATGTAATAGCTGTTGTGGTAGTACATGCAATAATGTATTTTTTAAGGATTCTTTAAACATTTTTTAAAATTTTACTTTGCAAGATTTCCTATCTGTAGAACAGCTGAAAGCGTAATGCAGGGGCTCGTGTGCTCTTTACCTGGATTTTTGTGGATAATTTTGTTTTATTAGTCAGTGGTTTGATGCTTGAATCTTGGGGTAACTGGCTAATGTCAAGTGAGTGTCTGGGCTAATCTCATTCATGAGTTAGGTTTATGCTGATTTTCACCCTTATCCCCCAACATCTTTATTTCATAATGTTTTAAACTCCACAAAGAAGCTGAAAAAGAAATACAGTGAACACCTGAGTTTTCTTTGCACAGATTTAATCATATCAAAATCTCATTTTAAGCCATTTTGGGAACTTGAATGTCAGCATAGATAAAGCATATTGAACCTGGTGTTACCCTACAATAATGGAGCCTGGTTTTGGTTAGATTACAGTTTTTAATCTATGTTTTATATTACAGGCTAGAGAAAGCAATTCAAGTAGGCAAAATTAACTTTAGAACTGTGTATGTCATTTGAGGATAATGAAAAAAGCTTTTTGAATGTATAATTTTAGTGAGTGATTACTGTGTTACTTATTTTCAGATAAGAACATTCTTCGATTCTTCTTCAATCTCGGTGTAAAGGTATTTACATTCTATCATTTTTAAGTTATTTTTAAGTTAACACTGTTTAAAATTATCACAGTTTAAATATGCTCGTAATTCTTACTGTCGGCCAATAACCTAAGGCTTACTCAATCTCATTATTTTAAGAACTAGCATTATCCGTGTTGTGGAGTTTTTGTTGTTGTTATTGTTGTTTTGGTGGTTGTTGAGGCTCCAGTATTTGCTTGCTTTTCCCTTTAATTGGCAGTGGTTTAGCCCTGTGACTGTGTTCTGGAAACAGCCTAGTGGAAGCGTCTCTGCAAGGAATTAAGTGAGAGGTCTGGGTTTGGAGTTGGGCTCCTGCCCGGTTTAGCTGTGCGGCCCCGGGCAGATCATTCTGTGTGTCTGAGCCTGGCTTGTTTCATTTACGGGATGATGCCTCAGTTGTTGAAAGGAGGTCACAGGTGAAGGTGCTCCTGTGGAAGGCGGAACTCACTGGCAGAGAGGTCCCTGTGGCAGGTGGTCAGCCTGGAGGTGGCGTCTCTTAGACGGAGACTGGAGAGCTCCGTTCTTGTCAGTGTGGTGTCGTCTCCTGTCCTGGATTCATTTCTGTGGATTCTAGGCCGTTGAAATTTGAAATTAAGTGCCCTAGTGTAGCCTACTGACTAATTCATAAAAGGAGACTTGTTTAATTCCCCATCTATTGCATTCATTGCATGGTTTTATGTTTATCTAGTTAACACTGGGTGTAGCTAGTTGGTTGGTTAGTCAGTTAACTGGTAAATTTGTCTTTGTGTTTTGGTGTTTAGCTGAACCTTTTGCAGGGGAAAGATTTGGAGTATTTCATTTTCAGTATTTACCTTTCTGTGACCAGAGGTCTAACTTTGATCCTTGCAGATGGAGTGTTTCAGGGGCTCCTAGGACTGTGGAGTCCTACTGTTGGGGAATCATCCACTCCCATACCAGCGGTTTTCTGGTAGATCCAGGCTAGGTAACAAGTTGGCATGGGGTCACACGAAGAGTTAGTGGCAGAGCCAGAACACAAACGCAGGTCAAGGCAAAAAGCCCGTGATGGAGATACAGAAGTTGGAGGCCAAGTGCTTGCTTGATGGTGGTGGTTCTTGCGGTCTGCATCACCCTAGATTATTTCTATGCAATTGTATCTAAAGTATGGAATTCATGATCATGATTAATTTGTGGGTTCATTATTTTATCTTTTATTGGACCTCTGTGTCAGGACGTTGGGTTGGTTTCAGGATAGGAACGAGGAATGGAGTCTTGAGCAGTGACTTAATCTTGTAATTCCTTTTTGTGTTGCATATCACAGTGGTCTGGTATTTGTACTGCAGTTTACATGGTCTTTTCAGGCATGAAAAATTTACCTCGAGCCCACTCTAAGCTCCTTTTCTGCCCCGATGCCCCTTTTTAGTTTATCTTACTGTTTTGTTTTGTTTTGTTTTGTTTTGTCTTTTGTCTCTTTTAGGCATATAGTTGTCCAATGTGGGCCCCACATTCTTACCTGTACCCTCTGCATCAGGCCTACCTGGCAGCCTGCAGGATGTACCCAAAGGTCCCTGTCCCTACGTATCCTCAAAATCCTTGGTTCCACGAAGCTCCTTCTGCTCAGAATGAAAGTGATTGTACCTGTCCGGATGCCCATTTTCCCATGCAGACCGAGGCCAGCGTTAATGGTCAGATGCCACAGGCAGAGATTGGACCACCGCCATTTTCTTCACCTCTGGTTATCCCCCCATCTCAGGTGTCTGAAAGTCATGGACAGTTGTCTTATCAGGCAGACCTTGAATCTGACAACTCTGGGCAGCTTCTTCATGCTGAATATGAAGAGTCACTAAGCGGCAAGAACCTGTTTCCACAGCCATCCTTTGGACCGAATCCGTTCTTAGGCCCAGTTCCCATCGCCCCTCCTTTCTTTCCTCCCGTTTGGTATGGGTACCCTTTTCAGGGATTCATAGAAAATCCAGTAATGCGGCAGAATGTTGTTCTGCCCTCTGATGAGAAAGGAGAGTTAGACGTGCCCCTGGAAAATCTGGATCTGTCAAAAGAATGTGCTTCAGTTTCTGCAGTGGATGAATTTCCGGAGGCCAGAGGTGAAGACACACACTGTCTCCCTGAAGCAGGTGTGAGCAAGCACGAAGGCCGGGCGGAGCAGTCGTCTCAGACGCCCAAGGCAGCCCTGGCGTCGGCTTCCATCCCTCCTGGAGCAGAAGGGAAGGCTCATCCTCCCACTCAGATTTTAAACAGAGAGAGGGAAACTGTGCCTGTTGAACTTGAGCCTAAAAGGACCATTCCAAATCTGAAGGAAAAACCAGAAAAAGTGAAAGATCCTAAGACTGCTGCTGATGTGGTCAGTGGGGCCAACTCTGTGGATAACAGAGTGCAGAGACCAAAAGAAGAGAGTTCGGAGGATGAGAGCGAAGTGTCGAATATTCTGAGAAGTGGGAGATCCAAGCAGTTCTACAACCAGACTTACGGAGGCAGGAAGTACAAAAGCGACTGGGGCTATGCTGGCCGGGGCGGGTATCAGCACGCCAGGAGCGAGGAGTCCTGGAAGGGGCAGCCGAGCAGGAGCCGTGATGAGGGTTATCAGTACCATCGGAACGTCCGGGGTCGGCCGTACCGGGGGGACAGGAGGAGATCAGGGATGGGAGACGGCCATCGCGGACAGCACACTTGATGGTGTTGCTGTGGTGTCCTGGAGCAGAAACCCTTTCTTAGGTGGAATGTTTCTGAAGGCTTTAAAAATTACATTAAAATAAAAACCCAAATTGGAACGCTCTCCTCCCCTCCCCCTTTAGCCTCACTCTCATTCTGGACAAGAGATTTTGGATATGTGTTCAAGGAGGCAGGTAAATTCCTGGTGTTGCCATTTTTCTTCGTTCACAATCTATTTATCGGGTGACTGCCCCCATAAAAAGTAGAGAATAAGTTTGTTAAAGTATTTTTTATAAACAGCTTAATATAAAACATAGATTTAGTGTTTGGTTTTTTCCTTATATAAGTTTAATTTCAAATGTTGGAAATGTGTGCTTTATAGTGTTTACTAAAGTGATAAAAATATACCATTTGACACACTATAGATTCCAAAACATAATATTGCACCAAATAGAAATGTATATTTTATTATGCAATGCCTTAGTCATAAACTGGGCTCAAACAATTCTTAGCCTAAAACACTGTTGTCTTTTGAAATGCTTCCAACCCAAAGGCCTTTCATCTCAATATCTGTCAAACTTGAATAATGTCTTCTCTTTAATATTACACATAAGGCAGCCTATTAACCTGTGTCTTAGAAATGTTGTATATAGTTCTTTTAATATTCATAGGGTATATTTTTGAATTTTGGTGAGTGAGTGTTGAACTTGAGATTGCATACAAGAATAGATGTTTAAGAAGTAACAGGAAATCTAATGAAATGGCTGTTCCCACCAAGAATTCTTAGCACTGGTGTAAATATCATGGTGCCTACTCGAAAGAAATGTAGATGCTATGCATTTTGAAAATAATCTGCATCTGTTAAAACTGCAGAAGTTTTTTTAATGCCACTTTAACACTAATGCACTGACAGATTTAAATATTTTGTGAGAAGAATTGTTAAAAACTTTTTAGCTTGACAGGTTTCTATAGAGTTACTGTGTTTTGTTTTTCTCTTTGCACCATCAGTTGTGTGTACCACTTTACATTTGCATGTTCAATCTGTCACGGCTGGAACTATTGTACAGAAAAGGATGATTGTGACTTTTGAGTTCTTTTCTAGAGGATGCTGCTAGACAGTGGATTTGCTTTGCATCTGAGAGCTTGTTGCCCCTCTGGTGACGTCTCTGTCCCGCTTCCTTCAGTCTCTGCAGTATTCACTAGGCGTCCCCTTTGCATGTTGCACTCTGTTCCCATTTGGAGACTTGATTCTCTGAATTAACACAGTATTCGTTCATCTGTGTTACTGTGTAAAAATAACTGTAGCTTGTATTTCTTATTTGTACATACCAATGTGAAAATCTACCCTTTTTTATGTTCTCTTTTGATCAGGAAGTTTGAGTGCTATGCAAATAATGTTGTAATTTCTCTTTGCATGCCATGTGTAATATATTACCTAGCCAAAAGTAGACTTTCGTTTTTTTAATTTAAAGCAAATTACTTTAAAAGCAGATACAATTCACTTGAATTTGACAAACCGAAGCAGATGAGTTTTCTGGGTTCTCTGATAACCTACAGGAATGTTTGGATGCCAGCTAGGCTCAGTCAATCTCCACTGTACTGTAATAATGGTTATTTACCTCTGTGTTGTTTTAATTACCTAACGTCTGTGTAACTGCTGATTTGAGTAGTGATTAGTGTTTAGATGTTTTGTAACATAGGATTTTAGAGAGCACTTTGAAAGATAACATTTTATTATGATGGTGCTAGGTAAAAATTTGTTAAGACTGGGTGGTTGTGTGGAAAAAAGAAAAATTCTGGAGAGAACCCGTTGAAAGGCATTTCTGTTGTCACCTCTTCAGCTCAAACAACGGGGGAAGGTACTTCTGAAGCAAATTTTTTCTTAGTTAACATCAAACAGTTGTTATGGAAAGAGATTAGGGGGTCCTCCACTTTCAGCTCATGCTTTTCTATGTAGAGTCGATTAACTTGATGCTTTTATGAAAATTACACTTAGATATAATGACGAGATTTAAAAGTTCAGTGTAAGTTTGATCTCAGGAGTCCAAAAGAAGTCACTGTTTCCAGTGTCCTTTGTTTTATTGACTGGGATTTGATCTTCTCGGTTTCTTCTGGAAATGTTTAAAACTTGGGCAGGAAAGAATACTGTTTATTCCCTCACTGTCACTCTGTCTTACCTCAGCTGAGTAACAGAATACTCTGTACAGTTCCTGAAGGAAACACGTATGTGCTTCCTGTTTCCCATGCTCACCTCCAGGACGTGATGGAAACAGTGCAGAAAGAGAACTTCAGCAGTTGGTACTTTCCTCAGTGACCACTGGAATAAAAGAACTCTGACTTTTGATAATTAGTTACAAAATGATCAGTCTTTGTATGAAGGTCAGTTTTGTTCTTTTCCTTTAGGTTTGTTTTAAGTATGTAAGTCCAGGGGTTTTTGCCTTAGGCTGAGGTCAAAGTAGGGCCGAGCAAGCTTTTGTCCGTCTTCATTTTAACTGAGTCATATGGTATACTGACAGGAGGTAAAATGTTTCAGAGAAAAGCGAAAGTTAAGAAGTGGGAATCACTTGTATTTTGAGTTGGAAATTATGGAACTTACTGTTAGGATCATACACATTTTGAAGAACAAATGTTTAGAATGACCAAAGCTCACCTGTTTTTGTTTTGTTTGGTTTTGGTTGCTTTTGCTAAAACTTGATTCCAGTCCCTTTCCTTTTTAGTATTATGTGTATTTCTCCTGTAGTTTATTTCCTCTCGTACCTTCAGTTCTTGCTCCGTGTACCTGTTGGCAGCAGGATGCTAGCATCTGTGTAGTCCTCCTCCTATTCCGTATGTTCATTTTCCTGGCTGACCTAAGCTCAGACCCTGCCTTGCTGGCAGGAGTAGGTTTTCCCTGGTGATACAACGTATTTGATGCAAACTCTATATATTCTTGCAGTGTGTTTCCTATGTGACTCAAGGTTGAATAATGCCTGTGAACTGCAGACTTGCTTATGATTGACTTGGTGCAATAAAGTTCCTTTCTAGCCATTTCTGGTTTAGAAAACATTCAGCCATCCTAGAAACTAGCAATATTTATTTACGCCTCATTTATTCTACAGTTTTAGATGAGGTAACCTTAGTCTTTCACTTATGGGTACTAAGCAAGGTCCATTTTGGTGTAGCTGAAGAGAATGCATATTTGGCTACACCATTTCTGTTTACCGTATTTTGCTTCCTGTTCAGTGTCTAAATGCTATTGTTTTTGTTTAAACTCTTAATAATGGCTCAGTACCAGTATGTCAGTTTCAAAGAACTAAGGTTTTGCTACTAGTATCAGCCACTTACTCTCCCACTGATTGGGATTTCCCACTTATTTGCTCCCCGCTGAAATAGAAGTTTTAGAAAATCCTAGAAGAGGGGTGGGTGCATGTCTTAATGCTGGGAAACAGCAACTTTGGGGTTGAATTTACTTGAATGGATTAAAAATTGCATTGTTACAGAGCTAGAGAAAAATTTATGTATGAAAAATGATAATAGCCTTACACTGAGTACAAATAATACTTAAAAGCATGTGAAGATGTGATCATTTGTGATGTTACTTGTTAAAAAAAAGTATATATACATCTTTTGAAGTGTTGAAAGGAAAATAGTACTTTATATTCTTTATCATATCACTTTTTGTAAGTGTTGAATATATTCCTGTTTATTTTTCTATGTTCTGTTTTGTAGCCTTAAGAAGTGTTTCGAACATACCTGAATGTATAAAATAAGAGTAAATGCCCTACACGGTGTGATGCTGCATTACGTATAAAACTGTGTGCATATATTAAATTCTGTCTCTTGATTCTGCTTGTGGTTCTTTGGTTCTAGTGTTTTAACCAAGTAATACAGTGTATAAATCTTAAGAGGAATTTAAGTAAATTTCTAAAACTAAGAGTTGGTTTCCATAGTTTTTATCCCAATCAGAAAATAATCTAGTGTGCAAGTAAATGCCACATGGGATTTATAATCTGTGAGGTAGGCACTGTTCTTTTCCCTACTCTCTATATAATAAAACTGGGGACATGCAACCAGTAAGTGGTAGAATTTGGACTTGAACCTGCTCTGATTCTTTTTAGTGCTAGTTCTCATTAAGTGAAATGGGAATGTATAGAATAATTTATAGACTAAATGGCCTTTTTTATTTGTTAGATCAAGCAAATCATTGAAAGTTTTATTTGAAAACAGGTAGCAAGTATACTTAACTACTTTGAAAACCCAAGTTTCTTAAGGTTGTATTTCTTCATTAAATCATCACCTAAGAATATTACTAGTCAATACTTCTTAACCTTCTTACTTTATGTATGGACTTTGTCTGCATATGGCTTCCTCAGGAAGCAGAGCCTGAAACAAAGGCTTCATTCAGTACAGGGTTTGATGGAGAGGTGCCCAAGGTACAGGGGCAGAAAGCTGGAAGGAGGGTATCAAGTCATGCAGGCTGTTTGTTTGGGGCTGCCCGAGGAGGGGAGTGAAGGCTCACAGAACCTTGTCGGGGGTGGAGGAGGGGTCTGAGGGAGACAGGAAGGGCAGGGGTTGGGGGGAAGCATTTATGTATCAGCTATGAGTGCCGGCACCTCTCCCCTGGAGTCGGGGAGGAAAGCAAGAGGGATTGTGTTCTGGAGCTGGTTGAAGCCCTGGCAGAACTGACAGGATAAAAGGGTGAGACCGAGTGACCAGTAGTCCACAGGAAGTGGCCTATTCAGGGTTTCTCTAACTTTTCTGTACTTTGAAGGGCCTCCGTTCTACTTTGAGTATACTTGCGTTACTTGGACTCTGACGTCCATGTCTGTGGAATGGTATGAGAATGCAAATTAATTACAAAAGAGGGAGTAAACACAACCTGCATTCACAGACCTTAACAATTTTATACGCTCATCAGAAAGTGTGAATCCTGCCCTCCTCAGAACACTGAAGCTTCAGATGTTGGTATGAACAGCAGGAATTTGTTAGATTGATCCTTTGAGTTCATTAGAGAAACCGGACTTGAAAGTCAGTCCTTCTTAAAAATACCATTGCTGTGATTACATTTTATTTTTCACATCTAGGCAAGAAAATCAAATTCTCTGTGGTAAGCTTGTTTCTAAAATGAAAACCTTGGCTTTGGACTAAATGGCCTTAAGATAGAGTGAGAAACAAAGTAATGCTATGTACTTTTCTAGGGAAATACTTGTTCCTGTGTAACTTAGTCCTTCATGATTTTAGACGTTCACAAATGAGGGGCAAAAAATGGGAGACCAGAAACCAGAGGCACAGACGTGAAGTGACACTAAGGCTGTGCTCCATGAGAGGGGATGGAAGAACGTGGCTGCCAGACTCATCAGCTGAAAAGGTTTAGATACAAGAGATGGACTTGGGCACATGCAAGGTTGGGAGCTGGAACTAATACATCTGCATTAAAGCCAGGAGCACCTCAGTAAAATGGGCCCTAATAGTAATAGCAAAAATTTCCTATAGACAAGCCTCTCCTGGCCTGGGTTCTAGATTCTTAAAAGGTAAAACAAAAACAAAAACAAACCCCACTGACTGAGAATGTTTTTACACTTGTTTAGGTTTGAGGTCCAGGAATCTGCAAGCTAAGATGAAAAGCGGTTCCAAGTTGGTGACACACTTGGTCACCTGGCAGAAGTAAATGCAAAGCCTTTGGAGAGACAAACCCCAGAGCCAAGGGGCCAAGGTTACTTCAAGAGAAATCGTTTGACTCAAAAACAATTTAAATAAGGATTTGTTTTCCTTTCCTAAGAAATCTAGAGGGAAAGTGGCTGCGGGCAGTTGTGCCATGTTTGATGTCAGGGCTAGCATCCTTGTGGCTTTCTTGGCATTTCCCTTGTCACCTTATAGCCACAAAAAGTGGTACCAGATATGTATCTCCTTTTATTAGGACAGCAAGAGAGCTTCTGGAAACACCAAGACTTCTACTTTCAGCTTGCTGGCTAGAATTTGGTCAACACAGCATCATGCCCCGCTGTGAGAGACTAGGAAAACATGGAAGAGGACTGTCATGACGGTTTTAGCCTAGTTATGCTCCAGCACCTGGAGCTGGGCACCCTGCCTATCAAACTGGCAAGGAAGGACATGCTGGTGAGTAAAAAAAAAATACAAGCGTAAAAACTATAAGGTCCTGAACAACTGTTACTTTGATAATTCTAGCTGCTTCTCTAACTGGCTTTGCTTTGTCAGTCCCTACTTTGAGCACACAAACACCTCTACCTTAAATCTTAAAGAAACTGGAAATCCACTGCCGCCTGCCTACCCGTATTCATGCTTCCCTCTCACTAATCTCTTCAGCGCCCATGCTGGTTTCTGCCTCTGACCTGACCTGTATTCTGGCTTACGTGGGTTGTCTTACCATTTTTATCATGATGGTGCCTTTCCCCTGGGAGCTACCTGCACATAATAAGCCTTTTCTGACCCTCCAACCGAGGACTATTTCACTTTTGAAAACACTTGGTGCTCGTGATACACCAGACACTGGGTTAAGGGCTTGACGTACACGCATCTAAAATGCTAGTGAATATGAATGAAATTAAAGACCCAACTGAGTAGTTATCCAGTCTTCCTACAGAAACACACTCTGTGGCAAGTACGTTCATTCCTTCAATATAGTAGGTGAACTGCATGCCACACACCAGTCTACACATTGAATTGAAGCGAGAGAAGGTACTGGACCTCAAGATACTACGGCCTAAAATTAGGTTATCCTAAGTTCCAGAGATAACACTGCTTTTGTAAAGACTGCTGTATACTAGGCTGAATACACATAATTGATATGTACAAAATACAAAATTCAAAAGGTGATGGGTGTATGTGTATATATGTGTCTCCTTTCTTCCCTGTCTTTTAACCAACAAGTAATCCTTTTCAAAAGCATTATTTTCTTGAGTATTTTTTGTACATTGTATTATTATATTTATTTTCATATAAACAGTGGTGTGTTATAATAAACTATGTTGCACCATGCTTTTTTGCTTAGAGATTTTTTTCTTAATCAGGATATACTGAGTAGTCTGTCTCTTTAATAGTTAACATTTGCACTGATGTATTTGAGTTGGTAATAGATTTTATAAAAAACTCTTGTGTTCATAATTTTAAGTCCTTTTCTTTGCTATATAAAATTTTAACATCCAAATCCCTATTTAAAAAATTTCATTTACATGTAAAACATTACAATTGATGGATATTCTGTCAGCAGCAAGAAGTTGAAAGAACTGTGCTCTTATATCACAAAGATTTTCTTAAGGACATGATACAGAATTGATAAATAAAAATAGCTTTTGTCTTATTTTATTCAATATATTTGAAGTAATCATTCACAAATTTAACCTATCCTTAAAAATAGGCACTACTTATCTTAGTATAATCCCATTTATGTACAAAACAAACCCTTTACATATTCACACTTAGGTTAAGTGCACAGAAAAAAGCATAAAAGGGAGGATATATATTAAACATAAATACTGGTAACCTTTGGGAGGGTAAAATGAAGGAAGACCATAACTCTTTATTCCATATATTTCTATATATTTGAATTTTCACAACAAACATGTATTTATGGATTACTTACATAAATTAATTTTTTAAAAGGCATACCGGGGCTCTGTTAAACCCTACTTTCTATCCACTGTTTGCAAATTAATCAAAGCTTCTATCGTTTTAAGGAGCTCTAAAAGTCTGCTCAATAATTTCTAGTTAGTGTAAGTTAGTTCCAGTTCGGCACATTAGTCAGAAGTATAATTAAAGTGGTTTCACACTACAGGTATCCCCCTGTTCAAACTCAGGAACTCAAGAAATTTGGATAGTTTTTAGAACTCCTGCTACACACTATTCAAAACTCAAAAAAAAGTCAAATAGATTTAGGTAATATCCTCTATAACCAAACTTAGAAATGAATATATTTGGTACCAGAGGATACTTTGTATTGCTACTGGGGACTCAACTTATTTGCATTAATGTTGCCCTTAGGGAAGTGGCTCACAGTCCCTGTCTGCCCATCAGAAATGTGTGCAATTTTAAAAATATATAGATGCTTAGGGAAAAATACGAAGATGCTAACTCTAAAAATTCGGGGCCTATCCTGTACTTTGAAGGAAAACAAATGTTCTTTAAAATGCCTTTACCTAAATCTTGATCAATGATTATATAAATGTATGTTTAAAGAATAGCACTACTTTGAGAAAAATTATAGAATATACAATCTTATGGAATGCTAAATCTGAATAATTCAGAGTAAAATTAGGGTTTTTTGGGGGCCAGGAGAAGGGTGTGTTGAAATGATTTTCGATAGATATTCAAAAGCACCAAAAACATTGTAAACAATGCTTAAGTTTGTAATAGTCATTTTCCAGCAGTGGTGTTTTGTACTAGATAATCTTCCCTTGAAAGTCTAAGCACTCTGACAATTTAGTGCAAAGGCTGAAAACAAATCAATACAATCCTGATGTTTATTTATCAAATTTCATCAGTAGAGTCATCGACCGGCCTTAAAAATAAGGGTGGTTTCATTATACTAGAATACTTGGCAAATTACGGAATTACAGAAACTTGTTTCAAGATTTTTGAAAGGGGGCAACACTGGTCAGCATTTGGTACATGAATATGTAATATACTTATTGAAAATCTTCACATACATCATGAAAACTTGGAGGTAATCTGTATAGCTTGAAATGTCTTCATTTTTGAATGTTATGCACAAAAAGGGCCTTATCAAGAACAGAAAAGTGATATTTTCTGTATTCCGATTACAGTTTATAACACAACTGGCTTTTGATGTTATTACAGCAAGTTAAATTCCAAGCTCCAGGGCATGTGGGGTATAAAACCTGATTTTCAGTTTTATATGACAAAAATCCCAATGTTTCTTTTAATAAATGGCTTATCAGTATTCTCAGATTCACTCTAATCATCCAAGAAAAAGTAGTTTCCACTCTTCTTTTGTTCTACATCCTAAAAAATAAAATAGAGAAGCAAGAGAAATCAACACCATTCTCTTGTATGCAGGGCAGACTTTCACCCGCAGCATCACTTCACAGGGTTTACGGTACTGTCTGTCCAGCCGCCTTGCACTCACTGTCCGCTCCTGGGGATTCCTGGTTCCACCAAAGGCCGGATTACTACCTCTGCTACCCATCCCTACCACAGCACCTTCCTTGGGCCGCCTCATACAAAATCCCTTTACGTAAAATGCCTTATTTACATGTCTAAAAATTTGTTACATAAAATACATTTCCAGAAAAACTATTAAGTTCCATTTTCATCATTTTAAGTTCATGGTAAAACGGTAACACTGTCAGTTTGAGAACTGCCTATCATACAAAATGTATATAAAAACCATTTTTCCCAGTACTGTCTACAGACTGGCCAGCAGTGACCCATTTACCTATTTGCCTAGGTGCTCCTCCTTTACTAGAATTCAAGTATGACTGTCCAGGATGAGTGTTTATAGAGGAAATGATGAATAGTGTACTGGGGACTGAGCCATGAGTGTACACAAGAAAACCACAATACAAAGTGTTTGCAATGTTTCAGAAGAAGTTCTTACAGAAATTAAGCTGCGCGTAGTTAGTGTTCTGGAATTTAGTTCTTCTGTTTAATATGCTTTTCAGAGCTGGGAAAACTTTAATTTTAATTTAAAACTCACTATTTCATTATCCTAGACAAGAGTAAGATAAGTCACTCATAAACACAATACATAGTGAAGGCTAGGCACCCAGACATTGTGTCAGGTGCTTAAATATGTATGATGTGTACCACGACCTTGGCTCTGCCTTCCAAGAGCTCACAGGTTAGCAGCAAAGCTAGGAGTACAAACACGAAAACAATGAAATTGAGTAAGTGCTACAGGTATGCATAATGTACTTGTAAAGCTTCTAAGTATTAAGGATGATGGCTAGAGGGCTACGAAATGTAGGCAACATTTTAAGGAGGCATTTCAAATACTAGAAACAGAAGTGCTTTTTTAGAGTTCGCTTTTTCTTTGAGTGACAAAGAAATGACTGCCTTCTAAAAACCGTATTTCACAGACCACTTTAAGTGTAGGGTGCACAATTAATTTATATACCAAAAAGAAACACTGCCAATTTAACTGACAATGTTTTTCCATTATTTAGAATTTAATGTTTATTGAAGAAGCTTGTTTAGACTTTAAATATACATTTTAATCATGTGTTTGTTCTTGTGCATGTGCAAAAAGAAAAATGTGTACAAAAAACTGGTCAAATTAACTATTTGAAAAAACTTCTTTGCTTCAAAGGCAAATGAGTGTAATCTTCCTGAAGATATTTAAAATGACAATTATACTCAACAAGAGGTACAACAGTGGGCGCACCTCAAAGAGACAACGCGGCAATGGCAGCTGCATCACGACTGCTGCCCCAGAATGAAGTATGCCATCAGATGCTAAGATGTACAAGACATGAATCTCAGAACGAAGTATGACATGGATTTTAATGAACCATGCCTTTTCATTATTTACACTGAGAAGTTATCCGTGATTTAAGATAATTTTTCTACATACCTTAATTGAATTGAGTTTGTTTATTCTTGGCCTATAGTTGTTTGGATCTCTTCTGAATGTAATTTCAAGCTGAGACAAAAATTTATTCATGCCAGCCAAAAGGGTTTGAGGACTAGGGGAAAAATAAAATCTATTAATTGTGATTGAATTTTACCCCCCAAATGTAACTACTTTTTGGGATGAAGAGTATTATGAATCACTGTTCCCTCTAATTCCCCAATCATAAGTCATCTGAGTAATAGTATAATCACAGTATATTAAAAACTCTATATTCAGAAATGTCTTTGCTTGGACTACATAGTTTGGCTGCATTTTTGTGCAAAACACACAGTTTAAAGTGTGCTCTGACCTGGAAAAAGAAACATTTAGACAAGTACTACTTTAGAAAAATTACACAACTGTAGAATTTCAAATCTAGGATTTTTAGGGGAGAAGAGAATTTAATAGAAAAGGTATTTATGTTAGAAATCTGGCACTAAAGGGAATATGTACAACCTAATGGTTTTTAGTAATAACTTCTTTTTAAGTTTTTATACTTTATTCATCTTTTCTCACCCAAACTAGTTTTTAAATCTTACTGTACATGTGGAACATGTTAAGCACTGTGTAAATACAAAGGGAGGATCATTATTTGAATAACCACCCTCGCTAAGAAGCATGTGATTTTCAATAACTGATAACACAGATTTTAAATGGGGGAAAAAAAGGAATTCTGCAAAGCTCAGAAAGTACTTTCATTTCTTGGATGGATTATTCAAACAGGAACTCTATTCCTCCTAAACCAGGAAACACCATGTTGGAATCACATGAAATTATTGTTTTTATAGGTCAACATGGTTGAATATCAGTTAATTTCATACAGTTCAACTTAACAAGGTTTTAGCACCAGAAGTATAAGAAATTTTTCATTAACTACCTGAATGTTAGGCTTCTCAGTATTACAAGTGCCCTCGATCAAGCCAATAAGTAAAAATGAGAGGAAAAAAAAGGGGGAAACATAAAAGCTTTCATCTTTAACTGTGCTGTGCATCAGTACCAGATATGCAGGATGTAGTGAGTTTTACCATTAGCAGTGTAAGATGGGCAAATCATGTAACTTATGGCAAAGAATGGAGCAGACAAAACTTAACCTGAAAGAAAAGGTGCGGGGCCGAAAGCTCTGCATGCTTATCCCCCTCGGTCAGGAGTTCTGTACTACAGCCTGAAAACTGCTGTTCTGCCCAGTGCCATCCAGAATTGGATATGAATAACCTTAGGCGTCACAGAGTCATTTCTATAATTTCTGGCTATTTCCTTATTAAAAATTAAAATAATATGACTAATGTCTAAATGCTTACTGGAAATTTTAAATAATAATGTTCTAATTGTTGGAACTTGTAATTAGGTTTGTATACTTTAGAAAGCAATTTTACCTGTTTGCAACTGTGTTCTTAGATGGAACACCATCAAAAACAATGACTCGGTCTGCGAGATACGTGGCCATGATGAAGTCGTGTTCTACAATGAAGGCTGTCTTCTTGGCATGGAGAATGAAACTAAAACACATGATTTTGAAATCTTTTAGTTTGGTATCACCAAATTTTCAAATGCTATATTTAATCAAAAGTAATACACTTATGAGTAGGACATTACCGTTTCACAACTCGAGCAGCCATTAATCTTTGCTCAGAATCCAAATAGGCAGATGGTTCATCAATTAAATAGACATCAGCAGGTTTGCCCAAACAAAGAGCTAAAGCTACTCGCTGCAGTTCACCACCAGATAATGTCTGCACCTATTTGCACAAGAAGTTCAACAAACCATGTAGAGACACCAAAGATTAAAGGAATAAAATGATACAACAAAAATTATCTTAAAGTACCTCTTGATCGATGATGTTTTCGATTTGCAGAGGCTTCATCACATCAGTTACAAACTGTGGGTGTGTGTAAGCATCTCGTATCTTCTCATGTAGTAGCTGTCGAACACTTCCCTGTTTTTTTAATGAAACAAGTATCAACATTTTATTTCAGTACACAACTCTTTGAATTATGAACCTAGACAAAGTTAAACTTCTCAGCAAAGGTGTATCAATTTGCCACTATATCTATAGTATTTTTATGCTTATCCATCAACTATACCATGTTTCCAGACTTTTTAAGTTAAAAACCCATCATCTCTACCATGTAAACAAGAAAACACAATTATCTTAAAATTTGAAAGTAGTAAATAATGAATGTTTCAGGGAAGAAATCATTTGAGAACAGGAGTAATTCTAGAGGTCAACATAGGTATCAAGTAATCTTAGGCAATCAGTAAGATAACACAAAACGCACAATAATGCAATAGGGATGAATTTAAGATGTCTTTTATTTGTTATCTGAGGAGAGGGCTGAGTTTGAGAACTTAAAAGCTAAGCTTATAGACAGCATCAATGATAAAATTTTTATTGTAAGCCACGCCATCTCAAATACTCTTAATATGAGTACTGAGGTACTGAGTGTAGATACTGGAGTAAATTCATTGCAACACCTGCAGAAACCAGCGGTTAATAAATGTCATAATGTTTTAACGTTCATCCACCCTGTAACATGTGCCACTGATTGACTGATGGGCTGAATAATAGAGGCTCCACCATTTTCTGGAACCTACCAATGCATGAGGTTCCAGTTTCTCCACATCCTCACGAATACTTGTTACTGTCCTTTTGATTTAAGTCATCCTAGTGGGTGTGATATGGTATCTCACTGTGGTTTTGATCTGCACTTCCTTCATGACTAATGATGTTGAGCATCTTTTCATGTGCTTATTGGCCATTTGTGTATTTTCTTTGGAAAAATGTCTATTCAAATCCTTCACCCATTTTTAAAGTGAGTTCTAAGAGTTCTCTGTATGTTCTGAATACAAGTACCTTATTAGGTGCAAATGATTTCTCCAGCCCTGTGGATAGCCTTTCACTTTTCTGGTTTCATTTGTAGCACAAAACACATTAGATTTTTAAAGATTTTGGAAAAAGATGCCGAACAGACTTTAACAAATTAATCACCAAGTCACCCAAATCTGGGTACAGTTGTGTTTCCTCAGGGTCCCTATTACTGAGATATGGCTGAAGCTTTCCTTCATCCAATTATGCACGTTTTTACAAGTAATTTGCAAGTTTTCACTTGTAATACAAGTATTTAATAGTAACAACATGTAAGTATACTGCAGATAGATTAAAATATCTTCTTTCGAACAAAATTACATAATTTTATATTACTGTCTTATGATATTTGCTGAAATAATTCACACAATTCACTGCAGTGTTTCGGGACTACTAGGACAATATGTTCCTGTCCTTTTACATTTTTTCTAGCCTCTGGTCATTCCAAAGTTTGCATGCTTTTCTGATAACAGAGGATACATTCTTCTGATTGTTTTGCCTTCTACATATTCTCTAATTTGTAAATTGTGAATTTCTTGTCTTTTATCCCTTTGCATTATTATTGGACCTAATATTTGGAAAATATAACCATTCCTTAACTAAAAGTTCCCTAAGTTCTGATAACTTAATGTTTTAATTTGCCTTTGCTTGGTATACAGTATGTGCATTTACAACAGAAATCCCAGGAAGTAGATACAGTGCTAATTTCTGGTACCATTTGATACTTTTTTGTAACATCGTCACGTACAGAACCATCCGGTCACTTCTGTTATAGTCATGTATGGCCAGTGGCTTCACTTTTTTTTAAGACTGTAACAACAAGCAGATGAATCTGAATTTGACACCACAATGGGTGTGTGTTGTCAAAAGTACTCTTATATCCCGAACATCTTTCCTCTTAAGGATGACAATTCCATTGTTGTCTTCTTGTGACACCATTTCACCCCTTTTTAGTGGATGGGACATAACATCTTTTGGTATAAACTTTTTATTATGCCACACAGTCCCAACCATACTTTTTCAAACTCAAAAATTTTAGGGCCAATTTGTAGCTTTTGTAGAAGTTATTTATATACAATGTACATTCTTCAATAATTTTTCTGCAAGCTCACTGCAAACATTTTGAGCTAATAATCTGCCTGACTCCATTAGTCTCTTGTCCAGAATATATTTTTATTGACCACGTATAACCTTTGGTTGAGCACAGATAATTTTTTTCCATATTTGTGTGTCTTATTTGGTATATACTGTCTACATATAAGCCTTCCTCTTCAAGGAACCACTGTCTCACTGATTATGATACCTGAGCCCGGTGAAAAAAATCTGATAATTTTCAGTCAAAGTGTTAATCAATGGTAATATTTTTCCAAGCTTATCACCTCTTTCAATCATTTCATTATTTGCAAAGTGCAAATTTGATATTAAAATGATTATGAGACATTATGGTATGTGGCAATGTGAAATTGTAAAGGGGTCTTTTGACCAATATTTAGTAATAGATATTGATTTCAATAGACTCATCCAAACTAGAAGAGCAAGGAATTCTTCAATTTCTTCAGAAGTAGGTTCCCACCTCTTCATTTGACTATATTCCACATTTAGATGTTGAAGTAATTTTTGTTCCGTGTATCTATATGCCTCCTTTACCAGGTTTATTATTTCGTCATCTAAAAATAGCAAAAGAACTTCACCTGGGCTGCTATCATGAGGTAATTCTGTCAGAGGTCCACTTTCTCCTGTGATTATAAATGATCTTTGTCTGCCAGTAAACTCTTTCCACTCAGTACTGTCTAGTGCACCGTCATCCTCATCATCTGTTTCTTCCTCTCCTTCTACAACTAATTGTTCTAAAATCTCCTGTTTTCAACTTCAAGATCATTCTCCTCATTCTCTGAGCTTGAACTTGACAAAATTTTATTTATATGTCTTCTTCTGGATCACCTCATTGTCACTACTAGTGTCACTTTCAACTGTGTTTTTACATTGTCTGACAGACATTGTAAAGATATGAAAAACCACAGAACCACACTTGGAAGATGTATAGACTTTGAGACACAGAATAAAACTGCCAAGCTGAGTCAAGCAGAGCAGGTGAACAAACAGAGTACCGTTCTAAACAACTGCTTATCTATCAGTTCTACTAATTGGATCATAGATCACTCTTGAGCTAACGAATGTCAAAGTAACACCACAATGTCAAGACTATTCTGTTACCTGAATTTATTCCATGCAGAATAATGACATTCCAAAAAGAAATAAAACTGTAAAGAGGTTGAAAATTGAAAATAAGAAAAATTTTTTTGACAATTCCCATTATACTGGAAAAGATTAATTATAAGCACGTACACTGTTAGTGCGTCACACTGCGGTGAAGTGTGAATTTGGGCTCTGCAGGAAACACACCCAACCCACAGTGGGTGATCAACCTGTTAAAAAGTTTTCCTAGTAGTGGAAATGAATTAAGGACTGTAGTAGTCCTAATATCTTCCTTAGCACTTTCATTATGCCTGTACAGAAACTAATTTGGAGAAGGATTTTGATAGTTTAAGATTAATGCTCTATGTAGATAAAAGCTTTTCTTTAACAACAAAATAACAGAGTAACTCACCGTTGATTTGGGACTGATTTTCTGTGGCTTATAACTGACATTTAGAATTGGTACTTCCCCTGCAAAATAATGCAAATAAGACACTGAGAACTGCCCAGACCTTTAAAGTTTACTATGTGGAACAGGGTAAAAAGACTCAACATCACAACTGTACCTCCTTCATCAGGTTTAAGTCTTCCAGCAAGCATTCTGATAAATGTCGTTTTACCAGTACCTGGCAACACAACATAAAACAAACTGACTTGCAAGATGCTTCACATTTAGAGTAAGTCACTATGCACTACTGGGTTTTAACTGAGAAATTAGTTTTAAAGATACACACTGGCACTGATGAATTCTGGAAGTTATACAGAAAAATATCTGAACACTGATGATTCATCTCTCAAGTATCATTTCATACCAAATGGCAAGAATACAGACTAGAGATTATAGTGGCCATTTTAATAAATGGTGGGTCTATAAAGTATAAGACTTGGGTTTGTTCTTACAAGATTTATTTAGCCAAATTATCAATGCATACGATTTACTGTTAAGACAGCACAATACTGTTATGATTGATACCATCATCAAAAGTCCATTTATATGAAGTATTTAATTGCAACCTAGCTCAAAATTTCTCCATTAACTAATGACTAATATATTGCAACAATCATCAAAAATTTTTTCTTCTACAGTTTTGTACCCTGTAAGTACACAATTCAAATCTTCTTTTTTTTAATCATGAAAGCAATACCAGATATTTGGTACTCAAATTCATCTCACAGCCATATTTACAATGGCAATCTAATATTAAAAAATGCTGGTAATAACAACTGTTTACAAAGTTAGATTAGCCTGAATTTAAAATAAGAAAAGCTCCAAATGGAGGAGTGCAAGGAAAACATTTTAAACTAGACTGCTTCTGAATTACCAATTTATCCTTTCTTTCCTAGTCATTTTCCAGGATGAATAAATGCTGTCTGTACCAACTTATACACAGAAAAACCAGTTTAGAAAAAAAAATCTTATTTTCACTGAAAGTTAACTAAAACAAAATAAGAAATATGAACTTGATTGAATGACAGTGAGATTAAACCATACGTTGTCACAAAAATGTTAACTAGACTGAGCAATGTATGATATGAATTCATTCCAGCTCTCAAACCTATAACTGAGTCAAAGTTTTTCAGAGTAATTGGAACTCAGTCACTGGATAAACAGAACAGACTTTCAAATATCACAAATTAAGAAAAACTCACCATTTTCCCCCAACATCACCATGATTTCAGAATCTGTAAACTCTCCAGCTACAATTCCTAGCTCAAACTCTCCCATTTTTTTCTTCATTCCAGGGTATTTATACATACACATCTTTTTAACTTCTTCTTCATTTGCTGTCTCAGCCACTTTAAAAACAAGTGATGCATCTCTGAATCTCAAGTTTTCTGTTGGAACGTAGCCATCCAAAAAAATGTTTATGCCTGACAGAAAGTTATTGATGATAGATTAGTAAAGATCAATTCAAGATTGAACTTTTTCCACAGCAAGAAATTATCATATGAAAGTCAAAACCCTAGGCTCTCTTGGGAGCAATCTGTGCATAGACTTAAATTGCTATAGATTTACAATATGCACTGTGACAACATGGTGTTTCATGTACCTAATGCAAGTTTAAATAATTTATGTATACATATGTCCTATATATACAAACATATACACAAGCACATCTTTTCATTACTACTGATTTTTATATTTTTTCCATCATATTTTATGTGGAAGCTTATGATGCCATTTTTTTCTGTATTTTTAAATCAAAAATTGTTATTTTTTTCAAAAAATGACAAGTAGGTAATATTTTCATAGACTGACATAAAATGAAATAGTCAGGAATAATATTTTACACAATTTAAGTTGTAAGTATTCATTTTCATTTGAGATATAACCATCTAAGTTGAAGTTACGATTTACTACTTTTTCATATGAATTTTGCAAATTCATATGAAATTTACAATAACAAAGTAACTTCTTTAAACAGTTTGGCTTCACTGTACAAACACCATTTTCTAAAAAGATTTTAATAACTGAAAATAAACTAACACATTGTACATGAAAATCCCTCCATACTAAAGTTGTTAAGATCCATATTGGCAAATGCACAGAAATGGAAAAGTGGGTTGTTTGGGAAACAGTGAAAAGATGTGTTTTTCATTGTTTACTATACATAAGAGAAGTAAGAGAAGGACAATTAGCTGAAGTTTTGGAAGGTCTTGAAAGAAAGTAAGGGTGTTATTCATTTCATCTGTACTTAAGAACCATATCTAGGCCTTCTCAGTCTAGAATATAGGTGTTCAATAAATATTTGCTGACAGAACAAATAAGCATTTATTCTGCCCAAATCAGCATTTTTAATCTTGAACTATTTAAAAATTATACGTGAGGTTAAAAAAGATTAAAACCAAAAATTAAATAAAAACATAAACTTGAAGGACTCTTAGTGGCCCTTTAGTACAAGTGCCTGCTTAATTCATCAGGTAAGAAAATGAAGGCTCAGAGAAGTGACTTTATGCAAAAAACATTAACAAGTCAGCCTTATACATTTCTACTGCAATGTTTCTCTTAAATCAACTTAAAAATGAGTTCAAGGTAAAACTGTCTTTACAGTTCATAAAGAGCTTTTACATATGCTGTGTTAATTTCAGTATATCAAAAGAAAACAGAAAGATTAAGTGCACTCTGTTACCTGAATTGTTTCAACAGATGGGGCATGTTAAAAACCAGGACCCATTTCTTGAAAGGCATAGCCTTTGCATACTACATTTCTAACCAGAATTGTGAAGACCGACTGCCAGGTACTCATGTCATTATTAGTGTGATTCTAGAACTACTAATGGCATAGAGTAGGTACTGAATAAATACTTGCTAAATAAAACATTAATAATTACTTATGATGGCATCTCTTGAGACAACCGAACAGAAAACTGGGCAATCTCACAAATTTTCCCTTAAAATATGTATCTATTTATTTCAAATGTACAAGTAGATAAGTGACAGCTATTCCTTCCCCATATCTTATACTACACATACACTTTTTATAAATTAAAAAAGCTACCATTGCCTTTTTATGCAGAGTGTGATGCAGTGTAAGTTCTTTCCCCAAAAATTTCTTAGGTAACTCAAAAACGATCTCTTCGAAGAGACAGCTTTTAAAAAAAAAAAAAAAAAAAGAGCCTCCCCAACCCAGGGAGCTACAAGGCTACATAAATCCTTATTCTTATAGAAATATGGTATTTTTCAAGATATGAACTAAGCTAAGTAGTCCTTTATGTGTTCTAGACTGTCAGTTGAAGGCACAGTTGGAGAGAAGAAATATAAAGTAAAAACAGGAGTAAGGAAGCAATGGAAGGAAACAGAAAGAGACAGGAAGAAGGCATACCAGATGGAGAGTGCACTGATTTTGTTTCAGGAGCCATTTAGTGGTAGGCTAATTTTTACTTTTGCCTAACTTGCTTAAGTAGGGAAGAGACATGGAAAAGAGAGGCCAGAGAGTCCCTCTTTCCTGAAAGTAGAAGGAATAAATGAAAATACACTTACTAAGCTATTTTATTAGAATTTGTCACTTATTAAACTATAATATACTTAACTAAACTATTATTAGACTTTCAGATAGTCTTTGTTCCACAAACTTAGAATACAGATTACAGATAAACTTGAAACATGAAAATAAAATGAGCACTGCAGGATTTCGAAGAGTTTTCCTACTGGCACTGGCCTGTCAAAGATAAAGCTGAAGAAGACAAACGCTACAGTGATGCTGCAGAAGCCAAAATACAAAAGAAACTTGTAATACAATAGGTAAGTAGTAAAATCGATAAAGCATTTTAACCCACAACAAAAAATTCTCCAGAAACAGGTTTTAACAACTGATGTGTATATACCTTATATATATGTATACACACACACACACACACACACACACACATTCTACTGGATAACTGAATTCCTTAAGACCAGACTTTTGGGTAAGTAATATTAGAGCAACACCTAACTACTTAGGATCAATAATACATTTTGTAAGCACCAGA
The DNA here is from genome assembly GCF_048564905.1 of Vicugna pacos. Taxonomy (NCBI): domain Eukaryota; kingdom Metazoa; phylum Chordata; class Mammalia; order Artiodactyla; family Camelidae; genus Vicugna; species Vicugna pacos. Next base: position 18,658,583 of record NC_132988.1, read on the forward strand.
GTGAAAGAGAACACAGTATTGTGAAAATAGTTTTCAAGTTACCTTCTCTTACACTAAAAGGCATAGTGACAACACCATAAGCACTTGGTACGCCATATAAACAGCAGATGAAGTCAGAGAGATAGTCTAATACACTTAGATCATGCTCCACCACAATGATATATCTGAAAATCAATAGATTTTTATTTTAAAATGTAACATAACATACATAATTTAGTTAAAACTGTATTTAATTATAATTCTCACAACTCTTGCATTTTTTTAAAAAATTAGTGTAAATTTCAGGAAAACAGATATATTAAAAAAGTTAAAGACCATTATTCAGCAAGTTATAAAACATTTTCTTTAAATAAGACTCATTATCAATGTTCATATTTGAAATTGTTTTCCTAGACTAAAAAAAAAAGTTAACATGAAATAGTTTATGGATATATGAAATAAATGTTTTGCTAATAAAAACACGTTTTAAAACAAACTTTACAAAGCAGAAATAATTATAATAAATTTGAATCAGACCTAGTCTAAACTGTTTATTATGCTATTCAACTTATATTTGTCCTATCCCATACTGGCTGCAGTAGGGGAACAGAAAACACAACAGAATCTTTAAACCAGGAACTTTCAATTTAGCTAGAGAGACAAAGAATAGGTAAGAAGCAATACCAAAAAAGACTACTTAGAAAATATGTCCTACACAAAACTCACCACCCATGTTTTTATGATGGAATGAACATTTTCATAAAAAATGACTCACTTAATTTGCAATGATGTATTTAACTTGTCAAATATATCTAATTCATTCTTTTCTTTCTCTTCCTAAATTCTAATTCAGGTTGTCATTGTATTTCTTTCAATATTGCAATAGGCTTTTGACAAATCTCATTTTCTTCAGGTCCCCAGATGTGGCTCTCAGTTCCAAATGAAATGAATAACATCCTTAGACTTTCAAGAACTTCATGACCAAAAACTTTAGCTACTACAGATATTCCTCGACTCATGATGAGGTTGCATCTTGGTAAACCCATCCTAATTTGAAATATCACATGCCATAAATGGATTTAGTATGTCTAACCTACCAAACATCATAGCTTGGTCCAGTCTACCTCAAACATGCTCAAAGCACTTTTATTAGCCTACAGTTGGGCAAAATCAACTAACATAAAGCCTATTTGACAATAAAGTGTTGATCATCTCATGTAATGTATTGAGTATTAGCAAAGTGAAGAACAGAATGGTTACGTGTACCCTCATGATCACATGGCTGACTCAGAGCTGTGGCTTCCTGCTGCTGCCCAGCATTACTAAATATCATATTGCATATTGCTAGATCAGGAAGATGGCAAAATTCAAAATTAGAAGTATAGTTTCTACCAAATGTGTATTGCTTCCAACACTGCAAAGTCAAAAAAATCGTTAAGTTGAGGGGGACATCGATACATCTCTAACTTGATTTATATATAGGGTACACTGAAAAATGGATCTTTCACTGTTTCTTGAACAATCTACTTTTCTATCTCTGCGTGTCTAAGGGCTGGTCTATCATCTAAATGGTCTCCTGCCTAAAATCCTCACCTATTGAAATCCTACGAAACACTTAAAGGGCCATCTCAACTTGTACTCCCTTCTTCATATGCAAATAAACTTTCTTCTTCCCCCATTCTTGAACACTCTGAACTTGGACGTCTATTATTTGTCCATTAAATGTCTTGAAGACAGACTAATAAATTTTAGTACCTCTATGATCTTTAGTCTTGTACTATGTGGCAAACTATTTATTATTAATAAAGTTGTTGAATGACAAAATGAAGAATTTGGACTATAGTTAATTGGCAATGGGGGAAATGACAGGTTCTTAAAAGCACTTTCCAGCAGAACTTTCTATGATTATGGAAATGTGCTATCTTGATATTGTCGCATAAGGTAACAAGAAGCTACCTGGAATGTGCAGCACTTAAAATGTGACTACTTTGACTGAAGAAACGAATTTTTAATTTCAATTAAATATAAATAGCAACATATGGCTAGAGGCTTCAGCACAGTTCTAGGATAGGAGAATGACAAGAAAAAAACATCATTTCAGAAAGATTAATCCGACAAGAAGAAACAGACTTTTTATTTAAGGAAGCTATCACACTAATCCAGGTCTTAGGTGGTAAAGGAAAAAATGAAAAAAAAAAAAAAAGGTAAAAGGGAGTTTAATACGAAAAGAAAATATTAAGAGGAAATGTTTTCTACTACATGGTGGTAAACATCAATAAAAATGGCAAGTCACTCAAGTGAGCCAATATTCATCCCACCTTGTGTCTTTGTTGATAATATTCCATCATTTGGAATAATTCTCTGCTTTTTTTACCATTAAAATCTTCAAGGCCCAGTGTAAGGCACCATAGCATTATCTAGAGGATTTTAATGTGCTTTCAAAAGAAGAAAAAAGTAAGTCAAACCCCCACCTATCCCTACCTTCAAATGCAGCTTATGTCCAAGCCCAAAATGTAAAAAGATTTAGGTGAGGTGAGCCACTCTATTTTCTGAAGGTAGGAAGAAACAGTAATCTCCAGCATAATGAGAAATCTATGTTGTGAAATTTTACACCTAATTTTGGGTTATCTATTGGTTTCTAATCTTACTGAAGATGTTCTTGGAGGTCAAATTCTAGAAAACTTCTTGCATTATTGGTCCTCTCTCTAACCCATCCTCTATTTTTTGTTGTTTATCCAAGTATATGGTCTTCAAAATCTTTTTACAGCATTAAAGACTGAATGTGTGCCTTGACCTATCACAGAATTTCAGCATGCAGATATACTTCCTTTAACTTTTTATCATAAGTCTATCTCTACAGAGATTATTCTGACCCTATACCTATAAAAATAAGACCCAGAATATCTGAGAAAATGTCTAACTCAATCATTTCCTTCACTTTGTTACTCTAACTTGTTTTGGCATGTTATCCCTTTTACAATTATGGTTGCTGCCAACTCATAATATAGGATTGTAATGATCTAGTTGAATACTTACATATTTAGATACATGTCACTTCACTGTAAATCCTTTCAATTCTCATTTTTATTACGGTTAGAACATTATTTGGTATTAAAAAATTATGTGTGAAAGTAGATAATACCTATGACCATCATTTCAGTAAAATAAAGGAATATAAAAATGTTTTTATAAAAAGAGGCCAGAGCTGAAAAATACTGAGCTGACTGCTTGCATATTCTCTTATTTACAAGATAGTGAAGTCCCTGAATACCAGGACCACATTTTTACTCTTACATTCCCCACATAGTCTATCATAACGCCCTGGCCTATGTATGAAATGAAAATTATGGCTACTTATTTGACCTAAGATTGTTTCTTTATCACTGATACTCTGTTTCATTTCAAACTATGTACGTGGATCATTTGCTCCTTGAATCTAAGGAATCGAGTTTTTCAATTCTGAAAAATTCTCAGCTATCATCTTTTCACGGTTTTATTTTTCAAATGCTTAAGACATATGTAAATAGTCTTTTCATTCTTTCTCCATCTCACTCCACTCTCCATGTCTCTGAAACTCCCTTCTGTATCTCAGTCTCATTCTCTTTCTGCTGTATCCTGGTAACTTGCTCAGATCAACTCTTCCAGTTTCTCATGCTCTTTTCTGTTGTCCCTAACCTGTCTATCTATCCAGTGAGTTCTCAATGGCATGACTATACTTTTAGTTTACAAATCTGTTTGGTTTTTTTCCAAACATTGACCTACTGCTTTTTTGTAGTATCACAATCTTAAAGAGTTTCAAATCTTTTATGTTTTTAATTATTTTAATATAGTCTCTTTGAGAATGTCACCTGACGTTCTTGAAGGTCTAATCCTGCTGTCTATTGTGTCTACTGACTCATTGTAGAGTTGCCTCCTGTCATTTATAACCCTGGGTTTAAAGTTCATGAGGAAAATGTAAAAATCCGGTGTGACCAGGGTTGAGGGCATATCCCTCTGAAGTGGTTTTTTGTTTGCTTTGGCCAGGTACCACAGAACTAAAGGTTCAGTGTCCTCTTTATGTTACTTTAGCATGGAGGATTCTTGATTACATAATTTCATGTAACTACACGAATTTACATAAATTTCAATTCTACATCCATGTGACCTGCTGGTCCATAAACAAATCTAAAGGGGAGCCATCCCTCTATTCCTAAAGAGCTCAGTGAGTGACAGCTATGCACTTCCTTGACATCATGTGTTTGCTCTTTTGCTGAGAAAGCAGTCCTTTGAGAGTCCTGGTATTTCATGTGATAATCCAATACAAGGCCTTGCTTCTTGTCCACAAGTGGTTGTTAAAGCACAACACCTATCAGAGACGAGCAACATTCTCTAGGAAAGCCATCCTTGTCTTTCCCCTTTAATTTATAGTTCTTTCTTTGGTTTTTGATCCCTAGGGATTTCTACTGCTCTCCTGTAAGATCAGCTATGTATTAAATCAGTCAGTAAGAGAGGAACAGAAAATGCCATACAGAAAAAAACCCTGGGCTGTGGTCATAGCTTTGCCATATGGTAAATATGAAACCTACAACAAATAACTAGCTTTTCTGACCTTAGACTTCTTCATCTGTAAAATGGAATCCAATCTAAAGATTCTAACTTACTAGATTACTGAGGCTCAAATGAGATGATAGATTTAAAAGCTCTGCAAACTACAAAAGCACTCTATAAATACAGTATGTCGTGATTACTTGTCAGAACTCTCTTGTGCTTGGTAAGATCTGGAACAACTGGAACTACTCTGGTGATCCTTATAATATTCTAAATTTTCTATGTGTTTGAATGACATGTCCATTTAACAATCTGGTAAAAGCTAAGGATCTGCTGCTTTCCAGAAATCCACACATAAATGTCAAAGTTTGCACATCATTTCAGAATATTCTTAGGTTCCCTCAAAACGGGCATAGAAGTAAGTGAATCTTGCATCAAGAATCTTTGTTCCAGATAGAGCAAAGTAAGCAAGTGATAGCTTCAAATAACCAAGACAGAAAGCATGCACATCTACATGACATTGATGGTCCTAGTGTTCGACCTTTAGAAATCTGTAAAACTCCCCAAATAAAACAACAAAGGCATATATTAAGTCTGTACTTACCTATCTGGATTTATTAAAGATCGTATTGTAATAGCAGCCTTTAAACGCTGCTTGACATCTAGGTAACTAGAAGGTTCATCAAACATGAAACTATGAAAAAAAGAAAACATAATAACTTACAAGACAAATATGATACAACTCTACCTTGCATGTTATTTTAAAGCACTGAAATGTAGTTTGATTTCACAGTAGAAACAAAACCCCCTTACAATAAGCCCACTCCAAAAAGGGAAAAATTCCTATCTTCTGTTCAGAAGTAGAAGGAAGAAAAGAAATTATGAAAAGCAGGACTACATATCAAGTCTGGGGAGAGACTCCCAGACTGGGCTAACTTACAAACTGCTACCTCCTCATGAAAAATACTGATATATTCTGAAGTAATCCAAAGTGCTCTTCTTTTAATTGGATAAAGTCAGTTGCATTAAACCAGAGTTTCTGCAAAGGAGGGCACTGAACAGAATTCCTGAATACTTTGCGGAAAAGGGCTAGCCTGCCTTGGATGCCAGAGTAGAAATGTGGGAAAAGACCGGAGCAATAAATTCCTGTGAGAAAAGACACAGTAGAAGGTAGGAAGGAAACTCGCCTTTTCTACTTCCTTCTTCTCTCTCACGTGGCATGCCACCCTGATTCAGGATAACCTAAAAGACCTCATGTTCCACTTGAGCTATTTAAAAACCTCGATGGCCTGTTGGGAGAGCTTTCATCTTAAAAAAATATCCTTCTTATGTATAAGGAGAGTTTAATAAACAACTGACTTTACATTAAAGAGCTCTGGAATCCATAAGTTGTCAAGTAATTATCTAAATAAATGAGATCCCCCCTGGGGGAAGAGCAGGAAAATGGGCATGGATGCATAACTGCTTCACCACCTTACCTCAAGGCTAGAACCTTAGACACTCTTTCTATTCATTTCTCTCAAAACCACTGCTTTATTAGCAGCATTATAAATAAAAACTCTAAAATAAGGATAAGACATACAAAAAGTATAAAGTAACCTACATATCAGCTTTCTGTATGCAGACAACAGCACAAGCAAATCTCTGCAACTCTCCTCCTGAAAGATCTTCAACATTGCGCTCTTTTAGATGGGTTAAATCTACAAACGACAGAGAAGTACTGTATTCAATGTTACTTTTATTTTACCTCTTTAGGGCAAAACATATACTGCACGTCATTCTGTGTTTGACTATTTCAGTTAAAAATTGTGTAACATAAAAAGTAAATATGACAAATACTAGAGATTTTTCATTTACTTCAGTAATCCATATAAAATATCAATGTTTATAATTTAAGTCCAGGATCTATTAAAACATATATCCAAAATTAACACTCACCAAGCTGCTGACATACAACTGCTTGTGTCTTTGTCTCATCTTTTCGGTCCAAAATAGACCCCACTGTTCCCTACCATAACATATTAGAAATAGTTACTATTATTTTCCTTCAATATTAAAATGAGTTACAAAGTAAAACAAGTTTACTTTGATACATTTTTTATACTTCTACCAGTATTTGTAATACATAAATTTTTCCTAAAAAGCAACTGACCTTTGCAGCCTTGGGAATCTGGTCTACATACTGAGGTTTGATAATGGCTTTCAGGTCATCTTCTAGAATCTTTGTAAAGTAATTTTGCAATTCAGATCCACGGAAGTAAGTCAAAATTTCTTGCCAATCAGGCGGATCCTAGAAATATATGTATAATTATCTGAATTTAATAATACAATTGCAAAGAGAATGAATGTTACACAAAATGGAATATATATCCAAATAGAATACTTCTGGTTTCTTAACTTGATATCAGAGGTGGATTTAATTTCAAGTCAAGGAACACCAACCTATAATAGTTTATGAAAGTTCAAAATTATCAATTAAGTAGCATTCACAGATTTTAACTAAAAAGGAGTTTCATTTATATCTAGTTTCTCAGCATTAATTCCACGAATAATCTTTAAAATAAGAACACTGAAAAAATAAAACCAAACATATGCTCTCCCACAGCCTCACAAAATTGACCTAAGATATTAATTTTTATAAGGTGGTAATACATACATCATATTTTCCAAGGTTTGGCTTTTGCTTTCCTGCTAAAATTTTTAAAGCAGTTGACTTTCCAATACCATTAGTTCCAACTAATCCCAAAACTTCACCTGGACGAGGGATAGGCAACCTGTCGTAAGTGTATAAAAATAATAAAACAACTCAGACTTAAGAAGAAACAACTACACAATACCAGAACGATGTGTTTTAACGCATTTGCATTCCACACCCATCCATTAGTAAGCCAAGAAATACAACAGATGTTATCGGCTATCAGGGGGGAAAAAAAAAACCAACAGCCAAGATTAACTTAAACTGTTAATTGTTAGAAGTGCATCCATGACCAATATTACCCCAAAATTTACTTGTTCAATTTTCATTCACAGTCTATCCTAAAGTAACAATTTCTCTTTACATATAAAGCTCAATTTTAATGTATAACAAAATGCTTTGGTACAAAATTAAATAGCAGGTGCAACCTCACATTGTCTTTATTTATTTTTTTGCCTGCCATTTACTTACAAGGAGAGAAGTGCCACATCAACCAGAAATACTCCACTTCATTCTCCCTGCTGCAGTAGGCCCCTTAAAGCTGGCAGGTTGAGAAATATCTTTTCATTAGTTGAATCTAGACTCCCAGATTCAAAATATTAGTGTTTGGCAGATTAAATATTTCAAAGAACTCTTGTGATTTAACATTATGTGTTCACACTCAGAGTAATATTCTCTGTAGATCATGAAATTAATAGTTAAATAAAATTAAAGACAAATTCCCTTAAAAGTTATTTGGGGGACAAGGATATTATTAACGGTGATTCTCACCCCCCAGTTGTATATTAGAATCACCTGGGAACCTTTTCCACTAACCAAGGTCCAAACTGTATAACCAGACATACGATGTAATTAATCGCACTGAAACCTGGGCATTAGTAGTTTTAAAAAGATCCCCAGGTAATTTTAATGTTAGCTAGAATGAACCACTGACATACACAATATGATTCTGCATAATGTTATAATATTGTAATTTTCTTTAGTGGATTTAAAAGTTAATAAATACCACTTTTTCCCATTTCTCTGAAAATCACAAATGTAATTTACTCTTAACTGAAGTAAAGAATGCTGACTTGGAAATATACCTGTGAAGCTTGAAGGCATTGGCACAATATCGATGTGTTGTTTCTTTCTCCAAGTTGCTTGGTAAATTGACAATTGATAAGGCGCCAAAGGGGCATTTCTGTTATTTAAAGTAAAGAATTAATTTTGTGTTAATTTTTAGAAATATACACATGACTAAAATGAACAGATTAAGAAATTTTTATAAGTAATCTTCCAAACGTGGGAGTTTCACAAAGATGTATTGTTTCATTTTCCTTTCCTTTTCATTTCATTTCCTTTACTTAAAAAAATAAAAGTTGAGTTCCTTGAAGGCAAGAATCATATCTAATAATTTTGTATTCTCTTTAGTGACTAGAATAATTGTAGACATTTAATGTGTTTAATACTTACTGAAAAACCTTACAGAACTGGAGGGTGAGGGTGTGTGTGTGCGTGTGTTTGTGTGTGTGTGTACGTGTGTGTCTTATACGAGAAGATTAAGAACAAGATAAAATATGGTTGTTGAGCATACGATTCCATAATTAGTCAACGAGATGCCTTTCCTCTATTTCCTTCTTGCTGTATTTGTATGCTTCCTTTTCTACCTTGTGAAGTCCTTTGAGGTCATGGATTGTGCCTTTTTTGGTCTATTTATGTCCCAACAACAGCTGGCATTAACACTTGCATACATTAAGGACTAATGTCTTTCCGTTGTGATTTTTAACCATCCCACATGAAAAAGATGCATTATATTCCAACTGAGTAAATTCACATTAAAAAAAACTTTTTCATGGAAAAACTTATTCAAATAATAGCTGACTAACAATCAGATAAATGTCCAAGGAACAAAAATGGCAAGTGGAAGGTCATTTAAGAGTGGTAATGTGGCTAGAAAAATTTCTCAGAAGTACAGGTAACTACACAGGTACAACCAAAGGACAACATCAGATTAGAGATCTGTTTGCCAGAACTGTTCAGTGAGCTCAGGGGACCAATTCAAAAGTCTCTGTATATCAAGATTTCAGTGAATTCCCATTTTCTGAGTTACAAGAAGATAGAGAATTAAAAAACAAAAACAAAACTCTTGTTTTCTAACAAAATAATCACCACCCTCTGCTAGAAACTATTAATTCTTTACTCATGGTATTTTTCTGCCAACAGAGTTTACCTCCATTTACAGAATTATCTATTATTCCATCAATGTACATAAAATGCATATAGGCTGCAAGTTATTTAAACTTCTCTAAATCTACAAAGGAAAAAATATCCACATTGCTCATCTTTGGAATCTCCTTTTTCTATAGCAGTAAAGAAAAAAATAAAGTAGAAGATAATACACAAAATAAGATTTCCTGCATCCAAAACATTGGCAGGCTTTTAACAGAAGATAAGCAAATATTTGCTCAGAGAAACGTTTCTTGCTTATATTTTCAAAACAAGAAAAATGCTTTCAACTACCAAGCTTATGGATACTTAACTGAGGACTCAGAAACCAATGTAAAATACCCATGAGCCTTATTAGGAAAAAAATAACAGGTGGTATCCATATTCTGATAAAGGTCCTTTCTAAAATATTACCTGCAAATAACAGTAACTAACTTAAGAACTTTGTACACTGGCTCCCAAATATCTTTTACGAATTAAAGTTGGAAATTCATCATTCTTGAGTTAAAAGCCCTCATATGCTGTTCAATACAACAAAAACCAATTAAGGTATTTTGAAAAATTACACTACTAGGATAAATTCAACAATAGAAGAATGTATAATATAGCAAAAAGCAGCACTTAAGGATGAGGTTAAATTAAATTTTTTTTGTTGTGTCTATTTTTATTTAAAAGTGTGAACTGAAAATTAAATACAGACTTGAAAAAAAGTATATGTAAAATGACTCGTATTTTTTATATTTATATTTCCGAAAAGTTCTGGTAAAGGTTTGGAGAATGCTCTTCACATAAAAGGGTGAAAAAAGAGAAAAATGGCTTTACAAAGTTGCAAACTACAAGGATAACTTTTAAATAAGGTGGTTTAACTAACTGAAAAAAACAACACTATTAGATTATCGATATAAGAATAACATTTTCCTAAATTTATATCCTTTATTCAATGCTTTATATCTTGCTTCTTTACAAATAGTTATAATATACTCAGAATTTTTAGATTCAGAATTTTTAGATTTCATTTTAAGGTTACAGATTTGATCCAATAAATAAAATATCACTTACCTTAATACAAATACCACAACCAATACAAAGAGTTTCAGAAATCCACGCTATTTTGCTCTGACAGGTCACCTCTATGCATAATTTGCCTGGCAAAGGAAAAGACAGAACTAAGTCATTTTTCCTCACATTCTAATTTCCTGAACATTGCTATTTCAGCAATTCTGGTTCCAAATTTCCATACAAAAGCAAATTTTCAAAAACAAAGGATACACTAAGAAATACATTTGAGATAATGTCTTAAATTAGTGCTTTGTGGGGATAGATTTCTGAACTTATTACCTATATGAATACTCCTGTCAGGCAAGAGGAAGATGACTCTAACATGCTTATTTTGTTTGATTTACTATGATAAACTATGCCTTGAAAAATGGTAACATATACCAGAGAAGGGAATGAAATATGTTAGTCAGATCAGGGAACTCCCAAAAGGTATGTAGACATCTAATATGTAGACAAAATTAAACATAGCATTAAAGATGTTATTAATGGAATTTCTGAATACCATGGTAGACTCTAACAAATGGCATCTGAAGTTTCTTTTAAGATTCAGTAAGCTTATACCTCACTAGTACATTTAAAGTAACTATTATTTTAGCATAGCCCTTAAAGACTACCAACAATTCATCAATTCTGAATTGTTGTAAGTTTATTTAATCTTTAAACTATAGCAAAACCTCATGAATAGTCTTATTAAGCTTTTAAAAAATGAGAATACTATCAAATAACAAACATCTTGGCAGTCCTTTCCATGACTTTAAGTAACTAGAGAATGTTGTAGAATAGTAAGGACCTTAGTAATTTGAACTCTAGTTTGATTCCGTATTCAGTGAACTTAAACAAGATTATTTAATCACAAAATAATAAAAGAAATTTAGAACATCTGGTCTTACCTTTACCATCTAAAAAACTAACAAGGAAAAAAGTGTATGCTAAAGCCTAAAGAACTACGAAGCCTTTTAAAACCTTTTCTTATCTTTAAGTGATCCACAGAATAGACAGCTTACCCATTCGAACCACAGGGCAACTCTTTTTGCACTCCTGCCGACATTTCTTAGGTTTACATTTGTCATGGTTCACAATAGCAATTCTCGTTAATTTATCCGCCATAGCTCTAAGGAAGTAAGAATATCCAGCTCCCCTATTAAAATAAAATTGACAAAAAATTATGGCATAGTCAGTGCAATTAGTTGAAAGAAATAAGTCAGAGGCATAAAAGTTAGACAGGGGGACATAAATGTTCACTATATTCAGATATTATTACCTGGAACAAGTGAGAAAAGAAAAGCTAGTAAATGCAATAAAATAATTTAGTAAGGTTGGGAAAACAAAACTTTATATACCATCAATCAGGAGATTCATTTAAAGGAAAAAACACCATTTTCAGGAGTCACAAAAAAGACCTAGGAATCAACTTAAGATATATACATGTGAGGAAACTTTCAAAATACCACTGAAAGACATAAAAGACTTGAACAAGTAGAATGACAATGACACGCTGTCTGAGTTTTTACAGTACAGAACTGTCGATTATCAGAGATTTCAACCTTCCCTAAATTTTTAAGTTTAATCCAATCTCAAGGGAAAAAACTCAACAAGACAAATTAAACCTAAAGCTCTTATGCAGAAAGAAAAGTAGCACTAGCTAGGAAAACAGAAAGAGAGCAAGTGGGATGGGGGAACTTATACCTGACATATGGAAAAAAATGATTATAAGGTATCAGAAATTAATGCTGGTACCCGAGTAAGAATATAGATCAATAAACAGAACAGAAAGACTTGATATGAAAACATACATATGATAAAGATGTTTACTTCCTCCTTCAAGCTAAGTATCACTTCATGTCTTAACCATCTGAGCTAATGACACTATTGATGGAAATGGCAAACCATTATTAAGGTTTTAACCATCATGTTGGTCAACTGGAAGAAGTAAAAACTTCTTTCCCTGCGAATTTATAATACTGCCAAGATGAATTTTACACTAACAGCATTGAAATGAGAATGAGACCAAGAACTAAATGCACAGACTGCCCGCTTTTATAGCTTTCATAAGTCTTCATATTTCACAGTGCCATCAATTATGTAGCTGAGGTCAATATTAACTTAAAAATCTCTTATGATATTGGGCTTAGGGATAGACATTAATATTCTTAGAAGGTGATTAAAGTAATTCCAAAAAGTGCGTTAATACTTCAGTTTATCCTAACATGTAATGAAAGAAACTGAAGCTAAAAGACTACTGATTGACAAAGACATTCTATTGGCTTTTTCTATCAACTGTGATCCTCTACCCAGACATTTTTTGACAGATTGCTTTCTCTTGTAGACCTCACTAGTACCCCTCAATATCACTAAGCTTGGAAGGGGGTAAAAGATCTTGCTGCTCAGTGCTGCTTCCAGACTATTTCTCTCCCTCCTCACTAGAAACAGCCTAAAAATATAGAACTGCTTCGTTTTACTCTCCTTAGCTCTTTCCACTATATGACATAATAAAGATTTCATATATATATACATCTATGGTATATATACACACTTATTGTGTAGTGTATGTATTTATATATTCTCTCTCCATGCACAGACTATATTTTCCCCTCTCCAAACAGAATGTACTCCAACATGAGGGCAGGAATTTTTGTCTGTTCATCCTAGTGGCTGGACCAGTGACTACCACATAGTAGGAGCTCAAATATTTCTGTTAAATAAAATAAGAAAATGAATTCAGATATGGTAAATAATTTTCCTACAGGCTACAATAACTTCAGAAATACTGCAAGTTACCAATATATTATAGTGACAGTTATCCACTAAAGTATATACCAGAAAAAAAAAATCATCCAAAAGGAGACTAAATTTTATGTAATAAACAGAGTTATGCTAACTGATAGGTTCACTTTACCCCTTTAAAATCTTCAGCAAATGGTTCAGGCCGTCTAAAGATTAGAAAAAGAAACTAAATTAACCTTTGAATTCCTAAAAAAGCTATCATTCTGGAAGTGACAACTCCCTAGAAACCAAAGATTCTTTAGTTAGCTATTAAAATAAAACTGGACATCATACATATTCATTGTGGCTCAACACGAACTAAGCATAATGAATTCCCCTGTAGGGGCTAAATCTTCACTGATTTATCATTATATTAAAGTTTATTTCTGTCAAACTACTACAATGCTTCATCTAGTATTTCAAACCATTCAAAAAACCAAATGACTGTAAGAGACGATACCAGAGATGGTTAATAAGTTGATTTACATGAAAAAGTAGATTATAATGCTTTTAAGAAAAATGAATACAGATCCTTTACAGACTGTTAATTAACTGTGTAAACACTATTAATTAAATTTCTATGTTAGTTTCAAGAACTGGGAAGAGGGAATCCCCACTTTCTCTTTCAATGAGAAAGAAACAGCACAGGAAGGCTTGGAAGGGAAGACTATAGGAACAGACCCCTTAGAACAAAGAGGGATTTGAAAATAAGCCAAATCTGAAAACAAATTCAGAAAATGACCTTCACTGTCATCCTTCCAGCTGGGAGGGAAAAAGGAAGTGAGACATACATGGAAAGCCTTTGCAGTCTAAGACCAAAATTATAATAACACCCTGTGAAAGCATTTAAAAGACTGCTGTATTTCTGTCCTGTATTTATGCTTTGTTTTTGTTTGTTTGTTTGTTTTTGTTTTTTAGATTCCACATATGAGCGATCTCATATGGTATTTTTCTTTCTCTTTCTGGCTTACTTCACTTAGAATGACTTCACTTAGAAATGGACTCATGGACAGAGAATACAGACTTGTGGTTACGGGGGGGGGGGGCGGGGTAGAGGGTGGGAAGGGATAGACTGGGATTTCAAAATTGTAGAACAGATAAACAAGATTACACTGTATAGCACAGGGAAATATACACAAAATGTTATGATAAATCACAGAGAAAAAAATGTGACAATGAGTGTGTATATGTCCATGTATGACTGAAAAATTGTACTGAACACTGGAATTTGACACAACACTGTAAAATGATTATGAATCAATAAAAATGTAAAAAAAAAATAAAAGACTGCTGTAAATGAATGATGCTTGATATGTAAATATTCTAACTTATGCTATTGCAAATTATTAATCTTATGAAACTCAAGTTGGGAGTGGTGCACAGCTACGGTTTCAGAGTATTAAATGGAAGACAATTAGAAGGAATACTAAATTAACATTGCCTTCTCCTTCTCCCACACCAGCAATTATATTAAGTGTTCTTCCAAAAAAAATTTTTATACGAAAGAACAAGGCTTTTAACTAAAACTTAAACAAACAAAAATACCTTTTGGCTGAGATACAGATAAGAGCCCTTGGTTAATACTGACAAAGCATTATTGTCAAGTAACTGATATAGAATGAATATTCTAAGTATGAAGGACAAAGATTGAGGACTGCAACACACATACCATTATCATAACTGCTAATTAACAGTTCTATGGAAAAGAGGGCAAAACAAAACACACACACTGTTTTGACAGCTATTTCTCACTTTTGCCAGTTTTACCGCAAGAAAATGAGAAAACAGCTTATGTAGTTTATGGGATGTGGGAACTGGCGTGACCCATCATGCCTATAATGTATGAACCACTGAAGTAAAAATAAAGTTATTTTCAGTAATGACACCACCCCTGATCTCAAGGAGTTTTAAGATACAGTAAAGAGAAAAACGGAGAAGTCATCAAGACGAAAAGTGCGGATCTCGTAAAAGCGCACCCCAAATGCTGAAGGCGTTAACCTGGGAGATTACTGAACTAACCCTGGTTACAGTAGAGTGCACGTTACTCTGAGAAAAGCAGTGACGTTTGGCCATCATTTCTAAAGAGACTGGGAGTGGAAAAGGAGTCCGCGACTCCATGGCGGCAAGATGCCATGACTCATAGCACAGTCGCCAAACGGTACAAGAAAAGGCCACGACTTCCCATAGTCAGATTCGTACCCGTGACGTTATACCCATTACACTGTGTCGGGAAAGAGTGGGGGGTAGGAGGGGATGCTGTAAGTTCTAAAGGGAAAATTCAGCTCTAGGGTAGGAGCGGGGTAAGAGGGGGTGGCGGTAGAGGTGGTAACACTGAAGGGATAGCATCCAGGTCCACTTTCGTGTTCCCTGGCGAGGATGGCGACCAACAGCGGCCAGGAGCCAGGCGGGCTGGAAGGGAAGCGCGAGGCGGTTCCAGACGTCGGTGGCGCCCGCGCTCCGCCGGTTCCAGCTGTCTCTCCCAAGCCGGCTGCCACGCGCCGCCGCCGTCTCCACAGCCGCCACCTGAGGCCTAACCTAAAGGCTCTCGGAGAACGTCCCTAAAGTGGCGGACTGTAGCTAACGGCCAAACCTTGCCGGGGTATCCACTTACCTGGAAAGACAGATTCCCCTCGCGGAGGGGCATGCAGAGGCCAAACCAGCTCTTGCTTTCACTTCTCAGGCAAACGGCGTGTTCCTACGGCCACCGGCCAAAATGGCGGTGCCCAGCCGCCGCCGCCGCCTCGCGCATGCCACAAGGACGTAGTGCGCACGCGCGACAGGGAGCGCTAGGCGGAGCCCTGGAGGGTGGTAGGGCGAGACAGCGCGAACTGACGTCATTGGGCTGCGACCTCAAGTTACGGCGTTGGGGGAGAGAGTCTATGCTGAGAAGCTGAGTGGGAGTGGCGCGAAGCTGTGGCGGATCCTGAAAACCTGAGTGGTGGCAAGCCGGGTCTGTAAGCTGTAAGTGCATGGGCTTTCCCCGACGGGGAAGATGGTTCTGGTTTAAGCGGATACCTTCTCTTCCCCAGTGTCCGTCTCCTTTTCCCCTCCTGATTTCCTCAAGGCGGGTGGGTCTGGAATGGATCTTGAGCCGTTGTCCATCATTCCAGCACTTCTGGCAGAAGTGTCAAGCAGAACCAGCACAGTCTGGTCCAGACACTGCTCGCGGTGGCGTTCTCTCCTTGGCCTCAGCTCCTTCTGAACTGTGTGGAAGAATAGGAACCTAATCTTCTCCGAGCTCCGTGCATTATCCACTTGGTGGCGTCCAGTACCAAGTTCGGCAGTTGAATTCTGCTCCAGTGTAGAAATGGGCCTTTTTTTTTTTTTTTTGACATTTGACGAGGCCGCAGATTTAATTGTCTCATCCTAGACCTCACTTAACTTGCAGGTGGTAAATACTATAGTTTTTAATTGAACCTATTCATTCATCAACTTATTCATTTAATAAATTGCTAATGGAGCATTTAAACCTCAGACCTTTTCAAAGTTTATAGTCCAGTAGCTACTATTATTTGAAGAGTATCAGTTGCTTGTGTGGAGATTAGGGAATAACTGAGATTTGACAGAAGGTGTCAAGGACACGGTTTACAGACCTTTAGGGCCAAGTTTATAATAGGATATACTCATAACGATATTCAGTAGCTGTAACCTCGCACTACCAAAGCAGTTTTACATGTTGCTCACTATCCAAGGGGTCTTTTTTTTTTCATGTTTGAAAACACTTACCAAGATTAACCAACAAAAGATGTAAAAGATAAAGTAAACTTGTCCAGAATAGGCCAGTTACTGACTTCTAGACCTTGAAGTCTTTTTTCTGACTTTATGTTCTATGGCAAGAGCACATATAAATGAAACTTTTGATAACTAGTGGGATGTGATTTTTCTTTGTATCACTTAATGGATTATTCAAAATGTAGACCAATATTTACATATTCCTGAAATAAGAGTATTTCATTCTAACTTTTCTAGGGAAAAAACTCCATTTGAAGTAGAAATTTTTACTCATACAGGTATAGAACTGCATAACATTATGAAATTGTAGATCAAGTCAACCCACTTGACAGGAAAGGAAATAAAGCCGAGACCTGCCCAAAGTCTAGGCTAGTTAAAGAGGCTGAAGCTGACACTTTGATGCTGTGTCCTTTTGACTACTCTCCTCTGCTGCTTTGCACATCTTGTAAGTCATGATATAATATATTTTAGAAATAAAAACTGAATTCCCCAGAGTTTTTAATCACAGTGATTAAGTTCTGTCAACTGCTTTTGAGCAATGGATAATTAATATCCAGGGAATATTAGCAATCCATTTGGTTACTAAATTTTTATTTTTACCTATTGTAGGAATATGCTTAGGCCCTGGTGTAATGTGGATATTCCTTTTTTCTACGTAGAATATTAAAAAAAAAATGACCACACCAAACAAGACACCTCCTGGTGCTGACCCTAAGCAGTTGGAAAGGACTGGAACAGTACGGGAAATTGGGTCGCAAGCTGTTTGGTCACTCTCATCTTGCAAACCAGGTAAAACAAAACAAAACAAAACAAAACAGCTGTTTGTAATAACTACTGAAAATTTCCTTGTACCCTGGGCTGACTTTACTATTCTTTTTGTTTAGATGCTTTATTTTAATTCCAAAATAAATCTAATTGGATTTTAAACAAATAGTTATATAATCTCTTTACAGTTGCTTTGCTAGTACCCACTTCAGTATAACTGCACATGTCATAAGGTCTCTTTATCCTCCCCTCTCTCTGCTATAACTCAGTTATTTGGTTAGCTTTTCTAGCCAGTTTTTCTAAGTTACCATTTGGAGATACCCTTGTGGACCATGACAGAGGTTTGGCTGCTGTTGGTTCTTTTAAGGGCAGCATTCCTGCAGAAATATCAGCAAGGTGATTTCCCTTAGCTTCCAGAGAGTCAAGTTTAGATTTCTCCAAAATCTTAATTATAGGCAAAGCAGAGGTAAATGTGTTGCATCCAATAATTTATGAATGTAGGGGCCATTTTAAATTTTATTTCTGCTGGAAGTAAAGAAATCATGTTGCTTTCACAGCATTTCAAAATCATGAGCTACTCTGAAAGCACGTCTACTTTTAGTATAAATGTTGGCAGTTTTGTCCTTGGTTAAAGTACAGGACTGTGTAAGAGCAAAGAATTCAGCCTTTTGAGTTGAAGTAGCCATATGTAAAGTTTGCTGCCTCAGTAGCCTCGGAAGGAGTTGTAATAGCTTACCCAGCACAATATTTGCCATTGTCACCTTTTAAATAAGAACCATCAGTGAACCATGAGAAGTCAGAATTAAACAGGAATTTCCTGTAGATCATCACGAGGAGTCAGGAGGTGGTCCTTCAGCATTAAAGCAGTTGTGAAGGACTTAATCAGTGACTGGGTGGGGAAGAGTAGCCTGATTTAGGCTGTTACAATGTAAAAGAGTTAGGTGAGGAACAGCTAACAAAGGATTTCTTAGGAGGTGAGGCAGCTGACTGAGAAGTGTTGAGTATGATGAGAATTCAGGGGAGCTTCTGTTGCATGAGGTATAAAAGTGATTAAAGGGAATTGCACAGTGAATTTCTTGGTGACTTTAACTAAAAGAGCAGTGGCTGTAATGGTTCCAAAGCAAGGGGGGTATCTTTCATGCCACAGGGTCCAGTTGCTGGTGTGATACCCTATGGGTCACTGGTGATCCCCATGTTTTTGGGTGAGTAACTCATGGGCATTCCCCTCCCATTTTCATATACAAAAAGGGAATAATTGGAATGCCCAAGGGCAAGTGGGTTCAACAAACTCTCCATTAAGGCCTTGGTAGCTATGTCATCTGGTTCTTCTCATAAAATTGGGTCAGGGCTGTTATCATTAAGTAAAACATATAGAAACTTTGGCCATAGAAGAGAAATTCGAAGTCTAATTTCAGCAGTAACCAACTAGCCTGAGAAAACCTTGCAGTTGGTGCTTAAGGGTTTTGGGAAACTTAGGACACCATGAAGTCTATTGAGATCTAGGTGTAGCCCTTGTTCTGATATCACATGCCCTAAATAGCAAACCTGGTTTGGGCCAACTGCAGTTTTCTTTGGCAATCTTATGTCCCTTTAAGGCTAAAAGCTTTAGCAAGTAGATGATGACTTCCTATGAGGAGGCTTGAAAAGGAGAATAAAGAAGCAAATCATTGCAACAAAGTAGAACCCCCAGGGAACTTTATGTCATCCAGATCAGCCTTCAGGATTTGGGAGAAAAAAGACTTAGTAAAACTCTGAGGTATTACTGCCCAGGTGAATTATATTTCTTCCAAAGTAAAGGCAAAAAGGTATTGGCTAGCTTCATCAACTGGAATACTAAAGCATACCCTGCATGAATCAATTACAGTAAAGAATTTACTCATAGTGGGAATGGATGTTAGTGACATATGAAGGTTATGAGCAACAGGGTGTCCAAAGATAACAGTGTTGTTTATTGCTGGTGGTCCTGGACAAACCTCCACCTGTAGGTTTTTCTCACCAGTAAAATGGGGGTGTTACAGAGACTAGCTCAAGAGATAGAGACCTCAGGCCTTGTAATCTTATATTGTGGGCTTTATGTCTTGAAAGACTTTTTTACTTATAAGTTACTGATTAATTCTGGAAGAGGTTTTGAGGGGTCTGAATCTTGATGGGAGATGCGCTGTGGATTTTGCCCATGAAGAAGGGAGTAGCTGATTTAAGAGGGACAAATGATCAGTGTTTCCAGAATCAGTTCTAGGACCATCAGAAATGAAACAAGTAAAAGATATCAAAGGGTCATTTAACTCACTTGGTTGGTTAGTTTGATGACTACTCTCAGTTTCTAAAATTATTTCCCCCTTTTGGGAGAAAGAAATTACAGCATGATACTTATCTAAGAAGTCTTGGCGTAATGAATAGACAGGGGTGGAGGAACTAAGGGAAAGAAAGGTGTGTATCTCTCAAAGAGCCTAAACAAAAGGGGATACGTTCAGAGACAGGAACCTCTTGGGGATCATTAGAGATCCCCACTATTTGAGCTGTTTTAGTTCTCTGAGGCAGGGGCTGTTTTATAGTAGTTGGGGTATAGAGTGTGGCTCCAGTGTTAATTAGGCCTGGGAGAGATTCATCCCCAATTTGGAGAAATGTTTCTTGAAATTGATTAAGAGAGAGGATTGGGAGGAGCCCCGTAGTTCCTCAGAGCCCTGTCACTGAGAATTAGGAGGATGTTGGAGAGGCTGGTTAGCGGGCTGAAGGTGCCTAAGGTGCTTAAATTTGTAACAATCTCTTTTCCAATGTTCTGACTCTTTGCAGAAACTTGGAAGATTTTGGTCCCATTTAGAGACTTTAATTTGCTGAAATTGAAAATTAAGAATTTTGTCAGTGATTCTAGAGTGCAAGAGAACTGGTTCATCAGATTAACTAAATCTGGAATGGACATAGTTTCCCAGTTCATCCTAGTCCTTTTACTAGAAGGAAATGGTCCCAGTTCAGCCCATTAATAAACAGAGTTAAAAGCTACCTGGGTTGAATCAACATCTGAAGGAAGACCAGAATTTTCTTTAAAAAGAATTAGAAGTTGATTATAATAATCATAAACAGGTACATCAGATTTTTGTATGCAAGTCTAAATTTTGTTCCAATCAACAGGCTTTGGAAAAATCCTAGGAATTGCATGATAAAGTTGCTTGAGCAATTGCTGGGGCCTGATCGTATGATAAGTTGATGGGCTGGTCTCCCAGTTATAATTTTAGAGAATTTTTAGGATTTTCCTAATTGGCAGTTTTCATCCAGTGCTGGACCTGGCCTTCATTAACAAGCTGAAAGGGTTCAGAGATACCAGATTGACAAGTTTTAATGACTGTATTAAATCACTCAGCAAATCTGTAAGGATCTTCAGTTACTTTGGGAAAATCTTTGACAATGGCTTGCAGTTCAATTTTGGTCCAGGGAATATATGAAATTGAGGATTTAGCCTCTGGATTCTCAGAAGGCTTAATTTTAAAGGGACAGGTTCTGATAAGTTCAGAGGAAAAGGGAGAATTTAAGAGAAAAGGGGAGGCTGGCAAAAGAATTGGTATGGGGGAATTGAAGGTATAGAGGAGGCGTAGGCAGCACAAAAGGGAAGGGGGAAGATGGTGCCAGAGGTGGAGTCTGGCCGCAAGGAGCTGAGGGAAGGAGACAAGATGAGATGGGGCCTAAGACGAAGAAGCCAAGGAAGAGAAGCCTGAGGCTTCAGGAGCCACTTTATCTTTCTTTAATCATTTGTTTGCCTCAGTTAATCTTAGAATTTTATTTTGCAGAGAGGCAATTTTAGCCTCCTGATAATGCTGAAAAGCCTCAAAATGCCAATCAAAATAAGCATTAACGCTGAGTTTTGGACATTTTTGAGCCATTGTAATCCTATTCAGTTTTAAGGAAATTAAGTTAGAGATTTCAAAAATTCTCTGTAATGGTCATTTATATTCTAAATTGCCTTCAGTCAGGTAGGTCCATTTAATTAGAGATTTACATGAGGAAGGACCTCACCTTTTAAACATAAAATTATCTGGCGTCCTGTTAAGGGGTGGGCACACTCAGAATGTTTAGATAACTAGGATTCCATTTCTCAGAGGTTTTTCTCTGTAGTAAAAGAACAATTTCCAAATAGTTTACAGCACATACAGCTCAATTCAAACAGCTTGTAGGCTAATCCCAGCCAGTTGTAAGGAAACAGCTTGGTCCTGGAGGAGCTGGGCCAGACTTTTTCAGCCAGTTCCCAGAGGCCAGCCCATTCCAAAAGAATAGAATGAAGATGAAAAACTGTCACAGTTTCAGAGAAGCAGCCCTTGTTCCCAAAGGAAAGGGCCAAAGGTGTTTTCAGGCAGCTTTGGTTGAAATAGTCTTATCTCAAATTCTGACTGACATGCCAAATGAGTACTCATAGTACTCAGTACACAGAACAAAGCCTTAACCAAAAGGATGAAACCTTAAAATCGATCTCAAATGAAGTTTGGAGAGTTTCAAATGCAAAGAGTGCGTGTGCTCATATCCAGGGGAAAGATTCAACCTTCAAATTCCAGTGTCAGCGAGAAAGCAGTGAGTGACAGTGGGTTCAGTGGTAGGTCCTGCACCTGTTTGCTCACCAGCCCTGGAACCATTGGGGGTCTTCCCTGCTCTGCGTATAGGCCATCAACATATTGATCTGAAATAAATAGTCAGCCATATATTTCTCCAGCAAAGATGGGTTTACTTGGGATCAGCAGAGAATTGCAATTTGGGATCTGCAACCATGGCAAGCCATTTGCAAGTTCCCCCTTGGCAAGGGAAGTAGAACCCTTTTATAGAGAGGAAAAGGAAGCTGGGAGGGCTATAGTAGACAAAGAGGCCATGGCTTCTCATTGGCTGCATCCTTGCCAGGAAAGAGGAGTCTTCTTCCTTTTGGGCTCTGTTATGGTCACAGGGTGTGAGAGCTCCCCCATCTGGTCTCTCAACTCTATTTAATTGAGATTTGTGTTTATTATTTTTACACTTACAAGAACTGAGACCTTAAGAGGATGGAAGAATTTTGGTTAATTTAAATTTCACAGTATTGACCATCATCTTTATCAAACTTTCTGATCAAATATATTTGGTAATTTTGTATTTTGAATATATGGCTCTTTCTTTTTTATGAGAATTTATTGTAACTTTGGTGTTTTTAGGGTTTGGAGTGGATCAATTACGAGATGACAATCTAGAAACTTACTGGCAGTCAGATGGCTCCCAGCCTCATTTAGTGAACATCCAATTCAGGTAATATGTTTTTGAATTTTCAGCTTATATAAGTTATCAGTGGATAAAGAAATCTTTTATTTACATAAAACTTAAAGAAATACAGACATTGCAGTGAAGTGCACTTAGCTCTGCCTTTTTGTAAGCCTTAGAGATTATTTTTCTGCTCTGCTAGATTTTAAATGTTTTAAGTTTACTTTGTCTTATCTTTTATGAATTCTTGATGATATTGTACACAGTTCTTTTCATGTAGATGTTTCTCAGATGTACTTTTCAGTATGATTTATTTCAAAAAAATTATGCTTTGCTTGTGACACAATGCAGTGCCTTAATGCATTTCATTAAGTCCACCAGGAGTGATGATAGTAAGTCTTGAGCTATAGACCATTTATATAACTTCTCATATTTGTACTTCCATTTAGAAAAAAAATTATTCTAACTTATTACCTCAAAGGATATTCTCAGTTTTGAAATGCTTACTTTTAGGGAGGAAGTGGAAAACAGCCATATGTTTGTCAAGTGCTTTGAATTTATTGACATAGATGGAAACCAGTTAACTTGTTTATCTTGCTCCATTTATACCATCTATTTTAACATTCTCCAACATTGTAGTTTTAGTTTGTTTTTATTGTCCTAGGATACAGATCAGCAAATTTCTTATGAAAAAGCCAGATAGTAAATATTTTAGACCTTGTATGCTGTCTGGTCCCTGTTGCAAGTACTTAGTAATGCCATTATTGCATGAAAGCAGCTGTAGGCAATGCATAATGACTGAATTTACCTTTTCTAATTAATCTTACCAATGTAGGTGGTGGACAGGTTTCAGTCAGTGGGCTATGTATGCCAACTCTTGTCTTAGGATATTAAATATATATACACCAGAAATAAAAACAGCAGCTAATATTTTTTAAAAGGCTTTAAATACCAGATACTTTGCTAAATGCCTTACCTGTTTATTTCATTTAACTTTTATGGCTATTTTTATCTTTATTTTATAGCCTTAGAAGCAGAGAGATTGAGTAACTTGCTCTAGGTATCTCATACAATAGAATCATACAATATTTGTCCTTTTGTGTTTAGCGTAACTTAGCATAATGTTTTCATGATCCATCCATGTATTAGAATTTCATTCCTTTTTAAGTCTAAATAGTATTCCATTGTATGTATATACCAATTTCGTTTATTGTTGATGGACATTTGGATTGTTTCCACCTTATGGCTATTGTGAGTAATCCTGCTCTGAAGATGATGGACAAGTTATCTGTTTGAGTCCTGGCTTTCAGTTCTTTTGCATGTATACCTAGAAGTGGAATTGCTAGATCCAATGGTAATTCTGTGTTTAATTTTTTGAGGTACTACCATACTGTTTTCCACAGCAGCTGCACCATTTTACATCCTCCAAAACAATGCTGTATATTGTTTCCCATTTCTCCGCATCCATGCCAATGCTCGTTTTCTATTTTTTTGATAATAGCCATTCTAATGGGTGTGAAGTGAAACCATCATTAAGGTTTTGATTTGCATTTCTTTAATGATTAGTGATGTTGAGCCTTTTTTCAAGTACTTATTGGCCATTTAATATCTTTTTTGGAGAAATGGCCATTCAAGTCCTTTGCCCATTTTTGAATTGGGCTTTTTGCTTTTTTGTTGTTGATTTTATATTCTGGATTTTATTTTCTCCCATTCTGTGGGTTACCACTTTATAAAAATTTTTATTTTTGATGAAATACATTTTGTTTATTTTTTACGTTGCTTGTACTTTTGATGTCATATCTCATTGTTTGGTTTTTAAATCGTTTTCTAATAAAGTATGTTATGACACTATTATTTCTAAGGCTTGTTCATAAAAGGCAATTTCTGCCTTGTTCTCTTTCTTTTATGTGATTCTCCCCCTTGATACCCATCTACCATGCTGTGAGAAAACCCACATCAAATGGAGAAGTCCATTAGAATAATGAACCAAAGCCCAAGTCGTCAGCTAAACTCCCAGCTGACAACCAGCACCAACTTGCCAGCCGTATTGGTGAGCCATCTTGGAAACAAATCCTTCAGATCTCAAGTCAGGGTGCTATACCTGATGCTGTGTAGGACCTTCCCTTCAGAGCCCTGCCCACATTCCAGATTCATAAACAAAATAATGACTACTTTTTAAAGCCACTAAGTTTCGAGGTGGTTTGTTATACATCTGTAGGCACATATTTATATTACCTCTTTTTAATTTATTATTTTTAAATTCTATCATCTGTCTTTTCTATATCTATCTTTATTGACTGATCTTTCCTCATTATGGCTCACATTTTTCTGCATCTTTGCAGTAATTTTTGATTGGATCCTGGATATAGTAAATCTCACCAAGTTGAATGTTAGTTTTTTTTTTTTTAAGAGGATTAGACTTTGTTCTGGCAGGCAGTGAAGTTACTTAAGAATCAACTTGATCTTTTTGAGGCTTGATTTTAAGCCTCTTTATAGTGGGTCTAGAGTACCTTTTACTCCAGGGTGGGAGTCAGCAAACTTTTTGTAATGGCGTAGACAGTAAACATTTTAGGCCTTGCAAACTATGTTTAGGCTGTTGCAACTGCCCAGCGCTGCTGTTGTAGTGCAGAAGCAGCTGCGGACAGTAGGTGAGTGAATGGGCATTGCTTTGTTTCACTGTTACTTTATTTACAAAAATAGGTGGTAAGCCACAGTTGGCGTCTGAACCGTGGGTTTGCTGATCCCTGCTCTAGGGCAGCAATTCTCCAACTTTTTGGTTCCAGTACCATTTTAACCTTTTATTGAGGCCTCCAAAAGCCTTTTATTTATTTTTTATATCTTTTCAGTATTAACCATATTAGAAATGATAGCTGAGGAATTTTAAAGTATTTATTTATTATCTAAAATTGAATAATAATCTACTATATGTTAACATAAATAACATTTTTCAATGAAAAATAACTGTCTCTTCCAAAACACAAAATAGTGAGAATAGTGTTACTGTTTTACTTTTCTTGTGAATCTCTTTAGTGGTCCGACTTAAGAGAAGACAGCTGGAGTCTAACATATGCTTCTTCATTAAACCTTTTACAGTATCCCATGTCAGATTGCATCTGGAAAACTGCACTGTATACTCATATAAGAGAATGATTCTGAAAAAGACAAATAACATCTTAGTATTATTAGGAAAATAGTTATGACCTTGTTGATCCCCTAAAGGAGTCTTGAGATCCCCCACAGATCCCCAGACCACTCTTTAAGATCACTTCTCATGGGCAAGATTAGCCTCATGGAATGCTATGGCTTGACCCTTCTGGGATCTCAAATGAATGTCCTAGATATTTGAGGGTTTTTTTTTCATTTTTTTTTACTGAAGTATAGTTGATTTACAATGTTTCAGGTGTATACCAGATTCCTTTCCATTATAGGTTACTACAAGATTGTGAATATAGTTCCTTGTGCTATACAGTAGGCTGCCCTAGATATTTGAAGAGATATTTGGACTCTCCACTTTGGTTGTTAGGAACGCTGTTGATTGGCTACTCTGTGTGACCTCTGGGAATTGTTTGGCTTACTGCTTCTAAGGAATTATACTTCTCACAGCAACTGCTGTTCTTTGCATGTCTTTGTGGAGTTTTGTCCCACGCATGCACAGATTGGTATTCAAAGACTCAAGGGAACTCCATGCAGATGTCTGGAGTTTTTTTCTCAGTATAGCTCCTTCATCAATTAGTGAGACTGCAGGATTCTGTTAGACTCTTCCTTCCCTGTATTGCAGTCCAGAAATTGCCTTCAGTCCAAAAGCCCAGTTGTTCATAGGACTTACTTCATTCATTCCCTTTCTCTCCTGTTGTTCAGTATCTGCAGTCAGATGTTTCGTAGATGTTGCCTGGTATTCTAGTTGTTTATGGTGGGAGGGCAAGTCTGGTAGCAGTAATTCCTTCATGGGCAGACAGGACATCCTGACTTTTGTCTAAATCCCAGGCGGTGGGAAGGAGTAGGTGGGAAAGGTAAAAGGGGCATGTCTTCCTTTTAAAGAGGTTCTTTATAACACAACAGTCATTTGGTTCAACTCTTACTGGCCATAACTTAGTCATACAGTCATACCTAGCATTAAGGGAAGCTGGGGAGTATAGTCTGTTAGCTGGATGTTCTGAAGAAAGAAGGGACAGGAGGCTGTTAGGTTGGCAACTAGGAGTTATCTGTCCCTAATGTCTTCTGTTGTAATTTCATGGGTTCCAAATCAGTTGGGAAATTATTCAAGAGTCAGCAGGTGGAGACCAAAGTATCACTCTTATAAAACTGACAAAGCTGATGTTTTAAAAGGGTTAATGTCTGTGTTTCCTAAAATTGAACCCTAAAATTAAGCAGAGTTACCCATCCAGTTATGAAAGTGCTAGACCAGGTGGAGCCTGCTCCTATTAAATGTGTGACATGAAGGAACAGAGCAAATACTGGCTTCCTGCCAGCAGCTCTTTCTCTGCAGAAGGGGAGTAGTGGGTGAGGGGATAGAGGCTGGGAGTGGTACTTACATCATCAGAAATGGGAAGTCTTACCTTCTTCCTTCTCCCTTCTTACAATACTGTATCCTAAGAAGTTAGCATAGTGCCTGGTGTTTCGTAAGCATTCATTTATGGTGATTATTATTATCAAGATGATTTGAGCATTTGAGTAGCTACCACTAAGTCTCATATAATCTGTGCACTTAATCTTCCCACATGCATTGCCATTTGACAAACAGCACGATTTTCTGTGCAATGTTATTTTAAAATTTTACCATGAGATAAAATTGATAAAAAATTTAAAAGGTTTAATGGGTACCTTTTAGAGTGACAGTTTAAAATTCTTGGTGAGGTCACAGTTTCCTTTGCAAGTCTAATGAAACTGCGTATATTGCCTGAGTTATACCGATGATTTCTGGTGCTCATGATGTAGGTAAAATTTGAAGCATTACAAACATCTATGTATTTACTGTAAAATGGTGTCAATGACAATGTTGAGTAAGCTAAGTACAGTTGATTAGTAGGAAGGTGATAGTAGTTAAGATCATGTGAGGCAGGCAGACATATGTGAACTTCCGCTCTGCCCATTTACTAGCTTTGTGACCTTAAGCCAGTTATTAACCTGAGTGTTACTGTTTTTATTTTTTCAGTCAGTAAAATGGAAGTGATAATAGTTCCTCTATTGCAAGGTTGAGGAG
Source organism: Vicugna pacos (assembly GCF_048564905.1). Taxonomy (NCBI): domain Eukaryota; kingdom Metazoa; phylum Chordata; class Mammalia; order Artiodactyla; family Camelidae; genus Vicugna; species Vicugna pacos. The sequence continues at coordinate 18,686,713 of NC_132988.1, forward strand.
TAGATGAGATAATATACATAAAACATTACTTCTGGGCCAGACACAGTATTCACTTGCTATTTGCTGCTGTTGCTGTTGTGTTTATAATCATTAGTGTTACTATTGTTTTTTTGCCTTTCTAACCTAACCCTGATTATATCTTTTAGGTCTTAGTGACCAAGTTATCTTGAATTTAATAACTTAGAGATGAAATTATCCTGAGTAAAAAGCTCGGTCCTTTAGTTTGGCTTTTGTTAAAAAAAACAAAAGTCCTTAAGAGTTATCGTCATGATCTTTGATCTCTCCATATTAAGAAAGAACTTTCACTGCCTCTTTATGGCTGGTGCATCAGGGAAAAGTTCTTTTGTACGCCATTCAAAATTTCCTCTTCTTCCTTTGCATCCTCTCCCATCTCCGTCCTGGCCCAGCAGAAAGAGAAAGATGTCAGTTTAATACCACTGGCCTCTTTTGAAAATCTGGTAATGGTATTTATCCTGTCAGCAGTTCCTGAGTATTTAGCGTTTTACACCTTGATCAGTCTTTATTATTTGAGGAAAAGTCCTTAACTTGCCCCATTCCTTTCTGATGAAAAGCTTGGGCTACAGAAGTTTGGTCTCCTCACTCAGAACTACAGATCCCCTGCTGTTTTTATAGCTGACTTTTGACACAGACTGCTTCTGTTCAAGGAGCTCATTGTTATGAAGTCAGTGCCGGTTATACCAGATCTTAACTTTTAAAGCATATTTAAATAGGCTTCTTAATTTTTTTTTGGTTGATACTTAAAATTGTCTAATTTCCCCCCCCAAAGACCAGAATAATATATGCTTATTGTAAAACATTAATCAGAAAATATGGAAATCATAAAGAAGAAAACAAGGATCTCCCATAGTTCCACCCCACCTAAATAGTCACTTTTACTGTTCTCATATGATTCTACCTGGGCCTTTTTCTATGTATACCTATATATAGGTTTATATGACTTTAAACTTTTTTTGTTTTTCCCAAAATGCAATTCTTTTTAATATTCTGTTTTGTAATCTGCTTTTTCCCTACTTTAACTATCTGTGCGCATCTTAAATCGTTGTGTAGGATTTCATTGAATTTGTATAATGTAGTTTGTTTACCTAATTCCCTATTGAGATGGACATTTAGGTTATTTATAATTTTTCAGTAATTCAGCTGCAAGATCATGAACATTTTTCTTCATCCGTTTTAGAGTAGTTATGTTATTTATTGTCTTTTAATGCATTCTTAGAAGTTGAATTTGTGGGTCAAAGACTGTGTCTTCCTAGTGGCTAGGAAAGTACCTTTTTCTCATCAAATTTGAGTATTATTAATTATTTTCATATTTCCCAATATGATAAAAAACTAATATCTGTATATTTTAATTTCTTTTTCTTTAATTATTAGAGATTGAACGTATTTTCATGTTTTTTGGCCACTTGCAGCTTACTGAGATTAATTTTTTTCTGTAATCTTTGCTTATTTTTCTAAGGTATATATTTTAAAATAGCAAAACTTTATTTCTTGCATTAAATGATAAGGTTATACTTTCTATTTTTAAAAAGACCATTTTTCTCCTTGCTAGACTTAGTTTCTCACTTAGTTATATTTTCAAGTATTAACATAGGAAATTAAGTAATTAACTGTTAACTAGTCAAACTTGTTAGAATAATTTCTTTGTCTAGAATACAGATAAGGAGAACTGAAATCTTTGATGCTTGTTTGCACTCTAAGGTAGCTATTTTGGCTTCACTGTTCCTTTTTTGCTCACATCTGGTTCTTGACCATGTTCTAGGTAAGAGATGTCTGTACAAGTAACATGTGTATCTTTTTTTTTTAACATGTGCTTCATTTCCATCATTGCTAAAATTAAAGAGAATGGAAATTATTGATTCAGATACTCATTTTAGCAAACTGTGACTTTTAAAATCAGAATAAGATGTTTTGGATATAATCCTTCCGCATGATAAAAGGCACACTGTTTTTACTTTATTGCTTTTAGAAGAAAAACAACAGTGAAGACATTATGTATTTATGCGGACTACAAATCTGATGAAAGCTATACTCCAAGCAAGATCTCAGTCAGAGTGGGAAATAATTTTCACAATCTTCAAGAAATTCGGGTATGTCTTTAAAATTTTAAAAAATATTTTGTCCTGTAATTCTTGCTCTCTAGAAGATAGTCACCTTTGACGTTAAATTAGTCAGATTAAAATGTTAATATATAAAAGGAAAATTGTTAATATCTAAGAAAACATTTAAAATTTTTAGTGTTTTTAATATTCTTTTGAATTCTGATTGTCATCTTTTTTCCTCAATATTTTATTATGGAAATTTTCAGATGTACAGAAAAGCTGAAAGAATTGTATAGTGAACCCCAGTTTATTCACATCCTAGATTTTACAGTTGTTAAAGTTTTGTTATATTGCTTTATTATACTCTGTCGATTAACTAATTATTATGTGCATTTCAAAGTGAATTCTATGTATTTGTACACATCACTCCAAATACTTTAGCATAATATATAGCTAGGGTTATTAATACTTGCTTGAAGTTCATTTTTTAAGGTAAAATTTATATAAATTTTATACAAATCTTAAGTATAATATTGGTGAGTTTTAACAAATGCATATATATCTGTGTAACCCCAAATCCTGTTAAGATATAGAACATTTCTGTTACCCCAGAAAATTCCCTTGTATCCCTTTTTAGTCAGTTTCCGTCTCTGTCCTGCCCTTAGACATAACTGTTTTTCTGATTTTATTTATTTATTCATTCATTCATTCCATAGATCAGTTTTCCCTGTTCTAGAATTTCATGTAAATGGAATCATACGGGGTATACCTTCATGTAAGGCCTCTTTCACTCAGCCTAATATTTTTTAAAGTAAATAAGAATTTAATATTTATTATGCATGTTTATACAGTATTAAAATAATGCTGAGTGAGTGTAACACAGATATTTTCCAAAAACACTGCAAAAAAGGTGAAGATAAAATTGTAGGAATGACACATGATCAATGTTACTCATTATTAAAAATAGTCATCTATCTTTTAAACAGATTTGAATTTGTGGATTTCTACATGAACCAAAACATTTTTTCATCCATCGTTGCATGTGTCTTTGCTTCATTTTTTTTCGTTACTGAGTTTAGTCCATTATTTGAATATACCACAATTTATTTATCCTTGATAACTTTTTGAAGCCAATAGGACAATGCTTTTGTGATCTGAATTTTATTAGTCCCAAAATATTTACATTGCAGAGATAGCTTCAATGATTTTGAACTGTATACTTGGAAAGTTCTGGCCCTTAGCATTTTTCTTGTCAGAAAATCTTTGAGCTCAAATAATCATTAAAATCTTTTAAATTAGGTGGTTCTAAGATTTACGGGAAGGATCTGTGATTTTTGAAAGCTTTCCAGTTTTGTGGCCTGGACTCTTACATGACTTAGTCTTTATGTTTAAATCCTATCTCTACATTTACTTCTTCCCTGAGTTATAATAAAATACTTAATAAAGACCACATATACTTTCATTGTTTCCTCATTAGGTGCAGTGTTGTTCTTCTGTGAAATTTGCTTATGTATTAACAAATAATGAGTAAGGACATTGTCCATAGGTGTTTTTGTTTTATTTGTTTTTTGTCCTTTGAGATAAATTCATTGCTTTTTAAGACAATTACCTAGACAGTTATCTTCCTTTACTTTTAAAAAACAAATCCTATGAATTTTCTTGAGAACCAGTTTGGTTTTGAAAAATTGTCATAAATTAGATACTCTTCTTTTAGTTTAAAACCATTTCTTATTTTGTTTGACAGACCGTACAGGTTAAAACATACTTCCCATGTTTGAATAAATTCATAAATAGATCAGCTCCTGATTTTCGTCATTTAAATTTTTTTTCACTTTTTACTTTTTGAATTGAGAACCTTTAAATTCTTTTATTATCACAATCATATTAGACCATTTGCTAATCCTTCTTTTGGTCGTGTATTTGATACATTTAATCAGTGTTCAGTGCTTTAAAGACTTGAGATAGTTACTTCTTATGCTTTGTTAAACATTTTATATTTATCGCATGATTGGGTCACTCATATTGAGAAGCCTTTTGGGAGCAGAGTCAGCTTGTTTTGGTTTAAAACTGAAGATTTGTCATATAATTCTTCAGATAGGTGGAAATATGTCAAACACTAGAAATAAGTTTTGATCCAAACTATGTGTTGTATGTATTTGTAGTGTCCACTAGATGTCAGTATTGTCCTTTAATTGCTGGTCTCATAGCCTCGTGATAAGTTCAAGGCCTCGAGTTGTCTTAGTTGTACTAGTTTTTCCTAGAGTATTCAAAAATTCTTTACTGCATTTTGGGAATGATGCACCTTCATAATGATTTCTAGATTTATGTATCAAATATATGTTTGTATTTTGTTAAATAGAGAAACTTTAAATGATATTTGTATCGTTGTGGGATATTTTTAATCTAGTCTTTGCTTCTACTATATCGTTTAAGTGCTGAAACATTAGCCATATAGAATAAGGGCTCTTTTAAATAGTCTCTTAATTTTATTCTAAGTGTGTTTATATTTCTGTGTAGTGACTACATAGCCCCATGAGACCAGTAATACTAATATTACCAGGTGATAATGTAAGTTGTTTTCCTGAAAAACTTAATGAACATACTGCTTTTCTGCCACAGTTCTCACTAAGGAACCATAATTTTTGGATTTTGCTTTAAAATATTAGTGCTGCCTTTGCAGCTCATGGTATATAAGGATACTTTATCTTTTGATTATACATCTTTATATGTGATTCATTCTGTTTGCCTTTTTTCTTTCTAAGTTAAAGAAATTAAGAATCTGATAGCACTTTGTTTTTTAAGGAAAGATAAGAAGATCATGATTTTATTTTCTTACATTACTTCTCTCTAACATCCAAATTGTTATTTTTTTAAAAAAATCTTTGCTTCTTATAACTCAGATATTAAGACAAGTGATTAAAATAGTGTGAAGTTTTATGAGGTTTTTAGAACCATCATTTCATTAGTTATAGGACTGATTTAACTGAGTGGAAATTCCAACTAAATCTTTTTATATTTTTCCATGGATGCTTGCCCACTGGAGGGTGTAGTATGTATTGGAGTGTTTTAATAGGTTTTCCTTTTTTACTAGAAATTATGAATTTGTTTACTTGAGACACTCTAAACTTATTTTCTGTGACTTTATTATTGATTTACAATAATAACTTTAAAAATTTTTAGTTCAGGATGAAAAGAACAAATAGTTACCCTATTTACCCAAAGATTATTCTTTTTCCTCTCGTATGTTTTCCTTCACTTCAGTTATAAAGCATAATATTACATCTAGGTCTTTGTTACCTCTGTTGAAAAATCTCTACAAAGAGATCAGGCCCTTCCTTTACTACTCTAGAATGCATATTTTAACTTCTATACCTGAGGAAGGACCTAGAATTAAAACAGAAATGAAGTTTAGACTTTCTGCTTAATGATTGCAAGATACTAAAACTGAATTTGGCCAATTAGAACATGTTTTGGCATCAGAGTTGAATTTATTTATACTGCTCATTCTACTTTCTTGTTTTCAAAATTATCTATCCTACACAAATGGGAAACCAACAACCTAAGAACATTTTACAAGATGTTTATGATTTGTTGCTTCTGCACAGGAAACTTTCTATACGGAAGTGAGAATTTAGCATTTCAGAGTCTTTGTATCATTATCTTTTCAGAATACTTCATCTCAGTTTTGTTGCTTTTATGCAGGAAATCATGCTCATGTTGTCCAGAAAGTTATTTAGGAGATGATTTCAAATAAAGATATGGTTGCTTTTTAAATGTTTAAATCCTTCATATTTAACATGTTCTGGTTTAATATTGTTCATTTCCTTTGCTCTCAGAAGGGAAAATATGTGTGAAGGAAATTTTTTTGTCATTTAGCGTGAGAAACCAAAGAATACTATATTATTAATTGTGCCCATTTTAACATTTTAGAAAGCATCTCTAGCTAAAATCCAAAAAAACTTAAAGTCCTTTTCAATTTGCTATCTAGTTATTTCTTTTCTTAAAAAACTATTGTAGATATTTTTGTTCTTAAATATGAAGTCATTTGTTGGACATACAGTGACAGCTCTCAAAATTATTTCTGTGCAGTTCATGAAAAACAACTTGTTAACTTAAGGTTAAGCAGATATTTGTAGCATTTGTGAAAGCTGTCCTTTGGTTCATTGTTAGCATTTTGCTTCCAAAATATGTAGCCACAAAGAGGTAAAATATTGATGGAACACAATATTGAGCTCTTAAGTGAATTTTAAGCCTTGTTTTTGTCTTCAGATAATAAAGCTGTTACCAAGTTGTTATTTTTTTTTTTAAGAGGGGGCTTGAAACAAGTCTTTGATGTTAGGAGAGCTGTAATGATATTTTCCTTTTCTTCCATGTGGGTGAGCATTTTGGCTCTCCCCCTTGAGTCTTAAATCAGTCGCATGGCAATGGGAGTCCGTATATGGTACTTTGACAGAAGTGGTTAATAAGTCAGCTCTTCTGTTAAAATAACATTTACTATTATAATTTGGGTTCCATTAATGTGTGTGGTAGAGTAAGGAGATGCAGACAAAGGCTCTGACTCTATCCATCGTTCCTAAAATCTACTTACATTTACTTTCTTTTGAGGGGCCTATTTTAAACAATTTGATATAAAGTAGAATGATTTAGGAAGTATCTACAAACATAAATTGGTTTGGTAAGACAGAGTGTTTAATTTATTGAGCCTTTGGAAAAAAATAGTTTTTATTGAATTTAGCTAATTTAAAAGAAAATATTTTTAAGTTAGTTTTTATAACTAACTTCAGGGTATCTTTGAAATGAGTGTAGAATGTTTTGGTATGGTACACAGAATTTTTAGGCTAGAAATATTGCTGTCTTTTATCTCTCTCTAACATAAGCAATTAAAAAATTATTTGTAATTATATTCGTTACTAATTTCTGAAATGGAGCTGAAGTAACTATGCGTTTGGGGTACGTTTCCTTTTGAAACTAAAATACATGGTAGAATATCATGTATTTTTAAGAGAGCAACATTTTTGTATCTCTTGTTTTTTGTTTGACCTCAAACTTAGACTATAGATTTTTTTGAGCAGTCTTGGCATTCCCATACAAGACAGATTCACGCTTTCTTCAGTAAATATTTATTTAGGGCCTGCTTAGTGCCAGGCACTGTTAGGTACTGAGAACGCAGCAAAGATAGTCACTGTTTTTGCCCTTAAGCACTTCATAGTCTGGTGGAAGAGACAGGCAAAGAAATCAACAATTACAGCATAGTCTAGTAAGTTCATACAAGAGGTGTGGGAACACAGTAGAATATTAGGAATAATATTTAAAAATTTTTTCTTAAAGAAGTAATGGCTCAATTGAATCTTAAGGATAAATATGAAGCCTACTCAGGTGGAGGATAAAGTGGAGACATTATGAAAGGGGGCATGACGCATGTAAAGGTATGGAAACGTGCGGGCATGGTGTAATGGCGGAACTGTTAGTAATGTATGCCTGGAAGCCGGGTAGGTGTGAGGAAGCAGCAAGAAAGACCCAAGGAGTATTTATTCATTCAGCATATTTATTGTGATAGTGACGGTAATGTGGCCAATGTACAATAAGGAGTTTACATTCTTGCAGGGAATACATATGTTATTGTTCCAGTGAAAATATATAGGCAAAAGTCAGATTATGCTTACTGCCAGACTTTTTAGGGGGTTCAGATTTTCGATGAGGAAACACTGATAAAGGTAAACCTTGGGAATGATGGGGCTGGAGCCATATGAAGAGCAGATACGTGGTATCCAGGTGAAAATGATGAGGATTTAACTAAGGCTGTGGCAGTTGGGTTCAAGAGAAAGGGAATGTATTTGAAAAAGAATCAAAAGGACTGGTGACTGATTGCTATCTGGGGTTTACTGGGACTATGGCTAGGCGGTTCAAGTAGGTAGAAGGTGACATCTTGGATTCTTCTCACGTCTGGCAACTAGTTGAATGTTGTGATTAATCAGAAATGGAATACAGAGTTAAGGAACACTGTGGGTAGGGATGGAGAGAAATGTTGAGCTAATCAGATTAACTTTTGCCACTGATTTCTGGTATCTTTTCAGATGGACAACTTTTCAGTGGGTGGTCAGATATACGGAGGATTCAAGCCTGAGGAAAGAAGCCTAGGTTAGAGGCATAGATTTGGGAATCACCCATGTGTAAGTAGAAGCTTAGGTGTGAGTTTTGATTTCATTCAGCGAGTGTGTATAGTTGAAAAGAAGAGTACCAGGGCTGGAATTATGGAAATGCCGATATTCAAGGATTGGGTAGAAAAGGATCATCTGATGAAAAAGGTTGAGAGGAACTGCCAGAGATGAAAAAAAATCAAGAGAACGTGTTGTCACAGAGGCTGATAATGGTCAGGAATCCAGTTAGCCAGGGACTGCAGAGTTTCCTTCCTAAGCCTGTGTTACATGTTGCACAGGCAGTTTATTCAATGCAGTTCTGAACTAAGACAGTTGTTGCGAGCAGTTTAACCACTTGTTAGCGTAAGGTTTCTAAATTTATAGGTTTGAGACTAATGAAGGTACTCACTTTAATAGCAGGAATTCCAGCTTGTCCTGTCATAGTGTTTGTGCCAGGTAAGAAAATTCTTGTTTTGTTTCATAATGCTTTGGATTGGGAGGCTTTGTGCTCTGATGCCTGCTTAAGGGGGACTATGAAGGTGATGAGGGTTCTTTCAGGAGCATTGTCCTGTAAGGTCATTTTTTTCAAGTGCTCTTTCACATGGAAGACCTACACTGGTTTTGTGTGTGTGTGTGTGTGTGTGTGTGTGTGTGTGTGTGTAGGCAGAATGACAGTAGTAACAACCAAGGGCAAAGAAAACAAAAAAAAATTTTAGAAAACCTTTATTTAACCCCATGGCAGAATATAATACAATAGAAATATGTGTTTTATTTAGAGATGTGAAAATGAGATATAGATTATCAATTCCTTTTTAATGTATAAGGAAAGCCTGCTGAGTGAGTACAGCCAGTTGAACAGCTAGGGCACCTGGCTGAGAACCTGGTACATTGTTGGAAACAGTAGGCATTTAATAAAAAGTTGTCAAATAAATATACCAGCAGTCAGTCTGTAGGCTTACCATTGACCCGTTCTTGTGTAGTTTGCTTCGGTAAGATTATCTGAACAAAACTGATTCCTTCTCTCAGAAAAAAATTTAAAAATTTTTGATCGTGATTTAAAAAATAACATAAAATTTGTTGTCTTAACATTTTTAAGTGTACAGTCTGGTAGTGTTAAGTACATTTACATTGTTGTGTAACAGAACTTCAGAACTTCTCATCCTGCAAAACTGAAAATCCGTATCTGTTAAGCAGCTCCTCTGCATTTCCTCCTCACCCTTCTACCAGCCCCTGCTTTCTGTCTCTGAATTTGCTACCTTAGATCTCTCGTTTAAGTGAGTTCATACAGTATTTGTCTTTTTATGCCTGGCTTATTTCCCTTAGGACAGTGTCTTTGAGGCTCATTCAGGTTATGGCGTGTGACAGGATTTCTTTCCTTTTTTGAGGCTAACTCATATTCCGTTGTATGTATAGACCACGCTATATTTATCCATCCAACAGTGAACACTTGGGTTGCTCCCACCTCTTGACTATTGTGAATGATGCCTCTATGAACATGGGTGGGCCTTGAGACCCTGCTTTCAGTTCTTTGTGGTATAAACCCAGAAATGGGATTGTGGAATCCCATGGGAGTTCTATTTTTAATTCTTTGCCTCTTTCGGAAGTATGACTCACAAGAAACAGGCAAGTTAGCAGCAAGACTTGATGCAGAAAGAGAGTGATCTGGCGAAGGAGGGGATGGGGAAGGGCCTTGTACCAGCTGAAGCTTTACAGTTAGAAGAATATAAACTATGAGGTATGGAAGGAGGCAGGATGGTGTCTAATGAGTAGAATGGATGCAGGGACAGAGACACATAACCAGGAGAAAGAAAAATGGGCTGGAACAAGTGGCTGGGCCCCAGCATGCTTCATCTCCTGAGCTCTCTGATACCTGGTGCTTGATTTTCTCCTGGGTTCCCATGTAAACTTTGCAGTAAACCCCCTCTTCCTGTAGAAACTTTTGATTGAATTTTTATGCTTAGCAACTAAAATGACCCTGATTAGAACACTAGTAGCAGCAGAAAGAGCTGCAGCAAATCTTGCCCAAAAAATAACTGCTAAAAATTTTTATCACACTTTAAAACTATATCTAATTGAGGTGAGCCACTTCAGGACTTTCATTTTTTTTCTCAGCCTCTTATTTGACATGTGGTAAGTGAAGATTTAGTAATCTCCAAAAATTAGAGGCAAATAGTTGACTTTTTTGAAGGGACAACCGTTGCATTTGGAAGAGAAGAGTCAGCATGTTGGTTTTGATTGAGATTGAATCAACCATCACAGAATCATTTTTGAATCATTATGTTCACCATTATTTGTGTTTATTGTTATGTCTATTTGTCAGACACTTTCTGCATGCATATCTCCACTCACGATTTCATTTTGTTGCAAATCTCACGTGGTAATCAGGTGTTATTATCATCTCCATATTCAAATCAAGCTGAAACTTAGGTGAAATGGATCTTTTGCTATGTGGCTAACTCTAAATGGAAGAATGACAGAGTGACAATGTCCAGAGGGGACAGCCACTGTTCACTTGCTGTCTTTCTCACCACAGAGAATGTAGGCCCCGCGTTGCCAATAGTATAATTTTTAAGAGAAATCAGAAATCTCGATTTGAGTATGAAATTTCTCAATTTTTAAAACGTGCTGGGCAAACAAGGTATATCCACAGGCTGGATGTGGCCAAAGGGTCACCAGTTAGCAACTTCTGATCAAGTACAGTGCCATTATTTTACAAATGGGACACTGAGAGGTGAAGCGAGCTGCCAGTGTCACACAGCAAGTCAGTGCTTTAGCTGGGAATCAACATGCAATACGTATTCCTTCCATTATTTCCTTAAAATCACATTGGATTACAAGTTACCAGAGTCTTTCTTCAAGCTTTTCAGAAAAATTGACGTGTGTAGCCGAGGAAATGAGCTAGTGAATGATGGGATGGGTTAACTATTGATTTTTGAAATGAATTTAAAAATTGCTTACTTCCTTGGTATATGCTGTTGAAAAGTGACTGATAGTCGTAATGCTAATGATTTCGGCACAAACGTTTATAAATACTTGCTTTTCTTTCTGCTGATTGCTTTTGCTTAATGATTTTATAAAGAGCTTTAAACAATGTAATTTCAGGAATGAAATTTCTAAGGAAAAAAAGAAAATAATCTCCAAGTTTCAGAGTAAAAGAGTGAGAATATTGGAGTGGAAACTCTGGGAATATAAGCTGATCGATACCTTCTTCTGTGACCATTTAACCTTCATTAAGAAAAATCATCACACAAGGGTTTGTAGGTTTTGAAGAGAGGAGGTCTTTCCTCTTGTATTTGCGATTATAGTTGATGGGAGAAGACAGAAACAGTAGCCCGACTATCTCAGTTCCATTTTTAGAACAAATTGTCTACTTTGTAATTAGCTGAAGAATAATCATCTAATTAAACGCCCATAGCTAGCCTTGATCTCTAGTGCTTAATTAAGTAGGACAGAGACACTCGGCAGAGGAGACCCTCAAGGTACTTCTAATGGAAAAGAAGATCTAGAATCAGTCTGAGTGATACAATAACTTTGAGACAGTAGTAGGGAGATTATTTAGATAATATGTTAGCTATCTAATGATTTTTATTGTCTAAAGTCTTTTATCTTGTTCTGAATTAATATGGTATTTCCTATGCAGCTGTGTAAATTTACTATTGCTTATTTTTGATAGTGAAGGTTGTAAATTTTTGTTCTGGGTCTTATATAATCCATAGATTCCCATTCTTTGCCACCAAATGAACAAATTATCACATAGTGACAGACACCCCAGATTGAAATATATAATATCAAGAGAATGAGAAGACAAGCTGCAGACTGGGAGAAAATATTTGCAAAAGACACATCTCATAAAGGACTTTTATCCAAAATATACAAAGAATCTTTAAAACTTAATAAGAAAACAAACAACCTGATTTTAAAAATGGGCCAAAGACCTTAATAGACATCTCACCAAAGAAGATACAGGTGGCACATAAACATATGAAAAGATGCTCCACATCACATGTCATCAGGGAAGCACAGATTTAAATGAGATGCCATTACACACTTTATTAGAATGGCCAAATCCAAAGCACTTACAGTACCCAGTGCTGGCTAGGATGTGGAGCAACGGAAACTCTCATTCATTGCTGGTGGGAATGCAAGATGGTAAAGTCACTTTGGAAGACAGTTTGGTAGTTCCTTAGAAAATTAAAAATACTCTTACCATATGATCCAGCAATCATGTGCTTCACTATTTACTCAGAATAATTGAAAACTAGGGGTGGGGATGGGTGGTGGTAGAGCACGTGCTTAGCATGCATGAGGTCCTGGGTTCAATCCCCAGTACCTCCATTAAAAAAATGATTAAAAAAAAAGAGTTGATAGCTTATATCCACATAAAATTCTGCTTACGGAGGCTTACTGCAGTTTTATTCACAATTGCCAAATTTTGGAAGCAATCAAGACTTCCCTCAATAGATGAATGAATAGATAAACTATGGTACATCCAGACAGTAGAATATTATTCAATGTTAAAGAGACATGAACTTTCAAGCCATGAAAAGACGTGGAGGAACCTTAAACACATATTCCTAAGTGAAAGAAGCTAATCTGAGAAGGCTACATACTTTTTGTACATACATAATTTTAACTATGTGACACTCTGGAAAGGCAAAACCATGGAGAAGGAAGATTAGGGATTGCCAGGAATTGGGGGTGGTGGGAAGGATGAATAAATGGAGCAGAGAGGATTTTTAGGGCAGTGAAAATATTCCATATGATACTATCACTATGGATACATGTCATTATACATTTGTCCAAATCCATAAAATGTACAACATCAGGAGTGAACCCTAATGTATACTTCAGATTTCAGGTAATTATGATGTATCAGTGTAGGTTCACCCTTGGTAACAAATGTCCCACTCTGGGTGGTCAGTGGATGACAATGGAGGAGGTCATGCATGTGTGGGGACAGGGGATATGGGAAATCTCTTTACCTTCATCTTCATCTTGCTGTGAATCTAAAACTGCTTTAAAAATAGTCTTTTTTAAAAAAAGAAAACATGTGCCATATTGTCTTATCTCTCTCCCCACCACTCAGAGTAAGCAGTTTCTTAGGGTTTAACTGGCACATTGAGCTCATATAAAGTAATAATTACAGCACATTGACAACTTCTGTTTTTCCTGTTTCTTTCCTGACATAATGTACTTGCTGCTAAGCAAATGAGATTCCATAATAATAAATACCTTGATATTTTCTCTGTAGAAAAACATCTCCAATTTTGTAACAGGAGTCAATAAAATAATTATAACAGGGACTTTTATAGCCAGTAGCCACTAAAATGCTATTTTAGTATTTTTTTTTGTGTGTATATATATATATATTGAAGTATAGTCAGCTTGCAATGTTGTGTCAGTTTTAGTATATTTATTATATTACTGTATCCACTTTATCTGTATTTAGAAAGCAACTTTGAAAATATGTAAATTCTATAACTCTGTAAAATGCTTGGACTAAATAATGTTTTTATGCCAATTTTTTAGAAAATCCCACTTAAAATAATTTTATATTCTTTAACACACTGAATTTCAGTTTTGTATGAGTTAACCTAAGTATTCAAATAAGGGAAACTCCTCTGAAGTTGAGGAAAATGTACTCTGTGATTATTTAATGGTGAATAGTGTCCTAAGAGTAAATTAAGTTTTTCAGGCGGAATATATCACCCTTTGAGATCCTGTTTTTGCTTTTTCTCAGTTCATTTAATTGAAGTGAATCTGTCCAATCAGTATATGTTGCTTACATAGTGTCTCTTTTTACAGTAACAATGTACAATAATAACTGTGGCCTTAACTTACTCCTCTAATTACACTTTCTTTGAGATTCATGAGAAAAATGAATAGCTCTTTAAAAAAAGATTGCATCCATTTCTATTGTCCACTAAGTATTATACTCATTTTAGATGTAACTGCTAAACTCTCAAAACTTAACCTGAAAGCTTTATTTTCCTATGTTTTAGGAATTATAGTAAAGAGGTGTTACACAAAAAACTTGTGTAAGATATGACTGTGATGCCAGTAGTCTTAAAGGTTATTTTTATATCTTTAAACTAACCTTTCAAGAGTTGAATTTCCTGTTTTCTTAAATTAGAATTGTTTGAAGACATGCAGGTTCTTTAGCAATTATAAATGTTACACTTTGGCTGAATTATTTTATAAAATTGCTTTTATAGAATTTCTCTTTAGTATTAATCCATAGGCCTACTTTGAGACACGGAAGAAATTATGAAATTTGTTGTTGTAATTCTGTTAGGAGTATTTTTGAGGATGTAGTCTACCATTTCACAAAGTGGCCTTTTTTATACTGATCCAGAGTGAAAATTTCCTTCAGGTCTGAATTCAGGAAAAAGTATTTTAGTTTTTATTATGTGCACGCATGTACGCACAAACACACACACACACTCAAACACACACAAGTTCCTCTGCTCAAGAGGTTTCAACTTAAGGACTTTGCTGGGTATGAAAACCTACCTGTTGTGAGGGGGCAGTGGGTGGGGGAAGAAGTATGTCAGCTCTGTTAGTTACTAGTAGGTGATATTAGCAGTTGCTTCTGTAGTTAAAAATTTGCACGTGTGATTAAATGGACTTAATGATAGACCTTTGGAATCTGATCTGCTTCTAAGTAGAAGAGCGTCTATACTGTGTCAGAACCAATAATAATATCCACTTTACTTTGACTGCCAGGAACTGTGGAGCCAAATTTATGACCTACTTAATAACAATTCTCTGTATATTTCTGTGCACTAACTTTACCCTTTATTCGCCACTTATTTAATAATTTTATGACATATTTCTTATCAGCTGCCACAAATCTTTGATAGTGTCCCCTAGCGCAGGAATAGTATCTGTCTTAATCACCCTCATGTCTACGTACCTGGCACATAGGTGCTCAGTTAATATTTATTCCATTTTTTTTCCCTGCAATGGTCCTTGTATTTATTTTAAAGATAGTGGAAGGGCATCTGTTTTAGCTTTACTAAAGAAAAGAGTTCAAGGCAGATTAGTTCTTAAACTGATTCTATCCTCGCAGCCCCACTTTCTGGTATAAGCATGTGATCTTAGAGAAGATAATGACTAAAGGGAATGTAATTTACCTTGGGAGGATCTGGGAGACTCATAACTTGTCTCTTCTTCCTGGCCCAAAGGTGATAAGCTCAGGTTAAGTATGATAAGGAAGGCACTTTAGGGAATAAGAACAGCCTGATGAATGAGAAGAAACCTCTGGCTGCCTTCACCCTTCGACCTTAGTATTTCGGTAGCTGCGCCACATTTAAGAAAAGAAAAAGATCAAAATCAAGTCAAAACTATTCTCAGCTAGTTTGTAAAATCTGGTTGTTAAACATTAGCTTTATCCAATTAAAAAATATTATCATTTCTCTGAGGAAGAACAGTGAAAGGCATTGAGAGGTGTCCCTGGCTTTAAAATACTTTGTATGAAGAGCTGCCTTGTGTTGAGAGAGAGCCTTCAAAGGCAGATATGGAATTCAAATTTGAAAATTTTCTGTTGACTAAAATCAGGATTATCAGTGGCATGGAATTATCGTGACTCACTGAACTCCATTTAACCTGAAGTTGTAGTCATTTGAAACTTACTGTTATTCCCCCAGAGTCATAGTGTACTTGCCATTGAACGCAGAGTTCTCTAACCTTGGCTTACAGGGGCAAAAACCCAGTCTGTTTCATAATCTGCAGTCTGGGTTTTAAATATTGTACTTAAAGTGGGACAGAAGGATGAGACTTAAGCCAGAGGAAGAAACATGTTTCTTGATTGTCTTTGCCACATGCTGCTTTAATCGTAGGTTTGGAGTCTGTTAGATCAGAGTTGGAATCTTGGTACTATTACTTCTTTATTTTGTAATATAGGGCAATTTCTCTGACCTTTTGGAGCCTCTCTTTATTTACTTAAAAATATGAGAATCACAGTACTTCTCTTGTTTGGGTGTTTGTGAAGATTAAATGAGATAAGCTGTGTAAAAGCATCTGCAATATATCAAATACATAGTAAGTTTTTCAGTCAGTATAAGTTTATGTCCTTCCATCCTTCTTTTTTCCTTTAGTTTTGTAAGGACTGCTTGCTTTATTCTTACTCATACCAGACTGCACAAGGTTGGAAAGTGCTAGATAAATATGTCTTTACTATGGTGTGTTCTAGTAACAGAGAGTAGATAGGTTGTCTTGGATTCAATTCCTTACTGCCAGATCTCAGCAAGAAGGGTTTTCTTTTCTAAATTTAATGTTGATATTTTACATTTCAATATCAGTTGTCCACAGTTGGATAGAGCATGTGTCCTGTGCAGGTTTTCTAGCTTTTTTTTTTAACCTTAAATTTCCATTGGTATTGGATTAAATATATAGATTTAATCCTTTGAAACTACAGCATCAGTAGCATTACTTTGTGGCTTTGGAAAGGGAATAGTTTAGCAATTTTAATCTTTCTAATGTGATCCAATTAGTAGCATTAAATCTGCTGGATCACACGTTGATCCACTGTGTTAAAATCTTGGATTTTTCCTTACTAAGATAAGAGCTCACTAATGTGGATACTTCCTTTGATTTTGTACTCTGTTCTTGAAAAGTTTTGTGCTTATGAGGCTTATTTTGATTTATTTGCAAAAATAAACAAAGCTGACTTAATATTGATGGCTCTGAATTCTACTTTTTAGTTTTCATACTTTCTCTGGAGGATGTAATATCTTAAATTAATATAATAGTTATAGTAATACGTTTATAGAGTGGGGGGTATAAATGGTCATTTTTTTTAAAAAGGTATTCATGCACATCTTAACTGCCATGACTTTTAGCCAAACCAGTATTTTCAAAAAAGCTCTGTCTGTCCTGATTTGCACAAATATTTTTATAAACATTCCCACCAAGCAGTGAATGAAGCCCTGAGAGTCACTCTGACAATCTGAAGGCTCCCGTAGCAGAGACATTGAGAGTAGTCTTTGCGTTTTGGAAATGCACAGGGTGTGCTCCTGTTGGTAGGTAGGCTTTTGCTTTTAGGGCAGTTCAGCCTAATGATTGAACAAATTGCTTCTGTTTGAAACTCGTAAAGCAGAAACAGAGGTAATCACAGTACAATTTTTGCTAGAACATATGTTGTGTGGGCTCACCAGATCAGAGAGTTTAAATATGAAAAAGGTTTTCAAGTTATTTTAAAAATCCCTCTTTGCAAAGAAATTGATACCTTGATACTTGTGGGATTAAGACAGCTTTTCACCTCTTTGTGGCCTGGCATAATCAACAATACTTTTGGCTTCGGAACTGGGAGTATGCATGTGAGAGTCTGGGTGAGTTTGTGTGCGTGAGCAGGTAATGTGTGGGTACAGGCCTGTGTGTGGAATATCACGTGTATGTTCATAGATGTGAGAGTACATTTGGGTTGGAGGTGAGATAAAAAAACTGGAGTGTTGTCTTCCTGTTAATAAAACTTCAGTGTTGATACAATTATATGGATAGCAGAACACCCTTATTCATTCATTCACCTTTTTCTAGTTATTGCTAATAATAAGTGGGCATTATGCTTTTATAGGATGGTTTTGAAGCTTGGCAGTATTCTATGGTCCAGTTATTATAAGATGATACTATGAGATGTAGGGGGACTATCTCAATTTTTTAGACCAAGTGATGTTGAAAGGTCACAGTTTGGCAAACGAGGCAGATCTGATCTGATATCTCAGTTTTGCCACTTATTAGGCTCGTCATGCATAGAATAGGGATAACGATGGTTTTTCTTCCTGAGACACGTAAGATGATGTTTGCAAAGTACTTTTTCATATAGCAAGCACTCAATGCAAGTTCTCTTCTGTGGTTTTTAAAAATAAATAATATTTGACAGCTTAAAGATTTTTTGAATATTTGAAGTAAAATACAAATAAATTTCCACAGTAGCTTCTTGGGGAATGGTAGTGCTTTCTGCACCTTGGGAGATAGCTTGATAAGAGCACTGAATATTGCTTTATTAAAGGGTTCTCGTATTCTTTATTTAGTTGTATAAACCATATAAGCAAATTTAGGTATAATAGCTGATTATTGTTTTTGAAAAGCTTCAACATTTTTATGATGAACCTCCCTAAAATAGAAGTTACTCTATGTAATTTGTATGTCATAACTTACAAATAAATTCAATTTGGAAAAAATGTAGAGTTTCTATCAGATAATATACCACCAGTTTGGGGAAAATGATGTTACTGTAGCATGTTATTAAGATGAACTTAAAATCCCATTAGGTAACCAGTATTTTTTTTGTTTCTGAGGTTAATTGGCTGCATTCAGTTATAGATTATGAATGGTCCCACCTGCATAATCCACCAAGCTATCAGGCAGAAAGACCAATAGTTCACAGGATTGATTGACCTTGTCAGTATAACAGAAACACTTACAAATAAAATTCTCTTTGCCAACAACATTGCAAATGAAAACCCCAGAAAAAACTGTTATGTCCTGTAACTGTCCTGGAATGCTGTGATTCAGTTAGCAGACTGTGGGTGAAGGTGGGTCTTGGTGGGTGGGAGTTGGGGGGAGGGAAATGGAAAGGATAGGAGGGAGAATTTTGGAGGAAAATTAATCAGGTGAAATGTTAGGAACACAGTTTTAGAAATGATTTTAACCATCTTGAGTCTCCAAAAAGTAGTTTCTGTGAATCTCTGTAAAAATAGTGCCTTCAAGTTGTTTTTTTTTTTTCACCCTTCCTGTTCTGTATCTCAAGGCCTTTTGTATAGTTTTGATAGTCATTGGCAGTGAGTTCTTTTCTGAACACTAAGAGCACATCTTTGACAGAGCACAGTGCTGTAATAAGGATGAAACATGTTTGTTATCCTACAGTTTTGCTTTATTTGCATGTTTTACCACTATAAGACAAGTATTATCTAGGGCACCATAATATTCTTGATTCTAAAATAGCTCTCTGATTTTGTTTGTTTGTTGTTTGATATAGGTTTGGATTTATGCCAGAGTAGGGGAAGGGAGGAATGTTGGGAAAACACAGAATGAGGGAGAACAGTCACTCCATGACAAATTTTAACAATTTAGTTTTTTTCTCTCTCTTTTTTTGGGAGGCAGGTGGGGGGGTGATGATGAAGACCTTGTATTTTATTAAAGAACCCTCAAAGCAGTATATCAATCTTTCTTAAAGAATGCATGTGTTTTCAAATGCTTTAGGAAACTCAGTGAACCAATATCAGGCCTTGGTCTTTAAAGAAAGGGGAAAAAAAAAAAGGAACCTTAGCTTAAAACTCATTTTGGGTAACATGGATCTCCAAAATCAGCGCTGAGAAATTGTGCAGCACGTATCAGCCTTCCTTGTAATACTGTAGGAGGGTCATAACATTCCTGCTTCAGTTTCTTTTTTAAAAAGACATCTTTTACATTGTAAGAAAAAGACAGTCAAATTGTTAAATGGGCTTCAAGAATAGTAATTAAAAAAAAGATTTATAATGGAAAGAATTGATGGTATATTTCACCTAGAGTAAGAAAGACAATGTGTAATAAGGGATTTTGTGGTTTTACAGCTCAGTGCATGTGTTTGAAAGCTGTTCTCTCAGCAACGTGGGTGGCAGGTTATGCTACCATATAATGTATTGTAGTTGGCTCTCCACACTTGTCAGGGTTAGTGTTCAACCATTCGGAAAATTTTCCCATTGTTCTATCATGTGAACCAAGACTAGTGTTGAATTCCCAATAACTTTCAAAAAAAAAGGTTTAATTAGAAAGTTTGGAATTTGATTACATCTTACTGTTTTAATACAGTCCTGTATATTTTAGTATTTTATCTATTATTGCAGTTATTTTTCAGACAGAAAATATCAGAATCAAAACTTCATCTTACCCTTTTTTAAAATAGTCCCTATTTCACAGAAATTTGTATACTGAATCTTGCCCTTTTTTCTGTCTTAACACTCTATTTCCATCTTAAGCATTTTGCTTTAGATGGACCATGGCTCTTGGCAGCTAGTGCATTTTTAGCAAATAATACTGTTTCTAGTAAGAGTTGCAGAGAAAAAAAAAAACTTAGTGTGAGGTCCTTGTAAACTGAACCTTTGGAACATTACTTTATTTCTCCTTCCCCCCCCCCTTTTGTGCTTCTTCTCTATTTGTGTAATGGTTATAAATTACATCCTTTGAAAAGAAGAATTAAAAAACATTTGTTTTGTTATTTTTGCAGTTGATTTTCTTCTTTACCTGTTTTTTTTTAAAGATACACGGAGAAATAAGCAATTATGGTATTGAAATTCCATTGTGCCAGCACCTCCAGACCATAATCCAAAAAAAACAGAAAACCGCCTGCTGGGTTGTCTGCAGTATGCTTGTGTGAACATCAGTGTCTGCTGTTCACACATCATTTTTTTACTGAAAGTTCCTCTCGGAATAAAGACTCTGTGTTTTCTGAGTGTAGTGAAACATTTGTTGGTCCTTACATTTTAAATTTCTGAGGAATTCTGTTTATAGGATAAGTTGTCATAGATGTATGTTACACGATTGTTACTGGCACATCAAGAAGGAGAGAAAAGGCTTGTATGTTTATGTATTAGAAAATAATGAAAAACTTTAAATGAAATTATGAAGTATTAAAGGTGAGCAATAATGAGCTTTTGTAAAATATATATGAAGGCTTGATTTAAATATTGACTTTTGCCCTTTAAAATCTATTTTATTTATAAAGTAAACTGTATCTTGGCTAGATGAATATAAAAATATCATAAATTTGTCCTGTATTTCAGGACAAGTTAAGATATTTGAAATTCACATCCTTAACTATGGTGGCTTCTTGACAGTACTGAGTTAGTAAAAATTTTCAACTGATCCTACATAATTACTCTAATAAGGGAAGGTATTAGAAATAGTTCTGAATCTTTTGATTAATTTTTTCACTTTTGATCTTACTCACTTCATTCATTTTTAT
This sequence comes from Vicugna pacos, assembly GCF_048564905.1. Taxonomy (NCBI): domain Eukaryota; kingdom Metazoa; phylum Chordata; class Mammalia; order Artiodactyla; family Camelidae; genus Vicugna; species Vicugna pacos. The sequence continues at coordinate 18,707,850 of NC_132988.1, forward strand.
TCTTATTATGCATGTCTTATTACACATAGATAGCAAACTTGCAAAATGTAATCCAGTGTGTTGGCAACCTCAGCTTTTTACTCAGACTCATAAAATATCAAAAAGAGAAAGCCTTTACCAGATTAATAGGGAACTTTAGGTTTAAACTTGGTGAAATAAAAGTTGATGCCTACAGTCTCCCATAAGGTTTATCTTAATCATTCAACATCATTTGTTTTTCTTCCTTAGAAACTTTCCATGTAGAAGTTGGTAAAGGAGTAAATACACATTTTGCCAAAACTGGGTTTTTATTCACTTCAACTATTATTCATCAAGAGAAGATTTCAGGCTGGTTTGCCTCTGGATTTTGCTCTGAGTTTCTTTATCAATTAAAATGCGCTTTTACATTTTACAATAATTGTATGAACCTTTTTATTATTGTTTCTTCTGGCTATTAGAATAAGATTGCTGTCTGTCTGAGACCAGTTATTACATTTAGTCAATAGGTCCTTAGGACAATGATACTTGCTAATCTCTCACATGTTCTCCTCAACTTGCTGCTTATTAGTTGTCTTAATCTTTCTTTCAGTCCTGTAGATGGAAGAGATTATCATCTAAACAAGATATAGTTCACATATGCCTCCAAGAAAGGGAAGTAAAAGCACCACATCCTTAACATGCTAGTTTCTAAGGGCTTATGATGCCCGAGTCTCCTGATTGCCACGAAGCCTAATTGCTCACAGGGCAACCTGGCACGCTGCCATGTCCCCACTGGGCTGTTTGTTGGTGCCTGTGAATAGAACAGAGATGTCTTTGCTTTTTCCACTCTGTCGTCACTGATTGCAGTTGTAGGAAACAAGTTAACATTTTTCTTAAAATGATAGTAATTCACATCAAGATGAAGTCAAGGTCCATAATGTCTAAGCAATAAGCGATGGAATTAATTCAGCTCTTTTAAAATTCAGGTAAAATAAAATTCACTGCTTCTTACCCCATAATATTCATTTGTATAATCCACCTTAACGATTCTAGACAACTGTTCTAGATTTGCGTAAACACTTTCGAAAGTAAATGATAAGGTCATTGTTCTTTGTACTTTTTGTACTTTTATAAACAGAATCTGTTATATATATGAATTACAGGACCAATGGAAATCACAGATCTTGCAAGCAAAGTGTGTGGGAGACTACTTCAGCTGTTTTGAAAAACCTGTTACTGAGAATTCTAGACATGCTTGCATTTTAATTTTCTGTATAACTAGAGGTGTGTATTGGGTTTTCACCTCTGCTGGACCTGTAGCAAGAACTTCACTTGTTCCCATTGCCATGCTTTACTTCTTGGCAGCGTGACTAAAAGGAAACAATGAGTACTGTGGGACTTTCACACAGTTGAGTTACTTTCTTCTTTTCTTCGCAATCTCCTCTAAGAGTTCCACGTCTCTTTAAAGCACGTATAGGATTATACTTGAATTGCAAATATTTATTCACTTGTACTCATCTCAGAATATATTGTTTTCTTATTTTTATTCCAGAGAGACATACTTAGACTAAAGTTTATTGCTTCTGTGAGGTTCAGAGATTTGGCAGGGAACTTACTTTCAAGTCCTGGCTTCATCCTTCACCAGCTAGGTGACCCTCGGCCAGTTATATAACCTCTCTCTGAACTGCAGGTTCCTTAGCTATAAATTAGGGCTGCAGTGTTGGAATGATTAAAACATATGTAGGTTAAGTGCCTGGCACATGGTAGCAGCTCACTAAATGACAGCTGAAAGGAGCAAAGCCTTGAAAACTGGTCATGTTTTCATAGGCTGTAAAAGTGTACACTATTATGCTTTGAGTTTCAGCTCCGCAGAACTATTGGCTATATATGTATATATTTGAGTTGATGAAGGTCCAAGAGCATGGGCTTTGGAGTCATCTGCTGAGGTTTGAGTTCCTGCTCTGCCAACTTAACCATGAACCTTGGAAAGCTAGTTTCTATGTGCCTCAGTTTCCTTGTGGATAAAATGAAGTTGGAAATAGTCAAACTCACAGGGCTGCTACAAGGCTGGGATGACTCAGTACATGTAAAACCCTTAAAACAATGCCTGGCAAAGAGTAAGTGCTCCAAACACATTAGTTGCTGTTAACTGTTATTATCTCGTAGAAGAGGAAAAACCATAAAGCCAGAAAACGTGAATGGAGTTGGTTAATTAAGGGATGTCTCTTTCATCCACTCCTAAATAATTCCCATTACCTTGCTTTCCAGCCCCTTCAGAGCTCCACATCTCCTGAAGGTGTACTTAGGATTATATTGCAGCCAGATTTCTACTTTTTATTCACTACTGCCATGGAATTGTGATATCCTTGTGGTAAAAATCTTTAGATGTCTTTTGATCAAAAAGTATTTATTCAGTTTGTTGCCTGCTTATAGATCTTGCCTTTGTTAGCTTTTTAACAGTCCTTTTGAAGGCAGCTCGATTATGAAAAGACCTTTTGAAGACTTCGCTGATATACTGAACATTTTTTTCTTATTTACTTATGTATTTATTTATTTTTTCTGACTTCATTGAGGTAGTATGACATACGTCATATGTAAGTTTTAAGGTGTACAATGTGATGATTTGATATGCATATATACATTGTGAAATGATTACCACAATAAAGTTAATTAATACCTCCATCCCTCACATAATTAACATTCTGTGTATGTGGTGATAACATTTACGATTACTCTCTTAACAACTTTCAAGTATATAATATATACGTTATTGTTAATTACAGTCACCATGTATACATTAGATTCCCAGAACTTATTCATTTTATCGCTGGAAGTTTGTTCCTTTTAGCCAACATCTCCCCCAGTTCCCCAACTCCCAGGCCCTGGCAACCACCATTGTACTCCCTATTTCAATGAGTTTGGCATTTTTAGATTCCACATGAGAACATACCATATTTATATTTCTCTAAACTTTTTTTTAAAAAGATAATTGGGTCTCCATGTATCTTTCTGATTCAGTTGGAGTTTTTAAATAAGCAGTTATTCACTCAGTGGTTAAATGATTTATATAAAAAGTATTTTATAGTGGTTCTTTGGTATCTTAAATTCCTGATTCCCTGTCTCTTTTCCAGTGGTCTATAATCCAGCAGTAGGCCATCATTAGATGTATTACTGCCATGTGTACTTAAAGGCTGTCTTTAACGTTTCTTTGTTTTGAGTATTTATTTACCAGTAAGATTTATGGTGATAGAATGACAGTATACATTTTAAATTTGCTGTACCTTAAGAATTACTCATGTATGTGAAAAGTCTAAATTTGTAGGTATTTACATAAGGTTTTATCATATCTACCATACATACAAATTCTGTTTCATTTTTGTTCTAGAATAAAAGGTAAATTAATGTAAAATGTAAGTGAAATACGCATTTGTTTATTTTAGAGCTCATTGAACAGTGAATCATAATATACCTGGAATACTAAACACTGGGAAAAGGCTAAGCCTCAAATATGGCGCAAAAAATCCTGCAGGTGTATGCTGGAGTTCCTGCAGTTTTTTTCTGTTGTGTGCTTAGTACTCCCTCCTCCCCAGAGTCCATAAAGCATACGTGTAGTATATGTGGTAACAGATTTAATGTAAGAAAGAGAATTTTATGAGCATCCCAAAGCTGGGAATATGCCTTTTCCCTCCCTATCACAGTCCTTTCTGTATCTTTTAGAGGTAACCATTATCCTAATTTCCTTAGGTTTTTTTTTTTAATAGTTTACCACCTTTGCATGTATCCCTAAACAATAGATCAGTCCCTGTTTTTGAACTCTTAACTGGTGTAGACTTGCTATTGTCAAATTTTCCCCTTCCTCCTCCTTTTTTTTTTTTTTGCCAACTTGATGAGTCTTATTCTTTAATTTTCAAGTACTTTTACATTTTTTAAGTAAAGTTTAACTTTTTATATTTAATTTTTTAAGTTTAGGTGTATGTAGGTGTAAAATACATACATAGGTTAGAAGTGTGAAGGAACTGCAGCAGCACTTCCAGCCCCGGTACTCCCCACTGTCCCACACCCCTGGCATACTGCTTGGGAGCAATTCTCTTACTCTTTGTTTTTTAGCCCTTTTGGGGTTTTTTGAGGGGGGGAAGGTATTTGCTCTCATATTCCTAAATGACATATGCACAGACAGCTGTAATAGATATGTGCAATTCTAAATAACACATGTGTACATATCTGTATTTAAAGACATGATCTAATGATGTCTTACTATGAAATATCAGCGCTCTGCCCTATAATCCTATTTCTTCTCTCATGCACTTTCCTTCTCTTCATCTTCCTAGTATAGTGTTTCGTGGTATTTGCTAAATCATTATACATGTTTTCACTGTCATGACCATATAAGTATTGTTTTTATACCTAAGTCATGCATAAATTTCCTTTTTAGGCATAGTTTTATTTTCCTAGAATTAATGATTGCTTCACTTTTTCCTGAATTTTAAAAATGTTATCAATTATTGATATATCCCTAAATTCTCTGATTTATAAAATACCTCTGGAAACATACACACTCTCTGGGTTTCACATGTTTTCCATGGAAACATCCCTCCTGAACCTTGAGTCCAGCTACTGTATCCATGTGTCAGTGAAAGTCCATTTAGAGACGCAGAGCACTAGTGTCGTGTGTGTATGTGCACATCACTGAGTCTGTGTGTGTAATGGGGATGGGGTGGTAAGTAATAAGAGATTTGTTACAGGGATTCTACCTTCAGTAAATAGGAGTGGTTAAATAAATTCTGTAAGATTGTTGTTTTAACATCTGATACCGGAGCTTGAGGTCAGGAAGGAAGGGCAGGAAGTCAGAAGTGAAGATGGATGTGAAATGGTGGAGAGCAAGGGCAAGCTGAAACCCATGAGCACCAACTCGATGAACTGGAATCCATGTCAGTCTCACTGCCTCCGACTTTGGGATGTCAGGTCCTACAGAAGGAGCTGACACCCTTCGTCATGGAGCAGACACACGCTCGGCCTATGTGTCCGAGAAGCTGCGGGAGGGTCCCGGGGAAGGTGGAGCAGTGGTAGGGCTTGCTGCTGCCCCGTGACAGCAGGGCGTGGCAGCAGATAGTGACAACACGTGTGATCCCTAGTTTGGGGATCTCCAAAACTTGTAGACTCACCTACCTTGAGTGTAAAAATCAGAATGGCTGCTGCTTCACTTCTGCCCTCTAAATCTTGCATGTAAATATCTCCGCTGTGACACTGAACTAGGAAGGGAATTCTGGGAGATGTAGTTTAGGTTAGCTAAGTTGGCACATTACAGAGCCACCCAGGTGGCCTTGAGAATGTTTCTCTCAGATGTCTGACCACAGGGTGTAACTGACTGATGGCCCCAGCTGCTGCTCTCTGATATCCATCACTGCGTTTGTGCCGAGGAGGCTGTGCTCTCAGTCTGTGCTCCGGCAGCCAGTGAGTGAGCACAGCAGAGAGGGGACTTAGGAGTCTTCTGACAGGCAGTCAGGGCTTAAGGGCTTCTTGACAGCCTTGCCAAACTTTTCGTGGACCTGCAGTGCAGTCTAGCACATCCACCCAACCTGCCTTCCTTCCCTTGTCTCCTCCCCCAGGGCCAGACCTGCAGTGCCGTCTGGCTGCTCTTCCAGCCTCCCCTGGCTCCTCTCTGTTTTCCTTCACAGATGTTTCCCCTAATAAATTTCTTGTATATCCATGTCTCGGTGTCTGTTCAGAGGGCGTGGACTAACAGCTATCTTCTTAAGACATCCCTTCAACATCATCTTGGGAACTTCCTTCACCTTCTTTTTTGGTAGATTCCTTGCTTCCTGGTCCCCAGGTCTTTGTCTTTCTTGATTTACTTCCTCTTTTAGTGAAATGCATCCTCCACATGGGAGGTAAAATTATTGAAACCTCGCATGACTGAAAACTTTATTTTAATCTTACCCTTGAGGGATGATTTGGCTGGGTATGGAATTCTTGTTTGGAAATAACTGTTTCATCAGAATTTTAAGCACATTCTTCATTGCCTCATAGTTTTCTGTATAAATGCCACTTTTGATTTTTGATGCTTTGCGTGTGACCTGTTTTTCTCTGTAGAGGCTTTTAAAATCTTCTTAACTTTGATATTTAGAAATTTTATGAAGGCCGTGCTATGGTGTGTGTGTGTGTGTTTCCTTCATTTTACTGGGTGTTCAGTTGTTCCCATCAGTGTGGAGACACTTGTCTTTTAGTTCTGGGAGGTGCTCTTATGTTCTTTCATATTTTTCCTCTCTGTTTTCTCTGTTTCTTTCTGAATTCACGTTTGTTAGCCATGATACTTCCTGCATTGAGCTCATTTTTTGTCTCTTTTGTTTTCTCATATCCCAAGCGATTCATTTAACTTTGTGTAATTTAAAAAGTTTTTGCGTATATATATATATATATATATATATATATATATATTTAATTTCTAAGACCTCTTTTTGTTCCTTGATCTTAAAAAACAGCATTCTGTTCTTGTTTTATGAATGCATTCTATTATGTCGCTGAGGATATTAATGATACTTCGTTTTGTTTTTAAATATCTTGTACTCCCTTCGCTGTTTCTCTTGAGAGTTCCTTTTCTGTTTTTGCTTGTTTACATGCTTGTTTCAATTTCCATGTTTTGGTCTTTGTTTTTCTTTCTTTCTTTTCTTTTTTTAACATACCTGCAGATCCTTGGCTGTTTTCTCATCATCTAGTAGTGAGGTACGGATTAGCAGTTTGGAGGCAGTTTGGGCTCATGATGGAGTTTGATGCTCACCAGGCCTTAACAGTAATATGGTCCAGCTGGTACCCTCACCTCTTTGCACACATGTCACCTTCTCACTGAGGCCTGTTCTGACCACCTTATTTAAAACTGCACACACCTACCACCTGTGCCCAGCACAGAATAGGCATCCGGTAAATATCTGTTAAATTGAGGCCGCTCGCATCACTATCTATAACTCTTTTCTTCTGGCTTTCTCTTTTTCAGCTTTTCTCTTTTCCTTATGGCCTTATTCTATTTAGAAGAGAGTGACTCATTCCCTGGCCTGGGGCATGCGGCTGGGGAAAGGAGTGGGATGTGGACAGAGCTTGAGGGTGATCTGCCTACGAGTAGCATGTCTGTAGCTGCACAAGATGAAGTGAGCTGAGGTTCACTACGAACGATGTAGATGTTCACTCACTTTCTTTTTTTCACTAAGATGCCGCCATCGAGTCATGTTTTACCTGAATCTAGAGCCTCTCTTCTTTAACCCGTAGAGATAATATAAACTTAGTTTTCTGTACGAGCGAGAAAGGAATGGACACCTGCCGACTTAAACTGGGGGTGGGTGAGGATCTTGGCATCTAACTATTGCTTATATGGACTCTAGTTAGTTTTCCTGTTTGCTTCTTTGTGTATTTTTAACCTGACTTGGCATCCCTGCCTTCAGAACTACCTGGTGCTTTCAATTTCAGAAATTCTAGGATACAATGTACCTTGTTTCTTGTTGATCTCTCCCTTGCTTTTATACATTTTTTCAAACTCCTCAGCTGTCATTTTAGTTGACTTTTGAGAGCCCATTTCCTAAACTATTTTTCAAAGCACTTGTAAATTATATTCGTCAAAATGGTATTTGCATAAGAATTAGTGGGTGGTTAGATATATTTTATGAACATAAAATGCACTAATTTCCAATAAATTGTTGATTATCTCTCACTACCTACCCCTGTCACAGTTTCCAGTGTCCAGGATATAGTGAATGCACAGTTTGTTGACTAACAAATGGATTTTACTACTGGATTCGAGCTGTAGTGTGATGGCATTTTAATACATTGTTTGAAAAGTTTGAGGGCAAAAGTAGTTTGTATGCGTTTATATACTTGTGTGTTTCTAGTGTCAAGAGAGATTTGAAAAAAAGGTATAAACCTAATCGGAATCTGCAGTTAGCATTTAAGGGATGGTGTGGGGATTGGAAAGTGAAAGCAAAAGGAAGCAAAATCACATTAACTATGAGTATTAGGTTGTTGGAAATGAAACAAAATCTTGTTAAAAGAGTGGGTGGTTACTAAACTTCAGACTTAGAAGTTAGAGTTAGAGGGCCCAAGATCTCATGTGACAGACCAAAAGTTCTTTTATTATCCTTATATTTACAAATATAAAAGTAATTCACTGCACTAGAGCATGTCCAAGACACTTGACCCATTTTAAATGACACGTAATTTATATCTCTGCCATCTCTTGATCTTTGGAATAGTTTCAGAGTCGGTTTCCTGCACAGTGTGAATTTGCTTTTGCCTTAACTGCAGATTATGCGGCTCAAATATAGGTGAAGGACCACTGAACATGGGGCTGAAGAGGTAAGCAGAGACTAGATCATGCAGGCCCTTGTCAACCTTGTTAAGGATCATGGATTTATTCTTACTACAATGAGAAGCTAATGGAAGGTTTTTTGAATTAACATTTTTGTCAATTTTGCCCCTAATCTGAGCTTAGACTGAAGGAAGACAGAAGTTGCTATGGCAAGCCTAGTTGGGAGGTCACTAATAATGATCCTGGGCAGTGGGTATTGTTGATTACCTAGGCTGCGTTCCTCCACCTCTCCTCCTTGCCGACAGAGACCACTTTGTATAGTAAAAACAGAAATGTCTGATGCTTCATTTCCAGCTTCCCTTTCAGTTAGTGCAGAGGCATGTGATCCAGAAACGGCCAATGGGAAATCTGATAGCTTCTGGAAAATATTTTCCCCCATAATTAAAAGAGGAGAAAGTCTTTTTGGACATTTATTGTATGAGAACATGATGCTTGCAGCTGCTGCAGACATCACAGCCTCAGCAGAGGATGACAGAGCAGAAAGGTCTGGACCCTTTTTTTTTTTTTAACTTTTAAGTTTTACATTGATACAAAAAGTCCACATATTGTAAATGAACAGCTCAATGAATTTTCACGAAGTAAACACACCTACACAATCAGCAACCAGTAAAAATCCAGAAACCCCTTTTATGCTTCCTTATAGTCCCCCAGCTAACTAACCATTATTCTAACTTCTCCCAGTATGGGCTGCTTTCACCTGGGTTTATTTATTTTTATGTTTGGTTTTTGGTTTTATTTTTTGATTTTTTACTTTATAGAGATGGCATCATATTTTGCACACACTGTTTGGTGTCTGGTTTCTTTTACTCACTGTGTTTGTGAGAGTCATCTATATATTTGGGTAGTTGTAAATCCTTCATTTTCACTGCTGTGGAATATTATCTTTTGTGAATATACTCAAACTGATTCATTTGACTGTTGGTGTGTGTTTGGATAATTTAGCTGATATAACTAGTGCTCCTGTGAACATTGTAGTACACACTGTTGAATATATGTATGCATTTCTATTGGGTATATACCTTTTTGATTTGTATTAGTTCTTTAAATAGTCAAGATAGGTGTCCTTTGCTACATATACGGATGCATAATATTTCCCAATCTGTGGCTTGTTTTTTTTCACTCACTTAAAAGCACCTTTTGATGAACGAAAATTCTTACTTCTAAGGTAGTTAATCAATATTTGTTAATTGGTGCTTTTTGTGTCTTGTTTGAGAAAATTTTATGTACTCCAAAGTTACAAAGATGTTTTGTTTTCTTCTGGAAGCTTTATTATTTTACCTTTGACATTTAGATCCAAATCTATCTATAGCTGATTTTTGTTTATGGTGAGAAGTGAAGAAATCAAGATTATTATTTTTCCCTCCAAATGGAAATCCAAATCATCCAGCATCATTGCTTGAAGGGACCATACTTTCCCTACTGCTCCAGTGTCATCTTTGACAAAAATCAGATGACTGTAAATGTGCGGATCTGTTCTGAACTCTAATCTGTTCCACTGGCCTGTTACTCTGTCTTTGCACTAACTCCACACTGTTTTAGTTATGACTGTGTTGACCTGATACGCAGTGACCTTGCCAATTAAACTGTCTTATTAGTTCTAGTAGTTAATAGATTATTCTTGGATTTTTAGATATGCAATCATATAATTTATAAATAGTGTTATTTTCTTTTCTTCCCTTCCAATCCTTGTTCATCCTTTCTCCTTCTTTCCTTTTTCCTTCTGTTCCTCTCCCCTCTGTTCTCTTCCATTTTCCTAACATTATTGCACTGCCTAAGACCTCCAGTACAGTATTAAATGTGGATAATCATCTTGTTTCTAATCTCATTAGGAAAGTTTTCAGCATTTCACCATTGTGTATAATGAGCACTGTAGGTAATTTGTTTGGAAGATGCTGTTTTTCATATTAAGGAAATTGCATTCTTTTCCTATTTGTAAGAGTTTTAAAGTCATAAATGGGTATTGAATTTGTCAGATGCCTTTTTTGTGACTAACAGGATGATTGTATGATTTTTCTCCCCTTTTTCTATTAATAAAGTCAGTTACACTGATTAATTTTTAAATGATAATCCAACTTTGCACACCTGGAATACACTCCACTTGGCTTGATTTGATTTGCTGATATTTTGCTCTAGATTTTTTTCATTTGTGTTCAGGAGAAAGATTGGTCTGTAATAGTTCTTTCTTATAATATCTAAGTATTGGAACCAAAGTTATGCTAGCCCCTAAAAACAGACATATGGATCAATGGAACAGAATAGAGAGCTCAGAAATAAACCCACAGACCTATGGTCAAGTAATCTTTGACAAAGGAGGCAAGAATATACAATGGAGAAAAAACAATCTCTTCATCAAGTGGTATTGGGAAAACTGGACAGCAGTATGTAAATCAGTGAAGATAGAATACCCCCTCACACCATACACAAAATGGTTTAAAGCTCAAAATGGTTTAAAGACTTAAATATAAAACAAGACACGATTAACCTCCTAGAAGAAAACAGGCAAAACATTGTCTCACATACATCTCAGCAATGTTCTCCTAGGGCAGTCTACCCAAGCAATAGAAATAAAAGCAAAAATAAACAAATGGGACCTAATTAAACTTATGAGCTTTTGCACAGCAAAGGAAACCATAAGCAAAACAAAATGACAACCTACAGAATTGGAGAAAATATTTTCAAATGATGCGACTTACAGTGGCTTAATTTCCAGAATATATAAACAGCTCATACAACTTAATAACAAAAGAACAAACAACCCAATCCAAAAATGGGCAGAAGACCTAAACAAGCAATTCTCCAATGAAGACATACAAATGGCCAATAGGCATATGAAAAAATGCTCAATATCACTAATTATCAGAGAAATACAAATCAAAACTACAGTGAGATATCACCTCACACCAGTCAGAATGACCATTATTCAAAAGTCTATGAATAATAAATGCTGGAGAGGGTGTGGTGGGAATGTAGTTTGGTGCAGCCATTGTGGAAAACAATATGGAGATTCCTCAAAAGACTGAAAATAGACTTACCATATGATCCTGGGTATATATCCAGAGGGAATCTAATTCAAAAAGGTAATGCACCCCAATGTTCATAGCAGCACTATATACAATAGCCAAGACATGGAAGCAACCTGAATATCCATCAACAGATGACTGGATAAAGAAGCTGTGGCATATTTATACCATGGACTACTACTCAGCCATAAGAAAGAATAAAATAATACCATTTGCAGCAACATGGTGGACCTAGAGATCATCATTCTAAGCGAAGTAAGCGAGAAAGAGAAAGACAAATAGCATATGATATCATTTATATGTGAAATCTTAAAGGGGGGGAGGGAAGGACACTATGAACTCATCTACAAAACAGAAACAGACTTGCAGACATACTAAACAATCTTATGGTTATCAGGGAAAGGGGACGGGAAGGAATAAATTTGGGAGTTTGAGATTTGCAAATGTTCGCCACTATATATAAAAATAGTTTTAAAAAACCAGTTTCTTCTGTAGAGCACAGGGAACTGTATTTATTATCTTGTAATAACCTTCAGTGAAAAAAATATGAAAACAAATATATGTATTATTATGCATGACTAGGACACTGTGCTGTACATGAGAAATTGATACATTGTAACTAACTACTTCAATAAAAAACAAAACAAAACAAAGTTATGCTAGCCTCATAAAAATATTTTAGAAATGTCTTCCCTTTTCTACTATCTAAGCATTTGTGCAGAATTTATATCATTTCATCTTTAAACATTTGGAAGAATTGACTGGTGATGCTATCTGGACCTGGAGTTTTATGGTAGGTTTTAAATTATGAGGCAGTTTCCTTAATAGATATTGTTCTATTCAGATTTTCTATTTCTTTTTGTTAGCTTTGATAAATTGTATTTTTCAAGGAACTTGTCCTTTTTGTCTTCTGATATATATATAATCTGTTGAGTCAATCTGTTAAATTCTTAATCGCAGATATTTTGTTTTCAGCTCTACCAGTTCCATTTTAAAAATATATTCCAATTCTCAGATGAAATTATCATTTCATTTATTCATATTTCCCTCTTATTTCTTAACTGGGTTAATAATAGTAGTTTTTGATTGATTGCAAGACTGAACTCTAGATCTGTGCTGTTCAATAGATTATCCACTAGCTGCATGTGGCATTTGGCTGATCTTAATTGTCATGTGGTGTAAGTGTAAAATCCTGAATTTCAGAAATTTGGTAGAAAGAAAGAATGTAAAATAGCTCATTAACTTTTTATATTGCTCATGTGTTGAAGTGCTTTCTGGTTATAATAAATATAAAATTAATTTGACCTATTTCTTCAAAGTTTTTAAAAAGTAGCTTTTAGAAATGTGAAACTTCATACATGGCTCACATTTGTTACCCACAGTATCTTTCAATAGGACAGTGCTGCTCTCAATGCTGTTTTCTTTCTCTAGAGAGAATTTGCTTGTTCCTGAACTAGGCAGACAGACCGAGAAGCTGTACTCCTCTCAGTCTCTGAGTTGAGTTGATTTGAGGCTGTGTTGCAGCTTTGATAAGGTTCCACCTGCCTCTGTTCCTTAATACTGCCATGTCATAGCCACTCAGGGCTGTCGTTTGGGTAGCCTCATGTGCTCACTGGACAAGTTCTACATTTTAGGACTTGTTTCCTCAGCCCTGAGAGATTGCCAGAAACTCTACTCTTCTTCTAAGAGACCCCTCACTTATCCCTTCATCCTCCCATTCCAGACAACTTCACAACATGGCAAATATTTTGAGCAGAAAATAGGCTGTGTGCTTAAAGTTCTTCAAGCCTCTGTATCTTTTCTAAAAGACCACTCATAATGGTTCTACATGTTTCTCTGACTTCAAGAAGCAGCTGTCTATCCAGGCAAAACCATGATTCTTAGCATCTTACCCCATCCTGGAGTCAACAAATGCCCCCGTGGTTAAAGTGGGTTCCAAAGACAAGTAACCTCTTTGAGGTTCTCTCCTCCCCAGAACCCTAGCGTCCTCTAGTCCTCTTTGTTTTGGCAGCTCTCTAATTACTCTAAAATGATGATTAAAAAATTTTACCTGTTGTTATTCTTAGAAGGAACACTGTCTGCCTCAGACTACTTTAAAAGAAATATATTTAAAGTCCAGAACTCTTTGGATGGCTTTTATCATGGAATCTTTCTGTCTTGCCTTGCCTTCTGTAGATAACCTTGTCTTTTCTTAGTACCTTTAGAAGTTACCTCTTAAAAAGGAGATACAAAATCTTGAATCATCAGCACATAGCCACTTAAGGTTTCTGAAGTCATGGGTCTGGATACAGTGGTTTAGGACAGTTGTGTAGATCAAACTCTATATTGTGAGACCAGTTTTAGGTCAAAACTGTGAGGAATGCAACATTTAAGTAATGGATAGAGGAGTTTCCAGAGAGAGACAAAAAAAGGGATGAGAAACGTAGAGGAATATCTGAAGAAGGTGAAGTCACAGAGACCACGGGAAGAGAACATTTCAATGAAGAGGTTGCATCAAATTATGTAGAAAGAATAGGAAGGTTTGAAGTGAAAAGCATCTTGTGGATTTAGCAATAGTGAAATTTATACTACCTTGTAACCTTAGAGCATTCCTATGAGGAAAGTATAAAAATTATATGGGAATAAAACTTTCCTAATTTTACTTTTGATCTACAAAAATGACAGTTTTCTATGATTCAGCCAATAGATGGAGAAGTGAAGGTTTAGCAAGGAGAAATAATTTGCTTAAACTCAAGAACAGAAGTGAAATTCAGATCTTGGTCTTCTTTGTCTGATGTTCTTTCCTAAATTTATTATCTGTTGCTGTCATTTCTTGATTATTCATTACTTAGACTTTTATTCCTCTTTTTACAATAGGACTATAGCATGATTTTATTCTGTATGTGTGTATTTATATTTACTGTTTTTTGTCTTCAAAGGACATAATTGTTCTTTTCCAGTTTTATTGAGAAATAATTGACATACATCACTGTATAAGTTTAAGGTGTACAGCATGATGGTTTGATTTACTTATGTTGTGAAATGATTACCACAGTAGATTTGGTTAACATCCATCATCTCATGTAGATACAATAAAAAAGAAAAAAAGTTCTCTTTGTGATGAGAGCTCTTAGGATCTACTCTCTTAACAACTTTCCTGTATATCATACATCAGTGTTAGCTGTGGTCGTCATGCTATCCATTATATCCCTAGTACTTACTTATCTTACCTGGTTTTCTTTTTAATGGTAGTTAAGTCTAGTTAACTTGGTTGGTAGTACTAGTTGTTGTTGTCATCTAAAGATTTTCTGCAATTTCTTCTTAACATTTCTTTACCATTTCGGCCTTAGATTAAATTGTTGTTTTTAATTGCCATTGACTTCAAATTTATTCAGAATTCTTCATGTAGATTAGTAGAACACTCTGTCTGTAGGTTTTATCTCTTGTTACGCCTCTTTTTAAATAGGTAACTATTAAACTGTACAATCTTAACTCTCCAGGAACTCTTTCTGGAGTAAACTTCTCTATATAAAAACTTTTTCAGACTTACAAGTCCAGAATTAATGTCTTGACCCTCTGTAGCAGGGTGACTGATTTCAACCACAAAGTGACCTTCTGAGGTGGTCACTTTCTTCACTAGGGCAAAAGAGCTTGCTTTCCATGGTGAGCTCTTTGAGTTGGATCCTGTCTTTCTTATTCAGCTGCCTTTGTGGTATCCTTACTTTTAGCACATTTGGAACTTCTGAAGTTTCTTTTGGATCATATTAAACTTTCTTTCTCTACAAGTAGGTCACCATTGCTGTTAACTGATTCTGTTCCTTCCTGAGTGAAAGGATGCTTAAAATGCTAGAATCGTCTGTTTCATGTGCTAACAGTTCTCATATTGAGATTCTGTAAGATTTCATGGTTAATGAAAGAGTAGCAGGTAGTTAGAGTGGAGAATATAGAGCAACTATCGCAAAGCCACTATCAATACTTTTCCTTCTTCCATTTATTTTCCAGGGATATGTGATTAGCAATAGGAAAGGACATGTAAACAGCTTTGTATTTAATATCCGACATGATTTTTATTAGCACATGACTTCTGTATTTTTTTAAATGTAAACTTTATTTATGGTGGAGAGAATACTTTAAATCAAAGCATCTGTGGAGGATACCCTTAAATAAATCATAGCTGGAGTAGAGGGTAGTGACTTAGAGTTTGCTAACAGGAAGCAGAACATCGTGGAGCCAGGCTGAGAGATACCTTCATAGAGAAACTCTAATGGGTTGTATTTACATTCAGTTTTCACTGTTAGTGGCTGATACCAAGGAAGAAATACTGAGGGAAAGGTGGCAGCTCCTACTCAGAAATGACTTGGTAGGCTTTGGGCTGGCATGGTGCTGATGCTGTGGTCCATCACATGGCTTCTCCACTGGATGAAATACCTCCTATGTAGGTTGCCCCTAAAACATGTATTTTACAAGTAACTAATTAAATTGACTGAACAAGACCATGGTCAAGTAATGAAATGAAGTGCAATGGAATATTGAAGGCATATTTATTTCAAATGAACATTAAGAATTGTCTCAGCTTCTTATATCTGGGTTAGTTATAAACACTTGTAAAGCTCTAGACATTTTTTAATGCAGAATTTTCACCAGTCTTATATAAAATTTTCAATATTGATTATTTATCTGCTACTCTTGTGTTTTCTATTGCTGTGTAAGAAAGTTAGCACAAACTTAGTGGCCTAATACAATGCATACATATTATCCCACAGTTTCAGTGAGTCAGGAGTCTAGGCATAGCTTAGCTGCATCCTCTGTTCAGGATCTTACAGGGCTGCAATCAAGCGGTTGTCCAGGGTTGCAGTCTCATCACAGACTCAACTGGGGAAGGATCCACTGCCAAGCGCACTCAGGTAGATATATTTTTAAGCACATAATTTCAAGTATCCTATTTAGCTCAGCATTAAAATGAGTCTTAACTTTATTCATCTTTAAATTTATCTGTCTTTACTGAATTACCAGTTATTATCTGTCACTTACAAATTCTCTTTCTATCTTTAATAAACTGTGTCATATATTTTGTGTAGAAAACTGTATTTAAGCTACAATATTATATAAAACTTTAAGAGCCTTAAAATTTTGAATATAAGTAAACCATCATCAAGCATATCATTAAGTGAAATCCAGAATCCAGAAATAAACTATCAAAGAACTGTTCTGAGAGAGAGTTGATTTGGCAAGTGGGGGTCATGGTGACTTTGACAAGATTGGTTTCAGTGGTGGGGACAAAATTCAATTTGGAGTGGCTTAGAGATAACTAGCAGGTGAAGAAAATTTTTTTAACTTTTAAAGGAGTTTTGTTGTGAAAAAAAAACAGAATTGGGGCAGTATGTGGAGGAGGACATAGGATTACAAAAGGGTTTTGTTTTTAATTTTTAAGATAACAAATATGGCATGTTTGTATGCTGATAACAGTGATCCAATGGAGAAGAGAAAATGATTTGTAGAGAAAATTATGGTCGAGCAGAGTCTTTGGCTGGGAAAGAAAGGATGGGATCTGTTGATGTTGAGCAAGTGGGAGAACTAGCCTCACAAAGGTTCAGGGGCAGTTTAACTACAGTATAACAGCTGATGGGAAGATGGTAGTTTTAGTTGTTTTTTTTTTTTTCCTAATTGCTTTTATTTTCTTAGTGAAATCAGATATCAGCCCAGAGAGAGAAGATTAGAGCAGGTGTTAGGATTTGAGGAGAAGCTCAGAAATAGCTATCCCAGACACAGGGAAAGCAAATTTTCTAAGGGAATATAGTAAGCATTTTACATGGCACTACATGTATGCTTGAATAAATACGCTTGTGTTGAAGTGAGAACCAACCAGTCAGCATGTTATTTTTTTCCGGTAGGCATTGAATAGGAAGGGAGTTGGGTTTAACCAGGATTGTTTTTTTCCTCAGGAAAATAATGAAACAGTGAGAGAGGAACATTGCATTTCTGTACATGAAAGGATGGATTATCATAATGAATTATGGTGTATTAAGGAGGTAAAGTGGGAACTGAAGATACTGAGTGGGTTAATGAACAGTAAAAAAGTGGATGAAATCCATAGTTCAGCTGTTTGGTTAGGATTGATGCTATGACAGTGGGGTCCCTAGAGAAAGCTGGTGACTTTAGGAGGCGGTAGAGATGGGTATGCTTGAAGTCAGGATTTCAGCGATCTTGCAGCTACTGCTCATCATCAGATATAGAACATGACTGTGGGGGGCGGGGGTTGGCTGAAGCGGAGCAGAGGTAAAAATTGTTGGTAGTGAAGAAGTTGAAGAACGGAGAATCCGAATCATTAAAGGATCGTCTCTATGGATGTTGAAGTCACCAAGAAGGAGGATTCTATTAGTGGAGGAATGGAATACAGTCAATGGGATGTTAAAATCAGGTACTGAAACTTTCTGAAAACTTTTCTTTTTTTGAGTCCTCCAACCACCACCAAACTAAAAATAGATTTTTTTAATAAGATAAATTCATGTTTATTGAGAAAAGCATAGATAATAATACATAAGCAATAAAATAAGAATGATCCATATTCTCACTGTTATAGATATTTCCTATTTTTATTTTGGTGAATATCCTTTCAGACTTCTCTATCCATACAAAAACACTTTATACACACACACACACACACACACACACACATACGTATGTGTATATATATATATGTAAAATATATAGAAGATGATGCAACACATGTTCCTTGGTACTTTGCTTTTTAAAACTAACAAGAGATAGCTGCAAATAACTGCAAATATATGTAGAGACATGTCATTTTGAATTACCATAGAGTATATTCCAGGGTATAGATGGACCATAATTAATCACTGCTTTACTATCGCTGCCTAACAAATCACACTAAAACTTAGTGATATTTATCAGTAGCAGTCACTTACCACCCTCATGGTTTCTGTTCAGGAATTTGGAAAGAGCATGGCTGGGCATTTCTGCCTTGAAGTCTTTACCCAGTTGCATTTGTATGTCGGTTAGGCTGATGGGGACTGGAGGATCCACTTCTTTTTTTTTTTTATTTTATTTATTTTATTTATTTTTTATTTGTTATTGAGTTATAGTCAGTTTACAGTGTGTCATTTTCTGTTGTATAGCACCACTCTTCAGTCATACATGAATATACATATATTCATTTTCATATTCCTTTTCCCCGTGAGCTACTACAAGATACTGAATATATTTCCCTGTGCTATACAGTATAAACTTCTTTATCTGTTTTATATATACCAGTCAATATTTGCAAATCTCAAACTCCCAGTTTATCCCTTCCCACCCTTCTCCCTCCTGGCAACCACAAGTCTGTATTCTATGTCTGTGAGTCTGTTTCTGTTTTATACATAAGTTCATTTGGCTTTTTTTTTTAAGATTCCACATATGAGTGATATATGGTATTTTTCTTTCTCTTTCTGGCTTACTTCACTTAGAATGACATTCTTCAGGGTCATCTATGTTGCTGCAAATGGCATTATTTTATATTTTTATGGCTGAGTAGTATTCCATTGTATAAATATACCACAACTTCTTTTTTTTAAACATTTTTTATTGATTTATAATCATTTTACAATGTTGTGTCAAATTCCAGTGTTCAGCACAATTTTTCAGTCATTCATGGACATATACACACTCATTGTCACATTTTTTTCTCTGTGATTTATCATAACATTTTGTGTATATTTCCCTGTGCTATACAGTGTAATCTTGTTTATCTATTCTACAATTTTGAAATCCCAGTCTATCCCTTCCCACCCTCCACCCCCCTGGTAACCACAAGTCTCTATTCTCTGTCCATGAGTCTATTTCTGTCCTGTATTTATGCTTTCTTTTTGTTTGTTTGTTTGTGTTTTTGTTTTAAGATTCCACATAATGAACGATCTCATATGGTATTTTTCTTTCTCTTTCTGGCTTACTTCACTTAGAATGACATTCTCTAGGAGCATCCATGTTGCTGCAAATGGCATTATGTTGTCGGTTTTTATGGCTGAGTAATATTCCATTGTATAAATATACCACATCTTCTTTATCCAGTCACCTGTTGATGGACATTTAGGCTGTTTCCATGACTTGGCTATTGTAAATAGTGCTGCTATGAACATTGGGGTGTAGGTATCTTTTTGAAGTAGGGTTTCTAATACTCTTGTAGGTTTGTTGTTGTGATTATTAACTTATATAGCTATTTAATTATTAAGAATTTACTTTTGGGTGTGATATAAAGTTAATGTCTAAATTTTTATTTAATCAACCAGTGTTGTAGTGCTGTTTTTAGATCAATCCATCAGTTCTTCACTGTAGATGTTAGTTTTCTACTCAATATCTGTTATCCATTACCTTCTCCTGAAGAAACTCTAGTTTTATTCATCTCCCTACCCTCCAGAAAGTGGCCAAGTGCTGCCACCCATCCCCAGCCCCAGGGATTGAGTCCTAATTGAGCCAACCAATCATGTTGGACCCACTTCTCTGTTGGTTGACTTAGGCATGGATATTTAATAAGAGCTTCTGGGAGGAATGCTTGTTCTTAAAAAGGGGATTGAAGAGGGGAACAGTACTTGATTTCTGCCTCTGGAAGACAGCTGCAGCCATCTGGTGACTATAAGGGAAGCTAAGCTTGGGGACAGTGCTAACCCACCCACATTGGAGGAATAAAAGAATAGTAGGACCTGGGTCCTAGACAGCATTCCTTGGCTTGTGGTTGCATTATTCAACTTTGCTTCCATCATCCCATCTCCTTTTCTGTTTCTCCTGCCATTCTCTTTTGATGACCATAGTGATTACATTGGGCTCACCCATGTAATCCGGGATAATCTTCCATTCCCCACATCTTTAACTTAATCACATAAGCAGAGACCCTTTACCATGTAAGTTAACATATTCAAGACATCTGTGGAAGGATGTGGACATTTCTGGGGGTCCATTATTCTGCCTACCACATCTACTTTTATTGCGAATCATTGAATGTCAGAGCTGAAAGGGACATTGGATGAAAACTTGTCCCATCCCTTCCCTTTATACATGAAGAAACTGAATGAAACCAGAGGTTGTTTATCTACACTTTTTTATGGTTTGAAACAAGGCCTTATGTATGTTTTGTATGCTTAACTATACTTGCAATAATACTTTGAGCACTTTAAGTACTCAGTTACTATTGCCTGAATGATTAAAAGGTTATCGATAGAAACCAGATATATCTAGCCTCTGACTCACTTATTTTAAGTTAGTGCTAGTGGTGTTTATAACAAGCCACTGACTGAAAATACAATGAGGGCTAGAGATTCACCTGAAAAAATTTCTTTTTAATTGAAGTATAGTTGATTTACAGTGCTGTTATAGTTTCTGATATATAGCATAGTGATTCAGTTATATGTGTGTGTGTGTATGTGTGTGTGTGTGTATATATATATATATATACATATTTCATTATAGGTGGTTATGAGAAATTGAATATAATTCCCTGTGCTATTGTTTATCTATTTTATATACAGTAGTTTGTGAGATTCATTTATTATTATATTTTGTAATTAAAAGGAGAAAATTATTCCATCTTAAAAATAGCTACCTTTTAAAGATTCCAATTCTCTGTCTCTTGGCCATCTCTACTTTTGTCTAACCACCCTCCTTATTTATAAAAAATGAAAGGAAAGAAACAGTAAAATAGAAAGGAAAGAAAGAAAGAAAGAAAAAGAAGAACGAAAGAAGAAAAGAAGAAAAAGGAAGGAAAGAAGGGAGGGGAGAAAAAGAAGATAACAGTGGTGTTCATTTAATTGTTTTTCTAGAGTAACTCATGGAATCCAATTTAGATTCTTTGACACTCATTGCCCTTGGGCTGGGTTGATAGATAAACCTGTATTTTCTGTGGTGCAAACCTTTCATGTGTTCAGTAATTCAGGTAATTTAAAAATCACTATTTGTTTTTTAAAAACTATTTTGTAACTTTAGGAAAAATTTTGGAAATTTAGGTTTTTTTTTGACTTACAATTTTCCTTCCCTTGTTGAGGAAAGATATTTGGACTCTTGGTTAAAATAAAATGAAAATTTAAAAAAAATTATGTGGCATTTTTTATTGAAAAACTTTAAAAATGTAGATTGTAGGTTTAGATAGTCATTCAGACTAGATAAATCACTATTTTTCAAGAAAGAAAACTTTGTCTGATGTTTGTGTAATGACTGATTTTCTTTTGTTAGTATTCTTACAGTTTATATAGAATGTGATTTATTGTTATGTGAGTTTGGATATTTTAGGCATGATCCTTGAAATAAAATATATCAGAAGTATTATATGTTCTAAGCATGTAGAGTCTTTTCTTGTATCAGCATGGTCTTCCGTTGGGGCTATACATTTACACATGTCCGAATCTAAACTTGTATGTTACATAAGTTTCTGTAAAGTCTAAGATTGCAAATAATTCTCTTTTTGTCTACTAAGATGGTACATGTAAAGTACTTATTAACAACTGTAAAAATGGACCATGGGAAAAGTGCCCAGTAACTAGTAATGTTTATTATGTTGTCATGCTCTGAGTGAGCAAAATGGTACTTATAAGCCAACTTTAGAGTACATTCATTGTAAGAACTTATATTCATTGGGTGAAAACATAATCTGACTTTTCTTTTCTTGGCAGCAACTTGAATTGGTGGAGCCAAGTGGCTGGATTCACGTTCCCTTAACTGATAATCACAAGAAGCCAACTCGCACATTCATGATACAGATTGCTGTTTTAGCCAATCACCAAAACGGAAGAGACACCCACATGAGACAAATTAAAATATACACACCAGTGGAAGAGAGCTCCATTGGTAAATTTCCTAGATGTACAACTATTGACTTCATGATGTATCGCTCGATAAGGTGACCTTGGAACAGAACAAAAGTCATTAAACATCTTTATCTTGTCAGTAAATATTAAATCTGATATCTTTATTGAAATAAACATCAATTATTTTGCAATTTTGTATGCATTGAAAAGTATTTTATTGTAACTTTAATAAATTCTGGGTCATACTGTCTTTATTTTCTTTAACATATAATAAAGCTCACATATTTTATATTACCAAAAATGAATTTGAGCCAATCATTAAGTTTTTTCTTATACCAAAAGAAAACCAGTTGAACTGAAAATTTTAAAGATGTACACAATTTTTTACTAACCGGATAATTATTTCATATAGTGATCATGTATTAGAGTAATGATTTACCTCATGTTTGAGAACAAAACTATGTTTTGTCAAGATATTACCTTTAATAGGCAAAAATTATTACCATCATTTTTTAACCAGAGGAATCTTCTTTTAATATTGGGCCTTTTAAAAAACTGTGTGAACATAAGCTTAGCATTAGGTGTCTGATGAGAACCATTCTGATTTGGGGAATATAATTAATTGTGTCATAATTACTTCCATGAAATATTTTTAGTGCTTGGTTTGTCTTTATCCTGATACTATGTCAGAGATTGCCTATATAATCTACTGTTTATCCTAATTCTAATACTGCTTATAGAGTAGTTTCAAATTTGTGTCTGACACTGAAGCATTCCCTGAGGGATAATGTATCTCATGAAAATTTTAAAAATATATAAAATTGTTCTTTACATATAACAGTATTTTAAAGGCACTTAAACGAGTTTTCTTTCCATGGTTTAACATGAGTAGGTTTGATTCTGAATACCTCACCCCCCACCCCCTCCTGCATATCTGTACTTTTGGGGAGGATGATTATTTTAGCCACAGAACTTCCTCATACTGGCTCTTGTTTGGGAAAGATTCCTTAGAGGTTCTTGCATTACTGGGTAGACTGAAGTCTTAAATTAGCAAAGTTTAAAAAAGAATTATGTGTTTGGTTTATTCTGGCAGAGTATTAATACATGGATACTATTTTAAAAATGAAGATTTTATTTTTCACTCAGCAGTATCTCAGCTCTTCTTTTTATGAGTTCCACAAAGAGTCTGTCATTTTCATTTCATTGTCTTTAAAGTACGAAGCGTGGTAGGTGGCTATATGATCACCAAAACGTCTGTAACCAAAACTCATCTGAGATCAGCAGATTACTCCTGAGTACAGATGTGGGCTGCTGGAAAGAGAAGAAGAGAGGATTGAAGGAAAACACATGGACAGGAATTAAAAGAAAAGGAGAGAACCAAGGAAATAAGAAGAGCAATATATACTTGGCACTGTATTCGATGTTCTGTGTTAGTCTGATAAGGAAAACATTCATGTAAATAACAGGGTCTTAGTCTAAGAGACAGAGAAATCTAATAAAAAGTACAGGAGATTTTATTAGTAATAATGTTACTACTTGCTAACTGCTTTTTAAAAATTTGCTTACAAGAAAAAAGGAGGAGAACTAATTATCATTTACATGATCCAGTCTGCTATTTCCTACTACTAATGGTTTGCGAAGAAACTCCTAAAATTAGGAGGGATTAAGAAGAATGTTGAGAACATCAGTATGTTTTCTACTTCTATTCCCTTTCCCTATTTTTCATAAACCAGCCGGCATGGGAAATTTGGTAGCTGAATTTCCCACTAAGGCATGGGAAATTTGGTACCCGAGGATTATGGGGGTGATGCTTCCCCTTATCTTAAGAATTATTTGAAGTACAGATAGACCATGTGCTACATTAGCAAAGCAGCATTATCTGAAGCAGTTTCATTTCTCTCTTTCAAAAGTGCAAATTATATAGTCAATAAAGGATTTGTATCTACAATATATAAAGAACTTCCATTTAACTGGAAGAAGACAAACAATCCAATTAAAGTGATCCAAAGATTTATTCAAGTCACTTCACAAGAGAAGACATATGATTGGCAAAAAAGCTTATGAAAAGATGCTTAACATTACCGGATGTTAATGAAAGGCAAATTAAAATCACAATGAGATACCATTTCACAGCCACTAGAATGACTATGATTAAAAAGACAGTTGCAAGTGTTAGCAAAGATATGGAGGGACCGGACCTCGCCTCAAACTGCTGATGAGGATGTAATTAATGTATAACCACTTTGGAAAACAGTTTGATAATCTTAAGAAGTTAAACACACACTATTATGTGACCCAGCCATTCGACTTACAGGTATTTCGCCAAGAGAAAAGAAAGCATATATCCATACAAAGTCTTGCACATGAATGTTGATAGCAGCTTTATTTGTAGTACCTAAAAATTGGAAACAACTCAGTGTTGATCAGCAGGAGAATATACAAGCAGATTGTGGTCAATCCTAATAATAGAATACTACTCAGGAATAAAAATAAATGTATGTTTAATTAATACATGCAACACATGAATAAATTTCCAAAATAACTATGCTGTTAGAAAGTAGCCATACAGAAAAAGAGGATATAATGTATGATTCTGTTATTTTTTTTTTAATTCTAGAAAATACAAACTTATCAAGTGATAGAAAGCGTATCAGTGGTTGCATAGGACGGGGAGTAGAGAGAAATGAGAAGGGGTGAATTTTGGTGGAGGTGGTGATGAGAGAAATGTTCATTATCCTGACTGTGGTACTGGTTTCACAGCTATATACATATGCCAGAATTTACCAAATTATACATTTGAAATATGTGCAGTTAATTGCATGTCAATCATACCTCAGTAAAGCTGATTTAAGAAGTAGCTTATTCTCCCTGTTTCACGTAGGAATCATCCAAAAATGCTAGATTTTATGTAGTTATATTTCTTACTGTATAGATCTGAGAATAAAAAATTAACATTGAAAAGCCATTTTAACAGTTAAAACAGTGACAGCAAATTCACTGATTCATCAGTACATGTTTTTGCTGATCAAACTGTGCAGTTGTAAGATAGAAATTTTTAAATTTCACATGTAATTGAAGTATTAGACACTTTGATAATCAGTTTATTACCTGAGGAAATCTTGTCACAAGAAACTCTATATAAAACTGGAAAATAAAATACAGGAGTTCTTTGAAGACTAAGAAATACTCAGCTCTAAAAAGACTAATGGATATTGAATGTTGAATTAGATGTAATAAGGAAACCAAGTTAAACTGATGCAGACCTTGCTTTCCAGTTTTTATAGTCTACTAGGGGAAATCATAGATCTCTGATAACCAAATCAGATATTAGAGTGGTGAGCTCTCTAAGAGGTGGGTGGAAGTGCAGAGTACAGAGAGTTGACTTCCTGTTCAGGAAGCTGGAGGTGAAACTGAAGAAGATACTGTGGAGGAGGGGGAATTTTGGAAAGAAAGACTATTTGTGATATCAGCTAGTTATTCACTTTTCAGGCATATTCTTGAATTCAAACTATCATTGTTTTTCTATGAATAACAACAATTAATTTGAAACAGATGATTTGTGTGTTAGGAATCCAGTGATGTTTTGTACATTTGCCCTCATTTGAAAAGTTCCAACAATTAAAACACAGACCAATCTTGGAAACTAATTTTAAACACCATGCCTTCTGTTTTTTTAGCCATTATGACTACGGGTTTCGTATAGATTATACACTACAGTATAAATTTTTATGAGGTTAAAATTTTATGAATCAGATACAAATATGTTTTCTAGTGTCTTAGAAAATTTTACTGCTCTAAATTCCTAATAGTGTTGGCCTGTTGTATGTCATTTTTAATTGAATTCTTGGCTATTAGCTTATTTCATCAATTACCTTTTTAAAATGATAAAATTTGTAAAATATGTTAAAGCATTAGGGGAAGCAGTACTTTGTAGTTGTGGTTGTTTGGAGATGATTTTGCTTTGTGGCTCTTTTAAACTAAGATTCTCTTCTTTTGCCCACATTGCCCTGGCTTTCCCCCCGTCCGCTGTGACTCCCTAGGGTATGGTGTTTGGAAGTGTTTGCTGCACTAGGCTATTTACCAGCCATCCACAAGGACGCTGTCTGTGCTTTATAACCTGCCATTTAGTTGGGCCTGCTTCTGTGCAATGGTGTCTAGAAAGCATTAGAGAGAGGAAGACAACAACGAAAAAAGCCTCAGGGATTAGCTTATTAATTATCCATAATAATGAATTATCCTATTAACAAAACAAATCTTAAGGCTAATTAATTAGAACTGCCTCCACTCTAAGAAAGTATCTATAATCCATGATAATTTTATATAAAAAGTTAAAGTTGTTTTTTAGTAATATAACCAGTCTGTTTTTCAGTTTTATGTGAAAGTACCCTCCCCTTTTCCCATGGTTAATCCTACCACCCTTGTTTGTCTTCTCTTGTCCTTTCTGGTTAATAGAACCAATTTACTATTTTGCCAACATAAGCAAAATTAATTATTTTTAATTACTTACTTACACCAATTTAGAAGTAGTCTACCTGTTTATGAAATCTTCTTCTGAGTGAATTATTATTTCAGGAAATGGTATTTTACATCATGTATAATTGAAGCTCTAGTATTTACCATCTCAACTGTTTTAATTACTGTATTTATGGCTGTAAACTTTCCACTGCTGCAGTTCAGTGATCACCGTAAGATGTTTTTCCACAATGCATTTGCTTTTCTGATGTTGAGAGCAAATTACGATTCTCTCCCTGTGGTCCTAGAAATACCTCCCCCAACTGTTTTTATAGACTTTATTCTGGGACTTGCTCTCCTCTTTACCCTGGCATTCATCTATAGCTGGAGATCCAGATTTTAACAGATCATTTCCTGTTTTACTACAGCAGTATCAAAATACTGATCACTTACCAAGAAGCAAAGTATCCAGAAGACTGAAGCAGAGAGTTCAGCCAACTGTTTGTTTTTCAACTGTTAAAATTTATAAGAATCACATGTTTAATGGATATGGAGATAAAATGAACCTAGAGGGTAGTGTAGGTAAAAGGAGGCTAACAAGCCATCCAGTGATTAAGTTATAACACACTCAGGTGTCTTCCAAAGACAAAGAAAAGTTTTACTTTTTATTTTAAAACAGTGCTTATTTTTAAAGGTAGCATTCAGTAATAATAGGAGATTCAAGGATCCTATTCTTCAGAAGTTTTCTTTCATCTCTTCCCATCATCTGGGCTGTTTGGAACAAAATTCATCATTTCTTTCTTGAAAATTTCAACTGCTAGACTGGTATTCAGGTGTCACTTTGACTCTTCCACTTCATCTTTCCATACTCAGTACCTCCAACCCCACGTTAATGATCACTTTCAGTTTCACCCCATTCACGTCATTCTAGACCAATTTCAGGGAGCTCCCAGCTGAACCATTGGTCTTTAGTTTAGGCTGAAATAAAATGATCCAAACAGTATTCCGTGTGGCTTTCTGTAAATATTGATACTAATTCCACATTACCTGTGTAAATTTACCTTTATAAATAAGTCCTCTGGCATTCCTTCAAGAGCATACATCTTCCCTACCTTTTTATAATCTTTTTTTTTTTCGTTATTCTCAGTCTTTTTCACTCTAGCCAAGCAAACATGCTTGCCTGTTTTATGCACACAAGTCCCTCATTCTTATTTTCACTCTTTTGTATGTAACATCTAATGGCCTTTAATCTAGTCACTACTCTGTCAGTTGATGTCACTTTTCTGGGCAGAAACTAGCTCAAAGTCACTCCCTTGAATGCCTTCACTTAACTGATTTTAATCTGATATGTTTTTGTTCATTCTTTTATTCTAAAGCCCCTCAGTGTTTATGTAATCTGCCAGTACTGTACTCACATATGAATGTGATATTGTATATATTGTATATTGAAAACAAGGAGCCAGTCTTATTTATCTTCCATATTTGTATTATAATTCTCAGCATCTAGTAGGCATGCAGTAGATATAACACTTTGCACTGACATAATTCCAAACCTTTTATCTTATCTTCACAAAAACTACTGTGTCAGGATTATATTTAGTTATGAATAACAGAAATCCCTACCACAGTGACTTAAATAAATCTTGAGTGTTAGCTGATTTGGGCTTTTCTAATAATGAATCCCTAAGACTCATGTCACAGATGGTTGCATTGAATGGGTCAGGAAGCTCCCTAGAAGGTACGGAACTGAGCCATACAGTCTCAATTATTCCCATATTAACAAATCAAATGTTTACCTCCTCAGGGATGGAGTAAAGGGGTGGAGAGAGGCTCAGAGAATAGGAACTGAATTTCCTCTTAGTTGGGATATCAGGAGTGGGGAAGAAGTCTTCCTAAATTGACACTCTGGTTCCAGAGCAATGTGCAGATTTAAGTAGAGAGAGATGAAATGGAAGGGCATTTTAGGCATGAAAATCTACAAATCTGTGGAGGAATGAGGAGGTGACATTCAGACGACAGCAAGCAGGGAGTTAACTTCAGTAACAAGCAGCATCAGGAAGTTACAAGACAGAAGAAAGGTAGGGTGGGATGGGGTGCAAGTTATCTTATCCTGTTACATATAGGGTAACTAATTTTATACCCCTACCCTTATATACTTCTTGCATTTAATGCTGTATTAAAACTTTGGAGGAAGAAAGATGCAATATGGATGGCCTAACACCCACCACCATTAGAAGCTATGAAGACGACTATGGAGTTAAAAACTACTTTTTGAAACCCATTTTATATAAGTCACAATATTTAATTAATATTTGTTTTATATAATTAAGATTGGGCCTTGGAGAAGGCTATAGTTGGGTGGAAATCTGTGCTTTTCCAAAGGACATTCCTCAGAGGACAATGCTCGTGGAATCACAGAAACATGCTCCCAATTTGAGTTTGTTGTTCCAGGTTCCCTCCTTCCATTCCAGAGATTAAGATAACAAAGAGAATTCTTAGAAAAATCCATTTGTAAACAAGAACATCAGAAATCGTACACAGCTCCAAATAAGGCTCTCAAGGGGCCATTACAAAAATATTTGCATTCTTGGAATATGGCATGTTGTGTGTTTAAACAAAATCATCATTAGTAGAAATACAACTTGATTCCTATGAGTCCATTTTGTGCTTATCTTACATCTAATTATTTTTGGATTCAAAATAAGAATGACTTCTTTTAGAAATGAAGAAGTCTTTAAAACGATATTAATCATACTATAATCCCTTTTAAAGATATATTAACTTAAGCATGAAATATACTAGTGATATGCAGAAAAAATATAAGTGCAATTTCTTGTTTTAAAGAATAGAAACCATTTTGCATATGCACTTTGTGTAGCTAGTGAGTATAATAAGAAATATTATTTTAATAGAGTGGCCTTGTGTGTGAAAATTTCTATTGTTCCCAAGATAAAAGGAAGTAATCAGTAGCACAGGAATTTATGAGCACCTGAATCCTATCTGTGTAATCTTTGACTGATTTTTATCAGCCTTTTTCCTTTTTAATTGTGTGTGTGTGTGTGTGTGTGTGTGTGTGTGTGGCATACTGTCTATACAGTGAAGTGCACCAAACACTAGCTCAATGAATTAGCTCAAGGTCGACACCCATGTACATTGCCAGAGATTAGGATATCTCCTTGGAAGCCCTCTTCGTGTCCTGTCTCAACCACTATTCCCTTCCTCCTCCTCAAGATTAAATCTACCTCAAGTCAAATGGTGTAGCTAAGTTTCACCTATGTTTAATGTAATATTCATTTTATACATATGTATATACAAGTGTACAATATGTTTTGTGTTGGTTTTCTTTTGTTCAGCATGATTTTTGTAATATATATGAGTGTTACTATAGCATCTTACTGTTCATCTCTACGGCTGTATACATAGTATTCTATTGTAAGAATATACCAAAATTTATTTATTCATTCTACTGTTGTTGGTTATTGAAATAGTTGAAGCTATTACAAATAATACTATTATGAAACTCTGGTACCTGTCTTCCGACTCATATTGTGTGTGCATTTCCATTAGACATGTATATAGGAGCCAAATACTTCGCCCAAAGTGTGTACATATGCTCATTGCTTGTAGATAATGCCTGGTCATTTTCCAGTGTATGTACCCATTCTCATCTCAGCAGCAGGGTTCCTGTTGCTCCATGCACCAGTCTTTAGTATTGTTAGTCTTTTAAATTTTAGCCACTTGGGTAAGTGTAGTGTTATCTTACTGCAGTTTTAATTTTCTGTTCCCTAATAACTAATAAGGTCAAGCCACTTTTCGTATGTTTGTTATCAATTTGGATAGCCTCTTTTGTGAAGTACTCTAGTCTTTTGTTCATTTTTAAAATTTGCCTTTATTTCCCTTACTGATTTTTAAAAGAGCTTCACATATTCTGGTTATAAATGCTTTGACGGTTATAAATATTGTAACTATCTTCTACTCTATGGTTTGCCTTTTCCTTCTCTTAAAGGTGGAATCTCTTAATAAACAGAAATTCCTACTTTTAATGTAAACCAATTTATTAACCTTTTCCATGATGTTTAGTATATTTTTGTGCACGATCCAACCTGAGCATTGTGAAGATATTCTTTTATATTACCTTCTAAAAGCTACATTTGCTTTGTTGTGCAGATTTAGATCTTCAATTCACCTTAGGTGATAGGAGCTGAATTTCAATTTTTCCTTCCTTATATGGATATACAGCTAACCCAGCACCATTCCCTGAAGATGCTCTCTCCCCACAGCTCTACAATGCCACCTTCATTTCAAATCAAGTATCCACATGTGTGTGGTGTGTTTTTGAGCTCTCTGCTCTATCCAATATGTCTGTTCTTGCATCAGAACTGTACTGTCTTTATTACTATTGATTTGTAATACATTCTGATATCACGTAGATCAAGTGCTTCCAGCTTGTTCTTTCTTAACAGTGTCTCAATTGTTCTTGGCGTTTTTCATTTTTATATACATTTTATATTCAGCGTATCAGATTATGTGTGTGCAAGCGTGGACACACACACAAACTGGATAGAACTTTTATTGGGATTGCTTTGAATCTATAGATCAATTTTGTAACTGACACTTTTACAATATTATCTTCCAAGTTACAGAAGACTCCATATATTTGAGTCTTTAATTTCTTTCAATAATGTTTTATAGTTTTCTAGGGAGACATCTTGTACATCTTTTATAGATTTATTGCAAGGAATTTGATAATTTTTGGTGCTATTATAAATGAAACCTTAAAAAAATTTTTTTGGTAAATTGAAATAAAACTGATTTTTGTATCTTGACTTTATATCCAGCAACTTTCTAACTTACCTCCTAATTAGAATTTTCTGTAGATTCTTTTGGATTTTTTTTTGCATTTCTAAATGATGGCCATTTTATTTCTTCTTTTCCTTTTCTTATGCCTTTTATTTATTTTCTTTCCTTATTGTACTAGCTACATCCTCCTGCAATGTATTGGATACAAGCTTGAGATGTTAGATAGAAAATATTGAGAACAGTCATTCTTTTTTTGTTTCTGATTCCAATGGGAAAGCTTTCAAGATTTCACCACTTTGTATGATGTTTGTTTGCTTATTAAAGCTTAAAGCTTTATTAAAGAAACCTTTAATAAAGTTAATTCTAGACCCTTGTACTTCTACTTTACCAGAAATTTTTGTTTTTAAATCATGAATGTATGTTAAGTGTATAAAATGCTTTTCTTGTACCTGTTGAAATAACCATAAGATTTTTTCCCCTTTATTTTGTAGTATGTTGAATTATGTTGGATTCTTTTTGAATGTTAAATCAACCCATCTTTCCTGGAATAAATCCAACTTCAATATGAGCATTATCCTTTTTTGTGAATCACTGTATTTGCTAAAAATTAGTTTAGGACTTCTTCATCATGAGTGAGAAGGACCTGTGATATTCCTTTTTTGTACTGTCCTTGTCATGTTTTGTTATTGGAATTATTTTGGCTTCATATAATGAATGGGAAAGCTTTTTAAAATTTTTTCTATTTTCTGGAAGAGTTTGTGTGAGATTAGAATAATTCCTTAGGTGATTTATAAAATTCACGGTGAGGATGTAATTATAAATTTGATTTCTAATTCTAAATAGATGGAGAAATATTCAGACATTTTTACTTTCTCTTGTATAGGTTTTGGTAATTTGTATCTTCCTGGAAGTTTATCCTTTTCGTCTACATTTTCAAGTTACTTGTCATAAAGTTGTTCATTATCATTTTATGGTCTTTATAACATCTGTGGGATCTGTAGTGTTAGATCCCTCATCATTCCTGAATTTGGTTATTTATGATGTCTCATTTTTCCTTTTTGTCAGCCTCAGCAGAAACTTACCAATTCTATTACTTTTTCTAAGAACCAACTTTTGGTTCTGTTCAGGCTCTCTATCACGCATATTTGTCCTATTTTATTAATTTGTGCCCCTTATTATTTTCTTTGGGCTTAATTAATTTGCCTGTCTTTCTTTCTGAGGTGTATTAATTAGATTAGATTAATGATTTGCAGCATTCCTCTTTTCCAAAATATGCACTTGCTGTAAGTTTCCCTCTAAGAACAGCTCTGGTTGATTTGATATCGTTTAATTCATAATTATCCATTGTCAAATATTAGAATATTTTCTAATTCCTGTAAGAATGTTTCTCTTTGACCCATGACTTATTCGGAATTATATTTCTTTCTTTTGTTTTTTTTAGAAATCATATTTACTTATTTATTTATTTTTAGGGGGAGGTGAATTAGGTTTATTTATTTACTTATTTATTTTAATAGAGGTACTAGGGATTGAAACCCAGGACCTCATGCATGCTAAGCATGCTCTCTGCCATTGATCTATACCCTCTCCCATTAGAATTACATTTCCTAATTTTCTGTCCAAATACATGGGTATTTTCAAAGTATTCTTTTATCATTGATTTCAAGCACATTTACTCTGTGGAAGAACATTTTTGAAATTTGTTGAAACTTGCTTTAATAGCTCAGCATATGCTCAGTTTTCATTAATGTTTCATACAAATCATATTTATTCTGTAGTTTTGGGGTACAGTGCTCCATATATGTCAATTAGGTCAGGTTTATTGTGTTATCCAACATATATTGTACTGATTATTTTGTCTGCTTATTCTATCCATTAATAAGAAAGTTGTATGAAAATCTTCCATATGATTGTGGATTTGTCAGCTTTTTCTAATAATTCTGTCAAATTTCTCTTTATGTATTTTGAGGCTATATTATTAAGCACATACATACTTGGAATTATATCTTTTTGATTAATTAAATCATTTATTATGAAGTGTACTTCTTTGCCTCTAGTAATGTTTTTTGCCGTAAAATCTGCTTTGTCAGATTTAATAAGGGTGCGCTAGTTTTCTTTTGATTAGTATTTGAATGTTTTATCTTTTTCCATTCTTCTACTTCACACCATTTCATATCCTTATATTTGTTATGTTTTCGGTAATTATAATTGTTTTGTTTTTTTTCACCATTCAGTTTGATTCTCTGCAAGGAAGAAATCTATATGTCTTATTTGGAAGATACTGCCTCCCAAACTAATGCAAGTAAACATTTAGGAGAGAGATGAGCAAAAACTTTAGAAAGATGGTCTTGGGGCATATTTTGGAAGGCTTTTTAATGTCAAGTCAAAAGTTTGGCCTGTATCTTCTTTCAGGGAAATATTGATGGATTTTTGAACAGACAGATGAATGATATGTGTTTTAAGAAGATTAAATCAGTAAGAATCAACTGGAGCAGGAAGCACTGGAAGCAATAAAGACAGGTTCTGAAACCTTTGAAATAATGTAGCATCTAGAACAATAGTACTTGATACATGGTAAGCTTGCAGTCAAATATTTGATGACTTAGTGATAAACTCAGGTGTGATGTGATGAGGGGCCAGATGGGAATGTGGCAGTAGAAGTTGCAAGAAATGACTGGAAATATAAAATAGACAAGATTCATTGTTTATATATGGCTAGGCAGAAAGTTTAAGTTTAGGTTAAGGATAATCAACACATATTGGTACCATGCTGTGATGTTTATATGGGTGTCTCTCTTGTGGGGGCCTCAGGAGAATAAATTAGGTTAGGAGACAATAGTGAATATATTGATCATTAATTTATAAAGCATCACAAATAGTTAGAATAGAAACACATTTAAAGTATAACACTTTTCTTCACCACCACCTCTACCAACTTTCAAACTACCCTATTAACTTTGATGTATACACCCACACCCTCCAGATCCTCTACAGGTAGCTTCTTACTCTGCATCAACGTTTTGGCAGATACTTTTGAGGAAAGAGCCTCAATTTACACATTTGAGGTCATTTTTCCCTGCAGTAGCTATTAAATGCAACTTTATATTATTACATGGTTTCAAAGTAATTCAGTGGCAAATAATTCAGTGTTTTATATTTCTGGGTTTGCCTTGATCTTTCCTCAAAATGCAGTTATTAATCTTTCCCTTAGTAGCTGCTCACTCATTTTTCATTTTTCTGTATGTTAAGGAATGCAGAATTTGTAGTAGTTGGCAAAATGTGGGGGAATTTTAGACTAATTGGTTATGATAATTCTTTTAGTCATAATTAGTAGACTCTTATCATGTCTGTTGTGTTAATTTCTTAGGTTTTAATCTGCTGGGCTTTTTGGCTACTGAATCCGCCTATAGTATATGCATATGGATTGTTTTCTCTTGTTTTGAGATCTTGGATTGTGAGCTCGTCTTCAGCAGGGCTTTATCTAAAAAGCTCCTGTGCTGGCTGCGTTAAGAAGGTTATTCCAGGACAGTTTGGGATTTACTTTTGTGTGCCTAGGGGATCCCTAGTTTAGGACTCAGTTCTCTGTAATTTCTTGACGTGTGGCTTGCTAGATGACATGTGATGTAAATTCAGTCCTCTGGATAGTGCAGGCCCATGTTATGAATTCTCAGGGGATTTATTTTCCCCACTCAGAGCCCAAGCACAAATAAACTAGTGTCCCTATTGTCTATAGCCTTCTTTTGCTGGTGGGCAGATTTCTTTCCCCCACCTGGGAGTTTAGCCCTTCCAATTTTATGTCGAGATCTTAGTTTCAATTCTCCATCTTGCAAGAGCCAGGTTGTCATTGATCCTTTGCTTTCCCTTGAAAACCAAACTCCTAGACTGCAGCTGCTCCTCACCACCCGCCATTGAGGCAAGCACAGGAGAGCCTACTCATTTGCAGGTCAGGTTTTCAGTTCCTTCATTATTCCTGGAATGTGGGTATTTTTCTTTTATATGCGCTTAGCTGTGTTTTTTTTTAAGTTTGTGTAATTTTTCCCAGCATTTTTAGTTGACCTAGCAAGAGGGTTTTAGTGTATAGCCTGCCATATTGATGAAACTCAACTCTTGAATTCTTTCCACATTTATAAAGTTTTTTCTAAATATCATTGACTTTTCACAGTTGGCGTGGCCTTAAAATGGCCTATTTTTCCTCTTTTGATTTAATTAAAAATAGGACCTAATTCTGGTATTACTAGACCTTGCCACATCATAAATTCTATTTAGAGGCACAAAGGGAATAATTAACTCTGAAGACTGATAGAAGACTAGCCCTTTTATCTTGGCCCGAGAATGTTACCTTGAGAATGTGTCCCACATGAATAAATAACACCAAATTCAGTATGGTGATTACCTTGAGGTCCAGGGGAAAGAGGAATTGAGAAATGAGATCATTAGTGGGGGCTTCAATTACATTTGTAAATGTTTCATTTATTAAGCTGAGTAGTGTATACCCAAGGGTTTATTATATTCTTTATATTTTTAAAAGTGTATATCTGAAATATTTCATAGTAAAAATGATTGTAAAAGGAACTATTACCATAATGAAATTGTACCATATTTTTCATTTCATTTAATGGAAGATGCACAGGGCGCTTGTCATTGTCATGTGCATTTGTTAAGTGAAAAGGTAGTTTTCCATCCTAATGAGGTAATGGAGTAAGTTATTTCAACGACTGTTAAGAGTGAGTTATTTCCAAAAAAAAAAAAAAGAGTTTATTTCCGTGTTAGACTCTGTTTCCCCATGCCTATTAAAAATATCATATGTCTGACCATACATTTTAACTTATCCAGTGATCATGCTATTTTCCAATTTGAGAAGTAACTCTATCATCATTCAGAATAGCAACAGGTTAAATCTGAATCATCTTCTATGCTAAAAAAGGCCTTATTCAGTGTTTTTGCAACGAAATTCGCTGCTGTCTTTTTGTTGTTGTTGTTGTTTATGTTGATTATAAGCGTGACTGTTTAGTGATCTTGTTCCCTTCCATCTTTTAACCCTGAAATATGAAAAAGGAAGGAAGGGTTGGCATGTAGAGCCACCCAGTTTCTTTCAAATGTTTACATCAGCCGGGGCCTCTGCCTGGTTCATTGCATAGACTCCCTCTTGCCCTCACAGTGACATTAAAACTAGTTAACATCGCTTTCTTTGTGCCAGTTGTTATGATAGAGCATTCTCTATGTATTATTGTATTTCATCCCGACAGCATTCCTATAATTATCATTATCCCCTTTTCAGAATGAAGGAAACAGGTTTATTAACTTGACTAAATTGTGCAGCTACTGACACTTAGCTGAATATTCTAAGTAACTCTGAAGGAGCATTCCTCTGTCCCAGAGATATGGAGCAGAAGAGGGAGAGGTCTTCTGTTCTTCTGTATCACATCATCTAGTTTGGGTACCACACAGTAATAACTTAATATTACCTGAGCATCAGAAAGATCCATGTAGCTGTTACGAAATGTAGGAGTTAGCCAATTTCTGTTTACAAACAGTAGATAAGAGGAAAAAACAAAGAATGGATGAGCAGTCAAAAGCAAGCTGGTTCATCAGGGTCCAGGAGGGTTGGAGGGCAGGATACTTGTAAGAAGAAACTGCCTCCGGCCGTGGTAGAGTACCTACTGATGCTGATGGTATGTGTGGATAAGATAGGTATGTGGCCTCTGGTCCAATGTTTTCTGTCATACCAAAGACTATTAAAAGGACAGTATTGTCCTGGGATTCTCACCTTTGACCTAATCAAATAAAACCCTCCCCACATCATTACTGTTAGGAGAGAGGGGGTGGTGCAGGATGGGGACGCAAAGATAAAGAAATGGAAACAGTGGCCCAGGCTATAGGAAACATTCCATTTCTTTACAGATTAAACTCATTGCTTTTCAGAAAAAGAGAAGGAAAGAAGGTAGAATGGAAAGGAGGGATGAAGGGACGGAGAGATGGAGAGAAAGAAAGATTGATCCACTACAGAGAAAATTATTCACTTCTATTTTTCCTCTGTGACTTAGAGAAGATGCTTATGTGACAATTTTGTGACTTTATGACTTTGTTTGAAAAGAAATCAAGTGATTTAATTTTAACTGAGCCTTGTAAAGAGCAAGGGATCTCTTTCCCCCAATCTTTCTTAGAGAAATTCAAGTCCCTCCAAACTTTGTCTTGAAGTTATTATTTCTAATTCACACTGGGGCTTGTGTTTAATTATTTTGGCCTTGTTTAAGTAATTCTGGGCTTGGGACACTTAGACATTTAGGGGCCCTTCATTGGATTAGCAATAAATCATAAATGAGTTAGTCTTATCTCAATGAAAATAATATTTCCTCCATCCAATTTACCACAGACATCTATATGTGATCTAATCTAAATCCTACTATGATACTAATATGATAATTATTAATAAATTAATTATAACATTGGCTCGTAGGACCCAGAGGCATGAGTTGGGGTATGAGCAGATGTTTTCTTTTGCCTTCAGAATCTTGCAGGTGTCCAAAAAACATTGTAAAGGTGCAAGAAGGGGCCAGTCTAAGGACAAGTGCCCTGGGGTGACCAATAAATAGCTCTGCTTGTATGAATATTTCACTCTTTTGTAGTTAAAAAATCAGTAATTAAGTTAAAATTAAGTCTTGTGGAAAATTGTGAATCTCTTTTCCCCTAACTTTCTTGGAAAGATTTAAGCATTTTTCAGTGCTCTCCCTGATGCCAGATTTTGAGCTCTTTGTTGTTTGATTCCCTGGGCAGCTGCTACTTCACCACCCTCTTCCCCTGTATTTCTGATAAGAAGAGTAGAAATTTTTTACTAGGATTCTTTGGCAGCCCTTCCGAAACTCTTTAATAAAAATTTCTTTTAAAAATGTATTCCGTTTTCTGTACATATAACGGGAAAGTGAATCACTCAAACATTTTGTAAAGTACTTTGTTGTTTACAAAGAACGTTCATGACCGTTGCCTCATTTAGATGCTTAAAGCAAAATTGTCAGGTAGATAAGGTATGTTGCCCCGCAAGACAGATGAAGCTGAAACCACAGGTAGTAAATGACCCAGCTCTGCTGACTCCTAATCTAGTGCTGTTTCCTTATTTCACTTGTTCCTTGAACAAATGTCAATGAAAGGAATCCATTTAAATATAGATTCTTGGGTTTTCATTTCTAACATAAACTTTTTGAAACTTTATGGAGTCATGAGAACTATGAGTTAATCGGGGGACAACTGATGGTTGATAACAGTCTACCTCCCTTAACCAACTGCCTTTGCGGTCTCCTCCTGTGTGTGTTCTCGGTCTCAGCAGTACAGGACTGAGTGAATGGAGAAAGTGGACAGAGCCTTTGTCCCTAAACAAATGCTTAACTGATTGCTGCTGGATGGTAAGCTTATAATAAATGGCAGCTTCAGAGAACATTTCAGCATAAGACAGAAGGAGATTATTAACTCAAGATGACAAGATTTAAACATTTTCTTCATTAATGGGAACTAGGTGGGGCTGCACGCACTTCAGGTCACTTTGGTGCTGTAGATAATCCTGTATCATCCCACAAGGGTAGTCTTAGCCCCAAGCATGCAAGTGTGATGCCCAGAGGTTATGAACTCTAACATCATTGTGCTTATTTTTATGAGAATTAGCTCAAGATTAGCACTTGTAAGCAGTGGCACCAAATAATTTAGGATCACAAGCAAAATGGGAAATAAAATGTGTTCTACACTGAATCTTTACAGATTGATTTTGCAAAGAACAGTTACTTAACTGTAGACCCAACTGGGGATACATTTTTAATGATTCGCAGGTAGTCTAGAGAAAAGCTAAATAAAAAAAAAAAATTCCAGCCCCAACTGCTCTTCTAAAATGGGCTAAGAACTATAGCAGTGAATTAAAATAACCTGTGAATTTCTCTAACCAAAATAAAAATACCGGTTATGAAATATTTCTTTTACTTGTTGCCAATTCTTTAATAGTCCATTAGGTATTTCTAGGAGGTGGAGTAGCTGAAATGAAAATTTGAGCTCAGAAATCTGAAAGGCCAGAATCTTGGATAAACTGACCGAGGCAAGATAGAACAGGGTGTGAAAGGAGGCTTTTTCTGTGGTAGATTTGCTTTCAAACTGGGCATGTGTTTCATTTGGATAAGCCTTTGAAAGTTCCAGGAATCATTGAAAAAAGGGACTTGAAGGAACTTAGAAATAACTAGTTTAATCCTACTGTAGCCTAAGTGTAGATCTCTTCATGGAGAAGGCGTTCAGTGGCTTCTGTACAATTTAGCTAAACTCTTCTGTCCTTTGCAGATTAAAAGTTAAGCAACTCACCTTGGTTAAAGAATCTGCTCTTTTAACCTACTCCTCCTCCACCTTAGACCCTTGTTATAAAACTGAGTTTCTTGTGTACTACCTCCCGCTTGCCTGACCCGGAAGTTATCGATTGAATATGTTGTTCTTTGTGTCACTTTATACGGAAAGCTGGTCTTTACAGTGTTTCATTTCAGCTTCATAGGCCAACATTTGAGAACATTTAAATCTTTCTGTTACTTGCACTAAAAATGCTGGTGATAACATGGTTAGTAATGATACGATTAGTAATTATGTTAGTTTTATTTGTATACATTTTCCTCTAGGTAGTTCATAGGAGTGATTTTTCAATTCCCATGTCCTTTTAAGAACTAGCCTTTAAGGGGAAAAAAAATCCTTAACTATAATAAAAGCAGTCTATTTACAGAGACCCCATCTTCTGTGAGCCTGTTTATAACATAGGGATACTGGCATGGTCATAGGTTTAAAAAAAAAAAAGGTGCACTTATACGTAGCATTATTTCATTAAAAACAATTCCATTCTAAATTATAACCTTTATTCTCTTTTTCTTTATGACTGCTTCCTTAAGTAAAAGCCACTCCTGGTTCATTCTTTAAATACCACCCTAAAGGAGTAAAGCTAAAATAGGCACCTTCGGCTTTTTTGTATTGTAGAGATTTTATTTTGAAAAAAAAGAAATCAAATTTCCTTGAGGCAAAAGTTGGAAATTTGGCTTTACTCAGGGTTCTTCAAACTACTAGTTACCCAAAAGAAAAAATGAGATAGAATTATGGAATGGTAGCTCTGAACACCATTTAGTTTAATCTCTTTACTTAACTGTCATAGAAATTGGGGCCCTATTGGCCAGCCAGTTCTCCAGGAGGTTATACAGATGGATAGTGGGGAAGGCTATGGGGATTTCTGTCACCTCAGAGTGATTCTGTTGAACCCGGTGTTTTTGGTTGGATTTGGCTTGGGAAGTGGTGAAAGAAGGGAAGCTAAGAAAAAACAGCCCTTGACAGCTTTATGGCCAGCTCGTTAAAGTAAATCCTTCGCTTGACACTGTATTGCTTTCTTTGCTGGGTGTGGATTGACAGGTATTGATGAAATGTCTTAGGTCCTAATTCAAAATGCCGGGTGACAAATTATAACTTTGACAAGTTGAAGTTATCAACAAGCCACAGGGTGAGTCCATGGACTCCGGGCTGCAGCAGCCATTATGCTGTCTCCAGCAAGCCTCTGTGCTTTTACAGGGATGCACTTGATCTCTTCACCCCCAAGGAGCAGACTAAGTGCTTCAGTAAGTATGCCATTAAGATACTTCATTGTACGAAGCCATTAATACACACCTCAAATACGCTGGAAGCTGGGGGGCCTTCAGCCACCCAAGAAGCATATAAATGGCCTAGAGAGATGCCCAAGGCTGTATCTACTTTGATATTTCATTATTAAGTACAGTTTAAAAATTGTAATTTTTTCCACTGGTTTGAATAAAACCAGAGTGGAGAAAATATCAAATTCCTTTCCAATCTACTCTAAACGATTCCCTATGCCGCCATGTCTACTTTGTTGTGGTTCTGATTATATTAATTCCTTGACCTTGGGCCTTGAGTCAGGCTGAAGGTTTCAGTGTATCTTTTGACAACCAGCTAAGCCTCTTTGAGATTTCACTTTCTTATTGAACAGGCTAAATTAGAAGCATTTTAGAGGTGTTTACTGTGGATTTACTATTTGTGTTTGTTCTCTGCTATTTTATTTCTTACTTTTCTGGACATAATTCTTATGATACTAGAATAACACAGTAACAGAATTTTAAACCGCACTGGACCCAAGAGATCATTTAGCTCAACTCTTCATTTCAGAGGTGAAGCAATTATAGGCCGAAAATGTGAAGGCACAGTTAGTCGTGTTGCCTTTGCTGTCTTAAAGGAATTTGATGTCTGTACCTTATTTTTTTCTTAAAAATACAGACTTATTTACCCTCCGTGATCCTTAGTCATGATTTGGTTTTCATCACGTTCTAGTGATAAGATCGTTTGGGGTGAGAAAAGTTAGGTATATAGAGATGACTTGGCCAAAGTCAGAGATTGAGGTAACATAGAGGAAAACCTGCTGTTGAATTTGGGGGCACTAGTCCCAAGAAAAAGCCCTTTTTTAAAAAGACATGCACTCATTTATTTTGATGCTAAAAGAAAATTAAAAATCTGCATTTTCACATTGATCTTTAATATCTTATGTGGTTCAAGAAAGACTTTTAAGAGTCAAATACATCCTACAGATTTTGTAAAACAACCCTTCAAATGGCTTTCCTGGAATGATACACTGACTCCCCAAGTTCAGTAATCTTATAACTCCTTTGTCTTTTGTTGCAGGGGAAGGAATGGTTATGACTGATTTCAGTAAAAGACTTTAAGCTGAACTGACAGAACCAATAACGAATATGAATGTAGGAAAAGTGACGTGCGTGGAAGGCTTCTTTGAAAGGGACCCTTTGGTACTAATCTCCAGTCGTGTAAGAAGTTGCCTGCCTCAGCCCTAGAGCTGCACGATGCTCTCTTGGTAGTCTATAGACTCAAGTCACTTACTACGTTGGGACCTAGTCACTCTTTTATTAGCTTTAAAGCTTAAACAAAATGAAGCAAAACAAACACTGCTCTTAGGCAGACTCTTTTTTCCTAGTTTGCTCTCAGGATGTATTTTACATGAAGAATGAGCAGGTTTTAGGTGTAATCGACAACGGACCATTATTGCTTAGGAACAAAATAGTTAAGAATAATGAAGCCATGAGATTGTAGATGATGTTTTGTAATAAGCATGTGTTACTTTTATTACTCCAACTTAAAAAATATTAGAAATAAAAACAAAATAATAGGACTTTTTATAATGGCTTTAGTTTCTGATCAGATCACTTGTTAGTGCTCCCCTAAGGCCGTGTGTCATAATGCCACCACGGGATTTCATTTCTATTCAAGTTCCTAAATTTTCGGGAATCCTGGACATTAAGAACACAACAGTGACCGAGCGATGCCAACCTTGTGAATATGTTGTACCGCTCTTTTGCACTGTCTTCTCCACTATATCCTAAGTTCTCTCAGGACAGAGATCCTGTCTTACTAATCTTTGTATCTCCAGTTCATAGAGCAATGGTGCATTCAGTGGGTACCTTTTGGATGAATCTGTGAATTAAGTTCTGTAATCCTGGTGTACATTCCGAGTTTCTTCTGGGTCGAGTAAAATTCCAGTTCTAAATGTATAAAAGAAGGTAGTGTCCTAATTTGGCATCCTAGCTCCACTCATATATAACTTGGTACAGCTGTTAAATAAACAGGGAGGATGCTGCAAGTCATGGTAAACAGTAGAGTATGAGCCCCTCTTGATGCTGATGACATGGTTTTATTAACACAAACCAGGATTTTCCTTTAGAAGCTGCTGAGCCTGGTGCCTACTTACTGTCAGAACGACTTAACATCAACTGTGCTACAATGAAAACCATTGTATTTGACAGACATTCTCCAGTATTTAAATGAACAATACTAAGTAACCCCATACAACAGGTCAACTCATTCAGCTATTGGAATGTATATTTTGCAGCCAACCTACCCAGGTAGGTCCATGGGGATACAATTCTACTTTAAAAAAAAAAAATCAGACATTCACCAGAGGCTGGGCTGAACTGCTTTTATGGTCAAGGCAGCCAACTGGTAGTTTTCAGAGTGTCTGGCCCTATAGGAACCGCCCCTCCTCCCTGTTTAGCGCAGAGGATCCTAAATCCCTCCTCCCAGCTGGCTGCTTGCTCAAGATTACTCGAGTCTTTAGATTCCGAATAAAACTGCCAGCTGCCTTGACAGGAAAATAGGTAAGAGAAACATTCCTGAGAAGAGGGAATGGCCTGGGATAGCGGGGAATAGAGTGGAGCTCTGGAAAGGAGAGGGCTGAAGGAAAAAACTGAAAAAAAGAGATCCACCCACCCAAGTTCAGATAAGCGAACAAAGGCGGCTCAGCGCCTGGTCCAGATAGGATAACAAGGGGAGACCACCAGGGTGGTGCAGGAGGAGGATGGCCGAGGGGTGAGGTCACTCGCTGCAGGCGTGTGTTGGGGAGGGCTCAGCCACCTAACCTGTTTCTGCCTTTGGGTCTCCGGTCTAACTTGAAGAGATAAACCACGGCTTCTACCAGTGGGGAAACTGCTGGAAAAGAGCACAGACCCCATGGAGAGGGCTCTTCAGCTCTGAAAACACGGTGGGCACATCCAGGAGATGCTGCTCCTGAAGGAATTATTGCAAAGTACAAAGCCTTGTGACAGGGAACTCTCGTCTTTAAACCGTCTTCCACATGCATAGCCCAGAACCCTAGGGTCTCAACTGAATACTCACTTGGGTATCTGAGCAGAGTCCACATTACTTTTTGAGAAAATAACTTGGCCTTGTTTTATAAGGAAAACCCCCATGTCCCATTTCTGCACCGGGATAGAGAATGCCTAGTATAGAATATTAGGATCTTCAAGGTTTTAAAAACAGAAGGTCAGCTCTGTCACACAGGGATCCCTGATGTCAGAAAACGTGGCTCCTTTTTAATGAGCACCGTGGAATAGCGGCATCTTGGATACCAGTAGAGAGTTTAATTAAGACATGACAAAAACC
This sequence comes from Vicugna pacos, assembly GCF_048564905.1. Lineage (NCBI taxonomy): Eukaryota > Metazoa > Chordata > Mammalia > Artiodactyla > Camelidae > Vicugna > Vicugna pacos. The sequence goes on from NC_132988.1 coordinate 18,752,150, forward strand.
AATAAACAAACAAACAAACAAACAAACAAACAAACAAACAAAAAGACATGACAGCAGTTTTTTCGCCAAAGCATGGCTGGAATATCTGTTAGGTTAAAGAGATCTGTTAGGGCCAAGTGTCAAGTAAATGCTGTAGAAAAAAATTTTGTTTTGTTTTAATAGGAAACTATGACTTATCTGTAAATATACTATGCCAGATGATCAGATTCCAGCCCCATTCATTGTCTTTGAGCTATTTTGCAACTCTCTGTCAGTTTCAGGTAACTGATAGATGATGTACAATATGTCTGATCTACTACTGATTTTGACTTATTTCCTCTCCCACGTGGAAAAACTTGTTTTGTCCCTATAAACTTGGGACTAGTTTATTTGTTATCAATTCATGTTTTGATTTGGCCTTTGAACTGTTACAATATATACCTGTTTCCCTCATAACATATGATTTTAAAAAGAAATCTTTAACACATTTATTTTTATAGCTCTATGGAGGTCATGATTTTACCTTTTACTTAAAATTATCTTCTAACAACTATGTCTTCTGCTAGACTCCAAGCCTTATTTCTCGACCAGGGGTCACAAAGGACAGTAATAGTTACTTATTTTACAAAATGTTCAAGTAACCCAAGGAATCTCTGAAGCAAATTTTCAGGAAGAAAATTACTCCAGCCAGCTTAGTTCAAGCTCCACCACTATTCTGACAGTTTTGTTGATAAAGTTGACGTTCTTATGTCTCTGTTGCCTCTGATCTCTCTCTGGAGAGGTAGCTTCAGGGCTTCTGAGCATCAGTAAGGCAAAGTTTGCCAGTTCCTGCCTCTTCTGGCAAACGGCTCTATGTCCTTTTTGAAGAAGGTGGATTATATTAATCCATAAAATAATTGCTTTCCTCTCCCCTCCTTCATTTTCCAACTATCAAATAGCCAAGAGAACTGAAGTTTCCCCGATGAAGTTGAACATGATTAATTGTATCTCAAAATGACTTTTTCTGGATGTGAGGAACTGTAGAAAATGTATTTTGCAAATTTTGTTCAAGTGCAGAGCATTGGGGGGGGGGTTGTTGTGACTTAGTTATTAATGTGTGCAGTTCAGTCAGTGCTTACTGTGGCCCACTGTGAGCTCATAACTGTGCAAGAAACTCAGCTTCCCAGACCCAAATAAAACAAAATCTCTGTCTTCAAGGAACTCCCTGGAGAAAAACACACATGAACAACTAACCATAAAATAGCACAAGACTGCTGCTATAGTGAGCAGTATGAACACTATGGGAGTAACAGAACAGGTCCAAAAAGTTAATATAATTGCTCGGTAAAGAAATGTATCTAGAATTTTAACTGAGGGATTGTCCAGTCACTTTACAGATGAGGAAACCAAGTCCCAAAGATGTTATATGATCACAGTTCATCCTTAATGTAAGCACAGATGAAAATTAAAGTATACGATCCCACTGTGATGGAATACCACATATATTTTACCTCTTCAACTAGGGCTGCTGTTTTGTCAGTACAGTTAATTAATCTGCAAAATGTGTGGCTGTGTTTTTAGCCGACTTGTGAATGTAGAGAAATCATTTGTAAAAGGCTTTTGGCAGACTCGCGCCTCAGGCCTGGGGGAGAATTTACAGTTATCTGAGCTGTTATCTGAGCTGCAGTCTTGGGAGGTCTCCCCAGGCTAATTCGGACAATCTAGTAGCCAGGGAAGTTGGGATGGTGGTGGTGGTGGTACCCCTAGCAGTGTCTGCCTCCTGGGCTGGCAAGAATTAAGTGGAGTGAGGGCTACAGCTCTTTGGCCGAGGTTCAGGGCTGGGCTCCTATCCCAGCAGGGAGCTAGGGTGAAAACCAGAAGCTGGGCAGAAGGCCAGTTAGATCAAATGGTAGCTCATTCCCAGGAGTCTCAATTCACCTCCAGGAACACTGGACAAACTACTTCCAGATTCTGCTCACTCACGGGAAGGAAGCTTCTGACATATGGCCTGACTGAGCCATTCCTAGCTCAGAGCTGAGGTGGGGAGCAGCTGGGTAGGGCTGGGATTGACAAGGACGGACACTATCTGTCTTAGATTTAGGCTTTCTTATAAAAATATACTTGTTGACAGTAGAAAATACAGAAAAGAGTAAAGAGGAAAATTTAGAACTAATAAGTTCAAACACTTCCAGGCTGTTCTGTGTGTGTTTATGTATGTAAACAATATTGTATATATTATTTATTAAACTGTTTTTCCACCCAATGTTTTGCACACATTTAAAAAATTATTAAATGTATATTTTTATTAGAAATAACTTTTTATTACACATATATAATGGACAGTTGTCTAAATTGATATGCCCCCATTTGTATAATTAATTTTAACTGTAATCACAGATAGAATTTAAGAACTGAGAGAGACATGATTGTCATCCCGTCACTCTTGTTCCATAGATGCAGAAATGGAGGCCCAACCTGATTCAGTGATTTGCAAGTTTAAACACAGGTTTAAACAGAACCAAGTCTAAAATCACTCCAGGGTACCTTCTGCTGTATGGTGACTGAATTATTTATTTCCTGTGTGTATGGCTTGTCTGCCTTGTCAGACAACGAGTTCCTTGAGGACCATGTTAGTGTGATGTGGTACACTGCTGCTTCAAGTGTGTCTTCAGGCTGGCCTTAATGGCATCATCCGAGCTGGTTCGAAATGCAGAATTCTGGGCTCCACCCCAGGCCTTATGAATCAGAACCTAGATTTAACAAGATGCCTAGGTGATTCATATCCCTACTAAGCTTGAATAGCATTGAGGGGATGGTCATTAAATATTTGTGGTTGCCATGGTGTTTGTGGCCCTGCCAACTTCATATGCTGAAACATAATCCCTGGTGTGATGGCGTTTGGAGGAGGGTCTTTGAGAGATGCTCAGGTCACCAAGGCTGAGCCCTCCATCTGTGAACCAAGAAGTGGGTCCTCCCCAGACACCAAATCTGCTGGCGCCTTGACCTTAGACATCCCAGCCTCCAGGTCTGTGATAAATACACTACTTCTGTCATTTATAAACTACCCAGTCTCTAGTATTTTGTATTAGCAGCCTGAACAGACTAAGACAGTGGTATCACTTGAGTCTTTTGTTCATAGCAATGGAAACTGATTCCATGTACCATAAAGCAGAAATAGGAGTGATGGCACTTGTTTGAAAGAGACTGGTTATTGTGGACAATCAAAAACCAAACCTTAGGGATTCAACTTTAGGGACCTTAGAAATGGGACTTTGTTGACCTTTTCTGTTGGGCTGTACCATAAATGTGATGCCCAGTTGCAATGTCTTTTCATTCCAGGTTTTAGACATACACATGTGAGAGAAAGATGGGGCCGGGGAGAGAGAAAGAACGAGAAGGGAGGGGAGGTAGAGAGAGAGAGAGATGTGGAGACAAAGAGAATATTTTTGCTTGAGCTAGGTTTCTATTTTCTTGATCAATGACCAACGTTCAGGGGCATGTTGCAACCTGGCTACTGGACTCCATCCCTGTAGCCATAAGACATTTCCAGAGGTGGGAGATCATTGAGAGGCGGGTACCATTACCAAAGTTGCCTGCTGTAATTTTTAAACCAAAGTGGTCACATTTTCCACTAATCATTAGGCATAGAAGTATGAGAAGAGCCTATGTCTAGTCTTCTCCCCTCTGTAGCCCCTGTTTCTCTGATTTTCATGGTTGTAGTTTCTCCATCAAAGAGAGCATGCAGTCTACTGATTTCAGCAATTAACATTCTGCTGGTGACACCCAACTGTGCTTCCAGCTTGAATCTCTTTTCTGAGTTCCAGCCTCCTATCTCCAAATGTTCTGTCACTGCTTAAAGTTCAACATGGGCAAAACTGGGTTCATCAGATGTCCCTCCCAGTTTCTTTATTTTTATCAAGATGTGACTGTTTACCGTGATAATTAGCATCTGTGGCTCCTTCCTTGTTTTTCAAAGGGCAAATCCTGAACTTTAAAATGTGGATTCCTTGAATATCTCCCTTCTATCCTTGCTGCCAACCAGAGTTCAAATCCTCATCCACTCTCATTTGGATCATGGCCTGTTACCTTACCCATGCCCCTCTTCCTTTCCAGTCTTACCAGTACCATGGAGATTTTTCTTAGACTCCACTTGTATCATTGCCTACTTCAGAAAATGTTTAATATTACTTCAGGACATTTTATATGTAGATCTGAGATTGTCACCACAAGATAACATTAGTAACTTAGAGCTCCCCATTGTCAGTGATCTACTTAAAAATTATTTAAAAAAATTTTTTTTCTAGAAGTACTCTTTGAGATAGATAGCCAACTCTGTTAGAAATGAATAACTGAGTGTTTATTTAAAGAACAACATGCTAGCATAATCATTAACTTAATAGGCTAATGGTTTAAAAATGATTTCCTCTACTCACACTGACACTCTGACACCAAATCTGTGGGTCTTCCACACCAAGTAATTCTCGAACTCTCTGGACACCCAACTGGGTGTCCTCTAATTCAATTAGGACATTAAATAACTGAAGTTAGTGCAGACCCCACAGGTTAAGTGCTCTGGCCCACAAGACTGCCCTTAATTCAGATGCCATTCGCAAGTCCAGGTTGTGCTTCTGACTGAATGTCTATGTCCACTTAAAGAAAAACACGCAACCTAAGTGTTGTGAGTTTAAGGTTTATTCAGGGTCTTACTGAAGACTCTAGCCGAGGAGACAGCCTCTCAGCAGCTTTGAGGAAACTGCTCCAAAGACAGAGAAGGAAAGCCAACTTACATAAGAGTTTTGGCTAGCGAATACATACGGTCAAGCATACATTCCAGTAAAAGATTACTATTAGTCATAGGAAACATACATCTCAAGTTAATGATTTTAGTGCTTTTTTTTTTATTTCTGGAAACATCCAAGAATCTTGGTTCATTAAAATTCATCATGAAATCTACATCAAACTATCTAAGGGACCTAATTTCCAAAACACAGAGCGCCTCATGCTCTTTTTCTTTCTTTCTTTTTTTTTTTTTTCATGCTCTTTTTCATCCTTAATTTCTCTCAGGGTATACTGTCAGTCAGTGACTGCAGTGGCTAATGCCTTAGAACTAGGTGGTGGGCACTGCTCTTTGTTTTTTTGTTGTTTTACAGCCATTAAATCAAAGGCTCCCATGACTCCCACCTCAGGTTTAATAATTTGCTAGAGTGGCTCACTGAACTCAGGGAAGTGCTTAATTTACTAGATTACTGGTTTATTATAAAAGAATATAACTCAGGAACAGCCAGATGGAAGAGATGCACAGGGCTAGGTTCAGGGGGAAGGGCTTGGAGCTTTCTTGTCCTCTGTAGACATGCCACCCTCCCAGCATCCCCATGTGTTCACCAAACCGGAAGTGCTCTGAGCCCCAATAGTTAATTAGGGTTTTTTTATGGAGGCTTTATTATGTAGGTATAATTGATTAAATCATTGGCCATTGGTAGTTAACTCAACCTCCAGCCCCTCTTTCCTCCCCTGAGGTCTGGAGGATGTGACTGAAAGTTCCCGGTTCTCTAATTACCTGATTGGTTCCCCTGGCAACCAGCCCCCATCGTGAGGTGATCCAGGAGCTCCCAGCCACCAGCCATGCAAAAAGACACATCACTTTGGATATTCCAGAGGTTTTAGAAGCTGTCAGCCAGGAAACAGAGACAAAAAACCAAAAAAAAATACATCTTTTTATATCACAATATCACACCAATTAACTTTTAAAACTTTTTATTTTGAAATAATTTCAGATTTTCAAAGAAGTTACAAAACTAGTAGAGCTTCATATGCTCTTTACTCAGCTTCTCCAAATATTACCATGTTATAACCATAGTACAGGAATTAAACTAGGAGATTAACATTGAAACAATATTATTAACTCATCTGTAGACTTCATTCAAATTTTGCAGTTTGTCCCATGAAAGGACTATTTGTGGTCCAGGGTCCAATCCAGGATTCTGCACCACATTTAATTTATATGTCACTTTAGTTTCCTGTAATCTGGGACAGTTCTTCTGGTTTTTTGTTTTGTTTTGTTTGTGGCCCTGATGTTTCTGAAGAGTCTGGGCCAGTTATTTTTGTAGACTATCTTTGGTTTGAGTTTGATATTTCCTTATGTTGAAACATGTATGTTGAATTCGCATTTCTGGCAAGAACACCACCAAAGTGATGTAATACCCTTCTCTGATCAGGAAATACATGATGTTGATTGATCTCATTGGTGCTGCTATTTTTGATCAGTTGGTTAAGAAGGTGCCTGTAAGATTTCTACCCTTAAAGTTACCATTTCCCCTTTATGATTAGTATTATTTTGTGCAGAGGTGTGTTGAGATTATGTAACATACTGTTTCTCATCATATTTTTGCTCACTAATTTTTCAATCCACTGATGATTCTAGCCTGCAATAGTAATGTAATTACTGCATGTAATTACCATAGTAATGTAATAACCTGCAATTATTAATGTAGGTATTTGCCAGATGGTAATTTTCTTATTTCCATCATTCCTTCTATATTTATTCATTGGAATTCTGCTGTAAGAAAGAGCTGTCTCCTCTTGCACATTAATTTTTTCATTCAATTATTTATATTGGTATGGACTCGTGAATGTTTAGTCTGTGGGTTATAATCTGTTACTATCATTATGTCTTTTCTTTTCCAAATCGCTACATATTTAGCCACTAGATTGTCCGCAGATTTGGCCACTGGGTACTACTTCAAGTTGGCTCCTGTGTCCTTTTAGCCTGTCTCCATCATCATTATTGTTGTTGTTTTTGTTGTTAGCACTTTCTTACTTTCTGGTAGGAAAATTCCAGCTCATCTTGTATTTCTCCTTACCCGTTTTCTCCCCAAAGCCCTGGTTGTTTCTATTGACACAGGAGAATGGCATTTGGAAACCAAGTTCTGGGTACCTGGTGTGTTCACTGCTACTGTAGTGTCATTGCTTCTAGGCCTCTCAGTGGACAGAGCTAGGAAAGGTATGTGTGGTATGTATATATATATATACATATACATGCGCATATATGGCTCTTCTGCAACGTTAACTTTTAATATGCTTTCTGTGTTCCCGGCAAGGGGTCTCAAATAGGTGATTGGTAGGCTAGTTATAGACCACAGATTTTTTTTTCTGGTCTACTTTGTGTTTTAAAAAATATGAAATAATAGTTAGAATTGGTTTTTCTGCATAAAACAAACACCCCTCCCCCAAACAATATTTGAAACAAAGCTTTATTTAAATTTTTTTTCTATTATCTAAAAGAAGTTTGAAAGTAGGCAGTCAGGGTGGTATGGATGGAAGTGCCACAGTCATCAAGGACCTATGTGCCATCCATATTTATGTGCTACCATCCCTACTCATAGCTTCCATCTCCAGTGTCATAATATGACCTCAAGTTATGATCTGATATCTGTTAGAGCTCCAGCCATCGTGTCCACACTCCAGGCTGGAAGAAGGTAGAAAGGGAGAAGGGCAAAAGAAACGTCCCTCCTGACTCACCCCTCTAGAAATCATCTAACAACTCTGCTGACATCTCATTGGCCACACCACCTACAAATGAGCCTAGAAAATGTCATCTTTTAATTAGGACATTGTAGTGAGAATAAAATTGGGATCTGTTACTAAGAGAGGAGGGGAGAATAGATGTTGAGAAGGCAATGAACAGTCTCTTTCATAGCATAAATACTTAAAAACCAGAAGGCTTTACATAAAGTCTGGATTTATGGGGTTTCTTGAAAAGTTGCAAAATCAGGCAATACTGGGCCCACATTTGGGTGGCACCTGTCAGCTGGAATCTGCCCTCTTTGGCTAGAATGTACCTTCTACATACAGTAGAAATTGTTTACCAACCCTTGAGCCTTTTTTGTTGTTATTTCCAGTAATAATAAATCTTTTACTTTTAAACATATGTACTATAGAAAAGAATTTAAAAAAAAGGGAGAAACTTGATTTCTTTTAGGTGTCAATCATTTTATATTCCCTTAGGGAAACCCTCCAGATTAGACATTCTTGACTCGTGGTCTCAATATTGTTTACAATATTGTTGTGAAAGTGTATGATTGTATGTTTAAACTGTGTGCATTTTCCTAGAGAGAGGAGTCATAATTTTATTCGGATACTCATAATTTTATTCAGATACTCAGATACTTTTTGACTAAGAAAGGGATGCCTTCTTCATGTCTAGACTCCCAGCATCTAGCGCAGAGCCTGTTACAATACTATGTATGCAATAAACATTTTTTAGATAAAAAAGTTTATTTCTGAATTCCATTACATTTATAGCTTTAAACTGTTAGATAGTCTATTATCTTATAGTCTATTCTTATATTATCCATTAATTGTTGTATATTAATGGATAATTAATGTCATTAATTATTTCATTTTAGTTCATATTTTCTACTGATCTAGATTGTAAGGATGAAGATCATGCCTTATGTTTTTTTCTTTGTCCCATGTCACCCAGCACAGTACTAAGCATCTAGAAAATTTCAAAGCAAATTTCAAAAAAGTCTGTTAATTGACTTGTCTCACAAGCTCATTGACCCAGGAATTTAATTTCTACGTAGTCAGACAGAAAACTTGAAGGGCAGATCCGCAAATGGGCTGGTGATTATGATGGAGACCTGAGCAATGACCACATCTCTCTAAGGCAGCTTTCAGGTCTTTGCACTTCTGGGGACACAGAAAAATAATTATTAATTTGATTCATAGGTTTTTTTTTCACTGTTCACATATTCATTCATTGGTTTGTTTAACAAATGTTTATTGGGTTCCTACTATGTACCTGGCACTGTATGAGGCAGTAAAGAAATAAAAAGGTGGTTGTTCCTTGCCGCTGAAGCATTTATAGCCTAATGTAGGACCAGACCTGTAACAATTAACTGTAATGCAATATTTTAAGTGCTCCTTGGAACTAGCTACAAGGTGCTATAAAGGAGTAGGAATAAGTAGCTATAGAAGTCAGGTACATCTTTATAGAAGAGGTGACATTGGACAAGTTTTGAAGGATACATTGTTGGTAGACAGAGAATGAGCATAGGTCATTTCAGACAGAGACTTAGAGGCAAGAAAAAGATTTTACATTCATTAAATAAGTGATTGAGAAGAGGCCTGAGTTGGAGATAAATTATGGGAAGTGAGTGATTCAACAAACATTTAAGAATTCAACAAATATATATGGCAGACCATAGTGGGCAATGGGGATGCAGGAGTGAATCAGCCAACATAAGCCTTATCTCCTGGAACTTACAATGTAGTGGAGAGAACAGACATTAAGTACACAGCGCATTTAACATGGGACCTTATCTACTCTGAGAGGGAGGGAGCAGGTATCCAAGGAAGGTAGTACTTAAGCTGAGCCCTGAAAGATATACAGGGGCTGGACAGGGGAGTTGGGAAGAGATGAGGAAGAAGATAGGAAAAAATTCTCTTATAGTGCTGGGACAACTGGGTATTTACATGCAAAAAATCAAGTTAGACATTTATCTCACACCATATATAAAAATTAACTCAAAATGGCTCAATGACCTGAACATAAAAGCTAAAGCCATAAAACTCTTAGAAGAAAATGTAGGGATCAATCTTCATGACTATGGATTTGACAATTGATTCTTACATATAAAACCAAAAGCACAAGCAACAAAAGAAAAAATAGATAAATTAGACTTAATTAAAGTTAAAAAACCTTTGTGCATCAAAAGGCATTATCAAGAAAGTGGAAAGACAACCTACAGAATGGGAGGAAATATTTGCAAAGTACTTATCTGATAAAAGTTTAGTATCCAGAATGTATAAAGAACTCTTCCAACTCAGCAGCAAAAAGACAAACAACCCAGTTTAAAAAATAGGCAAAGGACTTGAATAAACAGTACTCCAAAGCAGACAAACAAATGGCCAACAAGCATATAAAAAGATGCTCCAAATCATTAGTCACTGGGGAATGCAAATCAAAGCCATGTGAGATACCACTTCACACCCAGTAGGATGACTATAATCAAAATGTCAGATAAGAACAAGTATTGATGAGGATGTGAAGCATTTGGAACTCTCATACATTACTGATAGGAATGTAAAATAGTTCCACTGCTGTGGAAAACCATTTAGTGATTCTCCAAAAGTTGAGTTAAGCTACAGAGTTACTGTATGACTCTCAATTCCCTGCCTAGATGTATACCCCAAAGAAACTAAAAGCGAGTATTTAAACAAGTACATGTACAAGCACCTTCAAAGCAGCATTATTTGCAATATCCAAAAGATGGAGATAGCCCAATGTCCATCAACAAATGAATGGATGAACAAATCGGGGAATATACATACAATGGAATATTATTCAGCCCCGAGAAGGGAATGAAGAACACAACATGAATGAACCGCTAAAACATTATGCTAAATGAGAGAAGCCAGACACTAAAGGCCACATATTGTATGGTTCTATTTATATGAAGTGTCTAGAATATGCACATCCACAGAGACAGAGAGCATTTTGACAGATGCCGGGAGATGAGGAGAGAGGGGAATAGGGATAAATTGCTTGCTGGGTAAAGGGTGTTATTTTGGAGTGATGGCAATGTTTTAAAACAATATAGAGGTAGGGTTGTACAACACTGTAAATGTACTAGATCCCACTGAATTGCTCACTTTAGAATGGTTAATTTTATTCTATGTGAGTTTCAGCTCAATAAATTACTTTAAAAATTCTGTTGTCAGTGATCTATAAAGTCTAAGGCAGTGGAAATAGTCTGTGTGAAGGCAGGAAATCTCTAAAAGAGTTTGAAGAGTGAGACTAAGATAATCGTAGCCAAAACACAATAAACTCAGTAGAATCACTAAAAAGTAGGCTAGAGGACTAGGTGGAGGCCAATGCTGAGATGTTAATAACAAGGAATTTGTTGAGAGGAAGAAGGGGAAGGACACCATGACACCATTCATGTCTTTTAAAAGATACTCTGCTGTGTAGAGAGTGGATTTGGGGGGAACATGGAGCACTCAGGGTGTCTGGTTGGGAGGTTATTTTAGAGATCTAAGAGACAGTGGTGGCTAGGTCTTGGATGAAGGCAATGGGAAATAAAGGGACAGAAAAGATTTGAGAAATATTTAGGAGTTTGATGTTTGATTAGATGTTGGATTGCCAAATAAAACATAGTTAAATTTCAATATTTGGGAAATATTAATACAAAAATTATTCATTGTTTACTGAATAAAATTTAATTGAGAATCCTGTATTTTTCATTGCTAAATCTGGTATGGCAGGTAAAGGAAAGAGAATTCTGACATCTAGGTTTCTGGCACCTGTTGGTTGTATCTGTCCTTACTGAGACCAGGAACACTGAGAGGGGACTGGGTTTTTCTTGGAGGGTGGGACATCACACTTTCAGTCTGAGTTGCAACCGTGTAGTCAGTAGATGAGGATTGATGGAATCACTCAGGGAGTATTTGCAGAGTGAAAAGAGAAGAATGCTCAGGATGATATAAGATCATTGGTAATTAAAAGATGCTCAGAGAAAAAGAAGCCAGTATAGGAGACTGGGAAGGGGCTCTGAGACTGTAGGATGGGATTCAGGATGCTGATGGTGTGGAAACCCAAGTCAGAGAGGGTTTCACGGAGAAAGAAGTGCTCTATAAGGTAAGTTACAGAGAAGTCAAATCGATTGGAACTGAAAAGAGACCAGCAATTTTGGCAATTAGGAGATTCGCGGGGATGTAAATAAGAATTCTTTCAGTGTGATGTTCCAGGGGAAAGAGTGTGCAGATCTGAATTTAATGAGTTATGGGGTGACCAGGTAAGGAAATAGAAGCTACAAATCGGTAATAAAGGGAGTTGTGCTGGAATATCTACACAGACAGTGGTGGTGGTAAAGAACATCAATTCTAAATTCTGTATGCTGTCTTCATCTGCTAATTTTTTCCTGCAGAGCGTGGAAACCAAACATTAAGAATCCATTTTCTAGACTCTGGACAAACGTGAAATGAAGGAGTTTAGTTTTTCAAGATATTTCCTTTTGTTCTACAGAGAAAGACCGCAACTTAGTATCAAATCAACTTTGATGTATTAGCACTACAACTAGTCTCTAGAAAAATATAAAATGAAGTTTTTTTTTCAAGAAAAAAAAAGATTTATTTCCTTTTCAGCCCCAGTGATTTTTATAGTCATTCTTTTGAATATCTGGAGGGTGGATTAACTATACTGTCGCTTTATAATCTGCAGGGCAGGTGTGTTTGTGGGTGTATGAGCTAGAGATAGTGGAGTGTACCTAAATGCTAAGTCAGTTAACATTGATTTGGTACGTAGTGAAGCACACCATGCTATAAGGAAAATAAATATAACTTAAAGGCACAGAAACACTAAACACCCAGTTAATTTATGGTGAAGCATACTTAGTTTATGATTTTGGTTAATACATACTTTAACTAGAACACTGTTCTGCGCTCATTTTTATTAAATACTGTAGGTGTTTGCTGGGGTATGAGGTAATAACCCAAATACAATTAAAATGACCATAAAATTAGGGTCTCCACATAGGCTCCCAAGGATGGGTCTGTTTGAGGCTTCTAGTCATCAGCATTGGGTGGTCTGCTATTGCTGCATGATACTTAAATAGAGCTTTTTCCCCCTTAGGTCTGTAAGGTGTTAAGGTGTTTTTGTAAAACCCCATAAACCCTCGTTAAACACTTTTTTTTTTCATAAAGAAAACTTAAATCTTTATTTGACGTGTTTTCTGTGGCACTATTTTGGCATTTTAACAAGTCCTTTAAAGAATCGCTCTAATAATTGCATACACCTCTGGCGTGGGGATGGAGGGGTGTTTATTCAGGTTTTTGTAAATCATACTGCCTGACCCACTAAGCAACAAGCACAGCTTTTGGGTACATTTTAATTTAATAAGGAAAAAAGATCAAAAAGAATCTCCAGGTGGAGAAAGTTAGGCTAATATGGGTATTGCATATTAACTGATTGAAAGGAAGGTTTGACTACTGACTGAATTAACTATGATTCAGATATATGAGATTATTTACTACAGTGAGGGTTTCCCTAAACACTGCAGAAGAAATAGAAATACTTTTTCCCACCCTGACACTTCTCATTCCCTTTTCCTGCTTTATATTTTCTCCAGTGCACTGCCTTTGAAAACAGTGTATAATTTATTTATTGTGTCGACTATTTTTGTGGCTGTTAGAACTTAAGGACGTTGTGTTTTTGTTCACTGTTGTATATTTAATATCTAGGACGGTGCTTGGGACATAGTGGCACACAATAAATTCGTTTGTTGAATGAATGAAGGAGTGAATGAATAAATTACATTCCATTTATGTTCCAAGATACACTATGAGCTTCAGCTCTTTCAGAGTCTTGCATATGCATGTAAATTTCTCTTAAAGATCTCATTTCGCTCCCCTTTCACTCTACTTTTTGAATCACAAAATCTTGGCATCATTAGGAATAATGTTTGTATGTTTATAGGAATCATGTGAAGTCAGACCATGGTTTTTTGATGATGTCATGAAGCAGTATTCCATATAAATGCATTTGCACTCTAGAATTTCTTCCAAGTAAAAACAGGTGGTTATGTTAGCTTTTTTTTCTTTCTTTTTCTTTTTTTTTTACTTTAAAAGAAAGAAAACACCTCAGTTCACAGCAATTTTGATATTTGCAGACTCTGTATTTCTTAAAAATACTTAACTGGGAAGGAGGATTCTGGGAAGATGACAGAGTAGGAAGCAGTGGAAATGTGTCCTCTCACCTGGACAACAGTTACACTGACAGATGTAACTACTTTGGAACTCTGGAGTCTATTGAAGGTTTACATCTTCCAGGGAAAGGCTTGGATAATAGATTTCAGTTAATTTCAATCAGTTTCAACTCAGCACTGTAGCAGCTCCCCCATCTTCCAGTCCCTAGCCAAGGCAGGGCAGCTGTGCACCTGATTTTGGAGAAGCTTGTGTGCAACTTTCAGTAGCCAGATTAGGCATTAAGGACTCTGTCCTCTAAATATTGAAGATCTGTGTTCTGATTACTGTTCCTTATTGTGGAATTGCAGATACAGAGGTGGCCATCTATTATTTGCAACCCCACTCCATTGTTGCAAGCCTCCCCACTCTGACTCAAGTGACTTCCAGGCGATGTAGTGATTTGGCACCCCCTTTCATTTTACCCACCTTCCTTTTTCTCTTTTTCACCATTTGGGAGCCAGACATTGAAGACTAGGACATTCAAAAGCAGCTGCATACCCAGAGAAAATTAGAAAGTCATTACACATGCCCAAGGGAAAGGCACAGGCTCATAAAAGACCTACAAGGACTTTAAGTTTATACCTCAGGCTGATCTTCAGCAAGGAGATAGCCTATAACAATCAAAACAGAACAAAAAAAATGAAAATCAGCAAACTCTTGAGGAAGGAGGAGAATCTTATTTGAGAGATACAATATTATTAGCTTCAAATATCCATTTTTCAACAAAAGAAAACCTCAAAGAATATAAAGCAACAGGGAAGTATTGCCCATTCAAAAGAAGTAAACAGAAACTATCCTTGGAAAGACCAGGAGGCAGACATACTAGACAAAGATTTTAAAACAGCTGTTGTAAAAATGCTTAAAGAGCTAAAGGAAGACATGGATAAAGTCATGAAAACAATGTATGAACAAAATGAAAATACCAATGAAGTGAAAAATTTTGAAGATGCTAAAGGGAAATTTTAGAGCTGAAAATTACAATGACTGAAATGCAAAACTTACTGAAGGGATTCAAAGGCAGATTTGAATAGGCAGAGAAAGATTCAGCAAACTTCAAAATAGGACAATGGAAATTATCAAATCTGAGGAACAGAAAAAAACAAAAGATGAAAGAAAAGTGAACAGAGCCTAAGGTACCTGTGGGACATCATCAAGTGAACCAGCTTATACATTGTGGGAGCACCAGAAGGAAAAGAGGGAAAGAAAGGGAATGAGAGATTATTTGAAGAAATAATGGCTGAAAATCTTCAAAATTTGTTGAAAGACAAGAAGATAAACATGAAAGGTCAATGAAATCCAAGTAGCATGAAATCAAAGAGATCCACACTGATATACATTATAATCAAATTGTCAGACGTCAAAGACAAAGAGAATCTTGCAAGCAACAGGAGAAAAGCAAATCGTCACACACAAGAGATCCTGAATAAGATTATCACCATATTTATTATCAGAAAATTTGGAGACCAGAAGGCAATGAGTAGATATATTTAAGTGTTAAACGAAAGAATCTGTCAACCAAAAATCCCAAGAATCCTATATCCAGCAAAACTGTCCTTGAAAAGTGAGGGAGAAACTAAGACATTCCCAGATAAACAAAATCTGAGGGAGTTCTTTACCACTAGACCTGCCCTGCAAGAAATCCTAAAGGGAGTCCTGCAGGTTGAAACAGAAGGACACTAGACAATAACTTGAAGCTATATGAAGAAATAAATATCTTAGTAAAGACAAACATATGGGCAGTTATTAAAGTTAGTATTATTGTAACAATAGTCTATAACTCCATCTTTTTTGTTTTCCACATAATTTAAGAGACTAATACACTTTAAAAATATATTGGTCTAAAAGCTAGGATTATTATAATTTTTGTTTGTAACTCCACATTTTATTTTCTACATAATTTCAAGAGTCTGATGAATTTGATGAGGAGTTTCAGAAGAGATAGAAGGGTTAGAGAGAATTAGCAAGTCTCACATATGAAGAGATAATGGCAGAGAATTTTTCAGTATTGAAAAAGGCATTGATTTAGAAAATGCTATGGTTAATTCCTAATTGTCCAAGAGTTGATACTTTCCCCACTGCCTAGGTAAGGAAACTCTAAGGGAAATCCTTGATTTTGTGTTGGTATTTCTGGGAAAAGAGTTTGTTGGGAAAGAGGTTGGAACTACTGGATATGAGATAAACAGACTTATCTGATGACTTCTTACATTTTTCTCTATTTCCAATTTGCATTACATTACAATAGTACAAATTATGCCCTCTTAGTTATTGAATGATATATTATCAAAGTAGAATTTGGTGCATTTGTGACTTTGAACAGGTTAATGAATTAAATAATATTACAAATTAAACTTTCTCTTCAAAAAACATTTAGAAAATGTTTAGACTGAAACTATGGCCATACATTCTTAGGGTGTGTTTTATAATATTTAACTAGTATGTGGTTCTTATTCTGAATGTAATACTTGTTTTGGAATTTAAATAATAAACAATATTTTATACATATTTCTGCTTAAAGTCACATTTTGTCATATTTGGCTGCAAAGCATATGGTAGAATCAGCACAGAGCCTATCCAATGGAAATATGAACAGGACCACACAAAACGGTTCCACTGTGTCATTTTGTTCAATGTGGCTTCACGAAAATAAACTCTTCTCACCACAAAAACTTGCTTGTCATTTCCCACTTTTTAAAATGATCACTTTTAACTTCATTTCCAGCACCTTATCCCTTTTCTAACCGTTGTCTACTCTAAAGTGATTTGAAAATTTGTTTATTTTGCTTTGGAATCCCTCATTCTTCATTTTTTCACCACATTTCTAACTATAAAATGCATATTATTAAAACATGTTAAGCCTTCGGGATAGTTTGATGTTGGTAATGTAAGATTTTTGGCTCCTTCATTTAAACTTCTGTGGTATTTTTATTCTCAGTATATTTGATATTTTTCTATGCATTTTAACTTTTAGAGATTTTCTTTTAGCACATAATTGAGAACTGGTTTAATTCTCCAGAACATTCAACTTAAACTTTATTCAGCTTTCTTTTTTTAGTTTGTTTATCAGACAGTGTATTTATGGGCATTTTTTTTTGTCCAGGTATCTTTAATTTTCTTGATGCAAACCCAAGGCACAGAACTCATCTTCAAAAGAAGCATGAATTATTTCCAGATATTCTAATAGGTGGGAAATAAGAGTAACAGCAAAATGGCCCTTGCATAAACAGAAGAACAAGATATGGGCAATCATAAAACAGTCTATTTCCAATCAATCACAGCTTTACACTTTTTTAAAGGGCAATACCCTAAGAAGGATACAATATTCTAATATGGAATTGGTACAGAATATTGTTGAGGGGAAACTTTAAATGCTTACTATCATTTATTTTAATACATTCTTATATCACATAATTTTTTTCATTTGTTTCTCAACGTAAGCACCATTGGAAAATTTGGACCAGGTAATTGTTGTGGGGAGCTTTCGTTGTGTGTAGGACGTGTAGTAATCTCCCTGGTTTCTACCCACTAGATGCCAGTAGCACCCTCCCCAATCATGACAGTCAAAAATGTCTCCAGACAAACTGTCAAATACACCTGTGTGGTAAAATCATCCCTGGTTGGAGAACACTGGTTTAGGGCATTATGTTGCTAACCCGTTTCACTCACGGTCAAATCTAGTCTTGATCCTCATCTCCCAGTTGTTCACTTTTGTACTTAAGGTTTACCTGTCAGTTGTACTTTATTCCACCTATGAATGGTTTATTTTGGTTTCTAAGTATACACATTTTTGTCTTCATTTTTCACCACATTTTATAAGATACCTACCTGTTTCATCAGTCATTTGAAATTTATTTTTGACAGAATATAAACTGCATATTTTCAATTCCTTTATTCTGAACATTAGTAAAGATCAGAAATGTAGGGATTATCCCTGTGAAACACAGCTTGGAAATGTTCTCCAAATTGTTAATGTATCACTAGTAATTGCCCTTCGAATGCAACCCCCATATCTAAGTCATTCACTTCTTTATTAGACACTTGGCCCCAAACCTGTTTTTCTAAATGTCTTTAACTTTGTGAAACAGTCAAAATGCCTTATCAACATCAGGAGAGATTACATCTCCCCTTACTCCACATCTCTTTGGTGGAAACAAATTTAATTGTCTCTCCAAGTTTCTTTACCACAGAGTCACATTGGTTGCTTGTGAGTGAGTAAGTGAGTGGAATCATTCTTGAATTACAAAGAACACTGGATAGTCTGTGCTACTCTGTGAAGATGGAGGATGCTGAGGATGGCCAATGTCTGTCAATAAATGCCCTTTTTATAACTCACAGATGGTGAGAAGGGGCGCTTCTCTTACAGACACAGGAAACCTTTATGGTTATGCTTTATGAGTAAGCGTCGTTAGGCACCTTTTCTCCCAGACATCTTCCATTCCTCCCATTCTTCTTTCGTTTATTTATTGCCCATTGACCTATTTAGTTAACCAACAATTACTGATTACTCACTCTGTGTCAGACATTAAGAACACAATGATGAAAACAGTAGGGACCTTGCCTTCAAGTAGCAGACAGACTGATTTGGGGAGTGGGATGGAGGAAGACAAGTGAACAGTTATTTATACTACAACATGCCAAGTGTAGTGGTAAAAGGGAGAACACCATGTTAGGAATATGCAGGCGAGGTGGTGCCAGGGAGGACTTCCCAGACAGAGTGATGTCTCAATTCAGAATTAAAGGTGGAGTAGAAATAATTCTGGGGGAAGAGTGGGAAAGATATTCCAAGTGAAAGGAGTGGAATGAAGGCATGACTGGGGAAACGCAAATGGTTCGGTCTAGATGGAAAGTTCTCCTTCATCAGAACTACATTGAGGAAGATACACTGAATATACTAGAAGACCACCCATGGTTTATATAAACACAGTCAGTGTCTGCAGCTCATGACTTTGTTTTTTCCTCCCAAGTTTCTACTGGTAATGGGAATATCTAAAAATTGCCACATCACTTTTGAGTGAGCATTTCTTAATGGAGACATAGATAGTTTTTCTAATGGAATATCAGCAAAAAAGCTGTTGCCTGACATCCTGACATAATGACCCTACTTTCAAGTTGGCATTGATTTACTCTCCTAGTTCCCTGTGGGAATAACACCACATTATGCTATTTTATACCAATATTTTAAATTAAGTCAAACTTAGTGAAAAAAGAAGGTACTCTATAACCACTGTTTACGTCCTAAGGAAATTAATGTTCTTTCATTTGTTCACAATTGCTATGCTCTCTCCTTAGGTATTTTTCCTTTTTTGATTTCTTATTTTCTAATTCATTCTTTCCTACTCTCTGGCTTTAGAACTCCTGTCTTCATCCTACCATATCTTGTTATATACTGGACAGGCCATGCTCGCTGTTCTCTAAGAGGATTAAGAATTAGATCACAGATCGTAAATAATCCTCATATTTGCTTGCAGATGGGCAGAATCATTTTTGTACCAGTTCATTATAAGTTGAAAGCAAAGACTAGTCTTGCTCATCTTTATCTAGTATTTTGAAAAAATTAAACCAAGACATTGATAACTCAAAATAGGCAGCAGCTACTATCAACCACTTTTCAGATAAGGAGAAACATAAAAACAAGCAATATACCTGCAGGGTTTGTGGTAAATCAGTGAACCTGTCAATAATCAAGCATAATGCACTGAACTGACTCTGGGTGTAATTTATCAAGAATATACAAAATATTCTGGGAAGGAGTTTTAGTGTTTAGCACCACTCAGACAGTTGTGGTCCAGAAAAATGTTACAAATCATTGCCTTCCTTATTGGTTTAGTGATAGGCTTAATCCCATGCCAGGTGTCAGACCCATTCCCCTGCTACATGAAACTACTCGAGCTCTAATGAAGACAGCTTTTGTTAGAATGGGAATAAAGAAAACAAACAAACAAACAAAACAAAACAAAACCCACTTCGTGTATGTGTGTGTGTGGGCTCACACACACTTTTGTCAGTTAAACTGGAAATCTTTGGATCTCTTTTCCAGGTATATGCTAACACATCTTGATAGCATCGACTATGTAGTATTTAAGTCTTTGTGTATTGCGTATAATTAAATGCTAGCGTATTAGGTTAAAAGATAAATTTCAAATGCTAATACTTTACCTAGCCAGATCGTCACTGCAGATTACACATGCGTTCTTCTCTGAAGAATTTGCTGCTGAAATGCCTTCATAATCCATGGTTTAGAATAATCTCTTTCAACCCTTGCCACTTCTGTCCTCACTCTGAGCTGATTGCCTCCCCTCCTATTTCTTAGAGAAAAGGCAGACCATCAGAGGGGACCACTGTCAACCCTCGTATAGGACAGCAACTATGTGAACTCAGGAAAACCAGTACCACATGACCTATCGCTTAGTTAATAAAGCCGATGGAGGCCTCAGCGATTGTTTAATTGTTTTAATATCGGAAAGCTAATTTTTAAAACCTGGATTCCTGTCCCTAAGGTTGTGGGGTGTATCGTTTTCCATCTGATGTCTGTGTTGTCCTTGGTGAGCTGATGAGGCCAACTCACAGGGCTCTGCTTGAACGCAGAGCATTTGCTCTGCACTTATCGACCATGTGCCAAAGCCTTGAGAGCCGTGCATTTTCCCCAAACTCAGATCTTCTGGCTCATTGTCAGTCAAGTCATGCCAGAGCTGCTAGCCAACAAAAGCATATAGGGAAAATAAATTTGTCATAGGAAAAGTACAGAAAAGTGATCACTTTCGGGCAGGACTACAGTAAGAACACTGTTAGGCTGCACTGCACTAATGTTAAAAACAAAATGCCTTGCCAAATATCTTTTTAAAAAAATTTTTTTGGTGTGTGTAAATTAAAGCACAAGTGTTAGTATACTTTTACCACGTAGTTAGAATTCAATTCAATGACACACCGAAAACCATGGATATGGGCAAGAATTATTTACCCAGGAACCAAGATGGTTCTATTTTAACCCTTCCCCCACACCCTGCCCAATCGTGTTTTCACTAGCCAGCTCCCAGGTGTGAGCAGTGGAGAGGTGGAGGAGGGGGTGGTTTGAATTTCAGCAAAGCATAGCAGGTGTAATGGTGGTCTCAGAGAAACACCTCCTTTCTTTTCACAGAATAACAGGTCATTTCACTGAGAAAAGAGCTGGGTTTTCTCCAGTACTTACACCTTACAGTTTCAAATACCTACCACATGGAGAGGATTTCCAGAAGACCACAGCAGGGCTGCTCTAAACACCTAGTGACTGGGGATGGAGGTTTCTACCAGTACTTTGTCTTTCCTGTAAGGGAGAGCATAATAGTAATAATGTTTCCCTTCTTTTTGGCTTTGAAATACATGGAAATGAATTTGAAAGATTAAAAAAAAAGGTCAGGCAATCCACAGAAGATCGTTATTCCGGGTATTTCAACGCTCTTTTTCAAAGAAAACACTGCATACTCTACAGGCATCTGTCAGATTATAACAGATTGTGTTACCCAAAGATGTAGAATGGAACAGGAAGAGAAACCTGAGGGGTCCTTCATCTGCCGTATTTGCCACAAAAAATAGTTTCTGGTGTTGCTACAACAGAGACTTGTTATTTGGTGGGTTCATATGCTGATGTTCTGAGAACCAGATGCCAGAATTTTCCCAGTGAGGTAATGACAGCAGGCAAAGGAGGTGGTGCCTACTACCCAGTGAAAAAGAGAATGAACAATACAATTTGCAAGCGGTTATAAAGTCCCTTTCCTCCTTCCACATTCCCCAAGTCACATGTTCTTTGGTTATATCTGCACCCTTTCTATTCCCCAGCAAGGTGGCCATCACTCTTCGTTTTCACTAGATGTTATCCGTATAAACATTTTGGACCTGCAGGATGGGAGATACACACTGTGCTTCTCCCTGACCCGCATGTCTCAAGGAAGGCTATGTTGGCTACGTATTATCCTCAGAAGATAAACATGATGTAGGGATGACTGTTGTGCTTGTCCTGGGAGGTACGTGTTGGAATGAAAACATCCCACACAAAGAGACTGGGCACAAACTGAGCTCTCAAGTTGCGAGCTCTGTTTCCCTCTATTCCCCCCACCCCACTTTTAAGCAAATGTTCTCAGATTTTCCCTTTCACTGACCCAAGATAGTCTTTTGAGCAACTTACAGTTTTTCAGCTGCCTCCACCCTCTGTTTTTGGGTTGCTTTTGTTTTCTAACTCTTGCGACCACTTAGTTACTTACTGATGGTTTGAGAAGTGTCATAAAGCAGCGATGTCACTTGCTAGATGTATGTAATTACTGACACACACATGAAACATATGCACATACACACATAAATTTATCTCTAAATGGATCCTAAGGAGGCATTAGTTGCTCTAATGGAGCTAAACTTGTTTTGACAATTTTTTCTTCCAGTAAAAAGAGCTTTAAAAAAGTTTCTGGAGTAGATGAACCTTAGTCATTTTTTCTTAAAAGTATTTCATGCTGTACAAATATGATCAACTATTTAAAACATTTACCTAGTCTCTATTTCAACTCAGGATTTTCAGAAACTATAGGGGTCAACTTCTTCCTTAGTTTGTATGATAATTATCTACAGCTTAGAAGCAAGGGTGCAGGCAAAGCCCATGTCCCCAGGACAAACTTAGGTCTCTGAATTGTCATCACTGACTATCTAAACTTGACCTGGAACCCAGGAATATAAAGCTGTTAGTATTTAAGAATAGTTAGGGGATCATATGGTTATAATTTGAGTTGGATTTTCAATGCCATAGAATTTGATATTTGAAAGAATTCTATGGCAAATCTTTTTTTTTTTTTTGTGAAGAATTGTCTCAGAATATATTTTGGGTATAGATCCAGAACTTCCTGTATTGCTGGCTTAGGTGATGCACCCCTCTTCTGCAGACTTCCTTCCTCACAGCTGGTAATATCTGTATTGTGAATTCTATTTGATTACTTGCAATTAACACAATCCTCTAACATGTTTTCAGGAACTTCTACACTAAAGTATCCTCCATGATAGAGAACATGAACTCTAAATTTTTCTGCCCTGGAGAAGTCCAGGCCTTAGCTCAAAGTGATTCAAATCACATTAAGAATTTCTCTGAACACTTCACCTTCCATATTAATGCAACGTTTATACTATGATTCATAACAAGTCCTTGCTTACTTTAATTTAAAATGTTTTAAATGACTTCCCATTGTGTAAATCTGGTGCAGTAGGAAGAGGTGCCATGTTCATTCTGTTCCACTTTGGCACACCCAGCGGGACTCTAAGGCAGCAAAGAGAATTCACGTTTTTATCCACTCATTCATTCATTATTTAGGAAGCATCGTTTTGAATGTTTCCTCTGTGTTCAGCACTGTACAAGGTACTGAAAGAAGGCAGATTCTTTCTTTCATTATCCAATGACCTAGTGGGGTGGATAAACATGGAAACTCATAAATATAATAAAGTCCATCAATGCTAGGATTGAACTGTGTACAGTATACAGTTAAGGCCCCAACACATGGGGGGGAAAGTGTCAAGAAAACTTCATAGAGGAGGTGACATTTGAAGAATTCCCTGAAGCTAAGTGAACTGTTCACCAGGAAGAGGAAGGGCATCCTGGACAGAGGAAGCAGCATGAGCAAAGGCGTGGAGTGTGAACAGGCTTGGGAGATGTTTCAGTATGACTTAGGGATGCAGTAGGAAGGGAGAGAGATACAGTTAGAGATACAGGTAGAAGCCAGATTGTGTTGAGCTTTGTATATCACATTTCAGCACTGAGTTTTTCTTGTAGGCAGTCAGGAACCCCCAAAGAGTTTTAGGCAGGGGACTGATGTGATCAGTGTAGCCACAAAGTGGATAATGAATGAAAGAAAACAAAACTTGAGGCAGAGAGATGGGTTAGGTAACTGTAACAAGAGTCCTGGTATGAAGTGATGACAGCTTGAACTAAAGCCATCAAGGTAAGATCAATGAAGGGACCTAAGTGAGAGATGTTATAGAGATAGAATTGACAGGTCTTGGTCAATAGCGTGATGTGGGAGATTAGGAAAGAAGATAGAAGGAAGAGAAGAGTTTAAAACGATTTCTGCATTTTTGACTTGGGGAATGGCAAGTAGTGCTTTAACTGAATATAAGAGGAAGATCATTTTTGTTTATTTGTTGGTTGATCCTGGGTATTTACCTATGCCCGACACAAGCAGTACACCTTATTTGATAATGGGAGCCTCCACTGTGGCAGCGGTGGAGTCTGGTGGATGTGAGTTGGGCCTCTGGTTCACACCCTGCAGGCAGATTTCTACTGTGTCTTTTAAGAAAGAATGAATGACTTCCTCAATGATTGAAGTACTCAAAGATCCATTGAGTCTGCTACCTCTGCTCTTGGTCAGCCTCCAGTTGAGGTCCTCAGACTTTTAGTCTGCTCAAACATGTCCAGCTCTAGCCCTCTACTGACCCAATGCCAAACTTTTTATTCAATATCTTGGCCATCTCCTCCCTCCTTCCCTGTCTAGGTGAATAGCTATCATGTGGCCAAGCAGTCTCTAGATGTCAGAGACTACTGCTGCTGCAGACTGGCTGGCCACATTTCCATACATGCACTTGATAAGGAAACAGTGAACCAGAGTTAGACAGTTGCTGCTCATAGCACAGCAGGCAGTACAAGCTTCAACTTTTCATCAATTCTTCTCATTCCCCAAGTCTTCCGGACAATGTGGAGCAGACTCGGTGAATGCCAAGCATACAGTGGTCTGTCAGAGATGAGGAACTCTGCACAAAGGAACACTCCAATCTTAAAGGCACTGCTAGCAAAGCTGCCCAGTCTTTGCCCAGGAAAGAGAAATTATTTTCCTGGTTAGGAAGCCTATTTGCCTTCGGACCCAGAGAGAAATGCTGCCTTTTATCTTCCAAGGTTATTTGCTGTACTAATAACCTTGAAAAGATAATCTGAGATGTGTAGTAAAAATGCCATGGAGAATTGCCTCCCAGTGGTAACTCCCATTTCTACCCATTTCTGATGGTGGAATCCATGAGTTTAATTTGGGGAATATTAAATTTCAGGTGTTGATGGGATATTAAGGTAGATACCCCTTCACATATAGCCAGTAAGCAATCAGCTACATGTAGTTTGAGCCCCAGAAAAGGAATCGTATCAAGAAATTGATTAGATTTTCATCAATATGGGTGGTAGTTAAAGCCACAGGAGAAGATGAAGTTATCCAGAGAGCATATAAATGAGAAGAAGGTCGTAAGTAGAAAGAACTTTGGGAATTAGCAATGTTTATATGATAGGAAAGCAGGAGCAACAGAGGAGTTGAAGAAGGAAAGGAGAAGAAAAGGAGAATTAGGAGAGAGTTGCACTTTAGAATTTAAGAAAACGATATAGTCCACGAAGGGAGGAATCAGGTGTATCAGATACAACGAGGTCAAATAAGATGAAAGCTGAAAAGTGTCTATTGGCTTTAGCAGCTTTGAGGACACAGGTGCCTTTTGCAAGAGCGTTTCAGTGGCATTGTAGGTAGAGATGTTTGATTGTAGCAGCAAGATCTTCCTCTGGCAAAGAAGGTATATTAGGTTGTATGGTTGCTGTAACCAATTACCAAAAGCTTGGTGGCTTAAAATAACAGAACTTTATTCTTTCATAGTTCTGGAAGCCAGAATTCTGAAATCAAGGTAGCAGCAGGGCTGCCTCTCTCCCGAGCTTGCGGAGAGCCCTGCATTGTCTCTTCTAGCTTCTGGTGGTTGCTGACTTTCCTCGACATTTCTTGACTGTGGCGTCATCACTCTGGTCTTTGCCACCATCCTCACGTCGCCTTCTCCTCTATGTGCTGGTGTCTTCCCTTCTGTTTGTTTCACATCTCCCTCTCCCTTTCTCTTACAAGGGAAATTGTTTTTGAATTTAGGGCCCACCTGGATAATGGAGGATGATTCCCTCATCTCAAGATCCTTAAATCAATCACATCTTTGAAAGCCCTTTTTTCCATATAAGGTAACATTCACGCTTCCAAGGATTAGGACGTGGACTTGTCTTTTTAGGGACTGCCATTCAACCTACTACAGAGGGATCAGGAGTGGAGGTAAAAGAATGAGTCTGCAAATGGAATATGAAGAGCCTGGAGAAAGGAAGTTAAATAGAGATGTGTAGAAATTGGAGTTGATGGGTCAGAGCCAGAAGATTTCCTACCTAGAAGCCTCAAATGTCTCTGTGAAGCAAGAGACAAGATCATCTGTTCAGAGGAAAGGTAGTAGGGATAGGAGTGAGAGTAGGACAAAAATGAAATATTATAAAAGCCATGGGCATGGGAGGAAAAGTTGAGAAAAAACAGGTAAAGGGCAGAGATGGGGAGGTAAGGTGTTAGGGTCTGTATATTTGTAGATCTTACACTTACAGATTTGAACATACCTTTATGCATCTTTGGTTATATTTTTCATCAAGAGAATGCAGTAAAACAAAACAACAACAACAAAGAAAAGCAAAACAAATGCCCAGGAAAATGAAGCAGCAGCCTGCTAACGTAGTCTAGACGAGTCCAGCAAAGCCACTGCTTTCTCACCGTGAAACCTACGGAAACACTGATGGTGGCGAACGCACAGCCAGGATTAATGTGGGAGAGCAGGGAATGAAAGCCTTCAGTCATTGGGAGCTCCATGGGGAGCAGGGCAAATTGAGCTGAATTTTCTTTGGCTTCTGATCTAAAGTTTCTCTAGAAAAGGCTTTTCGAGGAAATGAGAGAAATGCCAAGAAGGGGAGTGTGCTAACTGTGGGGTAGATAAGCCTCTGAACATACTGTGCTTGTCCAAATGATCAAACCATAGGAACAAACTTCAGTCTGTAACTTTAGCCTTATTATCACTTTAAAAATTTAACACGAGGGTAGTTACTGGGCACCAGCCATGTGTTGGCTTCCATCTTGCCCTGAGTCCGTATTTGGTGGAAATAGTGCCAGCATTTATATAAATGACTCCAAGCAAGTTCTGATCTTGAGTCTTCCCACTGTGTGCCATTAAACCCATGTCCGAATTTTCAGATTGTTATGTGATTGGAAGAACAGATCACACAATTTTCCAGCATCCTTCAGATAAGTCAATGAGTTTAAATGGAATCTTGATATTTATTTGTTTAGTTTTAGTTTTTGTTTTTAAATGGCGGTATTGGAGATTGAACTCAGGATCTTGTGCATGCTAAGCATGCACTTTATCACTGAGCTATACCCACCCCCCAAATATTGGTATTTGGATTAATGGAACAGAGATAAGAGATGAGCAAGAATTTTATTTTCTGAGTCCATAATACTCATTTCTTTGTTCCTCAAGTTCAAAGCTAAAGAGACATGGGTTATAGTACACTGTAGTTCCTAAATTTCATGTTCTGTGTGTATATCTTCTAGGCACCAGGAACCAAGAGAGTGTCTGTATATACCTTATAGTAGTGCTTCTCAAACTTTAATGTGCTTATGAATCTCTTAGGAATCTTGTTAAAATGTAGATTCTGTAGGTTTGGAATGGGCCTGAGATTTCGCATTTCAAACAAGATCCCAGATGACACTGATGCTACTGGTCCAAGGAATATATTTTGAATAGCAAGGTGTTAAACTTGTTGAATCCTTACACATGGGGTGGCCGATGTAACGTTAGAAAAAAATTGTAGATGCCAGTAAGCTGGAAATGTTTCCCTTATCTTTTGAGAAGATCCATAATTTTTTAGACTCTCAGTAAGTCTTCATATTGACCATAAATCTACCTAGCTTTCTCTGTGGTGAGTAGCCGGCAATGAAAAGGAGCCAAGAAGCACAGGGAAACATATTCAAGATCTTATAATAGCTCACGGGGAAAAGGAATATGAAAACGAATATATGTATATTCATGTATGACCGAAAAATTGTGCTGAACACCAGAAACTGACACATTGTAAACCCACTATAACTCAATAAAAAAATCTCATAATAACCTATAATGAAAAAGAATATGAAAAAGAACATATATATATATATATATAAACTGAATACACCATGCTGCATACCAAAAACTAACACAATATTGTAAACTGACTATACCTCAATAAAAGTAAAATAATTTTTAAAAATTAAAAATAAATAAATAAAAGGAGCCAAGATATCAACTCAAAAGATAGTGAGTGAGAAATTTCTTGGTTTTGAGGTTGAAAGGGCTCAATAAGTACGTTCCTGAGACTTTTCTTTTCTTTTTCTTTTTTTTCCCCTTTTTAATATTAAACCTCATGAAGAACCTGGACAATCCCTTGAGTTAAAAAGAGCTTCTTGTTTTTATGATCAGGATTTCAGTAGCAGTTTTAGAGGCACTTTTACTAACATTAATTAAGCTACTTGCAGATTTAGCTATCAGAGAGGATTGTATTGGTTTCTTATTCAGCATCCATCTTCTTCCTTCTTTTTTATCAGAAACCCAATTTTGTGAGAGTATTGCCCCCGCACTGTGGAGTCATGCACCTAGGGGTACTCCAGCAGTGGGTCTGCTCTGCTGAAGGGTCATTCCATTCCTTTTGCCAGTAGTGGCTTAGGAATGAGATGTAGATGCTTCTGGGGGAGCCTCTAGGACACATTTTCTCCTAAGAGAGACCCACAGAAGGCAAAACTCCATCATCTGTATCTTGTTAGGGTGTGAGCTCTGAAACTGCCAAAGTCATCTTGTAACCAGCCTGAGAATAAAGCCAACAACAGTAGGGAGAAGGGGAGGACTGATAACAGCATTAGCCACTGACTTAATGCATCTTATAGCCCTCCTGTCTTCTGGACTTTTCAATCGATGAAATAATTTCTACTTTTAAGTATTCTGGCTAGTCTGATTTGAGATCTCTGTCACTTTTAACTGAAAACATCCTTCTTTTTCTCTTCACACCAAATAAAGTTGAGAAGGACAAGCTGTGGAGAGTGGTCATCCCTGCATAAGTTGCTCTTAGAATCCTCAAGAGGATCACAGTGCAGGAGGGAAAATTTATAACCATTTTTATTAAAGCCGTATAAACTCAATGTGGTTACAATGAAATAACCAGCCACACTGATTCTCATCTGATAGGTGAATAGATTAATTTCTTTAATTTTAATAAAGTTTTTCCCCCAAAAAAGTATTATTTAAAACCTAAATTTTCACATTACACTGATAAACCTGAGAACTGAGTAGGTTTTTCAAGCATTGATTTATTTATTTTTATTTTCCATTTTATGTACTTTGTGTGGCTTCTGATGAGTGGCCCTAGATTATTCATGACTGCCTCTACTGTGAGTAGGTAGATTTTAAGAAAAACAAGCCACCAGCCACTCTTTCTACACTTTGAACACACACATCGCCAGAGTGGATACTGTTCAAATGTGAAAAATTAGAACTCACATTACAGTTCAGGCTGCTGCAATGCTTTGACACTGGCTTCTCCCAAAAATAAATAGTCTTAGTTTGTTGATCATTTTTTGTTAAAACTCCATTTCTGAGTGTTGTGAAACATCAAATAATCTGTACATTTGCACGGCTGGATATGATGCTGTGTGAAGCAAAGGGTTGAAGAATGACTTCTTTATAATAGCATATGGCAAATCTCTCTAATGAGAGGCCGTTTACTGGACAAGCCTCCTACACGTGGTCCTTGACAGCAGGTGTCTGGAGAGAATCCTGCAAACATTTTCAACTATACTGTTACTGGCAACTGACAAGAAAAGGTAAAGATCTGAATGTGGAGGATGGAACCAGAAAGGAAAAGAAAATGCAAAACGATAATGAAAAAGAGACGGAAAAAGAAAAAAAAGAAAAGAAAATCTGCAAACCCCAGTTCACCAGCTTGTTTCTGCATTAAGGAAGTGTATAAATAACTCCATTAGAGGGCACTAAACATGACATATTACCTCCATGGAAGAGAAAGGCCTTATTGTGCTCACACCACTAAGTTACCTAAGGCTCCTTTCTCAATAGAGAATGGATGCAAGTGACCGGCTCGCATCGGTGCAGAGTTTAATTAAACCACTCAACACTGGTCTGCAGAAGCTGAGAATGAAATTTATTGGGAGAAAATATTCATTTGGACAAGTTTTAACATGAGATTTTTGCATCCCATGCTTAATGTCAAACGCAGGGCTGTCACTCATAATTGTGTTTTTGTGCCCTGAACAAAGGCACCTGGTCCAGGAGGTGAGTGGAGGCTGCAGTCAAACCACGTCGCACTTGCCAAGCTGGAACCCTGGCTGAGGGTTGCATTCGCCGGGAGCCAGGGGTGCATTTTTTTTTTTTTCATCCCACAAAGGTACTTTCTTCAGTTAAGCCATGTGCTCTCCCACAGGGCCATCTTTTACTAATTCGCCAGATGGGAAGTAGGGGCATTTTTCTTTTAATGGTGCTTTTTCTAATTTGTCCACCTAGAGGAGACACCTTTTTTCCCTCTTTGGCATAAAGGCACATAGAAACTAACAGCTGCCCTGTTCTCGGCTTCTAAAAGTGGACCCTAGGAAAAGACTAACACAGAAGGCAACTGGGCATTTAGCTACGGATCTGTAGGCAGATTGTACATATACTTTGAGAACTGTTATTATTGAAAGGTAGACATGGCCTTATTATCTGCCTGCTATTCCAGGAATTGGCCCCGTCTGCTGGTGAAAGTTAAGGAATTGCAGGTGGGAGGAATAAGCTTATGTCCCTGACAGGTGGGCTCTATAATCCTACCCTATTGCCACCCAGTGTCCCCTGCTCTTGGTGGTCTTAGGAATGCGAAGTGAGCAGAATTGACAAGGAGCATTTTTTCTTTTATTCCATACAATACATTACACTTTATGTGTGACCAGGGAGGGAGTAAAGACAAAGCAATTAACAGCAAAGGGATATCACAGTGTCTGGTTTCCTGTTTTTCTCTTATCAAAGTTTTAGCAGTGATTTTGAACTCTTATTAATTCTCTTGCTTTGTCAATATCAAGAGATAAAAACACATTTCTCAAAAATTCTATTCTTTATTAATGTGGTCAGTTTTATTATTTCTCCAATTATTTGCTCTGCTTTCCTTGTGGGAAAATTGTACCTTTGTACCCTGAAGTTTCCACTCATCAAAGAGTGGTATTGGGTTTGGTCACGTGACTTCCTTTGGCCAATCTTATTTCAGCAGGTGTGATAAGTGTCATTAAATAGTTGGCGTGTGTATTTATTATAGTGTCTTCCCTGTGCCATGAGGATTGCATGTCCTATATAGGGGGTTGCTTCTCCAGCCTGGGTCTGAAAATGAGAACCATGTGGACCAGAGTCACGACCTACCTGCAGCCTACATGCGACACTAGTGCTAAGTAAACCTTTATTTTATGTGCCACGGAGATTTGGGGGGGTCATCTGTTATTACAGCAAAGCCAGCTCGGTACAAAGAGTGAAATGCTGTGTAACAGAAATCCTAAGAGAGGTGACATTAGCTTCTGGCCAGTGTATGACAAGGAAACTTTAATTAAAGACGGGGGAAAAATGGCAATCTATGATACGGAGTGGTGACTATTTTGTATAATGGCTGTCCTAGATAAAGGCAGAAGTACACTTAATGTATCTATGACTTTCAGTTAAGATGTGGTAAAACAGAATGTCACTGCAGTGCCACGATTGCTATTAGATGCATCTGACAAGTAACTGTAAAGAAGAAATGAGCTCAGAAAAGAATTGGCCAAGCTGGGAAGAGAAGAAAAAGAGAACTTAGAAATGTTGAGACTTGCAGGGTTGAACTGTGTAACCATTTCTCCCATCTACCAGTAAAAGGTAAAATTTAGAAATGCTTTGAGCAACAGTGGCCGATTAAAACTTACTCTTGGGTCAAAGAATAAATCAAGGGGCGTGGCTACCACACCCCTTGTTAAAACCTCCAAATGTATTATGGATCCCCCTCCCCACAAATAAATCCGCTCAGCTGGACAGAATGGCTCAAGGAAAAGAGCTAAGGGCATATCAAGCCAATGAAAGACCAATAAGCTCAAACTGCTTGTAAGTGGGAGGTCGGGGGAGGGGCTTGAAAAAAATTATAGGTGTGGCTATTGGCACATGGATCTAATTAGAATCAAATAGAGCAAGACTGGGACATTGTGCTCTACACCAGAAGTTGACACATTGTAATTGACTGTACTTCAATAAAAAATTAAAATGACAATTAAAATTTAAAAAAAATAATTATATAGATATAAAGCCAACAGTATTGGGGGGGGCTGTGTGTAAAAGAGAGAGACAGACAGACACAGAGACTGAGACAGAGAGAGACTGTGAAAAGAGCCAATAGCTTGAATTTAAAACAAAAATTACTGTTCAAGACATAAAAGCAAACCTTTGGGTCTCTGAATGTCTGTAGGCTGAGAAGGATGCTGACAAATGTCCTTAGGAGCTCTCTCTTTGACTAGGTACCCCCCCACCAACCACCACCACTCTAGTGAGAATTCCTCCCATCCTTGGTATCTGATCACCCTCAATATCTGGATCAAATAATTCCTCATCTCCCACCCTTGATGTCACCATGGCTTGTCTTTAACAAGAGTCCTGTTACATCAGTTTAGCAAGAATCTCCCCCACCCTTGATGTCCTCCTCTTGGTAATTTTCCACCCACTGACCCCCTGATTCTGCTCATTGACTCGAAATCCCTACTGGTCCTTGTTGTATTTGAATGGAGCCCAGTTTCTCTCCCATTATAATAGTCTTGGCAACTATTGCAGTAGTCCTGAATAAAGTCTCCCTCACCATGTTAACAAGGGTCAGAATAATTTTTTCTTTAATGATGCTCAGCCACAAAGGAGGGCATGTTGTCCAGTGGCCTCTGCAGATATAGTTAAGGAGGATAAGACAAAGGAAGGAGGGCAGAGGCCAGAGCCATGGAGAAACTGGTCTGGAGAATTACCTCCAGGAAGTAGAACTAGGGCCAGGGCCAGGAGCACTTCCTCCCCCCCAGAGGAGGAGGCCTTTGCAACGCTGGCCCGGGGATGCTTGCTTTGGTAAGTGACTGCTGTGTATCTCCCTTTGTTTCTGAAGAGGGTTTCTCATTGTTCTTCCCAAGTTACTACTATAGCCTGTGTCTGTAACTTGTATTTTAGTCCATATGCCTCCGAAGAAAGATTAGACATACACAGATGTGGAATAGAGAGAATCAGGGGACTTCAAGGGTGCTTTCACAAATGGATGGAATTGTGCACGTGGAGAGGAGGCAAGTGACGCCTGGTGATCCCGAGGGTAAACTGGGGCAGACTGTGCTATTGTCCCCCCTCTATTTGTCCTCCCTTTTCCTGAAAGAAGATGATTCATTCATCCTCGCTCATTGCCATGTGATTTGCAGGAACCCTCCCCACCCCACCCCCCCGCCACCATAGGAGGGGTGTATTTGGTGGAAATAAGCAAAGACCACCCAAAGGAGAACAAACAGAGGCTATTTATTCAGAGTTTGCTACGTAGCAAGGCAGTCAGCCTCCATCACTTGCATTTGGCAGAGACTCAAAGGCAGGCAGGAGGGTAGGACTGCCATATTACAGGGGAGGAAAGGGGAGGCTTCAGGTATGCTGCCTGAGGTTGTGGGTGTGGAGAAGCTGGAGGCAGGCTCATTGAAAATGGAGAATGTTATATGATTGGTTTGGGAGTATATTTGGCTTCTCTGGTTAATTTTGACTTGGAAGCAGGGGCAAAAAAATATCTGGCAGTCATTAACCAAGTGCTGACCACTTGGGGCCCACGGCTACAGATGTTGTGGTTTGGCTTCCTGGGCCGATTGCTGCCGAGGTCGTAGGTCAGAGTTTGATTGCCTAAGTCTGGCCGTTCTCCACTTTTGTGTTCAGTCTCTCCATTCTGTTTCATCAACATTGAGCTTAACAATGCGACTTCTTCAGCCAATAGGATGTGAGTGGTCGTCGTCTGTGTCCTGTTAGACAGAAGGCTTGCGAGCCATTGCGTGTTTGACTCTGGACCTCTTTCCCCTCTTCTGTGAGAATGGCATGTCTGACCGAGGGGCTGTGAATGTGAAGATTCACGGAGCAGAGCCACAGCCTACCTACCCACTGCTCAAAACACAGCTGCAGTGGACCTGGAGTTCCTGTGACATGCCAATGAAAAATAAACCTTTGTTTTGTAAGCCATTAACAGTTGAGGTTCCTTGTCTAGGCAACAGAGCTAACTAATGCAGTCATCCTCTGGTTTAGATCAGAGAGACTCTGATAAAATGGTTCTAAAACCTAAGTAAAGAGTTAAAGGCATGGATCTCTAAATATTAAGAAACAGAATATCTGCACCAATGAATAATAATAGTGATGAGAATAGCAACGACTAGCTATACTTAGTGATTTTGAAATTGTCATGGAATTCATGAAGAAAATGTAATTTACCAGCATTCCTCTTAAAAACCTGCCTTTCTAGAAAAGTACTTCAGTGACTGGTAAGGTGAGACAGTGAGAGGACGTAGCTGGGGCAGAATTACTCTTAGGAAGTGAAGGGAGGGTTTTTGTTGTTGTCGATGTTAAACCAGAGAGGAAAGGAGACTAGGAAAAGAGGCAGACAGGAGATGGAACCAGGGAGATGGTGGGAGACCTCAGTGCTCAGTGCGGTCAGTCTTCCCCGTGACCCCTTCCCTCCAAGTCTCCGATACATTTGTGAAATTTATGCAATGACTGGGTCGAAATTTGGTGAGACAGCAACGTGTCTGGGCTTTCCTCCAGGCTAATGTGCCTGGTGGGTGCAGAAATGTAAAAGTAGAGATGATTATGGCCGTGAGCCACGGGAAGTTACAAGAAATTGTAGGGAGCGCTTTCAATGGTCACAGGTTGACGAGTTGGGCCGAAGTCGACTAGATTTGTTCTGTTGATAGACAAATTGTTTCAGCAAAAGCCTACGAGTAAATATTATTCCCATTTCACTGATGAGGAAATTGAGACTCATAGCAGCGGCATAATTTGTCTTGAATCATGCAGGGAGTAATTTGAACAGCTGGGGTGAAATTCTGATATGAATTCTCCAAAGGCTATGCTCTTTATTCTGTCATTCTGGTTCCGTGTGAAATTTAAATTTGGATGAAATCTACAACCTCTCTGAAAAATTTTAATAATGGCAATTATTTATGGAAATCTTTACTAAAATTTTTCCTTTACTACTGAAATTTTAGCATTGTGCCTTCTTTAATGTTTTCAACACACATTTATAAAACCACAAATTGTTTATCTTGTTTCATGGAGGTGAAGGATCAAGTCCAAATCCCTTGCCTGGGCACCCATGCCCCATCTGACCTGGGCCACCAGGTTCACTGCTCTGAGTTCCACTCACACCACACTCTGCCTCTGTCTGAGCTCCAGCTGCACCGCCTTCCTCAAAGGCACCACTGTGCTCTTGCATTTACCCTGTTCCTGGAAGGTTCTTTCCAGTATCCACACACTCTTGTCAAAAAAAGAAAAAAATTTTTTCATGGAAATAAACCCTACCCGACTTCCAGATTTTAGTTTAAATATTTCTCTTCAGTGCAGCCTCTCCTCACTACCCGTCCACTCCCTCCACATTAGGTCATGTCCTCTTCCTGCGTATTCTGCTCCTTTGCATCTTTGGTGGTAACTGTATGTCCCCGTGATCACTAGTTTAATGAGAGGCAGTAGAGTTGCAGTGGTTACGGGGGAAAGTGATGAGGCCACTTTGCTTGGGTCCAAGCTTCAGTTCTGCCATTTATTAACAGGGAAGGCCTGGCTCTGTTACTTAAGATCTCTGTGTCTTCTTTTCCTCTTCTGTATAATGAGCATGAAATAGTAGTAACCACTTCTGGGAGATCACTCTTTCCCTGTCCTCTCACACGGATCACTTCTGAACCTACATGTGCTAGAGGGGTTTCTCCATTACAGTGCAGCTCGCTTTTCCCGTGGACGTGGACTGGATGTCCTGCCTTTTAACTCAGTTACGACCCTAACTGCCTGGAGTTTGCACAGACTTTGCAGGTTAAGGGCTCAGTCCCACGAGACTGCCCCCGCTCCAGATGCCCATCACAGGGGTGGAGCCCTGGGTTACCCACCGCTTCCATCTGACTGGGCTACAAACCGGGGGGCCCCACAGTCCCCTCCTCGGGTTTGATACTATGCTACAGTGGCTCACAAAACTCCAGTAAACATTTACTTCTGTTTATCAGTGTGTTCTAAAGGAAACAGAGGAACGGCCAGAGGAAGAGGTCCATAGGCGAGGTCTGGAAGCGTCCTGAGTGCGGGAGCTTCTGTCCCTGTGGAGTTGAGGCTGACTCACACCGGGAAGCTTGTCAAATCTCTTCATTCAAGAGTTGTATAGGGATTTAATTCCCAGCCCTGCCTCAGCCCCACTTCTGAAAGACTGGTGGCTGGGGCTGACTGTAATCACTTAGTCTTTCTGGTGACCAGCCCCATCCTGAGGCAATGTAGCATAAACTCAGGTGTGATCAAAGGACTTGTAATGAACAACAAAAGACACTTAGGAAATTCCAAGTTTTAGGAACTCTGTACAAAACCCAAATATTATAACAAAGATGCTCTTATCACCCTTATCACTCAGGAAATTGCAAGAGTTTTAAGAGCTCTGTGACAGGAACCCAGGATGAAAACCAAATCTTTATTTATTTCACCCACTGCATATGGATGTTATGAGCATCAAATTAGTCAGTTCTATGGAGGGCTTTGAAGAAAGGGAGATCACTCTTAAATTTAAATGAAAAACAGATTTACTTTTCCAATAGTTTCCTTGGAGGTAAAGCAAATAGAAAGATGATATGAAAACGAATATATATGTGTCCATGTATGACTGAAGCACTGTGCTGCACACCAGAAATTGACACAACATTATAACCTGACTCTACTTCAAAAAATATATATACATGCAAATGGAAAGATGAACTGGATATGCACAAGTCCACACACGTACACTTTTCAGGACTGACGGAAATTAGTGGACTCAGAGATAAACAGATGGAAAATGTCATTTCATAATATCATTTCTTCTTTGAGACTCAGTAGTATGGCTGTAAAAACATGAGTTTAAAAAGTGAGTTTCAGTATCCACTGATCTACTTGATGAATTGTGTGTAATTATTACTTGTTAACCACTATGAATGGAAGGTTATTTAAGTTGAAGTTCAAAAACTTGAAATAATAAACTTGGTCAGGGGAAAACATCCTGATAGAATTTGGAAGACAGTATTTTATTTGTTTTATAGTGAGTCACATGACGCCCTCTACCCTGTTTCATTTTCTGTCATCCACGACTATAGCCTCCTTTGTGCCTAGAAGGCAAAACAATTTTTGAGAACAATGTTGTAAGACTTACCCTACCAGATATCAGGGTTTATAAAAATTAAGACAGCGTAGTACTGCTGCAGGTGTGGGAAAATAAACCATCAAAAACTAGAGGACCCTGAAAGAGACCTATGAGTAAGTAAAACCCTGGAATAGGACAGGGATAGTATTAAAATTAGTGGGGTAAGGGCGAACCACTTAACAAGCAGTTCTGAAATAATCAGTTATTCATATGCAAAACATTAAAATCACACTTCTGTCTCATATATCTACAAAAATAAATTCCAGATTTATTACAGTGGTAAAAATGAAAAAATTCAAGACCTTTAAAAGAAGGCCTAGGAAAATATCTTTATGACATGTGAAAAAGGATTTCTTAGATAAGACACAAAAAGCATGAACAATGAAGGAAAAACTTGATAAAAATTTTTTAACATTTTTTATTGATTTATAATCATCTTGCAATGTTGTGTCAAATTCCAGTGTAGAGCACAATTTTTCAGTTATACATGAACATATATATATTCATTGTCACATTTTTTTCTCTGTGAGCTACCATAAGATCTTGTGTATATTTCCCTGTGCTATACAGTATAATCTTGTTTATCTGTTCTGTATATGCCTGTCAGTATCTACAAATTTTGAACTCCCAGTCTGTCCCTTCCCACCATCCTCCCCCTTGGCAACCACAAGTTTGTATTCTATGTCTATGAGTCTGTTTTTGTTTTGTATTTATGTCCATTCTTTTTTTTTTTTTTTAGATTCCACATATGAGTGATCTCATATGGTATTTTTCTTTCTCTTTCTGGCTTACTTCACTCAGAATGACATTCTCCAGGGACATCCATGTTGCTGCAAATGGTATTATGTTGTCATTTTTATGGCTGAATAGTATTCCATTGTATAAATATACCACATCTTCTTTATCCAGTCACCTGTTGATGGACATTTAGGCTGTTTCCATGTCTTGGCTGTTGTAAATAGTGCTGCTATGAATATTGGGGTGCAGGTGTCATCCTGAAGTAGGGTTCCTTCTGGATATATGCCCAGGAGCGGGATTCCTGGGTCATATGGTAGGTCTATTCCTAGTCTTTTGAGGAATCTCCATACTGTTTTCCATAGTGAAAACTTGATAAATTTAATGTGAGTTTTTTTTGGATGGGAAAAACAACATTAGTAAAATGAAAGGGCATGCCACTAGATTGAAGATATTTGCAGTAGCTAAGATTTAATAACCATGAAATATAAAGAGCTCATATAAATCAATAAAGAAATTAGCAATTCAACAGAAAAATGAACAATTATATTACCAGGCAATTTACTAAAAGGAAACTGAATAACCAATCAACATATGAAAAATCAGTAATCAGGGAAATGCAACTTAAAACAAGATTCTTTTTTATACCAATCAATTTAACAAAAATTAGAAGTATTACAAGGACAAATTTTGGTGGAATTTTCTGATGGGAATGTTAATTAGCACAGCATTTTGGTAATATGTAGTAAAGTTTCAAATGTATACAGTTGTCCTTCAGTTTTGGGGCAAATTGGTTCCAAGACCCCAGCAGATACAAAAATCCGCGGACACTCAAGTCCTTTATATAAAATGGCATAGTATTTGCATATAATCTATGCACATCCTCCTGTGTACTTTAAATCATCTCTAGGTTGCTTATAATACGTAATACAATGTGAATAGTTGTTAATACAAGGTAAATGCTATGTAAATAGTTGCTGGTGTGTGACAAATTCCAGTTTTGCTTTTTGGAACATTCTGAAATTTGGGGCAGGGTCAGATATTATTAATCCACGGTTGGTTGAATCCACAGATTCAGAACCCATGGATACCGAGGGCCAAATGTATATACCATAACCCATCAATTACACTCCTGGGTATATACCCTGGAGAAACTTCAATGCATGTGCTGTACACCAACCAGGGTTCATTTCTGAGGAACAGAATCTATTCCAACTATTAAGCAGAAAGGCATTTAGTAGAAGTTATTTAATGGCTTTAGAATTGTTGAAAAGGCTAAAAGCTCTAGGTTGTGCTCTTCGGAATGACTCTTCCAAATCACAGAACTGGGCCAGCAAAGGAGCTGCTGCCTTCTCCATGATCAGGAAGCTGCTGGTTCCAGAATCCTATCACCACTGCCAGAGTCAGTAAGTTGTCACAGCAGGTAACTGTCTTAATCAGGAAACTGTCATGTCCAGAAAGCTCCTGCTCTTGCACTGAATCCAGATCAATGCCATGTCTGCTCTGCTCCACAGCAACAGAACAGATACCTTGCCCTGGCCCTTGACACCTGCATAGCTCACAACCAGCCCCGAGGACTCGGCCAGCGGGCACTCCATGGTCAGTGATGCTTGTCAGTAGAGAGCGCAGAGCAGCAGAAGTGCAGGCTCTGCTCCACGTCTGTTTCCCAAATTGTGTTGAGTTCATCTGATTGGCAGAAAGTAAATCACTTCCAGAACCTAGCTATAAAGGAGAAGGGGGGATTGTTTTTCGCTTTCCAGCCTCTGTACGTATGAATCTCAATCTGCAAGTATCCCACATCGTACCTGTATGGTTACTCTACACACCAATGTGCTCTTCTTCCCTTAGCTTTCCAAACAACAGTAACAGCAAGACAAGAGCTTAACTTATTTTCTTGATCACTCATACATATAAAAACTCACTCATCTCCACCCTGTTGGGGAAAACTAAAGTCCCATCAATTCTTCCATCTAAGTCTGGGAGTTATTCATTTCTTCTTCTTTTTTTTTTTTTCAATTTAACAATGTTGTATTGATTTCTGGTGTAAACAGTGATTCAATTATATATATATTTTTTTCATGTTATTTTCATTATAGGCTACTACAAGATATTGAATATAGTTCCCTGTGCTATACAGTAGGACTTTGTTGTCATTTCTTCTTTATTTCAGTTATAATTCTGTCTTGATATCCTATGACCTATGGATTAGGTTGTCAGACCCTTGAATTTTTAAGAGGTTTATCTTTTACCTTACAGCTTACGACTGTCTTAAGAAGAAATTTACAGTAACGGCTACTTGATCACCAGGTTCTATCAGACTGATGTCATCATCACCAGCTTGATGTTCTGGGGAAAGGAAGATGATAAGGGACCCTGTGACAAAAGGCTGGAGAGTTAATTGCCTTGAGGCAAGGTGGTAATGGTGCATGCCTATATTTCATGTGCAATTGAAGGGCTTCTGGTGTTTTCTGCTTACTGGGATAGGAACAGAGAGTTGCTTAGATCAATAGCCGCTAATCAGGTGCTTATCAGTCATCTCTTAACTGAGCTTGCATTATGGACTGAATGTTTGTGTCCCCCAAAATGTATATGTTGAAACTCTATCCCCCAATGTGAAGGCATTAAGAAGTGGGGCTTTGGGGAGATAATTAGGTTTAGATGGAGTCATGAGGGTGGAGCAATGGGATTAGTGCCTGGAGACTACGGCTCTCCCCACCTCCTCATTTATAGGTGTGAGGATACACATCTACAAATCAGGAAGACGGTCCTCTCCAGCCACTGAACTCACAGTCACCCTGATCTTGAAATCCCCACTCTGTAGAACTGTGAGAAATAAATGTCTGTTGTTAAACTACTGAGTCTATGTTATTGTGTTACAGGAGCCTGGGCTGACTAACCCAGACAAATCCACCGTCATTCTCCAAGAATGTCTTCTGCACAATCCAAACAAGAGAGTTAAATGTGGACGTGATAAGAATCACCATCCTTGTGTCTGTTGCATCTTTGACGGTAGCACTAATCTCTGTGATCCCTCTTAGAGCTGTGGTGTTACCTTTGGCTTGCTATTGTGGAAGCGGTAGTTCCAGAAGCTTCCTTTTGGCTTTTCTGCCATATTTAATAGCCATCAGTCCACAGGTCAGGAGGTTTTTATGAGGATTCTTCTGCTTTTTTTCTTCAAGTCTGCTTACAGGAATGGGAAAATAACTACAAGATGTGTTCAAAAGCACACTGGGCCCATCTTGAGACTGATGACATGGGTCAAAATTCCATTTCCCACTTGACCACAGGAAGTCCCCCTTCTGAATAGCTGACCCAGGAGCAATACAGAAGCCCAGGGATTAGCATTTACTCAGAACCAGAGTCCAATAATTCTTTAGATAAAGATCTGAGTTGTTCCTTTTTCCCAGGGCACAATAATACCAATCAATACCAACAGGTCCCTTTGGGGCAGCCTAGGTGAAACACGTGTAATATGGACTTGGGGCAGTGGTTCAGCCTTCTTCTTCAGGGCATCCTGGCTTCCTCATTCCTGGGACTCTGCCACTCAGGTCTGAGAACTGGGCCAGCATCCTTAGTTCCCTGTCATTTTGACTCAAGTTAGGCCTCCATTTATCAGCCAAAAAGGCTTTTCAGTTTTGGTGGGGGATGCGGAGAATAGATCAAACCGTTTTATTGCTGAAGCCCAGCTTTCTGCTTAACGAGTCCACTCCTTTTTCTCTACGTGGTGCCTGCTGCTACATGGTCTTTCCTACTCTGGCGTGGCCTCATCCTTGTTTAACCCAGGATACTGTTTCTGGAGATATACCTACTGCCTGCAAACAACAACAACAACTACAACAACAACAACAACAAAACTGCAGTGATTTTCAATGTTTTGGTAAAGAGAGGGTCCTCTGAGCCGTTTCAAGGCTCCCAGCTGGTAGGTGGGTAAGTTAGTCATGCATGTTAAATTTTCTCCTGCATCCCCGTCTCCCAGAGTCTCTGAATACCTTCATCTACCTTATATCAAGGGATTTCTAGTACCTAACTTCATTTAGTGTAGGCCATTGTTGAGTTCAGGTTCAGTTAACGAAATGAACGAACACTTCAGGTGACTTCCAACTCTGTGAACTGGGACGCTGAATCCAGAATCTCTGATAAACACATCTATGTTGGTAAATTCAACCTCAACTATTACTCTCAGAATTCATTCCATAATTCTCTAGGTTTTAAATTAATTAATAAATTAATTAATTATTTAAAAAATTAAATGAGTTTATTTTTCATTGAAGTATAGTTGATTTACAATATTGTTAGTTTGAGGTGTACAGCAAAGTGATTCTGTTATGGTTTTTTTTTTCAGATTTTTTTCCATTATAGGTTATTAAAAGATGCTGATATTGTTCCCGTACTACACAGTAAATTCTTGTTGCTTATCTATTTTATGTATAGTAGTCTGTATATGTTAATCTCAAACTCCTAATTTATCTGTCCTCCCTCCCTTCTCCCTTTGGCAACTATAAGTTTGCTTTCTGTGTCTGAGTCTGTTTCTGTTTTGTACACAGATTCGTTTGTATTATTTTTTAGATTCCACATATAAGTGACAATATATTATATTTGTCTTTCTGTCTGACTTACTTCACTAAGTATAACATTCTCAGGTCTATCCGTGTTGCTGCAAAGGACAATATTTCATTTTTTATGGTAATATTACATTGTATATATAGACCACATCTTCTTAAGCTAATTATCTGCTGATGGACACATAGGTTGCTTCTGTTTCTTGGCTATTGTAAATAATGCTGCTGCGAACATTGGGGTGCCTATATCTTTTTGAATTAGAGTTTTCAGCTTTTCTGGATATATGCCCAGGAGTGAGATTGCTGGGTTGTATGGTAACTCTATTTTTAGTTTTTTAAGGAAGCTCCATACTGTTTTCCGCAGTGGCTGCACCAATTCATCTAGGTTTTTATTAATACAATTTAGAAAAACCTTAAGACTATTTTTCATATAAGACTTTTCCTCCTCAGTCAGACTTAGTACCTACCCCGGGGGTCTGCTGGGATCTGACCCCACGTCTGGATTGAATGACGGGTGCAAGGGTGGAACATAAGGAGAACTGGCATCTTCTTGCAAGGAAATTACTGCTGGTGCAGTCAACACTGGGGCTTCAAACGTGGCAGGTTTAGCTGATAAAAGCAGAGAAGGGGCTACACTTGCTAGAATGGAAAGCTCAGTGGACTTGGAGGTTCAGGTACTCAGCGTCATCTAAGTCCATTCAAATATCCTTATTCCAGTTCATAGTGTCCCACTCCTTCCTAATTAATGTGCTTTCACATAAGAGGCCAAGTGAGGTTGGGAATTTAATTTAAGTTGTATTTTGGCAACTTGTTGCATCTGATAATTAGAGATATCTGCCCTGCCAGTACAGAGGTAAGGGCACCCATTTAGGGCAATGGTTCTCAAATTGTCGTTCCTGGACCAATATTAGTGTCACCTTGAAACTTTCAGAAAAGCAAATTCTTGGGCTCCACCCTTCACTCAGTCAGAAACTCTGAGGTTGGGGACCCAGCAGCCCGTATTTTAAAAAAGTCCTGTAGGGGGTTCTTAATCATGCTGCAGTTTGAGAACCATTATTTTACGGTGATTATATAAGTTCTCTGATTTGTCCACTGAGTTAAGGATTTTAAATATGGAGCTTTCTCTTTTCTTTTTCTAAAACTCTCCAGTGCAGTTAGAGTTAGCCAACTCACCCCACATTTTTTTTAATCCCTCCTTCTTACCATAAGTGGTTGTGCAGTGGCCAGCTGATCTGCCAAGCCTTCCATTTGCTAAGTCCTTCATTTTCAGCAAGCATAATTTATCATTTGTTCTTAATGTGATTATCATGGCTTTCAAACCCACCCAGGTGAGATAACCAATTCCAGGAGTTCATTTCCTTAAAATTGTTGTATGCAGCCCTACCTGATATTAATGACATAATCATGTAGAATTCTGTTGCAGAGAATGGGAATCACTTTTGCTAGTTTAAGCAATTGATTTATTACTGACAGAGAAGGATCTAGTTGTTTGGGGGCATGAATTTAATATAAAATTTGGCAGCTTCTTTAGGAAAAAATACACCTTTAAAAATACAAAATTAGGTATGAAATTCAAAATGTATTCATAGTGAAAATTACAATCAATTAGAAATTCTAGGAAGCTCACATTTAGCACAAGTATCACAAAATCCAGAAAACTAATACAATATTTTTATCAATCAAATACTTAATGGACCGTTAAACTTTTTTTTCACTTTTGCCTTTATTTGATAGTACTTTTGTA
Source organism: Vicugna pacos (assembly GCF_048564905.1). Lineage (NCBI taxonomy): Eukaryota > Metazoa > Chordata > Mammalia > Artiodactyla > Camelidae > Vicugna > Vicugna pacos. The sequence continues at coordinate 18,796,128 of NC_132988.1, forward strand.
GTATCACTTTTATAGAGAGAATAAAAAGATAATTCAGTCTTTGTTGTAACTGAAATTTTGTTTTATTAGCGATAGTTTAGGAAATTTCTTTCATCTTTACAACTCATTATTGATATTGCCATGTAGATTTTTAGACAGTTGTCAAAATTGGGGAAACCACTGTCAGATCTCTTTTTCATATGAATTATAAGATTTGGAAGTTTTCTACTTTGGCTCAGTCAATTTTAAACTTTGTTACTCCTTCACTGCCCAAAGAAAGGGTAAGACACCTTCTGACTGCGATATGATCTCTGGGTCTATCCCCTCATGTCACAAAGCTGGATGAGTTCACACACTGGGTATTGGGAGTGATTACTAACACAAAACTATGTCTGTTAACCCATGCTAAATATATACCTTGCTCAATTTCTTCCTAACTAGATCCCCAAAATGCCTAAGGCCTCTCCATCAACACAGGAGACAAATGTAACCGAGGGGGAGTTTGAGTAGAAAGAGATAGTAGCCTTCATGTATAGTACTTGAAGTATCTGAATTTTGCAATTTTTATAAAAACACATAATCAGCCATGGGTCTATGCAATGAGGGTCTCTGAAGCTTAAGCTTCACGGTAAATCCATCTCTAATGATACAGTATTCAGTTAAATCATTAGGAGGATGAAAAAACAGACTCTCAGTTGAGCTTTCGTGTATGACATCCAAAGCTATGCTACAGAATAGACTACTGTGGCCATCTCTTTTATGATCAGAAAGATGCCAGACATAGAACCAAGGCACTCACTACCCTGAGCAAAAAAAATGCACAATAAAAAAACTATCAGGTGACTGGATAAAGAAGTTGTGGTATTTATATGTACATACACACACACAATGGAATACTACTCGGCCATAAAAAAGAATAAAATAATGCCATTTGCAGCAACATGGATGGACCTAGAGATAGTCATTCTAAGTGAAGTAAGCCAGAAAGAGAAAGAAAAATACCATATAATACTACTTATGCAAAGAATTTTTTAAAAGGACACAAATTGAACTTATTTACAAAACAGAAACAGACTCAGACATAGAAAACAAACTTATGGCTACTGGGTGGAAGGGGATGGGGAGGGATAAATCGGGGGCTCTAGATTTGAAATACTACCTACTATATATAAAATGGATAATAAAAGGTCCTACTGTAGAGCACAGGGGACTATATTCAACATCTTGTAATAGCCTATAGTGAAAAAGAATATGAAAAGGAATATATATATGTATGTATATAACTGAATCACTATGCTGTACACCAGAAATGAACACAACATTGTAAACTGACTACACTCCATCCAAAAAAAAAAGGGAAACTATCATATCATTGGGAAGCAGTTTGCCACTGTCAGTTCCAGATCCAGAGTGGAGCTGCAATGATTCACATTGACAAAATGGATCCAACTTGCCCTGCCTTCAAATCTCATAAGGTAACAGGACACTAGGACCTCTTCCTAGTGTGTAGAAAAATTCAGTGCCTCTACGACCATGTTTACCAGCAGCAGCAGAAATGGCAGGCATGCAGTGTCTGATTTTGAAAACCCTTCATGAGTGCCTCTGATTGGCCAAACCTAAATCAAAGGTGGATCTCTTGCTGCGAGGGAGACTAGTGAATGTAGTTTTTAACTTTTTAGATACTGATTTATAGAAGGCACACAAGAAGGAGTGTGGAATAGAGATTGCTCACCAATGTAGTGAATACAAAACAGAAGGTGCAAAAATAGCTAACATTTATTGAATACTTACAATGCTCTCATCCAAAAAAAAAAGTGGAAAGAAGAAAACCCATAAGTGTTTATCAAGTAGAGAATGTATAAATAATGTATAAATAAGTAAACTAGTTTATTCATACAATAATACTATTCAACTCTTAAAATGAAAAAACTGGAACTTCAGGGATCAATAGGACTGTATCTTAGAAATATAATGTTGGGTTCATAAAAAGCAAGTTGCAGAAGGATTCATGAAGAGTGCTAATGTTCACATAAAGTACAAAGAGAGGCTATCTATACTAACAGATACATATGTAATAAAGATATAAAAATGGGCTTGAGAATAACCAACAGCCGACTCAGGACAGTAGCTACTGAGGGATACAAGGAAGCAGTTACGGAATTCTTTGTGTCCAGGTTTGCTGCTGTGTTGCTCAACCCAAGAGGGCTCCCTTCATGTAAAACACAACGTGTTAGCATCCAAGGGAGTCATTCACATTCCATTCTAAGAACAGCACCTCCTGTAATGGCTCTATTTTTTTAAGCTGGGTGAGATGGGTAAATCGGTGTTCATTATAGTATTTTCTACACATTTGTATAGATGGGAAAGGTTTTAATAATAAAATATTCTAGGAATACAAAGTTCTAATTTCATCTATGAAATTCTATGTCTCCGAATCTGGGAACCATGATCTTTCAGACCTAGAAGTTTGATGGCCACGCTCCACTTTGCAGCTCTTGGTCGCAGAATTTCATCCTGGGAGATGAGACATACCTTTCTTCAGTGACAGTCCTCATTTTAGGAGTTCCTTGGCATTGACTGGCCAAAAGAGGCTAAGAGAGTGAACCCTAAGTGTGAGAGAAATGATCCAGCTTCTAATGAAAATGTTTAAGAACTGACTCAGGGCACATTTACTAAGCACTTTGAGGTCATTAATTTTCACTGGCAGGACTGCTTGAGATCAGGATTCTGATAGCTGAACAATAATTTTTTCAGCTGAATTTTTTTCACCTTGGTCTGAAATACAACAACAATCATCATTACTAACATTTATTGAGTAATTACGATGTGCTGGGCACTGTTGTAAGTGCTTTCTATGCAATAATTCATTTAAATCTCACAATTTTAGGAGGTAGGTACTATTATTATGTTCATTTTACAGATGAGGACTTTGAGTAAAAAGGTTAAAGAACTTGTCCTAGATCGCATGGTCAAAAAAGTGACAGGGCTAAATCCAGGTATAGCTGACCCTAAAGCTTGTGTAAATGTTCCATCTGTAAGACATAGTCCCCTCAGTTTCTTTGAACAGTTTTTTACTCAAGATGTGGTGCAAGTGAATTCCACAGTTTACCTTAACCCCCACCTTCCAGATTTATGCACCTTAAATGTTTAATACTGTAGGAGATACAACTTCCATCCAGGGAAGAAAGTCATTCTAGAATATCTAGTTGAAGATTAGTCTGTAGACAGAAAGAGGAAATTCTAATGTTACTGTGGAATTCAGTAAAATTTACAGCCACCGTACCCACACATGTATTAATTCTCTTTAAAATGAAGATTTCCGAGTGTTCATTTCATGTAATTTACATAGTCTGGTGAATATAGCCTTTTTAAAATTCCAAGCCTATCTCTCATTCTGTCTTGTGGTTTATATAATTGATTGTTTGACCACTTCTGAAATTACTCTCCAAAGCTACATGGAAGAACCCACCTCAAACATGACGGCCTAGTGCATTCATCAGGGAGAAAAATGCCTGGCAAGTAGCAATGTGTATTCATGGAAATATTATGTTTCCAAAAACAAACAAATACAAGCAGTGAGACCTTAGGTCCTGGGTCAAAGATTTGGGGTATTTTGTGCATCATTTTCATGGGTGTGGGTCAAAGGCTGTCTATTTTAATAGTTCATTTTAGAGAGATTAAAAATGATTTCTCTGAATGCTGACAGAGAAAGAAAACCCACAGAGGCCCTTACACTCAACCTTGGCCCTGCAGCAGTAGCCAGGGGGGTTAGAGGTTGCTGTAGCAATGACCTGTATTACATAATGCCTCCCATCTGCCCACAGATGTGTGAGTTTGCTCAAATGTTTTATTAGATTTTTATTATACTTTCCTACCACTCCAGCCCATCTGCATTTGCCAGCCTGGGTGCAATTTCTAAAATACCTAATCCATTAGCTATTCAATACATGCAAATATACATGAGATACGTTCTCTGACCAAGTCCCTGGTGTTGTCTGGGTGACACTAACACATGTTTCATGGATACAGTAAATAAAACTGACAGAGTAGGCCCTGGAGGCCTCCTGATGATGAGGATGGTGATGGTGATGGTGATGTGGGAGTGCCTGTCTGAATCAGCTCAGAGCCAAAGGCTCTAAATGAGAGTTAGTGTTCTGTGGTTGGCAACATTAATCCTACTCCCAACCATTCGTAATTTGATCACAAGGGAGAAGACAAGGAAAACAATAACAAAACAAAACAAAGACAGTGCACATCAGTTCTGCCTTAGTTCAGGCTGCTATCACAGAGATATCACAGACTGGGTGGCTTATAAACAACAGACATTTTTCTCTCTGTTCTAGACAGTTCTGAAGTCAAGGCTGTTCTCCAGATAGTTCTGGAGGCTAGAAGTCCAAGATCGAGGTGCCAGAAGGGGTGGGTTTTGGTGAGAGCTCTCTCTAGGGTTACAGACTGCTGACTTCTTGTACCTTCACACAGTGGAGAGCAGAGAGGAGGAAAACTCTCTTGAGATGCTGCTGCTTTTTTTTTTAATTGAAGTACAGTCAGTTATGTGTCAATTTATGATGTTCAGCACAATGTCCCAATTATGCATATTCATACATATATTTATTTTCATATTCTTTTTTTATTAAAGGTTATTATAAGATACTGAACATAGTTCCCTGTGCTATACAGGAGAAACTTTTTAAAATCTATTTTTATATATAGTGTCTGCAAATCTCAAACTCCCAAATTTTATCCCTTCCCACCCCCTTTCCCTGGTAACCATAAGATTGTTTACTGTGTCTGCAGGTCTGTTTCTGTTTTATAGATGAGTTCATAGTGTCCTGTCTTTTCTTTCTTTTTCTTTCTTTCTCCCTTCCTTTCTCCCTTTCTCCCTTTCTTTCTTCCTTCCTTCCTTTCTTTCTTTCTTTCTTTCTTTCTTTCTTTCTTTCTTTCTTTCTTTCTTTCTTTCTTTCTTTCTTTCTTTCTTTCTCCCTTTCTTTCTTTCTCCCTTTCTTTCTTTCTTTCTTTCTTTCTTTCTTTCTTTCTTTCTTTCTTTCTTTCTTTCTTTCTTTCTTTCTTTTTTTCTTTCTTTCTTTCTTTCCTTTTCTTTCTTTCTTTTCTTTCTTTCTTTTTAGATTCTACTTATGAGTGATTATCATATTGTATTTTTCTTTCTCTTTCTGTCTTACTTCACTTAGAATAATGATCTCTAGGTCCATCCATGTTGTTGCAAATGGCATTATTTATTCTTTTTATGGCTGAGTAGTATTCCATTGTATAAATATACCACAACTTATTTACCTAGTCATCTGTCGATGGACATTTCGGTTGTTTCCATGTCTTGGCTATTGTATATAGGGCTGCTAAGAACATTGAGGTGCATGTATCTTTTTGAATTAGAGGTCCCTTTGAGTATATACCCAGAAGTGGGATTGCTGGAACATATGGTAAATCTAATTTTAGTTTTTTGAGGAACTCTTGAGATGCTTCTAAGAGCACTAAAATCCCATTCATGGAGGCTTTACCCTCATGAATTCATCTAATCCTAATTACCTTTTAAAGGCCCCACCTCCTAATACTATCACATTGGGAGGCAGAGTTATAACATATGTTTGGGTGAGGGGGCTGCAGAGACAAACATTCAGTCTGTAACAAACTCCATGCAAAATTTTTTTTAACTAATTAAAGTGATTTGAACCAATTTTTTCTCTGCACCCCATCAATAGTTTGGCCTTGAGAGAAATGGAACTAAGAGTTCTCTCATTCTGACACCAGTGGTAATAGCACCTACATCAATCTGACATGTCACTACCATGCAGAGCTTGGCCAGCCCAGTATGAGAGCATCAGCCCCTTTTCCCTCTCCACAAGAAGAGCACCATGTCTATCTTGCTCACACCCCAGCCTCCAGGGTGATGCTGAGCATGTGGTGGGCCCTCAATAAGTATGTACTGAGGGGATGATGGAACCGAGATGGATTTGCACTGGGTGTGTCTTTTCCAGCTGGCTCCTAGTTACCAAATGGTTGACAGGTCAGTCGATTTCTAGTCTGCTGCCCACTTTATATTTTGTGGTAGAATTTTAGTTAGTCATAACCACCATTGGTCATGAAAAATGCAATCTTGGCACTCCTCTGAGATCCTAAGAAAACTTTCAATTGCATATTAGAGATTCCATGCTGGATAATAGTGGCTTTCTTAGGCTGAATTATTCATATGGTTAGTTGGAAAGGTCTGCACAGTAAACCTGGGTGATTTTCATCTTTTGATTTAGGGGTGGGATTTGTAGGAGACTAATTTTATTCCTTAACTTAAACTGAGAAAACTTTTGGGTTTTTGTAATACCCATTTCTGGCAGCCCTGTATCAATGGATGGAGTTTCTCTCTTCTTTTCACGTCACATAAGCAACTGTTCCGTTCAGACACCACTGTGAATGTAATACATTTTCAAGTTATTTGTTCCAGTTCAAAATGGTTTCACATATATTGGAAGGTCAAGAAACAATGTCCTCTCTTTTATATTTTAGCATGTGCAAAACTCATCATGGTATTATCATGTTATTCATTATTTTGTTTTTATTTAAAAGGAAAACAACAACTAAAGCAGCATTCATTTGGCAGGCAGGTCCCTGGCTTTCTGGTTCTGATTCCATGCTTCACTGTGCCGAATCCAATCAGCAGAGGAGGAAAGGTTTGCAGGTGGCATGCAATTCCAGTGTTTCACTCGCATTGGGGAACCCTAGAAAGGAGAATTTCTGACATGAAACCAATGTTGATTTGTCCAAAGAAAGCATCCTTGCGTCTCAGACTGAAAATAAGGTATTTGGTTGTAGGAGAGGATGCATGCGCCCAGCAGTTGGTAACCCAGCAGATTTCTTCCCTGAAAAAATTGTGATTATTTTCACACATAAGGAAAGAGGCAAATGACTATCATTTTCAAACCTCTGTCTGACTAAACACACCCATCAGAAATGCATCTACCTACATCATTTTAAAAGAAATCCAGTGGGGCTTTGACAGCATGTGAGCTGTTTCCATTGACCTTCTTTCCTTGAGTGTTTCTCACACTTATTTGCTCTTTATTTTCTTGTTTATAAAATGTGTTCCCAAGCCCTTTAGGATAAAATCAACAATAGTGCCCAGGGCTTCAGCTAAAGATTCCCAGTGGGAGGGTCTGAGCCTTTTGTTCCAGAGGATCTAACAGAGTGCGAAGCTGACACAGAAATGGAAGTACCGTTCAGCTAAAATTAAAGTCTTTGTCCCTTCATTAGCTGAACTTGAACTTCACGTTTCTGAAGTTTGGCTAAGCTACTTTTCCCTAAAATTCTGATTTAATCAAGGTGAACAGGGAAGCTCGTTAAAATCTCTCGCTCTTACTTTTAAAAAGATAATACCAAAATTCCCATTTGTTTGGTTACAGCTAATATTCCTGATTCTATTTTTTAAATGAAATTTTGGAGAAATTGATTTGAATCTCAAGGATACATTATTCTTAATTGTTAAAAGTTTTTTTTTTTTCTTAATTCTGACAGAGACTTCATTTTATTTCATTAGTTTATTGACTTTCTCAGCCCCATTGGGAAAAGGTGAGGGGTCAACAGCCAGGTCTTTATGTGATTAATGAGCTAATGTGATTGAATAAAATTTATTTTTATTATTTTCGGTTTGGGGGAAACTATTGAAAGTTAGAGGAAACTTTCAACTGTCAACATTATTATTGGTCTCCCAACTTTCAGATCAGACTTGCTGTATCTTATCTCTAATATGCACTCATTTCTTGCTTTCTTCAGTTAGCAGAAAAAAGATGAGAAATTTAAAATACAGTGATTGAGGATATGCAGATAAGTGACTCTGGCATTTCTATCATCCTGTTATACAATTCTTTCATATTTCCAAATTGCAATAAGAACTTATTGCCAAAGCCTGTGAAACTTTGTCAGATTCTGATATAACAGATTTTACAAGAGCAGTTTTCCTTCTCTTTGAGAATGGAAGTTTCTCCTTTCTTCCTCCCTAACTGCTCCATTCATCAAAACATAGGGTCTGAGTCCTTCTCTATTATCTTTCCAAGTGAAGGCTGGTTTAGGGAAAATTAAAGAAAAGCCCAATCAACAGAAAAAGACATTTACTTTCATATTTTTTTGAGGTTTTGTTTTAGTCTTTGCATGACACAGAACCCCCTCTATTACTTAACTCTGGGTGTGCAAATTCTTGCTCCTCACAGCAGGAGGTAATAAAGATACCATAAGACCTTCCGATTTTAAGTGAATTAGACGTGTAATAGGCTGTTACTGTTTTATTACTCTGATCAGAGCAGATGTTTAAGGTGATGACAGTGAATGAGGAAATGAACTTTGAACATACCATTGGATAAATGAACATACAAATTCAGGCTTTAAAAAGTGCAATTATATACAAACATATAAACACTGACTTATCTGAAGCCAAAAAAAAAAATTCAAAGTAACAAAAAACCCAAACAAACAAACAAGAAAACTTTAGAAAATGCTTAGGGGACACCCATTATGTGCAGAGCCCAGGGAAGAATACTGTGAGAGTAAAAAGTTGAATGAAGCTCTAATTAGTAGGGAAAAGATACTGGCTTACAAGCAGCTGTAGCAGGAGGCAAATTCCTTTCTTAGACCTCTTCTCCGATTCTACCCAGAGGGTCATAAATTCAGATGCCTACAAGGAGCAGGCAGGTGAATAAAATTAGTGAAACCACTGAGAGCAGTGACTAACTGAAGGACACATGGTCGTTGTAAAGTTAGCCATTGCTTCTCGGTTCCCTCTAATTATTGCCACTGTGGTGAGATCTAATTTTTCAAGAGAAGCTGGAAATTGATACTGTTGGATTAAATCTCCCAATTTTTTTCTATTTTTTAAAATTGAAGTATAGTTGATTTATAATGTTGTGTTAGTTTCTGGTGTACGGCATAGAGATTCAGTTATACACATATATAATTCTTTTTCATATTCCTTTTCATTACAGGTTATTACAAGCTATTGAATATAGTTCCCTGTGCTGTACAGTAGCACCTTGTCATTTATCTGTTTTATATACAGCAGTTTGCAGATAACACTGTTTTAAAAATCATTGTGCAGGGCAAATAAAACTCATTTATTCGCTCAGCCAAAACCAGGCTGACATTTGTGACCTCTGCTTTTCTCCCTGTCTTCGGGTTGACCTCATCCATTCCTGTAACTTACAAATTAGATGTGTCTTGAGAGCCAATGGTGCTAGCTTATCCTGCCTAGGTAGCTTTTGAGGGTATCTCTTAGTCTCTCTGCTGTTTTCTTTCCTGCTTTGGGGAGGTATTGATTCAAGTAGCATTGATCTGTGTGGAACTAGTCTGCAAGAAGCATGTGAAGGATGTTGACGGCCTGGTATGGAGACTCAACTTACATTTGCAGTCCCAAGTGGCAGAGGACTGACCTCAGCCCCAGCTTCGGCTCCCAGGACTTGGCTGGCAAGGACACCACTCTTGCTCCAGGTACTGAGAAAAGGCTGGAGATTCTTCCAAAACTCTTTGACCAAGGTATGCATTCTTAAGATGACCTCAACATTTTCATGATTCGAACATAAGTATAACCCTCACTTTTTTCTTATGTGCTGCACTTCCTCCATAGACTCCTCAAATTCCTCGGAAGTTATAGTCACTAAATTCCAAACCTTCACCATTTTTGTAAGTTCAGGGCACAATAAAATTTCTCTAAATGTGAGTAGCTTCCCTATGAATGGTGGAGCAAATACATTTGTGCTACCTCAGTAAACTCATCTCAGAAAACTTGTAAAACATTCCAGTCAGACTAGCAGCTCCATCAGTTGATACATTCACACAATTTTCTCTTAAAATGTTTTTGCTAAATTTACTATTGACACTAATGAAAACTCTGTGAGTGTTAAGAGAGGGTACTTAATAAATACTGGTTGAATGACTGCTGAGAATATACATTCCCTAGCACTGATGCACAATTCATACACACAGATTTAATCATTGTATTAACTATTTATTGTATTGCATTGTGTTTAACTGTTGAAAAAGGATCTAGCAAGTACCGTAAGCTGAGATATGTAGAAACACCTGTACTTTATTTGTCTGTAAATCAAGGTCCAACATTCCATAACACACTTTATTCTTATTTCTTAAAACTTCAGCATTTTTCTCTGTGACAAAGGAATATACCTTTATATGTTGTCAGATTATTTACCAGAAAATACGTAAATTATGTTGCCACTTAGTATAGGGGAAAGAAAAAATGACAAGAACCCAATTGTATGTGGCTTTTTGTATTTTGTTATCAAATCAGAAATCTCAAAAGAGGCTTCTAAACATCTCCCAACAAGGTTAATCAATTTTTCAAAATAATAGATTGGGTATAGCATGACTTTAAACTGCACATGAAATTATACAAGCTTATCTACACTTTATTTTATGGTTGCTTAAATATTTTGCTAATTGTGATATGGTCACATTCTTTTTTGGGGGGGAGGTAATAAGGTTTATTTATTTTTAGAGGGGGTGCTGGGGACTGAACCCAGGACCTTGTGTATGCTAGACATGCACTGCTACCATTTGAGCTATATCCTCCCATCACATTCTTATTAGCAATGTTATATACATGTATGTATAATGTGTATATATAAAAATATGTATAGTGAGGTTTGTTATTATAAAAGGGGATGTAAATATGCATTTCAAATAAACTTAATGTCTTTGAAAAAATTTTATTTGATTCTCTTCAGAAGTAATTAAATAGTTTTTCTTTTTTTAAAAAAAAAAAAACTCAGGCTATGGCTGACAAAGAGATAAAAACATAAGAGGTTTCAGCTCTGACCTTTCTTTGTTACTGGCTTGTGCTTGGGTTATTAGTCTTAACTTCCACTTGTGACTTTTTGATAGAAATATGTTTAAGCCACCTGCTCATTTTATGAGATAAAATTTCAGTAAAACGGTTAATCATTGTAAGGAAAACATGTAGACTGTGACCTATTAAAATACACTGAGTAGATGAGGGCATCTGTGCTAAAGGCTGCGAGCTCTTCGCCAGGATTCCCTCTTCCTCTTCTTGGGCCCATAAACGGGCGCATTTCCCCACCTCCCCTGTGGTAGGCGTGGCTATAAGACTAAGTTCTAGCCAATGGCAGATGAGCTGCAACAGTGCCCGCCTCTTCTAGGCTCCACCCATAAAAAAACTCCTAGGTCTGATTCTCCACCTCCTGTCCTTCTTCCGGCTGGAAGAGATGCAGGTAGCTATGCTGACCTTGAGGAGCTGGCGAAGCTTCATTATCCTGATTGCCTGAATGACTTGAGCTGTTCTGCTGATCTGATTACCAAAAGGGCTACCTGAGCTAGAAATAAACTTATGTTGTGCTGCGCCATTATATGTTGGGTCTACTACTACTGCAGCCCAGTCTCGCTGAACTAAGGCAGCCTTGTCACGCCCTCAGCACTGCTGAGCTCCGAGCCTTCCTCCAGGAAGACTCACAGCGCATGGGGGATATGGGACCGTCTGTCTCTGCACCAACTGATGATACTCGGTTTTAACTGTGAGTGAGGCTTACTTTCTTACTGTCTAGATTAAAAGTCAATAGAAATAGAAGTCCTAATATTTCTCCTTGCATTCTGGGGTGTGTTGCCTTCACTTAGCAAACTATTACATTAAGAAACTCGACTCTCCGGGTTTCACATTTCTTCACAGAGTCGATGTTGTAATTACTATAAAATGACAATGTAAGTAAGAATTTGGCATTGTTTGGAATGCATTATTCTGTAAGAAGAGGGAAAGAGATCTGATTCTCCTTCTATTGTCCTGGCAATAAAAAAGGAGCGACATGAAATGTTACTTTCACTTATTTTTTTACCGTTTATGCGCCTTAAATGGGATTCCTTACTGACCCTTCTTATTCCATAGGGCCATCGGTTGTTAATTTGCCATGTGCAAAGAGTTTCAATGTTGCTACCATTTCCTTCCTTCCTTCCTCCCTCCCTCCCTCCCTCTCTCTCTCTTTTTTTTTTTTTTTTCTCGCGAGTGGTGGGAAATAGAGCTACACTTGAGTTCCAATCCCATTTGGTGTGAGACTGGGCAAACTGATCCAACCCAGATCTGACTCTCTCTCACTGGGGTTAGGTTTTCCTTGTGAAAGAATGTTCTTCAGTGAGCCCTATCTCCTGCCCTCCCACCCGTGGAATAAATCACAAACGCAGAACAGAGCTGCAATCCAGTTGATTCCCTGCCACTAAATAGCTTCATCCTATTTTCCTGGCCCCTTCCCCACCTGCCCATCTTCATTTTCTATGAATCGATATGAAGCAAATCTATAACCACCCAAAGTAGACGGCACTTTTAAAATGAGTAGGGCAGGCTGAGTCTCTATGCCCTGGTCGACAGAATTAAAACTGATGAGAAAGTAAAACATTACTTCAAATGTTTTCTTTAGGATGGCGCAGTTGGGCCAACCTCTTTGTATTGCCAGATGTTACGTGGAGCATCGTAAAATCAAATTCTCACATCTTCTTGTCCTCCCATTAGATCACATTAAACTCTGGCAGCAAGGCCAGCCCGCCTTGGTGGTTTTCTGATTTGTGGTTTGCTCTTGGCTCTCTCCTCGCAGGCTTTAAAAATGATTTTATTTTGTGAACAGTCAGTGATAGTCAGACTCTAGAGTAAACTTGCCTGGGCCAACATTTGCAGTAATAACATTTCACATTATCAAGAGTTTCCTGAAGGACTGCAAAGAATGAAAATAAAGAAGAGCTTTTCTGGTAGTGGTTGTTTTTCTTCAGATGCTAGTAACCTCCTGCATGGAGAGGCTGTGGATTTAGACTTTGAAGAGACGTTCACAAGCATCTCCAGTGCTGAGCCTTTGTGGTGAAACTGGAGAACTAGGACAGATGTGCGTTTTCTTGTTCCCTGCCTTGTTGAATATGTAACTGATTCTCCTTTCTTCTTTCCTTGGGTGGTTTTTCTGATTATCTCGTTCAGTCTTCTTCTGGCTAGGAGGTGGATGGTGCTGAGCTGGGGAGAGGTTTCACCCGGGGGCAAGGGAGGGGATGTGCAGTTTAGGTAAGTCCATTTCAGGATTCTGATTAAGGACTTTCTCAATGCTCTTCTTAGTGTTTTTCACCAAAAATATTTATGCTGCTTGTGTGACGAAATGAGAAACTATCTTTAGAATAAAGCATAGAACTGGTTTCCTGGTCAGTCTGATGATGATAATAATAATGAAAATGATGATTATGATTATGATTAATTTGTTAATTTTAAATAACAAATAAATGAGCTTAAGAAATTTAAAATCAATGTCAACATTTGCAGCAACATGGATGCTCCTGGAGAATGTCATTCTAAGTGAAGTAAACCAGAAAGAGAAAGATAAATACCATATGAGATTGCTCATATGTGGAATCTAAAACAAAAACAAAAACAAAAACAAAAAAACAAAGCATAAATACAATAGAGAAATAGACTCATAGACATAGAATACAGACTTGTGGTTACCAAGGGGGCAGAGGGTGGGAAGGGATAGACGGGATTTCAAAATTGTAGAATATATAAGCAAGATTATACTGTATAGCACCGGGAAATATACACAAGATCTTATGGTAGCTCACAGCGAAAAAAATGTGACAATGAATATATATATGTTCATGTATAACTGAAAAATAGTGCTCTACACTGGAATTTGACACAACATTGTAAAATGATTATAAATCAATAAAAAATTTAAAAAAATGAATGTCAGATAGATACACACTAACTTAAAGGGCTTGGCGTTTCTATTTCTTTTATATTTAGTTTTCAAAATTATTTATTTACTTATAATTTTGTTTTTTTATTAAAGTGTAGTTGATTTACAATGTTAATTGTGGTAAAATACACATAACATTACAATTTTCCATTTTACCTTGTTGTTGTTCATTGTTAATGGAAGTACTGGGGATTGAATCCAGAACCTTGTGCATGCTAAGCATGTGCTCTGCCACTGAGCTGTACCCACACCCATTCTGTGTTACCATTTTAAAGTGTACAGTTCAGTAGAATTAAGTACATTTACATGGTAGTGCAACCATCACCATCGTCCATCTCCAGAGCTTTTTTCCATCTTGCAAAACAGACTCTGTACTGACTAAACAATTCCTCCTCATTCCTCCCTCTCCTCAGCCCCTGGCAACCACCATTCTGCTTTCTGTCTTTATGAATTTGATTGCTCTAAGGACATCACATGAGTGGAATCATACAGTATTTGTCCTTTTGTATCGGGCTTATTTCACTTAGCATCATGTCTTCAAGGCTCATCCATGTTGTAACGTGTCAGAATTTCGTTCCTTTTAAAGACCGAGTAATACATCATTGTATAGAAATACGATGTTTTGTTTATCTGTTCATCCCCTGATAGACACTTAGGTTTGCAGACTCAACTTTTTCAATGGGGACTGATGTTTTGAAGAGAACTGGATAGTCATCCAAATTGTCTTGGTTTGAAATTCTTATAAGCCAAGCTAAATAGATAAAACTATTATCAGTCAATCCACCAACATGTTATTTGCCAAATGTCATAAGTGATCTCTTTCCCTCTTTAAAAAATAGTTAGTCTTTTTTTATTACAAAGATATGTCATTGTAAAAATATTAGACATAAAGAAAAGCATGAAGACAAATATAAAGGACACTTATAAAATTGGAGCCTGTTAGCACTCTGGATATTTTGGGTTATGTTATATCTAAAATAATATAAATCTAAACATAAACACTATAGAAATGAATATGGATAAGGATTTTTGTATTTTTACAGAACTGGGAACATGTTCACATGCTTGAACTGCTTTTCTCAATTAACAATATACTGGGACAAAAATAAATATAGTTTTATTTTGGTAGCTTTTAAATATTTTGAAGTGGTGGACTCTTCCTTCATAGGAACTCTCAGAATATGAATTTATAAAAACTGATAATTTTCTAGTTGAAGTAGGCAAAAGAACCCCAGAATTCACCAGCTCAGGACCAGCAGTACCTCTGTAGTAGTTTTTGAGGCACTCCTTAGAAACCCTAAGACTCTGTTGTGGGTTGAACTGTATCCCCCCAAAATGTGTAAGTCCTAACCCCCAGTACCTGTGCATGTGGCCTCATCTGGAAATAGACTTTGCAGATGCTCAAGTTAAGATGAGGTCGTCAGGGTGGGCTCTAACCCAACATGACAAGTGTCCTTGTGAAAAAGGTAAATATGGACACAAATACAGACACAGAGAACACCATGTGGAGATGAAGGCAGAGATCAGGGTGATGAATCTATAAGCCAAGGAACCCCAAACATGGCCAACAAAACAAGACACAAGGAGAGAAGCACGGGAGAGAGTCTCCCTCCCAACCTCAGAGGGAACTCACCCTGCAGACACCTTGGTCTAAGATTTCTACTACAGAGCTGTGAGGCAGTAAATTTCTGATGCTCTAAATGCACCCAGTTTTTGGTACTTTGCTATGACAGCCCTGAGACACTGACATAGACTCCCAAAAGCATGATTTGAAAACCACTACTTTATACTAGTATTTTAAAAGCCTGCAGGTATATTACATTGTATGGAAGAACAGAATCTACTCAGTCATTCCCATTTTAATGTACATAAAAAGTCAGAGTGTTCCAATATTCTACAGAACGATGCTGTGAACATCCTTTTAGGGAAAACTTTGCATAACTGCCCTGTTGTTTTCCTCAAAATAATTTCTCAGAGGAGGAATTGTTGGGCTAAGTGACAGGAGCATTTGAAAATTTCGTACTTAGTGCCAACATGCTCTCCAGAAAGTTCATGATAATTTATTTTCTCACTATAGTGGCAGAATGTATGCTGACAGACTGTGCACAATATACATTTCTCCACATCTTTACTGGGTATTGTCATTCTTTTTTTTAAATCTGAATTTATTTTTTATGCTCTTTATGTTTCACCTAAGGTGTCATGTAGGTTTCTGGTAGTATATTCTTATCAAATTGCTGAAAACTTTTCTTGTCTGGAGTAATTGCCAATTTTAGCAAATGCCTTTTCATATGTACTGAGATCATGATACAATTTTTCTCTTTTAAGCTCTTAGCATAGTGAATTACATTAAAATACAGACTAATGTTAAACTATCCTAGCATTTCTGTGAAAAAGACTACTAGTTCGTGATGTAATGCTCTGTATGTAGTCTTGAGTTAAATTTCCTAATATTCTGTTTGGGATTTTTGCCTCTATTTGTCTTTGGGTTTCTTGTTTTGACTGTGGGTGATTTCTTCCCCTCTATTTTTATCTGCTTATGACTCGGTGTTATGCTATATTTGTAGGATGAACTGAAAACTTTCCATCTTTTATTATGTTCTTTAACAATGTAAATAATACAGGAATTATGTGTTCTTTGCTGGTTTAATACAATGTGCCCAGAAGATTGTCTGGGCATTGTGCCCTTTTTAGGGTTTTTATTTCCCCTAAAGTTCTTTTATTGGTCTTTTTAGGATTTCAGTTCCTTTTTGACTCAATTTTGGCTGTTCAGTCTTGCCTATAGAATAATCTATTTCAACTAATTCTCAGATTTGTTTGGTATTACTTTGTATTTGATTTGCTTATAATTAATGTTTTTTCCACATCTTTTCTTTCTCAATCCTAATGTTGATTATATTATCTTCCTTCCTTTATCATGATCACATTTGAAAAGTCTGTTTATTCAGCTGCTCTTTTTAAAGAACACTTATCAAAAAAACTAGGTTTTCATTTGATTAATCAGCTACTTATTTTTGTTTTCTACTTTCATGTTTATTAATTTATTTTTTTAGCTTATTCAAGTATTCTTCCTCTCCCTCTCTCGGTCTTTCTCTCTCTCTTTAGTTTCTTGAGTTGATTCTTAGCTCATTTAGTCTCAGGATCCTCCCCCCAAAATGTAGATTTTTTTTCCTTGTTTGCATTATTAGTAGATTCTGCAAGTGTGTCAATATAATTTATGCCAATATCAATATAAATGTTCTTCTTAATTCTTTTCATCTTATTTCTGGTTTTGATATTGATATTAATACTGCATAGTTATTTTTCCAGTGTGTCTTTCTAGTTCTTTGCAGTGTATCTTTCTGTGTCATTTTATTGTATAAATATCTCTTATAATCATGGTTCCTGCCTTCTGTCTGTGCAACCTGAGCTTTGCTATCTTTTTTATGTTATGATTAATAATATATTTGAATTTATTGTTTCTATTATATTTACTATGCATTTTTCCTTTTTCTTTCTAATTTCCTGCTGTTGTCTTCCAGGATCTAGTGTTGGTGATAAGAAAATGGATACCAATCTGATTCTTATTTCTTTGTGAACAACTCCTTATTCTTCTCTGAACATTTCTAGGATTTATTCTTCATGCTTGGAGACCTGAAATTTCACCAGAATGTATTTAAGGTATATTTCTTCATTACTTCTAAAACTTTGAAATCTGTGAATTCATTACTTTGGGTAGTTTTCTTCTTTTGTTTTTAATAACTTAACTCTTTCTGTTCTCTATTTCTTCTGGAATTCTATTTGACATGTGTTGGAACTCCTACATCTATTTTCCATGTCTCCATTTTTTCTACTCACATACAGTACAGTGCTATAGTACTGTGTTTTGGGTTAATCTTTTGTTTCAATCTTGCAGCTAAAATATTTGATTTAATGTTCCTCTATGTCCATTCTCCTATTCAGCCTATATATTGAATTATTAAAATCAATAGTTATATCTTAAATTTCTAATTATTTCTAAAATGTCATATTATTTTTCATACATACATGTTTTATTTTATGGAGGAAATATTTTCAGATCTCTTTGAGTTTATACATATTCTCATATACCTGTATCTACCTATACATATATATGCATTAAAAAAAAGTTTTCTGGGTTCCCTGAGGCAAGCAGGCATTCAGCAGTAGCATTTTCTGCTCCTGAGAGAGAAAGTCCACGTGCTGAACTCTGCATCGCTTTCATCTCTGCTGTCAGGGCTGGTGAAGCTCTAGGGGAGCAGGGAAGAGGCTGACTGAAGTTCACAGAACAGGTTTCATCTTCTTGACTAGGCAGGCTTCTCCTGGGTGAGTCCTGTATGCTAGATGAATTAACACTTCTGCCCACATTCCATTCTGGGGTCCGAATGTGTGTGGAAGCCAACTTTCACCTACCTTGTTGGGAACATAAAGTTTCTGTCTTAATGAACATTCAGTGGAACACATTCTTCCATTCGCTGCCATTTTGAGGAGTCCATCCACAGGCCTTGCCTCCAGATCTGCTCATAACCAGTTGCCTAATTTTGCTCCTCTTCCTTCCATGACCATCTGGCCTAACAATATTCCATTGCCCATGAACAGATGCAGCGTCCACACCTCTCTCTGTCTTTCCTATCAGGCAAAGTGAAAACCTAGGTACACAGCTTCAAAGGTTTGCCTGTTGAGATCCTGTTGATCTGTCAGTGCTGCCTCAAACACCGTTGCCTCTAGTTAGGCTTCGTACATACCCCCAGAAGGAGGAGCTTCCTCCCTCCTTCAAAGTTCCGTCACATTTTGTGCTTCTCTCACGGGACTCCTCTTACTTCACCTGGCACTCCTGTGATATTCATCCATCACCAATTACCTTCTTCTACAGTACAAAGGTCTTGGGAATAGGGGTCATTTCTTAGTCACCATTACATCTCATGTAATACTAGTGAAGTATTTTAGACAACATGTATTACTCAAATATTTGTTGACCAGCTGAAATACATTCACAAACACTCTGGTAGATACTGTGCTGAATATCAAGATGAAGATGGTTGCCACATTTCAAGGGAAGTGTAGACTACTCAAATTGGTTTTTGTGGGGGAAGGAGGGGGGAAGCAATTGGGGTTTGCTTGTTTGTTTTAATGGAGGGACTGGGGATTGAACCCAGGACCTTGTGCATGCTAAACATGCGCTCCACCACTGAGCTCTACTCTCCTCCTAGACTGCTCAAATTGAACAATATCTCAGATCTGTACTTTCAAAGAGGACAAAGTTTATAAGAATTTAAGTGGGGCTACAGTCAGTGGGTTGGATTCTCTCACAACTTACTGGGGTAAGATCAACAGGAGACACGTGGGGCTGAGTAAGGGACCTTATTCCCTTAGAGTTTATTTTTTAAGAATAAGGCTTTGCTATAGGAAATACTTGAAGCTTAAGAAAAAGTTAATAAAAGAGTCACAAATTTGCTTTACTTTCTAGCTAGTCCTAGCTTAAATAAGGTGAAAAAGAAGCTTTTGCCTATATTAGTTATGATAGAATGTACCCCATCTTCTCAGTTCCTGCAGTCCCTGCAGCTTCCTGGTGTGTGTTATTCTCAAGCTCCGTGATGAGTCACTGGTGACATCCCCCCCACCCCCCAGCTCCCCTTCCTCCTTCTGATGGAAGAGACTCCTGATTGATTTTGATGCCACTTGGGCCGTCTTCAGTTGAGTTAGCTGTTGACTTGACAGTCACAGGGTTTTTCTTCTGCCATGTCCTATTAATAGGGAAAAATGGGTGGAGAAGAAACCTCTTGTGCCATATTCTACTCAGCTGCTGCTTGTGCCTTGGGAAGCGGAGGAAGCCAAGAAGGAAAGGGAGAGGCGCAGTCTGTGGTGACTAGGAATCCGCCAGACTGCGGGTATATAAATCTCTCCAGCCTCTGCCTGAGTGAGGCGGATGTTTTGCAGGCTCACGGAAGATGATCTCTGTACGAAAACATGGATGTCAAGAGTTATATTCAGACATGAGCGATGACTGCCCTCTGTTGTTCCCGAACCAGGAAAATGGGTGCCCGTGGAAAAATCAACAAGTAGAGCTGTCACTGAGGAAAGGGGTTCAATGAGATTTGGTTTTACCCTCTGCCAACCTCAACTCACCAAACGTGCAGTCTGCATATGTTTAGAATTAGCAAGTAGTGTTTTATCCTTCATTACCCCATTTCCCATCCTCCACTCTTGAGGTTGCGGGTCCAAAATGGAACTAAGCTTCCAGGCTCCTTGGAGGTCACCCATCTCTCAATACAGGTGCAGTGGAAACAGCCACCCTCCCAGCTTAGCTCTTCCAACTGACTGCCTTGCTTACTGAGTTCTCATTAGGTCTGGAGCTGTTTTATTTTCATGGCTCTCTGGAGGGCTAACTAGCTTTTAAGGAACACCTGCAGTAAGTCCAGATTCTACACAGCCACCTAAGTTTTCAGAGAATGTTTTCAAGAGCACTGGGGTGGGTGGGGGGAAGAGGGTGAATTTCTTGCCCAGATAAATGGAATTGTGACTATGAGAGAAGTTAATCCAACATCCACATTCACTTTCTTTTTTTTCCTTTAACTGATATACCCAAGCTCTAATGCCTTCATTTCCCTTTCGTTTGCAACAGCAAAGCCTCCTTGACCAGAAAAATAAATGTGCAGTTGGCAAGAGCTGAATAGAGGTCTGCTTAAATGATTTTTAATTTATGTTAAAATGCTAAGAGCAGTTTTCCAGGTCCCCATTGAATACCTCACAAAATGAAGTTTTTCAAAGCCTACCTTTAAAAAAGGAACTACAGATTTTAAAACGTTCCCTTTAATTTTAGCTGCCCCAACTCTACCGTTTATTCCTGCCCTACTGGGACCCAGCAGCTGGTTAGGAGTTTATACTTAGTTGGTCTTAGAGCTCTGGTCTGAAAGTCAGAGACTTGTCTTCTATTCTTGCCTCCAAAATAAAAAAGTGTTAGTTTGAGCTTAGCCAACTGCACCTTCGCTTGTCTTCTTATAAACAGGGCAATGACTTGATGTAAAGTACATAAAGAATCATAATCACGTCTTTAGAAAATACTTAGCATTTCTTGGTGTTTTGATATTTGTGACATTTTTTTTTTTTGACTGGTGTCTTCTTGGAAAGAAACCATGGAAATAATTGACTATCTAAACTGTGAATGCTGTGTTCTTGATTGTTACAGCCTAACTTTTATTATTGTAGTTGTTGTACAATATTATGTAAGTTACACGTGTACAGTGTACTGATTCACGGTTTTTAAGGATTATACTCCACTTATAGCAATTATAGAATATTGGCTGTATTCCCCATGTTGTACAGCACATCCCTGTAGCTTATTTTATACCTAATTGTTTGTACCTCTTAATCCCCTACCTCTATATTGGCCCCTTTCCCTCTCCCAACTAATAACTAGTTTGTTCTCTATATCTGTGAGTCTGCTTCTTTTTTTTAATTATATTCACTAGTTTTTTTGTATTTTTTAGATTCCACACATAAGTGATGTCCTATAGAATTTGTCTTTTTCTGACTTATTTCACTTAGCATAATATCCTTTAATTTTTAATGGCCTAATTTTTAAGCCAATTTGACATTCATCTGCCTGCTTAAAATGTTAAAGATGTTTATTGAACAAAGATGCAGTCATGATGATACACACCAATAGATAAGTGCTTAAAAAATAAGAATTATCTTAAATGTTGAAAAGGTAACAAAAAGAAAAAGTTCTATTTTAAAGAAAATTTACAAGATGCACTCTCCAAATACATAGAAATTCCTTTATTAAATGATTTTTACATGATGCCCCTTCATTACTTAGGATAATAGTCATTAATTATTATTCTTCACTGAGGTGGTTAATCATCCGATGCATTTTTAGTTCTTTTTTTTAACTCATTTTTAACTTTTTAAATTTAAGTTTCTGCCTATCAGTACGCTACGTTCCATAGGAGATATTAAAGACATATAAGGCCTTGTCCTCATGCAGTTTAGAGTTCAGCGGAGGGCACAAGATTAATGTGTGTGTCGGGGAGGGGAGTGTGGGTAACAGAAATGATGATGTTAATTGAGGTGTGCTAATTCTAAATGCCTGCAGCTCAGGGAAGAAAGGCAACATGGAAGTGTAAATGATCATGAAAATGTAAGACTTAGGCGAGGTAAGGGAGGAGAGATGGGGTGGTTCCAGATGCGAAAACAACGTAAAAGGCACAAAGGAGGAGCTTTATAGCTTGATATTCAGTTCTCTACTAGGCATGTCTACCTAGATGGCTCCAACTAAAAACCAAACCATCTTCTCTCTGAAACTCTCTCTCCTTTTGTATTCCAGAATCCAGCAGATAACAGCAGTCTCCACTCAGTGTCTTAGACTAGAAAAACCAAGGGTGGTCGTAAATTCTCCCCTCTCTCTTTCCTCTTACTTCAGTTCTGTCATTCTCTCTCTGTTCTGGGGCTGCCCTTTGAGAGCTCCCAGGATGCTCACTGCCACGGACCTGAGCTCCATATTGTCACTGCCCTTGAATCCTCCCCCTCATTTCAAGTCTTCTCTTTCATTAACTCCCTTTGAGAGATTTGTCCTTGAATTTCTAATCTTGGCCTAATGTTTTCAAATCAGTGAATTGATTTTGACTGACTATGCAGCGCTGTCAGGCACTTTCCTGAGTTAAAGCTTCTGGCTTAGTTTCTTAGTGTCCCCCCATGGCAGTCCCGCTCCGCCCAGCCTGACTGGCTGGGACACTGGACTCTGGCTACAGGCCCGGCTCTCCTGATCCCCTCTTGTCCAGTCCAGTCCAGACAGACAGTCCAGTCTGTCTCCCTCACATTAGGCGTTGATAATCTTTAGCCTGATATGGTAGATTGAGTTCATATGTTCAGCAAATATTTACTCTCCCCTTCCTCGCTCCGTGGGTAGAGAATCCCACTGTGCCCCACGGACACTGAGCTTGGCTGTGCAACTTTGGCCATGTTGGCTGAAGTAAAATCACACCATATGAGAGTCGTGGGTGAAGTTTTATTTGGGGCAAAATGAGGACTATAGCCCAGGAGACAGCATCCCAGAGAGCTCTGAGAAACCGCTCCAAAGAGGCAGGGGGAGAGGTCAGTATTATATATGATTTCAGTGAAGGGGGGTGTGTGCTTGGGTCAAGCGCATGTTTGGGCAGAGGTTTGCTGCTGGTCACGAGGAGCAGATGTCACCCTTAACGATTTAATGCTTTTCTAGATATGAGGAGGTGCAAGAACTGGGGTCATAAAATCTTCTCGTGAGCATATCTAAGTCTCTGAAGGCCTGTTCAGCTTGTTTTCCCAGAGCACAGAGCACCTCATTCCTGACCTCTGTCCTGAACTCCTTTCAGAGTGTGTTGGAGGTCGGTGGCTGCAGCAGCTCATGATTTAATCCAAGCAGAGTTACATGGCAAGTACCAACGTGATCCAGTTCTTGTAGAGGCAGATGGCAAGTGCCAGTTTTCAGTTAGCAGCCATGTGACTTTGGCTAGTGTGATGTGGGCAGAAGGGATGGTGTGCTAGCTCTGAGCAGAGGCTTCAGGAGACATTGCATGTTCTGCCAACCTCCGCTGCCCTCCTGCCATCCACCAACAGAAGAGCACGGCACAGAGATGCCACTGCTCCTTCGTCCTGGGTCCCGAAATGAAAGACCCATGGAGCACACAAGAATCCACCCAGAGTCTGGAGCCAAGCCCAGCGCATCCTGGCTCAGCCCAGCTGAGTTAAAACCAACCCACAGACCCATGAGAAAAAAAATAAATGTTTGTTGTTGTAAGACACCAAAGTTTTGGAGGAATTGAATATTTGTTGTTTTAAGCCACTAAGATTAGAGATTGTTTATTCCTGTGGTAAAACCTGACACATATATCTGAATTTCTGCCAAACCTCCTACCTAACCTTCCAGTCTCTGCTCATACCTTCCTCCCATCTATCCTTCACATTGGATTAAAGATAAATTCTTCAATAGCTCCCATGTCCCACAGGATAAAAATCCAAGATGGAATAAGACTTACCTGCCCAGCCTCACCTCCCACTGTTCTCTCTCTTACATTTTATGCTCTTGCAATACCTAACTACCTAATGTTCCTGTGAGTCACAGTATTTGAACTGTATTTGCCTCTCTGTGTTCTCTTTGGCAAATGCTGTCAATTCTAAGCCAAACGCCTCTCCCTGACCACCTCCCCACCCCATCCAGCTCTTTCACCTGCAAAATCCTTATAAGATTTCAGTGTTGCTACCTCTGGAAATTTTGCTGACTTGCCTAAGTCCTCAAAACGATTTGTACAATTCCATGTTAGCATATTTTTTTTTTTGGAAATAGACTATTTTTATACTTCCCTTTCAGTTAGATTGTGAGCAATTTGCTGATAGGAAATCTCTCTTTCCACCTTATTACTCTCTGGACTCAGCTTTGTTCCAGGCATATTTTGAGACTCAGTAAATGAAGCAAGTGAACGTTTAGTTGATTTTGAAGTTGAATCTGCATAATGTCTCATCTGGTTGAACCACTTCCACTCAACGTGTAACGTGAATTTGGATTACCCCGTCTCTCTCACCAGGATGCTACTTCTTGAACTGTACTTGAAACATCAGATGAGCACTCTTCTGTCCCTAATGACCAGAACAAGAAAGCAAGCATTCCTGGCGCCCTCCTTCTGCTCTCACCAGTCACTACAGCCTCTTGGCAGAGATAAACACCGTTTGGACTTCTATCACCATAGATTTGTTTTGCCTCTTTTAAAACAACATATGAGTGGAATCATATGTGCACTTCCACTCAGTATACTTTGTGAGATTCATTCAAGCCATTGTGAACAGCAGTAGTTTATTTTCACTGCTGTCTAGCACTCCATGGCCTAAATATAACACAGTTTATTTATCCATTCCACCGTTAATATTTAGGTTGTTTCCAGTTTTTGATTCTGATAAATAAGGGTATTATAAACATTTTTATTTGTGTCTTTTTGGTGTTCATCTATGAATTTCTGTTGAGTATAAACCTAAGAGTGGAATTTCAGGACCGCAGAGTTCACTTTTGGCAAATACGCCTAGACTCTTCGTCAAAGCGATCTTACCAATTGTGTCCCCATCAGTGGTGCATGAGAGTTCTTATTTTACATCCTCACCAACTCCTGATATTGTCAGTCTTACTAATTTTAGTAATTCTGGTGGGCATGCTATGGCTTTAAGTTGCCTTTCCCTGATGACTGATGCCCTTGAACACTTAAAAAAATGTTTATTTACCATTTGGATATCTTTTGTGAAGTCCTATTTTTCTACCAGATTGTCTTTTCCTTATCTATTTATAAGAATTCTCTGAAGTCAATTTGCTAATAGTTTGTATACTATATTTTGCTTTTATCTTCTCAAGAGACATTTGCATGTACTTTTCTTTTTTGCTATATCTTTGTCAAATTTTGAGTCAAGGTTATTCTGGTCTCATAAAATGAGTTTAAAAATATTGTTTCTCTATTCTCTGGAAAACCATAATGTAAGACTGGTGTTATTTCTAATTTTTTCTCTGAGTCAATATACATAGTGCTTAAGCTTATGGGCCCTGGAATCAGATTGCTGAGACTGACTCTTGGCTTTGCCACTTTCTAATCTTGTTGACCTTGGGGAAGTTATATAACCTCTTTGTTCCTTAGCTTTCCCATCTATAAAATGGGGATAATAGAATTACAGCTTTATAAAGTTATTGTCAGGACCTTACGAGTTTTACATATAAAATTCTTAGTACTGTGCTTGGCGCATAGTAGGCGTTTAATAGTCATTAGCTGTTATTATTTGTCCATCACATCAGTGCTTTTGCTTATGGCCTAGTCTTGCATAGACGCTGAAGCTGTGTTCTCTTTATGCTGTTGGTTCAACAATAAACCTTACTTGGTTTGAGAATGTAAGCAGAACCCTTTCAATGGGGTGCCAAAAATCAAATTCTTCCTCACATTTGGCTTTTTCTCAGGCATACTTTTCCTCTCCTTCTTCTCTATTTTGTGCAATGTCAGGGAAGAGACATCAGAAGCCTTCTGTAGAAATAGTACCCAGAGAAAGACACACGTCTTCATCATGGTACTTTCGCAGTGTCGCAGTGGGGTGTGGCTCCACACGGCAAATATGCCGGTGGTTAGAGAGGAGTCAGGACTTTTGATTTTCACTGCCTGGGTGATTGACCTCAGAGATCCTCAGTTTTTCTTTTTAACAAAAGGAAGCCCCGCCTTCCCAGGGTGTGGTTTGAATTCCTGGTTTGGTGGTTGTCAGGGGCCCTGAAAATACCATGAAGCTTTAAAGCAATGGTAGAGTCATTACTATGCAAATTTTTTTTCCCCTTTCAGCCTTTGTGCCACTAAAACACCACTTAAGTGGGATGTCTGTTTTCATCTGGCTTATAGCTGAGATGTAAGATGCATGGCTCTCTCATTAACACCACATCTTCATCAGAAAAATCACAAAAAATTACGGTTAAATGGGTTCCCCTGTGATTTTTCTCTTATCTTTTCCCCACTTTACTGGTTTCTCTCTGCTCCCACCATGTCTTCTCTCTGTCTGCTTTCTACTTTGGAATAAATGATCTATTCCAGACCCCTACCCCGACACACGTACCCTTCCTTTTGCAGAGCCCCTGACCTACAGTAAGCACTTCATGTAGGCAGGGTTCCTCCCATCGTTTCCTTCCGAGCAACGAAAAAACCAGAAAGATAACAGCAAAAATTGCTGTGAAATTCCTCTGGTTTACAAGTGTCTGGTCTGCTGAAGAGAATTGCTCCCCTCTAGCACTCAAGCAACTACAGAAATATCTGCCGTTGCAAAAAAATGTGTAGTTTTTATGATTTTGTGCTTTTCCTTAACCTTAGTGGTTTAAAATTCTACTCATCTTTTACAGCACAGATTAAATTTCACCTCATTTGTGATGTGATTCTGATGTCAGAATGAGGTGATGGATTTCCTTTATATTTTGTGTCTCTTCCTACTGTAATATTTCTGTCATAGATACGAATCTCAATTCAAAATCCTAGATGTGTAAGCAATGTGATGTTATTTTTATCACTGTGTTTTATCTTTTTGAAATTAAATCATTGTTTTCTTCCCCTTTCCTCTAAGATTGGAAGTGACAGAGACAGAATTGGTGGCCCTCATTCTTCACTTTTCCCTTGTCATGTAACTTTGTGTGACACTCCCACTGTGGGCAAGGTTATCCACAGCCATTGACTCTGGGACTTGCTTCAGTCAGTGGGATATTAGCAAGCATGATGAGATCAAAGGCTTGAAACATCTAGGTAGGGTTAGGTTTGCTTACTGTTGGGTCCTCACTGTCACCTTGAAAAGGAAAAGCTTGAACTAGCCTGCTAGTCCCAGGAAAAGGGCGAGAGACATATACAGCAGAATTTGCCCCTAGTCACACCAGCCTGGCTCAGCAAACTCCCAGCTAACCTGCAAACACGTAAGTGAAATCAGTGATTATTGTTCTAAGCTACTGAGTTTTGGGATGCTTTGTTATGCAGCATTTTTCCAGCAGAGCCAACTGATATATTATGTAAATTATGATCATGAGAGTGGCATTTTTCTAAGATTCTTTAACGGATTCTTGTTCCCATCTGCTCTTTCATCATCAATCTATTTAAATCATGGTCATGTTTTTCTCATATTGACCAAATGATCCCTGGAATCCAGCTCTCCTGTCTCTCTACAACTTCTGTGATTTTCTCATACATAGTTGTATGAGGCAGGTCTACTTAGTTACTCTGTGCTATGTTGAGGCAACTCTGAAAGACGTGTTACCTCCCTGAGCTCCACACAAGAACTGCAGCATAGTTTCCTCTGGCATTTCACCCTCCAGACTATCTGAAGTTTCTGTTATTTCCTCTTCCTTCCCCAAGTCTCAGCCTAGCGCTGGTCTAGGTGGAGAGTGAGGGATTAGGCTCCTTACCAGAGAAACAGCCTAAGTCTAAAGTCTGTCACTTCAGCTCCTTTCTACGTCCTTCATCTCTCAAACCTTTTCTCTTTCCGGGGGCAGAAAAACAAATTCTGACTGATGATGCATTCTTCTAACTCTATTGTTTCTGATGTAAATTTTAGGACTTTGGTTCTTAAAAGCTTTCACTTAGAAACCTAGAAATTTGCCTTTTTTGTTTTCTTCGTGCAATGAATGTCTTATGATAAAGTCATATTCCTGGAATGGCAGAGGGTTACAGGGTAAAAGGAAAAATAAATGTATGTTAAAATAGCAAAATATTATTCTGCCACACATTCTCTTATCAATAAAAAGTAGGCTTGCTAAATGACCCATATCTCCAGCTCAGGCCTCTCTCCTGGATTTCAGATCTATATATCCCACCTCCTCTTGGATGTCCTGCAGAAATCTCAAGCTCAACACATCCAAAAATGAACATATCTTCCTACCTTGATCTAATCATTATCTAGGCTTTTTTAAAAAAAAATTTTAATGACTGGCATTGTTATCCACCCAACTGTCTGGAAAGATCCCTGGGAAAACTTTCTGCCTGTGTCTTTCTTTCACATCTTACATCCAATTGTTAACGTACATCCTACATTGCTTTCTCTGTATTCCTTCTATGTAGGCTAACAGAACCCACTGTTACCTGTCTCCCTTTTTTGTTTTTTTTTATTGCGGTATAGTCAGTTTACAATATTTTATTAATGTCTGGTGTACAGCACAATGCTTCAGTCATACAAGAACATACATATATTCATTTTCATATTCTTTTTCATTGTGAGCTACTACAAGATATTGAATATATTTCCCTGTGCTATACAGTAAAAACTTGCTCATGTATTTTATATATACCAGTCAGTATCTGCAACTCACGAACTCCCAGTTTATCCCTTCCCACCCTCCTCCCCCTGGCAACCACTCTCCCTTTTTAAAAATCTAAAAAAAAATTTTTTTTTCATTTTATGGAGGGGGAGGTAACTAGCTTTATTTATTTATCTACTTAATGGAGATACCGGGGATGGAACCCAGGACCTTGTGCCTGCTAGGCATGTGCTGTACCCTCCCCTCGCTATCATCTCTTGACGTGAGTTACTGCAACAGCCTCCTAAATAGTCTCTCCACCTCCCGTCTTCCTTCTCTAGCAATTCTCCACACTGTAGCTGTCTTCTAGTAATAAAAAACAAGTCCTGTCATTCTCGTGCTAAGTCCATCTCTGCATTTCCATGGCTTTTAAGATGAAATTCAAAATTCTTCCCATCGCCTGGAAGGCCTCGCCTGATGTGGACTCCAGCCTCACTTCTTGCCGCTTCTGCTCTAGGTCTCTTTACTCCTGACAATCTTCCCTCTAAACATTGGAAGGAGCTATGCTCTCCCATGCTTCCAGACTCTTGCTCAAACTCTTCCTTCCTGGGGGGAGCCTCCTCACTTCAGCCCCCTGCATGTCACCCACACACTTTCCCCTGGCTGACTCGTATAGCTCAGTTTAAATGTTATGTCCTTGAGGATGCCCACCCTGCCTTCGTCTGTTCTCCGCGGTGTACTTGTATATTATCTTGCTAATTTCTAAGGCTCTCATCAGACTTCCAATGACTGATTTTTCCTTTTTCTTTAGGTAAACTTTTAATTGAAGTATAGCATCACAGAAAAATGGTACAAATCATGAATATGTATCTTGATGAATTTTCGCAAAATGAAAACATCCATTGAGATCAAGAAATAGAACATCACCAGCACCCCAGAAACCCACTTGTGTCCCCTTAAACTTCCTTTTTTTCACTTTTTTAACTTTAATTTTTTTAAATTGAATTACAATGTGTCAATTTCTGGTGTACAGCACAATGTCCCAATGATGCTTACACATACATATATTTGTTTTCATATTCTTTTTCATTAAAGGTTGTTACAAGATATTGAATGCAGTTCCCTGTGCTATACAGAAGAATCTTGGTTTTTTAAAAAATCTATTTTTATATATAGTGGCTGACATTAGTTTTATACTTTCTTACCTTACATAAATAGAGTCACACAGTATGTATTCTTTTGGGTCTTCTTTTACTCAATATTGCATTTGTGAAATTCATAGTGTATAGGGCAATAATCTTTCTTTCCCAGTCCTCTGAATGAATACACCACAACTTTTCTATCCATTCTCTGGTTGATTGACATTTGGGTGTTTCCAGTTTCTGGTTATTGTGAATGCTGCTTATGTGATGAGCATTCTTGTATCCTTGTATCTGTTCTTTTTTTTTCCCTGAACAATTTGTGCATTTCTATTTTGCATACATGTAGGAGTGAACCTATTGCAGGGTCATAGGGTGAACATATGTTCAGCTTTAGCAACAGTTTTTCAAAGAGGTTGTACCAATTTGAACTTTCATGAGAAATGTGGCTTTACATTCTAGTTGACATTTGGTAATGTACTTTTTATTTAGCCATCCTGGTAGGTGCATAGTGGTACCTTTATTTTATTTTTTATTTTATGATTTGCATCTTTCTGAGGATGACTAATGAAGTTCAATATCCTTTTTATTGGCCATTTGTATATCCTCTTTTGTGAAATTCTTGTTCAAGTCTTTACGACTTTGTCACTGAGCTTTTTTTTCTCATTGATATATTAGTGTTTTTGTGTGGTTTGTGGTAATGTATGGTGTATACTTCTCTGTTGTTGGGTGCATATGTATTGCAAATATCTTCTTCTAGTCTTCGACTTGTTTACACTTTTGAGGATGTCTTCTGAAGAAAGTATATTCTCAATTTTAATGAAGTCTAATTTATCAATACTGTTCTTTGTGGATTTTTGTATCTTATTAAGAAATTGTTGCCTACTCCAAAGTCATAACTATATTCTATTTTTCTTATTTTAAGAAGGTTATTGTTTTGCATTTAGGTCTACCATGTAAAAGCGATTTTTATGTGTGATATGAAATATGATGTTCTATTCATTATATAATGGAGAGGCCGAATGTGCAGACTGTCTGGATTTAAAGACAATCTCTGCCACCTTGTATGACCTTGGGAAAATTACTTAACTATTGTGTGCTTCAGTTTCCGCATCTATAAAAAGGACATTATAGTTCTTGTATCGTTGTTACTATATGGGAGCCATAAATGATAAAGAAATGAAAAAATCAAGCAAAATGTCTTTCATGTTTACCTACATATTCACTATTTCTGATGCTAATTACTCCATTGTTTACAGTTACAAATTTTTTTAGGTATCACTTTTTTCCTGTTTGAAGAGTAACTTTTCTTCTAGTGCAAGTGTGCTGGTAATGTATTTTCTAAGCTGTTGTTTGTCTAAAAAGTCTTTATTTTGCCTTCATTTTTGAAGTATATTTTTGCTAGGTATAGAATTTTACACTGACATTTTTGTTTCTTACATATATACTTTGTAGATGCCACTTCACTCTTTCCTAGCTTTGTAGGTCCTGGCAGGAAGTTTGTTAAATTTTTCTATCTTTCTGCCTTTGTACAGTCTTCTTTTCTGGCTTCATTTCAGATTTTCTCTGTTTTTTTTTTTTTTTTAAGAATACTATTGTAATGTGGTTTGGTGTGGTTTTCTTCATGTTATTTTGTTTGATGTTTGTTGAGCTTCTTGGATGCTTGTGTTTATAATTTTCATCGAAGTTGGAAAATATTCATCCAATAGTTCTTCATATATTTTCTCTGCCTTTCCATGCCTTTACATCCTCTCCTACTAAAATTATAGTTATTTGTATGTTAGTCTGCTCGATTCTGTCCTACCAGTTACTAAGCGTCTATTGGTTTAAATTTTTTTTTCTCTTTATGCATTATTTTGGGTGGTTTCTCTTGCTTTGCTAGCTAATTTTTTTCTTTTGTTAACCTCATCCTTTGTGTGTGTATGTGTGTGTTTAATCTCTAACAGTTCCATTTGGGTCATTTTTATATCTTTCACTCTTCTCATTAAGTTCATTTTTTCCCTTAAATCTTTGAGTTTGTTTGTAATACTAATAGCTGGTGTTTTAAAGTCAGTGCCTGATAACTGTGTCATAGTCATCAGTTCTTATTCTATTTTCATCTATGGCTTTTTCTCCTGGATACATAGTGACATTTTCATGCCTCTCTGCATGCCTGATCATTTCCTTATTGGATTCCACACACTAAATTTTACATTGTTGATCTCCTGATTCTGTCATCTTCCTTTAAGACCTGTTGTTTTGACAAATAATTAGTTATGCAGTTCTGTTTGTTCTTTTGAATTGGTTTCATTTTGCTGGGGTGGTTTTTAGAACAGTCTTTAGTGCAAGTTTAACCCCAGTATTAAGTCAGATCTTTCTGAGGTGTCTACTGAATGCTCTTTAATTATGAAGTGTCTCTGCTCTGGCTATTGAATTATTCCTAGCTCCAGTCTATTTGCTTTCCTACTTCCAGTCTCAAGGTATTTTACTCCTTGGATGTGGAGGTCAGTATCCTGCCAAACACTCCAGAGGGCTCCTTTGCAGACCTTTAGAACTGTCTCTTTACAGTTTACTCATCTCTGGTACTCTGCTCCAGTAATTCCAGTCACCTTGACCTCCCTGAACTCTAATCTCTTAACTATTGAAGGTACCGGAGTGTGTATAATTCCCTTCTTGAGTTACCTAGAAACTGCCACCTGGCAGAAAGCCAAGAAAATCATAGCGCTTATCTTTTTTGCTTTCCTCTTCCAAAGGATCACAGGCCACTGTTGCTTGTTGTGCATTGTCTGAAAAGCATTGTTCCATATATTTTGTTTATATTTTTGTTGTTGTTATTTTCAGTGGGAGGGTAATTGTCAGAGCCCTTCCATGGTATTTTTGTTTCTATTAACCACGTTTAAAAATTATTTTTTCTTCCCTTCTTTTGAAGCAATTAAGTTTTCTTTGTTCCATAATTGTATTATATTGGTTTTGGAAAATGTCCTGTTCTTCTAAAGATTACCCTTGAATTTAGGGTTCTTTCAACAAGGATCCTGAATCAGGGTTACCACACACACTGCACAGACTGAGAACTGAGTGACTCTAGAGAAAACCATTTACATGCACTTGGGGTTGTGAAACATTACAGCTGGTATACTTTAGGATCTGTCGATCGATCTATCTATCTATCTATCTATCTATCTATCTATCTATCTATATATGATCATATTTTTATATATTTCTTTACTATTGAATGATAGTTTGTCTGGACAGAGAATTTTATGTTCAAAGTTATTTCCCTTTAGATATTTAAAGATATCATGCCTTTAAAAATAGTCACCTATGTTACTTTTGAGACGTTGGCTATTAAGTCCGATTCTCCTTCCATTTTAGATGATCTGTCTTTATGGTAGCTTTTAGGATTTTCTATTTATCCTTGATATTCTGGAATTTCAGTGCCAGTACTCAAAGTATAGATTTTAAAATGCTTGTTTCTGCTTGGCAATCTGTTAGTTTTTTTCTATTTGAGGACTCATGATGTTCTTAAGTTCTGAGAAAAAAAATTGCCATTATTATTTTAGTTATTGTCTGCCTTATAATCTCTCTAGTGTTTCCTTTTCAAAGTACTAGTAAACAAATGTTGGTACTTTTGTATCTATTCTTGTCAAACTTTTTTCATTAAAAAACTATTTTTAAATTAATTAATTAACTAATTAATTAATGCTGTGTGCTAGAACTCTTCAGTCAAATTTTCTAATTCGGTATCTCTTTAACTTTGTCCTGTTGGGAATTATTCCACCTATAGATTTTTAAAAAAATATTTTTATTTCGAAATAATTTTAGACTTATAAAAGTATTGTAAAAATAGAGTTCTCATACACTTTGACTCAGCTTCCCTTAGTGTTAGCATCTTAAATAATCATAGTACAACTATCCAAACTGAGACATTAACATTGATACAGCAGGATTGATTAAATCTAGATTTATGTGAACTTTATGAGTTTTTCCACTAATGTCCTTTTTTGTGCTGTGTTTCAGAATCCAGTCCAGGAGCCCACATTGCATTGGTTGTCATGTCTGTCTTCCAAACTGTGACAGGTCTTCAGTCTTTCCTCATCTTTCATGACCTTGGCACCTTTAAAATTAGCTTTGTTGATATACAATAAATTGACATATTTAAAGTCGACAATTTGATATTTTGGCGTATGAATACACCCAAGAAACCACTGCACAATCAAAATAATGAACCTGTCCATTATTTTTGAATTCCAAAATTTCCCTGTGCCCCATTCGAATTCCTCCCTGTTGCCTCTCCCCACCTCCTGCGACCTGGCAACCACCAATCAGCTTTCTGTCACTTTAAATTAGTTTTAATTTTATAGAAATTTATATAAATGAAATAATATAGTATGAGTATGTACTCTCTTTTTCTTTTTGTCTAACCTCTTTCTTTCAGCATAATTATTTGGAAGTTCATGTTGAAGTGTCTTGTTAGAAGTTCATTCCTTTTCATTGCTAAAGATTATTTTCTTGCAGTGATAGACCAGTTATATATTCATCTGTAGATGGACATTTGGGGTTGTTTCCCATTTTTGTTATCAAAAATAAAGTTACTGTGGAAATTCCTGCACAAATTTTTGTATGGGCATATGAGTCAATAGATAGGAGTAGAATAGCTTGATTGTGTGATAGACGTGTGTTTAACTATTTAAGAAAACTGCCAAATGGTTTTCAAAGTGATTGTACCATGTTAGATTCCCTCCAGCAGTTTATGAGAGTTCTCCTTGTTGCACATCTTCACCAACAGTTGGCATGATTGGTTGTTTAAATTTTAGCCCTTATAGTAGATGTACAGTGGTATATTATTGCAGTTTTAATTTACATTTTCCAAATGACTAATGATGCTTTTAAGGTGCTTATTTGCCATCTGCAAAATGTCTTTGGTGAAGTGTTTGTTCAAATACTTTGTCCATTAAAAAATTTTTTTTTAAATCATTCTTTTTTTTTTTCCTTCCAATTTTACTGAGATATAATTGACATACAACACTGTATACTTTTTAGGGGGTGTGGGAGGTAATTAGGTTTTATTTAGTTTTATTTATTTATTTGTTTATTTATTTTAATGGAGGTACTGGGGATTGAACCCTGGACCTCGTGCATTCTAGGCACATACCTAGCTACAGAGCTATATCCCCCTCCCCGTCCATTTTTGTTGATATTGTTGTTTTTGTGTTGTGTTTATTTTGCTATTATTGAGTTTTGAGAGCTCTTTATTTATTCTGTATTCAAGTCCATTCTTAGTTTTATATTTTGTAAATATTTTATCCCAGTCTCTGGCTTGTTTTTTCACTCTTAACAGTGTTTTTCAAAGAGCAGAAATTTTAAATTGTGATGAAATCTAACTTATCAATTTATTTATTGATGGATCATGCTTTTGGTGTCACATATAAAAAAAACCTTTACCTAAACTAAGGTTGCGGAATTTCTCCTATGATTTTGTCAAGAAATTTTATAGTTTTGGGTTTTATCTTTGGGTTTCTCATCCATTTTGACTTAATTTTTGTATGATGTTCAAGGTACAGATCAAAGTTCATTTTTTTTCTTTTTTTTTTTTGCATCTGGATGTCTAATTTTTCACCATTATTTATTAAGAGGACTATCTTGTCTCCAGTCAATGGCCTTTGTTTTGTTGAAGAATCAGTTGTCCATATATGTAGGGGCATTTATAGGGATTTTTACTTTTAAAATTATGTATGTAATTCCCAAGATTTCTGAATGTTTTATGTCTGCCTTGTATTCTGTATCTGCACATTACTTTTTCAAATATTTTTCCCATTTGTAAGCATTTCTATCAAAATTGTACACTTATGAGGTTTCAAGAATGGAATAATTCTATAAAGTTGGTTACAGAAAAACAAGAGCAGATATGGCCTTCTGGTTCACATTTCTCCTACCCAAAGGAAACTAATTTCTTCTAGCTACTTGTTTTGTTATTTAATTTGTATGTGTCTAAATAACATGCTGTACTGAGTGAGACCTCTTGATCTTCAGTTGTAGTCATCACTATTCACTTTTCTTACTGGAGGACAAGGCTTCGGCTGTCTTTCCCCAGTGTCAAACATACGTGTGTACTTTCTAGCCTCAGCCTAGTTTCTCAGACTAGTTCTTTTGTTGAGAGAAATATTTATTGCTTTTCTTGTTACAAATTTGTAAAGGCTAAGAAGTAACCTATGACAACTACTCGTGTCCCATGTTCCCTGGAGGTAATAATTTTTTTTTTGAGGTGTGGGAGGATCATTTGCTTAGTTTTCTAGGTATATTTCCAGCTCCAAACACTGCCAACTAAACGGCTCCCAATGTTCAGAATAACATGTACTTATGGTACAATGTCACCTTTTTGAAGGAATTTCTCTCAGTCTTTTTACAGGGTCTAATATGGACAGGTTATACTCTGTTACTACTGAAGAGAGTCCATTCTAGGATCACCAGCATCATTAGTTCAAAATACCTTTTCGTTCTAAACTTCCTGTTTTCAGAACCCTATATATTACTCTTTCTTAATTTACTCCTTCAGTTTGGTGCAATTAGCCTCTAATAACTTCCTGAGAAGGGATCTGCAGGAGATAGATAGATTTATGAGATCCTGCATGTCTAAAATAGTCTTTCTTCTATGCTCACACTTTATTGATGGTTTATTTGGATTTATATGCCTACATTGTAAATCCCTTTCTTAATGATTTTGGAAAGCATATCTCAATTCTCCTCTAGATTCCAGTGTTGCTTAGTAAAACTTAGAGGGCATTCTGATTCCTGAATTTTTATATTTGACCTTCTCCTTCTCTGTGATCTGTCTTTTCACTTTCCTGTTGATGTCTTCTGATGAACATAAATGCTTAAGATTAATTAAATCCAATTTAACATTTTTTTCTCTTTTATTGTTAGTACCTTTTGCATCTTGCTCAAGAAATCTTTGCTTACTCCAAGGCCATGAAGTTATCCTCCTATATTTTCTCAAAAAAAATTCTTATGCTTTTACCATATATAGTTTTGTCTCTGAAGAAATCTAACTTTTGTATATGATATGAAGTAGGCACCAAGGTTCACTTTTTTTCCATATGGATATCTGATTGCTCAGGAATTATTTACTAAAATTATCACCTTTTCCCTACAGAATTTCTCTGGCATTTTTTGAGTAAATCATTTGATCGTATGTGGGTGGGTTTAAATATAATTCTGTTTACTGCTCCATTGATCCAGTGTTGCATTGTCTCACTTACTGTAGCTTTATAATAGGTTGTACAATCTGATAGTATTATTCCTCCAAATTTGCTCTACTTCAAGATTGTCTTTCTAAGTCTTTTAAATTTCCATATAAATTTTAGATTCTTTTGTCAATTTCTGAAAGGAAAAAAGATCCCTGCTGGGATTTGGTTTTGGACTTCACTGAATCTATGGGTAAATTGGGGGAAAACTGAAATCTCAATGATTTTGAATTCTTCCAATCTATTGACATATTGTGGCTCTCAATTTATTTAGGTCTTTAATTTCTCTTTAATATTTTGTAATTTTCAATGTAGTGGTCATATATGCCTTTTGGGAAATTCATTTCTTGTTATTTGATACTTTAATAAAATTGTAGGTAGTATTTTTGTTAATTTCATTTACTAGTTGTTTTTTGTTAGGTCATAAAAATATAATTAGTTTTTATATCTTGATTATGTTTTTAGTGACACTTTAAATTTACTTATAAATTCACTATTTACAATAACCAAGACATGGAAACCGACTAAATGTCCATCAGCAGATGACTGGATAAAGAAGATGTGGTATATTTAAACAATGGAATACTGTTCAGCCATAAAAAACGACAACTTAATGCCATTTGCAGCAACATGGATGCTCCTAGAGAATGTCATTCTAAGTGAAGTAAGCCAGAAAGAGAAAGAAAAATATCATATGAGATCGCTTATAAGTGGAATCTAAAAAAAAAAAAAAAAGGACATAAGTACAAAACAGAAACAGACTCATAGACATAGAATACAAACTTGTGGTTGCCAGGGGGGAGAGGGGTGGGAAGGGACAGACTGGGAGTTCAAAATTTATAGATACTGACAGGCATATGTAGAATAGATAAACAAGATTATACTGTATAGCACAGGGAAATATATACAAGATCTTGTGGTAGCTCACAGTGAAAAAAAAAAGTGACAATGAATATATGTATGTTCATATATAGCTGAAAAATTGTGCTCTACCCTGGAATTTGACACAACATTTTAAAATGACTATAACTCAATAAAAATGTTTAAAAAAAATAAATTCACTTATTAATTCTAGTAGTTTGCAGATTATTTGGGATTTTCCGTGTATACAGTCATGTCTGTTTTTCTGCAAATACAGACAGTTTTTTTTTTCTTCTTTTCCAGTCCGTATACCTTTTCATTCCTTTCCTTTCCTATTGTGCTTGACTGGGGCCTCCAGAACAGTGTTGAAATATTTGATGGTGGTGCACATTCTCATCCTCAGGACATTATTGGTTTTTACTACTGAGGCGGTGGTGCTAAGGCATCTAGCGGGTAGAGGCCAGAGATGTTACTAACCATCCCAGAATGCACAGGCCATACTCCCACAACAAAGGATTACCCGGCCCCAGTGTCAACAACACGGAGCTGAGAAACCCTGGTGTCAGGGAAAGGAGACTAACATCTCATAAACCTTACGGCATGGCTGCTGGTATTCACAACCTTGACCTTGAATCATTAAGAAAACATTAGATTTTGTCCAAAACAAAAACTGTGGTTTGGGCTTCAGGGCCCCGGTGAACATTCTTCCTCTCTATAGAGACCTTTACACAATAGTGGGCCTGGACCTCACCAGCATCTGGCTATCAGCTGGAAGCTCACTCAGAAGGGGCTTCTCCTGCAGACCCATCATCCCTCTCACCTTCAGGGCTGGGGCACCCTCAGACAGGGTGTGGAAGAGCCAACTAAATTGGATTATATGCAGCAGGTTTCTGGAATTCATCTGGGTGGGGTGGAAGAGGGGAGGGAAGATGGCATGGAAGGAACTTATGCAAAAGTTCAGGAAAGGATAAACTGTGCTGAAAATAAAACGAATAAGCAACAACATCTGGAAACTGATTGAAAAAAGACGCCAACTGAAAGTGCATCTGGGGAAGAGGAAACTGGACCCAGATTGCCACGGATCTGGAAAGATCAGGAGACTAGAGAAAGTCCTATTAAAAAAAAAAAAAAAAGACCCTGTAGGCATTCATCAGCAAACAAACTTGACTTGTCTTCCTGACCAAGAAATCTCTGTCTGTATTTCAGCATGCTCTCTGGGTTATGAAATATGTGCAGGAAGGAAGCCCAGAAGAGCCAGAAATTCCAGTGGTAAGGGAAGATGGCAATGCTGTGGCAGGATACAAAAGGTGCAGAGTTGAGTAGAGATCATCTCTGTAGCTAACAGGTCATCTGTTAGGCAGAAATAAGCCAATTTCATTGCCTCTTTAATCACTGCGTTCCACTCATCTCCTTAATGAAATATTGGCTCGAGTCTTGGATCACAATATCACCAAATGGCTCAGATGATACTGACTTGTGATATGGCCTAAGTGTATTTCTCTGCGTGTTTATAACACTGGATAATAGCCACATCAACACGGTGGATCATAAATCATGCTCTCATCACAGTCTCCAACCGTGCAGAGCCAACCATGGTTCTCCCTGTCCATCTGAAGAGGGAGGAGAGCCTAGCTTTATTCACTGGATCTCAGTGTCCTCCTTGAAGTCACGGAGGAATGAACATGTGATGCAATCTTAAGACACAAAGTGAGTCTGTTGTATCAAATCTCCAGGGGCGATGAGGTGATGACCACCAGAACTGCTGGCTGGTGTGCCTTGGTGGACCTCAAAACTAAGACAGAATACCCTTCTCTGTTAGGGCTGTGGTAGGATTATTTTTCAAGAACTTGGTCATGTTCCTCAGGAAGCTCACAGATTTCTTCCTGTTAGAGTAACCTCATTCTTCTTTGTTTTCAACCTCTCTCCTTTAGTTCTTTTGGAAGAGGAATCTTGGCCCACTCCATAATGCCAAGCCTTGAAATTTAAAGAAAAGACGCTATTTTTTGGTCCCTATTATGCTAATCTGTGGAGGGCAGGGAACTCCTATTCATAAGGCATTTTGCCTCTAAAGACAAGAATGACACAGTATACAGACACCCACTGTTACAGGTTGAATCCCTCCACTCCAAATTCATAGTTCACAGGACCTCAGAATGTGACTGTATTTGGAGTAGGACCTTTAAAGAAGTAATTAAGTTAAAATGAGGTCACTAAGGTGGGTCCTAATACAACATGACTGGTGTCTTTATAAGAAGAGATTAGGACACAGAGGGACGGTCATGTGAAGATATACAGAGAGACAGCCATGTGCAAGCCAAGGAGAAGGGCCTCAGAAGAAACCAACGCTGCTGACACCTTGATCTCAGACCTCTGGCCCTCAGAGCTGTGAGATAACACATTTCTGTTGTTTAACCCACCCAGTTCTTGGACACGGCGGCCCTAGCAAACTAACACACCCAAACACACCTTGATGTATTTTTCTGGATAAGTATGTATTTTCTCCAAGTTTAAGTGGATTTTAGAAAAATACTGACTTGTAAAGAAAACAGAGATAATATCAAACACCCCCCACAGAATTTCTTCACATAAAATGGACAGACAACAGTGTGAATTCACCCACCATGGTATACAGTCTTAATTTGGGTTCCCATCAGATCAGACCTACAGACAGGGGTCAGAGTGTATGTAGGTGATTTGGGAAGTGACTCCAGAAAATTGTGGCAGGGGAGTAGAGAAGTGAAAGAGAAAATTGGGGTTAGGTAAGAAGCAGGCTGCCGTTGTAGGTAACTGGGGCTCCATCCCAGTGGAGAGCCCTGGGAGAGGGTACAGGAAAGGCCTCACAGGCTTCACTCTTAATGAGTGAGGCAGGTGGAATATTCCCCCTTCAAGTCTACTGGTCATTGGTTGAAAGCTGCACTTGTGGACTCCACCTTCCTCGTAGCCCCACTTATCCTGCTCTGCAGCCAGAGAGCATCCTAACGCAGGGAAATTCAACTGCTTATGGAACATACCCAGGTTTGCATTGAACAATGAGGGCTGAGAGGATGTGGCAGGACACTGAAGCGACATTATACACAATCTTTCTGTATGCTGGTGTCTGTCTCCTTGCAGGGAGCCTTCCCTCCTTCTTAGTCCATGTGACTCTGGGGGTGTAGTTTCCCCCCTATAGCTCTCGGAGTAGGCCCACGACTTAGACCTACTGAGCTGGCCTATGTTAGCCAATCAGGTGTGTCATCCTCACACAGTGTTTGTTTTTTTTTTTAAATACAGTATTTAAAAAATTTTTCCATTGAAGTGTAGTTGATTTACAATGTTGTTTTAGTTTCAGGTGTACAGCAAAGTGATTTAGTCATATATATATATTCTTTTCCATTATGGTTTATTACAGGATATTGAACATAGTTCCCTGTGCTCTGCAGCAGGACCTTGTTGTTTATCTGTTTTATACATAGTAGTTTGTGTCTGCTAATCCCAAACTCTTAATTTATCCCTCCCCCACTTCCTTTCCCCTTTGGTAACCGTAAGTGTGTTGTCTGTGGTCCCAAGCTGGACCAGTAGAATTCTTTCTAGGACTTTTGTTAGAAAAGAGGCCCCCTCTTTACACTGAGATTTCCAGCTGCAAAGCTGATGAAGGTGGGAGCTGCCAGGGGCTATCTGAAGCCCCAGGTGAGGGGAGCTGGCCTGAGGCTACAGTAATCACACAGGAAAGCTGGACAGGAGAAGATGGCACAGCCCCAGGATCCAGGCTTCAGTTTGGACTCCATAGTTACCTGAGTCCATCAATTCCCTTTGTTGGCTTAAATTGTTTGATTCGGTTTCTGTTACTTCTAACCGGAAGAGGCTCAACTTCTTATCAGTATAAATATTTGTAAATCATATATCACTTTCACTTTTCTTCCTCAGATTTGAACATTTTAGAAAACTATTTTTTTAAGTTGTATATATATATATATATACACACAAAACTTACTTTTTGTCTTAGCTCAGGCTGCTGTAACAGAATACCATAGACTGGGTGACTTGAACAAGAGAAATTTATTTCTACAGTGCAGGAGACTGGGAAGTTTGTGATCAGGGTGCCAGCATGGAAGGTTCTGGGGAGGGCCTCCCTCCTGGCCTACAGACAGCTGCCTTCTTGCTGTGTCCTCTCCTGGGCAAGAGAGAGCAAGAGATCTCTCCTGTGTCTCTTCTTATAAGGGCACTAATTTGTGCATGATGGCTCTGCTCTCACGGTCTAACAGATCCCCAAATGCCCCACCTCCAAATACCATCACACTGGGGATTAGGGGCTCCCACACAAATTTTGGAAAGACACATTCATTCCATTGCACCATTTTATCCACTTTTAAACATACAGTTCAGCGTCATTAAGTACATTCTCATTATTGTGCAACCATCACCGCTGTCCTTCTCCAGAAAATTTTTCATCACCCCAACCAGAAAACGTGTACCTATTAAACAGTAACTCCACATTACTCCTTTTCCCAGCCCTTGGTAACCACTGTTCTACTTTCTGTCTCAATGAATTTGCCTCTTCTATGTACCCCATATAAATAGAATCATACAAATATTTGTCCTTTGGCATATGGCTTATTTCACTTGGTGTAATGTTTTAGAGGGCCCTCCATGTTGTAGCATGTGTCTGAATTGTATTCCTTTTTCAGGCTGAATAGTATTCCACCATAGGTATATGCCGCATTTTGTTTATTCATTGATCTGTTGATGGACAGTT
This sequence comes from Vicugna pacos, assembly GCF_048564905.1. Classification (NCBI taxonomy): domain Eukaryota; kingdom Metazoa; phylum Chordata; class Mammalia; order Artiodactyla; family Camelidae; genus Vicugna; species Vicugna pacos. The sequence continues at coordinate 18,838,547 of NC_132988.1, forward strand.
TGCTGTTTCCACCTTTTGGCTACTGTGAGTAATGCTGCAGTGAACACTGGTATGCTAATGTGAACAAACATACTGATTCTTAATCTATGTAGCAGAAATTGACTGCCGTGGGAGATCAGATGAATCCTGAGTCTTCCGCAGCAGAGTGAGGTTCTGGGCTCTGTGGACAGAGCCTTTCCACAGTTTCAACACTGGCTGAGAACCCTGCTTCCTCACCCTCCCTTATTCCTGCCCGCTGCCTTATCCACTTCAACGTCAATCATATAAATCAATCCTGAATCCCATGTGTGATTACTACCTCTTGCAAAGCTTTCGACCTTTGGCTAGTTAATTAACAATAATAATTATATCTATTAACAATACTTATATCTACTGATGGGATAGCCATGAATATGAATCCTCAACTGTGAGACTAAAACATTAGGATTGTATGTAGATTCAGGCCAAGCGTTAGTGTTTTAAAGGCTGATGTGTCAATTAGGATTCTTTGTAAGCATCAAATTCCACGTCTGACTAATGTAAACATGTAAGATAAAAGGACACTTACTGGAAAGCTGTCTGGAGCTCACCAAACCGGTGGGGAGCCAGGTGTGGAGAATGGAACACACAGCCATTAAGGAGCTGCCGCTGGAATGACAGAACCCCAACTACAACACCTCTTCTTGAGTCACTCCACTCAAGATTCCAAGTTTCAGGAGAGAGAGTCTGACAGTCAGGACTGATCCCATGCTGACCCGTCCCTTGGCTGGCAGAGGGTGGAGGTGACTGAGGAAAGGACTGGGCAGGAAGGAGGGAGGGGCCAGCAGTGAGGGAAAGGCTGCTCTGGGATCCCTTTGACCTCTGGAGCCAGTCAGGGCACCTGAATTGACCATCCCACTTAGATGGTGGGGGAGGCGTAGTGCCCCCAGGGGACGTCAGAGTGTTGTTAGGAAGGAGGCTCCTGGACTTACCACTTAATTTTTTTCACATACACACCCTAAAATGGGAGCACGAAAGCTTGCATTAGAGCAGTGCTTCGAATTCTAATGTGTATTTGAATCACCTGAAATCTTGTTAAAATACTGATTCTGATTCATAGATCTGGGACAAACCTGAGACTTCGCATTAAAGAAACATTAAACAAACTCTTGGGTGGTGCTTTCGCTGCTAACCTATGAACCACTCTGTGAACAAGGCATTAGAAAGTTATGCGTGTGAGCTATGGTTTGACGCTTATGATCATATTTCCATCTTTTAATGTTAAAGCGAATTTAAATTGTAAAATTTCTTTTATTGAGATCTAATTCACATGCTACAAAACTCACCCATTTGAAGCATACAGTTCAGTGGCTTATAGTATTTTCACAAGGTTGGGCAAACCTCACCACCCTCTTATTTCAGAACCTTTTCATTATTCTGAAAAGAATCCCCATAGCCATTAGAGTCATTCACCATTTCTTCTTTCTTCAGCTCCTGGCATCCACCAAACTATCCCATCTCCATAGAATTGCCTGTTCTGGACGTTTCTTGTAAACGAAATCATACAATAATGTTGATGAGGATGTGGAGTATTGGAACCCTCAAATTTTGCTAGTGGGTGTTTAAAATGATGCAGCCTTGGTGGAAAATAGTTTGGCACATCCTCAAAATAGTTTGGCTGCCTTAACTAAGTATAAGAATGTTTTCTAGGTTTATCCATTCACAGCAAACCTAAGACTTCATAACTTTTATGGCTGAATAATATTCCATTGTATGGAGATACCACATTTATCCTCTAGTTAATCAATGGGCATTTTGGGTTGTTTCCATGTTTTTGGCTAATAGTGGTGCTATAAACATTGCTTTACATGTTTTTGTGTGAACATATTTTATATTTTGGGGGCATATATCTAAGAGTAGAATTGCCGGATCACATGTTAACTCTTCATTTAACATTTTGAGGACGTGCCGAACTATTTTCCACAGAGGCTGTATCATTCTAAATACCTCACTAGCAATATTTGAAGGTTTTAATACTCCACATCCTTATCAACATTTGCTATTATCAATCTGTTCATTATAATCATCCTAGTGGTTGTAAAGTGGTATCTTCTGGTTTTCATTTGCTTTTCTCTAATGACTAATGATGTTGAGCATCTCTTCATGTTCCTATTGTACATTTGTATATTTTCTTTGGAGAAATACCTATTCAGATCCTTTATTCATTTTTAATGGGGTTGTCTTTTTATTGTTTAATTGTAAGAATTCTTTAAGTGTTCTGGATACTGTTTGTTGAAAAGACCATTCTTTCTCTTTTCCCCATTGAATGGTCTTGGTACTCTTGTCTAAATCAACTGACCATAGAGTTTATTTCTGAACTCTCAATTCTGTACCATTGATCTATATGTCTATCCTTTGCAAGCACCACACAGTCTTCATTACTGTAGTTCTATAGTAAGCTTGAAGTTTGGGAGCATTACTCTTCCAACTTTGTTCTTTTAATGAGATTATTTTGTCTATTTTGAGTTCCTTGCATTTCCCTATGAGTTTTAGTTCAGCTTGTTAACTTCATCAAAAGGAAAACCTTCTTTGCATTTAGTTTGCTCCTCTGAAGATGGAAGGATAGGTAATTAATCTGAGATCTTCCTTTTTTCTTAATATAGTCACTTACAGCTATAAATTTCCCTCTAACAACTATTTTAACTGCATCCATAAGTTCTGGTATGTTACGTTTTAGTTCATTCATCTCAAAGCATTTTCTAATTTCCCTGTGATTTCTTCTTTGAAACATTGTTTTTTTAAAGGATGTTGTTTAATTTTCACACTTGTGAATTTTTCAAATTTTCTTGTTATCGACTTCTTGTTTCATTCTGTTGTGATCAGAGAAAAACATACTTTGTATGATTTCAATCCTTTTAAGTTTATTGATACTTACTTTATGTCCTAATGTATGATCTCACCTGGAGAACGTTTCATGTACAATTGGGAAGATGTGCCTTGTGTACCCTTGTTGGGTGGAATGTTCTGTAGATCTCTGTTAGGTGTAGTTGGCTTATAATACTCTTCAGCTCTTCTATTTACTTGTTGATCTTTTGTCTAGTTGTTCCATTTTTTATTGAAAGTGGAGTTTTAAAGTCCTAAACTGTTGTTGAATTGTCTGTCTCCCTTCAGTCTTGCCAGTTGTTGCTTCCTGTATTTTGGTGTGTCATTGTTAGTTGCAGTCATCTTTTAAATCAGATGGGAGGGAAAAAATGAGTTATAAACACAATTTTATTTATTCTGTCTTTTATTCTTACCTGTGTTGTTACCTTTACTGGCACTTGTTTATTCTCATATAGACTTGCATTACTGTCTAGTGTCCTTTAATTTCACTTTAGTATATTCTCTTTAGTATTTCTTTTAGGGCAAGCCTCAGGTTCATTTATTGGTTTCTCATCTATTTCTTTCAGAAAGAAAACCATGTAACCATATGAGTGGCTATGAAAATCATCAGAAATGACTGGTAAATTGATAAAACAGTAATTTATTTTTTATTACAAAATATTTTGTGTTCTTTGGAGATACTGTAGGCCTTTTACTTTAAACTAGTTTTAAAAGTTCTTCTGTTTTTAAAACTGAAAAAAAATTTTTTTTCTGTAAGAGCCATGGAAAAATCCTTCCTGAATATAGCAATACTAATAATTAAGTTATGAAAACCACTTCAGTTTAAATTATGAAATACATTCTTTGTGAAACCAAATCTGGGTCTGTAAACAATGGTGTTTGTTTAAAAAACTGAACAAATAATGGAAAGTTTGGGTAAAGGCACAGAACATAATTCTTGAATATTTAGTGGTAGGATTATCTTTCATAACTCCTTTCAAAGTGTTTTATACATATTAATTTAAACCTCACAAGTGTGCACTGGTAGATCATTTATCCACAGGTATTTGCCAGTGAATTATTTATCCCAGAGATGGGAGACGGAATTGAAGATACATCTAATGGAGTCTGGAGTCATAATTTTCTTTCCAGAAGCGAATATTGTTTCCCTCTAAATAGCTCTGGACTTTGTAGAAAGAACTAGTAGGCATTTTCCTAATAGCATTTGCATTATTCATGGGCAGATTGAATCTAAAATAGCCTTGGCACATGGAGAGTGTGTTTAGTGGTCTTACGTCATAGAAACATGTTCACTTGCAGTGGGCAGTAATCACATGCTATTTCTGATCTTGTCGATCACAGACTCTCATGTTTCCTTGGCCACTTAGGCAGAAGGCAAGTTCACTTCTTCAAGTCACTGAGGAATTGATTGCTGTCATGACACATCTGTTGCTATCACTGGGGCCAAGCATGCATTGTAGCTCTTACCCGCGAATTGTACTTTGCTCAAAGCCTTTCTGGAGAGCTCCTTTTCAGCATGACTCATCAGGAAGTTTTCTCAGAAACTTAGGGGCTATCTGGGAGGTCCAGCCACTAATGACCTACCTTCCTGTTCAGATAAGATATTTTCCCTTAGCCAACTAAAGAAATCCCCTTTATAAAGAGTCCTCCTGCTGAGCTTTTGCAGGATGAAGTGCCTACTTGAGTGCCCTCTACCAGGGAAATCTGGAATGGATTTGGTTTTTTTCTTAGCTCTGTGGAATCCATTTTGAAAACTGTCAACCAAAGCAGATTAACAGAGTGATTACCATAAGCTATTTTGTGGATTTCACCTATAGTTCTGAGGGCTTGAACTTATTCTGAGGGAGGAATAAAATGACCCATTTTGCTGAATCTTGACACTTTATTAAAATCAGGTCTAAGGCTAACTCAGCATGAGTTTTTTCAAGGGAAGTCCTATTGATAGAGGAGTTATTTTCCCTAAGGTCTCTCCATGCAGCAGGTTACCTGAGGTCTAGTTTGTTTACTTCTTCCACTAAATGGGAGGACTTTTAAGCAATGTTGCAAATGTGTCTCAGAATGTTCTCTTGGAACAGAGAAATTAAAATTGTCAACATTTGATGCAGGTCAAGGAGTTTAACTGGATTATGCCTCTGGGCTTCTATGATTACCTTGCTCTACATTCCTTCCTGCAAGGCAGTTTATTTTTCCAGGCAAACAATGCATTAAGAATGTGTTTTTGCTTTTGGCATCATGTCTCAATTGCAGAAATGATTTTAGTCACAGATCTTTGACTGAAACATCTGTGGTTTCTTGTTTTGGGGAAGAAAGAGGCGTGCACTCTGGACTTCGAAATGACGAAGGATAGAATCTTTCATTTCCATCTGAAATGGCAAAGGAGAAGGATGGAGTGTTGGTGCTGGTGGAAGAAGGTTGGAGTGTTTGAGCCTGAATAGAATGAAAGTGCTTGAAAAGAAATAAAAGGGATGATATTAGGATGTGGCAAACACTATAGCTGTGAGAGAAAGTCCACTTCTTCTATGAATTCGGATCTTGTGGATTATTGGGTTCAGATTATGTTTTGCTTCAATGTTATCACTGAATAGGGAGACTATGGGGGCCCATGATTTAATATAAGTGGCATTTGGGGGTAATCTTGGCTAATTGAGAAATTAGTCAAGATGCTTTAGAAATCATGTCATCAAATAGAAGTGGAAAATATTTTCCCAACTATCTGAGAAATAAACTGGTGAAAAAAATGAAAAGGCCAAATTTCTAGAAACCCTTTGTCTTTTGTTATGGGCAGTTGCAAATAACGTCAGTCAGTCTCAGATAACGGGAGCTTGAGTTACATGAAATAAGCCTTTGGAATTAAGTTGATGGGTGGTCTTCATTTTAGTTTGTTACTCTGGCACTTGGGTACCAATGCTTAATATTCAGGAGTAAATCCAAAGAGAAAAATTCTTGAAATTATAACCTCCTGTTGTGTTTGGAGAAGAATCTAGTTTCAGCCAAACTTTTCATTTAACCAACGTGTTTTAACCTTCCTTAGCAGGGAATGGGTAGCGTTCCAAGTACTATTAGATGTTTACCTTCGGTTCACTTGCCGTAGAATGTGGCAGGTTTGCAGATGTGTTTTTAATACAAAGATAAGGAACCTGTTTCTCTCTTTCTCTTGCCACACAAAACCTCACAAAAGCCTAAATAGTGCAGATACAGCTGTTGGGAACATTCAGGCATAGAAACTCCCCAAACATGTCATCAGTTGTCCTCTTGGTGCTTCTACAAATGGCTGCCTTTCACAGGCAGGTGCCCTTATTTGTAAACACCTCCCATGCAGACAGCCAAAGGTGAGAGATGTGCTTTTCAGGGCGAGTGATGGGTGCAGTACGGAGGAGTACATGGGTGGGACAGCCCTGAGTTGAAACCCGAGCACTTTTAATCCCTCAGGGCAGGACACCTGGAAGATCCTCCGGCTGGGTCCCCCTAACAGCCTCTGGATTTGTCACATTCTAGGGCTGGGGGGTGGGGGGTGAGAAGTAAACAAATAGAGTGTGTATATGGAGAGGGGATGGGATGAAGGGTGTTTGGGGAGTTTAAACTCATCCAGGGAACTTCAAAATGCCTCTCATGACTGAAAACAGCTCTCGGGGGATGGTCCTTAGATTTTCACTCTGGTGGCCCTTCTACACTACCAGGCACGCCTTTGACCCACTGCCTTGCCAGTGGTCGGGGGGAGGTAGAGAATGACTTGAAAAGAACGACCGTGTGAAGTCTTCTCAGTCTACTGGGTAATCAGTCCCTTTGGTGGCTTTTGAAATATTGGTTGGCTCTTTCATGAGGGCGATAGATTACACGTTGGTTTTTGCACTTGTAAGACACAAAACACTCTTTTCTCCTTTGTTTTGAATTTATGTTAGTCCTCATCAAATATAGGAGCTGGTGCCTGATGGTTTAAAGAAAGCATTATAATGACATGACCCTGTATGCAGTTTGTCTTAGGAAACTTAACTTAGGTACTATTAAAAAGCTTATCTTTTTCTAAGTGGTGAAGCACTGTGTGAACAAGCTCATACATTGTAGAGGAAAGGTTTTGTAATCAGACGCATTTGGTTTAAATTTCTTTTCCAACATCTGTTACATATACATGACCGTGGACAAGTTATTATACTTCTTTGTGCCTTAGTTTCCTATCCCTATCAATGGGGTATTACTATCTCTATTTAAGTGCTCTTTTGGGTGATGAGTCAACGAGTGTTAAACATGGGAGTGTTCATTCTGAAGCAAAGTGTGCCTCAGTGCAGGCTAGCTCCTCCCTTTGACAATTCGTGAAGGAACCTGTTTCAAAATGAGGATTAACCATGAAACAATGACTCCAAAGTGTTATCTTCTTGGTTGATTTTTAATCAGTGTAGAAAAAGTTTCCCTGGATGCATTTGTGTTTTCCACTGTCTTCAGTCTGTCCCGGGAGAAAAGCTGGGTCCCAAAATCACTGTTAAAAGACAATGTTTGGTGGCCGTGAAATTAATAGAAACATGACTGTGTCCTAATCAGGAAGACATTTTTTTTTTCTGTTCATAGAACTTTGCTTTTCCCTCATAAGTACCCATCTCTAGAGACAGAAGCATGACCTTTCTCCACCCATGTGACAGCCATTTTTGAAGATATCGATGCCTGTTTGATAGAAATCTAATTTCAGGGATAATGAAATGAGAGCATTAGAGCTGGAAGAAATTATCCCTGTTATAAAAACAGATTATTGGAGGACTGGAGAGGGAGTTTGAGAACCTATCAAAGCCACACAAGTGAGTTTATGGCAGAGAAAGGATTAAAATACGCATTACTGGATTTTTAATCCAAAGCCCTATGTTTCAGAAAGGGTGTTTCAACGTAAGTGTTTGTTTTTTTCCCTCAGTTGGCTGCTCTTGGTTAACTAGAAAGAAGCAAGCCTGCATTAAGAAGGGGGACATTTTTGTACTTGTCTTCAAATGATCCACTTCTGATTTGAAAGAGAAGCAGCAGGTGAATTCCAGTTGGAAAAAGAGGAAGGAATCAAGAATGGCCTTTCTGGCTTGGAATCCCCACAGCAGCTTCTGTTTGGGGCAAATATTGAACCTTGAGCTTATCATTTATTCTACCGATTAAAAATAAGCACATACTCACTGATTTGAGAAGCCATTAATTAATATGACTCATGGGAAATCAGAAGGTGTATTTCTTAAAACTATGTAAGGAACTATCTCTTATATGGATTTGTTTTGATTAGTGTATGAAGCTAAATCATAGTGAGATTTCTCAGACTTTACAACTGTGAATTAAAAATTAACAACCAGTCTCTGGCCAAAATCTTCTCCCTAACCTGCGTTCTGCATCTTGTTCCAAGAGCAGCACACCCTGCCAAGCATACCGGATGGCGCATCTGCAGCAAGGATTGGAAAGGAGAATTTTGCTCTGAATTTAAAGGTGTTATTTTTCCCATGGTTTGATTTGCCTGGCATTCTTTGCCTGGCATTTTTTTTTCCCCTCTTCCTTGCAAAGGAAGAGGGGGAGAAATGAGCGTTAGTTGCTGACGAAGTCAAGAGGGCGCTGAGGCTGGCTGGGTTTATTACTTTTGGCAGACGAACGGTGTGATGTGGTTTGACTTCCTATTTGCAGAGCCTTTCTAGAAACCTGGGCTCTGTTCTCCAGTGAGTCCTCCTTGTCGGCTTATATATGTTAAAAAAAAGAGAGCGAATAAAAATCCAAAAGGAGGAAAGGAATTTTAAAAAGCAGATTCTGTTATTATTACTTTAATTGACATGTAGTCGATCTACAGTGTTAGTTTCAGGTGTGCAGCAAAGCGATTAAGTTATACATATACATACATACATATATATATGTTCAATTTCAGAAAGCAGATTCTTAAAGAGAACAGGGGACCCCTTGGGAAAGGGAGGGAACAGAAGATGATCGTGTGCACGAAAAATCTGCCTTTCTTTCCAGCACAGAATTTGTAGAATTTGCAGGCATCCAGTCTCTGTCGAAGCCGGTTGTAAATAATAATAATGACAGTAACAACAGCGTCAGTGACAAATGACAGGTGCGGGGTACGTCCCAGCTTACAAATGACTTTTGTGCACCTTGTTGCAGTTAAACAAAGAAAGTACGGACCACAAAGCAAACTTCCTGAGACTTCGTAGTAAAACCCCCAGAGCTTGGCCCCCATCTTGAAGGGCCAGCGCAGCACAGAGAAGGCGGCAGTGGGCCTGGCCTCCAGGGGGGGGGGTGGTTTTGGCTCAGCTCAGTCATTAAAGCCTTAGCGAAGGCACAAGCCCCGAGGCCTGTTTTTCTCATCTTCAAGACGATAAAATTATATTAGATGATCTCTAGGAATCCTCCCAGCACTAATACCCTAATTCTATGATCCATTTCTCTGGATGGGGAGAAATTTTCACCTTAAAAAGGCACCGTTTGATTGTTGTAAGACTCACTCAGCTCTCCGAGGAAGTCCCTTATTGCAGCCAGCAGTTTATCCAGAGGTTTACACTTGGTTTACAAAACCATTATCTTTTCAAGCGTGCAGCTAGTTAAAAAAAAAAAAAAATCAGTGCTTTCATTGCCACTGTTTCTATTCTGAAATGAAAAATTCTCCCTGAGAAGATTTAAATGGGGGTGTGTTCTACACAGATGGTGTAACTGCCCCACAAGTCTAACAAAAACAAGAACCCCTGACTGGATGCTATAAGCCACCTCCTCTTGAATGTAATTCTAAGTCAGGAAGATCTTCCATCTGCACACATCGATACTTGTTGTGCAACTTAGAAAGAAGTTTCTACACAGCCAGGCTAGTACAGGACAATGAAGAGTGTGTGTGCAGACCAGGAAAGGAAAGGACAAAGTAGCTGTGTTTCAGCAATGATCTGGGATGTGAGTGTGTATGTGTGTGTGTGTGTGAACTGGGAAGGTGCCAATGATGAGAGAATGAGTGTTGTAAATTCAGAGAGTGAAAGAAATAAAATGATAGAAATCTTGCTTCTTTCACTTGGGACATACGATTCTTCTGCACAATTGTTTCTTTTACATACACCTTAAAAGGAATTCTTAAAACCAGTGAGGGCAAACTCACTGTGGTATGAGGGACAGAAGGGAAAATTTAATGAGAATATTGTCTTTAGTAGAATCTCAGTTCCTGGGTTTTGGGTTTCTAGATATATTTCTCCTTAGTTTCGAGAAAAATGTGTAACTTTTCCTTGGGAGCTGTATCTTTTCCACGCCTACTATGTTCTTTTTCAAAAGTAGCTTTTTATTATTCACCTTAAGGATTCTGTTTCATAAGCAAACATCTTTTAAATAAACTTTTCTATTTTGGAATAGTTTTAGAATTATAGAGAAGTTGCTTAGATAGTACAAAGAGTTCCTAAACACTCCTTGCCCTGTTTCCCTGGCGTTAATGTCTACATTGCCACAGCACATTAGACAAAATGAAGAAACTGGTATTGGCATATTGCTATGAACTAAACTCCAGGCTGTACAGATTTCACCTGTTTTTCCACTCATGTTCTTTTTCTGTTTCAGAATCCATTCCAGAATCCCACACGGCATTTAGCCCATTTACAGGCAAACAGAAGGGTCTGGGGGAGACCGATTCTGCCTTTAAGAGGTACTGCCTTTTATCTGGATTTTCTCTGCTGTTCTAGAGGCGGTGTTCCACAGTGATTAGCTTGACTGCACTTTTTTGACCAAGCACTGATTGCCCCCAAGGTGACTTTGGGCTAGTCCTCTTTGATGGTGCCATTTGCAAATCTTGATCCCCACACTCTTCAGGCTGTACTGCAATGTCACTCACAGACAGCAGGAGTTGTTTAGCATCAAAGCTACCTGGGGGGCTGAGAAGAAATGCTGCACATTCAGGCAATGCAGTTTGTGGCTTTGGTGGCATTGAATAAAAGAATCTTGAGCCTTTGCCTATGGCTAGACCCTAAAACTATAAGCTCCATGAAGCGAGGGATTGTTTCTGTTTTGGTTACTACGGGCTTTCCACGTCCACCTGGTGCCTGAACCAAAGTAGGCGCTTAATAAATATTTGTTGAATGAACAAATGCTTGAAAAGGTGAGAAGCTGCAGGGCTGTAGGAACACCAGCAGAGACAGGGAACACCACAGTTGGCAAAGGAAGGGCATTTGGCCCTCTCGGTCCCCACCCAGGCGGCCTTGGCAGCGAGGAGGAAGGAATCCTTCCCAGTGGGGGGCAGCTCCGAGTTCTTCAGCTGTTCTGGGTTGGAAGGTTCACTTCACTACATCACACCTGGCTGTATTTCAAAGATTAATGAACAGCGTCTTGTCAGGTTTAATATATTGCACTTGGGGAGTTTACTTTGACGATGTAATCATAAATTCCCTGAGCTGCGAATTACACCTTAAGGACTTAGATGAAGTTCTAGTGAGAACCAAAGAAACAGGAATCACCGTAAAATGTAAAAAGTGCCAGTTTTGAGAGAAAACTGTAAATTTTCTAGGACATTAGGTTTCAAAAGAAGGATTACACACAGACTAAACAAAGTAGAAGTCATAAAAATTTAAAGACACCACAAAACATAACAAAAATAAGATCGTTTTTAGTTATGACAGAATTCTAAAAGGAAACTTACACCAAATTATGCCACCCAAGCAGAGCCATTAATTAACCTATTGAGAAAATATGTTCCATTTCCATGGCCAAAGCATGTCAGGAAGCCTTTGACATTTTAAAATAGGAAAGAAAAAAGAAAGACAGAAAGAGAGGGAAAAAAAGAGGAAAAGAAAGGGAGGCAATTGCACTATTCTAAAAAGTTTTAAATATTCACTTATCAGTTCAGGAAATCTGAGGTATTTTGATAATATCCTCAATGAGCCCTTTGGGACATTTCTGCAATTGTTGCGTAAATAAAATGTGGATTACAAAAACAGTATTGGCAAAAAGAAGCTGGAGTCGAGGGAACAATCAGGAAAGTACTGATCAACGTCTTAAGTCACTGATGTTGGGGCAGAAGTTCAGGAGATGAACTTGAGCCATGCAGAGAGATAAGGCAAGGACCTCCCTTCAACCCTCTCCCCCCAAACCTACATGGACCCGAAGAAGGACTCAAGCAAAGCATGGAGGTAAAAAAATATGTCTCCTGAAATAAAACAGTGACAACAAACATTCTCAAAGCCAACCCCCCTTTCTGTTTCTTAGTAACTCTACTGGTTCGATGATTAATGTTGCCCACATTACAGCCAAAGTTGTTTTCTGTCCGGATTGCCGTATTTCACCCTCCCTCTTCCTGAGCCCCTTCGATGCCCCAAATCTCTCCAACCGCGCTCAGCCTTGAGCCCAGTTACGAGCTCAGAGTGCGATCTGGGTAATTCACTGACGCCTTTTTTCCTGCCTGAGAAATGGTGATAATAATATTTCCCATGTATTTCGCAGAAGCTGTTCTAAGGCTTAGTGAGGTCGTGTGCGTAGAGCTTTTGAGGTCTTCAGATGAAAAGTGCTACAGGAGGCCAACATATTATTAGTCAGCATTATTCAATCGCTGCTATGCTAGTCTCGGACCAGCACAGTTACGGTCGAGAAGGTATTAGGCAGGGTTTTATGTATTTCTCCCCAAGATTACTCTTAAAACTGAAATTGCAAAGCAGTCCCAGTTGTGAAAGCTGAAACCACAGTAAGTAACGAAGGCTCTAAGCCTGATTCCCAGGCGTTCCGGGGGGTGTAACGTGGTCTGGACGGGCTCCAGGTTCTACCTGCTCCAGTGACCTGGGGAGGGATCTGCTCTTTTGCCCTCTCAGAGGTGATGGACAGCTAACATAGTCCCGGCAGCCCTGGAAATTTTGCCTCCAGGTCTGAGGTCAGAGCTATTTTTCCAGCCTGTGCTGGGAGGGAAGTCTGATTCTCACTGGCCTGCTGATCCTGCCAATCATTTCAGGAGGGCCTCCAATTGGCTACTCCATTTGAGTAGAGAAAATGACTCTTGAACCCACCCTTTTTCAGCCTGAGATAGCACCCAGTTATCTGCCTCCCTTCATAGATAACCACAAGGCCACTGGGAGTGTTCAAAGACGTGCCTGGACTTCAGGAACTCCGATGCCACTTGGCCTGGTGTCCATACCAGGGTTCTAAGAGCCTGGTTTTCAGGATTTTGGACTTGTCCAAAGATCTTATTACTGAACCAGAGGACCTTTAAATGAAGATTGAAGTGATTCTTTTTTACATGTGAAAAAATAACCAAGGATTTTTATCTGGCAGTTGCAACTTGGTGATGAGAGTGAAACATTTTTTAAATAAATTTAAACTCTAAACCCTAGATTTGAGTTCCACACATTAAATTTATTGATTCTAAAGTTGTTGATTATTTGATCCAAACTTGAAGACCGTGGTTAAAATTCTTTAGTTCACCTGAGTGAATTTTTTTTTTAATTGAAGTATAGTCGGTTTAAATGTTGTGTTAATTTCTAGTGTACAATATAGTGGTTCAGTGATACATATATATTTTCCTTTTCATATTCTTTTCCATTACAGTTTATTACAAGGTATTGAATACAGTTCCCTGTGCTGTACGGTAGGCCCTTGTTGTTTCACTTGAGTGAATCTTGATGGCCTTCCTTCTTAAACTTGAGGATGCATCAGCATTTCCTGCAGGGCCTCTTAAGACACTGAGTGCTGAGCATCACCACGGAAATTTCTGATCTAGCAGGTCCGGGATGGGAGCTGAGAACTTGCATTTTTCACAAGTTCCCAGGTAGTGCTAAAGGATAGTGGTCTAATGCTTTGAGAACCACAATTCTACAGGCATGGGCTGTAGAATCCGGAGTCTAAACTAGACACTTACTACACTCCGTATGGTCCTGGACCAGGGTGTCAACATCACACAGAAGCTTGTTAGAAATGCAGAGTCTTAGGCCCTACTCTAGACCTACTATGCCTAAATCTGCATTTTATATGATGTCCAGGTAATTAGTATGGACACGAAAGTTTGAGAAGTGCCACTCTCGAACTTCCTGTGTGTTTGTTATTATCCAGTAATCTATGAATTGTTCCAGATTCTCAGGACAGAAAGCTCTCCGAGTCATGTAACTTCCAATCTGAATATAGCTCTGATTGAATGCAACCACGGACTCTGGGAAAATCAGCCTAGCAAATACCGTCTAGGGCTCTACTCATCTCTCACATCTCACCAAAGAGTGAACTGAGATCCACAAAAATGGCCAATGAACAAATTCAAATGGCTTCAGTACACAGACAAGCTTGCTTCTTCCATAGAAACCAAAAGCCCAAGGAGAAACTCCAGGTACCTTTGAATGGTCAATGGGGCCAATGACTCCTTTTGAGCCAGAATCCCACGAACCAGACGGGAGCTCCTGGGTGTCCACCTTTTAGCTCCGTCGTACAATTGTATAGAGCAGAAATGTCAACGCTTCTCTTGACAGTGCTAGCGGCAGCTTTCCCTGTGGGAAGGCAGGTGTTCAACATCAAATAACACTGCCCGGGACCTGAGCAACCCAGAGAAAAATGTAAATGAAACTAAACAGTTATGATAAGAACCAGTCGACCACCCGGTCCACCCTGCCCCAACTCCTCCCATCCCCCCTCTGCTTCCCTTCCTTGCTCCCAGAGCTGAAATGCCTGGGAGTGTCTTTAGAGTTTCACATGCTGTGCAAGTTCATACAGTACAGCACAGGGAACTATACTCAATATCTTGTAGCAGCTTATGGTGAAAAAGAATATGAAAACGAATATATGTATGTTCATGTATGACTGAGGCATTGTGCTGTACATCAGAAATTGACACAACACTGTAAACTGACTATATACTTCAATAAAAAAATTTTTTTTTAAAAACCAGCCTCCACAAACCTCAGAAATCAGGGCAGATTTATTGAAGGCCTTGGGCACAAAAGACTTCACCCAGAAGAGCGCATCAAGATACCCAGTTCAGGACACAGTTGGGAGATTACAATTTACTAAATGTGTTGATTCGTCTACTAAATGAAACATTTGATGCGTCTTTCATGGATGTTCATTGTTCTAGCAAGTCATTCATTCAGCAGGTATGTGTTCAGTGGTAGGGTCTTGGGGAAATACAAAAATGAAGCTCCTTGTGGGGGAAATAAATGTGGAGATAAAAAAACTAGAGTGCAAGGTTGAGAGAGTTAGGACTAGACGTCTCAGTCTCAGAAAATCCTGTAGAGGAGAAGGTGTGGATCTCTGAAATGAAAGAGATGTGGGTCATGTAGTATGAGCAGAATCTGGAGACTGGGGTTGAGGATTACTGTCCTTTTAAAACAATTTTTTTATATTAAAGTATAGTTGATTTACAATGTTGTATTAGTTTCTGGTGCATAGCATAGTGATTCAGTTATATATATATATATATATATATATATATATATATATATATATATATATATATATATATATATATGCTTTTTCTTTATAAATTATTACAAGATATTGAATATATTTCCCTGTGCTATACAGTAGGACCTTGTTGTTTTTCTGCTTCGTATATAATAGTTTGTAGGTGCTAATCCCAAACTGCTAATTTATCCTTCTGCCCCTTTCCCCTTTGGTAACCATAAGTTTGATTTCTGTCTGTGAGTCTGTTTCTGTTTTGTAAATAAGTTCTTGATCTAGCTATCCCACTCCTGGGCATATATCCAGAGAAAACTCTAACTGGGAAAGATACATGCAACTATGTTCATTGCAGCACTATTTACAGTAGCCATGCAAGCAACCTAAATGTCCATCAACAGGTGATTGGATAAAGAAGATGTGGTGTGTGTATACAAGGGAACACTACTAAGTCATAAAGAGAATGAAATGATACCATTTGCAGCAACATGGATGGACCTAGAGATTATCACACTAAGTGAAGTCAGCCATAGGAAGATAAATATCATATGGTATCACTTATATATGGAATCTCAAAAATGATACAGATGTACTGCCTCTTGATGTCACTTGATTTTGGTTTCCAATGGATGCAGAAGCCTGTTATTTGAATTAATAATCATACATGAGGGGGGTTGTGGCCTGTGGAGGGAGAGCCTTGGAGCCAAGGTAGCTGGAGTAATGGGTATGGATTGGTATTAGCCAGTGGCTGCAAGTCACCCAAGGGCTTTCCAACACAATTAAAATAAAACCCAAACTCCTCATCAGTGCCTACAGTACCTTGCGTGACTGTCTCCTGCCTACATCTCCATCCTCGTTCTTCACCTTGCTTCCAATATTCCAGCCCATCCGGCCTCCATGACCAGTCCTTACCCATCGTCTTCAGGTCTTGGTTTTTTCTTCTATGTGGGATGCCCTTTTCCAAACTCTTCACATCCTTTTCTTGAGATGCAGTTCCAGTGGCCTCCCTGTTTAAACTAGCCCTCATTCTTGGTTACTGTCTGTGCCCCAACTTGTTCATTTCCTTCTTAACTGTTCTGTTCAACAGCTATGATGCAAGAAATTACTCCAAAACTTAGCAGTTTATGGCAAAAGCAGTCATTTTATTACATATCTAAGTTTCTTTGGGACAAGAATTGAGGAGAGGCTCGGCTGGGTGTCTTCTTCTCGGAGGCTGTCATGCAATTGCGGTCAGGAGGTGACTGGAGCTGCCACAGAAGGCCTGGCTAGACATCACTCCCATTTGTACAGTTTCATGGGCTCTCCATGTAGGCTAGTTTTAGCTTTTTTCACAGCATAGTGGCCTCCAACTGCTTACATGATGGCTGGAAATTTGATTTCCATTGAAAACCAAGATCAAGTCATCTCAAAGTTCTGCTCATACTGCCTCGGCCCACAGCTCCTTTATCTCAGACGTTCATGCCCTCTTCTCTATGGGGTTTCCTGGTGACTAAGACTCCTGGTCTTGAGCTGTCTCAACTTTGCACTCTAGTTTTTTGTCTTCACATTTATCTTGAAGGCTTCAACAGCTAAGTGTTCCTATAGCAGAGTGGAAGTTGCATAACCTTTTCTGACACAGTGACACTGCAAATCACTCAGCATCCTTCCTACTTTTCTTTCTTTCCTTCCTTCTTTCCTTGTCTTTCCCTTCCTTCCTTCCTTCCTTCCTTCCTTCCTTCCTTCCTTCTTTCTTTCTTTCTTTCTTTCTTTTTCTTTCTTTCTTTCTTTCTTTCTTTCTTTCTTTCTTTCTTTCTTTCTTTCTTTCTTTCTTTCTTTCTTTCTTTCTTTCTTTCTCTCTTTCTCTCTTTCTCTCTTTCTCTCTTTCTCTCTTTTCCCTTCCATCCTTCCTTCTCTCTTTTCCCTTCCATCCTTCCTTCCTTCATTTTCTAAACGAAGGTGCTGGGGATTGAATCCAAGACCTCATGCATGCTAAGCATGTGCACTACCACTGAGCTATACCCTCCTCCATCCTTTCTACTTTTTATTTGCCCAGATTCAAGGGTGGGGGGAATAAGTCTCCATATCTTGCTAAAGGATGACTCTAGGAAAGCATGTGGGATGGGAGCTCTTTTTGTGTGCAACCTGGGAAAAATACAATCTGCCACAATATCAGTTATTGCTGGATGTAATTACAGTGTTCATCATTAATTTCTCTATCATCTCTCCCTCGTTAGAATGGATGTTCTCTGAGAGTCAGAGCCTTGTCTGTCTGGGTTATTCCTGTACCATTTGCTCAAAGTGGGTGTGCATTTGTTGTTTAGCTGAATGTTGAATGAATACCCAAATATCAGGATAAACTGATGATTCAATTCAATTCTTTCATGAAACTAAAACACATCACTTGTGACATGGTCTTTGACCCACCCATTTTCTGAAGAATGTAGCAAGAATTGCACAGCAGCAGTTAAGACGTTTCCCTTACCCACTTCTTCCTTTTACACTGATGTTTCTCCAGTGCATTTTAGTTCTCATTTGAAAGACACAGACATTCTGAGCTCCTCCGGTGTCCCCTGGCCTTCTCGCCTCAGGAGCCTGTGACCTGGACCCACTTCCTAGTGATGTAACCTCTGCAAATCATGTACCTTTCTCTCCTCTAGTCTTCTTCTCTCCATCTTGTTTCCCCAGTGCAAAGCAGTGGGTGTGTCAGGGGGATTCTCTGCTGCAGATACCTAATTGGGTTGATTACTGGGTCAAATTTCACCTAGCCAGGTAGTGAGATACTCAGCCACTGACTAACTTTCCATATAAATGTCCACATTTAAGTAAGGAACTATTTGCTAAGCGCTTTTTGTTTTTTCCCCTTAATTAGCTCAACTGTCTACTACAAATGCCTTAAGGGTTTTGTTAAATTGCTTGGAAAGGCATTTGGAGACCAGTGGCATTGAGGCTGAATAGGTCCAGTCAAAGTTTTCCAAGGGGAATTTTTTGGGGGGAATTCCGTGAGCTGCTTTTTAGGGGAGCCATCGATGAAATGCACTTTATCTCCCAAAGGAAGAATAATGAATGAATCTTCACGTGGTAATTTTCAGATGAGGATTCCTTTCAAATATTAGCATCGCTGTTTTTCACCCATAATGAGGATAGAAGCAAACTGGATGATACAGTGAGACTGGTAGTAGGAAATTCTTATCTTGAGAAACTCCATATTCTCGTTTTGCTTCTGTGGCAATATTCAGGTTGTATCTTTTCATTAGGGAATTTATAGAACATTAACTGAACAGATTATGTTTGGAGCAGCATGACGATGCCATAGTGTTACTGGCCCAGGCTTCCTGCCTACAGATAAACTTTTCTGAGCCTGGACATGTACTTTCTTGTGGTTGCTTCTACTTCTACTGAAGTAGCTCATACACCGAATGAGCAGAAATCTTGAACTGGAGGTGAAAAGACAGCCACGTGAACCAAAGAGGTTGAAAGCTGGAGCTTGTGAAACTAATGGTTATGGTAGGAAGATGTGGCTGGCCCAGGAGTCTAGTAGGCCTGGGTAAGGCTATGAGACTAGTAGAAAATCTTAACAATGCTTAGGGTGACAAATGGTGATGGGTTCATTTAATGAACTAAATGAAAACCTCACCCCGATTCTTAATTGTGACACAAGATCTCTTCCTTCTGTCTTGACCCAGGTGTTAGGTAAAATAACCAATGTAGATGGGATTTAAACCAAAGAACTTGCTTTGCTAGGTAAGTACTTTTAGTCAACAATAACACTATTATAACACTAAAACATCTTTTATGCCTTGATATTATTTCTCCTCCCCCATTCTCAGCATTTTGAGAATGAAGAACCTGCCTTATACACCTTTATCTTCCCAGTAGGGCCTGGACTAGTCTTCAGTAATTATTTATCAATCAACTGGTGGATTGTTGTAAATGTTCTTAACATTATCCTTGATAAATCAGTGTTCCCTGGTCCCAATGTCAGGCTTTCTTGTGCAAATGAAAAGAGAGAAAGTATATAGGAAGGAAACCTCGCAATTTGTCCAGCCTCGCTCCCTCCCTTCCACCCCCCATCTTCATTCTTTGATTTTTCTCTCATTATAGAAATGTTGGGCTGGGTTTATTTTGGTTTTTTGGGTTTTTGTTTTTCAAACTCTGGTAGTCAAACTTCCCTTTTTGCCTTTACATTTGTAGTCAGTAGAGAGCATTGGTACGAACCTTTTTTTAAATCTAATATTGCTGAGGGGATTAGTTAGAGGAAGCACAGCACTGTGAGCTCCTAAGTCAGAACATGCTGAGTGAAATACTACTTTAAAACAAACTTCTAATGAACAAATCAGGGGGAAGGGCTAAATTAGGAGTTTGGGATTAACATATATACACTACTATACATAAGGTAAATAAACAACAAGGACCTACTGTACAGCCAGGGAACTATGTTCAATGTCTCGTAGTAACCTATAACAGAAAATAATCTGAAAAAGAATATTTATATACGTCTATATAAAATTGAATCACTTTTCTGTACACCTGAAACTAACACATTGTAAATCAACTATACCTCAGTAAGAATTTTTTTAAAATAGAAACAAATTAAATCATTTCTCGCGATGGAACAAAGGAGTATAGAGGCCAATCTTTACGTATATCCATGGTGGGAGGAGGGTAGAAAGTAAGTAACACATGTGAGTTCATGTTCAGAATAATATCACAATGCTTTGTGAGATAAATGGACAGACCCTCCACCGTTTCTGTGTTTGATAGTCAGCATGCCTTTGAAAAACCTCGTGAACTTTCTTTTTACCAAAGTTGGTAACGCAGTGAGTCCAGCTAGATAATGTGCAAATTTACCAACAAAGCAGGATTGCATTGTAATGTATTAAACTCATCATCAGAAATAAATGTTTGAAAACAAGATGAGAATAAATATTATCACTAACTTGGGAGTCACGTTGTGGGAGGCAACCCAAATACCTAGAAATTTAGAGTGATTAAGTCATTGTAATCTTCAGCAGTTAAAAAAAATGGATAGACAAATTTCCATAAACTCCATGTCTGTCTTCCCTTTTTCTCTTCAGCAGTAACGACCAGTACCGTCTATTATGCCGAAGAGATGCTGGGCCAGTTTGTCCATCAGACTGCTAATGAGTTGGCCTTACATTCGTGAGACGCTATTTTCACAGCACTTTCACTGTTGCATCTCATTTGACATTTGCAAAAAGGGGACAGTTATTGTTATGTACATTTTATCAAATGTGAAATATGTATAGATGATAACTTTTTCCAAATGTTAGATTTCCAATTTTTTTTTTTTTAGTGGAGGTGCTGGGGATTGAGCCCGGGACTCATGTGTGCTAAGCCCATGGTCTAACACTGAGCTATTACCCTCCCTACTACCTTCCAATGTCCCTTGAATGTGACATTGGAAAGACCACTGGTCAGTGACTGCTGAGATTCTGACTCAGTTTTCACTGCTAGCCCCACCACCATGCCAAGTCTAGTCCAGATTGTCTTGGGTCTCAAAGTATGAACACAGATTAATGTACACAGTCATCATTAATTCATAGATATCTACTTAGACTAGCATATGATCTTGAATTACATTCTGAGGTCAAACGGCAAGTAAGAATGACCATATTGGCCCGTGCACCCCATATTCTCTTGCTGAGACACTCTTCCTGGAGGAATGCAGTTGCTCTCTTTGGGGCCATCCTTCAAATTCAGGTGTATTTCAACTTCAGTACCCATATAGGGCTTTTCCTCTAGCTCAGGTCCACAGGGAAAAGAAGACAACATTTAGCTTAATCCTGTAATTCCTTATTCAAACAATTTGGAGATTACTTGTGAAGGAGTTGGAATGATAAATAGAATTTTGCTACTCAAAGAGGGGTCAGTGGGGCAGGCACATTGGGATGGCTTGGAAGCTGATTAGAAATGCAAACTCTGAGGCTCCGCTTCATACATAGTGAATCATAAAATGATTTTCCCTAGATCCCCAGGTAACTGGTAAGAAAAGACATTGAATGTTTGAGAAGCACTGGCCCGAAAGACAAGGCACTGCTTTGCAGGGCTGGGAATTGGCGATCTGGGTCAGTAAGAGCATCTGGGGTTGAGGAAGTGAGCACACCCTTTCAGAGGACTGGTGTTCTGGTGGTTTGGTTGGTGATGCCTGCCATTCGAGGTTTTTGGCACTAGAGGGTGACATTGGGCTGCCCAGCTAAGCGACCGGGGCCTCTCTTCAGGAGGCAAATGGGTATCTTAAAATGATGTATGATTAAACCTTTTTTTTTTTTTTGGTCTCGCATATTAAATTTAGTCCAGTTACCAAGTTAGGACTGACATTTATTTAGCATGAACTATGTGCCAAGGCTGGGTCAGTCCCTCGGCATGGCCTCATTTAATCCTCGAGGGTCTTATTATTGCCCTACTTTAAAGGTGAAGAAGTTGTGGTTTCAGGAGGTTAGGAAATCATGTCTATCATCGCACAGCTGAGAAGTGACACAAAGAAGTGATGGGGCACAGATCAGACCAGGTCTGTCCATCTGACTGTGAGCTCTGAGCTTCCATACTGCCCACCCTTCACTACCTCTCTCAACAACCCTCCAGGGCAGGCCTCATAAAGTAACAAACTGTGATCCCTCTAAACAATGAGAAAAGAAGAATGAAGAGCTGAGTGAAAAGAGGTTCTTGCACAGGCTCTAAAGGTATTCTGTCCAATAAGGAGCCACAGGCCAGGGATGGTTATTGAGTACTTGAAATGTGGCTACGTGACTGAGGAATTGAATGTGTAATTTGCTTAATACTAATTAATTTGCCTTTAAAGCTGATACTTGACTCAGTTACTGGAAAACTTTTAAGTGTGTTTGGAACAGCTCAGATGTGTGAATCTACCTTTTCAACTGTCATGTATTTTTGATAAAAATCTTGTGTCTGGATGAGGATGTGCTCTAAGTGGAGCATATACATTGGTTTTCAAAGACAGTATCAAGTGAAGAATGTAAATATTTCATGAATAATTTATATGTTGATTATATGTTGAAATGATCATATTCTGAGTACATGGAGTTATATAAAATATATTATTAAAATCAGTTTCACCTGTTTACTTTTTTAAGGTGGCTACTAGAAAAAAAATTTTTTTTTATTGAAGTACAGTCAGTTACAATGTGTCAGTCTCTGGTGTACAGCACAATGTCCCAGTCATGCATATACATACATATATTCATTTTCATTAAAGGCTATTACAAGATATTGAATATAGTTCTCTGTGGTATATAGAAGAATTTTTTTTTCTATTTTTATATATAGTGGCTAATATTTGCAAGTCCCAAACTCCCAAATTTATCCCTTCCCACCCCCTTTCCCTGGGTAACCATACTATGTCTGCGAGTCTGTTTCTGTTTCATAGATGAGTTCGTAGTGTCCTTTTTTTGCCTTTTTTCTTTTTTCTTTAGATTCCACATATGAGTGATAGCATGTGGTATTTTTCTTTCTCTTAGAAAATTTTAAATGTGGCTGACGTAAGATTTCTGTTGGACACGGCTGCTTCAGAAACACATCACTGGGTTCAAACCCTCAGTCTCCCACTTAATAGCTATGGGGACCCTGTGGCCTTCCATTTTTGTTTGTAAAGTGTTGTCAAAGTACCTACTGCACGTGGTTGTTGAGAAGGTTAAATGAGTTAATATATGTCAAGCGCTCACTGGGTGACACTCTCCCATGGGCCTTTTATGTTTCTGCACCTCTGGTGAGCAGAAGCACTGAATGCTTTTGTTCTAAACTATCTTATCCAGGATTATTGCAGAGCAAACAGCCTGGGACAGTAGTGGTAGCTTCTCCCTCTAATGCAAAGATCAGGTGGGTTTGACTACCATCTGTTATAAAAAGATTTGGTATCCCTAAGCTCAAAGTTCCTCTTCTGAAACTCAGCCCACTGCATGTGCAAGTATCATCTGGCCCTTTCTGTAGGGATTAGGGCTCAGAGGACCAGTTATTAATCATGGCTATTGCTGTGAGTGCTAAAGTGTCATTTGTCCCTAACCCAGGGGTCTCCTGTCTTCTGCCAGCATCCATGAAGTCATGGTAGGCTAACTTGTCTACCTCACTAAGTAGAGTGAAGTCGCAGACACTTCACAGTTTTTGACAGTACTTAGAATAGGTGCCTGGCGCACAGCACTGTGTAAGTGTATTGTTACTGTTATCCCCACTTACTTCCATCTCATTTAACTGAATCACTGCTGTCTTATGCCTTCTGTGTCCACTTCAGTTTCAGGAGCAATCTTTCTTCGCTCTCTGTTTGGACCTCTACAGCTCCTGTTGGTGGGAACTTATTGCTCACCCATGATGGTGACCTCAGGTTGCATACAGTGACGTTGTTAGAGCTGAATCTTAGAGATCAGCCAAATGGATTTGATTTCTCTCTCTCTAAATATTGCTTCTTATTGCGCCCAAATCCTTCTTTTTCAGGAGAATTTTCTAGAACTAAATATTAAGGCACATAGTGGCACTTTATGCTCCTGGTTCCTCTGACTGTACTTCCTCTAACACAGAGGACAGTTTGGCACAGGACAAGTTTCAGCCACCATCACTGCTCTCCACCTACAGTTCTGTGTGTTTAGTGCTACTTCTTCATTTGTTTACACTCAGAGACATACATACACATGACCACAGCACAGTGTTTCCACATTCGCATAACAGATTTTGACTGTACTGTAAAACCATACCTAGAATTATGAATTTTATTGGTTTTGGTCAAAGGCCAATGTAAAAAATTTCAGAAGAAAGAGTCGGTACGATATACCTTTTGGAATAAGCTACGGGATCAAAACAGAACAAAGTTAAAGGGAAAGTGAAACCTTTCAGTGTGAATTATATATAAGGGATTATCACCAAAACATTGTAACTGAACTCTCTAAACTGCCTTTAGCTCTGGTTTTTAAAGAGGCCAATAGAAAAAGACACCTTATTTTTCTATTGGCAACTTAAACTTAAATTTAAATTTAACTAAAATTAACTAAAATTAAACATTCAGTTCTTCAGTCGCACTAGCCACATTTCAAGTGCATGATAGTCATATATGGCTAGTGGTACCATATTGGGCAGTGAAGATATAGTTCATTTCCATCATCACAGAAATTTCCATTGAAGGGCTCTGCTCTCAAAATTACAATAAATGTCTGACTCAGATAGTAAGTTTTGTTCTTTAGCACACAGCACTAAAAGTTGCTTCCGAGACATTTTTGACATAATTCTAGACATGTTTACAACTCAAAGTAATATGAGTAAGTAATATATCCTGGTTTTAAGATAAAGGCATAAAACTTTATATTCAATTCAACTCGACACAGATTGCATTGTCTACTTTGTCAAGGATTATAGCTTCATTCAAATCTATTTGCTCATAGTGATATTTTCCTGTTTAAGGTTTTTTCTCTTGACAGAAATCTTCTATAGCTTTGTTATTACTACATACCATCTTGACACAGTTGACACAGTTTAAAACTACCATGTATTTTATTTATGGTGCACATTGCTTTGGCAACCCAATTTAAGTTTATTTAGAACAGATAGATGAATTGCAACATACTTAAATAGTGTACTTGTTGGTGTGGTCACCATACGATTGCTGAAAACAGCAGCAGCTGTAGTGGCAACAGCGAGCAGCTCCAGCAGCGCGCAGACAACTGACTTCCACGTACAGATACTTCCCTGTGCTCTTGCACCTTCTACGCAACTAAGTGCAAGCCTGGAACTGACATATATATATATAGGATGTGTTTGTTTCCTTCTTAGTGTCAGAAAGCCATGTTCCCATCCAGTCTTTTCCAGTGTGACTATTCTGTCCTCAAAGTCAAAACAGCCGATAAGCCATCCTTTAGATCCTTGCTTTTCGAAATGAAGCCCAAGGACCAGCATGAGCATCACTTGGGAGTTTATTAGAGCTGTGGAATCACAGGCACCCCCAGACCTACTGAATCAGATTCTGAATTTTAGCAAAGTCCCCAGGTGACTGGAGACAGACTGAAATTTGAGAAGCACTGACGCTGAAAATGAGACCTCAGTACGTCTGATGCCATTTCTGGGGCATGGTGTTATGGGTTGAATTGTGGCTCCCCTCAAAATCCCTGTGTTGGAGTCCTAAACCCCAGGACCTCAGAATGTGTTATTTGGAGACAAGGTCTTTATGAATGTGACCCAGCTAAAATGAGGTCATTAGGGTAAGCCCTAACCCAGTATGACTGGTGTCCTTATAAAAAGGGGAAACTTGGACATAGAAGTATGGATAAAAAGAAGACTATGTGAAGACACAGGAAAAGGACAGCCATCTGCGAGCCAAGGAAGAGAAGCCTGGAACAGATCCTCCCCTCGTAGCCCTCAGAAGGAACCAACTCTGCCAACACCTTGATTTCAAACTTCCAGCTTCCAGAATTATGAGACAATACATTTCTGTTGTTTAAGCCACCCAGGCTGTAACAATTTGTAAGGGCAACCCAGTGCATGCATGGTTACGCTTTCTTCTGTATCATGAATTTTCTTTTAGATGATGTCTGCCCAGAATGCAGTATCTATCAGCCAGGTACGGTGCCTACAGCAGTCCTCTTGGGCACACAATTCATGGAAGAGACAAATATGTCTCTAAGAGTTGCAAAACTGGACATTGAGGACCCTGGAGGGAGTGGCAGCCTCCCTGTAAGAGGGTGCTTCTTCAGCGTGAAGAAAATGATGCCCATAGATCAGGTAGCAGTTTAGAAAATTAGAGCAAGAGCTGCAGGAGACATGAACAGATTCAAGGATGAACGACACTGGGATGGGAGGAACAGGAAAATGAAATTCAGAGGATGCCTCCAAGAAGGCAACAAAGAACCACAGAGAGTAAGAGGAGAGGAGGCAGGGAGACTGGAGAAAAATGAGTAAGAGTGTCTTTTCTAATTATTTAGCTACCTCAGAGTCATGAAATGAAGTCGTTAATGGCCTCCTATCTAAGATAAGCGATTGCCAATCTGCAGTCCACATGGGTCCTTGGACTAGGAATACCTAGTAACGATACCTATTAGAGCTGGAAGGAACCTAAGACTCTCATTTTACACATAAGAAAACTGGGTCCCAGTGCAGTGAGGGACTTACCTAATATCACCCAGCTAAACAGTTGGAGAGCCACGCCCAGGATCCACATCTCACAGCCCTGGCCCAGGGTTCCTGCCAGCACCACCTGGGCGTGCATGACTTTTGGTAGCTGAAGATCATAGAACAGGGTGTCTATGATAATCTAAATTGTTTTACATGAAGCACATGGATTCTGCATCAAGTAGTTTTAATTATAAGGCTATAAATATGTCAGAGGGATCTGATGACATCTTATTAAATTACACGAGTGAGTTCAAGTAATTTCTGATGTGGGCATAGTCCCAAGAAGGATGAGTTTTATAGTCAGTGCTGCCCAGGCGTCTCCCTCCCTCTCCTGGCCCCTTCCTCTCCCCTTAAAAATTCCATTTGTTTTAATCACAGAAAATATCATATAGAAATCAAATAAATCAATTATGAGAATAGAGAAGATAAACTGCATCCAAATTGCTTATCTCCCTTTTATCCTTTCATTTCTTTGAACTATGGTAGAATTTAACTTTCAGAGAGAATTTTCAGAACCCCAAATTTTAAAACCTGTATTTTTTCTGATGAGATACTAAGTGTGGCTGCTCTTTGAAGTTGTACTTCCATTGGCGCTAATACATTAATCTATAAAATTCTGAAAAAGAAAAAAAATGAGTGTAAAGATGCAAGGTCAGGGGGCGAGTGTAGCTCGGGGGTAGAGTACTTACTTAGCATGCACCAGGTCCTGGGTTCAATCCCCAGTACCTCCATTAAAGAATTAAAGAAGCAAGTCCATAGAACTCTCTCTCATTTTTGCTCCTGTACAGACTGGATGCCGTAGGTTTGACAGTGCAAATGTGAGCTATGGACATTTCTGATGACAATGATGGGGGAATGGCCTTTTCCACTGGAAGCTGCCTGTGTAATTTAGGGGCCATGTATCAGGTTTGGAGGTAGCATCCCTCTGACTGCATCTTGCTGTGATCGCATTGGGATTCTAGGTGACGGTTTCTTAAGGTCTTCTCCTGAAGGACAGCTCATCGTGTCCCTTTGTAATTCCACCCTGTTCTCTCTCTTCTCATCTATGTCTGTGTCACTCTTATTAATATTTGTATCAATCAAGATCTAAAAAAGGAAAACAAAGTTTCCTTCTAGTGTTTACAACAAAGGGAATTGACTGCAGGGAATTGATTACACTGGTGATGGAAGAGCTGGGAAGTCAATCAAGGAATAGTGAAGGCATCCAGGGAGATTGTTAACATTGGGGAAAAAACCACTTCCATCTCTGGGCTGTTTATATACATGTTATTAGCTTCCTTGTGGCAGGTATGTTAGAGCTGCTCTAGGTCTGCCAGGAAGTAGACGACATGGCCTTAAGAGATTTAGAATCAGGTTGGAGAGACTGGGCATGTACGGGAAACAGATTGTGATTAAGGGCTAAGCCACGAGGACAGATTTCCAGAACTGGAAGGGCAGTCCTTGAGGGAGAGAGACTTCTGGTGCTCCCTGGGCCACTAAGGAATGAGTTGAGGGACACTTTTCATGATGTCACTCTGCCTAACTTAAAACTTCTAGAGAGTAACCGGAGTTGAAGGACTCTGCGAATAAGCACCTGTAACACATCCTTTTCTCCTAGAAACACTCATCTCTTATGGAGAAACAGCTTTTCCTCTCCATGAGTCAAAGTGATATGGTTGTTCGGGAAGAAAGGAGATCTAGATGAAAGCATGTCGCTCTTCTATATAATGTTGGCAGATTTAACATTCATGTTCATAATGACATAGCTGATCTCCCACAAATACCCTTGGTAGGGTTAACTGGAGACAAAATGGCAAGGTCCACCCAGTTTTAGGGAATCTGCAATCACTTTTTTCACGTCTCTCCCTGTCATGTGCTTCTTCCATTCAATTTGGGCCCCCAGGACTCTCAACTGCTCTTTTACATTCTTCACTTATTAATTCGTACTTGCTTGAAAGGATCACATTTAAGTCATTTGCAACTTAGAATAAATTTAAATCAATATAGCATCTTATGGCTGCAAAATATGTACACGATGCAAAAGACCCTCAACATTGGCATATATTTTGGGGAGTAAATTTTTAAAATTAGAATGTGAAAAGTGACAAAAGGCAAGAATATTTTGAACAAGTAGTTTGGGTATAGAATATTGGTGTTTGTAGAGTCAGCATGGGTATTTAAGGAAAACTAAACATTTCTAAAATAGAAAAGAATTTTAAAATAGCACATGTACATCAGGTCATACGATAAAGTTTAATGCATTTGATCATGTTAAAGGACACAAAACACAGCCAGTCTAACCGAATTTCAGGCATGCATTTACATAAATATATTAAATTAAGAGAAGAAATTATACACTTAAACATCCTTTTCACCTAAAAATCATTAAATCCACAGATCAACAATAAAAACCAATTCTCTGCATTTATCACTTCAAGATACAATTGTTCTATTTTAAAGATAACACAAATACAGTTGTTAGAATTTATATGCATTATACATATATTATATATTACATAGATAGTGTGTATACATATGTAGTGTTTGTACAGATAGATAAATATATATACATGGGTGTGTGCACACATACAGATACACACAGATGTTCTTTAGGCCATCTGTACCATTATTGCTGGATTTTGACGTTGACCTGATCTGGAGCTGGCTGGGTGTGATTACTGTCTTTTGCTTCAAATGTGTTCATCATACCCGCTGGGCTCACAGTCCCCACTGTAAACATCCTTGCCTTTTCTACAGCGCATAATCATGCTGGGCACTTCCATAAATATTTGTTGAATTAATAAATGAATGGATGGCTGAAAAATAGAAGATCAATCAAAGAGAACTGAATAGTATAGTAACTTGGTTAAGGAAGTCGGGTTATTTCAAATGTAGAGGGATTAGCTGAGCCAATGACTTTGCGTGTTGCTTTTCAGAACATTTATAGCAATTTGAACTAGTATATATATATTAACTCTGCTCCCTCAAACATGCACCTGCTTTTATTACTTGTTCCCATAGTCTTCTGCCTCATATTAACAGAAATCCAAACAAGATATCTTCTGGGAGTAAGGTTATGGACAAATTGCCCTCATTGTCAACAATCTAAAGGAAAATGAACAACTAGAAGAACCAAAACGTGTTAGAAGAATGATAAAGTTAACCATTCTTTACAACTGGACCAAGTTAATCACAGATAAAGCCAGGAAAGACATGGGGTGTCTTTACAAGTTTCTTTTATGCTAATTCATTATAACGATTTTATAATTTTTTTCACTCTAGTTCGGTGGGTTTCTTTCTTTCAATTTAATTTTTGCTTTATTTTATTTTTATTTTGGGGAGGGGAGGTAATTTGGTTTATTTATTTATTATTTTCAGTGGAGGTACCCAAGATTGAACCCAGGCCCTCGTGCATGGCAAGCATGCACTCTGCCACTGAGCTATACCCTCCCCCCACTAATTAGGTGAGTTTCTTTTAAATAAATAGTCTTTAGCATGTCCTAGCGAAGCAAGCTCCAAAAATCCCATAATGCTTCCATTTCATTTACATTGTCACTATGCGGTTCTTGGTGAAATGCACGTCCAAAAATGTCCTATGAATATAATCAGATACAGGAAATATCTGATATCTTACAAAGTTATCAACTCAATTTCTCAATAATAATATTATGAACAGAATGTATTAATGTGTTAATAGTATTAAGTTCTACTATACATGAACTCTTAATTTAGTCTATAAAATTTATGTCTCTGATTTTAAGAACATGAGGTAAGGATATAGCCAACATACATTTTGGGTATAACTGATACCAAATCTGATCACACATTGTTCATGTGAATGGAAACTACTGGCTGGTTATTTTTTAGTGCAAAGGGAACGTATAAGAAATAGTTTCTAACTCTGAAGACAAAGCTTATTTTATATTTAGCCCTGATGAATTTCCCATCACTGTTAATGTTCTGTTCTTTCTACCCTATAGGCTAAAAATATTTAACTTAAAAGACTATAGTCAGCTGAGATAACTCACCAAACTTTTTTGTTAATTTGCTTGTATATGGATACACGTATTTTGATTTTAAGCCAGACACAATCTACACATGCAAGAAAACATCCTGACTGAAATGTGGTGTTGACTTCGTGATGCCCATGATGTACCTGGGATGTAACCTTAAAATTCATGTTGCGTTGGTGCCTTTTTCTCTTTCTTTTCTTTTCTTCCTTCCTTTTATATGTCCCTGGCTTAAAAAGCAGGAACATGTTTTAGGCCTAAGGCTTTATGTTAATACAAGGGATTGTTATTTATTTATTTTTTCAACCAACTTAGAGATGACCTATACAAAAGAAAGCCAAGCAAATGATGGGTGTATCTTGGGCTCATATTTAATGAAGAATTTAAGAAAAGAGCTAATCTGATAAATGAATAAATCTCTTCATAGCCACTACTATGATTGAGAAGAAAATGACTCAACACTTCCTCACGCTCTCATGAGTCCATCACACTCTCCTAAACAGTTATTTTAAGACCATTTTCAAAACTTATGTGTAGATATTTAAGAGAAAGAAGTGTTGAAGGTGGCTAGGGTTAGTGTTTGGCAGTTCTTACGGTCATGTTTTAAATATTTTTAATATCAAAATGCTTTTATTCTTAGGTTTCCCACCTTCTTTGTCATCATATTAATTATGGGTGGTATGACTGATTTGTGTTGGTATGATGAAGAGCAAGAAGGTAAGACAGCAAACATGTATTTCTTCAGGATACGCTAAAGAGGAGTTTGCTAGAGATACTGCCAACATTCACAGTAACAGGCCCACCAACGTCCTGGGAGTAGTAAAGAACTAGGTATACGTTCTGGGCATGGAACTTTAGTCTGAGTTCTCTGCAAGTTCAAGACTCATCCCAGGGGTGGGGAGAGAAGATGCTGAAGTCTCCATTGGGGAGCTACTTATTTTTCCTTCATGGACTTAGAATAATCTTCCTTAAAACAGACTCCATAGAGATGGTTGTTGTTTGGACAGGAATAGCTGCTAATGTTTCCTACTGTTAGTTCGTGCTCTTGACTAAGGGTCTTTCCTGGATCCAAGATGGAACCCCAGCTGGGCTGGAACTCCCAGGCTGGTAGTCATTTATGCTTTTTGTTAGTTCTCTCAGTGATTATAATAGGTCAGTCTAGTATGTTCCTCTTTGTCTACTGTTCTTTATGACATACAGACCGAGCCAATGGGATAAAAGAGAGGGTATTTTTCAGGAAAATAAAAAATCATAACCAGCAAAATCAATAGCGACCTACTGGAGGACATGTTCATTATGAGTATACTGAGGACAGGTCTGTTTAGTCAAAACCAGTAGAAACAAAGGAGAAGACAGAGGTTAAAAGGAAGAGGGATATATGGGGGTGGGGAAAGAGGAGAGGGAGGGACAAAGAGAGGAAGATAGATGTCATGGATAACGTTCTACAGAGACATTCAGAAACTTTGATTTCTCTATCAGCCAACTGCAAATGGGTATGATAGACCTTGTTTTATTTCTTAAAAATTTAGGCGTGGTTTCTCTTCTATATTTCAAAGCTTAAAATATTAGACTAATAAAAGTTCAAATGAACGTGTGCTTTGAAAGACACTAGAGGTAGCATCTAACCGTAGGTTCTATACTTAGTATGGTTTGGTTTATGATTTAGATAAAAACAATATTTTTAAAAGGTTAAAAATTGTTAGCACATTATTGTGTAATTACATTCAAAGAAAGAAAGAAAGAAGATGTGCTGGCCTGAAGTCTATAAATGGAAGAGAGACTGGTTTTCTCTTTAGGTTGTATGTATATGTTGTATGTGTAGGATTCTTGGCTCTCTCTTTATCAGGCGGTCCACTAATCTGAGAAAACTTTGGAGTAGTCTTTGTGATAAAATAAAAGAGCATTTTACAAGAGCCACACTGAAGCAAAATTCCAAGACGAAAAAGTATGGATGGAAGCACTGTTTATCATCACTCAAGTTTCTTAAAACTTCCCTTCTTTCTGCTTTAATGATGTGCCAATTCAGCTGTCTCCTCATTACCTTAAATAACTGGCAAGAAAACGAAGTTCTGTTAACCAGAACAAGAATTTGGCAGAATCAGTGGCAGAAAGGTTTTCCCCCTGGCTTTTTATGACTACCATGACAGCATTTCACATTAAATTGACCCCCAAAGATAAAGCTCTAGGATGGACAAAGGGATGCTGATCTACATTTTCCTTTGCCTTGGTTTGATCTTTATCTCACACACCAGCATCCCTAGAAGGACATTTCTCTTCCAGTTTGATTGTATACTTTTCACAGCAACTAGAAGTTGCCACTGGTGTGATGAAACAGTACTTTTTCCTTAGCTCATACTTTTTAACTGATTCCTGCTTGCCTCTCCTCATGAATTATTTAAGATAATTCTTCAGTCCCATGTTTTAAAAAATCTACTTGAAAGAAAAGTCAAAGGAGTTTTGGAAATGATCATTGAGTTAAAAATATCGAGCAAATTAACTAGCCACCTCTATTTACTTCTCTGCTAAGAACAGAAAGAAATGACTCCAGTGCCTTGCTTTGCTGGGGTTTAATATCCACAGAACTTGCCATCTCCTTTTTAGAAGATTTTGATCTTTTAGTCTAATGACTCACGACAGAAAAGGCAATGATAACTGGGGTACCTCTGCTTTTCTAAGTCATCTGAAACTCTTTCACTTGGGAAAGGGCCGTATAAAGCAATCTGGGTCTCATTGATTGAATATAGATATTTTTCAGCAGGAGAACTACTGGCAACAGAACACCTTTTCTTTTGGAAATCTTCTTTAGGGAGCTATGGAAAGATTAAAGATGTAAGAAGAAATGCTGGCTTTTTCAGATTTTGCTGACTCTCTAGCAGGGTCCTTATTGTTTTCAATGAAACTATGAAACGGGGGGATGTGTAATAAAACTGCACAATTTGACAGACTTAGACAGCTGGCTCCCTCACAAGAAGTTCACATTTTGTTAATGTCGCCCACGTTGAATAAGAGACGATTCGATGGTTAAGGTCCATTTACAAAAATGGTTGTCAGGACATTTTTTTTTTTTAATTGTAAAACTTTCTGTGATGGAATTCAGTCAAAGGGCTATGAAGAGAAAGCAAAGGGGACAAAAGACGGCTATTAACCTACAGATGCAGGCTACCGCAGGGTTCACTGCAAGATCTGTCACGCTGTTGGGCCAATGAAGTGTGAGTGTGACTAGAAAGGACCACCCCTTTTCTGGGGTAAGAGGGCAATTTGGTCTCCATGCTCATTTAATCCTGAGACGTCTTTGAATAGACTGTCCATTGAATCTAAATTGTGCAAAATTATGCATGCACTTTTTAATGCGGGCTATTGTTCCCTCAGCACTGCACCAAGATTTGTCCACCCATTTCTATTTGGCATGAGGTCACTTGAAACTTAGTAATCATATATGGAAGACAAGCGCAGTGGACTTAACCAACCTTTCTATATCGTGGTTTCTCACTGTGCTTTAATTGCAAATCTCTCACTTTGAAACATGAGAAAAATACTGGTTACAAGATTTGCTTTGATTTTTTTTTTTTAATTGAGGCTCCTATTCCTAAAGGTAAGGAGCAGGTTTGGGAAGTGGGGCTGTGCTGCAATGATCTGTCCTACTCTACAATTTAGATTCTGGAGGAACAGATGTTTAGAGAAGGACCACCTAGAGTGAGTGTGCACGTGTCACGAGGAGATCCTTTTCCAGTAGAGCAAAGGGGCCTGATATTTTTGTTATAATCCAAACGTGGCAGGCTGGCCTCAAAAAACCAGGAAGAAAAGTATCTACCAGACTTTTTTTTGCAGTTTTAAGTTAGAACATGGCATTTCTTTAAAAACCTGAACAGAACATTGACAGAACATTTATTCATACATGAACCAAAGAGGATTTTCCTTGCGTTCTGAAGGAACATATACATTAAAAGTCATATTTGGCAAGAATGATCATATTCAAAATGTGCACAAGTGACAGCTTACAGAGCCAAGATCCGTTAAAAATGAGTGAACTCTTCTCCAGTGAGGTTTGATTCAGTGTGAAATCTGCAACATTCTAATCACATATACTCTTGACAGTCTTGCTATGGTGAAAAGCACTTTACAAATGTTTAATGCTGGAATTTTATAAGGATTGGCTGTTTTCTTGCTTTTTCATCCGTCGTTAATGATTACATGTTGGCACAGGGACACATTGCTAGATTAGAGCCACAGCACATTAAAGGCTGTTTGCTTTCTCACGCCCCTTCTTTCCAATTAAGTTGGTGACAAATGTAACCTTAGTATTTTACAGGACAGGGCATAGGTGTTTCATCTAGGTGACGTCTATATTATAAAAATAAAATACAAAATATAAATATGTAACACAAACCCAGTGCCTCTTGTTAAATACACTATACAATAAAAGCAGACCTTTTAGGAGGGCTGATTTTAGAAT
This sequence comes from Vicugna pacos, assembly GCF_048564905.1. NCBI lineage: Eukaryota > Metazoa > Chordata > Mammalia > Artiodactyla > Camelidae > Vicugna > Vicugna pacos. The sequence goes on from NC_132988.1 coordinate 18,873,263, forward strand.
ATGCTGTTCTGATTTAATTATAAAACACTTGAAAACAATCTTGAAATTAAGCTGGGGGAACCAGATTTCTCCACCAATAGAAAAGTAAGTGCGTAACATTCTGCAATTGGATATAATAACAAAAATGAAGATTACAATTTTATATCGTTGCCCACTCAGAAGTTCCTCAGGGAGTTCTGAAACATTCTCTTATATCATAGTCCTTTAATATAAAAATATGGCCTTTTTTAAATTAAATCCATCAGATTGCACAGTAATGTTTTAAAACTCCGTCGAAGTTGACTTTAGTGATTACAGACAGAAAATTCCTGGGAAGTCATGTAATCTCTTCTAGTGACATAAAAATTCCGTTATCAATTTACAATGGAATTTCCGGATAAATTACTCCACACAGGGCAATATATATTTTTAAAACCCATCTGTTATGCAACCACACGCCTAGGGGTTGTGAGTGTGTGTGTGTACGTGCATATGTGAACAAACGTGCCAATATACACACACGGGATCTGCACATTTCTGGAAATGACTTTTAAATTAATCAAAGAAAATGAAATCACAGGAGTGTGTAGCAGGATAACAGTCGTTCTTTTTAATGACAGGATAAAAAATAAATGCCCATTGGAAAGGAATATTCAAACAGCCCCAGAAACTATACAATGTAACTTGTTAGATCCAGCAAATAAGATGTCATGTCAATGATCTGATCAAGAATACCTGCCCTGGTCACTCTGCGGAGGTTTCTGTCCACTTGTTCACACTGAGGGCCAAGATATCCTTTTTTACAGAGGCACTTGTTGGGTCTAACACAGACACCGCCATGGCGACACGCTGGCTCACATTTCGCTAGGGAAAAAAGAGCAATAAAATCACACTCCATTCTGGAAGTCAGAAACAGCACTGAGTATGAGGTCAATAAATATCTGACGAGGAAGGGAAGGGGCGGGAGGGGAGGGAGCCGGTCCCAAAATGATCCAAAAGATAATAAATGCGAAGAAATAAGGCTCTCACGCCTTCAGTCATTGGGAAGCCAGAACTCAGAAGCTAATGGGAGACGTTTGTAGACAAATGGATCATCCAGAGAAGCAGAGATCAGGAAGGAATGTCAATCGCTCGTAGAACTGACTCTGCTTAAAATGAGGATTTTAGTTCCTTCAAAGCTCTGCTCCGTTAGGGTATCTCCAACAGAGGGCCTTCCAAGTATCTCTATGTTCCCATTCCCTTCCCCCAGGATCTCCCAGTGGGAAGGGCGTGGCCAGAGAGGAAGGCCCAGTGCCTGGAGTATCACCAAGGCAATGTTAAGAAATGGTCAGTTTCCGATTTTGGTTCGAGGGAGGATCCACCACGTGGATTCCCTTGGCTTCCTCCCCTTCCCTGCTCCCAGGTGGTGCACGAAATATGCCTCATCTCTGATTACACCTTGAAGCCCCTTCTTGGGGTCAGTGCGGTTGGCCCATGAAAGATGTTCAAAGCCATCCTTTTCAGGGAACAGGATGTCTTCCTAACAGAATGTTTACCATTATAATATAGGTAGAGAATGTAAAGATTTACTGCTAAAAGGAGATGGAGACATTAAATTCAGTATATAACTTAATTGTCCCTAAATGGATCTGAGATGTGCAGCCACTGTAGACAGAATCAAATTCCTTGAATATATGTCTTTATACTTTTAGGGCACAGGGTTATTTTAACCTTTTCCAGTGCATTCATCAAAATTCAGGGGTCCATGGCAGACATACGGGAAAGAAAGAACAAGGAGAAAATAGACTAATACAGTCTTTTAAATTCATGGGTGATGAGTAAAAGTTTTTGCTTGGGTCAAAAATACTACAAATATGTTACTTTCATAAAATGGTTCTGGTTTATCTTATATGTTCAAATTATTTAAATTGACTTAGTGGAAAGATTAAAGCACCTTATTGAAAGAAAAGTGCATATTAATTGAAAGAATGTCTATTTTCATTTATATCATGTTATTAATAACTATTATGGTATGTATCATACCACCTATATTGAAAATTATTTGTTTACCTTCAGCTTAACATACTGCTATTAGAAGGCACTGAATAATATTTACTATCTGATGACTTGAGGTGACTTAAGAGGTTAGCCAAAATGTAAGTAAGGACTAAAACAGCAGAGATACTAACCACATAAGGGAAGCAGAGGGAAGATACATTATCAGGGATTAGAATATTGTTGCATTTGAACACTGATTCTCATTTTTTGGCCAGCGAATGAAAAGGAAGACAGAATGGTCATAGAATGTAAGCATTTGTTTTAAATATTGTAATTACTTAATTCCTGTTGAGTTTTCATTAGGATAGTTCTTTCTGAGATACATAACCATAGTATCAATCAATCACGTAAAATATTAGTGCTGAAGCAATTTAAGCTTAAAATGTATACTGCATATGTGACTTGAAATGTTGTGTCCTTTTTAAAGACAACATATAAAGTAAACAAGTGATGGTTATAATATTTTTGAAACAAATACATGTTTCGAATAAAGATGGCCTTTATGAATTAAGGATAACATTAAATATTAACTTGGGACTTTTAATTTTCATTAGCTTTAATATTTGAAGTAGTAGAGATCAAAATCTTTTGTAAGTAATATGTGCATGCTGGTTGTTGAAAATGTACTTGCAGCAGAACACCTCTTGAACTCCAGGTATAAATTCATCTAATTTTCTCACTTCACACCAAGTAGAATTTAAACATGATTGCATGTGATTGCGGAAGTCTCAAATTAAAGGAATAAACCTCCTTTGCTCTCTCTGAGCAGCTGCACACTTAGTTGATGATTCACAAGGGAGTGGCAAAAAGAATTAAAAAATCTCATAATATGCCTCTAGATAAGTGCATTTTCCCCGTTTATATAAAAACACCCATTGAAAACCCCTGTTTTCAGTGCGCTGCAGCAAGAGAGCAAGCAGTAAATTCAGTGAGGGCATTTATGGAGTGTCCGGAAAATGCTGGCATCTAGAAAGGGACTTTGCAAACACCAGGTCATTGGCTGGTGTGAAATCTCAAACTCAGGACTGAGAGCCCACAGCGATGATCTAAGTTGTGCTGCTTTCATTTTCTACTTTGGGAATGAACTCAATCATGTTTACAATGAACTTATATAAGTGAATTGTTTACATTAGGAAAATGGCAAAGACTTCATGTACAAGTTCAGAAATCGATTAAGCATTACTATGATTGGAAATGCCAATTTTGAACGCTAGATAATTTTAAAGGAAATAACTGATGTTAAATCCCTGCATTCCCGGGGGTTGTCCCTTGCCCACGCCTTCCCGGGGACAACAGCGGCACTGACCGATTCTACAGAAGTCGCCTTCCCATCCGGGGCTGCAGCAGCACCTGCCGGTGGGGGTGCAGTGGCCGTTCCGACACAGCCGGGGGCACTCCGACGTCAGGGTCTGGGCGGGCTGCACCGTGGCTCTGCACTCCTCAGGCATCAGAGGTCTGTGTTAAAACACAACCGTTGAAAGAGCATTTTGGTTGGGATGAAGTGTAGTGATTTGGTAGCTTACGCAGCGTGCCTCTTGCTTTCTAAAGAGACCTTCCTTTGAAGCGACTCAGACAGGAAGGTTGAGAACTTTCTAAGAATAGAAAACACACACTGCCTGTGAGGAAACAAACCAACCAGTTTTGAACCAAAGGGAACATTTTAAACATTGTAAGAAACTTTATCATGATCAAAATTCGTTGACTAATAAGGTAACTAGGTTACACTGATATTTTGGTAGCTAAGAATTTTTGCAATTACAATTTTAAAAACAAAGATGAACAGGTATTTTAAAACTCCTTTTTTCCCCCTCCCAGAACTCCAAATATTTTTAGGACCAGTATCTGAGATAGGTTTCACAAGTCATTGGCATATTTGGCAATATCACAGTTGAAGGCAGCCACCAAAATGAGCACTTGTAGACTAAAAAGCTTAGGAATCTTCTTTTGTTTCACTCTTACATTTCTTTTGAGATGCTTTGCCTAGAATGATTGTTCTTGAAAGGACAAGGATAATATATGTATGTGTTTACAACTGATTCAAAGTTTAAACTCTTTATGCAAAGAATGAGATATATAAAGATTTTACATACGTATATGTATTTACGTATTTTTATAATTTGATTTTGTCCCACTATAAAGAAAAAGAATGCTAATAGTAGCAAACAAAAACATCTCACCTCTCATGTAAAAAGTCATAGACTTTGTTTTAATTGCTCTACGGCTGTCATTATTTAGAGAGGGACCGAGATGCCTTCAGAAGAACATTTTCACAGTTCTTACTGTTTTTGAATGAGATGCTATCTTTCAAGCTGGTTCAGGCTGAAATCATGCTCACAACTGCTCATTACCTAATCTTTGGGAAAAAATGTCGTGGTACTTGTCTACGAGTCACTGAGACCTGTGCCACAGTTGTGGTGAGAAAGCTCTTTCCAGCGAAAGAATGTAGACTGACAGCTTCCTCACCAGTCACATCACCACCATTAGGATAGTCAAAGCAGCTGGAGTCCTTAAACACCCTCTCAAAGAAGATGATAATTATAGGTCAAAACCACCGCAAGAGGTAAGTGATACAGCTTTCCGAGAGAAGCAAATAATTAAGCCTTGAGAATCAGATTTCTTGAGACAGGTTCTCTTGTTATGCCCCTAAGGCAAGATGAACAGTGATAATTTGGAGCCTGACCTCAGGTTGTTTCTACAATGGCTCAAAACCATATTAAAATATATATAATGACTTCTTTAGCGCCTCTCTCCAATAAAATCCCACTCTACATTGAAGGTGTTGCGTTTTGCAACTAACCTGACAATTCAGAAAACTCCCTTAAATCTCTTTGACCTCTCTTTAAATTTAGAAATGGTCGATTCATGTGAAAGGTACTTAAGGCATTCCACATGTTCCTTCAGAACACATTACCAGATATTTTCCATGTGCTCCCAATGGAGTCCTTCTGGGAGTAAGGAAAGAGTGTGATAGGTGGAGAAAATGTTAAATGGTCATGCCAAGGAAAGTGAGGGCATCATCTGTGCTTGCTTATTGTTGAACAGCCCATGTCTGCTCTATTTCTTTCTCGTTTTGTTTGTGAGATGATGGTCGCATTTTTGACCATCAGAAGAGCAGTTTTCAGGAGTCATAAACTTCTTCTGATTCCCAAGCCACCATCATTTACTGAGTGATATTCAGTGAACAGGTATTGTTCCAGTTTTACTGGTGACTGAAATTCTGTTTTTCCAGTTCTATTTGTTACTCACTCATTCATTCTTTTTCTGACTCATTCAAAAGAAGGGACCCAGAGGTAGAATGTGTCAGGAATGTTACATGTTCTATGTGATGCAAAATATGCAGGCACATAGCTCATGTGACGATATGGTTTAAGCCTGAGTAGATGAAGCTAAAGAGAAGACAACGTGGAGATCAATAATGAAAAAGAATACGAAAAGGAATATATATATATATATGTATAACTGAATCACTATGCTGTACACCAGAAATTAACACAACACTGTAAGTCAACTGTAGTTCAATAATAAAAAAAAATTATACCCACAAAGCTATATAGCTGCTCAAAAAAAGAAAAAAGAAGAATGCAGGTGACTTTGATTAAACAACAGCCAGAAGATGCTGTCTGTCTGAGACAAAGGGTAGGGACACTGACGCAAGTGCACTGGGAAAACATAAGGGGATGTGATGCCTATGGATTTATTACTGAAACGCACTTCTTCAGGGCAGGGTATCTGATCCTTGTTTCCTAGCTGATCCTCCAATTAAATACTTTGACTATTTTTCACCAAACATTCAAATATGTGGACACTGAGATTGTGGAGGGAGTTCTAAGTTGTTTTTTACCTGAGACTGAGCAAATGCTTATCTATCTGTGGTTGGGATTACTTCATCCTTGGGCTTACTTAGCTTATCTAAGACTGTGTGGTTGTCATTTATAAACATGATGGTTCCCTTACATTTTTATTTAATTAGCTAGGAAAATGATCTTTATTTCTCCTTTATGAAGTTGATAACTAATATTCCTCACTTAGCATGTTAAATAAATCCCCCCTCCTTTTAGACTGTTATTCTATTGGGGAATCCTTTAATATGAAAAGTTACATAAAACATAGCTCATCACTTACAGGACTTCACCTCTCTGAAGGAACGAGTTGTCCTATTTCCCCTTCCCCATTGACATGAAAGCTTCCTGGGGGCACAAACTACATATTCAACCCTCTTCAAGTCTAGTCATTTACTCTGCAAGGGACTGTGCTCTTCGTGGGGATAAGACAGAAACAAAACAGGGTTCTGATCCTCATGGAGACCACCATGGGGGAAGACAGACAGGCAAACACAAAAGTATTTAGTATTAATTTGGGATTGAGGGATGTTGTAGAAAGATAATATTTAAGCTACTGAAGTATCTTATCTCCTTCAACTACTTATAATCATAGGAGCTAGGAAAATACCATATAAGCATTTGATAAACGTTTATCAAACTAAATTAAATGTATATAGTAGAAATTTTTTCAAATACATTTTCTGGACTATAAACTCCATGAAGACAAATATTTCCCTCTCTTCTCTCGTGTCTTTTCTGGACCTAGAAGACTATACAGCACATGGAAGATGCTTCTTAAAAATCTGTTGAATGAGTAAATGAGATTAATGGGATTTTAAAAGGATGTTTGTTTCTTTAAAATGCTATTGAGTGACAATATTCAGGATATGTGGACTATTTAGGGGAGGGATAACATTAAACTCAAATCCCTGTACTTCTATATCATAAGCATAAAACTAAAAACACTCACTGTATTTCTCTCTATTGTCTAAGTTAACTCAAATGTTACAAAATTCTTCTAAGGCATGATTAAACTCATTTTAAATAAAGCATTTTTACACTAATTATAATCATAATAAATAAACAACAGGCTAAGAAGTAAGCATGACATAAAGAGAGATGATTGTTTTCTCCTCCAGCTGGGAATTAAGTCAGCATATGAAAATTTATTTTTCTAGTAATATATTTGGGAAAGTCTGACAAAGGTTTTTGGTGATGCCAACCATCCGTCTCCTCTCCACCCACTCTTTGTTCTAGTGACATTTCTTCCTTCCATTGAAAAGAATGGGGTTCCTTTACATGGAATGAGGAGAAGGAAAGGGAATAAAACACGTTCATTTGAAATTTACTATTATTGTCACCTTGAAACAGACCATCTTGTGTATTCATAATTTCCACATCTATACACCTAGACCTGCACAAAAATCTGGAGTATATACCTATGATAGATTAACTCATTTTTCATTCTTATTTTTACTGGACTAGGAAATTGGGTGTTTTAATGCAGGCCTAATAAGAATTGCTTAGTCTTGTTCTTCTTTGAAACAATTACTTTCTAAACTTTTGGATCCTTAGCTCTACTGAATGAAGTCTGAGGTAGCTTTCAAACTAGAAAATTTACCCAAAAGGATACGTAGGTTTGAAATACACAATATATGGTGCCCATTTTTTGACAGTTATCCCCAAAGTTCTCAAACTTAATGTAGATCAGAAGAACACATTTCCCAGTCCTTTACACATGACAAATAATGAAACACTAAAGGGCTAGAGCAGAAAATTGTCCGACATTTTTTAACGTATAAAGCATTGTTTTCAGAAATGTAAGACATCTTCTCAGAAACGTACTTTGGCTGGTTTTGTGTTGTAGCGTAAAGCTTCAGATACTTTCTTGAAATAAAGGAGGAAGTTGAAAAGCCTGAGTAATTTATAACACACATCATATGTGATGACTTTGTGAACAGCTAAGGCCAACTGTGAATGTCTCCCGGGCAGTGGGATGAAGGATGGTTTTAATTTTATGATTTTAATTTAATAAATGAATGAACCAATCAATTATAAGAAGTCTTCTGTGCATTTGTATAGAAACACAGGGGTAAATTCTGTCTTGGCAGCCCTGCTCTTCGGAGTGAGTGATGCAGAAATCTATCTACTGTGTCTTTTACAAAAAGTAAAGGGACTCATTCTGAAATTTTTGTTAGGGGTCTGGATTTTTAATTTGTGTTACTATAAAACAAGGCACATAGCTCATGAGTCATACTCATTTATAAAATCCTAACTCATTGGAAGTTTCAGAAGGTGTAATAATTCCATAGCTTCTCTCAGTCAATCTGCTTGAGGTGATGAAGGAGGTGCTGTTAGAACTGTCTTATTCTTTTATCCATATTCACTTTGGGGCGCATGGAAAAGTGTTCCCTTGTGACTGTAACCTTGGCAAAACTGTTTTTCTCCCGTGCTTTTTCCCATTCTCGTGAGGCAGGAAAAAACTGCTAAGTCTAAATCCTCAGTACTCAGTGTGGTCCCAGAGCAGTAGCCCCAGTGTCACCTGGGAGTTTGTTAGAAATGCAGACTCTCAAGGACCCCAGCTCTTAGACCTACAGAATCAGAATCTGCACTTCAGCCAGCCTGTCAGGTGATTCACATGCATATTCCAGCCTGAGGGGCACTTTCCTAAATCAGGACCATTCCCGGCCAGTAGCGATTAACGGGGCCATGAAATGAGTATGGTCAGGGCTTCCGAAATCTTATGACTGGATGGAATTTCGCCTCTGCACAAGGAGGCAGTTTTTGTATGCCACCATAGATTCTGTGGTTTAATGGATTTCCTCACTCTGTAAGCATTCTGATATACAGCAATAACCCATAACCACTCATTGTTCCTAAAACCATTACTCAGCACTTTTACCTAAAAAAAGTAAGGAAGCAGAAAATTTTTCATGATGGGATAGATTTTACTGTTTTCCATTTACATAGCTTGAGGCATAGGAATGAGCACTTGTGTGTTAGTGCTGTGTCTTATTTATTTATTGCATAGGCACATGTGATGTTTTATTCAGGGGTAGGAAGCTGTTGGCTGGCTTTAAGTTGTGGCATTATTCTACCGACTTTTTTTTTTTAATTGAAGTATAGTTGATTTACAATGTTGTGATGTTATGTTAGTTTCTGGCATGCAGCATAGGGATTAAGTTATACATATATATTCTTTTTTTACATCTTTTTCTATTATAGGTTATTACAAGATAGTGAATGTAGTTCCCTGTGCTATACAGTAGGTCCTTGTTGTTTATCTGTTTTATATAGAGTAGCTTGTATCTGTTAATCCCAAACTCCTAATTTATCCCTCCCCTCTCCTCACCGTGTCATCTCTTAAATATTTATTTTAGTGCATTTCTTGAAGGTCAACATACAAACTAATTTTTTTTTTAAGTCTAGATGATTTTCTTTCATCTGGATGTTCACTAAATTCTTCTCTCATGTTGACATTTCTCTTTGCAGTGTCAGTTTACCCATGAGAGGTAGAATTTTGGGTTTTGTTGGACTTAGCATGTCCTGTGACTACACATAACCATTTTGTAGCAGTTCATAAAACAACAATACATCATAGAAGTTCAGTTTGGTTGTGAGGAATCTCATACATTCCTGATGCAATCGTATTCCAAGTAGGAGAACAGAGAAAATAGAATGTGTTTCTGTGTAACCAGGCAATATTGGTCTCATTGAGACTTCATGGCTGTGCAGATGGTAATACATCTTTCCTAAGAATATTTTTCAAGTGTTTTTTTGAGATATACCAAAACACTGAATGTTTTAGGAGCCACCTGCTTTCATTCATTCTTAAAGAATGCCTTCCTTGACCTTATATCATGTGTAGGCTGCTTAGAAAAATCTTTTTATATATGTCTCGAGCAACCTTGATATTAGGGTAAAGGGAAAAGAAACTGAAATTCAATAATCACTCTGAACTTATGAACATTAAGTATCATATTAAATATATTTTAAATTTGTACTGTATATTTCTAGAATTCAAATTTGGAATGGGAAAACCAGTGTTCTGTCTTATTTCTCAAACTACTGCATGTCTCTGTTTTGAAATGAGCTGAACAAGGGGGGCTCGGCCTTGGCTCTCTTCTCCATGTCCAAGATGCCTTCATTTTGAGATCTCTGACTTCAATGCTGAGTACGTGCTAGTGTTGGCTGGCTTTAATACAGCAGTTTGGGATCGAGTGGGTGCTAAACTCAAAGAGGACAGAGGTAGCAGCAATTTGGTGGAGCCGTGGGTTTGGGCTGCAACTTTCACAACTACTTGCTCAATTTTGTTCTGGGGTTAAACATACGACCACAATGAAAGCAAATAATGAAGCCCCTTAAACACTTTCCAATAATTTCATATTCAACTTCATCCTCATGAGACAGGGCTGGTCTTCTTTTTCCCAAATTCAGATGATCAGAATGTGGACGAGGGGATTAAATAGCATTCACACAGCTAATTACAGATCATCTGGAACTCTTTCCTAGCACAGCTTCCTACTCAACTGGCCCTCTTCAGGAAAGAGGGAGCCAGGCACCTGTATTTCAGGCCCTATTCATCTTCCTATCCAAACACCACCACCTCGATACACAAGTATCTAAAAGGGTGTGTGGATTGCCGTCATTCAACCTTATCAGCTCAACTCAATGTATATGTTTCCCAGGGAAAACTAAGGAATGGAAAGTTATGCATTTCCTTAAAAGGAAGACCTAGGAGAAATGACTAATGAAACTAGATAATAAGGTCATCTGCTTTTACGGAAAAAAAAGACAAAGTACAATTTTATTAAATTGCCTTACGTGTTTCTTGTATTATGTTTTCCAGGACCTAAATTCAGAAACTGGTCTACTATAATTGTTAGTGGTAAATGTAGAAAAATAGGCATTTCCACTTTAATTCAGTGGACTTGTTCCTGAAAAATCTTATAGTCTACAAAATCACGTACTGAAAATAATAAGGCTTATGGGAAAAATTAAGTTGGGGCAGACCCCTTGAAGATCTACGCAACTTTGAAACTAAAGCACTAAGAGAAACAAAACTTGGTACCTCAGGAGGGGGCAACCCAGGAGCAGGTCAGCCGTAGCTCAGGGGAGATTAGAAACACACAAAACCAACATGGCGATGGAAGTGAAGCTTTGAACTCAGGAGGAAGGGAACCCCGTGGAGAGCCAAGCAAGGCTGACGGAGTGCCTCCTGGGGGAGGGGAACCCAGTGTAGGCACTTACTTATCACTTTAACACTCAGCTAAGAAGGTTCCTTCTGCCTGTGCAATGACAGGACTCAGAACACGTCCCTTTTCTTGTCATTCTGACTCTACTTGCTTGAAAAGCTATAGAATTTCCAAGCTCTGCAGTCATCATTCTCTTTTATAGGTGGGCTAATCAGTGTGAAAGGCAATCACATCATAGCAGAACAGACCAGACCAGGAAGCCAAATCATGGTGAGTTCTACCCACCTGAGTACCCAGAACCTCTGGGCCGTTTATTTGGCAATTTATAATACACAATGTTCTGGCATAATTTTGTGGTCCCAGAGGGACAACATTTATCTTAGATAATATTAAATAATATTACATTTTTGACAATCTGTGCAATCTCCAGATTTAAGGTACAAATAAACTGGAAGAAGGGGCTTAATTCTTATTTATAGTCTCCTTCCATAGCACATAATACAGGATCTTGAACACAGTAGACAAGCAAAAGATACCTGTAGGCTGATTAAATCCCATGATTAATCCTGGAGTATAATTGTACTTATTCCGATGTGGTACAAAATTAAAACCTGAAAAATTAGGGTATAATAAAAAGCTAATGGCATTGTTTCCTAATATGAAGAAGGAGCTGTATTCTGTTCATAAATTTATATCCAAAATCAATTTTTTAAATTAAAAACTTAATTCATAAGCCATAATTGATAAAAATGTTAGACATTAAATAAGAAATGTTTGTAATTGGGAAAATAGGTATTTTAAATAACACCTTGATTACAACATGATTCAAAAGACTTAAAGCCTATTTTCCTTTTAGAAGTAGTCTAAAAAACAAATCTTTTTCCCACTTAAAAAACTGCAGATCCGCTAGTGTTTCAATTTTACATCATGTAAAGGCAGACATTTTAAATATCACTAAATGCTTTTAAATGGAGGTAAAAATTTGCAATGAGTTCTTGTCCTTAAAAATAGCACAAAAATGTCAGTTTAAATTCTCTTTGAAGACTATTAGGATGACAAATTCCCAAATTTTGATGTTAATACTTTTTGATTCATTTGTCTATGTTGACAAAAATGAATCTTTAAGCAACAAATTTTTTAACTCAACTAAAATGAATTAGTAAAAAAATAATGCTAGTGAAATTTTTTTCTTTAAAAAGAGCATCTTCCTCTAGAAAACATCATTTTACAAATTCATGTAGCTGTTTTATGCAAGACTAAATCTGCCGTTATCTCAAGTACTGCAATATCTGATGATACATTATGTCATAATAAAAGCATAAGATATTCAGAAGGTCTAGATTTGTAGATACTACTATATATAAAGTAGATTAATAATAAGGTCTGCTGTACAGCACAGGGAAATATATTCAATGCCTTGTAATGGCCTATAATGAAAAAGAATATGAAAAGAAATGTATATATAACTGAATCACTATGCTGTACCCCAGAAATTGACACAACACTGTAAATTGACTATAGTTCAATTAAAAAAAAATAGAAGTTGCAATAATATCAGATTTCTACCACTGTCCCAGGCAGGGAAGAAACATGGGTATTAAAAAGAAACGCTTTTAAGAGTTTTTGACTCTTAACAAATGAGTCCCTTTCTGAAGAATATATTTTTAATTATTCGTAATCTCCATATTAGGTATTTTTAACAAATGCCACTTATAAGTGGCAATTCAATCATGTTTTCATAGCAATTCGTACAATTACTCTAGAAACTGATTTTCCAATATTCAAAATGGATAGTTTAAGAAAGACTACAATCAGTATAAAGCAGAAAATTCCCTTGAATGCTGTGGTCCCATGTCACATCTTCAGAAAATAAGATATAACTATAGGAAGCCTTAGAGTATAAGCTTTTAAAATAACATGGTCATTTAGATAAATCTTTTTTATAAATTATGATATAATATTTTCTATATGTTTTTAAGTAAGTGATGGCTCTACATAGCCTTGTGTGGAATACCTGAGTATGTTTAAGTGTGTTTGTGTACCTATGGACGCATACACAAATCTTGGGAAAGCATGAATAAAACTCCAGTTACACTTAAGCCACTACCGTATATTACGTATAGGTGCTCATCTATTCATTAGAAATGTTCACTTTGATCTTGTCCCGTTCTCTTATAATAGATCTTTAAAATTTCAGAAGTTGGGGGAGGGTATAGCTTAGTGGAAGAGTGAGTGGTTAGCATGCACAAGGTCCTGGGTTCACTCCCCAGTACCTCCCAAAACTTAAAAAATAAATAACATAAAAAAAAATTTCAGAAACTATCTGACAGCTTAAGAAGTATTGTGCACCACAACCTAAGATGTTGCACACTGAGAATAAAACATAAGCTGGTGAGATAAGCGTATACCATTTTTAGTTATTGGACGTGTAGGAAAATAAAGAGCAAAAATGTGGAACATGCTTCCCTGTCTTTTAGACTTCAAATCCACCATGCTGAATGGATTTTTATAGGGCATATACTTGTTCATGACCTCTAGTGTTAAGAAATTCTGTCATGTTTGAAAACTAGTCCCTCGTTGAGCCTATGTCCCTGTTAATAGCTGAAAGGTCAATGGAGCTGCTAAACAGTTTGTATTACTGTCAGGGTGGCCATGAAAACACCGCCTGCAGCAAGAGGACTTGGCAGCTGGGTCAACAGGCACTGGGGGGATTTATCAACCCAGGGAGGCCACTTGCATAAAACTTTGACTGATGAATTGGGACCAGACTGGCTTATTGGGCTAAACCCTCTCCATTATGCATGGCTTTCTTTAGGATGGCAGAGCTGCCTGCCGGCTCCCTGAGACATATGTGAAGGATAAACAGAACCGATTTCCTCTCACGAAGTGATTTTTGTGAGAAAAAAGAAAAAGCCCTCTTCAGCGTCCAGTATAAGGTGTAGGATGAAGATATTAAGAAAAAAATAAACAAAGAGCAGTAAGTGGGGCCATCGAGGGGAGGAGCGGGGAGGAGGCAGGAGGCACAGTTCCTGATATGGTCACACGGGAGTCAGCGACATGACATTTCTATAAAATGACCTCTGAAGCTGGGAATCTGCATTGTTAATTTATAGACCTCTTCGGGGAATGGGCTGTGTGACTTGGGTGGGGAACAGATAAGCAACAGTTAAAATACATAAGACTAGGTGCACGGTAATTCAATCAACATATTTAAGAATAATTTTGTTCTACAAGTTCCTGGAGAAATAATCCTGGAAACATTTCCAAATCAAAAAAGATCATTTAGTTTAAGTCCATCTGAAACAAAACGTCAAAGGATTTTTGTCAATCGTGTGAAAAAAAATTGTGTTCTCACAAAAATAAAGCTGGGAAAGTTCATAACTCTGTCAGGATTCTTTAATTTCCATCCTCCAGGAGCATCTGTTTGATTCTGAAAAGATTTATCAAAGAGCAAGCATCCAAGGGGGGAGGGTATAGCTCAGTGGTTAGAGTGCTTGCTTAGCATGCCTGAGGTCCTGGGTTCAATCCCCAGCACCTCCACTTAAATAAATAAATACTCCCCCCAATTAAATAAATAAATAAAATATTTAAAAAAGAGCAAGCATCCAAGACATGACTTGGGCATTTGAAAACTAGGTATTCAGAGCTATTTAAAATTCCAGGGACACCCTGGCCCCAGTTTTGGAACTAAGACCCCACCTCAAAAGTTAAGCAATCGCCTGAAAATAACTCTTGAATTCACAGGATGAACACCAATGATACTAAAGAGTTGAATATGCTTTAAATATATGATTTAATTATCTTCACAGCGCTCTGCAGAAATGAGGCGGGGGCAGAATGCTCACCTGCCCTTTATTGACAGGCAAAGGGGCCCCGTATGGTGACATACATTAATGCGATGTCCCACACTAAGGAAGATCCAGGGGCAAGACCATTTGATCCCCTGTCCTGCCAGGATAGACTTGCTCCTCGTCTTGACTAGCCTCAGATGCGCTATTAAGTGAAACTAAAATTACCGCCCAGCTCCTGTGCTCAGTGGACTGAAATCTGCTGGCTGAGGGAGCGTCCCAGACCAGGGCAGGCAGCACCCAGTACTCAAGACTTCACGGGACACGATGAGTTGGCCCAGCAAGCTGGGGGGTTGACGGGTACTGACTTCACCCCAACTCCACTCTGCCATCAGATGCAGCCGTTCCACCTCTGATGACATTTCTGAAGTGTGGTCACGGTTCTAACATGGAGGCAGAACCCATCCCTCCTCTGCTTGTTCCTTCAGTGACTCCTGAGTTCTAGCTGAGCCTTAGAGAAAGCTCGCTGTATTCTCACTGAATTGTCATCTCTTTCATTATAAAGAATGGTCTTTGTGTTTTTATAACAAGTTATCTTGCTATCCTTTTCCGAGAAGGCCCACTGTAAATGATTGTAAACTTATGTATGTGACTTGGGTGGGGAACAGATAAGCAACAGTTACATAAAACCTTAGACCAAACTGGCCTTACAGACTGAGGTGGTAATTCTGGAACCTTGTCCAGTCTTGAAAATGACTCAAGAATATTTGCATATGGTTTCTAAACTCTTTCTTTATCTTTCTTGTGTGTGTATGTGTGTGTGTGTGTGTGTGTGTGTGTGTGTGTGTGTGTGTAGGGAAAAAGAAAAATATAAATCCTATGTTTGATCATAAGAATGTAACTTCCATGACACATAATACAGGATATAAAAAATTTATAATTGGTAGTTATTCTCTTCCAGAGCCTTGAGTCAATTGATGTTTGAAGTTTATTCTGAAAACATTATTCTAACAAGTCTGGAACTCTTCCACAAGAATTCAGTTAATCTAAAATTTTAACTGGAGTTAGATTTTTGATGTAGCAAGAAATGTCCAGGTATTGGTTTTTCAGTTGATGCAGCTCTTTCTTCAAATTCTCCCTGAAACGTTTTAGAAAAACAGTTTTCCTCTGAAGCACACATCCTGAACACTGCTAGGCTTGTAATTAGCTCGTATTTCCAAAATAATCCCGTTGACATGCACGAAAGTGTCTGCTTATACAGAACTTCAGCTCATCGAGAGAGAGCCACTAGAATAACAAACGTCGGCGTCCAAATCGAAACAGCATGAGGCTCCCAACAAATGTTTATGAAAACACATGTTTTCTTACAGTCAGTTTAATTTTGAAATGTATGCCTATGCCTGTGTACAAGGACGGTGTCTTTGGGACCCTGTTACACCCCCCACCTTCTGAAAACCAAACACACATCTTAACCCCGGCCCCACACATGACACGACTCACCAGAAACAGGCACCATAATGAGAAGTTGGGCCTTTCAGGTATGTCACTCGGAGACCACCCTATGAGTGGAGGCCCCTAGATCACAAAGCCAAGGTCCCTCATGGCAACCCCGGTAATTAGACACTAATAATGGATTGAAGGTGTAAAATTCACCTCAACTCACCACCAACAGACTAAACAATCCAGATGAAGAGAGAAACATTTTTTTTGTGAAGGTCAGGGAGAATTAGTAACAC
Organism: Vicugna pacos; assembly: GCF_048564905.1. NCBI lineage: Eukaryota > Metazoa > Chordata > Mammalia > Artiodactyla > Camelidae > Vicugna > Vicugna pacos. Next base: position 18,889,819 of record NC_132988.1, read on the forward strand.
TCCCAGAAAGCTTGCAAAAGCGTAGTAACTTTGACAAACATAATGGAATAACAATGACTATTTTGAAGAGAATGGCGTTAGATCTGAGTGAAGTCCCTAGACCTCATTATGAATCATTAGAATGCTGCTATTTTATGAATTAACATTAGCTTGATGTTTGTTCTTAATATTGCCAACTTCGACAATCATCTAAGTTTCTGATTTTTTTTTTTTCATTCATTACTTTAGTTCTCACGGGACACTGGTTTCAAACTCAAAGAGGGCAAAAACCCTTACAATGTATAGATGGGTACTTCCCTTGCTGTGAAAGAAGACGTGTACTGTTAAATAGAGGAGGACGCCTACACCTATCACTGTGTGACAGATGGGGCTATGTGATACTCTATCACAGAGAGACCATTTAGTGTTGATTATTCCTCTTTCTGTTCTGCAGTACCAATGTCAGCCTATATTTTTCATAGGAAAGATAGTGTTTTATGGGATGGAAAAAGGACAAGAATCTCCGTGTGTTAGTGATTTTTTTTCAGAAAAACATACACAATTTATAACCTACAAGTGGAATTAAATGAAGGCTTTCAGTAAATTTTTCAGATTGTTGAAATTTATTCTCCTAAAAGGGGACTTTGAATTTGCAAACAGGTTCATGAAGCTAAGTTAGCCTGGAAAGAATCAGAAATTCCCAGCACGGCAGAGCTAGAGTCTGACCACCACTGGTGTTCACCGGTAGTTGTATCTGTGAGGATACTGAGATCCTGTGATAGCTGTTTCTAAACTTATGACTAATCTCTATTTGCCAGTATATACTTTTAGCAGCTTCTCATAGTTTCGATTTTATCCACAAAATTAACAGCTGACTAATAATGAGTCCAGATCATTCGAAAGGTGTGTGTGTGTTGAAGCTGGGTGGCTGGAGAAGAGCAGGGGAGGGAAAATTATATTCTTTACAGGATTAAAACAGTCCCATCTTCCTTTTGCTGAAATAAACAACAAAATACTTCCATAGTTTTCATTTGTTTGTCACGGAGGCTGTGAGCTTCCAGATAGCCGTGAAACGAGGCTCCAGTGCTAAACTGTTAACTTAGCCCAATGACCTAACAAAAATCACACAAGCAGCTGGAACGTCTGCCAGTATGTTCCTAGTTTTCCCGAAAGGAAAGGAGGGTTTAATCGCTTCCAACATGAGAGCGGAAGCCACTGCCTCATATATCAGGGTCCTCCTCTGACGTTTTCCTGAGGACCCTGAGGCCACAAAAATAACGCTGCTCCCTGTTGATAACGAGAATGACACGATCATGACCCCAGTCAGGCTTTAAAGTTCAGGATATTCAGGTCTGGCCTCAGAGGCTAGAACTGAGGATCCTTGCAGGACAGCACTCAGCAGATGGACACAGCAGAAATGTTTATCTGTTAATTGCTAATTGCAACTCTATCACTAATTTTTTTTTTTTTAGGTTTCTGTTGGTACTTGTAATTAGATTCAAGTACCACATCCTAATTCTATGTATGCGACAGTCAGATGAAAAGAAAAATGTGTTTTATCTCTTTATATTTTTAAACAGAAGTATTTATTTATTTATTGTGGAAGGAAGAGGTAATTAGGTAATTTATTTATTTTTTACAGAGGTACGGAGGATTGAACCCAGGACCTTGTGCATGTGAAGCACACACTCTACCACTGAGCTATCCCCTCCCCTCTATCACTAATTTGAATGCACTAAAATAACTTGGAGAAGAGTATTCTTTGATATAAAGGAACAGTAAAAAAAAAAAAGAAACTCACCTTTTGGGATCCACAATTTTGTAGAGTTTTCCATTGTGAGTCTGGGTCATACTTTTGCTACTAGATAGGACGTAAACTTCACCTATGAAGAGAGAAGTAGAGTGAGTTAATCTGCCATATTACAGGGCCTTACTTTCTATTGCCTAGTAGACATTTTATATATATATATAAAACATACGTGTAAATGTACGTGTATGTCTATATATGCTATATTCATACATCCTCAGGAAGATCACTTGCCTGAAGATGGTGGGAGTTTCACAAGTCCATCCTCACAGCGCATCCAGATGCTGGTCATTTCTCCCCACATCCTCCTACTACTCCAGAGCAAGCAGATATTAATCTCTCACCTGGATTACGGCCACAGCCTCCTGACGGAGCTCCCTGCTTCTGCTCTTACTCGCCTCTGTTTACTCTCAACATACCAGCCACAGAGATTCCTTAAAAGGCAAGTTAGCTCATAGAAACTGGATCACATTCCTGTTTCAATGCCCTCTGATGCCTTCTTACCTCTCTCTGAGCAAAGGTAAGTCCTGACCATAGGCCTTTACCTATGGTGTCCATCCTAACCGTTCTGACCCCATCTGCAATGTTTTGCCCCCCTCGGTCACCTCTTTCTGACCTCGCTGGCTTCTTGACTTTGAACCTAGAGGGAGGTTCCTGCCCCAGGCTCCTGTGTGTCAGTGGACTGCCACTAGCTGCATTTTTTTCCCTCTTTCAAGTCTGTGCTGAAATATCATTTTTCCTGACCATACTATTTAAAAGTGCATTTTCCCCAATTCCAAGCAACCTCTGCCTCTCTTTACAACTTGGTTTTCCTCCTAAGCACTTTAGTACGAACTAACATACAACATATTTTTTAAAAAAATATTTGTATTGTCCTCCTTTAGGATAGAAATTTCATGACCACTGTTTAAATTTTTTTTAGTCTTATTTGCTACCGCAGCCTCAACTCCTAGAACAGAGCTATGCACAGAACAGGTGCTCAATAAATATCGGTAGAATGAGTGTGCAATGGTGAGTTTTATTGTGATTTATTCTACCCAAGATTGAAAAGTTTTGTTGCCAAGTTGTCACTATTAATTGATCATTTGATACCAGAGGGCGTTGGGCACTCCTCTTTAATTGTTAAATTTTTGAACAAAATATATTAAAATAAATATCTGGAGAGAGAGACAGAGAGACCCTGGTACTCAGTCTCAACCCCACGCCTCTAGATCTTGGTGTTACGCTGTGTTCCCCATGATGAACCACCACAGACAGAGCACGCTCTCAGGAGAGAACCGCTCTTGTTTATTACCATTACTTCCACATAATTCACTGTATAGAACGGATCACATGAATAGGGAATTAGAAGCTGTATTTGTGATTATATGTTTACAAGGCTTTAAAACTTATATTTGGTTCTCATCCATGAAACAGTCCTTGAGTTAGTCTATATTTCTCTATTCCACTCTATTGCTGTGTATTAAGCAAACCCTACTGCTTTCTTACTTCTGGAAAGGATGTCATGGAATTTACATTAAAAATACAGATACAACCAAAAAAATAAAAATGAAGTTAAAAAGCGAAGGAATGTAAGCAAAAAATTCATATTTATTTCATCAAGTATTTTATGTAGTTCACTGCATTTAACCCTTATAGCAAACCCATCCTCATTTTATAATTAAAAATACACCCCCATATGCATAGAAAAAAAGATTCTCAATGCCTTTTATTTTAAAAAAATGCAAAATCTAACTCATTTTCTTATATGGCTCTTAATTAAAGCCAAAGAGTTTCACATTAAAGAGTAATTCAGTGGAGGTATATTTATTTTAAATTATGAAGTATACATGATGCTGTTGCTTTTGGATAGTAAGAATTGTGTATGCTTTATTTCTTGGTTCTCCTCCCAACATTGTATTAAGTGTGGGTTGACGTTTGGTTATTTTAACCAGTCAGGGTGATGCTAACAGGATGAATGATGGCAAAAATCTGTAGTAAGTTCTGGGGAAATCAAAATGTTTCAGTCAGAACATCTAAATACTCATCTCTAACTCTGCTACAATTTGATCTTAACATATATTTTAAAATCAGAGTTTGCTAATGACATTTAAATTACATTATAGAGGATTGACGTGAGAAAGGGCATCTTTCTGGTTCCTCTGAATAGCGTAGGAGAATTTCAAGGGAAAATTAATTGCAAGGTGCTTTCAGTTCTAGAACAAGGAAGAGACAGGTTGGACTTCTCTGAATCATTATATTCCTGTGGCTGTTAAATCTGTGTTTTGTGTTTCAGGAACCTTGTCTGAGACCCTTGGTAACCTAAGTGAATGTCATAGGGCATTTCCAACAAATTCTCTGTTTGATATCGGAAGCCAAATCTGCAGGTTTAGAGAAAATATTCTGATTTAGGTGGGAAATACAGCTATACAGCTATTCTCCCTTAATATCTAGAAATTTATCTCCGAGGCTAAAGGAGCATGATAACCATAGTTTGTTTGGATATTGTTCTTTAAAAGAAGTCATTTCATAAGCCACATTTATCTCTGAAATTTAAAATTGGTAGCATTTCCACTCTTTGGTGGATAACATTCCAACATCAACTTCTTTTTGCTTGTTAAGCTGCAGAGATTTTGATAATATACCAACAAATAAATTGTATGTTATCCTGTAAGATCATCAATGAGAAGATAATTTCCATTCTCTTGGAAAGCAGACCTACACACTCAGATTATCTTGCACAAATTTCATGCCCTAATGGGCAGAAAAAAAAATTAGAAAATAAAGGATAAAGTGAGATTCAAATTGTAACAAATTTTTAATTTATTCCAAGAGACACAGATAAGTGCAAAGGTTTTCAGGTGGAGAATATCAACATATGACCCAGCTGCATCAAAATATCCAGACATTTAAAATTTTCTCTCTCTTCAGGACTCAAAAATTCTCTTTTGTTCCTGCCTCTCATTTTCCCGCTTTGTTACTTTCATATTTCTGGAGTGGAGATAAGATTTTAAGACTCCCCAGAGAAAGTTCATTGGAAGAGAATACTGAACTAAACCATCTCGAATCTCCCCAGTAGGTCACTTTCGCTGTAGGTGACATTTCCAGCAAATGGAGGATGAGAGTGTTATATTTATTCCTCAGAGCAGAACAAAGCCTCTTGGGCAAGTTTTGAAAATGGAACTTAACAGAAAGAGTTTGTACAGTACCTAATTCGTCTTCTCCAAATCCCAGGATGTGACCTGAAAAGTAACCTCGACAGGAACCACCGTTGCCAAGACAGAGTGGTTTTTCTTGCCACTGCTTGCTCACAGGACTTTGCTGGAGAGTTAAGAAATTCCTATAACAAAAACATACCATATACCTACGATGAAAACATGCTTTTGCCTGAAAAAACACAATGAAGTGTTTGAAATAAAACTCATCATAAATAACTGTTGTGTCACAGACCTGGCTTCCAAAGGGAAAATTAATACAGCCCAGAATGTGGGTGACTACTCTGAAATCCTCATGTGAGGAGAAAGTACTTAAAGACAGTATTTGTTTGGAGAGGGGTACTAAAAAGTATCTGAGCATGAAAAAAAAAACCCCACCTTCATCCAGAGAATGATAGAATGATACTTCCCCTCCAGGACTAGACTCGGTGCTGGGAGAGAGGGACAGAGGGAAGACCATGGGGTCAGTACACTTTTCTAGCTCCTTTTAGTGACCAAGTATATTAGTTCTGCCATATGCCTGAATGCCAGTGATCTGGGAAACAAGATTCCTTTTTTGTTGCTGTTACAATTTTTTTTTAAACAAAATGAATGTATGTATGTATGTATGTATGTATGTATGTATGTATGTATTTATTTTAATGGAGGTACTAGGGATTGGACCCAGGACCCCGTGGGTGCTAAGCATGCACTCTGCTATTCCCACCCCTTGAAACAAGATTCTTATTTTGGGGTTCATCACAGAGTTTCTTATTATCCACACTGTGACCTCCAAACTTCAGGCTAAAATTTAATCGTGTAGTATTCCTATCAGTGGAGACAAATTACAGTCTGGTGCCTAAAGTCCTGAAACTTTAGCAAAAACAAAACTTCTTAGCCTTCCAGATAATTTTTAAAATCTTTATACAACTCATGTAAAACAATAGTTTTCAAATTGCTTGTGATCGTTGTAAATTTATGTTAAAGATGAAGGGAAGAGTTTAATTAATATGAAATGTTCATCTCAAGATTTTTTTGCTCTCAAAAGTCATTTTATGGATTTGATCAAGTTTGCTTAAGAAGCATCTTTTACCAGTGCCTGACATACAGCGGGTACTCAATAAATATGTTTACAACGAAGGTCTGAATAAATGAATGAATGAAAAAGACCAAAAAAAAAAGTATCTTTTAGGAAGCTCTTTAATTATACTATCATACTTAGTGGAACTAAAAATAAATAATAACGTTTGTGTGTGTCCCAGACCTGACCTCCAAAGGGAGACAATCATTTGAATATCTTATGGCAGTTTGTCCAGGCATCAATGGATATGCCGTTCGTGGTATCAGGAAACGTACCCATTTCGGTCTCCAAACACGTAGCTGCCATACAGCCTTTCAGACTGGCAGCCTCGGTAAACAAATCCGCCCACCAAAGGACCATTACTGAACGGCTTGAATTCTAAAAGTGATGGCTCACTTTCTGGAAATAAATAAACATAACATTAGATCAAATGAAACACATTTTTCATAAATGAAAAGCAATGTTAGGCCACACAACAATTATTACAGTAATTTACTTTAACTCAGAAATGTGTTCCTTGCTCCATAAGATGGATCCTTGTTACAAATATTTAGTGAAAATAATTACTCCTTTTGCTTAAATATAACATTTAAAGGGCCTTCCATGTATAGTGGAATGAAATAGGACTGCACTGTCAATTCTTGTTATTATAACTGCCAAGACATACCAAATTTTCAATGAAATTAGAATCGGGATATTTTTGGAAATCATGGTTATTTACTTTAGAATTAAAATATACAAAAATAATACTTAATTTTACTAATATTTAATTTTTTGTAGAAATGCATCTGCATATACCTAGCAAACTGAGCCAGACCTCTTGTCAAGCTATATAAAACTGTTTAAATGTTCACACCACAATGAAAATAAAGGTATGGTAAATAAAAGATTTTCAAAGTGACATTTGTTCCATACTTTAAAACACTGTCACTTAGTCAAGTAATATCTTCACTTACAATGTTTTAAAAGTTTTGTTTATCAAGTCTTGTGGTTAACAGAATCTATTCCAGTAGAGCCATGTAACTCAGTCTTTCCATGCATGTCACTATGGACTTGAATACAAATATGCCAATTGCAATGGAAAAGATATAAAGCCAGCTGCAAATTAACCTGAAAATTACTTACTACATACTTGAATAAGTTGCTATCAACAGGAAGTATTTTAGGCAAAAGCTCTTGTGGACAGACAGTCATTTTAAAGTCCTTCCCCCTCCCCATGTGATTACGGTGAATATGATATTATAAAAAGTAGAAAAGATAAGTTTTAAACAACCAGTATACTGAGAGGCAGCATAATTGAATGAGTAAGATCATGAACTCTGGAGTCAGGCTGCCTGGGTTCAAATCCAGGTCCTGTCACTCTATGTTGTGGGACAGTTAACTTTTCTGTGTCTCAGTTTCCTCATCTGTACAATGTGGGCAATAACCGTGCCTATCACATAGGGTTTTCCTGTAAATGAAATGAGTGAAATTTATAAAGTGCTTACTACAGGGGCTGGCATGTAGTAAGCGCTGTGGATGTGGTTATTTGGTTTTGGGATTTTTTTCAGCTTTACTGAGGTATAATTAACAAATAAAATTGTAAGATATTTAAAGTGTACATCATGGCAATTTGATATACATATACATTGTAAAAGGATTCTGTGGCTATATTTTTAATACATAAATGTAGGGCTGGCAATATTGTAACCAGTTTCAGCTGCACCCCAATTAATGTGATTGTAGAATTTAGTTTAATCTACAAATATAGCCAAAATTCCATCAAGCTAGTGACTCATTAGATTTTTTTTCTAACCACATTATTCTTTGCTTTGGCTTTTATAAGATGCACACACACATACATGAATACCTGAAAAAAAAATAGAGTAAAATAACTGAATACCACATGAACCAACACAGCTGCTTCATTCCTGGTACTAAATAAATATCTGTATTGAATGAATAAATAGAAGAAGCAATCAATTTAATAATCTTAATCTACAATGTTCCCTGAATCATCATATTTGATTTACTGTGTCCTCCAAAAAGAGTAAATACAAAAACACTAAAAAATATTAACTTTATATATATTTAAATTTTTTCTTGTATATATATTTTTATTGAAGTATAGTCAGTTGACAATGTTGTGTCAATTTCTGGTGTACAGCACAATGCTTCAGTCACACATGAATGTATATATATTCATTTTCACATTCTTCTTCACCATAAGTTACTACAAGACATTGAACACGGTTCCCTGTGCTATACAGTATGAACTTGTAATTTATCTATTTTATACATATTAGTTAGTATGTGCAGATTTCTAACTCCCAATTTGTCCCTTCCCACGTTGTTTCCCTCCGGGAGCCATAAGTGTGTTTTCTGTCTGTGAGTTAACTTTATATTTTAATATGTATGGCTAAATACTCTAGTAATCATGTTATTAAAAATAAGGTCTAAACATTCCATCTTCATGACTTGGGTAAATAACGTGTTTTTACAAGTCTATTACTTTGTTTTCTCTAAAATAAACACCTTTAAAAATTACTTTCTTATTTGAAACGCATGATTTTCCTAATTGCTGAGACTAGCACGTTGGGTATTGAGAAATTTCTTACCTTTAACACTTCTTTTTTCCTCTGTGTATAAGATGTTAAGACAAGTTCTCCCTTATATGTTAAATAAATAGAAGGTATTCATCTTGATTTTCAGATGAGCAAAATATAAACTGCTAACTTCTGAAGGTCCATTAAATTTTTTGGACCCACAGAGCACCATTCAATCCATGGGAAAGGTAATTACCCCAATGGAACCCCTAGGGCTTGTAAGAGTCACTGGACCTTTAAGAGGGGAGCAGTTGACTACCGCACCACTGTAAGGCTAGTGTTTTGAGGCCTTCCCAAATGCCCATTTTGCAGAAATCCCTTTCTCTTCAATTAATACACTAAAATAAAACAAAGACGGAACTAAAGCCAAATCAACAAATTATGCTCTACTTACCATAATCTTTCCCCTTTATTATCTGTAGGATTCTGGCTATTGATCTGTTCTTCCCATTGGAGTCTGAGCAAAGTATTGTTAAATTGATGTTTATATCAGTGGGATGTCGATCTACAGCACATCTGCAAGAAAAGAGGGGACACCCGTGAATTCCTCCCAGGGTATCTTTCAAGCTCAGACTAGAGATTCCTGACACAGGAACCCCCTGTGGGCTTGGCAAGGCTCCTATGGGCTATTTAGTTTGGATCCTGTAGAAACCGCCGAAGGAAACATCCTGATGTGTTTGTTTACTCTGCTGCAGTTTAATGATCTCTGGAGTATATTTCTTAATTTCTCTTGGTATCTCTCTCCATGATGAATGTGCACACTGACTTAAAACATTTGCTAGTCTGTTGTTAAGGAATACCCCATGTATAATAGTCTGGCAAGTGTAAGAATCAGTGGCATCATTGACTCACATCTGCAACACACACTGTAGGACATGTGGTCCCCAACTTATGATGATTCAGCACTAGGATGGTGTGAAAGAAACACATGCTGTAGGAACTGTATGTCCAGTTTTGAACTTTGATTTTCCCCCGGGCTAGCGACATGCGTGCAGTACATTGCTCTCTCATGATGCTGGGCAGCTCCCGGTCAGCAGTATGATCACAAGGGTAAACAACCAATACACTGACAACCATTCTGTATCCCTACAGCTATCCTGTTTTCCACTTTCAGTACAGTATTCAATAAATGACATGAGATAGTCAACATCGAATACGCTCTGTGTTAGAAGATTTTGCACCTCTCTAGGCTAATGTAAGTGCTCTGAGCACATTTACGGTGGGCTAGGCTAAGGTATGATGCTCGGTAGGTGAGGTGCATTAAGTGTATTTTTGACTTAAGGTATCTTCAGCTTATTCTGATTTCATTGGGACAGAACTCCATTGTAAGTCAAGGAAGATCTGTGTTAGTTATAGCATTAGTTTTATATTTCTTACATAGAATCACTACATTCTGAAGCTCAGGCTGCTCTAACAAAGGAAAGCATGCACTCCAATTCAAGGAATAAAATTAAGCTGGTCCCCACAACCACTGAGTTCTTCATGTGAACTCTGACTTCATGTTTACCTGTAATCTGGGGCCAGAATATGTCTGTGGCTTAAGCCACTGAATGTAAATTCCATGAGGAAGGGAACCACTTCCAACTTCTTTCTCACTGTATTATATAATATTAGAGGGGCTCAATATTTGTTGATTCTTTAAATCAGTGAGGGAGTAGGCATGGGGAGTTTGGGTTGGGCAAAGAATGAGGTTGAATATTTTTGTGTTCTCACAAATTTGGAAAAGTCTTGCATTGTTGTTTAGGTTTCTTAAGCTTGGCGTTATAGACATTTTGGGCCAGGTACTTCTTTCTTTTGGGCAGAAGGGGGCGCTGTTCTGAGCACTGTAGGATGTTGAGCAGCATCTCTGGCCTCCACCCTCTAGATGTGAGTAGCGTGATCTCCTTCCAATTTAGGAAAACCCAGAATGCTTCTAAGACATTGCTAAGTGTCCTCTGGGGGAAAATCATCATTGAGAATCACTGTTTCAGGCCAACAGAATACATGAATGACAAAAACAAAATCATTGGGACTATTAAATAAATTTAAAAATTAAAATCAAAATCTGAGAGTAGGTTATGGGGCTTAAGAGACATGTAAGTCATATGCAGCAATTATTTAAGCAAGAGCAACAATGAGAGAAATCCTTTTGGTGCTGGATGCTCCCATTCATATTAGGGAAACTATAAGCCTGATCTGTGAAAGGTGGGTTATTTGTTCTGTGGCCACAGTCCCTTTACTGTCTCATTAATTCAAAAATTCACAGAATACAGTGTCTGGCAGGGATCAAGACACAGACCGGCTGTGACTTAAGGCGGAACTAAGTCCATCCAAGGTGAGAAATTTTTTCTGTATTTCCCTTCTTTTGAAGATGGAGAAAGTATGACCAAAAAGGTTTGACCTGTTTCTAACAAGAAAGAGCAAATCTGAGAGAAAAGGCCAGGTCTCCTAGAGGTGGAGCTGCTGGAGGCCATGAGGTCTAGCTCTGGCTGAATACCAAATCCACTAAGAACCACTTGGCCCTCTTAACCTTTAATTTCTTCTATAAAAAAGAGCCCAGGCAGCAAAACTTCTCTGTATGATACTATGATGGTGGATCCATGTCATTACACGTGTCCAAACCCATAGGCCGTCCGACACCAAGAAGGAACCCTACTATAAACTATGGTCTTTGGGGGGTAATGACGTGTCAGTGTAGGGTCCACAATTGTAACAAATGTTTCACTCGGGGAGCCTAGGTATTGATAATGGGGAAGGCTATGCATGTGTGGGGACAAGGGGTACACAGTAAATCTCTGTACTTTCTGCTCAGTTTTGCTGTGAACTTCAAACTGATCTAAAAATTAAAGTCTTTGAAAAAAAGGAGGGGGGGTGACTGATGCCAGCTACCTTAGAATGCTGCTGAAAGATATCAGTAAATTGTCGTGCATGACACACTCGGTTAACTACTCTGCACCAAGGTGCTTAATACAAGCCAGCTTTGCTTTTAGCCAATAATGATTTTTGTTTCTTTTCTGCTTTATTAAATCCTCCTCTGCTTGAAATACTCTTGGAGGGAGGCAGGCTGTTCCGTCAGCTCTCCACCGCCCGAGGAGGTAAGACTCCACAGCTCAGGCATCTCACCACACGAAAGGGCTGTAAAGCACCTCACCCTGTGTTTTTACACTGAGGGCCCGGGACCCCCCGGGAAGGTGGCATGAAGGCTGCAGTGGGATTGTGGTGACTCAGGCTGCTCGACTTCAAAGTGCTGCTTTGTGGTGGTATCCGCGCGTTCTGAGCTATAGGAATGGAATGTGACAGTTTCCTCCACATCCTGAACCCACCTTAAGTATTCCCTGTCGCACAGATTTTAAGGTCTGCCGAGATGCCAAAAAGGAAATGAACTGTAGACTTGGACTTTGATGGAGGGGAGATGAAGGGCAGGAGGGATTATAAAAATAAAAAGTTTGAGAAATACTCACCTTGCACGTAGTGAACACGCAATAAACATTAAATAGCAATAATAACTTAACTAGTAAATGAATAAATGTGGCCAGTATGAATAACAGACCACAGATTGGATGAAATTTTCATCACAGAATTGCTGTACTATATACTTCCTAGCATTTTTCAAGTGTATACCAAATTTCTCACTCTACCTACTTCTTTTTGTTAACTTTTTAAAAATTGAAGTATAGTTGATTTACAATGTGGTGTTCATTTCTGGTGTACAAGGTAGTGATTCAGTTATACATATATGTTCTTTTTCAAATTCTTTTCCATTATAGGTTATTATAAAATATTGAATATAGTTCCCTGTGCTGTACAGTAGGTCACTGTCTATCGATTCTGTATATAGTGGTTTGTATCTGTTAATCCCAAACTCCCCACCCCACCCCTGCACATACTTCTCAGTGGTCCTTTCTTTGTGATTCATTGTGGTAAACAGTCAATTTGAATTCCTCTGGTATTCGTAATTTTTTTTCAAGAAAACAAGGTTAACATTTAGCTCAACTCCTTACAAATGACACTGAGAAATACATTAAGTGAAGCTATGATAATAAGAACTATAATTTATTCTACCAGGTATGTCAGACACTCTACTTGGTGCTTCACTTACAGATTTGTATTTAATCATTACAGCATCCTTGCCAGGTGGCTATTAATAGCCCCATTTCATGTATAAGAAAATTAACATTTAGAAGGATTGAAGGAGACAAATTCAAGGTTCATTATCTCTCAGAATTGTTTCGATTTGTCTTAATCATGACATTGGTCCAACAGTGTTTATCTAATAACAGCCCTCCAAAATGCTAAGGCGATTTTTGTCTCCATGAAATTGTCCTCTTCCCTGTCTGATCTGCCTTCTCAATCTGCTTCACACATTACTAGCAGACAGAGGGCAAAATACTGGGTGAGATAATGACCTGGTGTGTTTTAGAGACACAACCTTGGACACCACTCTCGGCTGCTGTGGGCTCAGAAACCCTCTCCCTCCCCCCACCCCACCCCTTTCCGAATCCCTGTTGGGAAGGAGAGAGGACAGGCTCGTCTCACCTGCCGGGGTCGTGGAGGCCGTGGGCAAACACTTCGGGGGGCTGGTTGGTGCTGTTGAAATGCGGGTTGCTCCTGGGGATGGAATAAGGCACGTGGCACACGTCTGCGTCCACGTCCAGCCGCAGCACAGAACCCGTGAAGTCACTGAGGAATCGGAGGACCACGTAAGTGCTTTCCGTTTCTGTTGTATTGCTCTACGGATGAAAGAACTCCCCCTCCCCACCATTCGAGACAAAATTACTGAAGTTCCAAATTCCATATCGTGGGAAATGAAACCGAGGGAAGTTGGTTTCAGACAAGGCTCAAGGGTGCCCAGAGGCTGCAGCATCAGTGGCGCCCTGTTTCTGCATCCGTCCTCTAAATTTTTTTGGCCAGTCCACGAGTTTAATGCCCCGCAAAAGCTCGGCTGGACGGTGCTGTCCGTCACACGCGGTGTTGAAGGCAGCGTGGCCGCGCGGGGCGGCCGAGCCGCAGCTGCTGACCAGACTAGGCAGCGGGAGCTCGTTATAGGACATCTCGGTACAGCGACTTTCAAAAATATTACATCAGCATGTTTACTGAATTCCCCTTCACCTTATAAATGCAGGCGCTGATAGTAAAAGTGAAATATTTAACCAAGGTGATACAACTCAAAGACAGTTCTCAGCTCACTGATTCTGACTCTTTTTCCTGGCACTTAAAACATTTTAACATCAAGGGGGACTTTTTTTTTTTTTTACCTTAACCCATCCATTTCTTCCATATCATCCAGTGTGATCATCCCATCACCAAGGATGATGTACAAAAAGCCGTCGGGACCGAAGAGCAGCTGGCCTCCCAGGTGTTTTCTGTGAAGCTCTGCAACTTCAAGAAACACTCTGGCTGTTCTCAGGTCAGCTTGATGGGGGTTTTTCCTACATGGTGAGGAGGGAGCAAACCATGATTGTTAAAGACATAAGGTGGATCCGCAGAAAGTAAGTAGCACACAAACAGGGACGCAAACACCTGGCCCATAAATAAGCAAACATATACTTAAAATGCAGCAAATGAAAATGACTGAGAAATCACATTATTTTCTAGGTTGCTTCTGAAGTGGCATTAGGTGGCAAGAGAATCGCAGGGCAGGTGCCAAAGCTACCATTGTCCACAATTTTCCTGAAAGATCCATATGGGGTTTTAAGCAAGATGGAGATGGCGGTTTAATTATTGCCACCTTACGGTTAATTATTTGTAACATCGAACAAAAAATTAGGAAGGGCAGATGAGAAAATAAGGCTAAACGACTTTCAGTGATACCTGGATACTGTGTATTCCACGACTCTCAGTATATGGTCATGAGGCCCCATAGCCCACCGTTCTTGGTTGGTGGTATAAGACACGTAGAGCTTTCCATTTTTCTTGTAATTGGGATGGAATGCAAGGCTCAGCAGTCCTCTTTCATCTCCTCCCTGCAGTCAAATGAAAAACACAAAGAATTGTGAAGTTAATTATGTTCTTTATTGTGTTTCAACTGGAACCCCCAAAAGAGTCTCTTTCTTTCTTCTGGATAATCTTTGCCCAAACTCTTTTCTTTTCTTCCTTGCCTACTGCACAAAAAGGATTATAAAACATTTCACTTTGCGGAACTCTTTAAGGGTTGGAAGGAGACAATTGCGTCGCACGGTTATCTATGCGTACACCACTTTTGTCGAGTGATTTGTGTATGCAATCTGGGGAAGCTCGGAAGACAAGTTTAAGTGCTGTGAAGAATTCTTTGCTGGGTTACTAGGTTGCTTGTAGTTCACAGAAGACAAATAAAAAGGTTCATAATCAGCAGTCACTTCTAATCCAAGTCTCCAAAACCTAAAACACAGTGTGGGCTGCCAACTCCCACTGTCTTGGCAATATGTTTAGAAAACAGTTAAATTGCTTGTGTAATATGTAAACCTTTGTTTTACCCTGGAGGCAGCTACATCAGTTGTCACAACCATGGTGGTCTGCTTGTCATAGCAAGGTAATAAGCAGCCTTGGCCCTATCTACATAGAAATGAGGTATTTTTACATGTCTCCCTTCCCTGGATAGAGTTTTTCTTTACAGAAAGAGGGAGAAATGAGAAGTGAGCTAAAAGCCAGGGCTGGGGTGGGGGTGGGAGAAATACTCGAAAGGAAAGGGGACACTTGGAAATAAAAGAAAAATCCCAAACAAATTTCTTTTGTTATTATATGAATGTCAAGAATTGTATACATTAGGCATGCCAAATGCTGTAACAATTAAAACATCATCATGTTTCTTAAATAGAAAGGCATTTTATCTTTATTTTCTGCTAATTCAGCTTGAGGAAACTCAATATGGTCTCGGCATTTGTTTTATCCCACAAGTAGTCTAGGAATTTCTATAATGAAATCAAAGTATCTAAAATTATCTAGATCAGAGACTTCAAGTTCATATGCTGGTAAGCCAGGGAGCCCTTTCTCTGTAGCCTGACGAGCTATGCACAGTGGAGAAAAATGTGACAGAAACTGAATGTTACAATTGTCACTAGGACATCACCTTCCACACGCTATTCCACTAAACATCACAACATCTCCTATGGTGAACAGCTGTCAGTCACTCCTCGGAAGAGTTAGAGGACAAAATAAATCTCTAATACTGTAACTTTTTTACAAGGTCATGCTCGATCATGGACGCACTCTCCGGCCTTTGTCCCCTGGAAGAGCATGTGTTACTAGCAAAGCACAGAACTGTTTGTAGTTTGTGTGCTACATGGATTTGTGAATTTACAGTTTTAGGCATAAAATCGGGCTTTTAATAAACATTGTTTTAATTCCTGGATTAGAGAAAAACTCCTTCAAGTGCATGCCATCCAAAGCAGAAACATTCAGACTTTAAGAGAGTATAAATAATAAAGTGGATGCAAAGATCCCAGAACTACCAAATGATTCTTCATACTAATCTAAAAAGTCAGCCTCTTCATTTGCAGTATCACCATATGCTTAATTTTAATTTTAGGCAAAGGAACAATCTCACTGAAGGGTAAGGCTCTCTGACTGTGATTTATGAATAAGCCTCTGTTTTTTGGATTGTCTTGCTACGACGATTTTAACATTGGCTCGACGTTGCTGTTTTTCTTCTATCTTCATTAAACAAATATCTCTTGCCTTTCTGATGAGACGTAGAAAGCAGGGATGTGTAAGTAAGATTCGGTCGTAGAAAAGCCCCTGCACGTCTAAACCTCCTTGATGGATGTATAAGGAGGCCCTGGGGGGTTCGGGTAGGGATTTAGTTCGTGATTAATTCTCCTTCCGCACATATTTCCCCCTAAATCTGTGAATGCAGGATAAGTACAGCACGCCCACTTCACAAAAGTTTGTGTTCCCTTATAAGAAGCTTTTGTTGAAAGTAGGTCTTTTGTAACTTTTAATCAAATCATCTGAAAGACAGTTTGAGCTGGAAAGCAACATGGTTTAAAACTGTGCTGGCTGGTTTTTCGGGAATTAGGAATGTAGGATTCATGCACAAGAGAAAGATGGACGGGCAAAGGGATTTAAACAAATCCCCAAGTGATGGAAGTTCACCTTAGAGATGTCCTTATTGTGTGAATGTATCGGGGGGGGGGGCAACACTGACTTCTAATAAAGTGCCAAATATAGAAAGAGAGTGAGACATTTGAATGACAAGAAAATAAATCAAGAAAGCCATTTAAAAAATGTCAATAATCCTGAATTTTTCAGGTTATAGGATTTACATTTGTTTAATCATTACATATGATTTCATGTTTTTAAAGTCAACTTCTAGGTGCAAAGTAGTGTTGTGGGGGGTTTAGACACATGACTAATTACTTTTAAGTCATTTCAGAGAAATACTCTCATAACTGTATTGTGGACAAAATTTAATGTATTATGTAAATATCCTAGAGTGTCTCTCGAAACTAGCTTTTAAAATTATCTAGGATAACACAACTCTTAAATGTTCAGAGACTGGGAAAGAGGCATGTATGACTGCTGTCAGGAGATTAAAATATTAGTAGGTTCACATAGCTTGAATTAGCCTTCAGAGTTACGCTGTCCATTCAAAGTATGTTACTGACAAATCACAAGCATGGAGAATACGTCGATTGGGTGTTTAAGCCTTAACTTTGGAGCAGGGTCAGAGGCCACACTGCCAGAAACACCACCAGACATCTGAGGCTTCCAGGTCCTCTATGGTTGCTTCAAGCATTGTCTTCATTGGCATCAGAGCCAGGGTGTTGGCCCCTGGAGGCAGGATGGAAGCCAGCAGCCCAGCTCTCCCAGGCTCAGCAAAAAACCCTTGTGTCGATGTTACTGACTTTCCCCTTCCTCCTTCCCCTCATTATGTGTAGCCTGATGGAATTAAAACCATGCAGCCTTCCAGAAATGTCAAATTATTGAACTGTTTCTGGTGAGCATCTGGGAAGAAGGAACCTCTAGTGATTAATTAGTTCAGCCAAGCTGGTTAAAAAGGGAGAAAAACACATTCATAGAATGGCAAAGGAAGCCCTGTGGTGCGGGGAGCCACGCCTTTCAAAACGACAGTGACTTCTAACAGCATAGTTTTGAAAACTGTTAACTCAGTGTCCAAAATATTTTATCCTTCCCCATGTGAAAAGCAGCAATGTGTCCAAACTATTCACATTATACTTTGTACTTCATTACTGATAAGAAACCCTTTGTGTATACCTTATGCTTCTAGGAGCACACATCACTACTGAACCAATTGGGCAACAAGTAATTTATAAGCGAGATGTCAGGGTTTCCTCTGTTTGGGTAATTTTTTTTTCCCCCAGCTCACTGATTGAACTCTCATCTGAGCATCTTCAGAGGCTACAATGAGCTTCTCCCTTTGTCCCTTCCCCTTGCTCAGTCCTCCCGGTACCACATCAACTTCTGGACAGACCCTCACCAAGCACCAATGACTCCTCAAAATCAGGTAGTCGAATGATTTGAAGATAATATCTCTATACACTTTGGAGCCTTGAGATTAACCCATGTTTCAGAATAAATCATAAAACCCTCCTTAGGGACTTTGAATAAGTAGTTCACTGCCATTCTAATTATCATTCAGCTCTCAGGAACAATTTCACACGGTCAGCAGAAAAGAGACAAAACCCCCAAACAAAGAGGATCAATGACTTTCGTGTAAGTCCTAGATCAGATCTAGTCCTATAGTTTTGAGGTAAACTCCTCCCCAGTGAGAACCGCAAAGTTCTAACCAACTGACTAAGGAAGACTCTTTGAAGGAAATTAAGCATCTGTTGAAAAAGACAGGTAGTCATAAAATGATTGTGACAGAAAGAATTCTTTTTCTTTTTTAAGAGAACTTGTGGGGCATGGTCTTTCATGATGGTATTTTAAAGAAAACATTAACTTCATACTTTCAATGTGGTTAAAGTTAATTTTTTCTGATTTCCAACTTCTTTAAAATTTGTTTTAACATTTTATATTTGACAATTGACTTGTGCATTTTAGGAAACAGGACTGGACAGCACTGAACTGGAAGCACTGTTTCTCATTTTTGCATAGTTTTCTTGGTGACCCTTTGGCAAGTGACTAGGTTCAAGTTCAGCAATGTACCCAACGGGCCTATGGCAATGAAACAGAAAGCCAGGGAGGGAATGTAAATTAAACAATACACTGCTGAGTTCAAGATATTCCTTGATACTGCCTTGCCAAAAATTTTTGTATTTAACATTTATTCGACAAATATTTATTGAATGCCTACTATGCATGAGGCCTTGTACTTGACACCAAGGATAAGATAATCAATAAAAATGAATTCCTGCCCTCCAGGAATTTATGCACGGAAGCAGATAACAAAGTGAGTTTTTAGTTGTTTCACCCCCCTCCCACTTTCTTATGATGCTGATTTGGGGTTTTGGGGAGGGGGAACTTAAACAGTGCTATGCTATTAGAAATACGCAGGGCCCAAAATACAAGTATTAAAGAGAATAAACACATGTTCTGGGTAACTTCCAACACAAAGGTTAATTAGTATATTATCACTGAGCTTTCTCTACTGTAAAACATGATGGGAAAAAGAAAAAAAGCTTGATTTTATAACAGATAAATTACATGAAAATTAGGCAGAGTTTCTGCCAACACAAGACCACCTTCTAACTTAACTGACATACACGCCCCAGGCACACAGGTGTGAAGGCCTCCAGCAGAACTGTTGTTCTCTTAATAATGAAAGAGCTTCTAAGGATTAACATAAGAACAGAAGGGGGGTATTTTTAATTCTCTATAAAGTCTATACTTTTATTATAAGGCAGGTCATGACATTTTCTTTGTTAATTGTGATCCAAATGTCTATGTTTTGCTAGCACGTGTCAGGAGAGGAACAAGAGGACTTGGAGACCAATGTGGACCACTCGTCATGCAAACCTGTGCTTCTGAGACCAGAACCTTTCGCTGTTCAGACACAAGAAATAAATTTGTTTGAGAATTGTTAATTCAAATACAATATCAGGTGTCTTCGTTTTCTATTGCTGCTGTAAAAAAAAATCACCACAAACAGAGTGGCTTGAAACAACACAAATCTATTATCTTAAAATCTATAGGTTAGACTACAGCATGGGTCTCACCTGGCTGAAATAAATGTGTCTGCAGAGCTGGGCTGCTTTCTGGAGGCTCTAGGGCATAATCCACTTCCTTTCCCTTTTCAGTTTCTAGAAGCCATGTGGCATCCTTGGTTGGTGCCCTCCACCCTCCATCTTCAAAGCTGGTTATGGTAGGCTGAATCCTCATAATCTCATCGCTCTGAACTTCTCTGCTCCCTCTTCCACTTTTAAGACTGTGTGATGACACTGAACTCACCTAGATAATCCAGTGTAATTTGAATTTCCCTTTGCCAGGTAAAGTAACATAATCACAGGTTCTGGAGATTAGGCTGAGGACATCTTGTGGGAAAGAGCATTACTCTTTTTTGGTCTACTACATGTCTACTTTAATCTGTGTTTTAAAAGGATCCAAAGCACTGATGCCTTGAACCATCTTGGCCATGCCTTACTGTGAGTGCCCTGAAAGAGGAGACTGGTGAAGTTCACCCACAAATTCATAAAGAGATACTTAGGGAAAGCTCTCCCACAGCAAGCACTCTCTCTTAGCTGTCCGTGTTGCAAGATCAACCAACACCCTTCGGAGTGAAGTGAAAGCACTTTTCAGAACTGAAGAGAAGGTGGAGACCATTAGATAACACGTGGGCATATATGAATTCAGTCAAGAGCAAAACTGTGTTAATCCCAGGATGCAAAGAAGGAAAAATTTCAACATGGGCAAACTGTTTCTACTAACTGGAGGATTTTAATATCGCTAAAACTGTTATTTTGCTTAGTTCATAAGTTTCAAAACACACTGTATAGTATTAATCTCTTCACAACTCCTGGAAAAGACAGGAAGCAGTGCTTTTCAATAGTTCCAAAAGTCTAATTTGGTCTCAGAAGAAGAGTCAATCCCCCTAGGACCCTGAGTTAGCTTATGGGAGGGGCTGCATGGGGAGTGCTATAATGAAAAATAGACTTGGTCTGTGTCCCTGGTTTTTGGCACAGAGCTCCTAAAACCACTGGAACTTCCTGAATGACAGGAGTGTCTTTTGTCCTTGCTAATGGTCAACCTCACCTGAGTTTATGGTAAAGAAGTGATTCTTGATGGACCCCCAGATAACTTCAGGAAGGGGGCTGATGCCAGCGGAACCAACAAAGGTAATTGAAGGATGAGTGCTTTCAGTCCCACCCTCCAACCTCCAGGGAGGAGAGAGGGACTGGAGGTTGAGTTCAATCACCAATGGCTATGATGGAATCAATCATACCTACCTAATGAAGCCTCCATGAAACCTTAAATGATGGCGTTTGGAGAGCTTCCAGGTTGGCCAACACACTGAGGTGCTGGAGGGTGGGATGTCCAGAGAGGGCATGGAAGCTCCACGTCCCCCAGCCCCATGCCTTTCCCTATGTGTCTCTTCCGCCCTCTGACTGCTCCTGAGCTGGAGCTTTCATAATAAACCAGTAATGGTAAGTAAAGCAGCTTCCTGAGTTCTGTGAGCCGTTCTATGAGTGACTAAGTCTGCGGGGGAGCTGATAAGAACCCCTGAATTTGTAGTCATTTGGGCAGAAATGTGCGAAGCCAGTGCTTGGAACAGAGATAGTCTTGTGGGACTGAGCTCTTAATCCATGGGGTCAAGGTTAACTCCAGGGAGTTAGTGTCAGAATGGAACTGAATTTTTGAACACCCGCTTGGTGTTGGAGAATTGGTTGCTGTGAGAAAAAACAAAACAAAACAAAACAAAAAAAAAACCAACCCTGTCATCTGGTATCAGAAGACATTCCAGAAAAAATCTGAGAGGTTCTTTAGCTCATCCTCCTCTCTAGGGAGAAGGTCATGGTCAACTCTATCGAAGAAGTTGAAGTTATACATGGAATAATTTGGTACTCACACAAATTTTACTTTGGAAATCAACATTTTAATAAAATATCTTGTGCCATTTTATTACTCACTCTTTCGGCTTCCCTTCACTGTACTCTGAGCATGAAAGCAGCCACAATACACTGAGACCCTATCACATATGGTACTAATTCTCCCCGTTTCTTTAAAATTTCCTCTATTTTTCCAGATTTGGTTTTTTGTTTAGAGAAGTCTTTAACTTCCTTCAACTACTCTCTTGGTTTCCTGATGACTGAATGCTCTTCCAGGCACTGTCTTGTCCTTTCAAGGCCTTACTTCTGCCTAATAGTACTTCCCACTGCTCCTGTTCTCGAAGAAAGTATTTACAGCCTTCATGTGCTGGCAGGAGCCATGCCTACCCCGAGCACACTCCCCCAACAGAGAGGTCTGTCCTTCGAATGAAGTTGGAGAGACGCTAGAAGATACTCTGCAATTCAGAGTTTTTAGGATGTGTCTCATGGGGAATATGATTTCTGCCGTGGGCCAATTGGTCCATGTCAAATCTACGTTTAGGATTGCACATTTTATTTTCTGAAGGTATAGCAAATGCAAAAACAGACTAGAAAAGTACACATGAGAGGATGAAAGATAATCTAGATGCAGACCAGCTATCTCCAAGTCACAGTACCTTCTTCAACAATTCTCCTCCTCACTCTTTTCAAACATAAACAAAATAAATCAGTCACACTGGATTTAAGCTCCAACCAACACAGAGGGAAGATACTAGAGGTGATTCTTTTCTAGAATTTACAGCTTCCCAGCTGCTTCTCATTCCATATACTAATGTTCTTTTGACATCTCCTGCCTTCAGGGAAAAAAGTACACACGTATTCAGTTATGTATGTAAAAACTGTTACGATCGCACTATTTTATGTGTGGGTGTACACGATTTATTTTACACAAATTTTATGTTTGTCAAATGGAATCAACTTCCAGATTTCTGTTTTTCCCTAAGCATTTACCAATTTGAACTGTGACCTCTAATCCAGTGTGGCACATTACATGGTGGATTGGCTTGTCCCTTTTACACTGTCCATGCAGCAGTTAGCTGCAGTGGAACCTTTACACGTGCTGCCCAAGGAATCCCATATGCTCTCAGGGACTGGCCTGAGCACTAGGGACTATCTGACTCAGTGTGTGTCAAGAGTTAATAATACCTGTGACATCCCAAAGTTCAGCTCTCCAAAACATCTACTCTAATAGAAAAGATGCTTCAAATTAAACTTAAAAATATTAAAACCAAAATGCATGAAACATCTATTTGAAATAATAATAAAATAGTAAAGCTACAAAAAGTGTAAATTCCTCTTAGAAACAAAATTCTAAGAATTCTTTTCTATTTCTTACTTTTGTATCTATAAGAAATGATAGATGTTCACTAAACTTACTGTGGTCATCATTGCATGATGCTGTAACTTTAAACTTATACATGCTGTATGTCAATTACATCTCAATAAAACCAGAAGAAAAAACACCCCCAAATCCTAGCACTCAACACTTTTTTGAAGAAGGAAATGTACAGGGGTGTTGGCAACACTTAGAGAAAGCAAACCTCTTATGCTGTATGTTTAGGGTACGTGAAAATAAATGAACAATAGTTTGACAAAAAACCAAGAGTATTCATGGAGTTAAAAATGAATAAAAATAATAATTAAAAAAGACTATGACTATACTAAACTCTTCTGTTACAAGCTACAGGTTTAATACTTGTTGGACCTTAGATTTTAAAAAGTATCTATTTCCTGTATAACACAGGATATTCGCTTTCTTGTAATAACCTATAGTGGAAAATAATCTGAAAAAAATTATATGTATATATATATATATATCTTGCTGTATACCTGAAACTAACACACTATTATAAATCATCTATACTTCAACTAAAGAAAGAATGAAAGGAGACAGAAAAGAAAGAAAGAAAGAAAACAAAAGAAAGAAAGAAAACACATTTCTAGACTGAACTGTAAATGAGTGAAGTATTGGCCAGCTACATTGTTAGGCACAGCAAAATGTATGTAATTTACGTAATATGTAAATTAGGAACTAAACCAATTCTCCTCTAGACTATGAGCTTCTTCTTTTTTTTTTAAATAGCATTATTCTTTTTTGTTGTATTATTTATTTTACTTTGGTGGAGGGGGATAATTAAGGTTTGTTTATTTTTAGGAAGTACTAGGGATTGAACCCAGGATCTCATGCATGCTAAGGATGAGCTCTACTACTTGAGCTATACCCTCCCCAACTGTGAGCTTTTTAAGGGCAGGGACCTTATCTTGGCATTTCTAGTGTCTTAGAAAGTATCTCGTCTATGCCAGTGGAAGCCTTATCATAAAAGGTAACATGTATTGAGCTCTTACTTTGTATCAGAGACCATGCTAAGTAATTTGCAAGCATTATATTGTTTAAACTGTATACCTCTATAAAGCTTAATACTATTTTATTATTATCTTTATTTTCTGCATTAGAGACACAGAGGCATCGAGGATTTGAGTAACCTGCCCAAAATGTACAACCGGAAGTCACAAAAGATCATCTGATTGGAGGAAAAATAACGTCAACAATAATGTTCCACTGCCGCCCTCCAAATAGTTCTGAAAGACATGAACAAACACAAAACTGATTGTATTCCCTCATCAGCACCCATTGTTCATGGACTGAGGCAGTACTGAAACAGTCCTGCTTAAGTTTACAAAGCTCTGCAGGAGAATAAAATGAAGCTTATACATCAGTTATTTTAACACAAAGGTTAATTTAGGCTTTAGGGCCATTGATAAACCGACTATCTGAAAAATAAAAATCCTGGCTTGTGTACATTTCCGCGGTGTAAATACTCTCACCATGGCCGATTTCAAACTGGCAACTTAATATCTCTGACTTCAGTGTGAGAAGGAGGAGCCCAGTTAGCGCTGGCAAACCCGGGACCACCACTGTGGAGCACTTCCACTCTCCTTCACATCTCTTTTATCACACCTCCCTCCCGCAGTGTGGCGCTCTTATCTTTTCTCGCTTGCTTTACAATTCTATCAGACCTGTTCCTTTCAATGTAAAGCACCCAAATCTTTTGGTGAATTAGGCAGGGGTTCAAATAATTAAATAAATCATTAATTAAAGAGAGGAAAGAGGTTTTGTTTTTTTTTTTAAACTGGATTTTAGATGAAACAATACATGAAAACTAGTATACCACCAAAAAACAGAGTAGCACACTCAACAATCCTTTCGAGGCGTTTACCTGGTTATTTAAAGCGATAGAGAGAGGCAAATGAAAACTCCTCGATAATATTTTTTCTCCCTCTAATAAAGCCCCTCAGATAATCAAAGAAGACAACGAATGTAAAACCACTTTGTAAATTCCAACGTGCCATGTGAATAGAAGACATAGCTACTACAATGGACAGAGAGGCAAGAGCCAGCCTCAAATCTATCTGATCCATAAAATAGTAAGATTTGGGAAGGGAATGTGATTTTTGAAGTAGAGAATGTGTAGCCCTACATTTGAATCAGATGAGGAATGCATTTAAATTAAGTAGAGGAAGTATTATCTTGCCTGCTACCATCCGAAGAACTTTTGGACTTCAGACAATTGCAGGCATGGAAAGGCACATTTATACTTATATTTAGCACCAGGCTTACCACATAGTTTTGATAAAGATCTGTCTATATCTTTTCAGCAGATTTAGATGGTATGTGTTACCAGTGGCTCCTTAATGAATGATTTCCAAGACGGGGTAATCTGAATTTTTATTCCAGGATTGAAACATACATACTTGGCCACTGCAGAAATCTTTTTCTTTTTTAGTTAAAAAATATATGTATTTAGTGCTCATAGGCTCTAAAGTTAAAGTAATTTCTTTAGTAAACAAATAAAAGGAATGGGAGAAACAAATTCACCCAACATTTCTGTGATCTCCAATAATACTGATGACAAATCACAATATTTCCTCCCCACAAAAAACAAACTTTATATGAAAACACACTTCCAAGATTTGTGATAGAAAAATACGCATCTTTGATATTGCCAAACAGCTGTGAAAATTACCTCAGAGCAATATGGACTGATATAACAGATACTTATATAAATTTTAAAAAGACACAGAGTTTAGAGTCAAATTTGAATATCCAGTTATGAACTAAGCAAAAATATAAGATTATCCAGAACGTGTGAGAGTATATACATTCATTAAAAAAATATACATATCCCCAAAGATTTGACGACACTGCAGAACAAAGGAAATATTTGTTTATGTTTAGGGGATTTCAGTTTTCCATTCTCTCACTCTCTCAAGGATTTTCTTAGGATCATTCTTAAAGTATAAATATTTTTTAAAAAATTGTTAGATTGACAAATATTGGGCAAACCTTGTTAGGAAGTAACTGATTCCTTTGGAAGAAAGACGATTTAGAAAGTACCTTAACGCCTTCAAATTCCCAGAATGTATTTTACTTAATGGGTAAGAAGTGTCCCTCATTTGACTCACAGTTTGGAAATCTCTTTCTTAGAATGACTTGGTCTATAATAAAGAAAAATAATTTTTCATAGTTTATTGATAAAGGTCTAACAAAGTTAGGGACTATTAACTTTTATAAGAATAAAAGTAAATTTTTAAATAAAATTATTAGAAATATTAAATTTTCATACTGAAACGAAAGAAAATGGCCTCATAAGATTTCATTTACCATCTTTAAAGCTAAAATCTTTGAGGCACTAAGTCTGACACTTTATTTAAAACATTAAGCCCAGGAATATAAAGAATGCTTCCCTGATATTTTCATCTGGCTTCTACCTTTGTAGTTTGAAAAATCTTTTTTCTCCTGCTGGAAAATGGAAGATTCAAGGTCCTTTCAATGACAGAAAAAAAATCACAATATTAAGGATTAATGCTTAACTCTAGCTAAGGGTAAAAAATTGTCTTAAATGAATTTGACCTGTTACTTTTATAAAGTTTGTTTTTTATGATGTGTGGCTAATATGGTGGTCATGCAGCTAAAAGCATTATCTTCACATCATTACATAGAAATATAACACTAGGATACTTGAGTATTTTAGTCATGTTTCACTGCTCTTTGTCATTATATATTTCCTATTGTTACTCTAAAGAAGAACTCAAACTGACTTATATGAGAACAAACATTAAACAATTAAGTAAGATTATTGCCTTGAAGAGAAACCTTGAAAAAAATCCCAACTGTTTAGACCACCAAGGAACACTAATAAATTTAAGAAAATATGAGGTTTCCTCTCTGTGACTTCTCTTGAAAAGTTATGCAATAGATTGCTGCAACTTCAAGGTCATGTAAAAACTACGGTACTTTTGAAATTATTTTCTGAGTGCAGTTTGTATGTGCAGGATTTAGATGTCAATTAAACTTTGCCATCGACCAAGATCACAAAACCAAATCTTTGAATCTCTGATATTTTCATGAATCACTACTTCACAAAATGATCAGATGCAGAATGCTAGCAACACAGCAACACTAAAAAATGTTCAATCTAAATTTTCGTTTTTACATTAACAAATCATTCTTATTCCAAAATGTCATTAGTTACAAATCAACACTGAGAAAACAAATGTTTGCTATGCCTCAGATATCCAAAGTAAGCAACTCTTTTTGAAATTTGATATAGTACATATTTATACTACTTCTGACTAAAAGCAATTAATATATATTTCTGGGAAGTGCATCTTTAAATTAAACTATGTGACAGTTTAAAATATAAATTTCTTCAGTTTCATATTTTCTGTAATCAGGAAAGTATGATATTATTGCATTGAGATAGAATAAGTGTGGGAACTATATATTATAGATATCTGAAAAAACCTGAAGTCCAGATTAAAGATGTGAAAGTAATTATAAAATAGGATTTATCAAAAAACACTAAAGGGAGGGCTTGGATTTCTTAATTTCAAAAAAAAAAATCTGAGAGCACATAACTTGCTTCAAATACATGAAGATTAGTTCTAAGGACAGTGTCTGTCTGTTCACCTTTTCCATAGAAGTTTCACCAGTAGGACAGTTTTCAGTGCAAAGGAAGCTCTGTTCCCTATAATTCTTAATATAGTGGAAAGCATACTTTACGTATTTCTGGATAATATAATTTTGGACCAAAAGGCAGAATTTGAGGAAACTTCTGACATTCAAATTGCCTAAGATTGTATTCTTAGTTAACTTTGGGAAGAGCCAAACAAGAACAGAGTTTTCTAATACGATTATAATTCAACATTTGTAGCAATGTGGACAAAACTGATGGAACGTTCATCGTCCCATTTTAATTCACAAAATCTCCAGGTAGAGATAAGTTCCTAGTTGTAAATCATAGGGCAAATGAGGTGTTTATAAAGGTTCCACTTTCTCGACCGCCAGTACCCACTCTCATCATCTATAACGTCGTCAGCATCTATCCTCCCTCACTGCACAGCTCCCGCCCTCAGATTCCAGCATCCACTCCATCTTCAAGGGGTAAATATGGCAGGCCAGCTGCTCCCGTGTCATGATGCATCACATTACTATTCATTCGTGTCAAGAGGATGGGCCCAGGGATTTAGACTGCCTAGATTTGCAACCTGGCTCCTCCACTTGCTAGCTTCTTGACATGAGAAAGTTACTTAGCTTCTCTTGTCCCATTTGAACCACCTTCAAAATAGGGACATTTCCTGTCTCATAAGTTGTTGGGAGGTAGTGAACAGAGTGCAGAGTGGGCGCCGATGCACGACTGATGCTCAACAAAAGTTGGCCAGTTGCTCTATATCATGGCTGGGCTACCATGGTCTAGTTGGGGAAAGGAACTTTGGACAAGTAAGCCTCCAAACAAATACATAATTGCATTTTGGGAAAGCATATTGGGAAAATCTAATTTAGACCAGGGGGTCAGGGAAAGCCTCTCTGAAGATGGACATTCAAGCTGAGACTTCGGGGGCCAGACAATGAGAAGACAGAAAAATCCAAGGAAAGAAAGAGCAGCATCTCCCAGAGAGACACTTTATTAATATCGGGTATGATTCTTTGGGAGAAGAGAAATGCAACGGAAGAGTATAAAGGTGCACCCACTCTCCCATTCTTGCCCTGATTGTGGAAAGTTTTGGAGATCTGAGGGCACAGGTTCAGCACAGTGAAATAAATGTGGGTTTTTAATTGAGAGCTGGATTTGAATCCTCGCTTTATGACTTATAGGCTGTTTGACCTTGGGGAAGTAATTTAGCACACTTGAACTTCAGGGTTTTTTTTTTTTTTTCTTTTTCCTATTGTAAATGAATTATAACTTCTACTTTGCAACATTTCTTTTTTAGTGAAAAATGCACAAAATAAAAATTTTTATTTACTTTTAGTTGCTCACTAATCAGCCCTTGTCTTCCTCATGGTGGGGGGCAGAGGGATGGACCAGCAGTTCACGTAGGCAGTAGGCAACGAGGGTGCCATCCATCAGCGAGAGGAAGGATTGAGACTTTAGGGTTCTATCCAGGGACGAATAAGCATTTATTCATTCATCAATTATCCTAACAGAGCTATAACCTCAGACCAAACGCCACTTTTGAAATATACCAGGCCAGCTCTAAAAGAAATGACAACTCAATTATCCTTTCTAAACACTCATAATTTTTTCATTTTGATAGGAAAATCTATTTTTTCTGTTTTGATGGTTTTAAGTGGAAAACAGTTGTCGCATAAAGTGTCTGATTTGTTTCTCATTTGATGGCATGTGTGACAAAGTGACTTCCAGGGTGAAGGCTCTGGAAGGGGCATTGCTGATGGCATTTGGTTTTCTCATGTGTGGCATCTGCAGTAAAGCTGTACACCAGAAACTAATACAACGTTGTAAATCAACTATACTTCAATAAAAATAAATAAAATTGTTCTTTGATTTGTAGACTAATCCAAGCAGTAGTTTAGACAAAAATACAAGGTCATTACGTCCCATTATGAGTTTTAAGAAATTGTGTGCTTTGCTATTATGCTGTTTTTCATGACAAATGTGTAAAAGAGAACTGATGATAATTTAGTCGTCCTAGAATTACTTCCTAGGATTAATGTCACTAGAAAACATCAGGTAAAGCATTAAGGGATAACACTAGACAATTTGTTTTTCTTCATAACTACTGGTCTAGAGCTTCAGAGCAAAAACACTAATAAAAGTCAGTCATCATTATGATGTCACTCTCATAATTTCCTCAGAAATAAACCAGCAAGTACAAAAAATATTTATAATGTACGACATCATCTATGTGCCTTTCCATTGCTTAAACTTTGGGTTATATTTAGTGAGGTTTCCTGTTTGTCATAAAGAACACCTTCTGGGTGAAATAAAATACATTAATAAAAGCCCCCTGAAGTCAAACTATCTTTGTGAATCGCACGTGTGCCGGCGAAGCTTAAACACTATGGACCGAGACGACTCTATGACCTAATCCAACAACTTGTAAAAAGATTTTTTTCATTTGTGTGACCCAAGCTCTTTGGAAAGTACTGATCTGTCCCTGAAATGGTTTAAGTAGCTAAAAGCAGCTCCCAAATGACATCCCCCTAATGGTGTGGCATGGGCCCTAGAAGGCATTTATAACACACCAAACTTGTTGGAGAAATGAGTGCCCTGATGATATTTATAGTTAAAGTTTTTTGGTGCTCTTACTTTAAACCCATAAAATGTCTACAGCCTTTTCCCACATCCAGTCTCCAAGTAATGATGACTTATGCAGAATAGGAGACAGGAAACTTGAGAAGTGTTGTCTGTATGAGAAACAATTCTCAGTTCTTCTATTCTTGCATATAACTTCTTAGATGATGCCCTTCCTCATTCATCCCATTCTGCAACTGTTTCATCTGGTGGAGTTAATTAATGTCTACAAGTTGACATATCTCTCTGACATTTAACATGCTCCCCAAGACATGTGTCTTTTGGACTACGAAATGGACTTGGGAAAATAAAAGAACAAAAGAGCCTCAGGTTTCTTCAAATACATTAGAAGGGCCTAACGCTCCTCTGTAAGTTCTAATATTTAGACTCCCCATTTGTTTTGGCAGAAAAATCAAACTCCCCATTCATCTAAGATAGAGAGAGCCTTATCTCATTCACAGGTGAGCCTTTTCCCCAAGACTTGCATGAATAATGCATTTTCACCTGTTGGCTGCTTGGGACTTCAAAAAACAAAAACATAAAAGACTCTCCAATTCTAAAGAAGGACATTTTGTCAACTGACATCAAACTGGGGCTCTTCCAGCATGCCACACTTAACTTCCTTTACAATCACAAAGCTCCAGGCCAAGTCGGGCTTGGCGTCTCTTTCTGCTTAACTAGCTGTTTCAAGGTTGACCCATACTTGGGAACAGAGGCTGACGGGAGCAGAAACATGATCTGAGTCTAGCTTTGTGTTAGTTTATTATGGAATGCTCACTGAAGACAGGATTGTTGGAGATCAGTGCTGATTCTGGAGCAAAAGGTCTTCAAATATTCACAGGTTGGTTTTTGGATGGTTATTTCACAATTACTAGAGTCAGACAGACGGGAATTTGAATCCTAGTTCTGTCAGTTACTAGATATACATTGTAAGAAGACTACTTAACTTTTCTGAACATGAGTTTTCTTATCTATAAAATAGGAATATTAATACCCAAATTATAAGAATATTAATAGTCATACCCAGAATTAAGGGTGGGGGGTGTATCTTAAAAAGTCTCTGAAATACAGTAAAACTTCAAAACAGTGTATCTGCTTCCCTCTCCAGTTAAAAGGTATATGCAAATGAAGTGAAAGGTATCAAAGTTAACTTTGATAATGCTGAAACGGCCTAGAGGTCAATAGCAGAAAGATTCCGAAAACTTATTAGGCACCTGAAGCACCTGAAGTGCTAACTAGACCAAATGACTTTCATGGCTTCGTGGTGGGGGGATACGATGTGATGGATTGTTCCAAGAACGAAAACACAGAAGCACCAGTTTAATCTGGGGCGACCCCACATAGAAAGAAAGAATTGGTTGGCTTCCCCTTTACCATATAAGGCTCACTGATTCTTGAGCATCTCTAATACATTTTCTTGATTCCTACTTGTAGGAGATTAAAATACCCGCCAAGAGGTTGGAAGAAATTAAGCATTAAGTTTATACTAGTTTATAGTCAATGCATTAATGTCTACTCTAAACCATAGTACGTAGAAGACTGGTTGGAGAAGAGGTGGATTTGCCAGATACTACATTTAGTCCCTTGATTTGTTTGAGCAGCACCATCTGTGGGGTCATACTTTAAGTGAGTGGCAGCCCTTCCCCTCTACCACCAAAGCACCCTACTTTACATGCAAGCAATGTTTACTGCCATGTGGCTTTCCTGGGCAGGACACATGGATATTATTAGGATATCGAAGCAGTCATTGCATGGATGGCTGATGCCTAGACAGACAGACATAAGCAGGATTACCCACTACATCATTCAGTTGTAACCAATGAATGATAAGAGGACTGGCTGACTATCACAATACACGGAGTGACAAAGCTGTGGTCTATTACCAAAGAATAGACCACCCTTGCCCTGAAGGCTTGATCATTTATTTCAAGCCAATCTGTCATGGAGCCTAAGAGATAAAGAGTGATGCCTTGAACAGGAACGATTTGGAAAGAAATCCAGGCTCAACATCTTTCTTTTCAGTGTTTCGGCTTTCATACGTATTCTGAGAAACCTTTTGTCCCTGTGACTGTTGAAGCCAGACTAAGGTCTTGTTGGGAAGATCCGACAATCACACAGGCTCTTTGCTGAGTGCTGTGGCCTTAGAGGGAGCCAGCAAACAGCTCAAATTCTCGTTCCTTTGTCCCTCTCTTTCCATGCAGTCACTCACATCTTTAATAACCTTTTAATAGTCTATACTAAGTCTATATCTTAAAGTGTAAGTTGTTATTAAAACTTTATTTCTAAGCACAATTTAATATGGATAAGGAAACAGCAAAAGCCCTCCTGATAATTCCTTTCAGGATCATTTCCTAATTTCCTTTTGTTTTCAACATTTTAAAAACATCTTTAATCCTCCATTTCTTCCCCCATCTGAACTCCAATAGCATATTTAATCCCAAGATACACTACTCTTTTGAAAGGTAATGACTTAATATACTCAGGATCACAAGATAACGAAATACTGTATTTTAACCAGCCCCTTTCCTTGAATCACTCTTATGCCGTTTCTACTGATTTTTCTTTTTTGACTTTGCAACATTTCCCCCAAAGACTGCTTCTGACTAATTTCCTGGCTCTGCAGAAATTCCTTTTCTTTCAGCCTGGTGTCATAATAATACTTCTCAGAGCCTCCAGGGAGGATCCTGAACTTAATTATATTATGGCCACTGTAATTTGGTGGGCCAGCCACACTTACTTCCTTAACCAATTCATATGCTACTGAGGGCTAAACCAAGAGTAACCTCTCTTTATGCTTCAGCAACAAGCTGTTCCAAGAAAGCCGTTGTTTATAGTATTGAGAAACTGTTCCTCCAAGCCACATCCCAGTGTAATGTTCAGTTGGCAAAAAGAAGGTTGTATGTTGTTCAGCAGGGCAATCGGCCTCATTCGACCACCCAAGAGGGCAGCAAAAATAAGTCACCTAGTAAAGGTGGTCTTTTATACAAAGGTCAAACAGAGCTTTACTGGAAACTTTGGGTGGACTGGAAAGTCCTGGCTTAATATAGTGAGCTGCATAATTTACCACGTGCTCAAATTTTACTGTATAAGTAAAGCTTATTGTAAGATCAATGCATGCTTAATTATGCTTTAAAAAAAAAACCAACACTGATTAAAAATGAGTAAAAATAAAACAAGATGGTTTGTGCAAGATCTCCTTTCCTAATTCTGGACACAACTCTTCTTCTCCCCTTTTCTTTTTCCTCCTTCTTCTTTTACTGGCCTTTGTCTTTCGTGACAGCTACCTGCTTTCCTTGATGACTGAAAAGAGACGATACTATGGAAGTGGGAGACAGAAAGGAGGCTCAGTCATCTGTTACTTTTATCAGGCACACATTACAAGTTCCCTGAAATTCTTTCAATTCTTCAAACAGGTTTTGTTCTTAGTCATTTTGTTGTCATCCTCAAGGTCGTTTTCATGTCTATTTTATGATAAACAGTTAATAATCAAACCTGGTATAATTAAGGAAATTTTATAATTTTAAAGGCAAAAAAACTTCAGGCGACCTCGGTCCTAGTTTGCCAGACATAGTTCTGGCCTGTGCTCTAATATAACTTTTCCTTTCACTCCCAAAGGTATCCCAATTTGGAGGATAAATTAAGCAGCCACTCTTAATTTAATACCTACTTTAACAATTAAGCATGGGCAGAGGATGAAAATGTTTTAAATATACTTTTTGATGAAAATATCAGTCTTGTACAGCCAATGGTGTCAAAGTCTGGCATGTGGGAAGATGGCATCAGGATGGTTCCTGTCCCTCAGGAGCTTTTGCTCTACGTGGAGGGGCAATGTCAGTGTAAGGGGGTTCGTGCTACAGTGCAGGATGTAACTCATGAAGAGTGTTCCTGGGCTATTCTGTGTAGTGCACAGGTGCAGTAATATGCAGGCAGACCGCGGAGCTATCGTGGGTTCAGTTCCAGACCACTGCAATTAAGTGAACATCACAATAAAGCAAATTACATGAGTTTTGGGGTTTCCTAGTGCATATAAAAGTTATGTTTACACTATCCTGTAGTCTATTAAGTGTGCAATAGCATTCTAAAAAAACAACGTATATACCTTAGCTTAAAAATGTATTATTGCTAAAAATTTCTAACCATCATCTGAGCCTTCAGCAAGCTGTAGTAACATCAAAGATCACAGATCACTGTAACAAACCTAATACTATGAAAAAGCTTGAAATACTGCAAGAATTACCCAAATGTGACAGAGAAACAAGATGTGAGGAAATGCTGTTGGAAAAACGGCACCGAGAGGCTTGTTCTGCGTGGGGTTGCTACAAACCTTCAATTTGTAAAAAATCTGCCAAATGCAATAAAATGAGGTCTGCCTATAAGGGCAGTGCTGCACCATTAAAGGCAGAAAGTAGCAGAATATCCAGAGAGTCAAAACGACAGATTGGGAGTTGAGATATGTGTACAAGTCCTAGGTGTGTCAGGGACTAACGGAAACCCTACCTAAGTCATTGTGGTATAAAGTTACAAAAACACAATCAAAAGCACCTAGGACACTTCCTCCTCGCTGGTTCCAAATAGGGACTCTCAAAAATTGTTCTGTGTAATGATATCCTAAAAAATTCAAAGCTCTGGCAATATCAACCACAAATAAACTAGGATTCGAGATAAGGCTGAAGTGTGCATTTAGAGAGTGCTAACTTTTTCAAGATATCCCTAATTTTGTTAAAATACCATTCGTAAATGATAGTCTAATGTCTTCAAAGATTTGCATCGATATAATTTCTAAGAGAGGAGTGCACTGAGATTAACTAATTGACCACTTAAATCCAGGGTCAATCAACTTTATTTCTAATGGGTCAGACTGTAAATATTTAAGACTTTGAGGGCCGTAGAGTCTCTCTGTGGCAAGGAGTCAAGTCCACTGTTGTAGCACAAAGGTAGCCACAGATAATCTGTAAAGAAACGGTGTGGCTATGTTCCCATAAAACTTTATTTTTAAAAACAGGCAGTGGGCCAGATTCAGTCTGCAGTTTGCCAACCCTTAATCTAAGTCATCACCACATAGCATGTCTTAAGTATACTTTACTCTGGCCCACAAGCTATATGAGATCCACAT
This sequence comes from Vicugna pacos, assembly GCF_048564905.1. Classification (NCBI taxonomy): domain Eukaryota; kingdom Metazoa; phylum Chordata; class Mammalia; order Artiodactyla; family Camelidae; genus Vicugna; species Vicugna pacos. The sequence goes on from NC_132988.1 coordinate 18,925,092, forward strand.
ACATAGAAGCAGTTGGTATAATATATTACATGCTTCAAAGTCAACTACTTAACTATAATCTTAAATTCAATTTCCAAGAACCAACCATTGTAACCACAGTGATCTTTTGTTAATTCTTTAATTAGCTCCACAGTTTTTAAACCATGAATCAACTTTTATACTCAGAAATTCTCATAAATATATCACTCATTATTCTTTATTTCTACTATTAAAAGGGGGGATAAATAAAGTAGCACTTGTTCTGGTCATTTATATTCTGGGAGGATTGAGATTAGGAAGATATTTTATCTCTGTTCCATCTGATCCAAGTTTCTTCATTTTAAAGAGAGAATGAGGAACATAGGATTGCATTATCAATAGTATAAGCAAATGAGTAAGATTTCAAAACTCTTGAACAAGACCATAAAATCCTACAGTCTGACAAAAGAGCTTGATTCTGGAAGTTACTACTTTAATGTGGGCCAGATTACAAAACCAGAGATTTCTTTTCAGTGCTTAAACTCTCTCAGGTTCTGCCTTTCTTTTTCTCTCTCTGCCTAAAACAATTGTTTCTTCTCTGAACCCAAAGATTCTCAAACTTTCTCACCACCAAGATCTGTACCTGAGAAAGAAGCTGCAATTTGTTCCCGCTAAACTAAACAGACGGGTAAGGAGAAGGAGCGATTTTTCTCAGGGATATCTGAATTCTAACAGAGGTCAAGATTGTCCAAATTTGATGGATAATCTTTAAAAATATGTTTCACACATCCTTGCTTTTTTAAATATAAATTTATCTTTTTCTCAACGTCTTAGTGTTCGCCTTTGAAAACAAGATCTCCTCTGTATTTTATTTTCACACCGGGAGATTTTTTTCCCAAAAAGAATTCTAATCATCAATAACATTGATGCTGCTGTTCCGTGTCTCTCCTTCTGAAATTCCACTTGATTGAAATTATCCTTGAGAAGAGATAATACTTTTATAATACTTTTTAATAATACTTTTATAATTATTTTATACTTTGATATTGGGGATGTTTTGAAAGAAACAAATCTAACCCATGGTGAACAGTAGGTGACAAGTAGTGCCATGCAGACCTGTGCTTTGTGTTCATGGAAAAGCACTACTTTTCCTTTGATGGAGAGCGCCTGAACAAGAGGCAGGTACTGTTACCCAGACATGAATCCATTGGTTGTGCTGTCTGGCCTTCAGGGAATGTGCTGGTATGAAGTTGTTTCTGCCCCACAAATCTGCTCCTTTCCAACTCCCACTATCAGTTTCCACTTCTCAATAAATTGGCCTCTGCTGTGCCCTCCTGTCCTCCGTCTTTCTAATCCACTGCTCACTGTCACTCAGAAACTTGAACCTTCTGGGAACACCAACAGCGAAATATCAGACTTGTTAAATAATGAAGATTAATTTGATACAATATAATTCAATGTCAGTATGGCTCTGTGCGGCTAACCAACCCCACACCAATTATTTTGTCTCTCCAGGCTCTAGTTTCCTGACTGAGGAATGGAGGAGCTAGGTTGAATGATTCCAAGGGTTCCTCCAACTTCGAAAACTTTGATGATTTTATGACTCAAGCACGTGGCACTTGGTAACAATTTTCTTAGAAGCTCAGAAGTCATTTTTGCTTAATTTTGCATTCCCAGCTCTGTCCCTAAAAGTTGATGTTGAACTCACTTGCCAGACAAATGAGACGCGAAAGCGCAGTGCTGTGATCTAAGAGGTCCACAGCCTCTCCTAGGAAATTGTGAAATCCAAAAAGCTTTCAAAAGCAAAAGCTTTTTAATAAGTTCTGTGCAAAACTTATTGCCAGCAAAACTAGACCTGAACTGCTGGGAAGAAGTTTACAGTCTTTATCCTGCTCAGTTGGAATAGTCAGATGTTCTTCTGCAGATAGATTAATATATTTACTACCAGGTGCATCCCAGACCCCATCAAGGTTGTCAGATAAAACGTAAGATGTGAACCTTCTTGACTAAGTATAAATCTGAAAATCCCTGAATTCTGAAACTTACCTGGTCTCAAGGTTTCATATAAAGGATGGTAAGGGAGAGTGAACCTGACAGATTTCCCAGGATGACCTGAAATCTACAATATTTCAAACTTTGTGTCTAAGAATAAATAGCGCTTGGCATGATTTACATGTTTTTCATGTACTTGCATGTACATTCTTTGAAAACTGGTAATTTTCACCATGTACCTTTTAAATCATTAGTTAATCAACATATTCAGTTACTAAGTAGTTCCCCATTCCCTGTTATGGATAAATAGAAAGTTTATGCATTTTAGCATTTTTCAGATCAATCCTGGGAACAGTGAGACAGCCTCATACGAAATAAACGAACAAGTAAATGAGGAGATGTTTGCACCTGCTTAGAAAGTAACTGGGATGCAAATCCAAAGGCCCTTTTTCCTCCTTCTTACTCTCTTTCTAATACTGTAAATCTGTATCTGAATGTTTGCAATCAATTCATTGTAATCCATCAACATATTAAGACAGAATTTCTGGACTTTGCCCAGTTCCTCAGGCTCAAATAGAAGAAGTCCACTAAACATTCCCTGAATGAATGAACCCATCAGTGAATGGATGACACCCTGATAGCCACCTCCCCCATGTGGAGCAGAGCTGCATTATTTTTGCAGATCCATAAAATACAGAAAAAGTAGTCAGTAAGTTCCCACATAGAGACCTTCAGAAAACAAATTATCCCTCTGAGCTGAGTTCCATAGCTCTGTCGCCTTTTGGATCAAACAGAAAGTAGCTTTACTAACATCTTTGGTTAACAGTCCTCTGGCCGATCCCACCTGAACCTTCCATGGGTGAAAAGCCAGTTTCAAAGAAAAATACCTTCCCATCATTTGACATAATCACGTGGCAGAATGAAAAGTCTGACAAGAGGTCAGGGTGGGGAAATAAAGCAGAAGGGTCAAGTTATGGCAACTTTCTACATGAGCAAATTAATCGCTGCTTTCAGAAAGAATGGATATGACAGACAATGGTCTAACAAACGCTAAGGAAAACAAGTTCATTTCTTCAGTGAGGGATAGTGAGCTCATAGGCATGTTTTTGGGCAGAGAGAACAAAAGAGAAAGTCTGTCATATACTTACGTAATACTATTCCTTTTTAAAACTCAGACATATAAGACATAAACTAGTTTTTGTTTTCACTCGAAAGAAATTAACTTTTAATTTTTGAATGCTTACTGCAGGTAGTGAGCATTCATTTGAAGAACATGTTTAAATGTGACAAAGGTTTTCAATAAGAAAACAAATAATTAATTTAAAGATTTTTCCTAATGTTAGAGATGAAAGTATACACATTCTTGGGTAGAGTCGGGATTTGTGCTTCTCAAACTTTCTCTTGTTTTCATTTAAGTGAATAAACAAGAACAGATTTTAATGTGCTTATTAAAAACCCAGCAAAGGCATACTAACAGACTTATGAGGATATTCAAAATCTAAAAAATGGCAATATTACTCTTTAAGTAGTCTACAGCACATTAATCATACCATTATGACTAAAGACTAATTAAAACCTGTCACACTTGTTTACGAAAGTTAATTAAATTGCACAAAATGAGCTCAACATCACTGGAAAGCAAAGGGAAGCTTTAGAGCCATAGGGTGAAAATATCCTAAAATTTTATGTTACAAAACAAAAATATAAAACATTATAGCAAATGTTTCATATTCCCTATTTAAGCATTTTGCAGACAGACCCCTACACGCTTCTGGGATTTTTGCAGGCTTGGATGCAAACTCTCCAGTGACTCATGAATAAATATGATTAATGGATAGAACTTAGTAGAAATTTTACAAAAGCCTTTCAAAAGCAGGGCAGGACTGTGGGTTGTGCAGATGTGTTTCTTACAGGGCCTCAGCTACCAGTTTTGGAGACGGATAATTTTCTGCAATTTAAAAGCTAGGAAGTCAGTCTTTGGGGCCCCATTGTTTCTGCTGATTTTGCAATGCTTCCTGATGTGTATTTTATGAGTACATCAAATCTAGGTATCTTGGGCTACACGTCTTAAAAAGAAAGGTAGACCTAAGCAAGAAACCAGTACTATGTGAACATTCAGAGAACACCACCTCATTAGGTATACTGGACCCGCAGAAAGCTTTCGTTGGGTTGCTTTACAACCCTTGAAAGTCCTTGAAATATGACTCAGAGGAAAGCCTAGTAATAAGCAGCACAGGGAGGAAGCAAGACAAGACCGAGTACTGCGAGCCTGCTCTGCTTTAATAAGCAGCCTCGTTTGCCCAGTGAGCCGCGGGCGCTGGTGCCGGGACTGCCCAGCGCTCACTCCCACCTCCGCCGGGAACAGCGCTCCGATCTCCCTTTGGGGCCTTACCCCTTCCTCACTCGGAGTTTAGCGCTTTGGATCATGCTGCTCTCCTCCCGCGGCTCCAGACACCAAGGGCAGGTGACCCAGGCAGCACACCGCGGGCCCGCGGCAGCCCTCGGGGGAGAGTAGCCCTCGTTCTCCTGGGCTTGCTAACCCGGGAGGGCGGAAGCCCGGAAAGGCCATCATCGGTGCCGCAGGAGGAAAGCCTGCCCAAGAACCGAGCCAGCGCAGGCGAGAGCAGAGCCAGGGGCTGTTTTTTCTTTTGTGATTAAGCCCGTTTGAATTGCGTTTCTGTTTTCCCTAGGATCTTCTCCCTTTGCGTTCATCTTTCAATTCTTTCTAGATCCATTTCTTAAGCTGCCTTGTCCTCCAGACGAGAAGCTCTCAGATCCCCTGCAAGGAGAAGCAGCCCGGAGAAGGCAGCTGGGACCCGAGGGCCTAACCCCTCGCTGGGCGCCGGCCATAACCATCCTCGCTGTCCTCTGCAGAAAGAAACTCAGAATCCCTGCGTATATGAGACCCATTATGGGGACTGTCTCTCGCCTCAGTTTACATGTCTAGCCCCATCCTGATCTTTTATCCAGAGATAAACTATATTTAATCCAGAACTATATTTTATTCAGAGATAAACTATATTTAAGACATCCATGATGCTTCCCGCATGAAAGGCTCTTCCGTCTTTTCTGCCCATACCATTTAAGAGTTATTCCCAGGGGGTGGGAATAGCTCAGTGGTAGAGCTTACCATATGTAAGTACCTGGGTTCAATCCCTAATGTCTCCATTAAAAGAAAAAAATAAGTTATTCCCTATGTGAGGCACCACCATCCTCAGATGGTTGGAGTTCCCTGTTCTTTCCCCTGGGATCTTGGCTTAGACTCGGCTTAGACTTTGGGAATAGTGTGTACCAGGTCATTTATTCTGTCTCCTCTCCCTTGTTAACCAGAGTGTCTCATGTCTCTGTTGCTTTTCCTCCCACCAACCATTTGCTTCGGTCACAGCACTCTGATCTTCCTCTGGGGAACTACCTGCCACACTCCAGGTCCTGTGTTTTGGGTCAGGTTCCAGAAATGGCTCCAGAGATGGGCCCTGCTCAGTACCTAACACACAGGAACGTCTCCTAGTCCATGTTCAGTGATAATAGCAAGACTCCAGGCAAGGAAAAGTAGAACATGCTGTAATGATTAAAATGTCAAGATACTTCCTGGTAGAATTTTTGAGAAAACAAAACCAAAACCAAACACACACACAAACCAAAAAACCCTCAGCCATATTTCAGTAGGAGCACACAGAATGACAACCAAGTCCTTTTGGTAGGATTAAAACAAGCAAACAGCCTAAGATAGTTTGAATATTCGTATCTTCATGGGTCATTTATTGTATTCTAGGCATTGCTTCCCAATTCGTGTCACAATTATAAGTTTGATGGCCATTTTCTCAAGTAAACTCTACTTAGGGTGATCAAGGAATCCAACTTACATCTTGCTGTACCATTTCTACAGCTCCCACATCCAGAGAGAAACAGCTGGGGCGGGGCGGGAGGAAGAGGACCTTTTGTGCTACAGTTTTGGAAGCACATGCCTATGTATTCCTAATGTTATTGCCACCAATTTAATATTTTCTCCATCATTTAAAGATTGCTCCTTGTCTGTTGATAACTTCTTTACCATTGAGTTTTTCTCCTGGGTGGCATTTAAACTATATTTAAAACTTACATCTTGTTTATATACACTCTTGAGCCAGGGCCTTTGGTTTATAGGAAAGAATTTGCTGACCTCTCCTCCTCCCCACTAGAAAATGACTGAAGTTACACTAACTGCTTCTAGGACTGCATATTGTTGAACTCCTCAAAGGGCTGATACCACATGCAAAGCTTAGACCGCTTGGCTTTGCTTATGTTACAATCTGATGTATAAATCAGAGAGATTATAGAAATATTCTACATTTAGTCTGTGCATTTACATACCTAAACAATGTCTGATTAAAAATTAGGTGTGTAATTTGGGGGGAAAAGCTTAAATTTAGCAATATTTCATTCAGCAACACAGTGTTCTATTATATATGGGTATGCGTATATATGCACACCATATATATACATACATATATATACACATATATATACGGACACCCATAGTTACATGTATATATGATACACTTATAAACAATAAAACTGAGCAGTGAACTACTTTTCTTTATGAAAGAATTAAAAATACTGGACCTTCCGATGTCATCCAAAACTAATGGGACAAGAAGAAAAAATTAGACATTCATGGAATTAAAACATAGACATCTGGGTCTACCTAACTTACGCCCTGATCTTTACCAGGAAATGAATGATCACTTTGTATTTTATCTCCTGTAAAAGAGCATTATTTCCCCATGTTTTAGTATAAGATAGCCAAATAAGGGTATTTTTTTAATGCAAACCTGAATCTGAATTTGTACTGGTGAGGATTTTGATGTAATTATTCCCCAAAAGCACAATAAAAGATTTTTCATAACGGAGACAACACAAAAATTGACAAGACCTGTTTTCAATAACTAAATATTTTTGTGAAAAAAAATAAATGTATTCTGATTCAAGATCTTCATTTATCTTTAATGGCGCTTACAAATTTTCAAGTGCCACAATAAATTCAAATGAGCAAAATTACAGGGATTAAATTTTCTACAGTGTTTCCCAAATGTCACCCAAGGCAGTCATCATTTAACTATGAATCCGTTTTGAACTCATTTATATTTCAACTCATCCAATGTTTGGCAGTTAAAAGTAAACTGTACAAACAGCAAGCACACTGGCAGGCTTCACTGGGAAGCTGAGCGACAAACGTGTGATTAACACTATCTTATGGGCACAGGAGAGGTCTCCATTTTAATAGGATATCCAACAACATGACTAAATGCCTCCCAAAAATTTAGAATTAGAAATGCAAAGGTTAGATAAAGTTAAAGGTCATTCCCCTCCAGGCAAGAGGGGGCCAACTCCCTACCAAGTTCTAGCAGACTTGCTTCCCTAGGGCACATCATAAAAGTAATTTACTGACAACTCACCTTACCAGGGGTCATTTGGGGCCTCAAGTCTTCTGGAATTCACTTTTAAGAAGCATGATTAAGTGGGGACGACCACTGGCTCTAAAGTATTTATGCTGAGAACAAATGCCTGTCAGAATTAAATCCTTTGTGTGTGGTGGTTTCAGACTTAAAAAAGATGTGTGCCCTGATGAAAAGCACATATATTCTGTTCACCAAATTCAATCTTAGAATGAGTATTGGTTAATTGATTTATTAGATTCAAAAAAGAATACTCCAGAAAGCCAAATAGACAACATAGCCTAATAAAGTGGAGAATGCATTTACCAAGTTAGTTAAACCCTTTTCAATCTTTTCGAGTCCAGTGTTGTCTCACACTGAAGGAAAAGCATTTTCAAGTTATTTCCAGGAAAAATGAAGATGCTAATTTAAAGAAAGCCAAGAAAGTTGACTTACTTTAAAATTTTTCCAAGAAAAGCTATTTCCTGATTAAAACAAATCTCTTGCTTTTTGTGTTTTTGGTAATTCTGACATGAAATACTGGGTTTTACATTAGATAAAGATGCATTTTCCACATTAAAAAAATTACGAAAGGTTAAAATATGTGTGCATCGGACAAAATTAAAACAGATCATCTGACACTGCATGTGGGATACAGCTCTGATCTCTATGCTGCGTGGAAACGAGGCTGGTACTTTGAATTGCACAGCACACATCTCAGTAAGGGGATGAGGCATACGATTTCAAGGAACACCCACAATGAAAAGGATTCTTTCCAAACAGAGAATTGTTTTGGAATACGTCAGGTTAATTGGCACCATGGGACTGCTCTCAAGGAAACAGCACTGAAATCCTTACATGTGCAACTAAAATTATCAAGCGTGCATTACCCTCTTTGCCTTTTCAATTTTTCACGTCTAGTTTACTCTATCCACGACCAAATTAACTTTCGTAGATTCACAGGCAGGTAGAAAAGGAGATGGTTGTTTTGTTTCGTTTTGTTTTCCCCACCAGCATAGTTTACAGCCCCAAAAGACTGATTAGTTAAGGAGGTTCCATTGTCGAAACAAAGAAGAAACTCACTGAGGATATCTGGGAATATTCTATTTTAGTGAGTGAGTTATGGGTACTGTAGATGGAAGGTCATTATTTTGTCATTTAAATAGCTAGAAATTCCCTACAGCATTTGCATAGCCTCCTTCTTAGAGGGCCATAGTTTTGTATTCTGCCATTATTTTAATCCTGTCTGATTTAAGGATACCTGGATTTCGGTTTCTTATATACTAAACCCAAGTATAATTATCATTTTAAAAATAATCACCTGATCCCCTTCCTCTACTGATGTGTGAATTTCCCAAAGAGGAATGTGTGTGTGAATACACAACCAGTCTTAGTGGTGGTTACTATTTTCATGAATTATCATTCATGATTGGTATGGAGTGAGCCCTCTTTTTTATATTACCACAATTGCTATTTTTCTGTAACTTACAACCTTTCACTGGAGCCAATTAAATGTTCTATGTTGCTAATGTCCAGAGTTTCAAAATTTGCAACTTTAAAACTACAGGAAAGAAGGTATATATTTGGTAAACACCATGTGTAAAAATGCTTACATTTAATGGAGTAAATTTCTAAATACTCCTCCAAGTACTGACATGCTGAAGATTGGAAATGAAAGGAACCTCAGGTATTACTGATCCTCTGATTTTTACAGAGGAAAAATTGAGGCTCAAGTCAATGATTGGTCCAGGGGCACAAAGCACTTTCATAGCAGAGGTGGCACCGGAAGTCAGGATTCTTCCCCATGTCCCTGCTTCCACCCCTGTCCCGCCTAGCCCGCTATCTCTACATGGCAGCTACTGATCTTGTTTAAAAAGTTCAAGTCAAATCATGTCGCTCTTGTGTTCAGAATCCTCCAGTGATTCCCCATTTCATTCACCGTAAAAGCCAAAGACCTTAGGAGGACATGTAAGACCCTACATTATCTGATGCACACCTTCTACCCCCACCATCACCACACAGATGCTCAACTCTGCAATCTTATCTCCCAGGGTGACGCTCCTCTTCCTTCACTCAGCTCCGTACTGGTGTCTTCCCTAGCACACCAAGAACTGCCCACTTCAAGGTCATGATCTACTTTTACCTTCAAACTCAGGTTTGAAAATTTACCACCCTGTTATTCCTACACATTAAAGACATTATATTTCCATTAACTGAAATGTGAAGTCTCACTTTATGCTGAGTTAGGCAGCTTTTAAAAGTTTCACTGGAGTAACAGTGACCACACAGAAAGGCGAGGGCACCTGACAATGTGGCAGGGTGCCCAGTGGGCTCTGCATTGGGAGACACTGCCTGTGTTTCTGTATCGGTACGAAGGGGAGAAAAAACAAAAACAGAGTAAAGCAAAGTAAGCCCTACACCCTCTGAGCCCGAGCAAGTAGGGAGTTGCCATGCTGGGGTCACACTGATCGCTTCTCTTTACCATAATTTTCTTGGAAAGCGTTGGAGACTTGCACTGCTGTTTCACAGAATTTTAGAGATAGAAAAGACCTAAGGTATCATTTAGCCTAGTCCTCTGCTGTCAAAGATGAGGATGCAGAGATCCCAGAAGATTAAGCAGACTGCTCCAAATCACACAACCACGGGCAAACTCAGTGGATGAGTGCGGCCGCCACCCGGAGCTTAGTTCTCACACATAACCAACTAAGGTGGGACATTACAAGAAAGAGACACATGTGAGAACCAAGGCGTTGACAACTGATGCTGTTGCCAGAAATTTTAATAGTTATTTACAAGGGAAGAGGCTCACCTAGTTAGTGGTGCCTGTCAGACTTTTTTTGTTTGTTTTTCTTTCTTTGTTTCATTTGTTTACTTTTATGCAGAAGTTTTATATGTACTGACATTTAATCAAAGCCTAAATCTTAAGACACATACACACACACACATACATAGACACATGTGCACATGCACACACAGAGCCTTCTTTGGACAAGGAGATATTGTCTTTAGGTTGCAATTAAGGAACTTATGCAATTAACGAACTATGCCAACTATTGGGTAAATCTTTTTGGAGCTAGCTACATTACTGCAAGTCACAAAATCCTAACTAAGATCAGCCCCAGGGTGGTGTGTGTGGAAAACCTTGGCATAAATACATTATTAATGTCACAGGGTCAATCTGATCTTCCAAACCCCTGGAGATTTAAACAGAAGCTTTAATGGTGGTACAGAGCAAAACCACAGACTGGGTAAGAGGCAGAATGAGCTATGCGGCTTTTTCAACCTCAGGTCACAAGCTTGAGTCCAGTCTAGGCTGGTAATTGATAACTTATGACAGATGTTTGGTGACCTGTGTGTGGCGGGAGTCAGTTCAAGTTTTGTTTCACTTTTCCTGAACAGGTGTGTTCACATCCATCCACAAAGATATTTGCACTGTGGGAGTCTGATCACCAAATCTTTCATAGAAAGGCCAAGACTTTAATGGGAATTAAATTCGGTTATCTTTTTATCCCCTTAAGGGTTAGCACTTTCCGAATTTTTTCCCAACCTCAAGCATCTTCCATTCACACTGTGCACACAGTCTTTTTCTCTTTCTTTCTTTTCTTTTTTTTTTTTAAGGAATTCTTCAGAACAGTTTCAAACTACAGGCTAAGGGTTCTTAGAACAGATGTGTTTTCCCTAGTGAGAAATAGCCTGAGGACAAATGTCATTTTATTTAAGTTTGTGATCCATTTGGATCAAAGGTGCTTTAGGATAAGAGGCTGTTTCAGAAACAGCTTATTAGAAATAAAAAAAGAGAAGTAGAGAATTTAGTTACTCTTAAAGAGAAAGCCAGAATATTCAATATTTGAATATTTGGAAGGAACATTCATCTTTAAGATCTTTAAGATCTTTTGTCATAATGTTTTATTTTAATATAATAGCTTCCGTTTATTGGGTTCAGTTTTACAATCAGATTAAATAACTTCAATCACTAGCAATGATGGAATTAGTGTAGATCAAATTCATTGATGCTCCTTTTCTGTCCTTGTCCCACTACATAAATGTATGATGGAGTAATCAGCACATATTTTATCTTAAACAAATAATTATTTTTTAACAGATTTGCTGTAATTTGAAGTGTAGGCCTGTGAAACTGCACAACATTTTAAAATGAACGAATAAATGAATTTAAAATAAATTGAATATGGCAGGCCCAGATAGAGTAAAACGGAAATTCACTAGAAGAAGCATTCAAATTTTACCTCCTTTTAGATAGTAATTCCTGAAAGCCACTATGACTGTGTGTATTGTCACCTAGTATCACAAAGTCAAGCTGGGTTAGAAAACGACATGAGGAGAAAAAGATTTTCTCAAGGTTTTCCCATTATAATACGTTATAGAATGGTCTCAATAAACAGCATCTCCAAAGATGATTTTAATTTCTAGGCAGTGACTCATTTTTTCAAAATGTCCTCAGTTCTGGCCACTTTGATATTATGATAGTTCAACATAACTGCACACTTTCAGACTTAAAAAACAAAACTAAATGTCAATTGTTGAAAACCATGAATGAATACCATTAAGATGTATTATAGTAATTGATAATGTTTATTGTACATAAATATTATATATTGTATAAATAACTCTCTCTATATTTAGTTTATAAATATAAAAATGAAAGAAGACTGTTAAAAGCAAAATGCTGCATCAGCAAACTCCCCAAATTGGTCTTAGATAGGAAGACACAAATCAAACAAACATGCTTACAGATTTAGGAAGTTTTCTGTAAAGTATTGAGTTAATGTGATAGGAAAAGGGTCTACTGCAGCCCGGGGTCTGAGAGGGAGGAAGCTGAGGTCATTCCATTTATATACTCTTGCACCTGATCTCCTGCACATTTCGTGAGAAATTAACTGATGTCTGTTGTGTTGTTTAATTTTGAAACCTTCCTTCAAACTTCTCCCTTCCCTGATTTCCTAGGACAGTTTTACTGACCTGTCTTTAAACAAAAATATTTTGTTGAGTAGAACACTCTTTGTATTATGACCTTACATGTTAATTTTACAGCAACTTTGCTCAATTGCTCCCCACCCAAATCCTGAGATTCTAAATCTGTGCTTTGAGCAATAGTGGCTAGTGGGCAAAAATATATGCCTTCTTAGTTTTCAGTCTCAGTGTATTTCCTTTGCAAATCCTACAATTTATTAACTCTATGGCAGAGTGACACAAACCATGGTCCAAAATAAACACACAAAAAGACCTACATTACTATAATATCCAGGTTGAGAAAAACTACTCTGAAAGCAAGGAAATGCTGATGAAAGCTTGCTGCTGTACTCTTGGGTCAGCTGCTTTGTGCTTAATCATGGTGAGGCATGTGCTCTGAGACACTCCAGAACTGGGGATTTTTGCATCATGAGGTAGGTAGCAACGCCCCACACCTAATGCCAAAAGGTGATGATGTAAAAATGAAGATGTTTTCTTCCTCTGGTTATATATTTAAATAAAAACAGATTCTAGGTTTCACATTTTGAATGGAAGAAAATCCACATACATACATCAGTATAACTTTGTTTCCAATGGACTGCCATATAATTTTGGTGCAAACTCGAACACTATCATAGAATCTCCATAAATTATCATCCAATCTCATATTAAGGGGGGTTGTTAAATACCAGGGAGTGTAGCTAAGTGGCCACTGGAGCTGGTGAGTCATTTCATGTCAGTATGACAGATGATGGTAACAGCGAATGCTTACAAAGTACTTTGGATTCATGTGAGATTGTGCCTGTAAATGGTAGGTGCAACCTTTTATTATCTCCAGTCTACAGATGAAGACCCCTAGCCTAGAGGTTAAATAACTCGCCCAGGGTCAGAGAACCCGCACATGGTGTCGACACAGTGACTAGAAGCCAAGTCTCTCTGCCTGACGCTAGATCTAAGCCCTCAGCCTCCTCACCGTCCTACCGGACAGGATGAGCAGCACCTGAGCATGCCTACATCCCGTCACCAGTCTCTGCTTCTTGAACATTCATGCTCCCAGCCTCTCCTCCTGTGCAGTGCTGCCAGTCAGAAGCACAGAGCGGCAGAGCCCCGTGGTGGAGGGCAGGGCGTCCGACAACTGCCTAGGAGATCCAGCTCTGGTACTGGCTAACGGTGTTCTCTTGGGCAGTTCCCTTAACTTCTGGGCCTCAGTCTTCTCATCTGTGAAATGGGATATTCACACCTGCCTCACTGGGTGACTGGAAGGATTACAGAGGTACTTTAGTTAATGGCTTAAGAAAGCAAATGCTTAAATAATGGTGGTTATAATTAGTAAGAAAGCAGATTAGAGCATCCTTGCTAACATCATGGCTGCCTTGAAGACTATATATAGTACTGGGAAAGAAAAGCTATTGAATGTCTCTAAAAGGGAGTGCTGTGCTACTTTGTATAATACAGAGATAGTTTTCTGACACCTGGGATTTCCTTTTCACTAGATAATAGAGCCACTGGAGAGCCGCGCCAACTCATGTTACCAACAACTCTCCCCTTTTCCCTTTCTAGTCAGAAACCGCGAGGTGGTGGCTGTCGGGTCCAGACAGATGCGATTTAAAGGTGGTAGAGACCTTCTGTAGGGTCCAGATTTCTCGGTTTTTCGCTTGTTTTAAATGATTACCATAGGGCTTCTGAGATTTATAGACTCTATTTCCTTTGCCCTTCAAGTCTTAGATAAATATAAAGACATTCACATAAAAACTTTCCTCACCTCAGCTGTGACTTATGGGACCTAAAACATAGGAGAAAGCCGGTCTTTACTCAACCAGAGGGACCTTACATTCTCCATGTCTGCTTCAGTCAAAAAACGATGCATGCTAGAGAGTGACTTATAGATTAAACTGGCTCATACTACAGAGATATAGCATACCTCTGTCCATTTATATTTATTAAAATGTTTTATCAATAGTATTGCAAATGCCAAAATAAAGAAGTAAGAGCAGCAGAAATGAAATTAATTTAACCAAACAGAAAATTACACCAAGATTATTTCCCATGACCTAGGGACTTTTTGCTTCACACACAAAAAATGATTTCCCTGTGGACAGTCACAGTAGATTTAAAATGAGATTAGACTTATTTAAAAATTGAAAAGAACATTTTTACACAGTACAGGGCATTTTGATGTAGTGTCAGCAACACTCAATAAAATAAAGACAGTTGGATTTAATACCATATCATTACTACCTTGATATAAAAAATAACTGCAGTAAAATTTTTTACTTGGGGATCTACATGTTAATGGTTTGGAACCAGAATTTTAAACTACCCAAAAAAGAAGGCATGTAGAAGTTTTTATTTGGGGGAAAACTATTCCATTAACTTTCTACCACTTTTAGAATGAATTTAGCTAACAGCTATTTCCACCACTACAGAAATTCTCTTTTAGATATTTAATAACTTGTAATGCAGTAATTTGATAGGTCAAAAACTTTCAAATATAGTAGTCACTATCTGCAAATCCCAAACTCCCAACTTATTCCTCCACCCTCCAATATCCTCCCCCAGGCATCCACAAGTTTGTTTTCTATGTCTGTGAGTCTGTTCGGAATTTGCAGATACTAACAACTGTATATAAAGCAGATAAACAACAAGGCCCTACTGTACAGCACAGGGAACTATATCCAATATCTTGTAATAACCTATAATGAAAAAGAGTATGAAAAGTTATACATATATAACTGAATCACAATGCTGTATACCAGAAATTAATATAACATTGTAAACCGACCATACTTCAATAAAAATATATTAAAAAAAAACCTAAAAAAGTCATGTATACAAAACATTCCAGAATGGTGATTCTTCTATTGTAATGTTTAGTAACTATATTAAATAAATGTTGCTGCTTTCTTTCAACTGAACACACCTCCTTTCAACCCAAAGGATGCTTAAATCAAAGGATGCTTAAAAGCAGAGTTCTAACAATTTTATGAGAAAGCATTTGATATGCAACACAATCATCACCATATGTGTGTGTGTGCTGTTTCCAAGACCACTTTTGCAAAGCACATGGCTTCTCATTTATGCTCTGACTCATTTCACTTAAACAAAAATACACTAACACTTCACGGGCTGCCTGCCATACGACCGCCAGTTAAAGACAGAGGGAAACGCAAAAGGTAAGGTCTCTGACAAACTTCAGAAAACGGGGACGTCAACCCCAGTGGGCTGCTGAGCACTTACATTTCACCAAACTTTCGCTGCTTATAATTATGCATGTGATTTACAAGCCTGTGAAATCAGAGGCTGCCCGGTCAGGTCCTGCCCCGGCGCACCCTGCATCCTCCTCCACATGCTTCTGTGGCTCCTGGGTGCCGGGGCCACAGTCTCTCAAGAGCCCCATGTCAATGGGCTCACTCACCCGGACAATCAGCAGCTTCCAGCCTTATGTCCTCTCCTCCCCTGGTAAAAGGACTGCTTCGAAAAGCATCCTTTGAAATGAGGATGCAAGGAGATAGAGAGGGACGGGGTGCAGGCACACTTGTTCCAATGACAGACAAATCTTTAGCTCTGTCTGCTGCGTGCTGCTGTGGGTGTAAGCCCCTCGGTCCTCCAATCCCCCACAAGGACAGTGTGTGTTCCCCGGGGAGGGGAGGACCCTGGAGATGACAGGTGCAGGCTTGTCCTGACTGCTGCACACATGCAAAGCTAAGGCTGACTTTCAGATCCTCGGTGGCCAGGGGAAGTTTGGTAAAATTACAGTAGAGTAACTTCCAGTGTCCTTGTCATTTTTTTAACAAGTGTTTTTAGATTTAATAGCAAAAACTACATATTTTAGGAACAGGAATGAGAACAGTTTTGCCAACTAGCTGAATATCCGATTCCCAAAGGGAACAAAAATGGAGAAAAAAAAAACAAACCACACAGGGTTAAGCAATTGTCCAATTAGAAATAACTGTTGAGATTTTTAAATGTCATTTTTCAAAACTTTATATCAAGACTCTTACACCGCTGCCAGAGTTAACTCATCTTGCTCAAAGCAGACAAGGAACATGTGTAGGTCAAGTAAATGACACAATGTACAGGGCAGTGACAACTGGTGTCCAGCTGTTTGCTCCCAGTGGTCATCTCAATAGTAGAATTGGGGCGGAGACTGGGCAGAGAAAATGTGTCTCATTCCTTGTTCAGGTGACCCAGGGGTTTGGTTATGCACTGAAATCACCTGAAAAACATACCAATGCCTGGGTCCCAACTCCAGATACTCTGATTTAATTTGGACAGTGGGATTTTTAAAGGCTCCCAAGCAATTCTACTGTGCAGCCATCCTGGAAAACCACTGGTCTATCATTCCCAGGGGCCTCACATAAATGAGGCTGGTTCTAGGACTTGCCAGAAGTGCTGACTCTAAATTCAGGTATAAGCTCAATTTAAAAATTCCGAATCACCTTGGAAATGTTCCTCTTTGAGATAAAACAACATCAACCACAAACAAGGTTCATGCCCCTCACCCCCCCCACCACACATACACAATGAAGATTTTAAAGTCTGCTCACCAGTTGGACACTTGAGCCATTTTTCATAGTGTCAGTACTACTGGCCAGCTTGCTCAATGAACTAACAAGTGGTCAGCTTGTTCAGTGTCACCAACGATCTAGCAAACCACTACCTAGTTTCAAAACATATTTCTGACTCACTCTTGGCAATTTCACAAAGCTCCATCTTCGAGGATTTGAGCTGTTGGGAATGGAATCACCTTTTCCTAAATGAAATGGCCATTTAAATTCATACGGCACAGAAGTTACTCCATTAATCCAACTCCACGGTTCATTTCCGATAGCAAAAAGAAGTTAATTCCTTACTGGTGCTTTGCATTTTCACTTGTAATTTTCCTAAGTGAAACAATACACACACAGGGTACTGAAATCTCCTACAATACAGGCAGGAGAATCTGGGTGTTTAAAAAAAGACACTATATTTTTAGCTTCAGTCAGGATCCATTTGGGGAGGGGTTGTCCAACTTCCCTATATGATTGGCTCTTTGCTGGAGATATAAGAATCAGGGCTGGTAGAGGTTTAAGGAGATTCACCAAGTCCAGCTCTTTGCCACAAAAGGGTCAGTCCTTTACCAGGTGACAGAAATCACTGTCAATTCTTAATTGACAGTAAGCAGAAAAGGAATTCCAGATTCCCTTATAACCAGCACTAGCTTTCAGAAACTCTCACAATCAAAGAATTCTTCTTTATGTCTGATTAAATATACTCATACTGATCATTCATTAATATCATGGTGGGATCACCACTGTAGTTTGTACTATATTCATTTCAAACATATGAAGGTTGGGTTTAGTATACGTTAATTCCATGCTTTGAGTACTGCAGTCAATACTTTGGTCTATTAAAATAGCTTTATCCCTTTCCTCTTAGAATTTTAAAACTGAAAGAATAGAGAAGTGATATGCATAATAATTTATGAAAATTCCTATTTGCATTATCCATGCAAAATGATCACCGATGAACACAGAACACCACCGTGAACACACTAACATTTCAAATATCAAGAAGCCCAAAAAATTACTATGAAATAGCTGTGATGATGTCTTCACTTCAGAAGTCTCAAAGGGGCATACCACAGAAATCAATGGTAAAATCAGCTCATGAGTGGGTTGGTATCTGCCTCATCAAACCAACGGTAGCCACTTCTAACACTGCCAATCCATGACTTGTGACAGGAGTTCCTCAGAGACTGGGCTAAAGGCCAGTTGCTGTGTTACCTATTTGAGGTGGTGAGGATGTGATCCTGTTACCCACCATAAGGTACACACTCAAAAATCCATGTGATAGATTCCTATCTTATTCACATCACTAGTGTCAAATTCTAAGGGAATCCAAAACACGCACTTTAAAATACATCATTTTAGGTAACTCTACATACGTAGAGTTTGTATTCTACATATGTGGGAGAATGGAGTTGGAAGTTTATTTTAAGCTCCAGAAGCCCTGCAGTTCTGCTAGGAAAGGAAGGTCAAAAGAGGTTCGGCAGAATCACAGCACTGCCGTCATTTGGTCTGTTACAGGCTTACCGCACAATGAAATGCCTCAACCTCAGAGAAGATAAATTTTCATTCAATAATCCCAGTGAATGGGCATAAATGAAAAAAAAAAACCAGAGGGATTCTGAAATTACTCTAATCAGAAGAGAGGCATTCTTTAGGCAGTTAAATTGAAGTAGAAACAAGAGCAACGGTTTTTACTTCACACAACAAAATCTTGGAGTATTCTGAGCCCATTTCTTTCACCTACATTTTATCATATATATATTTTAGCACCAACGTTTTAAGTAAAATAGTATTTGAAAACTCTGTATTATTCTTTCAAATGCTCAGAGATCTAGTATATTTCGGAGTAAACTGGCATTGCAGATCATGGTATATATCCTTCAACTTAATGATGCTCTTTCTGTTAGTGAATTTTGAAGAAATCATCCACGATCAGGCTAAATAATATATATAAGAATGATAAATAACATTACATACAATGATAAAAAGAGAAAATACTATGGTCAGCCTAAATATCTCACAATAAGGAAGTGGAATACTCAAAAGAGATGGAAAAAAGCTAAGTTTTTGAGAAAAGCTTCCCAATCTGCTAGCATACGCATGACATATTGGGAGGTGAAAAGAGAAAGCTAAAAAGATATATCTAAGGTTTGATTTCAATTTTATCTTAAAGCTTCTTCGGAAAAAAGCTACAGGAAAACACATTCTGTATTTCCACGTTTATTAGTATGGACCTTTATGACCTTTGTAGTCAGGAAAAATTTATTGAATTTTAATATAAAAACTGGAAGAAAGTGTATTGAAATGTTAAGTCATCTTCTTTAATTGATGGGATTATAGGTGATGATTTTTAAATACTTTCCCAATGTTTCCTTCCACAGAGAGCATGTTTAACTTTCATGGAAAGAAAACCACACTTCCAGCGGGTGACGCGCTTGCTGCTGCATCTTTACCCTTTGCTCCTGAGGTACCACTGGCAGCTAGTTATCCGAACCCATGTCAGAATGTATTTATTGAACTCTGATGTGCAAAACACTAACGCTTCCCTGTAAGAGACTTTCAATTATTTGCTGTGAACTGTAATGAAAAATTTGATTGGGAGAAAGTGGAAACTACTGATTTAAACAGCTTTCCCAAATGATCTGTGTCTTGATGCCGAAGTCCTTTTCCTCAAAGGCCCACAAGTACCACAAGGTACTTCTCTTACTACGCAGTACATCTGGGTGATGCTGTCACCATGTGACCTTGAGGTTGGGTGGCCCCAACAACAGGCATTCTCTGTACTCTAATTTAAAGTCATCGTAATTATTTTACAGGGTAGGTACTGAACAGATGGGCATCAGGAGTATATTCATATTTTTTTCTGATTTGTTTCTTCTGGTTCTGATGTTCTCACCTTTGAGTAGAACTCCACAAAGCCAGGAAGAGCTTATCTCTATATGAATAGAAGAGTAGAAATGCTCCTTTGATTTTGTTTCTAGTTTAGAAATGAAAACGATGACCAGTTCTTTCCAAATCATACCATTAATCTGCTTCATTCTAAAACTGTCATGAACTGTCAAATGTCTTAGCTTCAGAACACCAGTTTGTCTTACAGCTTAGTAATGCTAAATACTGTACCATGTTACTCTATTGCAAAACAAAAGACAACGATTTTATTGATATCCCTACTAGATTATTTAACATAAGAATTCAAATTGGAGAAGTGGGAAAGAAGGCAATAAATGTGCTTGTATATTATAAAAGTGGCTAGTTATAGATAAAAATATTTGACTTACCTGTAAAAATATTGTTGAAGGAAGTAGTAGCGTTTTTAATGACACAGACTCAAACAGATGCAGTAAAAGAATGATTGGCAATTGCCAAAATAATCAAAAGACCTCTTTGTTTCTGCTAGCAAATGTTGATACACGATTCTAAGTATTATGCCTGTTAGACAATATTTAAACAAATACTTTATAAAAGCAAGACTTATTTTTAAATATGTAAATTACATGGGAAAACCATGTCAAAATAGCAATCTGATTGCATGGCTTAATAGCCACCAAAAACCATTAAAAATGTAATGTCACCACCCTGATTTAGTTGTCATAATTATTGTTCCCTTATGTTGTCTCCTTATTTGCTCCTATATTCTTTTTTTTATTACAAACAAGTACCTTTAGTGAGGATAACACTAAAATAAAATTAACATAGCCAGAGCAAAGATAAATAAAATTTAAAAAGCCAACCTTTATTCCACTTTGAACAAGTTTGTGAATGTCCAAATAAGGCTCCTTGAAAATTTCTCCTTCGGGGGTAAGGATCTTCACGTAACCTTCTTTTTCCAGAATGAAGAGACGGTGTGAGCCATCCCCGCTATGCAGGGCGCTGACAGGCTGGCGCAGCCCACTCACAACCTCCTGAATACAGAAGCAGTTGTGTTTGTGCTTTCTAAACAAATTAAAGAAAACCAGTAAGCGTTTCTTGAGATGATGGAGGTAAGGGATGCACTCAGCATCCTCTTCAAAATACATTTCCTCTAGGAATCAATGGTTTTGAGGGTCAGGATGGGCTGCTAACCCAAGGACACAATGATTCTTTTCAATGGGGTGAAAAAAAAGCCTTCTATCAGAAAGTAAAGGAGGGACTCAAAACACATAAGTAACAGGGTGGGCGTACAGTTCAGTGGTAGAGCGCATGCCTAGCATGCACAAGGTCCTGGGTTCAATCTCCAGTACCTCCATTAAGGAAATAATTAAGTAAACCTAATTACCTCCCCCTGCAAAAAAATAAATAAAATAAATGAACAACAACAAGAAAACGAAAACACACAGGTATTTTAAAATTTCACAAGCTCACGATCTCATCTTTCAGTGACTATTAATTAATATTAGCTTTACTCACATTAATTACTGTGATTTAATTAAACCTTACAGAAGGGCCCTCAGAGAGAAAGTGCTAAGATCTATTTCTAAAACTCTGATTTGCTAACGATCATTGTGCTGAATATTCCCACAGCAGCATGAGCTGACAACAGTCATAAAATTCAAGTTTAAAATGACAGTCATAAAATTCCCATGAATCTCAGAGAAGCCAAGCTCATAATAGAAGATTGGTAGTCTCAGCATTGAAAGCATTTAAGGGAATATGATTTTAGAGACGCAAACTACCAAAAAAAAAAAAAAAAAGCATCTGGCGGCTATGGCTGCTGGATGTGAGCACAGCCAGTTGACTCAGCGTCAAAACCACAAGCCTTCTCAGTTTTGGTTTGTTTTTTTTTTAAGATTAAAGAACATTTATCTTTATGAACCTGCTGATCTCTTCCACTTTGTCGTATTCTTCCATCTGGTCCAAGGAGTTAGATGCTGGTCCTCTGACTTGTTTTCTTGGAAAATCTGGAAAGCACAAGCCACCGTCTTTTCTTGCATAGTAAAAGCAAAATTCATCAGCAGTAGTTTGAAGGAAACCTTTAAAAAAAAAAATGTAAGAAGACTCATTAGAAATATTTAGTGTCATAGTAAAAACACTGGATTTGAAAGACAAAATAAAGGGTAAGAAATTTTTAGGAACTATATGAATATTCTAGGAAAATATATAGACAAAAATAAAAGAACAATTTTTTTTAGCTTGGGATTTCTATTCCTTTTTTAACCAAAATTTAAGAATTGTAGTAAAAGTGAAATGATTTTGTGTTGCAGATCTTAAAAGGCTCCTATGAAATAGACCTGATAGGAATCCAGCATTAATCTCGTTATTGCATTGATTCTATTTTCAAGTTTCCCCAGTTACCGTACTTTGCACTTTCCAGCTTATCTGATGACAATTTAGCAATTTTTCCCTACAGTTACTAGTAACTTCCTAAGAAGAACAAATCACCATCAAGAAAGAGACAGACCATCAGGAGCCAGTCTGGGTCACTTTAAAATTCTTATTGTACTGTCACTCACATATGATTAAATAATGAATCTGATGAACAGCACCAGGTCATTACATGGTGTAGCAAATGACTGACGCCTTGCAATAAGCAAGCAAGGAACTGATGCTAACAACAGAGCCTCCATTTTCAAAAACATAAGTGCCTTTTTCTTGCACCTCACTTATAGGAGAGAGTGTCTATTTTGTAATATAAAAATCTTTAAAATAGCCTTTCAATTTTCTCAAGCAGAAGAGCTGACATACTACCCCTCACTGAAAAAAAATTAAACTTAGCTAAAATGAAAATGTGGAGCAGACTTAAACTTCAAGGGATCTGAAAGAAAGACCTTTTTTTTTTCCGTTTCTTACAATTAAGAATTTTATCAAATAAAAAGTTTAATAACAAAAGAGACTCATTACAAAAAAGCCTTTTGACATTACTTTTACAGTTTGAGTTAACAGGTGTTTTTTTGGGGGGAGGTATGTTAAATTAATAAGATTCACTTCCCTATTCTGATAATGATTTTGCTATTAAAATATGATGATGCTATCAGAGTTGACTTTTTATGATGTCCCAAATTCCTACTTCTGGTCTCATACCTTTAGTTATGCTGAACGTTTTGATTTTTACCTAACAAATCAGATTATTACTCCTAATCAGTTCTGCAATAAAAGCATCTAGTAACTGAAAGTTTAGAAGTTGTAGAACATCCAAGTTTGCAAGGATTGGCAAGAACAAGAATTTGAGGACAACCAAGGGAGGCTTAACAACAGAACATGAAAACACTATAAAGTTTATTTTCTGTGAGCTTGACCTAGATCCCCTCAAACCTAAAACCAATCTTAGAATCTGAGAGTCCAAAATGGTTAAAACATAATATACATTTTGACCTAACTTTTGGGTTAAATGTGTCACCCCTAAATTTCTGAGACAGACTCCTCTTCAAGCCCAATATCCGACTAAGCTATTGGGAAATGTTCTGTCTTTGGGAAGCAGGCAAGTAAGAGCCAATGTCCTTGGGAGTGTGTGTGCGTGTGTGTTTTAAGGGAGCAGAACAAGGAGGCATGGCAGCTGGGAAGGGTGCTCCCTCGGAGGGGCAAGGCAGCTGGAAGGAGGTTATCTTTCTTAGAAAAAATTCAGGGATTAGAAATTGGGGAGAGGAAAGAAGGCTGCAACGGCATTTACTCATCTTCAGCAATTCGCTGTTGGCAAAAGATAACTTTTCTCCTCCATTCTTCAATGGCTAAGCATCAGATGAAAATTGCCCAGCAGTGTTAAATAATTTTGTTTGAGGTAAAAAGAAGAGAAGGAAAACTGAGTTGCTGAATTGAACTTTTCACAGTTTGGGGCTAGATGTTTTATGTATACATATATATAAATATACATATATTTACCATCAGGCAGGAAGCTCTCCATACCAATACAATGTGTGCAGGAAGACTGTCATACTATGGATATATTTATAACTGCATGTGTGAAGGAGAAATTTTGTTTTCATGTGATGTTTGCCTGCAGGGGTCACAGAAAAATTTCAAAGTGCAACCCAGAAGACATTTCAAGTCTGCTTTTCAAAAAAATAATCTGTTTTCCAGCATTACAGTCTGCAAACTAATACCATCTTACAGGGAAATGAATGAACAATGCCAGTGGCTGATTCTATTTTATAAGGAATTATTAGCTGGGGACAAACATGAGGAAATGGGAAATCATTTTCAAATGGAACATCTGAAGATGAATGAGCGCAGATTCATAAACTCTGTCGCTCCAGAGGTACTGTGCTCTCTTAGCAAATTAAACAAAACCACATCAGAATGTTAACAATGATTTACTGCAAGCTTTTTACAGTATCTAGACAAATGGCACAATCTAAGTGGGAAGGAAGGAGCCAACTCAGAAGAACTTTACATAAAAATATGGGCATTTTTCTGATAATCAGGATATTTGAATCTAAATGTCTAATACTTTTATTAGTACTTTATCTTAAATGATCGAATTTTATAGACAGTGATAAGTAAGATATATTTTTCTGTGAAGAGCTAAAAGAGATATGGTTTCAGGACACTGGGCTAACATTTATCGTCAAGAAAGATATAATTTACCAAATGGTACCCTTCTGTTTGGAAGGAAACACTGAAGGGCATTTTACTGAAGGTGACTGTTGAGCTCACCCTGAATCATCTTAATACGATCAAGTCTACTATGGATGGAAGTACACTGATGATTCCAGTGGCTGTAATTTTTTTTATAGCTCCTGATAATTTATCAAATATTTTGAAACTGTAATAACTCTTCTCCAAGATCATGAACCCAGTCCTGCTATACCACAAAGCACCCTATAAACTACTGACATGTAAACAAATATTCTCTCTGTGGAGTTTGCTAAGTTCTAGCTTTTCTCTGAGCACGTATGCTAGAGGAAAGTTATTTTTCCTCATTATATATGCTGTTCATGACGATAAGGCAAAAAAAAAATGAAAACTACACAAAATCCCATCATCTGTAAGGCCTGCACTCGAGAGCATTTTCTAGCAGAGGGGGTGGCCTGGGGGCTATTCCTGGGGGGTTTCACCCATTCGCTCTGGCTTGCTTTCTTGGGGACTAATGAGACACGTGGGTAAGATAGCGGACTGGGGTTGGGAGTGGCTGTGGACTCGAGAAACTCGGTGGAATCTAATCCTTGACCGTGGCCTCTTTAGCAACAGGATTAAACCAACCGAACTAATTGTGTACAGACATGTCGCACTACAGTAACCTACAGCTGAGAGAGGACAGACCAAGAGTGATAAAAATCATTATAACGAATGGAAAAAAAAAAAGCAAGGCCCAGCAATGTCCTTTCATATGCCATTTGCACAGAGCTTACTGGGCCATCCTGCAGTCAGCAGGAGAGCATCTCCGCTGTTCACTGCAATTCAGGCCCAAGATGAGACCCCCTGAGAAAGGAGCTCCTATGGATTTTTAGTGTAATTTTGGTACTTTTAGAAGTTTTAAGAATTTATCTCCCTAAGTAAATGCACCACTGGGAATATGATGATTAATAAAACTCTAGTGTATCTTCTCTGTAGTGATTTTTAACATCTTTTTTTTTTTTCCATTTTTGTGGAAGTAAGCAGACCATGAATCTTTCTGAATTGAAGCCCCTAGAAAGTAGCTACCTTTCAGGTATATGTGTATCCCAACGTGAGTGACACTTTCTTAAAGCCATGAGGGTGATGCAAACAAATAGATCATTTACGTACTTAATTCTTTATGTATTGGGCAATGGGGAAGAAATGAAAATGTTTCTGGAATTATCTTTCTTTCAACCCCTTTCAGCATTTGCCTTCTCTTAGCAAACTACAACCCTTTAGCTCCCTTCCTCTTCATGTTTTTGATTTGCAGAAAGATGAGGCTAATAATGAGAATAGTAAAAATGATATATATATATATATATGTATATATATATATATATATATATATGAATCACAAAGTAGCTGTTTTTCACAATTTTGAACTTTAGAGAAAAACCAACCATGTCACTAAATAGACGTAAGAAGGTGAAACTGTAGCAAATGTGCTTTTTGAGCAATTTCTGAAAAATGAGTGTTCTAGAATTCTAAAGAGACTTCTGAGCTGGGCCGAGGGGAAGATGATCGCCTCTTATCCATCATATTTTAGGAAACAGTAACCTACGGGCCAAGGACCGGTCTGGCTAACAAACTGATCCACGTCAGTAACACGAAGAGCGTGTTATTACAGCTCACATTGGGGACAAGTATTTAGAGCGATTATTAGCGAGTGATGGATGCCAAGGAAGCCCCTCTGCTCCGTGCTACAGCCGGCTGGCCTGGCCCTGGAAAGCACCCTCGCTGCTCCATCCACTGCTGGAGTGGAGATTTCATCTGGTTATCTTTCAAGGCAGCCTGGGTGGCCACCAAAAGCACTTGACATCTTGATGAACTTCAGCAGTTTTACATATATACAAACCCTGGAGAAAAATAAATTTGTCATTCGTCACCACATCTGTTGATCTGGGGAGCGAGGTGCTCGCGGTTCTGGCTCCTGAGCTGTTTGCTGTGCTTTTCAGTAGATATTGCCTTTTTTTGTTGTTGGTTTTGGAAGCTAAAATAACATCAAATAGAGGAAGACTCCCATAGGTGAGTACCCAGATCCAGCCTAGTGATATTTATCTCAAGTCGATAAAGGCAGATAAAGATGCTGAGTGTCAATATCACTTCGAATTTATAGTGGTAAAGGCATACCTTCCAGACTGGAAATTTGCAGCAGATCTTTCTGGGACCTAATCTGTTATCGCTTCTCGGCAGGCCATCTAGGCAACCGTGACCTATTCTACTTTGCTTTGGGGAATGTGATAAAGAGGAAGAAACAGCTGGTTTAAGGAAAGCCTTAGAAACAAGGCTGTAGTTTATAAAGACAATAATAATATTTTCACATTGAATGGGTTTAGATACATGTTATGGTACACCAAACGAAGCCAGCAACCCTAGTCAAAATGTTTTCTTAGGCTATTAAGAAAGCTCTATTAAAAAAAAAAAATACAGGAATCTACACTTTTCTGGGTCAGAGAAAAAAGTAAAATGTGCATAGCAGTTAAAAAAAATTCTTCAAGTGCATCCTACATTCTTAAAGCTTGCCTTTTACTTCAGTGCCATTGAGTTTTATAAACTGCTAGCTTCAGTAAATTTGTTTGTGTGTGACTCTGTCTAACTAAACAGAATCTGTTTTGTTAAATTCTTTTCTATCTCTGTGTTCATTCTTCCAATGAAAGAAACAACCACCGAGGTTTATAAACTTCTGATGGTAGAATTAATCAATGACCAAGAACTTATATGTTTATTAGGGTCCAAAATATGATAGTGACCAGGCATATTTGGGACACCATAGCCTAAGAACTTCATCTTGCCCATGACTTTCTCATTGTACAACTTTGTTTAAGGCATTCAGCTTCTCCTGAGGTTCAGTTTTCTTCATCTGTCAAATGGAAGATTCCACCTTGAGGAGCAAATCAATCATTATATGTGAAAATACTTTGTAAGATGTTATTTTTGGGGGGATTTTGAATTATATTTTATTTTAGGAAATAGCTTAAAAGTTAGTGGACAATCTGTACTTATGTCTCAGCTGGGAAGAAGGGGAGGCTGTCTTGATATTGACACTGATGGATAAAGAAGAAATCAGAAAGAAATTTGTACTGATAACCCAGCGTGTGTAAAGATTACCACCCATATTATTGGTTTAACAAGAAATGTAAGCCATTTCAGCAAAACAATGCACTGTTTGTGGGCTCAAATGATAATAATCCTTTTGGCAGCAGTAAAAAGTTGTAAGTTTGAAAAGGGTAATTTTGAGGCAAGAATAGGTATTTTGAATGGCGAGATAAATTTTACACTCTTGTAAGCCAGCATTTAGAAACAGGTATCTTGGAGGGATATTCTGCAGTAGTTAATTTAATTTATGCATTTTTTTTTTTTACCTGGAATATGGCCTCGGCAAGTATAAAAGAATTCTTTGCAATAGTCTTTGCAGAGCAGGGGAAGTGCCAGGTCTCTTTCCAAGGCTTCTCTGTCAGGTGAGTGGAACAGGCTCTGAGAATATGGAGAGCAAAGTGCACATCTGATTTCCTCCAGTAACTTCCCGCATTCTGTGTTGTTGGCAACAGAAAATATCTAAAAGCCAAAAAATCAGAAACAAGCTTCTTAGTTAGTTTTTTTGTTGTTGTTGTTGTTTTTTGGTCATCATGGAAGGAGAAAAGTGCAATTTAGCTAATGCAGTTGTCTGCAAAGAATCACCATGTCACAGTACAGAGTGCTTTGTAAGGACATACGCGCGGTCTCGTGGGTTGGGATGGGAGAGTAAAGGGTAGGGGTACAAACCTGCTTCCTACTCCTGTAAGTCAGTCTCTTTATCTGTCTTTCAGGTGTGAAAAATTATATGATAATTCTACTTAGACCCTTTAACCCTTTATCACTTTACTCTGCCTCAAAGCGTGTACCCACTGGTATTGAACTTTAAAACTCCAAATACCTTTATCCAACTGTATGCAAAGCAGAACTTTTTAAGACACGGTTTATCTGTGCCTTGGGTAAAAATCTATTTCACTCCTGAAATTCTTAAAGCCATTCTCAAAGATGTTACTTGAATTACAGTGTCCTAATTTTAATTAATTTTTAATCTACAGATTGCATAGGGAAGGTTTTCTACAGTGGGGGAACAATCTCCTTTTCATGTTCTACAAAAATAAGAACTGAAGCTGAGTCAAACAGGTTTAAGACCAACTTTTATTATTCATTATACTTAGCCAGGGAAAATTTTCTAACTAGCTCCTCAGTTATGTTATCTGCATGAATAAACACAAGCGTCTAATGAAAGTGCTTTTGTATTGCATTCAGTGAGTTTTAATGAAAAAAGGGCACATTTTTATCCTTGTTTATACAGTAGTATGTCTTTCATATCAATAAGATCAATTTGGGAGTTACTGATCCATTGAGATTACTCATTTATAGATAAATCAGGTCTCAATGTCTAGTACTAACTTCAAAAAACTGACTTCAGGACCTCCTCTAATAAACAGAGAAGACAATAATAGTACAATATTTGAGACATGAAATGTAGTGTTGTCTAAATCAAGCACTGAGTTTTCATATTAAAAAACACCATGATGAGATTAAATTTTATATGTTTTCCTCAATTTATATAACTATGTTTATACTTAATTATTTCTTTAGAACTACAAGCTGAAATGAACATTTTTAAACTCTAGATCATTGCTTAAAGCAGATATTTCATTCGCAAGTTGAGGTTTTAATTTGAGTAGACTGAGTAAATCATATGGCTTCCAGTTTTGAGGATAAAGATATTCTGCGGGGATCACAAAATTTGGATCTGAAAGAGTAAAACAACTAAAAAAATTCACTGAAGTCAAGGCACACTGAAATTTGGGCATACAGTACTTAAAAGTCCAATAGGAATTACCCTATTTTGGAAAAAAATATGTGTGTGTGTATGTGTGTGTATATATAAAATATATGATGAGTTGTAACTATGATATTCAGAAAAGTTATTATTAATCACAATTATGTCTGCATTTTGATGTTTATCAATTTATTTGAATAAAAATTGCATAAATGGTTAAAGTTTTCTAAAAGGAAACATACACCAGACACTTAGAATTTGCATTCCAAGAATGTTTTAAATATCTTTTATTGTCCACACTCTGGCAGACTTCACCAGATTCTATTTGATATGAATACCGTTCAACTGTGTTCTGTTTGTTTATCATGCGGCAGTCCACTGAGAACAAAACAACTCCAGGATTCTGAAGCCACCTCTTCCGCTGGCTGAAAAACTGGAATGTAATTACCTTTGGTTTTATGGAGAATATGCCTGCTTCCATCTTTTACAGCTGCGACAAAATAAATGATCCTCTCCCAGCTGCTATCCAGGAAGAGCTTGATTTTAGTGCCTAAAGAATTTTGTCTTCTACAATTTTGGGAATGTGCCCTGGCCACAAGATCTCTCATCAAAAGTTTCAGAAAGAGGATTCAATAAATTATCTGAAATCAAGTATAATATTTTTCTTTGTAAAGTTTCATGCTGTTCCCGCCCAGCAGGATGGTAACATTTTGCTCCGTGTGAGGTCTGCAGTGTAAATACCTATTTGAAGATAGAGCCATCATTCTGGCTTTGGTTTCAATGAACCAATAGTCTTACTGAAGTCAATTAAACTGACTGAGCCCAAGCTGCAACGCTGTGCTGTCTTAGACAGATGAGGACTGGTGTGTGGGGGGTTTTTCCCTCTTTTCTGCCTCTGTGTCTGTGTCTCTACAGGTCCTTAACGTTATGTCTGACAATGTCATCAATCTTAAAAAGAAATTTAAGCTAATTTCCTGTTTCGATTTTTAAAAGCCATGTATGAAACTGTCAAATTAGAGTGGCTTAAACTAAATATACTTTGGAAATCATGTAAAACTTCGAAACATTACTACAGCATGCGTAGCAATGATTGTGGATGTTGCTGACTAATTTATAACATCTGGCAGGTCATCCTTTAATCTTTAGCCACATGAAAGTAAGGTCCATAGAAGAAAGGTAAGATTAAACCCTGGAATACCCAGCGAAGCATGGCCTACAACTATAGTTTATCAGCAAATAGTAAAATGGGTGACAGAGACCTTCTGTATTTCTCTTTCTTTATCAAGTCACTAAACAAAGAGGATAAAAAGGCACCCACATGGGTTTGAAGAGGGGACAAAAGGAGAAAATACATGGCAGTATATTAAGATGACGCCTCAAGATCCCTTGGTACACAAAAAGTTATTTCTAAAAATCATATGCCTACAAGGTTGTTCAGCTGTTGGGTGGAACACATGCGTCCCTGGACTATAGGGCTGGATTATGTCATTAAAGAGTTCAGTTTCAATTTTAGGCTAATATGTAAATAGATCATTGTACTAAGGCAGCTGTTAAAGGGACCCCAGGATGAGTTATTTGTTTAGTTGGATGTGTTCAACAATAGCCTTTGTCCCGGAAAGAGCCAGAGCAAACAAATGATTGTAAAAGGGCACACTTGAAAACAATTACTTTTCACCCATTCCTTGACAGCTTTGGCTGTGAAACCACCCAAGGTAGAGAGAGCTTCTATGCCTCTGTGGCTCCAAGTTAAGTTTTAGAAATGGGGGTATTTCAGTGGGTTGCAGATTCAATTTGGCTAATGGGAATTAGATCCTTTTAGCATCTTGTATTTAGGGGCTGCAAAAGTCTTGCTGAGACAGTGCAACTTCCTAAATTTTTGGCAAGACTTATTTGTAACAGTAGTGAACCATCTCATTATTGTGCATAAAACTATTCAATTATACAAAGAAATTAAAATATAAAAGAATAATACCATGGCTAAAGAATTCAATTACATTCAAAGGTTCATTACATTAAAGAAAATGGGTTAGGATGGAAACTGGATTTAATTGCACGGCTAAGCATAATCAATATTCTTACCTAGTTTTCTACTATCTATTTGTTTATGAAGTTTCTTCCCTTAGGAAAAAGCTATTCCTGTAGTTTCTTGAAAACTTGC
This sequence comes from Vicugna pacos, assembly GCF_048564905.1. Classification (NCBI taxonomy): domain Eukaryota; kingdom Metazoa; phylum Chordata; class Mammalia; order Artiodactyla; family Camelidae; genus Vicugna; species Vicugna pacos. Next base: position 18,956,442 of record NC_132988.1, read on the forward strand.
ATAAATCTTTCTGGGGGCAAAATTTTTTTTTTCATAAACAAAAAAAGCCCTTTCAATAGCCATCATCTCTCCTGTACATTACTAAATAAGACCTTAACATATATTATAAACCAGGAAGGCTTAGGGGAAAAAAGGGAAGCACTGAAGTTTATTATAAAATAACATGTTCTAAAAACTATTAAAACTTGAGAACTAACATAGGTCAAGAATGCATATGCAGAACTATCTCAAATCTCTGATTTGAACAATTTGAGTATTGTTGGTTTATAAACCACATGTGATGGAACCAGTAGGGTCTAGTGTACCAAATTTAATTCACATTTTCCAAATGAGTAGGGGTTTGTTGGAGATTGGAAGCACGTAAAACGGAAAGGAATGTGGATAGCTAACGTGGCAGAATGCTTCCTAAAGAATGATTTCTTTAAAAAGCATTTTTTTATGTAACTTCTCTTAAGGATCAGAATTCCCCTCAGTCCTGGTGCCCCACCCCACCCTCCAGCTCCCCACTATCTTTAGTTAAGAAAAAGTTTTCATTCCTTATGTGCCTGAAGAGCTCAGTGTGGCAGGGGTCTGCGGATCATCGGAATATTCACAGTGCATATTGCACTCAGGGAGGCTTAATGGCAAATATTTCTAAACCTTTCTCTGAACTCCCTGGTTCTGTCCGGCTCCTGGCAAGAACCCTGGAGCTGATGTGAATGGAGCGATTTTGTACGTTAATTCAGTTACAACACAGGAGCTTCATGACAATGTTTTGAATAAAATGCTGGAATATCTGTTCCCTGAATCTCAGACTACTGCTGCATATGGTAAGAATAAAGAGAGAGTTACAGCTGAAAACCTGCAGCAAGACAGTTCTCACTCATCTGGGAATAGAAGGAGTTGGACAAATGCTCCCTCAAAAGGCATGAACATTTGGACAGAGCTGGGGACTGAAAGAGAATGATGTTCTCTAGTTTCACCCATTAGTGAACCAACTAACAAACACAATGGTGTTGTTGTTATTCTTTTGCCATAAGCAACAGGACTCTGTGTGTGGGCAGCAGTTTAGTGGGGAGGAGGATAAGTCGACCCCTTTTTGTCCTATTGATTTTTTCCTATTTGCATGACTTGAGCAAATTAAATGATGCAATATGGCTTTTTGTTACAAAACAAAGTGAGAGATACCACCCAGACACATATGTTGATTCGTAGGAGCTGTTTACATGAGAATAGAGTGAAATCTACCGTGAACTGAGCATAAAAATTAGATTCAGCCTGGGTATTTTTTTTTAATGCCTGGGTCAGGAAGACTGAAGCACAAGTTTTCCAAAAGTCTCTCAGACCTTGACAACTGCAGGGTTGTAACAGAGGAATTCTTAATTAAACCTAAAATGGGGAAAGGGAGGGGGAGCAAAGACACCTGATTGTTTATTTCACCCGCAGGGATTATTAATGACGTGATTCCTTGGAGTACAGTAGAGAGCACACATTACTGCATCCCAGGCCAAGAAAGATGTTGCAAACTCAAATATAAGCACGTCTTTACATTCGACCAACACTGTTTTCATATTTGCTTAAACTTATTAACACCGGGGAAAATGTAAATGCCATTACCCCTAAAACAAGTTTTTTTGGAGAAGATTTTCCTAGACAACTACCACTGAAAGACAGAATGTATAATGTTACAAAACATGACAAACAGACGGAGAATCGCCCCGGTTTTATGTGATAAATACGCCCCCAGCAAAATCTTTCGCCCACTTTTGGGTTCTTAACTGGAGTACCACGAGTTCCTTGTCTCTGTTTAACTATTGTAATGCAAGACACCCCCCTCTGACGGGGCTGGGGATCATAAACCAACCATGCTTCAACATCCTTTAAGATTCACTCCTCTCCCTAACCGAGCACGTGGAGAAAACTGCACAAATCTTTTTACCCTAGAAAAATAAACCGGAAACCACAGCCACCTTAATTAGCAGTTTCACCGCAGCCAATGCCCGATTTGATCCAAAACACACTGTTAATCGCGATTCTTTTAAAATATTTACCCAGCCCAGAATGCAGGTACCACAGAAGCTTCTCTTTTCTGAGACAGGCAGTTTTGCACAGCATCCCAACCGCGGACTCTTGGGGGCGGGAGAGGTATCTGCGCACCCCAGAGGAACACACAAACGCATCACGCCAACGCTTTACAAAAGTTATCAAAAAGAACTGCCAAAACAAGTGTCGCCCCTCTTCCAACCACCAGTATTGCCGGAGCCACTGGGAACTCCACCCGCCAGTATGCCAGTCTCGCAGCTGTGAGGCGGGTGCGTGCCTACCTTGTTATCCAGGCGCCCCAGCCCCGGGCTGTCACTCCGCAGGCAGCAGGACAGCCGAGGGTAGAAGCCACCGCACAGCATCTCTCCCCCACTCAGCAGCTCCAGCTGGGACATCATCCGCCTATCTCTCCTCTTCAGGCGCTTCGGGGGGGTCCCATTCAGGCACCTTCTCCTCCTCGCTCCGCTCCCTTCGCTTCTTTCCCCAAACTTAGCATCCCCCTCAAAGAAGCCCAGAGCCACGGCCAGCAGCAGCAGCTTAAAGGAGAGCATCTTCAGCATCGTCTGCCCCGCGCGGCAGGGGCTGGGCGCGGGAGGACGGAGGGGAACGCCACTGCCCAGCAGGGGCACTAGGGCGCAGCTCCAGGAGGAGGCTGCGGGGCGGCAGGACACTCGAGAGGCAGAGAGAGGTGGCGGGTGCGAAAAGATGCAGAGCGATGCAACCTTGCGAAAAATAAGACGAAGCGACGGGCCCGATGCCTTAGGGGAGCCCGAGGAGCGAGATAAAGTTGTGCAGTTGACACCGTTTGCAGTGGTGCCAGTGTCAGTTGGGTGGGGGGCTTTCTGCTGCGGCTGGGAAGTGGGAGGAGGAGGAGAAGTTGGAAGAGGAGGAGGAAGAAGAGGAGGAGAAGACGGCCACAGAGGTTCACTTGTCCGTGTAACGGGAGTTGTTTAGGTGAGACAGTAGCAGGAACAGAAACGGCGGCGGCGGCGGGGCAGGCGGAGGCAGGGCCAGCGCTGGGCTCTAGATGATGCTGAGGTCTCCTCTGCCGGCGGCTGCAGCTTCTCACACAGCCTCTCATGTTTCGTTCCCTCTTTTCTTCTTCTTTTTAACTAGCGCGCGGGGAGGTGCTGCCACCGCGCGCCCCTTGACGTCACCGCTTCTCGCGCGCCCCCGCCCGGCGTGGGGGAGGGGAGGGGCGGCCCCGGCGCGAGCGCGTCCCCCGGCCCCGGCGGCCTCCGGGGTGCGGCGGGGAGGGGCCGTGGGCCGCGGCGGCGGGCGGAGGGGGAGGGTCCGGCGGAGCCCTCGGAGCCAGCCTCGAGGGCGCGGAACTCGGCGCGCCCGCCTCGCCGCGCCGCGCCGCCCGGGTGGGGGCGTCATGGCCCTGGTCGCCCGTCGGTCCGCCTGGGAGTGGGGCGCGGCCCGGAGGCTCCCGCCGGCTCCTCTCTGCTCCAGTGGCCCCTCCGCGCGACCCCGGGCGTTAGGCGGCCGAGCTGAGGCTCCGAGAGCAAGTGAGTAAGAGAGGACTGCGGGAGGTGAGAAGGGAGGGGACCCTTCCAGGGCCTCCCCTACCCCGGCTTCGGCCCGCCCCTCGCCCGGGAGGGAGGATGAACCCAGTGGGCTGGAGTTGGCGGGAGGGAGCTTTCCGGCCGCTTTTCCTCCCGTGGCCCACACGGACCCCCTTGTCCCCTGGTGATTGCCAATGTGAAGCTCTAGCCGGTAAAAATCTTCCTGGGGGGTCTGTTTTTTGAGGCGGAGCGGGACAGCCCAGAAGCTGCAAGCCGCTGAGTATGCTGAGATGATTGGAAGACTGCGGAGAAGACGTACCCATCCGTGCCTCAGGTCTGCGCGCGCCTGAAGCGGCACGTGTGCGTGGGGCGGGGTGTCCGGGCCGAGTCAGTCCCCGGGAGGGACTGCCCCCGCCCAGGTCCTGGGCCAGGTGGCCCCGAACGCCCCTTTCGAGGGCCCTACCTGTGCCCTGGAACTCAGCCGGTCCGGCTGGCGCCTCCCCCGGAACTCAGGGAAGCAGGTTCCCCTGCCCCAGGTGGAGTAGCAGGGAGGGAGCTGGCCTGGGAATATGGTTCGTTTTAAATGGAAACAAACAAACAAAAAAATCCTGAGGAGACTTAAGAGGCGTCAACTCTGGAGGAAGGATTAGTAGTAGGTTTGCGGGCGTCAAGAAGCGGGAGGTGCTTCGCATCCCGTGTATCTAAATAAATTAACTCGCCCCCCCCCCGCCCGCTAGACCAAGTCTGCGTAAAGAGTTTCTAAAGAAATTAGTGCGTTATCAAGTGTGGTGGCTTGACGTTGACTGGATCCCCTCAAGTTGGTATCAGGAGGAGTCTCCACGGAGTTGCATCACCAAATGTGCTTTCTGCCCACTTGAATATTTAACAGGGGAGCTGACTTTCTGGTAGATGGGTTTTGAGGACAAGATAAGGCAGTTTTCTCATTTTGGCAGCGGAAGAACGTTCACCATATTTGGATTTGCTCCACTTCTCTGGACACAGATTTCTCCAAGCTAATGTGAAAGCTGGTGACGGTGGAGGTGGATAGCTGATTAAACTAATTATTTTTAAAGTAGTCGACTGGCTTTCACTTCCTGGGCCCGGATTTACTAGTGGAGCTAGGTTTTTTTCCCAAAAGAGGTGACAGATTGGAATAACTGAAAAGAATCTGCTGGGATGTTTCGTCCAGTCCTGAGCTCAGTGTAGGGTCCCGATGACGTACTTAACGTTTCTTCCAGGGCCTCTTGTATACACAAGACTTCTGTATGCTTGTGATTGCAAATGCCACTTCTGATCCCACAGACTGCTTTATCTGACATTCTTCCTGCTTTGAAGACTTTTAATGTAAAATAAATCATAGAGCTATAAAGACTTTAAGACTTTAAACTCTCCTTTAATAAACAAATCTGGAAGGGAATCCCATCAAGATTAAATCACTTGCACAATCTCATCTAATTAGGTGGTTTAAAAACCAGAGACCCAATCTAGCTTTCCACTGTCCAAGGCTATATTCCTAAATACCAGTTTTAGGTTGTTTTTCCAAAATAAAAATCCTTTAAAAATTATATTTCAATGGTTTATGCTCCCTCTCCAAGTGATGAGTTCATCTTTGTAGTTTTGGAACAGGAACAGGCCTTCCTCATGGTTTGTACTTAAAGACTAAGAACACTTAAAAGTAAGTTAATTTTGGTTTTAAAAAAATATGCAGATGTTATGACCTGTGAGCCTAAGTAGATGTAGAGAGTTTATAAAAGATTACTGAAATGATACAAACTTGTTCTTTCTGCGTTAGTTGTGATAGTCAACTGGGTCACTGATGAATTGGCTGCATTTAGTTTCAGTGCCACTGATGTAATTTCCAGATAGTCACTAAGCAGTGTTATACTAGTGAACTAACTTCTGATTCGTTTTTTGCAGAGCGAATTGCAAAGCTCATCTACAGCCAGATTGACAGCATAGTTTTTTAGGAATCATGAATCAACTTTGGGCTACTTCCTAAAATTAAGCCATGAAAGCCCTCTTGGAGTTTACACAGCCATCTGCAGCACTTGAATGTGAAAAATGATCTTCTTCCATCAGAGAGATCGCCCTCTTCAGCTAAATCATCAGAAGTGGTGAGAAGAAGAGACCCTACCTGACCAAACTCATGCAGACAAATTAAACCCAGCTTTATTTTTTTAAGCAAGGGATGGAGTTGTATGGGAGTGGCCAGATCACTGCACTGATTGGTCCCCCTAGCACTCCACCTCCATGCAGGTTGTACCCATGCAAGGCACTGGCTGAGGCAGCAAATGGGAGCTGAAATCCTGCTCATGATCCACTCACCAAACCCAGTTGATTGGTGCATGGCCGTGTCTGCCCAGACGATGTGGCTTCTTTTTCTAATTTGCACCAATGCACCCTGGTTGGGCTAGTGACAAGTCTGACCATCCCACTCCCATATCACAGTCCTACCTGGATTATGTTCTCTACCTCCGATGGATTCAAGATTTTTATGAACAAATGAGGTTTCTTGCAAAAGATGAAATAACTGACCCAAATTGAAATTGATTTCATAGGTAAAGTTCAGAATATGATCATAGATAGGAATTATGTATATGTGTGTTTACATATGTATGTATACACAGTTATGTCTATGTATCAGAAGTTAGCATGACTTAAATTTGGTAAGTTTTATTTTAAACTACTTTGGGTATGGGAATCAGTTTTATATATGGATTTCTGGACTTCACAGGAGTATGTACTATTTAATTCCATTTCAACAAATACATATTAAGTGCCAGGCACTGTGCTAATGTATACAGTAATGAAAAATAATACAAACACCCAGCCTGTAGGTAGTTACTAATCTAGTAAGGAAGACAAATGATAAGGTCACAGATAAACTTGTGATTATAAATTACAGTAAAGGCTATGAAAAGAAATCCTAAGATGGAAAATAACAAGGCACATTTATTTCAGATTAGGTGACTGGAAACAGCCTCCCTGTGAAAATGACATGTCAGCTGGGACCTGAGGGTGAGTTCGAAGGAGTTTATGAAATGCTGCCTCTCTGCCATTTAAAGTTCAGAAAAAGAAAGGAAATAATGCCATCTGCAGCAACATGGATGGATCTAGAGATTATCATACTAAGCAAAGTAAGTCAGGTAGAGAAAGACAAATACATGGTATCACTTATGGAATCTAAAAACATGGTACAAATGAACTTATTTACAAAACAGAAATAGACTCAGACATAGAAAGCAAACTTACAGTTACCAAATGGGAAGGGGGTTGGGGGAGGGATAAATTAGGAATTTGGGATTAACAGATACACACTACTATATATGAAGTACATAAACAACAAGGTCCCACTATATAACACAGGGAACTATAGTTATTATCTTGTAATAACCTATAATGGAAACGAATCTGGAAAAGAATGTATCGATGTATAACTGAACCACTTTGCTGTATACCTGAAACATTATAAATCAACCATCTTTCAATTAAAAAAGATAAAGTCCAGAAGCATTTGAGTTCAAAGTAGAATACGATACATTTAAGGGAAAGCACAGAATAAAGTAGGTAACTAAGAAAGGAGAGGCTCTGGCCAAATTCATAGTGTAGTTTATAGACTGGGTAACTAATGAAGTTATGTTCATGTACGTGTCATTTTCTTTTGCGAGTACTTTGTCTTTGATGATCTTTGCTTCTTTCTTTAAATCCTGCTTTTCACTCAGCTTTTAGGAATTTTAGTTCGAATGGCCCTTCAGCCATGGCTTCTCATCTAACCGGCACATATTTTCTTGGTTTGTTTTCATTTTTGCATTGATCATAACTGTCTGAGGTTTTTTCCATACGTGGGAATTCTATGTGATTGGAAGCTCTGTGCAGGCAGGAATTACATTTCCTTCCTCCTGGTCACCCCAGCACAGTCCCGATCAGCCTCATCATACGGTGCCAGCCTCTCGATGAATGCGGCTGACTGTCTAACCTCATTTCACTTAATGCTTTTTAAAGGTTTACATGGAGGGAATACTTGCATTATAAAAAATTTTAATTGTTAAACAGAAGGGAAAACACAACTTAAAGTGCACCTTCACCAAGGAATTTCAGGAGACCTTGTTACTAAAGAGGATGATTACCCCCAGGAAGGGCAGCCAAGAAAGCCAGAGACTAAATACACAGCCTTTAAAAACTAAACACTGGTTATCGTTCAAGTACGCTGATGACAGTGGTAGGGTTGCTGGTAGGGGTTTTTTCTAGAGTTATTCAGTCTTTCGTTTAAAAGTTGATACCTGCTGTGTGCCAGATCCCGCTCTGGGTACTGGGGACACAGCAGTGAATGAAACTTCTTTCACGGAGCATGAAACTTCTTTCCACTGGGGCAGACAGACAACAAGTAGCCACAGAATGTGCCAGAGGGTGAGTGCTACAGAGAGAAGGGGCGCGGGGAACGAGTGCGGTGCTGGAGAGAAATAGTCATTTTATATCCCTTCATATCTGCAAGTTCCACGTCTGGGGATTCAACCAGCTGCCAACGAAAATTTTTTTTTAATTCCATTCAGTTACAAAAAGCAAAACTGAAATTTGCCATGTGCTGGCAACTATTTACATAGCATTTACATTGTATTCACAACTATTTATATAGCACTTACATTCTATTGAGTATTTTAAATAATCTAGGGATGATTTGAAGTGTCCTGGAGGATGTGCATGGGTTATATGCAAATACTATGCCATTTTGTATAAGGGACTTGAGCACCTGTGGATTGTGGCGTCCGGGGGTCCTGGAATCAATTCCTTGTGGATCCCAGGGGTGATTGTACATTGTCAGGAAACTGTCTCCAGAGACTGGGGCGTAGATATGTGGGCAGAGAGTTGAAGCAGTGAGCTACATGCCCGCGTATGTCTGTAAGCACAGGGAACAGCAAGTCAAAGGCCATAAAGCAAGCATGCTTGGTATGTTTCAGGATTAGCAAAGAGACCAGTGCAGCTGGAGTAGAGTGGGTGACAGAGGAAATGACAAGAAGTGAGGGCAGAGAAGTAGCCAGGGGCCTGGATTGCATAGGATTTAAAAACTATGTTATGGACCTTGGTTTTTTCCTCTGAATGAAATGGTTAAGACTCAGGGGTCTTGTCAAAAATAAAGAAGTGCTATTTATTACTGTATTATTAAACATAACAGCTATTTCCTGTTCCCACAGAGCAAATTAAACGTAAGGACTTAGTTAAATGGGTGTTGAGAAACTGAAAACAGTTCGAAAAGATCATTGAAGTAAAAGTGACTGCAGTAGGCAGCTCCCATCCCTGGGGATCGAGGAACACGGGAAGTTGGGGTTACCAAAGCCTAGAAGCTGACTCAGGAGCCCTCGGGATTGTTGCCCAGCTGTTGCAGATGCCCCCGTGATGGTGACATGGAGTTGACTGTGGGTGTGCTGGGAGAAAACTGGACACGAACTGACTGCCACTGACAGGATGGGTTAATTTCCTAGGGCTGCCATGGCAAAGTACCAGGAACTAGGTGACTGAAAGCAACCAAAGAGCATTCTCTCATAGATCTGGCGGCTGGAAGTTGGAAATCCAAGAGTGGGCAGTGTTGGTTCCTTAGGGAGAATCCGTTCTGGGCTCTCAGTCCTGGGAGCCTCAGGCGTTCCTTTCCTTGGTTTGTAGCTGGTGTCCTCCCTGTCGCTTCACATCATCTTCCCTCCATGCATGTCTGTCTCTGTGTCTGTATTTCCCCTTTTTATGAGGACACCAGTCATGTTGGATTAATGTCTATGTCATCTTAGCTCACTCGTTTGCCAGCACCTAATTCTCAGTTAAGGCCACATTCACAGGTACTGGGGGTTAGGACTTCAACATCTTTTGAGAGGGACAGAGTTTAATCCATAATACGAGATAAGGGGGCACTGCTGGGGTGATGCAGACAGGAACGGTGAGGAAGGAGGAAGGAGTAGGACCTTTTTCATCACTTTGCCTTCCAGCCTCCCTCTTCTGCGCTGTCTTAGGTCGGATGGCCAGTAAGCAGAGCTCAAGACAGGGATCCCTGGGCAGGTGCTTTACTGAAGGAAAAGGAGAGTGCTGGAAGCAGGATAGGGCAGGAGAGCAAAGCTGAGTAAGGATGAGGCTAAGGATGTAAGCTGGAGACTGGCTTCAGTCTGATCTCCCAAGGGATCTCTTGAGCACGAAGTGCACCACCGAGTTGGTCCCATCCTGGCGCAGAGGGAGGTGGAGGGGACTGATTTTTTTTCACCTACGTATCAGTGGGTTACTGTTTGCAGGTTGCCCTCAGGGAGACAGGTCCTGTTCTGCCAAGAACAGTGCTCTGGAGAAGAGGCAGCTGTGAACTCTGATAGCCTGTATTTTTCAAGGAATTTGTCCATTTCACCTGTTGACGTAAAGTTGTTCATAATATTGATGTGTTAATCCTTTTATTCTATAGACTCTATAGAAATGTCACCTTGCTCATTCCTAATATTGACAGTTTGTGTCTTCTGTCTTATTTTATGATCAGTGTGGCTGGAGGTTTATCAATTTTTTGGGTTTCATCAAAGAACCAGTTCTTGGTTTCATTAATTTTTTTTCTATTTTTCTGTTTTTTGGGTTTTTTTTTTTTTTTAGTTTATTTCCCCTCTGATTTTTATTGTTAACTCTCTTCTGTTTACTTCGGGTTTAATTTGCTCTGATTTAGTTACTTTCTTAAGATGGAACCTGAGGTCATTAATTTGGGACCTCTCTGTTTTTCTAACGTAGGCATTTAGCAATATGCATTTTCCTCGTGGTACGGCGTTTAGCCACATCCCACAAAATTTGCAGTGTTGTGCTCTCAGCTTCATTCAGTTCAAAATGCTGTTTCCCCTTTGAGTTCTTCTTGACCAGTAGTGTCTCAGGACTTGGGGATTTTGTTGTTGTTGAAGCCTTTCTGTTGTCGATTCTAATTCAATTCCATTGTAGTCAGAGAGCTTAATCTGTACGAATTGATTCTTTTAAAAATTTGGGGAACTTTTATGGATAGGAAAATGGTCTATATTGGTAAACATTCTGTCCACAATGGTGAAGATTGTACACTTTGCTGCTGTTGGGTGAGACGTTCTGTTAATGTCAAGTAGGTTGATTTGTTAGATAGTGTTGTTTGGTCTTCTCTCTTTATCTATTTTCTGCCACTTGTTCTATCAGCTATTGAGAGAGGAATAAATATTGACAGCTCTGAATGTATTATGGATTTTCCTGTTTCTTGTAGTGCTGTCAGTCTTTTAAAATATGTTTTGAAGCTCTGATAATTGAGTGCATAAGCATTTAGGACTGTTATGTCGTCCTCATGAATTACCTCCTTTTGTCATTCTGAAATGTCTTTCTTTATCCTTGATAATCTTTGCTCCAAAATCTACTTGTTATTAATATAACCACTCTTTCTTTCACTTGATTAGTGTAAACAGATTTCCTCTCATCCTTTTACTTTTGATTTATTTCCGTCTTCATATTTAAAGTGCACTTATTGTAGACAGCATATAATTGTATTTTGTTTATTTCTGTCAATGTGACCTATGACTTTTAATTGAGCTGTTTAGCCCCTTTACATTTGATGTAATTACCAATCCAGCTGGGTTTAAAATCCAACTCTGTACTATTTGCTTTTTATGTGTCCCATCTATTTTTTTTGGTTATCTTTTAATTCTTTAGCTCTTCTTTTGGATTATTTTAATTTATTCCAATTTCTCTGTTATTGGCTTATTAGCTATAATTTTTTATTAATGCTTACTTTAGAGTTTGAATTATTTTTAACTTATAGTGTGCCTTCAGTTAATATAGCACTTCATATATAGTATAAAAACCTTAACAGTATACTTTTATTTTCCCCTCCCAGCCTTTGTACATATGCTCCCCATATGTTAAAACCTCAGTATGTATTGTTACTTTTTTCTTTAGACAGGTACTTATTTTTTAGATTTTAAATAAGAATAAACATCTCTTATATCTACCACATAATTAACATTTTGGTGCTCCCCATTCCTTAGTGTAGATCTAGATTTTTATTGGTATGATTTTCCTCTGAAGCACATGTGTTAACAGTTCTTGGTAGCCTTGTAGTAATAGTGTGAGTGTGACTGAGTCAGACAGAGTCTTTATTTTACCTTTGTTTTTGAAAGACAGTTTTGCTGGGTATAGAATTTTAGGTTTACAGGGTTGTTGTTACCGTTTCTTCCCCCAATACTTTACAGATGTTGCTCTGCTATCAACTCTATTTTTCCAAGGAGAACTTGCTCTCACTTTTATTTTGTTCTTTGTATGTATGCACATTTTTCTCTGGTTGCTTGTTACATTTTCCCTTTATCAGTGGGTGTAAGCTTTTTAATTCTGTTACGCCTTTCTATAGTTTTATGTTTCCTGTGCTTGGGGTGTGTTGAGATTTCTGGATGTGTGGGTTTATAGATTTCGTCAAATGTGGAAAATTTGGAGCCCTGATGTCTTTAATATATCCTCTCTCCCTCTCCTTTGGGGAGTCTAATTATATACATCTGTTAGGCAACTTGAAAATGTCCCACAACTTTAAATTTTTATTCTGTCTGTATTTCATTTTCATTTCTATATTGTCACGTTCACTAATCTTTAATTCTGCAATGTCTAATCTGCTATCATTTTAGCTCAGGTATTTTCTGTTTCAAGTATTGCATTTTTCATCTTGAAAAGTTTGATTCTTTTAAAAATCAGGTCTGTACTTTACCTGCTCAGTCTTTTCTCTACATACTTGAACATATGAAATTTCATTACAATAACTGTCTCAATGTTCTTGTCCAGCATTTCTGTCATCTGTGCTAATTCTGGGACTGTGTTTATTCACGGTTTTTTCTCCTTATCATGGCTTATATCATCCTACTTCTTTGTCAGCTTGATAATTTTTTGTTAAATTCCAAACCTGATTTTTACCTTGTTAGATGCTTAATATTACATTCTCATAAGTATTCTTGAGCTTTGCTCTGAAGTTTGGTTAAATGGCTTGGTGACAGTTTAATCTTTCCAAGCCTGCTCTTAACGCTTGTTAGGTAAAACCAGAACCACCTTTAATCTAAGGCTAATTTCTTCCACTACTGGGGTAATATCATTGTAAATGCTCTACCTGATTTTCCTTGAATTATGATGTTTTTTCCTCTGGCTCTGTGGAACATGAACTATTCTTGGACCTGCCTCAGCTCTGAATATCTGCTCTTTTCAAGCGGTTCTTTCCCTTCAGGTAATTTCTCCACAGGCACATGCTACTAAATATGAAAACTGGAGTGGGTATCCCCTGTGGATCTCTGTAGCTCCTTCTCTGTACAGCTGTCTTCTCTCCAGTCCTCTGCTTTTTGAACTCCAGCTCTTGGCCTGTCTAGACTCCACGTGTCTCTCCTCAGTGCAGGGTTAGTGCCTGGTTTTGTTTGGATTCCCCGTCCCTGCACCGCAGCCTGGAAACTCTGTCTGGGCAGTAAGCTGGGACAGTCATGGGGCTCACCTTGTTTGTTTTCCCTCTCTCAGGGACCAGTGGCCTCTGCCTACTTGGTTGATACATAGTGCCTGAAAACCTTGTCCAGGTTTTTAGCCCTCAAGGTCATAATAATAGAAGAGGAACTGTCTAGTTGTTTCAGGAAGGATGGTAAACCCAGTCCCTCTTACTCCATTTTGGCTAGAAGCAGAATTCTTTTCTTTTTCTTTCTTTTTTTTTTTTTTTTTGGTGACATTTTTGATAACCAATTCAATTTCTTTAAAATTTTAGGCTGTAACAGTCAACAAGCTCATTTCACTTCAGTTGCGTCTTGTCAGCTCGTGGTCATGTTCTGCCTCCTTAGACCTATGGCTTAGTCTATACCCTGACCAGGTAGTTGGCAGGAGTTTATTTCGGGTGTTTTTCCATTTTGCCCTTTGTGACAAGAAGTGACCCTTATTCAGTACATTTGCATTTCCCTTCTTGTATCAAGCCCTCTCAGCTCTGTCCACCGCTTTCTGCTTCTCGAGCCGGACGCTGGCTTTCTTCCTTCCTCTGCCACCGCTCTGGGGGAACCCCGACTCTCCGAATGTACTTCTCCTTGTGCTCCAACAGCAACAGTTACTTCTGTTTATGCTAGACAGTGTGTTCGATTTATTTAGAAAACACACAAAAAACCCTTCTTCTACTTTTTTTTTTTTTTTTTGCCTAGAGGGTAACACCTGGCTGCTGTGTGTTCTGAATACAAGGATGGGGAATTAGCAGCAGGCTTTGACCACATGCTTCTGTTTCCAGCCCTCTGAGGTTCGCTGCTGCCCATCACACCTGGCGTCCTGACGCTGTAACCCCATCCCCCTCTGAGAGGCCGAAGGGCTCCCTCCTTGGCTGCAGGCCCCACACTCCATGTTTATTCTGGGCTGTGTCTTTTTCTCATCTACCTTCTTGAACTCCACTCCTCCACTAGCTTCCTGCCTTCTAGAACTGTGTTGAAATAGTTCATCCATCGATAAGCTCCTTCCTGTTCTTCACTGCTCTGTGTTTTCCCCTCCCCTTTAAACTGATATATTCTTCTTTTAATAGGATCCCAGGAATGAGAGGAAATGTATATACAAGCATACGGTTCAGTTCGTATTCTTGACCTGGCACCCACTGCTATTTAGTTACTAAAACTAAGTTTTATTATTTCTGTAAGTTACATTTAGTTCTTTAATTCACACTGTTGACCAATTCCCTTCTCTGAAACTGTGTCTTTCCTGGTTTCAGTAACTCCAGTCTCAACTGATTTTTCTCTTACTTATCTGGATGTTGCTCCTCGGGCTTCACTTCCTCTCTACATCTCGTTACGTATTTTTATACCCCAGATTCGGATCCTTGACCTTCTTCTTGGCTTAATTAATACCTATAGGACATTTGGTAGATGTAGATCCACTGGCTGTTTCAAACTCAGCACACCCTAAACCCAACTTGCCACCTTCACTCCCAGATCTGCTCCTCCACCACCTGTACCTCCTGTCTTGATGAACAGAGCTTCTGGACCTCTAACCACCAAGACAGAAGTTTAGAAGCCACCCCTACTCCCCTTTCAGATATAATTGGCCATAATGTCTTGCCTGTGCTGTCTCCTAAGTATTGCTCACATGTATTCACTTCTTCCCATTCTCTCAACTACTGCTTCTTTTATTTCTATTACTTTTAATTTTTATTACAGAAAAACTTAAACATAGTAAAATGTGCCTGCACTCAGTGAAAACAATTATCAACATTTGGCTAATTTTGTTTATATCATGTCCACCCCTCCTTATTTTGCCACTCCATTATTTTAAAACACGTGCCAGATGTTATATCATTTCATCAGTAAAAAACTTCAGTGTGTATTTCTAGAAGAAAAAGATATTCAAATACATAGGCACAAAATCTTTATCGTCATAAAATAACAATTCCTTTAAAATATATTCATATATCCAGTAAGTGTGTATGTTTCCTTGGTTGTCTCATATTTTTGTTATTGTTGTTGTTGTTTTTACAGTAGATTGATTCAAATCTGAAAAGAAGCAGGAACCACACAGTGTATTTGGTTGATCTGATTTAACTGAGTCTCCTTTGGTATAGGGGTTCCTCCTCCCTTTTTGTTTTCCCTTCTCTTTTATTTGTTGAAGATGTCAGGTCGTTGGTCCTGTAGAATCTCCCTCATTGTGAATTTTTCTGACTGCACCCTCCTGGTGTCATGAGAGATATTTCTCTGTTTCTGTTATTTTCTGTAAACTCATATTTAAATCTAGAAGTTTCATTAGAATTTCTGTAAGAATGATCCGTAGGTGGATTCCATTTCATTATATCAGCGGACATACAATGTACAATTGTTTCAATTTTTGTAATGGTAAGATTTTCAGTGGCTTAGTGTGTTATTGTACTGATCCATCCATTAAAAAAAAACCTGTAACCTCTCACCGAGTGGTTTTATTTTAACTTTTTTTTATTGAGTTACAGTCATTTTACAATGTTGTATCAAATTCCAGTGTAGAGCACAATTTTTCAGTTATACATGAACGTACAAATATTCATTGTCACATTTTTTCGCTGTGAGCTACCCCAGGATCTTGTATATATTACCCTGTGCTATACAGTATAATCTTGTTTATCTATTCTACATTTTGAAATCCAAGTCTATCCCTTCCCACCCCCTGCCCCCTTCTCACGAAGTGGTTGATGATCACTGCCTAAGGCTGATATTTATTAGGGGCCTGTATTTCTTACCAGTTTTACTGCAACAATTTCTTCAGGTTGCCATGCCTGTAATTTTTCCCCCAACTCGACCACAGTATGCGCACTGCCACTGAATGGATTTTTGTACACCACAAATCATTTCATACGATTTCCCTGCATAAAATTCTTCGGTGGACTCTTAGTGAATTTAGTATAATCCAAATTCTGCAGCAGAGATACACAAGCGCCTTTATCATCTGGTCCCTGCTTACCTGGCCGTTATTTGCTTTAGATTGATAAATGCTTGAAACTTTCTAAAATAGGATTCTTCTCAAGGTAGAAAAGTTACAAAATGCTGGTTTAACACTTCTGGGAAATGAAGGATGAGCTAATACCCTGCTGATACACAGGCAGATGGCAGAAATTATTTTTGTAGTAATAACATCTAAGCCCTTAAGAATGAGAGCATCTTAACATTTCACTATATATGTAAATCAAATCATTATGGCGTGTACCTTAAACTTATATGGTGCTGTATGTCAATTTTATCTCAATAAAACTGGGGAAAATATTTATAAATAAAGAAAAGAAAAAAACTCCAGGTCTTTGACCACGTCAGCAATGACAGTGTAGCATTTCAAGGTCATGCCCAAGAGTGTTGACTCTAAGGCAGGAAATCCAAGGAAGAGATACAGGACAAGGGGGCAAAGATTTTTGGAAGAAAGCAAAGTTATATTTTTTTCCAGCTTTATTGAGGTAAAATTAACAAAAGTTCTATATGTAGTAAGGAGTACAATGTGGTAGTTTGGTATATGTGTACACTGAAATGATAACAACAATCAAGTTAATTAACACATTCATCACCTCACAGTTAACTTTTTTGACCTATTTTTTTTTTGGTGGGGGGGATGGTGTGTGGTGAGCAAAGCTATATTTTAAAATATATTGATTATAAATTTGCTCCCCAAAAGTATATTGTTTGCCCAGGTTGTGTTGCCATTTCAAGCTGCCTTCCCATGGAGTTTTCTCTTAAAGTTATTAGGCAGATGTAAATAACTATTGTTTAATTCATTAACTTATATGAAGTCAAGCTGTAATTTAAGAACTAATTTGAATTCTATTCTATTTATATTTAATTTGTTTATAATTCGTTATAATTATTTTGCTAGATATAATTAATTATAAAACAACTTTTAAAGACTGTGTCTTAATTATACCTTATTGCTTCTACTTTACACTTTATATTTACTTATGCAGTTCAACTGAGTAAAATTTTATTCCCTAAATGCAGCAGTGTCAATTAGCACGTGGCATTTACATGAGTTTCCTTATGGACATTTGGCCTTTACTAAATATCTGCAATTGGTCCTTAATCGTGTCTGAGTCATAAATGAAATGACGGAATCATGTCTGAATCAGAGGGCTTCTATCTGCATCAGTCACTGTGCCAGCCACATTTGCTGGGGTTATGGCCTGCCGCTATCACCAGCCTCTTTTGTGCAGCCAGCTCTGCATCTCATGTGTGTCCTTGAGTCTCCAAGACTCTGTTGATGCACCGTTGAACATCCCTGACATCTGTTTGCTCTCTGCACAATGATTGGAGTTGGTGTCAGTGAGAGGGACTGAACTGGGATGGAGATCCCTTGGGTGTCTGCAGCAGGAGTCACTCATGGAGATGTCTCATGATGGCTGGGAGTTGTGTCTCATGAAATTGAGTCTTGTCAATTCAAATTTATTTAAAAAAATAGCCTTATTTTATGGTAGTGACTTAAACTGTTATTTTTATAGTCCATGCTAGGTTTTTTTCTTTAGGATATGTCAGTTTCTTATAATACCTGAATCAACTGCAGTGTTGTAATTTGCTAATACATTTTCCATCGATGGAGTTGGAAGGGTGAGCTAATGGGACCAGAGGGTGTGCAGAAATGATCCTTAATTATAAAATAATGGAAAACAGTCTACATCATGAAATTACCTCATAAACAGAACGATCACAACGGAGATGGTTCAGCAATTAACGATTTCATTAAGTAAATTAACTCATTTGTATCTCAACCCTCCATAAATGATGTGAGAAAGTATAAGACCTTAACTATGTAAACAGTTAATAAAATATGGAAGACATTATAAATTCAGAGAATTGAAAGCCCGCACAGCTATAGGATTAATTACTTTTGTGTTCATTAGGTGTTTTGGAAACTAAGCATTAATTTTCTGGCTTTGCTTCATATCAGGACCACCCTGTAAGAAAGTTTAATTCCTCAGTGAGTACCTATTTATCATTTAGCTAAATGTTTGGCAACTAAGCCACCAAAGTAACATATGCAAATGAATGTTTACCAATGAGTGAATGAAAATATGCTCTATTTCTGAATGTGCTTAATTCAAGAGTAATGTAAAAATACGAAGACATTTGTTCAAAATAGGCTACCTCAATTAAGATGCAGAATTAATCTTCAAAGATACTAAGCTATGTACAATTTTGGCAGTTTGACAGTCTGCAAATATTACTTGGAAAATGTGAGAAATAAGTACAATATGAGTCTAGTTAGATAAAATCACAATATCTGATGATTTAAAGTTTTTCAAATAAGCATTTAACATTATTTATCTTATAAATAATTGTCCTGGAGAAAATGTTACATTCCTGAAACCTTTATCGTGTGGTATAAAATGTGAACGTGCAGTAGTCTTATGATTATTTGGTCTGGAAAGGGACAGATATTTGTGAAAGAATATTCTGACAGATTAAAACAAAAACTTAGCATTTAAATTTTAGGACCAAAGAAATCATTACATCTAAAGCAACAATATATCTGATTTGATGGAATGTGATATAGTTAAAAAATTGTTTGTGTGGTGTGGCTTGAGACCACAAATTCTGGCTTATTCAAAAGTCCATGAATTCCATGTATTATTATTTTCAAAATGGGTGGTTTACTTGTAAAGAAATTCTTCAGTTCTTTATTAGAAATACATCTAAATTTTATGTCTTACCCAAGGGCATGAAATTCTGCAAACATTTTCATTTATTAATAGTTGTAAACACCTGGGCATTTATAGACGTTTCAGATATTTTTACATGTATAAATTTAGAATAAATGTTGGATAGAAGAGAAAGGTTTCTGACTTTAAAATCTATTTGTATTTCATAAGACCATAGGTTCCACAAGACTCCATCTTTTGCTGTTTTGGTTTGTTTGCTTTAAATAAAATATGGTTTTTCTATTTAAAATATCTGAAAAATATACTCTCAAATATCAACTAGTTCTTGAAATATATTTGGATAATTATGAGTATAAATTAACCCAAATGTCAGGATTCCATATCCTTTAAAACAGATGGGTTTTTTTTCCTTTTTGGTAGAGAGATTGGAGAATTGTGGGTTTATTTTTGGGAGCCTGAATCCAAAGCATATTGAGCCAGACTTTATTTTCCCTTGAAAAAGAATCCTGTTATAATCACCACACATGCATTTTTTATTGCTTTTAAAGAACGACTTAACGTGATTAATAAGAAAAAATAGTGTTATTTTCTTCCTGAAAATGTGAGGGGCTCTGCTTGTGAGACCAACCCAAAGGCCAACACTACACATGATGGTAGTCCTAAAGGAAAGTCTTCACTCACAGCTAGGAAAAGAAACTTTCAGACATGTATTGATCTTGTGAAATAGGAATATTGATTTAATATCTCCCTGGGCGGGTAAATGAGATCATACTTCTGAAATTCAGTGTTACATCCTCTGAGTTTGTAATTCAGCCTTATCTCATTTCTTCTGAAACTAGAATTTTCCTCTTTCTTCATCTCTGCTGGAACAGAGTGGATTTCTCCATTCCTTTTGAACTCTTCTGTTCAGATAGATGAATGGCTATTTTTATATTTTGTACAGATTCTTCTAAGAACTTTCTCACTTTGATTGCCTGTGTGACGTTTCCCTCTAGTCTTTGAATCCATTTGATCAATTATTTTTGTGGGACAGAAGTTTCTTCTGTGCACAAGAAAGCACTATATTTGAGCCCTTACTTTATGCCATGTGCAGCAATAAGTGTTTTGCATCTGTCATCCCACATCATCATTGTAGCAACCCTACAATGAAACAAATACATTTTACGTACAAGAAACAAAAACTCAGTGAGGTGAAGAAAATTTCCCAAGACCGCTTAGCTAGTCCATCACACGGCTCTGGTACAAAGCCAGACGCATCCAAAGACCAAGCTCCATCAGTTCACTGTGGTGCTTTCAGAAGAGCTGGGCTGTGATGGTTGTTTATCCTAAACACAAATGTCTCAGTACTGTGCTCGTCTTCTCATTGACATGCTGAGACCATGTCTTTTCTCTTTGTGCACTACTAAGTGTTCTCGGCATCTGCTGTTTCTTTAAAGTCTGAAGTTCGGTGCAGAGGTAACTTGTTGGTCCTTGTGAACAGACCACACAACCTGTCTCTTCAAATTGTTCCCATGTCCACTGACCCCTTCCTTCTTGCCACCTCCTTCACCTCCTCCTGCAATAACTCCCTGTGCTTGTCCTCACCTCCGGTTTGACCTTCCTCTCTTTGAATACATCCTTTCTATTAATTGCATATGCTTTGTAACAATATCATTACAAACTTAGCAGCTTAAAACAAAGCGCATTTATTATCTCATAGTTTCTATGAATCAGGAATCTAGGCTTACCAAAATTAAAAGCAAATTCTTAACACTGTAGACAGTCTCAATAAAGTGATTATTGTACTGCTCATTCTGTTATAAATTTCTTCAATATTTTAAGAATGCTTTGGGAAGTTTTCTTTCTTTCTTTCTTTCTTTCTTTTTTAATTATTCTTATTTGAGGGATGAAGAGACATGAATCCACGAGATTTCTTCCTTCTTATACCTACAAAGCAATGATGTAGTAATGATAAACCTTTAAACTGGAACTGAAGGAGAGTCATATTTTAGATCCCCTAATGAAGATACAGAGAAGAGTGAACCTAAAGATACTGTTTTTCGTGTCTATTGTGAAGCTGCAGCAGTTTCCTGTTCCCTGAAGCCTTGCTGTTCAGTGGGCTCCCGTGTTCAAGTGTGTAGCATCACGTGCCTGGCAGGATCCCTACGACTCCAAGGGCAGGATGCCCCGTAAGGCAGAGAGGGAGACTGAGGGTGTGGGAAGTAGGTTACAAACTCCTAGAATATTAACCTGCTTTCCCTTCCGAAACAGGTCTGAACTTAGTAAATGGACAGCTTCTTCAGGGCCAAGTGGGGACATGATCTATTTCTGTGTTGGCCTGGAGAACAAGACAGGGCCCTTCTCATAGGCTCCTACCACCAGGCAGCTACTGTCATTGTGAGTGTTAACTCCTGCAGAGGAGCACAAGGTTCCCAGCAGGTGACTTGAGTAAATCTTTTGGCCCCTTTTCTCTTAGTGCCTAGGAATTTTTTCTAAAATCAATGATGTGGGGGAGGGTATAGCTCAGTAGAGTGCAGTGCTTAACATGCATGAGGTCCTGGGTTCAATGCCCAGTACCTCCATTAAAAACAATAGTAGTAGTAATAATAATAATAATAATAAATAAACCAAATTGCCTCCCTCCCCCACCAAAAAAAAAAATCAATAATGCTATGAATTAAGAAAACAAAAACAAAACATCAGAACCTTGAGCACTCCAACCAAGCCAAAGGAATGATTCCTTGGAATTCTATCTTCTTAACTTTTATGAAGGCTTTCTTAAGAAAATGGTACCACAGTGGATATATTTCCTTCATTCATTTGCATACAGATCTTGACATCTAGATAACCATCTATGAATAGAAATCTAGTGAAGAGAGATAAGCTTGAAATTTGCACATAATGAACGATGCTAATACTTTCTTAACTGACGCCATCCCACGCTGGCTGTGTATCTGGAGGTCGATGTCCACGTGCAGGATGAAGATAAAATGGAGGTGAGCTACCCTAAAAACACACGATCAAGTAAAGCTCCGCATCTGCTGTCTAGTCAAGAACCACATGGGAAAATACATGTTTTACTTTTGCTTTGCTCCTAAATTAGTATCCACTGGCCAAATCAGGTTTTCATGTCTTGTGTCCTACTGATAACACATCCTACACTGGAGGGCAAAATACTGAATCATATATTTAGAGAAATAATGCTCACTGATTCCCTAATAATAGTTCCTTCTGGAGCTGGGAGAAAACTATGAAACCCAGGAGAATCTAACTTTTAACTTTCATTCATCAATATATGACTATTAAATCAGATTTTGTATTGTTATCTGAACCAGCAGAGTCAATTTCAAGAGGAATAAAGAGGAAAGTCTTCAAGGCAGTGAAAAAGTTGGGTTTGTCATCACATTACAAGCATGTAGAATAATTTTTAGTGGATACCCATTGGAAGAGAACCTTAAAAAAACAAAAACAAAAAAAAGACTTGCTCATGTTCCAAGCTGGAAGTAACATTGCTCTGAATGAGAGAAGTAAGTGGATGGATAAAATCTTTCTGACTATTTTCTCAAATGCTTTGTGTTATGAGAACCTGCTGCATGCTTTTTCTCTAAATGAGGTCCTCCTCAATTTAAACCCATGGGCATTTTAAGGGAAATTTAATAAACAAATGCTTTCTTGCCAAAAAGAATTCTGGGCTATGCAAACAGTGAAGAGAACCATGACACAATATGCTGAGTGCCTGCTGGGTCAAGTTTAATTCCATCCCCTGGATAGCTTGTCCACGCACAGAACGCCTTGGAAGTCAATGAGAGGAAATTAATGCACCACCCAGAGCAGAGAAAATTGAAATA
This sequence comes from Vicugna pacos, assembly GCF_048564905.1. Classification (NCBI taxonomy): domain Eukaryota; kingdom Metazoa; phylum Chordata; class Mammalia; order Artiodactyla; family Camelidae; genus Vicugna; species Vicugna pacos. Next base: position 18,978,890 of record NC_132988.1, read on the forward strand.
TGCTGAATTAATGTTTTGAATCATAGGTCATTCAAAGAAAATTCTCTCAATAGGGTGCCAACCAGAGTCTGGTTTTAGAATTTTTATAGAAACCTTATTTTTTTTCCTCTGAAAGGAAATTTTGGTTTTTCTCAGAAAGAATCATAGTACTACCTTGCACCCCCAGTATACAATGTGAATAAGCTTGTCTCGGAAACAATTCTTAATTTTTTTTGATTATGAAAGAAAGACATTCTCAATGTAAAAAAAAAATGTGGACAATAGAAAAAGACACAACAGAAACAAAAATCATGATAATCTCACTGTATCTTAACACCCCAAGATAAAAATGGGTAACTTTTTGGGTATTTTTTTAAAAACTGTATTGCTTTGAAGCCAAGAAGATTGGAGTATATTTTATCTGAATGATGGGTATGTATAACTTTTAAATAGCAAAATGAATTTTCTAAACAGTCACCTCCAAACCAGTAAAAACAAGCTGGCAAATAATCACCTTGGAAAACTAGACACTTCCTCTACGGACACTTCCTTCACTTTTTTGGAATTACCCTCAGAACCAGTTTATGAGCCACAAGAAAAACAATCATCTTGTAACTGTATAACGTAAACCCTTCTTTCAGAATAGGTCATTTTCCTCTATTTTTTGGTTTGCTTTATATTTTATTTTTCAGGTAGTCTTCATCAGGAGAAGCAAAGCAGAGCTTCTTACAGCCCAGCTATAGGAAACAAATGTCTTTGAGTGAACTCTTCTGATTTTTATTAGTGTATTTAAGGTAGGTTCAACCTCACACATTTCTCCAAATGTGAGGTGACATCTCGCATAATCACTCCAAAATGTCGTATTCATCATTGGCTTCAAACTATGCAAAAATGTCTGTTCCTGTCACATTTGTTAAAGAGCAGCTCAGCAGTTACAACACTGACACATTTAAAATTTAGTTTCCAGTGTTGTACTGATGGAGGCAAACATTTCTCTTCTTTTCTCCTTTAAAGATTCATCATTTCAAGCACAGAAGTTGTAAGACTCCTTGAATAGACTGAGGGCACAGGGAACTGCACTGGATGTCTTAGTTAAAACTATGAATTTCATATAGCTGTGGCTGTGAAGTAAAGACTTGATGTGTGCAGGTGAATTATAGAAGGTCACTATAGTCACACTATGTGCTAAGTGACCAATGGATATGGTGGTTGGGTAATGGGGAGTTTTCAACCCCAAGGTCATCGTCTGGTGGAGGAGACAGGACTGAGAGACACAAAAGAGACCTAAGAGCACTTTGGAAATAAGAGTCATGAGTTTATTCAGCGTTCAACACTTCTGGCTAGCGCCATCTTGAAATTTGCTTTCATGGGTGTCTGGAGGGTCATGATACTCTAATTCTTTTCTTACTTCTCTTATTACATCCGCATAGATTTCATTCTATGGATCAAGAATTCTCTACTGATTTTCCTGAGGAGTGTTGACTGATTAGTTATGTCCCTGCCTCATGAAAAGCAGTGTTCCACGTTGGCCCTCTTCTGTCTTCAGCTGGGTGTGGCAGTGCAAAGAGCAATGACTTTAAAGAGCAGAAGACTGAAGATTGATAGTCCTACATTGTTACTTGCTAACCTATCTGACTGTGAGAAAATCACTGCCTTCCCCAATAATAGAATCACCTCAACCACTCCACAGTTATTAATGGAAAGAGATTTTCACTTTGAAAATGGTAGATCAAACTGGCTAAGACTTACCTTCACTTGATGCCACCACTTTTACCACTATGAATGACTCGGGCATAGATGTGAACACATGACTCCTCTGTTCTCTGTAATTCCACTGAAAGAGGAACACCAAATTTGGATGAGATGTTGAAGATTGGGGTTGGGGAAGGGTTAAAGTTAAAAAAAGGGGGAAACAAACAAACTCAGAGAAGAACATGAAGTGAGATGGTAAGGCTTATGAAATGTTCACTCTCTCGGTCTGATTGGCTCTGTCCCATTCAAGCTCCTGACCAGCCACTTTGTGATGGGCACACTCTACACCGGTTATCAGGAGTCTCTGTCTTCCTTGAAGGATAAGATCAAGACAGTGAGACCCAAAGGATAAAAATTCCTATTCCTGTGTGCCAAAAGCCAGAGCTCTGGGTTATTGTCTGGGGACCTGCTTCTTTCTCAGTTACTTAACTCTGGCAATGCCCACACGCATCAAGGGAGACCATGCCAGCGCATAGCCTCATCTGGCCTTCAGTATAAGTATCTAATTCCCAGTATCTTGACTCTGTCTAAACACTCCGTGATACCTTGTAAGAGCAAAAATATCAGGGGGGCTGCCTCATTACTACAACTATGAGAAAATGACATTTGAACTTACTGAGCTGTTGGACCCTCATCTGTAAATGAGAGCTAACAAGACCAGTTTTTTCAGATTGATTGTCAGGATTAAATGAGATGACATAAGCAAAAACTTTGTGTATTGATGTATCATACAAACTTAAATCTCTATTATCCCTTCAATAAATTCTTTCCTTATTACACATTGGTGAACCTAACCAAGGTTTTTTTCTTTTGTTTTTTTTTCTTTATGTCAATGTCTTGTCTTTGGAGCTGGTTGGCCAATTTCTTGAAGACAGGAAGCTATTTTATACCCCCTACCATGTAGCACACATGATAAACACTCGGTACATAGATGTGCACTGATTTTCTCTGTTGAACCTTACCATTGCTGTGAAGAAAGGATCTGCACTTTTCATTTATTTAACTCTGCTGTCGCATCTGGAGAAATGTTAATCAGCTGCAGCTTTTTCCTCCCTTGGCTGTATGACTCAATCCTGTGTTGTCATACTTCCCAATTAGTAGCCATTCCACATGACTCAAAGGGAAAGATGGAAATGAGTCTCACCCAAGACAACATAAAAGCAAAGATAATACAATAAATTAAGACTTCTGGTAAAACTACAAAGAAAAAGTGGGGATTCCAAGCAACATAGATGTTCAGTTTTTTACAGTTTATTCCAAATACTCCCTCAACTCCATAACTTTTTTTTTTCCCTGCCAGAGGCTATCTTCTGAATGAAGGGGTGGAGGTGCCAGGATGGTCTTGGTGAGAAATGGCTGTGAGGCCCGCTATGATAATGTCACTACTATGTGTGTGTCTTCTGGACCATCCTTTGGAAATTATGCTGCTATTAGCCAGGAATCTTCTAGTAATGCAAGAATGTCATGCGCAAAGTAGGTCATCTTGTTTAAATTAGTAACACCCTGGCAAGACGAAATTATTGCCAAGCAAGAGTATTTCTGGTTAATTTGCACTTAACTCATTCAAAGGATGAAGATCCTTGAACTTCTTAGTCAAACGAACCAAAAATCATCTATCAATTTTAAATTCGGAAAGGATACTAACACTCATGTGGTCTACCAAGGCTAAGTCTTCTTTGTTTTCTGTAATGTGCAAGGAGAAAATTCAGTCTTGCAGTCAGAAGTCACACTCTGAGGAAGCCATTTTATTTAATTATGTTTAATTTTGCTCGTTTGAACTTTTGAATATTTTATCCACAAAATGCCAACAACTACTGCTTTCCCTTTGCTACTTTCTAATAATAATGGCTTTTTAAATAAAAGTTTTAGCATGCTTTGGTGCTTTCCTCTTTTGTGTTGTCATTTTTCCCACCATGATCATGCTTCTTATACTGTTTTGCAATCTGGTTCTTTTTGTCTTCCCTTCTACTAATGAAGGAGACTGACCATGTCTGATTCTTTTTATACACTCAGTGACTGTTTATAACCCCTATCTCTTTTTCCCTGAAACTTTCTTTACAAGCCAGAGGAAAGAGAAATAGTGCCAGCCTCCTTCAATGCCAGAACTTGAGGCAGGAGGTTCAGGATGTGATCAAGACCCAGCTCTGATACAGACAGAGGATAGCTAAGAATCTGGAAAAAGGAGCTATAGAAATCCTTACTCAGCAATTGAAAGCAGTCATCCTTCCATCCCATGATGAGGCACTCCGAGAGCTCATTGGGAAAGTGTTCAAAGGACCACAGAGTCCTACAGGTTTGGGGTGACGATGGAGGAACAGAAGACTTCTGAATAATTGTACAGCTCACAGAGGCCCTAATCCCTCAGAAGTCAACACCATCACATACCCACGGAAGTGCACGGCCATCCTCCTCAAGTTAGCCATGTTTGACTGGACCACAGTTGATTGGAAGAGACGGATGAGGGGAGGGGAAGGGAAGGAAGAGGAATATACCTAACTCACACTGGATCAGTTCAATTTTCTATCACAGGAGCGTGTTAATCTCTGCAGTGGCTGGAAGTGAGACGATGTAAACGAGGGCACTCAGGGGCAGCCATCTTTTGCATACGGAGAAGTAGTGACAGCAAGTAGGCGTGGAGGGAAGAATAACAAGTCTGTGAAAAGAGAGGAGAAACTGAGAAATCAAACACTTTCTTGGCTTCTGAAAGCTTTCCAATTACTAGTTTCAGTCCTTGAAGAGGCCCCATTACCATTGGCCTCCATAATAAATGTCTGTCTCATTTCAATAAGTTGTCTCTTTTGGATTGCACTATCTTGTGTTGGTATCTTGACGGAAAAAGGAGGAGCATTCAAGGCCTGTGCAGCTACCTTTGCAGAGCTGAAGGTGCCTGATCCTTCCTTGTAGTTCTTGTTTTCTTTTGCTCCTTTATTCTGCATTCCTTTAGCATTCGTATCGTCAATTCAGAGCACGCCATTTTTACACTTACTGTTTCTATAACTGTTGCCAAAGTATGTTCTATCGCAGTAGTGTTTTCTAGAGCACTGCATGTCTAGTACCTAATTCAAGTTCTTAGAGTGTTTTCCAAGCTTATTAACTACTCCAGGAGGCTGAAATCTACGGCTGTTACCATGAGGGCTCCTGTTACCCTTAGGAAGCTCAGGCTTGTGAATGGTGAAGCAGAGATAAGTTTGGACTCTTGTCCCAAACCTGCTCCTTTCCTCAGAAAGGCCAGAAGTTGGGGACAGTCCTTGGCAGGACTGAATTTCAAGTTTGTCTGTGAGTTGAACAAGAAGAAGTAAATAAATGATTTCTTTTCTATAAAGGTAAGTGCAAATAATCAGATCCTAAGAATTAGTGTTGGGATGGCTTATTTAAGATGTTTTTCTTTTAATGATCTGGAAGAAAAATAAATGAATGATGAAATCTCCAAATTTGCACATGACACAAATTCTTTTAGAGAAGAAGTGGCAAGCTGGAACATTGTAAAATTCAGGAAGTTGTAGCATGGTAATACATTTGGGGAAAATAATCTTTCACAATTCTGAGGCTCTGAGCTCTCAGTTACAGTTCAGGAGAGAGAGCTACAGATGTTTTGTCCTGTATGGAATCTGGCACTCTTCTAAATCAGGGTTCAAATTTGGTGATGTTTTTTAATGTTAGTAGCTAATTGTCCATTTTTACTCTATGCCAGACAGTGTGCTAAATACTTTCAATATATAATCCCATTTATTTTACAAAACCCAGTGAATCAAGTGCAACTATCCCCATTTTATTCAGAAAGATAATTAACTTGTGTGAATTCCTACAGCTTGTATGTGTCAAGAGACAGGAAGAGTTAAGGCTAAGTGAACAAATCTACATTCATCTTATTCATCATTCAGTAAATTTGAGTGCCCATCATATAGTGGACATTGTCTAGGTGTTTGCAGATGAACAAAACAAAATAGAAAAGATCCTTGTCTTTGTGTAGCTTCGATTTTAAAGAGAAGAAACAGAAAACCAACAATACATAATAAAAATAGGAAATCATATGGTATACTGGAAGGTGATAAGTGCTATGGAAAAAGGAAAAAACATACACATGGCAGGTAAAGAGGAACAAGAGCATGAGGGTAGTGGGAATGTGAGTGGTGAATCTTAAATTGGATGGTCAGAATAGGTCTCAACAAGAAAGTAACATTTGCTCAAAGATTTACCGAAGTAGTTTACGTGGGGGTTACCCAGGGAGATGTTTGGGGGAACAGCAATTCGGGGATAAGTGAAAACAGTGCCAAGACTCTAAAGCAAGAACGTGCCTTGTGTGTCATTACTAGATAGTTTTGTTTTATACTGAGCTGTAATCTGATTTACTTTAACTTTAGTGATATTCCCCAGCCTGGTCCTCTGAGACTATATCCAATCTAAGTCCAATCATAGTCACAGGGTATAGTAGAATAATCACTTTACTTGTACAGTACATCATACTTCAGTTAATGAAGACCCAGTTTCAATGAGTGTTTCTTGAAATGTCCCATCACACAATCAGCTTATAACAAGGCAGCTAGAAAAAGCACAAGATAAGGAATCAAGAGACCTGAAATCAAAGGGGTCAGCCACAATCTTATCTAGTGATCTAAGATAACTCCAAAACTAATGTACACTGAATATCAACTAGGTGCCAGGTACTATTCTAAGCTCTCTGGATACAGGGAGGAATAAACAAAGATCCCAGCTCTTAAAGAGCTTACATTCTAATGGGAGAGAGACAGGCAGTAATGAGTAAGCCTGATAAATTATATACTTTGAAGGCAGTAGAGCCTGGAACAGAAGGAATAACAGAGAAGGATAAAGGGTGATGTAGAGTGCTGAAAGGGTGGGTGATTTGAGTGGCAGTCTGAAATAGTAGGGCTCTGGGTAGGCTTCATTAAGATGATGACCTTTGAGTGATAATGTGAAGGAGGTGAGGGAGTCAGTCCTGTGGATATGTGTGAGAAGAGTGCACCAGGGGAAGGGACCACTCAGTGCAAAGGCCCTAAGGTGGGAGTGTTTCTGGTCCATTAAAGTTTTCTTATGTTGCTTTTGTATAAGTATATATGTCTTTTCCATTCTTTTACTTTTAACTCATCTGTATCATTATATTTAAAGGGCATTTTTTGTAGCTGGCTTACAAAATTGGATTTTATTTTGTTATCTAATCTGACAATCTCTGCATTGCATTTTAATTGGAGTTTTAAATATTTTAAATATTTTAAGATTATTTATTTATATTTAATATAATTATCAGTATAGCTGAATTTAAATCAGCCATCATTTTATTTGCTCTCCTCATCTCTCTCTTTTTTTTTTCATTTCCTGAAATCTTTTGGATTGAGTATTTTAAAATGTACTGTTTTATAATTACTATTATCTTATTTTCACTGCCTTTTAACTTTATTACTATTGCTAGAGTTTACCATATGGATCTTTATCTTATCACAGTTTACATTCAAATTATATCACTGTATGTACAATATAAAACCTTTTCAATATTTTACTTCTGCATGTGTTATAAACTGCAGAATACATTTGTATTATTTTTGTTTTAAACCATCAGTTTTCTTTTAAGTAATTTTAAAATGAGTGTATTGTATTGTACTGTATTTCCCTATATTTTTATTGTTTTTGGTATTTTTTCATTCCTCTGTGTAGATGCAGGTTTATATCAGGTATCTCATCAGATACCTCTCTCTCTCTCTCTTTTTTGCCTGAAGAATATTCTCTAACATTCTTTATAGTGTATTTCTGCTGATGTTAAATTCCCTCAGCTTTTGGTTATCTGAGAAAATTTATTACATCTTTAGTTTTGAAGGCTGTTTTGGTAGATTGAATAACCTAAATTGATAATATTTCCCTCCAGCACTTAAAAGATATTGTTTCATTATTTTCTGTCTGGCATAGTTTCAGACAAGAAGTCTATGTAATTTTTTTAAGTGAAAGCAAGCTTATTTAGAGAGATATGTCATCTTTATTTTTGTTCCTCTAAGCATAATTTTTTTCTTTTGTTGCTTATAAAGTTTTGAATTATCACTGGATGTTAGAAATTTTGTTGTGATATTTCTTCATATGCTTTCATTTATGTTGATTCTACCTGAGTTTTGTTGAGTCTCTTGGATCTTTAAGCTTATAGTTGTCATTAAAATTTGAAAACTTTTGCCATTATTTCTTCAAGTATTTCAATTACATATATATGATACTGCTTGCTATTATCCACCAGTCTCTGAGGCTGTCTTTTTTTCAGTCTCTTTTGCCTTTTGTGACTTATTATGGATAGTTTCTAATGATAAGTCTTCAGGATCACTAATGTTTTCTTCTATTGTATCTAAAATGCTGTTGACTAAATTTAGTGGAAACTATTTTTTCACATATATTTTACATCTTCAAAATTTCTGTTTGGTTTTATTTTATATTTTTCATGTATCTCATCATTATGTTTATTTTTTGTTTAAGACTTTGGGCAAAGTCAGCATAGTTACAAAATCCATTTTAAAATCTTTGTTAATTCCACCAAATAGTCCTTTCTGGGTCTATTTCTGTTGTGTGATATTTTTCTTATTATTATGGGTCACATTTTCTTGCATCTTCATCTATCTAATAATTGTGAGTTTTACTTTGTTGAGTTCTGGATTTTGTTATCTTACTTCAAAGACTCTTGGATTATGTTATGTGTTGTGGTTAAGTTACCTCCAGATCAGACTGACCTCTCTGAGGCTTTTTAATAAAGTTTTTAAAGCAGAAATCTAGAGTAGCCTTTACTCTAGGAAAAATTTAGCCCTACTGCTGTATTGTGATTCGTCTATAGTCTGTGCTTAGTAAGGTTTCTCCATTCTAACTGGAGGGAACTTGAACAATTCCAAACCATGTGCAAATTCTGGGAATTGTTTGGCTTACAATTCTCAAGTACTTTGTTCTTTACCTAGAACTTGTTTTTGCCTGACCTTGTGGAGTTTCACTCTCCACATGCACATATTTAGAGCTAGAAATTATTCATCTTAGAGGTAGAAGTTTGTATTATTTGACCAATGTCTCCCTCTACCCCAGCCCCTGGTGTCCACCATTCTACTCTCAGTTTCTGAATTTGATGTTTTTAGATTCCACATGTAAGTGACAACATACAGTATTTGCCTTTCTCCATCTGACTTATTTTATTTAGCTTAATGCCCTCAGGTTCCATCCACGTTGTCACAAAAGGCAGGATTTCCTTCTTTTTTATGACTGAATGATACTCTATTTTACCAAGTTAAGGAAGTTCTCTTCTATTGTTAGTTTTGTAACATTAAAGGAAAACACAAAACAATAAGTGGTGTGGAAATGTATAAAGCTTGGTAAGCACCTTGACCCTTACTACTTTGTTCAGGATGGAAGGTGGAGGACAGTGGGAAGAGTTTGTCAAGAACCAAAAGCACCAAGAAGCTGTCCTGATCTTTTAATTAAACGTCATACCATTAGCTCCCCCTATGTCTTTCAATAGTCTGTAAAAGTAAGATTTTTTTTAGCATAATTATGCAAAGTATCAAACAAAAGCTTAAGTATATACCCAGCTCCTGTATTTGATAATTCTAAATGTTTCTCTGTGTTGAAAATCATATTGTTGACTTTATAATTTAGAGCATTTTAGCAAGTGTGCCTCCAAATCTTGCCTTTTGTCATACTGAGCAAAATTCAAATAATGGGGCCATAATTATTATTATAAAAACAGTATCTCAAAATTAAGAATTATACGTGTTTTAGGAATGACAATAAACTAGTATAAGAAGTGTATTTAGAGGGAAGGTGAAACCTAGGCCTCAGTAAGGCTCTCACCTGAAAAGTAATTGCTGTCAAATGTTGACAAGTCAATCCAATGAAAACCATTCATCTATAAAGATCATTTACACAAAATTTTCAAATTCAATTTAAAAATATTCCAGAAGGGCCTTGGTAGCTCAGTCAGACTAGATCCAGGCAGACAGAAGATTTTTTTAGAAAGATTTTGTGGTCAAAATAATGAACGTTCTGAAAAATAGCTTTATTTTTGAAAACATTCAAAACAGACAGAGCCAAGAATTTTCTGAATTTTCACAGGCTTTATTTTTCAGCTCTATGGGTAGAAAAGGAAGGCTATAAGATCATAATAAAAAAAAAAGTCACAGGCAGGTTAACTTTAAGATTTCAGGCACAGTAAAATGCAGTTGTGTCATTTTCATGCTGCAGTCCAGTTTTCTGGTTTGAGTATTTGGTGTCTGTGAACCTTTGACAGGATAACGTTTTTGCTTCCACCTGCTCACATGAAATGTTTACTCAACTGCCACTTCTCCATAGGAGGTTTTTTTTTTTTTTTTCTTGTGAGAAATTATTTTCGAAAGTGCTTCAAGGAATACTTCTTTATTTCAGACAACTTAATGGTGACTTTACACCTGTAAGATGTGGCTTCTTATGGTGTATGTGCATTTCCTTTTATAAAAGAGTAGACTAAAGAGATTAGGAGACTCTAAAACAAAGCTTGGAGTGATTCTAACTGTGCTGTCTTCAAGTATGGCCATCTGCTCTCACCTTCAAACATTTGATTTTGGGGCAAGGACATCATTGGGAGTGGAGAGACTTTGCAAATTAAAAATAGATTTTTAAGATAATCGGAAAGTGGAAAATAGATAAGTAAGACCATCTCTCCCTCTTAGGGGTGGGAACCAGAATTCAGCCACAAATGAAGAACAAAGCACTGATGACCAGGAGATAGGATTTCCTCATATATCACTCGGGAATGTATTCGGTATGCAGAAACTTGAAACACATGTTAGGGCCATTCCTTTCTTTTCCACCTCAAACTTCCAGCCTGTGCCAGCACCCTGCCCCCAAATTTCCACTTCCTTCCCCCCACCACCAGAGGGTAGAGGGGTGTGAAGGGGGAAGTGCGGGCAGTGAGACACAGTGGGATGATGGGGGCTCTGGATGTCCCAACCCCAGGACTCTGATACCAGCTTAGCTCTGAGCTCACTCTGGAATAAAGTTTAAGCCAGTTCTCTTCTCTAAGCCTCATTTTCACCACTTGTCAGGTGAGAGAGAACTAGATGCTCTCATGGTTTCTTTCAGTTCAGGAGTTTGATGACTACGTCCGACTCTCTCACTCACCAGTTAATTCTGGCCACTGTTAGGGTTTGGCCCGTGTTCTTTTCCACCTAAATTATTCCCCTTTACACACTCTGTCAGGCCTTGACGTCACCAGCAGCTCTTCCTGAGTAAATCATTCCTTCGTGGGTGCTAGTAGGCAGCAGAGACACCATCAGTGACAAGAGAGACGTTCTGAACTGAGAACTGTTGGGAGGGACTTTAAAAAGCTTCCCTAAGGATTGTCAGAGGAAGGGGCTTCACACTACCAGGCTTCATTCCCTCCCTTTTCTCTGTTAACTGGATGATTTAGGGAAGATTCCTGACCCTTTCAGTCTTAGTTTTCAGTCTTGGTCAAGTAGAACAAGGATAAATGAACTCTTTGCATAAATCCAGCTGAGATCATATTTGGTGCACTTAACCTATAAAGAAAAGTATTGCTATACACGTACAGGTAACATTTTTGGATGTGTGTTTGTAAATGAAGCCGCGTTGAGGGAGTATTCAAAAGAGCTTTTTGGGCCAACTGTTTTGAAAAGACGTCTGCAGATGGATTAAAATAGGGCTTCATCCTTTGGGTCACTGCTTGAGAGGCTCCTCCAGGTTGCCCCTGGCTGCTCTTTCCCCAGACTGTTACTTGTAAGCTTTCTACACACTTTTCCTATCTCAGCATCAACGTCATCTCCCAAGAGAATCCTTGAATCACTGTCTCAAGACCCTCTTCCCTCACAAGCCTCTCTCCATCCCATCCTCCTCATTTAGTACAGTTCCTGGACCCAAACACCTCTGAAAACTAAAAGAATATTCCTCTTAATTTGAGTGCAAACTAATGAGTACTGTAATCTTTATTCAATTTACCGTGAACATTTATATATTTGATTATGGTCACATGAATGTGTTTGACTATGGGGTACTGACTCAGACCCTGTTCGTTTAACACGTAACACTGTACTACTTTCCAAGTTAAAAAAATCCTTAATTTTGAAATATTTGTAGTCCCAATGGTTTTGGATTAAAGATTGTCCTGTCCTACCTGATTTTCTCCTGTCTACTATTTAGCTGAGTTCTTTAGTGTATTTATTTTCTTGTTTCCCCAACTAGAATGATAGCAGGGACCTGTGCCTCTTGTTCACTCTCTATCCAGAAACCAGAGCAGTAACTGGGTACTTAAATATTTAAGTAAGTGAGTGATTTCTTTCACATGTAAAGTACCTAGTGTTCTTTATATAGATTTGGCTGAGCGAGGTGATGTCAGAGAAAGCTTGTTGAAAGAACTGATGTCAAATCTGACTTCAGTAATTACCTAAACAAAGGAGAGAAGTTCATTGTGGCTGATGGACAGACTTTAAGCCGGGGTCGGTGAGGGATGAGACCAGAGCGCAACTGAAGGGTTTTTAAATTATGTGTTAAGGGATTAGGATTTTATCCTGCTGGCAAAAGGGGAGTGATGATGGGATAAAGCTATCAACTCATTTAATCCTGCCAACAACCTGGAAAGCAGTACTGTTATTCCATTTTACACATAAGACGTTTGAGAGTCAGGGAAGTTTTGGGACTTGCCCAGCGTGGCATGTTTAATTTGTGGCAGAGCTGTGTCTAATCCAGATTGTGTGGCTCTAGCCTTCACACTTCCTTTTAGAAAAATGGTGAAACATATATAAGAAGTGGAAGACCTTGATGATGAGAAGTCACCACTACCAGCATGAAATAACCGCCCTCAAGTGTCCTGGTGGCTGGAACACTAGGATGACGGGATCATGGGCTCGCTTTCTGGGCTAATCAGGTTTGATGGGTGCCACAGACGGACTTGGCTTTTACTTCTGTCAGCAGTTTCTAATGAGTACACATGTGCTAGCTGTGGAAGGGACGGCCGGGCAAGGTCGAGCAGATGAACGTAGGTCAAGTATCGCTGCATTAGTTGCAAATCCAAACCACCATGAGATGTCACCTCACACCTGTCAGAAGGGCTATTATCAAAAAGAACACAAATGTTGGTGAGGATGTGAAGAAAAGGGAGCCCTCCAACACTGTTGGTGGGAATGTAAATTGGTGTGGCCACTGTAGAAAACAGTATGGAATTTTTCTCAAAAAACTAAAAACAGAATTACCATATGACCCAGCATTTCCACTCCTGGGTATGTATCTGAAAAAAACAAAAACACTGATTCGAAAAGATACATATACCCCAATGTTCTTAGCAGCATTATTTACAATTGCCAAGATTTGGAAGCAACTCAAATGTCTATCAACAGATGATAGATAAAGAAGATGTGGTATATATATGCACAATGGAATATTACTCAGCCATAGAAAAGAATGAAATTTTGCCATTTGCAGCAACATGAATGGACCTGGAGGCCTATGCTAAGTAAAATAAGTCAGACAGAGAAACGCAAATCCTGTATATCACTTATATGTGGAATCTAAAAAATACAACAGATTAGTAAATATAACAAAAAAGCAGACTCACAGATATAGAGAACAAACTAGTCGTTGCCAGTGGGAAGAGGAGAGGGGGGAGGGGCAATATAGGCGCAGGGGATTAAGAGGTACAAACCATCAGGTATAAAATAAGCTGTAAGGATTTACCGTACAACACAGGGAATATAGCCAGTATTTTATAATAACTATAAATGGAGTATAACCTTTGAACATTGTGAATCACTATATTGTCCACCTGTAACTTCTATAATATTGTACAGCAGCTATGCTTCATTTTTTTTTTAAAGTATCATTGCATTAGAAAGACCAGCACAGGAGCCCAGCCCACTTGTGTTAGCCAAAGGGATAGAGGGCAGCGCGTATTAACTGCCGTGCTCAGACGTAATGAAAGTTATGGGACCCTCGTTGGCCACTTCTGGAGGCGACATGAAACTATGAAACTGTTAGAAGAGTTTAAAAGTCATATCCAGATCCCTGTATTCCTTCTTCTTATCAGAATCTACTGGCTTTAGTTTCTGCCTTTCAAGCTTTACAAGTCCATCCTGAAGACCACATGGTTACTTCTGTGTTATTTCAAAATGCCAAATGGCTAAGGCATATACATTTCTCATAGTTTCTGAGATCTGTTGTTGCTCGCAACCTACATTTTTCAATCGTCCTCTATGAGTAGCATATTTCATGGACCACTAGCTCCAACAAAGGCCCAGCCTTGAACTTTGTAAGTGATTGGGTTGGTAGAGTCACTGCCTTCTGGGGAAAAAAAAAAAGAAAGAAAGGAAGGAAGGAAAGAAGGAAGGAAGGAAGGGAGGGAGGGAGAAAGAGAAAGAAAGAAAGAAAGAAAGAAAGAAAGAAAGAAAGAAAGAAAGAAAGAAAGAAAGAAAGAAAGAAAGAAAGAAAGAAAGAAAGAAAGAAAGAAAGAAAGAAAGAAAGGAAGGAAGGAAGGAAGGAAGGAAGGAAGGAAGGAAGGAAGGAAAGAAAAGAAAAGAAAGAAAGAAAGAAAGAAAGAAAGAAAGAAAGAAAGAAAGAAAGAAAGGAAGGAAGGAAGGAAGAAAGGAAGAAAAAGAAAGGAAGGAAGGAAGAAAAGAAAGAGAGAGAGAGAAAGAGAGAAAGGGAGGGAGGAAGGAAGGAAGGAAGAGAAAGAAAGAATGGAAGGAAGGAAGGAAGGAAGGAAGAAAGAAAGAAAGAAAGAAAGAAAGAAAGAAAGAAAGAAAGAAAGAAAGAAAGAAAGAAAAGAAAGGAAAGAAAGAGAGAAAGAAAGAAAGAAAGAAAGAAAGAAAGAAAGAAAGAAAGAAAGAAAGAAAGAAAGAAAGAAGGAAGGAAAGAAAGAAAGGAAGGAAGGAAGGAAGGAAGGAAGGAAAGAAAAGAAAGAAAGAAAGAAAGAAAGAAAGAAAGAAAGGAAGGAAGAAAGGAAGAAAAAGAAAGGAAGGAAGAAAAGAAAGAGAGAGAGAGAAAGAGAGAAAGGGAGGGAGGAAGGAAGGAAGGAAGAGAAAGAAAGAATGGAAGGAAGGAAGGAAGGAAGGAAGGAAGAAAGAAAGAAAGAAAGAAAAGAAAGGAAAGAAAGAAAGAAAGAAAGAAAGAAAGAAAGAAAGAAAGAAAGAAAGAAAGAAAAAAGAAAAGAAAAGAAAAGAAAAGAAAAGAAAAGAAAAGAAAAGAAAAGAAAAGAAAAGAAAAGAAAAGAAAGGAAAGAAAGAAAGTCCCCATAAATCGCTATGGCTCATCTCTATAATGTTTTCTGAGACACGCGGTATGCCTGTAAGTTTTCTTTCTCTCTTTTTGCTCACCCTGGGAGCCCTTCCCTCAGGGAAAAAAGAAAGGACATGTTTTGACTTGTGTTAGAGGTCCTTATAAAGACCTAGAAAGGAAATATCTGCCAGTTAGGTACCAGGACTGTGGTGTGGTGTAGTAGTCAAGGAAATCAGAGGACCTGGGTCTGATTACCAATTCTGTCACTCTCTGGCTGTGATCTCTAGGAAGGGCATCTAATCTCTCTGAGCCTCAGTTTTCCTACCTATAAAATGAGATAATAATATCCACCTCCTAGGGATGTTGTGAGCATTAAGTGAGATTATACACATGAAATGTGCTTTAAAAATGTACAAATGTCTACTACTAATATTAATAATACTGATGGTAATAGGAAAACTCAAGGACCTTTAAAAATCAGGGTAAATTCATATTTGTTTGGATTTTACCTGTGGAAATTGATTGAATGGTTTCTCAGGAACCAGAGAGGAGTCTCATCTGTGCAGTTTTATGAAAGTTGCTTCATAAGGAGTTTGGTTGAATTAATGAGGAATGTGAGCAAAAGCTAAAAGTTTCTTAGAAAAAAAAAAACCCCAGAGCAATACCATGGTTAACATTCAGCATGTCAAGTAACATGTTTGATATATTTTAGTGATGTATTTGAGACAGTTTTGCAACCGTCAGGCTGTTGGTGTGCTGTAGTGCAAGAGGTTGTGACACTCCGTGACAGGCCACAGGAATCCACAGATGATCTGAATTCAGCACGTGGACCTTACAGAGTTAAGGACCACATTCAAAATGAATGAATTAAATTAAATTAAATTAAATTAAATTAAATTAAATTAAATTAAATTTTTAAGTAAAGGAGCACGTTCAATTATCCTGGGGATCAATAGTCCAAGGTTTTGTAGCAAATGCAGGTAGAGGACTAGCAAAAAAAAAAAAAAAAAAAAAAGAATACTGGCAGCTATGGGGCCTTAAATCCTTAAATTCTAAATGATCATTACAAGAGCTTGAACAATAATAAAAGTTTGTCAGTAAGAGAGGCTTCTTGGCAGGGCCGCTAGTAACAGGTTTTGAATTCAGTAAAATCTATACTCATACTTCTGCTTTGATATTTTCTTGTCTGAGACCTTCATCAGGTTACTTAGTCTGAACCTATTTAGAAATCTGTAACATGGAGACAGTAGCGGTACCCTCGTAACATTACTGACTTCCCTAAATAAGGCGGTGGATATAAGCTTAGACCAGTGCTTGAAGTAAGCACTCAGTAAATGATTACTATATTTATAGATTATTTCAAAAATTAAAGAAAAAAAAAAAACCCTGGTCTTTCATTCTATTTCTGCAACATCCTTTCTCCAAAGAGGAGAATGAACCAACCAGGAGCAAAATCGAATGCTGTATAGTTTTGATTCCGTGTCCATTTCTTTTGTAATGAAAGAGTAAATAAAAGAAAAGGACTTAGATATGCAGCCTCTGAATTACTGGGCCCACTGCCTGGTGAGAGCTCAGGCAGGTGTTGGGTCTTACGAACCTGAGGTTTTGCCAAGTGCTTGTACTCAACATGAAATTAAAAAAAAAAAATAGCCTAGCATTGTACGCCATCCAGTAGCACTTGTGGTGTAGTGCTTTTTGGAAAGAGCTCCTAGGTGGGGAAAAGAAATATGAAAGCAATGGAGTTTTACCAAACCTGTGAGAGTGCAGAGGAAATCCTTTATTTGTTGAAGAAACGGTACTCTTACTTTTGTAGAAATGGGCCAGGGGCCAGAGGGAAAGAAGAGGAAACAAACCAGGGGAGAAATGCCGTGATAAGCAGCAGAGCCTGACGGGAACCACACACAGGAACCCGCTTGCCACCTGCAGCAAGAAGCAGGAGCAACAGCTGGAACTTTCTGGTCCCAATCCACCTACTTACTGCCTAGAGGGCCCAGCCAGAGACAACTGCTGTGTTGACTGAGCCGAGAGACGTCTCAGTGGGGCCTCTAAAAGGGGAGAAATCCAAAAGGACGCCAGGATGGGGGGTGTCAGTCTTAGAAGGACAGTAAAACACTTATGTTCAGAGGTACATCAACTATAGTTCTAAGCTCTGTTCCCTGGGGAGGCCTGGAGGAGAGACCACAGGCTTAGCTGCTGCGGGGAGTGGAACCTCCACCCCCTCCCTTGGCCCTGGATGCGGAGCATGGTTTATGGATGGGCAGCAGGAGAACACCTCTTTGTACTTCCTGGCTCTGCTCTGCGATGCCCCGTGGTCCAAAAGAGACACATGCTCCCTCTAGAGATGAATGGGTGTGAAACTGTGAAGGTAAATAGGACTCGCCTTCCCCCTCTCTATTTCAAATACTCAATTGAAAAACAATCTTATAAAGAGAGCTTTATTGTATAACAACACTGAAGAAAAAAAAAGTTGAGTGTCTCCAGGGATCAAGGATACACAGACATTCTTTGATGGGCCTGTAAGCAATGCTGTTACTAAGCACCTAGAGAATAAACAGCTTTTCTCTAAGTGCGGTTACTTGCAGGGATCAAAGCAGCAATGGCAGTGAAGTGGCGGATAAAAATGATACGACGTTTGGATCTTTAGGAGCTCTAGGCAGGTGAAAAATCATTACTGAAATGGGGAAAAAATGACAGAGTGATGTTGGGAATCTGGGTTTTGAAATGATGGGGGCTACCACCATTGGAACTGGTGATGTGGAAGCCGCCAGCTGCAAGCGAGGTGGCTGGGAAGCTGGGTGGGAGGATGGACAAAGGAGCTGGCAGGCAGGTGCGGAAGGTGTCAAGAAGCCGACCGTCTGCCTCCCCTGTCGTCGTCCTCCACAATCTAGACCCCATCTCCACCTTTAGAGACGCTACGTAGTGGGCTCTAGAGAGAGCGATGAGGAGACAAGGGAAGGATAAAATGAAGGTCAGAGGAAGGAGGGCTGGGAAGAGTCTTGGAAACCTTTGCAAACACAGAGGTGTATAAAGTTCAGGGAACCGCCATGTTCTTCCGCTCTCCACCCCGCTGCAAGCTTTGACGTTGCTGTTCCGTGTTGCAGTTGTGTTCTGCGTTTGAGAGAGAATGATTGACAACTGGATCGCACCCGAGCACCGCCCACAGCAGGGAGCACTGGCGGCCCTAGGTGCGTTTCCGGATCTTCCTACAGGGACCATTTTCTACCTCTTTTCTCTTCCCTTCCTCTTCCTCTTCTGACTCTCTCCGCTGTTTTCTGTTTCTGGCTCTGTCTCTCTCTCTTCCTTTTGTTGGTGTTGGTTTTCCCTTTAAGTTTACTTTTACCCACCACCCAGGGTGGCAGTTATTTATTTTCCAAACTGTTAGACGTAAGGGTGGAGAAGTGGGTACTCTGGCTTCTGGAGGACTGAGCAGCAACTCAGGGGCAGAGAACTTACCTGATCTAACCCCCAGGACTGCTCCCTCCTTAGCCTCCATGCAAGCAAAGGCATCATTTAACACGCAGTTGTGAGAAACACGAGGCCAAATACTAAATCCTTTGGCATACGCTGGCCTCCGGAACAACACAATTTTTCTTCACTTACCGTCATGACTGCTAAAGAAAGGGGTACAGAGCACTTGAATTGCAGGGCACCGGGGAAATAAAGACAGTGAAGCAAATATTAGTTCATACATGGTGATCCTCTCCTTTGTGTACACTTTGAACTAAAACAACAGCCTCTTAGCAGAGTGGTTGAAGTTAAAGTGTCCTGACACACATTAAAAAAAAAGAAGAAGAATATTTTAAACAGCAGTCTGCCCCTGTACTATACAAAGCCTCCCAAAGTTTCAGTAGGATGGAATTAATGTGCTCTTAAGGTGTCTGCTTCTTGCCCTGGTACAAAAGTAAGTAGAATATAATCAGTTATTCAGTGACATTGGAATTCTAAAGGTGATAAAAGAAAAGGAAATATTCTGGAGTCAGAGTGCCCAGTTTGACTACTGCCAGAGAGTTAATACATTAATGAGGAAATACTGGACCTAAATGGGCTAAATTCATTATTTTTTCTGCTGCTAGAATTTTGTTTGGATAACTGAAAAAGATGAAGTGGAAAAAGGAGACATTCATGTCTCATATGGAAGGAAAGGCCTGGTGGTGTCTGATATTGGAGAACAGATTTTTCTGGGACTATTCATTCTAGTGAAAATATTACCTTTGTGTCTCTGCCAAGGGGAGCGTTTTCATTTGTGATTCAGGATTATTTACCCTGTTGTGGTTGTTTCATTCTCCTTTAAAATTCTTCCCTTTTTCTTTACTACTTGTTTTGCTTTCAAACTGCAGCCTGATGTACATGGCTGAATAGTTTTCCAGAAGATGAAACTCAAATCTCAGTTGGCCTTCATCTTTGGAACCGTCGAAGTTATCCCAAGGTTACACACTACCCACCTCCCATTTGGAAAGAGATTTGTGCATTTCTAACTTGGAATTAGGCAGTGAGTTAATAAGATCTTTTTTGGAATAGAACCATAACCCAATGTCTTTTGTTGCACATCAAGCTGAGACATAAAAATGATGTCTAGTAACATGGACAGTTTGCTCCTGAGTCAACCAGTGGACCTGCCCCAGGGTCTGAAGGTCAGAGGCTGGACCCCTGGGTTCCCTGTGTAATGCTCAACTCCATGACACTTATGGAATCTCCATGGAGATTCCAGGAATGCACAGCTACTCTGGGGCTTTGTTTTGACATTGGCCTTCTCGTCCTCCAAAAGAACATCATCTCCAGGTGTTTTGAATGCACAGGAGAAAATTCAGGGCTCTAGAGAATTGTAGCCATTCAGAGTTACACAGGACACTGATGAAAATTTAATTTTATGCGATTCTGAAAGTGTTCACTCTGCCCAAGTGGGTTCCAACATCTTAAGGAATTCTCCTCTCTGCAGTGGTTGCAAAGCAGAATGATTTTCTAGAAACTTCTCTGATCCAAAATTATGTCCTCCAGGGAGCCCCCAAATTCCCAGAGCCTTAGTTCACCTGTGTATTAAAAAAACTAAGTATTTATTTGCTCACACCTATCTGTGTCTGGCTTTTGGCTCATAGTCCCGGGTCCTCGGTCTGATCCTGTTACTCCACCTGCTTTAGAATCTTAATTTGGAGGCAGTAGCGATTTGAAAAGCTGATATAAAGGTGATTTATACCTGAGAAGGAAAGTGTGTGTCATCAAAGTACCTTTTCCTGAAAATAATAAACCACTCACTTTTTATTCTTCCAGAAGGTAGCGTAGCTCAATGGATTGTTAGTTTCACTGTATTATTGACAAGGAATTCGAGATCTCACTCTTGCAGTCAAATCAAATCCTGCGTTTATGGGTCTACACTGCTTTATCTCCCTTGATAATAACCTGTAAATTTGCTCAATTAAGAGTCTTGATACACATCTGACACCTGAAGTGAGATCTGATGTATAAAGTGAGAAACTCTTGTTTCTTTGATTCACATTGAATGTCAAGACTATTAACTTCTCTTACATTTCTCTACCGTGTAGTTTTGAATTTCTGTGTGAAATAGCCATGATATTATGATTTATAAGAAATACGTATTTGATCATTCAATGACCAAAGTTTATTTCTCATATATATGTTTGGTCTTTGTCCACAGTTCCTGACTCATAGCTCTCCAAACCCCTGGAGTTTCCTAAGTGTTGAGAGTAGTAAAGGTGTCTTTTGTTACATTAATAAGGGGAGTTTCAGAAAGCTCCTAAGGATGGAGGCTGGTTGCCAGTAGATTAGTGAGATCATGTGATTAGAGTGTTGAGACTTTCCGTCCCACCCCCTGACATTGGTGAAGGGAGAGGGGCTGGAGGTTGGATCAATCACTAGTGGCCAGTGATTCAATTACTCATGCCTTTGTAATGAAGTCTCAATAAAAACCCAAAGGACAGGGTTGTGAGAGCTTCTGGGCTGGTGAGCTTTTGGAGATTTGGGGAGAGTGATACACCTCGAGAGATTAGACATTCCGCACCCTTTCCCCATACTTGCCCTGTTTATCTCTTCTATCTGGCTGTTCCTGAGTTATAACTCTTTTGCTAATAAACTGGTGGTCTAGTAAGTAAAAGTTTTCTCTGAGTTCTGTGAGCCACTCTAGCAAATTACTTGAACTCAAGGAGGGGATCTTGGGAACTTCCAACCTATAGCCAGTCATTCAGAGGCTCAGGTAGCAACCTGGGCTTGAGACTGGCACCAGAGGTAGGGACGGAGAGTGGTCCTGTAGGACTGAACCCTTAGCATGTGTGGATCTGCTGCTATCTCTGGGTAGATGGCGTCAGAATTGAGTTGAATTGTAGGACACTCAGCTAGTGTCCAAAGAACTGCTTGTCAGTGTGAGGAACACCCTTCCCTCAGGTTGGCATTGGTACCAGAACCTATTTAATAGCTTTTTATATTCCTAAAGAATACTTGAATAGTATAGGGGATTTGAAAAACTACGTAAAGTTTGGTTGTAGGAACAGAAATAATTCACGATCAGATTCGTGCACATGTATTTTGCTGGTGAGTTTGAAAACTCAGGGTCAACAGGAGGGCAAGTCCTATCTTTCTGAATTAGGGATATAAGTGTGATGGAACCACTTATGATGCCCAAGTGGTCTCTTTTTTAAAAAGGCATCTGTGAAGGAAGGATACGTGAGAAAGAAAAAATGTATGTATCGAAGTGGTATTTTCACTTTTATTAGAATCAGATACGGATTATACCTAGTGAATTACTTTGAGTTGATTGCTTGAAAAGAGATAATGTAGAAATTATGGCATTTAGCAATTATTTGTTTTTCTAAACCGATAGCAATTTAAATTTTCTCAGCATCTAAAGACTGAAGATAAAAGTCGCACAAACAGGATCATATTTTGAAGTAAAAAAAAGTCCCATATCTGACATCATCTTTGTATAAGAGTCTTCATCTTTCTGAGTCTCAACTTCTGTCTCTAGTAGAATAATAATATTTGCCTCCCATACAAGTTGTGAGCAATGAATGTAGTGTCATATACAAAGCAGGTGGTATACTGCCTGGCAGGCATTAGGATGTGAGAAAAGATAGCAATTGATTTTTACTATTTTTGTGGTCATTATTATTTAAATCTAGACAATCTGCTCAAGCATTCCACCCTAGCTACTTTTTCTAAGTGTTTTTTCTCATCTTCTGGGTTCTAAACTCATGGTTCTGTAACCCAACCTCCTAGGTTTCCCATGTGCAGCACTTCCACATAGGAAATCTCTTTGAAACTTCTTACTGGCTCTGCTTCAGTTATTTGGACCTCTGCTTTCCTGAAGGCTTTCTAGAGTGTAAGTTTCCGAGCGCCAGTTTTCCTAGGGGAGGCTCACAATGTGGATGACTCTTGGCTTTCCATATATTTGATAAGGACCAAGGAATTCAGGACTGTACAAGGTCAAAATTAGTTTAAAAAATAAATAAGAATTTAAAAATAAAAACTTGTTTTGGACATTTGTTGGCTGTCTACTTAATGTCCATTTTTTCCAACCCTCTTTCTTCCTGAAAGGTGTGAGAGGAGAATTCATCTGCAGGTATTTGGTGATTGTGTCTCAGAAGTATTTCTCAAAATTGGCCTCATCTGCTGGTATCCCTAGCTTAGTGCTCAAGGACTGTTCCAACAGGCTATTTGTCTCTTAATCACGGTCCTCTCCTGTCTCCAGTCCACCCCCCTGCTCTGTTTACTTGTGCATGTATCTAATGAGTAACACTTAAAGCCTTTGATGTGCCAAGCACTGGACTGAAGAAAAGTGGTAAATTAATCTGTGGAAGCACCCATATACTGGGAATTTATAAGGCTAACCTCCTTCCCCCTGAGTCTCCATCTGTGACTTGATGTGGATGAAGGCTTTGTTGCTGGAGGCACAGGGCAGGGATTTTATGTGTATAAGAACTCTGAGGAGGGTGGGGGGGCGATGGAATGTCATGGTGTTTGGATCCTACCTGTCCCCTGAAATAAATTTGAACACCTGTTGTTAAATGGAAAGCAGTTGAAGGAATTATTTTTGTAAAGTATGACTTTGTGCATTGTTTTAGAGCCCAGCAAACAAAGAGTTAGTTGTGAGAGCCCTTCTTAGTCCCTCTGTGTGGTACCCCACTGCATGGAGAGCTTTGCAGACCAGTGGCTCCTTTTCTGCATTGGTCAGCACTGTTGGTTTTATTTTTGAAGTATAATTGATTTATAATGTTGTGTTAGTCTCTGATGTACAGCATAGTGACTCAGTTACACACATATATATTCTTTTTCATATTCTTTTTCATTATAGGTTACTACAAGATTTTGAATATAGTTCCCTGTGCTGTACAGTAGGGCCTTGTTGTTTATCTGTTTTATATATATCTGCAAATCCCAAACTCCCATCTAACCCTTCTCCCACTTCTCACCCTGGTAACCATAGTTTGTTTAAATGTCTGTGAGTCTGTTTCTGTTTTGTAAATAGGTTTATTTGTGTCATTTTTTTAGATTCCACATATAAGTGATATCATGTGATATTTGCCTTTGTCTGACTTCACTTAATGTGATGATCTCTAGGTCCATCCATGTTGCTGCAAATGGCATTATTTCATTCGTTTTTATGGCTGAGTAGTATTCTATTTTATATGTGTATATATACCACAGACCAAATCCAAGCTTACCAGACCAATACAGAAAGGGTCTTCACAGTCTAACCCCTGCAATCTTCTGTGTGTCTTTTTCTGCTCTTTCCCCATTCAGCCTGTTCTTTAACCAGTTTCTTTCTCCATGTTCCTCAGATTGCTGCCTTACCCTCTCCCTCATTTCCTACTCCATATTTCCCCCACACCCATTTTGTTTCTGATTTATCTATTTTCATACAATCTTTCCTTTGATTATGGAAAGAATTTTGTCAGGGGAGGATGTAGCTCAAGTGGTAAAGCACATGCTTTGCATACCCAAGGTCCCAGATTCAATCCCCAGTCCCTCCTCTAAAATATATATATAAATAAGTAAACCTGACTACCCTCCCATCAAAAAAAGGGGGGGGTAGAAAGAGAATTTTGTCTCTTATCTTTGTCTCTAACCAGACTGTAATCTCTTTGGGAACAGGTCAGGAGCCATGACTTAGGTTCTAAATAAATGCTTGTTAAATCAATGAATAAACTCAGTGAGGCCCAAGAAACTTAGAATAGAAGGTCAAAATTCATCAAAAAAAAAAAAAAAAACCAAAACTGCACTGGATATTTATGGGTTATCTACATAGCATCCATTTTTTTCCTTCTCCTCTCTCTAATAAATGTCACATTTTTAGGGGGCAGGCACCTTGCGCCCACACAGAAGAGGTACTTCTGTGGTAGCAGACCTTATTCGTCTAATTGGAGTAAAAATGCAAGTATTTTGCTTTAAGCGTAAGGCAAAAACATCATCTCTGAATGTGTCTCCTCAAGTGTTGGCACCTAGATCATGAGAATGGACAGGCCAAGGGTGAAGCTATCTCTCTGTGGGTGGAGAGATGGAGAGATGGAGAGATGGAGAGAAGCAGGTCCCCAGCAACATCACTGAGGTGGAGTCCGCGTCCAACAGAAAAGCCTGCCCTGCTCTGGATCCCCTCACACCCCATAATCAGAGACTCCCTATCCTTTAAGCTAATTCGAGCTGGGTTTTTCTATCCTGCAACATAAATGATTCTAGCTAATACAGCACTTTATGAATCTTCCCCTCCTACAGTGCTCTTATTGTGGGAGAATAGGTTCTTGCCTCTTGCAGGAAAGAATTCAAGAGCAAGGCATGGTAAAGTGAAAGCAAGTTTATTTAGAGATACTTACCCCATAGACAGAGTGTGGTCTGTCTCACTCAGAAGGGAAAATGGCTTAGGAGATACACATCCGTAGGCAGAATGTGGGCTATCTCAAAGTGAGAGGGAGCAAGACCAAGAGGTGTGAGGGTATTTAGTTTAAAGTAAAAGCAGATACACACTCCATAGACAGAGTGCAGGCCATCTCAGAAGGCAAGAGGGAGAGAGTGACCACCAGGTGTGGAGCTGTTAGGTTTTATGGGCCTGGTAATTTCATATGCTAATGAGTGGGAGGATTATACCAGCTACTTTGGGGAAGGGACCAGGATTTTCCAGGGTACTGCCCCCCCCCCCCCGCGCCTACTTTTTGATCTTTTATGGTCAGCCTAGGAATTGTCTCGGCGCCGTGGGTGCGCCATGAGGCTCACGGTCTACTGGAAGTCGAATCTTCTGCCATCTCGGTTCTAACCAGTTTGTCCTGTCCTCAACTGCTGTGTCATTCCTTGGGTGGTTGTGCCCTGCCCCCTTTCCTCGCACTTCAGTCTGAGAATAGGAAACAGAGGGCCTGGATCACACAGGATATCTGTAACTTAGTGGAGACTAGAACCCGGGTCTCTGTACGCCTAGTCCAATCCTCTTTTTGTTAAATCGTACCTCACCCTATACGTTCACTGTCGCCTCTTTCACTTCTAATCAGAGCTGTGATCACTTAAAAAAATCTCCTAGCTGTTCATGGGTTTACTACTTAATAACACATTTGAGTATGTAGGTAAGATGACCAAACAATTATTTAAATGTATACAGATAAGCTTCTTGAAGATAGTTTATGCCGTATCATTTTCAAAGAAGGCGTTTGAATCTGAACCTTTTTTTTTTCTTAGAGCAGAGCTGTAACATTAGCATCTCTGGTCTTATTTTTTCCCCCAAATTACTGAGACTGGTTATAGGTAGTAAGTTCACAATTCTGGGTAAGAAATGTCTAGTTCTATAAAATCTAATGAGAACAAAGTGTTAACTATTATAGCAGTAATCCTGTGTTTAAGATGAAACACTTATCACTGAGAGTTTATAAAAAGGGCTGCAGGTAATTTGCAGTGTAGTCAACTTTAATTGAAATGTCGACAAGCATGCAAAGCCATGTTATTGAAGGACTGCAGAGGGGCTTAGGCATATATATATATATATACACAATAATAAATAATATTTAATATTAATATTATATACTTATAAAGTATAACATATACATTTATAATATGTCATTTATATATATATGTTTAGCTATAAAATATAACATAACCTTTTTACATTTTCTCTATGGTTGATGCATTCCACTTATATATTACAGCATTTAGCAATATAACTGCACACTGGCCAGTGATCCCCAGATGAAGTGTATAGGGCAAGTCATGCTTCCCCTGGTGAGCTCTGTTAAGTGTCTCACAGTCTAAATAAACTCTGCACAATGAGTTGGGAGCCAGTATGAGGCAAAGTTTATCATTTTGGGTTCCTTGTGAAGAATCAGTAAGAGCGTTCTGTTTACTTATGCAAAGAACTGCTTTTGATGGGTGCTGGTTCCTGAAGGCAGTGGTGGGGGGAACCCCGTTGCTTAATATTAAGAGACTGTGAATGTCCGTCTCGTACTGACACTTTCTTCCTGAGAATCTCTTCCTTCCTGCCCTTCACCTCTCCGTGAACAGCAGCTGCATACACATCCCTTACCCTGACACTTGGAAAACAGACAAGTAGCCTTTTCTTACTGCCATAAATGCCACTCAGTGAACCAGCCACTAGGTCATGCTCATGTGCAGTGCATTCTGTTTCCTCCCTCCTGGGCTCCAGCCTCACCTTCGTAATGACTGGAGCTGGAGCGTCCCTCGGGGACTCTGTTGTTCTACACTTAGGCTTTTGGCAGCTGATAAACATAAAGCCATTATTTTCCAAATAAGCGGGTTACCCACACATGAAATTTCCAAGTTGGAAAATTTTGTCAGCTAGGATCAAATTCAACTGATGAAATTAACTTCTTTACAAGAGAATATTTAACGATGGAAAATATCCTGATGTTTTTATAACTCGTATAGAATACAGTGTTTTAAGGAATGTTTTATAGCTCATATAGAGTACAATGCTTTTAAGAACATCTCCTCCCCCCGCATAATCCTTCTCTTTCACACGTTCTTAAGGAAAAATTAATGCTCTCTTCCCAGGCTCTATAGAGGGCACATTACAATAATCCCAAAGTCGACATCATGAGAGAGAGGATGGAGAAACTTGAAGATAAAGATTAGGAAACATTGCTAATATAAGGTCAGTCTCAGTAGAAAATAAACCAGCTCTAGAATTATTTTGTTAGTCATCGGGAATATAGGAGTAAACATATAATGAAACCCAGCAGATTTCACGTTTAAAAAGTAGGCAGCATCTTACTATTCCAAAATCATGACCTATTGCTATTGTCCTCAAGTGTTCAGAAAACCACACCCATGGTCCATATGCTCCACCTCTCAAAATGTACATGGGTTACATTTAGACAGAAGGACATGGGTCAGATTTATGGTTTATCCTGCTTACTACGACAGTCCGAGTGAAGGCTTCTGTTTTTAAAGCATGCTTGTCCTACATAAGTTCAGTCCAAAAAAAAGCTGAGCATGCCCACACCAAGCATTCCTTTCTGCCCTTAGAAATCAGTTCTGGGAGGGAGGGTATAGCTCAAGTGGTAGAGCACATGCTCAGCATGCACAAGGTCCTGGGCTCAATCCCCAGCACCTCCTCTAAAAATAAATAAATAAATAAACGTAGCTACCCCTACCCCCCCAAAACTAACTAAATAAAAATTACACTTCAAAAAAAAATTTTAAAAAAAAAAGGAAATCAATTCTGAAGTTACCTTTCAGTGCCCAGCATAGTGCCTGGAGCATAGGGGAGCTCAGTCAATGTTCGTTGGAGATATGTGTAGACAAGTCCACGTTGCTAGTTTCCACAGCCTAAAGATGCTGACCACTAAGAGCCTGTGTTCAGGCAGCAGACAGGCCCACCCTGGGGTCCCTGCTCTGCTCTTCCCTGTGGTACCAGTCCTGTTGGGGGGACTGAATGGGATAAGGTATTGAAAGAACTGAACGTACTGCCCAGCTCACGGGTAAGACATAGGACATATATTATGATTTTAATTTTGCACCTATGAGAAAGAATCCTGCTTTCTAAAGTTTATTTCCATAAGCCTCCCAATCCCCAAGAATGCTCTGTTTTCCTTTATTTTTAAGACGGTCAGCAAGCCATCAGTACTACACATAGGGTTCCAGGAACTGTCCACTTCTGTTTTGATGACATTCTCACCTTTAATATCTTTGGCATTTTATTGCTCCTTTTGTCCACAGAAAACTTTTGGGATCTTATATTCAGGGAACAGCATGCCGTGATTCTTAGAATACTTAATTTGTTTTAATTGATGGCTCAGACCCCATCACTTAGAAATATTATTTGGATATTTCTTCCCAAATGCAAGTCTTCCCATATGTCTAAGCTATAGCTCACCCAACAGTTGAAAGTTCTGTGATACCAACATTTAGTTAACCATTTCAGTTTCAAATTGCAAAGCTGCCTTCTGTCTGGAAACACTGAATGGCATTTTCCATGCTGGAGATTTTGAGATAATATTAACCATGACCAGCACCAATATTGGTTACAGGAAGAAACATTGTCAGGGTTTGTTTTTTGGTTTTTAAAATAAAATTGTATATGATAAGAACATTGACTCTCTGTGCCATATTTATGGCAAGGTTTTTTTTGGTTTGTTTGGCTTTAATTTTGTTTATATATTTTTGAAGTTCTGGTTTTTGTCTAGTTAACTCTAGTATTTTTTTTTCCCCTCTGTGATTTCTTTTGTTGCTATTAAACTTAGAATTTCTGAGTACTGAGTTCAGATGTAAATTCATCAGAAATGTATTCTTGATATTAATGGTTGCCTTTAAAAAATTTATCACATCAAATTTATTATTCCATCTACCATTTCTTTGGTGTATGTAGTAGCCAGGAATATGACTTAAAAAGAGGTAACAAATTTTCTTAGCACCATTTATTGAATAATTCTTCTCCACAAATTTGATTTGTAAAAACAAGCTTATCGTATGCTCAAATTAAAAATATATCCTGGTATCTGTTCACAGGTGGTCTCTTCATATAGATCTAGTTACTGATTCCTGCATTGAACTGGTGCTTTATTGTTTGCTTGCTTGTTGTTGTTTACTTTTATAGCTTATAAGATGTTTTATGTCTTAAAGTATAAGTTCTCCTCACCCATCAACAAACCCTGTCAGGTCCATCTTCAGAATATGGCCACTGACAGACCCCAAGTCCCACCACTTTGCTACTTCCACTGTGACTACCTTGGTTTCAGCCACCATCGTCTCTTGCTAGGATTATAACAATAACCTCGTTGGCAGGTAACACCAAACGGACCTTCTCTGACTCTGAGGAAGGACCAATGATGGACCCCCTTCCTGACTCCCCTCACGCTGCTGTAGTTTACTTCATAGCACATACCACCTGTTTGGTTATTTATTTTTTTCCTATTGCTAATAGGAAAAGAATGAAACTTTATAAAGACAGTTATTTTTTGTTTTTGTTTTTTTCCCCCGGCAGGGGCACGGGGAGGCAGGGGAGATAGTCCCAGTGTCTAGAGTAGTTCGTGGTCTATAGTAAATGACGAATTTTATTGAATAAGAGTGTTTGGGAATTTGAGTTACTCTTTGATAACATAAAGTGATCTGTCCTCTTCCCCCTCACCCTGGGTTTTTGCTCTTTTCAGGCTTTCTATTTCTTAAGACAAGTAACATTTTCCTGTAGAATTTATGTGTTCACCAAATACTACTGACAGTCTCCCTGTCCCAGGTACTGTTCTAGGTGCTGTGGAATCAGCAGTATATAGTAAGATTTAAATTTTTATTAACATAGTACTTTATACAATCTAAAACTTTAAAAAATTAAGTTAATTTCTTCTTATATGCCCCTAAATATTAAATGTGTTATTACATTTAATTTTTCTTCGATTAAATTTTTATAATTTAAACTTTTCTTAAAAAATGATAACCACAATAAGTCTAGTTATGATCTGTCATCCTACAAAGTATTAACATTATTATTGACCATATTCCCCATACTGTACATTTCATCTCTGTGACTCATTGATTTTGTAACTGAAAGTTTGTACCTCTTAATTTCTCTCACCTGTTTCACTCATCATGTTTTAATAATAGTTTAAGCATTCTATAACTTTATATCCAGTTAGACCCAACATTTATTCCGACAGTCCAACAGGGTGGCTGGAGTGTAGTGAGTGCAAGACAGAGAGGTACACATGTTGATTCAAATGTATTCATTTTATTATTCCAATATTCTGTAATGTATAGTTCTTGAAAACCTAAGATGTCAAAGGCTGAGAGGGGCATCCGAAATTCAGGATAAGGTGGAAACAGTAGGCAGGGGCCAGAACATGCACAGCTTCTTAGGACACAGGAAGGAGTCAAAGTTCTGTTCCAAGAGCAGTGGGGAGCTGTTGGGGAATTTTAAGGATGATCCGTGTTTTATGGTGGCTGGGTGAAGAGTTAATAAAAAGGAGTTAAGACAAAAGTTAGAGAGGTCAACTAGGAAGTTATAGAAACAGTCAGAGGTAGGAAGAACGATGGTTACTTGGGCTAAGGATGTGACAGTAGAAATGAGCAAACTGGATGCAAAAGAGACATTTTGAAAGTACAGTTGGTGAAACGTCCATTAGATTAAATATGGGTTATATAGGAAAGGAAATAATTAAAATAATTTCCAGTTGTTTTGCTTGAGTATCATATAAATGGTGAGGCCATTTAGGGAAATGGTGAGAGTGGGGAAAATAATGTTTTGGGAGGAAAGAAAAAGTGTGAGGTTTTAGCCACAGTTGTTTGAAGTATGTGTAATACATCTGAAGGATTTTACTACCCACTTCTCCCAATTTCTAAGATTAAAAAACCTTATATTTATAAACTCAGGCCATTATATCCAGTTCTTAGTTATGTAACCTAGGGCAATTTACTGAACCTCTCTTTAGCTATGGTTCTAATGTCTTTTGATCCTTCCTGTTTAAAAGAAAGCCAGCAAGATTTCAGCCTCCTTGTAGCTAACCTCCACTTTCTATCTAGACGTTTAATAGCGTGTTTTCCCTTTGTCCTTATATTTCAACCCTTTATTTGTACATGTCTCTGGGTGGGCCTTCTTTCATTCATTTTGTGTCAATCAACACAAGGCCTTGAAGGGTAGCAAAGCAGCTTCCACACGCACAGACTGTTCTTTTGCACATTACACCAATGGCATTCACGAAACCATACCTCCAGCAAATACTGCCATTGACTTCTCCCCATCTCTGTTCACCCAGGAAGCAATGTGCAGTCACCTGTCCCTCTTTATTGCTCCTTTATTTTCTGGCCTATACTGCCTCAAAACGAATACGAAAAATGTGATTGGGGGGATGTAGTACTCTGCTGGTCTCAGAAGACACCTTCTGCCCAGGAGAAGAGAAGTGGCCTCTTTTCTTACTAGTAATGGGCTCTGGGTCAGAGACACGATGTCCGTAGAAAGTTCTTCTCCCCTTCTTCTAGGTAAACAGGGCCTTTCTGCTTCAAGAGGTTACACATGGATAAGCTCTGATATTTTTTTCCAACTTAATTCCATTTATGAAAATTCACCCCTAACTCTAGCAATAGATAATTGCCTTTGCTTTCATTTTCAGTGGGTCTGTGGGAATTGAATGGGAGCTCGGGACAAATTGTTAGGAGCGGTTTCCTTGACACACCATTTTAAACAGCAGTCTCTTTGATTTTAATTTAGACGTCAGTGTTTCCGTATTGTCCAGTCTCAGAAAAACTTTTCTCAGAATTTACATGCCATTTTAGGTCTTACCATTTTTTTAGACTAAACATGTTTTCTGTATTTTTTTAGGCCTCAAACTGCAATTTACATTATCTGAATTGTTTGCCTGCTTAGATCACATTCTCTAGACAGTGCTCAACTCTTCTTTACTAGGCTGCAGATAAATAGGCTTATACACAAAATCTTCTATTTACAAAATCTCCCTTTGGGATAACAACATGCTTTTTACAATTCATAGATCTCTTCTAGCTCTGGGTGCCTAACTTTGAATATTCTTAATCACAAACATGAAGGTTCCCCTGAAGGAATACCTAATTTACAGTGATGTACACCAAGTATATTGTACATCATATATAATGGTATATATATATTACACAATAATTTTTATTTTTATTTGTTTTGTTGAAAAGACATTTGCC
This sequence comes from Vicugna pacos, assembly GCF_048564905.1. NCBI lineage: Eukaryota > Metazoa > Chordata > Mammalia > Artiodactyla > Camelidae > Vicugna > Vicugna pacos. Next base: position 19,010,942 of record NC_132988.1, read on the forward strand.
CTCATATGTCCATGAATTTGATGCCAGAGAAGTCTTTTATGCTATTAAGTTTCTACTATAATGTCTGTGAACCTTCCCATTGCTCATTTCACCTCTGAGTATATGAAAAGTAGGGGTGGTAATTGTTCTATTTCAACCAGTAGAATTCAAAGTAGGCAAATGTGGTGCACCCAAGTTTTTAGCCTTTACAAAAGAAGTCAAGGTTTTCTATTAGCAAAGGGTGATGAAATAAGGGAACATTGCAGCCCAGAGCAGAAGGTCAAAAGTGAAAGAGGAAGACCTAGAGGGGAGTTTCTCTCTTACTATGAGCACAGACTCCAGCTGGGCCCAGACTCAGCTGTCTTCCCCTATTACCACCATCCCGTCTGTCCCCATCTTATTAAAAATATGTGCATTGCTTGCTTTTCAGAAAGGGAGTTTACTTAGAAAGTATACATATAAGGCCAAGAAATTTCTTATCTCTTCAAAATTCTGTACCCAAAGTGCCTTCATTTATCCTTTTGATGCCTTTTAAAGCATATATATATATATAAACATATGTGTACATACACACACATATATAATTTATTTTTCAATGTAAATAAATGGTGTCTTTATGTCAGTTTCGACCTCCTTTCATTCATTCATTCTTTCCTGCAACAAACCCTCATCAATCATCTGTAAGTTCTAGATGTTTCCTTGACCCTGCAAACTTTGCAGTGATTGAGACATCATTACAGGACTTAAGGGCTTTCCATTTTTGAATTGAAGACAAACATGTAACAAACCAGTATAACGATCTATACAATACAATGTTAGAAGAAATATAACTGAACCATAGACATAGGTATTGGGTATCACGGGATACAAGGAAAGGTCAAGAATTGGGGCAGAAGGTGGTTTTGAAATGTTCCAGGAGAATCCAGACCCCAGAAGTGGTTTTTCACTACATCACAGTACTTTTATGGATGTGTGTGAGGGTTAAATTTTAGTGACTCCATACTTAGAAAAAATAGTCTGAACGCTTTACATACTGACTAGTGAAAAAGCAAGTAGTCTCAGCTCGTAAGACTCTAGATACAAACGCTGACAGATTTGTGCCTGCCCCCTCGGCATGTTTTTAGTGCTTCGGGGGAACACTCTAAATAGTTGAAATTCATTAAAAGCTGGGCTATGAATTTAATCCATATTTTTCTATAAATATTACAAAACACAAAAGCCAGTGTCTATTTGGAAGAAATAGGAAAGAAAGCATGTGACCATTTTGCACAGCTATGAAGATACGGATGCTCTGCGCTGCATAGAATGGGTTTCCCTTTGATAATTTAACATTTTGAGAAGCCCTGGGAAGTTGAAGAATGTTTTTCCGGATACTTTTTTATTAAGTCAAGAAAAAAACCCCAACTCTTTCAACTTTGTTAAAAACTTCCCCTGAAAATATACCCTTGAACAGCGATTACATTTTTGTCACCCTGGAAAATAGCATGATTTCCCTCCCTCTCCCCCAGGGCTTGCCGGTGTAGAAGCAGAAATGACTATGCCCACTGCCGTGGTGAGAAAATGCTCGCCCCCCCCCCCCGCCCCAGGACATAAGACAGGTCTCAGTTACTGCAACTGTCTCTCCCCCTCACTTAAGTATAGCTCAGGAGCTCATGCAAGCCAGAGTTGTTGCCAATGGGAAGCCCTGTGTTCCACAGAGAGCTTGTGGGACACCCAAGTAGGCCACCAGGGTGTTGGGAGAACCAGAAAAACAAAAGTCTGAGGCCTCTTCTCCCAACTCCACCCTCCAATTGCAGGGTTATCATAGCAGGGCCCCGAACGGGCCAGCGGCTGACGGGTTTGGGGTTTGGATGAGAGCAGACCAGGAGGGCAGGAAGCAACATTTAAGAAAATGGATCCAATTAAATGTCCGAAGCAAGTTCAAAACATTTCAAAAAGATCTGTTGAGGAAAAAAAAGAAAAAACGGCTGTTTTGCTTTCCATGAAAAATTCATGAAACAAAACCTAGGAATTTCTCACAGTGCACGCAGGGGCATGGGTGTTTCCTCTCCAGAGCCAGCAGAAGGAGAGACCAGTGATGTGGAATACTGTTTCTGTGAACAGGAATAGGGGAGATGCCTACACACTTAAGAGTGCTTTGTCGTCACAGCCTTCTTTTAAAACGTAGCAATTTCTGAGGCGAGGGCAGTTCTTGGAAGCTCAGTCTGAAAACTGAAGAGAGGATTTCAAGGGGCGGATTAAAATTTCCCCTTATCTTTGGAGCACAGCATCTGGCCCTCGCTGCTTGGGAAAAAATCACTTCAGTTTAATAAACACGTTTGGCTGCAGAACTCCCTTGAAGGAGTTCCCTGAGTCTTCCTGGGGTGTACACTGAGTTGTTGAGTTAGAGGAGTACCAGGAGCTGCACCCTTTTGTGATGGCCAAACTCTCCACCAGCATCCCCTGAGGGAGACTAAGCTGATCATTCCAAACACACGGGAAAGGGCTCGCAGGACGCTGTCCTTGTGGTTGTTGCATGGGGGCTAATGCTGGGTGCATAGTTGGGAGATCAGAAAGCGCACACAGAGTATGGTTCCAAAACCTCCAGACAGGCTCAAATCCCTTCACTCCTTGCCCAGGCTCCCTCTAAGTGTGAGTGAGCCCAGCCAGCCCACCAGAAGTCTGATAATCAAGACACCATCAGTAGGAACAAGACGTTATGAAAACACTTTCTGCTTTTCATGTTATGGTCTGATTCCTCTTATTCTTAAGTTGAGGGTCATTCTGCACTTTTTCCCATCTCTTTTGTGTTTCTCTGCCCAACCACTTTTCACCCATTCAACTTCCTGTTCCTCTCTTACATCCAGTTCTTTGTATGACTTGGCACCTCCAGCCTTCACATGTCCGGAATACTTTCTGAGCAAATATTTTATTGAACTTCCTAAAAATACACAGGTAGAATGAAAATATGGCCGTGTAAATAAGGGCAGTGGAGTGCTTATGTTTACTAGAAAACGTGCATAAATATGCTTTGTAGGTTTCTCTAATTGTGTCTCCACTGTGACTCTTTCCAGTGTCAAAAATGCCATGAGGACAGGAATTAACATGGCAATTTCCACTTGACTTTCTGAACACCAATTTCCATAGTAATATGTTTTCTGAAGTTCAGAATAGTCTGTTCATCTATAGCGTGATGGTTGCCTTCCTCAGAAATTCCCTGTTACATTAAAAAAAATCACGTGTTGAAAGAATTCAGTGGAAAAGATACAGTTCAGAGCTGGAGCGATAAAGTTAATTTTTCTAGTGGTAATGTAAATAAGTGAGTGCATGCTTTAAAAAAATTACGTATAGGTGCTGAGATATACAATCTAAAGTGTAATGAGCAAATCCAGCATTTAATTACATCTAACTTTTCCTGTGGCTACCAATGCTACCCTTAACCCAGCGTCTTTATACATTTAATCATCATCATTACTTTTGTCATTCATCAGTAGAATAAACCAAGTGAAAAGCCACTAACCAAAATATCTGTGTCATCTGGGCAACAGCTTTCTTCTTACCCAGGTACTGATTCCTGTTCACAATTGTCCTATTACTTAAAGCAGTCTGGTAAAAGCAAATCATGCTTTCTCATTAGTCAATTTCATTACATCTCCTCGGTTTTCTGGAAAGTTGGAAAGCATGTATAGATGCAAAATGCAAGTTATGTGTTAAAATTAAATGTAAGTCAATTTTGGATAAAAACAAGCAGTCTTTTTGAGGTTGAAATTTGATCTAACTGTTGACATGCAGCGAGGATCTTTTATTCCTTTGCATGCTATAAACTATTGAGACAGGAGCCAAAAATGATCTTTTCTAAGGAACGCTCCATCTTTCTCCCGGGACATTTATTCTGTTTTATTTTTGTCTTCTCTTTTTAATGGGATTCAAATTCTAACTTTGTACTTGCCTATTTGTAATTGTTTATAACAGCGTATTAAAAAATAATGAACTTAATGACTATGTCTCAAATTCTGAGGACTAGGATATACTTTTTAAAGATAGTTGCAAGGAAGTTTGTAGTCCTGGGAAGAGGCTGTACAGATTTAATGAGGGTGAACCAGGTATTACTAAACAGCTTTTCCAAAGAAGGGAACTCTGAGTTAAAGGCAAGCAAGCAAAATTCCTTTTTTTTTTTTTTTGCCCCTCCTCACTAAAGAGACAAGTTACCGTGCCAAGTGAAAACTCTAAGTCCCAAGAAACACCCTAAACACAGAAAAATAAGCACATCGATGAATGCCTCCCCTTTTCCTCCTTGGTTTGAGGCCGACTGACAACACCAGGTGGCAGCCCTCGGGAGCTGCCCGCCTGCAGATGCCCTACCTGACAGCCAAAAGCTGGCAGGCATTAAGCAGAAACATGTGCTTCCTGTGGAGGGCAACGGTCAGCAGGTGGGACAGCAGGCAGACGGCGTTCCCGAGCCCATCCTCCTGTGTGGTCATCTGGGCCGCCTTCCTCCTGGGCACTGAGGCCCCGGAACAGGACATTTCTCAGGGCTCGGCTGGAAGCTGTTCAAATGCAATTACGCTGTGCGTCGCTGCGGAATAGATGACTTGGAGGTTCCGCACAAATTGAATTTTGAGGCCAGCTTGAAATTACATTAGATTTGGGGGCTCTGACCAAAGCCTGTCTGAATCCCCCCCTGTGTTCCCCTTTGGGTCATCTTTCTTTAATCATTCACTAATGTTTTTCCGGTTGGGTCACTGCTGAGTAGATGACGTAAAGCTCCTCCCCCGCCCCCACACCTTCTTTTTTAATGTTTTGTACATAATGTTTTATTGGTCTCTCCCTTTTGGTTGCCGTCAAGACAGCAAATCTGAAACTAATTTCCAAACCTCCAGAAACTGACTTTTCTGATTCTGCTGTGTAAGCCTCCAAGGCAAAGAGCTCTGACCAGAATGTGATGGAAGCCCAGGTGCCGTGGTTCGCTGCTGTTGTCTCTAAGTACATGTAGCACAAACCGGGAGACACCAAAGGAATTAAACAGATTTGACACGTGAGAAAAATGAGAACTTGCCCCTCAGGGTGGGAAGCACAAATGCCCATTCTCAGGTTAATAGTGTCGCGGGTCTCTGACGATGACTTCTTTTTTCTTGATAAACCATGAATCTCAGAAAGTTGTTAAAGGTTTAGCAAAACTAGAAAGCTCCCTCCATCCTTACTTGGTCTCTGCAAACTTTAGCAGATCGTTTAAGTATATAACCAGTGCAATTATAGGTTATACAGTTTCTCTGGTAATTTATAGAGTCAGCTAGGCTATGCACGACAGCTTTTGTTCATCATTCAGTCGGATCAGTGACTCTATTAGGAAACCTTAGTGAGGAAGGTACAGCTCCTGATGGCTTCTACTTCCTGTCATCAAAAGAGTTTAGTTAATAATATTCTAAAGCCAGGGAAAGACGATGAATGGTTTGGGTGAAATTTGGAAAAGAGAACTCAGAAGACGCTTGACACAAACTGCTGGGTCGCCTGTTGACAAAAACTGGTATTTCAGCAAACTTGGCATCAAAGCCTATTTCTATAAAATATAAAGTAAAATGTATCTCATCCCCCATTAGTTGTATATTGCATTCATTCAAGAAACATTTATTAGATGCCTATGATGTGCTGGGCTCTGTGCTGAACACTGGAGAGAGAATAATAAATAAGACGCAGTCTCTGGCCTGGAGCAGATTATGCCTGAGTAAGGGAGACACACATGTGAACGAGGGACTTCAGTGCATTGAATGAAGTGCTGTGGTTCAGGGTTAACTGATGTCCTAAAGAAGGGGGTTCTCAGCAGTGCCAGGGGAGGTAACCCCTTCAAAGGCCTGAACTGTTTCTATTCCAATATTAAAATGATCAAGACTCCTACTTGCATTGAAGTGTTTTTTAAGTTTAACACCCACACGTACACACACTGTGTGCATATGTATGCACATATGTGTCCACACTGGCAAATTTTCCCTCAGTGAACACTGATGGAATCTGGCCCCAGATCTGCACGTAGAGCCTGACAGCGTTCTGGAAGTCCCCTTGTTCCCTCCCGTTCCCACCTCACTCCAGAGATGATGGCTCTTCTGACTTCTAACACTCTAGTTGAGTCTTGCCTGCTTTTAAACTCTGTATAAGTGGAATCATATGGTTTGCCGTTTTTAATTTACGGCTACTTTTCTCAGGGATGAATCTCTGCTGAGTAGCAACAGTTTGCTCGCCCTCTGTGATATATAGCGTTTGATTTTATGAATATACCACAATTTATTTACCCGTGCTTGTGTGATGGAATTTGGGTTGTTTCCTGTTTGGGCTGTTATAAATATTGTCTCTGAATATTCCAGCACATGCCTTTTGCTGAACATATGTATTCATTTCTATTGGGTATGTACCTAGGAGTGAAATTTCTGGGCCATAAAGAGTGCATATGTTCAGTGCTCATACAGACTGCCAACTAGTATTCCAAAGCGGTTTTTAGCGGTTTCTGTGACCACCCTCTGTATAGTTGAGTTCCATGTGCTCCACGCTCTCCTCGATGCTTGGCATTGTCTGTTTTTTCCACTTTAGCCATTCTCTTGGATATGCAGCGGTCTTTCATTGTGGTTTTATTTATGAAACCTGGGAGTTTTTAAATGATAAAATCAGAGATGTGTTGTTCCCTTGGACAATTGCTCTAAATAGAGAGCTGGAAAAGTTTGGAAAGGAAGAGGTTCCGTGATTTTAATCTGCCGTCTGGGGGGACTCTGTGTACTGTGGTGTTGCTGCAGCACTCAGAATTTTAAAGCATCTCCCACATTCATGCCTCTTGCATAGTTTCTTTCATTCCATCATCCTGTTTTCACTTCCCCACTGGCTTCCTCAGACTCTGGGGATAAGAATAAAAATGATGGTCCTCACAACAATTCCATGAGTTAGACAATGTTATTCCCTCCATTTTACTGGTGGGAGAAATAAGGCACAGAGGTGAGTGACTAACCAGGTTGCACAGGAAGTCGTGGAGCTGGGATTTGAACTGAAGTGAGAGACTCTGAACCCAAGCTCTTGTTCCTTATACCTCTGTACGCTGGTGGGGCTCTCCACTGTGTATTTGTGTATTTATATTTTTTTGGTAGAAGCAGATTAGAGAACAAGTTATTTTTTTTTTAAATTGAAGTATAAGTGATTTACACTGTTGTGTTGTGTTAGTTTCTGGTGTACAGGATAGTAATTTGGTAATACATGTATATGTATACTTTTTCATATTCTTTTCCATTTTAGGTTATTAGACGATATCAAATGTAGTTTTCTGTGCTATATGTTAGGATCTTGTTTATTTTTTTATATATAGTAGTTTGTGTCTGCTAATCCCAGACTCCTAATTTTTCCCTCCCTCACCATATCCCTTTGGTAACCATAAATTTGTTTTCTACATCTGTGAGTCTGTTTCTGTCTTGTAAATAAGTTCATTTGTATGATTGTTTTCAGATTCCACATATAAGTGATATATGATATTTGTCTTTGTCTGACTTACTTCACTTAGAATGATGATCTCCACGTCCATCCATATTGCTGCAAATGGCATTATTTCATTCTTTTTATGGCTGAGGAGTATTCCATTGTATATATACACCACATCTTCTTTATCCAGTCATCTGTTGGTGGGCATAGGTTGCTTCCGTGTCTTAGCTATTGTATATAGTGCTGCTATGAATATTGAGATACACGTATATTTTCAAATTAGAGTTTTCTCCAGATATATGCCCAGGATCATATGGTAACTCTATTTCAGTTTTTTAAGGAGTCTCCATACTGTTTTCCATAGCTGCTGCACCAAATAACATCCCCACCACCAGTGTAAGAGGGTTCTCTTTTCTCTACACCCTCTCCAGCACTTAATGGAGAACTGTAGGTTCTTGATAGGTATTCTCATCTAAAGCAGATGCTGCCTCAGTTACAGGGCGCTTATTAAATACACATCCTGAGCTATTGTTAGGTGCTACGGTGCGTGTCAGGTGAGGTGTTTAGTAGGATTCTACCCTTGAATTGAGCCTGTAAACTTCCAAGTTCTTTTCCATCTAGCATCACACTTGATCTTCATGGAAGTCAACTGAGAAGAGAATGTAGGACTGAAAAGTTGAGTGAGTTGTGAAAGGTCAAATGGTACACAAATGGTGAAAGCAGGACCTGAGCTGAGATGCGGATCCTGGGATTTCCTGATGAACTTTAGAGTGTGATACAGAGAATAATTTGAATACAAGGTGAAAAAAAATGCAAAGGGTAAAATTCTGTATAATGCAGATCAAAAGTTCCTCCAGATTCTACACATGAATGAGCTATTAACTCTGAGTAAAAACCATCTATGCTGATTTTAATTTTTATTTGCATATTTTAATTAATTTTCTTCCCAGGTTTATTGTTTGTTTTTTGGCGGGTAGGGATTGTGTTTTTAGTAGTACTGGTATCTAGATACCTTCATAAGGACTAAATTCATCACTTGTATTACTAATGAACCAAAATATATGTACATATAAAAGTTTGACTTAATACTGGCTAATAACCAATAACCAAAAAAATAGTACAGTCTTTTTGTGTTTTGAGTCATAAAAGTCTACTTCTTTAGATTAATTACGTCAGAAATCTAAAGAAGAATCTATTATTAGCAACTTTTATGCCATCCAGTGGACAACACTGCAATTTTCCTAACACTTGTTCACTAAAGAAAACAAACTTAATTTCCATGTGCCACCATGTTGATAAATGTTGACTCTAAAAAGATCATTAAGCGTTTCAGTGGCACCCACCTTGTAAACACCTATGTCATACGTTACTTCCAGACTTACTTCTGTAATGTTGATGGAGAAGGCAGAGTTGAAATTAAAATGTGAATCTGGCGGACTCCACCACAGTGATATTCCCTGTTTCCTTGCAAGGACTTCTCTGAAGTCAGAAAAACAACTCTTCCCATCCTTTCCCCACATTTCCCAAGTAGCTCATAGAATTTTGTTAGAAATTGATAGGAGTTCTTCGTCTGTCACATACACTTTATGCCTGTGGAACCCCAGGAATCACTCACTTCTTTTTCAGATTTGAGACTCTTCTAGAACATTCATGAAATCATTTAGAGGTGGTGTAACCAGCATTTAAAAAATAATATGAAATAGAACAGACTAGAAAAGAAATTACACTGCATCTCATTGCTGTATGAAACTTGTTTCAGTTGGATGTGCACAAAAGTGTTGTAATACTGAGTCCTGATGTGAATATACTTCTTATAGTGGCTGTGTCTGTGCTACAGCCAAAGTTATTCACCTTTTTTTCTTTCTTTTGTCTTTCAACTCTAAATCCTCCCTCTGCTGTGTGATGTTGGCATTGGGATTCTCCTGTGCCAGCTGGTTCTCATTAGGTTCTGCCAGTAGGAGGTGCTAGCGAGAGACAAGTAGGTGGAAGGAGGGGAGAAAGGGTTTCCTTTCTGTTTTTCTGTTTTTCTCAGCAGGGCTCCAGCAACAGCATCGGCTGCAGCCTCCAGCTCCTCTCAGCTTCCTTCAAGTCTGTACCAGCCAACATCAGGCAGTGCACCTCCTCCAAGGTATGAACGTCAGCTCCTGAGAACCCTTCCTTCGACTTCCAGTTCTAACGACCCCATCCCTTACTCTCTGCTCCTCTTTCCAAGACAAGGTAGCTAATTGCTGCACTTATGATCTCTTGATATTATTTTAGTGTTCTCTTTCTGCTCTTTCTGCCTTTCAACATGGGTAACCAGTTCCTTATTTTAAATCCGTCTGTTTGAAATACTTACAGTGATATTCATTTTCTATACTAAATTCTGAATGATCCGTAGTCCCTCCCCACAAAAAGCTGAAAATCCATTGCTTTGGTCATTGACTCTGCTGCCTCACGTCACTTCTGCCGTGTCTATCATGGCATCTTGGGCACATTGGTCACTACTAACCAGCCTCCATCATTGGTGATAGAAAGATGCTTGGCTCATTTTGTTCTTTCCCAAAAGGAAAAAAGGGGGGAGCATAAAAGAAAGTATGTAAAACACAGCTTATTCAATTTTAGGGTTTAAGGCTTCTCAGCCTTTATCTTGGTATGACAGGCATGATATAAGATTATATCTAGGAGGGGGCTAAACAGGAACCAGCTTTCCTGGCACTTAAGTTATCCTTGCTGCAAGATGCGGGGCTGTTTTGGCAAGTTTGGGTGGCTATCACTGCATTACTCCCCACCCCCACACAAATTAAATGATGAGTCATTTCCATTCACCTCACACAGTGGCTTGCATTTGGGGGTATAAATTGAGGACACCAAGAGAAGGCTACCATCTTTCGCTGAAGAAGAGGAAAGGAGTGATCCAGACAGCCAGCCAGCCACGAACTGGTAGCCCATGGGTTTCATCTCCCTGGCAAATACCTTTCGTTGGACTCACAGAGTATTTCTTTTTTTAAATGTGAATTTGTTGCCCACATGTGAAAAAGATCATATTTCCAAGATCTCCAGGAACTCAAGGAATACTGACTTTTCATTCCCACGGGGTACCAAGTACTTTATGGGGCATTTGCTGCCTGGTTGCTGTAATCTCCGCCAGTCCTTTATACTTGGACTTTTGTTCTTTCCTTTACGTTATCTGCCTGGCTCCTGTGGACATTTGTGTTTTGACTCTTGACCTAGAAGAAGAAAACTAGGCTGATGGGGGCTGGAGGCAATGTGGCTATGGGAGGGAGGGAGAGGGGAGGAAGATAAACAAAATAGATGAAATAGACGCAGACTTCTTGGATGCATGAGCCAGGAGGTATCCGCTGCCAAGGGAAAGGGCACTTTGGGACTGTGTTAAGAAGAGTCAATATACTGCTTATAAAATTCTGCTCTGCAATTTACTCCCATTCTCCATCCGCCCACAAGAACATCAGTAAAACTACCTTACTTACTGGAATGTGTGTGTGTGTGTTGCTTTCCTCTGGGGCCAGATCACTGACAATGGGCTAAGACTGACAGAGAGACAGGTGGGACTAGAGGAGAAATGGCTCAGGAAAGCCCAGGCACAGGTCAGGTACAAGACCTGAGTGATTAAGAACAAACAAACAAGCAAAAACAAGGGCTTTAAAGTCCTTAGGTATGGCTATCTAAACATTTGGTAATAGAAAAGTAATTTCAATTGATGAGCCCCATTAACTTTAATCAGTCAAAAATATTACTGCAAAAATCACATTTCTCAACTGTAGCTGGATGATGTCACTCCCTTTTCACTTAACTCTCCTGTGGTTTTAAAAAACTTATTAGAACCATTCACCATTAGGTGTCAAACTTTGAAATGTACATTAACTTATAAATAAATGAACTATATGTATAATTGACCTATCTCCAAATAAATATAAAACTTAACAATGAAACATTGAAATGCATGGGTCCACTTATATGCAGATATTTTTCCATAGTAAATACATAGTATTTGGACTATAATATGGGCTATGTGGGCCATGGTTTGTTGAATCCACAGATGTAGAGGAACCGCAGATATGGGGGGCTGACTATAAATTGTACTAACCCTTCGTTGTTTAAGGATCAACTGAATCTAGAGAGTTATAAAACTGTATGTAGAAAACAATACCGGGCTATATGTAATTATATATAACTATATAAAACTAGGGGCCTATAAGTAATCTGGCTATAGTGGCACAGTTGGGAATGTTTATCTTTGTCCTCTTAGGCTTTGTAATTTCTTTTTCAGGTGATATGTACATATTGAAGTAGTCTAAAAAAATAAGTAACAATGTAAAGTCATTTAAGGTCATCTATAATCCAGTTCTAGAGGTAATCAGTGTTAAAATTTGGCTACCTTCAACTAACATCATAATCAATAGGGAAAAATTGAAAGCTTTTCCTCAAAGATCTGGTACAAGGCAAGGAAGCCCACTGTCACCACTTCTATTCAACAGGGTACTGGAAATCCTAGGCAGAACTAATAGGCAAGAAAAATCAGATGACTGCACAAAAAACTGTTAGAACTAATAAGCAGATTCAGTAAAGCTGCAGGATACAAAATCAACATACAAAAATCAGCTGTGTTTCTACACACTAACAATGTACTATCCAAAAAGGAAATCAAATAAGCAACTCCATTTACAATAGCATAAAAAAGAATAAAATACTTAGGAATAAATTTAACCAAAGAGATAAAAGATCTAAACAATGAAAACTATAAAACATTGATGAAAGAAATTAAGCAAAACATAAATAAATGGGAAAATATTTTGTATTCACAGAATGGAAGAATTAATATTGTTACAATGCTCATAGAACCCAAAGTGATCTGTAGACTTAATGCAAAATTCCAATGGCATTTTTTCACAGAAATAGAAAAATAAAACAGTGCTAAAAACTCGTATGGAACCACAAAAGACCGTTAATAGCCAGGGCAATCTTGAGAAAGAGGAACAAAATTGAAGGCATTACACTTCCTGATTACAAATTACTGATACTACAAAGCTAATAATCAAAACAATATGGTTCTGGCACAAAGATGACACATAAACCAATGGAATAGAATAGACAGCCTAGAAATAAACCCATACACTTGTGGTCAACTAATCTTCAACAAGGACCCCAAGAATGGGGAAAATATAGTCTCTTCAATAAACAGTATTGGGAAAACTGGCTAGCCACATGCAAAATAATGAAACTGGACCTTTACACTACACCATACACAGATAACAACTCAAAATTGGTCAGACTTAAACTTTAAGTCCTGAAACTGTAAAATTCCTAGAAGAAGCATGGAAAAAAAGCTCCTTGATACTGCTCTTGGCAGTGATTTTTTAACATGACACCAAAAGAACCAGCAACAAAAGAACATGTGAAACTACATCAAACTAAAATAGCTTCTGGAAAGCAAAGGAAACTATCAACAAAATGAAAAGGAAGCCTACGGAAGGGGAGAAAATATTTGCAAACCATGTATCTGATAAGAAGTTAATATCCAAAACATGTAAGGAGCTCATACAACTCAAAAGCAAAAAACCAAGTAATTTGATTAAAAAATGGGCAGAGGACCTGAATAGACATTTTCCAAAGAAAATATACAAATGGCCTATGAGTATATGAAGAGGTGCTCAGCATCACTAATCATCAGGCAAATAAAAATCAAAACCACAGTGAGATATCACCTCACATCTGTCAGAATGGCTATTATCAAAATAACGAGATAGCAAGTGTTGGCAAGGGCTGCAGAGAAAAAAGGACTCCTGTGCACCATTGATGTGAATGTAAATTGGTACAGCTACTATGGAAAACAATATGGAGGTTCCCCCCCAAATTAAACTAGCATATGATCCAACAATCCCACTTCTGAGTATATATCCCTAGATATCGTGATTTATAATAAGAAATATATACTTGGTATTCACCTCTGTTCCTGAGCTCCTGAAGCCCTCAAATTTCCTGTGATAAGAGTTAAAAAGATGTCTTTCATTATATTAATAAGGTAACTTTTGGAGAGCATCTAAAGATGGGAGCTACCTACCAGGAGAGCCATGTGATTCGAGGGTAGGGACTTTCAGTGCTGCCCTCCAACCTCCCAGGAGAGGAGAGGAGCTGAAGGGCCAATCAATCAGCAATGCTCAATGATTTAATCAATCGTGCTTAAGTAATCGAAAACCCATTAAAAACCCCAATAGGACAGGGTTTGGAGAGCTTCTAGGTTGGTGAATCAGAATGCACCCTCTACTGCTGTGCCAAGCTCCAAACTCCATGGGGACAGAAGCTCCTTTGTTTGCGATCTCACCCTACATATCTCTTTATCTGGCTGTTGATTTGTGTCCTATAAGATGCTATGTAATAAACTGGTAGTCAAGTGAGTAAACTGGTTTCCTGAGGTCTCTGAGCTGCTCTAGCAAATTAATAGAACGTAAGGAAGAGGTCGTGGGGACCTCCAAAATATAGCCAGTTGGTCAGGAGCACAGGTAACAACCTAGACTTGCAACTGGAATCCAAAGCGGTGGGGAGCTTAACCCTTAACCTAAGGCTATCTATGGAGAGTGTCAGAATTGAATTGAATTGTAGGGCACCCAGCTAGTGTCAGAGAACTGCTTGGTGTGGGAAGAAACCCATACTTTGGAGTTGATGTCAGAATCATATATGCAAAGGAAATGAAATCAGTATCTGAAAGAGACATCTGTACTCTCATAGTCATTGTAGCCATTCACAATAGCCAAGATACGGAAGCAACTTAAATACGTAAGCAACTTAAATGTTTGTCCACAGGTGAATGAATAAGAAATTGTGGTTTATTTATACAATGGACTATTATTCAGTCTTAAAAAAGGACATCCTGCCATTTGTGTCAGTATAGATGAGATGTACCTCACCTCTATTTGGGGAGGGGTTGAGGGGTGATGTGGTGTCCCACTAAAATTTTGGCTACAAGAATTACTTCAGGGCTGGGAAACAAGCAACAAGTCAAAGAAACCAGGACCCCAAACTGGTTTTTGTTCAGAGTTCTCTTCCCATTTATAACTTGCACGAGGGTCCACGAGGCCCAGGGAGATCTCTAGGGTAGGGCCTATCTGAGAAGTGGAGTGGTACCACAGGAATGGATTGGGAAAATGTGGATAAACTAGCTCCCGGCACCGTGTTTGAACCTTGGGTCAAGCCTTGTCTGCAGCCAGTTCTGCCCTGAATGTTCAGGGATCTTGTCAGTCATTCCCTATCCTGCTCAAGGCAGATTGCTTTAATTTTTCCTTTCTATATTTGTAACTGGAAGAGTCCTTCCAACACAGTGTGTGTGTGTGTTTGTGTGGGTATGTATCACAAAACTGCTGCTATCCTGAGCGTGAAGTTTATACACTGCTTTCTCCTTCATGTAATACTACATCATGAGTAATTTCTGATACTGTTAAATCCTCCTCAAAAAAATGGCTAACAGCGTATAATATCACACAGAATGGATGTGTCATCTTTTGTTGAAACAGTTCCTCCTGTTGAATATTTAGGGGGCCTCCTAAGCTTCCAAGCATTTGTGTCCATTTCCTCAATCTCCGTCAACAATTTTGCATCATTCTATTGTTCAAAATAGCCTCTTCGTGTTTCTGTCTGCTTTTATGAGCCTTAGGCTTTTCCACAGGCCTGAGATAAATCTATCATGTTCCATCCATCAAGTAATCCTCCATTGTTTGCTTACAATTTTCTTTCAAGTGTCACTCTCTTCAAGAAGCCTAACCCTAAAAACGTGGCTCAAAACCAGTCATTACAGTATCACTGACAGATAATCAATCTTTGCCAAATCATCCAAAGAAAACCATTTCTTGCTTAAAAGGAAGAAAATCATACGTAGCTGGTGAAAACGTTCTCCTTGCGTTTGCTCACCATGCTAGGACCTTGAAGGTATTCCATCAATACAAGAAAATGGCAAGTCCATGATTCTTTATTATAACTTCTAGGTTGGTGAGTTCTTCCTTCTAAACTCTTGCCATCAGTTCATTTCTCAAGATCCTTTATTAGTTCCAGAGGCAGTGTATGGAGAGTAACAAAGGACCGTGGCATCAATTCATTCTCCTCGCAGAGCAGACTTAGAAGACTCCAGAAAGCAACTCAGAGCACCGGAATGTTGCAAATTGGTGCTGTTTCCTTTGGGACCAGAGGTTTGGACGGACAGATGTGCAGCGCTGAGTGGAGTGGGTTCCTTTATTTTGGCAGGCAGCTGCACAGCGTTTGGTGGTGATGAAGGTGATCATCTGTGCTGCATTTTCTTGCTTTTTACCTTTGAAGTTTAGCTCCAGAGGAAGAGAGCTGATGCCATTGGTCTCTGTGAAGCCCCTTTCCTCTATTCATCCAGGTTTTGATTTTAATATAGACTGCTAAATGTCCTATTTGAATCATCCATAACTTTCTGTGTCTTGTTTCTGCTCTTTAAAATGCAGGTAAAATTCTTCACAGAATATGAAACTCAAAGGACACCACACATGCTGAAAACTGAGGAACCATGACAATTTCACGAGTTATCTTAGAGAACAGAAATCTGTAATGGTTCCGAAGGGTTTTAAAAATGTGTACTTTATGAAGTCAGAATGATCTAGAATGGGCAAGTCCATACAATGGAATGAAAACTCTTTACAATTTATTAAATAATTAACTTGAGATTAATTATACAGGCAACAAAGTCCAAATACTCTTCGACGTAAACGTGATTCCCCCTTAAGGTTGCTCTTATTCAGGTGTCAACTAAATGAAATCTCCATGTGGGCTAGAGCACATTCTTGCTTTACCAAGTGGGTGAAGCCGTCCTCTTCATGTAGCCTATTTTTGGTTGTTATAATATTATTACTTACTTGTATTAGTGCCTTAAAGAAACTAATATAGAGACCTTCACTTCCTGGTCCACAGTTCCTCATCATTCCTCACCTATATTTCTAAAAAGGTTGACTTTCTCGAATCATACGTTCACAGAGGGCCTGTAGCTGGTGACCGTGTCTTCCTGGGGCTTGTTCTAGATCTGGTTACGTTCCACCGAGAGGTGAGTAGGCTGCGGGAAGGCAGGGCCCTTGCTAGCTTGTTTCCTATGGCATCTCAGGACTTAGCGTCTGTCACCTGCTAGGCCCTCAGTAAATATTTTTTAGAGATTGCATGAATGATCATAACTGTAATGGTAGCAGTTGTATCCGTGGATGTGTTACTTTTGGTTTTCTATGGCTGCTGTAACACATCAGCACAGACTTGATGGCTTAAAACAGTGTACATTTATTATCTTAGAGTTCTGTATTTTATTTTTTAAACAATTTTATTGTGGTATGTTCCTGTACAGCAAACTACACATATTTCAGATGTACAAGTTGATGAATTTTCATGGGTATATATCTTTGAAACCACCACCGCAATCAAGATACCTAGCATTTCCATCACTCCCCCGAGAGGTGCAAATTTATCCCTTCTGACCCTCTGTACCCCCTGGTAACTATAAATTTGTATTATCTTAGAGTTCTTTAGATCAGAAGCCCAGAAAGTGTCTCCCTAGGCTCAAACCAAGGTGCCGACAGGCTGCATTCCCTTCCAGAGGCTCTGGGGAAGAATCTCTTTCATTGCTCAATCACGTTTTCAGCAGAATTCCATCCCTTGCATTTATAGGACTGAGGTCCCCATTTGCTGGCTTTCTGCTGAGGGAGGTTCCCAGCTTCAAGAGGCTGCCTGCAAGATTGGCTCCTGGCCCCTTGCTCCATCTCCATCCAGCACTATGTCTGTCTCAGGCTTCAACTCTCTCTCTTTTTCTTTTTTTTTTTCTTTTCTGTCATTACGTCTTTCTCTGACTGTCTCTTCCACTATCATCTTCTGCTGATAAGGACCCATGTGATTACATTGGGTCCATCCAGATAATCCAGATAATCCAGGGCCATAATCTCACCTTCAGGTCAGCTCCTTAGTCACCTTGATTCCATCTGCAACTTGCATTGCCTTTTGTCATGTAACAGAACATAGTCACAGGTTCTGGGGATTGGGATGTGGACATCTTTGGGGACCATTATTCCTACTGCATTAGATTAAGAACTTCTTACTCGTAATCCCATTTGATATTCATAACTAGCCTTTGAGGGAAATTATTATTATTTTTATTGATAGATGATAAAATAGAGGTCCACAGGGGTTAAATAGCTTGTCCAAGACTATAACACTGGTAGAGGGCAGGCTAGTATTCCAGAATAGTCTGTTTGAATCAATAGCATACCTGTGAACCACTGCCTACTCATATGGTGTTTATATGATTATGATGGAAATGATTCCCCTAAGAGTTGTTCAGTATACAGTATGCCTAACTGTACATGGCGGTTCTGACTACTAACATATATGCCTTTGATTTTCCCAGTATTGTGGTAGTGGAAATGATGATACCGCTCTTTATTTCCTGGAAGAAATGAGGAAATCCAGGCTGAGATTAACCTGAAAAGTGCTTCTCAAACTCCCAATTTATCCCTCCCCTCCTTTCCTCTTTGGTAACCATAGGTTTGTCTTCTATGTCTGTGAGTCTGTCTTTGTTATGTAAATAAGTTCATTTGTGTCATTTTTTAGATTCCATGTATAAGTGATAGCATATGATACTCATCTTTCTCTGTCTGACTTACTTCACTTAGTATGATATACTCTAGGTCAATCCATGTTGCTGCAAATGGCAATATTTCATTCTTTTTTAACAGCTGAGTAATATTCCATTGTATGTATGTACCACATCTTCTTTATCCATTCATCTATTGATGGACATTTAGGTTGTTTCCATGTCTTGGCTATTGTAAATACTGCTGCTGTGAACATTGAGGTGCATGTGTCCTTTTGAATTAGAGTTTTCATCTTTTCTGACTATATGCCCAGGAGTTTCTGCCTTTATTTTTGAAGAGTGATTTATTTATTTATTTAGGTTTTTTTGGGGGGGGTAATTAGGTTTATTTATTTATTTATTTTTAGTGGAAGTACTGGGGATTGAACCCAGGATGTCGTGCATGCGAAGCATGCGCTCTGCCACTTGAGCTATACCCTCCCCTCCCTGCCTTTATTTTTGAAGGATACTGTTAATGGGTATAGAATTCTAGAATTCTACATTGGTAGCTATTTTTTTCCTTTCAGTAGCTTCAAGGTGTCATTCCTTTTTCCTCTGCATTTCCTCGTTTCCATTGAAAAATCAACTGTCAGTCTTAGTGTCATTCCTCTAAAGGTTGTGTGCTTTTTTCGAAAATTTTCTCCTTTTTGTTAATTTTCATGATATACCTAGGTGTAGTTTCCATTGTATTTCCTGTCTTTAGGGTTTGATAAAACTCTTGAATCTGTGAGTTGATGTTTTCACCAACTCTGAAAAATTCTTGGATATTATCTTTTCAAAAATTGCTCCTGCTCCGTTTTTTCCTTCTCTATTTTTGTCTCTTTCTGGGATTCCAATTCCATGTAAATTCAACATTTTTACTAATACCACATTTCTTTTTATGCTCAGCTTTATTTTATCCAATCTTTTTCCTTTCTGTGTTTCACTTTGGATACTTTCTTTTGATCTATCTTTTAATGTAATTATGCTATTTTCTGTAACTCAATTTGCTGCTATTCAAGGACTTATTTTCTGATATTATATTTTATAGTTCTAGGGTATCAATCTGATTCTTTGTAATAAGTCCCATTTTCTGTTGAACTTCTACATCTTTTCATCAATGTTGTCCTTCTTCCCTTTTAGTTATTTGATATATTAGAACTGGTTATTTCAAAGCCCTTGTGTGCTAACTCCAATATCTGAATCATTTAAAGATCTCCAACCAGTATGTTTTATTTCCTTGATTATTAGTCTCATTACCAGGCTCTCCACAAATCTAGTAATTTTTAGATTTATGACAGACATTGTGTGTACTGATCTTTAGAAGCTTCAGATGATACCTCCTACCAATGGGATCTCCACGTTACGGACTGATCATCTCATTCCAACCTTCATTACTCTGAGTTGGGCCCGTGTTGCAGATCAGTATGATTCGATTTGAATCAGTTCACCTCCATTTCTCAGGCATATTCTTGCAAGTCTTTTTATTGAACTCCTCACAGGTCTCTATCATCTTCATCTTGAAAGACTGTGGGAGACTCAGTCTGCCCTTCAGAGGTTTGAGATTTTGGTCCTTTGCCTCCTGCTTCCCACTGCTTTCAACTTGGACAAATGTATTGAGGAGGAATCCAACACAGGAATCTGTGTTTGAGGCAGATCCTCAAGTGGGACTTTGTCTCTTAAACACCTTGGTACTACAGGAGATTTCAGTTTGCTTTTTTTTTAAATATATTTTGTTGAAGTATAGTCAGTTTACAATGTTGTGTTAATTTCTGGTGTACAGCACAATGCTTCAGTCATACATGAACATACATATATTCATTTTTGCATTCTTTTTAACCATAAGTTACTGCAAGATATTGAATATAGCTCCCTGTGCTACATAGTATAAAATTGTTGTTTATCGGATTTTGTGAGAATCCTCCTGTATTTTGAAATGAGAGACACTCTGCCAGAGTTCAGTAGGTGTTCTGTGTGATTCAGTGGGTTTGTAGATGCAATTCTTGGTGTACTTGGGGGAGAAGGTGAGCTGTGAGTGTTTCTACTCCGCCACCTTGGCTCAACCTCTCAGTTTGCTTTCTAAAAGCTTCCTAGTCCCAGAATTCAGCAAATACACTATGGGAAAAACTAACCACGTGTTAAGATGTCTGAAGTTTCCAACTGTCCCGCCAACACGACGTGACCCCTAAAAGCTTTGCTGATTTCTCATTCTCCCAGTGAAGATCCTCTGCAGGCCAAACCCAGTCATCAGCCCATGTCTAGAATTGGCAAATCATCCACAGAAAATTGTCAGGGACAGACTGCTCATCTCAGAAGACCTTTCCTTTCTATGGATTGTTTAATTCTCCTGACTTCTCAACTTTCCAAGTCCTTTTAAAAGAAGGTTTTTTTTTTTTTTGCAATATAACTTTTTTTAAAGTCATTATGGTAGAAATAGTGGAAATATTGTCACCTACTATTTCATACCTGGAACCAGAAGACTAAATAAATATATTTGAATAAATAAACGAGTTTCTCAAAAGGATGTTGCGAGAATGTAATGCTATGATATATGTAAATTATGTAGCAGAATAATGTTGACTGATATATTAAATTTATTTAAGTTATTGCTATAATTGGCTTATAGTATTTAACTTTTCACTCTATTAGTTGGTAGTTTCAGTCTGTTGTCATTTTGAGTACAGTCACATTTTTCTCATTAGGCCTTTAAGAACATCTAACTCTGCTTGTATCTTATGTTTTTGTGGATCAGAGTAATTTTGTACCCTTGCTTGTTAACCTTTTCATAATTTGGAAGCGACTTGCTTCCTTAAATCTTCTTTTTTCTTTTTCTGTTCTCATCTTGCCCATAGAGTTAAGATCATATCTGCCACAATGTGGTCTCCACACGAGATTGTGGGTCACATGTCACAGTGATCATGGTGATGTGTTCTCCCTGGCAGTCTTCAGCGGAGTTGGTGAATGAAAGACTCTGTTGTGTGGCTCTGTTCATTTTTCAGGGGTAAACATACTTTAGAAACTTTGAAACCACTACAGCACTTGATGCAGTTCGGGAGAACAGAAGTGGGGTCAGGTTCTTGACTTAACAAGACACAGTGAAACCTAGAATTCAAGGGAACAGAAGCCAATGTCGGTATTCAGACAGCATTAAAATATTCTTGGTGTCCTATTGATACTAATTATCTTTTGGTTCTGTGATTCATTTGCCGTAGTCAGAGAGCGTTCTAATTGGCTTGGTGTCATTGATGACTCTTTCCCCTTCCAACCATTTTTTTAAAAAGCACAAACAAAAAAACCAGGAGATAAATGACTATGTCGTTCCCACTCTCAGTTGGCCTAGTTGCTACATTTTCAAGCAGTGTTCAGTAGCATACAGAAGTTGCAAACAGCTTTAGACAGGAATTAACTATCTAGGATAATTCTTTCAAGCCGTTTAGAGTGTTGTGTTAGGATTCTTACCCTTCTGGTTGTCAATAAGGTAGAGCAATGACCACATTAAGAAAGTAAGCTAGGGTTTGCTTTCGATCATCTTGAACATTGGATGTGACGTGAAAATCTCGCTGCCCTTTAATTTCTTTCTACACGCAAGCGACTTAATTGGCCTTACTACTCTATAACATGTCATTGTATTTATGATCATTTGTCTAGCACACTGTACTTTCAATGTCCTTTATAATCACTAATCAGCTATTCAACACAACAGCCCTATGAACTAGGTCAGTTGAATTATCTCCACCTTACAAATGTACCAACAGAGACACTAAGAGATTGAGAGACATGCCTAAGGGCATACAGCAAGCCAGAACAGAGAAGCAAGTCAGAACCCATGAGTTCTTGACGCTCAGTCCCTGCATGACACTAAATATGTTACGTACACTTCAAGATTTTGAAACAGAAGGAATTTCTGACTAATGCCATGTCAGAGCAATGCTGGAAAGTTGAGGGGGTGGTGGTGTTATATTTGTACTTGGATTTTAAATCTGCCTGCATTTTACGGCAAATGCAACTTGCAAATGTTGCATTAAAATATGATTTAGAGAGATTTCACTGATTTTTCAAACGTGCACTGAGCTTCTTCTGAGTTTCCATGTTATCATCAATAGGTCACAGTAGCCCAGCCAGGAAGAAGAGGGCCCTCAGAACGTCAAGTTCAGTGATGAGTGTAGAGTTTCTCCAACTCCAGCTCTAGGTTTTTTACCCAAGCAAAAGCAAAATAACATTGCTTTGGTCAGTCTTTCAGGGGAAAAGTCAGAAACCCATTCTCTCATTAATAAATGTGCCAGGTCCAGCCCTGGGTCCTAGAGAAACAATTCTTGAGTAAAGGACAGTTTAGCACAAATAAAATAATGTTCAAAGTATTTTTAACAATTCATGTTGTGTAAGCACATTAGGTTCTTGGCCTATAATCAGTGGTTTCCTGACTTGTTGCATGTGCCATGCCCGGTCTGGCCTCGGTGTGGCAATGAATCCTGTGATTAGCCAGCTACAGGAAAGGCAGCAACAGAAACCGACCTAATTTTAAACCCTTTAAATGGCAACTGAATGACACTGAAGCACAACAAATACAACCCATCAGAGGGTTTCTCATTAACCACACTTGATGGGAGGAAATGGTAACTCTTAAGAAAGAATAGAAACCCTTTGGGCCTAACGCGGTTCTTCTGCTGTAGATCTTACACCAGGAGGGATGGCCACACAGGAGGAGGACCAGCAGCTCCCAGCGGGGGCTCTCTGCAGAAGTGAATCATGCTTAGAGTAACAAGTATTTTTTTCTGAATTATTAGATGAGTGGGTGCTCTTGATCCAAATAGCAGAGGAGAGTGAGTGAGCAAAGAGAACAGGGTGGGAGTCAGGGCAATTGTCCAAGATGGTGCCAGTGGGGACTTGGGGGAATTTAAGAAAGGGGAATATTATGGCTGGTTTTCCTGACTAACTGCCTCAAATCCATTTTGCTAAGAGGCATCACTGGCAGTTTTGTGCTTGCATCCAAAAGAATGTGAAAAGTACCTACAAAATAAGCCAGCTGTCCCCTTTCCTTTCCTGAATAATAGTAACTGTCTATCTTTTGATGTGCTGATTTTTTTTTAAAATCCATTTTTAGAACATTTTGCTGCTAGCAGCAATTGATTGCTTGAAAGACCCAATCCATTCAAACATACACCCACAGGCTCAAATACAGCAGTGTTGAAACATTTGGTCATTCTAATGTTCATTTTTCAAATTATGGGGAATTTTACCTACTTCTCAACCACATTCAACACTCAAATGGCTTCTCTTAGATCTTGAAATAATCTATGAGGAAATATGGTTTAGAGAACTGAGTAGATAGGGTTAAACTTTATTTCTTGCTATCTTATGCTATTTAGTCCCTGCCCTGAAACTAACACCAGCCCAGAGGTTTACCCTAAATGTCTAATCACCTGCAGGTTTCCTCATTTCTTTCAGAAACCCAGGGGGAAAAAAAGAGGAGATGAAAGGTCAAATAGCCTTTATGCTGTTAGTCTGTTCAAGCTGACCAGTGCTCTTAGTCTTAGGGCAGAGCTATTAAACACTTTCTTCCCCAGGATTGGGGTTGGGGAAAGGGGAGCATGAGGGAAGTGGGATGGAGGGGCTGGGAAAAGTGCTGAAACTAAGCTCATTGGGTCCGCTTCTCCAGGAATCTTTTGGGAAGGTTCTATCCTGTGGACTCAGCTAGCTATAGCCTACTGGTTCATCTCACTTTCTTCTTCTTTGCCTTTTAAAGATCAAGTATCCGATACTCATCACTTTCCACTTGACTTCTGAAGTGGTCACGCTGTCTGGCCAACCCCTTCCTCCATCAGGCACAGGGGAAACGCACCCCTGACATTTGCCTAAACGCTGCAGTAGGTTGTCATAGCCATGTTTGGGCTTTCTCTCTGATGGAGGATGTGACAGCCTTGTATCAGAATGAATTGTAGATGTTTAAAATTTGCTGTGTAATTATATCTATTACGTAACAGAGCTTCATGATATGTTAAGTGAAAAAGGTCGATTACAAAACAGTGTACACTCTCTATAGTTTGATTTCATTGTATAACTATATATGCATTTTTAAAAGCCTAAAAGCATACGTAACACCGTTCAGTAGAATATCTTTGAGGAATCAGTTTTGTCTTCCCTGTTCTCTTATCACTATTTTTAAAATGTCTTTCAATACACATACATAATAGTGTAATAAAATCAAATAAATGTTTAAATTTTTTCAAAGTATGTTGTAGTAATAGACAAAGAAAGACATTTATCAAGAAAGGATATATGTTGTGTTTTATAGCCTAGAAAAAAATGTAGTACCAATGTGTCAACATTTTTCAGCTAAATGAAAATAATAATAGAAAGCACTGTACTGTACTAGGTGCTCAGTTAATATGACCACTAGTCGTCACAACAGTTCAGCAAGACAGATATTACTTTTATTATTCCTCCCTGCCCTTTTTACAGAAAACAGAGGCTCACAGACTCTGTGTAACTTGTCCAAGTTATAGCTAAAAAGTTGCGAAGCTGAATCTAATTTGTGAGTTGGTGAAAATGCCTGATCATACTTAGGGTGAAGATATCACAATGGCATCCGTTTCCCAAATAGGTTTATCCTTACTAGTAAGGAGGGATTGGATGTGAACGGTTTGTTGTTGTATCAGAGCCAAATCCATTGTATTATTTGTATTACTGTCTCTTCTCTGCAAGAATTCCAACTACATGAGAAAGACGACAAAATGTGGATGCATATAAAATATAAAGCAAATGGAAGTACGTCCTTTCATTCACTAGTAATTCTCCAAATACTTTATAGGTACTGACTATGTGCATGAAAACCAAAAGGACTTGAAATAATGTTTCTATTGGGGTGTTTAGACATTTTTGCTGCAGTATTTTTAGGGGAAAGGCTCAGGGAGTTGGGGAGCCCACATGAATAATAATGTTTAGAATGGGGAAAGGAGATAATTGTGACAGTTGAGAATGAATAAATAAATAACAAACAAACAAATAAATACATAAATAAATAAAAGAGAAGTGAGAAGAAATAATGGAAGCTTTATGGAAAGCAAAAATGAGTCCATTTGTTTCTAGACCAACTTTTTGAACTCAATTTATGATATAGAAATCTTTAAGCTATTTTGGTGAAGAAAAAAGACTTGGAAACGGCTGTGGAAGATGGAACTGTGGACATAACAGAATGAAACAACTAGATATGAAGAGAGTCATAAAACAGTGCTGTGTTGATAAATGTTTAACAATTGGCACTCAGGGGACTTTTTAAAAAGCCCTGATTTGTTACCTTGCCCATTTCTATGGTGTAAATACGCCCACCAAGGCTGATCTCAAATGACCAATGTTGATGAAGATGGACTGGAGAAGTTATACACAAAATTGCCCCTTGTGAGTCAGGGCTAGCTGGGTCAAGCACAGCGCTGAATCATGCTGTTGAAGACTGAAGTCAATAGAACAAGATAGCTAATTTCATGCTGCTGGTTAAGAATGTATGTCTTGAGATTGAGACAGGTGATAAGTTTAAAATTTCCCTTAGCATATTTTTTCTTCATAGAAAGTATACAACAACTTAAAGCAGATTGTTGGAGGTATAAGAACAGTGTTTTTAAAGTAACATCAAGAATCCTCAACCAAGTTGGAAGGGTTTTGTGTGTTTTCTCTTTCTTCCTTCCTTCCTTCCTTCCTCTCTTTCTTCCTCCCTCCCTCCCTTTCTTCCTTTCTTTCTCCCTTCCTTTCTTCCTCTCTCTTCCTTCCTTCCTTCCTTCCTTCCTTCCTTCCTTCCTTCCTTCCTTCCTTCCTTTCTTTCTTTCTTTCTTTCTTTCTTTCTTTCTTTCTTTCTTTCTTTCTTTCTTTCTTTCTTTCTTTCTTTCTTTCTTTCTTTCTTTCTTTCTTGTGAGGGGAGATAATTAGGTTTATTTATTTATTTATTCTTAGAGGAAGTACTGGGGATTGAACCCGGACCTTATGCATGTTAAGCATGCATTCTACCACTTGAGCTATACCCTCTTCCTATTTATTCTAATATTTCTTAAGAGCCTGTTCTGTGCCAAGCTGGAAGCTGGGAGCTGGGACGCAAGTTTGTATAGGAGGGACCTAGTTCCTGCCGTCATGGGACAAATTTGGGGACAACTAAAGATACCCATGTGGACCCACTAAATTTCAAACAGAGAAACTAAATTTTTATGGAATTAGAACATTCATTCATGGAAGTGATGAAGGTACAATGGGAGGTACCTGGGAAGATTCCTGGGCAAAGTGGTCGTATGCTAGAAGGTGATTATGTTTAGATTTCTTAAGGGGCTCTGTCTAGTAAGTGGAGGGGGAGGCAGACATTAATCAAGTACCTACCAAGTGCCACCATCCCTACGAAGACCCCACAAGGTGGGTATCGTGGTCTCTATAGTAAGGAAGAGGAAATCTCGCTCAGTGCAACAGACTGACTTGCTTATGTCTACAGAGCTATTAGGCGGTGAAAGTCACACCTGAGTATACCTGCCCTTTCCACTATACCATGCTGCCTTCTTTGTCCAACTCTTGGTCTGTAGGGTTTTCTTCTTCCCGTATTTCATGAACATGGAGCACTTAGCATTCTTTAGCCAGCCAGATCTCAGTGTGTGCACCCCCTCTCATCCCCTCTACCGCCCCCTCCCTTCCACACACATACCAGGTTGATGGGTGGGATACATGAAAGTAAAACCATCCTACTGCTTGGAGCTTCCAGTAGAAGCTTGCTCATTCTTTCTATTTTAATTATCAGGACAGGTGGCAACTGAATCCCCCCCCCAACACACACACACACACACTTTTATTAACACCAGCTTCTCTGTCATATATACTGCGTTACTTAAGTGTTTCTGGCTTGAGTTGGTGTCAGTGGCAAAACACGCCTTTTCAGAAATGAGAAAGAAGGATCGATTTCAAAATAAAATAAACATTTACAGGGAAGTCTCTTTACTCAAGGTAGTAGCTGTAGAGCTGAAACCATCTTTCTCTTCTGCCATGGGTTGGAGACTTAGGGAAATTACAGTCCTGACCTCTTGATGATGCTGTGTCACATGGAGTCCCTATCTTATTTCCCTTGGATACGGTTCACTCAAGGAGCAGTTCCACCCTGTCACAGGCGGAAGTGATTCCCAGCAGTCCTGCCCTGTATTCCATAAATACTCTGCCCACCCCACCTGAGTATGTGCATAAAGGTTATCCATGAATGTTAAGTGTAGGGAATGCCTCTGTAATTGGTGATATTTAAATATATGTTTTGGACACTCATGGGCGTTGTCTGTCCCTCTCTGTCAAGTATACACACACACACACAGACGCACACAGCCACATACATACATACACGTGCACCCCTGCTTCTTAAATTCACAAGGCATCTTTCATAACTAAAATAAGAAAGATTACCTGTTTTCTGGGTAAAACTTTACATTTTTAAATTAAGGAATATTTCAGAAATTATTGATGAGTCTCAGTATTTAATCAGTATTCTCAGAATTTTAAGGGAACTCTAACGTTAAAAATGTAATCCAGTTGTAAAACAAGATTAGAGTCATTTCTTATTACTTATAGATGCAATTAAAGTATAACTTGACTGGAAAAATGTCCCTGACTCAACTTTTGAATGTACTATTTGTCTGAAGAATAAGATTTGGGTTGTTTTGGAAAGTTTTTATTTTTTTTTAACATAGAGTTTTCTTATTTCTTTTTCAGTTAGAAAAGAATTATTAAAAACAAGTAATTTGATTCATTATTATTTAGAGTTCTTCAAGGGAAATATAAAAAACTTGTCTATTAACGAGATTGGATAAAAAGTTGCTGATGTTTTTAACTAACTAGATTTAAACGGCCCAAAAGTTAATTTTAAATTAAAAAGTATCCCTCAAACAGAGTACAGCCACATAGGTGAGCTATGGGACCTAAAAAAGGTATTTAAAACCAGTCGTTTAACTATGACGGTAAAGATCATCTTCTAGACTGAATTAAACCATACCAAGCCCAGGGCATGTCAAATTTTACAAAACTGCTTGCACAGCAGTTGTGAAGTCCCAGAGGGGAAAAGTATGTGTGGGCTCAAAGTTTGAACTTAAAAAAAATTAAATGTCTGATAAAAATGGTTTACTAGAATGGTCTGTTAATTAAAATTATTTTATTATTTATCTAAAATCGCTTTGGGCAGTTGCATAAAGCAGAGAGTTTATGTTCATTTTTCTCTTTTCAAAATAAGGGACTGTTTTGCTTTGTGTGCTTTGTGTTTCAGCGTTAGGATACTGGGGTTATATAAATTAGTTGTATCTTTGCAGCACTGACATGAATAGACTCTTTAGGAATAACATGTTGAAGTAGGGATAGCTTTTTTCTTTTACCACCCACATTATGTTATGAGTAGCACAGGGTATTTAAATGCTTTGGCACAGAACATGAATAAAGAGCTGATCTTGAAAATACCATTATCATTATTTATTTTGAAATTGACACTCTGCTCTATTTTAAGGCTTACACCCAGTTTTATCTGTGTATTGCAGATAATCCAACACACACATTAGAACCAGCCCCAAATGTCTTTCTTTCTTCACCCCATCCGTGGGCCTTTCCATTTAATTTTTGGAGGGAAAAATAAAAGGTGAAGAAAACACGAGTCCAGAAAAAGACATCAACTGAGGAATTTTGTTTGTTATGATTGGACAGCTGCTGTTGGCCTAGTAAGGATCATTTTATGTTTTATTTTGATTGAAGAGATATCGCTTTGCCAACCATAATTTTTACAATTCAGCTTTTTAGTTGAAATGAGATGACCTTTAGATTTTCTTTTTCTACTTTTTTTTTTTCCCTGCAGATGGTTGTTCCCTACAAGTATCATTGTCTGGTGGATGATTATGCTATTATGTTATAAGTGACTCATTTGATATTATTATTTAATAGAGTCTTCTTTTTATTCCACCTTGGCTGAAACCCATGTATTGGCTGAATATGTTTAATCTTGTAGTATGAAAAAGTCCCGTGAGGATTCTGTGGGAGAAAATCTGGCCCTCAGTCTTGGAGAAGATACTATTGATATCTTTATTTGACAAAGATCTTGCTTTTGAATTAAGGAGGTACTTCAAAAATATACTCTGCAAAGCGATGAGCACAAAGCGGGACCACTGAGCTACTTCAAACTTTGGTTTGGGGCTAATGTGGGCTGGCCTCACGGCTGCCATCTGTGTTCCCATCACCTGGCCCACAGTAAAAATGCATCATTTTTCGACTTAAACTGAAGTGTATATCCTTTCACCTGTCTCTGTGACTGCTGACTTCTTTGGAGAGTCAATATTAGTATTTAGATATTGTGGAATTGGTTTGCTACGTACTGAGTGCTAATGTTCCCTCCCCTCACTGACATATTGAAATCCCAGCCCCTCGGGTGATGGTGTGAAGAGGTGAAGCCTTTAGGAGGTGATTAGGTCATGAGGATGGAGTCCGCATGAAAGATCAGTGCCCTCATAAAAGAGACCACAGTTAACCCAATAGACACATTAGAACCAGCCCCAAATGTCTTTCTTTCTTCACCCCATCCATGGACTTTCCAATTTAATTTTTGCCCCTTCTGCCCTGTGGGGACACGAGGAGAAGATGCCCATCTATGAACCAGGAGACAGGCACACCCCAGACACAGAATCTGCTGCTGGCACCTTGATCTTGGACTTCCCAGCTTCCAGGGCTGTGAGAAGTCAATTTCTGTTATTTATAAGCCATCCAATCTATGGCATTTGGTTATAGCAGCCTGAATGGACTGAGACAGAGTTAACAGAGTGAACTTTTAAAAGTTCTGAGTTGTACAGCAGAGTTTTTATCCTTATACACCTAATCGAGCTTAGAACAAAAGCTGACACTGAAAAGAACTCCTCCGAATGGATGTGTTTTCCTGGGCGACTTATTCTGAAGTCATGGGGATTCCATTTTTATTGACCATATGCTCTTAATTCCTGAAGTGCTAGGGGACACATGTGGCACCTTATGCGGGACTATTTTGGGATGAGGTCTGCTATAAGGATAATAAATAGAAATAGCACAACAAGTGAATTTTGCCAATGACACACAGAATCTTTGCAAAATGCACATTTGTGTCTAGAGTAGAGGAAAGGGAAAATGGAGATTCCATTTATTGGCAGGATTTCTAAAAAGGGAAGAGCAGGGTCTTAAAGGTCAGTTGGTCGATCTTCCAGGATTACATATGTTAGGGGCTAAAAGGTAAAGAGCCCACTCAGTGGGCAGCTTCATTCCACTGAATAACATGCTGGAATGTTTTCTTTCAGGATCATAAAGTGTTTCTGGTAGAGGTAAAGTATTGAATGGTATCTTAGTCTCTCCTGAAATTAGACACGTTCTGAAACACCCAGTTTCGTACATTTGAGAGATTAGAATTCGTTAGTTTATATAATGTCGATTTGGATAGATGAAGAAAGTCTTTAGTCTCCTATATGTTAATATGGAGTCCTAAAACGTGGAATAAATTCTCTCAAGCTCCCCTTCCATACACATTTCCATAATATTTGTGATCTCAACTCTGATACTTAAGATTTTTCTCTATTCATTTCTCCATTTATGCTCCTGTAGCATTACATTGCATTTTCATTATTTTTTACATTTCTCTTTCCCCCACTAGCATGTGTCCTTTATTTTTTTAGCCTTGTTTGTAAAGAGCAGGGCTCTGAAGCCAGACTGCTTGGGTTCAAACCTCAGCTTCTTCAGTGACGGTCTATGTGAGTTTGAATGAGTTCCTTTATTTCTGTGACTCAGTGCCCAATTCTGTAAAATTCGAGAGACAATGAACCCAACTCATCGGGTTGTCATGAGGATTAAACAAGTTAATTTATGAAAGCAGAACAGTGCCTGGGACGTAGTAAGCACTACATAAATATTAGCTGTTCCTGGCACATGGCGCTCATTCAACAAATGCTGATTGAATGAATAATTATTAGGAATGTTTGAAAAGCCTCACTTACTATTGAAGTGACCCAGACTTTTTACAGAGGTAGGTGCTGCTGGGGATGACGAGTTTTCCTGGAAGATGTTTTGAAATCGTGGCTAATTTCGTATTTGATGGTGGGAGTCACTGTCTTTACATACGAAGCAAAAATACTCTCTTGTGTGGTCAGACTGCTTCTTCTTTTGACATCATCTATAAACATATTAGAGCCTGTTCAGGAGCTCGGGTATTAGCAATGTTAATTAAGTGACCACCATGTAATTCTGGGCCACATATATCAGCTGAGCTCGTAATTTTATCCTTCTGCTCCATCTTTGTGACAACTCTAGTTGGGCCAAGTGTATTCATCTTGGGCGTGGAATTCAGACACATCAGATTCCTATTATTATTAAAGTGCTGTCAGCGACAGAAGAAGCAGTTCCTAGATCTGACCCAAGACAAAGCAGTTAATCTCACAGATAATGGAGGATGTGTATTAGGGATTAAAGCAAAGAACAGTTAGCACATCTGTTAGCTTGCATCATGTTTACACTTTGTTGTCAACCATCATCATTTGTTTAGAATAAGATCTACGTTTCTTTGACTCACAGAGCCTGGCAGAGAGAGAGAAGGTGTTTCAGTTTCTTCAATTAGGTTTAAATTTTGGTCTCATAGTTCACAGCAGGCTCTACTTTCCAGTTGGAGTTTTACAAACTAACTCTCACACTCATCATTGGATCTTAAATGATGCATCTTTGTTACTGAATCATAAACTTCAATGAATGGAAGATCTTCATTTTATATCTTGTTTTTTGATTCTTCAGGAAAGTTTATGTGCTTTGAGAATGAATGAGGCCTTATCTAGAGCTAAACTCATCTGGACCACGATGTATATTTTAACTTCAAAAAAGAAATCTTTGCAGGTAGTAAGTGCTTGCTAAAGCAAATCAAATATTTTAAAAGGCTGTAAAGTGAAAAAAGGAAGAGTCTTTCTTCATTCCAATTTCACTCCTCAAGAGCTATTACCACTAACATTTGCAGTCTCTTTATGTGCTCGTACTAACACACGTACACATACACCGAAATACGGTGTTTTTTCTTTTAAACAAATGAGACATCTTGCACATCATTCTGAATCTTGTCCTTTTCACGTCACAGTATTCATAGGATCCTTCCAAGTCAGCACATAAAGATGTATGTATTCTTTTTTTGTGTTTACACAGAATTTTAGCCGTTTTACCAGGCTTTTTCCTCCATTGCATCAGTTTACTGTAATTTATTTAACCATCCCCTATCTTGGTGGACATTTAAATTATCTCTAATTTTTCACCATTACAAACAATGCTATGGTCATTATCTTTGTCTCTATCTTCCTGCATATTTCTATAATAATATTTCTATAGAAGACTGGTGGATTGCTAGGTCATAAATTCAGTGTTTTGGAAATACTACCAAAGTTTTTTCTCTCTCCCTCCTGCTCCGGCCATATTTAAGCTGCCAGGATCTTGGATGTTCATTGTCACTGAGGAAGGATGTTCCACTTCTGAAACCAGAGGGGGAAAAAAGCCTTCGAGGGCTTTGGTTTCCAAAAGCCCAAATCCTTAGGGGAATGAGGAAAACTGGCCAAGACAAAATGTGTGGGAGACACATCATAAAAGACCGCAGAACTTCTGTTTTAGGTTAGAGAAAGTTTCTCCGGCATGGTGGAGAGGGAGGGGAGGATGGAGGGGAAGTGAGGACAGCGGAGGCATTTGTAGGTCCCAGCGGCAGGCCAGGCCCTAAATTTCCCAGGTTATAGTCTCTGTGAGGAAGCCAGCCCCAGGGGATGAAGGCAGCGGGAGCCCAGGGAACAGATGCCTTGTGTTGACCTGAAGCAACTTCACTGTGATTCCGAGGCTCCTGCTGAGCAAGGCAGCAGCAAGATTATTCCCAGGCCCTCAGGCATGGCTTGAAAGGAGCAGAGAAAATTGCTGGCCATCAAGGGACCATGACACCAGGAACACGGGACCTCCCATCAGTGACCTGTCCGGGATAATAGCTGAGGACTGGGTGAGCCAGTGGCTTCTCTGGAGGATGCCCCGCTCCCTGATGCCGTGTGGACAGATGACTTCGATGATCCCGTACCTCTCTCCCTCCACCCCAGCATCTTGCCATGACGTCAAGATTTAGAAATAAATGCTCGAGGGGAAAGAGGAGAACCCTGAATGGGTTGAGGCTGAGTGTGATTCAGCAAAGCATCTGAGTTTGATTATGGAGACTCTTACCTATTCTATAGGATTTGTGCATCCAGAATATTTTAAAGCCACTACAGTTTTTTCCATCTCTCCTGAAAAGGTGATTCTAATTGACAATCCCACCGATAATATTTGAGAGTGCCTGTTTCTCGTGCCCTCTTCAACGCCAGATGCCATCGCTCTTTTGAGTTTTTGTTGTTCTTGTTGTTGTGTTGTTGTTGTTGTTTTTACCAGGAGAAAAATGCAACTCCCTTCTTTTAATTTGTGTTCCCCTGGCCGTGGGTGAGCATCTTTTTATGTCTGTTATTTACATTTCTTCTTATATGAAGTGCTAGCATGATTCATTTTATTGTTTTGTATTCTTTGATGATGTGTTTTATCTTCTACTTAAAGACTAACTACTGGCTAATGACACTTAAGCAATGTGATGTCTTAGACATCACCCCTCAATCCAAAGAGAATAAATATATCATGTTCTCCAAAGATAATTATTGTTGCATCATAAAATCAGTCTTTTTTTTTAGCAATTCCCATCGTATTAGTCTTGATTGTTTTAACATCTCAAAGAAAAGCATTATGATTTTCATACAGAGAGAAATTTAAGTGAGGAGCGGGTGGAAGGGAGATCGAGCAACGATTTTAGTTTTTTCCCAATCTTTTTTGTGTTACAAATGAAAAATAGTGTTTTAAAAATGCATCATTGATTTCTTAAGTCAGAAGAGCAAGATTATAAAGGTCTATGGCGATTGGCTAAGTTATCTTTCTTTAAGCTCCTTTCTGGTGGATTTAAATTTGATTTAAAAACTTCTTTCCTTATGTTATTTAAATTCTTTTCCAGGCTTGTTCTTTCTGCCCATTTTCTGACACATTTCTGCTTGGTATTTTGGTGATTCTGTTAAAGTTTAAAATGCATCATGGACTAAACCATGATTCTCTCAAATTGTGTACTCCAGTGGTGTAACACTTAGAAGTGGTTTATTTTAAAGGTAGGGACACTGATGTTTTGACGATGCTGGCCAGTGGCAGAAGCACCCCCAGTCTGGCTGGCTTATTCTCCCTTCGCTTCGGTCCAATCCTCAACATACTCTCTATTTCTTAGCTCTCTTTCTGTTTAATAGGCTCTGAGAATTAGACAGTTTGAAGAGCTGCTAGCTGTTCAAATAGAGGCCAGGTTGTTAGTCTTTACCATCTGAAAGCGGCTTTGATGGTCTCTGTAAAATGAACCTCCGGACACCCACCACACCGTTGGCATCCCCAGAGCCGTCTCAGCAGAGATCAAAGCCTGCCCGTTGCGTGGAGGCAGTTCCCTGAGGACAGTGTTGAAGCTTCCTGGCAGGCTCTCTGTGCTGGCTTTACAATGCCACTACCTGTGCCCTGCTTGCTGGAGAGCACCACTACCTGTCCGGGGTCCACGGATTAAAGAGGGCTTTCAGTGTTCAGACCCATTCTCTGGCAGCTGGAATTCCAAGTGTACTTAGAAACTATAACCGACTCTATTAATTTTAAAATGAAGCAAGAATACCACTGCTTTTCTTTCTCCAACACTGTCCCTTTGTCTCTTCTGGGCTGAAGCTCTTCCTTTGGCCGTCGTTTGCCGTGGCTGAAACGATTTAAGATGTTATGCAGTGGGGCACCAGAATTCATAGCCAGGACCAAAGGGCTTTCTGCTTATCAGAATTGATGGGGAAGAAACTCTCTGTGTAACGTTCAGCAGGAGGGTTGAGGACACACCTTTATTGTCCTAAAACCACTTGTATTCCTCTTGCCAGTAAGACCCCACATGCTTACCTAACCTGGTAAATAAATACCTGACATTTGGCATGAAGGAAAGACTGTTTTCCAAAAGGGAAAACCAGCGGGGGGGGGGGGGAGGGAAGGGATAAATTAGGAGTTTGGGATGAACAGATACACACTACTATATATAACATAAGTAAACGACAAAGGCCCACTGTACAGCACAGGGATCTGTATTCAATATCTTGTAATAACCTGGAATGGAAAAGAATCGGGAAAAGAATAGATACCTATATATGTACAACTGAATCACCCTGCTGTACACCTGAAACTGGCACAACACTGTAAATTAACTAGACTTCAATTTTTCAAAAATGGTTGTATTTTTAAAAAGATCCTGTTTTATTGAAATGACTGTCCCTAGATGGGTATAGACTGGCTCCCAAGCACTTTATGAAAGTGCTTTTAATATTTTTAAAACTATCCGATATAAAGTAAGGATTATTAGACAGTGTCCTTATTCTTAACTCAGAGGGCAGGGAGTGTGGAAAGTTCCAACAAAGCAGATGCCCCACTTGGTACCTTGGCTTGTCCTTTTCTAATGGGAATAAAAGACTCTTTGGGGGCCATCAGACAATAGCAACCCCCATTCCAGCTACCTGAGAAAACTGGTTTCCTTTGTGTAAGTCCAAGTTCTTTTCTGCAGGCTTGAAAGCCAAGAAACGTGACTCAACAATTAATAGCATGGGTCCCCACAGCTTGGGCAACAAAATCTTCAGACATAACAAACTCTGTCCTAGACTGTCATTTTTTATCTGTCTGGGGACAGGAGCTAGATAAGCAGCGGGAAATCCAGAGATAAAGGATGTCTCCCAAGTCGGGGCTGTGGGCAGAAATGTTCTAGAGTGACGACTCAGAGTATTGTGGATTCGTGAAGAAAGACCTCTCCTTCATGTGGCTATTGTGACATTCTTGTGGAAAAACGGAAACAGAGCACACTGTGTATACCACGGCATATTTAACACCGACAAGCAAGGGCTTCAAAGCGCAGTGGAATTGTCTGAGGCAATACACCCTGCAGGTGTGGCGTTCGCAGCCGGCTAACTGGGTTACTGGAAATGAATGTAGGAAAACACAGGGCTGGCTTTTTGGCTCTGCGCACATCTGCTAGTGCCGAATTCATGGAAGGAAACAGAGAAGCAGGCTGAAACTGGCAGGCAGGAGTCCTGGTCAGGGGGAAAGAGGCTGAAGCAGGTAAAGACGGATGTGATCAGGAGAGTGCCTCAGCGAGGTGGATTAACCTGTGATTTGCAGCTTGACTTGTCTGCTGGTTCCTAGGTCTTCTGTCCACTTGACTTGCTTAACTTTTCCAAGCCTTTTCTCTTGTATTGTCTTACCTGATGCCCATAATCCTGAGAGATGATGTTACCCTTCAGAGTAACAGTACTGCCCTCATCTAAAGGTAGGGACACTGAGATCCAGGAAAGTAAAAGGATTTGCTGATTCACACTGAGTGAGACTGGGTGGGCAGAGCTGAGCCTGGATTTCAGGCCTGAAGCCAAGTTTAAAATTCCTTCTACGACCTGCCTCCTCATACATGCAGGCAAGCATTACCAATCCACTGAATTTCAAGCTTCATTTGACTTCATTTACTTGAGAAACAAAGTAAAACACACAGAAAAAAACCCAGACTTTAAATATTTTTTATTAGTAGGCAGGTGTATGTTGTTATAGTACAGAAAAAAAAAAGTTAGAAAATACAAATGAGAACACAAAGGAAGGAAATAAATGTCACCCATAACCATGCCACATAACTGTTCACATTTTAGGGACTATCTTGCTGTTTTGGTTGTACAAATGTATACCTTTCGTCAGGTTTTACCTTTTTTTGTTTGTTTGTTCTCCAAAAATGAGATCATTTGGTTTAGAATAGGACTATTCTTTTTATTCACCAGCACATCTAGATCATCTGCCAGAGTCAGTATTATAGACACTTCTGCAGTCTGTGGCTGCCTACTTTTCTGTTCTATAGAAAAGTATGAATATATTTAATTTTACCCTTGTGTGTTTCCAAGTTTGCTACACCATGAACAATGCTGCGGTGACCATGCTAGTGACTACATTTTTGCACACATTCTTACTATTTCCTTAGGATTAATTTCTAGTATTGCACTGCCAGGTCAAAGAGGACTTAAACTTTCATAGTTCCAGCCAGGAAGCAATGTATGAGAGGGCCTATTTCTCTACCCTTCAGCAGTGGAGGCTTTAAAAGTACAATTAAAGAATAGATTTTAAACTTAAAAATTTTTAACATTGAACATAGGGCTTTAAAATTAAAAATAGGACTCCAGATACTTTCCAGATACATAATTGCAGAGGAATAGGTCCCCAGGACATTAGAAAGGAAACTCTTCTCCACCTTGCAGAGATAATACCATTTATAAGCAAAATAAGCCCAACACATTTTTTTCCCTCCATTTTCCTAACCCCAAAAGATCAGCTACTGTAACAAAGCAAGTTCCATAAAAGGGAACGTTAGGGAAGGTCGTACTCAATCCACAGCTCAAAGGCTCTAAGAAAACACAACCAAGGGAAAGTCTAATCCATCAGTGGTCCACGGCCATATACCTTCTCCTGTAATCCCTTCATTTTTTACAAGTTAAGTAGGGTTAAGCCAGGTCAGCACTTGGATCAAGGTTCTCGAAAGAAATCCTAAGTACCACAGAAAGTGTTGTTCGTGATTGTGTAAATGTCAGTCCTGTGCAAACAGGCTTGTAGAACTTTCCAAAATACCCTATTTCATAGTGGAAAGTCTTTTGGAATAGTGCTGATGAAGACAGAGTAGAAACGAATAGGGCAGGAGCCCCGTTCGATTTGTTAGATTTCTTGGGAAGCTTGTGAAACAGTTGGTACGGCTACACCCGATGGCTCGGGTGGTGAATTAGCCACCAGAGTTCCTGATCCAGAGGGAGGACCACCCATTTTTACCGTCACAAGATGGTTTGAGACCAAGTATCAGAGACTTCCAGCTGGAATGATTACATAGCACTTTCACGCTGTCAACACAAGCAAAATGAAGAGCTGATGCAATTATCTAAGCACTTTAAGAAGGAAAAAAAAAAACTACCAGAGAAAAAGACATTTTTAGCATGGGTTTGAAAATCTTCAGTGGGCTCTCTGTTTATAAACTCCATCAATTAGTACCCATAATTTTTCCTGCATCCCTCATGCTTTTATAGAGAAATGCAAAATGAAAGGGGATTTGGGGTACCATCCATGCATTCATTTGTTCATTCAACATTTCTTGAACTTCTACGATGTGTCACATATGCCAGATACAGGAAACAGGAAGTTGACTAGATAGTTGTCTCTGCCCTCAAGGAGTTTGCTTAATGTCCTCAAGACACTTTGTAACTTTGACAAGTATCTTAACCGATACAGAATTTCCCCAACCTCTGAATGCGATTTCGCATTTTCTAATTTAAGTTTTTTGCTGTTGTATTAAGTGAGTCTCAGAAATTAAGGAATCGGCTTTTAAAGGTCAAAAGACTGAAATAAATTCCTTTAATGGATTAGTAGCATTCTAATTCTCAAACTTCTTGTCCAGTGAGTGGCTTTAGGAATGGCTATCAGAGAAGTGCATGGTCAACCAGCAGCGGATAGCTTCTTGGAGACGAGTTTTGAGGTGCACTGTATAACCTCAAGCTAGTGTTATTTGGATCCCATCTGAAATAACCCAGCAACACTAATCAAACAATCTGGTAGTGTCTCTTAGAGATGCTAATCCTTGTTTCCCAGCAAAATTCCAGAATGGCTCTGCTGGCTCTCTCAACTCCTCTTAGGAGGATTAGCAGGAAAAAGTCTTATTTTCTTTACTTCCTGTCCTCAACAGCTAGGGGGGAGTTGAGTGGACTTTTAAGACATGTTAGAAATACTAAGTCCATGACTTAGATAGCATTTCAAAGTCTGCAACCTTTCTAGGCTGGAAAGCCATTAAATAAATGGGATATATTTTATGACACCATGATTTATCTTGCTTAACGTCACCATTTCTATTCCCTAGGAGGAAAAAAATGTCGTGGAGAAATAAACTCCTCACAATAAGAGAAAGACTATTAGCCTAATGTAAATTGCCCTTGCGGGAGCTCTCCCCTTCAGAGTAAGTCATTTGACACCAGTGAGCAAATTTGCCTGGCTTTTCCAGGTCACCCTCACCGTGTATTCAGGTGTGGATGGCTCTGTAGACTGGTGACTTCAGAGTGGGTGCCCCGATGAAGGGTCTCACTAACACTATTACACTTTTGGTGTCTTGCTGGAATGGTAGATTAGACATGTGAAACTTTGGCCTGTTTTCTTTTTGGAAAAAAAAAATATATTTTTTTAATGCTGAAAATATCAAATTTATTTTCACAAGCAAAATCCTCGGGGAAATGAGGAAATGGGCCATAAATTCCTTTTTTAAGTATCCACTAGTGCCTCTGTTCTGTTTATTTTCGGTTTTAGCTTGCAGTAGGCCCTCCAGTCTCTTGCCATCCGTCCCCTCAGTTAAGTGTCGCTGTGCACTCTGCAAAGCGGACACGCCAGTTCTTCAGGAATAAGGTTTGAACATTCAGCTGTCCAGGCCTGAAGGACACCAAATCTAGGATCACAGGAAGAGGCTAGCCAGTGAAAGAAGTCAAGTTCCTTTCAGTCGACAGAGAGGGAAATTTTATGCATTAAAGGAAATCTAAATGGCTTTATTAGACCACTAATGTTTAAAAACTTCTTTTTACTTCTCTGATGTCCTTCTCTTGTCATTCTCTCTGATGGTCTATGATTTGATTTATTTCTCTGCAATACACAGTTAACTTTTGATCATAAGCCTTT
Organism: Vicugna pacos; assembly: GCF_048564905.1. Lineage (NCBI taxonomy): Eukaryota > Metazoa > Chordata > Mammalia > Artiodactyla > Camelidae > Vicugna > Vicugna pacos. The sequence continues at coordinate 19,050,729 of NC_132988.1, forward strand.
ATTTTCCAAGACATGTTGTTTCATCTTGAGATTCATTTTTCACTCTGTATCTTTTTCTTTGCATTTAAAAGAACTTTAATTTTATTTTTCAGGTTAATTCCCTAACTACAAATAGACCTAATTTCCTTTCTTAAAAGATGTAATCTATGGTTATCTGTATTTTTCCCTCCCCTATTCTCTCTACTCTAAAACAACATCACCCACCTTAAGAGGGCTGCTTTAAGGGCTGAAACTCTGAGGAAGGCATTACATTTATAATGACAGCACGTTTGTCATTTAAGTCACCATGGAACAAGTAGATTCCATTTTATATAGAAGCCTTATACTGTTGACACTGAATAGCAGTTACCTAAAAATAATTACGTTATGACTCAGAATACTCTTTATAGGTTTTTTTGCCCAAAGTTGTCAGTGCATTTAATTTGATATCAATCGCCCTTCTAAATGTTCCTAATGTTCCCAAATGTTCTTTGCCCATCGGTCCACCTGCTGCCTTCATGCTGCTCCTTGTGAGCAAAGAACTCCTTTGAACAGAGCCCTGCATTTTATCTGTAAGATAAAACATAGCAGATGCTCAGGGTATTGACAACTATTCTTCATTATTAGATCACACTGGGGCTTCTGCCTCTGTTTATCAAAAAGAGATGCTGTTATATAGTTGCTGGCTAACTCTTTTTTCATCATTCCCTTCACTTTGCCATAACAGCATGTGATTTTGAGAAAGATGATTGTATCTCTGGGTCTAAGGTGGATCACATGACTTAGGCTACTGTAATCAGTACATTCTGTTCACAAGTTATACTAATTAGTTAAGGTTTGGGCATATATTTAAGCCACCTAAACGAATTAAATAGTTTTCTTTTCCTAGAAATGTCAGAACATTGATGTTGTTGAAGAAATTAAGAAGACAGTGTGTCACTGTCAGGGCGGTGGCAGCCATTTTGGGCCCAAGAAGTAAACCAGTCTTAAGATGATTCCTATGTGGAAAGACAGGAAGAAAAAAGGATCTTGGATACCTAACTGAGTAGTTCAGTCAAGGTTTACCTGTAGCCTACCATCCTTCTGGTATTTTTAATTACATGAGCCAGTGGATTCTCCCTTATACTTTAAACACATTGAGTCAAATATTCTGGGTTTTTTTTTACTGAAAGTATTCTCACTACAAAGGTGTAAAGTACTGACCAATATCCGCAATAACATTCCTAACACAATGTAAATGTGTTCTACTCTCTTAAGCAGATAAGAAAAACTGCCATGATACCATGGAATTAGACAAACTTGATAAAGATAACTGGGTTTTTCCCTCTGGAAGAGACCATACCTATAGGAAACCCCATAAACCATATTCATTTATATTTTAGGCTACTTTATTCCAGACTCTAAGCAATGAGGGAGTAGAGAACATGCCTATTTATTTTGCATTAAATATATGCAAAATAAGTTTAAATATATTTAAATGTAATGAACATATATTAAAAATATAAAATATATTTAAATATAGTTTATTTCTAAATAAACATTATTGGTGTTGATGACATTTCACTTAATATTTAATTTCTTTTGTTAACAAGGTAACTGATAATTGACATAATACCAATAGTATAGGAAGATTTTAGAATTAATGGCAGGGTCAGACAGTTCAGTAGCATTCAATAAGTGTTTTCTGAAACCAGCTTTGTGCCCAATACTAAAATAGGTATTCAAGACACAAGATGAATAATTGTGGTTCCTGCTCTCATAATGCTTACACTTCAGGCCTGAGAAGGCCAATGAATTTTGTTGTCTTGTGTGCTAACTTTGATAAACCCATCATGGCTACCTGTAGACTTGTGTTGAGAAAAAGGCTCAGCTTGTGTTTTGATTCAATCACACAGGGGTACTGAGTCAAAATTCGCCTGAAGCTTGTACTACTTCTGTAACCCATTAACAGTATCTGCTGTGGGCACAAGAATGGCAGCTTGGTAGAATTAGCTCTTATATTTGCTATCCCCTGGCTAAGGGCACAGATTTAGGGGTCAGTTCCAATCCCATATACCTTCTACTAAGTCACTCCAATAATATATGTTCATTCAAATCTCATGTAATAATGATACAATGCTCAAAAACACAGTGGGTTTGCATCCAAGACCTAAAGATTCCAAGAAGGATTTTTGAAGAAAATCTTGACACAAACTGCAAGAATAGAAGAGAATTCTCCTGCAGACAAAACAACTGTAGACATAGTCTTTCTTTTTACTTAGTTTTGTAGGGAAACAGTAGGAATGAATGAGTAAGATCCTTGAGTTTTCAAATGACCTTTGAGCATGTTGGGCCCGGGTAGATATGATAAATGTGAGCAAAGCAAACACAAATTTTGGTGGCCCTGATGACTTTGTCCCCTGCAGTGTCTGCATTTTTTGTCCCCAGCATTTTTTTTTTTTTTTTTTGCTGAATCCAAATTTCCTGAAGATCACATTTTCTCTCGTGGGATGTGGCCCAGGAAAGCAGTTCAGAATGGTTAGCACGGAGCAAGAAAAGAAAGAGTATTTTAGTATTCTCATGTCTCTAATTTAATTCCACAATGTGAGTCTTGTACCCCCAGCACAGTTAAATGCTTTCTGTAGCATGTTGAAGGGGAGTAGGAGAGAATTCAACCTGCCAGAGCCACACAGATTTATACCTCATAATAGCTACCAATGCGCCACAGTAAAATTTTACGTTTCAGCTAAATTACTAATGACTTTCAGGCCCGTGCCAGAAATTTTAGGGTAGGCTTATAAAGGGAGAGGAGAGAATGTACAGTCAGGCATTCTTAAGCATGGGGTGTGTGTGTGTGTGCGCGCACGCAGATGTGTTTTTCATTTGGGATTATGGGACACGTGCTCATCATTTTTTGCCATCTTGATTAAATGTAATTAGGTTCTGGCAAACCACTCTCTCCTTCTCTTGGGCACTGGAGCTTTCTTTTTTTTTTTTTGCATTTTCACGTGGGTTATCTGCCGGAGGTTAGAGCAGGAGGTTATTCTGTTGTTATGCCTTGACTTCAGGGGTGGCCACTTTTTTTTTTTTTTTTTTTGTCATTTTGGGCTTCACAGTGATTTACAGATTAAGGCTCTGGCCTGTCCCTGGGCCAGCAGGGCTGCTGTTCTCTCTCGCGGACACATCCCAACGCTGGGAACCAGTGGCTCTTTGCTTACCCTCTCATTAGAGTTCTTAGCCCACATTTCCTTTTGGCACAGAACGCTTGGTTATTTTGACAATGTGCTGGATTTGCCTCCCCCCAGGACCCCCTGCTGACTTGTGAAAATGACCACAGAAGGGGGAAGCAGGTGGTGGGATAGGGTGGCTATGCTTGAACCCCCCACGCCCACCCGCAGCCCCTGAAATTTCTCCTTAACCAGGAGGGTTGCTTTAGAACAAGCCTCAAGAGTGGCAAATGTCCTTTGCTAATGATGATCTAGTCCACCCCGGCCCCTGATTCTGTCTTCGTTGTTTTTCCTCTGTTTTTTTTTGTTTTTTTTTTTTTAAACTGCAGGGTCTTTAGGGAACACAGGTAGCTTGCAGTGCCCTGGATAGGGAAGCGAGCCCGCCTTGGCTTGTTCTGCTGCAAGGACACTGAACACTTCCTTCACGAACTCAGGACTCTGACAATGTGTCTATGTGAGCAAAGTTTATGAATCTGCAAAAAGTGAAAATGAAAGTATAGCTAAAATGATCGATCCTAAGATTAAGAGCAAAAGCTACAAGACTTCTGTATAACGATAAAAAGCCACAAAACCCAGTGTTCATAGATGTGTATTTATCCTTTAATCTTTCACTTTAGACTCAAAATTGCCAATATATAATGCTCTTTTGATTTTATTCTTTCCCATTTCTTTTACAAACTTATTTTTTTTTAATTGAAGTGTAGTCAGTTACAGTGTCTCAGTTTTTGATGTACAGCATAATGTTTCAGTCATACATATTACAACTTAAATTTTTTGTGTTAGCCCAGTAAGAATTCTGTTTTAGAGTCTTTCAGACTCGCTTTGTATTTATTTGTTTGCTTTGCAGAAACATTTTCATTTATTTTCATTGCATCTTTATAGTTTGAAAATTAAGGAAGTCCCACTTTAAGTTATTAGCATGCAAAACTTTACAACAGTAATGGACACATTTCTAGTATGAATGAGAGCCCAGGGATATATCTAAGCCTCCATAGGACTGATTTCTGTGGGAGTTTGCATTATTGGCAAAAGATTTGAAAGTTGTTAAAACCTGAATAAGTTTTTAATGTATTTAAGTAATCATTGTTCTTTTGATGATTTGAGTTTTCTCCAAATAAGCTTTTATGAAGAGGCCCCCATCCTAACTATGTTCCCATGTTTTACAAATGAGGAAACTGTGGCTTGGGCAGATCAATGTGCCTCTTAACCAACTCATTCCAGTGACCATGTCTAGGGCTGGAACCCAGTACTGTGTAAGTTCAGTATTCTTTCCACTGCACCATAGGTGGCCATAATTAAGTCATGCAGCTAGACTGGCAAGTCGTGTAAATCATGAATGTAAAGAAGATATTTTCATTTAAACATAATTTAATTTTGATAGGTGGCAAGAAGCAGCAGGGGAATCTACCTCCTTCTTAACATCTTTTAGGCTAATGTTAAAGTCTTTATCTCAGAACCAAGGTCCATCTCAGCCTACATGCTCTTTCTCTATTGCTCCTCATCTAACCCCTCTACTGTCTGTGCTGGGCCTGGAGACACAAGAGAGTTGTGGCATCTTCCATCAACCCTATTGGACAAGCTCTGTGTTTACCCCACTGGGATGGAACTGGGGCCCTTCTTGTCAAGGCTGATGTCTTAGTGGGGCTAACTTGCTGAGCTGTGGGTCTCCTGAAGTTTACTCAGCTGGTTTCGCTTTGGCAAGGGGCCTCTGAGACCTTCCTCAAAACCACCACCTCGGCTGCCCTGGGTTTCTTTTGAAACATCCACAGGCTTGGCCCACAAGGTACAACCGAGTGGTACCAGGGTGTTCAGATGTCTTCCAAAGACTCTCAGAAAATACCAGTTTACAGAGCTGATGGCCAGGAATGGTGTTTAATTCTGAATTTGGCACTTGCAATGAGGCTATCACCTCTCTGAATATTAAATCTCCCCCAAAGGTAGCCAAGCGTGACTTGTACGTTGCACGTCAATTTTCTGTGAGGGAGAAGGAACAGTGGCGGACCTGTGACTCTTGGAAACTCATCAGAGTGACTTGGCAGCATTGGAAATTGTGGGCTATGCCGAGTTCACCTAGCCCCATTTTGAGTGAGGGTTCTTGTTCATTATTTGGGTACAGTGATGTCTACAGGACAGCAATGCATACAAATCTCCTTTCTTTTCTTCTCTTCTCTGAGAATATGAGCTTTTTTTTTTTTCACATGGAGCATTAGTCCCAGCAGCTCATTTTTACAGCTATTATTTTATCATTTCATTTTTACCATTTCAGGATCTCTCCACCCTGAAGTCCATAGAGGCAAGATAGAAACTCAAGACCCAGAGTCTATAATCAGGGACAACAGTCTCCTCAGTTTCTGATTCCCAATTCAGTTGTCCTGCCAGTGTCTTATGCGGCCGTCCACAGAGTGAAGCCCAGGGAACTGCCAGGTCTGAGACACAGTCGTGCTCTGAGAACACAGCCGTAGAGCCATGGTAGACTTTGCCAGTGATACTTTGTGCAGTATCATCTCTTGTCAATTGCTTTTTTTCATTAAAGTAAATGAAGTAAAATAAAAGCAAACTATAACTTTTTAACCTTGAAAAATCAGTAAGTCTTCAGATGATGTATTCGTTTCCTATGGCCACTGCAACAAATGACCACAAACTTAGTAGCTTAAACCCACAGAAATCTATTCTCTCACAGTTCTGAAGGCCAGAAATACGAATCAAGGTGTCAGTGAGACCGTGATCCCTTCCAAGGTGCTACGGGAGACTCCTTCCTTGCTTCTTCCAGCTTCCAGAGACTCCTGGCATTCCTTCAGTTGTGGTAGCATCACTCTAATCTCTGCTTCTGTCATCATGTGGCTTCTTTACATATCTGTGTCTATTTCTCCTTCTCTTCTCCTACAGGGACTTGACATTGGATTTAGGGCCCACCCTAATCTAGTATGATTTCACCTTGAGATTTCACCCTTACCTTAATTACACCTGCAAAGACTCCTTTCCCAAATAATGCCACATTTACAGGTTTTGAGAGTTGTGACATGCACATATTTTGGGATTCACCATTCAACCTGCTACAGATGATCAAGAAGAATGCTTTGTATGTATATGGTGTGGGGGTGAAAAGTATTAAATCCATATAATTAGATGTAGATAGTAGAATAGGGTAAGGTTATGCAGTTCAGCTTGCATTGATGTTTTAGTGATAAAAGTCCTTTTAAGGAAAACAGTCTGACCTTTGACAGCATGAGATAGAGAAGAGGATGTGAAAGATGTAGGGAAGAGAGGCAGGAAGGACAGACCAACGTATTCAGGTGTGTATCCCCCTGGAAGAATTTTGCTTCTACATTCCTGAGTGCCAGAAAGGATCCTTTACACTTTGGAATTTCTTGAAGATTCTGTGCCCATAGAGAAATCACCCCACTGAATTTTAGGTCTGAGGCCACTTGTACTTATCCCAGAGTTCCAAGAGGAAACGCTTTCTCCCTGTGGTTCTGATAAATGGTCCTAGGGAACCATAAAGAGAATGAAGACTCTTCCATCTGTAAGTTGCTAGGGAGTAAGGCAGAATCTGCTTTTACAGATAATTCACGTCAACGTGAACTTCAGCAAAACCAGAGAATCCGGTCAGTATTTTTAGGCACAGTCTTAATGACAGAGTTCCTATGTCTGGCTCTGTGTCCCTCCACAACTCACCTCCTCAGTGATGTCTTCTCAAAACGACATTTCCAAAGGAAAATTTGCCAATTTTCCTCTGTGTCCTCAATTTGTTTCCTTTATGACACTTGCCACAACTTGTACTAGTTTCTTTCCCAGTTTGGGGCCTTTCGCCTTTGTGATTCTGTGAGCTCTATGATGACAGGGCTTGAGCTCACCTGGTTCATCACTGAATCCCCCCAGGGCCTTTGGAAATGTCTGGCACATAGTACCTGATGAATTAATATTTGTGGAATAATGAGAAAGTGAGCAAGTGAATGAAGCAGCCTGCCTATTGGTGTGCTGAGACAGAGGCAGGAAAGCACCCTGGGCTGACATCAAGGCAACGTTCGATGTAAAGGGAGTTGTTGATTTGGTGATCTCAGAAGAGCATAGTGACAAAAATCTTTCATCAGTTTCTCCCTTCTCACTACTACCAATATCCCTGCTACAGTTTCCCATAAATAATAGTAGAATATTAAAATTAAAAGACTCTTGGAGAGCTTTAAATTTAAGAGAAATACCAGAAGCACAATAAATAAAACCAAAAGTAATTAATGGGTTATGAGTTAAAGCTACTGAAAATATTATATATATTCACTGGAGTCAAATTTCCTGTTAGGAATGATAATGGGAGAAAGAACAGACTTTGATGTCCTGCCAAAAGCCACCAGTATGGCGATCCTAGTTACTGTGATGTGGGCACCTGGCCTACAGATTTCAGAATTCTGTGTGGTTTTCCTCGACCAAATTTCTGAAGGAGCCAGCAGAAAGGGGTAGGGGTGGGAAATGTGTTATCTATAAAAGTCAACCACAAAAATAATTTCCAAGTGCCACTAAAGGCCTCAATTTAGGCTGTAAAAGCCAAGACATTTAGAATAAACTATTGTAACTTCTGGCAAGTGTGGTAACACACATGGCCAACAGCATGCTGGATGGGTGGGGGGGGCGAAGATGTCAACATGGAGGGGGAGTGTGAGAGGCAGTGGCGATGGGGCAGGGAAGTGAGCTTCATGGGTTTTAAGATTTGTTTTGCCCTCAGGAATTCCGTTTCTGACTTTTAAAAATTAATTTCACTCGGTAATTTGGCATTTATTGTGATCTGCCCATGGTATTACTCAAAAGTATCTGTGAAAGGATACATATATCACTGAGTAGAATATTTAGAAACTTTGCTAAATGATGTCAAAATCTAATTTCCCTTCAGAACACACCTCAACCCATCTACTTACTAACAGTTAAGAAAGATTCCATCTGCTTTCTTGATGACAATTCTTCTGAATCAAGAGTTGGTCATAAAAGCTACACCCAGAGATGTAGTTACCCCAAATTCAAAAGTGGCATGTTTGAGGGGTAGATTAATAAATAAATTGCCCCATTTCATTAGGAGAAGATCAGCATTTCAGTTTTTTTTTTTTAATCCTCTATTGTGTAATGATGAAGGTAGCCAAGAAGGTTTTCCTAAAAACTGTTGCCTTTTCAGGATATATGGGGATGCTTCTGGATTGAAGGGGGCGGGGCAGGGAAAGAAAAAACAACTAAAAGTGGGTTCCACAGTAAAGAAATTTCATTACCTGACATACTAAATTTCCAGGTAGGAGGCTTGTGAGTTGGGTTTTTAGTCTGTTTGTTTTTGGCCATCTTCCTGTTCTCCCTGCCCTCCTCAGTTTGTGAGTTATGGAATGGCTTCAGCAATTGGGGTATCATGTCGTCACCTGACAATGTCCAGAAGTGACAGGGGAACAAGAAGACATGTTCTTTCCTTGGCTTCCCTTTCAAAAGGAAGTAAGCTGTTTTCATGCATCCCACAGCTGACTTTCCCTTATGTTTATTGGTCAGATTTACAACTTGGGCCGAGTCCCAAACCAATCACTGCCAAAGGGGATGAAATGGCATTGCCTAGTTCATCCCAACCTACTTCCCTGAAGCACATGGCTCCCTGATTTTTGATCAAAGTTGGGAGAGGCTGTTCGCTGGAGAGGCAACCAATAGTGCTTGCCACACAAGGGAAAAGATTTGGAAAAGGCTTTAATCAAGAGTTCTTTTGTATCAGGGTCAGATTTAGCCAGATTGTTCTTTTTGCAGCTTCCTTATATCCTTGCCCTAAATGATCTAAAGAGAAATCACATGATGTAAGTGAGGCCAACCATCTTTCTAGATCAGGGGCCTGCAGAATTTTCCTAAAAAGAATTTTAGGCTTTGGGAACCACGTGTGGCCTCTGCCACTGCAGTGATTTCTACCTTCCCCTCCTCCTCTGCTTCCTCCTCCTCCTCTTCCTTCCCTCCTTCTCCTTCTTCCTCCAACTCTTGAAAAGTCTAAACAAAATTCGTAGCTATGGCCTGCCCAAAACAAGGCTGGGACCATCTGGCCCAAGAGCTTGATTTTGTAGACCCCCACGCTAGACAGAAGTTGCAAAACAATGGGAAACACTGTCAACGTATTAAAAGCTAGCATTTTAACATAGTTGAGTGAAAGCTATGAGATCACCTAGACCCAGTTACGTGAACTTAGGAAAAGAAAAGAGTGGAGGAAGGCGCCAAACAGTGGTAGTTTGGTTTGCTTTAGAGGGAGCAGAGGACTTTAAGGCGCTCCAGGAAGAGCCACGGTGGGAGAGAAAGGCAAATGCGGTATTGCGGCCAAGGGGACGTTTGGCTTTGATGACTGTGTGACCCACTGGTTTTCCTAGGTTGGAAAGGCCTGGGAAAACTGGGGTGTGCATTCAGTTTGAAAACCTCCTATTTCCGCACCCCAAATTCTCACTTTGTTGCTAACAGTAGGCGTAACTGAGAATTCAAGTTCTCCATTATTGACTGAATTGTGTCTTATTTACATCTGTGTTTTCAATTTCACATGAAGCCTTCAGCTACTTTCTAATAAGGATGAATCACTTAGCCAATTTTGTTTTGATTTTTTTATCGGAAAGGAAACGAATGCAAAAAGCTGTCTTGATAAATAGGATATGAGACTACAAATATATATGATCTAAACCTAGCAGTTAAAAGTAAGTAATTTACAGATTTTAATAAAACTCTTTAAAATATAATGCTCAAAAGTTAATGAATATCTCTTGTATCAATGAGAAATGTCTTTAAATTTTGAGTACTATCTCTGCACCTAAGTGTAATCTTTTCATTATAATTAAAAAGAGTAAGAGACTAAATCTAATTAGCACTGGCAATCCATTGTATTATGCTAGGCAAGTAGGGAACAAAATTACTCTTAAAAAGGACCTGGGTCCTGCTTACTAAATTGTGATGAAAGATCTGAAATGTGCTATAAAATGTCGCTTCAGAGGAAGACATGGGAACAGGAAAGAAGGCTCATGATTTGGCAGGTGAGAAGAGCAGGATGGAGAACACGGGAGCCAGTTCTTATAGGTTGCCCCCAAGTCAGTAGGAGCACTGCACAGGGGGCTCTTGGAACTCTTTCAGCACTGTACTTCTTCAGTCATGACTGGGAAAGAAAACTGAAAAATTCCTGTGAAACCTCCTTATTTGGATGGGAAAAATAATACCTAATGAGTTGTAAGAAATTCCAGATATTGAGAAGAGAACTTTAAAATTATAGCCTCTAAAATGAAGAACACTTGTTTCGAATCTTCTACTCGAAGTTTTTACAGGAATCTATCGTGGTGATGATGACGGTGGTGATTTTGTATGGCCTGATTGTCAACTTCTCATAACTTGATGTCAAACTGGACAGGATCTGAGGGGGCTAAGGACTTTTCTGACTTTTTTTTTTTTAAGGTTTATGGAGAATTTAGTTGAAGGAAGAAAAATCATGATCAATTCTACTGTTTACAAATTTCTCATTATTCTTGACTTTAGAGATCATTATATTGCAAATCAAATTGCATTCAGAGACTTACTGAGTTCAGAAATGTTAGTAAGCATTCTTTCATGTTTCAAAGTTAAGTGCATTAAAAGAGTAGGAGCAGTATCCTTCCAGAAAAGATAAAAAATAATGAAATTTGGGAGTCAAAGATAAATCTATGTGATGTGCTGAATTCTGCGTTAAACAGATCACATGGCAACTGATCCCCCATGTTCTGGGTCACCACCTCTGCTCCTCCATCGGTACTGGCTGGATTCAAATAGTTGGTAGAGGAGGTACTGGGTTTAGGTACTGTTTACATAAGAAGACTCCTTTATGGTTTCAGGTCGTGGCCTCTCTTTGTGTCACTGTTTATAGTGTTATGTCTTTGCTTGTGTTTATGCTCCATGCCCCTCCCCCCAACACCATCTGATTCGTGGGCTTTTTGCCCTGTTTCTTGGTCCACACTACCTAAGGTGTGGGGCTTATAAGGAGATTTGGTCTTCCTGTTTCTCTTGCTTGTCCACTTCAGAATGCTTCCCTAGTCCTGGGGCTTGCTCCCTGACCTCTCCTGGCAAGGCAAAAGTTCCAACTTCGTATTGTCATGTACTCAGCAGGCTTAGGGCACCCTTTGCTGGTACCCAGAAAGAATGGGGAGGAACCAGACTTTCTGCTATTCTCTTTGTTTAGTCTCCCAAAGACTAGCACACAGACTATTTAAGTATATGCAATTCAATGTTCACAGCAGCACTATATACAATAGCCAAGACATGGAAGCAACCTAAATGTCCATTGACAGATGACTGGATAAATAAGTTGTGGTATATACATACAATGGAATACTACTGAGCCGCAAAAAAGAATGAAATAATGCCATTTGCAGCAACATGGATGGACCCAGAGATTATCATACTAAGTGAATTAAGCCAGAGAAAGACAAATATCATATGATATCACTTATATGTGGAATCTAAAAAGATGACGCAGATGAACTTATCACAAAACAGAAACAGACTCACAGACATAGGAAACAAACTAACAGGGTTACTAGGGGGAGAAAGAAGGAAGGAAGGGATAAATTAGAAGTTTGGGATTAGCAGATACAGACTACCATATACAAAATAGATAAACAACAAGGACCTACTCTACAGCATAGAAAGCTATATTCAACAGCTTGTAATAACCTATAATGAAAAAGTGTGTGTGTGTGTGTGTGTGTGTGTGTGTGTGTATATATATATACATATATATAAACATATATATAAATATATATAAACTGAATCACTATGCTGTACACTAGAAACTAACACAACATTATAAATCAACTATAATAGAAAAAGTATATGCAGTTATATTTCATCCTAAATTGTCAGGGCAATTTCCTAAGGGTTATAATGAAGGAGAAAAGAGATTAAAGTTGTGGTTCTTGAACTTCAAATTTACTTGAATTTCAAAAAGAACAAATTCCTAAAGATTGAGACCCATGCAAGGAAGGGATCCTGTGGATAATATTCCCAACAGGAAATATTTCTAACTTGGCCTTGGATTCTGGCACCCTCCCCCCACCTCCATCACCTTTGTTTCTCCATCCTAGCATCTCTGTTCTCTCCTTGGTGAAAAGCCACCCCTTCCACGGGAAGAGCTCCTGGGTTGGAGACGTCTTAAGTAGCATCCTAGGCTTCAGCAGTGGTGAAGGGGGAACAGTGATGCTTAATGCCACTCAATCTTGCTGGCAGCAGTGGTGAGCACTAGCTTCTGTCCTGTGGGTGATGACAGACCACAGTCCTCAATCTGTTTCCTCTCTTACAGTTCTGCCCGAGTGAGTGGTGGGCCTGCCGGTTCTTTGTCAAAGGGTTATTTCACTGGCAAAGGCAAAAATGAGGCCCAGAGAGGTTTAGTAACTTGCCCAAGGTTACATAGCTAATGAATGACTCTGCTGTATGCTGACCTAGGAGACAGACCCCAGAGCCCCCAGCCTCCTGTTCCACTTCGCACTGGCTGCTTGGCACCGCACCATAGCATCACTGATTCATATCATTTACTTTAGGAATAACTGATTGAAGATAGAATTTTCTTCTCTGTTTTGATAGTGGAAAGAATTGAGAGCAAAATATCAGTAACAAACAAGTGGTATCTTTCATTATCACATGAGACTATGACAAAGGATAAACTAAAACTGTCAACATAATACAGTATTAATCCAACAAAAAGAAGCAGTTTGTATTCATTTCTTCAACTTTTGTTTTCACTACATTTCGATTCTCTTTTTTTTAGGAAAAGGTAAATTCACCACATTATCTTGGATTTATCTGTCAACCAAAGATAACTATTTATAATAAACAGTTGTGAATAAATGTTGGCATTCTTCAGGGTCCTTAGGTTATCGATAACCAAATTTCTATAGCAAGCAGTTCAAACACACCCAGAAGATACAGCATAGGAGAAATGGCATATTTCCAAGAAGAAAAAAGGGCCTTTTGACCTTCCCACAGTCTACAGTGATAACTTCTCCCAGCGGTCAGGATTTCCTGTGTGCCGGCTGACCTCTTGTACAGCTATGTTAACTTGTCACTCACTATTTTGTAGGAAGCGTGTTTCCTGGACTAAAGCCTTGAGTTCTTATTGAGGAGGGCAAATTATTTGTCTTTCTGTGATTAGCACACACCTGTGGCCCTATGAGAGTTCTCAAAATCTTATTCTTTTTGCATATCTTCTGGTTTGTGTGTGTATGTGTGTGCATGTGTATATGAGAGAGAAAGAGAGAATATATGATGGTTACGGAGTCCAAGCTCATACTGCTCCCTGCACAACAGGCTATAGAGAGAAGAGGTGTTGGCACAAGGAATAGTGACTTTATATGGGAAGCCAGCAGACTGAGAAGCTGGGGGAATCAGTGTCCTAGAGAACCATGTTACCAAGGCAGAATTCAGGCTCCTTTTATACTAAAAGGGGAGGGGGTATGGTTGGTTGTTGCAAACTTCTTGGTGTCAGGATCCTTTGTTCTTGCAGCTATCCACGTAGGTCAGGTCCAATGTTCCTGTAAACCTCCAAGACAAATGTTATTCTCAGTTTTGCAACTTTTTATCTCTATATGAACAGGAAAAGTGTTATACCCTTAAAGGTCAGAGCCTTGAGAATGGGCTCTCCTGTGTATTTCAGGCTCTAGGCAACATTCTTTTAGGAAAGGTGCAGAACCAGCATGGCTCAGCACAGGAAACGGCGCCCAGGACTAGAGCTAAAGGAGCAGATCTTTAATGGAGTCAGATTTCTTCTTCCCTACTACATGATGAGTATATGAGTGTGTCTATAAGTATGAGTGGATGGGTGTGGGTCTAAGTGTATATGTGAATACCCAAGTGTGTATGAGTGTGTTTTAGCCAGAATCAACAGAATCTAGCCATATTGAGACCACTGTCTCAAGGATCTAAGATAAGATAGTTAGAAGACATTGAAATAGTTTTCATAAAAGTTTAAATCCTTATTAGTATCTTTTTATAAATTAAGAAGATGAAGCTCTACTGGGAAAACATCACTTTATTTCTCCTCTGGCTAAGAGAATATAATTGGACAGCTTCTCCCATATGTAATCAACTGTCCCATGATGGTGTGGCTCAGGAAGTCATGTATTTAATGGCTATCATGGGCCAGGCTGTGGGTATAGAAAGAGGAGTAAGACAAGGTTCTTGCCTATGAGAACTAAAGTCTACCGGGGGCCACAGATATATGAATAAATATTTATAATACGATGTGATAAGTGAAACATCAGAGCAATCAAGAGATTATGAGATCACAAAGAAATCATTCCTAACCTCGCCTAAGAATGAAGGCTACGTCTCTGGGACTTCCGAAAGCAGATTCATGCCAGAGCTGTTTTAATGGAGAAGTGGTAAATTTCTATGGACATTTAGTCCTCATTAGAGCTTTGCTTTTAACAGCATAATTTGGAAGAATGAGCAATTACTAAGCTTCTTTTTCAGCTGTAATGTGCTGAAAAGTTTATCCCCCTGTTTTTCTGCATTCCAATCTTGCTGCTCTTTGAATGATACAACCACGGAGCTGGTCTTTCGATATGTGACAGGATAGTGCCACTTTTTTTTTTTTTAATCAGCTCTGAAAATGGGAATCCTTAGTAAATGCGAATAAGGTCATCTTCATAATGCAAGTGAAGATTCTTACTCTGTGATTAAGATTGAGAAAGTCTTAAGTGACTTGTCCAAGGCCGCACAGTAAGTGGGTGGCCGAGCCAGCTTTAGAAATGAGAAATTCCTAATTCCTGGTGAAGTGTATTACCAGGCCACAAATGAGTGGAAGAGCTAAGTGATATTTATGGCTGGTGATGATGGAAACCTCAAGAAGGCTGGATGAGCACGCAAGAGAGTGGATATTTCTGTGTACTTATTTATACTCCTGGGATTGCAAATTGGGATGGGTATTCCACAATAACCAACCACTCCCTTCACTTCTGCAAAAAAGCATTTTTTTCCAGTGTCACCCAACATCTTTGTGAAAGCCATGTCGTACAGTGCAGTAATATGTGACTTTTTCAAAACTTTAGGAAATGTTTAGGTTGCTTACAGTTTGTAATGATAGCCGGAGAGTCTGGGGAGATCTGGAACAGCACATCGGAAAGAGCCCGGGGCTTTGAGATGAGACCTGAGTTTGTGTTGTGACTCAGGTGCTTAGTAACTGTGTGGGTCACAAACCTTCCACAGAGCCTCAGTTTCTTCTGTCAAATGTCAGGGTTAGATCACGAAGCGTCTGGTATCAGTGTTAAAATTCTTTGCTTTCTTTGCTTGGGTCACCACTGGTCACTCCTGGACAAGCTGTAGGCAGCTCCCCTTGGCCCGGACACAATCTGTAGAACTTGCTTGTGTCAGTGTCACCACATTAATTTAGAGAGCTAGTCTCTGCCACTTCTTGTTTAGACGTAACTTATGTCTACATGACTACTCCTTTTTAATTTTCTATTGAAGTATAGTCGATTCACGATGTTATGTTAGTCTCTGGGGTACGGCATAGTGATTCAGTTATAAATATATATATATTCCTTTTCATATTGTTTTTCCTTATAGGTTATTATAAGATATTGAATATAGTTCCCTGTGCTGTACAGTAGGACCTTGTTGTTTATCTGTTTTATATGCAGTAGTGTGTATCTGCAGATCTGGAATTCCCACTCTATCCCTCCCCCCACTCTCCCCTCTGGAAACTGTAAGTTTATTTTCTATGTCTGTGAGTCTGTTTCTGTTTTGTAAATACATTTATTTATGTCATTTTTTTAAAGATTCCACATATAAGTGATGTCATATGATATTTTTCTTTCTCTTTCTGGCATGACTACTTTTACTATTAGGAAATGATCCCTTAAATTGTAGGTGCATATTATAGTTGTAACTAGTGTGCTTAATTTTAATTCTTTTTTTTTTTCATTTTTAAAAATTCCTCTTTATGTTACTTTTATGTCATGCTCTGACCAGAACGCACTAATTCAGGGTGTATAGCGTAAGTGGAAATTAAGGTGGAGTCACTGTGACTTGCTTAGCGAAATACTTGTTGGCTGGAATAAAAAAAATAATTAACAAGGCCACCTCCCACATCAGACAATGATGTAGAATAAAGAGGAAGACTTTAAAATACACTATCCAGTTGTCAGTACTTCAGCCAGAGATTGTAAAAGAGGGGTGCCTAGGTAAGATAAAACTGCTCTATATCATAAGTACAATAAGAAGTTGTAGCGTCCACTGATTCTGCACTGTTCTTATTCTCAGATAATGAATAAATCCCCCTATTCTTAATTTAAGGGAATAAAATGTTCTTACTTTAAGATCCACTGTGTGAACCTGCCTCTCTGCTACTCTGTTTAATCCAACAGTGCTGAGAGGTACAGATTCCCTCATTCAACGCTTGAAACAGCACTGAGAGGTGTGTATTATTATTATTATTATGCCCATTCAACAGACAGGACGCTGAAACTCAGGGAGGCTAGGAGATTTACCCAGGATGAAGAAAGAGGTCAAATTTGGGTCTGACTTCAAGGCTCAAGCTCCTCCTATTGGCTTCCTCACCTCACTCCAAGTCCCCTGCGCATCAAATCTAGGAGGCTGCGGTAAATGAAGTTAAATACCAGCTAGGTTCTCTAAGCTCATTCCTCCTATTTAGAAGACAGCCTTTTCTGCTTCTTCTCGGGTCAAGGCTCCGTGTCGCTCAGATTGCTAGGCTGCAAAAGGACCACCCCTGATATGTTGACAAGAAATAAGCTTCTAATCTGCAACACTTCTTTATATGGCCTGTCAGCTCAGAGCTCCTACCAAAGAAGTATTTCACAACAGGCCTGGCCACCTTATCACATTCCAAGCAGAGTTCAGCTTTCCTGGGCTGCAATCCTTGGAAACCCTTACGGCTACAAGTTATTTGCTCTTTGTTTTAATGCCACCAGTACTTATTCCCTGGCCCCTTTTTTTTTTTTTCTTCTTTGCTTCAAAGAAGTCATATTATCTTCTGTCATACACCAGAGGTCAGGTTGCTTGGGGTTACAATACAAAATAAATCATAACATCCAGCATGTTATTGTCCTGGTTCACCGTGGGCGCACAGACAATACGGAGAGCAAACTCGGTCATTTTAGGCGGCATTCCATTGAGCCAACTATGAAAAGAATTTTTCATTTTGGTTTCTGTCCAAAGACTGTTTTGTGAAATTTGGGTGAATTTTGTCTCCCAGCTTGAATGAAAGGCCACCGGTTTTGTTCTTCCTTCTGTCCCGCAGAGGAGGGCTGCTTCTCCTGTAAGTTATCCAGGGCGTGCCTGAAAAAGATTAAGATGGTCTGCAGGGGTGGGAGACACTTCATCAGAGTTTATTACTGTTCAAAGCCTCTATAAAGGCTCTCATTCAACACTGGCCTTTGTATTTCCACCCATGAAAATTGTTCATACCATGACCAATCTGATACATTGTCAGTGTTCTTCATGGACTATTCCAAACAAGACCACAGTGAACCAACTCTTTGGTGGAAGGAAAAGGGGAAGATACTGGGACAATCAAAAAACTAAAGTTCGCTTTAATATTTTGCAGCAGTTTCCACCTAGGTTATATAGCTCCCTTCGGATGAAATCTGATAGAAACTCTGTTTTGACAGTTAAGAGAATACCTTGGCTAGATACTCCCACTCCATCCTGATTTTTACAAGGAGTCAAATTTTCAATCAAGGAAAGAGTGTTTAAAATGTACAGTCTTTTGTCTCCATTGAAAACCCAACACCTGCCAATTACAAGAGCCAGTCTAATTTGTTCTATTTGTATTTTTCTTTAATTTAGCAAGCAAAAAATCTTTCTTAGCATTTGCCAGGGCTGTGTTCTAAAAGAATTGTAGACACTAGCACTCCCTTAATAATTATTTGATTTACAACGTCTCAGTGTACGGTAAACATACACATCGATCTCACAATTACAGTCAATAGTATTCACATCAGCTCCCAATACAAAAAGGAAGAAAGCAGGAAGAAATAACTGTTCTTGAAAATGGACAATACATCTAAAGAACTGGTTGTACCTTAGTCTGAAAGCATGATTTCTGTAAATTGATGTTAAAGGAACAAAAGCTTAAAAGTTAGAATCTGCAGTTGAGTCCTGTGTAGACCAACACTTGAGATATGGAGTCAACTTCTGTAAAAAGACAGAGGCCACAATTCTCTTGACTTAAATGCTAACAATAAAACTTTGGGAAAAAATCTGCATTTTAAAAGCATGGGCTGTAAATCACGCTCTACAGGGGGGAATGTGAACAGGACCCAGGCTGGTGGGGGGCGGGAGGGGCCGGAAAAGCACAGGCAGGGTTTGCTTCAGGTTTTGCAAATATCATCCTTACCAGGAGGGTCCGAAGAATGTGCCCTTCCAGGATGCGGCTTGTGCCCTGACCCCAGTTTATAAGATCCTTTGGGGATCACTTTTGATCTAACCTTGCAGCACCCTAAGAGAAAGATGTTTCTGTTACCTCTGTTGCACTGGGAGTTTGCCAAATTGTTTTCTGGCAAGGTAATCAAGAATGGCAACCAAATTTCTTATTATCTTCAAAAGTAACCCACAAACTTGCTAATGTAAAACAGTAGGAGAAAAATAATATCTCTTTATTTCTATATACTAGGGTTGCTTTTTTTTTTTAATGTATTTATTGGCCATTTCCTCTTCTTTTTTTGTGAATTCCCTATCCTTGTCCTTAGTTCCTTTTTCTATTGGGTTGTCTGTCTTTTTGATTCATAAGAATCCTTACTACACTAAGAATTTTAAACTGTACAACATGTAATATTGCAAATATGTCTTTCACTTTGTATTTGGTTTCTGTTTATTTTTTTGTGGAGGTTTTTGTTCGGTTTGGTTTTGTTTTTTTTCTGCTACTTAATTATCAGATACTTGGGCTAAACAGATGAGATAACTTGTAACCACGTCTTTTGCTTCATGGAAAATGGTCAATGTGGCTGCCCCTCAGCCTCAATGAATTAGATGGATCTAATCTTAAGAGTGCTTGTAAGTCAACAATTACAGCATCATATAATTCAAAATTTCAGAATGAAAGCTTGCTTTGTTTCCCTGTGCTTAACATGTTTTGCAATATATCTTCCATTCACAAAAATACTTTATTTAAATGTGGCTTCATGGAGAAAATACTCAAAAAATTATCGCTTACAGTTATAACATTTAATATCTTATATGTAATATATTACATTATCAAAATTATTCTTTTCTTTTCCTGGCATTTTATCACCAGTTTATAAAAAACAAATCTACCTTGATTTTAGGAGGCAAGTTTCTCCAGGTTCAACATTTTAAGGACCTTTTAAATTGAAATAATATCAGAAACTCTGTGGCATATACAATGAGAATATATTTCTCCTAACCTGGCATCCTGGCTTATCTGCCAAGTGTTTGAAACTACCTGACAGCTTCCTGAATGGCATTTACTTTGACCAACTTAGCATTGGGAGTCGTGAATATGAAACTCTGTTGATGGGTCTGACAAAGAGTCATTCATAGAATTCCAGGCAAAGAAACATGCTTTCCCCTGAGTTATTTCCCAAATGGAAAGGAACATGTCTATATCTAACATTTATAACCATGATCTCACATTTTTAGTATCAGTCTGTAGGTTAACTCTAGGGGCCATTTCATTGTTAATACTGACCATGAATCCAGTATTACTCCTATGGAGGCTCTTTATCTTCAGCTTTGATATAACAACTTTAGACCTCTGCTATTGTTGTCCATGAATCTTAACATCTATACAACTAACTAATGCATCAGAATTTCATATATATGCTTATTATTAATTCGTCTCAGATTCTCCCCAGTTTTCTAAACCTCCTCTCAATGTGTCCAAACATTACAATTCTGTCAGCTTCCTCATTTGCTCTGCTCTAATCAGAACAGGTTGGCTTATTCCTGAACAGCTCTCATGCAGGGATTTCCTTCATGTTATTCTGGAGATTCGCATTCACCTTCTGTTAAGTTTAACCCAATTTCTTGGCTTTTTTACCTTCTTTCTGTTCACACTCTCATCCTGCTGAAGCCACGGTAACTTCATGTACAATTCTTTACCCAGTAGCTTCCTGAGAAAAGACACATGAAAAGAAGTCTGAAGCATTAGGTGTTGGACATTTTCTTTCCTGTACCTCACAATGAAAATCAACAGTTTAGCAGTATATAGGCTAATTTCTCTCCTACTTTTGAAACATTACTCCTTTAACTTCTCACTTTCCATGTTGCTTTGAGAAATGTGGAGTCTTTCTGAGTTCTTATTCTTTGTATGTGACCTGTTCCATCCCCCTTGCCCTAAGCCCCAGCATGGAAACTTGTTCCCTTTATCCCTGTTCTGAAAGTCCTTTGATGAATGTCTGTTTTTATCCATTAACTGAGTTTGCAAAGGCGTATCTGAGTTGGGAATCTGTTTTCAATTCTGGGAAATTTTCTTGAATTATTTCTTTGATGATTTCCTCAATTTGATTGTCTGCTCTTTCTTTCTGAAACTCATATTGTTCAGTTATTGGACCTCTGGATCCATTTCCTAAATATGTTACCTTTTCTCTCCTTTATATTACCTACTTATTTCAAGTTATACCTGTACATTTTAGGTATAATTTACATATAATAAAATTCATCTTTTGAAAAAGATAGAGTTGGAAGAGTTTTGACAAATATATATAGTCAGGTAGCCACCACCTAACATAAGTTATAATTGCTTTGTGTCTGCCTTTTTCTCACTTCACATAATGAATGTCTCAGTAGTTCATTCCCTTTATTGTTAAGTGGTACTATTTCATTATATAGATATACCACATTTTGTTTATCTCTCAACTGATAGATATTTAAGTTATTTCCACTTTTAGCTAGTATGAATAAAGCTGCTGTGAGCTTTAGCATATAGAACTTTCATTAAACATATATCTTAATTCATTTTGAGTAGATACCAAATAGTGGAAATGGTAGATCTTCTGATAAGGATATATTTATCTACCAAACCATTTTGCAAAATGGCTGTACCATTTTACATTTCCATCAGCATGAAAAATCCAGTTGTTCCTCATCCTCACCGCTCTTGATTTGTTAAAGTCTGTTCAATTTTAACCATCTTAGAGCATATACAATGAAATTTCGTTTAAAAATTTTTTGTTTTTCTGATGACTAATAATGTTGAGTATCTTTTCATGACAATTTTATGTTTCTTTTCTGTGAACTGTCTGTTCAAATAACTTGCCTATTTCTTTTATTGGGTTATTGTTCTTGTTATTATTGAATTATTAGGTACAATTATTATATATTTAGGTAAGGTCTTATATATGAGTTTTGCAAATATTTTCTCCCAGATTATGTCTTATATTTAATTTTCTTAACAGTAGCTTACAAAAAGCAGAAGTTTTAATTTTTATAAAATCTGATTTACAAATGTTTTCTGTTATAATTTGTGGGGGGGTTGTGTCCAATCTAGGAAAATTTCACCAAATCCAAGCTCACATAGATTTTCTCTGAAATTTTGTACTGGGAATTTTATAGTTTTTGCCATTATGTCTAGGTCTATAATCATTTCAAGTTAATTTTTATATAGAACATGAGGAAATAACTATTTCATTTTTTATGCCTATGACTTATTCAGGTATTTCAGCACCATTTGTTGAAAAGATTTTTTTTCTCATCTCTGAATTTCCTTCACACTGTTGTCAAACATCGTTTGCCATATGCATTTAGGTCTGTTCCTTTGACTTTTATGCTGATTCTTATGTCAATACCACACTGTCTTGATTGATTTCGCTTTATAGTAAATCATGAAATCAGGTAATGTGACTGCTTCAACATTTTTTTCTACTTTTTCAGAATTGTTTTTTGTCTTTTTGGCATTTGTATTTTCATAAAAGTTGTAGATTCAATTTGTTAATTTCTACAAAAATAACAAGTGGGATTTTGATTGGGATTGTGTAAAATCTATGGATTAATGTGGCAAAAATTGACATTTTAACAATATTGAGGCTTCTGATCTATGAATGTGATGTATCTCCTCATTTAGATCTTCTTTAATTTCTCCCAGCAATGCTTTGGAGTTTTCAGTGTATAGGTCTTGCACATATTTTGTTAAATTGATCACTAAGTACTTAATATTTTTATTTTTTTAAATGTCAGTTTCTAATTGTACATTGCAATGAACATTCACATATAGGTCTCATAGAAATATGTATGGAGTTTTTTCTCTTGGTTAAATATTAACTTGTTAATATTTTGATATTTTTTTATCCTGCTGTCATGCTAAACTCTTCCATAAATTCTAGAACCATTTTTCTAAATTTTATAGAATTTTCTACTGTGTAATCATGTCATTGTCAATTTAAAACAGTTTTTCTTCTTCCTTTCTAATCTGTATGCCTTATATTTCTTTCTCTTGCTTTGCTGTACAATGTTGAATAGAATTGGTAAGAGTGGAAATCCTTGCCTTATTTCCAGTCTTACGAGGAAAGCATTCAATTTTCTATTATTAAGTAAAGTATTAGCTGTAGGTTTTTTTGTAGGTGGCCTTTATCAGGTTGAGGAAATTTCTTTATATTCCTGGTTTGCTAAGCACTTTTACAAGAATGCTAAATTTTGTCAAATACTTTTTCTTGTATCTATTAAGATGATTATAGAGTTTTTGTTAATTTATTTATATAGTGGATAATACTGATGGATTTTAAAATGGCGAACCATCTTTGAATTCCTAGGTTAAACATCACTTGGTATAATAATGAAAATATATTATTGTTATATATTGGTGGAATTAATTTGCTAATATTTTGTTAAGGATTTTTGCATCTATGTTTATGAGAAATCTTGGCCTCTAGTTTTCTTTCCCCATGATGTCTTTCTCTGGTTTTGGTATCAGTGTATGCTGGCCTCATGTAATGAATTAGGAAGTGTTCCTGCTTCTACTTTCTAGAAGGGTTTGTGCAGAATTTATTACTTCTTCCTTGAGTGTTTGGCAGAATTGTCCAGTGAAGCCATGTGAGCCTTTAACTTTCTCTGTGGGTAGGTTTTTTAAACAAATTTGTTGTCTTAAATAAATATTCAAGTTATCCATTTTTTTTTGACAGTTTATGTTGTTTAAGAAATGTGTTCATTTCATTTACAGTGTTAAGTTATTGTCAATAAATTATTTATAATTTTTTGAACTTCTGTATAATCTCTAGAGATGTTCCAGCTCTCATTCCTGATTTTGATAAATTATATTTTCTTTGTATTTTTTCTGATCCTGGCTAGAAGTTTATCAGTTTTATTGATCTTTTCAAAGAACTTACTTTGGGTTCTGTTTTTTTTTCTACTGTTTGTCCATTATCTATTTCACTAATTTATGCTCTTGTCTCTATTATTAATTTCTTCCTATTTGATTTGTTTTAGTTGGCTCTTCTTTTTCTAGTTTCTTAAGATAGAAACAGTATTTTAGGTCTTTCTTTTTTTCTCCTGCCTGCTTCAATGTCACTTTCTTCACTTTTGCCTATTATATAGTTGTCACTCAGCCAGGCTTTGGATTTTTTTTTTTTTAAAGAAATTGTTCCATATGGAGCTGCAGATTTAGTGTGTCCATGGGAGGAGGTGTGTTCAGGATCTTAGTACATTGCCATCTTGAACTGGAAACTCCTTACGTTATTTAACCTTTGTTTCTTTATTTAAAGTGGATTTTGTTACATGGAATATAATTAGACATCTGCCTTTCAACTAGGCTGTCTCTTAAATTTTACTTGGTCATCTCTTTGCTGCCCTCAGCATGTAGCACAGTGTTTCTCACTTAACGGGCACTCAATAAATGTCTGAATTAAAGAAATAGAGTAGCAGCAAGTTAATCATAGTGGACAGTGTTGAGCCGTGCAACATAAGAGAACGTATGTATGAGTTGATTTAATTTTTCTTTTCCATGAAAATTTCCATGTTAGGCATTCACTTATGTCTACAGCCTACTCAGAAATAACTACGGGAAAGAGTGTTTTAGCTTTGAACATTGATGAGACTTGGTTCTTATCCAATTAAAATGACTTCCATCACTTATCTTTTTTCTCAATTGTTTAAAGCAGTTTTTAATAAATGCTTCTCTGTCTCAGCCCCCAGAGATTTTAGAAATAAGAAATTTAATTTATTTCTGGACTTTGCAAAGAAATGCCTTTTATCATTTTGTAATGGGGAGCAGCCAGAAATTGTGCTTTAATAACTGAAAAAATACAAAAGCAAACATATAAAATACATGAAAAAATATTTAGAGTCATTTTTATCCACTCTAGGTTTTTTTTCTTGATTAAATAAAATTAGTTAAATACTTATTAGGGTTCTGATGACTCCAAGAAATGTGTTTTATGTAATCTCCGTATCCTTTTTTAGTAAATCACTAAGAATCATAAATTATATTTCTTAAAAGGCAGAAGTAACTTCAGAAGTCATCTAATAATAATTCTAAATATAAAGCAGTAAACATAATTCACAACATATCCTATAAATCAGGCAATTAACTGCAAAAATAATTTGCTAAATTGTCACATAATTGAAATTAATTTTTGAAAACTTAGATTGATGATGTGTAATGTTAACTAGAGCATGTGAGCCTCAGCTTGTGCTAAGGCTTATGGACATTAACCACATATATTTGTACAGCCAACAGTGTGTTGAAGTGTTATTACCAGAGAAAATTACCTATAGTCAGGCTGTGTTCCAAGAAGCTACACAGGTTAGCATTTATGACCTTAGAAAATTGTATCAAAGACTAGCATCTAGCTCTTAGGCTGGTAGGCTTTGAAAGTTGATTTTATGTACACTCTGAGAGTTGACCCTCCTCTTTAGAGAAGATTCATGACACTCATTTTAAAGCCAGGAGGCTATTTAATTAATTGGCAGTGACAGTGATAGTCCCAGGAATCACAGAACTCCTAGTCCATTTTCTTCCTGTGGTCAGATTTTTATTAGAAACCAAATTATAACCCAAAACCACTTTACTTTGAGAAATTACTCTTACATAGACCAGAAATACTCTAAATCAGACCAGAATTTCTGGTAATATGACAGACTGAGCTGGCATGAATACTCCCTCTCATTCCATTTATTTGATCAAATAAAACAGAGAAACAACAACAGTCATAAAACCTAGCAGAAAAGAAAGAGAAATCCCCAGATGCCAGAAATAAATAAGGAATTCAGTGCCAGATCAGAAAGCATGGCAGCAGACTCTATGAAGACCCAAGGCATCTTGCTAAAATACGTATGTAAAAACTGATCTTCTGGGACCACTGAGGTGTAGCAGATACAGAGAAAAAACTCCTCCACAAGAGCACTTTCACAACTCTTGGCGCACAGGACTTCCACTTGAAACTAAGAACTAAAGATAAGCTTATAATAAAAAGACACAAAGGATCTGAGGATACAAACCTCTATGAAAAAGAGTTAATGGGAAATTATAAACAAACCACAAAATTATCACATTTAAAACAATTAAAGTGATAACATGAGGGATGGAAGAAAGATAAGAACTATTTCATAGATACTGATTGACAAAAAGTAAATGGTTGGGAAACTCCAGGCATTTGTGAGGGTAGCAAGGACTGGAACTTTCATACTCTGCTGTTGAGAGTTTAAAATGGTACAGCTACTTTGGATATGGCTCAGTGCCACCTAATAAAGTTTACAGATATATAACTGCAACTCAGGAATCAATCTTTGGGGATATACTCTAGATTAACTCTTAGCTTTGTTTACTAGAAGGCACATACAAGAATATTTATAGTAGTAGTATTCATCAGAACAATCAAAATAACTCTAAAGAGTAGAATGATCAAGTAAATTGTAAAGAAAATGCAATGGAAAACTCCACAGCAATAAACACGAATGAGCAACATACATGAATTTTAGAAACATAATTGAGGAGGAAATAAGCAAGTCAAAGAACATATAAAGATTCTGCACATATGTTTTACAATAGACAAAACAGCAATATGTTTGCACCTCATGTGCAAATTCTTGCTTGGCTGAACTTAAAACTATGGACCCCAAGTACAGAAAACAGAACACAGTAGTTATTCCAGGACTCCGGAAGTTCAAGATCAAAGAGTAGAATGGCTAAAACCACAGTGATAGCCATAACCATTTGTTCAAGATACCAGGGGACTTCTGGAGTTGATTTCTGGAAGTAGATGTCCACTAACGGATACACATAGCATCAGCAAACTTTTGCTTTTCTCCTACTCATTCTTTCAAACAAAAACAAAATCCTGCCTCCTGTCTGAGCAATTTCACAATATTTGATTAATATGAATGTGCGGGTAAACAGTAGTATTGAGCTGTTCAATGAAATTTCTGATCAGTGTAAAACACAGATGCTATTTATTGTCCTTGCTTTATAAGCTAACTTAACACTTTTCAGATTTTACATTTTTTGTCTTAACAATAAGACAAAACTTTTACTAATCATTTGGTATGTTTCTGCCTTTTTTTAATTGAAGTATAGTCAGTTACAATGTGTCAGTTTCTGGTGTACAGCACAGTGTCCCAGTCATTCATGTACATACATATATTCATATTCATATTCTTTTCCATTAAAGGTTATTACAAGATATTGAATACATTTCCCTGTGCTATACAGAAGAAATTTGTTTTTGTGTGTGTGTGTCTGTTTTGTTTTAATTTAGAAATTTAGGTTATGAAATGAGTGGAATTCCTACAGTCTTTCAATGTATTAGTAATATTGAATTATTTTTTTTTTGCGTAACATGAAACAAGACTAACGCTTTTGAAACAATTAGGAGGCAATCATCACATTTCCTCATTTCTAAGATACTATTGATGTGTAAAGTGTGACATTGACTTAATGACAGCTTTTTAAAAATAACAGCTTTTTTCACATGAAAATTTTCACCTATTGTAAGAAGTATCTCCATTTCAGAAACATTAAATGTGAAAAAAAAGTGCATTTTATTTTTTTCCTTACCCATTCTGCCCACTCCCTCAACCTATAGCAACCAGAAATGTGCGTTTTAGAATTGAGCTCTAATCAGTTTTTGATTCACAAATTTTGAGGTTCTGTGGGTTTAGTAGGTATAAATTTAGAATCCTCTTTTCATGGTGGATTGATTCTTTTATCATTATGTGATGTCTCTTTTTGTTGCTAGTAATTTTCTTTGCCCTGCAGTCTATTGATATTAATATAGCCACCCCTATTTCTTTTAAAAATTTAATTACTGTTTTCATGGCACATTGTTTTCCATTCTTTTTACTTCCAGTCTTCTATGTTGTTGAATTTGAAGTGAGTTTCTTGTAAGCACTATGTAGTTGGATCATTTTATTCAATCTGCTTGGCAATCTCTGTCCTTTGATTGGTATATTTAGACCATTTACATTTAAGGTAATTATTAATATGTTAGCACTTAAGCAGGGCATTTTACATCTTCCTGTTCCTAGTGTACTTCCCGGGCTTTATAATGTGTGCAGTCTCTTTGGATGGTGCAGTTGCTGACTGAATATTCATCCACGCTCAGCTCCTTTATTCTTGCAGCATGAGGCCGTGTGGCTACTACACGGGGGAAGGTCAGAGTGGGCAACAGAGGTGGGAGGCATGAAGGCTGCTTGATGAACTCAGATTTATTCTAGTAACCCAAACAATATTTTTCCCATTAGGGCATTAGGGCAAGTTAGTTCCTTGCAAAGATATCTGTATATTGCTTTATCATGAACATTAGACAATCTGACTAGAAAAATAGGAAATCATGATATAGAGAAGAAATAATTTGGGAAACCATGTAGAGAATGAGGCATATGGATAAATAGAAAACTCAATATGGATGTAAAAGGATTAGAATAGACAGTATATCCTAAGAAATTGAAAATCTTTCTGGGACATCCTGTTGTCCCCTGCCAATATTTTACAAACCATGAAATTATATTATTAGCTCTTCTGCCCTTTTTGCTTTTGTCTGGCATTTGGTTTTTTTATAAGCTCCTCTTCCCCACCCTGGATGGATATTGTACCAATTTATATATGCTCTACACATTTTTTTTTGGTCCTGAGTAGCAAAAGTGTATTTGTAATTAGCTGCTCTTTTGTGATCTGTTTAGTTTTGTTGCCATATGTTTCCCTCCAGAGTAGATGTTTCCATAGAAAATGCTCTAAATAAGATACAGTGTACTAAGACTGAATCATAACCTTGCATATACTAAAAACACTGAGTGCCAACAAGTATGGGTTATGGTTCCCAGTTGTTTTAAAACCCATTTATATTGTTAAACGTTTCCTTCATGGGAAGAATTGGTAGTTGATTTGCAGTTACATTAAAGAGAATAGAGTAAAGAGAACCCTTTGTAAGCCAAGTGCATGAATTCAATTCAACAAATGCCACCATCTTCAAATAACACTTATTAAGTACACACGTGTTTGAGGTCTGCACTCTGTTTATTAATAGGAAAAAAAGAGACATATGTTCTAAAGAAGATGTGAGGTGTCCCCCTGCTTTTGTCATTTCAGTGATACACGTGTGAGGTGTAAATGAAATTTTATTGCCACAACACTTCTTTGTTCATGTCCTTCATATGAGATTTTATGCTCGTCTGAGCCTTTTCCTGCACAAGTCAGAACACGGTGAGAATCACAGGCGTGCCTCAGAACTCCGCTGGCTGGGCCTCCGCCGTGTTCCAGGCCCTCTGAGCAGGCTGTTTACCGTCCGCAGCCATTTGGAAAGCAGAGCAGAGCCTCTCACTATATCTCACAGAATGGCCCCAGGTGCCCCGAGCCAGGCCTGTGTTGCTCACACAGTACCCTCTTTATAAGCCCAGACACGGAATTTCAATGAGGAGCGCTGAGGTATGTTTTTCCAAGAGTGGCATCTGGCTCAAGGATTGGTTACGTGAATGGCCCAGAGCTGGTTAGCCCTGTGGTTTCTGCTAATTAGGCTGAGGTTGTGCTGGCTGCCTCCCTGGGCTTTCAAGATACATCCCACCTTTCGTCATCATCACAACTCTGAAGATGGCCCGAACGCGTGTGTGGTCAGGGCCGGGGGCCTTTGAACGCGGTGCGGATACCTGTCTTATTGTGGACACAGTGGATATTTATTCCCTGGCCTACACTTATCCACTAATGATGGGTCAAGTCATTTGGATTTCAAATACAGTAATAATTAATCCCGAGGAAGTTTAGCCTAAGTACGGGTTTCCTTTCCCTTAGAACCGACGGTTTCTCCCCAAAGCAGGCACATGTTTTCTTAAAAAATTAAAAATACTTCTATACCCATCTGTCTCTGTCATGCTGCTGCTTTGTGGATTTATCTCTGTGGATACAGAACTGCTCTGGACATTTCAGGGGTGTGTATGTTTGCGTATGGGTGCACGTGTGTTTATAAACAGGGCTTTACTATAAGGATTCCTGGTCGAACTGTGGCCGGAAGGGCCCACTTCCTGCAGTGAAGGCTTCTGGACCACACAGAGAACAGCTCCATCCAGCCCTCCTCCCCACTTCTTTCCTCCACTCAGAAGAGGACCAGTACAGAAATTGTTTCTCAAGCAATGGGCAAAATGTCACCGAAGTGTGACAATACCCCCTGTTTCTGGTGGCCTCTTTGCATCCAAGAGCTTGCTGCAGAGCCAGACAAATATTGTCCAGAAGAAGGAGCACAGAGTCCGAAGTCCAAAGGCAGGCTTTTATTTCCAGGTCTGTCCTCTGACAATGGAGATGCTTGAGGATAAATCCCTTCAATTTCTCTGCTCTCCATTTTCCTGGTTTATATGAGACGGTGATAAGTCAGTCAGATTTGTGGACATCTTGTCTCACATAGTCCATTTGACATTACTATGAAACTGTCTCAGGTAAAAAAAAGTCTGGGAAAAGGATTGAGAAAGTGTAAATAATTTACAAAGTTCTATTCAGAAGAGATTCTTAAATACTGAACACTGAGTGGACAATTGGAATCAGAAGGCTTTATCGGATTGTGTCTAAATCAGATCAATTTTTGCAACATGGGAACATAGAAAATTTGGCTAATGATGTCACAACATTGTTGGCTTAGCCACATAGTCCCCGAAGCCAATGAAAACTCATGCATTTTACACTATCCCCTCCTCTGCGATCCTCTACCATCTTCTATGGCCAGCCATATAAACAAGAAATTCCCAAGCAGGAAAAAAACAAAACAAACAAGAAAACCCACTCCTTCTTATTTCTTGGAAGCCTTCCATATACTGTGACTTCTACCTTTTGTCCTCAAATTACTGTTAACATGCAAATTGGTGACCCCCAGAGTCAGCTGCAGTTTCAGTCCTATACCAATCTTGAAGCAAAACTCTGCTTTTTTTTTTTTTTTGCAATTCATACTCCCCCTACTTCCCCCAACCAAAACTCATCCCAAAGCATTAGAGAGTAACGTAGAATTTAGAGATTTCATAGATGAAATAGATGAGGGTGTTAACATACACAATAAATAACCTAAAAAACCACAAGTGGGCATTTTTTTCCCCAATAAAATCTGTTTGACCTCTAACTCAGGCAGTTATCCCTTCCCACTCAAATTCCTGTCCTAGCTCCCCTACTATAATTCGGCTCCTTCAGTCAGTCTGGGTACCAGCCTGACACTCTCTTCAGTCCTGCAGTAGCTTATCATGTCTCTTCTCCAGGAGTTCAGCTCAGACGTGTGCTGGAATCGATTAGGGGAGCGTGTGTGCATCTCTTCCTAACTCCGTGTTCAGTGATGTGATGTTAGTAGCTTGAAATTGGCTGTGGTGGGAAACCAAGGAGATTGGAAATGCTACACATCAAGGCTTCCACTCCCTGCCTCCCCGGTTTTCCCCAGAGAGTTGTTGTTCAACATCCACCAACACACAACTGGATGATGTGCCAAGTGTGTAATGACAGGTGTAACGTGGCACTCGACAGTCAAAACGGACATCGTCATTTTTGCCCCGAAAGTGCATCAGCTGAATAGCAGCCCAGTTATTTTCAACAAAGCAGGTGTCTCCTTGCAAAAGAATGTTCCTCCCAACTTCTAAGTAGTTAAATGTTTCTCCAGGTCTTCCAGAATTGCTTTTATAATGACTGCCAGGGGAAAATTTTTGTTATATACATTCTTCAAAATTTAGAGGGATTATTTAAAGTCTGAATCTTGAAATAAATTTAATGAAATCTTACTAAGATTTTAAAAAATCTGTTTTTAAAATTTTCTGTAGAGGAGAGATTTAGCCTTTGAGAAAATAGTATCTTTTTTTATTCAATGTGCTTTATATTTTACAAGTTTTATATTGAATATAAGCTATCACCCTTATTAAGTGGACTGCTACATTGCAATTAAGATAATGAGTAAAAAGAAATGAGGAAACTTTGGCAAATTTAATTAAAACTCTAGTTTGAGAAATATTAAAACATGAAAAGTAATGAGTTTCTTAGAATTCAGGAAATACCGCATAATTGGGTTGAAGCAAGAAAACAGACATGGGCAAAGTGAGACAGACCTTGAGATTTGAAAAAGCAGCTCAGTCCACACTGCTGACATGGGGATGTTCCACCTAATCTCCTTGCAGATTTCTTTGTACTTCCACGAAAGAGCTGGACAAAAGTAATCTTGTACCTAATTAGGTGAGAAAGCACATATAGAAAACATTTGATAAGAGAGTTAGCATTTACAATGAGAGTGGAAGAAAAGAGGATTTGATATAAAGAAAAAGTTCAGGTGTTCCTGCATCAGGCAACTCAGGAAGCCAATTTAACTTAAAATTAGGAGAATAGGGTGAGACAAAGTAGCATTTTCAAATAAGATCAACAAAGGAATTGGAAGTTGTACTGAATGGGGGGTGGATACAATGGCTCCAAACTGAATTGAGCTGCTTTTAAAATCTTTAAACACACCTCATCTTTAAAATAAAGACGTTTTAATGTTATGACATTTGATTATTTTGTAAAATCTTTTTTTTTATTTTAAAAATGATAAAAATCCAGTGTTTCCTTTGAGTGCGCGATTATGGTCTTACGTTTGTCTTAGTCTGTTGAGGATGCTGTAACAAAATATCACAGACAAGGTAGCTTATAAACAACTGAAATTTATCGCTCACAATTTTACAAGCTGGGAAGTTCAAAATCAAGGCATGAGCATGCTTGCCTTCTCTGGTGAGCACCATCTTCCTGGTTCATAGCCGGGACCTTCTCACTGGGTCCTCACATCATGAAAACAGGCTGGGGACTTCTCTGGAGCCTTTTTTCTATAAGGAAGCCAGTCCCATTCATGAGGGCTCCCCCCTCATGACTTAAGCATCTTCCCAAGGCCCCACCTCCTAATGCCCTCATCTTTGGGGGTTAGGATTTCAACATATGAATTTGGGGGCAATACAGACCTTCAGACCACAGCAGTGTCAGATCACATCTTTTGGATTTATCAAGTCTGTGTCTGCTTCATAATTACAATATCCGTGTTTGTTGCAAATGTTATTTCTGTTTGCTTTCCATTTTTAACTATTAGTATCAACTTTTAGGTTAACTATGCTTAGATTTTCTCCTTTTTTCTCTTTTTAATTTAGAAGTTTTGACAAGCAGTTATTTAAAAATTTTTACATATTTGAATCTGTCCCTACTTTCTTTATTTCTTCCATTGATTTTCAGCCCATGAAAGCTGTTCCCCATTCAGATTAGAAATGCATCATACCAAAACTTTTATTTTAGAAGAATTTCTATTTTTGCCACATTATCTAGAGACATGATACCCTTTCCATTTTCAGGCGATGGGGAATTTATCTTAATGACTGCTGCATGCCCAGGGCGGGGTAGAGTCCCAGCAAATGCTTATGGAAGAAAGTAACCTTAACCAGGAAACACAGCTTAAGGATACTTACAAGAAGTATCATAAAGTAACAGAAAATCAAGGATAAGGTAGGGGAGCAATGGACTTTTAATTATCGGCTGCACCAGCATTCTTTTTCCTCTGTTAGTTCTTGGGGTCTGTTTTCTTTCTGAATCAGGTTTAAATGTCTCTGCCTATATTTGAAGATTCTGAATAACCAGTTTGTCCCCTCCTTTGTATCCTCCCTCAGTTTCCGCTTTAACTGGACACTCCCCTCAACCCCACCCCAACCTCCCCACTGCCCCGTGTCTTTACCTTTGCTCTTTTCCCTCTTCACTGGGGCGGGGCCATGTCTGCCTCTTTAACTAATAATCACCAGCCACCAATGCCCGGTTTCATTCCCATGCTGTTAATTCTCTAAATACTCATCTTCTAAGTGGAGTCCTTAGAATGGGGACGCCATTGGCAGGATCGTTACACTTGTAGTAAACACGCTGGCAGGCATGGGGCCCTGTAGCTGTTAACTGGCTGGGTCAGTGTGGGGACCATGATGAAGATAACCAGTGTTGTGAAGGAGGCTTCATGAGGAATCAGGATGGAGACCCCAAGGCTTTCCAGGGAGATGCGTGTGAGCTATGTCCCTGCAATACATGCATAGGATCGGTGTCAGTATATTTTAACATGTGTTTCCTCATACAGTTATCTTCACTGAGTATGCTGATTTGTCATCAGCTCCTTTTTTTAAACGCTCCTAGGAACGTCTGAAATACAGACAGTAACGATTTCTACAGAGTTACTTTAATGTACTTACTAGCATAAAACAGCTTCTGGGAATTCATTCTATGAATCTGATTTGTTTAACTTGAGTCTCAATTTATGAGTATCCATTCACTTGAAATGCTTGGTTATGAAGCGTCTTTCTCTTTGGATAGTGAAAGAGTTCACCTTGATTCCCAGGTGGGTCATTCCTACTGGCTTGCTTGAATCTTTTATCACAGCACTAGATGCTGGTTCTGCCATTTGCATGTGGATTGCCTCCCTTGAGCGCACCTCTGGTTTTGCTGTCAGCAAGCATGGCCGATTTCTCTGAGTGGAACAGGAGTTATCACTGTGGCACGTGCCTGTCAACTATCTCAGTAAACCTTCTTACAGTGTATGCACCGTGTTACGTTAGTTATTCTCAATGAATGTTTTAAAATTGTTTTCTAATGCCCAGTTTTAAATAAACAGTGACTAGTCCAAAACTCAAAAGAGTAGAACGAACATAACCACTGAGTACATCAGAGCCTTTCATGTAGTTGGTGCACTGATTTCTGTTTCTGATTTCAAAGCAAGTGTTTAATGAAAGCAAACTTCTGGAAGTGAAGCATTTAAGGACAGCAACATTGTGCCTTGCTATTTTTTTTATATTATATTTCCATAGTCAACAGACCTGTGATCCTTGCTGATAATCTTGAATTTCCCTGCAGACCACAGGAAGCAGAATCAAGTCGTATGTCTTCTCTGATGAAAATTGCTATTTCATACGCGTTTTCTTCAAACTCTCAATTAGCTGTTTTGATAGTAGGAACTAGCTAGGGAGACCATCTTGCTCCAGTCTCTGGCCTCCAGCTGGTAAGCGTGTGCATTCCATGGCCTCCTTTCAGAGAGAATCATACTTTCTTTACTGCCAGTTTCTTGCCTAATTCATTGTGCACAGCTGAGAGAATTCACTGATTATTTCCTTTTACATCTGTCCATTCTTAAGAGTGTTTTCTACCTTTTACTTACATTCAATCCATCTCCTTGCCTAGAAGTGCAGGGAGATTCAGAAGTTGGAAAGTATCAACAGGCCCAATATACTTCTTGAAAAACTCAGTGAGTCAGGCTGATGGAAGGGCTTGGGGCCACCAGCCTAAGCCAGATGGGCCCTGGGGATTCGGAGGCACTCCAGTCACGTCAGCCTATGACCGTTAGCAGCTAGACAACTGATGTATTCTGCACCAACAGCTGGAGCTTCTGGGAGGTCTTTAACCATAGCCTTGAGCAAAGGGCATTGAGGTAATCTGGGATGGAGGTCACCAACGGATGGAAAACTGTGGTGGGATTCTCACTGGTGAGGAGAGAGAAGAGGTTACAGCCTTTTTGCCAAATCCTCTGTGGCTGGATTCCGTGCCCAAGCGATGATTTCCATTGCGAATGCAGTCTAACATTGGTGGCATCTGTCTTTGGGAGAAAAACAAGTCCTGATACTGAGTACCACTCTTTGGTCAAGAGACACTGCCAAAATGTGTTCTCTGGGTCTGGTTTCACAGAATCATGATGGGACATTTTCTTATCTGGAGTAATGATTTCAGGAACAAAAATGCCTTTATGAAATGAAATGAATGGTGGAACTTAATGCATGGAAATCATCCTGGAAGGTCCTATACTCTTCTTTTTCAAAACTTCTAGGTTTCAGGGGAAGATGGGCAGCTTCTTAGCCTCATTAACAAATATAAAATAGAGGCAGCTTTTTCCTTCCTCCACTCCTCCAGCCTGTACAATTTTTTCTTCAAGATTTTAGCACTAGATGGCTCATTGATAACTTAACTCACACAAAGCCTGGTTCAGAGTATAATTCAGAGCTCCACTCTAAACAATCAATTGCAGCAAAAAAGCCACGACCATCTACTTTTTTTCCCCCAATGCAATAAATTGAGATGCATCTGTTTACCTTTGGGCTCTCCTGCTGGAAGCCAAAGCAGGGTTGGATTTAAAAAAAATTGGAGACTGAGAGAGAACAGCCTTGTGAGGGTGCCTGGACATATCAGTACTTCTGCCGCTTTGAAAGTGAGGTGATTTTCCACGTGGTTGAGCACTTGATCTCAGCAGGTAGGTCCTTAAGTATGGGGCTATCTTTGGAGATTTCATACTTATCAGTAATGCAATGATTTTTCATCACAGTTGAAAGGCGTTCATATTGGAAATAGGTGCTGACTATAGTGTGATGAGTTCTTATTTCCAACAGCTAGAGGCAGATAGTTGCAGATATTTGATAAGGCCAACAGATTGCTCTACATGCTTCAGTGAACTGCTCTGTCTGTTCTATGTAGGCATCTTTTCACATCGTGCTGGCATGAAGTGAGATGGATTGGGTCATACTCTTCAGGGTCTGCCTCCTCAGATAAGCAGGGAGGACAGATGTGTTAAAGAACGCATGCACCCAGCTACACGCAGCACTGCACAAATGCATACAATTAAAGTATTGGTAGCTTATATAAGCAGCAATAGAAACGAGTTTTGGTTTGTGGTTTGGAAATATGTGTGGCTGTGCTTGCGATGAAGGGAGAATGAGGCACATAGTAGGTTTCTACTCATCTCTGATGTGCGTGCCACAGGGCCTTTGCCATGGACAGCCAAGAAAGCTGCAAGGGACATTCATATAAGCAATAAGCTAATGTATACAAGATCGGGCCACACAGCCCGTGCTGTGCTGGGCTCAGGCTTCACTGCAGCCTGCTTTGTAAGCACCAGAAAATGGGAATTCATTTTGTGATGGCTCACGTCCCATGTGGATGCAGATCACTTAGAAAATGTACTGAGGACAAAAGTTTCAACTGCGCCCTCCTCTTCCTTCTTCTTTCTCCCAGTTAAGATGATGCCAGTGAAGAGGGTATCTTTTTGCCCATTGAGGTTACTGCTCGTCTAGTCCATATTACTGCTTTTGGTTTTCCTGGACTCCGTATATCAGACAAGATTCTCACATTGCCAAGCACACGTGTTGGCACACACATATTTTTATTGTACTAGAGTTCAGTTTAAAGTGTAACAAATAATGAAACATTTCACAAACCTTTTTATTATAAAAATGGGTAGTTGCTGTAGTATATCTCTTACCGTGGTTGAATGCCCACCCAGATTTTCCGAATAAATGAATTGCATTGGCTGAGCCCCAAACGTGTTTTTTTTTTCAGTCTAACCCCCAAGTCTACCATCAGTTCCTGACAATAGTTCCGAAGTGATGTCATGAAAGCTGTAGCACAAACCTAGAAATAGACTTGTTGTTGGTTTGCCTCATTCAAGACTCATCTCTCTTCAGTCATTCTTTCTCACCAGCAGCTGTGATCCTCAGGACTTCTTTTGATGGTCACTTACCCTCTTAGAGCATATTAGGTTCTAATACACCTTTCTGATCAAATTTAAATTGCAGATTTTTAGATTTAAAAACTTTTCTAATTGCCTTCTCCCCAGCGTGTTCCAGAGGTTCATTTCACCACCTGTGCCATTGTTCCTGTCTGTTACTGCTTAATAGGAATCCTCATTTCCTGTATAACTCTGCAGAGATCTCATGTCTAGCCCTCTGACAGCTTAAAGAACTAATTAAATTCAATAAACATATAGTAAGTACCTATTTTCCAGGCTCTGTGCCAGGCTCATGTAGAACCGAATTACCTGCTGTTTTTATTTCTTCCTTTCTTAGCGTTTCTCTAGATATGCCATCTAGCCAACCAGAAAGCTTGCTTACTGCGGGTATGGACCTGGTCGTCCACCTCCAGCTGGGAGCCTCATGCGTGTTCCATAGAGGCAGGCACACACACACTTTCTGGTTGATCAATTTACACTGTTTTTCCAGCTCAGTTTTCTGCGTGCGATATTACCCTCCAGCTCTCGAAGCCTTCCCGCTTCCCTCATGGCTCAGAGCTTAGAGCCGCATCCCAGCAGAGCCAAAGTGGATGCATCTGTTACTTACTTTTCTCCTACTCTAAGCGTTCAGTTATCAGCTTTTTCAAGGTGGAGGCTCTGTCCCCTGCCTCCTTCCTTAATCCCGGCAGCTCTTCCTCTGCCCTACCAAAGTTTCACATACTACCTTTCCTGGTGGTATACGTCTCCGCTGTAGCAACCTTCCTGTCATTTCTTGTTTCAAAGGGCGGCTTCCAGGGAGTTGAGGGCCAAGCAGCTTCTCTTGTTTCCCATCATCTGTCTGCTCCCAGCGTATTGCTGCTCAGCGATCCTTGGCCCACCTGCGAAAGTGAGGGAGAAAACCAGTGCTTGTGTTCACTCAGGGAGGAAATGGACATTTAGATAAAATTGAATGGTATTTTGTCAGGTGCCTAAAGTTGCTGTTTGAGGGGAAAAAGCATGGGGTTACTTCGTCTTTACATTTGGCCTCCTTGCTATATACATACTAATTATGCAGGCCATTCAAAGCTCGGGTCAATGGATATGTTTCAGGTGCACCAATTAGGAGTAGAAATAGGAGCCTGGGGCACTTCCCAGGGCATTCAATATTCAACATTCAACACCCAGCGTAGCAAGACAGGGCCGTCACTCACTGAAGGTGTTTGGCTCCAGTTATAACCCTAAAAGAGAGGAGAATGCTTGGAAACCTTAGAAAATGGGTCTATACTCCAGGTAGCTTTCCCTCATGCCAAATAAAACAATATTAAATGTTTTTGGAAAATGTTATCGAAAACATTTTTGTAACAAAAATATATATAGAAAAATAGGAAAAACAAATATGTGATTATCTTACAAAAATAGGATCCTAGTGTACACATTGTCTCGTGACTCTTGGTTTGGTTTTTTAACCTTTGTTTGTATGCTTTAATTAAATTTATGTCATTAAGTATTTTTCTATGCCAGTATATTCCAAAGTGAGTTCTGAGTTCTATGAGTTATTAATAAATATTACATATTAAAAAAGAAGAGAGTTTCAGGATGAGATAAATTTTGGCAATGCTAGCTTAAATAGAGGTTTGTTGCTATAAGACTTTTTAGAGCTTTTAGTGAACTAATGTACATTGTGATTCTTAAAAATAAGGGGTGTATTATAGAAATTCTCAAAATTATTTTACCAAGTACATTATTTATATATTATGTATACGTGTATGTTTTTTGTAGAACAAGTGTTCTTAAACACAGTTTGGGACTAAAAGTAGGTCATAGAACCATGACCAGTCTTAGACCATAACCTGGAAAATTTATTAAAACATGTTATAAAAATCCTTGCTTTGGAAATGAAAACCATAATGAGGTATCACCTCAGACGTGTCAGAATGGCTATCATCAAAAAGTACAAATAACAGGGGGAGGGTGTAGCTCAGTAGTAGAGCACGTGCTCAGCATGCACAAGGTCAAGGGTTCAATCCCCAGTACTGCCATTAAAATAAATAAAGAAATAAGTAAACCTAATTACCTCCCCACCAAAACAAAGAAAAAAAATTTTCAATCTACAAATAACAAATGTTGGCAAGGATGTGGAGAAAAGGGAACTTTCATATACTATTGGTGGGAATGTCAGTTGGTGTGCCCCTTAAGGAAAACAGTATGGAGGCTTCTTAAGAAACTAAAAATAGAGTTACCATATGATTGATCCAGCAATTCCACTCCTGGGCATATATCTGGAAAAACCAAAAACACTAGTTTGAAAGATGCATGCACCCCAGTGTTCATAACAGCACTATTTACAATAACCAAGACATGGAAGCAACCTAAATGCCCATTGACAGATGATTGGATTAAGAAGATGTGAGATTTTATATATATACACACACATATATAGTATATATAATGGAATATTACTCAGCCATAAAAAAGAATGAGTACTGCCATTTGCAGCAACATGAATGGACCTAGAGAACTGTGAAATAAGTCAGATAGAGAAAGACAAATACTGAATGATATCACTTATATGTGGAATCCAAAAAATAATACAAATGAATATATATACAAAACAGAAAGAGATTCACAGATACAGAAAACAAACTTGTGGTTACCAAAGGAGAGAAAGAAAGGGGGAGGGACAAATTAGGGATATGGTATTAAGGAACACAAACTACTATGTATAAAATAGATTAAGCAACACGGATATACTGTATAGCACAGGGAATTATGCCCATTATTTTAAAATAACCTATAATGCCAACAATCTGCAAAAATACTGAATCACTACACTGTACATCTGAAATTAACACAATATTGTAAATCAACTATACTTCAGTAAAAAAGTATACTTCAAAAAAATCCTGCTTTGAGTTTGTGTCTTATGTGTATCTGTATATATATATGACCTTTTTTCTTAGCAAGGGAGTGAGAAATTTGACTACAGAACATTAATTTGACATATCACCTGCTAATATCCTATGAAACTAGTATTCTGTGCAACATAATTTGAGAAATGTGGCTCTGCAGGCTTCCCTGATGTTATGAATGATGATCTGGGGCTCCATGTTCCTTATTCATCCCAAGAGTTGACACTTCTATACTTAACTGTGTGATCAGACTCTGGCATCGCTGTTTGCTTTATTAAAGAGACAGTAGGATCTGCATCAGTTAACTTACTTTTCCAATTCTATTTTCAGGCTTCATAAAAATACACTGGCCAGAAAGGAAGCTATTAAATCAGTACCCTGTAAAATTTCAGTTTAGAATTTCTTAGGAAATCTAGGCAGAAATGTTATTTGTTGGAGAAAGATAACAACAAAAACTCGAGTTTCTAGGAGGGATTTACCTCCACTCCCAGTGGCCAGTTTTTCTTTAACTTTTTTGCCCTGCCTAGAATTTAGTTCCACCTGGCCAGCATCTCCGTTTGCCGTCTCATAAGCATATTTGTTCCCTGCTCCCACAGTTGTAGACATTCTGTAGTTTCCCATTGGCGCTGTGTGTAAATGAAAAATATACACAGTTTCTCTCTCAAGTTAAGTTGTGCTTATCAGCCTTTTGCCAAAAAAAAACAAAACCCACCAGTTTGAAGACAAATGTGCAGCCAGTGAGTTGCTTGTTGCTGCTGGTAGGGTTTCTTTAAAAAGCAGTGGTTTCAGAAACAGCTTATCCATCAGTAGCTCCGATGGCACTTTGTGGTTGCTTTGCACAAACATATCCCCTTTCTCTCCCAACCTTATCACCACAGAAGATAATTTACTTGCCATCTTGGCTGTTTTCCTTTTGGTTTTTAAGAATTTTCCCTTTTCTGTTTTGTTTATCATAGGTGGTTCTGGGAAATTTCTATAAATGTACATTTCAATGATGCACTTCACGTAAGGACCATAAGAGGAAAACCAATGAAACTGTGATTTGTACTTTGTTCTCAAGCAGAATGTAAGGGTGGCTGATCCTTTAAACTTAAACTTTGGTCTGCTGTTGAAAAGATACTGTTCCAGTGAATTTTTGGTATTCAAATCATAAATGTTTGAAAACTGAAATATTCTTGTGAAATAAATGCTAAGAGGGCTGCTTACATCCCCCCTAAGGTGACCTTTGGACTATACTTGTTCGTGTTCTTATCTGCCTAATTTATCCATCTATTGGTGTATAACTTTCTCTTGAAACCAATTTTTTCTAAATCTTTATTCACTCTTCACTCTTGAAGCACGTATGATATGTTGGATGCTGTGCTGTACAAAGGGGATTTTTGTTATAATATGGACTTACCTGGAAGAAGTTAATTAGACTCTACATAAAAATACACCTTGGCAAATATCATTAATTCTTATTGTTACCTTTGTAACTTTGGAAAGATCAGTTTGTCTGGAAGCGCTGTCTTTTATTCCAGTGATACTCTTAATATTTTCAGACTCTTCTCCATGATTGCAGGAGTTGTTTAATAATTTGGAGAATTCATGATGAAAGTTATGGACCTTATTTTCCCAGAAAGTTACTCATGGAAACTGAAATTCTAAGGTTTCAGTGACCCCTCAAAGACCACTGTTGTAACCATAATTCTCAACATTTCCTGGACATAACTCTAGGTCAGATGCATTATATACACACTGTCTTGTTGAATCATGATGACATTCCTGTGAAACAAACATCATTGCCACCCCTGTTTCACAGGAAACTAAAGACTAGATAAAGTAGATGGCCTGAAGTCACTCAACTATTAAGAATCAGACCTGGGATTTGAACTTCTTGGCAAATTGTCCTTCCACGTGTCTCCTTCTCTTCTTTCTGTGACTTGCCAACTCACTTTCCCGACCAACCTCAGGATCAACCTGTTATGGTCTCTTTATCTGGCGTCTGGCTACTGTTTGCTTTAAGTAGTGGCAAACAAACCCTTGACTTCCTTGGAGGGGCTTATCACCCAGGCAGCTCCATCACCCCACTTGTTTACAGAAATCAGATCTGTACTTATGTTGGCACCTGAGTGACAGCGTGTGAGAATTTAAGGAGGTCTTCCAGGGGTGGCATTAAATAGACCAAGATTGCTCTTGCAGCTTGAGTGATAGAGAAGGCAAGATAGGACGTTGAGAAGAAGCTTTAGCATTGATGTCTGGGAGCTCAGGAGTAAGACTCAGTGTTGGGAGGATGGCGCCGGGCTTGGCTCCAATTATCCAAAGCACTGTTCGGAACCATTATTAGTCTAGGCATCAGCTAGTAGGGTGTAGGGACAGGAACTTGTTGGAGAAGCTGCTGTAGCGAAAAAGGAAGTTGTAGAGGAAAAAAAAATATTTTCCAAGCTCCCTCACATGTCATCCTAGGGCACCAGTTGGAAGCCTGAGCGAGGAGATTTTACTGCCCCGTCAGCACCTCTGGGGTCCTCTTCCTCGTCGTGTTCTTCCATTTCTCCTCGGGGCAGCTGATTTTAGGCTGCAAATTACCATGGGGGAAGTTCTGCCAAGTAGAGGTTGCATCGCAGTCATGCCAGCCCCACCCTGCCGGGGCTGTGGGTGAGTCAGGCTTTCCCTGGGACTCAGGGAACCTTCTGTGAATCCAGAGAAAACCCCTCAGGAAGTCACGCCTAACCATAACAGCCGCCGGGCCGGCGTGAATCCATCCCAGTGGAGGAAAAACACTATCTCCCACGGGATGAATAAGGGTCTGTTCCCTTCCCGCAGTGTCTCTGGAGTGCCACCCAGTGCCGTTACTCAGTGGTGAGGTAACCCGCTTTCAACTGGGCTGCAGGCCCTGCCTCTCTTCAGGAGCCTGAAGCAACACGGTCCAGCTCCTCTCTCTCCTTGACTGAAGTCGCTGCCATGAGCTCCCACAACATGAAGGAGTGGAAACCCCTTTGATGGGTCTGACATAACGCATGGTCAGCGCCTCTGCCAGGTCTAAGCACTCCTGTCCTCTGCCAGCTAGGGGCCCTCCTAGGTCGTTAACACGCTCCTTATCTGGTGGATCCCGCAGCATTTCAGGCAGAAGTGATGGAAAAAGGACTAGGAGCAGCCAAAAGGAAATATCATTCTTAGAGCATTTAGAATGGAGAAGCCATTTTGGTGGTTTGCTAGTAATCGTTAAGCAAAATGTAGAATAAAATGGAAATTTGGAAAACACTAGGTTAAACAATATTGTGTGGATTTCTTTACTTCACAATTTATTTTTCTCTCTTTCATATGTTCATGTTTGTTGTGAATTTCCAAGAGGAGGGTAAAATAAGCCGCCTTTCCCAAATGTTCTTGGTCATGGAATACTTTCTAGGTGAAACGTACCACAATATTTGTTTAAGTGCAGATGTCCGGAGGGTCCCATGGCATCATAGAGTGACAAAACATCCAATGCTCGCAGTAAGAATGGTGAGTGCCTTTAAAATAATTTGTTTTGCCCATGAAATTGGCTTGATGATGGTGAATTAAACTGTTAAAAATAACTCAGAATTATTTTGGGAGGAAGAATAATAACAAGGCAGGGCATTTGGGTGGACGGTTGCTAAATACGCTGTTGGATATGTACACTGCTATAGCTCTGATAATTAAATCTATGTAGAACTGGTTCAAGAAGTGTTTAAAATAAGTAACAGAGGAAAACTAGCTACACTCTATAGGTCGATAATACTTGTTTTTTAAAAGAGGCAGGTCAAATCCATCGAGAATAAATGGATTATGCAAGAATATTACCATTGCAGAAGAGGGGTTACCTATTTAAATGTTAGAATAAATTCCAGATCAATAAGTGTGGCAATTAATATCAGCAAAGAGAACTGTGAAAACT
The DNA here is from genome assembly GCF_048564905.1 of Vicugna pacos. NCBI lineage: Eukaryota > Metazoa > Chordata > Mammalia > Artiodactyla > Camelidae > Vicugna > Vicugna pacos. Next base: position 19,094,578 of record NC_132988.1, read on the forward strand.
AAAAGAAAGTAGAAACAAATATCTATTTAATCTCTAAATAGTTGGGAGAGGAATTAAAAACATTCAAAATATCATAAAAAATTAAAATGGATAGGTTTGAATATCTAAAAATTAGAAGACTTTGTGTGTCCAAAAGCCCCCAAATTAAAGGATGATCAATTAGTTGGAAAGTATTGGAACCAATAATTAAATGTTATCATATGAAACACACAGAGGGAAATAGACTCAGACTCAAAGAACTGTGTGGAGAATGAATAGAGATAATTATTTCACCACTGAAGAAATACCAATGCTATTGAACATTTTTAAAGATGTTCAACCTCACTAAATATTATAATTTTAGAGATTAAAAATCATATTTGCTAATCATATTAGCAAAAAAAGCACATACAATGTCTGTGAAAGTGGTAAAATAGTCAGATTTCTAGAAAAGTAATTAAATAGTATGAATTAATGTGAGGAGTGCTCATTTCTCCTGTGGTTTAGTTTTCATTGCTCTACTATTTACAGTAGCAAAAATACATTAAAATTGGGGAATTTGGTGTTATTCTTAAGCAGACATATACCTTATTTTTTGTTCTTGATGCTACTGGACAGCAGCCCTCCTTTGTCAGTCTATTTTTAACCACGACTTTAGCCAAACAGGGGAATCTTCTAGGAAAAAATAAAGTGAGATCTATTTTGGTTCAAAGATATAAAAGTGTTCATAGAATAAGAGTTGTCCCAATGAGGCTGCCTTATTTAAAAAATGTCATACTACTATGATTACTGGGAACCTTGGGGGTTACAAAAGAGAGTCTGGATTGGTGTCTATACCTTATAAAAACTATCATAGTAATGAAAAGAAGGAAACAACATTTCTATAAAATTATTGAAATTCTGTATGTGAAAGGTTCATCTGGTAATTTGCATAATTTATTTAGGTGGACAGATAATTTCCTGGCTTGAAGAAGAAATGTAAGTTTATTATATTTTTGCTTCCTTCAAAATCCAGTTTGCAAAAGCAAATTAATGTAATCTTTCCCATGATAAATTTTCCACCTGACTTTAAATACAGAAATGACATATGCAGCCATAAACAGAACAAAATTTTGCCATTTGCAGCAACATGGATGAACATTGGAGGGCAAGTTATGCTAAGTGAAGTAAGCCAGACAGAGAAAGACAAATGTTATGGTATCACTTATGTGTGGAATCTAAAAAATACAGCTAACTAGGTGATATAACAAAAAAGAAGCAGACTCACAGACACAGAGAACAAACTTATAGTTACCAATGGGGGGCAATGTAAGGGTGGGGGAGAGGGAGGTACGAAGATTTGGGTATAAGCCAGGCTCAAGTGTGTATTGCACAACACGGAGAATATAGCCAATATTTCATAATATAAATGGAAAGTAACCTTTCAAAATTATATAAACTTTTTTTTAAAAGAAATGACACTTGGTTGACAAAATACAAATACATTAATGCAATCCCTATCAATTTATAAACAGTATGACTATTTTGTTAAACTAAAAGTTTTTAAAACAGAAAAGACATGCATATGGTGAGACTTTTTCTCACATATGTGGAAGCCGTATGGAATGAAGATTAAGAACATTTCAGGGTGAGGGTATAGCTCAAGTGGTAGAGCACATGCTTAGCATGCATGAGGTCCTGGGTTCAATCCCCAGTACCTCCTCTAAAAATAAATAAATAAACAAACCTAATTACCTCCCCCCAAAAACAAAGTAAATAAATACATCTTTTAAAAAAAGAACATCTTCACTGATTCAGATAACTTTGAGTTACCATGCCAGCTCTGTCTCTTTAAGGTAGTTTCCCAAGTTCTCAAATTCTACCTGCAAAATGGGTATAACAACTGTACTACTTAGAATGTTATTATTGGGATGATATACACAAGGTGGCATGGTTCCTGTCACATTCCAAGGGCTCAATGGATAGTGACTATTAGTAACACTGTTTGCATAGGAAGTGCCTTTGTGAGTGTTGGATGTGTGTGTGTCTGTGTGTGTGTGTCTAGCCAAGTAACAGGCAGTTATAGTCAAAAAGAATACTTACTGTATTTTCTGACACACTATGTATCAATCTAATTTATCTGTCAGAAACAAACAGGGAATTGAAAACCAGAGCATAAGTAACCTGGCTACCCCAGAGGTTAAAGGGAGATAAGTCAGTCTAGAGTTCATTTACCTCAAGTTCCAGTAAAGCAAGGACTTGGAACTTAGACTTATATAAAACTCTGGATACTCAAAGTCTGAAGCCTCAGTAGAAAACTGAACTATAAAAATCTTCCCATTGGCAGAAGGACGTTACAAAGAAACTTGTTTGTTTGTGACTCTATTATTGCTGGGGTCAGTCTCTCTTGAAAATTCATTCCCATGGGCTTACATCACACTTGGGTTTGATGTTCAAATTGCATGACTTGCATAGTTTGTGTCCCTGAAATAAAAGAATTAATATTAAATTAGTCCCAGGCTGGAGATGTCCTTAGGTTGCCTGGAGGAGCAAATGCAAAATACCTCTGGAGGGACATGTCCTTAGCCCAAGCCACAAAGGATTCCACTGTGTAGAACTCCACTGAAGATGAGTCAATCCCAAATTATAAAATATATGGTGAAAACTCCGTTACTATAAGCAAAAATTGGAGGGCACATCCAACTATAGGCTTAAACTCTCAGAAGCGTCAGAAAATGTAATTACTTAATAGAATTTTCTAAAATAAGTATGTTTAAAATAACATCAGACAAATAGGGAGCAAAGAGAAAAAGAAAAAGAAAAGGAACATAGAGTCAAAAACCAAAAAGAGTTATGATAAATCACAGAGAAAAAATGTGACAATGAGTGTGTATATGTCCATGAATGACTGAAAAATTGTGCTGAACACTGGAATTTGACACAACATTGTAAAATGATTATAAATCAATAAAAAATGTTAAAAAAAAACCCAAAAAGAATGTCTAGCAACAAAAAAACCCATAAGAATTGTTATAAAAGTATTAAATTTGGGGGTTAAAGGCATACTAACATGAGAGAGGAGAAAATTCATAAACTGAAATGTAGTTGTGAGGAAACTCCTCTGAATACACTACAGAGAGATGAAGAAATGAAAAATAAGAAAGAGGGATTATGGACTTGGGACCCTGACTTTCAACATATATCCAGTAGAAGTACCATAAAGTCAGAATAGAAAAAATCACAGGGTAGAAAAAATATTCAGAGAGATACAGGTACAAACTTTCCATTGAAAAATAGAGTTCAGTTGTGAGTGTCCTAAAATATGAATGCATGTCTGAATCTCTTCTTTAATCTGAAGCTCCCTATGGGGTCTAATTTAGGTTTCTTTGGGCAGCAAAATGAGACCTAGATTTAATGTCAGGAGACTTAGATAGGTGTTAGGCTTTGCACTCTTTGAATTAGTTCGGGCAAGTTTTTAGTCTTTATGAACATCTATTCCCTTATCTGAAACGTGGGGGTTAGATAAGTGTGATGGTTAGGCTAGAGGTTGCTGAGAGGCTGTTTCATTGCTGTGATTAGAACAGGCAATCAATTGACTTTCTATAAAAAAAAGATTATCCTTGATAATGGAAATGGGCCCCATCCTATCAGTTGAAGATCTTAAGAGCAAAAAGTAAGGATTCCTGAAGAAGAAGAAATTCTGCCTCAGAACTGCAGGATCAATTCTGCCTGAGTTTCCAGCTGGCCCTACAGATTTTAGACTTTCCAGCCCCCACAATTGCATAATTGCATTAGCTTATTCATTAAAAAGTCTCTTTAGATATGCATACATATTTACACACATACAGACACACACACATGCACATGCACACACGTATATTATTGGCTTTATTTCTTTGAAGAACCCTGACTGATTCAATGAGATAAAGGACATAAAAATTTTAAACCATAATGCACATGTCTTTTAAATAGACCACGCTATTCATGCATCTCTTCCTCAGATACCTAAGTCATGCTTTTAACCTCTTTCATGTCTTATGTTAAAACTCACTTTCTCAGTGAGACCTTCTCTAAACACTTTATTTACATTTGAACCCGCCATCAGCCCCTTCTAGTCTCCTTCCTTCCTGTTTTTGTCTCTGACACTTGTCGCTCTCTGACGTGTTAAGTATGTTACATACTATTTATTTTTTAATCTGTTTCCCACTAGAATGGAAATTCCATGGACCATTAAACAGTCTCTCTAAATGAGCTCCTGCCTCCATCTTCTCTTTTCAGATTTGTTCTCCAGAGTCCCCACTGTGAGTCTAAGACCTAAATCTAACTTCACCTACAACACTGCAGAGGTTCAGGACCATCTACACCAGCACTCCCCAGCAGAACTTTCAGAGCTGATGGAAATGTTCTATCATCGACACTATCATGTTAGCCACTAACTTCGCGTGACTGTCGAGCAGGTGAAATGAAACTAGTGCAGCTGAACAACCACATTTTTGTTTTTGGAACTATTACTTCATTTAAATTTAAACAGCCATATATGACTTTGTGGTAGGAAGGACCAAAAACAACTGAACTTCAAGCCTGATTTCCTCAGCACCATTTCTCTTTGCCCACATCTCACACTTTATAAAACAGAAACGCTGCACTACATGAAGTTCTCCAAACACATTATGTGAGCTATCAACTTAGTGTATTTGCTTATGTGGTCCTCATAGCCTTCCATGCTCAAGCTCACCTCACTATTGACAGTCTATTATTAACTCAGTTTAGGAATCACTCCCTCAAGTTCATCCCAGTTGGATTAAGAGCCCTTCCTCCACACCCTCATAATTGCTACCACGTGGATCTGGTTTTAGTATCGGGTCCTATTTATCTGTTTATGACTCTGTCTCCTCTCGAGATGTCTACCTCCTTGAGCTCAGGCCTTATTTCTGTCTTTATGTTTCTAGTACCTAGCTCCATGCTTGGTTCATGGCTAGTACCCAATAAACCTTTTTTAAATAAATGAAGGAAGGAATGCACCGGACCTAGTGCTGTGTCAAGAATACCTTGGTCTAATGTCTATATCAGCTCCCATGACCCTTCTCCTTACCTGAACCTAGAACAACGCAACAGGGAGCAGCAGTCAGGGAGCCCCACTGTAAGCCAGGAGGCTCCCTAACACTGTGATCTGACTTCTTCTCTTTGCTTCTTCAGTCAGGAAGAAGATGGTTTCCAACAGATTTGAAGTGAACGCAACACCAGGAGAGCTTGACATTTGTCCATCCCTTGTTACCATTGGCTGCCAAAAAGGCAATTTTTGAAGAATTTTTATGATCATTTATAATCATTTTCTAATGTTTTCCCTCCCTGTTCCTTTCCATGTGTGAAGTTCTTGTTTGAGAAAGAAGAAATCTGAGTGGTGGCCACAGCCGAGTCATTCTGTTGGATTTAGCTTTTCAGAGGGTTTACAGATCACCTACGCAATCCGTCTGCGAATTTGGGAGAGTTCTGAGAATGGCATGACTCTGGGTAGAGAAAACAAATATCTTTGCTCTAAACAAGCTATCTCTCATTCTTCAAATTACACAGAATGGTGTAAATTCAGAACATAAGAATTTCTGTGGTTAATTCTTGTTTTGTACTAGGTCACGCATTTGCTGTGAATAGTCACGATGTATCTAAAAATATGCCCAGAGAATATTCAAGTCAAAAGAGTTAAAGAAAGAGATGGGGGAAGGGCCTATGCAGGGGTGGGTAAAAGGAAAAGGCAATGAATCTCAGACCCATGGGATCTGGGCAACCCACTGCATTGGCAAATCTAACAACTGCCAACTCTGGAATGTGTCAGCATAATATCATACTAACTGTTACCTGGTAGGTTGTCAGAATTCTAAGAAATGTGAAGATCAAAAATGTTGCACCTGGGAGGCATGCCAAATGCTTTTCAATGTATATCTGCTGAAACAGGGAAGCTATTAAAATGCCCTTTAAAAACGCCCATTAAAATAATGATCCAATTAAAAAAAAAAGTATAATCCGAGAGCTTCGAGGCCAATAGCAAGTGAGTGCCATCAAAGTTAACCGACTTTCTGGGAGGCTTCTTATCCTCTGCTTCCCTGTTTGTGATGTTGAGCAGTGATTTAGTTTACTTCTTGAGGTAACAATGCAACACAACCATCTGTACCATCACAAAACTAGAACATACTTGTGTATCTGCACGTACAAACACCAACGTATGACAATCACAGACTTGTAGAAGGTGGAGATTGTCTGGAACAGTAGCAAGTTACAAAGAAAAGGAAGATCTTGATTCCTCTGGATACTGATATTGTGCCCCAGGAAACAATCAAATCAATTTCAAATTTCAGCAGAAATGCTGCAGACACGCTGAGCAAAAATTACATGAACTTTCAACTTTAAAACTATGTAAGAATTGAATGAGTAGTTAAAAGTCGCGGCCACTTCATTTTTTGGAGATTAAAAAAATCCTGTCCAAGTTTTGCTGAACTCATTAATCAACCACGTTCTCTGTTGAATTCATTGTTTTAGTAGAAATCTCTTGCGATATTTAAAACTTTAATATCTTTAGATAGACTGAATTTATATTTTCTATCTACTTTTTTCATCTTACCATGTTGGGCAATACAGTAAGGCATCTTTTATTTCCTTCTCTCCACCACTGTATTATACAAAGACTTTATCTCCTCTCCTGAAAACTTAGATGTATGAAATAAGGAGCCGTCATTGCTTTTTTAACTCATTGTCTTTTCATTGTGCAAACACAATTAGCTATGCAATCGTTCATTCATTGTCCATTCATTTATTTAACAAACTGACCACTTTCTATGCACCAGACTTTGTGTTAAGAATTGGGGATAAAACAGAGAACAGATCAGAACTGAAATTTATCCTAGTTCCTGCACCAGAATTGGCAATGGCTCCATGTTTTGTTTTGGTTTTTTTTGAGAAAGAATTCAAACTCTATTTTTTTGGAGATCCCTATAAACTAGCCCTACTTTACAGTTCTAATTTTACCTCTTACTTTCTCTCAACATCAGTTCCCCGTTCTTTCACCTCCAACCACACTTCATGCTTATTCTCACTTTACATCTTTTTCTAATTTTATTTGCTCTACAAGAAATGCAGAAAATTCTTCCACTAGCCATTTGACTCCATCCCACTTTTTAAAGGCAAGTCCTCTTTTTCCTATGAGTTCTTTCTAGACTGTGACAGCCCAGATTTAACCTTGCTCTCCTATTTAACAGATCCACTTAGCTGACTGAAGCATCTCAGACATCTCAACCTTGGTTACGTCATTTGCCTTCTCAGTAAATGGTACTGTCATCATCCAGGTGCTTAAGTCAAAACCGCAGGATGTACCCTTGATTCCTACCTTGCCATCAGCAAATCCTACCAGCTTTGCCTCCAGAATACATCTCAAACCTCACCTCTGTCTCCACCTTCATTCCAGCTTGGGACAAACCACCACTGCCTCGCCTGCTTAGGATCATAGCCTCTCCATTGCTGCTTTGGTTTCTACTCTTCCTCAGTTATTGTGTCCAGACAATTCTGTGTCTCCCAGCAACTAAGATCAGTTATTTTAAAACCTGTATCAGATCTTGTTACTCTCCTGCTTGAAACCTTTCCATGTCTCTTAGAACAAAACTTAGAACACTTGGAACAAACTCTTGGTCTAAATGGCCCTGCTTCCACCTCCCCTTTCTGATTCAGTCCCTTGATCCTTCTCTCTGTTGATCCAGTGATAGCAAGCTGGTCTCTGCCTTCTACCTTTTGGTCTTTGCCTTCTACCTTTTGGTCTTTGCATTCACTTAGCTCCCTACTGGAGTCCTGCTTCTCCTCAGTCATCCTGTGGGCTGTTTCCTTCTTGTTGCACAGCTGAAATATCACCTCCTTGGAGACAGCCTTGCTTACCCCAAATCTAAATTCACTCCCGAATTCCCTTTTTAATAGTCATCATAGAAAGGATTACTAGCAGATATTTCTGTATTAATTCATTTGTTTATTATCTATCTACCCTCAACTAGAATGGAAGCTCTATTGAAAAAAGAAACTGATTCGTTCACAGATTTGCTTTGTTTTTTACTAACACTGGGACTGGACCTGAACATGGGTCTCTCCGATGCACGAGTAAATGAATGAGTCTGTAGAGCACACACTTGAACTTGAACACTGAGTAAGTTTCAGGTCTCCATCTCTTTCCAGTTGTGCTCCATGTATCTTTACGGTTTCTTTAACACAAACTTAAACTCCTCAATCCAGCAGACTGTATTTTGGTCTTTCATTTGCATGGCATGTATGTTAGATTATACTAAGTACTTCATAAATCCATCCTCCATGTCTACTTAAAAATAGCTTGATTAAATGTGACTAAAAATTAGGTATTTTTGATACTTAACATGCGCCTCTGTACTATTTTGATTGCACGGAAGGACAGTTATTACTGAAAATTTACCTTTGGTTCAGGACTGTGTACACAGACCAATGGAGAAAATTGAGTAGGAAATGGTTTTCTCTGCTGTTCTTTCCTTTCCAGGTAACATGCAAGCTAATGACTTCAAGAATCAAAAGTTCAGTCTGGGAAGTTCAGAGTGATTTCATCCTACTATCTTTTGTAGGGTTGTAGATCTAGCAAATAAAAATTCAGGATGCACAGTTAAAACTGAATCTCAGATAAACAATGAACAATGTTTAATATAAGTATGTCTATGAAATGTTTGGGCGATACTTGCACTAAAACATTATTTGTTATTAATCCAAGATTTAAATTTCACTGGACACCCTGTATTTGATCTGGCAACCCTATTTTGAGGTTTTTGATAGACTTCTGAAGTCCTTGCTATGTGTCAGTTATATGAGAGTGATAATTTAAACATCTTTGAAACTAGTATTTACTCTTTTAGGTTATTAATATGCTCTTTTTAAAATTCAGATGTAATTGATGTATGACCTTGTGTAAGTTCAAGGTGTACAGCATGTTGATTTGATGCATTCGTATACTGCAATGTGGTTACCACCACAGCATTAGCTAACACCTCTATCACTCTTGACAAATGATTTCTTTATGGATAAAGAGTATCCATGTGATATCAAAGAATAATTGTCACTTCCAAGAGTTGTAGACTGAAAACCAGGACCAACAAAACTAACAGGGGACCCATGTCTCCTCTGATGTGTAAACCATTACTGAGCACTTTTTTCCTGGATTGCTCCCTTTACAGTGACCCTGGGCCCAAGGTCCTATTTACTCCAGTTAAGGACTTCGCTGTGGGCTCATTTACACTGAAGACCAAAGTTGGAGTAAATAACATTCCAGGAGAGTTCCTTTTGGATGACATTTGGTCCTTTTCTAGTCACACAGCTTTTAAATCCACTCAGGGGCATCATAAAGTGTTTGATGATTAATTTCCTGCCAATTCTCAGCCTTACATTCATTCCCCTGAATGGTCACTATTTAGTATTACTCATAATTCATAACAGCAAAGGCAAAGCTGTGTGTATTAATTTTCCGTTGCTCTATAACAAGTTACCACACATTCAGTGACTTAAAACATCACAAACTTCTTATCTCACAGTTTCCGTAAGTCAGGAGTCCAGGCACAAGGTAGCTGGGTCCTCTATTCAGGGTCTCACCAGGTTGAAATCAAGGTGTCGGCATGGGTTGTGATTTCATCTGAGGTTCTGCTTCCTCTTCCAAGCTCATTCAGGTTTCAGAGGATTTCAGTTCCTTGCAGCTGTGGGACTCAGCTCCCTCTTGTCTTGCAGGCTGTCAGGCAGTGGTCACTCGCAGCTCCTAGCCATCCATCATCCCCTGCACACGGCCCTCTTCATAACATAGCGCTTTGCTCCTTCCAGGCCAGCAGGAGAAACCTCTGCACTTTGACTCTCTCCTTTCAGAAAGATCCTGGTCCCTTTTCAAGGCTCACCTGATTAGGTCAGGCTTACCCAGGGTCTCCAGAGGCCTTGATTTAGGACCTTGGTTTCATCTGCAGAATCTTTTCATCTGTGCAATATCAGGTAGCCTCATGATGGGAGTGAAATCCATCACATCCCCAGTCTTGCTCACACTCAAGGGAAGGGGAGCCTACAGTGTGTATACACCAGGGGTGGGAATCTCAGCCTTCTGTCTACCACATTCTGCATAAGAATTGATGCTGGAAAGTAAGACTCCCATAGGAAGTGGAAAATTCTAATGCAGTATGGGTCATGTTGCTTTCCAGCACTTGCAAATGAGGAATCAACTTCCTGTCCTAAATCAGCTCACGTAAGTAGGGAGGACAATTTTTCACTTGAGTAGTTAAAGAGGAATAGATTGGAAGGGTAAAGTCAGAGAAGGAAATGAATTCAGGAAGAGATCCTTAATCTTGTACATTAATGAGCCTTACAACCAACTATCCTGTTAAATCAAAATTACTCAATCCATTAGACACAAAACTAAAAATGGATTGGGGAGACTCAGACTCCTCCAGTGCAATCTTTTAACTCTCCTAGTTTCTAACACTGTGTATTTCATTTCTAATAACATTTTAAATGTGTTTCATAAGCAAGAAATTAAATCCAATACTTCAGAGAATAGTGTGGTCTAAATAAATTTTAAAAATATAAACCAATTAGGTGTTTTCAGAGGAAAGGACTCAGTTTCAGAAGGAGACACAAAAACACAGTTGGTCAATAACTGAATTGGCCGATAAGTGTCTCCATGTTAGCACAACTCATTTTGTAATTTACTGAGGAATTCTGATTGGGGATGAAAATGATGAACACATATTTTTCTTTCAAGTCCAAATCTCACCTCTTTCTCCTTTGTCTACATCTCTCGGCAGCTGCTCTACCTTTTTTATTTTTCTTCAAAGATCAAGGTCAGGAAAGGAGAAAAGGGGTAGGGGAGCAGTCTGAGAGTTTAGAACAAACACAAAGATAAATGAGACTACTCTTTCCCCAGAGCACTGAACTAAAAACTAGTAGCTTCACAGGAAAACAGTAGCTGCCTGGCAGCTTGGGTGGCTTTGCCTCGGTAATACATCACATTTATGATGAGATGTGTCGTAGTTCATTAACTTGCCTATCCTATTGTATTCGGTTACAATGGGACGCTACTCAAAAACAACATGCCTGAAATTGAAGACAGATGGCCAAGTAAAGGGCTAGAGTTTAATTTAATCACTTACTATTTCCCCTTTTATTGTGCTTTTTCTCTCCATTTATTTTGAATGCTACATAAGGACATTTACAGTTTTAAAAAATAGTGTCATTTCTTTAGAAAGTAAGCAACAGGAGTCACAAGGCAGGGCGAGGACAAGTTGATGTTCTGCTAAAACCGTCCGCTGAAAGGATTATTTGCCTTTGGCAGTTCTTGTTTATCCCTGCATTTGCAGAGGTTTGTGACTGCAGAAAAATAAAATGAAAGAAATTTATTTTAGTTCTCTCTCTGCAAGGGGTTTGTGTGGCTAAACATGACTCTGAAAGGAAGGCTCCTGAAATGGCTCTTTATTCATAAAGCATATAGTAAGTGTTAAAGGAAATCAGCCCCGAAATAATGTCTATTCAAAGTAGAAGTATATGAGGGTACAACGTTCTGCCTCTTAACAAACAGTATCCTCACTGACTTTGACCTACCACCTTGGGGTTTATACTGGGCACCAAGGTTTGTACTCGTCTTAATTCTTTAGAGCCCAGTGCAAAATCATAAACCGATTCTTGGTGAAGTCCCTTCTAAACACACACTCGTATACCTCCACACATTTTAAAGTTTATTTCCAGAACTTTTAATCAGCACCCTAGGGTCTGACGTGAAACAGCTCTTAGGACATCATTCTAAAGACTTGTGTGAGATGAGTACACTTGAGTTTCAAAAAGCTATTCCTATGATGATATTTGAGGGGCAAACGGACTTGGAAGCATGAGTGGAAGGAGCCAAGGTAACATTCAGGAGGCATTTTGTGCGCCTGGTTGTAGAAACGAAGTCTGCTGTCTCCTATATAGTTTTACGCTGGGTTTTGTTTAGGGAAAATCAGTTTATTGGATATATAGATATATAATTATATACATTTTGCTTTCTAAATGAGAAAGTGAAAACTTTAAAACATTGTACCAGGACCTTTTTCACGTGGAGAGGATGTATGTGGATGTGTTATGGCTGGAGAGGAACCGCCACATAGGGTAAGGGCAGATGGGGAATTTTCTCTGTTTACATTTCAATTCCCAAAGATAATTGTTTAGCCAAGATGTTTAGCCTTGATTGTGGGTCATTAGGGGTCACTAATAAAAGACTCTGTTTGGAGTTTTCAAGTTTGTTTGAATCTGGGCACATTTTTTCCCCAGGAATTCAAGCTACAGCAGTACTTGTGCATTGACTCTAGTGATGATGGCGTGAAGTGACATTTAAACTACTGGCCACATTTAGAATTTCTTTTAAACACAAAGACAGTTGATAAATTGATTAACATTGATAGCAGATATTCGCTGAATGCATTTCAAAGCAAGGACTGCTGTGTTTTACCACGCCAGCATGATAGCCTGTTAGCTGTCAGTGAGGGATGTGCGCGTGGTATGCTGATCCGCCAGAGTACAGGATGCGGTACAATGAATATTGGGTTAGCTTGTTTTTGTCCACTTTTTTTATTGTCTTACTAAGCAAGTAATACACATTTATTCTTTGAGAAAGTACATACTGGGTTAATTTTTTAAATCAACCATAATCTCATTATACTGAGATACTGATTGTTAGTTGAAAATTTAATGTCTAATCCCCACGTCTGTGTTCTTTAGCTTGTTCATAGTAAGAAAGAAAAAAAAATCTTTAATATCCAGCTATAAGGAATCCAGTAATGATACATGTGGTTATGTGTAAGTACCTATGTGTTTATATGCATTAGAGTTATTTAAATGATATCAGACTATGTGTATTGTTTTGAACTTATCATTTTCAGTTAATAATATATTATAAACTGCTCTTCATAGTAACAGATACAAATACACATTAACACTACTTAGAATCGATAATATCACATTAAGTGGGTGTACTGTAATGTGTTTAACCAATTCCTTATAGCTGGGCATCCAGGCTGTCTCCCCTTATGTATATATTCCTATTACAAACAAGTAAAAGAGCAGAGACATGATTTCCTGGAGAAAAGCTCTAAGATGTGTTTACGGGTGCCAACATGATGGGTTAGAGGAAGATCGCTTCTGCGGAGTGTCATCCGAGAATTTCACGAAGAGGCTAAGGGAGGGGAAGCAGAGGGAAGCAGCACCATTATGTGCCAAGCATTGCATTAGCCACTGGATAAACATTATTTTTAATCCTAGGCATTATCATCATTCTTAGACGTATCAACCATAGTTCAGTAGAGGTTAAGGCTTTCCTAAGTTTGCCAAGCCAGTTAGTGGCAGAAGTACCTGGTAGCATCGTGATGAGAGGCACAAACTCGTCATGGTGACTTCATGTTGGTTCACACACCATAGCTGAGCACCCACTTACAGGGCCCACTCACGGAGGTGTCACTGTACACCGCCCAGTTCATGTAGTGGTTTTGAAAGTTTTTATGTCAATTAAACTTTGAAGATTGAATGCTATTTTAAATCACAAGGTAGTTATGCAATGTATATAATTATATAAATTATACAATTTTTGTAAGATAGTTTAAGTAATAGGCTACTGCACATTTTAGAGGTACTTTCAGTGGTTCCCCCTTTGTAAAGTAAATATCCTTTTGCAATGTAAATCATTCATACTTCTACATTTTTCAAAGTCATTCTGTCTTTGCACCAATGAGTTTGTTTTAAATCGGGGCACATTTGTCAGTCTCACTGTATGGTTAATAATCTCTGTGTTTTGGACAGTTGTGAAATCTGGAAGTCTCTTTGGAGTTTGGGGAAATGAAATTTCCTGGTGGAAAGTGTGGTTTTGAAGCAGAGAAGTCAAAGGGACGAACACCGCGCCTGTACCTGGAGATGAGAGGCCTGGTTCCTGGTTCTGATACAGGCACTGATCTGCAGTGAGAGCTGGGAAACCGGAGTCTGTGTCTTGGTACCCAGGCTCAGCCTGGGAAATCAGAGACCTTATGGTGTCATCATGGGCGAAGAGAAAGGGTAAATGCAGACAGCTGAGATATAGAGAATTGTTATGCGCCTGGCATTGCACTAGGGGCTCAGTACCTTTCATATCGAATTGGAGACCCCCCCGTGCTTACAGTACCAGTTGTGGATGTTGTTTGGATATAACGGAACCAGAAAGATGGTGTTGAATCAATGACTGATGAGAGGCAGGAAGTGAACAAACACAATGTGGGAAAGGGGGTCAGGGCAGATGGCATTCAGTGAGGCCTTTCTGTGAAATGTAAAAGCCAACATGCTTGAGCAAAGCTGCGAACAACATTGGGGGATGGGGGGGTGGAAGTAGATTAATGAAGAGTGTAAGAGGAGGAGTGAGCCTGAGGCCAGGGTTATCAGCAGCTGAGAAGAGATGAGGTCGAGACAAGTGGAAGGGTTGCGCTCTTGGAGGGTTGGGGGAAGGAAAAGAAAATGAGAATTGTCATCAGGTTTGGAAGTAATGGAGAAAGAAAATTGGGGCTTTTAGGAAATTGAAAGCGATCACAAATCTCTATGGTTTGTAGGTGAGTGAGAATCTCTGACAGCAGTTGTCAAAAGGGGGAGGATGGTTATTTCGTTTCTGAAACAGTCAGTTGAATGTTCAGAATTTGGAAAGTAAGAGTAGACAGGGGAGAGTTCTTCTGAGAGTTTAAGATTCTAAGAGAATCAAGATTGTGAAAGAAAAAGCATTAGAAGGAGAACTGATTCCTGGAGACTTGGCTGCTAATGCGGGGAATGTTTCAGGGTGGAATAATTAATCCTGCCTATCAGCACCACTATAGCCATCACTTCTGTTCATTCATTCGTTCATCCATCTGTGCAGCAAGTTTTATTAGATCCCAATTTATGTCCTAGGCATTGCGCTGTGCACTAGAGATACAACATCAATAAGAAATCGTTTTTGTCCTTAAGGAAATTGTGATTAGCAGAAAGACACAGACATGTTATCTGTGGGGGACACACACAAAAGGTGTTCTCTGTATCATTACAGAGGTTTATTGCGAGAACAGTGGGGACAAAGGGAAGTGTGGCCCATCCTAGTGCAGGGCTGGTGAGTCAGCAGGGCTTCATAGAGGATCACACGGGAGCTGAGCCGTGAGACAGCGGTGCTCTGCGGGCAGTGGGGGAGGGGCGGCTGTTCACAGCGAAGGAATCCACTTGGTACCGGTTTTCACATGGTGCCTTCTCAGGGATCAGCCACCGGCTCTGCGTGGGAACAGGCTCCGTCCCCCTCGCCTGAACCATGCACTGCCATCGCCACCAGGCTGCCAGCTACAACAGTTTTGGCAATGCTCTCTTATCTTTCTAATCCGTAGTGAGGTCCAATTTACATGCAGAGAGAAAACACACACACGTGTGCATACATCATCTCTGGAAGGAGGAGCCTTAACACCGTTCAGATCGTGAACTGTCCCAAGGAACACGGAACAGCTCTTCCTTGAATTCAATCATCTCTCAAAGCAGAGGCAACAGAGATTCAGTTATATCACGTCTGAGTGAAGACCGCCCCAAAGAGGCACAACGTCTAGTTTCCGCACCCAGGCATGAGAGCTTGCTGCGTGTTTCACTCACCTTTCAATCCCAGTAATCTCAGCCCCCTGCATCTAGTAGGAATTTAATCCACATTTGTTGAGTAAATGAAGGAAGCCGTAATTGTAATATTGCAGTTCTGAAGGGAAGAGGGGAAAACCAGACTGCCACCTAGTCACAATGATAACAGTGATGATAATCATGCTAATCACAGTGATAATAATGTTAACAAATCATAGTTGTTGCAATTTACTGTGCTAACCCAATACGATCAGACAGTAAGCACCGGCCATACATTCTTTTACTTAATCCTTCCCCAAGCATAATGAAGTAAGAAATATCTCCAGTTTACAAATGAAGACGCAGGCTTAGACGTGTTCGAGAAATCACTCAGGCTCACCTAGTCTGTAAGGGGTGGGGCCACGCTGGGCAGAGTCTGTCCGGCTCCGCATCCTCCGCTCTGAACTTTAGTACCGCAATAGCTATGACAGCTTCGAGGAGCTGCGAGAGCCCTCCGCCCGGCAGCGAGCCTCCCGCAGCGGTGCTCGTGTTACCGGTGGGATGCAGAGATAGTCTGGTCTGCAGTTTTCCTGACAACCACCCGGAAAGCCTCTCCTTCTCTCTATGGAGCCGCTGCCTGCGGGACACGCTCAGGCCAGCTGATTCCGCCTGTCCACAGGCCACCCATCCCAGCCCATGTGGCCGCGGTGACCCGGACCACCAGCGCCTCTCCTGTTCCGCCTTTCTCCTCACCCACCAGCATATGTCTCGACTATGTTCTATGGGTTATTGTGCTTGGGCCCCTGCCCATTTCCTGGCATAAGGGTCACTGCATAAAAACAGACAAGCTGTAAAGGAGCTCGCTCACGAAAACTAGGTCTGGTTCAAGAAGACAGAAATCCTTCACGGTGGCCAGCAGGGCGTGGCCGTCTTGGTGTTTAGGTCCCCTTGTCCTTCTCCCCCTCCCTCCTTCTTCCCTCCTTCTCACTCTTCCTTCTTTCCTTCCTTTTTCTTACTTGATGAATACAGACTTTTTTTAAAAGATAGTTTTGCTTTTCTCCCCTGCGCAAATCTCCTTGAAAATAAAACAGAGATTGTATAGACAAGAGACAAAAGGTTGAAACCTGGTGATCTAGTCCAGCTGCTCTCCTGATTTAGATGTGCCGATCCCCTCACCAGGCCCACTGTCTCCTGTTTCGTAGTTTCTTGGGACAGTGTGCCTTCTCCTTTCTGTTTCAGCCTAATCCTGCTTTCATTAACCACTAAAGTAGGGTGATTGCATGATTCATCATCAAAATTGCGATACATTTGGAAGTAAAAGAAGAGGCACTAAAATTAAAATTATATAATTTTTGAAATGTTTATTCACTGACAAATTGGTCCTAGTAAACTGGGGAACCTCAAAAAGAGTTGTCTTCAAAAGCTATTTGGAAAAAATATTTTGCTTAAAAACAAAACCAAGACATGGACGTAAAGTACTATTCAAAAGGTGTCATTATATTTTATTCATTATTATTTTTAAAAACTCACATCATCTGAATAATTCTTTTTTGTATGTATTCCTGCCTTGCTTCTTTGATGTTATCTGGTCCTAAAAATATATCACTGACAGTTTTCCAAAAGACATATTATTTTCGATGTGGTCTTAATTTTTTAAATTTTAAAAATAAAATTGTCTTCAGTCTCCTTCAAAGTTCCGTTTTAGGGTGAATACATTTGAAATTATTGACATCATCTATTGGCCCTTCTCTTGTCTACCGTGATTTTTATTTTTAATTATTTATGTATTTTTTTTATTTATTTATGTATTTATTTTTACTAAGGTACAGTCACTTACAATGTGTCAGTTTCTGGTGTACAGCACAATGTCCCAGTCATGCATATACACACATATATATATATATTCGTTTTCATATTCTTACCGTGATTTTTATAATTGAAAAATCAATTCACTTACATGCTGAGTTGCCTGGTAAGCTCAGAGCAAACTCTAGCAAAGGAAACTCTCAATTCTAGGTTTTTTTCCTTCTATATTGAAATGTGTAAATATTTTCACAGGTGCTATGTTTTTGCCTCCATTCAGGGCATTTTTCTTTGATATATCTGAGTTCTACTTAAAATTCTCTTAAATGTCTCACCAAATTTAGATGCTATAAAATAGCAGGACTTCTCAATTTTAGTCTCTTCTCTTTTAGAATAGAAATACATGCAATAAAAGTAGGAGCCTGAGCAGATGATTCTTCGCCAATTTTGCAATATTTCAAAATGAAATCTTGGACAAAATTTGAGGTCTCATGGCTTAATTGGCTCAGTTGTTCCTTTGCTTCTCCAGGGACCGGTGTCAGTGTCTTCTGGTTTGCAGGCGTTGGTGTCAATTACTGCAATTTCCTTAAAGCTTCATGCGCTTTTCTAAAACTCTTATTGGTTGAATACTTTGATTAAAAATTTTAGTTGATTGAAAAAGTGGAAACCAAAATGTAGAGGAGGTCTTTACTAGACATTCCCTGCTATTAAGGATATTTAGGTAATTTTGCTTGACGTTTCTAGTGCTGAACTGATGATGGACAGCAGAGGAAAACTGCATGTACCACATTAAGTGCATTTCCTTTATTCAACATAGGCTTCATCACAACACTTTTGTAGTAGTAGTATTTTGCATATATATAAAATTACTTATAAATTTTAGCAAGTAGATGTTCTCCTTCTTTTACATTCTAAATGGTTTGGACACAGTTATGAATTATTTTTATGGCATCACCAACTCCAAGTGTATTTTTGCTTCACAACTTTCTTAATTTGGAAAGAATATTGTTTACTATAATAATCTCCTCCAAAATTTGTGTTCACATTACCACTGCATTTTACCATTTGTGAATTGGGTATTTCAAGTTATAATTCACTTAATTAATTGTCCCCTTGAAGCATCTGATATTTACTGTTATAAAATAGATATCATTTAAATGTTTGCAAGTTCTTCTATTGCTAATGAAATCAATATTAACTTTTGGTAATGTAAAAAAAAGTTAGAATGGAAAATGAGTGAAATTCATTTATGAAAACAATTATTTGACTAAATAAAACATTGGCCTTTAAAGAATGATATATAGATGCACCTTCTGCCGCTGTTCATGATAAACTATCCTCTTAAAATAACTAGTAACTTAGGAAGCGTTAGGGCTGAATTAAATGGTATTGCTGGAACTCTTTGCTTTTAAGTGACAAAATTGCAATTTCATGTAGTTCAACTAATTAGACCTTATTGCATTTTCAGCAGATTTGTGTCTTTTGGTTTTCTTGTGACCAGTGATGTCACTGTGACCTCTATGTACATAGTAACTGTCAACAAATTTTGTGAAATAAAAATTCAGAACTTAGAAATACTATCTTTGCAAGTCAAACCAAGCAAGAGCCTCATCAAGAGCTTTTAACATTCTACAGGTCATGAGGTGATGCAGAAACTTCACAAAATAAGACATGACTATAAATAAACAACAAGAACCTACTGTATCAGCCAGGGAACTATATCAATATCTTGTAATAACCTATAATGGAAAGGAATCTGAAAAAGAACATATATATTTATATATATTTGTAAAACTGAATCGCTTTACTGTGCACCTGAAACACTGTAAATCAACCATACTACAATTTAAAAAAACACACACAGCAAAAAATAATTCAGAACTTCAATTTTCTTTAAACATACTTTTTGTTTTCAGCATATTGCTGCTGAAAAAGTTTATTGCAAAACAAAATAGAATTAACAAACAGTAAAATAATGAAATAGCTGAAGATTAACACCATACAAAGTTCTGACAAAAGCACCGTCACAAGAGTGTTAATGTATTCCATGTTGTTTGGCAGAACAGCTCGGCTTTTGTTCCCTGCACGGACTTATGCACACCTAGCAAATAATTGTCCACGCTGTCCTCTTGCCTTGTGAACTGGTGGCCTGGCAGCTTTGTGCACCTTGCCAGCCAGACACGGGTGATGACAGGGCAGGCTGGTCCACCAAGCTGCCTGAGGGGATAGTAGCATCCACTGTCTACCCCTACACTATCGGAGGCTGGATCCAATCAGCTGCCCTCAGCTTTGGGGTCCCAAGGTTTAATCAGCACACATTGTTCATGCTGCACTATAAAAGAAAGTGTTAATTATGTTCCAACTGGAAAGGACAGGGAAAAGAGAGAGGGTCACTGTTGGTCACCGTTCAGATTTCACCAAATGTTGAAACTGATAACTCTGTCCACTCACATTCACCTCCTGAGTAGCGGAGAAGATCATGGCAGGGGCTGGAAGGGCAAAGTAGAAGTAGGCTGCACCTATCCTGTCTGATTTTGATGCAATTCGTAATAATAATAATGCTTTGCTGGAAAAAAAAAAAAGAGAAAGAGAGAGAGAAATTCAAGACAAATGCTAACCTGGAAAGACACTGTGTTAACAGGTGTAAACTAAGAACCTCTCTATCAAACCCAAATATGTAGACACCCTAATTGCAGAGGTCTGCATTCATCCATTCCACAAATATTTACTTAGCATCCATGAAGTGAATGCACTTTGTTAAGAAGTGAGGGTATACAGAAGAAAATGAAACTATCTCTGATGCAAAAGTGCTCGTGATCCCAAGGGGTTAGTTGTACGAGATCTGCCTCCGTGCAGCTTTAGTTCCATCCTTGGACCAATGTCATGTGCCTTACTGCTCTGGCTGCAGTGTGATAGGCCATCAGTCCCTGGAAGATTGCTCTCAGCTTCTCAAGGGTCTGTGTTCATAAACCTTATCTGGAAAGTACTTTATGAAGTATATTCACCGCCATACCCCCCCCCCCCACCCCGGCCTCCAAGATTCTAATTCTCTAATTCACAGCTGGAGCCAAGAAATTCGTATTTTAAGAAACACCTCTTGAACCTTCTGGGGAGTGATGGAGATGTTAGTGGCTATCTTGACTGTGGTGGTGGTTTCATTGGTATATACGTCCATCAAAATTCATCAAATTGTACATCTGAAATATGTGTAGTACCCTGTATAGGAATCATACCACAAAAGAGGTGTTACTATTTTAAAACAAATAAAAAATAAATTTTTTAAAAGCACTGCAAGTGATGCTGACTCAGGTATCCATCAAAAACACTTCCAGAAACTCAAGTTTTGTTCTGTCTCAAATTCCATGTCTTCTGCACTAGGGCCACTTGGTGGTCGTTTTTAGATATATTCTAATTTGTCACAATCCTCTTTAGGTAGTGGGGGCTGGAGAAAATGCAGTCCCTCAAAACAGCGTGAAAGCAGTAGCCTCCAGAGGGACCACTGAACCCTATGATTTAGGCACGACGTCTCCATCAGTGCAGCCTAATATGGTCTTCTTTTATGCATCAAATCACATCGTGGGCTGATAATTGCACTTGAAGCCATCTATGAATAACCATCAAGCTCTATCTTTCTCATCTTGTACCAAAACACTTGCGTATGATTAGGCAGTGGAATATTTATTTAAGTGAATTCCACAGTAAGTCCTGCTTTCTTTTTCAAAACTTTGAAATACGAAGTTCGTCTGATATGCTCTGTTTCTCCCTTATCCCTCTTTCCCTCCCTCCCTTCTCCTCTCCTTCCAACAGAGGTTATTCCTGGCAAACTTTCTGCAAGGGAGTAAGATACCACCTGAGAAGCAAAACAGACGCAGATACAAATCATTCTACTCAAGTCTTGGAGTGGCCTTCAAAGGAAAGCAAAGTCCACACCAGCCAGAATCTGAGTGCAGGCCAAGAACTGCCAACATGCTTGGAAGGCCAAACCCCTACAGAAATACGGTCCCTAACCACCCTGTAGATAGACCCTCGGTTGAGGGTGAAAGTAAGTCGGACTTCTGTTACTTACAAACCCATCAGTGAATTCAGTGTTCCAGAGTTTATGACGAGAGCAGACCTAATTCACTCGCATGAAAATAACACCAAATAAGACTCGCTCCTAACACCAAAAAAGGCTAATTCAAAGCTATTCAGAATTCCTGTATGTTTTAAATTGCCACAAATTCTTCAATTCCCATTCACAAACATGCATAATTAGAATTTAAAACATGCAGCGTATTTGAATAAAGTAGAGCTGTCGATGGAAACTGAATAGTTTGTGGGCTATCAGAGTCAGGTCAACATTTTTCTTATATATTTGTGAATATGTGACTTTATAGTTAAGCCAAAGTCAGCCCATTTCACTTATGCCTTAGATTTAAATTGAGAACACTGGCTAATCCCACTTGGGGAAGAAGCAAAACCGTAAATGAGGCCCTGGTTTTCTTGAATATACAACCGTTTGAACAGGGGAAGGGAAATGATATCCTGATGGTCATAGAGGCAGCAATGCCAAAGTCAGTCCCCTGAGCGTTAGCATTAAAAAAAAAAAAAAAAAAGCACAGTTACACTGTTTTCCTTTAAACCCACATTGCTTCTGTGAAGATAACCTTTAAAAAGTCCAGAACAACATCACCAAATGTACAAAGCTCCCTTAGGGGTTTTGCCTGGTCCTTTCACAGGGAAAGGTAGGTTGTTCTTGAGCCCTCTGGGAGGCCCACAACTAGATTTAGAAAAGGAAAAGATGTTTTATTTTTATTTTATGGGAGAAACGAACAGTAAATAGGTACCCTTGACTATTTGATTTCTGCTCTCAGACTATCTTATCAATAAATTCAACATTTGGCACTCTGGAGGTAACAGTTTCTAAAAGTAAAAGATACCTAGTGTTAAAATGCTGGGAGATGTGGCAACATGAATGGACCTAGAGATGATTGTACTAAGTGAAGCAAGTCAGACAGAGAAAGACAGATATCCTAGGATATAACTTATATGTGGATCTAAAAAAAGGATACAAGTGAACTTATTTACAAAACAGAAATAGACTCACAGACATAGAAAACAAACACTAAAGAGGAAAGGAGGAGGAGGGATAAATTAGGAGTTTGGGATTAGCAGATACATATTACTACATACAAAATAGATAAACAACAAGGACCTACTGTATAGCACAGGGAAATATATTCAAAAGCGTATAATAATCTATAATAGTAAAGAAACTGAAAAAGAACAGAGATATACATATATATGTGTATATAACTGAATCATTTTGCTGAAACTAACACAGCATTGTAAATCAACTCTACTTCAATAAAAAAATAATATATTTTTTTAAAATGCTGGGAAAATGGATGTGATTGCCATAGAGGAAGCTTCCAGCTGACAATGCCCCCTATAGTATTTCTGAGGAAATATAGTACTCAGTCTATTCACGTAGGCACACCCAGTCACTCTCCTAGAACTTACTCAGTAATGAGGTCCCTTTTTGTTTTCCAATGCAGAACAGATTCTGTTGTTAAAGGTAGGAACCATCCAGTTCAGAATGCTCTCAGAAAAGTGAGGTTCAGAGACTTGCCTAAGAACATGGGTCCCAGAGTAATGAGAATGCAAAAGAACTCTTTGAGTATCTTAGGTAGGTTGTACACTGAATTACAGTTCGCAATATCAATATTTTGCCATCTGCAAGAGAAAGATCATTAGCCCATTATTCAAGCTGGGTCCCTCAGCATTAATGTATGTGTCTATGAGACACTTGCTCAGCCAGTAAGTAGAACTAGGGACTCAAGATATCCGTGAAACACTCTCCTTGGATGTCCCAGAGAACTGCTTCTTCCCTATTCTACTTCCGTGACAAGCCAATTATCACTGTCTGCTAGCCTCATCAATTTCTGAAATCACTGAAAACTTATTGGCCTACTTCTTATTGTGCTTAATGAGACCACTCTTCACCCAGTTAATGCTCCAGGTCCAAAAGCTGAGTCATCCTGGCCAGTTCCTCTTCTGTTGCCAGTCACATTCCAACAAGACTTAAGTTTCATTTTTTTTTTTCTTTTAAGGTTCAGGTTGATTTTCGTGTGTGTGTGTGTGTGTGTGTGTATTTTTATTGACATATAATCAGTTTACAATATGTCAATTTTCAGTGTACAGCACAATGCTTCAGTCACACATAAACATACATATATTCGTTTTCATATTCTTTTTCACTATAAGTTACTACAAGATATTGAATATAGTTCTCTGTGCTATACAGTATGAACTTGTTGTTTACCTATTTTATATATATTATTATATGCAAATCTCAAATTCCCAATTTACCTCTTCCTACCCCCTTCCTTCTTTTGGTAACCATAAATTTGTTTTCTATGTCTGTGAGTCTGTTTCTGTTTTGTATGTAAGTTCCTTTGTCTTTTTTTTTTTAGATTACACATATAGTAATAGATGTCATATAGTATTTTTCTTTCTCTTTCTGGCTTACTTTTCTTAGAATGACATTCTCCAGGTCCATCCATGTTGCTGCAAATGGCATTATGTTATTATTTTTTATGGCTGAGTAGTATTCCATTGTATAAAATGTACCACAACTTCTTTATCCAGTCATCTATGGATGGACATTTAGGTTGTTCCCATGTCTTGGCTGTTAGTCCCCTCCTTCCCTACCACTGAGTTGGCCTTAGGCCCTTGCCTTCTCTTGCATTTTTATTGTAATTTTTTTTAAACTGGGCCTCACTTGTCTCCATCCCTTCATTTGCTGTCCAAAATACCTCCAGAGAGAACTTTCTAAAATGTAAGTCAAATTCTCTCTAGCATTTACCCACTCAGAATGATTCAGTAATTTTCCTATCATCTACAAAAATAAGTCCAAATTCAGCATGGCGAACTTTCTACAACCGATCCAGCCTCAGCCAACCTCTCTGACCTTGTTGTGTCTCCCTCCTCTTCCCAGTGCTCCATGCTCTGTCCCTTACTCATATCCATGCCAAACACTGTTTCCTTCATTTTCCATCTTTGGTATTGCTGCTTATGCCTGTAATACCCTCTCCTTCCTTGACATCTTGCCCAAATAGCAGACACCCATTTGCCTCCCACATCAAGAATTATCTTCTATACAAAGCCTCTGCCATGGCCTGCTCACCTAGGTGCCACCATACTGTGTCATCCTGTCCTTAACAGTTTAGTCACATATGCCTCTTCCTCCCCCACACAAGTTCGTGCTTTTATTACTGTGACAAAATACGTGACGGATGTATTTCCCACATGTGACATTTGATGAGCATATCTAGAATTATAGCCAAGGGCTGTTACATCACTTAGCCTGTCCTACCTAAAACAGTATATAAAAATATAAGTGATGAGTGTATTTCTAACAGGGAGATCCTTAAAACAATATAGTGTATAAGCTTCAGTGCTTTACTAACAAAAGTACAATCCATCCCATGGGTAATCTCCAAAAACCAGTGTTTTGAAATGCTGCAGTGGGGTCCTTGACTTTTCCATCATTGTAACCTCAGTCTAGTATAGGGCCTAGCACACAAGAGGTAATGAATGCATGTTTGCTGAATGAATAAATGAATGAGCTACACATTGGAGGTTGCAATGTGAACATCTGGAATTTTCCACTTCTGACAGGAGACATTCCAAATAAGGCTCATATAAACTAAGCCACCATGTCACAAAGTGTTCTGATGAAAATTACTTTTTTTATTTTACTTTCCTTGGATATGTGCGTTAAAATGGCAAAATACATCAATTATTTAACTATTTTTATGTCCCTTTATAAATTGCTAATCACCAGACACTGCATCAAAAATAAGTTGAAGATAAAGGTAAAGGGAACTGTTTCTATTTGCAGTTAAATAATAATTCTTTAGGCTCACATCAGTCTTTTTTAAATTTAATTTGATTTCTGCTTTCAGACTAAATACACACACACACACACACACGTCATTTAGCACGGCAAAGCTGTGAAAGAAGTTGAAACTTTGAAAGAGTCCATATAGGTTATGGGACATAGAACTCTCACTTGTACCCAGTAAGAGGAGATGGGGAAAATGAATACAGATTCAACTTTGAGGAGATGATACTAGAAGCCAAAAAATAAAAAGAGGTCATTCTATGAGCAAATTATAAAGAATACTTTTATTAGATAGCATTTAATGGGTCACAAACAGGTTCAACATTTAGTGGCTTAAGACAGCTGTTATGTTTATGTTAATATACTGATTTTCTTTTTTTAAAGTTATTTTATTTTTTTTATGCACTTATTTTTTTAATGGGGGCACTGGGAATTGAACCCAGGACTTTGTGCATACTACGCATGGGCTCTCCCACTGAGCTATACCCATCCCTGCTGCACTAATTTTCTGATTAGCAATTTGGGCTGGTTTCAGCTGACAGTTTGCTGCTGAAGGCCAGGCTCAACTCAGCTCAGTACCTGGGATTGGCTAAGGACTGGCTGTCAGTCAGGGCATTTTGGTTCTCTTCCAAACAGTCTCCTGTCATCCAGCAGGACAGCTCAAGCTT
This sequence comes from Vicugna pacos, assembly GCF_048564905.1. Lineage (NCBI taxonomy): Eukaryota > Metazoa > Chordata > Mammalia > Artiodactyla > Camelidae > Vicugna > Vicugna pacos. The sequence continues at coordinate 19,120,516 of NC_132988.1, forward strand.
TTTCTCATGGCATGGCAGGCTTCCAAAGGCAAGAGTGGAAACAAGTCTCTTGAGGTCTAGATTTGAACTGACTCAAGTCACTCCTGCGGTTCTCCATCGGCCAAAGCAAGTAAAAAGAAAAGATTCAAAGGGTGGAGACGTGGACTGCTCTTCGACAAGCTGAGCTGTAAAGTAACGTTGCAAAGGAGTTTACCTTCAGGAATGGAAGTAATTGGTGGCCATTTTCATACTTTACCAGAGGTCTGAAGTTTGACTTTGATAGATTTGAGAAGAACAGTTATAACCTGGCTAAGCAGAAGACAGATTCCAGGCAGAAAGAGAGTTTGTTCTTTCACAGACCAAGAGCTAAAATAATGTCCTCAGCTGTGAACTAGAACACAGAGGGTAAAACTGAAAAACGAAAAGAAAGAAATTGATGCAATGGACTTATTTAGAAAAAGAAAACTGGATAGAGAGCTTTACTTTTTTATTTCCTAACTATGTCTTTTACTACTTTTTTGTTCCTTGGTTTCACTAGCTTTCATGATCTTCAGCACAACAATGAATAGAAGTGCAAAGAGCAGATCATCTTGTTTTACTCTTGATCTTAAGGGGAGAGCATTTAGTGTTTGATCATTGAGAATAAATTGGCTATAGGTATTTCATAGATGTACGTTATTAAGTTAGAGGTTTCCTTCTATTACTACTTTGTTAAGAATTTTTTTTATTCTGAAAGGGTATTGGATTTTGTCTATGTTTTTCCTACATCAATTGAGACAGCTATACACTTTTCCCTTTAATCTGTTAATGTGGTGAATTGCATTGAATAATTTTCATGAACTCATACAACCTTGCATTTATGGAATAAACTGCTCTATGTCATAATGTGTTATCTTTTTATCTTATTGGATTTGATTTGCTGATACTTTTTAAAGTGTTTCTGCATCTAATCTCATGAGGAATATTAGTCTGTAATTTATTTGTAAAGTCTTTGTCTGGTTTTGTTACCAGTTTGATAAAATAAGTTGAGATGTGCTCTTCCCAACTCTTACTTTATAAAATAATTTGAATTATTTTATAGGCATTTTCTTTACTAAACATTTGATATAATTCACCACTGAAGCCAACTGGGCCTTTAACACTCTTTAAGGGGAGGTTTTGAATTACCATTTTAATAGCCAAAGGGCTATTAAGGTTTTTGTTTCTTCTTTGATGAGTTTTGGTTATTTGTCTACCACAGGAAACTGTTCATTTTTAATCTAAGTTTACAAATTATCTGGTATATATTTACTTTAATAATTCATTACTATAATTTTAATATTTATAGGTTCTGTAGTGATGTCCTCTTTTCATTCCTTCTATTGATAATTCGTGTCTTTTCTCCCCATCTTTTTTCCATTTATCTAACTAAAGGCTTATGAATTTTATTAATCTCTTTAAAGATTCAGGTTCTGATTTTATTAATTTTTTCTGTTCTTTGTTTGTTGTTCATTTCATTGATGAATACTCAATTATTTCCTTCCTTCTCCTAAGTATAATTTACCTTGCTTTTTCTAGCTTCTTAAGGTAGAAATTATAAAAATTATTGCTCTTAGACACATTATTTTCTAATATAAGCACTTAAAATTATAAATTTCCTTCTAAGCATTGTTTTAGCTTCAACCCACAAATTTCAGTGCTCTGTGATTTCATCTTAATTCAGTTGAAAATATTTTCTAATATCCCTTGTGATTTCCTTGATCCATGAGTTATTTAGAATTATGGGATTTAGTTTTCAAATATTTGGGGATTTAAAAAATGTTTTATATTTGATTTCTAATTTAATTCCATTATTGTTAACAAACGCATTCTATATGATTACAGTCCTTTTAGATTTATTGAAACTTGTTTCAGTAGTTTGAAGATGTTCCAACATATAGTTTGTAAATATTCCATGGGTTCTTGGAAATGATATGTGCATTCTGCTAATGTTGAGGGAAATGTTCTATAAATGATGATAATTAGGTCAAATTGGTTGATAGTGTTATTTATGCCTACTAAATTGAGGTGGGAAGCCCCATAAAAAAGACGAGCAGGAACCCCAGGCTGTGCCACTACTCCCCTGCCAGCACCATCCGGTTCCCTGGCCCAGCGGCTTTATCTCACTTTTTGCCTCTGAAACAGCTTACTTCTAGGAAAGTGGAACTTACCCCTAAACTTCTGTTGGTTCCCTGAGGTAACTCTTGATTAGTCCATTTGTAGTGTTTCATTTGCATGGAGCTCATTCCTGAGTGGTTATTTCTCTCACTCCTGATTGGTCCATTTCTACAAAGCTTGTTCCTAATTAGTCACCTGGTTATACCTTATTTGCATATGATGTTACAAAATGTTGCAAAATCTAGACTGGTAGCCTATAAAAGCCTGTGTAAACCTATAGATGGGGTCCAGAGCTTGGAGTGTTAACTCCTCTCGGCCCACTGGCATAATAAACCTGAGTTCTCCAACCCTCCGAGTGCTACTTGGTCTCTTACCCGGATTCAGGTTGCTGTCACAACTGAGCTGGAACACTGAGCTGTCACACGCTTTTCTGCAACAAAATCTTTGCTATTTTCATGTCTATATCTATCAATTACTCAGAGAGGACTTTTTGCTTTTGCTTCAGGTATTTTGAACTTCTACTGTTGAGTATGCACACATTTGAAATTGTTATATCTTCTTTATCATTACAAAATATTCTACCATTGTAGTATTTCTTGTTCCAAGTTTACTTTGCCAGCTATCAATATAGCTACTCCAGCTTTTTTTTTAAGATTATTTTTAGTATGGTATATATTTTCAGTCATTTTGCTTGTGATCTATATGTGTACTGTATACCTAAAGTTTCTTCTAGACAGAATACAGTTAATTCTTGCTTTAAAAAAAAATCAAGTCTGATAAGCTCTGCCTTTCACTTGGAGCACTTAGAAGATTTACATTTAATAGAATTATTGATAGGGTTTCATTTAAATCTATTTTGATATTTGGTTTCTATTCTATTCTTTCTTTCATTTCTTGTCTTTTTTTGGATAATTACCTATTTTTTTAGTAATCATGTCATTTCTACTCTTGGACTTAAACTAAATTTGTTTAATTTTGTAGTAGCTGTTCTGGAGTTTAGTTTTAACTTATCACATTCTACCTTCAAATAATACTGTACTGCCTAAATATAAAGCAACAACCTTAAAACAGTATGCTTTCATTTTCCCTCCTGGGTTTTGTTCTATTTTGGTCATATATTTTATTTTCTACATGTTATAAACACCATAAATATTGTCATTGTTTTTACTGTAATCAGTTAATTTTATTTTCAAGAAATTCAGGAACAATGAAAAAGTCTTTACTATTTATTCACACAATTACCATTTCTGGCTCATTTCATTCCTCGGTATAGACATAAATTTCCATCTGCCATCATTTTCCTTTTACCTGAGAACTTTCTAACATTTTTTAGGTCTGCTAGCAACACAGTTCCATAGTCTTTGTTTTTCTAATTTGTTCTTGTATTTTAGAAAGATATTTCTAGAATGACAGGGAGATTGTTTTTATTCTTTCAGCACTTTAAAGATCTTTGGGCTTGCAAAGTTTAATTCAAGATGTCTGTGATATTTCTTATCTTTGTTCCTTTGTGCAAGACGTAGTTGATTTTTTTCTATTTTTCTCTTTATCATTTCTTTTCAGAAATTTGTTTATGATATGCCTACATGTAGTTTTCTTTTTATTTATCCTGCACAGGGTTTATTGAGCTTTTTAGAATTGTGGGTTTTTAGTTTTCATTGAAAAATTTTCAACTACTCTTCAAAAATGTTTCTCTTCTCCTCTGCTCCACTTTTCAAGATTACTATTACATGCACATTTGACTGCTTGATGTTTCCAGAGGTCACTGGGGTTCTATTAATTTCATATCAATGTTTTAGTTTGTGCTTTGGTTTGAATAGTTTCTGTTGCTATGAGTTCAAGCTCATTGCTCTTTACTTCTAAATGTTTAATCTGCTATTAATTCCATTCAATTAAATAAGCATTTTAGATATTATATTTGTAAGTCCTTATTTGCTAAGTCCATCATCTTTGTCATTTCCGAGTCTGTTTTTTTGTTTTTGTTTTTGTTTTCCTGATTTTTCTCCTGAACATAGATCGTATTTTCCTGTTGTTTTCTCCTCACCCCCATATCTAGCAATTTTTTTATTGACTTCTAGACACCATCAGTGTTCAACTGATGAGTATTTGCGTTGTATTTATCTTCTTTTAAAGAACGTCAGATTTTGTTCTGGCAAGCAGTTTACTTACTTGCAGATCATCTCAATCTTTTCAAAGTCTGCTATTAAGTTTAGTGAGAGCTACTCTAGTGCTAGTTTAGGCTTCCCACTTAAGCATGACATTTCTGAGATCGCTACTGAATTTCTCAAGTGGTAAAGAAATCTCTCCACTGTGGGTATCTGTACATAAATGTCTCCCAGTCTGGGAATTATTCAGTTTACAAATCCCCTGTTCTTTCTTTGCCCAGACTCACTGAGCTTCACACTAAGTATGTATGGCCCTGTTTTCAACCAAAGGCTTAGGAGGGCTCCTAAAAGAGCTTTCTTAAGCTCTCCATGGGTTTCTCCCTCCTCCCAGTTCTCTGCTCCTCAAATTCCATTGCCTCAGGCTCTCTGAACTCCTATCTCTGTCTCCTCCAGTCAGTAATACACCTGTGCTCTGTTTGAGATCCCTCTCTCCAGGTCATGATACAAACACACCTCTAGGCAGAGAGCCAGGACAAACACAGGGCTCCCATCTCCCAGGGATTACAGAACCACACATTCTGCAATGTCAACGTCTGTGAACAATGGCTCCGTATATTCTTCCTAGTTTTCTAGCTGATTATGACAGAGGTGGGGGTAGCTCTAGGCCTACTTACTCTATTATGATCAGATCTTTATTTGACTTAAATTTTCTATGAAACTTTTTAGTATTTTTGGCATTTCTTCTTTTTTTTCTGTGCAGGCAACTTGAATTTAACCAAATGGGGGGAAATAACCTACCTATTTAACTCTGTTTCTAACACAATAATGTTCACAGTGAAGTAGTACATGTAGAGTTGACATACTATTTGAGAAAAGCAGTCAATTCCAGAAATTATGTACAGAATTCTTCTATTGTATTTTCAGATTTTCCTTGAATCTGTTACTTTGGTTGTGACATGATCTACCAGTCTTGAACTGTTTACTAGGGTAATCTTTCCCCCTCCTAGATATGGTAATCCCTCTTTATGGGTTTCTTTTCCCACCCCCAGTTATCTCCATCTGCCAAATTTTCATGTTCTCTTATCAGTTCCAATGAACTGACAACACTCTTATTTAACATTCTGTCCTCCTCCATTCTTCGTTTGACTTCTGTCACACCACACTCTCCTACGTTGCTTCCTGACCATCTCTTGGTATTGTCTGTGGGTTCATTCTCTTCCCAGATTTAAAACTTACTCAGGGCTCAGTCCTCCAGGTGCTTTTCTTCTGACTCTGTGCTTATTTCCTGGCTGATCTCAGCCATTGCCATGTCTTTAATACCCCTTGTAAGTCTATGTATCCTAAAGACAGAGCTCTCATTAAGACCTCTTTCCTGAGCTTCAGATTGTTATATGCAATTATTTCAGAAATCACCATTTGAATTACTACATTTAGAACATAGACATGCCCCAAATTTCACTATTATTATTCCTCTACAAATCTGCCTCTTATGCAATTATGTCAACCTACCTGCTCAGGCGATCGACATGAGAATCATCTTTTACCTTACCTCCTTCTCCTTCATCTTCCTTAGCCGGAAGCCAGTTCTGATGAGTTTACCCCCACAACCTGTCTACCTTTTGTTTACTTTTACTCCCCTCCATCATTACTGCTACCCCCATTCCTGTCTTATCTCACTTTCAACCCACCCATCACCTTTACTCTGTCTTCTAGTCACTAGATCTAGTGATCTATTTTTGCAAATATAAAACTGCTTAAGGATAAAATATATTTTAAAATGTAAACACAAGTCATGGCCCTGCTTAAAAACCTCTCATAATTACACTTAGACTGTAAAACAAAATTCACAACCTAGTGTTTTGCACTAAATTTCAGCCACATAGGGCTGTTTTCAATTCTAGAATTGTACAAATGCTTTGCACTTTCGTTACCTTGTGAATTTCTATTTATTGTCCACATCTCAGACTAAGTGAGACTTCCTAAGAGGTACCATCTGTGTTACTCAAGATTCCCTAGAGAAACAGAACCAACAGGGTGTGTGACTGTGGAGGCCAGCCAGTCCCAAGATCTGTAGTCAGCAAGCTGGAGACCTAGGAGAGCCAATAGAGTAGATCTAGTGCAAATGTTGGCAGGCATGAGACCCAGGAAGGGCCAACGTTTCAGTTCAAGCCAGAAGGCAGGAAAAACTGATGGCCCAGCCAGAAGTCAGTCAAGCAGGGGACGCTGACTCTTATTTGAACTTTTTGTTCCATTCAGGCCTTCAATTGATTGGGTGAGGCCCACCCACGTTAGGGAGGACAGTCTGCTTTATTCATTTAGCTGACCAATTCAAATGTCAGTCTCCTCCAGTAACATCCTCATGGACATCCCCAGAATAACTTTTAGCCAAACATCTAGGGGCCCAGTCAAAGTGACACAAAAAATTAACCATCACCCCATCTATGCACTACAAAATTTAAGAAGTCATTGTACACATTATCATTTATTTATTTACTTGTTTATTTATGTGTTTATTAATTTATATGTTTGTTTAATGTATGGCTACAAGGTCTGTGAGGATAGAGCCCCTAATTATTTCATTTACCATTGCATACTTAAGATGATTAGCTTAAAATGCATGTTTAGATCATATTTAACATAGATGCTCATGTTTAATATACATGTAGCATTAAATTATGCCACCTGCTCTCATATATTATACCAGAATATTAACACCTACTTGGTATTTTGGATCATTTCTATGCCAATAAGTGAATTCATGAAGTCAAGTCTTCTTTTTTTCAATTTGATTACTTGTCTCTTTGAAATTCTATAGCTGCAGTAAATTTTAAAAGCCTTAAATCATGTATCCAAATGCATTTTTAAAAACTATAAAATGTTGTCTAAGATATCATTGCCATTAGTCTTATTTTCTATGAGGAAAAGAAAGACTTTTGTGGAAAGTATTCAAATATAGCTGGAGAAAATGATATATGGTTAGAGTTTGGATGCCCAAGAGAAGGGCACCAAGGCAACTCAAGGACTTCAATGTTCTTTTGAGGATATTAGCATACAACATGGTCCTGTCTCTACCAACACATTGGTACTAACTGTGGAGCTATAACTTGTGGCTGGTCCCATCCACTCAAGACTGTGGGAGTAGCAACACCAGTGCTGACTGCACACCTCCAACATATGGACACACGGTGGCCCACCCAGCCAACCAGAGTTTGGAGGGCTGGGTTGTTCATTATCTGTGGTTTTTAAAGCAACCAAATCAGGAAGTTTGGTTTCTCTTCTGGCCTAATGTTTAGCAGATCTTAACAAAAATATGTTTGTGTGTATGTGTGTGTGCAGCACATGTATGTGAAATTTCTTGAACAAGTAATTTTTTGACTTAAAAAAAAATAAAGAGAAAAACATAGTTTGATGACCTTGATTTTTTTTTCTTGTTTCAAAGGCATTTACAGACCTTGGCTTGTGTCAACCCTGGTGAGTATGGTCTGATCACAGGCATAGTCGATTTTTACAAAAATGTTTTGGCTCTTTCAAACTCGATATTGATAACTGAAACTGAGCAGAGAGACATTAGCATCTGGTTTTGATGAATGTGGTCTGCTTGTACTTTAAAGGAAAAGCATTCAGGAAAAGACTGGAAATTCTTGCTCAGAAAATCAAAGTCCAATACACTTTTTCAATACCCGATACTTGTATGTTACAAGTGACCTTGGAGATTTTACTCTACCAGCTGCACATACTTTTTAGATTATAGCATTATGGCATTATGCTTTATTTTAGGATATATTTAGGTTTTTGTTCTAGGGATTTTTTTTTTGTATATGTGTTTCCTTGTCTGCCACATATACAAAGATAATGTCTTGCTTAGAGAAAAATCTGATCCCCTCAGTTAAAAAAAAGAAAAGATAAATTGGTTCTCTGTGCCACAGGAAAAGACCTGCTACCAAAATCAGAATGATTTCTACCATTCCATATTAACTGGTAGAAAGCATCATGTCCCAGCACAACACAGCAAAGCATCGACCAGATTGTAACATCTTCTGGTAGACTGTAATTTCCTAAGGACTGTAACAATGTCTTTTCTATTATTATATATTCAAAGTATATCTAGACCAAGGTGGCCTTGAAAATTGCAGATCCTCAAATCAAATCAGAATAGTTAATGAATGAATGCTTCTTAAAATTCCTGATTTTTAGAAATTTTATTATAAGTATACTGAATAATCATTTTAATAAAATAATTGTTTTAATTTCTGAGGTCTTAATTCTGAAGTCATCCAAGTCTTTGATTTTCCTTTCCTCTATGTTATCCTGTCTAAAAATCCACACTATCAGAGAAGAAAAAGGATAGAGAATAAAAGCTAATGTTTAATCTTATACCTATTTCTTCTTCTGAAATAGTCTGGTGAAGGGCTGTTGTGAGAAAGTAATTAAAGCCAGTGACTAAAATGAGGTTTGGGGATTATCAATAGACATCATTTATCAAGGCTGTCCCTACATCAAAAGAGAACATCAAGAGAGTTTACCAGAGACCCTTATGTGTGTTGACTGTGCTAAGAAAATGACTGTATCCAAAATGAGGAAGGCTTAAAATCGTTTGTGCATGCAAAATATCTACCTACTTTATGATTGAAGTCTTTATCTTTCTGTTTTTCAAATGAAAGCCATGGGATAATGTGAATCTATGTAAAATATTATGGTTCCAGTGTTGAGTGCGGTAATAAAATGACCTTTTCTCTGCATTTCCACTAATTGGCTTTTAAGATGCTTTTGATGTGGCTGAAAAGGTCAAAGATCAACGAGTGCCTTGTTAGTCTAAATCGTTTATTTTATCAGAAAAAAAAACACACGCTATTGAAAAAAATAGAATTTTGAAAGAAATACACAGACTACTTGCCTTTGGCAGACTCCACATTGTTTCTTTGGCTCCTCCAAGCATGGGATGGTCTAATCAGGAGATTATCAAGTAGACTCAAGAAGTATAACAAAGTTTTGTGCTGCAGTAAATATTTATAAAACACAGCTTTGGAAAAATCCATGATACATTTTCTGTTACTAATTTAGGGACCCAAGGTATTTCTGCAATCATATGGTGTCAAATTGCCTGAAGAAACATGGGTCACACGGTCATTAGATAATTGCTATTATATGTTCCAAGAAACTAATCAAATTTGTGCTAAGAGAGAAAATGTGAACAGAGAGTAATATGGCAGAATATTGAGATAAAATGTTACCTAATTTGTAACTTTAAAAATATCTCATGGCAAATATAATGATATTGATCCATGGAGGAAATAATCAATATGATCTGATCTTTTAGGATATTATGCTTAATTTTTTATAAAAGTGAAGGACACACTTTCTGTTGGTGCCAGGAACTAAACTGCAGTAAACAACTGATTAAATTCACTGAAATCTGTGCTCATTAGGTTTGAAGGACAGAGATAGACAGTGGTCTGCCGGCATAGTAGTTGGTGCTTAAATTAAGCAATAATCAGAGTTTCAGGCTAAATGGGGGAGACTAATGACTGATTAGAAGTAGTTTTTGGCCTAAAGCAAGGCATTGGGTCATTAACCCTTAATGATGGTTTATCCAAAAGAAATGCTCTAGGGCGAGGCCTTTAGTTCTCTTAAATAACACACAGGGACTGAAAGGTATGTTTGACTGCAGGTGATGTTTTAATGGTTACAGCTAACCAAGCGGAATTCACCTGGCCATGTGGAGTTTAATGTGCCAGGTTATGGCACAAAAAGAACTGGTGAAAGTGCCAGGCTGTCGCTATAATGGCAGCATCCCAGTTCGGTGAAATTTTATTCCCTTTTCTATTCATTTATTCCATTTATCTATCTATCATTTGTCTGTTCATCTACTTACTGAATATTGCTGTGCACCTACTCAATCCCTGGGACGCCAAGGGGTGATAGGGAAAATGGCGTTCTCCAGATCGTTGACAACGTAGGTGGGGAGAGGCATGTGAAAATGGAAATTTGTGTACACTGTTATGATGGAATATTTACAGGCTGCTTTCTGAGTAAACGGGAGGACTTCGGTGATGTTAGGGAGGACACGAAGTCTAAAACTGAACTAATCTGATAATTAAAAGGTGGCCATGCTGACTTGGTTTCCGGGGCAAAGTGGAGATAGTCTCATTAGGGGAAAAGCTGAGAGAGAGATCTTCAAAGAAGCTACAGAAGAAATATTGTAACCTACTACATTATGACTACCACTAGGCAGACTGTTTTAATTCCTTAAATTTGCTCTATAGGTAATGGATAGATTGTTTCTTATCCCGGGGTTTTTAATACCTGCAGTAGCTGGGAACTTTAAATATAGCTAACGATTCTGTGGTACTTAATCTAAACTACATTTGGAGAAAATCCTAGTGGACCTTCACACTTAAGCACTGTGTGATCTGCCCATCCCCCAAGCCCATTTCCTCTGGCCTCTTGTTGGGAAATCTTGCCTTTTTTTTTTAGCTTACAGACAAACTAGATCATCTTTTGCTTAATATGTGCAATAGTTATTCATTTAGCACAAGCTGTGGGCATTTTATTTCAGTTTATATCAGGAAGTCTAATTTAGGCTTAGCAGCTCATTAAGACAATTCTTTTCTAACGGATTATTTGGCTTTTGTTCTCACAGTGGAAATGGCCTTTTATTTATTTTATAACTGTTTTCTTTATGAGATAATGGAAAAAGAAATTAGGAAAGTGAAGGGGGACCAATGGGGACAATACCCTTAAGACAGACTAGACTAAATTTCCAGAGGCCGAAGACCACTAAGGCTTCCACCTCCAAGAAAATACTCGCTTCAAGGCGGATGCTCCTTGCTACCCACGGCTGTTCAAATGGAGAAGTGGAGACATTTGTAAAGAGCTTAGGTCCCTGTTTCACACTTCTTAAAATTTTAGACCAATGACAACTTGCTTCAATTCTGTCTTTTCTATTTCCTCCTTCAGTACAGGTTTTTTTTAAAGTACGATAAACTACACAAAAGACAATGTTAAATTAAATACGTAGGCCAAAAAAAGTGTATTCATTAGCATATCGGTTGTGTTCCTACATTCACACGTTCACAGAAAAGCTAACAGTGGGCCTACAGAGGATTTGCTATCACCCTAAAAATACTTCTCGGTGAATAAAAAGTTTTCCAGCATGAAATCGGTTTGCATTTATAACCCAAAGAATAACTATGGTTACATTACACTTCTCACCTTCGTTGTTTTCCTACAAAATCCTTCCTACAGTGCTTATTTGTGACCTTCTTCTGTGCAGTAATGACTGACTGACAGTCCCATAGTAAATACTAAACGTTTATTCAGATTTCAAGAAAATGCTGATAGTCTTCAAAAGTTTTTATTTGGGGAAAAAAACTCTTGCTAAAAACAGCTATTCTGGGTTTCTGTAATTCCTCTGAGAGCACACTATCTAAAATGTGTATTTTGGAGCATTTCTTTCTTTTATGTTTTAATTTTTTTGGTGAGAAGAGGTAATTAGGCTTATTTATTTGTTCTTATGAAGGGGGGTTGAACCCAGGACCTTGTGGTTGCTAAGCATGCACTCTACCACTTGAGCTATACTCCTCTCCTACCCTCTGCTGTAGAATTTCTTTCTTTCTTTGAGAATCATTTGTCGAATGAAGTCTTATGCTGACCTTCCAGGTATACCTACAATAGCCAGAAGTACATCATGTGGAATTTTTCACTCCAGCCTCACCTGCTGAGGCTCTCAGGAGCATTGTTGAAAGCCCTCAATATTGAATAAGCCCTCACTTGCTCCGTGTGTTTTTTTGAAATTAGAAACTTTAACCTGTATCATGCGATGCCAAGAGTTTCTGAAAATTTCAAAATTTAAATTGGGTCTCAGGAATATTGTTTTTATTTGCTTTTTCTAGTTCCTTGTAAACAATTTTGGGAAACAAGTCTACTGCAATCAGGAAGCTCTGTAATAGAGGATTGCAGAGTTTCTGTACCACTACTGAGACTAAAAGAGTATCTTTTCAAATACCAGAGAATATTACGTGTGTCTACAAGTCTGTGTTTCTGGACATAAATGCTTAAAATGTGTGAGCTCCAGAGTAAGAGCCAGGAATGGGAAGGCTTTAGTTCGGTCAGGGGTCCCTCTTGACAGTACTTGTCTTTGCTGCCGTCCCCTCTGCCCTGCAGAAACAGACGCAAGAAGGTAATAGTGAGTCACTTCTGAATGAGAATAGGCAATCCCACACTTGAAGGCTATCCTGGGGTTGGACTTTTCCGTACCCAACAGAAGAAAATTGACTTAATTTTACTCATGGGCACACTGGGTAAAGACAGAACCAGGACGTTGCCTGATCACGTTTTCAGCAAGATGCCTACCAGAACTCCAGATCTCCTTGGGGGCAAGAGGTGATCCTTATGAATCTCTGTGATTCCAGTACAAGGCAATGAAACATAGTCTTTGACTCAGTGAATGGATGAACGTGCGCAAAGTAAAAAAGTACAATCTATTAATCTGTTGATACAAATAAAATAGCACCTGCTTTTCTGGACCAAAGTCAAGGAAGCCTTATAGCTAATCGTGGTTTGGAAATGCCAATCTCCTACGTTTGAGGTGGCAGGTGATGTTTGCCTCTTCTTAACATAAATACCTATTTATTGTAGTTAATACCTATACACTGTAAATTGTCACCAAATCTAAGGCTCCCTGGCACTCTGTTACAATAACTCAGACTAAATGAATGACAGTGGTTACAGAACTCAAATCATAAGGAGACTTGCACAATACTATGTATCCTACAATAGTAATGTTAAAGGACACTCATACTGCATCCTTCAGGAATTCAGAGGGAAGAAAACCAAAGGCATTCTATTTAATTTTTAAAAATTGAATTGATATCCTAAAATAAAATATTTATTTTTGATTGGCATATAGTTGATTTACAATGCCGTGTTAGTTTCTGGTGTACAGCATAGTGATTCAGATATATATATATATATATATACATAGATATACTCTTTTTCTTTTTCTTTTTCATTATAGGTTATGTCAAGACATTGAATGTAGTTCCCTGTGCTATACATTAGGAACTTGTTGTTTATCTATTAAAATAAAATATTTAAAAACCCGTACTCTAAGTAGATTGTGACCTGCAGGTAAACATACCGTGTTACGTTGTTTATATATCTCCACTGATAGAAAATAATGCTGCGTGAGTTGCCTGGCATCTTTTGCTGTCAAGAGTTGCTTGATAGAAAAGTAATTACTGTGAATATTTTTTTAAAGGATATTCTGAGCATTTCAGAGAAAGCTAACTTAGTAACCATTCAACTCATATGTAAATGAGGATGAGCACTGCTTCAGACAAACGTGGTTTGATTTTGCTACTGTTGCCATATGCTTGAGCAAGTGGAACCAAGAAAGGGTTAATACTTAAGTCAAAGTGCCTTTATTCCCAGAGAGGAAATAACCAATGGGGGGAAAGATCTAGCTGCCTGGGTAATGGGAAAAATACACAGGGCCACAAAATCTTTAAGATCAGACATTGTAGCATCTGTTAACTAATGCAGAATGACAGGAAACTTCTGTGAAAGTGTATGTGGAGAATATAAATAGTGAGACACTGTAATTCATTACAATTACATTGCATAGAATAAAAATGAAAGGAATTCTTCTTGACTGAAGGCTTGGAACGTTCCTATATGGATTCGAAAAAGAAGAAATTCTGACTGTTTCAAGATCTACCCATAAATCAAAAAAAAGGAACTTATACTAGACTCGTATACGGCCTAAAATATAATACCCAGACCTCCTTTCCACGTTAGCTCATGAGCATAGAGCAAGCCAGAGGCACCCCAAATACTAAAGCAATACAGTTTTCCTGTGGCAAATGATGGAAAAACCTTGTTTCACACGGACTCATGGTCCCCCCCACCCCAGCAGACTGTCACTCAAAATAATTTGCATTATTTTTAATGCAAACATCTTTACAACCTCTTTCTGTCACATCTCAGAGATATGAGGAATCTTAGTGTCTTGGTATAGGCTCTGGCCAGATCTGATCAAAAGGTGGTCATTTATGACAAATTAAAGATAGAAAATCCTTTCAGCAGGCTGCAATGACTTTGTGCTCTAAGTCTGCAGGCTCTGGGAGGTCAAAGGCATACCTTCCCCTATAACCATATATGGCCTGAGGGATACTTTTTTTTTTTTCAAGATGAATGTTCTGGTATGAGCATGCTCCTAGAAGCCAGTGACGTTCTTACTCAGGGTGGTCTGTAAATATTCTAAATCTTTGCTTACTATATAAAATTACAAGAAAGTGTTATTTTGCATCGCTTACAAGCACTAGATTTCCTTAAGCTGCGCAAACCCTACTAAGAAATTCTCTCTTAAAAAATAAGATGGCTCTTTTTTTTCCCCCTGCTTTTAGATAGTAACTGTCTTTTGGCTTTATATATTCTGGCCTTTAAAAGGGGCGTAAGATGTTCCGCTTCTAAGTCAAGTATATCACTCAGCTCTTGCTTTAAAATACGAGGACAGATCAGTTTTCTACATGCAGTTTTGTCTGTCTCTCCCTGTCTGTTTTTTGGTCTTTCTCTCCGGCTTCACGCTGTGTTTGCCTGACTTTGAAAGGGAGATTTCTCTCACTTTACCTACTTTCTGATCTTTCATCTAAACCACCCTGAGTGCATGAGAGGAATCCCAGATGAAGATGGAAAAGATGAAAAGACACTTAAAATATATCCCAGTTACCCAGGAAAAAAGGACAGCAGAGCTGGGAGAGAGAGAGACCCATTTTAAAGAAAATGTACGAATGAGCAAAAACTGAAATTTTGTCAGAGTTTCATCATTGCTGTCTGACGTTTTGGTTTTGGTTTTGTTTTTGCTTTTTTCATGCTTGCGGTATAACAAATTGTATTACTTTAAAGTTAATAATGAGGTCCAAACCACAATGTTGAATTAACACTCGCACATGCCCGTACTGGATCAGACTGCTAGTGTCATCCGGCCATCTATTTCAGTTCCCTCTCAAATGAATATTATCTGGTGACCAAATGTTTGAGAACTGGACCAATAGCTCTACAATCTCTCAGCTTCTAAGGAATTAAAACGATTTTCCTGCTCATGGGGGAAGGCTAAGTTGTGCATTTTGCTTTAGTGCGTCATGTTCTGCCAAATCAGACGTCTTTCCTCATGGGATGAGATTATAATGGAATTGCAAAGGAGTTCCCTTGAAACCTTCTAAAACAGATTATGTTCTTAAAAAACTTGATTCTTGACTTTGCATGTTTTAG
Source organism: Vicugna pacos (assembly GCF_048564905.1). NCBI lineage: Eukaryota > Metazoa > Chordata > Mammalia > Artiodactyla > Camelidae > Vicugna > Vicugna pacos. Next base: position 19,136,004 of record NC_132988.1, read on the forward strand.
CACTGCATTCCATTAAACCTGTGTTTGAAGTTACTAGGATTTGCTAAAATATTTGATAATGCCTAAGCAGATAAGAGATTATATGCTTTACGTATATAGTGGAAGGATTTGTTCCAGCTTGGATACAGGGCATTAATTGGCCACCTACAGTGAGCAGTGTTTAATATTTTGCCCCTACCCCACCACCACCCTGGGTCTCACTCCTTTCTTGCTGCTTTTCAGGCATGTGAGGATTCTCTGAACTAAATTTGCTAACTTTCTGGAACACATTTAAACAATGTGGGCTACTTGTGTCGTATTACATTAACTTCACTTCTAATGACAGGTTGTATATATCTGTAATAAATAGCCCCTCAGGGATCAGATCAAGATTACGGGAGAGAAAGTACACTGCTGTAGTTAAGTAATTTACAATATCTCAGTAAATGCTTGCAAAGAAATGTTTGTATCAGTAGAGCTGGTTAACAGCCCTCGCGGACACTGATGACTATAGGATGTTAAACTCTCCAGTGGAAAGTTACAGTCACTTGGGTTCAATTTTTAAAAGGTGACCTTTAAATGCTATCCTGGTTGATACTATATTGTCCACCATATCAGAGAATGTTTACAACAGAGGATCACCAGTTTTAAACAGATCAACCTGGGCACCGGACGGTGGTGGTCGTGGTTGGGGGCGGGAGGTACTGGAAGGAATAATCTTATCAGTGGTCCTGAGGCTGAGAAGAAAACCTTACTGAAATTGAAAAACTGTCCCTAATATGCTCATTTCAGATCACAGTATTTTTAATTAATTAGAATGACACACAGAAGGAAAAATACAAATATTATGGGTAGAGCACAGACAAGCTGAGAAATTTGGGTCGATTGATTAACCAGGGCATACGCAGGGTTACAGTAACAAATGAGTCAGAGAAGGCTGCAAGACTGGCCACTTCACTAAGGGACTCTGACCCCTTCAGAGTCACCTGCTAACAAGCACACTTAGTATCCTGGGATTTAAAGTTCAGTCCTTTCCCCCTTCAGATCTGTTCGGTCCTCTTCCGGATTTGGACTGAAACACTGAGCCACTTCTGAACGATTAGTGTTTGAGTGGCATCCCAGCAAATCTTGTTTTGGGGTTTGGACAGTTTTCATCCATTTCTGTGTCAAGCAGTTGGCAGCAATGTCCTGTGAAACCAGAGTGCTTATCTCACCCTGTCTTTCAGGAAAGTTCTGAGACAAGTGAGTTTCATCAATCTACTTTGGAATTTACTTGATTTCTGGAAGAAGCTGAGCAGAGACAGAAAGTAGAATGGAAGTGGCTTCCTGCCTTTGCTGAGTTTCCTCTTTGAGTTCATGCTTGTTTTTAGTTTGAAGTGATTTGAACATCAAATGCACTCTTATACAACAGCTCAAACATGAAACGAAATGCTTTTAAAATCCTCCTAAAGGTGATTGTGGCGAGGATGCTTCAGCCTTCATGGACCCTATCTCAATTTTTTTTTTTTAATTTAGTCCCATTTCACGCAGGGCTTCCCTGGTTTATCACAATGCCACAGGCACCCAAGGACACCTAGGACCTCTGGGTGGGCTTTGGGGTATCTTGAGGATACTCAAGCCCAGAGAAAGCCTTGTGGCACACCAGGATGGCAATCCCTATTCAAGCTGAGGGGTGATGTGTGGTTCTTGCTCCCATCAAGCCGATCGGAGATGACTCAGCCCAGTGAAGGGGCCCCACCCCACGGTGGTCCTCGACCAAGAGATCCCACATTTCTAGCTACCTCGACTTTTCAATCTTGCTCTCCCTGCACCTCATGACAGGCTTCCAGGATGCAAGTTTGGGAAACTCACTTGAAATCTTCTCTGGTGTTTTTTCCTCTGGCTCAAGGGAAATTTCAGAGAAACAGCAACAAAAATCTTAGCTTTGAGGGACTATCTCTATCCCTTGCCTGACATTTGCCAGGCCTAGGGGGCAGCTACGATAACTCCATTAAATCTCTGTGGATTTAAATTTGGGGAAATCAAAGCCCAGAAAGTCAGGAGGCTTTTCCTTCATTCCTCATCGTCCCCAATGCAATGAAGCACAGCCCACGATCTGGAGAGCACTGCATGAAGTTCAGAAAAGAGAAAAGAGTTCAGTGCTCTTATAAAGGCTGTTTCCTCCCATTCTTTGAATTGTCCATAACTTTGTTCACCCCCTTAGACTGGATAATTGAAAGCTTTTTTGGACAAATGAGAGTTTCCCTTGCTTCCTGGAGTCTAGCTTTAAAAAAAATCTGAGATTGTTTCCACCGAAGTGTTTATTGGTTCAGCAGATTTTTGCAGTCTCTGGCGCAGCTCAATGAGCATCTTGTACCTGAAAGGCAGTTATTGCTTCTAACAGATGTACCACTGGTTTACTTCTTTCTAAGAGTTTACTTCTAATCATCCTACTTTCTCTGTATTGTTTTTATAAATATAAAACAAAGTTATTCTCATTTTCCATTATTTATGAACTTCATTTTTAAAAAGCTATAAAACAGAGTTTACACAAAGTAGTGAAGACTAACCTGGTTTTTTGACACCTGTTTAAAGTAGATTTGGGAGATCTTTAATAACTTCAAGACATGCCATAAAATTACCTTTTAAAACAGCCACCTCCACTTAAAAAAAGACATGACAGTGTATTTACCTTTATATATCACTTTAATCTTCAAAATAAAATTTATACTGAGTGAAATTTTACAAGGCATGATAGTTTATGTAAAATCAACTAGAAAATGATAAAATGTGACAATTTCAAAGATTCTGAGGGTAATTGGTCTAAAGAATATAAACACCGATTTTATTACTTTTTTTCTGGTTCTTCTAATTAAGCTCCCCTGTTATCATTCCCATTTTATATTTAAAAATAATGAGGCCCAGCACTATAACGTGAATTCCAAAGTTCTCAAAAATGCATCCACTTTCTGCCAAACAAACCCCAAATCTCCCAACTCTACACACTTCTGGTTCTTGGTTTGGCTTCCTAGCAAATCATATTCTCCCAAGGGAATAGGTCATTTCCATATAGAGCCATTATTTATTAACTAATTCTCTTTTAGCAAATAAATTGAGTTCTGTGATTTTTCAGGACTGATTCGTTGATTAAATGTTTGCCATGCCACACAAGGAGGTTTGGCCAGTTTCTCATTTGGTAAAAATACTCTCCAGCAGTAGGTAAATTATTTGACGTGATACTGTGCTATGCTGGAAAAATAATGACTCCTTCAAGATCTGAAGAAATAAATTCTCCCTGGAGGTGGTGACCTAGTTTATTCCTAGTTCATTGTATGGGCAGAATAATGGTGATTCTCCGAACTTTTGTCTTCATCCTGCTAAATCAGTTCCTAAACTGGGCCTGGATAAGACACTGGAGTCTAATCTTATTTCTAACCCTAATACTTTCTCTTGCCTTGAGTAAAACACTTAACTAATTGCTCTTCCCTCGGTCCTCCTGCTGTGAGAAGAAGATATGATAATAATCTTTTTCTTTCCTACAGTGGTGTTAGGAGCAATATTTAGTTAAAGCTTGCAAAGTATGTTGACAGTAATAAGATAACATTTCATAGCACATTATTCATGCTCTTACGGCCAAACACCCACTGAAATATCTCCACAGAACATACCCAAAGTAATTTTGACATGTGAGAAAAGGATTCTGATGATAACAGTAGACTTTTTTTTTTTTTGGCAGAAATGGTGACTTCTCAGGAGCAAAAGAAAGGAGAAGATATAATCGATTTAACACATTGATTTTTTGAATATGTCCCAATAAGAGGTAGCTTTTTTCTCCTTCAAGTCCTCAGTGCTGCAGAGCCTCAGTTTCAAGGGGTATGAGTATTGAACAGTGACAAAACAATTTTATGAATTTCCAAGTGATACAGTTTACAAATTGGTATATATCCAACTATAAGTATATATATTTTGATCTCATTGTATCATGTTCACTTTGAGACTGTAATCTTCATTGAAACCGGGTTTTTCCATGTTCTCAGAAGCTTCATTCCTTTTTTTCATCTCCACCCTGTGATGCTTGTACAAACAGGGACTCCTCTTGACCTCAAAGGGAGCTTTGTGCTTAGATTTGCAACTTTGGGCACAAAAAAAGGGACATGAAGTTCTAAGTTCCACCTGATTTAGCTGGCCTAGTGTCTACAGATACGGCTCTGTAATGCTATATTTTTTCTTAATTAGTTTGTTTTCATTATAAAAGCAAAATACAAAAATGGATTTCACATTCTAAACCCAATGCACAATTCTTTCTGCCAACGCAGGCACAAGTTCAAGTTGCTGTGGTACCACGTGTGCACCAGGCTTCATTGTCACGTACATTTCAGAAACCTGTCCAACCTTAGTAGTTTTCTTTTTGAAATTTCAATGAAAATAGCCTTAGAGCGGTATCAAGTGCAACCAAAATCAAACAAAATAAATTGCAAACCTACCACGAATTCAAGAATTATGTGGACACCATCTAAGTTACTTTAACGTAAGATATAAATCCAGAGATTTCTCATGCCATCATTTTGTAAATAATTACAGTTCTGCTGAATCTGTTGTATAAAGTTTACATGGGAGGTTCAGTGCACCCTTGCTCTTGTTTAGAACATTCGGAACCACCAGAGAGCTGTTGATATATGGCTGTGCTGTTTCAGTGCCTAAGACATCGACTACATGGGAGCATAATAAACAGGGGCATAAAGACAGGTTTGTGCAAGCAGTTTGGAGTGGCCTTTTTGGCAGCTGAAATCCATCTTGAGTACATGGTGCTGATGTGGACAGACATGTAAACTTAGTCTTGTTACCACAACTACTAGTTCTACAAATATACTCAGATGCCCAAAACGTACATCACTCTTAGGAAAGTGATTTTAAATGGAGAGTTGCAGTTGAGGAACCGCGATCCAGATAAGATCAAAAACCATATATATTACCAAGAAATCTCTGTGACTGAGTTAGGGAAAGTGTTGAAAGCCTGGAGTTAGGTAGATTTAATCCAAAAGGCCATAAAGTTAAGATCTTCTTGATAGCTTATTTAGATAAAACAGTATAGCTTGAAGTTTGGGGGGGGGGTGGGGGAGATAATGGAAATGTTCTTTAATTTGATTTTTCTTTTATTCTTAATTTTTATTAAAGTGTAGTCGATTCACAATGTTAGTTTTGTGTGTACAGCAAAGTGATTCAGTTACACATGTACATACATATATATATATATATATATATATATATATATATATATATATATATATATACTTTTTCAGGTTCTTTTCCATTGCAGCTCATTACAAGAAGTTGAATATAGTTCCCTATGCTATAACAGTAGAAATGTATTAGTTTCTTGCTTCTCAAAATTAAACGTAGCATGAGAATGGCAAGATCAATGTATCTGTAACAATATGTTTAAATCTAAGTGCAGATAGACTTACCGAATAATTTGAGAAATAGAACAGATATTTGTGTGTTGAATTTGGACAACTGGGCAGCATTCAGCTTTAATCCAATATTGAAATATCTCTTAACCAATGAGGTCAGCAGGTCCAGCCCTGCTCTCCTGACTTGCCTGATGTATCTTGGGCAGCAACAACGGGGAAGCCCCTGATTTAGCAGAATTGGTCTGGCCCCGTTCTCCTCTAGCAGCAGACACACTAATGACATCAGTTTTAGCCTCCCGATGTGGCTGAGGCTTCAGACCACTTGGATTTCCTCCCTGTTGATTCAGACAAGCCTCTTGCTGAATCCACCCCTTGTTTGGAAATGACTCACACCTTTTCAGGAACTGCTTCAAGCTAATCTTTAGCTATTATTTGTTAAAAAGCTTTGAAGATTGTTGAGCAAGCATTGCTGTCCCATCAGTTAATAGGAAACCTGAAGTCAGTAGAAGCTTGAAATGGAAAGCGCCTTCACCAGCCACGGGAAGAACAGTTTAGAAGGAAGGGAAGGTGTTGTGTGGGAGGTTGCAGCCGAGAGGCTGTTTGTTCCCCACTCCCCTGGCTGCCAAGAGGAGAGATTTTCCCTACATTCCTATTACTTCTTATCCCCCAGCCCCCGCTCCCTGCCCATCAGTGAAGTTGGAGAAACTGATCAGATTGATGAATTCTGGGGAAAGAACTGCACTTGCAGAAACTGATCTCTCATTCTCCATCTCGACTTAGGAGTCAACTGTTTGCAGAAAGCACAGCCTCTGACCTGATTCTCCACGTTCTAAGCACACACGGCCAGGCCTCCCTGTGGGAAGGGACCAGGCCTCCATGGAGGTGGCCTCTGGTTGTGGAGCTGTGCCTGCGCCTAGCTGGACTGGTCAGTTTAATTCCAGGGTTCAGTATTTAAAAACTATTCTTCAGCCTGGACTTGATCAACAAAAAAGTGGCATTTTAATTCACATCTTTCTTAGTCCTTTTTTGCTCTCTTCACTGAGGAATCTGGTGAAGAAGATGTTCTAGGATGAAAATGTATTTATTTCTGAGCCTACTCCAAACCAGACAAAAAGAGCTGAAATGTTATTTTGTTTACTGGTAAATTGTGTTTATAAACTTTAGATAAATTCCAAGGCAGTTAATATCTATAATGTATAAAAATCCATTCCTAGAACTGCCCTGTTGGTATTTACAAATCTTCTACTAGGTGAAATATGGTACTATTTTACTGGGAAAACCATTCTTAAACCATGAGTTGAACTAACCAATCAGGTGAGAGTCTTCTGTACAGTGGCCCCTTTAGCAAAACTTTTTATATAAAATGTATCCCTCTGACTACTCTTGTTAGATATATGACTTGAATGAAGGTTAGGTTCAGAGCATGTGGGAGATGGCTGGTCCTTGTCATGCTTAGATGTAGGGCCAAAAAGAATGGATGCGTTTAACCATCCACAATAAGAGAATCCTTAAAATAATTTTGGCAGCTTGATATTATCTTTCCTAATTAGTTTTCCTTTTATATCTATTTCCAAGACAGCTTTTTTTTTTCTGATTAGAAAGCAATGTTTTAAAGAAAAATAGAGGTGAGAAGGCAAATGTTAGAGACTTGAAAAGTGGCATTTATATATATACGTATATCTATAAATTGTACCATATATATGTATATCTACCTATCTATCTCTGTATCATATATAGAATCAGTCTCTGATCAGGAAACTCCAATCTATAAGACCTCAAGCAGTCATAACAGCAACAAAGATAACTTATTAACAGTCTTGTATTGCATGCATGCTCTTTAAGAGAAAGGGAACAATGGCAAAATCCCAGTTCCTGCCTTTTAAGGAATTTATATCCTCAGGCAGGGACAAAAACCTTCAAGGGAAAAGATCCCACTGAAACATCCAAATAGGCAAAGAGACCGGACACAGTGTCAGTTAGACATTACCATAGTCCCTTAGGAATTGAGATAAAAGGGAAGAGAGCCTACACACAGAGGTTTGTTTCTTTCTTATGTAAAATCGAGTCTGGGGTGGGCAGTTCAGGGATTGGAGGCTCCACAATAGCACCAGCAATCCAGGTTTCTTAACGCCCATCGTCAAGGCCACCTCGTGTTTGCAAGATGGTCCCTGTAGCTCCAGCCATTACATCCACATTCTAGGCAAGAGGAAAGATAATGGAAAAGCAAAAGAGCTCCCTGAATTACTGAAGAACTTTTCTGGAAGTTCTGCTCATCAACTTCCTCTTCTATGCCATTGTCTTCTCTGACCTGTAAGGTGAACACTTGGCATCTGGTTACCCTGCTGTAACAGTGGTAGAAGGGGTACTAGATACTAAGATCCCATCCAGCTGTTCTTGCTACCAGGACTTGAGATGGTTTCATCAAATAATAGTAAGCAAAAAGGGTGGGGGGACGTCCACTGGTAATAGGAAAACACAAATTTCAGAATCTTAACGTTTCTCACTATGAAGGCGAAATAAACCTCCTAGAGCTCTGCGAGGTGCCATGAAGTTAGGAAGCACGTGTGGTAGAGTGCAAAGAGCAGGGAGGCTGTGTCTGTCAAAGACCTTGCCTACGAGCAGGTGGGGCAGAACCCGTAATGAAGATGGAGGCCCTCTCATTTTGGACAAAGAAGGAAATGTTCTTTCTATTGAAACTTTGGAAATTTTCTAAATATATTTGCAAATTTTGCAGATAAAACCTTCCAGGGTTGAAAGAAATGGCCATCTACTAGGTTCTGAACATATTTTAAGCAATGAATCTCCTAAGGCAGGTCTCCAAAAGATGATAACGACATTCCTAAACCCTAAGACATACATACATGCTGACACGTTTTTATGATAAGTGATAACAATAACAATTATAATAGCAAATACTCCTAGAGTATCTACTTTATGCTTGGCTTTAAAAGCTTTCCACACATTAAGTCATTTGTGGGGGATTTACTTAGATGTTGGCAGAAGCTTTTCCACTGGACGTGAGAAGGAGACAATGACTGTGTTTCCCCAGGGCACCCTCTTGATTCCTGCTGGTGGTGCTCTGATCTGAAACCCACTGCACAACTTCTCCAATCCCGAGGCAGATTTGACCTTAAAGCAATAGAGACATCATCTTGGTCGACACAGAAGTGCAGAGGACACCAGGACTGGTTTCCGTGTTCAGGAAGCTTTTGTTCTCAAGGACCTTAGCAACTTTTTAAAAAGCTTGGCTTCCAACTCGTATTCATGAGGACCTCCAAGCTACTTAATGAAGGTCTGTTCCATTGTGTCACCATTGACATCATCACAGCCAATCCATTCCTCATTACCAGTGGACTAAAGCAGAGAATGGTGTAATAGGTCAATTTTTATTAAATCCATATTCCACAGCATGTTCAAAGACTCAACAAAGGAAGTTAGACTCAGTCAATGTAAGATTTTCATTGGCAACATGGCTAAAAATCACTGAATTTTTCTTTCCTTGGCAACGCTGTATCTAACAGTGTGCTGATTGACCAAGATGCATAAAATTAAATCCATAAGGCCAGGACGTCTTTCAGGAGACTGGTGCACAGAATGAGAAACCATTCTATCCAGCATCACTCTCAAAAACCAAAACTTTTTCCAAAGCAGTGTTCGTGCTAATCTTTCTTGCTGTTCCAGGACTTGGATCTGCTACAGAAATTGATTCAGGCTCTTTTGTAATTCATCAAAATCACTTATGCCATTAGTTAACATTAACTAGCAGGAGTGAATTAACGAAAGTCTGTAATGCAGCCAATCTCGCAGCGTTGAAATGGAGATTATTCCCAGGGTGAGACATATGTGGAGAAGGGATGACAGCTGAAACTACAGTGGCCATTGTCTGTACAGTAAGCCACACTGAAACAGTTTCCAAGTGGAAGGAACTAAAATAACCTGCAACAGAATTTCAAATTGGGGCAGCAGCTAAACCAGTAATAGGGAATGTGGCAATCAGGAAAATTATTACTGCAAAAGCTATGTACCCTGTAAAACTACATGAAAGAGCTACAAGCTGATGATGGCTACAGTTTCAACACAGGGCATTGAAGGGGGCCTCTCTTGTAGCAATCTTTTAAGTCATATTTTGAGTAGACATCAATTGCTCTATGTTCAAGACAGAAATATGTATATAGTGTGTGTGTGTGTCCATGTGAATAGATCTGTCACTTTCAGGAGTCCAAACTCCCAATCCTGATGTTCAGAACTTGACGTTCAGAATCTTGAATCAGTCTACCTATTCAGCCTTATCTCTTATTTTATCTTCTGCACTACTCTTTTGTGCATTATTCCTTGCAGGAATTTTGGAACCAGCCAAACTAGTCTTCTCACTGTCTTAAACAGGCCACTGGCCCCACCCCTCCCTGGGCAGAATGACCTTTCTTATTTTCTTTATTTCTTCAAGCCCCTCTCTAACAGTCCTGAAGACTAACTCTCTAAAATCATTTCCCAGCATTGACCATGCTCTGCCGTGATGTCTAAGGGAAATCAACTGTCATCACTGTTCATTGGGCACTAAGTCCTAAACTCTCTTGTATTTTTACTTAGCAGTGATCATGTCTTTTTTTTCCCCCCTCCTCCAAACGGATTGTAACCTTCAAGTGGGTAGGGACCATGTCTTACCCTTCTTTTATATTTTAGAGACCAAAGACATGTCAGGCATCTTAAGTCACCTTTATACTGTTGGGTTCATTTGAATTTCTTTCAGTATGTTATACAAATGCTGGACATACATGTAGCAGCCTTATGTGTGTGGAAACTGACTACATATAATACTGCATTTTGTTGTAAGGGTTTTGCATTAATACAGCAATTACCCTGAGTAAACTGAGTCTTTTTGATTTACAGGATAATTTCCCATTGCAAGAGAATCTTGCATACAGTGTTGACTATTAACATCCAAAATAAAGCATCTGTGTGCAAAAACAAGCATTGTGTACCAAAGACAGCTATGCATGTCCTGGTAAGTGTTGCTCTCAAAATCAAAACTTTTCCCAAAGTGACAGTTTTTTCAGTCTTTCTGGCTGTTCCAACACTTGGACTTTGTACAGGAGCTGATCCAGATTCATCTGTAGTAACGCATCTAAATCACGTGTGCCATTGGTTAAAATGAAGTAGCAGGAGTGAGTTTTGGTGCTTTTCGTGGTGTTTTTCCAAGCACTTGGTGCTATGATCACAGCTTTGCTCACAGTACACCATGAGGATGGCAGAATGTTATTATTCGCATTTTAAATATAAGGAATGTGAAGTCCTGAGATATATTAAATGCCTCGTCTAAGGATAGACAACCAGTGGCAGCCCTGGGACAGAGCTTCTATTTCCCATTCTCAACATGTCCGAAGAAAATCACTTGACATAAAAAAATAGAATAATCAGCTGTATCTATCCAGATTTCCTGTACTCAGATTTTGCTGTGAGTCTGCAAAGAAAACATTACCAGAGATGAGATGTTATGAAAATTGCCATGCAAGATAGTGGGGTCTCCATTATTCACCGATTGTTCAATTGTTCAATGTCCTACTATTTTTGGTTTCTTCCTCCAGGTCTACAAAGGAAACTCTAAGTTGGTGAGTTTTCCAAGTGAAGCTTCTTGCACCGTTGAGCTATCTGGTGGCATTTAATAGTGTTCAAACCGCCACTGATGATTTCTTTTTTCTATCCACTCCCACCATACAAACAATGTTATTCAAAGTAAACTGTCAGAGATATGCTTACAAGTGGAGTCGCTCAAATCTTGCCCCACTTCCCTTAATATATAGGCATGAGAAGTAAGTGGGCAGAGGATGGGGCAGCTGGCTGCCAAAGAATCAGCTGGCTGACTCCTTAATGGTGCTTTGTACCATTATCTCGTACCTCCGTGAAAGCCCCTTTTCTATTTGTTCTGTCAAAGCCTCATTTTTACCTTCATTTAATTGACTAAATGAAAAGCAAAGGTCTAGCAATGAGAATTACTATACTCACGGGCCCGCTCACCCTTTGGGGATCCATTCACTTTCACCCCTTATAACACAACCAGAAAACCCACTGAAGGCATCCACGTGGCTCATTGCCCACATCTTGGGGGAATCTCAGCGCTCTGAGTGGTCACAGAAAAACTAGGATGCCCTCAGGATCACTGGATTCAATAAAGGACACCCTGTTACATTTGAATTTCACATTTTAAAAAAATAATATTTTAGTATAAGCATGTCCCAGGCAATATTTAGGACAATACCCAAAATTATTCCTTGTTTATCTTACCTTCTAATTTAGCTGACCGTCTTGTATATTCATTTGCTAACTCTGGCACCCCTAGGTGCACCATGTGAGAGCTGTCACGCCCAGTTGCTTCACAATGGCCCCAGATCCGCGAGCCTTTGGCAGAATGGACCCTGTGGTATGGTATTCAGCCCCTCTCCTGGTTGCAGAGTACACTGAAGCAGTAGTAAGAGCAGCTTTGCCTCTTTGCCTCTGAGGGCAGCCTCCGCTGCTGCTCCACGTTGAAAACAAAAGCATGGCCCAGGTTTCAAAGTAGGATCACCGAAGTAGAATTTCTTATGCAATATTTTAATGATTACTAAAGAGAAATTAGACTTTACAGCACTGCCCATGATAGGAATTGGCTTTGATACAAGGTACCACTTAGATGGTAAAGAAATGAAGCTTTTCTCCCAACTCAAGAGGTATTTTAGCTTTAAAAAAAAAAAAAAGAAAGAAAGAAAGAGAGAAAGCTCACAAGAAAATAAGGAACTTAGTATTAGCAATATAACTTGAAATTTAAAAAAAAAGGGCTTGAATTCTAAGGAAATTACTGGAAGTGCCATTGAAGAAATCAGCACCTTAGAGAAGTGATTCATGAACAGTTAGCCCTCAGGTTCACGTGGGCATGTTAAACCTGGGCACTGATGAGACGGCAGAAGCCGCTCATTATGCTTGAAATTTAGAACCAAGGTATATTAGAGACGTGTGCGTAACATCGCACACAGATATTGTAGGGCTTGCAATCTAATTATCATTTCTCAGAAAGGTTTACTTTCTATCTTCTACGAAAACAAAACAAGTCCCAGATCTTTCACAGACATGGTAATATTTCTAAAAATAGCTTTCGAGATGATTTAAAAATTAAGATACATCTTATTCTCCAAGGCTTGCTGAACTAGTCTGACAAATAGCAAAAGAAAACCAACCCTTCATTAAATGGGATTCATTTATTTAAGAAAAGTTTAGAGTGTCCACCATGCATCTGGCCCTGTTTAGACACTAAAGATGTAGTAATGAACAAAGCAGATCAACATGACCCTTTCAGGGGGCTTACCCTGACTGAGAGACAGATCCTAACAAGAGAATGCTTCAGAAATACAGTTTTCTGTCTAATTTAATGAATTGATTAGCCATTTGTTGATCAGAAAATGCCACTTAGTTTAGGACCTTGTTAAAAACCTTTCTAAATTATATATATGCTCTGTACTTTCAATGAATATTTAGAGCCACCACAGTGCTACGATACTAACTCCCCGCTGCAGGCTGGCCCTGCTCCAGTGAGCTGGAAATCTTGATGATGATCTCGCATCTCTCTCTTCCCTTGAACTGCAAACCAAATAGCTCTGACCACCCATTTTTCCCTGGGTATTATATCTACTGATTTTCCGGTCGCTCTCCATTATTCTCTAAAGATTCGGGACCTGAGATTTTTATGCTGCTTTCCAAGCCACAGTTGGACTAATATTTTGAATGCTTTCAATAGTCACTTGAACAAAGAAAGCATTGCTCACACCAGCCTTCAGTTCCTTGACAGCTCCAAGGCCCATCACTCACATCAGGCAATTGTCTCCTCTTGGCACCTTGAGGAATGTTGTTGTAAAAAACCTCTCCAACTGTGAGCACTGTATCTCCAACCTACCCCCATCATCTGCCACTGCGCACTCTCTGATTTCCTGCCTTGCAGCCTTGCAGGTGCCTTTTGGAATGACCAACTCACCTGGTTGTTCTCTCAACAAATGTTCATTGAGAATCAGCTCTGAGTAGAGCAACACAGGTTGCGACAGGAACTATGAGAACTGTGCTTAATGGACTTGCAACATAGAGAGGAAGAAGATAGTGGGTGAGTAATTACGAGCGTGGGGAACATCAGGGAACAGAGTGTAGGTGCAGGGGGAGCTTACCTAGCCTGGGGATCTAAAAAGGTTTCTCTGAGAAACTTGTCTCTGAGATGGTTTCCACAGTTAAATAGAAATTGAAGACCTAGGCGAAGCTAGCCAGGCGGAGCGTGAAGAAGGGTATTCCTGCAGAGGGATCAGAGGATTCAAAAACTCGGAGGTGTGAGATATTTGCATTTTCAAAGTATGCAAAGGAATTGACAATATCCCAGTGAGTCTGGAGCACAGAAGCTGTGCCAGAGAATAAAGGCTGATAGAGGTGTGGCAAGGGGCAAATCATGTGGGTTAATGGCTTAGTGTTTAAGGATTCTGAACTGCATCCTAACAGTTCTAAGGAGTGTTTGCCCAAACTAGACCTCCTCGTCAATCATAATTTACTCTTACCAGTACTTATGATATTGTTGAGCCCCCAGCCTGGATCAAGTGAATATCTACCTCTAAGCTTCGTCCTTGGGAGCTCAGTGCTGTAGAAGGAAATTGCACAGCCAGGATGATTGGCATCATGGCAATCTCTTGCCTTCTCAACTCATTTGGAGTTTTTGGGCCACTTACCCCTCTCTTCACTTCTCATTTTCAGCTGTCTCGTTCTTCTCATGGATGGTCTAAGCCTTGTCCATCCTTTGTAATTGTCCGCCCTTCACCCCCGAAACACAGATGGCTTTGTTTCCAGTACAAGCTGGACCACTGAGCAGGAACTACTTAATGTCCACCCACCCGTACCTCAACACCATCCGCAGCTTCGCTTCCACAGTTACCTCCTTGCCTCCATTCATGGGTTGAGGGTCATTTTCCCTACGTAGGACCTATTTCTCCACTTTTACTTTTGACCATTTTCTCACATCTTGCTCCTTCATGTATCCCTTCACTCTTCTGAATCTTTAGCCTACCTCCCACCCTCTACTTTGTTTCTATGCAGTGTAGGCAATTTCTTCGCATCTCACATTACACTGTCAAGAAATAATACATTTATCTGTCAGTCTTGCCTCGTGGTCCACATGTGTGGACCACGTGTTCCACCTTCTCCTGTCCACAGACATCACCTCTTTCCCAGGGTAGACTTCCCTCCCTCCCCAGGTCTTTCTGAAACAGAACGCAAGGTGATGGTTTCTTCCACACTCCATATATGTTTTTGAGGTTTTATATGTACTAATAAAACAAGATACAAAGAGAAGAAAAAGACTCCCCAGGTCCAGAAGGGAAGGTATGCTCAGATAGTTACGATAGTCTTGGAGCACTTTAGAGGAATGCCTAAATTCAGGGAATCCCCTGGTGTTTTGTTATAGGCAGGGTGCTGAGCTGAGGAGCCTCTGGGAAGAAGGTGGAAATACTAGGTAAGAAATGAGTAGGATGCTTGGAACCCTGCCTAAGGGACTTGGCTATGAGCCCAAAGGTCTTGTATTCAAAACCTGAGTGTCGAGGGCCAAAGTAGAGGCCTGGCAGAATCAGAAACTTGCCTGAAGGTGTAAGGATACTGAGAAGCCACAGGTCTCTGGCACTGGGAAGGAAAGAAGAACGGGGAAGAAAGGCATGTTCCCAACTCCCAGGGGAGCCGCTGACACCTGACAACACACACAGGTCAAGGATTTTCTAATCAATGATCTGTCTTTAGTGTCATTTATTTGCTTATGTTCTGAGTCTGGATTGTCGCAAAAATGTCTAGTTTTATTAAAGGGAATCCCCAGTGGGCTGAACGCCCACCTAACGTGCTGTCAGAGTACCCTGGGCCCGCCTCCATCTCAGCCCTCACTGGGACTACCGCAGACGGTTGTGGCACTTTGTGCACAAGGAAGACCCCTGTTCTCAGGGCAAGTCCATCCATTCTGGTGCATATCCCTTGCTAATTAATTCAAAATCACCACGTAAGCTAGCAACAGCTGTGACTCACCACATCATATGTCCTCACAAGACCATGAGGCTCACAAAGGCAGGGTCCATGTCTCATCATCCTTCTGCCTCTAGGACATAATAATAGCCAGTTCTTGTGGAGGGACCATCATTATCCCCAATTTATATGTAAAAACTGAGTCTGAAAGATCACACATTTTGCCCAAGGTTACACAGCTGGTGTTAAACTGGGATTCAAAGCTCTGTTGCTTTTTTTTTTTTTTTTAATATCATGCCTCTGTTACCTGTGATAGTAACAGGCATCTGGTAGGTTCTCTATCTAAGGATAAATCAAAATGTAGACCAAAACACTGTTGAATGTTGGCAGTTTCATATGATTCCACTTGATAAGTGCTTGGTGGTGGTGGTGGTGGTGGTTACAATTAATAAAGATATTATTGTTCATTAATGTCAGGCTTTAGACTAGGGAAGAAAGATATGCTGATTATGTAGTATATTTGGATTTTTCACCTAGTCTGTAACTCATGTTATTAGTAGCTGCTTTTTTCATGACAAAGTTCAGCTGAACTAAGGGGGGGGGCAGGTAGACTTTGGGGAGAAGGCAAAGGAATATTGGCAGGAGACAGTCTGGGCAGAGAATAGCACCCAGGACAAGAAAAGAGAGAGGGGTAGTGCCCCTCAAATCCTGTCTTGAGAAATGTGGTCAGTGTGAGGCCAGAGGTGGTGACTTGTTTTTAAAACCGTATTGTTTACGAAGTCACATGATCCACTTCAACACCACTATCTTAAGTGCCGTGACTCCAAGTTCCAGTTTCTCAGTGTTTCACCTCACAGCCTACAGGGATAAAAATTTCCAGTCTATGTGTATCCAAATGGTATTGTTTATACACAGGACCCTCAGGATGTGCACACACAGTTTTAGCAACACACACGAAATTCATTCTGGCAGAGGTTAACCAAATGAGAGAAAGTTACCAATTATACAGTGCAAGAGCTCATCTCCCAAGTGACTGAGGCCTATTAATAACGAAAGGAGTCTGTTTCCAAATTTTTAAAAAATGTCATCTGTTTCTGTTTCTTCTGGACTATTTTCTTTGGAATTGTCTACCTTCTCCCTCAATACAGGGAGCCCCCCAGGCACAGATACAGGCCCCTTGGTCTGTGCTGTGTGATGACAGGGATGCACTCCCGTCTCCAAGAGGAGCTGGGTGCGTCTCAGATAAGCAGCTAGACCCCGTGCTACAGTTGGCCTAATTCTTCCAGGCACTCTGACTCAGGAAGGAGGCTTCAGAACATCTGCTCAAGAATGTTTTATTTCTCAATGATGTGGAAAATGCGTGCGTAAAAAAAGAGAAATGAAAAGTCATTCCTCAAGGATGAGTGAACGTTTGTGAGTGAATGGTTTTGTTTACAATGCCTTTGGTTCACGGTGGAAGGGGATTTTTACAAGCTAGTGAAAGCTGTATGTAATCTGGCAAATGAAGATTCAAATGATCACATTTTTAATGGGCCATAGGGTATCTCTAGGTGGATCCACTGGCCCTCTTGCTGTGATTTCTAGGACTCGGACTGCTGACAGTTAGAATTGCTTCACAATGACCCAACAACTCACATATTAGGTCACAGATGATATAAGGGACCTTGCCCTCCTCCCTGATGGCATGAGTCACAAAATCACCATGTAATGTGTCCAGTGTGGACAGGCTGGCCGTCTCTTGCTGAGCACTATGAGGGCCACTGAAGACCACGGCTTTGGAGAGTTTTTAGGCAGTTTTGCATAGTTTCTGCATTATCCTGATGTTAGGCAAAAGTTAAATATTGTCTATTATTTTAAGAACTTCATTCTCTTCAATAACAAATGAAAACTTACAAACAAGGCTCAAGATGACAAGCTGAAATTTGTCAGACACCAAGGAGGACGTTCACGGAGACACACAGGACTGAATCTTCATTTAGCTTCGAATTCTTTCAGGATCCTGAATGCTACCTGACGGCAGTCTTAGGGAAATCATTAGAAATCCACGTTGAATATACTTCCCTTTCTGCCATATTTTACTTAGGAGAAGGGGTAACAGTTTGGGGGAAGAAAACAGTCACAATTTCAGTCACCTATTAGACTTTGGCAGAGTTGTTTAAAGTTCAGGGCGCTTTTTTAAAAATGCAAGTCAAAAACCCCAATACCTCCTCCCCCCCTCCTCCCCCTCCTCCCCCTCCTCTCCCTCCTCCTCCTCCTCCCCCCCCCCCCCGCAGAGACCGCTTAACATAATGAGCTGCGGTTTGTTGATGCGATATGAGTCGCCTGCTAATAGTTGTGTTTAAAATTCCTGTTTCTTATCTCATTTACTGATTGATGGGAACTTGACTTCGCAGACCGTCCTCCCCGACCATCCTCCTCCCCAGAAGAGTGAATCATTTGAGGCGGGGGAACATTACACAACACGTTCGCTTCCTCGCTAAAATCCTGGTTCGGTCGCATCACCTCGCCGGATGCGCAGCGCCCCCCGCCCCGCCCCGCCCGGCCCCGGGGTAGCGTCTGCATCGTGTCTTATCAGAACCACCTGAAGAGCCCGGCCACACAGGGCGGCCTTCCTTAATTTAAAATCCACCGGGGGGAGAAAAATTTGTCAGCAAACTCCAGCCTATGACAAAAGGCATGCCTGGGTCTTTATTTTTGTACTACTTTCCTTCTTGAGTCAGGCTCCCTGGTTGGAACAAAATAAATAAACAAATAAACAACAAGTCTCGGGGTTACTCTCCCAGAGATCCCAATTTAAAAAAAAAAAAATCCAATGATTTCCTACGGCCCCGTCTGTTTTGCAGTGTTTTTTCTTGTTTTTCTTTTTCGGCGCTTTTTTTTCCCTCCCCCTGTAGATTCTGAAAAGAAATAAGCGGCTGTAGGCATCGCCTGTGGCTCTCTGGTCGTGCTCCTTGGGTGGTCTGAGCCGACTTTATGATTTATTCAGCTAATGGGAAGGGAGCATGACCCCCATGGCCACAGAAAGAGAGCTGCATGTGGGTTTAATGCTTTCACCACAAAAATGTCTGCTATGACTAAGTTCTGCGGCTGAAGTCACTGTCTGAATGGTGCTAAAAAGGAACTTAGGCATTAAGTGTGCACTATTTACTATAGATCGGCTCTTGGGATTAGGCCAAGGGGTTCGTACTCAGTTTCAAAGAATAGCATGGGAGTTGCTAGGAAAATGAGAGCTGTGCAATTTATTTTTGCCAGTCTCCCTGGTGAGTTACCCGGTGAAGGATTTACCTCATACGCTTTTTTTTTCCCCTTCCCTCTGTTACTAAAGACTCATTTAAAACGTGCCAGTGTGTGCATTTTGTAGAGTTATTGTGGAGGTATCCTTTTTTTCATCCCCCCGCTGTTGATCGCCGCCGTGAATCGCTGTGTGACTGTTCTTTAATGCTAATCTGAAACTATAAAAGAATGCCTAATAGTGAAAGAAAGAAAAAGGGAAAGAGAGGGAGAGAGCCGGCCATGGAGTGAAAGTTCCCTTTGCCACACGCTGCCGGCTGGAGAGGACCCTTTGATGCAGTGAGGGTCCCCCTACCAGGCGACAGAAGCGTTCTGGGTGCAGAGGAATGAATGCATTTTGCTCCACCTCGATTCCTTGGCAGTGAGGGAAGGGGATGGATGAAGGGGGGAGGAGGGAGACAGGAGACCTGTTTGTAATTTTGACTAAGATGGATGGTCTTTACAGTCAGCGTAATACCTGCTGTGGCTGTTGCAGCACGCTGGCTTCTGCTAGACTCACAAATGTGCACAACTGAGAAGTGGATCCCTCTGATGTCTGTGGCTCGGGTGCCTGGGTCCAAAATGCAGCGAGTCCTTTGAAAATGTGCCTCGATAGTAATTTGTACCCCAAGGACCACAGAACACCCCGGGCTAGTTCAAGTCACTGGGTTTCAAACATCGCACGTGTCAGAGTCCCTGGTGACTGCAGCTTAAAACAATTGAGAAAGAGTAGACTTAGCTCTATGCCAGCCGGAGTTCATTACTACAGGAATATGGACCCCCACCACCACCTCCCACCTCCCAGTTGTGCTCTGGGACTCCATTTTCAGTTCCTGCTCCAGATTTTTCCCTGTAAAAGCATTTTCCTTGTATCCCTGCAAATCAGTGTCACTTTGTGTAATAAGGGTTAGCAATTGAGACTTCGGGGCTGAACTCATTTCCCATTAAGCAAACCATAGAGGTAGTCTTAGTCTGTGTTCTGCAGGCCTTTATAATCCTAAACACATCATTCAGGGAGGCAGGCCTTCATTTTCCCCATCTGTGAAATGGGCTGCATTAGACTGGTTGGCTATTGGGCCACTAGAGGTTAACAAGTTTATCAAAAGAGAGTACTTGGCCTTTCATTTTTCCTAGGCCTGAGAAGACAGGCAGCATCAGGAAAACCACTTCCCTAAGTCATTCTGCTCTCCCTGCAGGTAGATTAAAAAATAAGAAAATCACAGAATCTCATCTTTTCACTTTGGCTTGTTCCCTGTCTCCTTCTCTCCTGTCTTCTCTCTAAAAACTCCTTTTACAGTTTCAAACGGGGAGAACTCCTTCCCTCAAAGGGTGAGAATGTAACGGTAAGATACCTATTGAGAATAAATACCTCATTTAAAGCTAAACTAAACCTAAATCCTGGATTAGATCCTAGAACAGAAAGAGGACATTAGGGGAAAAACTGGTGACATCTCACTCGTCTGTCACAGAATTAGCAGTATTGTACCAATATTCATTTCTTTGTTGGGGTGCATGTCATGGTTACATAAGGTGTTCATATTAGGGGAAGCTGGGTGTAGGGTCTGTGAGAACTCTGTACTATCTCTGTGTCTCCTCTATAAATCTCAGGTTACCTCAAAATAAAAAGTGTTAAAAACAAAAACAACAACAAATTATTCTTATCTAAAGACTCATTTATTTTCAGCCCCGACTGATAACCCCAATCTCTTCCCCACATCCACCCGATCCCCCACCCAGTATATTTTCTATAGCTGTATAGAAAGTTCATTTGCATAATATTCAGTTTAAAGGCCCACTAACGCAGCCCAGCTCTTAACATATTATTCTCGCCAAACTGTTATTAGTTGCCTGCACATGTTAGATACCGTACTACGCAATTTGTGCTCGTTCTCTGTCCTCTAAGGACACTGTGCTCTGTGAGGGAAAGAGAAAGCCAGGTATAAATAAAAGCCCCAGAATAAAAATGGTGATGCTATTCAATTTATTAAATGCAATGTTGAATTTGCAGTTCAGGACAGTTGTTTTTCCTGCGTTCATGAACGAGCTCTGATGAGGCCACTTGGCCAGATGTCACACCTCCAGTAACTCAGCTGCACCACCAGGCATGTCCGCGCTCGGTAAGTTATCTTCAGGCCGAAGGAAACTGCACACATTGCACCTGAGCAAAAGAGCCACAGCTGTCACATCAAGGACAACGGTTTTAACGACAGAGGTTCCCTGAGCACTGAGTATGGTATCCTTTTCCTTCCTCTGTGTCCTGCCGGCCCAGATCAAAAGCGCAGGATGCGTCGTGAATGGAGGGGAGACACCACCTGAAATATAACTGCCTTTCAGGCCTTGTCCAAGCCCACGGTTGTTTTTGGCATCGCACGTTCATCCTCGGGTCCAGAATGGCGAGTGAGAGGGAGGGAAATGTGAGAAGAATCGCAAGGGGGTGGGAGAATGAGCACCAAAGGAATCTTGCTGCGATGTGGGTTTCCCACCCTAACCAAGGGAAGCGCGCTGGGCAGATGGATCTGTCTCGGTCTGCCTGTTTCTGGCACACAGGTGTTTCAGCTTTATTCAGCCAGGAAGCAGCTCTCCCCTCCCCGCCCCCACCCCACCGCCACTCTTTTTTTTTTTTTTCAGGGGAGGGTGTTTTGGGGAGGTGGGAACACCCACGATTGTTTCTCAGAATAAGAAGGCGGCAGGGGTGGGGGGAGGGAGCACAGCCCACCCACCGCTTATAGATTCGCCCGCTTTCCTGCGGGTCAGCCTTATTCTGCAAGGTGTAAATCAGAGGGCAGATGCCTGATCTGGGACGTTTTCCAGATGCACGTCGCACAAAGGCCCATGTGTTCTCATTGTGCGGAAATAACATGCCATCGGAGCAGATCTGGGACACCAGACCCGTGTTGGGACGTGTCATCCTGTCTGCAGGTCTCATGCTTAGCAAGAATGATGTTGCAGACACCGAGTGGGAGCTCGGAAGCCCAGGGAGTGGACGGTTAAGAAAAGCCGCCTTGTCCCTGCCCCCCGCCCCCCTCCACCCCGCCACCCCAGGAGGCTGCAGACAGACCCGATGGGCTGCTTGGCGAAGTTCAGTGCCAGACAGCGCCTGCCAGATGTGCTGGGGAGGGCGGGGCCCATGAAAGTCAAGGAGGAGCAGCTCCAAACAGGCCGGCACTGCCCCGGGAGCCTCTGGAGTCCCGCTCCCCCACCGCTCACTTGGCAGCAGCACCAAATGGACAGAAAGCGTGGCGTTCTCGTTCCTTCTATCTGTAATTGGCCCTGACTCTGTGGGACCCCCGCGGTGAAACTGCTTGGGCATCTGTAGAGTTTTCACTCCCTCTCCCATTTTTTTGAAGTGAATTTTCTGGGCAGAATCTGAGAGTAAATTGTTTTCTTGAAAGTAAATCATATGCTAGGAGGTTGCATTAACTTCCAGATCATTTGGGTGACATTTGCTTACTTCCTGCCCCAGTCTGGAATTAATATTGCATCCAGAAAGCTCTTAAGGGAGGCCTTAGTCATAGGGAACATACATTTCCAGTTGTGTTAACGTCTCTCATTTTCCTTTTAACAGGATTCTTTTCCTCCTTTCGTTCGGAGTGATGCCTGTGTCTTGTCAATGTGTATCTCACCTCCACCTGACTTCCTATGATCCAACTCTCTTTTCTCTTAGCAGTTGCTCTTCTAGAGCTGGTTTAAGTGTTTTACTCTTACTTATCCTCGCTACGTGGTGTTAACATGCTTTCGGTGACTGCTGGGAATGCGAAAACTTACATTTCTGCTCAGTTGTAATAACTAGGCTGTTATCGGGTACAACAGTTTCTTCCTTTAATCACACCACCTTTTCCCCTTGTGTTCTCCTTGAGTTAATGATTCCATTTCTTAGGCCTGTGTAACAAGCCACCTCGATTCCTTCTAGGAAGTTGTTAGCATATAAAATACAATTAATTAGTGAAATGGGGACTGCCAGGGTAAAGACCAATGGGGCAGGAAATAGGTGGGATTCTTCAGAGGATATTGCCCTCAGCCCCAAAAGACTCCAGAAATAACCAATAATAGGATTGTGAATTATGGAAATTCCAGTCTCCGGAATCCATTTGAGGTCATAATTCAACTGGAAATTATCTTGGTTTTGCTGGCTTATTTTCCCACCCTGTTTGCAATCTTGTTTTCTAGTTTCCCTCAAAACCACTAAATGAATTCCAGACATATAACTCTATTAAGAAAAATAAATTGCTTATCCACCTGTTAATTGGACTCAAATGCTTGGGAGGTTGAGACCAAAAGAAAGATCCCCTAGCTCACCCTGCTCCTCAGCCCAGCATTAAAGGGTAGAGGAGTCATGGATTAAACAGAAACTGCTTTTTTGGACTTTAAGAAATTTTAACCTAGTAATTTTGAAGATTTTTTTATCCTTTTCTACAGAGAAAAACCTTTCTTTTTTTTTTTTTCCTAAGCAAAATGAACTGTACCACCTGGTACCAAAATTAGAAACTTGCTTTAAAATTACAGCATTAACAATTGTGTTTTTATCTTGACCAAAGTCAAAGATAGCATGATGGGGTGGATACTTTATTCAAAGCCAGAGTCACGTACAAAGTATTAAGTTGGAGAGGTAGGTAGAGGCCAAAGAGAAAATAGCTTTTCAGTGAGATGGTCTGTACTGATAACCAAAACACCAGATAGAAGCAACATTTTTAAAAGCCATTTTTAATTGTTATAATTTATAGAAAAGTAGAGTCATACTTCAGTCTACAATTTAACAAGGGAATAAGTATAATTTTTGCGCTCACTTAGTAGACACTAATAGTCTTCAGGTTTAGAGTGTACTGATAGTTTTTTCATATAAAATTGTTTTCAGGGCCAGCTGCATTCTTATCACCATCTGTAACATCATTTCCACCACGAAGAATAGTGAATGGCACATTTAGGCGTTTGTGAATGTAATTTTGCAATATCAGTGATTTGAAAGTGATTCATGAGGTGCCTGGCATGTAGCAATCTCTAATTTTGCTAAAAAGCGTGTTAAAGAGAGGCTTTGGAGTCAGAGCTCAAGTCAAGTCTTGGCTCTGTTACCAGTGACGAGTGACCTTGAATCAGTTACTGAACCTTTCTGGACCCCATCTTGGAGTCATAATAACACCTACCTCATACGGTTATCAAGAGGATTGAGTTTAATGAAATGCAAGCTAAAATGCTTGGTGCTGTGCATGGTGTTTGGTGAGAAGTCAAAAAAATAAAGAAAGAACTTACAATGAGTGAATTGCAAAATCTGTGAGGTTCATGTCACTTTTAGGCCATTAAGTTTGTGAGGAAGCAGTTATCATGGATTGTGTAATGCAAATACAGGTTTATAATTGTATTGTTTTCTGTTCCACCTATAGATTAACTTTCATTAGTTAATAAGAGCTTATTTTCTATTAAAAAAACGAAAGAGCTAGAAGAGAAAACTAAGAGCTTGTCCTATAGATATAGACCGATGTTGAGAAAACGTGGAAAAGCTTAGGAAGTGACGATTCTCATCCAGCCAGTGGAAGTGTGAGATGCTCACGGCAGAAGGTCAGTTTGCTTGTGAGTTGGAGCCATGATGCAAATATATCCACCTTATGCCTCATTTTAGAATAAAAAGTAATTTGTAAAATTATTTTGTTAACTGCTCCAACCAAGGCAAGAGCTGTCAGCGTGAGATAAAACTGTAGTGACAGTGAAAAGGATAATTCATTTGTGGTCTGAGACACAAGAAATATGTAACTTTCAGCAGGAATACAGTCTAGGCATATGTATGGAGCTTGGGCAATGTGGTAAATGTACAAATTCGGAAATTTTGACCACCTTCATTGGATCTAGTGGGAAAGCCATCAGAGGGCTGGGTGTATACAAATCTGCTATAATTTCAAGCACTTGTATCGGCAGCTATTTATCACACTGTTGGATGTCAAAGAACTGGATATATGATAAAAGAGTAAGGACAACTTCTGAGGAGTGAATAGTCAACAGAGCGGTTTTTACTTTGCATTACAGCCTGTCACTACTCTATCCAGTCTTAATAACACCTTGTGTCCCTTTCCCAACCCAGTCCTTATCTCTATCCGTAAGGGCATAAAGATGGTGATGAAAGATGCAGCAGAAAGAATAACATGGGTAACAAAGGGAACAGCTGAAATCACAGAGTGGTGGGGTTGGAAGGAACCTGAGAAATGATTCATCTGACCTCCTGGTTTTGCATATCTGAAGGTCTTGGTTCTGAGAGATAAAGTGACTTCTGAAACCACAAATTCAGTGTGATATCTAACATTCGAACTCAGGAACCTTGATTCTTTTTTCCCACGCAATCTCTTCTCTTTTACTTAGTACCCAAATTGTCCCAGTTCCACCTCTGCTGGACCTGTCACCCTTGTCTTGTTCTGACCTGGTTATATTTTTCCATTGCATAGCTAGAACATGACTAAAAAAGGCGAGTGAGAAATTGGACAATTTACTTAACTTCACACATCAATCAAATTAGTGAGTAAGCGGCCAACTTGAATGCTTTCTTATCCTTAGTTTCTTGAGGAAAATAATGTTTGTTTTGAATATGTGATTGTTCCGGACTGGATAATTTTTATGTATATGTTTGAATTCTGTACCACTTTGTATGTTTTGGGTAATCAGGATATCAATTTAAATGTGAATATTTATTTAGTATATAATGACTGGTGGCCAAAAATTGAGGGCAGTAAAATTATATACATGGTAGTTTTCCATTCTTTGAAGAGCGCATTAGCGTTCTTGCGTAGCTATGCTTCAAGTCGTCTGGCAGTCCTTAGGACTAAATTGCTAAAATAGTGTGCTCATTTCTGAAAGACTTCCACAAGTTACTGGGACTCCTGATGATGTGGAGTGATTTACAGTAAGGTCCTCTTTGTTGTCTTACAAGCTTTCTGGTGTAATACTGTCATCAGTCATGGCTGGAAAGTTTATTATTTCTTTGGACTCCTCCTCTCACCATTAACCAATATTTGTCACCATTCATGTGACAGGTCTCTCTCAGACATGACTTTCCAACTTCTGCATCTTTTTACTGTGAATCTTTTCTTTATTATCTTGTTAAGCTCTCCCAAGGGAAGTTTTCTGGGTCACAGATGAAGATTTCAATTCTTCTGGTTTTTCTTTCCTTTTTTTCATGATTGATGTCTTGTGTCATGTTG
This sequence comes from Vicugna pacos, assembly GCF_048564905.1. NCBI lineage: Eukaryota > Metazoa > Chordata > Mammalia > Artiodactyla > Camelidae > Vicugna > Vicugna pacos. Next base: position 19,161,817 of record NC_132988.1, read on the forward strand.
ACACCATGACATCAACAGGCAGCAATTTTTATTTTAAAAACGGTATATTTGCTGTAGGAGTCCCTCAGAAGAGATCTGCAGCTTCTTTCTTTCTTTCTTTCTTTCTTTCTTTCTTTCTTTCTTTCTTTCTTTCTTTCTTTCTTTCTTTCTTTTAGGAAACTTTTCCTTCTTTTCTAATCTGAATCACTGAGAGACTGAAAAATGTATTATTACTAACAAAATACATGAGGATTTATTGTTTCCTGTGTGCTAGCCACTTTGCTCAACGGTCTAATTTAATCCTTACAACAACCTAAAAGATAGAGAGATGCTCTGTTAGTCCTTTTTGAGATGAAAACCACCCAGGCTCCGGCAAGTCACAGTGCTCAAGGTCCTCCAACATTAGTAAGTGGCAGAACAGGGCCAGAAGCCAAGGTTATCTGACCCCATCATTAGGGCTCTGAACCACCATAACACGTGCTTTCCCACTGGCTCACTTTATCTCTGTTGGGGGTTTCACACTTAAATTGTGACTTGGGTGGTTCCTTTAGGGCAAGTGTTATTGATGACAGTTGTGTCTGACAGTGGCTTATCTTTGCAAACAATACAAACCGAACCTGAACTTCAGAAGTTTTTTAAAAATGCTACATTTCGAGTAGCGTATGACTAATTCAATACATATTTTTGAACAAATTGTATGAATGGATAAATAATCTATGCAGTTCCTTTCTCTTTAATAAAATGTACATAAACCTCCCGTGTTAGATCGCTTCATCCTCATATACACACTGCAAGCTCAGTTCTAAAGAACAGTCACCTTTTAAAGCAAGTAACTCCAAGTAATGAATCCCAGCATTTTCTTTGCCATTTCATGGCACCTGTTGTTAAGAACCCCTCATCCTGAAGGTTTCCATTCTACTAAATTTTAGTTGTTAAGTGATGAGGCATTAATTTTATCTGTTTAAGGAGCTGGACAACTGTGAGTCAGAAGCGATGCTTTGTGTGATTGAGAGCTACCAAGTGTAGAGCTGAGTGCCTTGCAGAGCCCAGAAACGTTTTAACTAAGTAAATAAACAGAACATTTAATGATTGCGCTACAATGTATTTCGATTTTTTTCCCCTGAATCCGTGTGGAGGGAAGGGTCTTACTGGAGGACAGCTTCCCTTCATGCCTCAGTTTCCTGGAGAGGCACAACCCATGAAGGCTGAGACCCCTGCAGACCCGGCTGTACGTGATAAACTGAGTTCAATAACTCTTGTGTCTTCAACTGACACAAAATGATAAAACTTCAGTTTGCCCTTCTAAGGCTATGAACTGTCTTGGCACTAGCCCACTGACGTGAGCAGTGGGGCTGTGCTTTGTGCAAATAGAAAACCAGCATTAAATCACCACCTGTGTGACGCTTTGTAACCTAGAACCTGGAGGATCTGGGACCAGAACTTTCCCTTTTTCCTTGACATGGTTCCTTTTATGAAAAGCATGGAGAACGAGGCTGGGCGATGTGTCTGAATGCATTATTTTACCACTACTTCGTTCCTCCTTACTTCTTTCACTAGAAACAAGGACACTTATTTTTTTTTTTTTAAACTAGGACCCAGATTCTCCCTTCTCTTCCTTGTAGTGGAGCAAGAAACACATAGAGATGCACCTTATGAAAGCGGGTGCGAGAAGAGATGGGACTGGAGATGCCCGTCTCTCCTGAGTCCGTAGAGAGCTGGTCCTTATAAATAGAGCAGTTGCTGTTACGAAGTACAAAACCATGCTGTTCTTTCTTTAGATCTGAATAGAGCTGGTTACGCTTTCAGAGTAAGTGTGAAAAAGGCAAGAGAAAGAAAGAGCATTGAGCACGTGAGTCCCTTTCTTGTGACCTGGGTTTCCTGATACATCAAATGTGGGGATTGGGCGAGTTACCCCTGGGTCTCCTCCGGTTCTGACTCTACGACTCCATGAAAGAGGCCGGGCACCTGCTTTCAATTTAATCTCTAACATGAGTTTCCTTCTTCTTTAGACCTGCCTTTCTAGTAAGCTGCCACATTTATTACCAGGCTTGTAGTCATTTCCTTCTCTTCTAAAGACAATATATACCCAGTTTTTCAGCTCTAGCATTGTTTTCGTACCATAACCTCATCGGGTTGAAACCATTTTGGGAGAGTGGCTGCTAAAGCCATCCTGTTTTAGACGTAGTCACGGTTTTGAAGCGACAGTGGTCAGACTACCTTTGGAACGCTAATCCTGAGACAGTGGTTTCCCAACTTTGATGAGAATTCAAAGTGATGTTTTATACCATTGCAACCTGTTTTAACTTATCTGGAGCAAGAAGGAATGCCTTGTGACAGCCCCTTATCCTGGACTTCATTATTTCCGCCTTGGGCTTCCTAACTCTAGTTCCCGCTATTCCCATAGACGTTTCATTGTGGGACCCAAATGATCTGTTTTTCATTACTCACTTGCTTCTTTTTTGCTCCTTTTCTTTATATTCCGTTACCACAGCATTGACTGTCATCATTACCTGTCGTCCAGCTTAGTCCATGCTTTCAGCCAGGCACCTAAGAAAGATGAGGGCAGGCTTAAAGAAAAAGAAAAAGAAACTCAGTCTTAAAGTCATCCTTAGGAAACTCAGAGGGAGGGGCTCTGGCCCCCTCTACCTGGCAGAGATGCTCTTGGTGGGTCAGGCAAAAGGACAATAGGACCCCCGAGGCACCCGCAACTCTTTGCCCACCTGTTGTGGATGGAATCTGCATCATGATAGTCCCCAGGGGAATTTTCTCTTTATAGGTTCTGAATGAACTGGACTCTCTAATGGACTGAAATATCAAAAAGAGTCCACAATAAGGCAGTCTTGTCTCTAGGATGTCTAACTTACAGACCCTTTCCCAGGCCCCTTAAACTACCTGAGCTAGCAACATATCACGCTGCAGAAAGACATGAACGCATCCAAAGAGAATGGTTCTCATCTTAGGCATTTACCCAGACCACCCACCCACTCATCCACTCAACCCTGACTGCCTCTTCTTTGATGCCTTTTACTGCATTCCAGATCCCCATGTCTGCCCCAGGGCCTCTTCACTGTTTTGGCAACTCTTTAAGGTCCCAGCTCCAGTGTGATGAGCAGGACCCTTCTAGGGGATTAATATTCAAAATATTGAACGGCACGTAGAAGGCACTGGCCAATCAGGATGCTGGCTGTAAACAACCAGAACAACAGTTCAGGACGTCCCCAGTAAATATCACTTCACCCTTTCTCCCGTATCCTGACTCAGGCTTCTCCCTTAGTTCCTGCAGAGAGAGGCCTCCCCTGCCTGAGCATCATAGGATAGACACCAACTACCTTATCTCCCCTGCTGATGCCCCCATCTCAACGCTTCAACCACGGATGACAGACAAGATGGGTCCTGCACCATGAATTGAAGACAGTGTTATAATAAGATCACTGTTACCGTATTTGTAACTTTACTTCCCTGGGAGGAAAAGCATCTGCGCTTCTTCTCCCAGAGGAGAAGATGAGCAGATGCTACTGAAGCCCATTCATGTGCCCTCAGGCCTCACTGTTTCCATGCCAACAACCTTGACCACTGCTGCTAATGATGATCTCTTTGGGGATTTCAGAGGATGGAGTCAGCTCTGCCCTGTGCATGTGGCAGAAGGGAAGTGCCAGGGAATTTGTGCCCCTCCTGGAACTTGGCTGAGAGAGGTCCTGGACTCAGGTTTGAGGAGAAAAGTCTTTTGATACCAGAGAGGGTTGGGCCATGAGGGACCCTGCAGGCAGGAACTTAGAAGGACAAAAGAAGCATCTAAGAGTTACCATATGATCCAGCAATCCTACTCCTGGGCATATATCTGGAAAAGACAGAAACTCTAATTTGAAAAGAGACATGCATCCCAATGTTCGTAGCAGCACTATTTACAACAGCCAAGACATGGAAGCAACCTAAGTGCCTATCAACAGATGAACAGATAAAGAAGTTGAGGTATATATACACAATGGAATACTACTCAGCCCTAAAAAAGAATAAAATAATGCCATTGCAGCAACATGGGTGGACATGGAGATTGTCATACTAAGTGAACTAAGTCAGGCAAAGACAAATACTGTATGATTATCACTTATTTGTGGAATCTAAAAAAAATGACACAAACTTATTTACAAAACAGAAATAGACTCATAGACATAGAAAACAAACTTATAGTTACCAAAGGAAAAAAGATGGGAAGATGGATAAATTAGGAGTTTGGGCTTAACAGTCATGCACTACTATATATAAAATAGATAAACAAGAGGTCTTGCAGTACAGCACAGGGAACTATATTTAATATCTTGTAATAGCTTATAATGAAAAAGAGTCTGAAAAAGTGTGTGTGTGTGTGTGTGTGTATATATATATATAAACCTGAAACAAACACATCATTGTAAATCAACTACACTTCAAGTTTTTAAAATTTAAGAACTTCTTAAAAATTTAATTTTTTTTTAAAAAAGGAAACATCTAAGTGCTGGGATTTAAAGTAAACTGAGTGGGGGCAGCACACAGGTCAGGCAAAGCAGATGGGAAGCCAGAGGTGTGCTGGCAACTGGCAAGGAGGTTAGCAGACCCCCACTGGCTGGGCAGTGACCATGCGCCACACTGTGCCCTCCGCGTGGGGATCTCTGCTGGGTAAGGGCAAACCTGGCCTGCCGGGTGTACGTGCGTGAGCCACAGGAAACAGGCTGCAGGGAGGGAGACAGTGAGTTTATTTATATGCTCATTCTGCCTGAGGGCACCCACATGCTATCTGGCAGGGAGACAGAAATCTGGGGGACTTAAGATCAAGTTTAGGGATTTCTCAGCCACCCTAGTTTCCACAAGGCAACAGCTAAACTTTTCGTGACAACTGTATTTAATACATACAGTTTCCTTGGCATCAGTATAAAATCAAAAAAACCTCAGGACCCCAGAGGCAGAAAACCTAGATCATCATCCAGACTCTGTCACGAATAAGCTGTTTGACCCTTGTTCTCCACATTTATATTTGGGGCTGAAGTTTCCTCATTTATCTTCTCTCCCTCAGAAGATTATAGCTGGGATCAAACAAAAAAAGGTAAAAGTTAGAAAATGGAGTGCAAAAGTAAAGAGTGATTATGTTATCGAGTCCAAACCTGTTCTGCTCCCACATGACAGGCCAGAAAATCAGGAGACGAGGTGTTGGGGCAAGGAATAATGACTTTATTTGGAAAGACAGCAGGTGGAGAAGATGGGGAGCTAATGTCCTTGAGAACCATCTTCCCCCATGTGAGAATTCAGGCTCCTTTTATACTAAAAAGAGGAGGGGATGTGGTTGGTTGCTGTAAACTTCTTAGTGTCAGGATCCTTTGTTGTTGCAGCTGTCCATGTAGGTCAGATCATGGTGTTCCTGTAAACCTCCAATAAGACAAACGTTATTCTCTGTTCTGCAACTTTTTATCTCTATATGAACAGGAAAAGTGTTATACCCTTAAAGGTCAGAGCCTTGAGAATGGGCTCTCCTGTGTATTTCAGGCTCTAGGCAACATTCTTTTAGGAAAGGTGCAGAACCAGCATGGCTCAGCACAGGAAACGGCTCCCGGGACTAGAGCTAAAGGAGCAGATCTAATATGGGGTCAGATTTGTTCTTCCCTATTACAATTATTGTTACTCTTTCTCTGTGCGGTTCACCCCGTAATGTCAGGGGGGGAAAAAAAAACTTGTTTTATAAACAAAACAAGACAAAAAACAAGGAAAGTTAGTTTGGATTGAATTTTCAAATTACGTCCCTAACTGAATAAATGTATTGAATAATTACTCTAAGACCCCACTTGGCGAGCACTGTTTAGAAAATAAAATCCCAGGTTTGACACAGTGGTAACAACTCCGTGTATCCCATCCTCCTTTCTTAACTTTAGCTTTCCCCCTAGTTGGTGGGTGGGCTAACTAAACAGAGGCCTTTTACATGCTACTTTGCTATTTTCTAAACAGAGCTGCTATGCATGCTCTCTGGTTTATATACAATGCATTGTTGTTTTTGAAAGCAAAGCACCCTTATAAATACTGTATTTCAAAAGACGAAGCGTTGCAGGAAATAATCATATAAGTTATTTTACATTTGCATTAAATTTGCCGGTATTATTCATTTGTATTTCCATATGTTTTTGAAATTACTATGCTCAGGCACTAAAATTGTAATAACGTCCTTAACAGATTAATTTATTTATTTTTCTTATAGATGAAAAGTCTGTGAAAATGGAAGAATCTGCTTTGTGCACGTTAAATACATCTTAAGACCTTATTGTTTTAGAAAGTTTCAATGAGTACGCTGAGCAGAAAAACAAGATGACATGATTTCTCTGGAATAAATAAGACAACTCTCTTATTTAAATTATAAAACAATAAAGATTCATTTGCTGCCTGGGACCTGCATTTCTTAAGATGAGAATTTTATGACTTGTTTATGGCCTTTATGGGCCACAAATAAAGGAAGAAGGAATTGGTAACATTCAGAGATCATAATCTCTCTCAAAATGCTGCAGTAGGAGACCGGACTGATAAGGGCAATTGTGTGTCATGCAAAAACAAATTCATGCTTTCAAAGACCATTAAACCTTGCTCGTGTGCAGGCATAGCACTGGCCTTATCATAAGACAGTTTTAGAGCTATTTTTCCTAAAAATCTGTCGGATATGGTTCACAGTTTTGCCAAGACTCGAAGGTAGCTCACAGGAGAGGTTGAAATACTAGAATCCTAGGATGGGAAAGACTGTGATTCAGGAAGCAACCTGATCTGAATAGTTCTACTTGAAACTGAAAACCTTTGGAAAGAAACTTGGTTCAACTCTGTGAGAAAAAAATGTTTTTAATAAGCAGTTCAGGTTTAGATTATGCACTAATTGGAAAGTGTTTCTTTTTTACAGTATAAATCATCTTTTTCCTTTTCCCTTAGCAATATGAATATTAAAGCCACTTCATTCCATGACACTGTATGTCCTGGAGTTTGAAATCTAATTTTACAGATTAAACATGGGACACAAGACGAGGCGGTCTGGTTTGACAGTGTTGCCAGCATAAATATGTGTCCTTACAACAAAGCAACACTCAGATGAGACTATCGAAATACAAAAGGAGAGTGTCTTTGTCTGCACTTATGATGCAGGAAAAACAGATATGGGGTGTGAGGACGGCTGTGTCCCAGGCTTCAGTTGAGCCCCTGTGATGTGCTCTGCCAAGTGTGGGTCCTTGGCTTCGCGCAGGAAAGAATTCAAGAGTGAGCCACAGTTGAGCAAAGGTAGATTTATTTAGAGAGATATAAAAAGCCAAGAAAAAGCCCCAAGGTGTAGGGGTTGGGTGCTCAGCTTAGAGTAAAAGTAGGTACACACTCCATAAACAGAGTGCAGGCTGTCTCCAAAGTGGGAGAGAGGGGGCGGCCACGAGCCTTTGCCAGTTTTTATGGGCTCAGTGTCTTCATATGCTAATAAGTGGAAGGACCAATCTAGCTAGCCTGGGGAAGGGGCTGGGATTCCCAGGAAGTTGGCCATTTTCCACTCTTTGGCTTTGATGGTTAGCCTTGGGAGTGCCGTGGTGCCTGTGGGCATGTTATTCACCAAGCTAATATATTACAATGGGCGTATAATGAAGCTCAAGGTCTACTAGAATTCAAATCTCCCACCATCTTGAGCCTCAAGGCCTGCCAGGGGTTAAATTCTGGTGTTTATTGCTGTGTTATTCCTTGAATGACTGTGCCCTGCCCACTTCCTGTCTCACTTAGAAAATAGTAGCATCCAAAAGCCAGCAGATGACTAGAATTCTACCATATTCTGAATGCACTTGAAGTGCCCTGTCTATTTCTTGATGCCACCTTTTGAGAGAAATTCAGAAAAACTGAAACATATCTAGAAGGAAATGGTGTAAGTCTGTGGAAACAGTTCTGGATTTGATGGAGGTAAAGGTCGTCATGGGCCTCCTACCTCTGCTGTTCAGAATCTGTGTAGTCATAGAAGACAATCATTTCGTCTCTCTGGGTCTCCCTTTACACGTGACGTCCATAAAACAAGAGGGTGGACTTGATGAATAATTTATAAGGGTTTTGTTCAGCTTTAAAATTCCAACGTTTCTGGCAGGACATTTTGAAGTAATAATTAAGGTTTGTCTTTCCAGCATTCTTGTTGCTGCTCCCCTATGAAGCCACTAGGTTTCATTATTTAGGAATAGGGCAGAGATGGTAAACAATGAAGTCATTTAAATTTTTATTGTTGTTTTTAAACTCATGTTAGCCACAATAATCTTGAAACCCAAGGCATCTGACTACAAGTGTGAAGTTATTTGATAGAGGGTGCCAAAAGCATTTTTTTAAAAATATGAGAGCCAAATTTTAAACTGTGTCTATGTAAATAATGTGGAATGATTTAAGAGCTAGCTCTTTAGCAAAAAGAGACAAAAATCAACTTTCTGGGAAGGAGAAATAAGAGCGGATGTCACTAGCCACCTTAAAGGGTGATGAACCCCTGAACAGGAACCAGGTGATTACCTTCTCAGGCAAGTGTCAGAAGTGGGGAGGGACAATTAAAACCTCAGATCATTTTGAAGGTATCCCAGCCCACAGAGAACCGTTCATTGGCTGGCTTCCCATGGAAGTTGCCAGCCTCATAGGGGAACCCAACATTCATCATGGTGTCTGAGCAGTAGAGTGACAATGGCAGAATGAGCTGTCTAGGCAAAATGCCTGTAGGCAGCCTCACAGAATCCCACAGACTCTAGAAAGATGGAAATGAGGGGCTGTCTTCCCAAGAGGAAGACAGAAGTGGCTGAGAGAGGGACGGAAGAGTAGAGATCTTCCACAGACAGGGAGAGGAGCATAAAATATGGCCTGTTCTTGGAATACAGATTAAAGGGAAACATGTTCATGCTGATTTGGATGCAAGGACAAGCAAGGCCTGTGCATCTGGAATCCAGTGGCAATGGGCCAGATGTTTCTCACTCCATGATAGTAAGAGTCATAAGGATTGAGCCTCCAAATTTACTGTTCACGTGCTGTGGACAGAACTGTGTCCCACAAAATGTGTATGTTGAAGTCTTAATCCCAATGTTACGGTATTTGGAGATGGGGCTTTTTATTATATTTAGATGAAGCCCTGCCCTCGTGATAGGGTTAATATTTTATAAGAAGAGATACCAGAGAGCATAGTAGCATAGCCTCTCCCTCCTCATCATATGAGAACTTATGGCTTTCTGCAAGCCAGAAAAAAACTCTTAGCAGAACCCAGAACCTAGAACCTGACTGTGTTGCTGCCTTGACCTCAAACGTCTAGGCTCCAGAACTGTGAGAAAATAAATGTATATTGTCTAAACCACCCATTATAGCAGCCTAAGCAGAATAAGACACGAAGCCAAGATACTTCTGAGAATGAAAAGATACATTAAAATTAATTAGAAATGTATTTTTGAAAAATTTTTTCATTGAAGAACCAATTGGCTATATTAATTACATTGGTTGATGTATAAAATTTGTTCTTTACAAAAATGATTTTCAAAAATCAAATTATTTCCAAAATGCAAAATGGCATATGCTCTTTTGGATTAAAGGAAAATATAAAAATTATTTGTGTTGATTGCCTAAATATTAAAAAATAGCACAAACTGTATCTTTCTCTAATACTGATTCCCTAATATTTTTCTAGAGAATGTATTATTTCAACATGATCTTAGTCTTTTTATTTTTTCCAAAACTTGCCTGCAGTCTTCAGTTACATTTTATATAAATATATTTGAAAAGGATACATATTTGCTTTTCTCTTTAGACTATATAGCATTTTAATTGAGAAGATATTTAGAAGTGCTGAGTTACCTAGTAAGTTTAGAGGAAATTCTACTGAGGAGAGAATATTCTCAATTCTAATTTTTATGAAATGTATAGTTGTATCAATATTTTTATAGGTACTGTCTTTTTACTTCAAGTTAGAATTTTTCTCTACAAATATTTTATAAGGCAAAGCTCATAGAATAAATTCACAATTTTTTAGTGTTTTGCCAAATAGATGCTGCAAAACCACAGATCTTTTCAATTTTATTCCATTCCAGTAAAAAATATAATCCAATTATAAAAATGAAATTTGGTCAAAAGATTTTTTTTTTCTACAAGTCATTTCAAAGGAATTTACAGAATTTTAAAATTAAATCTTGCACACTGTTTGAGGGCTCCTCATTTACTTTGTTCACCTCCCTGCTTTTGTAAAGATAAATTTGCCTTTGTAGTTCTTGCAAAACCTGAGGTTTTCTGGCTCCCAAGTCCTTGGACATTTTGATAAAAGATTTCTGATCATTTTTTTAAATTCAGAGTTGTTTAAGAAAATATGCAATGCCATTATAGGGTTCATAGGTTGATTTGCAAAGTAGTTCTCTTGAAGCGAGCTGACACATTTCTAAAATCTGATTGAAGATACACAGCAAGAGAGAAAGCACATATGGCCTTGCAAAGTTATTTTTTGGGGTACTGAACATAGTTTTTATTTAAAAACTGTTGTAGTATAGTTACTTAACTCTAATGTTTATACATTTTGACACCCACAGTTTCTATTTCAAATGATAGGCTATTGCAGTTTATTGGATGATGTTATTATAACTTGTTTGTCTACCACCCCCAATTTTAGGAATATTTAGGAATATTTTTCTCTATATGTTTCTTAACTTAGTAAAACCATTATTTTATCCATGATGTGCTACATTCTGCCAAATTTGTATCCATATTAATACTGCAAAGCAAATAATCGTACATTCAATGTTGAACTTTTAAATTGAACATACAATGGATTCATTTTCAAAGGCTGACCTTCCAAAAGCTTTACTATTATATGAATTTGATGAAAGAAATCCAATCAGTTATGGAAATAACTGGTTTTCTACAAGAAGCCTGCAATCAAACTTTTACAAATGGCATCCTGTAACTGTTTACAGATTCTTTTGCCAATAAAACCAGCATATTACAGCTATCAATTCACTCTCCATGGATATGCAGGAAACTTTTGGATCCAGAAATGGATGAAATCAGTTTAGAAGGAAAGTTACTTGATTTCAATGAAAAGTCACGTTTCAGAGTAATATATAAAGACACTTCCTGTAGATGCACCTGTAAAATTGATGTATTTCAGTACTGTTTTCTAAAATTAATCAATTACTTTTATGTGGATGCCGCTATATTCAGCATATTTGTTGCTTTCAGGACTGGTGGTATCTCTACAGCCTCCATAAAATCAAAACTATTTTGAGCAATTTCTATTTTTGCCATCAACTCTCTTGAGAAATGGAAATTTAGTATTTAATTATTCATTAAGCATGCATTAGCATATTGGTGCTAAAAGGGGTTATTGCAAAAGAAAAAAAAATTTACTGAATATGCCAATTTTCCACGGAATTTTATTTTCAACTTCAAATCCACCCTTCTAGATTCTGCTTTGTGATGCTGAAGATGAATTTTGTAAACCCAAATTCTGACAGTTGGTCCTTATTAAGCTCTGATAACAGGGGAGTAAGAGGAGGACTGCCAGGCTGGAGAATGATGAAGAAACTTGCCCTTTTCTGTTTATTTCCCATGGGCTTCCTGTGTGATTTTGGTGGGGGTGGGGTGGGGGTGGGGTGGTACTGATGTATAACTGACCAATAAGATTGTCAGGTACTTAAAGTGTATATCGTGGTGATTTGATAAACATATACATTGTGAAAGGATTTCCCCCATCTAGTTAATTAACACATCCATCCTCTTGCATATTAATACATTTATTTATCTATTGATTTATTTTGTGAGAACATTGTAAGTTCTACTCTCTTAGAATGTGTATGTTTTATAATACAGTATTATCAACTATCATCACCATGTTTTACACTAGATCCTCAAACCTTACTCATCTTACAGCTGCAAGTTGGTACCTGTATGCTGTTGATTCCTGTGTACAACCCTTTAGCAAGGAATCTTCACCCCGTCGAGAGAGGGGTCTTCCCACAGCCATAGGTGAATCTAGATTTTCAGAACCAGATTCATTTCTCAGCCCTGAGGGTAGCAGTTGCTTCCTTTAGGAGTTATTTCCATGATACTTTAGTGTTCCTGTTCCCTGTTGAGTTACATTAGGGTTTTCTTTTTACCTAGTCAATGACTCATTTAACATCCTGATACCTAGTTACAGATTCATTATATTAAATTCTCTCTGTTCAAATGATTGGTGCGGTTTTTGTCTCTTTACTGGACCCTGACTGGTATAATAATTACTGTGAGGGAGGGAGTAGACTCTGGAAGCAAGCCCTTGAAGTTGGGATCTGGTAAATGGTCTGGCTGTGTTTTTGGACTTGAATGAAGTGTTGAGCCCTTGCCAAGGTGAAATGAGATGCTATTAATTTGTTACATGCAATGGCATCAAAATTAATCAAATTAATTGACCTGTGGTTAGTTATAATAATATTCCTACTGAAGTAAGTATTTAGGGGGAAAATGACTGCGTTACTTGACCATTAAGGGAATAATGATGACTGTAAGTTGTTGGCATCAGATGGATTCTTCTGATGGCAGGGGAGCGTTCGTCAAATGAAAACAACAAGCCCAGGTCTTTAAGCCCTCAGCTCAAATCAAAAAAGAAAGAAAGAAAGAAAGAAAGAAAGAAAGAAAGAAAGAAAGAAAGAAAGAAAGAAAAAAAGAAAGAAAGAAAGAAAATAGTTTGTCTGAAAGTCTTAAAAGCTCTATTTTTATAACAAATATCTCTTACTTTTTTTAGAGCAATGTGGCCAATATAGCTGGAAAATTAAACCCAGTGTTTAATTGTTTGGGTTGCAGAATTACAACGTCATTTGAATTCACAGCTTTTCCAAATATGTCATGTGAAAGTCAAGGCATTGATTGGGCAGAAGTGGGACCCTGAAACTGGGAATGAGAGCATCTGACTGGACTCAGTTGAAGCTGAGAAATGGGGACCCCTGAGTAATGATGATCCTTTCTCGTTAGTGAAAATAGCTTGTCCCCCATGTCTAAGGGCAATATCCTTCTCTGTGTTTGAACAGCCTGTAATGACTCTAACTGGGGAATTTGTCATGCAATGTTCAGATTTTTTTAAGGCCCCTCCACATATCCCCGTGGCCTCTATACTCATGTTACAGTTAGATCTCATTGTGCTTCCAGGTAGAAATTACAAGTTTTAACCCAGAAGGTAATAGCTTATATTCCAAGAGAACTGGAAGATTTATACCGACATAAACCTGGGGGATACAATTGGCCCTCCATATCCACAGAATCTGCATTCATGTTTTAAACCAACCCCAAATCAAAACTGTTTGGAAAAAAATTCCAGAAAGTTCCAAAACTTGAATTTGCCACGTGCTAGCAACTATTTACATAACATTTACATTGTTTAGGTGTTATAAGCAATCTAGAGATGATTTATATGGTAAATAGGAGGATGTTTGTAAGTTATGTGCAAACGCTATACCATTTAATTTTAAAAATTTTTTTATTGAAGTATAGTCAGTTTACAATGTTGTGTCAATTTCTGGTGTACAGAGTAACATTTCAGTCATACATATACATACATATATTCCTTTTCATATTCTACTATGCCATTTTATATAAAGGACTTGAACACGCATGGATTTTAGTATCTGAGGAGGTCCTGGAACAAATCCCCAACAAATACCAAGGGATGGCTGTAGATGTGGGAATAAATTTTCATGGTGTTAGACCAAGCAAGACAGAATATAACACTAAATCAGGCCAAATTTATTGATACGGGTTCACTTGTCAATGATTTCAGATTGAACGTGCTAGTTCTTTCTGGAAGATTTATACCACATTAACAACTCAGCAGGAGCAACATTTATCAGAATTCTTTTCTGTGAGTAGAGCTGGGTTAGTGTGGGCCACACGACATCTGTCATCTGAGGTTTGTAAAGTGGATGTGGAGGAGCAGGCATGTTAGCTCCATGCTGGGGAGCTCGCACAGATCCATGATCTGCAGGGTCCCCTTGCTGGCATTGGGGTAGCAGCCTGGCCGCAGCTCCTCTACCTTCATCTTCTCCTTCAGCTTCTCTGAGTTCCAGGCCAAGTACCAAAACAAAGGGTGCCAGCTTTTTCTGCAGGCCACACAATCGAAGTTGGAAGCTTGGAAGTGGTGAGAGATTGTGTTACTTTTACACTGCTGCATTATCAAATTGCCACAAGCTTAGTGACTTAAACCAACCAAGCGAATGATCTTACAGGTCTGTAGGTCAGACATCTGAGAGTGTTGGCTGGATCGCATTCCTGTTACCGAGTCCAAGATTGTCATGACAGGCCAATAAAGTGAGAGGCAGTTGTTAGGGCAAGGAATAGTGACTTTATTTGGAAAGCCAGCAGACGGAGAAGATGGTGGTTCTAGCATCCCAAAGAACCATCTTGCCTGAGTTAGAATTCATACTTCTTTTATATTCAAAGGGGAGAGAGTAAAGTCAAACATTTCCTGGTTCCCGTCAGCCTCAGGAGGGGATGTGTTCATTCCTTCCTCTGCAGCCATTCACAGGTGGGCCTGGTCAAGATGTCTCCTGTGAGCTAAACTAAGGGGTTTTAGCTTAACGTTCATTACCTGGGAGGCAGGGTTCCCAGAGATGGGCCATTATGTATAATTTAACATTATAGGCAACATCCCTTAGTGATGAATTTGTAGCAAAAGCAACAGAAGACAAAGATTCGAGTAAAAGAAGCAGATCCAATGTGGAGTCAGACCTGCTTTTCCCCATTACATTCCCTTCTGCAGGCTCTAAAGAGGATCCGTTTCCTTAGTCATTCAGGACGTTGGCAGGATGCTGTTCATTTCCTAGCTGTTGTAGTACAAGGTCCCCATTTTTTGCAGCTACCAGTTGGCAGCCATTCCCTTCTCAAATCTGCCCTTATCTCTAGGCTCTTGGCCCCCTTTTCCTCATCTTCAAAGCTAAACAGTGGGTCAAGGTCCTCCCATGCCTCATCCCTCCTGTCTTTCTCCCGTTGCACCTACCTATCTTAACATCAGCTGACTAGCAGCATTAATTCCATGCACACCCTTAATTCTCCTCTGTCATGTAGGGTCGCATAGTCACAGGTTCTGAGTGTTAGGATGGGAACATCTTTGGGGTGCCGTCTTGATGCCTGCAACAGAAACCAGCACGAGTTCCAGCTCATTCTCACAGATTCCGGTTTTTTTCTTCACTGCCCCGCTTCAGTGTTAACCTTCCCTTTCCACTTCCTGCCCTATTGACCTCAGGCCCAGCACCAGATGCAGAAGCAACATTCACATATAAACTGTTTAATTAGCTCCCACAAGTGCGTAAGGTCAAGGTTCTATCATAAATCTCATAGTCTATATCATGCGTACTGGTTCTGTTTCTCTTACTGAAGCCTGACTGTTACACTAAAGCATATGGAAATGATGCTAGCCATTTTATTCGGCTGGTTGACTAAATATTCGACTCAACACTGGCCTATGCCAGAACTTCCCTGGCATAACATAAACAAAAGAATTCAGAGGTTTCAGGAGATGAAAATTTTGGAGTGGCTTTCTGTGTGCAATCTATACTCCCACTCATCAATTCCATCCTAGGAGAAGGCCCACAGGATGCCCCTTCCCCTAAGATTTTGAGAAATAAATTAGTGACGGGAGCATCTGTACCTTTGAAAGTATCTCTGGTGTCAGTCCTCCGCTGGCTGGGTGTGATGGCGAGGGATATGATGGAGGGGGACATGATGGTGGGGGGGGTGCCACCATTGAGATGGGTGCCCTGATTTCAGTCCCAGGGTAGCAGAGGTCAAGAGCTCTTAAAAACCAAGGGCAAGCTGGCTGTATTCACAATGAAGGGCAGCAGAGGTGTAGTGCAATCAAATGTTTTGACCTACAGGAATCTTTGGCAGGGGTTGATTCATCACCATTCCCTAAGGAATGATATGGATGGGTAGCTTTCTAAAATATTTCTTTATCTATATAACAGGGAAGACTCCAGATCTAGTAACCAAAATGTGAGTTGAATCACCACAATGGAGAATTATGGCCCCAACTCAGCTTCTAGATGTACGCCAGTTCACAGACCTAGAGCTTCCTCTTTGATGGGAAAGATCCTTACTCTTGAGGAAGGAACCTTCAACACTGCCACAAATGTATGCTATAGTCATCTTCCAAGGAAAATATGGCTATTTATTAAAATGACTATATATATATATATATATATATATATATATATATATATATTCTTGATCACTATACACCAACTCTGAAATAATGCTAATTTCTTAAAACCCCAAACACTACTCCAATCCATTAGTGACAACAGGGCTTTATGGTGGTCAAGTAACAAAATAGAGTTTTAGCCCAGGTGTGAATCACCCTGAGCTCAGTAGGTCCTCAAAGCCACTTTGTTGTTATTTCCCCAGTTTCTGGATTTGTGATTGGAATAAACATACTTAACCACTGGCAGAATTCCCACATTAGCTCTCTCACACAGGAAGGGCCAAATGGAAACTTGAACTCCCCCCACCCCAACCAGGACAGTAAATAAAAAGCTTTATCACATCCCTGGAGAAATGTAAAGATCGGCACTGCCATCTAAGACTCATGTTCTATCTGTCTCTTGACTGACATGTCAAAGAATACATTGCAAAATGACCTTCAGATTTACAACATACAATAAATAGCAAAACCACCCTCAACAAGAAATTCAGACACTGTCTCTATTCTGCATCAGTAATACTCAGCCTCTAATTTCTGCACGTGTTTCATGATATCTAATGTCTATTTTTTTTATAGTTTCCATTCTATTCCCAGTGAGTGGTTTTCCATATATCACAGGCCGTGACTGTTGCCCAACTGGCTGTTACACCAAGTAACCAGCAGGGGCAGAGTGTCAAATACTTGCCCTACTACCACTTAGGATATAAATCAATGTGTCTTCCCCACTTGCTCATGATCCAAAGCATTTCATTGTATATTGGTACGTGCCTCCTGTGCTGAGCTGGAGAGGAAAAAGTTAATTCCCTTGAGTCTAGAAAAGGTTAAAAAATAGAGGTAGGTCATCACTGGTCATCTTCAGCTTTACCACAAGTAAAGTAAGAACAGTGTTCAAGTCTTACAAACTACTTGAGGAGACCAACGTGGAGGTTACAGGTACAAAGGGCAGGTCTACCAAACCCAGTCCAGATTACTTTAATAAAAATTTTTTAATTATTTTTTTATTAATAATACTTTATTAAAATTTAAAACTTTGGAATAATTGTTAAACAAGATGGAACCCCAGGACAAAGAAATAAGCCAAGATCATAGCAGACAAATCAGGGTTTATAACTAATACCCTCACTCTCCGTCTCTCATTCTTACTTCTACCTATTCAATAATTTAGATCATTACCAGAGAAAAGAGAAGGAGAATGGTGAAGGGAGAGCCTAAAGTGACTGACTCTGACTCAAAAGAAGTGAAGAAAAATCCAAATGGACAAAGTTTGGTCTGAATTTTCAAGACAAAATCCTATATCATCAGTGGAAATGAACCCTTGAGAATGAATATCAAATCAGGAATAGGGAAAATAAGGAAGCTCCAATTTTCCACACTTTATTTTTATGATTGTGAATTTCTTTTTCTGCTATAAACCCTAGAACTATGAGGCATCTGTAAATCTTTTCTTACATGATCTTTATTCCACCTATCGCTTCACTATTGTTGTAAGCCTGTGTTTTCCAGGCTGCCTGAATTTCTAATATTTCCTAGACTACATCAATTTTTTTTTTCCCCTTCCTCCAGGTATTTGTTCTTGCTGTTCTCTGCCTGGAACGTCTTGGCATCTTGCACAGCCTTTTCTCATTTTTCAAGTATCATTTTAAGGGAAATTCCAAAGACAGGTCTTTCATAATCTTTCTATCTAAATAACCCTTAGACTATTTTTCTTTATAAATAGCTCTCTGTTACTTACTCTAGGGTGTTTATCTTAATCTGCAATCATTTTGTGTATTTATCTGTCCACTGCCTTATTATCCCTCCACCATTTTGCACATAAGCTTTGTGGAGGAGAGGAGTATAAGAGGAAATATGGACTGATTGCATGAATGAAGAATAAATGCCTTATAAGAAATCATTAAGAGCCGACTTTTCTTTCTCTTCTTCAGCAAAAGCTACAAGGGAGATTTCAGCCCAATAAGGAAATAACTTTCTGATTCTATCAAAATCTGTATATCTAAGCCAGATAAATTTCGTAGAATCTCCAATTGCCCATGTCCAATAGGTGCCTTAAAATCAGCAAATCTAAATGCAGTCATTATGAAGTTTCTTGGTTTCAAGTCATGGTGGGTGGCACCGTTCAAATATGACTAAGTCTGACCAATTCTTGCTTGTTAATAACTGTTGTATTTGTCTATTTCCTCTTCATTCCCTATTATTCATGTATATTTTGGTTTCTCCTAATCTGCAATGAATTCCTAATTAGTTTTCTGCTTTCAGCTTTACTCCTTTTCTTTTTTTAAATATTTTTTATTGAAGTATAATCAGTTTACAATGTTAAATCAATTTCTGGCGTACAGCATAATGCCTCAGGCATATATGAACATACATATATTCGTTTTCATATTCTTTTTCACCATACGTTACTACAAGATATTGAATATAATTCCCTGTGCTATATAGTATAAACTTGTTGTTTATCTATTTTCTGATTACTCCCCACTGATCTTTAAGACAAGTCTTTCTAAAGCACAAACTGAAAGTTTAAAACTGTTTATCATTTCGCATAGGAACAAAGTTCAAATATCTTCGCCTGGTATAGAGAACCACCACAATTTGATTTCTCTCACCTCTTTGGCTTCAGTTCTCAGTGCTTCCACATCTCTCTGTCCTCAAACTTACCTTATACTTTTGTCTACAGAACAACTAGCAGTTCCTGGATCTTGCTATGCTCGTTCACGCTCGTGTCTTTACTCAAACCCCTCCCTATGCCAAGAATACTTCTTTCTGCCTAGTGAGAACATCTATTTGTCTTTCAAGGTTTGCCTCAAAGACTTGACAAAGTTTTTGATCCTCCATGGAGAAATGGACTACAGTTAAACATGAGATGTGCTATTTTCTAACATATTATGTTATTGATGTTAGGAATTAATGTTAAAAGAAATGAAGAGATGATTGAGCCGGTTGTTAATATGTCACTTCATTTTCTTAGATTCTGGGAAATTGAACACCAGCACTTTATCTCAGACTCATAATTAAAAATAGAATGGTAAAAGGTATGGAATAGGCCTGCAGAAAATCTTTTTAAAATACTTTAGGATGTTTGACAACACTAATATAGATGACCACTTTGTTGGTCAAATACTTAAAAAATAAAAGTGAAATAAACTTTAATAAAACATAAAAGTAAAATAAATTTGATTTAAAAAAAAGAAATCTCTAGGTTCAAGAAAAGAATAATAAATCCAAATGAAGGTTCCAGCCACAGTTATGGGCCCTAGACATTGGATACTGGGGTCTTTTAAACAACCTTGGGGAAACAGCAGATAGAGTCTTGAGTCCAAGAGAGATAGGGAGCTGGAACTAATCACACTGCACAAACCCAAAAGTTGTTCAGACTATGAAAATGGAAATAGAAGGCTTCTCCACCTTTCAGGAATTCAGGGATAAAGTCATTCATCTGGGATTTGGGCTAAAAAAAAAATGGTACCTACAATAACCAAAGGGCAGCAGTCAGCAAAGCTTGGGAATTTGGGATGATACTACTTTAATTGTGTGGAATCTTAGATAAGAAATTAATATGGATATATTTTGAAAGAAATAATATAAAATTCAATATATAAGAAATTAATATAAAATATGAACCCACCAGGCCCCAGGTTAAAAAAAAATTCAAACTAATTTCTAGCGGCACTCACACCACCCAAAGTATGAGACTCTCACAGATTTATGAGAGAGAAAGACAGAGGGAGAAGGCAAGAGAGAGCAAGCTCAATATAAAAATATATAAACAGTAGGAAGACATTAATTACTGAGTGATATTTCACATATTTAATAGACAAGAAAGTCAGTTTCCCAAGAACTAGATGTAATAGAATACTCTGAAAAGAATTATGAAATAATAATTTTAATGATTATCAAGGTAAAAAAAATAAATAGAACCTATGATAAAAGAATAAGTTTGTATGAGAAATCACCATGGAGATTTAAAATAAATAAAAGCTAAGCATTAAAAAAAAACCTTAAAAAAAGTAAACAGTCATAAAATTAAACATTTATCAGATGAATTAAAAAAGTAAATTAAACATAGCCAAAGAGAGAATTGGTGAACTAGAAGATAGATCTTGGGAAGTTGCACAGGATAAATAGCACAGAGAAACAAAAAGATGGAAAATATGAAAGAGAGGCTAATAAACATAGAGAATAGAATTATAAAATCCAATGTATGTTTAAGAATAATTTCAGGAGGGTCAAGAACAAAGAGAATTTCAGGAAAGCAATATTAAAAAGAGGATGGATACGCACGATCCAGAGTCATAAAAGAAATCAAGAAGAAAACATAGATTACCTACAAAGGAGATGTCCTCTGGATTGATAACAGACTTCATATGAAAGAAGACAATGTAATCATGTCTTCTAAGTTCTGAGAGAAAATGATTTTCAATTAAGGATTTAAGCCCAAAGAAATTATGACTCCATAATAAGGGTGAAATAAGACATTTTTAGAGAAGCACTATGAATATTTATCACTCATAAACAGACCCTCACTGAAACAACAACAAACAAACACTGAGAAATACTTCAGAACAAGGAAGATGGATCTCAGAAAAAAGGAGTGGAATGCAGATGCAATAAACTTATGTCAAGTATGCATGCTAAGAATTTAATGGTAAGCATTAAAAAAAATAGATGTCAAATGTTTAACTTCTCAAACGCTTCTGTAAACATTTCTAGAGGCAGCCTGGAATGTGGGAAACAGCAGAAATATATCTGGGCTGAATTACTAGTTATGGGACTTGAAATATTCAATTACTTTTTCTGCAAAATGAGAAGATTGTGTTCAATTTTGAATGAGCTGTTCTAAGACTTTGTCTAGTGCGATTTTATTATCTATGATAGCTGAAATGATTAAATAAGGATTTATGCTTGTGAAAAACAGAATAGAATCACAGATACTCAGAATTGTAAAGCATCTTAAAAGGTCACCTAGTCCAAACTATGACTGATATTTTAATCTTATCAGTAGAAAAATACATATTAACCTTGAGTAGTTTACTTGCCATAGCCCATATTTTAATGCCATTCTTAACATACTCCTAATTGTTAGTTCTTAGAAGAGGGAATCACTTGTGATCTTTCCCTAAATAAAAGAAATAGATTTCCTTCCAAAAGTTAAATGAGGAAAGCCTCTGCAAGTGGATCAGGCTATAGGTGGGGAAATTCATTTTAGTTATACAACAAATAGCTCTCACATCCGCAAGAGTTTGTTGTAACAAAATCAAATCTATTAATACTCCTAAATTTTTTCCAAAGGATGTTTGTGATGGAAGAGGACTGTCCACCCTCAAAAGCCTGGAGAAAGGGAAATACCAAAGGCATACAGTTTTGTCTAAGTTCTAGACCCTTCTGACAACATCTGCAGACTTCCAGAAGCCATTAGTGCTACAGTATGCAAGTAAAACCTTGATTCTCTAAGATCTTGAGAAAGGAAGACTTAGAGCTGGGGAGTTTTCATAGGGACAATGAATTTAGAAAAGAAGAGGCATACGGGAAGTTACAAAGGTCACATGGGAGCCGTGATGGGGAAGGCTTATCTGCTGTGAGTCATAGAAGCATCCACTTTGCACAAAGATTCTGCTCAAGGATCAGCTGCCTTACATGTAGGAAGGTAAGGACCCAGTGGCTTTACCCAAGCTTTACTTCTCTGTACATTTTCAAACACTGATCAGTCATACTCTGAGAGAATTGCTTTGTATTTTCATTGAACAGATCCAGATTTTTTCTAACACTTCCCTTAAACTAGAAAAAGCACGAATAATTTTAATAAAACTATTGCTTCCTCCTGTGATCTCACAAAGCCATTCCACCAGATTTTTGTTAACCCTGCCCCCAAATATGAAATCCAATTGGCTGTGTTTGAGGGCAGAATTGGGTTTAAATCTGTCATTTTCCTCTATAATGAAAGTATCCTTTCTAACTCTTTAATGTGTCTCGAATTGAATTGATTCTCACAGCTAAGTGCGTAAAAGAAAATTAGGAACCTTCTCACAGCATTTCCACAGGACAAAAATGGCAGCAAGTACACTGGAAAAGGAATTTATTCAAGGATAGATAGACTCCTTCAGGAGCAAACTGGAGAAAAGAAATAAACAACTAACATACCAAAAAACACAGAGAAACACTGATTTATTTTCCCAAAATTATTCTGTGAAAAGACCTACAAGCGGGTTTAAATCTGGATTCGGTTTGCTATGGAATTACAAATTTTAACTTGTTCTTGACTGAATCAATGATATAAAATGTCTAAATAAAGGGTTTTTGTGTATTTTCAAAAGAAATCAACCTTGAAAATTTGTTGTGAACTTGGTAAAATCCTGGTGGTTTGGTTGTGAGCTTTTAACCAGTGACCACAGGCTGTCAGAAGCCTGTTTTTTTCTAATTCCGT
This sequence comes from Vicugna pacos, assembly GCF_048564905.1. NCBI lineage: Eukaryota > Metazoa > Chordata > Mammalia > Artiodactyla > Camelidae > Vicugna > Vicugna pacos. The sequence continues at coordinate 19,184,403 of NC_132988.1, forward strand.
CTCCATGCGTAAGGATACTGGTGGTTTGAAATTTCAGAGTTCTTTTACCCACCCCTGTCTGCATATGAACAATGAAAAGTGTCTATTTATCAGTACTTTGAGATTCTGTTCCACTGTTTATCTTAAGTTTGCCAAAATTAATTTGGCCACATCTAGTCAATTTTCCAAAGTGAGATAGTCAACCTGCATCTAATTATGCCATTACTTGCCCTCAGATGTAGCCTGCCCCCTGCCTAACAGACAACTGAAAAAGAATGTGGATCCCAGGAAAGTCTGTCTTTTAATCTCCTTCTCTCCTGCTTTATTCTAATAAATGGAACTCGACTTACGGAGACACGAGAAGTATTACTGCTTTAGATGTGTTCATTGTGACTGTAAAAAATATTTAACATCAACAAAATGAAATGCAAGATTGCTGTCAATGCTATTAAAATGATCATCAGTTTGTCTCTGACATGACAGACAGAGTATAAAATACGAAAAGATGTCATTCCTGGCCTCATATGCTTATATAATATGGAAAAGATGGGTGACATACACATTTGAGAGATAGTTCATATCTGGGGCATTCTTTTTGGAACTTTAAAACTGTGATCAAGATTGAAAGGAATTTTAAATATCATTTGCAGCCTTTCACATAAAAGTGTCATTGCTTTGGGAAAGGTACACGAGAAAGTGCATTTCTTTGATGTTTTCCCTTCAATCTGCTTTCTCCTTAAATCTTAGTGTCAAACGGAAGGAAGAATGACAGACCTTTAGTCATAACATTATTTTTCAACCACTGGATAAAGCGGTATCCAGTCAAGAGTTTGGCTGGTGGATTCTTTTTCCTAAGACATGATATAAAAATGTAAGGAGAATGATATCAATTTAATTTTTGCAGGTGGAGGGAGGTTTTTTTTCACCAGTTGAAAAATGATGAAATGCCATGACTAATATGACATCATGTAGTTCCCCCACAAAGTCAGCTCTTCTACAAACTTAGGAAGAAGCAGCTGTGAGAAAAAGCAAGACTCTTTTTAGCCGTTCACCCTAAGCATGTTTTTGCCTGTGAAAAGCACTTACAATTAAGGGAGTTGGAAGAGAGTGTGTGGGACTGGTAATATCTGAGGACCTCACACTAGGGGGGTCAAACACAAACACAAAGAATTCATTGATTTGTTTTCTAGCAGTTTCAAGTACCAGGGCCAACAGCTGACAGGAGGCTCTGGAGGCATCTGCCTGACACCAGCCCTGGCAAACATGGAAGCCAAGGATGCCACTTCCCCGTGGGTCCCAGCTTAGACACTGTTTATCATGCCCAGCTTTTCTTCCTGACTTTTTAATTTATATAAATGAACACTTTGACTCCTTTTCTATCATCGACCCCAGTTATATCCAAAGAAGGAATCTGACAGTAAGTTAGGAGCGGGGAAAAGTCACTTCTGCCCATAAGCATATTGTGGCCCCCCACCCCCCACCCCTGTTCCCCATCCATGATGCTTTGGTGCTAACTAGGACAGGGACTTAAATCCTGACATGAGCTGATCTGCTTCTGGCAGGCACAGCCCCACCTACTTTCAGTTATCAGAGCTTTTCCCAGGAAGCTGGGGATCTGTTTACTTTGAGGAATTGTTCGGTGTTGCTTTTCATTAATTTACTCTGGTCCTTGAACCTGCTGAGACCTCTACCCCAGTTCAGTTAGCACTTTTCCTGAGGGTGGGCTGGGCATTGAGATTCCAGCCCGGCCACTTAGCGGCTCTGGCAGAAGGTTTGGTGGGGAAGGGGGATGAAATTAAGGACGAAACCAAGGCTTGAGTATTCACAAAGGACTTCCATTAGCCACGCTCCCGATGCCCCAGTCACTGTGGATAAGTGACAGTTGACCGGAGTCACACCACTTGCTGGGGAGGGAGACCAGAACGTCAGGGGTCCGAGGGGCCCCATAAGTGCTTTCTCATGCCTATCAAATTTCCCTCATGATCTGTTGCCACCCCCTCAGTATTTCACAACAGGTATGCCTTCATCTGCATATTTTCTAAAAGAGGTGTGAGTGCTAACATTTCACTTTTCCCTTCCTAGTGAAGCTCACCTGTCTCAGGATAGGTCTGGTCCTGCCTGCCGTTCTTTTGTGAGCAGCAAATGGCCTGCATTTCCCACTTAATTCAAAGAATTTCTGTCACTAGATTTTAGCCTGGGAGGAGGCCAGGTCTGGCAGGAGACTAAATGAGTCTGAACTGAGAAGGCCACTGAGGCCAGCTCTGCGTAGGCAGGGCCAGGGCTGTGTGCTCAGAAGGACCAAGGAGGTAGGGAAAAAAGACGAGTGGGGGTGAACGAGGTGATGTGGGTGACTTGAGGCAGGCTGGTCTGAAGGCTGCAGCGTCATTCTCTCTGAATGCCTCCAGCATTGTAATTGCAAATGGCCCTTAAAAATTTCAGACTTGTCTGTACTAGTTAGGTTAAATCCAACACGGGTCTAGCCCAGAAAGTCTGCTAAGCAGATCATGTCAGTTCTCTTGCCAACAGAGCCCCCCAACACACACCAGCTGGAGTTTCCAAAGGCCAGAGAGAGACCTTGATGTTCAGATGCCCCTTGGGCTGACTGCCCTCTGGAACCTCAGGGAGCAGTGGGAGGTCACCTTGTCGTCAGAGGGTTTTGCCTGCAAACTTGGCACTTGAGCGTGGCATTCAAATAGCAACTGTAGGGTGGGAACGTAGCCACAGCTAGAAAGGGGGAGAAGGCAGCCTCAGAGGGGTTTGCAGCTCATTAAGGCCCTTACCTTGTAACTTTAAGACCTGCATCTCAACTGAGAAAGCTTCCTAAGGACCAGGTGAAACTCACCATCAACAACAACCAACTTTTGTTGTCTTCCTCCTGTGAAGGAGGCACAGCCAGAGCTCCAGATACGTCAAAGACAGTCACGGCCCTCAAGAAAGTCATGAGCAAGTACCGGAAAAGACATACTTATATATAATACATATGTGATAGATGTATCTCATATATATGATTGATATGTAATATATATGTACATGGCAGTATATATACACACACATATACATACATAGCTGCATATATGAATATATACACTACCACCATGTCAGTCTTGTATATGAACTGGTACACATTTCCAGTAGCTTCTTCCCTAAGGTCTCATTTCCTAATTATTTTCAAAAGGTTTCTAATGCCCCTGGATACCATGGCCATAGTAGATATTTCCTGCCTTAACTCCTAAAACTAGTCACTCAAGTGTGATTAGTCCCTGTGGCTAACCCTTTATGTGGTGGCTGATGGTTGGTCTTTGCCTATGTTCTTGAAAATGAAGCTCTCCATCTTCCTGAGCCTTCCTCTGTCCGGGACCCAGATGTAGGCTCCCTTTCCTCTGTACTTCAAAGCTGCAGGCCAGTGCCTTATTCTTCAGTGTCAAGACCCTGGCTGTAGAAGAGCAGAGCCTCAGATCCCCTTGGGTTCAGAGGGAGGGAGTTGGGTTCTTGCAAAAGTCACTTGGATTCCCTAGGTCTCAGTTCATCACTTGTATAAAAGAGGAAACAGGTACATCTCAGGTCCCTTCCAACTATAAAATATTGGAATTCTGTAGAAGACATGTGATAATGGTCAAATCAGTGGTAGAAAAAGAAAGTACTAAAGGAAATTGAGAGGGATAAATCTCAAAGGAGGGCAGATTCCACAGAAGATGGTGAGACTTGAGCTTGATTTTGGAGGATGACTAGACTAAAGGCAGTGGGCAAGAACTGAGGGAGGGGATGCTACACAGGCAAACAGATTGTAAGCAAAAGTAAACATGAGGCAAGGTATTAGGGGAAATCAATAAACTAATACATCTATTTGCCTAAGACAGTAATTGATAAGAATGCAGCTTGAGATGGGCAGTGCACATCAAACAAGAGTTTTGAGATACTCCCTTGCATTTGGCATTGAAGAGCTGCTGGATGGACAGCTGGGAACAGTATGGGTACTGTAGGCAAGGGTGATCCCAGGATGGCATAGAGGGTTTCCTTATTGGTGGTACATAGTCTTTCTAGATGAGAAAATTCCTGGGAACAGTAACCAGCATTCCTCAGGGAGAATTACTCTGCTCGCAAACAGAGCCACCTGGTAGGGCTGGCTTCTCAGAACAATTAGATCCCCCTGGAGGAAGCATGAATTTCTCGGTGTATAATAATTGCAGTAGACAATGGATATGACACGAGCTGATTATGACCCAACAGCTGTTGCCTATCGGCAGCAGGTCAGCAAGGAAGACAGATGTCTTGAAGATGACCTTTTTGAGGGAGTGTGTTTGGGAACTTAGGAATTCCCTTGGGGGTTAATGACATGCCATTGCTTGGCAACCACAGTGAACAGTGTAGCGTTACATTCCGTAGGTGCAAACAAACCATAAAACTCTAACAGGACGGCTGGGGAAACGCTAGCAGCCAGGTTGAAGAGGGTGGTGAATAGAAATTGATTTTCTGGAAAGAAATAGGGGGATAGTGCGGAATGGAGAAGGAAGGTAGGGAGGCTAAAATGACCTTAGAGAATGTTATTAAACACAAAATTCTGCCGATTCAGATAGAACAAGAAATAAGAGGAAAAGAACTGAGAGCAAAACAGGAAGACAGAACTACAGGTAGAGTTAAGACTGAGACGGAGCATTGTGACGATCTCGTATGAGGTTACGGCATTTGCTCTAGTGAAATGGGATCACCTCATAAGGGAGCTACTGGCAGCTTGTCTCTCTTGTACATAAAGGGGGATATAATTTCCTTAGTCCCAGACTCCACAGGCCACGTTAAGTAGTTCCATGCCAGAGCTTGACCTTAACTTTGGCCAGAGCCTGGGAGAGCATCGACTTCTCATGTGGCATGTCCAAAGGCTTTAATGACCACGAAGAAAGGCGATATTGCTTCTCCTGATCATGTAGAGATGCCAATGCATTTAGAAACCATACATTCACCTCCACTGATGCACCTATTTCTTGATTTTACTTTAAATTTTAAACAATTATGTGTGTGTAGATATAAATGTATATGTACATATACATACACACAAATTAAATTAGTAAGGTAATTCACATTACAGAAAGGATTTGTCACTTCACACAAAGGATCATTTTTACTCTTTTAAATGTTCAAACATCCTGCTTGAACTTAGCTTTTCAGTAGCACATCTACCATGAAAACCATGTAAACTTGACTTTCTCTGTTCCACTTTTCTAAGTAAAAACTATTTTATAAAACATAGTCATTTACATGCAAAAAATTTAAAATATGGATTTATTACCCTCATAATTATAGATTTATTTTTCATTTTGAAGAACTTTATCTACTTTTTAACTGTTCTTTTCAGAAGTGCTGATTTCACTATGAATCAACACCATGTAATTAGCACTTTGAATACTCTATTAAACATCAATTTGATTTCTTACTACCTATCATCAAACAATATTGATACTACCTTGAACAAAAGTGGGATGAATTGATATTTTAAGCTTTAAATGACCCCCTCCCCCTTATTTTTCCAGTTGGAATTGAAAAGAATGTATAATAAAGGAAAATAGGAGTTTGGGATTAACAGGTATGAACTATTATATATAAACTAGATAAACAACAAGGTCCTACTGTATAGCACAGGGAACTAAATTCAATAGCTTGTAATAACCTATAATGAAAAAGAATATATATATGTATAACTGAATCACTATGCTGTGCACCAGAAACTAACACAAATTGTAAATCAAGTATACGTCAATTGAAAAAAAAGAAGAGGTATTTTAATAGCAAGCACCTACTTAGTAAGTATTTGATAAGGACTTAATAAGGTATTAAGAAGTGCTTCCCAAATAGTGACACATTCAATCTTTACTACAACTCTGTGAGGCACTTAGAATGTTCACTCATTTCATAGAAGAATCTAGAGGCTGAGGGAAGTTAAATTCCTTGCCCGGGTTCACAGAGCTAGCAGTAAGTGGCAGATCTGGAAATCATACTCAGATGGCATCTGTTCTCTTAAACACTCCACTCTTCAGACTCTAGTAGTTTGGGTTTGCTGGCTTGTTTGTTTTACTTTTTTTCAAAGTAGCTAGATGAAGTTTACTAAATGGTCACATGACTCTTAAGACCTGTCACTTCGGGGAGTGTCATGTCTTATCCTTCGGCATATAGACTAAATCTCGTTCGCTCATTGTTTTTTTGTTACTGAACTAACGTGTTTCTACTGGAGTTTCAACTCCGTGCCCTTTTCTAGTATGTTTATTCTCTACTTGTATCGTGCTATTAAATAAAATGACTGGAGACTCAGGTAAAACTGAAACAAATGTGGTCTAGTTCCCATCTTTCCTGTAGTGGTTTCTCCCAACGTCTGCTGTATCAGGACAGATCTGATCTGAGAGGAGCGCGTGGGCATTGCTCCCTCTGCATTTCCTTTAGCTTGGTGTTTTTAGGCTTCCTTCTTCCCATGGGCCGAATTCCTTCAGGCTGACCAGCTAAATGCCTGAGGCAGGTACAGGAGCCTCTACTGTCCGTCAACCAAGCCAGCACATGCAGATCCTATTCTGACTGCTGAGTGTTTTCTCTGCACTCCTTCCTGAGGACAACATGTGCATTGTGTCAAGAATGGTAATGTTCCGTGAGTCCTCCTTCCCAGGACACTGGCTCCCATTGACTGCATGTAGAATCTGGCAACAATTCTTTCCTGTCCCCTGTTCTTTAATTTAGTCCATGCCAGGGGAATAATAAAGATGTGTTTTGTGGCAGGAAAATCAATTGCAGGGATGTAGCCTATGACACATCTACCATCAGTATTGACATAGCTCCTACCCAACACCTGCCCTGGAACTTTTGATTTTTTTTTTTTTTAGTGTTTCTTATCAACCTTTTTCATTAGCAAAAATGGGAAGCTATCAGCTGTGAATTGTCATTAAAATTTGGTTAAAATTTAAATTCCATTCTTATGATTTCCAGGGTCTTCTTCCAGTGGACCATCATTTCGTTTAACCTGTGCTTCACTTTACTTTTTTTTTAGTTTAACTTCTGCCTTAAATTACTTAACTTTCTTTAGAAGAAAAAGTGACATGGAATTACCTATGTAAGCAGAATATGTTCCCTTTTCATGCACGCCTATGGAGAAAATGAAAAAATAACCAACTTGTAAGGATAGACAAGGGAACAGAATTAAGAGTCCAGAAATAGACCCTTACACTTATAATCAGTTGATTTACAAAAAAGGTGCCAAAGCAATTTCAATAGGGAAGGAATAATCCTCTTTTCAATAAATGGCACTAGGATATTTGGATAGTCACATGCAGAAAGATGAACTTAAGACTTAACTCAAAATGGATTAGATTTGGAAATAAACCCATACATTTATGGTCAATTAATTTTAGACCTGGTAAGACAGTTTAATGGAGAAAGAATAGTCTTTTTAACAAATGGTGATAAGACAACTGAATATCCATATGCAAAAGAATAAAGTTGGACCCCAGACTCACAAAATATATAAAAATTAACTCAAAATGGATCAAATATCTAAATGCAACAGTTAAAACTGTAGAACTTCTAGAAGAGAATATATGTGTAAATCTTTGTGACCGTGGATTAGGCAATGGTTTCTTAGCTATGAAAACTTAAAAAATAGATAAATTAGGCTTTTTCAAAATTGAAAATGTTTGTGCTTCAAAGGATACTATCAAGAAAACTGAGAGACAACCCATACAATGGGAGGAGATATTTCCAAATAATATATCTGATAAGGATCTAGTACATAGAATACATAAAGAACCCTTACAACTCAATAATAAAAAGGGTTATTTGAAATTTTTCAGATTGGCAAAGGAGTTGAATAGACATTTCTCCAAGGAAGATGTACAATGGCCAATAAGTACGTGAATAGATGCTCAGCACTATTAGTCATTAGGGAAATGCAAATCAAAACCACAGTGAGATACCACTTCACACTCTCTAGAATAGTAATTTTTTTAAAAGGACAATAACAAGTGTTGGTGAGGATGTGGAGAAATTGGAACGCTTAAACACTGCAGGTAGAAACATAAAATGGTGCAACCACTTTGAAAAATAGCTTGGCATTTCCTAAAATAGTTAAAAATGGAGCTATATGACTCTGCAATTCTACACATAGGCATATGCACAAGAGAAATGAGAATATATATTTACACAAAAGCTGTATGTGAATTTTCATAGCTGCATTATTCATAATGGCCAAAGAGCAAAAACAGTCCAAATGTCCGCCAACTGATGATTAATTAAACAAAATGTGGTATAGTCACATGATGGAATATTATTCAGCCATAAAAAAGAATGAAATACATGCTACAATGTGCATGACCCTGGAATCATTACTCAAAGTGAAAAGAGCCAGGCGCACAGGGTTCCTTATTGTATGGTTACATTTACATAAAATGTCCAGGAGAGGCAAATCACTTGTAGAGATAGAAAGTAAACTGGGTTTGCCTGCAGCTCTTGTGGGAATAGTGATTAGGATGTGGTTAAATTCTGTCCCGTATAGATTTTTGCTTGTGTCTCCAAAAATCCTCCCCCAAAAGGGCTCATATTATAATGCACTCATTAAATTCTCTATGTGGATTACTTCGTTTGACCCCACAAAAATACTACTGGTGGGGAGGGTATAGCTCAGTGTTAAGAGTCTGTGTTTAGCATGTACGAGGTCCTGGGATTGAGCCCAGTACCTCCATTTAAAGAAAAATACTACAAAGTAAGCATTCTTTTTTAATCATTCCCATTTTTTCAGAAAAGGAAACAAAAGAAAAGGAGATGAGTAATTTACCAAAAACCACTCACTTAGCAAGTAGCATGTCCGAGATTCTAATACAAGACACTTTGACTCCAGAAACAGTCTCTCAGCCTTTCTGAGATGAGACAGTTTCATGGTTATTAAGTAAACCATGCTTTGAATTTATCAGGCAAAACACAGTTCATGGCTTAACCAATTATAACATAACGGACTCACCAAACAGTTCCTTGGGGAGGTTGTATTTCAAGAGAATTAAACTGTCCTCCATCTAAATCATTAAAAGGTAGTCATAAAAATTATTTCGAAAAAATTAAATCTTACGTCCAACAGAACCTTCAGCTTAGCAGAACGCAAGTTAGGCTGGACAAGGTGTATGTCTTGTGTAGCATGCAGATTGTGCTTTCCATTCTGACCTGCTCACAATCTTTCTCTATTTCACATTGTGAGTTGCAGACAGACGCCCCTGGCCTCAACAGTGTCTACATTTCTCTGGCTGGGTTCTAAGCAGCACTACCCAATCTCTGCTCAGATTTCTTCCATGGTCCTCACGCTGCTCCATGATGAGCTTTGGGCCAAAGACTGCAAACAATACAGGCCAGGTGACAGGACTGTATCACAGAGTGGCCTCCAAATGACAAAAGTAGGTCAGAGGTCTGACCCGGTGCCACAGAGGGTGCATGCCTTCTGTTCACACCCCAAACACTCAATCACAGGCCACTGGACCCCAAGAGGAATCTGAGAGAACAGAGAACAGCCAGTTAGATTCTTTGAACTTGTTAATTCATTTGTAAGGTAGAGATGATAATCACCTTCTCTGATGTAACAGAGGTTTTTGAACACCAAAAAAGATAATCAATGTGACATCCTTTGAAAGCTATAAAGCAGTGTAACAGCCAAGTGATAATTATGAATGTGTAATGCATTTTGTGAATCTAATTTGATTTTTCTCTGGACTTCTACTAAACACAGATTTCCCTTTTAAGCTGAGCGTAAATTCTGCCATCATTTACTGAACATCAATTTTACAAAATCAGACCTGGCCCAAAATGTTGCCATCACAGCTGAAGGATTGGAAAAAAGTAAACACTAGATCATCCACAGAAGTTTTGCTGTCCACCCAGAAAATGACTAAATTACCTACAACTGCATACCTCTTAACCAGACATTCAGTTTTCTTTTGAATAAATGTAAAGGAATTACTATTCCAATAGCAAAGGGAAAACTGAGTATCTCTGAAATCCTAATGTCTCAGGTAAACTTTCTGTTGGTTTTTGTCTTTTTTAGGGTGCACCCTTGTTTTCAGTCGGTTGTGTGTTGCAAGTCTTTTATTAGTAAGACAAAGATGACTTTATTTGGTTTTTGTTCCTTGATGAAAAAAGAAATATGGAGTTCATGCGCTATCTGGAGAATTTCAAACCTCATTCTTTTATTTTTTTTTTCTTCTTCCCTGAAGACCAGTCTATCCCCCTGAGCCTTCTTAACCCCCTTTCCGTGGATTCCCTATGTGAGCTCACAAGTGTTAGAACTTGTGTGGCTGCCCCTGCTTCAGATTATTTAGCGCATACTGCAGAACCAACGAGTGTATTTTTCTTGTCCACGGGTCGTTTCCTTGCCACATACCTAAACAGCTGGAGAGAACTGACACTCAGTGTTGGGAATTCAATCTACGTGATGTTTGCATTTGTGTCTTTTTAGTAATTCAAAGGCTGGCTTGGGGGTTGAATGTCAATTTTATAAACTTCTCTGCAGCCAAGTTTAACTTGATTTATCCACCTCATAGTATACTTAGCTTATCTTTGCTTTTCCAGCATTCGTTACAAAGAAATAGTCTCATTGAAAGAAACAGATTATTGGGCATTTTTTTAGCTGAGAAATTCTAAGAAACTTGTAGGACAGTGATAGGTCAGGGGACAAAGATATATATAAGGAAAAAAAGTCAGTCTCTATGAATAAATTTTTTTTTTTGATATGGTGTTATTGATCTCTAGGAACAGATACAGGTAGAGCAGTCCATCTCTGTAACAAGTGTAGGAGCAAAGAGCAAAGCACATGGAATTAAATTTTGAGCCAGATTTTAAGATGATGATTATTTACGAAAAGCAAAGTAAAGCAGGAAAAATATATGTTTTAAAAACTTTCTACCAAATGAGTCTTTTCATAATGTAAAATCACCATTAACATTTTATTTTTGGCTTTAATTCATGGATCATCCTTTGGTTTGACTTCCATTGTAAATTACACTAGACAATGTCCATGATGTTAAAGCCATTGACAGAGCATCCAGAAAATCATGCGTGGAATCACCTCAATTACTCCAGCTGTGTCTCCCCAGCCAACAGTTTGAGTCCTCTTTGACTAAGTGAAGGCTATTTCCATCAAGCCATTCGACTTATTTTTCACTAATGTGGTGAGCTTACATTTCTTTCTGTTCTTGAAAAACAGGTACCTCATTCAACCAAACTAACCTAATGGATCACACAACCTACAGCACAACCACGAGCATTTAAATATTTGTGGAGGAAGCTGCCTAGGCTTAAGTCTGAGTGAAACGTTCCCTCCGCAGAGAACAGCTCTGGGTTTCTGGCCCTCCCGGGCTCTGTTCTGGTCCCACTTCCAGCATCTGGGAGGCAAAGATTCCAGAGGACCTTATTTGGCTAGTATCACCCTATTATTAGTTGGGGCAAGCATGATTTCACTTGTACACATATCTAGCTCTTCAACTTCACCCTCAATTAGAATATCTCCTGTTTAAAGTTTCAAATCAACCTAAAAAGTCTGGCTAGATGATTTACCAACCCCACACAAATTTTCTTCAGCAAGTCGTCTTTGATTCTTTGGCTTGCAACAGTATTCTGTGCCAAATCTGAAAAGCATTCTGGAAAGTTTATTCACAGGCCAAGCAATCAAAGCTGTGCCTTTTTAGTTTTGAGTGGGTTTTTTTTTTTTCGGAACTGCCACAATTTCATCATAAAAACATTTTCAAACAGAGCCGTCTTCCGTAGTAAAATTGCCTGTTTGCCCACATACATGTACAGGTAATTATCAGGGTTAACCGGTAATGTTACTTAAGTAATCGTTTTTATATTGTATAATTATGTAATTGTGATTACATGTGACATGTTATTATGGAGGTTTCCAAAAGCACGTGGCTTTTTAGTATAGACAGATAAATCCAAGCCTGGCAAGGTAATTGGAATCATCCGAATTCATGTGACCTAGACTCACAGGGAACTTATGTTCTCTCTTTTCTTTCCTTTATTATTATTTTTTTTAATGTTCTTATGACCCTGAATAAACATGTCTGCAAAATGTACCCTTAACTCAAAAAGAGAAGGATGCTTCTGGATCTTTGTGTGTTTCCACTGATACAAACATGAAAATGTGCCGCAACATCCATGATTTGAAAAAACACTGTTAGACCTTCAAAAGGTTTTTTAATTTTTGTATTTTATTAGCCATGCTACAAACTTAATCAGAATCGTAGATGGCGTAAATGAGGTCAGAAAAGACTAATAAAGGAAGAAGTGAAACAAAAACCACAGATGCTTCAGCTAAATAGCTTTTCTCCTTATTTATCCTCCATGTCTTTAGCCAGAAATGTGGTTATCACTCCCATCCTTCAAAAGTTTCTATCCTAACAATACTTCCTGTCATCCTGGGTGTTTTCCCACTTAATCTGTGCTGCTTCTGCTGTCAGATACAGTAAGTAAGACTTCCTCCAAGTCCTTTGGGAAAATAGAAAATTTTGCTAAATGTGTAAGTTTCCTTGAGGTATAAATGTGAAGGATTTGGAAAAGATAGATCGATTTGAAAAATGGGTTGGCATGTTATTCTTTTCCTGTACAATATAGGTATTTTGTTACCTGTTTTCAGAGAAAACATGGACTTTGAAAGTATTTTTTCAGGAAGACGCTTAAAATAGCACTTCATGCCGGTGTTTTGGTTAATTTATCAGTTTAAAGCACTTATTTTTAACTAAACAATAAACATTTCCAGTTTTAATACATGTTTTATAAAACACAGATTTCTAATCATTGTAACACCTCAGATTCTCCAAATTCCTATACTGTGGTTTTCATAACCTGCAGGCTCTTTTCCAAACTTCTGCTCAAGCATATTTTTATTGTATCCACTTTAAATGAAGAGTCACCTGGGTAATTAAAAACATACTTTTGCTTGAAAAGTACCTCCAGAGATTAATTGTTTTGTTGTGAGGTTTGGATGTCAGTATTAAAAAGCCCCCAAGTGATTCTAATGTGTAGCCAAAGCTGAGAAGCACTGTCAGAGAGATGCCCCCCTCCCAATACGTCTCCTTTGAACGAACTTCAGAGACGTGAGTCTCTGCAGACCATAAATGAAAGCAAGGCAGGCGTAGGTGCCTCCCACAAGTATATCACCAGTGTTACCTGATTTGGTATCAGATGGTGTCTATACCACTGTTTTAGGAACACTGGGATGTTTAGTCTCTCCATATATTTTGTTTACTGTTTTTTTTTTTCTCCTCTCATAACTGCTTATTCCTAGCTTCTGCCTCTTCTTAACTTCAAAAACCATCATGGTTCCAATATGTCTCGTGAATTTTTGTCTGTATCTTCAACATCAGTTACCTTGACCCAGTGACCGTGTTATCCGTATTTTCTGGTGCAAAATGCTGGGAAGGTCCTTGACGGTGTAGCACCGTTTGCATCACTGTTGGTGTTACTATTGCTGGGCTGTGGGTCCAGAGCTCTTCTGTGACACAGGGAAGAGGACAGAGCAACAGTCATTTGTTATTGAATAGTGATGCCTGGGCAGTGAGGCTTAGGGATTCTTTGAAAGGATGTCACCTTGCTTGGGCATTGATTGGTTTGGCCTGGACAGTGTTTTTCCCATCTGGCTCATGATCAGAATCAACATAGAATCTTGAGCATTTTGATTCTCTCCACCCAAATTCTAAGAAAGTTTGGGGGAGGGCCAGATTTTTGAGAATTTGTATTTTTTAATGGCTTCCAAGAGACTTAATGGTCACTTGGCTTCGATACCACTGGGTTAAGTGATCTCTGATGTTTTTTACTCTACAAATGTTGGTTCTGTAATCACCCCTACAATAGAGGTGTTAACCTCCTTTTCTGGAAGCAATGACCACAGCTCCCATTTATTGAGATTTGCAGAACACTATTTCCAGGAAATATTAATTGGTGTTTGAATAACAAAAAACAAAGAGAAGAGGTGAACAGTAAATCCTCCTCTTTTAGACTAACAATGTGTTAGAATATTAGAGACTCTAAGAAAGCCTATTGTAAAAAGAAACCCATTTCTTAACCAATGAACTAACTTATTTGCAAAAGTGACAGCTTTGTCTCAAGAAAGCTAGTAATACTCCTTTAAGTAGTTTTTCCTTCACTGGGCTTGGAGGCTGCAAGTCTGCACAATATTCTGTATACAGTGAATTCTCCATAAATGCTACTGATTGACAAATGACCGGTAGAAGAAAGGGAAAAGGCTGAAGCTCAGATTCATCAATTTTGTTAATTGTTAGCAGCCTGGGTAAAAGTTTTGATAAAGAGGTCAGAGCTAATGGTTCCAATGAGGTTTTTTTGGTATTAACTAAGGTTTCATTCATCCTAGCTGCCAGCATATTTGATTAATCTACCCTAGTACCTCCTCCCACCCAAAGAGAATTATAATTTTGCTTCTATACCATATGGTGGAGGAGCAGGAATAGGATTTACAACTGTGGACTGTAAGCCATTCATCATCTTCTTAAACCTCATTTGCCTTTCCAAGTTTCAATACAGTAGAATTAGTATTCGAATTAATTAAAAGTACTTCCTACCTAGTGGCCTGTACATAAAAATGGGCCCCAACACCTGTCTGTTAAATGAGTCACAGATAATTCTTACATCTTTGTTCCCTGGATTTTTTTTTCAACCACACCTACAGCAGATACTGCAAACAAGTAGGTGAATTTGCATTATTGATACCAGGGAGAGGGAACCAGTGTTTGCCAGAAGTTGATCTTTGTCTCGGGTGGATTAATCACAGCTGAGGTCAAGATGAATAAATCTATGTTCCAGAATGGCCCGGTTACAGTTCAAGACTCAAAGAAAACAAAGGAAGTTAGAGGCTAGAAAGAGGAAGGAAGTGAAAGACTCTCCAAAAGAAAATACAGATGTTCTAAGAGACTCATTATTGTTATAATTTGACTTTGTAAAAAGTCCAGTTGAACTTAGGGATGTTTGGTCTTAATCAACAACATGCTTTATTGTGTCAATTCCATCATGGGACAGGGAATAGGAAATATCTTGGGGCCAATCTTATTAAAAGTTACATTTATTTATATATGAAAAAAGGAATATGTACTTTTAAAGCTTTTTAATTAAAAGTAATATATATAATATATGTATATGTATACATACACACAACACATCCACACACAGAATCACTATAACACTTGCTCTCTCCTACAGAAAAAAATAGCTAAATATTTTCCTTTGAAATTTTCCATGCTATTACTCCTCAAAATAAACTAGGACTGTGAATAGCTGTATTTTTACAAAAGTCACTGGTTTAGGTAAAAAGAGCTTAAATAGCTAGATGCCTGCAAATGCACTTAGAATATGTTTATAATATAGAACATTCATTTCCAGTGGTATTCCACTGAAGCAGTTGCTTACATTATTGGAAATGGGGAAATTGTTGCCACTTGGGTCAATCCATTTTCGTCTCTGACTACCCAGAAGCATGTGTGCCTGTTAACCCTTCCAGAGCCAGCCCCGACCCATTGTCTGTTGATTTCAATTGAATAGAGGAGGAAATTTTACTTGTTGTAAAGCTTCTAGTCCGGGTGTCTAGATAGCATGGTGATAAGCATCATATAAACAGAGAGGGATGGAATTCAAGTCACCTTTATCTATGCCTCCTTTCATATACAGTATGTGTCATAGACAGACACCAGTGTCTCATTACATGACCACCCACAGAACACTACCCAATGTGACATTCTTCAGGGGAAATTAACAGAAATGTTTCACCACATCAGTCTCTTCCAAGAACACTGATTCAATAATAGTACTTACAAAGTGACCAGATGCCCATGGAAGCTTCCTTCTTCCACTGTTTTGGCTGAGGGGCATAATAAATACCTTGAATTCTAAAACCAGTTAAAGCAGAATGATACAGAAGAGAACACACTCACACACACACAAACACACTCATGGATAAACACACACACACACATACACACACACAGATTTACGGATGTCAACTTCTCATCTATCGTTGATATTTCTGTATTTCCAGTATTCTCTCCCTATAGGCATGTAGCCATTTCTCCTGTTAGTCTCTACATTTTCTTACTAATTGTTACACATGGTTATAGTAAACACATACAGAATGGTTCTCTCTCCTTTAAAAACATTTTCAAAAAGTCACGAAGCTCATTGGATTTCAAAGAGCAAATGATGATTCCAAATGAAGTCTCCCAGACTCAAGAACATAATTAGTATTAGAAATCTTCAAAATCTGAATATTTATTACCTAATATTTCTCTAAGAATCACAATATAAGGAATCTATCTAGATGTGCAGTTCATAATAGTATCTTTTTTAAACAAAGAGAATACCTGGCGTGGATTGTGACGCATATGGCTGTCCCAGAGGAGCAGAACTGATCTGAGGCTCGATCAGTACTGGAATGTTCAGGGCAGACGTGGAAGACCACACCATCAACATCATTTTGTTTTCACACAGATACTGTATTTTTGTGATCTGAGTAGAAAGCTATATGAACAAATTTTTTTCAGTAGCGGGAAGAGATTTGGTGATTAGAAGGGATTAAATAAGGCTAAAGGAGCCGTAATAACAAGGACAGTTCTGGCAGGAGAGTGGGCCTGGTGGAAAGGTGGAATTTGGAGATGGAAGATATGCAGAAATACAATTTACTGAACGTGCGTTAGGAGCAGACCACGAAGTGTGTGTGTGTGTGTGTGTGTGTGTGTGTGTGTGTGTGTGTTGGGTGTCAGACGGTGGCAAAAATTACATTACGTCATGTTTTCTAGCTTCATGAGATACTCAGCTGCTGCAATTTGTAAGACTCAGTAAAACAAGCTAAACTCTTCAATACCACATGGAGGTGAGCTAAGTTGACATGAACTATGAAGAACCTTGAAAGCTCATTTGGATAAAGAGCCTCAGCGTGCAATCTCTCCAAATAAGCTTATAATCACAGTCTCAGCTTTGGGACTCTCACTTGTGTGTGTTGTCAATTCGTTTCTCACTTAAAGTAAAATGCAAGGATGAACAGGAACTAGAGAGACCATTTTTACTTTTAGTTTTGGCTTGGTGTTATCAGCGGGTTTAACAATAATCTAAGATGTAATTATTTCCCGTTTCTCAAAATTGAGAACTCCTCAGGGTTTTTTGTTTTGGTGGGGGTTGGGT
Source organism: Vicugna pacos (assembly GCF_048564905.1). NCBI lineage: Eukaryota > Metazoa > Chordata > Mammalia > Artiodactyla > Camelidae > Vicugna > Vicugna pacos. Next base: position 19,201,569 of record NC_132988.1, read on the forward strand.
CTTAAAACTCACTACTTTGGGGGCAGGAGCTTGCTAGAAACTATTCTGGCTGTTTGTTCGGAGGCGTTCTCTCCATGTAAGTTAAAGTAATCTTTAGAAGAACAGGAGGTGCTGATAGAATAATTGTGTTTACTCTTCCCACTTCATGATTTTTGTCTTATAAACATTGTTTTGCATTATTGGGCTCCACGTTCCTTTTTCTCATCTGATGTTTTACAAATATTTTTCTAATTGCCTGAGACAGTGTGGTCCAATAAAGTTAAATTGACTTTGGGTTGAACTTGTTTGTCTGATCTCTTGCCAGAGGTTATAGTCACCCACATGAACTGACTTTCACTCTGTTTCTTGGTCTCTGCCTCTCTCTCCCTTTTATGTTCTTTTGCTCTTGTTAGCCTTTTTCTCCACTCTATTCTAATATACAACCCTGGAATTGGTTCTCAAGACTTCATAAATAAATTATTTAAAAAATAAGATCATCGATACAAATGTATGTATGTATGTATGTATCTACCTATTTTAATCCATCCATCCATCCATCCATCCATCCATCCATCTTCCATCTAAATACTTCAGCCACCTAAATCAACAGATCTGAGTTTCAACCCAAGTCATGGGAGGAGGTGCACTCAATGCTTAGAAAACAAGAGTGCTTGGACTAGCGCATTTGTTTGACGTCTGGAAACACTTTACAAACAACCTCCAGGAAAATAACAAAGCAAATAGTGCTGGTCTACCGCAATGGAACAGATATGGTGTGTGATCAGTTAGCTGCAACCCACAAATAAACACAGACAGGCAATCTAGCAAGCAAAAACAGAAACCACATTATTGTCCATCACAGACTGAAGAGTTTAGAATAAACTTAAAGCCTCATATGTGTGACTTCTAGACTCAGGAAAAAAGGTTAAAAGCTTCAAGGACTCTTCCTGGTTTTGTATAGTAAGCTCCCGAGTTTCCCTTTAACCCCAAAGATCAACATTTATTTTAACATCTACCCACTTTGACCAAAGCCTAAGTCTTGGGAGTTCTCATTCCTGTTGCTCTCTCTGACTGCTTTTGCAGAATGGAAGCTGCAGGTTTCGGCCTCTCATGGTGCAGCGACAGTTGCCTTGCTAAATTTCCAGCAGTGAGAGCGTGGCCTGGTCCACCAAAATGGTACCATGAGACGTGAACCTTTTCCGTGCACTCACCCTGTTCTCACATGAAGTTGGAGTGATATCTCTGGCCAGCAACTCAACTTTGCCAAGAGTAATGAACGTGCGCTGCTTGTTCGGAAATTCTAAACAACCTTTTTTCTTTCTTTCAGGTGTGTCTATCAGATCCGTCATAAAGTTCTTTCACTCAGTCTCTCAGGACAGATCATCACCCTCATCTCTGCATCATATTCCAATTAGAAAGGTGAACTTCTCATCTTGATCCTTCTTTCCTATCCTTAATTATGGACTCATTTTTTGTCTGTTCTCTCTTTAAAACTTTGGTCCCTTTGACTTCTCCTGAATAGTCTACTTTGTTACTATACTTCTGTTTCCTTTTCCTATGGCCTAGGGTAGGGCCACAGTCATAGATCAGGTTTATGAAGGTTAGATTAATGTAAATTGGACACTAAGCAGAGATTCAAGGGAAGAAAGAATGTATTTTGTCTAATATGTTGCGATGAGACAGGGCCTGTGATTAAGGGTACGAAAGAGGATACAGAGTAACTAACTCACTTGTCCAATGGACATTAGATGCAGACATGAGGCTGGTCATCAGCTTTTACTTCTCTCGTTGCTTCATTTAGAGAAAACTGCAGAATAAACAGAATCCCAGGAGCTAAGGGATCAATGGCCAAAAACAGTCTGCAGAGGATAAACTCTAGGTAAACTCCCCTCTGACCTCCTCTACTGGTGTTCTGTAAGAAATGGCAGCACCCCACTCCTCCTATCCCCACAATTTTACCAGCTCCACAAACTTACAAGAATGTATCAAAAGAATAAACTAGATAAACAACAAGGCCCTACTATATAGCACAGGGAACTATATTCAACAGCTTGTAATAACCTATAATGAAAAAGAATATATATATGTATAACTGAATCATTATGCTGTACACCAGAAACTAACACAACATTGTAAACAACTATACTTGAATTAAAAAAAAAAGAATTCAATCAGAAGCATCATTATGTCCTGGTAATCAAAGAAAGATGTGAATAGTCAGTGTCGTTCTTGGTTGATGACACTAATTTGCTGAGAAAGAAGGGAAGAACAATTCAGTACAATTATGAGGAACTATGGAGTCTATTGAGAAAGGTCAGAGTTCTTCAAATAGAGGAACATTCTTTCTTCAATCTGTTGTTGAATAAGATGATAAGTAATGCTTATATTTAAAAGATATGATAAGGAAATAGGTCTCAGTAAAGATCCAGAATGCCCACACCTCTCATTGCTGGGAAGACTGAAGCAGAGATGGGAGCACCACCTTCATTCTTGTCCATGAACTGGTCAGTCCCTCCTCACCTTAACCTTCTCTCCCACGTGACTTTAAAATGGAATACAGGTAAACAAGAGTCCATATCCAGCTCATGCCCGGGATGCTCCCATGCTCTGAAAGACTTTCACTGAGGAGTGAGAGAGTCTTCCTGCAAGGAGAAGGGGCAGAGATGCTGGTGGGGTTGTAAATTGAGAGACTCGGAGAGGGGAGTGCTTGTGGGCTGGGGCTAAACCTGAGGACAGGAGGGCCATGTCAGAGGGGGCAGTGGCATTTATAAGGACACCCTTCCTCAGAGGGTTGCATCATAAAATGACTACTATTTTTAATGACTTTATTTATTTATCTATTTATCTTGTTTATTTTATTAGTCATTTCTCATTCCAAAAAGGTTTGTTGGAGTTAGCATGTGCCGGCTACCATTCTAAGGCTTCAGTGAACAAAATGAGGTCCCCGCATTCATGGACAGATTTCTTTCACCATATAGCTTTATACACACACACATGTGATTTTAAATTGTGATACGTTTCTTGAAGGAATTAATAGGGAGCAAGAGGAGGCAGCAGGAGTGTGGTAGGGAGGACAGAGGTGACAGATTGATGGACTCAGCGTCTCTTCAACTTCCCTCCACCACGCCTTCTAGCTGCAGAGACCTACAATTGTAAATTACATTTTAGACTCCCTTGAACTAGAGTTCTGGACGGGATAGAGGTTCTACCAACCATTGGTACCCATGAAAAACTTGAACTCAGACACGAGTCAAGTGGCAGACGGTGGGCACTGGCACACATGTTTCTGGTAAGGATGTAGCAGATGCAGAGTGGCTCCTGAGCCAGCATTTACCTCAGGTACACTCCTGGAGGTGACAATGGCATCCCCAGCTTCCTAGTTCCTAGACGTGCAGTTAATATTGTATGACTCTGCAGCCAGCAGTTATGACAGTGCATCCTGACCCCCTGGTTTCTGCAGTATGCAGAAACAGCAGTTCTGTTGGTGCATGTTGTTTGTATAATCATCTGGGGACTCAGCATAGAGCCTCCTATCCTGGCCATTCCAACAATTTAGTAAGTATCTAATGGCTTTCAATTTAAAACAGCAAGAGTAATTTTTGATGTTTGCAATTGAACTCTGGCTGCAACGAGGGACTCCTTGAGCTATGTGGCCAAGAATCACCCCTCTGAAGATAACTTGAGCTGAAACCATAGGAATTGAAAAGAACCAGGCTGAGAAGAGCTAAGAGAAGGGGATTCCATGTAGGAACTTATAAGTGCAAACATCCTGTGGCTAACAGAGCTTGCATGTTAGGGAATTAAAAGGAGAATATTCTCATGCAAGACAAGATCAGAGGTTGGTAGAGACCAACTCATGACAAAGGATTTGCATATTAGGGCATGGGTGACAGGAAGCCATCAGATGGTATGAAAAAGGGAAGTGCCCTGATCTGATTGATGCCTTCAAAAGCTCACCCTGGCTGGCATATGGAGAATGAATTCGACAGGGAGAAACAGAAACATCCCCTAAAAGGCTATTTTGGGGATTCATGCAAGAGATGATGATGTTTTAGGATCACAGTAGTCAAAAAAATTCAAAGTTATAAAAAAGACATATTTGAGATATATTTTGGAGGGAAAGCTGATAGGAATTGCTGATGGATTGTATGGGAATATGAAAAAGTGGAGGAAATAAGGATGACACAACATTTTTAGCTTGAGCAAGTGGGTAGCATGAAGAAGGAGAATTCAGGATGAGGGTCAGATTTGGGTGGGAGATTAAAACAGATCTATTTGATACATGTAAATTGTGACGTACCTGCAGCCTGTGTCAGTTACCTTTTATTGTATGACAAGCCAAAGCCTAACACCTCAAAACAACACAATTATTATTTCTCACATGTCTGTATGGCTGGTTCTTTTGTTGGTCTCACTTGACCTCACTCATGAGGCTGCATTCAGCTAGAGGATTTGATGGTCTAGAAGACATGAGCTGAGTTCATTCACACATCTGGCAGCTGGTCCTTGCTGTTGCCTGGGAAAACTTAGTTCACTTCCTCTTGGTCCCTCAGCCTCCAGTAAGCTAGCCTAGTTTCCTTACATGGCAATCTGTCTGGCTAGCAGCCTAAGAAAATGAAAGTAGAAGCTGCAAGTCTTCTTGAAACCAGTGTCTGGACTTTGGACTTCTATCACCTTCTGTTGGTCAAAACAAGGCAGAGACCAGTCCAGATTCAAGGGCAGGAGAAACAGCCTGTTGCTCTTACGGGGAAGAGCACCACAGTCATGGGGAAAAGAGTCATGGGGGAAATTATTGTTGTCATCCTTGAAAGGAACCATTCAGAGACCCATTCTTGTGGGAATGTCATGTAGGCAGTTAGATATGAGTCTCGAGCTAAAACGAGAAGTGTCAGTTCACCTATATGACGTCACTGCTAAATTGTCATCCAAGAACGGAGTACCGACTCACTTACTGGTCTGTTAGATTAAATGATACTGTTTGCAAGCTATCTTTTCTCCCTGCGACTCTACTGATTTCTTTTAGCATTGTATAGAAAAGTCAGATTTTTCTATTTTAAAAATAGTTGAAAAAATTTTCTCCCATTCCGTAGGTTTTCTTCTTGTTTTATTTCTGGTTTCCTTTGCTCTGCAGAAGCTTGTAAGTTTCATTAGGCCCCATTTGTTTATTCTTGCTTTTATTTCTTCTAGGAGAAAATTTTTGAAATGTATGTCAGATAATGTTTTGCCTATGTTTTCCTCTAGGAGGTTTATTGTATCTTGTCTTATGTTTAAGTCTTTAATCCATTTTGAGTTGATTTTTGTATATGGTGTAAGGGTGTGTTCTAGCTTCATTGTTTTACATGCTGCTGTCCAGTTTTCCCAACACCATTTGTTGAAGAGACTGTCTTTATTTCATTGTATATTCTTGCTTCCTTTGTCGAAGATGAGTTGACCAAAAGTTTGTGGGTTCATTTCTGGGCTCTCTATTCTGTTCCATTGGTCTATATGTCTATTTTGGTACCAATACCATGCTGTCTTGATGACTGTAGCTCTATAGTATTGTCTGAAGTCTGGGAGAGTTATTCCTCCAGCCTCTTTCTTTCTCTTCAGTAATGCTTTAGCAATTCTAGGTCTTTGATGGTTCCATATAAATTTTATTATGATTTGTTCTAGTTCTGTGAAATATGTCCTGGGTAATTGGATAGGGATTGCATTAAATCTGTAGATTGCCTTGGGCAGTGTGAAATTTTTGCAAGTGAAACCGACAAAGGCTTAATCTCCAAAATATATAAGCAGCTCATACGACTCAATAAGGAAAAAATAAACAACTCAATCCAAAAATGGGCAGAAGTTGCTAAACAAGCAACTCTCCAAGGAAGACATACAAATGATCAAAAAGCACATGAAAAAATGTTCAATATCACTAATTATCAGAGAAATGCAAATCAAAACTACAATGAGGTATCACCTCACACCAGTCAGAATGGCCATCATTCAAAAATCCAAAAATGACAAATGCTGGAGAGGCTGTGGAGAAAGGGGAACCCTCCTACACTGCTGGTGGGAATGCAGTTTGGTGCAGCCACTATGGAAAACAGTGTGGAGATTCCTCAAAAGACTAGGAATAGACTTACCATATGACCCAGGAATCCCACTCCTGGGCTTGTACCCAGAAGGAAATCTACTTCAGGATGACACCTGCACCCCAATGTTCATAGCAGCACTATTTACAATAGCCAAAACATGGAAACAACCTAAATGTCCATCAACAGGTGACTGGATAAAGAAGAGGTGGTATATTTATACAATGGAATACTACTCAGCCATAAAAACCGACAACATAATGCCATTTGCAGCAACATGGATGATCCTAGAGAATGTCATTCTAAGTGAAGTAAGCCAGAAAGAGAAAGAAAAATACCATATGAGATCGCTCATATGTGGAATCTAAAAAACAAAAACAAACAAAAACAAAGCATAAATACAGGACAGAAATAGACTCATGGACAGAGAATACAGACTTGTGGTTACCAGGGGTGGGGGGGGTAGAGGGTGGGAAGGGATAGACTGGGATTTCAAAATTGTAGAATAGATAAACAAGATTACACTGTATAGCACAGGGAAATATACACAAAATGTTATGATAAATCACAGAGAAAAAATGTGACAATGAGTGTGTATATGTCCATGAATGACTGAAAAATTGTGCTGAACACTGGAATTTGACACAACACTGTAAAATGATTATGAATCAATAAAAAATGTAAAAAAAAAAAGAAAAGAGAGAAAAGAAAAAAAATAGTTGAAAAATAAATAAAAAGAATCATATTTTGTGACACATGAAAATCATATAAAATTCAAACTTCAGAGTCCATACATGAAGAATGAGCCCTGTCACAGTCATTCGTTTACATACTGACTGTGGCTGCTTTCACAGTCCGAGAGCAGAGCTGAGGAGTTTTGAAAGAGCCCGTCTGCTCCATAAGGACGGATACTTACTATCTGGCTGTTTGCAGAAAGTTTGACCTTGACCTTATGTAACAGGATGAAAAGCATCTCCACCACACTGCGTTGTGTAGTGCTTACACTTCATGTTTTTTAGCTATTGGAGTTAAATGTTGAAAAGTGTTACCCTTTTTCCTATCTTCAGAAAAGGGAGAACTGGAAATACAAGAAATGAAATTTCTCAGATCAAACCTTTGAATTTTTTACTATCCAATGGGAGGTTATCCACTGGGGTTGAATCAAAAATTTTTAATCTGGACCTACGGAGAGCACTTTTGATGATTTTAATAGAAGTGTTGAAAATGCGTGCCTATACAGGATGCCATGGGACCACTCCTAAGACCATCTGAGTATAAATATAGAGGGTTACAGTGTTTTGCACACTTCTGTAGTCTGAAACCCTAGAGTGCAGTAGATGAGGTATAATATGAATTGTTTTGGCATCACTGGCCTCATTGAAAGCCCCCATGCATTTGCACATCTGTGTCTGCAAAAAGAAGGAATAATTGTTCAGCTCTGCTATTGCTGTTTATGAATCAGAAGAACAAAAAGGCAACAGAATAAACAAAATGTCATGTTCATACAAATCCTCATTAGGGTAAAATCATCTGGCTGGCATTGCCTGTGTACAACATCACCAACAGAGCTGCCAGCTAGTGAGGGGAGCCTCACAGGTCCCATGTCTTGGGGCTTCAAAGCTTGGAACGGCTTATTTGAAGGTTTACACAAAAGCTAGATCTACCCAAAAGAGTCAAGATCTAGTCTCTGAGCGTTTGCTATTATTAAGCAACTTGTCTTTAAGAATCCCCGAAGTCCTAGGTGATGTCTGAATAACTGACTATCCATTATAGGGCGATATCCAAAATATGTTTGATTCATACCTCTAAGCAGGGTTTCTCCCCCCTCAGCACTACTGACATTTGGGGCCAGATCACCCTTTTTGTGAGTCCTGTGCACTGTAAGGTGTTTACCAGCATCCCTAGCCTCTTCCCACTAGATGCCAGTAGCACCCTCCCCGTTCTCTGTCACATGCAACCAAAGCATCCTGAACTGTACAGCATTTCAGGATCTGCTCAGTCCTCCCTGCCCCATGCTGTAAACCCAGTCAGTCTGTCTACATGGGCACACACGGATGCTACAGCCACGCCTGACTGTTGCCATAGTCATGGGGCAAAGAGTCATGGGGGTGATATCGCCTTAAATCTACTAATATTTTCTCCCTCAGTGAAATAACATCTTTTTTTTTAACTTCTAGTTTTATAGTATCATTCTATCTATGAGGGCAGACTGAGCTTCTATATAAATAGACTCAAAATAGATAATTGCTAACACTCCACAGAGGTTAGCTTATAACTTCATAGTTCAAAGACGTTTCTATGATGTAATAAGTCAGGAAACTGAACTTCCATCTTGGGAGCCCACCATTCCTAGAGTCTTGACATTTCCCTCTGCCTGCGGCCTGCAGAGGATAAAGAGAGAGTTCAAAGAGTGAAAACATCCACCTCTAAAGAGCCGTGGCTCAGAAACGACATGCATCATGGCTGCTCATGTTCCATTGAGAAAAGTTAGTCTTTTGGCCTCGCATAACAGTAAAGGAAGCTGGGAATATAGCCTTGTTATGAGCCAAGGAAGAAAGGAAGCAGGGTGCTTGTGAACAGCTAGTCTCAGCCACAAAAACCCATGTCAAATCTAAAAAAGGACACAAATCAACTTAGCTACAAAACAGAAACAGACTCACAGACATAGAGAGCAAAATTATGGTAACCAGGGAGTAAAGGGGGTGGGAAGGGATAAATTGGGAGTTTGAAATTTGCACCTCTTGGGGAGTGATGGAAATGCTGGCTATCTTGATTGTGGTGGTGGTTTTGTTGGTATATACATCTACCAAAATTCATCAAATTATACATCTGAAATATGTGTAGTTTACTATACAGGAATCATACCACAATAAAGGTGTTTTAAAAAAAACACATCAAATGTCACCTTTCCCATTACCCATCAGACAGGATCTTTCTGTCTACGATCCTGTGCACTCTGCAGGTGGCATTTGGCTGTGCTAGAATCATGAATGCCCTTTTCACCCAATTAGCATTTTTCTCCAACTCGATTCTAAGTTTTTTTTGAGACTACCAAGTATTTTTATGGTTTCCTTTACCTTGGCTACTGCACCTAGGTTGGAAGCTTCATTCTGAAATGACAGTCACCTGGAGTGCTCGTTAGCGAGCAGGTTGCTAAACCCCAGCCCCAGAGTCGCTGACTCAGTTGGTCTAGAGTGGGGCTTAAAAATTTGCATTTCCCACAAGTTCCTAGGTGATTCTGGTGATGTTGGAAAGCCCCTGACCTAGACTATACCAAGTCTTAACTGACTGTGCAGTTAACAAACAGTAAGGGGCACACTTCTGAATTTTTAGCAGTAGGAGAGAGGCACAGAATTAGGCATATGCTGCCTTTTTAACCTGCTTCTCCCTCCCTCCTTCATGTCCCTCTCATGTCTCACTTCTGAACCATCTTATCGGAATAGAGAAACCTGAACCAATGACTTTTGGCTTTGTTTCTTTTTTAAAAATCATAGTTGGATTTTTAAACAACAGGAGGAATTTTACGCTCCATTTTGAAAAGTGATTTCATTTAAAAAGTGTTAATCTAATTTTTTTAAATCCTCAAAATTTGTCCTGGGGGAACTGAATAGAAAACACTAAGAAATTTAGGAGAAAAATGGTTCTTTCGGGTCACTGTTATTTGTCATGATAACTATAAAGTAGCCAGTAAGAAAAATGACGTGTCCTTTGAAGTGACAGAGAATTTTGGTTATTTTTTAAAAATCCATGTTTTTCAAGTGTAAACTCATTACAGTTTTATCCCATCCAACAATATAGTCTCTTTGGAAAAGTAATAGTATCACTGGATGTATAATTTTCTCTTTAAAAGAATAAAGACATTTTCAGTCTGACCAAACATTTCTGAAATCCTAATAAAATAAATGCCTTCCTTACAGTTTCTGAAAGATATTAAGTAAAATCATAAGAGATTTAAGGGTCAAATGAATTGCTATGTCATCATGAGAAGGACCAATTTACTCTGGATTTAAAAAATATCTGTGTAGCTAATGAGCTTCATTTCCATTATACCTGTGTCCCCTGTGAGGGGTGGAACTGGAAGTCATGCAGAGCATGACGCAGAGCAGTTGGCAGGAGAGGGTAAGGCCTGAGAGCAACGATTTTGGGGAAAGCAACTTTGGTAAAGAGTGTGAAGGAAGACAAAGTTCCTAGCAAGTGAAACACCACAGTTCGGGCCCTAAGCAACGTAACCACAGTGGACTCTGGGAAGGCAGAGGCCAAGGGCGCCCCGAAAGGTGGGATGGTGAGACGGATCATGTAAAGGGCAACACTTCTGACAGCAAAAGGGGATGCTGTTAGTAGCCTCACCAAGACCACAGATGTAGACTGTCTCAGCAAAACATGGCTGTATTTCCCTGACTCACAGGAGAAGGACGCTGGACGTACTGTGGGGGTTATGACAGCTGACAGGAGATTAAGGCACAGATCAGTTCACCACGTTGGCCATCAATCTAGGGCTCATACCTCCTCCTGAAGTATCTGGACCAGTTTCGAAACTTGACTTTTAATTTTTAAATTAACGTTATTATTTCTCCCACATTGTGAAAACTCTCAGACGCCTCTTGATCTAACAATGGGTGGGAGATGGTACCGTGTGGGAGTTAGCGTGTTCTTAGTCGTCAGACAGGCCGCAGCAGGAAGACTGGTTCTACTGCTTTCCAGCTGTGTGATCGATCTTAACCTGCTTTCTCATCTGTGAAACAGGGACAAGAATAACTTTTTCAGGCTGTCATAAGGATTGAATTAGACGGTGTACACAAGTGTGTGATGTGGTGATTGCTGCGTACTCAGTAACTTTTTCTAACAGCTCCTAGGCTACAAAATCTTTTAAATTTAGAAAAGACACAAGCACATTTCATCAGTTTCTTTTTCCTAATTTACTCACTTATTTGGTAGATACTTATTAAGTCCTTAATACATGCTAGGTGTTCTGTTAGGCATCAACTGTAAAAAAAACAAAACCATCTTGGCCTCAACTCACAGAGATTTCAGAATAATTAAGGATAAAGAATAAGGAGGAAACAGAGTATCACATAAGGAAACAGTTTTATGTAAAATTTCAACTGAGATTTCAGGATAGAGACTTCCCTATCCTGTACCTTAAGAGTGAAATCTGAGTCTCGGAGAACCAGACAGATTTTGTGTCGAAAAGATCACTTTGCTTGAGGTTTCGGAGCAGAGTAGGGGGATTTCAGGGTGGCTGTGAATAGTCTGTTTAACGGCACATCGCATTAGCCCAGGAAAGAGATGACTCTGTTTTTCCCTCCAGAAAATAAGGCGATCAAACCACCAAACTCACCACCTGCTGGTGGGACAGCAGTTTGTCTTGGGTTCACTGGACAAACAGGCAGATTTATGACCTTGATATTTATGTTAGTAGATGCTCAACTGGATCTTATTCTGCACGTTCACATTTAAAGCAAATTTTCTGCTTAGAATATCAGTACTTTATAATCATGTGCTATTTATTCAAAGGTGCAAATTTTAACAGCAGAGGAAAATAATTTCAAGTATAGGAGTTTAAAAGCAATATACTGCCCTGAGGTACACGGAGAATACGAATTTTGCATGGGCCGGGTTCTCAGAGAATCTTCCTGCTTCTGACTTGTCTTCAGGATAAGTTTTCAGGAAATCATTTCGAATGTTAAATTCTCCTTAGCCACTCTTGCGAGTAGACTCCCCACAGTCTTACAACTTTAACAATGACTCGATCTAACTTCATATCCAGATAATGGATGCATGGGGTTTTCTTCAACATCATTTACAACTTTCAGCTCTCTTAACATTTAAACCCATGAATGAAGCACTCTGCGGGCAGAGGTGAGACCACGTGGACTGTGGAGAAGGGGATGGGCAGACCCAGCAGTGGAGGAAGAGATCAGGGCGGAGCACGTGCCATGCGGAGTAGAAAAGCACACGTCGGTGTGGCATCCACTTACACGCGCCCTGATCAGCATCTGTTATCTACAATGCCCATCACAGAATGCTCAAAGAGAAATGAAACCCAAAGCAATGCTTCATCAAATGCTTAAGAAAAGAAAACGTGTACCTTGGTGCTACAAGTCTTTTCACACACTGCTGAATGTGGGTCCCTGATTGCCCAGAAGAAAGGGAGATTGTGAGAGTTTTTTCCTTGCAATTGCAGTAAGATTCTGGATATTACATGCAAATTATACTTCTCATTTTAAAGACCTTTAGAGCCTGCTGTTTTTAAACTTCTGGGGCAGACCTGGGGTTGAGCTCTCCACTCACTATTTGACGCCGGACAAGAAGATGTTCAACCCTTTAAATTTCCATTTCTCAAGCAGCTAAAAATGAAGAAAGACACTTACCTCATAGGTTGGTTGAAAGAATCAAATGAGATAATGTAAGAAAGGTTCTTCACAATAATAATAAGCACTACAAATTAATAATAATAAAAAGAAATTGCACTTTAATAATTCAAGTGTTAGAAAACATATTTTATCACTCAAAATTGCCACAGTATAACTTCTGATCAAGAATATAACCAGTCAAGGCGATAGCCTAGAAGCTTTGTTTGTACTTTGTTCACCATGGAATCCCCAGTGACTAATACAGTGCTCAGAACATATTACTTGCTCAGTAAATTATTGTTGAAGAATTAATGAGTGAATTGCCCAAGCTGAAAGAAACCTCCCTGTTTTATAACGAGGCAGCATCCGTCCATGTAAAACTACTGATCAACAAGCAAGACCTAAAAGAATTAGGAAGCTACGCTAGTTGTCAGAGGCTACAGCATTTCAAAGGAACATGTGATAATATCTAAGTAAACATTTAATTCTGAAAAGGATAGGTGGGCTCACCAATAATTTAGAACTTTGTATCACTGTTTTAATGGGTATCATTTCTTTGGTAGGTTAAATGTGAATAAAATCCCTCTGATTTCTATTTCCAGGTCCAAAATTCAGGGCTATTAAACTCATAGGAAGAACAAAAAAAACCCTACTTTTCACATGTAGATCGTTGTGATTATCCCCAGCAGCTGACTGCTCTGCTGTCTCTGTGACACAGTGTCCTTCAGGCCTCACCAGCAAGCAGAGCCCTCTGGGGGGTGAGTAGAATGTGGGGGGCCTGCCGTGGGGGTTATCACAAGTTCCCTAGCGGACGCCGGGCCTCACTTCCACATTTTACCCTCATCTTGCTTCAACGTGGAGGGCTCCAATTAACTTCAAAGACCCTTCCATGTGTAGAAAAACTCTGATGAAGTGGAATAGAATCTCACAGTATGTTTGAAGTTTGTAGGAATGTTAATGAGAAGAGATCATGATTATCATTATGTTAAAAAAGAAAAAAAAAAAGAAAGTCTCTCTCTTTAGTCATATACATAACTTTTCATTATCTGTCACAGACAAATTCACCCAAGATATGCAGGGCCAAACGAACACAGCTCAGTGAGGTATCTTCTAGATTTATTTACAGTGAAAAACACCACATGCTTGATAACCGTTCTTTAATTAGGGGAAGCATTTGTAACTTCCCCCTTTGTTTCATAGTTAGAACACATTTGTTTTCCATTATGAATTAGTTTGTCAAAAAGCACTGAACCAGAAATTTAGCTGTAAGCAAACGTGTTTTCACCTTAGCCCAGCACTGTTTGATAAAGTATGTTGCACAGGCAATTGTACCTATTATTTCCAGAGAGTATGGCTAAGTGCCCATTACCCTCTAACTTCCCGTAAGGAATGTCTACCTTCTGTGGAGGGGAGTATAGGAAGGAATATAAGATCTGGGTGAGTCTGTGAAAACCTGAGAACATTGATATGAAACATACCAAACACATCCTTTAAATAGAAAATAACAGCAGGCAGGATATATATATAGGACACACTGGTTGACCCCGTATTTTGGTGCTTTTTGAAGCTACAAATAGCTCAGAACATAGACTAAGTTGCAGAGCAGTGTTCTGGTGGCTGGTGACACCAGGAAAGAACAGTCGCAGTTTAGTCCAGAAAAACCCCTGCAAAGGCTCTTCATTAAGCAGCACATCTCTCATCAGTCCATCTCCTGGAAAGAACACAGCGCAGTCTCCCTGCCTATACAAAATTGTAGAAATAATTTTTAAAAAGACTAGTGACTATGTAGTTACATTAAAAAAAAAAAAAGAGGGAGAGAGACAGAAATCTTAGAGAATGAGAAGCACTGAGAAAACCACAGACCAAGGCTCTACCACAGAATGGCTACAGCAAGGGAGATCTGCCCTGAACATGGCAGAAGGAGGGAGCAGAAAGAGGCTGGGAAGCAATTAACAAAGGATTCATCAGAGAACAGCAGAGGTATCAGCCAAGCCAATTTGCTCCTAAATGCACGAACACCCCTGTAGACCGGGAAGCTGCAACAGGAGTATGAAAATGGGTTCAGCATCATTACTCTGTAAAAGTAAATTAAAATGGCAAAAGGATAGCAAATTATATCAAGTAATAGCAAGTTTAAAAGACTGAAAATACTAAATTCTAGTGGATATGCAGACCATCTGGAACACTTATGTATTGCTGGTGTGGGCGTAAAACGTTAAAACTGCTTTATAAAACTGTTTGCCAGTTTCTTGAGCAGTAAAACATACATCTATCCTACGACCCAGCATTTGCCTCCTAGTTGTTTATTAAGAAAAATGAAAACATACGCCTACAGACAACCTTCTAAATAAATTTTCATACCAACTCTATTCATAACTGTCAAAAACTGTATGCCCAGGTGTCTATCAATGGGAGAATTGATAAACAAACTGTGGAATATTCATATAATGGAATATTACTTAGTAACAAAAAGGAACAGACTACTCAGTATTCAATGAATATTAAATCTCAAATACAGAATACTGAGTAAAAGAAGTCAGGCACAAGAAATATATGTAGGGTGTGATTCTGTTTATGATATGTTCTAAAACAGGTCAAACAGAAAATATTCAATGATAATACGAAGAAGAAAGAAAGAACAATGTTCGCCTCTGCAAGGAAGACTGACTGAGAGGGGCACGATGGAACTTTCTGGGGTGATAGAAATGTTTTATATCTTGATAGGATATTGGCTTCCTTTGTATGTATCAAATTTGATCCAACTATTCACTTAAGATCTGTACACTTCACTGTAA
Source organism: Vicugna pacos (assembly GCF_048564905.1). Classification (NCBI taxonomy): domain Eukaryota; kingdom Metazoa; phylum Chordata; class Mammalia; order Artiodactyla; family Camelidae; genus Vicugna; species Vicugna pacos. Next base: position 19,216,758 of record NC_132988.1, read on the forward strand.
GTAAATTATACCTTACTTAAAAAAAAATAAAGCCTTGATAAATAACTTAAAATGATTCTGATCTTTTTAAAAAGGTCATTAGTGTCCTTAGGCAGAATAGTGTCTGGAACACATTAACAAAGCATTGTTTACTACTATACTGTGGCTTCAGTGAAAGCTGAGAATACAAAGAGCTCTGAGATCATAGGATGAGTATTGCTAAAATGCTGATGGGCAGAAGTGCAGATAAGGAGATTCTTTGGCATAAGGTCTTGCCAACTTTGTCAAAGAGCAGCGTAGAGTGGAAATGGAAGAAGGTAAATTTCCTCCCAAATTAACTTAGCTTGATGGAGAATTTTGTCTTGGAAGAGCCCCATGACAGTCTCCATCCTATCAGTTTTTGTACTCTCAGCCTCAAAAACATTGATCTTCCATGTCTCGAGAAAGTCTGCTTTTTTCAAAGCCTAGCTTCCATGAACAACAGGACTTCTCTAGAAAAATAGGGTCTTGACTCACACTGAGGATTTCAAGGACAACCCACCTTAATGGCGATCCTATAATAGGGTCAGGCTCTCCTGGTAGGTAACTAGAGTAAGAACTCAGGTATTTCAAGTCTTGGTTCATTCAATTGTCCCCCAAGCAGTCATGTGCCAGACATTGTGTTAGATGTTCAGCATATTGCTATATGTGGTATCTAGGAACATGGGATTTAGAACAAGGAGGCTGGGGTAACTGGTTTACAAGCTGTGAACATGGGACTGGTAATCTCTATAGGCCTAGAGAATGGGAGTAGGGCCTCAAGGAATGAGATAAAATATATACATTGAAATGAATCCCAGGAGATTATGAAAGAACAAGCTTTTCCTTCTCCTATTTTTTTCCTTTCTTCTCTTATCAGTTTCCATATCCTACCACCACCCCAAGTCAACACCATCCATCACTGCACCTTCTACAGACAACGCATGTTTCTTTGTGATAAGAGTGAGTTGGGATTGGAGCTCTGATGCAGCTGTGGGGTGGAGAGTCAGGTTAGGTATTCTGATGGGGAAAGAGGAGTGATTAGGGGCAAGATTTACAAGCTGAGATACAGGATAAGGGGAAGAAATGATAAATAGGTAGTGGAGTGAGATGTCTCCTTTCCTCCCCTCTCCTATTGTTATTGCCCATATTTCCAATATTTCGCCCAAGATTTCAGAGTAAGGCACAACAGGGACTGGACAAAAACGAGCAATAGTATGAGTCCAGGGCAGAAACTTGAGTTATATTAGTGCGGCCAATCCTGACCATGGGCCTGTTTCAGAGGCAGAGCGGGCAGTGATGAACAGAGTTGGTGGCAGGATTGACAGGTTAGGGGAAGAGGAGGTTTGAGAGGAAGGAGTGGCAAGTAGAGATGAAGTATCACAGAAGTCACCACTGGGACACTATGGGGAAAGTGAGCCCTTAGCTGGGATATGTACCTGGCAATACCTGTATGTGTGTGCGATGTATGTACAAGGTGATTCTCACACAGTGCTCATAATTCAGGGTATTCTTGTGTGGGCAGGCAGCAATCTATGTTTCAAATATTTTCATTTTTCTCTTTTTATACACAACAGAACAGCTCTCAGACACTGATTCGCATTAGGTCACATGGCTTGGACATGGCTTGGTATCTTTCAAAATGATTCTATTTCTTTTGGGCTTAAGACTAAGCCAATTTTTTTTTGAGTTATAGTCAGTTTAAAATGCTATGTCAATTTACAGTGTAGAGCACAATTTTTCAGCAATACATGAACATACATATATTCACTGTCACATTCTCTTTCACTTGAACTACCACAAGATCTTGTGTATATTTCCCTGTGCTATACAGTATAATGTTATTTATCTATTCTACATATGCCTGTCAGTATCTATAAATTTCAAACTCCCAGTCTGTCCCTTACAACCTTCCTCCCCTCTGGCAAACACAAGTTTGTATTCTATGTCTATGAGTCTGTTTCTGTTTTGTATTTATGTTCTTTTTTTTTTTTAATTCCACATATGAGCGATCTCATATGGTATTTTTCTTTCTCTTTCTGGCTTACTTCACTTAGAATGACATTCTCCAGGAACATCCATGTTGCTGCAATGGTGTTATGTTGTCATTTTTATGGCTGAATAGTATTCTATTATATAACTATACCACCTCTTCTTTATCCAGACATCTGTTGATGGACATTTAGGCTGTTTCCATGTCTTGGCTATTGTAAATAGTGCTGCTATGAACATTGGGGTGCAGGTGTCATTTTGAAGTAGGGTTCCTTCTGGATGTATGCCCAGGAGTGGGATTACTGGGTCATATGGTAAGTCTATTCCTAGTCTTTTGAGGAATCTCCACACTGTTTTCCATAGTGGCTGCACCAAACTGCATTCCCACCAGCAGTGTAGGAGGGTTCCCCTTTCTCCACAGCCTCTCCAGCATTTGTCATTTGGGGACTTTTGAATGATGGCCATTCTGACTGGTGTGAGGTGATACCTCATTGTAGTTTTGATTTGCATTTCTCTGATAATTAGTGATACTGAGCATTTTTTCATGTGCCTATTGATCATTTGTATGTCTTCCTTGGAGAATTGCTTGTTTAGGTCTTCTACCCCTCTCTGGATTGGGTTGTTTGTTTTTTCTTATTAAGTCGTATGAACTGCTTATATATTCTGGAGACCAAGCCTTTGTCAGTTTCATCTTTTGCAAAAATTTTCTCCCACTCTGTAGGTTGTCGTTTTGTTTTCCTTCTGGTTTCCTTTGCTGTGCAGAAGCTTGTAAGTTTCATTAGGTCCCATTTGCTTATTCTTGCTTTTATTTCTATTGCTTGGGTAGACTGTCCTAGGAGAACATTTCTGAGATGTATGTCAGATAATGGTTTGCCTATATTTTCTTCTAGGAGGTTTATTGTATCTTGTCTTATGTATAAGTCTTTGATCCATTTTGAGTTTATTTTTGTGTATGGTGTAAGGGGGTGTTCCACCTTCGTTGATTTACATGGTGCTGTCCAGTTTTCCCAACACCATTTGCTGAAGAGACTGTCTTTATTCCATTGTACATTGTTGCCTCCTTTGTTGAAGATATGTTGACCAAAAGTTTGTGGGTTCATTTCTGGGCTCTCTATTCTGTTCCATTGGTCCAAGACTAAGCCAATTTTAATGGTTGAGGTTTTATAGTCAGTAGAGTTTTAGCTAAATTTATTTGCAAATAAATTTTAATTTAATGAAAATCTAATTTCTAAGTGTTTTTAAACTTGGGAAATAATTCTCTTTCTCCCTCTCTCCAAATCCCCCTGTTTTTAATTTTCAACCATCTGTAAATAATAATTACATGTATGTGTGTAGTGGACAACAGAGATAATGATCAATATTTATTAACTCTATAGGAAAAATTTTAGACTTGTGGAGTCAGTTTTTAATAATTCTGTTTTTAATTTACATTGTGTACATATCTGTATACCATCATGATCAGCATTTGTACCTACCACCATATTGTGAGTTTCCTGAGGGCAGGAACTATGCTTTATTCATCTTTCTGTGCCCAGGGCCTCACTCATTCTTGAGTGGTGTCCTGAGATGAACAATGCAAGATTTGCAATGAAAGATATATTCAAAAATCTTATAGAAGAAAAGAACTGTATCTACAGACACTAGGGAAATGATGATTAGAATGACAATGAGATACCACTATATACTTATTAGAGTGGCTAAAATAAAGAATACTGACAATGCCTAAAGCTGCCATGGGGAGTATGGAACTCTCATACACTGCTGGTGAAAATGCAAAATAGTACTGTTATTCTGGTAAACAATCTGGCAGTTTCTCATAAATTTAAATACATGCTTCCAATGTGATCTAGCAATTCTATTCCCATGTACTTACCCAAAAGAAATGAAAACTTGTATTCAAACAAAGATCTACACACAAATGTTCATAGCAACTCTATTCATAACAGCTAAAATGTGGAACTGATTAACATGTCCTTCATGGATAAACAGAGGCATGTCCAAAATGGAATACTATCCAGCAGTGAAAAACAAATCACTGACCCTCTTCAAAAACCTGGATGAAAGAGCCAGTCTCAAAAGAGTACATAGTGCATTATTCCATTTATATGACATTTTCAAAAAGACAAAACTATATGACAGAGAATAGATCAATGGTGCCTGGGGTTGGGTGGGGAGGAGGGTGTGACTACAAAGGTGGAGCATGAGGCAGATTTTGAGGTGATGGAACTGCTCTGTGTCCTGATGATGCTGTTGATTACACAAATTTGTACATGTGTTAAAATTCATAGATCTCTACTTTGAAAATAAAGGTCAATTTTACTGCATGTTGATTTAAAAATAATGTTAAACCAACAAAAATAAAATTTAAAAGACTAAGAAAATGTAAAGTGTTTATAACTAGCAGTGGAAGTATAAACTAAACACCTCCAACCAAACTTCAACCCCTGGAGAACCTGCTTTCTATGAGAAGATTACCAGTCTTCATATTGTATCTCTTGCACTCACAACAAACCCAGAAATGTCCTCTGATGTATAATTTTAAAGTTTCCTCTGGATCTGTATGTTAGTCTCTGTGAGCAGATGGCTCAGTAATGAGCACCATTTCTTATATGCTTCCAGTGGTGATCAGCCTCCTGATGAAGGCTAACCAAAGACGGGACTGGCATTACCCCACATGTCATTTTCATTGTGGCTGGTCATCTTGTGCAGATCATAGTGCTTACAGGATTTTTTTCTTTCTTACTATGGATCTAGACTCTAGACTGTAATATCTATATGAATTAACACGTTCATCTTGGTGAGCCATGTGTGGGCTTGAGCCTGCATGGTGTTTGTGGTGTGTATGCATGCACTAACTAGACACAGTCATCACTCTGCACCTAAAACTGCTTTGGGACATTTTAAAGGAGCCAAGACCTGAAGTGTCAAAGCTGACGCTGCACGTTCTGCCTCACTGTAGGAAGAGTCTCCCTCATCCACACCCTCCTGATGAGGCTAACCTTCTGTGCTCCAATTTCAGAAACTAAGAATGTTCTTTCGGGGACACTATGTCTTCGGGAGTGCTAGATAAAGGGGGAGGAGTGAACCATCAGGCAACAGAATCCCTGTGGGAGAGATGTGGATGTTCCCTGCAAGAGTTCTGCGACATTCTGAGGAAGTCTGAAAAAGGACAAGGGCTAGGAACTGGGGTCCGTCTACAATGGTACCCTTGAGAGAGGGTTAATTTTGATGGGTGTTCTTTTCTCTTGGGAAAGAGTTACTGGGCATCTTATAAACCACATGGCTTTGTTTTTCCATCCTGTGTATTAGCTTCCCTCAGCAGACCCAAGCCCTTCACTGAAGTCTGAGATCTCTTCTACATTAGCATTGTGTGAACAGGGAGTGGGCAGTAAAGGGAACATATAGACAGCTCCACACCTACCCTTGCATGGATGCCATGAAGAGAAAGAGTGCAGGATGGCCAAGAGGTTCATGGATACAAGGTGAGCAGAGCCAGAACTACAGACAGCTGTCTGTGGCTGCCTCCAAGAGCTGCCTGGAGACACACACTTTCACTCCTAAAATATACCAAGCAGCATTTCTCAAGGGGCTGTCTACAGACCTAGGGATTTACATTGTAACTACAGATTCCTAGGCCCTACTTCAGATACACTGAATCGGAACACCTGGGGGTGGAACCCAGAAATCTGCGCTTCAAAAATAGAGCTCTCAGGCTACTGTCATGCCGCAGAAGTTCTGAGATTTTATCCTCAAGGTGACCTTTGAAAAGTCAGTGGGTACGCTGACTCTTGGCCATCTCTCCCTCCTTCACCTCTTCCTCTTTTTCCTCCTTTCTTCCCCACCTCCTCATTATTATCATGATTATTACCACCATCGTTAACTTCACCGGAAAAATGAGAAGGGTGGCGCTTTTTCTACTGCAGGCTAATTTACTTACGAGTCAAAGATTTTAAAAGAACTATGAAAGTGATAAGAGCCCAGGACCCTCCCTCTACCCTAACTGGGGATGAAAAATTACTGTGTTGCACACCCCTCCAAAAGAGAACCCCATCTCTAACATTAGAGATGCTGCCGACTCGGAAGAATCACTTGCAGCCGAAGTCCAGAGGAAGGTTCTCCCCTGGGGAAGAAGGTGCATATTGGTTGTGTGAGTCCAATAAATACATCCTGTCAGCAAGAAAAGCAGTAAGAATGCAGTTCACAAGCATTTTTATGTGCAGACGTTTTCAAAAATTAAGTTTCATGCCTCAAGTACATTGTTACACTACATGAATATTTCATAATCTGGAACATTTCCCAAATATTTTGGATTGGTATTACCACTTTTTTTTTTTAACATTGTAAAACCCTTCTTCACTCTTCTGAGTGACTCAGTATATAAACTTCAATCACATTCAGGGTAGTTTTACTACATTTTTTTAATTGGATGTTTTATGCTTTTAAAAAATGTACCCTTGGTCTTGACCGGAAAAATTAATAAAAATATGAAACAGTTGAACTCAGGCAGGAAGGAAAAGTGTATCTCTTTGAAATTCTTCATTACTATAATATGTTGTATTTATAAGAATATGAATCATCCATTGTGTTCAGTTCTCTTAGAAATCTAATGTGTTAGAGAAAGCTTTTCAAAATCACTTTGGAAGAAATTCTTTTTATTTTAAAATAATATCCTCATTATGTTTAAAGCCTGTTGGGTTAGAGACTATTAGTTTAGAGACATTTGTTTTACTTTAAAATTGCATCTTTATGTTAACTTTGAGACATGTAATGACTACCTCTTACTACTACTCCTTAAAAAAAAATACTCAGTGATGATGTTTTTCAGACAATTAAAAAAAAAAACCTGCGTATATCAAAAGCCAGGCACTGAACATAAAATAACTCTTCTCATGACATCCTAACATTCTATGAATTCCCATTTTACAGATAGAAATACTGATATTCAAAGCCAGTATTTGAAGTTAAACAACCCACTCGAGCTCTCATAACCAGTGCAGATGGATCTCAAGTTCAGATATGCATGACCCCAAATCCTTTACTCTTCCCAATGCACCAGTGACTTCTCAACTAAATAGGCTGTTCTACTGCAAATTTGCTTATATGCATCATTTTGAAACAAATTTCAAAAGTTTCAAAATAATTTGTTTTAATTTATAAGCATTACTTGATCACTATAAATGAATAAATGGTGGAAATGCCAGTTACTGCATTTTATGAATACCACTCTGGAGGACTGACAAATAAAAAAATACAAGTGGTCTCTTCTTTATCCTTTCTTAAGTTCTTTTTTAAAATGTCCTCTAATTTTTATAATATTTTCCATTTTTTGAAATATAAGAATGTAATTTTAACAGTTTATAAATGATTTCAGCATTAAAATTATCCCTAAAAGCAGAACTAATTTGTAAGCATATGACCTGTCTGAACATTAATTACCCTCACTCTGACTTTCTGACCTTTTGAAATTGTTTTATTAGTATTTATTGCAATGCTACTTCTAGTAACAAAAATATTGGATCTGGGGTCCATTTATTTTAACATGATTTTATCATGTATATACGTTTTTTAAATGGAGGTACTGGGGATTGAACCCAGGACTTCGTAAATGCTAAGCATGCACTTTACCGTTGAGCTATATACACCCCTATCATATGTTTTTAAATTATACTATTATTTTCTGACAATAAAGCACACACAACATGACTTTCACAGTGGATCCCTCCCTCTGTCAGGGACCTTATGATTGACCTTTAGGAAGGAGGTCCACCTGGCTGTAACTCTTGGGTCTCAGGCTTGGAGACAGTGCAGATCCTCTCCCTACTTAATTCCTCTCCTCCTCAGCTTTCCTACTGTGTGAGCATCAAGGCAACACAGAGAAGAGCTGTAACTTGACACTTCAGAGTATCTATTCACTGCCTGAAGCCCTTTCTAGCTCTAAAAAAACTTCAATGTTTCAATTTTATTTATAAATTTCTAACCATGTTTATATATTTTTAAAATATTAAGGTTAAATAACTAAAAGGCAGCTACACAGCAAGTGAGTCAGGGAATTGGGATTTTAACCCAAGTTTGTTCAACTACAAAGCCTGTTCATTTTGATGAGCTTCTCTGCTTTTGTGATTATTTCCAGCCCTGGTTTTCTACGATTTTATGAAGTTCAGGACATATTTTGAATTTGTCCTTTTTATCTAATAAATTCCTGACATCAGCTCATTGTCTTTGATTTGTCTCTTTCTTTGAAATGCCAAGTGATGAAAAATAGTTAAGTAAAGGTTCCAGACTCACTCTTTTTTAAGCATAAAGAATAACATAATTCACATGAGCTGAGGATAGAGAGTGGGAAAAGGCAGAAATATTAAAATTTGTTTAAAGCACCAACTGCTTTTATTTTAACCCAGCAATGTTGGGTTTTAAATCATGGTACATGATTCAATGGTACAATGGTTTTAATTCATGGTACATGTACCATGAAAACCAAAGCTTTTCTTGGTTAGTTTTTTTTATTATTATTTTATTTTTTTTTACAAAAAAAATCAAATTGATAAGTTCTGCCCAGAGGTAGGCTTTTGCCATAAGATTATTAAAAAATAATTTTTAAAAAATTTTAACTGGTTTTGTGTCTGTTTAGTTCCTTAGATTCTAAAGTTGAAGAGCTGTAAAAGCAAAATGATTTATTTCCACATGGAGGATGAATGCTTGCAACAGAAAAAACAATGTATCCCATTGAGAGATGTAACACAGGAGAGAGAGGTTATGGGGACAGCTCCGACTGAGTTGACACTGGTGACAAGATGGTAACCAAATGGTGTCAGTAAACCACCTTTCTTCTGGCTGAGGCGGTTTAACGTTTCTTTTTAACCAGAAACGTCCAGTCACATCCCAAACAATATGTCTCAATAGATCTATGAATGTCATCAGTTTCATAATTTTTTTTAAACACTGTGTTCTGGGGTTCATTTCGCTTTTACTATCTGTGTTTATGTCTCATTAGGTCACACAGGAAATCTGCTACTTGTTTATACTGCTGTGCCTTGGGAAAAGACGGAGACAACATCTTTTCTAAAACAAGTTCACATTTTTTCTGTCTCCTATAACTCCCTAAAAATTATCTTTGTAAAGATTTTTCAAAGTTCTGTCACTTCAAAAGAATAGTCATTAACCAATTTGAAACTCTTTTTGAAAAATCCAATTGAAAGAACCAAAGCCATATTGGAGAGAGTTTCATTTAATTTTATAATAATTTTGGAAAATATTTTCATTCTACATTTTTTTTCAGGCTTGAACTAAAGCAGAATTCCAACAGAAATAAAGTAAAATCAAGGACCAGAAATTTTTCTGATTCATTAGATACGTTTTAAAGCATCCTTCATCTAAGACACTGCCCTCTCTTTCTGTAATACAGATGTCTCCTTTTTCCTAATAACTTCCTGTTATCTTTCCAGTTCATTGTACTTGGCTCCAGTCATTTTAGCCTATCACCAAACCTAATAAACAGCCATATTCGGCATGCGTATTCATGTTTTTCTGTGTTTATGCACGGACATCCTCTTTGCACTTTTTCTTTGTGTCTGCATTTGTTCTCTTTTCATGGGTTTTATACTCTGTGAAGAGAGGGACTTTGTCTTTCCTTGACCTTAAAAGTTTCAGCTTGGACTTGTCTGTATTTGCTACATTCTTTACTGATTGATTTAAAATGAGGAAAAAAAAAAACCCAAAAACAAAAAACCCCCAAAACTCTGTATTCTTCAACTAGCAGAAGTCGAGCAAGGAAAAGGCCACCCCACTTATCACTAGCGACTTTACTATCACCTTTAATCACTTGATCACATCTTTATTTTTTTCTTGCTAGGTTAATGTTGGGGTAGTCTTCCAAGCAAGAAAGTCATAGTAACTATTACAGGTACAAGCCATTTAAAGAAAGTTTAAATTAAAAGACAGAATTACATTTAGATCTCATTTAAGAATTCTAATTTCACATACACACACGTGCACGTGCGCATGCGCACACACACAATGTGTAGTCAATCATGGGAGCTTATGTAACATAAATCCTGCTAAGACTCAGCTCGTTTTGTTCTCTTTAAGATGGATAATGTGTTAGCAATGTAATAGAAGGATTTTGTGCCACATAAACCAAGAATACAGAATGCAAACCATTGGACCCACAGGATAGGTTTGTTTTATCCGAGCCTGGAAGAAAAGGACCTATGAAAACAAACCAATTTGCTTCCAATCCAAATTATCAACTGGAGAGATTCTTCAACAGAATACCAGAAACAGATGTGAATGCCTTTTCTCCATGACTGCAAGCCAGTACATGATTTCTTGCCATGTTATCCCTTTATGATAAAACCTCAGGCTCCCGTCCACACCAGCAGAGAGGAAAACCCCAGAAGAAATATGATACCATTTGGCCTGACTTTTTTTTTTTCATCTTCCCTGTAGATACTGGATGCCTTACCAGGCCTCTCGATTGTGGATTTTACATGGACAGTGTTTTTAGCATATTGCCTCATTGGGACATATTTCCCTCAGTCTGCAAAAGGAACTTGAGTTTTGAAGAACTGACACATTAAGCATCTTTCCACTTTTAAAAGGGAGTGGGCTCATATAGTAATGATGTGATGTACAAAAATGACTGGATTTTCTTTCGAGAATGATTTATCATTCTGGAGTCTGTATTTTCCAGGAAAAGCTAATGTGCTAGCTTTTGAACCTTTGGAAGTATGAGTTCAAATTTGGCCCATCGTAAGCAACAAGCAACAATGTTTGGCCTTGGCTCAAACTATTCTCTGGGTTTCTACATCATCATACCCCACACACAACTCAACACCAGTAACACAACTGGAAACATCTGCTGGACAAAAATCCCAGATTTGGGAAGAGAGGACAGCCAAATACTCTCAATACCTCATTATTAGAAAACCAAAACTTACTGCTGATGTTCAAAAGCAAAGTCAGGAAATGATTTGAGAGTCACATAGAAGCTGATCAAGAGGTTCTAGAATTCTTTATAGGAATCTGGACTTACTTTTTTTTTTCACTGCACTGTTTACTTACATTTACAACTATTTGCTCACTTGGGTGGGCCCCTCTCTGAAGCTAAATTTGTGGAGCCGTATCTCCTCCAAAAGCACATAGGTTGTAGGTTTCAAACTGGTGCAAAATGTCCTAGGGCCTTATGAACTTGAACACAACCACAGATGTTCTGGAATGTGGGAAAGGGTTGTGCTTTAAAACACCACAGGATAGAATGGTCACAGTTTAAAGCTACACACAACCACTCTCAACAACTTTGTTGTCTTGTTTTCAGCAACCCATTTCCCCCTGCATCCTCTACCCTTTAAAAAAAAAATTAAGACCTTTGGGTAACAGATAGAGGATATATAAATTAAATATTAAATCTAAAATCATTTCCTGAGAGTAATTTTTAGTCTGATATTTGCTTTAGGTATGGAATTCATCCTCTTATAGCACCTTGTGAAGGTACCTTAACCTCAGCTAAGCTGCTCACAAGTATACCCAATTTACTGACTGGTATTTTATTTTGTGTTGTTTTAAAATCCAGTAACAGAGACATATTCTAGTTTATGTAATTGAGAACATTTAAAAAAAAAGCAATGGTCATCTTTCTCAAGAAATTGTTCTAAATTGTTCTTAAGAAACAAGATTTGACATAAGAGCAGGTGTACGTGGAGGTGTGTTTAGGACCAAGGGCAAGGTGGAAGAGAGGAGAGTCCAAATGTGCCAAAGAGTTTCAACCAAAGGAATATACCCGAAACCACCTTTAATAAGTATAAAAGCAATCAGCTATGGGACTTGAGACAGAAACTACGAGCAGAGGTACAGGGGGCTCACTGGGGAGAATGGTGGTAAGGGGACCTCATAAGCACTAGTATTTGCATGCCAAGTTCCTGCTGGTTAGATTGACTGCAGAGTCAGACAACAGCATCTTCTTTTCCATGTACACAGTTTGGTTTGGAATGTGATTGTAAGCACAAAGCAAAGTCACACTGTATTAACATCTTTTCCCCAGTGTGGACAAAGCAGAGAGAAACAGATACAGAAAAACTGCAGCAAATCCATCAAAGAGCCTCCCACCCAATTCCCAGCTCCCATGGCAAGCCCGAGGGTGAGACTGAGCCGGGTTCAACACTGAGGTGCAACAGGCAGAGACGGAGCAGGTTGCTGATCCTGGACTAAAACTGAATAGCAGACACATGGATCCCAGCATCCCAGCAAAATCTGATCATAATATCCAAGGAATTTTAGAGCTATAGGAACGGAAATTACCTAGTCTTGCCTTCAAAATTTTTACTCAAAGATACAAACTGGAGAAAAGGACAGAGCCAGCTTCAAAATCTAGTCTCCAACTCCCAGTTCAGTGCCGTTTCTCCCACCCTGTCATGCTTGTCTGAGTTAATGGAAACTGAATGGGTCAAGATCTCGTTTCTTAGTGGGTCAAGCCGACGGCAGTCCTGGTGAAACCTCCGGCTGGTGCAAGACTGACCCTATATGGCTCTGTGCCTGGCAGTTTCAAGTGAACGGGAGGCCCACAGCCCTAAATGTCTCATCTGCTTATTTTGGTTTCCTTTGTGTGATACTGGATCGTGCCTGTTTTCTATAGCCTTAGGAAGCTGATAAAAATTGTACTTTAAGAAAGAAAAATGTATAAAGACTGCTACATAAAGGAATAACCATTTCACAAAAAAGATTTTTCAAAAATTAGTTTGCAGATGATGAGTTTGCTAAATAATCTTGAAATACTTTCAGCTGGGCCTGAATCAGCTTCAGACTATTAAAAAGGAATGGCTGAATGTAACATCATCTCCCCAAGTACTGTGTTGATAAAACCCATCTATTCCACACGATGGGCAGGGCAAACTACTCTTGGATAGCTGTGTACCCCGAAAATGCAAGGAAAGTAAAAAGAGGCTTAAATGATCTCCCTCTTTAATTAGATAAGTCAAATAATGGTAAGTGTAGAAGAATCTTGAAACTCTTCCCTCCTTCTGTAATGTAGCTTTCACCAGAATGAGACAAAGGAAGGAAATACAGTGGGTTTTTGCAAACAGCTAAGTTTCTCCTGATTTTAAACATCTTATTCCCAGGCAGCAAATGTTATTTCATTTAGGAAACATGGAAGGTAAGCGATAGTAGATGTATTTTTTAATGTTATACTTGGCAAAATAAAACACTAACATTTCCATTTAATAGTAATGTAACTTCTCTGACTTTCAATTTCCTTATCCATAAGGGCAATGATAATCATTGTCCCATCACCCTCCCAGAGGTATTGTGAGGATCAATTAAAATAATGAATATAAGAGTAATGTAAATCAATTTATGCATTTAAGTATTTAATATATACTCATCGATTATCATTATTGTTATGGCAACCAATTAACTGTGTGCTGTAAGCAAAGGGAAGCAACGGAAACTTCCTAGTTGAGAAGATGAACAGAAATGTATTCTACTCCACAGAACTCCGTAACTCCATTGGTGGGGTAAACGCTGTTGAGCAGTTTGAGTTAAAGGTCATCTGGAAAAGCTTCATGGAGTTCACGCAATCTGGAAATGTTTTGGATTTGTCTGTAGAGGTAGGAGAGAGTGTGCTTTTCCACTGATAGAAACTCAAGTGGAAAGACAAAGAGACAGAAATAAGCAAACGTATAGTGGGGGATGGTGAAGGACTGGTCCGGCTGAAGGAGGAAGTTCAGTATCAGGAGAGAGAAGCAGGAGGTAAATTTCGTTACATTCATTGAAGTCAACTGATGATGGGCACTGAAAGCCAAACTCGGGCATTGGTACCTGGCCTGGAAAACAATTCGGGGTCGTGGACAGTTCTGATGTTAGAGAGGAAAGAAGTGGCACATGGAAAGTGATGCCTGTGTACGTATTTACCATATCGGACTTGGAGTCTCCTAAAACATGAGTGTAAATGAAGAACCTGTGGAGATCTCAGGGAGCCTCACCTTTATGAGACAGGATGAGAAATGTATACAGCAAAAGTGTCTATTAAGGATCTAAGAATCAACTGATCCAGGAATACAAAGGGAGGAGAGAGTTCAAATAAAGCATACACCGTAGTTTAAATTCTATTAGAATTCTTCCCAAGGTCACTAGAACTTCCATCGCTTTTGCAAGATACAAAATTCTATGCCCATTCCTCATACACAAGCCAAACCAAAAAACTCTTGATCTTTAACTTCTTTGGTGTATTTTTCCAATAAATATATTCTCCAAAATACCATTTATTTATTCAGATAAACAAATACATAAATGTTGCTAGGATCTTTCTTCCTAGAAGAGTATTTAGAAAAGACACGATGAAAAACTAAATTGTCATTTTTCTGTCTTTTCATCTCATTTAATCCTTTAACTTTCAAGTAATGGGAAGTAGCAGGTACAGCAGCAGCATCACAAGGCAGGAAGTCAGAACACCTGAGTTCTCGTCCCAGTTCTGCCACTAATTAGTTGAGAGGGAAAAATCATTTAATCTTTCCATGTCAGTTTCCTCCTTTTTAAAATTATGAGGTTAAACAAGTTAATCTCCAAGGTTTATTTTTATTTTTTTATTTTTTTTTACATTTTTATTGATTCATAATCATTTTACAGTGTTGTGTCAAATTCCAGTGTTCAGTACAATTTTTCAGTCATACATGGACATATACACACTCATTGTCACATTTTTTTCTCTGTGATTTATCATAACATTTTGTGTATATTTCCCTGTGCTATACAGTGTAATCTTGTTTATCTGTTCTACAATTTTGAAATCCCAGTCTATCCCTTCCCACCCTCTACCCCGCCCCCCCCCGGTAACCACAAGTCTGTATTCTCTGTCCATGAACAGAAACAAACAAACAAACAAAAACAAAGCATAAATACAGGACAGAAATGGACTCATGGACAAGGTTTATTTTTAAATGATGGGGTTAAACAAGTTAACCTCTAAGATGTTTTTTCCCAGCTTTAACATTCCCTGATTGTAATTTCTTAGTCTTGGGACACTGGAGTGAGTTTTGGACTACCTGGTCTAGGCAGACCTAGATAAAATTACTTTGGGAAAAAAGAAATAAAGCTGTCTATAAAACTTTGGGAAACAGGATCTGTTTTTTCACTTTTGTATAAAACTATTTTTACAGATTGGTTTCAAGATGACTCTGGAGATGAAACCCATGGAATTGTCTGTTCTCAATAAAATAAAGTACTAAATCTCATTTGAATCTATGGAGTAAAACGCTAAACAAAAGAAAGAATATTTAAAATAAGATAAAGTACAACATATAACCCCTCACCTCTGTGAGACATATAGAGTCCTTGTTTCTATAAATATTGTTTAGAGTGTATTTTTTCATTAAGGATATATACATGTAAGCATGTGTGTGTGAATATACATGTATACATGTACATGTACAGAAACTGAACACACATGCAGTGTGTGTGTGTGTGAGAGAGAGAGAAAGTGTGATGTGCACATATTATAGAAATTAAGTGCAAGAGTATCCTTTATTCTTTGGAGATATGGGACGCAACAAGCTACCAAACTTTATTTGGTATTTTATTTATTATTTATTCTCTTTTAAGAGAATTATGGTCACTAATAGGTTTAATTCTACTCAGAAACATCAAGTCACTTCAAGGGTTTATAGTTTGGGGGTCAAATATCTGATTGATGGTTTACCGTACTTTAAAGAGAACTTAATGTATTTCCCAAATTTAGACTCAAGAATATATCTAATGCTTGTTAGCCCCTGGGAAATTATTACAGGGCTATGACCTAACCTAACATTCAGGGGTTATAGTTGATAACAAATTGAATTAAGAGATGTACTTCCATTGTTACTTGGGTGGTTCTTGTGGTTGTTATTATTTAAAAAAATAAACATGATACCAAAATGTTTAACCTAGAGCCAAAGTTTGTAGGAACTAAAAGATAAACATCCAAACATATTTATCACATTACTTTCCTGATGTTGGAGGCAGTGCTGGACTGTGCAATTTAAATCGGCCTAGGTGATTTCATCAGATTCAGAGGAAGTAGCTGCAGGCATCTGTGGAAAAGAGAGAGAAACAAACTTGTGAGCCAGAGCTTCCCGTGCCTCAGCCTTGACACGCTCAGGTCCTGGTCAGAGTTCATGGGCGTTTGGGGATATTGATCGCCTCAGTCCTTCCGGAAGGCAGTTGTGCCTGAAGCCTTTAGTAAGTCACCTCTGGCCTCGAACAACTCCAACCACCAACCCAAGGTGCTGTACAAATCTCAACATTTTCTAGGTGCCCCATCTGCAGAGGGTTGGGGTGTACTGGTTCCATCCATACTTGAGAAATATAAAGGACAATGCCAAAGCCCATACTCAGAAGATAAACGAGAAAGATCATTTAAATAAACATCTGTTCCATCTCCTTCCTAACATCTGAATGTTCTGAACATCTATTGACATCAGGTAAAGGTGCATTTGGGTTAGCTCCTAGGTGTCCAAAGTCACCAAATGCTACATCGTGAATGGCAGCACCAGCTGCTTTCATGCACAGTGAGGACACCACAGATGCATCTCCCAGATGATTTGTGCACATCCACAAGAAGACATCAAAGAAAGCAAGGCTCTACCATAAAGCATCCTATGAGAAAGAAGTTGCTGAAGAGATGTGCACTGAAATCTCGCCTTGGTGAGGGCTGCAAGCCTCATCAGCTAGTAACTGGAACTCTGATAGGGACTTACCAGAGAGTAGTGAGGAGGGTGAAGCTCTGACTTGTTTTCTAGTTACACACTAGTATCCTGAGAATGTAGGACACTTGTTACAACGATTACATTACAAGAGCACATTTTTCCATTTCTAAATCATAAAGATTTATGAAGCTGTGTGGTCATGCCTTGTAGCTGATGTTTCCAATGAAGAATAATCTAATTTCCCAGTGAAAATCACACTGATGTGACCTAGAGACATTTCTGTTTTGTCACAACAGCATTTAATTTGAACTGAAATTAGCCAGAATTACACCATGTTCCTGGCAAACAGTATGATCCAAAAATATCACCATAGTAACATGTGTATTCTATCAACAAGTTCCCTTTCATATTTTTTAAGGACTCTTTCTATCAATAATTCTGAAATGCATGAAAAAAAATTGTTTTGGAACACCAATCTGTTGCTGTAAGGTATTCGTAACTCAATTTCAATGGCATATAGGGTTTAAAATATATATATTTCCCTTTACTTCAGGAAACATTTACTTGCTCATTAGGCCAGATCAACTTTGCAGATGTAGTGAGAGCTTCCAGAGATGTTTTATATGACCAAGTGCTGAAATTCGTTTTCTTTTTACTGTTTCTTTCATCACCTTCTAAGAAATTACATGTTCATTCCAAGGAGTTAGGTCTCAACTGACCATGGAAAGGTAATTTTTTAAAGTTTGCTTCTTTAAGCTAAGAGAAATCATAGAGGAAACTGAAAGTTCATATTCTCAAAGAGGTTTTAGTTGAACAGTTGAAAGTGAACAGTTGAAAGTGAAATCTCTTTTGATTTTATAAGTATATATACAGATATGAAATGGTTATAATTGGCCCTTCATAGGTTTAAAGCAGTTCATTTCCTCCCTTCATCAGCTAGGTTTGTTACCTGTTTATAGAAGTAACAATTTGTACAGGGATGAATTTGAAAAATGACAATGCCCTAGGTTGATGGTGGGTGGCTAAAAGGGACTGAAGCCAAGGAAGAGGGGAAGATGGAAGAAGATGGGGGGGTGATATTTCAATGCCTTTGATTGTTACACAAAGGACATTGTATAAATAACAATTGAATTTTAAAGGAAAAAAAAACCACTCATTGTCACATTTTTTTCTCTGTGATTTATCATAACATTTTGTGTATATTTCCCTGTGCTATACAGCGTAATCTTGTTTATCTATTCTACAATTTTGAAATGTGACAATGAGTGTGTATATGTCCATGAATGACTGAAAAATTGTGCTGAACACTGGAATTTGACAAAACATTGTAAAATGATTATAAATCAATAAAAAATGTTAAAAAAATAAAAAAAATAAAGGAAAAAAAACACTGATTTTCCTAAAAAAGGAGTGAGAGTTGTATACTGCTGAGAGCCAGTGCTTGTGGGTGAAAGACAAATAATGTCGACAGAGGATGGGAAGTCAGTCCATCAGGCTATGACTTGGTAAAAGTTTAAAATGCTCTCATGTGAAGTAATGGCCTGTGGTGTTAAAATCACGTGTGAACACTTCAGTGCTTCCGTGCATAAGAAGCTTCAGCTTGATACCATTAGGAGTGAAAAAAGGACTATTTTGGATAAAAAGATCGCCTTTGATTCACCAAGCCCGGGATGCAGCATATGAAGCAATGAACTTTTCAAAGATGTTAGCTTTATCTTTATGTTTTGTCCCTGTCAGTAGATTAATGATCTAGAAAGCAAAACAGTATATGTAAAGTCATTTGTTTTTCAGTTAGACTTGAACTCAGCTATCTTGCAACTCTATGCTGGCATTTTCACTTAGAACAACATCCTTCGTGAGCTCAATGGCCTCAGTTGAAATAACTTTTTGTTTGTTTCTCTCTGTTTGTGTTTGTTATCTTTCTGGTTGCTTGTCTCTTGTTCCATTAAGTTTATAGCAATGAGGACAGTGACCCATATTTTATTTCCTTTAGCAGAATTCTTCTTTATTCTTTGATAAACAGTCATTCATATCTTGTGGGAAATTTTGACATAGCGAGACAGGACCACTTTTTGTTTAAACCATGACAACAGGAAGAGCTGCTCTGGTAAAGCGTTAATTTACTCAACAGCTGTTTAGTTAATGACTATGCTGTGCTAAGTATTGTGCATGTCAGTGGATAGACATGTGAGAGCAAATAGACAAGGTTCTGCCCACTGAGACAGACAAACAAACGCATAGCAGGGTTTCTAATGATAAATATCGGTAAGGGTCATAAATAGGGGATAGGCCTAGGATGGGATGTAACTGGGGTGCTAGGAAAGGTCTCCTTAAGAGTTAATCTGATAATTGATGATTAGTCAAAGCTCGTCAAGGAGAGTAGGTGTGATGGTGGTTGGTGAAGAGATTGTGAGGAGGAGGAGACAGAAATCAGTACTATAAGGAATTAGGGGAGAGTAGCAAGAGTTGAGGTCAAAGGGATGGGCAGGGTTCAGAACCAGAAAGGTCCAACAGGTCTTAATAAGAGTTTGAATTTTATTCTAAGAGTGATGTGACTGAAGAACTGTGAGAGTGACACAATGTGATCTACTTTCCAAAAATCACTCTGGCTACTCTAAGGAATAGATTAGAAGGAAGCATGAGTAGAGAGAAGAAAACCCAGTTAGAAGACTATAGTCCAAGCCAGATAGTATGGTAATCTTGCTTGGAGATGTGACAGAGAAGGCAGAAGTAAACAGCTTTGAGATATATTTTCAAGGTAAATCAACAGAACTTGAGACAATAGATCTGGGAAGAAGAAAGAGCAAAGATTACACTCTGGTTTCTTGCAGTGGTAGGCAGCCTCCTACATGGCCCCCAATTTTCCCTACCTCCCGGCACTCACACCCTTGTGTCACTGCCTTCCACACTGTAATAGGGTTGGTCTGTGGGTCCAACAGAATATACCAGAAGTGATGTCATGTGACTTCCAAGGCAAGGTCATAAAAGACACTGTAGCATCTACAATGTTCCTCCTTCTTGGATCACCTACTCTGGCATAAGGAACACTACAAACAGGCCCCTCTGGCAGAAAACTGAGACTTCCTGTCAATAGCCATCGAGAAACTAGGGCTTCTTGCTAAAATCCACATGAGGGGCACAGCTTGGAAGAAAGTCTAGGCCTAGTCAAGCTGTCAAATGACAGTAGCCCCAGGCAACATCCTGAACTGCAACTTCATGACAGATTCCAAGCCAGAACCACCCAGCTCATCTGCTTCTGTACTCCTTACCCACAGAAACTGGGAGATAAATTGTTCTTTTAAACCACTAAACTTTGTGGCAATGCGTTACACAGCGGAAAATAAGTAATGCATTTGCTTAAGCAATTGGAGTGGTGTTTGCTAAGCTGCTAAAGATGAGGAAAGAAATAGATGTGCAGGGGAATATCAAGAGTTAGTTTAACCCATATAGACTGTGTATTCCTCAAAATATTCTAGAGTTGATGCAATGGATAGAACAGAATAAATGAAAATGGAATTCAGAAATCTGATCCAAGCTAATGATATACATTTGGGATTAATAAGCTTATAGATGATCATTTCAACCACAAGAAAAGGTGTGATCACCTAGGGAGAGTATGACATATTAAGAGAGAAGAGGATTTAGGAACCCCAGAATCTAGATGTCTGTATATTTACACTCGTTTTGCACCATTCTGGCTCATTTGACTTCCCTCTTACTCCAGTCATTGTCACGATGACTGATTCCATGCACCCCACTACGGTCTTTGCACAGATGCAAGCTGACACGACCTCTTAGTGGCCCACACTGGAACATCTCTGCTGCGCTGCCTGGAATACTCTTAGGAACCACTCAGCACTCGTGCAAATGTACTCTGGAAGTCAAGAGCATCTATTGCCCATGGGGCCCCCAACGGGAGATCAAGAGATGATGGGTAAATGTGTTCTCATTGCATTCCCAGCCAGACAGTTCTGAGATGTATTTCATAAGGTTTCTCAAAAGCTCCTGCAGGATTTAGAACTAACTTCCTGAAGTGGTGGCCAGCTCATTTTTGGCACTGGTTTTCCCTCTTTTCCTTTTGCCCTCTCCTGTCTCTTACCCTTGCTTCTTAGGATCATGGCCCAAATAAACTATCTGCCTGCAAGCTTTTATCCCCTTTCAGGAAACTCAGGCTAGGATGGTCTAGTAGGAAAGGACCAGCTGAGTCAGCTCAGTAGATGCTAAAGGAGAAGCCAAAGTGGTAGAAGGAAACCAGAAAATGAGCATCACAAATGCCAAGAGAAAATGAGAGGTCAGCGATGTGGCACAGTACAGAGAGGACCAGTCAAACGAATCAAGTGGCACAACACTTTTCTTTTCATCCAATGTTCACATCATTGGACCTTCCAAGCAGCCCTATGAGGTAGGCAAGACCAGTGTTATTTTTCTCAAGGTCGGGGGAAGGTGAACACATCCAGAAAACTGAAGTGATGGGTCCAAGCTCGTGCAATAAGGGTCCACATGTTTTGACTCCAGTTCGTTTACTTCACAAACCATTGCTTATACCATGGTTGTTGGAAATCAACTTTACTGAGCACAAGTAAACTTGATCATTTAAAATATAAGACTTTAATTGCAGACACATGTTGGCAATATACAAATACTTTAAATTCTAGAAGTTCTCTGAGAAATTTTATATTGCAGAAAATTGGAGATTTTTTTAAAGGGCTTAATTCTGACAAAATAATCATAAGGTGTTACAAACTGCAACAATTTTATAGCTACTAAAAAGTCACCTAATAAAAGTTGTAGGAAAGCAAAAGGAAACACTACCAGACTCTTGCTAAAGACTGAGGCCCTGTCAACCAGAGCATTATTACATATTGCAACACTCCATTATTTGAGAACAGCTTTAGGCTAAGGAAATCAGTGGAATAATTTGAAAATCTGGATTATAGCTACTCACATAATTGTTGGGATTTGGGGGTGCTCAGTAAAGGATAGCCCTTTTCCTCGCCTCAGTTTTGAACAATTGCCTGAATTATGAATATCTGAAAGAGGAGTCAGCAGTTGGAGATGAGGATGCCAACTTGATGCAACAGCTAGGTTAGAGGACAGGGCTTAGATGTGCAATCCATGGTTGGTTTGTTCATTTGATCATTTGTTCGGTTCACCAGTCATGCCTCCACCACACTAAATCTTGGCTTTGTGAAAATATGTAATTCTACCTAGAATTGCTGAATTGGATGGTTTAGATAGGAAAGAAAAGAAATACCCAGTATACACGGCCTTTTAATAGCCTTATCTTTTTGATTAAGAAATGCAGACTAAGAGATGTCATCCGCCAATCAAAGGGAGGAATGGACAAGGAGGAGGAGTGTGTAAGGGGCAGGACAAGGAGCCAGGAGTGCTGCTGTATTGAATGATATTCCTTCCAGTGACAACTACGGAGCCCAGGCTGGCCCTGGTCACCTAGAGCTCTGTTCTGCAATGAGAGGGTCAGGCTGGAAGGAAGCATGGACACAAAGATACGATGGCATGAAAAGTACGACGGGGCTTATAATGGAAGCGTGATTTGGATGCACAACTACTGCACAGGCAGTAACACACACAGGATGATCTGAGAATACATATTTCAAGTCCTATCAGGTGGCTAGCTTACCAGGTGAGGGTCCCCGGCTTTGCTTCCTTCATGTCAATAAACATCCCCTGGACATGCTTATATCCCATACTTTTCAATATCAACAAGACACATCAGCTTGAAAGAGTCAGGTCTGTGAAACTCTTTTTTCAGGTAACCAGTTTTGATATTCCAGAATAGACACTGAATTAATCCTAGCTAAGCCTTTGTTTATCAGAACCAAACTTTTTTTATACAAAAAATTTTTTGAAATCTTTTTTAAAACAAATTAAGTCTTTTACCTGACTTTAGAAACTACACAGTGTTCCTTGCAACAAATACAACAGAAAGTTACCATAAAAGGGTTGGGACGGATGAAAACATCCGGGAAATATCAGAACAAATAATGGAAATAAGGAAAACCATGTGCAAAATCCACTCTTCACCTTCCATAATTAACAATAAAGCCAATGAGAACTGAAGACACTCTATTGCTTTATGCATGCAATGAAACACAAACCAAGCAAAAGATTTCTTCCTATAGAATTTACAGTGTTGTTCCTTAAATTTCATGAGCAATATTTCAACTTCAAAGAAGACATACTCTTGATGATCATCTTTGAAGCAAACAGCATATTCCAGCTCCCCAAATTAGTAATGCCAACGTTTAGAATATGTGTTAGTTTTACCGTTTCTTTCTCTGGCTACATTCCGAGGCAACCTAGGTAGACTGTGCAGATCATTTTCGTGAAAAGACTACAAGAAAATATACACGTGGATGCCTAAACATAATGGAGGAGAAATGCCAGGGTAAATCTCCAAACCAGTAAAAATTGTGATTTTTGTTAAGAATCTGTTCCTGGGATTTTTTTTCTGGCCTTTTGAATTTCAACACTCAGAAATATAATCCACGGATTTCAAATCTGCCATAGTTCTTTGATGAAAGAATGGATTTCATAAATCTGTGTTTATTAACCACATTGTGTTTAAACAAAAAACTTTCCATGCACATAAACACCCAAAGAGCTGTTTTTTTGGCTGGTGGTGGGTGATGTGTGCTGCCCTCACTACCCCTGTCTGTACCCCAGATGGCTGTTTTCTAGTGAGTATCTGATAGAGAAAGGCTCTGGCTGTCAGGATTTTACAATTGCCAGATAGTCTAATTAATAATTAGGAGTCGAAGATGATGAGCAAGAATGTTTTACTTAAACCATTTTGCAGAATATTTTGTGTATAAACTGAGTGATTCTTTCTGAGCACTTTATCTGACAGCTTGCACTTGATTTCCATGCAGGCCTGGGTAGCTGCAGGCCAGTGAACTCAAGACCTGGTTCTGTTCCCCGTGGTCGGTGTGCCCAGGGCTCAGGACACGATGCAGGTAGTGGTGCTCTGCACTGAGTGGGCTCCCAATTCCTGCTTCCTGAAACATCTTCTGCATTTCTCAGCATGCAGGTGCAAAATTGCCAGCTGAGCTCTAGTGATAGGATATTCTTTTATACCTTGCTCTGGTTTCAGACTAATCGAAAACTATTCATTCCGACCAGGAACCCTACATTTGACCTCATTCTGAAGGAAATCTGAATACTCTTTCAAACATGGCCCCTGATTTAAAAAAAAAAAATCTACAAACCAGTGTTGGGGAAGACTCTTAAATAGAGCAGAGAGTGACAGAATTGCCATTCATCTGTATGTATTGTACTGATGGCAAAAGTAATTGCTTAAGCTTATTGAGCAGTTTTTATGGACTCTGTGTTACTAGCTTTAAATATGGTATTTTATTTCATCTTCACACCAACTCTCTTAGATAGGTTTTATCATTATCCCTGTTTCACAGGTGAGCAACCAAGACTGGTAGGAGTAATCCTGCCTGAAGTCTTTCTACTGAGAAACACAAAGCAAAGACTAGAACGTAAGCTTCTCTGACTCCTCTGCCCATACCCTCAGCTATGGGGGATGGAGACCAGCAGGGGCGAGGCAGAAGATGCTGGGGTCCTAGGTAAGCAGAACCCAAAGAGATTTCACATCCAAGACTCAAAGTCCAAATCCACCTTTGGGCTGGGAGAGGCAAGGTCAGGGCCAGGCCATTGTGAACTGGGGCTTGGTTCTGGGCCATTTGGTTAAAAGAACTTAAGTCCTGAGGAGGCAATACTGAGGATAGAAGCGTCGAATGGCCCCTGAATGTGTGGAGAGAAGGGAAAGAAAGGCCAGGAGCAGCAGGGACGACACACTTGGCCATGTCCTCAGGATCTCAGACCGTGGAAGCAACAGGCCAGTGCGATCTTGATGTCATCTCCACCAGAACTGAATGGACTGAGCAGTCTCTCAGTGAAACAGAGTTGTAATCCTAGCTGATGACTCTCTCTCTCTCAACTGTGCAGTCGGTATAAAATGTGTTCTACACCAGAAAAAAAAGTGAAATGAAGGCTTTTCAAATGTGGTGCGAGCTCCTTTTTATAACTGAAGGTTTTTTAGGACAGGAGATTGATTTTTCAAGGCCCTGTGAAAGTGGACCATCTTCATAAACTTTTCTCAAGGAAAATACTCTGGGGAATCACAGGTCTGTGGGCCAGTTCCCTCCTTCTTTATCACCCCGGGCCTGAGTACATTAAAAACCTGCCTTGCTGTCTCTTATACTGCACTAGAGGCATTCCAATAGCTAAAAGATTAAATGCTTTTTTTCTGCTGCAATCTCCTCTCTTATCTCTAAACTTTCTTTCAGAAAGCTACAGCTGGCTTTGCAAAGTAACATTTCCATCGCTGTGAGGTTTTCCCTTCTTACATAATGCAAAATCAGTGAGATCATTTAGCTAATGCATTTAATCCACTAATCCAAGTGATGTTGCTCTGAGCATGTTCAGGGTTTGAGGAGATATTTGTTCATCGCAAGGGATTATGCTTTATGTCTTGTGCTTGCTTGTAGACTGTGCTTCAGAGACGCCGAGAGAGGTGGGGTTTGTAGGATAAGCCTTCCTGAATGTTAGGACTATCTGGTGGGAGCTACAGAGTCCAAGGCGCTTATCGGTGGGTGGCATTGACAGTGGGAGCCCTTTCATCAGACACAGTCAGATTTACCACTACATTCTGGAAAGCATGGAAGAGAAACAGAGACTCCCAGCCTAGGAGTCAAGGGACACACAGACCATTCCTAGCCTACTGACTCAGTATTTAACTGGGGACAAGTGGCTTAACTGTACTCAGATTCCTCAACCCTAAAGTCAGATAAAAATAGCAATTAACATGTTTTCATGCCTTAAGCATCTCATCTAATAAGTTAGTGTCTTTCTGACCTAGAGAAGTGAAGTGACTTGTCCAAAGTCAAAAGTTCCTTAATGCCCAGGCAGGGAGGGCTTCTCAGCATTTCTGCCTTGTAGCGCGGTGCTCTGTTTACTGACTGTCACCATGGCACTGCCCTGGTTGGAGGACAAGTTCTGAAGCAGTTGAAGTTTGCTTTTGTTGAGTATTCAGCTCAGCATTTTATGAAGTTATAGACCAATGTTTCTTTTTAAGGCAAATGTTAAAAATATATAAATAAGCTGCTTCAGGCTTGCAAGTAAGCTTTACAAACTTGAATTTCATCCTTGTTTAGAGGCTGACTCAGGCTGGACTTTATTCAAACTCCTGTTCTAGCGCCAAAGAAAAATGGCTCCCAAATGTTAGCCTCTCAACACTGGTGCTTCGTCCTTGCCAAAAGGTCCTGAGATTTCAAAGATCCATTCAGCTCTGAAGCGGAGAACAGTGACCTAGATACAGGAAAGCTCATGTTAAGTTCTCAAAACCCATTTGCCCCTTTGTTTGTAAATCTCTTTGGAAGTTCAAGCTGTCTAAAATAGGTTTAAGTGTGTAGCCATCGATGTATGTGTATTTCCACCAAACAGCAGTAGGAATCTATCTTCAGCTTCTTCAAGACCAAGTACACGTTTCTCCTCTTTGCTGATACAGGATCTAGCAGGCATCAGTTTTTAAGAGTCTAGTATTGTCTACACTGACAATCGGGAAATCCACTCCTCCTGGTAATCTCCACAAGCTGGTAGGCAACACCTTGGCCACTTTGGTGTCTACACTGGTTGACTTGCCCCCTGATGTTGTACAGAATCCAATCAGCACTCTCAACATGCTTGTTCCTTCAGTCTTGGAATCAATGCCTAGTCATCTCTCAAATTAATATTAGGCTCAGAGGTGTGTGCCACTGATAACTGATCTGTTGGCCACGTGCTTCAAGTTTTCCATATTTTTCCTCTGTAGTGAACATAATTGGCTGCGTCAACTCCCCACTTCTTACTCCACAACAGAATCATAACTGTCCCCAGCAATTCACCCCTATGTCATGTAGCCAAGTGTCTTCCAGGAAGATAACCCCTTGCCTCACCCCACTGCGCCAGTTTCAAGAATGGGACTGATTCATAAATTCAAACTCTCCAGTTGCAGTGGACCAATTCAGAAATACACGTGGACATAAAGCACACACCTTACAGGCCAATGGGTGGGTCAGAAGTCAAGAATTAAATACCTGCACAACTGCTAACAACAGGTGTTGCTCAACATTAACACTCCATTCCTCTAGAGACGCTTTTGTTCCTGACTTGAAAGGTCCTAAGAGGCCTCTACAGATTGCTCTCAGCCTGTCAGTAAATTTTTGTGGGGAATTCAAAGAATTTTTATCCTTGGATAACTCACTTTGCCCAATTAGGTTTATATTTCATTTGGGAGCCGTGAAGAGGATGAAGATCTGAACTGTTTGATGATATACGGTATGAGATCGGCAGGAGAGACTGCACTACAGATCCTGATACACTTCAAAGGGTCGGGGTTCCTGTACCTTAAAATTGCTGGAATCTGTCCAGGATATTGGGTCCATTAAATTGGAAAAAAACGTACAAAATAAATTAAACTGTAGAAAATTTAAAAATAAAAATAAAGAAAGAAACATAAAAATACCCATAGAAAGACGTATAAACAGGAACAGTGATGGCAAAGCTATCAGAGAAGAGCAAGATTTTTTTGTGTACTTGTTTTGTTTTGTTGCATGTTTGGTGGAATGGCATTTAAATGTTAAATATAGAAAAGAAAATTCCATTTAATAGTATTAACTGTTCTTTTTCCCCGACAGTATTCCCCTCACCCCTCTGGTCCTCCACCCCTTCTGGTTGTCCCGTTTGTCTGAGGACTTTTTACCTCAGGGTAGGAATGTGACAACAAAAGGCAGAGTGTTCTTTTTGCCTCTTTCTGGCTTTTGAGTTTTAAAACACTCAGGCTTTCAGTGAATGGAAAGGACTCACGGAGTGGATAAAATATTTTGGAGACGACCTCGTGAGTCAGAGCAAATATTCCTCGTCCCTTATTTCTCACCCCACCCTGGGCCTCAGACTGATGGCAAACAAAATCCCCAGGTGGGAAGGGAAAATGAGCATCAGAGATAAGCTATGAGGAAAAGTTGGGTGGTTTTGAAACATGGCTCCAAAATTCTTCGACACTTCTCCCATGGACAGGTTGGGGTCTGTGTCTCCTTGCCTTGAGTCCGTATGGCCTTTGGTTTCTTTAACCAGCAGGGTAGGGCAGGAGTGACTTGTATGAGTTCTAAGACAGGCCATAAGAGGTAATGCAGCTTCTACTTTATTTTCTAGAACATTGACTCTTAGTGCCAGGAACTGCCATGTAAGAATTCTGGCTACCCTGAGGTGGCCATGCTCTGAGGAAGCCAAGCCACACAGAGAGGCCATGGTGGAAGCTCCAGTCGGAAGGCTTTGTCTTTAAGTCATCCCAGCCTGGGTTCCAGACGGGAGTAAGTCTCCCCAGCTGAGGACCAGACAACATGGCGCAGAGCCAGCATACCTGCTGTGCCCTGTCTGAATTCCTGACCCACCAAATTCTGTGAGATAATAAAAGCTTGTTTCAGCTGCTAAATTTTAAGCAAATTTGATATGAAGCAATAGTAATTGGAACAGAGGAGGTTGCTTCCCTGTCTCCCTTTTCTAGACTGTCCTTCCTCCTCTCACAACTGTACCCAGCACTTCTGGTGCTCCTAACAAAATCCTACTCTTCTATCCAGACCCAGCACCCAAATTATCTCATCTGTGAAAGTTTTGCCATCATGCCGAGGCCAGACAGAGGTAGCTAGTCCCTATTCAGTGCCCCGATAGCATTGTTTTCATGCTTCAGTTCTAATATGTCTCATAAAGTGCTGTAGTCATTTCTTGATATGCCTCTCAGAATTCTGAGCTCCTTCGGAGCAATACATCCATCCAGTGTGGTGTGGTGGTTGTTACAATACTAGTTCTCAATGAATCATGCCTCTCCATCTCCATGATCGTGGGCAGTTCTCCTGTAAGCTTGGCTATACAATTTGTTTGGGGTGATGGAACACTGGTAAATGTGATGCATGCAGAGGCTTTAAAAAGGCTTATGAAGTGGAGCTTGCCTTTCTTCTTGAAGAAGTCCAGGCTAGCATGCAGGAGACACGGGTCAGTGAGCCGTCAACACCAACTATCAGACTTCTGAGAGAGGCCACCTGGTACTGGCCAGCTTCCACCGGACTTCCAGACTGACCCTGAAGACATGGATGAGCCTAGCCAGTGTCTCAAGGAGAAGAGAAGAGCCATCTTAGCTGAGCCCTGTCCAATGTGCCAACACCCAGAGTGGCCTTTGTCCTAAGACACTGACACAGCTGACTAATTGCTCCAACAAGCAGTTAATGCATCTTAGTGACCCAACACAGTGAAATTTACTTCTTGTTTAAGTCATAGTCCAATGTGGGCTGATGGTGATGGGAAGAATCTCCATTCTACCCAGCCACTCGGGAACCCAGGCTCCCGTCTGCTTATGAGTCCCCTCTCTCTGCTAGGTCCTTCGAGTCCCCTTCATTTATGTGGCAGATGGGAAAGAGAGAGATGCGGGACTCGTACAAGGGATATATTTATAGGGCAGGTCTGAAAGAGGCACCTAACACTTACCCTTTCATTCTGTTGGCCAGGACGTGGTAACAGAGAGTGGAAAAAGCAGTCTAGCTGTGTGCCCTGAACAAAGAGGAGAACACAAATATTGGTAAGGATTCATGGTCACTGACGCTGGCAGAAATGTTTTATTCCACTCTGTGTGTCCCTCAGTGCCTGGCACAATACCTGGCTTATAATAAATACTTCATAAACACCAACAGAATGAGTGCACAAATGAGATAGTCAGGGCTGCCGTAGTGCCTCACTTAGGACATGGTCTGAGAATGATACGTGAAAGGAACACCTGTCTCATTTGGGCTCATCTTCTCCTAAATCTTGGCATTTGTATCTGGTTTTATGCTAGAGCCTTCATCAACCTAAAAAGCACGGCAAGAAATGGATGTAGATGTGTTACTGTGGCTGGATTCCTGATACTGAGATGATGCCATAATAGCTTTCTCTTATCCTGCAATTTGTAAGACTATCAAATTTAAAAGAACAAATGGAAAGTGTACTTCAAGTTAAGTCTCTGATTTCCCAAATCACTATGTGTGTGTGCATCATTAGTATACTATTCAATCAAGTTACCAGTAACCTAAGCCCTTTTACGTGCAATAGGGTACAAATAATATAGTTTTAAAAATTTACACAATATAATTTTCACTGTATTGTATGATACCATATAAACACACTGAACTGAAAAGCCAAAGAGAACTGCATTCTAGTCTCTATTCTGTTATTAATCATTTAAATTTCTCTGGCTTAGTTCCTTGAGTCCCTACCAGCTATAAAATTCAAGAATTCTTTAAGTCTCTATCATAACACATATGTGAGAGGCACCCTTTATTTTTCTCTATACAGTAATCAAATCAAATAAATATAGATCAAGCTTCTTCAATCAAACTTCAAAGAAGAGTCCCTTTTTTGTTTTCTTTTACCTGAGAAATCAGAATGTAGGGAAATAGACTACAAGGTGTAATCTCTGAACACCAAGTATTCAGGTAGAGAAGATTAAATAGGCTCCAAGAAGCATTTAACAGATCATTAGGGCAGTTGCTCAGTCATGGGGCGGGACATGAGAGGATAACTGGCCGTCTTCTTTTGCTCCTTAATATCATCTTCAATGGTTGCCAGTTACTACTCACTCAAGTGTTTTAAGGCATGGTCTTTTCAAGTGCTCTATTTTGAAATACACACCTTCAGAAGGCTTGACTTAATCATTACCACCTTGGCCTGAGCATCTTTAGACAATCAAGTCCACCGGCAGGGGCTTTAGAGAAAGTGACAGCAAGTGGGAAGGTTACTAACAGCGGTGGTTGTCTGCTTTGCAGCTAAGGGTCCTAAAGGGCCACCTGAGAGCTGGAGGCAGATCCTGGGTACCAAAACGATGGCACCAGGACCATGCTTCTGGCTGTGCTATCCTCCAGAGAAAATTAAAACAGCAAGGATCACTGAGGCAAGTAGGAAGACCACACAGGTCACAGGCGAGCTAACTGGGCAAGCGGAAGGCAGAATACGGAGGCTATGCTTTTGGTTGGAATAAGGTATCATGGAATAGAGAGCAGAAAAGAAACCAAGAGTGGTACAAAGTGTGAGGGAAGATGGTTAGACTTATTCATTGATGCACTTATCCTTCAGCGCATGTCCTAGATGTTTCCTCTTCAATGCTGCCCTTAAGCTATCTTAGCGCGCACTCTCTCAGCTTGCTTTTCAACACTATGACATTCACTTATCAATTCAGTGGAAGGAGAGTGACCCAGTTAATTCAGGGAAAAGAATAATTTACAGCATGGACGCGTGGTTTGTCTAAAGTTTTCACCTTTGGTGGGCTACTCTGATGTTAGAGACAGGGAGAATCCACCCCTGGGAATATGGACATTAGGGACTCTTTGGACCATGCTGGTATCACTCTGAAATGAGAGTTCTTCCCTCACTTCCTCACTACTCAATTCCTTTTCAAAAGAATGCTACAGAACAGATTAACGGTACATTGTTCTTCTGTAATTCTCTGGTTACTCTAACAGAGTCAGGGTAGATTTGAAGAGAAGAAATGCAAACCAGCTTGAGGCTGCACTGCCCAATTTGATCAAAACGAAATGCAACCATCGTGGGTTCGAGTTTGGTGGTCCAAAACACTGGAATGTTTCAAAGACATCTAAAATGCGATGCCAGTGTTGTTTTATTTGGTTTGGGGTTTGCTATCCCTTTATGTTAAACAGGAGTTTGGAAAAATTACACAAAAGACTCACTGTCTATTTTCATGCAGGCCTACATACTAAGTAGCCAGTGTAACTGATAAAGGAAAACATCAAATACGCTGAACAAAGTCTCCACTCACCTACCCCAGGAACTTAGAGGAAGCTGAGGATGAATCAGATCTGATCTTTATTTAGCAACCTACCTCACAGCAGCAACTCTCTCTGAGGCACTAGGTTCTGAGCCTTAGAACTGCACATAAAACAGATATTCGCCTGGACCTCCCTACAGCGACCCAGGTAATACCTGTGTTGAGTCCTTTGTGCATCAAGGGAACTCTCTTTGAGACTGGACCAAGGGTTGAATAACACCATCCCGATCTTCCTAAGGAAGATACAGGAACTAGACGCTGTCTTTGAACCCTGGAGAAATATTCCACTCTAATCCAGGTTTGGAGGAGGACGAGAAGTTAAGTCCAGCATCTAGAGTGGCAAATTATACCTTTGTGATTCACCAAAATGTATTCTTCTAAGAGACTATTTTAAAAAGTTTTGTTTTGTTTGTGTAGCCCAGAGAGCAAAATACAGCATTGTCAGTCAAGACAGACTTCAAACCGCCTGTGCCCGTTAGAAACGTTTCATTAATAACATGTGTTTACCATTGAGAGAAGTAGACTTTGTGTGCTAAGATTTTGTTTGTCAGTCATTCACTGGAACCCCACTGTTAATAGCATACAATGGTTTGTGGTTATGCCACAATTTAACCCAGGTTTAAAAATACAAACTAGAGCCCTGGTGGTCTAGAAGAAACAGGGAGTGAGTGAAGGTATTGGCTCAACCTGCTTTGTGGGCTGGTGGCTTGGAATGCTTTACAAACTAATCAAATTTATTGACTATGATTCTGAGTTAAAAAAAATCACATGCTGGGGTGTGCACCCTGGTTTGACTGCAGTTTGGTGAGGTTCTGAATGTCTGAAGAGGGAAACAAGGCAACTATTTGGCATTCCTTTCCCCAAAAACAAATTAGAAACAGATATCACAGAATATGAGAAGGTTTTTTTTTCCAGCAGTCTAATAAGAAAAAGAGATTTTCCTCTATAGTTTTAATTCTACTGTATGTTAAGGATAAGTAAACAGAATTAATATTGTACTAGGCTGAACAGGCAATGAAATTCCTATTAATTCAGTAGTTGGAGCAGCAAGTGATCTAAAGGCAGCCCAGGAAAAAAGAATGGACTTTACATGTGATATCAGTTTACCTACCGAGGACTGGCTGCAGGTAAGTTGGGATTAAACACTGCTTGCTTCATATGCACTTACAGCAGATATATAACCCAAAGGGAGGAAATTTTACATTTTGCACAGATCTACATGTAAAATGTCCATTTAAAATACAACAAGACATAGCTATCTACAGTAATGGATAGAAAATGCCTTTGTGTTTAATGAGCCACCTCAGTTATGCACAAGCACACGAACTATAAAGAGTTGTTATATGATGTGTTTATGAAATCTCATAGTCATGGAAATAGCACCATGATCCTAAACATTTGTGAAATCTTATATCACATGGGCTTAAAACCAATTTTCCAGTTGCTTACAATGTATCCTTTTAAAAATATTTGCATTTCAAAAATAAAACAAGATCACATTGAGAGAAAATTTAACCCATAAAAAAATTAGAGGAGGCCGTCCTTCAGTTATCTGTTTACACATTCTGAGAGGAGAGATTTGGTACTTTAAAACTTTTTAATGTCTTGAGTTTGTTTTCCTTTCTTTTATCACTTTTTTTTTAAAGAAAAAGAATGTATCTAGAGGGAAGTTTTTACTACAAAAAGATTCATTTTCCAAGTTCCAAGTGCATAGAAAATGAAGAACAAGAGACAACATCTATTAAACTCACACTTCACATTTTCAAAAACCGAAGTCCGCAAGTACAGATAGTACATGTACTACACGTGCAGCAATATTCTAGGAACAATGAAGGCCAGTCAAGATCAACATAACTGGGTCTACGTTTAAGGAGCTGACGATTAGCCGAGGATACAAACACCTAATGGTTTGTAAAACAAATCTTTCCCCATCTGTCAGCGTTCTAACACTGGGATCTCTTATTTTTACTCCTGTAGGATTCTCGGAGGTATTTTCTTTGATAACGTGTTTGTTTATTTGTTTTTACAAACACTTTGTGTATAACGAAGTTTTTCTGTAATTAACTGTGACGGAAACACAAAAAGGGCACTAATAATGTTTTAGGGTCATCGGCCCTTTCTCCAGGAACGCGAGGAGGCAGCAGGTACAGATGATGAAGCAGAGGTCTGCTCAGAGTGAAGAGCAATCTAGCTGCATGATCCCCGACATCAGACGGAAGGAACATCTTTGGGAAACCAAGTCCTCTGCCTAAACCCTGCCCAGACCACAATACAGTCAGCTTTCAGCCTAAAGCTGGTCTGCCAGGAAACAGCATTTTGAGGCTACAAAATATTTAGTAATATGACAATACTCTATTCATGCAACTCAATAGAAAAAATAAACAACCCAGGCAAAAAAAGGGCAGAAGACCTGAAAAGACATTTTCCAAATAAGACATACAGATGGTTAATAGGCACATGAAAACATGCTCTACACTGGTAATTATTAGAGAAATGCTCCAAACAACAGTGAGAAAATCACTTCACACTAGTCAGAATGGCCATCATCAAAAAGTCTACAAATAACAAATGTTGGTGAGGATGTGGAGAAAAAGGAACTGTTGTACATCATTGACAGGAATGTAAATTGGTGCAGCCACGGTGGGAAACAGAATGGAGGTTCCTCAAAAAACTAAAAATAGAACTACCACATAATCCAGCAATTCCACTCCTGGGCATATATCTAGAAAAATGAAAACACTCATTTGAAAAGATATATACACCCCCAATGTTCATAGCAGTGGTATTTATAATAGCCAAGATATGGAAGCAGCCTAAATGTCCAATGACAGATGACTGGATAAAGAAGATGTGGTGTATATACATATACAATGGGATATTACTCAGCCATAAAAAAGAATGAAATTCTGCCATTTGCAGCAACATGGATGGATCTACAAAACATTATGCTTAGTGAATTAAGTCAGACAGAGAAAGACAAGTACTGTATGTTATCACTTAAATGTGGAATCTAAAAATTAAAACAAAGAAATATGTGTAGCAAAACAGAAACAGACTCACAGATATAGAAAACAAACTAGTGCCTACCAGTGGGGAGAGAGAAGGGAAGAGGGGCAAGATAGGAGTGGGGGATTAAGAGTTACAAACTACTATGTGTAAAATAGACAAGCCACAATGATCTACTGTACAACACAGGGAATTATAGCTATTTTTTGCAGTACCTTTTAATGGAGAATAATCTATAAAAATATGGAATCACTCTGCTGTACACCTGAAATAAATATAATATTGCAAATCAACTATACTTCAATAAAAAATTTTAAAATCAAATTAAGAACTTCTGTTCCTCAGAAGACAACATTAAGATAGTGAAAGAGTGGGAGAAGATAATTATCTAGAACATATAAAGAACTCCTAAAAATAAGTAAGAAAAATGCAGACAACTCAATAGAGAAATGGCTTAAAAGACTTGAACAGGTACTTCATAAAGGGGATATCAACATACTCAAACATGCTTTGCTCATTAGTCACCAAGAAAATGAAAAGTAAACCACAACGTAATACCATTAAACACCCAACAGACTAAACTCTCTCTCTCTCTCAAAAACACATACTTGAATTTGCCAAAAGACTTAACTGGAATGTTCATAGCAGTGCTATTTGTAATAGCCCCAAACCAAACTGGATGTTATCCAGATGTCTATCAGCGGTAGAGTGTATACATAAATTGTGACATATTTACTCAATGGAATTTTATACAGCATTGAGAATGAACGGTCTACAGGTGTATGCAACAATAGGGTAAATCTTCCAAAAAAAAATTCAGGAAAAATGCTGGATACAAAAAGTACCTACTGTACGATTCCATTTGTATAAATTATAAGAAGAGGGAAAAGTAAGCTATGCTGTTAGAATTCAGGATAGTGGTTAATCTCATGACTAGAAAGGAAGATGGGAGGGTTTCTAGGGTGGTGGCTAGGTTTGTTTTTGATCTGGGTGCTAGTTTAACAAGTCTGTTCAGTTTGTGAAAAATTCATCAAGGGATATGCATTAAGGTAAACACACATTTCACTATACGTATTTTATATCCATAAGAAGTTTTAGAAATAGCTCTGTCTTTTCAGTTCATGTTGCTTAGGAAAACAGTTTTGATACAGCTTCTATATTATCAAAGTAATAATCATGAAAGATAAGCCTGATGTTTGACAGAGTCAGACGTACGGACTTCTGGTTCATTTCTTCCCTAACCAGCTTCCTTCCTTCCTTCCTTCCTTCCTTCCTTCCTTCCTTTCTTCCCTACTTCCTCCCTCCCTCTCTCCCTCCTTCCCTTCTTTCTTTTGTTTATTTACTCAATGAGAGAGCAACAGTAAACAAATTTTGTCTAATTCTGGGAAACAACATTGCACCAGCTTCCTATGTAGCTCAGTGTAACTCATTAGTCTTTCATTTACTAGCTGCTGTTTTAAGCCGTGAAGAAGCGGAAGTTAAGTCCTGTGCTGAGCCACAGGACAGAGAAGCAGGGCTGGAGTCTAAATATTTTCTGCCTGTCTCTACAACCCAGTGAGGAGACCAGGAGAATACCGTTGTCCCATAAAGAGCCCTTGACACCTTAACGCAGGGAATCTACCAAGTTCATGCTTTCTTTCTCAACAGACCTACTTAATCTGCACAAAGATGAGTCATAATTCCTTTCAAAGAAAGGCATGGCCTGAGTATCAGAAAGTGAATACACTTCTTTTCAAGGTTTGTAACAAGTAGCCACGAAACAAACTGGGTAGAGTGTCTACTACACTGTCATTACTTAACCTGACAGCCTGGCTCTAGGGGGCACCCCGAACAGCTAAGCCCAGTGAGCTCAACCACATTTCAAGGAAAGGCGTTCCTGTGTCCTCAATCCCTGAAAGCACAAGACATAACAGCAAGGGGACAGTGTCAGTTTGGCCTGATTGGAGATTTCCTACTACCTGTAAAAGTTTTTACTCACAAATTCTTCCCACTTGGCTTTTTTGAGTGAGTAAGTAGGGACCAGTTTACACATACAAAAGGCAAAAGAGTTCTATTGATTTCTTTTGGGAGATTACTCTTTAAAGAGTTCTATAAAACTAGACATTGGAAATTTGAAAAATGAGAAGTATCTTTGACATTTCCTCTAGTCCAAAATGACTGCAAAACTGTTTCAAGATTTCCATCAAATCCTTATTACCTAAAGTTTCACTCAGCTATTTACAAATACAGGTAATACAGATATGAAAGCAAACCCTAAATTCACAGTGATTTAATCTAACAGAAGTTTATTTTCACTCATTTGAAATGCTGGTGTTCCACCTTGGTGTAGTGGTGTCTTTCCTCCACACTGTGATTCAGAGACTCCAACTCCTTCCACCTTTTAGATCCACCACGCCCAGGACCTTATCACCATTACCCACACTGAGCTGAAGGAAAGGGGAGAAGGGTAGAAGGCATACCTGCTACTTAAAAAGCCAACTCTGTTTTGTTCCATTGTATATATATTACCACATCTTCTTTATCCAATCTGTCGACGGACATTTAGATTGTTTCCATATTTTCGCTGTTGTAAATAGTGCTTCTATGAACAGTGGGGTGCATGTATCTTTTCCAATTAGAGTTTTCTCCGGATATATGCAGAACTACATTCAGTATCTTGTAACAACCTATAATGGAAAAAAACTAAAAAGTATACACACACACAACTGAATCACTATGTTGCACCAAAAACTAACACAAATTGTAAATCAACTAAACTTTAACAACAACAAAAAAAGCCAACTCTGAAATAACTTCTGTTCATATTCCATCATTGGAAACAAATTGCATGGCTGCCCCAAGAGGCAAGGAGAAAGTTTCAGGAACTAAAGTTCCTGACAGTTACCTCTGAGTGATCACGCCTCACTGTGGAAGAGGAAACGTGGGTTTTGGTGGCCACATGGCCACCTTCACCTCCATTGGTAGTGAATTGTACCATCAGACAGATGAAGAGGAAACTGAGGCTTGATTTTTCAGTTAAACTTGGAAAAGAAAGTGGAGTAGGGAAGGGTAGAGGTTAGACTAAGAGATTTGAGGCTGATCATGATTTTTCTCCTCTGCTTAAGAAATATTCATAACAATACGCTTATTTATTCATTGACCAAACAGTATGTACAGAACATCTCTTAAATTACAGATCTAGGTTCTATGGATCCAGCAGTAAACAAAACAAAGTTTCTGCCTCCCTGAAGCATACCTTCTAATGTAAGAGTCAAAAAACAAGCAAATACTCAAATAGACACAGAATGTCTTGTTGGAATGAGTGCTGTGAAGGGAAGTTGGGGAGGTAAGGGGATTGAGGATGACAAAAGGGAAGATGTCTCTAGGGTGGTGACAGCTGAGCAGAGGACAGAATGATGGGAGGAGGTGGCTGTTTAGGACACCTGAGCATAAAAGCAAGCTTGACCTTTCCAAGGAACAGCAGAACAGCCACCTGCATCTCAGTGGTGCTGCATGGGTTAATTTATGCCATTCATGATGGGCTGCTTAGGAAAGAAGTACTGAGGACTGGAAAGAAGATCGACCTTGGAGCAAAACAGCACGGTTCAGAAACGGAGTCTGCCACCTACAGCTGGTATTATTTTTTTGCAAATCATTAATGTATTTGCTCCTCTGATTTTTTTCACTAGCAAAACAATGAGACCTATCTCACTGAATTATGACAAGATATATGTACAAAATAATGCACACA
This sequence comes from Vicugna pacos, assembly GCF_048564905.1. Taxonomy (NCBI): domain Eukaryota; kingdom Metazoa; phylum Chordata; class Mammalia; order Artiodactyla; family Camelidae; genus Vicugna; species Vicugna pacos. The sequence continues at coordinate 19,255,030 of NC_132988.1, forward strand.
AATTATTCCTGCTGCACACCACACTGCAAACATGCAGTAAATATCCATTGCTCCTCCTTTCGCACTGGACCTAGGGGTGTGAGTGGGAGATGATCTCTTTCCCTTCTTTCCATTCTTCCTCAAACTGGACACCTTTCACGCCTTGTCCATTTCCTAAGTCCTGGCATTCTTTTATCGTCTCAGACAGCTGACCTTGCTTCGCAAAGATGAGGATGAGGAGAAGGACAGAATGGCAGTCATTCTACAAGGAGACGGACTTTAGCATAGTCATCCCTCCATCTGTGAACCCCTCTATAATTCACGTCATGTTTCTAGAGTTAAGGACTCGGTTGGGAGAAGCCAACCACAGTGTGAAAGCAGAACTTTTAAGCAGGCCTCCTCCCCATTTTCACTCTGTGTTCATTATTCATTCATTTCATTTAAGCTCTGGGACAGGCTCTTGTCCTTTGGAAAAGTGTTGGGGAAAGATAAGACCAGTGTGGGTTTTTTTCCTCAGACTCATCTTTGTGGATTCTCTATCAGCCTTGTGAATTGATCATGGCCAAGAAGCATTCACAGTCACACTGATTTGGTTTGGTTTGACACAGATACGTATCTAGAAGTCCTACTGTGCTTCCATTGGAACAGGTGTGTATTAGACCACAAACTACAGTCTGAATTACTCTGTACGCATTGCTTTACATGCCATTTTGAGAGTACAGTCCCCCTCTTCTTTCAGAATGTGTTTATCATCACAGTGTATACTTGGACCTCTAAATTTGTCTCTTTGACTTAGTCGTTTGACAGCAATATCCTCCAGGCATTTCTCCCCTTCCCTTCCCGCCAAACCAGTAAGTCTGCAGCTCCCTGGGGCAGATCTCAGGGCTCTCCATCTCCTAGGAAGCACCTCGTTACACTCAAGAGTACAATACACCACAGGTCGTTAAACATTTAACTATTTATTTGCAGTTGTGGCTACCGACACCCAAGAGTCCTGGTTGTGAAGCCCTTTTTCTCAGTTCTAGCTCAGTTCTCAAGCTTTACCACATGACTAGCACTTAAAGATATGTTTACAGAGCCCTTTTGACTAGATTTTGTAACCATTCATTTCACTTGCTTGGAGTCAAATCAAGTCTTCCTTTTCCCTTGGACTGGCCTATCCTATCTCCAAGGCTCCTCTATCTCGGACACTGGGAAATACTTCAGTCATTTCATTTTTTAAAACACTCACCAATTGAAACACACTGAATTGCAATCTCAGGACCTCAATGAGACCAACAGAACATCCAAAAGCATCATCATAATGGGGCTATTTGAACTCTGAAAATGTGAAAGAGTACTAGAACATCTCTGGCCTCTGTAACAGCAAGAGCCCATTCTCATGAAACAAGAAGGGCAGTCATTTCCCAGAGAACAGCTTACGTTACCGTAGCCGGGAAAGCCCGGCCCAGTGCCGTCCTCTCTGGCCCCTCCACCTCCCTCAGAGCTTCACCTCTTCTCTCAACATCTTGCTTCAAGTAAACCCATGCAAAGATGCTTTCAGAAACATCTGTACTCTCTCATGTGGGAAGACAAGCAGAGGGGATATCCTGCAGGAGGAAATACCAGTAAACAGTAACACACCAGGAAGGACGTTCGTGGGGGGTATCTGCAGACACTCCTCAGGACTAAACAAGTCCACAGATACGCCCCACTCCATGCAGCAAGACACTGAGGCTTTGTAAATGCTGCAGAAAACGTCTGTATTCCTTTACATCTCCAAATGCCAACTTCTGGTGTGTCGGGGTAAGGACGCGATTTCATGGTGCAAGTGAAAAATAAACATTTGCCTCAACTTTTCTTTCCAGAAAACACCTTCAAATCCTTCATGAATCTTGGACTGTGGTACAGTTGACTAGGAAAGCTCTGTGCCTTGTACTCATTAAGTTTTTTTAAATAAATAACTGCTAAAAATCAATGAATTGGAGGACGGGAAGTTCCCTTAGTGATTGTCTAGCCTAGGCACATGGTACCTTTGATAAAGTGGGAAAACTGAAAAGCAAAAACATCTTCATGGTCGTCAACACAGGAGCCACTTATTACATTTGAATTTCTACAAAATACTCTAGGAAATACAGAGAGCTGTTCAATAAGAAATCAAAGTATAATCTCTTGATCCTAAGCTTAACTAATTGTACTAAATTAGAGGAATGAGTCAATATTTTTTTCCTTTTAGTAACTAACTTGAGTTTTATTGGGACAACTTTGAGTCAATGTAAAAACATTAAAACTTCAATATATTTTCTGAGGTTCTTTGGCATTTATGAAGAACCTAATGAATAAAATACATGCTAACTATAAACATTTTGTGTGATAACAAAGATGATAAGGAAGACAATAAAACTGTTGTAGTCTTGCAACACACATAGGCAGTTAATATTCTGACATCTCCATATTGTTGACTATCATTATTTGAATAATTAAGTCTCTTTAATAGTCTTTATTTCACTCAGTTATTTTACCATCAGCATTGTCCTACTGTGGTAGCCAGTGTCCAAGCCATCCCTCATTGATCCTTATCTCCTGCTACGCACACCTGGTGCAGTCCCTGCTCACTGTACCAAGACTGGACTGTGCCATCAACCTAAACAAGCAATTCTCCAGGGAATACATACAAATGATCAATAGGCACATGAAAAAATGTTCAATATCACCAATTATCAGAGAAATGCAAATCAAAACTACAATGAGGTATCACCTCACACCAGTCAGAATGGCCATCATTCAAAAATCCACAAATGACAAATGCTGGAGAGGCTGTGGAGAAAAGGGAACCCTCCTACACTGCTGGTGGGAATGCAGTTTGGTGCAGCCACTGTGGGAAACAGTATGGAGATTCCTGAAAAGACTAGGAATAGACTAATCATATGACCCAGGAATCCTGCTCCTGGGCTTATATCCAGAAGGAACCCTACTTCAAAATGACACCTGCACCCCAATGCTCATAGCAGCACTATTTACAATAGCCAAGACGTGAAAATAGCCTAAATGTCCATCAACAGATGACTGGATAAAGAAGAGGTGGTATATTTATACAATGGAATACTACTCAGCCATAAAAACCGACAACATAATGCCATTTGCAGCAACATGGATGCTCCTGAAGAATGTCATTCTAAGTGAAGTAAGCCAGAAAGAGAAAGAAAAATACCATATGAGATCACTTATATGTGGAATCTAAAGAAAACAAACAAACAAAACATAAATACAAAACAGAAATAGACTCATAGACATAGAATAAAACTTGTGGTTGCCAAGGGGGTAGAGGGTGGGAAGGGATAGAAGGGATTTCAAAATTGTAGAATAGATAAACAAGATTATACTGTATAGCACAGGGAAATATACACAAGATCTTATGGTAGCTCACAGAGAAAAAAATGTGACAATGAATATATATATATATATATATATGTTCATGTATAACTGAAAAATTGTGCTTTACACTGGAATTTGACACAACATTGTAAAATGATTATAAATCAATAAAAAATGTTAAAAAAAGAAAGAAAACTATTTTTAATGGCTACCTAATATTCTGTCCTACAAAATGTACCATGATTTAATTGACTACATTATTCTTGGATTTTCAGGTTGGTCTTAATTTTCTGCTCCTTTATTTATCACAGTATTCATTTTTTTGCAATTGTCTGTATCCATGATTAGTTTCTTAGAACAGACTCATAGAAATAAAATAAATAAAACTATTAACATTTTCAACACTTTTGACATTTATGTGCTATTTTCCAAATTTATGGTACTGAGTAATCTCACCAATTTACAATTTCGACTCACAAAAGGCAGATCTGCGATGTGACTGAATTGTATCTGTTTATAGCACCAAATATTTCTGATGTATACTTAGCTGTTTGCCGTTTATTTTAAATGCTAGTCTAGAAAAATTAAATCTTATTATACATTTGCATTTTGATTATATCTGATGCTGCATAATATTTGATTATATCCAATGCAAACACATCATCTTTCCCACCATACTTGTTCTGTTTTTTTTTTTTATCTCAAGGAATAGCTCCACCATCCTCACAGTCTACCAATCAGAAACCAGAGAGTCAGCTTAGTCTATTACCTGTATCTCATCCCTTACATACACTCTGTCCCTTATTTTTATACCTCCCTCTCCTTTCAGCCGCACTGCTGCTGCCTCAGGGCAAACCTTGTTCAGCTCTCTTCCAGACTGATCCTCCCCTTCGATTTTCAGTCTTCTCTTGCCCACGGCTCTACTTTGTGATAATGAATTTGTTACTCTTGGAAGCACTAATGATAACTTGATGTTATTCAGCTATAATCTCTTACAATTACCTTCTACTTTTAGGACTGTATTCCAGCACACCAGGATGCTAGTATTTCATGTATAAAAGACTGTATCTGCTTTCATGAAAAGACACCTGAACAAATTATATCTGCTGACCATAGCAGGGCATGGCCTTCAATGACCATGTCAGTGAACCGTCCCTGAGGATTTGAGGATTGCAGATGCAAGTCTCAGCAGCGTCAAGGCAAAATCTACCCTGAGTGAGCATCATTCCTTTTTCCACCTCTCTCAGAACTTTTACTCTAGTTGGGGTTTTGTTGCACAACTGATTTGGCACAGACTGCAGGCAGCACCAGACAAAGTGTAGACAATGAGGAAATATCACATGTTAAAGATGATGCATCATTTTCCCTGTGTCTTTCAACAGTTACCTACATTGGAGAATTTTCATGTTCAGAGGAAGAAAGATGGTAGTTCTTCCAAGTAATAAAGTTAATTTTTGTTAATTATCATAAAACTTTTCTCACAGAAAAAAAAAATGAATGCGGTAATAAATTTGGCTTTGGATTTTCTGGTAATATTCTCATGTCAATTCTGGGCCATCTATTTTGTTGGCTGAAGTGACCAAAGAGAACTAAACACAGATGGAGTACAAGTTTGGATGTACCTTACAGGTATTGACCAGAATGTGGGAGTTTTCATGTAGTCCCTCTAGCTGACTAGTATATAATAGAGCATATTTTAAAATGACGCCTTAACCAGAGCTAAAAACAAGTGTGTGCTTTAATTTCTATGGGCACAGAGATATTTCCATGGTTCAAGAGATGCATCTTCTAAGTTGAGGCGGTTTCTACTGAGTCTAATGTAATTACAATCTGAAGAGACGTTCAAAGAATATATTTGAACGAGTCCCATTTTGTTTGGTTCCTGTTATCTAAGCAGTCATTTTTCACTTTCAGTTAAAATTAGCCCAGAACATTCTTCAGGACAGCCCCCTGCATTCCTGACATATTTCCGCAAAGGGCCCTCGGTTGGAGGCCCCTATCCCCACAATAGATTATTTTTAGTAGGTTTTTTAATAATAATATTATTCATAGTTGTAGCTACTTTTTATTTGATGAACCCAGTGCCAAAACCCGTGCGCGCATTTCCTCATTTAATCCTCATACCAACACTGCAATGTATTTATTATTAATATTTCCATCTTCTAAATGAAAAACCTGAAGCTCAGAGCTGAGCGCGTTGACCACAGTCACAGAGTCAGAGGCAGTCACAAGCCGGCCTGGTGCCAAAGCAAGTTGTCTCAGTCCTGTCGCTGGTTCTCCTGGTGTGACTCGTTGCACGGTGACTTCATACCAGACTGACTTATGACCTTGATTCTTCTAAGATAACGCCTAAGACTTGGAACAAGTCACTGTACATTAGGGCCCTGACTTATGAAGAAACATCCCCGCAGGGTATTAACGTGGATTTAACAAATTCCAATTCCTTCCTGCTCACAGGAGAGGCCTGTATATATTCTGTGCTCTGCTGACTTACACACTTGAGTCCTATTTTTAGTGCCTCCTGGGGGGCACACAATGATATTTCTCCCAGGGCACTGCTTTCTCAGGGTCCAACTCTCAAGCGCCGTCAGCTTTTGCCGGGATGGACCTGTGACTCGGTCTGCACAACTTAAGCTTTTCCTACACACACGGGAACTTCCGGAAGGGTCCCCTGCTCCTAGAAAGTCTATCATGAGCCTAAAACAACTAGCCTTTCCCAGACCAGTTTAGTGATATCTAACTGTCAAATAAATGTGTCTTTCAAAATAAAATGACATTTTAAAATGGTTTTCCATTCGTTAGAGTAATTAGGATCACAGGCCGTATTCAATCAGCCCCATGGTGGAATGTCCCATGGCCCCAGTTTTCCATCTTGTCTTTCTCTTGTCCTTTTCACTTCCACCCTATGTATTCTCTTACCTACCTTTGGAGTATTTTGGTGTTCAGAAGACGAGAGATGGTAGTTATTCCAAAAAAAAAAAAATTAAATTAGCTCTTTGTGAAATCATTATATGATTTTTCTTGGGAGGAAATGAATATTCTCTTAAATTTGGCTTTGGATTCTCTGGTAGAATTCCTGTATCAGTTCTAGGCCATCTATTTGTTGCCTGAAGTTCCTCAAAAGAACTAACTGCACACTAAACACAGGTTAAAGGTAACATTAATAATGACTGATGTGTGATCAGCACTTTGTAGCTTACAAAAGTACTTTTACAAATATTAAGTCATTTAACCCTACAACTTTCAATGAAAGGAAACAAACTTTCCTTAAATGTTTATTACAAGCTAGGCATGTTAGTGTTTTATATTTAGATGCTCCTTTAATCTTCACAAAAGTCCTTCAAGGCATGTATTATCTCTGTTTTACAGACAATGAAACTGAGGTTCAGAGAGGTTAACTAACTTACCTAGCACCAGACATTGAATCAGCTCTAGGATTCAAGCCAGGGTATTGAGGTGCAAAATCTGGTGCCTGCCCCTGTGCAGTTTCTGACATCCCAGCCTACTAAGGTGGTCCGCAGATTCATCCCAAAGGACACAGTCAAAGCCATGGGAGCCACAGCGTCTACCATATGCCTCATTCCATAGTAACAATTTTTATCTAGGAGATCAGGTAGAGAGGCTTACATGTCTTTATCCACATCCCCATTAGAGCTCTAAATTCTCTTCTCTGATGTTTCTTCCGTAAACTTCTTAATTTCAGATAAGTAAATTAATTCCTTCCTGGCTTTCCTTCCTATGCCATGGGAAGGTAAAGGACTGGTACAGGACTGAGATATACGAGTTTTTATTCCACTTCTAAATGTTTCTCAAGTTCATGGGTAACTCAACTGTACCAAGTTCTCATGTGCATCACTGCCCAGATTATGTACGTCCACTAACCACCTCAGATGTGTACTCTGACTGGATCTGACTTACCCAAAGGAGGACTGAGCACTTCTGGGTGACCAAACTCATACTTTCTGCTACTTGCTGGAAGAGCACTGAAATAGTAACCTGAAATGGCCTCAGAACACACTCTGCTAATGAGCTGGTATAACATCAATTTTCTGTTTTCTTCAATAGACAGAAGTCCTACTTTGAGACTTAGACAAAGGAGGGTGACTAGGTGAGTGAGGCACCCGGGTGGGATGAACTTTAAAATCGCCTGAATCCAGAAATCCCTGGAGTAAATCCCACCTGATAGTGGTGTATGATCCTTTTTTTAAATAATAATAATAATAATAATAATAATAATAATAATAATAATAATAATAGTAATAATAGTAAAATATATCACTCGAAAAGAAATTTTCTCTCTTAATACCGTCTAAGACAAATTTTAGAAACAATACATAACTGATTTTGTCCCAGATGATAAGTTTATACACACAAATGCATGTATATGTGTGTGATTGTGTATATATACTTCATTATCAAGTAAAATTGCCTTTATGATAATGAGGAAAATAGTCCCATAAGTCTGAAGTGTAATAAGAGTGAAATAAACTTGAGTGTTTTGAAGTATCTGAATCACTTTATAAATACAAATGCAAACCCAAGTTTCCAGTAGACTTCAGAATACATGGCCTATGAAATTCCATAAAAGACCAGCTTTCAGATATGAGATCTTCAATATGAGACTTTCTATATAAATATTTCCTTTAAGTTAACAGCTATTTCATGGTAATAGTTTCTAGGACAGCATGACCTGCAGTCAGTAGTTTTGCATTTAACTAAACTTTTCACACGAATCATACAGCAGGTTCCCGACAACATGTTTCCAAATGTGTCTCCTAAGATACAGTGGAAAATGTGACTTTTATTTACAACTTAATAAATAACTCAATGATGTGAAGTGTTTTAAGTACAGCAATGTGCTACTTTAAACAAAGTACTGAAAATATATAACTGACTGTGTCTCGTTGTTTTCACTTCTTTTAAGGTTTAGATTTCCTTTGCCCGCCTGTCTGATTAAACTTGAAAAAAAAAAAAACTTATGGAAAGTGGGAACCTTGGATACTTCAAAGTTAACCAAGATCAAAGTCCAATGAGGTCCCCTGAAGAAGGAACAAACCAGCCTGCAAAATGTGTCGCGTTGATACTGGCTTGAAGTCTCTTAGTTTACAGTTTTGTACCAGAGTCTCGACCTTGGATTTATCAGTTATCTAAGCGCCGGGCTTTCTTATGGAAAAGAATGGTTGGCACAGTTTTCCCGGGAATTCAAGCACAGACTCATCCACATGAGCAGGTAACTAATTTCTCTCTTGGTAAGTGAAACACTGACACGGTGAGAGGCTTCTTGCCTACTGCATCTTTGTCCACCATGGGTAACTCCCAACAAACGGGCACCTTCCACACACTGCACCTTACTTAACCATGGAAACCCCATCTTTTACTATGAATTCTGCCTTCCTGAAATGGGCCCACGTAAGAACACTGAAATCAGTTACTCTACCTTACTCTCTCTGCTTGATGACCCTTAGGAGTGAGACAGTTTCCTTAAGGTTTTGCAGGATTCCAGAGTAGTTTCTCAATCTTCCCCGTCTCTCCATCATTTTAGGGTCTGGGGATTTGGGCTTTTGCTGAATTCAAAAAATGCAGAATCGTTAACATGCGAAAAGGTAGTGTGGTCTGTTATTCAGAAGATGCCATGGGTGTTCTTGAATGTTCTGCTTCATTGAAGCCCTCCTACACCACACATGTTACCAGTAAAGGCACAACGTTTTTTCCTTGAAATGGTCCATGCTGTTTCATTTGAAACGATGTGTGCTGCTGCTGGGTGTTCTGTGGTTCTGTCTCAACAGCAGCGCTCAGAACTCACATTCAGCAGGTATCAGCCAATAGGCCCTTTGGTATCAGAGGAGGAAATAAATCACATTCTCCAGAAACACCCATCTGTTTTGAATAGTCCCATAGATAGATGGCTGTCTGTTTCAAGGAATATTTAATGTTAAAAAAAAAAAAAAACTAGTCCAAACAGTTTACTCTCCTTAACTCTACGCAGCAAGAGGTCTTCCAGTAAATGCTTCAAAACTGCCTAACAGGAGAGGCCAGAAACATCCCTCTGTGATTCAAAATGAAAAGGGAAGGCGAAACAAATTACCGATAATCTTTATGACTTTGGTGACCTCTAGTGATCAAAACAGAGAACAAACGTACCGGCTTTGTTTTCCTTGTGGCGAAGAGGGGTCTTCCAAAGTCAGGAAGTGTAGATTCGTTTTCATTTTTCGACTCAGTCTTTAAATAATGGATTTTTTATTAGTAAACAGAAATGTATTCTCATGGTAGAACATTTAATAAGCAAAAGGAGAAAAAAATCTCAATATTTGAGAGTATTTTTTTCGGTCTTTTTTCTATATATTTACATACAGGTTCCCACCAACTCACAAAAAATAGGTAATTCTCTACAAAAGGATCATACAGGACAATTATTTTGCAATGTATATTTTTTTACAGTATACGGAAATGTTAATATACTCTTTCAAATTGTATTTTTAATAGTATGTTGTGACTGTCTTCCCATGTCATTAACTATCCTTCTACACGTTATTTGTACTGATTATAGTATTTCATGATAATTTGTGTAAGCATTTCTCTATTACTGGCTATTTAAACTGCTTTTTTTTTTTCTATTATCCCTGGAGCTAATTCTTTGCACTCTGCCAGCATTAGAGCATAAAGCATTTCTTTCTTTCTTTCTTTTCTTTATTTTTTAAAAACATTTTGTTATTGAAGTATAGTTGATGTACAATGTTGTGTTAGTTTCTAGTGTACAGCCAAGTGATTCGGTTATACATGTATATATCCTTTTTCATATTCTCATTCATTATAGATTAGTACAAGATATTGAATGTAGCTCCTGGTGCTATACAGTAAGATCCTGTTTATTCATTTTACATAAGATAAAGTCTTAGAAATGAAGTCTCTGGTTTTAAAAATGTGCAAAACAGAATGGTTTTTGACACATAATATCCAATTGCCAGATAATTCTAAGAAAGAAATGGTCACCTAGACACAATAATAGCGCCCTCCAACGGGAGCACGCGGTGAGCTGGGAACTCCTTGGCAGCCAGTCTGCATGCAGAGCTGCCACCCAAGCATGAAGGGCCTGCGGCTGAAGAAGAAACCAAGAATCAGCAAAGATGCTGCATGTGAGCTGTGGAACAGCACTCGCCCATCAATGCAAGGCTATGCCACTTGGAAAAAAAGGAATAAATAGAGACTTATCAGATTCCGAGGAACTCTGTTTTGTAAACACCTATAAACATAGGGTTCCCACATCAGCAAAAAATCCTCTAATTTGACACAAGGTATCCATTCACCAGCTATCAGCTGAAGGTTGTATGTGGAAAATGTTTGCTAAAGGCTTAATTTGTTTTCATGGTTTTTGCATTCACAGGGTACAAAGTTCTCTTTTTCATCTCTATGGAAGATGCATAAGGTTAGGGAAATTTTGCCATATAGGGGCAAAAGCAGGGAGAACAGAATATCTGAACAACTTTTTCTGCAATTATCAGAGTAAGGGTAGCACCCTGTGAAATACTTTCTAAATGTGTAAATTTAAACTTGCTGGCCATACTACTTTGAGTTTACAATGTCAAAGACATGTACTGTATTCAGCAACCACACTACACGTCTTCTCCCTCCCAGGAGGACGTACTAGAATATCACAGCACTGTGTCGTTTTTAAAAACCATAGTCATGTCCCCTTAATATCAAAGACAGAGAGTAAGAAGCAGTCAAGTCTTCTGGGTTGGTTAGCACTGAGGGAAGATGGAAGGCATGGCCAGCACGAGCTAAAGTTCGAGACGCCCTGCCTCAGAGCAAACGACGTGTACCAGGTCCCTGCGGTAGAAGCCTCATTTGGTGAAACTGAAGGATGTGTTACAAGGTCCAGCCAACTTGCCCTTGCTCTCAAGCCACATCCTCGGGCCATGGCTGGTCTCCCACTTTGGCTTCTCCCCGAGATTAAATAACCGTAGCAGAAGCACAACCTCCACAAGAGAGGGGCTTCTCAGGCTGGGCCCTTGACCTTCTCCCAGCATGAAGATACAGGTGCCATGAAGACGCCGATGCTTTGATTCCAGGCTAAATCTGTGCATCATAGGTCCCAGGGGTGGCATCATCTCGGATTCTGAATTTCAGGCTACTTCTCTCTGATAATGTATGCCTTCCTCTATTAGTTAGAGCTATATGAGTCCATGCAAAATAAATCAATGCTGGCTAATGGAGACCAGAATAAATGAAAAAAAAACCAAACAAAAAACAACAAAGTGTAGCTCAGAGGATCCAGAAGAAAGGTACTAAAGGTAGTCTCTTCTGGGCCTGGTTAAGAAGAACCAGTGCAAACAACCCAAATGCCCATCAACAGATGCCTTGATAAAGAAGCTGTGGTATATTTATACAATGGAATACTATTCAGCCACAAAAAAGAATAAAATAATGCCATTTGCAGCAACGTGGATGGACCTGGAGATCAACATTCTATGTGAAGTAAGCCAGAAATTGAAAGAAAAATACTATATATCACTCATATGTGGAATCAAAAAAAGCAAAAAGAAGACACTAATGAACTTATGTACAAAACAGAAATAGACTCACCGACATAGAAAACAAACTTATGGTTACCGTGGGGGAAAGGAGGTGGGAAGGGATAAATTGGGACTTGTAGATTTCCAAATATTAACTATTATTCATAAAATAAACAAGTTTCTTCTGTATAGCACAGAGAACTATATTCTATATCTTGTAGTAACCCATAATGAAAAAAAATATGGAAATGAATATATGTATGTATATGAATGATTGAAACATTATGCTGTGTACCAGAAATTGACACACTGTAAACTGACTATACTTAAATAAAAAAAAAAAGAAGAAGAAGAAGAACCAGCTCAAAGTATGTTCCGTATTTGAGTTCTTCTACTCAAAACACCCTAGGTATCTCCTCAACCCTGCTCACCCAAGGTAAAGACTCTACAAAGAGCCCAAGTCATCTTTCTTTACTGAATGATACATACTACCTGAGTGAGACATTTATTTTGTACTGTAAACAGTCTCCCCAGATAAGTAATGATGTCAAATGGGTGTCTCATTGACAGTCTTGTGTCTTTTTAAGGAATACCTCTTAGGTTATTTCTGGGTTCTAATTTTTATCTAGCTATGGCATTTTGCAGAATCATTATAATCTATAAAATTTAAATATAAATCTCTAAAATCACTACCAAAGCTATTGAGGTATTGCATTACTGAAACCTTTTTTCTTTCTTGTGACATGGCATTTTCTTGAATATTCTTTTAAACTCTAACCCCAGTCACAAGTTTCCTATTGAAGGCAGTGCATTAGAACCATCATGACGTGACTCCTTTGTTAAATCATACCAGCCAAGAGTACGTAAGTCTAGTCACAGACATTAGCAGAGTTTTTGAAAATACCTCTTTCCTCATTTCTTCTTCTGAGACCATTTTTTGTCCTGTAAAGATACACATCCCAATTTTCCAGCAATTTCTTCTTCTTCCCCACTGTGTCCAGGATCTGAGTAGAACACCCAAATAAAAAAGATGCTGGCCTTCTGTCCGGCCACATTCTATGAGGTGGGAAATAAAAAACCAACCCTGGCGATTCGGCTGAACCACATAAACGAGAAACAGATTTATGCAATGTGTGTTTGCTCCAAGCCACAGAAGGCCAATACCATCCTCTGGCATATTTTGAAGGCTAAAGGGTAATTGGATCCTTTCTACACTAGACAGATAGTAAAAAAACCCAGCAGGGTTTGTCTGGGAGAGACAGTGCAGGCTCACATCTCACTCATGGGAGTGCCGTGACAGGACAAAGGGGCATGTTTAGATGGTGCTGCACAGCCCCACAGGATTAGCCATGCACACAAGGCCCCTCAGTCATCTGAAGCCCAGTGATCTGCAGTGACTTTCAGGAGTGCCGTCACCACTGTCTTCCCTCCTGTCCTGGAGATTTATAAAGCCTCCTGTCTTGGTCCCTGGCCAGTCCAGCTGAGCCTCAGCCTTGGCTTCCTTCTGTTCATGATTCCCTAATTAGACACTTCAAGGCCTGTCCTAATTAAGAATCTTTTGGTTACAAGTGTCCCATACCCACTTCAAAATAGCTTCTCCTAAGACAAGAGAATTTATTGGAAGGATGCTGTGCTACCTCCCAGACTCCAGGCGTCAGAAAGGGTGGGAACCTGGGCAGTTCAGCAGAGCTCAGGAAATTCTGGTTGGTATTCACCTGAGAACTCCATCATCAACGGAGCTTCGCTTCTAACTCCCAGACCTCTGTGTTGTTCTATAAAATATTCTCCAGCAGGGGAATCAGATGGGCTCAAGTTCTCATCAGCCATGGTCAAAATTAACGGTCCTATAAGAAACTACTGTCTACTGTGAGCTCATCTCTGAAGGGGAGGGAGGCATTCCAAGAAAGCAGTGAATTCTGGACAAAGAGTATTTTTTATAAGACTCCAGCTGGATGCTGGAACTGAGTTGAGATGATATGGCCTATGTCTCGTTCATGTCTCCAGGTCCCCAGGCTAGGCTTAGAGACATTCTGGGAACTGTCCATCCAGCCTGAAGACATTACAAACTTTTACTTGTCTTCTATCATCAGTACCTTCATCCTCTCCATGGACAGGCTGACGACGGCCACGCCTCTATCTCCAGTCCAGATTCCTCTTCCAAATGCCAAATTCAATCATCCTTCTTCCTATCTGACTTCCCCACGAAGGTCTTCCAGAGAAATCTCAAATTCAGCACACCCAAATGAAACTCTCACTCTTCCGTCACAAACCTCATCTGCCTCTAGAGTTTCCTATCTCTGTAAACAGGACCACAATTTACCCAGTCATGCAAGCTGCAAAGTTTGGAAACACCCTTTCACCTGCCTCTCTCATCCCCCTTATCCAATTAAACACAAGACCATTCCATGTGAAGTTCCAAAGTTGTTGAATCAGTTCAACTAATTCCGTAACAGCCACCTTATTTAGTCATCTGATTTAACTTTCACTTCAGTGTCTGCTAAGGCCTTCTTACTGTTCTCCTTGTCAGCTGTGTTATGTCTCTAGAATCTGTTCTCTAGCCTGGGGACAATATGGCGCACTTGACTGCACAGCTGTAAGTGGCTTTGCCAATTGTCCATAGGACAGAACCCCAAACCCTGCCTGACATAGTTTATGATCCCACCAACCACAGTCTTTGTTCATATCTCCTGCTACCACCCTCACCTCTCACCCTCTATTCCCCAGTCATAAGGAGTCAAGTTCACTCCTCTGAACAGTACACACCTGCCTCAGGGCACAGAGAGGCTATTTAAAGCCTCTCTACCTACTCTTGTGTGCAACTAGGAAACAATGTCCTTATCTTAGTATCTGAGTGGTCCCTGCCCCTGCAGACCAAGCTAACTGACTTTTCACTATGTGGTCTGGTATAGCAGGAGGGGCTGTAACTCCGAATATCAACCTGGGCCTTGGGGACAGACTGCTTGGGTTCAAATCCTGGCTCTACCACATGCTAGGGGAATGGTGTTTACTATGTAAAATCACGGTGAGGATTAATACATCACCCAAGACAATGCCTGATACTTGGTTGGCAGTCAGTAACTTTTCATTAACATCCTAAATTTGTCAGAAGCAAGAATAACAGAGCCAACAGGGTAACAATGTAATAGGCATCTCATGGTATTATGAGCTGAAAAGAAATCTACTGTTTTGGGTTCAGGTGGCTCTCAGGGCCCAGAGAAGCTCACTTATACTTGCAACTACAGTAAGCCACTCAGTTTCTGTCTTCTGATCCCAAGAATACAGCCAAGGAAAGAGAAAATAGAAGAGATACTGGGATCTATAATTCCTGAATTTTATAAAATATCACTTGTTTGATATTTTATAAAATATCATCGTTTTTAAGAAATTGGAGGTCTGTCACTAAGAGTGATCCTTGAATGCTCACTGACACTTGGAACATATGATACAATTACTCTTCCGAATTTGGCACACTGGGGAAAAGATGGAGATACCATCAGGAAAATTCTCTTGTTGGCATCATAATTGTGTTCAGATACGAGAGGTAAGAGGGGGCTACACAGTCACATAGAGGGGATCTTTTGTTTCACTAGCAGAGTTTACTCATTTGTCGATTTCTTCCATGGGGACATTATGTTGTAAAAACAGGGGAGAAAAAAACTACCAGAGTTTTTGGTGGTTAATCAGAGCTGGCATAACAGATTAGAAACTAGAGGAGCCCAACCGCAAATCTGTTCTCTCTCACAGGACACTTGCTGAGTTCTAGAACGGCACAGTAGTCTGGGGAGTTAAGTTGGAAAAACAGAACAAAATCCTACCGGAGGGAAGGGGCTTGCAACAAACCATGATGAATCTCTTCCTCAAGACACCTCCATTGAAGCTACAGGGATGGGAAGCTTCAAAGTTAAGGTCAATGCCCTGCACAAAAGAAAAAAAAAATTATTAGGCGTGCAAAGAGGCAGGAAAATGTGGCAAATAATCAACATTTAAAAAAATAAGAGCTGATGGTTGTACAACAATGTGAATGCACCTAATTATGCCATTCAAATGTAAATTTAAAAGTTGTTAAAACGGTAAATTGTATGTTATGCATATTTTATCATAATAAAAATAGGTAATGTCTAGATACTACAGTCAGCAGACAAGGACATTAGAATAACTATGATTAGTACATTCAAGAAATCAGAGTAAAAAGTACACAGGACACATGAAAATAAGCAGAATTTTAACTGTGAACTGGGATCTATAAAATAATTAAATGTGCATTCTGAATTAAAAATGCAAAATCACCATCAAAGAACTCATGATACAGGACTACATATAGGACTAAAGTTAACAACAGATTAAACATAGCAGATGAAGGATTATCCAAGGTCATTAGATAGAATCCAAACTGAAGCATGGTACGAATAAAGGGAATGAGGAAAAACTCACATGTGTAAGTAATAGTTTAAAAGTCTAATGTATGCATAATCAAAACCCTAGAGGGAACAGAGAAACAATATTTGAAAGATAATGGTCAGGATTTTCTGAAACTACTAAAAATATCAACTCACACATTTAAGAAGCTCGGATCCCTAAGAAAATCACACAGACAAATATCATAATCAAATTCTTGAAAATCTAAGACAAAGAGAAAACTTTTCAAGGAGCCAAAGGACAAAAACACACATTACCCTCAATAAAGAAACGTCAAGCTGAGAAAAAAATGGGTCTTTTCAATAAAGGGTGCTGAATCAGCTGGATAATCACAGCGCTATAGAAGATCTACTTTTCCATGCAAAATCAGCCTGAGTCAACCTCTCAGACTTCAGGTTAAAGGGGAAAATTCCAGATAAAAAGAGTTCATACTATGTCATTTAATTTCTATGAAGTGCAGGACCGGACAGAACTAATCAACAGTGTTAGAAATTGGGGGGAGGGTATAGCTCAGCGGTAGAGCGCATGCCTAGCACGCACGAGGTCCTGGGTGGCATCCCCAGTACCTCCATCTAAACAAACAAACAAAGAAATAAAATTTTAAAAAAAAGTGTTGGAAATCAGAATAGTGGTTACCTCAACGCAGGATAGGTATTGACTGGAATGAGCAAGAAAGAAACAGTGGGAGTGTTGAAAAGTTTCCATGTATTGAATTGAGTGGTGGTCATACACATGCACACACACACGCACACACACATGTGTGTATGAATGTGTGTGTGCGTGCATAACTGCTCCGTCAAACTGCACACTTCAAATATATGTTACATTTCAAAAAAAAATAAATGTAAGAGGGTCACTGTTCAGTACATCAGAAACGAACACAACCTTGTAAATCAACTATACTTCAATTTTTTTAAATGTAAGAGATTACTGTGTATTTATCCTTTATCTTTTGCTGATAAGCTACCCCCAGTATTTCTTCATGTAGAGAACCAGGGCCAACTGCATATTTACAAAGGTAACGGGCAGAGTGAACCAACCTCCTAGACACTGCAAAGTGCAAACGTGCACATCGTGTGTCCTTAGAATTTCAAACAGTTGTGCAAACTACTACAGTGCTGTCTCTCAATTCCAGACCATTACTCCTGCTGCCTTCTCTGCCTGGAATGTGCCCTCTTCTCCCTTGACCTGGTTACTCACTCTCCAGGTCTCATTGCTCTCTCTGGAAAGCCCTTCCAGAACACTGTATACGAGTTAAGAGCCTCTCACGTGCTCCCACAGTGCCCTTTGCCCGCTTTACACAGCCCTGGACACTCCATAGTGTCCAGAACTGCCTTCTTTCATGTTTGTTCCCCAGGTAAGCTGTAAGTTCCTGCAGGGAAACTAGAGCTCCGGAAGGTTGTATCCCCAGCACTTGGCAGGAGTTCACTAATCATTTGCTGCATCATTAAAGGGATGCAGAACAAAATAGACCTGTTTAATCCTTAGCTGAAAGACGACACACGATTCCTGATTCCACTAGGATAATACAATGGGCTTAGAGGCAGCCTGGAGCCGTTGTTCACTGCCTACTCACCGCGTAGTGAGAGTTTCCAACTTCTTCAGTGTCATTTAGCACGCCTCCAAAACACAGCACATTATGTTAAAATTGTAAAGAAAGGAAACCAGGACCTGGGTGAAATCTCATAGCTAAAGGATCTTGAACAGTCTCCTAACTGTCTGAACTGGATTTGCAAACCCAAATGCATAAAGGAGCTAGACAGAGAATATCAGTGAATGTGGCTGATTGTATTATTGTTCTCAGTTATCACTGCCCCTCCTCTAAGTGTTTTATACATCCTCACCATTGCCATACGACTTGCAGGATTTTCCTTTGGAGGAGGTAACTTCCTTGTCCCATTGATGGCAGCTTGGCCTGTGATTTGCTGTGGCCAACAGAACATGAGCAAAAGCGGCATATGCGGTGTCTGAGCATTAAAAGCCATTGTCCCATCCGGCCATTCTTCCTTTCCCTCGGCAACAAGGACAGCATATTCCATACAGGGGCTGCTCCTTCAGTCTGGTTCCTGAGACCTGTAGCCATCGCAGACAAAAAGGACTGCGAGCAGGAAATGAACCAATGCTGCTGCAAGACAATGCGGTTCTGAGGTTTTGGCAGAGGATAACGTAGTCTAAGCTGTCTGCAGCAACCGCAGCAAGCATCAGGTGTAGGACTTTAATGAGAAAGCTTAACTGTCCCACAGGACGGCCAATCCCCAGCTCCAGTGGACCATCACCATGCAGAAATGCAAGCTCACTCTTGACAGATCTTCCTCTGGTTTAAGAAGGGCCGGATTTTTTAATCAAATCTCCTCCTGATGTTTAATTAAAATATATTTCCTTTTAAATATTGGCAACTAAATCAATACATTTAAAAAAGACCTGGGGCCTAATCAAATCAAGGAATATATTTGCCATTTCTCATCCACCCTTAGTTTTCTAACCTATCAGAGAAAAATGATAATATCATTCTGCCTCCCTAATAGGGTTATTTTGAGAGTCAGATTTGTCTAAATTTATGTTTATTTTGTTTTAATTTTGAAATGATAAGATAACAAAAGAAGGTCAAGTTAAGAAGTTATACCACCCTGGCAAAGTAGACTGGCGATTCCAAGGTGACAAGATACCAAAGGAGCCAACAGTGCAAGTATCATATCTCAACTTTCCTGAGCCTCCATACAAAACGTGAAAAGCAGACTTCTCCCTAGACTGACCAGACTAGCCTGCAACCATCTTCAGGAATAAGGTGATCCTAAACTAGATGGAGCATAAATAATTGACAAAAAGTAACAGTTCTGTCATGAAACAAGTCTGAGCGAGGCCGATAGATCAAGTTGACTTTCCTAGTTCGCAACATTTAATTCATTCTCCTTGACCAATGATGTCCTTCTTCTTGACAAATGACAATAAGAAAAAACTGCCTAAGAACATCCAGTACCAAGAATGGGATAAGGTTTTTATGTTTGAAGGCATAAAATCAAAATTCTCAAAAGATAGATTTGTCTGACACATTTGCATGATATATCTCACAGGTAGGATTTTATGGCAATCCTGAACGTGTATCTCAGTAAGAATATAAAGACTGGAGAAGTGCCTGAAAGGGAAAAGCATAATCCAATGTCTTACATTTTCATTTCATTTTCAGGTTTCACATTTTTCCTTCCATTATGCAGATCCACCACTAGAGGGCACCATACAGTTCTGCTTCCACACACCCTGTGTGTAATGCTGGGTCTGACCTCCAGTTTCTATGCTCAGAGCCTTACAGATTTTGTCTGTCTAATCAGACCAGGTAGTGTCAACCTGAAGGGAGCTGCAAACCCATCCTTGATCCCAGGTCAGTTGCCACTCCCCACGTATTAGGACCTACCTAGTCCTTCCAGGTGACCAAGAGCAAAGCCTCTCTTCCTTTCCTGCGGCCTCATTTTCACTTAGGGGTCATCCAGGGTACTCTGCCAGATGCTGGAACTAGAACAAGGGACACAGGACCTACAGATTCAAGAAAAGGGACCATGCAGGATAACAAATGAACCAGTGTGTGTAAATACTGCAGGAGCTTCAAGGATGATGAATGAAGAGATTGTCCAGGAAAGCACGAGGTGTCATGAAGAAAAGTGTTCTCAGAGGTTGATCAATTCATGCTAAAGAGCATATGAAGCTGGATTTTAGGCTGAGTTTCCTTTTCTCCTTCCTGTGTTAGCAAGGACTTCCATACAGGGGGTAACCTGAAGCTAAGATATGATACAGGAGATTACCTATCTATCTATACCTAAAAAGTGGCTTCTGCTTCCCAAGACTGCCTGAGAGAGGTTACTTTCCTCTGCACTGCAATATTCACTTGGTACTTATTGATCTGACAAATATTTACTGTCAACCGTGCCCCAAGCACTCAGTGGCAAATGAGATAGCCACAGGCAGGGCAGGCCTGCTTAGCGCTTATAGTCCAGTGGGGACACAAAAATGGCTGCAATGCAATATGCTAAGTCCTATGACAAGGGAGGAACAGTGTACACTGTGAGAGCAGAGCAGGGACCTCTGATGTAGATGGAGGAAGTCAGGGAAGGCTTCCTGGAGGAAGTACTATTAAACTGAGATCCTAAGCAGAATAGAAGCAGGCCACGTACTTCACACAAGTGTGTCCCAGGCAGTGGTAACACAGCACAGAGGAAAAGATTCAAACAGGAGTTCATTTTTGTATATACAATTTTGGAGCTTGCTGTTTTCCACTTACCTATTTTCTCCTGAGTCTCCATATCAACTCTTTTTGAAAACATGATTTTAATAGCTGCCTAAAAGTCCATTGTGAGGATAATGCCTAATTTATTTACCCATTTTCAAAGGGAAATTGCATTTTTAAGGCTCATGCTAGTTGCTGTCCAGTTAAAATATAAAATCATGTGGAATATTCTTTATTGCTCATATTAATATCCCAAAGGTCTCCTTTATTTGGCTATCTGTTGAGAAAAATGAGTGCAGCCCAAGCTGATATCCCCCTGCAGCAAATACTGAATTTAAGCAAGCTATTGGTTTACTAAATATAGGTTACATTTGACTATCTGTAAATTTTGCTACAGTTACCTTGCATGCATTGGCAGGACCTTCAGAGGAGCTCCCCGATTCTGAGGCTTGAAGATCTTGCACTGTCTCTCAAAATGCCCCTCTGTGACCCCTCAGTCTCCTCCAAGTCTGCATCTCAGCTCCCCATCCAGCCTTCCATCTCAGGCTCCCCTTCTCTGAGATGTTAACCAACATTTATCTCCATCTTTTCCCCAGTAAATTTTTTTTCCTCTGTGACTCAATTTCCTAAAGCTGCAAAGATCATTTTCAGAAACAGTTCTTTTTAAAACCATATTTGGGTAAAAATGTAAATATAACATATTTCACAAATAAGCTAACGTCGCAAATTGATTTTCTGGGCCAAGCAGGGAAGACTTTCAAAAACAAGTCTTAGAGAAAGTAAGAAGTTTTAGGTGGAGTAGCCAAACACCATTTGAGCTGCTTGAGGTAGAATTCAATTGTTTTTGCTCTGCCTCCCTTTCAAACTGATCTTCCTCAGATGCCCATACCTCTCATCTTGACCTGCTTTGCAACAAGGTTTTGGGTTTGTCTGTCTGTCTGGTGTTTTGAGTGTTCACCTGTATTGCCTTGGCGTTCATTCCCACTTATGTAGTGAGGTGTGTTTCGAGAGAAACCACTCTAGCTGTGTGGGCACTAGCTGTTCAGTTCAAACTCTGTTTTGGATTAAATATTTCTTGCGTCTCATGAATTCTTACATCGCTGCATGACTTGCCATGAGGTGGAGAGTGTCTTCAGCCCTTAGAGCCCTCCGATGGTAATTACAGTTTTCACATACATTTATTTCTTACGGAGGAAGTCACGTTCACTCTGGCCCATAAGGATCTCCACGTGAAAAACGAGAAGGTTCCTAGCTCCGCAATTGCGCCCTCAGCCTGGCCCTCATCCCAGGCCTTCGGTCTGTCTCTTGGCTGTCCAGCCGGGCAGCTCCTGGCTGCTGCTGGGAGAGGTGATCAGACAGGCTGACTGGCCCTGGCTGGTTATCAACAAGGGAAAGAAGATGCCAGGCTGCTGAAAAACAGGACACTTCCTCTCATCCGGCAGCTGGCTCCTTGGTTCCCAGGACACAGCCATACAATAAGACGTTTTATCTTCCACAACGGCTGCATAATCCCAAGGACATACCCCAGTATCCCTTTCTTTCTTCTCTCTTTTCCTGCCAAAGTTTCTGTCTTAGGGCTGCGCTCCGTGGGAGGACGAGCCCATAGCAGAAGATGGCTGGCAGCATCAGAAGGGAGATCATGGTGTCAGAGCCTTCCAGTAAAAGAACCAACTGGGAGCTGGAGCTGTCTCAACCCGCTCCCTGGCTGACGGCTCCCTACTCGAGTGTTTTTGTTGTTTTGTTTTGTTGCTGTTTTTTCATCTCTTTCTGAGCAATAAAGCAGTTTTGTGTGTTTCTCTGTCTGTGTGTGTGTTTTCACTTTGTCCCTCTGCCCCTACTGAGAATTCCTTCTCAATCAGCAGGCAAGGACCCAGCTGTCTGGTGGGCTTTCCAATCTGAGGGTCCCTCTTTCTGCTAACACTACTGCCTCACTATGCCCACTTGAAGGAGATTTAGCATGAAAACTGTGGGTGTGCCTGCACGCGGGACATCTCACAGAAGTGGCCGGACTTGTCTGCAAACAGAATTTCCTGCCAAGTGACTCTGCCTGTTCCCAGGGGAAACATTGCTTGCAAACAGGGATGTTTACCAGTTCCTCAAAAGGAACAGGCCTGGGGGCGGGAGGGTCTGGATGTAGTTAAGGAAGCTTAGCACTCTTAAGATAAGGAATAAGTAAGAAGACTGTCTTAGATGTAGTGCGCATGCGTCAATTTAAAAAATGTTTACTCACTGTGCTTGACAAGGATTGCTCTTTTGTGTAGAGGATATAAAAATAAAGGAAACCGGATCTCGGGAGACATTTTGCACCACAGCAGCTCTGGGATTCATTTCATCGGCAACACCCACTGAATTTATGCAAAGTAAATTTAACATGTAGCTACCAGTTCCCTGAAGTGAAGATTGGACTGGACCCTTTCATAATCTTCATTAAGCAGATACCCACGTATCTTTATTGACAGGCGTTTCACAATTTTGCATAATTCAAAAATGCCGCCCAGCCTATCAGCTGATGCCTGGAGAAAGTGGAACTGAAAGATAACAGCGTGCAGGCTGAGGTCACAGATGCCACTTCAGTCGTCCCTGGTGGTCTTCTGGCACTGACCTTAGCAAGCCAGCTCATGAGATCAGGATGCAGAGGAAAATAATCATTGCACTACTACTGTCAGGTAAGTGGAATTTTTTTTAAGTGTGATGCTATTACATGGGATATAGGATTATAGGTCAAAAGAGCAACATTTTAGTCCTATCTTACTTAAATGAATGTATAAATGAGTAGTATCTCAGATCCCAGTTTGGTGGATGGATTTTTACTGGGACTCAGCTGGTAAGGTAGAGAAAATGACACAAGGGGGCCCAGTAACTGCGGCTGAATCACAATTTTCCAGTATGAGAAGCATGCTTCTGTTCCCTAGCTAGACTTAAAAGAATTTTATCAAATATTATGGGAAACATCTCTGCTGTGAAGGAATGTGTTGCTCTGTTGGTGTTTCAATGAGTTTAACTTGTAAATTAAAGAGTCATTAAGGAAGGTGATGGTGGATGTACAGTCCTCAGTTTTCAAGAAATTCCGCCCCCCCCAAATTATAATTTCCTCCTTCTGCCAAAAATGTACAAGCCGCAAGCATGAACTCTGAATCCACGGGGGGGTTGTTTCCCACTTTGTGGTCCACTTCGTGAGGTGTGATGCAGTAAAAAAGGAAGAAAGAAAGAAAGAGCTCTTATTGGCTTAGGTGTTATGTGGTTTGGGGAGAAATCGAAATCAATTCATTAAAATAAAGAAATAACATAGGTGCATTAAGAAGTTGTATCAGATTAGCATTATTCTTGACCTCTTCCTGAGAATGTCATGGTTAACGTCTTCTTAAATGCAGTGTTTATGTGTCAGAAATACTAGTGCCCAGCACGCAGATCAGGAGCAGGCCATTACTTGGAATGTCTCTAGCCCCGCAGACGTGGCTGTCACTCGAGTTAGAGCAAGTCTCAAGGATCTGCTGCTGGATGGGGGAGGGAGCCAGCATTTTCTAAGATACATGAGCAGGTAAAAAGAGTGTCATGGTTAAAGCACAGATGTGAAAGACAGGCAGAACTAGGGTCAAACCTGGCTTCACATCGGAGAGCCCGGGGAACAAGGAGGCAAACGACCTACCCTTTCTTTGCCTCAGTGTCCTTGTCTGTAAAATGCAGATCATGCTGGTACCTGCCTCCTAGGAATCACATAAAGACTAAAGAAAGTAATTACCGTGAAGTACTTACTCCAGCGCCCAGCACATAGTAAAGTGGTAAATGAGTATTTAGCTATGATAATAATTACAAACTAGGAAACAAACCTGGGTACGTGATAGTGATTTCTCAGAAGTCAGGGAGAATGGAAAATTATGGGAAAATAACAATGTTGCTCTAATTTTTTTTTAAGTAGCAAAATATGAAAACATTAAGTTGAAGAAAAGAAAACATGTGGAAGGAATGCAGCCTAGTAGTTAAATATAATCAAATATCTGTAGAGCTGTCACACAGAAAAGACCAGAGGCATTCGCTGTTTTGTTCCAGAGGGCAAAGGGCAAATACTCTCTCATATTAGACACATTACCTATTGGTGGTGGGGGAAGCACGATATTTGGAAAGGACTCCTGGAAAAGAAAGAAATTCGTGAAACCAGTGCTCAAGCCGATAGTGGATTAAGGCCTTAAATGAGACTCCACCAGAAGGTCGCTGAACCCAAGTGACTTTGACGCCTGCCTTAGTCTCCAGTGCCAAGGCTGTCATCGTCCTTACATCTGAAATCCTCAGAGAAACCCTCTTAATGTGACTACTTTACAGAATAACAGAAAGATGTTGGGAAACATTCCCCACCCCTCGCCCCTTACTCACTAGTTGAGGAGACGAACCTGCAAAGTATGAGGAAGGAAAAAAAAAAGATTGTTTTGCTTGCTCCAGTAATCCTTAAGGATAAAGCCACTATTTCTAATTCTACATGTATCAGATGTCATCCTCCCAATGGGCAGTAAGGTTTTCGAAATGATTTGATTCCTGCTTCCTGAATTCATTCACTCACTGGTTCATTCAGTGACTACGTGTGGAGTGCCAAGCACAGAGGCCAGCGCAGTCAGACGTGCGGGCTCCCGCTCAGGACGCGGGTGCCATCAGGGCAGGTGGGGGCAGGCAGTGCTAGGGAACACAGACGTTAAACAGGACTTTTTTTAAACAAAGGTAATAAATGCTGTTTATGACTTCTTTAAATTTTCATAGTGATCCAACATAGTAATAACTTCTGAACTTCAAAAAACCAAGTCCATTTACATTTGGTGTAGTATCGGTCACCAAAATGACGGGGGAAGGAAACCTGATGACTGTGAGAATGTGCAGAGGTTTTCATTAAGGCAATATTGACCGAGACGACCATTTGACTAGGTGACCATCTGTCACCTCAAATGCCTCACAACTCTGGAATGCTCCTTGTGACAAACGTGTCAGCGCACAGTGTTTCCTAAATTATTGATCATTAAAATGAGAACAGACAGTGAAAAATAACATGAAGAAAATTAAACCAGGGAAGGCGATGAACATAAGGCAGGAGGCTGATGGAGAGAAGGGCGGCAGGAAATTTTTCTCTGAGTTAGTGACAACGATGATGAGAGTTGAACAGTGAGAGGAGGCCAACCCTGCGAAATCAGGGGGAAGGGTGCTGGAGGGAGAGGGGAGGGAGAGGACGGAAGTTCTGAGACAGGAGAAAATATAGGGCGTTCAAGGAAAAGCAAAAGCTTTAATTTGAAAATCGGATTCTGATGCTAGGAAGTTCTTGGAGAGAGTTCTGCCTAGATAGACCATGAATTACCCTGGGGTTCTCACTACACACACCTGCAGGCACACCAGGCTGAACAGCACATGCTTAGAATGACTGAGAAAGTGGGCATCTCCTTTTTCTTCAGCGATCCAAGAAGAGAAGCTTTCTCTCCATTTAGCTGTTGCAGGAATGAGTTCTGAACTGGATTTCGGGGACCACGACACTCTAAATTTCTTAAAGTGAAACCCGTGTCTTCATGTATGCATCCCCTGCACTGCTGGGTACCTAGTCGGCACTCAATTAATAACAGTTGCAGAAATGACCAATGAGCAGAATTCTGCTGCAGACTAGTTTAACTGTGGGCAATTGACCCCCATGAGCCTCAGATTCCTCCTGCCTATTTAATAAAACACAGAATAAATAGATGGCATCGAAAATCCCTTTCATCTCTAAACTTCAGTGACACCTCAAGGTCAGCCTGAGATGATCTGTAGATTAGTTATCACACCTACAAAGCTCTAGCTTAGGGTGAAATTGGGTTTTTAGAGAGAAATGAACACTCCACTATGAACTCCTGGAGAAGAATTTCTAAGAGGGGAAAGAAGAGACTGTATCTTGAAATTGACTCACACTGATTTGAATTTGGGAAGTTGAATTTAACATTCTTGCTATGGATTTTTTTTCCTTTGCTTTCTAGAGGATTCTTGAAAACATCTATGATTCTATTGGAGATGCACATTTTAAATAATTTCCCTAAATATCTTTATAGGTTATATTTTTACTGCATCTCCTCAAAACAGCCCTAACACTGGAAGTCCAGGTAAGTTACCAACAAAAGCAGATGGATAATAGATTTCCAGCCATTATTATCATATCCATATATTTAATAAGTACTTATCTGTGTGGTTTTCTGTAATAAACGAACTAAATCAAAACTAAAGCAAAAATACAGAAGAGAAACATCCCAAGGTTATCTCTCAGTGTTGGGATTGGAGGTAATTTTTTTTTCCTGCTTTTTAATACTTTCTAAATTTTCTGTGAAAATAATCATAAAATATAATTAGGAAAAGTTTAAAAAATCTTTAAGCATACACAATCTCTGCTTTCTAAGATGTCTCTATCATTAAGCAATGCTGACAAACATTAACAGAGGAAAACCTAGATTCCAGCATATTTATTGCATTGTGCTTATTACAACTCAAATAACTTGGTTGTGATATATACTGAAACTGATTTCAGGGACCTGATAGAGAAAAGAGAATTGATAGTAAATATGTGAGATAACCCACACTTGATATTTTCCCATTTTCTGTTTTTTTTAATTGAAATATAGTTGATTTAAAATATTATGTTACTTTCAAGTGTACAACATAGTGATTCAATATTTTTACAGATTTTACTCCATTTATAGTTATTATAAAATATTGGCTATATTCCCTGTCCTGTACAATATGTCCTTGTAGCTTATTTATTTCATACAGAGTAGTTCATACTTCTTAATCCCCTACCTCTATTTTGCCCCTCCCCACTTCCCTCTCCCTACTAGTAACCACTAGTTTGCTCTCTATATCTGTGAGTCTATTTCTGTTTTGTTTTATTCATTCATTTTATTTTTCAGATTCCACATATGAGGGATAATATACAGTGTCTGTCCCTGTTTGACTTATTTCACTAAGCATACCCTTTAGGTCCATTCACATTGTTACAAATGACAGAGTTTCATTCTTTTTTATGACTGAGTAATATTCCAGTGTATGTGTATATGTGTGTGTGTGTGTGTGTGTATCTCATCTTCTTTATCCAGTCATCTGTTGATGGACACTTAGATTGCTTGCTCATCTTGGCAATTGTAAATAGTGCTGTTATGAACACTGAGGTGCATGTATCTTTTCAAATTTGTGTTTTCATTTTCTTTGGATATATACCCAGGAGTGGAATTGCTGGGTCATATGGCAATTCTATTTTTAGTTTATTAAGGAACTTCCATACTGTTTTCCACAATGGCTGCAGCACAAATTTACATTCCCACCAACGGTCTACAAGGTTTCCATTTTCTCCATAGCCTTACCAATATTTATTATTTGGGGACTGTTTTTTTAGGAATTTTATTTTATTTTTTTAATTGAAGTATAGTCCGTTTACAATGTATCAATTTGTGG
Source organism: Vicugna pacos (assembly GCF_048564905.1). NCBI lineage: Eukaryota > Metazoa > Chordata > Mammalia > Artiodactyla > Camelidae > Vicugna > Vicugna pacos. The sequence continues at coordinate 19,282,948 of NC_132988.1, forward strand.
TGTGCAGCATAATGTTTCAGTCATACATATACATACATATATTTCTTTTCATATTCTTTTTCATTATATGTTACTATAAGATATTGAATATAGTTCTCTGTGCTATACAGAAGAAACTTGTTGTTTATCTACTTTATAAATAGCAGTTAATATCTGCAAATCTCAAACTCTCAATTTATCCCTTCCTACCCCCTTTCCCCCCTGGTAACCATAAGTTTGTTTACTATGTCTGTGAGCCTGTTTCTGTTTTATAGATAAGTTCATTAGTGTCTTCTTTTTGCTTTTTTTGATTCCACATATGAGTGATATCATATGGTATTTTTCTTTCTTTTTCTGGCTTACTTCACTTAGAATGATGATCTCCAGGTCCATCCACGTTGCTGCAAATGGCATTATTTTATTGTTTTTTATGGCTGAGCAGTATTCCATTATTTAAATATACCACAGCTTCTATATCCAGTCAACTGTTGATGGACATTTCAGTTGTTTCCATGTCTTGGCTATTGTATATAGTGCTGCTATGAACATTGGGGTGCATGTATCTTTCAAATTAGAGTTCCCTCCAGATATATGCCCAGGAGTGGGATTGCTGGCTTGTCATACAGTAAGTCTGTTTTTACTTTTTTGAGGACTCTCCATACTGTTTTCCACATTCTTATAGATGTGAGGTAATATCTCATTGTGGTTTTGATTTGCATGTCTTTCATGATTAGCAACGTTCAGCATCTTTTCATGTGCTTATTGGCCATCAGTATGTCTTCTTTGAAAAAGGCCCATTTTCCATCTTTTAGAATACTTATTTCTGTTATGATACAGTAACTAACCCTCAAGTCCCTGGCTGCCACACTCCAGTAGCTAAGGGTATCAGAAAAGCGGCACCATCTAGGATGCTTTATTCACTGAGAGACTCCTATGACATCATGGGAGTCAGGCAGTGTTCGTCCTATATCTGTCTCAGAAAAGTAAATGACTTCAAAAACATTGCAAGCCCCAAACCATAAAACATTCTTCTGTCAGTCACCAAGCACCATACCAACTCTCAGTGCAAAAGTGCAGGAGAAGAGTTCTGACCTCATCTTGTCTAGAGCCTTGTCTCCCTTGATATTTTAGATCAGAGAGTTCTTTCATCATTTAAGGGTCTTGGCACCCGTGCCGAAAATCAGTTACCACAGATACAGGTTCATTTCTAGACTCTCAATTCTATTCCTTGATTCTTAGAGCAATACCACACTGTTTTGATTACCATTGCTTTGTAGTAAGTTTTGGAATTGTAAGGTGTAGATCATCCATCTTTGCACTTTTTTAAGGTTATTTTGGCTATTCGGGGTCCCTAGCAATTCCATATAAATTTTAAGGTCAATTTTTCTCTTCGTGTAAACATTTATATAAATAAATAAATATATATATAATTCATTTAACGCAGTCAATAACTCTGTAAGATAGACAATTATTATTCCCATTTTATGAATTATGAAACAAAGGTACAGAGGGATTAAGTAAACTGCCCAAGGTCTCAGCTCGCAGTTATGAAATTATTTTGAAGCCAGGCCGTCTGGCTCTGGAGTCCGTGCATTTCATCAACACGTTGTAATGCCTTATTTGTCCTACACGTTGATGTTCGCAGCTTGGCGCATCCTCTCTCTGCCAACATTGTCACTCAGCGTTCTGCTTGTGCTTTCACTAAAGTGCAGTCTGTAGTGAAGGCTGGTGGTCTGTCTTCTTTTGGTGCCGCTAATGAACACTAAATTTATGACTATTATGTTAACTTTTTTGCTGTTTTTTCTCTGGGCTAAATAACCTTTTCATCTAGGGCTCTCCCTTTGATATAGCCACTCATTTCTCAGTCACGGTTGTGTTTAAAAATCAAAATGAAAGAAAAGAAACCCAAAGCACAAAACATGAACGCAGTGCCTCTATAGAAGGCAGGCGAGAAGACGGATTGTGGCAGCGACATTGGGTCTTGCCAGGAAAAACACTGCACAAATTTGCCTCTCAGTGTCCTCCCTGTTCCATCAGGTACAGATCTCAAAACATCTTGTCAAGCAATTCAGCAACATCACTTCAAAATGAGTGTACAGAAATGCTGGAACACATGATAAAGTTTATCCTCACTAATTTATTACCAAAAGAACTATACATCAATCACTTGTGATTGCAAAGCAGATACTTTTCAGATTCTAATTATTTTTTTTTTTGCTTCCTTGATTTATCACAATTGGAGAAAACCATTTAAAACTTCTCACTGCTATTGTAATTCTGTCAATTTCTTCTTTTGCTTTATATTTCATTTTGCTCTATTATTGAGATATAATGGCTTGGTCAGTCCATAGTTAAATTTAAGAATTATTATGTCATGTATCCTTTAACAATATAAATTGAATTAATTGTCTGTCTTTTTATTGTCTTTGCCTTTAATTCTACTTTGTCTTATATTAAAATTGTGATTTCTGGTTTTATTTATTTTTATTTTTCAAGTATACCTTTGCACTCTTTTTTTAACATGTCACATTCTTTTGTTTTATTTGTACTCCTTGTGATCTAGTGCATTTTTGTTGGATTTTTTTTTCCTGTTTTGATTCAATCTAAATGTCCTTATCCTTTAATACAGAAATTTAATTCATAGGCATTTATGGATTCACAACTGACATTTAGTTTATTTTCTGTTATTTTCATTCCATACTTTATTAAATTTCTTATTTCTGATCTTTTAATGTACATGCTATAGTTTATTTGCCCATATCCTCTTATATGTTTGGAAGGTATATATCATACTTGTAATTATCCCATTAGCTAACTTTATGCTTTTGAAAGCATTTGTTCTTAGAACTCCCAAACCATTTTAATGGCATTGCACACATAGAAATTCGAACTGCTTTTATAGACCCTGTATAAGCTGGAAAAGGCTATTGGAGTATGAAGCTAACTGGCCAACAGCTCGTGGGTGCCTTGAATGAATTTCAGTTGTGTCATGGGGGGGGCTACTGATTCCCACACCCCTCTCGAGGCCAGGTACTCAGGTAGGGTACAGCCATGGCTGTCAAGCAGCAGGACATTCAAGGATGGTTAAGGCATAGTGAGTGTACATTGCAATTCATTGCACACAGACACAAACACACAAACAGACATATGTATGAGACAAAATTCCACAAAATAATAACTGTCCTTACTGTGTGTGATGCACTTTGATGTAGTCTCTTCTATTGTATACAATTTGATTTTTTAACACCAGTGACAACTGTGTGACTGATTTCATAGCCCATTAATGCAGGAACTCACTATCTTGACTACATGCTGGAATCATCTGAAGGACTCTAAAAAGTACTGATGACTGAGTTCCACATCCAGAGATTCCAAATATACCCAATCAGGGGCCAAATCCAACCCACCACCTGGCTCTGTATAGCCTGAAAATTAAGAATGCTTTTTACAATTCTAAGTGCGTAAAAAAATCAAAAGAGTAATAATGGTTTGTGACATGTGGATAGTCTATGAAATTAAAATTTGAGTGTCCATAAATAACTATTGGAATACAGCTGTACTCATTCACTAGTACGTTGGCTGACGTATTGTCTATGGCTGCTGTGGCACTGTGACAATGGAATTAGAGAGCTGTAACAGAGACTGTCCTGCAAAGCCTAAATTTTTATTCATTCTCCCTTTCCAGAAAAAAAAAAGTTGACCAACTCTTGCATTAAGGGATCTCAAACCCAGATTTCCACCAGAGCCACTCCACTTTGCTTCATACACTGAGGAGCTCACCCTTGGAAAATGCATGGAGGGAAAACAAATGTGGGGGAGATGGGGCTTTCTAAGACAAAACCCCAAGAAATAGCATCATTTCGTATGGAAAATTGTGACTGTTATTATTTCTCAAGCAAATCAGGCTAATACCCATTTGTTTCACGAATAAGTTTCAACTCAAGATAAGGGTGATATAAGAACCTTTGAAAATGAAAAAAAAAAGATCTTAAAAGCCACGAAAATGAAGTTTCTACATGTTTATCTAGTCTGGAGCAATGGTTCTTGTTGCTGGCAGCACATTAGACACCAGTGCCTGGGAACTGCAGATGGTTCGAATGGGCAGTCAAGAGTGAGGACCCTGATTTAGCTCCTGTTGTTCCTATTTGTCATGGTCCAGCCAGTGATGGGAAGTATCAGTGGTGTGAGAACTTTGGGATAAAGCTTTCATTTTTAATTAGAATTTTTCTCATCCACTCTAACTTCCTTAACTCCAAATCTAATGTGTACAGGAAGTTTAGCTGCAGAAATGTCAATATCTTAAAATAAAGCCGGCACACCTAAAGTATGTGAAATCCCCTTTAGTTCTGAGGATTTATGGTAAGCAAGAGTAACTGGATTGGAAGATGCTTGGCTGGAAAAAGTGAGATTTCAGTTCACAAACTGTTACTAACCGGAAACATCTGTTCTTCCATAACCTAGATCTGACACTACAGGTCACTTTACCACTGTATGTTAGAGAAATAACCCTCCCACCATCAGGTTATGTACAAGATGGATTATTATTTTTGCATCTCTGCAGTTGGCCAAAATTCCTGTTAGTGAAGGCTTGCTTGAGAGTTAGTTTCATAATTTGGTGAGAATTTAATCTTCTCTTAGTGAAACTTACTTGATGCTCTCAGTCTTTTTATTCTGCATAGATTGTGGTAGGACTTGACAGTTCTGCAGTCAGAGAGATGGGAATTCAGAATCAGCTCTGCCATTTATCAGCTGCGTGATCTTAGGCAAGTGAGGCAATGTTTCTCATCTTTGTTTTTCACATGATAATTAATATTTAATAATATTCCCTTGGGTAACTGTTTTGAAGGTGTCAAGAGAGAATGCCTAGAGTTAGTAGATACACATGTTAACTAGGAATATTATTACCTTCAACATAGAAATGGCTATGATTTGGGGAGAGTAAGTACCTTAGAGGACATCTGTTCCATTACTCTCATATTAGAAGCAAGAAACTTCTAATGACTTACTCAGATTCCTAACCAGTTAGCGGCTAAACCAGGACTAGAACTCTGATCACCTTTCTCATTGGAACAATAGACAACAATATCCCTTGCTTTCCATCTGTCCAGGCTGAAGAATGCACAGTGGCTGGGGTTATGGGCTGGTTCTTCTCTCTCTTACTGCTGGCTCAGTGATGGTTTGGATGAGGATGACTGGAAGCTGGGCAGTACAGAGCCAGGCTATAAAGTTCAGGGTTCCATGTCCTTCTAGGCCAAAGCAGCTCCAAAGCAGACTCATCAAGGAGCAGTTCTCTACCAAGTTAAGGAAGGCAGAGGTGTGACCAACTGGCTGCTGGGAACTGCCGAAGCATGCAACTTGTGAGCAGAAACGGGTCATCACATTTGACATCTGGCCCACGAACCGCACCAGCTAATATGCTGTGTCCTTCTTTAAGAGCTATTGATGGGACTTCACACAAAGTGTTGAGGGCTATTCAAAACACTGAACTCAAATGTTATCCCATCAACTGCTTTATCCTTAGAAAGTTCAACTTTTCTAAATTCCAACTGGCTACTCTGGCTTACTAAAACCTTCCCAAAAAGGAAAAGTGAATGACAACAGATGGGATGGACATCTAACTATACTATTATAAATTGACCCAGATGGAATCTGTGAGTCCTTTGGTTCAAGGGCAAAACTGAGTATTTCTTTTAATGTATTGCTTTTTAACAGTAACTTTCTCTAAACATCTTTTGGAATAGGCAAGAGCCCTGTTTATACAGTCATTCTGTAGAAAACAATACAGGCTGACAGAAAAGAAATTGAGTTGGAAGTCAGCATATGTGAGGTTTTTCCCAGTTTTCCCACAAATTAGCAGTGCAGAACTTCCACACATGCATTTATTGATCAGTTTTCACTGGTCATCACAACGCCAAAAAACTATTGCACTTATCTGTGAAATTCCTTCTATTTTAAAGAATGGTCTTGCCAGATAGAAACTAAAAGAGTTCAGCAATAGTAAACCTATGCTAAAAGAAATATTGAAAGATCTGTTCTAAATAGACAAGAAGCAGAGAGCTATACAAATGAGAAAACCATAAGTGGAAATGGGATAACTATAATGAGTTACAAGAGAATAAACATGAAAATGTTAAAAAAAAAAGGACATCAAAATTATAAAAGGTGAGACAGGGGAGCAAGAAAATACAGATTTTTTTCCTCTCTCTTCTTTTTTTTTCTTTTTTCTTTTTTCTTTCTTTTCTTTTTTTTTTTTTCTCATTCTTTTTAGGATGTGTTTGAGCCTACATGACTACCAGTCTAAAGCAAACAGATATAGTAAGGGGTTAACATACCTGAAAAACAAGGTAACCACAAATCAAAAACACACAGTAGAGTCACACACACAAAAAAGAAACCAAGCTAATACAAAAGAAAACTATCAAACCAGAAAAATACCATATGATATCACTTATATGTGGAATCTAAAAAAAAAAAAAAAGACAAACGAATTTATTTACAAAACAGAAACAGACTCACAGACAAAGAAAACAAACTTATGGTTACCGGGGGTGGGGAAGGGAGTGGGAAGGGATAAATTGGGAGTTTAAGATTTGCAGATACTAATTAACATATATAAAATAGGTAAACAACAAGCTCATACTGTATAGCACAGGGAATGATATTCAGTATCTTGTAGTAACCTACGGTGAAAAAGAATATGAAAGTGAATATATGTATGTTCATGTATGACTGAAGAATTGTGCTGTACACCAGAAATTGACACAGCATTGTAAACTGACTCTAGCTCAATAAAAATATATATTTAAGAGTTAAAAAAAACAATTTACACTTAGAAAATTTAGTTTTCTGACCTGGAAACTATGAAGGCTTTTCCTATGCAGAGTGTACCCTCGTAAGAGTTTGCTTTTGTAAGATAAGACTTCTATCAACTGCAAGTCAGGAGGGAACCGAACTGAAACTCACAGCTGCGTGAGCTGACCTTATCACAGCGTGACAGGAGCTCGGCTAATGGGAATTTGGGCAATTTCCAAAAACTGCAGGGTATTTGTCCAACACTGCATCTTGCATTCATCCTAATGACACTCCCCGTAAGAAATGCCAGCTGTTTGGGAGAGCCATGTGGTTTAGTGGCTAGAGCACAGAGGAGAGTGCTAGGAGACTGGACCTCTACTCCCTATTGTGTCCCTATCATGTCCTCACCCACAAGTCACCCCGCCTCCTCCGAACACCGGGAACAGCGGCAGGGGCCCTGTCGTGCTCCCTCTTACAACGCCCAGGCATCTCAGGCTGGTAGCGTTTCCGTGAGCTCCTGTGAGGTCAGAGCAGTGAGGATGAGAGACCAAAGAGGTGAATGTTCTGAAACAATTCATGTTACACAAGTATGAGATGATACACCATGCAAATTTGGAATATTTAATATTCTGGGCGGTGTATTGACTAATTTGTTCCCCATTCCCAAATCTAAAATTATGGGATTCAGTTCAAGTCACAAATACGTACTTTGCCAAGTACCAAAGCAAATGCCATTTCAGTATCTTGGGACTGAAAACAATTTTTTAACCAGGAGTCTGAGGCCTTCCCAAACCTTCCCTTCCATTCCATTTTGTGTTAATTTGCCACCTGAACATTAAACTCTTGTCAGTTAGCTGCCCCTCAGCCTCCACATAAATGCACACTCTCTTTCTTTCTCCGTATTTTATCCCATGCTATTCCTTTACCTTAATTCCTCCTCCTCCACATTTCCACCAAAAACTCTACCTATCCTTCAAGTTTCAGCCAGTGATTCACCGCAAGAAGGTGTGGGGTAGGGACTCCAGTGTAAGTTTTCAGAGCCCAGTGCAGCTAAGGAAATGTGCAGGGTTGGCTCAAGGCCCATCTCTGTTCCAGGCTGGTCAGATGCTGGATACATCTTCCATGATATCTCAAGTTAAATGTGCGTCTCTTGGGCAGAGAGGTGGAGTTTTTCAGGTATAGTCTGGATGTGTTCCCACAAGAGAAGTGGGGAATTAAGAAAAGGACCCTCATATCAGTATTGCTAGAGCAGAAAACAGTTTTTCTCGGTGGTTACAGCAAGAAGACACTGAGGGCTAAGAGATAATGGAAGAACTGCAATAAATTGTAAAAATTTGTGTAAAAAGTCATCAAAATGAAGACTGCATTATTATTATAAAAATTCTAGTTCACAGGATGTTTGGGAGTCTCAAGGAATTTAGTTGTCTTTTTTGTGTGTACCATGCACCCTAATGTTCACCAACTAATATGCTAAAACACGAAGGAAATCTTGCTGACAAGATCTCAACCAGGCAGAAACTTAGGAAGTGGGCATATTATTGCAAGGCAGCAGAATTAGGTTTCAGTCTGTCTCATACCAGCTGTGTTAAACTGAGCGAATCATCCAATTTTCACAATATCAAATTTCTTCTTTGTAAAGTAAGGAAGTTGGAGTAGATGTTCCAAGAGACCTTGTATGGTAATATGTAAAATTCAAAATACATTTTGAATTAATTAGGATAATATTTAGATTGACCTTTACTCAGGGAACAATGCAGACAAGCTGAAAGCTGATTTAGCTACAGAAAGGGAGGGGCCCAGAGCATAAGAGGACAGAAAGCAGAAGAGAGACCCCTCTGTAATCCAGGCCCTAAGAGGTTCAGGAAAACTGCGTCCATTGCTTAATGGTAACATATTTGCTCAGATGGCCCAGTGGAAGATTCTGTTGTAAAAAGCCCTGTTTAAAATAAGCTTAGTCACAGAAATTTTGCAACTCTGCATTACTGAACATGTCCCCAGATGTCTATTAGCTGATTAGGGTCTTAGGAACCTGGGAGCGTCAGATAGACATGAGGGCTATCAATGTAGCATTAGAACATTCTTGGTGCTTGCTAGGGATATGTTTTGTGGAGCTTGGGGTTCCTTACCTTGGATTTTGAAAGTAGCTTAAGCATCTGAGGATGTAGAAAGAGACATTTCTTTTGTTTTTCCTGAGTGACATCTTCCAACCAGGGGTTGGTTTATTTAATTTGAGGTGCTCGATAAGCTTCTTTAAATTCTTTAATTGTGAATCTATTTTAGAATAACCAGCATGTTCTTTAAATGCAATTAAATCCTAGAAAATATAAAAGCTTATCTGAGTGATCAGAGCCTGTGTCCTTTCAAACTGACACTGGGAACTCTGAAGCCTCTGAGCATTCCTCATACCACTCACCAAGCACAGGTATTAATCCCTATTGAAATACTTCTACAAGGTTATGTATTTTTTCAGAATATGGAAGAAAAACTAACTATGACAAAGGCCATTTTACAGATTAGCTACCGAAATTAGATGGTTAAGGAAATGATGTTAAAAATATTTTTTATCAAGTTATTCTTAGATCATTTATTTACTTACTATAAATAAGTATTTATTTACTTACTGTGCTGGTGGTTTTAGGTGACCGTGTTATGAAATTGTATCAGACAATTAAATCTGGAGAATTAAAGCAAGTATTTCTAAGATCATAAGTGGAAAATTTCAGCCTCAAATCAGTTTGGCAACCAACCATTTTTTACAGAATATGCCGCTCACAGATGGGACTTGGCTAAAGTCTGCACAATTTGTTTGAAATTGCAAGGACTGTGACTGTGTTACTCTAAACAACGCATTGCCTTCAATATTAGATATTCCTGAGTTCTGACTTCAATTTAGAGCCTTGGGACTTCTGCCTCTACTTCTTCGGAACAAAATTTCCACTACATGCTCCTCCCCACTGAGGAATAGCGGCTGGAAAAGAAAGAATTCTATCTATTTGCTAGAGGGTTAAAATTATTTTGATAAAGTTCGAAACTCTTTTTAATGAGCTCTCTCTACCTAAGCATTTTCTCCTTTCGATAGCAAAAAAGTTACATAGATTTTGCTTATCCCTTGAAAATACTGTTTTCCCCCTTCTCTGACCTTGTTTGAAATTAAAAGCATTAAAGTGCCAGTTTTAAGAGATGTTAGATCCTACTGTTGGGTCTTTGCCGTCTTTTTTACAACTTGCTATAATTTTCTGTCCCTTTAAGCCCTTAATCTACAGGCCTTCTGCACCAAAGGCAAGGCCTACAAGTGATAAGGACTCTCTAAGGAGGAGTGCCTCGTGTGCCAAAGGACTGCTTATCTTGGTCTCTGTCGAACACAAGATGGGATCCTCTTATTAAGAGTTCTGGGCATGTCTCCCCCACCCCTCCACATCATCCTTCATGCTATTGACAGTGATCTTCCCAAAATGAAAATCTGGCTCAAACCCTTCATTGTCCTTCTACCACCTTAAAGTCCAAAGTCCACACCATGGCCCCATAACACATCATTTCACTATTTCCTCTGCTTCTCACATCACATGCTGCAACCACATAGATAGTTGCAATTCCCCCAACTTGTGATGATACCTCAAGTTCCAGGACATCGCTGACCCTGCTGACTCTGTACCTAAATGTCCACAGAGTTGGTGGGATGAAATCCTAGACTTCTTTCAAGGTGAGTTCAGAGAACCCCTCCATGAGGTCTTTCCACCTCCTTCCTTTTCAGATAGAATTGACCACTGTCTCCTCTGTGCCCCTACTCCCCTAAAGTACTTCGTTACACTTAGATTACATTTTCTCCCTCTTTACTAAGCTGGAATCTCTTCGATGGAAAGACCATGAATTATTTATTAATTTATTGTATTCCTAGTACAAAGTAGGCATGCCAAAACACTCTTTTGTAAATGAACACACAAGTGAATAAATACCCAAGGTGCCAAGTAACCATCAAGGCCTACAGAACACATCTGGATTCTAAATGGTCAGTCATTAAGATTTCATTGAGACTTTGCCACCATGCCAAGCACTGGGGACTTTGTGGAGTGTTTAGTCTAACTCTAAGTTAGGGAGGTCAGAGAAGACCTCCCAATTAAAATGGCTTTGAACTGAGACCTAAATAGCAGATAGTGAGCCAAGATGGGGCCACAGGAGGATATTCCTGCCTAAACAATTCGAGGGTAAACTGAGTAGGTGACAGCTGGTAGAAAGACACAGGTCTCGGTACACTGTCCTTAAGTAGACTGATCAGATGTGCCCAAGACATTTTCCGTTCTTTGTGGATTCTCCAGGAAACCGTGTTTAGCCGAGGAGTCAAGGTTATGCAGTCCCTGGGAAGTGTCTGCAGGTGCCCTTCTACTCTCATGCCATCATACTTGGATGCCAGTTCCTTCACTAGAAGGTCTCAAAGGAATAAGCAGAGACACATCCAGAGAGTTTAGTGCACTGATGTTTATGTCAGAATGGTTTATAACTCTCATAAAAATAAAGTAACATGAATGCTGAAGAGGTTGATAAACTACAATATTCATATAATGGAATACTATGCAGCCATCAAAAATCTTGTAATAGAAGAGTATTCAAAATATAGGATGTATGTTCATGGTGTATATTTTTAAACACTATTTACATATTGATACATATTTAAACACAATGATTCCATATTTAGATGCAACAGCTAAAAGTTCAGATCGCTATATACCAAAATGTTTAAAGTGTCTGTCTCTGAAGGGGGTGGGTCTAGCTCAGTGGTAGAGTGCATATCTAGCATGCACAAGGTCCTAAGTTCAATCCCCAGTACTTACATTAGAAAAATTAAAAAAGAATCTAAGGGATATATTCTACAATGTCTTTCTCTGGGTAGTGGAATGAAAGATGGTTTTTATATTTTTATTTGACCTTTCTTATATTTCCCAATTTTAATTTGTTGAATCTATATTGCTTTCACAATTAAAAAATCTTATTTAGTTGATAAAATTTTATAAAGTAATTTATAAATTTTAAATGTATAAAACTTATTTTAAAATAAATACATAATTGCTTAATCATAAAAATCAATATATTATATATTGAGTTTTTTTAAATACAGGAGAATACATATCCAGTATTCATATTTGTGTGCATATATATTTGTGGTAAAGAATAATCATGACCTAGAATTCATTACATCACTTGCTTATCTGGATCCTCAGCCAGTAATCAGAGACCGGAGCCAGCATTTCCTACAATTCTATTACAACTCTGAAATTCTACTTTTGAAAGAGAGAAAAGAAGTACACTGGGGGGACCTTAGAATTGACTCACCCTCTATCCAGCTAGAAGAAAATCGAATCTAATAGTGTCTTTGTTTTCATTTTTCCTGTGGAAGTAAGACTGTACCCAGGAGGTGGAGGCAGGGAGGCATGGGGCAGAACTTTAGTGTTTGTGTAACGGCCGTGAGTTTCCATCTTTCTTTAACATGGACAGATTTCCAGTTATATAAAATGCAATGCAAATACAGCTTCAAGTCTCCCCCTTTATGCAAATGACTACAGCCAACGTGAATGTAATATTCATTACATGCCAAGTACTATACTAACCGGAATGTGTGTGGGTGAATATATCCACACATGTATACTTATTAAACTCATTCAGTCCTCACAGTGACATTTTGAGGCAGGTAGTACCTTTTTATAAATGAGGAAATCAAGGCCCACTTTCCTCATCTGTCGGGCCCTGCAATGTAGAATTTCTGGACCTGCCACTGGAAGAGAGGTGAGATCACTGTGTCTTTTGTTAGATGCTCTTTTATCCACTCATCACCTCATTCTTAATCCCTTTCTTAATTTCTCTTTTATACCATTTCGCTTTCCGGGAACTTCTCAACAGCAACCACTCCTACTGGAGGTCCTGCAGCTCCAACTCCAACTCCAGGCCTGACACAAGTGCCCCAAGGTTTGTTCAAATTTTAAAATAGTTGCTCTGGAGTCATTGTTATGATGCAAATCTATTGAATGCGACCTGTCACTGTTGGGAAACTGTGACAAAGACTGAGAAATGGAAGTGAAGTAGACAAGAGTCCCTCCTCTAGAGGAATTCTCACTTCTGGAAAGGCTCACAGAAATAATACTGTAGGTTAAAGAAATTAAAACAATCCAGCAGACCACAAAAATGATGAATGTAACCATGAAATGGTGGCAGATAAAAGGGACCTGGTAGAGCAGTGGTGAGGAGAGCCTGTGGTCAAATCCAGCTGGACTCAGCCCTGGGCTTAGCCCTGCCCCCGCTGCTGACTCCGCATGAGCTGAACCCTGAGTTCCCCAAAGGGCATCTGTCTTCTTAATTTGAAAATGGGGCTCATTATACTTATCCCGTAGTGTTTCTCTAAAGATTAAATGAGAAATTGTGTGTAAAATTGCTTGGCTCCAAGCCTGACACATCAGAAGTGCCTATTAAAGTACAAGCCAAGCTGAGTGCTGAGATAAGGGTGGTCAGGCAGCATCTCTTTCTCTGGTTATTTTTCTAGGGAAAAGAAGATGGCTTTATTAGAGCTGCTTAAATGTAGAAGGGAGAGGGTCTTTTGTCAGTGGGGTTTAAGCAGAAGGATCCTCTGGATTTAAAATAAAGCCTCAAAGAAGACTAAGCGTGCTACTGGATCATTAGCTAATAGAAACACTGAGAAAATGCCCTGAGGTAAATGGAAGCGATGGATTTTAAGAACAGAGACCAAGGGAGGGAAATCAGCCTAAGTGCTTAGAACTCATTATTAGGCTTCTGGGTCCAATTACACAATCTAATTTTCAAAGTGATTTCAGTGTGAAGCCGACATGACAGTGTCAAACCAGAAAGCATTTATGGGCCAACTACAAACACACATGCCCTGAATCTCATAAATGATCACGGGCATGGTGGACCACTGTAGTAAGTGTTTTCATGCATTATTGAATTTTATCCTCGTAGAGACAGAATCATCTTCATTTGCCCAAGAGAATACTAAAGCACAGAGAAATTAAGTCACTTGTCCAAGGCCACACAACTAGTAAGAGGCAGACAAGTGCCTGAAGCCGATTCTGTCTTGATCCAGAGCTCGTACACCAGCCGCAACTATCACCTGCCACAAAGATCAAGAAGACAAGCCCAATTCACGTCTGTGCATACCTGCTGAAGAACGACCAAACATAACGGAGTCCTTGACTGTGTCATGCAATATACTGTAACATGTTATTTGTAATCATTAAATTCAAGAAAATTGTGTAGCAATAGTAGTAACGGGGCTTCTTGACATAAATGGCATTCAGAGACAGCAGAAAAAGAAATGTAAGATGTGACTGATAAGGGAGAAGTTAACTCTAGCAGAGCATTAAGGCAATGGTACTAGAAACTTCTGCAGGATGGGAACCTAGTGGGACTGCTGGCAAACACTCCGCTAAGACACAGTGAGGGCTTGAATTCTGATAGTGGCTGTGGCATAGATTTGGAAAATTGACAGCAACAGGACCTCTTTTGGGGTTGGACTGATGTCCATGTGGAGTGATGGCTCAGTCTGTCTCCTTTCTGCTCACCATTTTATGTTTTTGAAAAAATGCACAGCTTCTAGTGGAAGTCAACAGCTCTTCCAACCTTCTCATACCCTTCCCTTTAGTTAGTGAGATGGTTTGCTAATTTCTGATTCATGAGAACTCGCTGGATAGTTGAAAGTAGATACTGGAATTACTAAAGTTAAGACTGACACATTCCCCCCATAATTTTTACCGGCTAACTGTTGAATGCTGAACAACAGCGCTCCAAACACAGTTAAGGAAAAGAAACCCACTGAGCAGTCTAATGCCAAAACGGTATTTTTAAAAATATGACTTATGTTTTCTGACTTTATTTTGAAATTTTGTCTTTTTAGAAGCAGGGCCACAATATGAACCCCCATTCTCAGCACCAGGTATGTTAGTATTTGACATGGAATGATGATCATTGCATTTTAAATTGCGTATTGCTAGTTTCAAATGCCTATGTAAATAAGAAGCACCAATTTTATTTTTTATGTTTATTTTCTTTCTTTTTTTGCTGTTTTTTTCATTTTTATTGAGGTATAGTTAATGTATAATATTATATAATGTACAATATTATATAAGTTACAATATTATATATAGTGAGTCACAAGTTTAAAGGTTATACTCCATTTATAGTTTTTGTGAACTATTGGCTATATTCCCATGCTGTACAATATATCCTTGTAGTCTCTTTCACACAAAATAGTTTGTACCTCTTATCCCCTAGCCCTGTATTACACCCTCTCTTCCTTCTCCCCACTGGTAACCACCAGTTTATTTTAAAAACAAAAGAGTACATGTTATTGACTTTTGTCATACAAAATTGTAAAAGTAAACAAAATATGTTCTTTTTAAAATTACAATAGGTATTTCTAATTTCCTTAAACATTTGAAAACACCAACACATAACTTAATTCTCATTTTTTTAAAAATTAGATATTTTTTAGCTTGCTAACCAACCGTGGGTACATGGGAAAAGTCTAAGAGCTTATAAAACAATTGAACGTCTCCCTTCGCTACTATAAAGAAAGCAATTAATTGGCAGCACATCCAGAATAAATATAGACCATTCATGCCTCAATCCAGATTCATTTTTGGCCCCATACTATCACTTTGGGGCTATCTTCTCAACCTGCTATAACTGGGGGCTGTGGCTCCCTTCTTAGGTGTTGCGCTGGTTCATTTACACGCTTCTTTACTCTTCCGTATTTCTAAGCCTCCCCTCACACTTGGCCTGTGCCCATACTTCATACCATAATAAATGAATTGTACAACTGAATCATTATCTCACAAATTAAAGCTAAGTGGAGAGAAAGGTTGGGCAATACGAGTGAGAGGAAAAGCTACTTTTACTTTTTTGTATCAGTAAAAAGGCTTTTAAATATAAATCAGTCAAATAAATATGCTACTAATATGTGAGAGGGTCTCTAATTTAAATTGTGTTTCACTCCCAACATGGAAAAGATTTTTAGTGATTTTATTATAGACTATGTGTAAAGATACGGTGGAAGGAGCAGAGGCTTAGACTACAGGTGACCTGGACAGTAGTTACCAGTGTGCTTCTAACTAGTTGTCCCACCTCGGATAAGTAACTCAAACCCATTAGGCTTCCTCATTTCTGAACTGCTTATACCAGTTTCCTTCCAAATTGCTGATTCTACGATCTGTCCAATACCCCTTTACACATCGAGACATTATTTTCTCCCATACCTTTGAAACACTGAAAGAGTTCGTGGTTTTTCTCACGTTGGCGTAAAAGGTCCACACAGCTCTCATCCGTAATTACACTTGGGAGACCCTGTAAAGAACATGGGGGTTGGAACTGAAGCCCCTGGGTCTTGGTTCTGTCAGTAGTTTTGTAGCCTCGGACAAAAGATTTTACCACTTTAAGTTCCAGTTTCCCACATGGTTACTGTGAAAAATCTAATTTTTAAAAAGATAAAATATACATAAAAGTTTACTAATGTACTTTCTATTAAAAAGGCAAAGCGATATTACCCTGACTTTGCCTGTTTTATTTGTCAACTGTTATGCAGTCCTTTATTTCACATTTTTATATTTTGCTGCTTTCTTTTTCTCCCGCAGTAATAACAGTCATTGTTTTTGCGGTGATGGCTGGTATCATTGGAATTATCCTCCTAAGTTTTTACTTATCGGTAAACATAAAGGTGAGGATTCAGCTTTTAATTCTGCTGTAAGTACTGGTGTGAGTAGCTCTAGGAGGGTTTACTCCTCTGGGTTTAACTAAACTCAAACAGAAACAAAACTGCATGAAACTACATCATTGCCCATGAGCCCATGGCATATGCAGAGATGCTTACAACATTTCAGGGTTGGTTTCTCTGTTCATACCCAATTCTGGTGCTTAGGAACAGGGACCTGTGCTGATGCCCAAGGACAAAAGCCCCCCTTCCTGTAAGGAAGAGGGCAGGTCTGACCCTGAAGCCCAGTAAGGGGCAACCTTAGGCTTTTTGTTTTTCTTGCTTTTATTCCCCTTTTTTTGTTGGCCTTGTGCTGGGTTTGTTTACAAAAGATGTATTTTGTTTAACCAAATATTAAAAATGTAAAATTCTGTACATAAAAACAAACCTTCCACCTTTTTCTGCTGGACACACAGAAGTGACTGAGTTACTCCAGCAGAAATTTTTCTTTTTAGCATTTGCCCTATTAAAAAACCACAAATAAAAATCGATCCCCATTTTCCAGTGAAAGGTCCTTCAAAAGCTTTGTCTAACTTAATTTAGTATTTTTTAAAGGATATGGATGAAATGGCCAAGTTTCTAGTTATAGTATCTAGTTTATTTAATTTGTATATGAAAAATTACTTAAAATAACATATTTATGCATGTTTAAAACATTTGCCTTATTCTCATATTTCCTAAGACAAATTTTTCAAACTCCACCTATGAACTTTCCAGCATTAACGATTTTTTTAATCACTAAAGCTAATTTCAAGTCTGTATGATAGCATTCCAAAGCACACAACCTTCACTATAACCTATTTAAGACAATTCAGATGCCACATTTGTGTGTTTATAATGCTAATAATTGGAACTATTGTTATAGATCATTAGGTGCCTCGTCTCAAAAGAATGATGTGGTTCTCACCCACCCTCTACTGTTTCTCTCTCTTTGTGCTCTCCACATTGTAACCACTGTATGTATTCTTTTAAAAAGGCTTGTTTAGAGAGGCAACACTGTAATGGCAGGTCTATAACAAGTTGATAGTAAACCTACATTAAGTTCTTCTGTCCTTTTCGTTTTTAACTATTTCTATTAGGTGAGTTTTATGAACATCCAAACCTGTGTTTGGTTAGCATTACTCCATGTAAATGTATTTTCTCTAAGTAATACTTTCTTAATAGAAGTAATTGACAGTGTCTTCTCTAATATGAGAGATTCTGTAAGGACTTGAATAAAAGATGACTCCTCTTGTTGGCAATTTGAACATTGGGGAAAAAGTTATCTCCTTGTATTTGGTATAGATGGCAAACTGTTGTCTTCTCCCTTGGTTGATGACCTAAAATCTAAAAAAGTCAATGACATCTCTTGGTAAAAGTCAGAGAAAATCTTCTATATGGACATAGAAGAATTGGGTCATGGTCAATATGACTAAGAAAATGTATCTTTAAAAAAAAATTCTATTTGAGCTTTCCACTACAGCAGGGAAATATGACAGAGTCAATGTCTAGGGGAATAATATACCTATGGAAATAAGAAATACTATTAGAAATACAAATAAAAGTTTAAATTAAAGTTTGTAAATATCTGTGAAATAGTCATTTCTTCCACAAAAGACCTCTACAAAGTGAATTTTAATCAAAACAAACTTAAGCCAAAAAAAATTTTTTCTTAATTTGAGGAATTTTTATTTACTGTCTAAGTTTAGAAAATTGTAGCATTAACATTTTTTCTGGTTTTAATTCGTAGCGAAGAGCATCTGTCAGACCATCTCAACCCTCCCGGATATAGGTGTGCTTCTTTTAACTTCTGTAGAGACAGACAGACCAGGTCAGTGTTAATATTTTTACTGCCTTTTGCCTTTTTGGAAGGGAAATAAATTAACAATTTATTTCTTTCTGAGTTGGGAAGGGTGCACTTAGTTAGAATTCATTTATATTCTATTTCATCAATGCCTCCTCTGTAAGATTTTATTCTTTATATGAATGTTTATCTGCAGCATAATGAAACTCCCCCTTAGGCATAAAATATCTTTTAAAAAAGAAAAAGTAAAACAAATACCATAAGTAAAAGCAAAAACTAAGTTCTTTTATGTACTTTTTATTTTCCCAAGTGCAAAGTTGTGTACAGGAGACCCTACAGTGGATAGAGTTAAACAGCCCCAAATCTGGAGCTAGACCCAGATTTGAATCCACACTCCAACACTTAGCAGCTGTGTAACTTGACCAGCTCTTCATGTGGAGATAACAATGGTTAATGTGGAGAGAATTTCACGTGGACACAATGATGGTGTTCACTTCATCGAGTTTCATGAGGATTAAATGAAGCACCAGCATCTAGAGCAGTTTCATCCCATAGCAAGTGCTCCTGCCTGTCAGCTGTCACAGATACGACAGGCCCTGCACAAACGGCCAGTTGCTTGGCTCCGTTTTCGTTTCCTCTCCCAGGCGCGAAGTGGGTAAGACAACATGGGGAAAACAGCAGATACGTTCTGTTCATCGAAAACAGGACTGACTCACTATTTTTCAAAAAGAGCACTCACTGCCACCTTGAAGTGAGAGGGTTTTTTTTTACATTTAAAAACATCTGGATGTTAGGGCTCTCTTGCAGAAAACAAATGTAAACTCGAACAATGCTGCATCGCAACCGCTAGCGTGACAGCAATTCGTAAGAGCTAGTAGCAGTTGCTGTCTCTGCTATGTGTTTAAATACCTAGCCAATTTCATTACCTATGGCCTCTGGTATAATCTCACTGATCAAGTATACAGTTCCTTTAAACTCTGCATGAGGCATAAAACCCAAGTGACGTCTAATTTGGGAGATGTCCGCCAAGAACAAGTCTCTGTGGAATGGGCTTTAAATGCTCAAGCAAAATGGAACTGATCCTGCCTTGTACAAAATCGATTAAAGTTCTTCCCATGGTCATCAAAAACCATGACAGATCTCAGGTGCTGTAAATTTCCATATTCCAGTTTTAACCCTAGACTTAGCACCCATCTTCAAAGGACTTGCTAGGTTTTTTAGACTTTGGGATCACAAAAAATAGAGTTTCAAATATCCGCCTCGGTTACGTAAGCTATATACATAGAACTAGCCCCATCACAGTATCTTGTGGGTTCTTAAATCTCAATGATGATGATTCTGTAATTGTTTAGTCCTAGGAAGTAAATGCTCTATAGAGTGAATGGCATACATGTCATTCTCAGCTAAAGGGATTAATAAAACCCAATCTGCAGATACTTAAAACAATAAAAGTTTTGAGTCATTTACCAGATTCACTTCACTTACTAAGGTTACCTTGGCATAGGACTTGCAGCTGGAATAAATATCTGTTAAGTATTTATCTACATTCTGCATCATTTCAAAAAAAAATGTGTTGAAGCTGTTTTTAAAATGGAGCAATTACCAGCTGAAGCCTAATTTTTTGTTACTTAAATTTCTATATGCTTTTAACTACTGATTTATTTTGATGACAAATTTAGTGCTTAGTTTGGTTTGGTTTTTTTTATACAATCTTGAGCCTCTCTGTGGCATAACCCACAAAAGTTTGAGACAATTTAACCCATTAAAATATCCTTGTTAGTTGAAGTACAGCAAACATTTACCAAATGCTTACTTTAAGCTGGGTACCACACTCACATTAGATACACCGATTGGAATCTCTGTCCTTTAGAAGCTGAGAGTCTAGTCGCAGAACAGACAGACTGTGGTCATTGCAGGGAACAAGTTTTAAGGTAGTAGAGACATCTGCATCTAAAAAAGACTGGGGCAGGTAGCAAAGGCTTCTGGAGATGAAATCACCGGAGGTCAGTCTTACAGGACAGATGGAGGTTTCTGGGGGCGAGCCAGTTCCAGGCAAAAGAGCAGCTTGAACAAAAGGATAAAAGAAGACAGAATACGATGCACTCAAGAAACTGGGTGCATTTCCACATTCACAAGATTAACGCCTCAGTTCTCTGTTCACATCTCAAATATATGTCAAGGCAGTGAAAAGTCAGATGAACCAAATTTTAAGCTCATTTCATGTCTCCATATTTGTGCCAATGAAGTTATTAAATGTGACTTAGTAAATTAGTGAAATGGGTTATAAAATCCGGCCCCACCTCACAGGAAATTTTGGGAAACACATATGATTGCTATAACATGCTTTAGCCCTAGTTTTGTAGAATACTGCTCTAAAGTAATTTACAAGTCAAAAGCAGTCAGAGATTAGAGTGATCTGCCCCTTCAACAAGAACCAGAGATGTGAGGGTATAAAGAACGGATCGCTTTAACCTCCTTGAACTTGCACATGATTCATGGTTGGGGGGAAATGAGAAAAAGGGGGTCTGAGTCAGCTGCCCACAGTGGCAGCCACATGTGACCCCTGCCAGCCCACTTCTTATGGGAGAATTTGAGGATGCACGGCTCCTGTAATTCCCCAGCAGAAGAATGCTGTGGGGAATGTTCTGCTTCTATAACAGCAAAGGCTCTCCCCATCCCTTCACGCACCCTTGGCAGTAACATAAACCTAACCTACTGGCCAAGAAAGGTAGAGCATCGGATTTGGTCGGAAAGACCAGCCCCTGCCCTTCCATCCCATGCTAGAATCAGAGAGGATTCTCGCAGGGAGTTTCTGCACAGACTTGCCCTTGCTTATGTCCAAGGGAAAAAAAAAAGTTATTCCTGAAAGAGATTACGGACTAAGAAGCTTGTCTTAAATTCAAACACACATATGTAATAACTCAACTGACTTATCACTGACTGCCTCCCCTACAAAATTCTCTGTTAGTTTCTCATGTTTGCAGAAACTAGAAACAGAGGAATTATGTTTGTTCCCTACCTAAGGCTTTTGGAATAGATTTCTAAGACATTTTTTCATTACACATAACTCTAATAGAGCTAACCTGAAAAGAAATTCCTTTCAGTTCCTAATAATTGTATTCAAGGACAACTCTTAAGAATGTAGAATCCTGAAATTTATTTTATGCATTAATTTCCTGTGGTATTTAAATATAACTATGTTTTATACTACAGTTTTGTATTTTTTTCTCTCTCTCTCTATAATCCTTCTACAGAATTGATGAGAATCTGCTCACCAAACCAAGTTTTGGAAAAACTCAAAGACAAAAGACTTCAGTCAAATATGTGAAATTCAGTCAAGTGAAAAATGAACACATAAAAAACCAACAAATTGTTTACTTTCCTACGTTGTATGAGTTCAGGATAAAAATTTCATCATAATGAGTCTGGTGATAAATACTTCCTTTTACGCTTACTTTTGTGTGTTAGCATAATTTTCATAATCCATTGATTTAGAATTCTGATACAAAACTTTAGTTGGCTTCATCTGCCATTCTTTAAGACTGACTTATTCTACTGTATTTTAATGATTCTGCTGTCAAATGAAAGGCTCATAATATCTACATAAAATCTAAGTTCTCTTCTCGTTCTAAACTTCTGAGTCTATTTTCATTGTTTTGATTAAATTAGGGGCACAGCAAAATGCTATTATTTCCCTCATTGCTGAACAGGCAAGGTATGGTATTACACGAATGATGACGATGTTTTAGTCACACTAATAAAGCTTGTGCTTGGAAATGCCTTGCATACATACATACATATGTACACATACATACATACATACATACATGTATGTGTACATATATGGAAAGACTAGGACATAGATATAAATATATAAAATGATACCCACATTCATACTTTAGTGCAAAAATCAAGTTTTTCGCATTAAAAAAGTGAGATGTTACCTACATATAAATGGCTTATTTAAATGAACCTATCTAACAGAAGGGCATTAACTTGCCCAAGGCACTGACCGATGCACTGTACTCCACTGGAAGAGTTATTTATGTCAGTAGGCAGAGTATCCTGAGAAAGAATTGATAACTTTTCCTTGCGAAAGAAACTTCTTCATAACTTTGTAAATGCAACAAGATGTGCAAATTTGCCATGCAGGTAAATATGTTAAAAGGCTACTCTTCATTCTCAATTAAATTCCTTAATCCGTCCAGTTCTTGTTTCTCTTATTAATAAAGTTTTGGAAATTGGTTTAAATAATCCAAAACTCTGGATACAAGACACTAAGGCTTTGTGACTATACAGTTATCACTCATTTATAGTAAAACTTGAAAAGCAATATAAAAACAAACCACCTTCTTGCGATGTTCTATTTCCAAATGAATAAAAATCCATATGGCTTTCCATTGCTGTGTGATAAGTAAGTAACGTTGTGTACATAATGGGCTTGGCAATTTAAATTTATTTTTAATAAATATTTTAAAAATCTAAACTTTAACTTACTTGTATGTTCAGAGTATTCTTGTACTAAACTGATTATTTAAAAGTAAAGAATAAGAACAATATACTTCTGTTTGTATATATTTTTTAAAAGTAGCTTTAACAGTATTATTGGGTTAATTTAATCAAATGAATAACCCAAGCATCAAGGCAATTTTAAATGTACTTTTTCGATAGAAATAAAAGGTTGAACCAAGAGAGAAGATGAGACAAGCTTTGTCTCCAAAGTAATTTACAAGTCAAAAACAGTAAGCGATTAGAGTGACTGTCTCATCTCTACCAAAGCAAGAGAGGTCAGAGAATAACTAAAATATGAATGGCTTTAACCTCCCTGAACTTGTCCTCAATTTCTCTGTACTTCTATCAATGGACTTTTCACATTTAAATTTAATGTTTGTGGGAAGAATGGATCTTCACTCTTAACATTTTTACAATTAAATCATCATAAGATCAAAGTAAAGAAATCTTACTGATGAGGCCAACATGACCCTATGAATGGTTCACTTTGAATTTCTTAAACTTTCGGACTAGAGCAGGGAGTTAGGAGCGAAGCTGATTAGAAAGTATGTTTGTGTAGGTGTGAGCAAAGGGTCTACACCTGGGAGAAAATGATGGTGGCAGGGGAGAGACGTGCAAAGGGAGAACGTGGGGCGGCAAGGAAGGACGCGGTGAGAGGGGTACTTTAGTGATATCCATAATAGTATCTGAGGGAGAACTTCCGATTTATTAGAAACATTTGTCTTGGCAAATGTCACACAAGAAATGTCGCAAATTTCACACAAGAAACTCCTAACAGCCTAAGGTCATTTAAGCAAAGATCAGTACAAAACTCTACCCAACATCATGCATAGGCCTTTCATTGTGTCAACTCACTTCTAACATGTTTGCACCCTCAGCTGTATTTAGCTGGAATACGTCCACCGGCAACTGATAAAGAGATTTTCAGTCTCCAGCCTTAAACAAGTCCTCTGATTCTCACAGCGCTGGTACACAACTTCTTGCGTGTACTATGACCTAAGTTCCATCCCCGCCTTAACAGTGATTCACTAAGAGCAGGGACTTCCATTCATTTTTGTAATTCCTACGAGGCTCTGCAAAACCTGCTTCTTATTTCATGAAGCTTTTCTTCATATTTAACATGACATTATACAGTGATGTCATAAAGCTTTCATGTGGCATGGGATGGAAAGAGAATCAATTCTGGAGCCAGAGTCTGAACTCTTGCTTATTTATTCACATAACTACAGTTTCCTTATCTGTAATATGAGAATAAGAATAACTACCTTGTGAAAATGTCTTGAGATTTATTCGAAATGAGGTATGAGGGGTGCCCAGCACCAAGAGAGTGTTTGAAAAATAGAAGCTCTGATTAATATCACCTGTGACAGTTTTCTTCCTTGCTATCAGCAAGGCAGCAGAGTTCTGTAGCCAATCTGCTTTAAACATTCTGTGGAAATGTTTAGACTTTAAAGTAAAGGCTGTTCCTAGGTTTCTTTCTGCCATCTCATGTTTTGTTGTGCAAAGCAGAAAAGCCAATATTCCTTCTCTTTTGTACCTGGAATATTACAATATGCTTTTTCACTAAGTAGATGTACAAAAAAAGTCAGTTCCTTTTCAACATTTCAGTTCTCATTAGTAGCTTACAAATGTCCTTGAGATTAAACTGGAAAAGCAAGTCTGTTCTGAAGACAATAGGGTTAGAAAAATTTGATCTCAATGACAAAAGGAAGTAATCTACTGATTTTCATCCTTTTTTTTTTTTAAATATCCAACACAATGACTCATTGTGGGTACTTGTAGTTTGAAAAAGGCCCTCCCCTTTCATAATTCTGACTTGCCCTCTTTCCTCTCAGACAATTAGTTAGCAAGCATTTTGGAGATTCGGGGTGTTATGAAAGAAATTCTTGCCATTTGTGCTTAACAGCTAATAATGGAACCAATGTACAAATTAAGTATCGTGTAACTTTTAAGTGCCAGCTAAGAAGTATACAATCTACTGGAGAAATTTTCTTTAAAGTAAGACATCACTTTTTTTTTTTTCAATATCAAACGCTTTTAACCAACAGAAGTAACATAGCCTCTCTTCAGAATCACTAATTCCACTGACTTTTAAACCCAGAAAGTTTTGACCATTCTATGACATCTTCTCTTCAAAACGTTTTCCTCTAATTCCAGGTGCTTTCTGGAGTCATAAACCTTCCTAGACTGTCTCTTCTACTTAAGTGGCGTGGTTGTGATTGTAACAATTGTCTCATACTGTTGCCTGTATAAATGTAGATATTAGCATTATGCCTTCGATTTTACTGTCTTAGCAGAAACAAGGTTGAAATCTTCTTTTTTATTACTACAGCACCATAGGACAATTATGCATTCAATGAGTACTTTACTATTTAAATTTATTTTAAGCACAAATATCATGGATAATGATATGTTAATACGATATTTATTGAGCAATTACCACATGTCAGACATTGTTTTAAATGCTTTATCTTTACAAAACTCTTAAAAGGTAGGTACTAGTTTATTCTTACATTAAGCTGAAGAAACTAATGGACGGAGGGAATAAATGGCATTCCCAGCAGAATTCAGCATGTGAGTGGTAGAGGAAGTGTGGTCCCAGGGGACCAGTCCTGGAGTCCATTTTCCTAACTATGCAATGCTGCCTCTTAGGACTACTACTTCTGGAAACCGTGAGTATCCTGCTTCAGGTGAACTCTCTCTAGGAAAGACAGATAAAAGATTTGTTTCAATCTGATTGAAGGCATCAGAGAACTATCAAGGCAGTGAGGACTTAAGGATCCAAAGTCCCAAAAAGAAAGGAGGCTCTGAAATTTGAGACCTATGTTCAACATGATGTTTTCCCTCCATGCATCTGCCAATCCCAAAGTAGGATGTGAAATGCTAAGAAACTAAGCAGAACTTGTTGGTCTCCTGGGATTAGAGGTACAAACATTGCAATTCAAGACCCATCAAAGAGGGCCCTGGTCAACACAGGCTTTCTGTTATAGTCCCCAATTTATAGCCCAAGAGTAGGACAAACCAGAAGTAGACAAACCCTGACAAAGACTGATGGTTTGCTTTGTATCATCTCAATCCCAGATAAACTGAAGGTTATCTTCCTTACCTTAATTACCTGATAAACACTAATGTAAATCTTTTCTAGAGGACAATAACAAAATGCAGATCCTCAAATTATCGTCATGATTTTCACACACAATGCCCAACACTTAGTATTAAGAATAACCAGGTGTACAAAAAAGATAGAAAGGATTGAAGACCCAGACAAAAGCAAGACATAGATATGAGGCCATTGGAGATCTAGATATTAGAGTTCTCAGAAGACTTTAAAATAACTCTGACTGACTTATTCAAGAAGTCACATAACAAGATGGAGACTTTCAGAAGAGATCTTGAATATATATTTTTAAAATCACATGGAAATTTCAGAACTAAAAAAGTAATTAACTGAAATGATTAACTTGATAGAAAGGTTTAGTAGCATGTTAGCCTCAGCTGAATAGAGAAAACAGAAAACTGGATGGTAGATAGGAAGAAAATACTCGGACTGGAGTGTAGAGAGGCCAAAGTATGCAAGATGCAGGAAGGAATATAAGGAGCAGACAGCACACAGAGAAAACATCTCATGTACGTATAGCAGGAATCCTCGGAGGACTGGAGAGTGATAACGGGCAGAATTAATACTTAAATAGATAAAGGCTGAGAATTTTTTCAAAACTCTCAAGAGACATCAAGCCACACTTTCATGAAGTGCTATATCCACAAGAAGAAAAAATGCAATTATAAAAAAAATGAGAAACAAGAAGAAAAGTCTTAATAGTAGTCAGCAGGGGAAAAAATACACTACCTCTTACATGATCCTCATGTCAGTCAGGTACAGACTTGACATACTCTCTGATATCAGTACATACTTAAATCTGAATAATGTCTGGTTTATTTATCAGTTATTGTAATGTGTAGTCTCTGATACTCTCCATAACCATTTCCCTTGCATTAAAGCCTCTGGGTTTTTTTCTTCTGTATAGAAACTAACTCTAGGTTAACACATATGGATTTTTTTTTGATGGAATAAATAATGTTGCAATAGCAGATCACTCAAACATGATTGTGTATGTAGGTATTATCACCTGCTTTTATATGAGCAAAGAGGCAGCCTTTCAGAACTAGTCCTAATTTATCCTCTCAAAATGTAAAATATGTCATGTTGAAATTTGTATAATACAGAAGAGGAAAGATAAAGAGACCATTGTAACTATATTTTATAGGTTTATCTGCAAGGTACTATATTACTTATGTGCAAAAGACATAGCAGGTCCTGAAAACAGAAAATAAATCCAATTATGGGAAAAATAAATATAGTTAAATTTTTGTACCCTAGGTTATGACTATTAAATTTTACCAATATATTTATTATTTCCCAGTAACTTTTTTATGCTTGAAAAGAAATTAACAATAAAGAAGATTTCTTCTTCAATCTGCACTTAAAAGGTTAAAGAATAGGGGACCTTAAAATTGACAACTGGCTGAGTGGTCTTGAGTGAGATAAGAATGGTATAAAATGCTTGTGCACTGGGATCATAGCCAGGGAAGAAGTGAGAAGGAACTGAATGGGGCTAAGCCGGGAGTGACTGTGATACTAAACATGCACACAGACCTAAGAAGGAGCACTGGAAAGTGATACGGACCATCTAGCAGATCAAAAGCAGGGTAGCCTGGATGCACTGGGAGGCCCCATAATAAACATAAAGCCAGCACAAGGACAGCTGGAGAGAGAGAGAGAGACAGTGAGGAAGCCTTGGTCCTGATAAGCTCTGAATCCAGTTACGTCTAAGCCAACGCCATCTCTTCTTAGTAATGTGAGTTAAGCAATCAACTTTTTGCTTAAGCTAGTTTTGTATCGGGGTTTTCATCATGTATAATAGAAAGAGTCTTAGCTGACTAACAGAATATTAAAATAGATGATTAGACTGACACCCTACACCAACAAAGACCATAATCTGGGCTGACGTATGAGGCTTGAAACAGAATTTGCAAAGGAGACACCTTAAGATTACACGATTCTAAAGCTCTCAATGACAGCCAAGGGATAAAAGTGTGAGGAGGTGATTAAAGAGAATGGAGTGTGGAAAAGAGCTGTGGGCATGTCATCAACCCGACTCCTAAGGAGAAGGGGTGGGGAGTCTCTCCCTCCACTTCAAGACAAGAGCTTCAGAGGGTCTTGAGAGAGCCGGGATATGCCCTCAGAACATTACAGAAGTCTGACTCTCCCTTGGGAAATCCAAACAACAGATGCCCCCAGTCCTGCTCGGACAGTGCAGCAAGGAGAGGCAGTGAAGTGGGTACGACAAACATTCCTAGAATTGGTGGGGAGGGGGCAATGGGAGAATAGTAGATGAGGGCAAGTTTTGCAGAAGCCACAAAAGCACCTCCAAGAAAAAGATCCAAAGAGAAATCTCTGCCAAGAGTAGAATGCTTGGCCACTGTGAAGATGCTGGTCTAGTCAGAACTCTCCTACTCCCTTACCTAATTTTTCCCTGCCCGTGTTCCAGTGCGAGAGGGGTCAGAAACGCTGGGCAGCAAGAAGGAGGAAGAGGAGTAAAGCTCGAGGTGGGGTGGGGGAAAGGAGCTGACCGTCCCTTTTTCCTGATCCTAGGTGGGAGGAAGAGTAAAACCACCAATTTAAAATCAGAATAGAAATTTTGATTATTGCACTGGTATCAAAATTTTAACTACTAACTGGAGGACAGTTTGTATTATCTAATAGTGACCAGAAAGGTAATGGCGTCTACCCAGATTTTGACAGAGGAACAGTGGAAGAACCAGTTTCATAGAATACAGTTTAAAGGATACAGGAGAAATAACTAACCTTATTTTTAATTGTATCCTGTGAGTCTTGGTCATTCAATATGACCATTTTACTGACAGAATTATTAACGTGGCAAAGCCATTTGTTGATGAAAAGCAGATAAGGCATAATGAAAAAAAAAAACACCTATACATTGTCAGTTACTCTGTAAATTGACTCAGAAACAGTAGAAAAATGTATCCCCAAATTTACAAATTTGCCCATACATTTTGTTTCAGTATGTCCATTTTGAAGAAAGTACTCCAATAAAAAAAAAAAAGACTCAACCATAAAAAAGAATGGAATAATGCCATTCACAGCAACATGGATAGACCTAGAGATTATCATACTAGTGAAGCAAAGTAAGTTAGACAGAAAAAGACAAATGTATCATATGATATCATTTATATGTGGAATCTAAAAAAAAGACGATACAAATGAACTTATTTACAAAACAGAAAGAGACTCACAGACACAGAAAACAAACATACAGTTACCAAAGTGGAAAAGGAGGAGGGATAAATTAAGAGTTTGAGTTTAACAGATATACACTACTATATATAACATAGATAAACAACGAGGCCCTACTGTATAGCATGGGGAACTATATTCAATATCTTAGTAATAATCTATAATGAAAAATAATCTGAAAAAATATATATGTATAACTTTGCTGTACACTTGAACCTAACACAACACTGTAAATCAATCATACTTCAATAAATAAACCAAAAAAAGAGGAATCCATAATTTATTATTTTATAATTTATTTTATATACTCACAGCAGTGGCTAATAACAGAAAGAAAAAAGAAACTAAATGTCCAACAACTCAATATTGTCTATGTGTCACTTATAATTTACTTGTTAATATAGCAACAAAATAGACTGTCACATAGTCATGAAAAATTACAAGTATGTGGACTTTGTTCAACATGTCAAAATGTGTGTATAAATTACTTTTAAGTTAAAAGGTAGAAAACGTAGCATGTTTAAACTAAACAAAAGTATAAGTACATAAATTAACAAGTTCAGAAAAAAATGGGCAGCAACGTTCAATAGTTTCTTCCCTCTTCTTGTTGTTTAAGAACCAATGCCGCTAATTTAAAATGAAGTGGTACCAACACTACAGGTTCCTGCTGAGTATCTCTAAGCTAGAGCTCAATTTCAAAACTGAACACCAGAGACATTTTGGTACACATTCATTATCCATATCTCATGAAACATGTTTTTAGGGTGTGTTCAAAATGTACCATAACTGTACAAACAGTCCTTGAAAGCTGAAGGATAAATGCTTCAAAGAAAAGGCAAAACAGAAAGACTTCTGTTTCCCAATTCATCAATAGCTTAGTCTTTACACCTCAGGAGGAAGGTGATCTTATTTTTTTAATATGCTGTAGTCTTAAAAACTTTTTTTTTCATATTAAGACATATTACCAGTTTGTTGTAATGTTAGCAGCAGGTGTGTGTATGATCTTTCATCAGCTCAGCAAATTTTATATCATTCCAATCTTAGTTTAAAAGAATCAGGCTAATTTTCCCTCTTAGAAACAACAGCAATGTCCCCCAGCAGCAGAAAGTTGGGCGTCTTCAAACAAATCTGCTCCAGAACAGTGTTTATTTCTAGGTATCTAATGGCTACCTTGTATAGCAGTGATCATGGTTCTCACAGAGGCTTATAAAGAAAACCCAAGAGGAAAGCAAATGAAGCCCTCGTCTCTCTCCTGGGACAAAAGGTAGAGGAGTTTTCATTGTCCATTCCTGCTGAGATGTAATAGTTTCTGTTCACATCTAAAGCTAAACATGATCTCCTAAGAAGTAATAACCATGTAATAATTTTTAAAACCCTTTAATAATTTATTTTGATCTACTTACCTCGAGGTTTTCACAAAACTTCCAATATACTGGAGCCACCCTTTCCCAGGCGTTCTTCCCTTCCTCCTGTGTAAAACAGCTAGATGGCATGACGCTCCAGCATCCTGTGATTTGTCTCCATTCTCTTTCCAGTGTGTCAAGAGTGTCAAGGCCATGACAGAGCATTTTCACAAGCTCACTCCTTCATTGTGTCTAGAACAGAGCCCACCAAAATGACACGTTATGACATAGATGCCTCGTACCTCTTCTTGAAATCGAAACTAGAACAGATCAGGAGCTCACGTATTTTTTTTTCCTCAAGAATTCTACAGGGAGAAAGGGAAGTGAAAATAGTACTGTTTCCTGGTAGTTTAAAAACATCTCTTAAAGCAAAGTGATCAATGTTGATTGATAAAAATGGCTTCTCCCACAATTCCTCTATCAGGAATGGAAAATGAACTTGAATCCAAACTCTTTCTTTTGGTTTCTGACCCCATGGATAGCCCTCTTCTTGTGACTAGATGCATCTCTGTATCCTCAGGCCCTGATGTCATCATGATTCCAAACCAACCTAGCCTGTTCGCTGCCACCCATCTGAGTTTGAGTATTGTCACTGCTTGAGATTACTGCCACATTAGCCCATCCACTTGATCATACATGGTATTAATCAGTGCAGCTTAAGACCCAAAGGGTAGTGATGCTAACACATAGGAAGTGTATTTCTTGCTCAGGTAATGGTACAGAAATACTCCAGGTCTGTGGGGGAACAGAGCTTATCCTTCACAAAGTCATTCTGAAATGGAGCAGGACTCTATGGGGCCTTCCCAGGACAGACCCTCCCACCTCCACCATGTCCTCCACCTGACTCCTGTCCGTAGAAAAACTTCAGTCAAAGAATAAATTTAATCAGAGAAGTAAGAAGATACAGAAACAAAGGGAAATAGTCAAGCAAAACAAAATAATAATAGTTTGACCAGCAAGCAAAGCCAAAGACCTTTAGTTCCTCCTCAAGGGCTGTAGCTAGTGTTCTGGGCCACACCCTGAGCTGTCCTATAGATACCGAAGCTCCCACCAGGTGCAAGAAGTAACTACATGACGGCCACACTGCAGCCGTGACATGAGCTGCCACGATTCCAAGAGCTGGCCGCAAAGAAGTGAAAACAAACGGGCCCTGGAACTGAAGATTAACTGTACTTAAAACAATCAAGATGATGCTGATCAGATCGCTGCATGAGCAATTTCAAGGTGACTGTGAGAGCTAACTGTGCTGTTCTGCATGTAGCCACCCCCCCCCCGCTCTGCCTGTCACCCCTGAAACTACCCCTTAAAAGCTCTTGCCCACTGATCAACAGTGGTGCAGGGGGGAGGTAGGTAGCCTTTGGACAGGAGTCCGCCCCCACCCCCCTTCTCACCCCTGGTTGCTGGCCTCCAGAATAAAGCAAACTTTCCTTCCTACCAACATGTGCCTCTCTTTGTGTTGGCTTTCGAGCAGCGAGTGGCTGGAACTGTGGTTTCAGTAACAATTCATGAATCTAAGCCTAACGCACCTTTGTCACCTGCAACACATGGTTTTCAAAGTTGCCCTGGGCATCACTAGTCTAGTTCACCAGAAGAGGGAAACAGTAAAAAGGACCACAAACGGGAAGTTTAATCAGTAAGAACTAAAAGGGGGGGCATATCATCCCCACTCACATTCTGTTGATCAGTACTCACACGGCTCACTTAACTGCAAGGGAGTCTGGGAAAAGCCCAGTGCCCAGGACTAAGGGTACAATGGGTTTTACTGGACAGCTGACAGTCTCTGCCACAACCTCAGGCTTCTGGCCACGAGAACGCATGTACATCCTTATTCCCACACACAGAGCACACTTTCCTCTTCTCCACATTGTCACTGCATGTAGCTCAGTTTCCTCACCAGGTTGAAATGTAGTTCTTCACGGTCAGACAATCAAGGAACTAAGAAGACAAGTTACCTGCCCCTGCCGTGCCCCATACACGACGGTGGAGCTGGGCTAGGATATTAGCAATAAAAACCACCATCCAAAAAAGAAAAGAGATGAATGTGAAACAAATGTCAGTCACTGGTCCACAGCAATGAGAATTTGATGGGCAAGGACTGTGAAGTCCAGGCCGGAGAACACATGTCTGTTGTTCTCTGTGTACCTGGCTTCGCACTTGGAAAGGTTCTTCCTGGTGATGACATATCACAGCCACATTTGACGTGAGCGCTGAGATGTGTGCCCTCCTTGAGAGCTATGCAGACTTTGTAACACATTTTCTAATGGTCCCAGGTTGTTTCATAGAGGAAACGGGCAAAGGCTTTTTCAAGCCAGGCTCAGGGTTACTTTGGTAACAAAAATCCCTTAGAAACTTAAGTGACTTCTAGTTAATGCACTTTCAGTCAGCTCCATTTGTAACTGCACCCAAAGTTATTTTTGAGACATGATTCTAAATTTCTTAATTCCTTTGTGTACTTGCATTAATCCTTGCCTCTAACTTAGTGACAGCTCCTCTGAGATATCTTAAATCATGGGCTAAGATGAACAATACTCTTGATATAATCTTAGCCATAGGGCTGGATCCTTTTGGCTAATGAGAAGCATTGAGATGTCTTTTTCTTCTTTTCCAGTCTTATCTCCTATTGTTTCAGGTCCAGAAGCATTTGGTTTCTCCAACACAATGAGATCCTTAATTTCTTCTTAGAAATAAGCCAGTTCTTTCCTGAACTTATTCTTTTCTTATAACACATTGCTAAAAGCAATGTTTGATGGCAGAGGGAACAAAAAGTACCCACTGAGCTGAGAAGGCATCTTGAGACCGAAAAATGAGGCAGGCAGCTCCGTAGAATCAATGGATCAGTTTGTCACAGGGTTACTTACTCATGGGGTAGGACCAGGTGGACAATGATCTAGAATCGTTTGCAGCTGCACTCCACACTGCTGAGGGGCCATGGGGACAATTTACAGTTAACCTAGGGTATAGGGGGCAGGTGCTTGGAAACAGGATGTGAATTACTTAGTCAAGATTCATGAATGGGTAACTAGTCTTGTGGGAACCAGGAACAAGTCAGCAAAGGTTCTCATCATTGGGGACTAACAGAGTACAGAGGCCACTTGATCCTAAGGATTACTGACCAGTATCCATTAACCACAAGGCACCTGATGACAGAGAACTGATTTACCACACAGTACAGCTCTGGGGGAGGTCAGCAGAAGGACAGGAGAAACTGTAAGGGCTTGAGATGGCATCAGTTATGCTAAGAGCCATGCAAGCAGTAACAAACGGCAAATATCAAAACTTGGGCTCCTTCTAAACTACAGGTGCAGAAGGCACATTCCCTCTAAGTTTCTGTAGACAACACTCACCAAATAATCATCTCCTGACACGTAAACACTAATCCAATGCCATTTATTTCAGAGTTTTGCTATGGTAGCATCCCTACTTCTGTATTAGATAGCCGAAATGCTATAGCAGATGAGCCCAAAATTGAAGGGTTCAGCACTATTAAAGTTGGCAGTTTTGCTCATAGAAGTGTTCAGTGTGCTTTGGGGAGGGGAGAGGAGAGATTTCTGTTCCACACAGTCATGCAGGGATCTAGGCTTATAGTGCCTCTTCAGTCTGCAAAGTCATCTTTCCAATCACCTGGTGGCCAGGAAAAAGAATGGAGAGATGTTCATATGAGGTTTTTTGGGCCAGACTGGCAAATGGTACAAGGGGTAACCTTCACACACATGCCATTGGCCAGACTTAGTTGCATGACCAAAACTAAATGCCAGAGACTAAGGCCAGTTGTTTTAGCCACTATGTTCAGTAATACAGCATCTAATGCCAGTGATGGTTGGCATTCTTCTTGCTCCTTTTCTCACAGGGACTATGTCTGAACTTACATGTCTCCATTAAGAATGATGTTTCATTTCCTATAAGGTTTTAGTCTATAACCACCATTGTTTAAGAAAGCTCTTTTCTAGCTGTTACAAGATTTTTTTTTTCATCATCAGTAGTTACTGAACCCTACCAAGTACTTTTTCTTTTTCTGTGGCTCTTGAGAATTTGTAAATTTAAATCTTCCTTTGTCTTGGAATTATTATTTGAATACAACTGTCCTTGATTTCAAGCCCAAGTTTCTTCCACTACAAAAGGACCTGCCAACTACTAAGAAGAAGCTTCTGTGCAACACAGAAATGAGATTATGAATAGGAATGATTACACTAAAAGAGAAACCATGATGCACAGCACTAGTGAAGTACCACAAGTATTCCAGGAATTGAGACGGGGGAGAGCGATCATGTTCACTGCTGGGTTTCAGGGAAGACTCAAATGGTCAGAGATGAGACACCAAGTCAGGAAAACATGAGGCATACACACAAAAAAATAAGTTAGAACATACGGAGCATAAAATTAGGAGCCCTGGTTGGGAAAGTAGGCTGGGGACAGATCATAAGGCACACCTGATGAACCCTAATGCAAATCACACTTTCCAGGGCTAGAGTAAAAGTAGCCTTAGAGTTCAAGAAGGCATGCTGAACATGTGAGTTGATATTTTCTCCATCTGATAATGGTAAGGGATGAAAAACAAAATGAAAAGAACAGAAGAAAGAGTAACAGTAATGATAACAACAGATGGATATGTCAATAAGGACCTAGAAAGCGGAAAGCAAATTAGAGTGTTGACCCATGAAGTATGAAAGAGGGGAAATGTGATCAGTGCAGTAGGGTTGCCCCCTCCCCTTCCCCAGAGTGAATGAGCTCCGTGGGGGAGACCCAGACTGCCTGTGAGTGCTGCTTCCTAGGCCCGGAGATGAGCAGTGGGGAGAGGCTGGAAGAGAGAACTGCTGCAGAACAGCACAGTGGTTAAAAGCACAGGTCTACTGGCCAGGGCACATGGGTTTAAAGCCAGGTTCTGCCACTTACCAGTTGTGAGGCCTTGGATATGTTCTTCAATGTCTCTGGGACTCAGTTGTTCTTTTTCACAAAATGGGTTGATAATAAGAGGAGTATCTCCTCAAAAGACTGAGGTGAGGAATGGATGAGTTAATACATCGGAAACATTTTGAAGAGTGCCAGGTGCAATGTTTGCGATCAACTAATGTTGGCTGCCATGATTTTTATTATAGTCCAATGAAAAAACATTTGACTTCAAAAATTTTACATGTATTACCATGATGATTTGTTCTTTTCAGCCTTTTTTTTTTTTAATGTCAAACCCATTGCAGTGGGATAGTTGAGACAGAATGAAGGTATGAACATAGCCAAGAGCAGAGAATTTGCAAAATGGGAATGACGACTTCAGGCTGGACTCCGGGTGGCTGCCTAGAGGCAAATGAAATCACATACGAGGGGATGCAAACGAAATGTTGGAGAAAAACTAAGATTCACTCAGGAGGTGGGAAGGAATAAATTGGGAGTTCAAGATTTGCAGACACTAACTACTATATATAAGATAGACAAACAACAAGTTTCTACTGTACAGCACAGGGAATTATATTCAGTATCTTTTAGTAACCTATAATGAAAAGGAATATATGTATGTTCATGTATGACTGAAGCATTATGCTGTACACCAGAAACTGGCACACTGTAAACTGACTATACTTCAATCAAAAAAAATTAAAAAAAAAAAGTTACCACAGAGGGGGAAAAAAAAGATTCACTCAAATACCCCAGGTGCCTAGTGGCTAAAACTGCCCTGTGATTTAAAACAAGCAAAAGAGGAAGTTTTTCTACTGTGATCTCTTTGAGAGCAGGGACTAAGTTTAACTCAGATCTTTGTCTCTAACCAGAGTTTCTGACGGGCTTCCATTGGTATGAGTGGATCTTGATTATAAAGCACCTGCCAGGAGTGCAGAGTCTTCCAACAGTGAAGAGAATGGCAGGCAGAGGGGTGGGCACACACAGAGAAGGGCCTGACTTTTCAGTGACCTCCGGGGACGATGGCGCGTCCTGCTGAGAATGCTGGGTCACAAATCTCCCAGGGATACCATAAGGCCCACACTCCCAAGAAGGAAAGTCAAAACCACAGGCTCTAGTGTCACCATGTGCAGAACGCCCTCCCACCCCACACAGCAGCCGCCTTGACTGCCTTACTGAGGAGCTGGGGGAGGGGCATCCCAGGCTTCTTCTCTCCTGTCCTGAAAGGCAAGGGGTGGCAGGCCCTGGCCACCGGCCACATGCCTTTCTTTGATCAAGGGGAAGAAGACAGACACAAATCTGTGTTGTTCAGCATCAGCATACGAATAACTGTATACATACTGTGACCTCCCCAAGTGACCACCTCAAATGTCTAAAATCCAGAGCGCTCTGGAAGCCTCAGGATGCTGCTTAACAGTCACATCATGTTGTAATCTGTCAGGTTTGGTAACAAGGAATGGTGTTTGTTGTTATGTTTAAAAGATTACAGATAGACCCCATGATAAGAACTCCTGGTGTGTGTGTCAGTCTGTCTGTCTAGCTGAAGGTGTCATAACTAATTTTAGTTGTCTTCTTTTCACATTTTCCTACCTTCTAACTTTTCTATAATAAGCCTGTATTATATTTTTAAAGAAAAAGATACAATAAAAAGTCATTAACTTTTTCAAATTAAAAAAAAAATCAGGAGAGGGTATAGCTAAAGTGGCAGACTGCATGCCTAGCATGCATGAAGTCCTGGGTTCAACCCTCAGTACCTCCATGAAAAAAATAAATAAGTGAACCTAATTACCCACCTCTGCAAAAAAAAAAAAAAAAAGAAAAGAAAAGAAAAGAAAAGAAATCATGTCAAGACTGATGCTAAAACACATTTCCCTAGTGGAGAGAATACATTAATCTACATGGGGTTTTACTTAAGACTGATAAAAACAGTCTTCCAAATCTACAAGTTCCTTCATTCTGTTGCATATCTAACATGTTTCAGAGACTGTTTAATTGTGTCTCACTGAGAACTGTGACTCCCAGTTCAAATCAGAGACAAGAATTTCACTTCCACAGCAGAGATCCAAAAAGTTCCTCCCTACAGATGGGTTTTGGGAATAGAATTTGAGATGATGAACTTTGTTGAGTGGTTCCTATTTTTCTGAGCTTGGCTTTGAACTTATCTGCCCCTTACAGTCATTCTTAGAATTGATCTCATGCTTAGGTCAATCATTCTGCAATGAAGAATACAATTTCCCAAAGTCCATTTTTCCAAGTTTTATGACCTGAGTTCAACTTGAGTTCACATTATTAGTTGATGAACATCTCTCAATGGAGCTTATTAACTAGCACTGCTGTCTCAGTTTGGGTCTCTTCCAAATGGTTTTGCCAAATGCTATCAGGGCACCATACGTTAGGGAATTTGTTATTTCAGCCTCTACTTAAGTTACTCAGAGGACGTCCTTGACCTTTCTCATGGCTCTTCTCTCTTGCGGGTGATGTGCTCTGAGGAAAACAAAGTAATTTTTAGACCTTTTCTTTCAACTGAAGTTGAGTAATTATTTCAAATATTGCCAACCATACGAAAATTAGTTCCATTCTCAGCTAAAAGGTATTATCTTTAAATCAAAAGCAATCAGTTTAATGTCTTACTTAACCTAAATCAATTAAATTATTTCTAGTTCTACTAAAGAGTAAAGGTGCTGAATATTTTAATTTCTTTACGTCAAAGTACCCCCATCCACAGGCATTTTGAAATTAAGGAAAAGGGGCACTGAAAAGTGAACAACATCATTTATAACTTACTGAAAAGCATAGGTGAGATTATCTGTATCAGCCTCATGTTTTGTCTTCCAGCCTCTACTCACATTTCTTGTACTCTCTCCGTCACAAAGCAATGAGAGTAATCTTTCTAAAACATAAGTTAGATCATATACTCTCCCTACTTAAAATCTCCAATGGGCCTCCCATCACACCAGAGTAAAACCCCCACTTCTTAGCACGCTTTCAAGGACCTAACCTGTCTACATGGCCAGCCTTACCTTCCCTCCCTCACCCACTCTCCAACCCTCTTTCTTGTTTATGAGGCTCCAGCCAAATCCTGTTCCTGAAACTCCAACACACTTCACTTGCTCCTTTCTCAGGAACTTTATTCTTTTTTTTTTTTCTCCTTTTTCTCTCTTACCTTTGTTGGGCTGCCTCTTATAATCATTCCTGTCTCACATCTTCAAAGAAGATTGTTGGTGATTTTGTTTGTTTGTTTGCTTTGTTTACAACGATATCCCCAAACCTGAGTACAGTGAGTGGAATATGGAAAAACTCAGTAAAATGTTGTTGAATGAAATAGGTCTCCCAGCCTAGCCGAGGTAAAGCAGTTTCCTCTCTCTCCCGGACTCCACTCAACTCCATCTCATTTCTTTCCTTTATTTTCTTCCTAGCACTCAGTTCCTAGGACTATGCTCTTCATTTGTTAACTGGTTACTGAGAAGTCTCACTTCAATAGGGTAAAAAAGATTCCATCTTTTATTCACATACACTATATGGAATATGCCTTTCTTATTCCTTAATGTCATCACGGAGAGAT
This sequence comes from Vicugna pacos, assembly GCF_048564905.1. NCBI lineage: Eukaryota > Metazoa > Chordata > Mammalia > Artiodactyla > Camelidae > Vicugna > Vicugna pacos. The sequence goes on from NC_132988.1 coordinate 19,321,927, forward strand.
AAACGTTCTAGTCTCTTTTGCTATCAAAACTCTTCCAGTTTCAAAATGCTAATCTTGTTCCTAATTCGAAGCTCTGTGGCTACCCTCCTCCTTCTAGGCTTTAACTCCTCTGGGGTTGGAAGTAGAGATCAGAAAGCAGGAAGAGGACATCTTTTGACTTAAAGTAGGTGGTCGTGGTCATGTGCTTAACGGTGGCAGTGGCTGAGCTGGCTTACACAGTCTGGCCACCAGTGGACTCTGGGAGTCAAAGTTCAATTCTGGGCTTCTCAAAGTCAGAGAGGGGGATTCATGCCAGCTTTGCCTCTTCTATTCTTGTTCAATTCTCATCACCAAGTTCTTAAACCAAGGCTCTTACTCTTGGTGTCCCCTGGCTTGGAGGCTAGTACCTTACACCTTCTTGTGTAAGGTACTAGCAGGGTAATTCTTCAGCCACTTTCCACTTGATATTTTGGATATTCTAGCATCTTTACACACCAAATGAATGGTGTTCAGATGCTCAACTACTGCCTTCTCTGACCCCACTGTTCAGCCTCAATTCTCCTCCCCCACTCATGTAGGAATAGGAGCACACTGGTGAAATGCTGCCCAAACAGCCTTCCAGCGTTAAACAGAATGTTAGTCTCACCCACATTTTTGCAAGCATCCCCAATTTTTCTTTCAGTTTCCCTTTCTCTTTTCCCACTTAGATTTCTGCGAATGGAGAGCACCCTTCTCCCATCCACCATGGGGTGAAGTGGGAATCACGGCTGGCCATACATTCCCACCAGGTCCCTGACAAGGAATTCCTAGTGAATCTCTCCCATCCACTTTCCTCACTTGTATACCCCGATCTGGTAGAAGGTCTGGTTCTATAAACTCTATGAAAGCGCTGAGAGGAGGTCCACCACCAACAGTGAGCAGCAACTCAATAGTTCTCTGAAGAGTGAGGTGATCCTCAGTTTTTCTTATTCTTGGTTGTGGATCTGAGTGCACAACTACAAGAAAATAGGGATAGTCTCAGCGAACCTCTTAGCATTAGCTTACCCACTTATTACATGCCACTTACACGCCCACAGATACCAGCATGTACACTTTTGAGGGAAATTACTCTGGGGGCCTCTATGTGCCTAGAAGAATGAGACAGAGGGAGATATCACTTAAAAATATCTGTAGCATGACTGACAGACTGACTAGAAAGTTTCAAATACTTTCTTAATACATATAAAATGTGCTAGAGCAATGATCACGTCTTATAAAAACATTTAATACTTCAATGTTGCATTTCAAAGCATCTAAATTGGCCAAAACTCATTATACCTTCTGACCAACAAACTTCTATTCAAATTTTTAGGCACATATATTTCAAAATTGCACTAATTTACTTTCAGCCTCATTCATGTTTTAAAATGCAAATGAAAACAACAGTATCGTCCAGACGCTCCAAAATGCCCATTCATTTACCCTCTTTATAAATTCTAATAAGTATTAAAACCTTAAAAGGCAGACATATGCTGTTATATATTGATTACTTCTTCCTATCTTATACCCTACACACACACATCTATAGGAACTTTTTTCTGTAAGACTGATATATTTCCTCTATCATTTATACTGTTTGTACTAGTATCATTTATACAAGAGAATTGCAGACAAGCTGGAAATAAAGTTACACAAAGAAAAGCAAGAAAAACATTTGGGTAGGTCAATGGTAGAATAAAAGAAAATAAATGACTGCAGACAATACAAAGAAAAATTACTAAGAGCAAAATGACTCTGAAAGACAATTTCTAAAGGGATGAGTAGCAAGACCTCAGCGTTTGCCTGTGTCATCCCACCACAGGAACACTGATTAAAGCAATTGATGGGAGGTGGAGATGGAGTTTTATGGCAGATAGAGGGGACCCCGTGGTGTACACACTGTCCCCAAGCAAGAAAGCATCATCCTAACAGATTCATCCTCCTCAGATACCATGAAATGTTTAGTGATTTATTCTATCACCTTCACAAGTGTGAAAAAAAAAGGCAATTAGTGTGTTTATATATCAAGTACATGGGACTGTTTGCTAGAGGCAACCACAGTTCTTCTTTTTTTGTAAAGAGCTATTTCTATGTCTCTGAGTCTGTTTTTGTTTTGTAAATAATTCAATAGCATTATTTTTTAGATTCCACAGGCAAGTGGTATTGTGTAATATGTCTTTCTCTGTCTGAATTACTTTACTTAGTAAGATATTCTCTAGGTCCATCCATGTTGCAGCAAATGAACTATATATAAAGTAAATGAACAATAAGGACCTGCTGTACAGCACAGGGAACTATAGTCAATATCTTGTAATAACCTATAATGGAAAAGAATCTGAAAAAATATATATATGTATAACTGAATCACTCTGCTATATACCTGAAACTAACACAATATTGTAAATCAACTACACTTCAATTTAAAAGAAGAGCTACGTGCAGTTTAGTGAAAGGAAGGGAATGGCAGTTATTATACCATTTTACTTGTTTAGTGGTAAATACTAAAGAAAGTGCCATGAGCTTGTAAGAAGCCAAAACAATTGCATAAAAGGTAAAAATCACAGTCCATTTTTGTATCAGTTCCTGGTTGATTTCCAACAAAACAGTTGCTCCCAATCCCAAATTCACTATTCACATCACTCACCTAATAAAAAGGGGTAAAATGATACATCATTTGGAAACACCAAACATAAGCAGACTATTTAAAAACAGATGAACAAAAAGAATAATTTTAAGGAGTTCTTCAAAAAGTCAAGCATGTCAAGAGAAGCTGGCAGTTTAAGAAAACATTCACAAATTCCTTCTATTTGAAATATGTTTAAATGAACCAAAAGAATAAATAAAAGTATTTTTTAAAAGTTAATAGCGTCCTAAATTAGAAAATAACCCCAATTTCACACTAGAAATCTGTAGAATATCTGCTTTGGACCAAATGGAGAGAGGGCACTGGAGTTGGCATAACATATCTACCTAAGGGCACAGGGCAGAGCTGCAAGAAGTACACAGAGGAATTTGGAAGGGTCCTACTTCTATATTTTATTCACTTGTGCTGCTTAAGAAAGAAGCATGACCTTGTGAAGAAAACTGTGAAGCTACTCAGGAATCTAGGGGAGAGCTCTTAAATCATGGCAGGGCTATGTCTGGTCCTTGGAAAGGAGGCTGTAATGTCACAAAGAGATTGATTCTCCTCCAGATCAACCTATAAATGCAATGCAGTTAAAATATCAGTGATATTGGGAGGGAAGGGTATAAATAGCTCAGCGGTAGAGCCCATGCTTAGCATGCATGAGGTCCCCCAGGTTCAATCCCCAGTACCTCCATTAAATAAATAAATAAATAACCCTAATTACCTCCCCCTTCCCCCTAAAAATTAATGATATATTTTGGAACATGACAAGCAATAACCATTGACATTTGTTGAAAACTACTATATGCCAGGCAGGGTTCTGTGCATTTTACAAAACAATTCAATTAATTCTCACAATAACTCTGCCAGGTATATTAATTCCCATTTTACAGATGACAAAACAGGCACATGGAGCCTACGTAATTTTCCAAGAATATAAGTATGCAGCAGAGTCAGAATTTAAATCAGAGCAGCCTGACTCCACAGCCTGCACAGATAACCACTGTGTTCTACTGTCCCTCTGACAAAATTACTATAAAGTTTAGTAGGCAGTGGTTCTCAAAGAGGCCAATTTCCCCTCAGCCCTGGAGACTTTCAGCAATGTTTGGAGACATTCTTGGTTGTCTCAGCTGATGGGGTGGTGTTACTGGCATTTAGTGGGTTGAGGTCAGGGATGCTGCTAAACATCTACAGTGCACAGGACAGGCCCCCTCAACAAATAATCATCCAGCCCAAAATGCCAGCAGTGCTGAGGGTAAGAAACCCCAATCTAGAAGAATGAATGTGTGGAAATAGCCAGGAAAATCCTGAAAATGAAAACTAACGAATGGGAACTTCTCTGGCCAGGTATCATAACATAATAAAAAGCTATGTTAACTAAATGTTAATCAAAAGAGCATAGTGTAGGTAAAGAAACAGATATTCAGATAAATGGAATGTAACAGAGACTATAACTCATGTATAGACCCAAATGTATGTAATAATTCAGTGCATAAGGAGAATGGCTTTCAACAATAAGAGATAGATTGTTTTTTATATTCAGAAAACTTGTTAGAATCCCCAGGAAGGAAAATAATGGATCTCTATTAATTATTCTTTACCACATAATACATTTAATATGATTAAGATGTAAAAAAGAAACCAGAAAAACACTAAAAGAAAACATGGATTGAGTCTTTCAGTATGAGCAATAAAAGACACCGTTTTGCAAACACACAGAAATTCTCTATAAATATAGCAAACCTACTTTTACTGGGGTTGGGGGAGACTAAGGATGGAGGATGTTGATACCTAGTGACTTAGATTTTAATATAACTTTATATAAATAAATACATTTTATTTGTTGAATATAAACACATATATATACTATAACTTTGGAAAATGTCACATACTGTTTAAAAGAAAAATCTTCCAAACAAAAGGACATAAAGAAGTTGAAAGTAAAGGGACACAACTGAAAAAAAAGCTGGTGACTCTCTGGGACACTGGAAAATTCTCTCTTGATCCAGGTGGTGGGCGCATACATGGCTGTGTACTTAAGAAAAATTTCATTGAGCTCAATCCTTAAGATTAGCGCCCTCCAGGCTCTTTGCTGTATGCATATTAAATCTCAATAAAAAAGTAAACAGACTGTAAAAAATATAAAAAGCTGGTGCAGCTATATCAATATCAGACAAAATCGACTTGTGGATAAAGCTTTTTCAGAGATAAAGAGGACCATCACATGATGATAAAATGAATTCTCTAGGAAGTTATAACAATGATTAAATAGCTTCCTAGAATATAAAGCAACAAATAGGAAAACATTGAACACCTGAAAACATTCATCACTTTAGAAAGACTAAAAGTTAATTAAATACGAACTCAAGAAAGTTAGAAAAACAGAAAGAAAAAGCAAAAGAAAGTAGAAGGAAGAAATAATAAAGAGCAGAACTTATTAAATAGAAGGTGAAGTGAGCTGCCTCACACAGCTGGAGGGAAGATGGAGAAACAGAGGTGAGATTTATTCTCCTGCATGAGACAACAATACTAAACAAACAAGCCAACAAACAAAATATAGGAAACAATGATTTTCAGACCCTGGACACAGGGTGGCATCAAGATACTGACCCCCAAGCGAGAGGAAACCTGAAGAGCTTCCAGACATCCTGCAGGGTCTCCCAGAGATTAGGAGACAGAGCTGAGTCCAAGGAAAGCTGAGGGGGCTGGAGTTCTCAGGGCAGAGGGTCTTGAAGAAAAACCTGCACAAAGAGCTCTAGAAATGTGCAGAGTGATCTTCATTTAAGCACTGATCAGCACGTGCATTTGAGAACACTGTGCATATGTTAAAAACTTTTCTAACATAATGACCAATTTAAAAGTCTGGAGCCTCCTCTGGGTCTTAATTTTGTCATTTAGAATATAAGGTGGGAGTGGGGTGACTCTAAGTGTCACCACTAAAATGCCATGACCTTTCTGGAAGCTGTTTCTTTAAATGGATCCCTTTTTGTCCTTTGGGGGGGCATATACATTAGTATTTTTTGCTCCTAATTCAGGGGAAAGAAGTAGAAGCTCAGCCTCTCCCAGGATGCCTTTCATGGCCATCCTGCAGCTCCCTCCACCACCATAGGTAATTCTGGATACCATTAAATTCTTCCAGTCCTGAGAGGAAAAGTGAGCCTTAGCAGAGCATTGGCAAAGCTTTGTTTCTCCTGGAAACAAAAGTGTTTAAAGCAGGAGGCATAAATGAAAGGGCACAGTAAACGTAGATAGCATTTTCAATAACTTAACTTTCTTTTGCCCTGTTTTTCACTCAGAGCAGTAAACCCAGAGGTCACAATGCAGACTTTTTCTAAGTATTTTTCTTCAGAAAAGTAAGAAAACACAGGAACAAGGGAGAAATTTCGGATGGTAAGATACTAATTCATTTTGCCTTTAATTAATTTTGTCACTATCATCAGTGGCAAATGTGAAAATCTCAAGAATACATGAGAATATGGATGAAGAAAAACTCAAGAGTTTTATTTCATTTTCCTGACTCTGATTTCCAGCCTGTTTAAAAGTGACCCTATCAAAGAAAAGGAAAAGTTGTTCATGTAGATACAGTATTTTTATAGATGAAACTTTGAAAAAATTGCTGTGAACATGAAGAGTAGACAAAAATTTAGAAAGATCTCTTTAGAAAGCTGACTTTTTGAGTGCATTTTTATATTTCAAATACCACCCCTGAGCCAAGGGATGGACATGGAAATAGGGAAGCCAGCAGAATTTCCATTTTCCTGCCCACAATGACACATTACTGTTTATATCCCAGTGTTCTTGGAACAGTGTTAACCAAAAAAAGAGTGGAATTGCGTCTAAAGAACATGTAGAGTCAAACCTGCTTTAGAGGCAGCTTTTTAAGTAAGTCATCTTGGGGAGAAGGGAAAGAGATGGACTTGAGAACTGAAGCAGTACCTTAGCTCAGGATCTGTGATGCTAGAGGAAAGAGCTGTGCCCTCCCAGGTGACGAGTCAGCCCTTTCAGAGAGTCCCCATTGTTACACCTCAAACTTGCAGCTGCTCTCATCAAAGATCACTCTGTGGGGCAGGTTTCACCTGTATCTCTTTTATGCTCAGAGCCCATCTTTAGCCAAGAAAACCTCTCCCATGACTGATTTGCTGTAGAAATGTGTGTTTTCTGCTTAGGAGGCTGATTTTTGTAGACCCTCCTAGATTTAACCCATCTTACAATTGAAAAGGTCGCTGAACGCAACGAGCCTTCCTTTGCAGAATCACTTAACTTAGCTCACCTGTTTTGACCAGCTGAGTTCTAACACATCGCCATTCTGCCCCAATTCAAAGTGAGCTTCGTTTTGACTTTGCTTCACATACCCATCCTTCCCCATCTAGCTGGTTTCGTGATGGTCTGGTTTAGTGACTTTGCTTTCACACTTTCTTTCCCTGTGCTTTGACTACACCAGACCACAGCTCACACTGTATTTTAGTAGCCTGTTTTATTTGTCAGTCTCCTCAACGCAACAGCTTTGAAACCAGAGACTGATTCACCTTCTCACCTCTGTATGCACAGCATCTCCCACGGTAATGGGCATACATTGGGCACTTACAGATACTCACTGTGTGATTGAATGAATATATGAATTGGTTAATTAGTTAATTAATACTGTAGTAAAATGTTATGAAAGACATTTGTATTGCTTTCTAAAAGTAAAGCTTGCAGGTACCTGGTGAAAAATACTATTGCTATCATTACTACTAATTATGATAACTGTAAGTGGAAAAGCAATAAATGGGCATAGGAATTAACTGAGAATAATCTAAACATGAAGGCCCAAATTCTTTCCCCCAGGAATACTCTTCCCCCAGATATGTACTTGGTTTCTCCTCCATGTTTTCAAATGTACCCTCAGTGAATATTCCATGATTACCTTTAAAGAACATAGAACAAAAGAATGAATTGATTTTTCACTGAATGTTTTCAATCAATCCATGTCAGCTGGTAACTTAAAAGGGCTGCTGAGTAATAATCACCAAAAAATATTCTGAAATTGAATGAGTGGGATATGGTCTGACAGATTATTAAGTTAATAAAACCTTTATCTCTAAAGTAGCCCTACAAGTAACTGAAATTCTAGAATGCTTGAAATAAAAAGATTTTGAAAGGACTTTCAATATCCAGGCAAAACCATACCTAAATCAAGCTAGTGGTATGGCCTGCTTATTAATTTGGGCCAGGGATAATATTCAAAACATTTAATTACTGGGACCACACAGTACCGATCAATCAGAACGAATACTGGCCAACAACATAACAGTGCAGGCCCGCTAAGTATCAACACTGGTTCTAGATAAAATTATAAAATGAGTTAGACAATAAGAGGCCATTTTCTTATCTTCCCCCCCAAACCCTAAATATAAATGCTTGAAAAGGCAAGATCACATGTTCTTTAACTGGTCACACTAAGTAATGTTCTAATATCAATGCTGTAAACCACTGGGGCATTTCTGGTCTGAGGGCAAGTTTTGCTTGGACTGAAGAGCATCTGTTTAATGTGAAGTAACTGACAATTTTGCAATAAGTAGACTTCCCGGAAAATGATTTGGTTTCTCCTGAGATATCAAAGATCTATAAATAACAACCCCACAACCCCTCTGGACAACAGTGATGAGCAGCTGCTCCCTTCAGAAAGGGCATCCTCCCATGTGGATGCAGTCAGCACCAGCTTTGGTTTACACTTTTAAGTAACCTGCTCTGTGCCTTGAGTGTGACGCTTGAGTCTGGAAGCTGTTTCGAGTTCAGTTAGCCAAACAGCAGAGAGCAGCCTCAAGCTTCCTGTGAGTGTTAGTCACCTAATTAGAGTTCCTCTACCCTATGTTTCCTGCCACAAAGCAAACAAATGGTTGTCATAAGAACAGTTTCAAAGATAAATGACTTGGAAATGAATATAAATAGTATGGACAGGCTGTCCACAAAAGTGGGATAGAGAGTATTGTATAATTTACCAAAGAATAATGTTTTCTGTGTCATCTCCTTACAATTTATCACAACGCCTTTTTGCAAGGAGTTATTATTCCAAACATAGTACCCTTAAATTGCAGTAAGAATTGGGTTTCAGATGAATGATTTCATGTCTCCTAAAATTTCAATAAAAATTCAGACTTGCTTTATCTTGTTAATAAAGACCTTGGTTTAGCTGTATTTAACTAGAGTGTTACAGAGACAAAGCAATTAGTGTGCTTTGAATCCTTTTTTTGTCTCAGAAACACACATTTGTAAAATCCTCAAACTGTAATCCAAACTATTTCTCTCAACAATAAGTTTAAAAAACTCCAACTGCAAGTGCTTAAGCACAGTCGATTAATATTGACCAAAGAATGTACGGAAGAGGAATGCAAAGTCTAGTCAATATCTAGTCATGTCAAATAAAACTCATTTTCTTTTTTCCAATAGGATCACAAGGTTGGTGGATCAGGGGAACGTGACCACGAAGTACATCTATGAATAACAGGTCTATTTTCCTTTATCTTCTTGTAGACAGATGGAGGAATATGGGCTAAACAAAATCACTGTTAGAAGGATTTTTATCTTTTTCTTAAAACTGGCTCTTTCTCCAAGGATTTCTTTCTTATTTTGTCGTACCATCATTTACCACCAAACATCCAAGCTAGAAATTTTGGCATCATCCTGATTCCTTTTTCTCCTTCTTCACCCACATTCAATATTCTACTGTTTCTCAAACCCAATCTCTTTTCCTCATCCTCATTGCTGCTTCTCTGACAAGTCCTCCTACTGCAATAGCTTTCTAAGTGTTCTTGCCCTCCCAACTCTTCCTTTTAAGGCCACCAGTTTGATTATTTAAAATAACAGTCACACCATGGCACTACTCCACATAAAACTCACTGATGACTCCCCATCCGAAGCCCTCACGATCTTAGGTTGTAATATAATGAAATTCAAGATCTAGGATGTAGGCAGTGAAAGTGCCACTCTGTTCTTCAGGGAAAGATCACACAAGATATGGGAAAACTAGACAGAAACTAGAATCACCAAGAACCACATAACCCATTCATATGAATCTGGAGATGTTTTATGTGGAAAAGTCTCTGAGTGTATTGAGCAATATGGAAATAATCAGAAGACAGTAGATTTGTTCTTCAAGGCTGAAGAAATGGAAATGAAGATCTGAATACAATAGAGAATCAAATTTTGATAATTACAAGAAACAACTTTTAATGCTTTGAATTAAACAAGATTATCCAAAGAAAGTGATGCATTTCCCACCCCTGAAAGTATTCCAACATAGACTGGACAATTTACTTGTCTGATCACGGTATTGTAAAAACGGTCCATGTCTCTAATAATTCAACTATGTGAACTTCAAAGTCCTTCAAATCCCAATATGCTGTGATTAACTTTCCAAAATTATAAGGTAGAAAATACTTTTCTATTATAAGATTTACTGTATCAAAATACTGGCAACCACTGGCTTACCTGTAATAAAACAATTTCTCTCTGATCCTTTTTGGCCAACCACACCCATCTTCCAATTACCTGCATCAATATTTTTAACAATCATTTTTTTCTTTTTTCTTTTGTCAAAGTGTAACTGACATACAATATTATATTATTTTCAGGTGTACAACATAGTGATTCAACATTTATATACACTCTAGTAACCATCTGTCACCAAAGTTATTACAGTATTGTTTGGGAATATTCCATATGTTGTAGGTTACATCCCCATGACTTACTTACTTTATAACTGGAAGCTTGTCCCTATTAATCACTTTCACCTATTTTGTCTAATCCCCAATTCCCCTCCCTTCGTCTATCACCACCTTGTTCTCTGTAACTGAAGGTCTGTTTCTGTTTTGTTTTGCTTGTTCATTTGTTTCTGTTTTTTTTTTAGGTTCCACATGTAAGTGAAATCATACAGTATTTGTCTTTCTCTGATTTATTTCATTTAACATAATACTCTCTAGATCCATCCATGTTGTTGTAAATGGCAAGATTTTATTCTTTTTTACGACAATATTCCACTCTCTCTCTATATATATAAATATATATAAATTTTATGACTAATACTCCACTCTCTATATATACATATACCTCTCACATCTTCTTTGTCCATTCATTTATCAGTGGACACTTGGGTTGCTTCTGTATCTTGCCAATTGTAAATAATACTGCTACGAAGCTAGATGTGTATATATCTTTTTGAATTAATGTTTTCATTTTCTTCAGATAAATACTCGGAGTGGAATTACTGGATTATATGGTAGTTCTATTTTTAATTTTTTGAGGAACCTCCATATTGTCTTCCATAGTAGCTGTACCAATTTACATTCCCACTGACAGTGTTTGAGGGTTCCCTTTCCTCCACATCTCCCCAATGCTTACTTGTCTTTTTGATAACAGCCATTCAGACAGATGTGAGGTGATATCTCATTGTCGTTTTGATCTGTATTTCCCTGGTGGTTAGTGATGGTTGAGCCCCTTTTCACGTGCCTGTTGGCCATCTGTATCTCTTCCTTGGAAAAAGGTCTATTCAGTTTCTTTGCTTATTTTTTAATCAAATTGCTTTTTTGATATTGAATTGCATGAGCCTTCACTTCAGAAATTTAGACAGAGGGGAGTTTCTTCTCACTACACTTAAGGATGAAATATCAATAAATTACCCTCAGTGTTTTTCCCAAAACGCTCGATTACATATGGACTCTGATGGAATGTTAATATCAGGTAAAGTCAGGGGGAAAAAGTTCAGTGATGGTCACAGAGCATGAAGAAATATCATTAATCTATTCTCCACTCTAAGTTCTGTTAATCAGCTTCCCTTGAATCTTGGATGCATAATAACTGTCATTTCCATCTCTTCTGGAAATGGCTAGGTATGTTTTAAAATTGTATGGCTCATTTCGTGGTCTTTCTAACAGCAGTGACAATATTCTGTGGAATATCAAAGTGTTCACTGAAACCCTTCAGTGATTATGCCCATCAGTTATAAATGAAATACCCTACTAGGCACCCTGACTATGTAAGGCCACTAAAGCTTCTCCAGCCAGCCCCACAAGAAAGCTCTCCCTCTCGGAGTGGAGGGTAAGTTTGAGTACCTTTCTTGAGGCCTCTGGAAGAAGCTGTACTCGGCAAACTGAAAAGAAAAAAAAAAAACCAATTGTATCATTTGTTTTTAAATACTGATGTCCCGAGGGGTTAAAAAATACCAGTCTCCAAGCCACATTTTCCCTGCGGTAAATTTTATCTACTGCCCTGCAGAGTTCTCTCCTCTTGCTAATGCATCACTTTAAATAACTTCCACAGCTCACAGCTTGCTGAGGCCATGCTTTTAAGCCATCTGTTGTTCCATTGTAGATGGACTCTTGTGATTATTTAAAATTAGTTTAAATTATACTTTCAATAGCATTTATAGAGACCCAGGATTAGAAGAATTCATTTCTGTCTTGTTCCTCTTGCCTACATCCTACATTATTCACCCTGAACAGATGGAGCAGGAGGCAGAGCAGGAAAGCAGAAGGAGAATCCGCAGTTCTCTTGAGCCAAGCCATCCATGGGTAAAAAGCACCTGGTTTTGATTCTCCACTAGGACAAGCTGCCTGCCAATCATTCTCATTCTCACTTTCTACCTGTGATCCTATTCCACAGTTTCTGTATTTCCTGGAAAAACGACACACAAAAGAAATTTGCCCAAACCTAACATGTTTTCAGTGTCCACAAGCTGGAGTTCTGTGCTCAAGTCACCACCACAGGTTTTCTCTCAGACACTGACCTCAGAGGACAGGGCCTGGGTCTACCTCATCCATCACCATCTCCTGGTTCTTACTTAACTACAGACACAAATGCTTCCAAACTGCAATTTCCCTTTTATGTTTTTTTTTTTTCATTTTAATTCTCTGTTCTTGTTACTTCTATTCTAAACGGGAACCAAGTGGCCAAAAATAATAAAATTTAATTTTAAAATGAAATAATTTTTTAAATCAAAAGTTATAAAAAGAAAAAAAGTAAGAAAAGAAGTAACAGTTAACATCAAGGAAGACTTCTTAAGCACCTCTAAGCGCTTCAGGAATTCTAAAGGTCAGTATATATGCAAATGTCTGGCTCATTAACAAGAAGGCACAGGAGTAGCAAAACCAAGAATTTGACCAATGAGTGAAGCAATGGGCAGTGGTTGGCTATTGTGGTCTCTACTAAATTCTCAAGAACTCCACCGCATCCTCGTTCATCAGCATGGCACGTATCTGTCCCGGACCGATGGCCACGGCTCCAGAAAGCTGGCCAAAGCTTTTTAAATTCTGAGACCTCTGATAAAACCGTGACCAGATAGTATTTTTAAGATTCAACCTATGTTTATTTTTCTCCCTTCCATTCAGGCAGACATGCATGCAGTCATGTATTTCTTGCCTCCAAGGAGTAAACTAATAGAAAAAAAGAGCAGAATTTAACCCAAATTTCTCTGCCCTTTGGATTCCAAACATACCAGTTCCAGGGAAGGAAGGCTACATCATGACAATAAAATATTTTTAAGAAGCAGGAGGGAGAGTGCCAACAGCCCCATCAGAAAAGTTCTCCAGGGCTGCAGGAAGTGAGAAGATGGGGGACTGCTGCTTGCTTTCTGCAGACAAGGAAGTGGGGAGATCACAGGGGAAATGGCTCTGGTGCCCCTTGGAAACTGAGACCACATCATGGGTGTAGCAGAGAGCCAGCGCACCTTGAGGGCTGTGCTGAGACACAGATGAGGTGTCTAACTGCTCGCCCGTGTGGGTAAATGACTCAATGACCAGAAGGCATGCCCTGAATTCTTAGCACTGTACCAGTTTTTTACAACTGTGACATGAATTCCTGGGAGATAGGAAAACCACTCAAAGACTGCCATTAAAACTTCTTGCCTTCCTGAATGTACAGAGGCCCAAATAAGACTTATGCTGAATTACAGAAAAATAAAGAAGCTCTTCCTCTCCACCTGCAGTGTTCCTCAAGCCGGGTAGATGGGGATTCGTGATTTTGCTTTAATCAGCACATAGCCATGTGAGGCTGCACCACAGTTCCTGAAGTTTCAAGACCTCTTTGCTTCCCATCTGAAAATCCATCCCTGCCACTCATGTTTCTCCCTAGCTCCACAAAGAATAGAGGCAGTTCTACATTTTTCAGCTATTTAATCACAAGGCACCTTTTCCATTTGGGATTTGCAAACACTTAACCTGTTTTAATGAGACCTTTTGGACAACGATCCCCATCTCAGCTGTGGGGCCTTGATTTTTTCCTTAGAATGTGGTTCCTGCAAAACACACAGTGAGCTACTTTCATTATCCTCTATTTTATACCCTTCACATTCCCACATGCTTCACAAATTACTGTCCAAACTACATCTGCAACTTTGAATAGGTGAGAAAAATATCTTCTAAGGCAAGTTCTCTGTAGACATTTCTGTACAGCAACCAGAGGTTAATTTCAGCATGTGACTTAGCCACATGAGTGAGTGACTACAGCATAAAGAGAATTAATCTTAGTCTGCTTTTATTGTTTGAGAGCAAGGCTGGTCAATACCTACTGTAGAGTTTCATGGGTTCAATCAATGTCTCCATGTTTTCCTCTCCCTCTTACAATGGGACCTGATGTTTTTACTTTATCAATTACTGAACAAATTCTGACAACAAGGAATTTTACTCCAAACCACAACTGACCATCCATTTTAGTTCTTCCCCCACTCAGAGACTCAGAGCAAGTTAAGATCACTGCCTCTTGCCTGTGCCATTGCCTTGTTGATGGCATCTTCACAATGGAAAGTCATCTACTTGCCTGGCACACAGTATGTGCTCCATAAATGTGCATTAATAACAGTAGGCTTTGTTGGTATGAGAGTAATGGAAAGTCAGAACAAGGATAGAAGGGTTGATCCCGGAGTCTGGGTCAGGAAATAGATTGCCGCCATGAGGCAAGACAAGACTAAGACGAGATGAGACGGCATAGATTCTGCAGAAGTAAATGGCAGGATGGAAAGGAAAAGCTGGTGAGAGGAAGGGAGCCAGATACACAAGGACAGGAGCCCCAGGAGAAGATCTAGAGGGTGATAAAGATCCCCTGCATACAGCAAATATGTAGAAGGGGACAAATCTAAAAAGAAGAAATGGGAGCAATGAAATTAAACAAAAAGCAGAGAGCAGGGGGCGCAGGAAGCTCAGCATTGCTTTAGCTGGCATATTGGTTTCAGAGGAAATTATCATCTATTATTTCTGTCCTTTGAAACTTTAATCTATTAACCAATTATTCAGTTTTTATTTTTGTGAAGTCTTAAGTGGGTCCACACTGAAGGCATAATGCCTTCCCATTGGTGGACAGAGGAAGGGAAATAGTTATTTTATGACTGGCAGAAGTGGCGAAGGCAATGCTGTCTCCAAGACCACCTACTGCAGCTGAAAATTGCATCTGGTAGCCAAATAGTTCCTCACCCTCTGTGTTAATCTTTTGAACAAGTTCAACTCAAAGACTGAATTATGCTACCCCTAGGAGTGTTAAAAAGATTAATGACCTTAATATCTGTAGAGTTCTTTGAAGGTTAAAAAGTACAAGTACAGTTTTTTAAAGCCAGCATTTAATTTGTGTAACTAAAATATACTGTAATGTTTCATTCAGACAAGCCTTTGAGGAAGAAAGAAACATGCACAAATTACACTGATTTATGTCCCTGTGCTGCTCCTGATTGGGAAAGTGATTTGTTACATGACCTTGAAAAGACAGAAGACGCCAGAAAGGGGGTGGTGAGGAGAGAGAGCAAGTAAGGAAAGTGACATATTTTGAAATCACAGCTCTCCCAGGAGCACAGCCAGGGACTGTAAGACAGATTCGGACAGTTTGCCTCTGTGAACACTTTTGCCTCTTTTTAAGGCATCACGTCCTCACGTACCCCCATCCCTGGCAACCTGGAAACACTCCATTTTCTGTACCCCAGACCCTGGGTCAACTATCTGGAACTGCTCCAACTCCAACTACTTAAAATTCAAAAGTCCCACTTTTTTACCAACACCTCCTGTCCTGCCATTTCTTTCTTCCCGTTCCTGCCATCGTATCTGTTCTTCCACCAGGGAGATGTTTGCTTTCTCACTGTCAGCCCTCCTGGTATCAACTCCTTTTTTCCTGCCTGGTCAGTCAGTCTCTTCAACTGCACCATAAGCTCCCGCACTACCCCCCCCCCCCGCCCTCATCCAGTCAACCCAGTCCTGGGTGAATCTAGTCACTTCTTAGTCTGTGTCCACAAGACACCCCACTTTGCTTCTACCAATTAAATCAAATAAGATAAAGTAAAATAAAATAAGTAAGATAGCATAAGATAAAACAGAATAGGATGAAGTAAAACAGCACTGTATTTATTGGCCTCGGATATAAATAGTGGCTTCACTTGGACTCTTGGTCTAATTGTACTCAGAACTCTCTCCGTCTGGCTGACATTTGTATTCTTTGGGTTAACGGTTCCAACACTTCACCCCTCTTAAATTCTCTGCTCCATTCCCGCTTTTAATTTTCCTCCAATGATCTTGCTCACACTTCACACAGAAAAGAGACCGGGAGTCAAGCCCTTCTCCAATTTCTCTTTCCTTCTCCTCTAGATTTAACATATACAGATTCATGACCTTTTCTCTTAAAGACAAAGTGGCTCCCCCACTTCCTAGACTATCCACAATATTTAATCCTACGTCTACATTTCTGACTTCACGATACTACGAGCTCTTCTTTCCCTGGGTAATATTGACCCTTCTCTCTTTTAGAGAAAAAAAATTGCACTGGAACACCACTGACTAAATCATATTACCAAGAAGGGAAAACATATCACGGGGAATTTTTTTAAAATATGAGACCTACTGCACTTTAAGAATAACAGCGAGCATTTGCTGAGCAGTTACTATGTTTCAGGTGGTCTAGTAAGTGCTTATATTCATATCTCACTTGATCCCCCCACAACTCTTTCCAGAAAAATTCTGTCAATACTATTATTTAAAAATGACTTAGTAATGAACCACCACAACAATATCTGGGGGACTATTGCTGCAAAGTGATAATGTCAGATCGATAGCATTGGAATTATCTCCAAAGTATACATACTCATTACTCATATCTTCATCCAGTCATTGGTTAAACTGCAAGGCCAAAAAGCATATGTGAGTATATTTTAGGTGTTCACTTCCACTGTTTTAAAAATATTAAATATATTACTAATTCTGATATTTTCTGTACAGATCTATACTGGACAGAAGAACTCTGAAAATACCTAGAGACAGAAGGCTGTCTCTGAAAGCTACATTGTAAGTCCCAGGAGCTTGTCACAGAGAAGCTGCCTGTCTTCTGGCTATGGTGGGACCGGGACTTGCATCTTGATGGTGTCCTTTTGACACGTGGTGTACAAGTCAAAAAGTTACCTGAAATCTCCCTCTTACCCACACAAAAGCAATCTCTTTGTCATACAGAATGAGGAGCTGGGAGGATTTCTGCGGTTTCCCTGTTCTAATAAACCTGAAAAGTTCTAAAAAGAGCCACGTTGTATCTGGGTGTTGTTATGGATTGAAGTGTGTCCCATCACCCAAATTCCTATGTTGAAGCCCCTACTCCCAGTATCTTAGAATGTGATCTTATTTAGAAATAAGGTTATTGCAGATGCACTTAGTTAAAAGAAGGTCACAGTAGGGTAGGATGGGCCCCATCCAACATGAACTGTGTCTTTATAAGACTTGGACACAGACAGCAGATACACACAGGGAGAACACATGTGAAGGTGAAAGTAGAGATTCTGGTCACACAGCAGAAGCTAAGGAACACCAAAGATGGCCAACAGGTCACCAGAAACTAGGAGAGAGGCATGGAATAGATTCTCCCTCATATGCCGCAGAGTAACCAACCTTGATCTTAGACTTCAAGCCTCCAGAACTGTGAGACAATAGATCTCTGTTGTCTAAATCATTTGGTCTGTGGCAACTCATTACAGCAGCTCTTGTAAATAGATGCAGGTGTCTTTAAGGGTCAAAGATACCTGTTGATGCAAAGAGCTTCAATATCCAAAGTGGAATGCTTCTTAAAAATGAAGTAGAGAAAACATAAAGATGTCTTCCCTAATGTTTCTTTCTTTCATTGTAGTTTTATATTTTTTTTCAAAATACTTAATATGTAGCCTCTTTCAGATTACTCCACTATCTGCCGCTCTTGGAGTGCTTTTCTAAGAGGAAATATTTGTGGACTTGCTGATTCTTCCTTATGGTGTTCTTTTCACTGTCTCGTTCATAATGTTTTTTTATGAGTTCATGTCCAGGGGGTTTATGTTGGTCTCCAGGAATCCAGTTTGCCCTGAGATGTGGAAGTTCTCCTACAAAAAGTCTCTTTCAGAGCCCATCCTGACTCTGAGTTCCTTCTATGCTTATGGCATCCAAGGATTTCTCTTTCTTTTTGTCGTTTGTCCGTGATCATTTTTGTTGATGTTGTTTGCTATTTTATCCAGCATTTTCAAATGGTTTCAGCAGGTGTGGGCCCCTTCTGCATCAGCTTATTCGGCCAATTGCCCAGAATTTCAATTTCATAGACTCTCAAGAACATGCAGATAATAATATTAATAAAAATAATAAAAGAATAATCATTTGTCTTCCATTTTATCACTTATCCCAAATATTTTTGTCTCTTTCTCACACCTACCAAAAGTAAAGTGATAGAAGCTCTTTGACACTTCAACTGGACCAAGCCTTTTGTATCTCTTGATATCATAAAAAAAAACAGAAAATTATATAGCAGTTCCTGAAAATCATCCTAGAAAAATTCATATATTTATAAGTTTGCTAAAATGCAAACTTTGCAAGACCAAAAAAGGGGATTGTAGTAGTGTCAGATGCTTTGAAACACTTGGCATATATTTCCAACTCAAACTTCCAAGACTGAAGGAAACTCTGCCTTTCATTTGTCCTACCGAGTGTCAAGAAGATTAGCGATCACTATTCTGACAAAGGCTTGTGTAACAGGAACGCTAGTTTGAAACTGGACAGTGATATCTGCTCCTGACACAAGGCTGTGTTCACTGTTGGCCTTCAGGATTGGCTTTAGTCACACAGAGCAAACAGTCAGCTGTTTGAAACAAAAAAATTTGCAAAAGCTTATTTGTATAAGGAGTCTGGTTTTGGATAAAAGAAGGTGGTGAAGATTTTAGAAAAGGACTGGAAATGCAAGCAGGGGAAATAGAAGAAGATTCTGCTGAGGCTGACTGGAAGGACTATGTGCGAGTCAGGGTATAAGCTTAGTTAGGCTCCCAAAGGATACAGTGGGAAACCCAATCGAGAAGGTAAAACAAGCACCTGCGCACCTTGAGGGCTGATGGCTTTGGGAACCTCAGACAACAGTCTGCATAGTGCTGATCCTGTTATCCCAAGGCGAGCACAGGAAACACAGCAGCAATGAGGTCATGCAGTTTCTCAGCCAGAGCATCAGCAAGGAGGTGGAAGCAAAGATTGGAGCAAACAAACCACCTATGGTGACCGAGGCCGGCAGACCAGTTTGTGCTAGAGGGCTCTCTTGGTGACACTGTGTCCCCTCCTTCTGACTGAGGCCTTATTCTCAGACCAAGAGTATGTGCCTATAGCTTCTTTTAAAATAAACCCTTTCTCAGGAGACCTCTCATCCTTCAAGAAGACAGTAGACTATCTCCTCCAGACTATGTCTGCATCCTGAGATAAGCACAGCTTCAACTCAAGCTGAAATCACATCATTTATATTTAATCTATATTTCCTTATAATTAATGTTCCACATCTTTCTAGACTCTGTTACAAAAATCATATTCAGGAATTCCTAGGAATGGGAACCAAAGAATTCAACGATTCTGTTCTAGGCCCTAGTAAAGGGTTGGTGGCTCTGGCCATCAGCATTTATGACCCAGCCAGGGATGAGAAAAATCACAAAATTCCTAGGTCTTACTTTTCCCTGAGGAGAAAGACTGTTCTGAGCTTGCTGAAGTCTCCCTTGACTACTTTCACCTCCACCCTAGACATTACTCCTCCCCCGACATTAACTACTTCCAGGAAAACTTTTCCCTAAGTCTGTCAGACCAATCACACTATGCCCCAGCCCCCCAACCTTGGTCTTCTGCCTAAAATACTAACAGTATAAGGATCTGCCTGATTTGGATCAGTTTTGCCTTCTTCTGACAGACAAGGCACCTAGGAAAGCCTGGAGAACCATCCAGTGCATTCCAACCTTTCCTTAGCTCTCACTTTCTGAGCTAGACTGTGGGAAACAAAAAAAGCAGAAGAGTCTGGCCTCAATGCCACGTGTCACTTACCCAAGATACAGAGATAAGATACGTACAATGGGGAGATTTTCTTGAGGTTGTCACCTCCCTGCAGCCCAAATCACCTCCTTCACCTCTGACTGCTCACCAAGAGAGCCTTTCCTGTGGCTGCAGGTTTAACACAGGCACTGGCACGGCAGCCCTCTCACTTGTGCTTTTGTATTAAGCCTCTGAAAGCATCTTTCCTGAGAATGAAAGCTAAAATTTCCTTTTTGTTTGCTTTGATACCAGTAAGTGTTTGATGTAAGATGAAAGATGCTGAAAAGCTAGAAGGACTTGGTCAATGCTTTCAAGGAAAGACCAAGGAAAAATTTCTTTTCTTGATAGGGTGACTTTTACATAATGAAGAATGTAGTCTGTGAAGTTGTTCTGGGACCATGTGACATTAGTAGCTGCAACCCAACCACATTTCAACATCCTAGTGAAAGACATGGTCTCCTGTTGCTACAGGTGGTCTTGACTTATTAGATTTGAAAGTAATAAACTGTATAATAAATCCACAAAAAGCCTCATGACTTTAAACCAAATATGCAAATTCTGTAATATAAACGTTAGACTCTTAAACCTTATAAAATCGTTAAGTGTAAGGGTGTAAAGGAATATTCAACAACTAGAACATTGAAAAATATTCTTCACAAAGAGAGTTTT